>NC_134842.1:95739712-98532212 GCF_965363235.1 Mytilus galloprovincialis
ACCAATTTTTACTTTCAAATATTATATTGCTATACAATAAAAGGGTTATTGCATGAATATTGGGGAATATTGTCCCTCGTAGAACATATATTGCACTCGCAAGCTCGTGCAATATAAAATATTCTACTCGGGACAATATTCCCCAATATTTATGCAATAACCCTATATTATGCAGACAATGGCTCAAATAAGTTTAAGTTTAAGTATTTATTAAGAATTATGACAATTATTTTTTCTTGAAATAAAAGTAGCATTTTAACTAACATGACTAAGTTGTTTTTGAATATTTGTCTTTGGAACTAAAATATAAATGATAATACTGCAATTTAACTTAAAGTAAAAGATTTTAATGTAATTATCCAAGGATAAAGGTTTTGGAATTTCAAAAATTCTGATATTTATAACATAATATTTAATAACTTAGTTACAGGGGCGGACGCAGCCATTTTAAAAAGGGGGGGGGGGGGGGGTTGTTCCAATTACATTATCCCCATTCAAATGAATTGATTGTCCAAAAAAAAAGGGGGGTTCCAACCCCCTGAACCCCCCCCCCCCCCTTTCTGGATCCGCGCCTGAGTTATACTCACATTATTATTATCTACCATGTATTACTACTTTCCTTTTATTTCACAAGTTTCATTAATTTATTTGATTCAGTATTTCCAATTTCAGATTCTTCCAAAAAGCACAAAACAAGCAAATTGTCCCTGAATATATATGCCATGTGTCCAACTCTTGCAAACTAAAACCAAAGAGCCAAATTTAAAAAAAAATCCCATGATCCTTTAAAGAAAGCATTATGGGTATTTCTATTTACACCATACCAACAGTTTTACGCCCGTAAGAAAATTTACGCCTTGCTTATTTTAATTTACGCCCGTAAGAAAACTTACGCCTTGCTTATTTCAATTTACGCCAGGTTTACTGCTTTTTTCTACGCCCGTAAGGACCACAAATTTACGTTTCCTGCTCCCTTACGCTTGGATCTAGACATGTAACTACAGTACTACCTGTGACTTTATCTTATTAATGGTGGCCATAAAAAATATGTTCACCATGGTGGCCCTATATGTACATCATCATACCCCCTGTTGCTTTTTTAATACACAAGGTATTACTCAAAAACTAGTCAAGGCTAAAGGGAAATCTTGAATGCATTGAAGTGTTAAAATTATATAACTTACAGGTCAGGTGTCTCAGGTAAAATATACATGTATATGTTTTTCAAATTTAATAACTGTGATTATGACAAGAAATTCAAAAATAAAATGAAATAATGAAACTAATTGAACAAACAGCTTAATTAAAAAATAATTGTCTCCTGACTATTAGTTTTGATATTATACTTTTTAAATAATTTTTGATCAATTTAAGTTATTTTTTATATTAAGTCTATTTTTTGGTAGTGAAGAATAAATGAATATCATTTTTAAATATACTGCAAACATTTACAATGCCTGCCTTTTTCTATTGACAAAGGTGTTTCTCAAATTAATTTTCTAAAATCAAAATGGTTCATTATTGTAGATAGACTAATCTTAACATTTGATTAAGATTGTTTTTAGGACTTACGCTAAATAAAATTTAGGCAATTCATTTTTTCTTTATTGAATAAAAGTATAAGAAATATTCATTACAGCAAAATTTGATATTTTTATTGTCATATGATATTTAAAACATGATCCATGTTTTAGAGGTTAAGTTTTTCTTTTACTTTTTGTTCTTGGGTTAGAGACATTATAATAAGAAGGTAAATAATTTTCAAATGGATTATCTCTCAGTTTTTTTGTTAATTTTAAAATCAAGGAAAAGGTGTTCTCCATTGACCTACAAGAGGCACAGTTTACACATTCTATCCTTTCTAGGAATTTTATATTGTCCACTATTTTCTATTTCTAAATTATGACCAAAAATTCTCTACCTTAATTGACACAATCAAGTTTACAGTTTTTATCTTAAGTTATTATTTTTAGACTTTCTTTAAATTCTTTTTTTATTAAGGACTTTAAAAGTCTTAATTCATTCAAGTCGCTGCAATTATTAACTTTATCTAAAAGGCCTAGGTTGATTTAAATAGACCATTAAAGTGTCACCATCTTTAGAAGTGCACTTTATTTTTTCTGGAGACAAATTTTGAAAAAAATTAACCAAACTGAAGATAACATATTTAATAAGTTTCAAGACAATTTCTTTAAATAATTTCTTTTCATAAGATTCACTGGATTCAGATATATAAGAACATTTTTCATTATGATTAGCATTTTTAATGAACATTTATCAAAATTTGATGATAACTAGGTGGACATTTGGAAAATAAGTCTTTTCGGTGATTGTTTGTGCACAACTCTTGTTGTGAGATTTGAGGAAAATTTAGATGAACAAAATTAGTTTTTTCCTAAACCATATAATGGTACTTGTAGTTTTCCTGAATAATATTAGTTGTTATCAAAATCTATTGTAAAAGGATTGATGTTGATCATCTTACTTTGTTAAGAAACCAAATTGTTTAATTACTTTCATTTTTTTGTATTTAAAATATCACTTGCATGATTATTAGTTATTATTAATAGCAATAACTCATTTAATAATGCTAACAAACAATTGAATACAATGTACATCATGTACATTTATATAAACCTTTTACTTAAAAAACAATTATTAAAAGTCTGTTTATTTCAAATGCTAGTCAATTACTTTAGCTTTGACTTTTTGTCATTTCTACTCAAGATTCTTACTAAGAAGAAATCAAAAGAATAAGAAACAAAACATACAAAAATTATAAAATTAAAAATTAAAAATAAAAAAATAAAAAATTTAAATTAAATTAAAGACAAAAAAATAATAATAAATTAACAGACTTTAACAATATTTTATTCTACATTTTCATAAAAAGGTGAAATGTCAATTTTAAAAGAAACCCAAGTTACCTGTACAGGTAAATTTTAATGAAACATACCAGCTGAAAACTTCAACCCTGATTGATTTTAACAGGTAACATAATTAGATAAAAAATCTGCCTATGATTTATGACCCCCAATAAATGGCCAACATCTCAAGATTGAATACCCCAATAAATGTTCACCATTGGATGTTGACCATGCAAGAGGGTGGACATAACTAAGAGGAAGTCACAGGCTGTACTGTACCACTTATGCCTTATTTCTTAAGTTTAATTGGAAATTTGCCAATAGTTTTAGCATAAGTATATATAAATTTTTGAAGTTTGAAACCACAAAAAGGAAGGTTTGGATTGATTTGGGGGTTGATTTATGGTCCCTTTGGTGTAGGAAAAAGGGGTATAAAAGGGGCCCAAATAATCATTTTTCAGACTATAATTTGTAGAACAGTGTATAGAATTGCCTGATTAGTTTCCACACCACAAAAGGATGGTTAGGGTTGTAATATTGGAGTTATGACTCAATCTGTTTATGAATTAGGGGAAAACAAGGGTTTCCTGGTTAATGGACAATTACTTTAGCTTTGTTTCTTTATGTTGGTACTCTGTGCTTTTTTTTTTGCTAGTTCTAGTATGAATTTTTATGCCCCGGCATAGTAGAAGGGCATTATGTTTTCTGGGCTGTGCGTCCTTCCGTCTGTTCATTCGTCTGTTTGTTCGTCTGTCCGTCCATTCTTGCCACTTCAAACTTAGTATACATGTTCCTTATGATATGATCTGTCTTATTTTAAAACCAAATTAGACTTTTGACCCCATTTTCACGGTCCACTGAACATAGAAATTGAAAGTTCGAGTTTCAGGTTAAAGTTTTTTGGTCAAGGTAGTTTTGATGAAGTTAAAGTCCAATCAACTTGAAACTTAATAAGTACACATGTTTCCTATTGGTTCAATCTAAATTAAAAACCGATCTCTCATCGCTCTCGTTTTCTGATATGTGGGAGATCTAAAGAAACCCGCTTTGAGGTCACATGTGAGTGACCTTGTAGGCGTGTCTTTCTCGACCAATGAAATTGAGTCTTCCACGATCTTGAAAGTTTATCGTAAGGTAAAGGGATGTAACTCATTTTATATATATACAGAAAAAAAAGCTGATTGTGTTGTTTCATATTAATTAAAATTTATTTACCTAATTTATAATTTCAGCATTTCCAGAATATAGAACATGTAGTGTCTGATAAAAGAAAACCACCAAAAGATTGCTACGATAAAACTGTTGAGTAACTATTTGTAATACAGAATGCATCAAGATGGTGGTATGCTACATATATAATATTGATACTATGACAGATGAGAAAAGAAACTGAAGACATAACATAACCAAGTGCTGAACAGCAAAGGTATGATTATAACTGTTACTGATGTTTGAAGAAGTGTGTCATTATAGCATCTACATATATTTCAATCATACATGGTCCAGTACTTCAGACTTGTTTTAATTTAAAAGAGTTAAATGGCTACTTAACTTAATATTTTTACAAAATGAATACTAAACTACAAATCAATAGTTTCCCTCTTAAACATACAGCATGGAGCTGCATTTTTGCATTCTAAACAGTGTCATGTATTTTTACATCCGTTGTTTCAGCTTATTAACTTCCTGTTAAAAAAATGAGGGGCGAAAGCTACCAGAGCCTGTGCCAGTGAGTCGGAACAGTCAAACTCATAAATCGAAAATAAACTGACAACGCCATGGCTAAAAATGAAAAAGACAAACAGACAATTAATAGTACACATTAGAAACAACATTAAAAACTAAAAATTGAGCAACACAAACCCCACCAAAAACTGGGGGTGATCTCAGGTTCTCCAGAAGGGTACGCAGATCCTGTGCCACATGTGGCACCCTTCGTGTTGCACATGTTATTACAAACCTGGTAAATAGGGTAAATAAATAGTCTATTTTGGTACTAGGTCACATTCATGAAAAGGGAAGAGGATTGTTACTTAGGTACGAAGTAAGAAACAATCCGATATCATCTGTGAAATGGTTTATCCATAACGGTCAACCAACTTGTGATGATTGGGTAAACTATCATATTCAGGGGTGAATCCAGACATTTCTAAAGGGGGGTTCCAACTATATGTCTCCATTCAAGTGCATTGATCATCCCAAAAAAAGGGGGGTTCCAACCACCGGAACCCTCCCCTTGGATCCACCACTGATATTTGAGAAATAGCCACAGTACATTTTGTTGATATCAAATTAAAGTTGAGAAGCTACGGTAATCTATATATGTTTATCTACTTTTCATTGTCTACGTATATATACTGTCACCTTGATTTGTAAATAAATAAAAATCATGTTGGAAGAAAAAATCATGTACATGTATATATTTTTTAGGAACTAATTGTGGTATAATTCATAGGCAGATCCAGGGGGGCCCTGAGGGGCCCATGCCCCCCCCCCCCTTTCGTTGGAAAAATTTGGTTGCTTATATAGGGAATCACTGAAGCATAACTTGATTGGGCCCCCCCTTAGGTCAGTCAGAGGGCCCCCCTTATGAAAAGTTTTGGATCCGCCACTGTATATTCTTCAGATGGAAACATGCAACAGAAAGTTCAATCATGACCATAAAGCAGGCAAGACATTTCAGTATGTACAATTTTGTAAAAATATGTGAAACTATGTCAAAGCATATTTTTTGTTTTGTTTTTTCAGATTAAGATATAAGGAGTAGATATTTTCCTGAAGATCTAATTAATGTCTCGAAGATAATGTGAAGGGAACAGAAGCTGCTATGATGATGATTCTTTAAAGAAAAGATACAGAAACACAAGCTCCTGTAGACACTTATGAAAAAGATGTTTTTGCAATGAATATGTGTGAATGTGATAAATTATGACAAATCAACATGGTCAATTAACAACAATATGTTCTACAAATTTCCTAGATTTATAAGTTTCATAACATTTAGTTGAGGCAAACTAAAGTTAGATAAGGGAAAAGAAAAAAATCACAATTTTTTCTATTTGTAAAGGGGCATAACTCTAGAATGGTAAAAGTGACGCCACCAAAATTTGATCTTGATTGATGTTTTGTGGTAATTCGCATTGAGCATCAATTTCATAACATTTGGTTGAGGCAAATTTAAGGTAGAGAACGGAAACCATTCTGGGATGTACAGACGTATGTTACGTACAGTTGGACAAGGGTAAAACTTGATGCCTACTCTGCCAGGGCAGGGGCATAAAAGCTATAATAAGAAGGATTGACAAATCAAAAAACTAGGTTGTGCTGAGGTAGCACATGAAATCTGTTTAAATTATTGAGACATGATTTTGTACTTTTTTTATGCCCCACCTACGATAGTAGAGGGGCATTATGTTTTCTGGTCTGTGCGTCCGTTCGTTCGTCTGTCCGTCCGTTCGTTCGTCCGTCTGTCCCGCTTCAGGTTAAAGTTTTTGGTCAAGGTAGTTTTTGATGAAGCTGAAGTCCAATCAACTTGAAACTTAGTACATATGTTCCTTATGATATGATCTTTCTAATTTTAAAGACAAGTTAAACTTTTGACCCCTATTTCACGGTCCACTGAACATAGAAAATGAAAGTGCGAGTTTCAGGTTAAAGTTTTTGGTCAAGGTAGTTTTTGATGAAGTTGAAGTCCAATCAACTTGAAACTTAGTACAAATGTTCCCTATGATATGATCTTTTTAATTTTAATGCCTAATTATATTTTTTACCCATTTTCACGGTCCATTGAACATGGAAAATGATAGCGTGAGTGGGACATCCGTGTACTTTGGACACACTCTTGTATCACTTCTTTTTTAGCTCACCTGACCTGAATGGTCAAGTGAGCTTTTCTCATCACTTGGAGTCCAGCGTCTGTCGTCCGTAAACTTTTACAAAAATCTTCTCTGAAACTACTTAACCAAACTTGACCACAATCATCCTTGGGGTATTTAGTTTAAAAAATGTGTCCGATGACCTGGCCATCCAACCAAGATGGCCCCCATGGCTAAAAATAGAACACAGGGGTAAAATGTATATTTCGGCTTATATCTTTTAAATAAAAGCATTTAGAGCAAATCTGATTGGGGTAAAATTATTGATCAGGTCAAAATCTATCTGCCCTGAAATTTTCAGACAAATCAGACAACCTGTTGTTGGGTTGCTGCTCCTAAATTGGTAATTTTGAATAAATTTTGCTGCTTTTGGTTATTATTTTGAATACTATTATAGATATGATTAACTGTAAACAGCAATAATGTTCAGCAAAGTAAGACCTATAAATAAGTCAACATTACCAAAATTGTCAGTCAACCCCTTAAGGAGTTATTGCCCTTTATAGTCAATTTTTAACAACTTTTCGTCATTTTTTGTTACTTGTACAAAAATCTTCTCTGAAACTACTGAGCCAAATTTAACCCTTTCCTCCATAATGACGCCTTTTGACGCCACCCCCTTTACTCCATAATGACACCTTTTGACGCCTGTGTAGTACCTCAGTTGAAATACTTTGACTACAAAGTGTCTGCTTCAGACTTTATAAAATTTATATCCAATATGAAAAGGATATTCATAAGAATATCTGACTTGAATTTATTTGATGAAATATTTGTTTTTCGCAATTTGTTTATACTTTAAAGCATACTTTTTAGCATTTTATTGAAAAATCCTATGCGAATCAAGTATGCAAAAAAAAAATGTCAATGGAGGAAAGGGTTAACTAAACTTGGCTACAATCATCATTGTGGTATATCGTTTGAAAAATGTGTCCGATGACCCTGCCTACCAAACAAAATGGCCGACATGGCCAAAATTAGAACATAGTGGTAAAATGCAGTTTTTGCTTTATATTTTTTAAACTAAGACATTGAGGGCAAATATTTTAAGATTTAAATGTCCATCAGAATAAGATCTATCCCCTCACACAGTCTTTACGATGATCTATTAAATCTACAGGCCCGGAGCTCAATTTTCAATTTTTTTTAGTTAGATTATGTTGGCCTGTAGATATGATTTTTACAGGCCCGAGAGCAATTTTACTATCCTGGGCTGCCACTCAGCATGAAGACTGCTCACAAATTTTCAGATGAATCGGACAACCTGTTGTTGGGTTGCTGCGCTAAAATTGGTAATTTTAAGGAAATTTTGCAGTTTTTGGTTATTATAGATAGAGATAAACTGTAAACAGGAATAATGTTCAGCAAAGTAAGATCTACAAATAAGTCAACATGACCAAAATTGTCGGAGGACCCCTTAAGGAGTTATTGCCTTTTATAGTCAATATTGAACAACTTTTCGTCATTTTTGTAACTTGTACAAAAATCTTCTTTTCTAAAACTATGGGCCAAATTTAACCAAACTTGGCCACAATCATTACTAGGGTATCTATTTAAAAAAAGTGACTAATGAACCCGCCTACCAACCAATATGGCCGACATGAGTAAATACAGTAACAGGTGAGCGACACAGGCTCTTGAGAGCCTCTAGTTTTGTTTGTTAAAAAGATGTCAAAATAGAAGTGAAGTAATGTGAATTATTTCTTTTTTTGAACTGACTACATCATGCTGGTCTGATGATGAGCTTGTAGGTTGAAGCCTTTATTGTTTTTTTGCTGCAGTTTGTAATAACTGTTGATCAATATTTTTAAGGCAACTTACATTGTATTTCTAGCTAATCCATAAATATGTATAAAGGACTATCAATTAAATTTTATGAAATTTTCCTTTGATTTTGCTGATTGATTATTTTCTTTCTCTGCAGAGTCCAGTGATATGAAAAGTTGTTCAGAAAATATGTGTTGCATGCCTATTGCTTTGAAAGGTGTTTTTGATTTGTGATATACATTGTAGTTGTTTTTCCTTTTAGACAGCAGCCATCCTTTGTTTAAAATGTATCATGTTTATAGAAAAAGGTTCAAAGGAAATGATATCTGAAATAAATGTTGTTATTAAATACTCAGTTTTAGTTATTTTTATTTTGATATTCAAACATATAGTGTAAGATAAAAACTAGTTATACATCTAAAAAATTGGTAACCCTCCTTGCATTAGAAGTTGCATAATTTAGCATTTATAGATGAAATATAATATCATATGACAGAACATCAAAAGAAATGACGAAAAATTACACAGTCTGACAAGGAAAGAATTTAATGAACATGATTCATCTACATTCATCTATCTTATGATGTCTCTTGATAAATATTAAAACATATTGACTGTAAAATAATTACCAGCTCACCAATTATATCTGTTGTTCACAAAATTTGTTATTTGGAAATATCTGTTGAATGTTTTGAAATTAAAAGTGTGTTAACTAAAATTATTGAAAAATGGAAGTCTTTAAATGATACAAAAGCAAGGATACATGGAATGATTGCAGTTGAGACAACTACTAACCCTGCATAGTAGGGCACTGATGTAAACAAGTACAGGTCACCTGAAGTCTTCAACAATGAGCAAAATCCTTAACTTAAAGATCGTTATACATGGGCTTATTAAGTCCCAAGACAATGGCATCTACATCCTTTGCTTTCAAATTTTTGTTTGTATGTTTCTGATAAAGGTTTATTAAAATAAGCCCAGCACACTTAATTTGTGAACTGTTTTTTTTTTAATTTCAAAAGAGAAAGCTAATAGACAAATTTAAGCAAATAACAAAAAAAAAGGAAATCCATTTAATATGGCAGACAGCAACCAAGCACAACCAGTGGACATAATGAACATGTTTATGAGTGCTCAAACTGCACCATAACATTAGACACAAAAAACATCTTATATAATGCTGGATTACACAAAAGTGTTTTTCTTTTAAATCATCTGCTCTTCTCTGGTGTTTATAAAATGTACATGTACAATATATACAAAAAAAGTTAGCTGCTATTGAGACAAAGGCAAAAATCATAGTGCAACAAAACATGTTGATTATGGACATAATAACAATAAACTAAAAAAACACTTACCATTACTAAATGATTAGGAACTTCCAGGAACTAATTGCAGCTACTGTCCAGGTTATGTTAAACAAATTTTCACCTCCAACTAATCTGTTCAGTGAAGAGTTTTTACCATTGAAATGAAATGTGAACACTTTCCAATCTTTTGGCAGACGTGAATATTCTCATGTGGCATTTATACATAGATCTGGTGGTGATGATACACAGTGATAATTAACCCTTTTCTTCTTTTTATTAAATTTTGAAGAAAAAAAATGGAATTTAAACTTTGTTTGTTAATTTTGTAAATTTTCCTTTTTTTTTTCCATCTATTTTTTTAAGTATAAATTTCAAAGAAAAAAAATTTAAATATTTAAATTTTTTTTTAATTTTTGAAAAATTCGAATTTTTTGTAATATTTTGCATTTATAAATTTTTTAACTTTAAAAAAGTGAACTTTAGTTGCCTTCGTCCATGCATGCATGGACTAAGTCTGTTGTGTTAGTCCATGCTTGCATGGACTAAGTTAGCGTTAATTGCCTTCGTCCATGCATGCATGGACTAAGTCTGTTGTGTTAGTCCATGCAAGCATGGACTAAGTAACGTTAGTTACCTTCGTCCATGCATGCATGGACTAAGCTTAGTTCCTTAGTTTTCATGTTTACATATCATGAAAAGATTTAGTCATACTGTCAATTGTTTGCAATTTATTTCTTAAGGTAAGTTATAATGCACATTATGTCTTTAAATCATAATTAATAGGTTGAATATGAAAAAATCAACTAAACAGGAAAAAAAGGTAATTACATCAAATTAAAAAATAATTGAACTAACACCATGAAATTTAGAGGTAAGAAGAAATGGAGGTTTTCTAAACTTGATGTTGATTTCCAGTTTTATTTAATACCTTGTTACAAGTAAATTTACAGAATTTGGAATTATTTTTTTTTTTATCATTTTATATTTTATGATCTCTTTTGAAAATTGATTAAATTGGTTAATCTGACAAATCAAGTTCAATATTGGTTTAATCCTTTTTACAGTTAATATTTCCTCTTTAAATTGAAAGGACTTATTCAGATAAATCTACAAAGCAAATATATCTTTAATTTGTTATCTACTGTGTATACTTTATTTTAACACCTAACAAAAAAAAAAATAAAAAAAAAATAGTTGAATTACCAAGATAAACTGTGTTTCGTACACCAGAAAAAAAGAAAAATATTGTAATATATAATTTCATAAATTGCCTGTCCAAAACGGACATGTAAACGGAAAAAAAACTAATAGAATTTATTGTTGCTATTTACAGGATTACTCATATATATCTCTCATTTTCAGGAAACAATCAGACCAGGACACAAACAATTATCCACTGATATCATCAGACAGGTTCCAAACAAATAATTGATAGCCAATGATATATACACAACAATAGTGAATTTTGAAATTATAATGTGTTGTTTTATAATTTACTTCAAAGAAAAGTATTGTTCATTATGTGGTTGATAGAAGAATATGTATTTTTTCCTAATACATACTTATTTTAGACTTCAGACATTTTATGCCTGTAATAACATTTTTTTATTCATATAGAGGAAAAGTATTCAGTGTCAATTAAAGTTATTTTAAAGCAAATTTATATTCAAGTGCAAATATGAGAGTAAATAATTGCAGGTTTTGTTACATTCCAACATTCTACTCAATTTGATCATCATTATAGACAGATGTTTGTAAATGGGGAAAAAGATCATTAATTTGATACATGTCGTTCCTTTTGTAAATAGTGTAACACAATTTGTGTTTCATATCATTAATTATTATTATTATTACTGGAGTATTAATTAGGAAATTCATTAAAAAGGAATTAATTACAGCATAACCGAACATTCAATGAAATGTACTCTTTGGACACTTAAGGTGGTACCCAACACCTTTACTAAAATTAATTTGGCTCGTTTAATTTTCATAAAATTTTTACACAGTATTTACTTTGATCCTTTAACAAAAATGTAAAAAATTCTAAAAATTTTAACCAACCGTTTAATCAGAAAAATTACACTGGTTATATAGCAGTTTGACAAACACTTATTTTGATCGTTGAGAAGCTTAATATTCCCTTACCAACACAACGTAATTAAAACGTTCTGCTGATTTTACAGAGTTATCTCCCTGTAGTGTTAGGTACCACCTTAATAACGATCTGTACGAATATTATAGACATATAACCTGCAGCCAATAAATGACCATGTCTACTGTGAAATAACATGTATCCTTCAGGGGTTAATTGCATAGTTTGACAATTAACCATAGACTAGAATTATCTAACATCCAGACTACTACGTAACCGGCCATTAGCTATGGGCCAATGTTTATGGACAACTGGACTATATAAGATCCAGCTTTGGACTTGGAAGAGGACAGATTGGTACAAGAGATTGGTACCGGAGATTCCGCCAAGGTCTCCCCCCTCGTGGGTAGGCTGGAACATATGCGCTTAATATCCAAACGTAATCCATCAGGATTGAAACTATACGATCACGTGCTCGTGTGAGATATTGAACATTCGAACATTTCAACTTTAAAGACAGTTTCTGAACATTCGAACATTTGTACTTTAGAATCATTCTTGACTTTGTAATTACATAATAAAATATATTCAATCATTACTGACTGTGTCACAATAGTAATGACGTTCAAAAGATTAATTTTCTAAACCATAAGTCTATCCGGCTACTCAATCTTATATCTGTTCAATTGAAACATGCTATAGTTTTATAAATGAACAGGTGTTATTTAGGGGATTGTCCACTCAGGAGTTTGTAGAATCATTTCGTCCAAAATAGTGTAAATTTTCTATTTTTGTATAGCATACTTAAAACGCATACTTAATATAATGTTTTTTCATGTCGTGAATAATTTCATATTTTATAAACCATTTTGGTTTTAACATCTACATGTAACGTTATATTTAGGAAACAAGCATAAACGTTTGATGGAGTTTATAAATGAATTTTGTGAACATATCAGTTTGGACATTTATATGCATTAAATTTGTAACTCACAAAGACTACGGCTGAAGGTTGTCAGAAGGCAAGTAAGCACGATTGACATTATTTTAACGAACTAGTATTATTTGATTTGAAATTTATTCTTTGTGAATTACATATTATAATATATAAATTTTGTACATCTACTAGTATTTGTATTTCATTCATTTATTTTGTACTTGTTATATTGAAATTGAATTTAAATTTATAATAAAACGTACTGTTATTGTTTTCTTTTTCTTTAAAGTAAAAAAGTGTAACACAATACCGAACTTCAAGGCTGACAAAATCCACCAATTCATTGCAAGGAAGAAGTTATATATATAGATATAGGAAGATGTGGTGTGAGTGCCAATGAGACAACTCTCCATCCAAATAACAATTTTAAAAAAGTAAATCATTATAGGTCAATGTACGGCCTTCAACACGGAGCCTTTGCTCACACCGAACCACAAGCTATAAAGGGCCCCAAAATTACTAGTGCAAAACCATTCAAACGGGAAAACCAACAGTATAATCCATATAAAATAAAAAAAACGAGAAACGAGAAACACGTATAAATTACATAAACAAACGACAACTACTGTACATCTGCCATAATTCTGACATGTTACATACCTATCCTAAAAATAAAATGATGGATTAAATCTGGTTTGATTGCTAGCTTAACCTCCCACTTTTTGTTTTTAGTTTCGTTACATGTATATAACTGAATCTCACGATATGATGGTATACACATATTTCATCTACTACGTATACATGGTATAGAAGAATTTACTTGAAAGACTTAACAATAATATCTATTCAAATAAAGAATCCATGGTATAGAAAAAAATAACTTTGGACTTAACAACAATATCTATTCAGATAAAGAATATAGAAACAAATGAGATTGATAGAATAAAGAATACAGGGTAAAGAAAAACATCACACTAGCAGCATATATATATATATATTTAAATATATACAACTCGTCTAAACATCAACCCAACAATGTTAGATCTGTAAATTTGCTTTCGCAAATTGTTTGTTCTTCCCTCGCCGGGATTCGAACCCATGCTACTGAGATATCGTGACGCTAAATCGCCTGCACTGTAGCCGTCCCGCTAGACCACACGACCACCTGGGCCAAATATATATATATATGCTCCGAAAACAAATACTATTGCAATGTTAGAAAAACAAAAGATATCAACAGTATATTCAAACTTATAAGTCGAAATCAAACTTACAATGCCATGGTAAACAAAAATTATATACAATAATCATTGAAAATATCACACAATTTTAAAATTATTGGTCTGAACCTTAAAAAAATAGTTTTGCCAAAATATTATCATATTTGTTTCTTAAAAGTAAGTTGACTTATGAGTTTAAATGTCCCTTTGGTATGATATTGATCGTCCCATCAGCTTGATGCATCAGGTACTAAAAACACGAATAATTGTCGAGAGTATTTGAATCGGTAAGATTAAAATACTTTTGTAAAAGAGGGACGAAAGATACCAAAGGGACAGTCAAACTCATAAATCTAAAACAAACTGACAACGCC
Organism: Mytilus galloprovincialis; assembly: GCF_965363235.1. Classification (NCBI taxonomy): domain Eukaryota; kingdom Metazoa; phylum Mollusca; class Bivalvia; order Mytilida; family Mytilidae; genus Mytilus; species Mytilus galloprovincialis. The sequence goes on from NC_134842.1 coordinate 95,754,155, forward strand.
ATGGCTAAAAATGAAAAAGACAAACAGAAAAACAATAGTACACATGACACAACATAGAAAACTAAAGAATAAACAACACGAACCCCACCAAAAACTAGGGGTGATCTCAGGTGCTCCGGAAGGGTAAGCAGATCCTGCTCCACATGCGGCATTCAATTACAAAATAATACTATGCCACACGAAACATAAATGCTGAAATAGAGTCATTTATATGCATTTCACATATTTTGTAAAAACTGCTAACTTTATACATGTCTTTGATTATTTTTACTTCACGGTATTCTTTGTATATTATGTCACTAGAAGAATCTTCAACATAGACACTTTCCTCTGAAAAAGTCAAAAGAGTTGTGTTTCTTTTGTTGTTGTAATTGTTTATCTATACTATTAAACGAGAAGACCGCATTTTGTGTGTCGCTTCTCTTTTTTCACAATTAATTAATAATCATGCCTCTATGTCCCTAAAGTGCAAGGTCGCATTTGTCATCCATTCATATAATGATTCAGATTGAGTTATTTTGAGAGAAAAACGAGAAAAAAGATATTCGGATATTGTTTCCGGCATTGGACGAAATTTTAAGTCAGATTAGACTTCCGGTTTGCGTTTTTCTGTATACTATGAACTTGCATATACTACGAATAAAGTATATTCTATCTGTTATCATACTAAAGTTTACTATCAACGGCGGTCACAGAGTTTATTTTGAAAATAGAGTGTATCTGTATAATATATCAATGACCGCCGTGGGTCGAATAGTAATCTAAGAATTGAAAGTAAAAAGCAAATACACTTTATTTATAGTAATGAAATCAGAATGTTCAATTATATTCAGATAACCTCTATAATTATTCATATGTTATTAAAATTAATAGAAAAAAATTGGAATTTTGGAGAAAAAAGGAGGAGCCGGGCTAGAAAAACAATTGTTCTGTCCCAAAGTACCAATGACTTTTGATACCTTTTCTTAAATTATCCAGTCATTAAATCTTTTACAAAAATTCATTGATTACAAAACAAAGATGTGGTATTGTTGCCATTGAGACAACTCTCCACAAGAGACCAAAATGACACGGAAATTAACAAATAAAGGTCGCCGTACGTCCTTCTACAACGAGCAAAGCTCATACCGCATAGTCAGCTATAAAAGGCCCCGAAATGACACTGTAAAACAATACAAACGAGAAAACTAACGGCCTTATTTATGTACAAAAAATGAACGAAAAACAAATACGTAACACATAAACAAACGACAACCACTGAACTATAGGCTCCTGGCTTGAAGGTTTATAACATACCAAATGTATGTTCATATTGAAATTGAAAGAAAACAAAACAATGGGAATTTTGGAAATAAAGGAGGAGGGATAAAAAAAAGATCCTGTCCCCAAGTACCTATGACGTCTGATACTTTTCCAGTTTTCTTGTCATTAAATATTTTACAAAATTCTTCCTACGTAAATTCAGTAAAAAAATCTCCCATTGACTTAATGCTAATCTATGACTTGAATCAAATTTATTCCCGATTAACCTTCAGAAATTAGAAAATTTCATACATCATTCATGAAAGTACAAATATAGCCCTATCTTTTGCAACAATAAAAACATAGGGTCATCCGGCATTTTTGGGCATTCACATGGCCTTGTTTATAAACACTGTAGATTCGCCCTTAATTCCTTCACTGACCCCAATTACTTTTCAACCCTGTTGTAAAAAAAATTAGTACATTCAGCATTTTTTTTAAACTCTAGTTTGATCCATTTATCAAAAAATATTTATTACAAACATTATCTACCAATCAGAAGAGCACGTTACTTAAGTCTTATACAGAAAGCTCTCCCCAAAATGGGCGGTCCCTGATGACGTACATTTATTTACTGAATTTACCCCTACAACACTTTAAACACTTTAAAACTTTTAACCACGCTCCGAATGCCCGCGATTTCGCGGGTATGTTTTAGTATTGTACACATTGTCCTTCCTATCGATGACAAATATGATACCGTTAACTATATTTAGATAAGTTAAAACACACCAAGCCGTAATATTTCTGACCAAAAACATTAGTTCAAATGTGTCAAGGATTGCCTTGATGAAACAATACGTAGTTTTAAATATTTCCCTGTTTCACTTTAATGCTTAACACACTTTAGATTTTCATGTTTTTCATATCCGTTTTCATCCATTGTCTATTTTTTTTTTATATTGAATAGCAAATTAATTATAACATGTTTTGCAAAATAATAGCACGATTGATCACAATAATTGCTTCCTCATTCGTTTTTTTCTAATCAGATTAGAAAGAATTATTTCAATGGGAAGTAAGTATCAATAACATTATTTTCATTGTGATTAATGTCTAAGAATGCATATTTATGTGTATTTTCCAATAAGAAAGATTAAATATGGTTTACCAAGATGTCATATGTGTGATTAGTTTTATTTCTCTCTTGTTTGATCAATTTTTGTGTACATAAACGGAGATATTTTCTTTAGACCGATAGTTTTGTCTTATGAAGAATCAAACCAGACGATACCATTTTTTTTTGTAAGTAAATAATATGCAAACTTTTATTTACTTAAACGTTAAATTCGTTTGATAGTATTCGTGTGCCTTTTTCGGGTTAAACTTTTCATTTGCTGATCTTTTATACGCAGAACCGTCGTTTCCTCTGTTTTATTAGGCTGAAATACTAAAAAAAAAACAATTGTAGTTGGGGCAGTTAAAGTATCTCATCTCAATAGTCGAATGGAAAGTCAAAGGTTACTGTCTGAAGCTTTTTCAAAATGCTCATGCAAGAGTCCAATGTAAAGGCATTAGTTGTATACAGCTGTTGAAAAAATTGAAAATGGAAAATTCGGGTCACAAACCAAAACTTAGGGAATCCCATCAACTATAAGAGGGAAAAAAACCAACAGAAACACTGAACTGCTACAACAACAAAAAAAAAGTAGATGCGTAGGAACGGGCTATATGACAACAACTGTCATATTACTGACTTGGAAGATGAGACAAAATGGTGGTTTGAACCTGGTTTCATGGCTAGTCGATTAAAATATCGCTAAAATGACACAGGAATACAGTACAAATAAATATAAGAACACTCAGGACAGAGTAATAATAAACAAATAATAGAATAGTAGAATTTATCTTGTTAACAAACAAATAAAAAAAAACCAATGAACAGCTAAAATTAATGTATGACAGAATACAAGTACCAAGTCAGAAATATGACAGTTGTTATCCATTCATGTGATATGTTTAATCTTTTGCAGAATAGAATTTTGCCGTATACGATGCTGGAAATGCGTACCCTTCCGGAGCACCTGATTTCACTCTCGGTTTTTAGTGGAGTTCGTGTTGTTTCTTATTTACTACTTATAACTGTTGATGTAAATGTCCTTTGGTTTTTTTAGTCTTTGTTTACTCCTTTGTTTTGAATGTTGTTGACTTTTTTTAGAAGTTTTTAGTATTTGTTTTGAAAAATAAGGTACTGAAAATTTATTACTTTCTCAAAGTAGATTGCAGCATGAACACCAAGTAAATGATATGGTTTGACATTGTTAGGAAAATTGTGAACAAAGGTGATGTAGATCAAGCAAGATATAATGGCTCTATTAGTGTCTCATTCCATGCTTATGTAAAGGTTTCAAAATGTATGTGTTATTGAATGTTTTCTTATATTCCTTTCCCATTAATTGCCTGATGTAATTATTCATGCTGTTGTATTTATACATGTTCCTCTGTTTTAATATGATAAGCGAACCTTTGATTTCATTACTTTATCAACATGTATTCACCAATACAATCAACGATGCACATTAGAAAGCATACCAACTTATTTATAGCTCTTTTAATTGATATGAGAATATGTGGTTTGAGTGCCAATGAGACAACTCCTTATCCAAGTCCCAAATTGTAAAAGTAAACCATAATAGGTCAAAATACGGTATTAAACACGGAGTCTTGGATCATACCGATTAGCCAGCTATAAAAGGCTAAAACATTTACTAATGTTAAACCATTCAAAAGCGAAAACCAATGGTCTTATCTATATAAAAACAACGAGAAACACTTATTAACCACACCAACAAACGACAGGTGCAATCAAATGAAGCGGGTTTGAATAGGTAACAACCTTTAACCTTATCTTAAAAAAATAATGTAACACCACAATAAAATATCAATTGAAATGGCTCATCTCAATCAAAAGACAAATTAACACAAGTAAAAACACACTGAATGAATAAACTTGATTTGTGACACAATGTTAATACAAAATCAATAAAATAAAAGGTCAGATGTGAAATAATTTCAACCTTGAAATAAATACTTATATCTAAGTTAGTTTTTTTTATTCTCGTAAAAGTGCCTAAACATTTCTAACAAAGAACAAAGACTTATTAAGTTTTTTAAATTTGTATTGTTAATAGAAAAGGTCATTTCATGACACGTGCACTTGAACTCTCTTTCTGAAATTAAAACAAATGGAGTTGCCAGTACATGATTTAATTAATTAATCATCCCTGCATTATAACAATACAATTTCAACTTGACGAGATAACACTTACATGTATATGTGTGCTGTATTTTAATGAAAATATGTCTTATTTTGATTTACTATTTATAGATGGAGCCTAAATTTGCATTTGGTCTGCTGTGCTTCCCATTGACATTCCTGGTAGTCGGTAAGCTGACCTATTGCAAGCCTAACTTTTCAATATGTTTCTTATTCTAGTTAGCTATATTATATTAAGATATTTTTCCTTAACGTACACAAGTATGTGTGCATGCATATATGGTAGGTTAAACTGCAAAAATGCATACAAATGTTTAGAATGTAACACTTCATTATTATTTTGTTCATAATGAAAAGATGAACAACCGGATCGATAAAAGTTATATGTTATATTTATATTTCATGAACAATATTACATTCCATTTTCTTCTCAGAAAAGATCAGTTTTATAGATTTCTTACATTTTAACAATTCGAATTTTGTTCACAAACTTATAGTTAAAGCATTTAAAATTTTGTATTCATCCGCAGTTTAAACACTTTTCAATGTTTTCCAAGCATATCAATGCGAGATGATTCAACAATCGCGTCATTCATTAATAGTAATATATCAGAAATAAAGCTTATGTTTTTTTTTAAAAATAAATGTAAGTTACTTTGTTTTAATTAAAAGTAATACGAGTTCCTTACAAAATTAAGTTAAATTAGTATATTGATAATTTATGAAAACCAATCTAGGAGTATCGAGTGAAGACGTCTATGCAACAGAAGGATCTGTAGTTCGGTTGGTTTGTCCCTTTACCGCTAGGAGTGGTAAGATGACATGGCGAGGACCACCACAACTTTACCCTTACAGTATAAACACAGAGAAAAATTTGACAATATTCCTATCAAATAACCTTGAACTAACAGGCAATTTCGAATCAGGAGAATATTCATTAGTAATTCAACATTTTACTCCATCACATGCTGGTCAATATCAGTGTGATACTGTTAAAAACAGAGCTGCAAGTCAGCACCGGTTTAATATTTTTCTTCAAGGTAAGTAGTTAACACTGAAAAGAAATATTTCTACTTTAGTCTGATAATTTACTAATATTCAATGTTCAAAGTCATGAATAAGTAATTAGTTTTAAAAAGTAAACTGTAAACTCAAGCTTGTAAGACATACTTTTCAAGATAAACACATTTTCTTTATGTCTTTATTTTGTTTTATGAAATATAAAGATTATTCGTTTTTTTTAAAACTGCAAATGTACCTGTAGATGTCATAAAAGTGAATCCATCTGAAAGTTGGTGCAGAGGATCCTCCGGAATTGTGTTAGAATGCACATTGCAGATACTTAAAACTTCAGCTTGGAAAAACAGATGGACACATAGCTTCAAAGGTCATTCAATTCGGTATCTAGAAGGTTCAGTCAGTGGGTTCTCTTCTTCCCTACGGATAGATGCATGCTCCATAGAAGATGAAGGAATTTACACCTGCATTTGGTATTCTGATGTCGCCGAACATAATTCCTCCGCGTCAGTTAAAGTATTATGTAAGTATTCATCATTTCTTTCAATTTTTTATTTGCTTAAATTCACTCATGTTCAAATTAGATATCACAAAATATACACTGTCAGAATGTATTTTTCATTTATTTAATATGTGCATACAACATAAAAGTGTGTTTGAAGAGTTGACGTTTAAAAGAGCAAACCAGGTATGGTCTTTTCCAAATTAATATTCTTACCTTTCTAGTCAAATCCTTTCTTCTTAGAAGATGTTCCTCATTTTGTCATTTTCGAAGAAAATTTTATATAGTACATGAATGCAATAATAACATTAACGGCACCAATTTTCCTGAACCAGATGCGCATTTCGACAAATCATGTATCTTCAGTGATGCTCGCAGCCAAAATATTTGAAATCCAAAGCTTATATAAAAGTTCAAGAGCTATAATTCAAAAGGTCAAAAAGGTATAGCCAAATCCGTGAAAGGAATTAGAGCTTTGCATGAGGGAGATACATTCCTTAATTTATGATAATGTCTAACATTTTGTAACAGCAAATTTTAATAATACAAAAAAAATCCGTATTTTCATGCCAGTACCAAAGTAATGTCTACTGGGCTGGTGATACCCTCGGGCACTTACAGTCCACCAGCAGAGGCATCGACCCAGTGGTAGTAATAACATTGACGGTACCAATTTTCCTGCAAAGGTCTTTCGTTAAAGAACATACAATTTTACAGACCACGGGAAAAATCCATTTCTATGTATATTAAAAAAATATTTATACTAAAATTTGGTAGTTTCAATCCATGTTCAAATGCAAGAGCACAATATTTTTATCTCAAGTATGTCCTAACCCCTCCATTTTAAATCACCGACTACTCCTTTATTTGAGTATAAATATAACATAAATTAACAGTTTCGTCGTGGATTATCAAGCTTTACATTTTTCAACATGTCGTGTACATTTTATTATTTTGTACAGGTTATTACTTGTACAAAATTTTCATACAAGTAATTACTTGTATGATGCCATCATACAGGTTATTACTTGTACAAATATAATTGTAATTACTTGTATGAAAATTTTGTACAAGTAATAACCTGTACAAAATAATAACATGTACACGACATATACATGTATTAAAAATGGCGACAATATCACCATCAGTCTTCAATCGATTTAATGACTACATTATTTTGTTACAGTCAATGAAATGCAAATGAGAGTGTTTTTTTTAGTTACGCATTAATATATTTTGGGGTTTTTAGTGTCAATTGGTTGCTGTATCATTTACTTAAATGAAATAAACACTATAAATTCCGTGCGTCCGACGTACTGTTATGAATTTAGCTTTACCCGGAACTCTCATGCAGAATTATATTAATAATTCAAATAAAGCTAGCGGTACGTTAATACACTACAAATGTTGTGAGCTGTACGACATAATACTAGAAGAAATAATCTATTACATACACTTCACATCTCCTTAAATTAATATGAGTAAAGCAGATATAAGTTAGCTTCAATCTTCAAATCTGTGTGGTATATACATTGAGAAAGATAGCAACACTGGTAAAATAAAAAATAAATGTGAATGTTTTAATGTAGCTCTTGACGTATAATATGCGAGTGTTATGTGTTCAAATGCGTTTATTTGGTGAAACTTCGGTTTGCCGTGCAAAAAATACTAACAACATGAGTGTTACCTATCCTAGTCTGTCCGAAATGGTCCGGGTAAGCTATGTATGCATAAATCTTCTTTTCTTCAGATCTAATAATTATATGCTTTTTTTTTTTGTCTTACAGCCAAACCCTTTTTTGTACACAAATCTTCTTTTTTTCAAGACAAATTCTTGATTTTTCAAATACGTATTTATTCAAATCCTGAGCCGAATGCAATACAATGGTTTCATAACAATCAAGTCATTGATGATCAAAGAATGTTAAATACATCACTGAGTGAAACTATGGTGAAAATTTCTCTTCATGACAAGAAAGTAAATACAACCGGTTATTTAGTTTTTCTTAAAACACGATTCATGTCGGAACACAGCCCAACTGTCTTCAAGTGCCAGATAAGAAATAAAGAAGGTGCCATTAATGTATCATTTGATGAAACGTTGACTTATGTATTCAATGGGAATATGTTCACATTATCAACGATGGGTAATTCTAGTACCGGATATGAAACAAGTAAGTCAAAATATATATTTTTGGAGATGTTTTCATCATAAAATACAACATCATTTACCGACCTGCTATTCGTTAACTCGTGCACATATTCTTTTCCGCAGTAAACTCGAGTACCCCTAAAGGCATTACAAAAAGAAAAGATCAATGTTTGCATAGCTTCTTGAACGCTTCACCTTTACAGATTAATGATTACAATGATTACTTGAAAAATTGTAATCAATTACAGCTGATTAACGATTACAATTACAATTACCCCAATTCTGTCAATAAGCTATTGTAATTCAAAACAAGCTATTGTTGTTCAGGCCTATATATAGTATTGTTCGAGTAATTGAAAATACACTTGTGTTGTTCCCAATATTGATTTGTATGCTACTTTATATAATTATTCGTATTCCAGTTCACTCGAGTATATTTGACATTATAAAAATATACATGCCAGGTGCTGGTTGTGTTGTTTTGGTTGGCTTGTCAATAATTGCTATTATTATTTTTCGGAAAAGGAAGAAAAAGAGTACATCTCAGGTTCCAACAGGTATATTTACTCAATTGTTAAAACCATTAACACTGTTCTTAAATCATGTAAATTGAAAATGAATAACAAAGATCAGATCTCTGCAGATTTTTTTTCATCGTTTGATTTAGTTTTCAACACGGCAGTTTCGATATAAATGTTTCCAAAACACTGACATTTTTCTACGCGTAAAAGTATTCTTTTCACAATTATTTTTTTTTCATATCAATTTCCCTTTTTGCCTTAACTATTACCTTAACAGACTGTAATAATTACTCTTTCATTATATGCTAATGGTTTCAAAATAACCATTTCTCGTTCTGAGTAATATTTTAATGATAAGTTTTAAACGAGTTTCGGTCGTCCGTTATTTGTGATCTGAAAACGTTGATCTCTTGCATAGCATACTGTTTTTATAGAAATAAGTGATTGAACAATGATCATAAACCCTTATTCCGTTATCATGGTTTAGTAAGCTCGTTTCCATTGATTTTATAGTTTGATCCTAAAGTTGTGCTTTTATATCTCTGCTCTGACCCAGATAAGAAGAGAGTTTGTACCTGAAAACTAGTTTACCCAGCCACATATTGTATGTATTTGTTCGAAATCAACAGCCTGCAACTCATTGGTTGCCGTTTGTTGTTGTATATAATATTTGTTTATCTTCATTATTTTGTACACATATCATGCCTTTTTTTTTGTTTCACATTTTTCATGTCTGGGCCTTTTAAAGCTGACTATGCAAAATTGGTTTCGCTCATTGTTGTATGCCGTACGGTGAGCTATATATATTAACTTCTATACCATGATCTCTGATGAAGAGTTGTCTCATTTACTATTACTGGTGTACCAAACCTTCTTTTTCATATCAAAAGAGCCCCGATATGATAGAAAAAGAGAAAACAAATGGAATATGTTTTTTACAATGTGTGTACCAAGAACTAAATAAAATTACAACAAATAGGCACGACAGCAACAAAAGACAACTCCTCCATAATAATCTATTTATTTGAAACAGGCACATATATACCATATGTATTAACAAATTACAAAGAATGGACTATGTGTACAAAATTGCTATGTCAAATAATACACTTTAAAGGATATCATACTTTTAAATCGTAGTTCAAAAATGTTTACTGCATCTCTGGAATTGATTTCTGAATTTCATAAAGAATGCGCGAGAAAACCGTGATTACACTGACACAAAATTGCTGAATCGTTTCATTTGTCAAAAAGATACACGGTGGGTATGGTTGTCCTGCGAGAGAACGTACTGTGCTGGTGATTTATTCCTGACGGGTGCTGGTGGGTCCTGATTCTGTGCTGGTGGGTTTGTTTACATTGTATCAGAACGGCAATAAAATGACTGTTTTGTTGCTTAATTTTTCTCTGATGTGTCATAAGTACCATGCAAAGTATATTACAACAATATTATATTGCAAAAGTCGTGCAAGTTCGTTAAACGGAATTGTCCTGACGCTGTGCTGGTGATAAGAAAAACGGTCCTGGTTCTGTGCTCCTATGTCCTGGTTCTGTGCTTTTATATTTTAGTTAAACGTGGCATATATTCAAGATCATTGATGCTGTACTGTTATTGACTTATAAGCTGATGTCTGCTTTCTTGAAATTGACATTTTTGTGAATCTGTTTACTGTTATAATGAGAGAAAAAATACCCCCATTTTTTAATTTTTTTTTAAACTAACTGTAATCTTATTTATTGGCCTGTTAATGGAACCCTTCTTGCCCCCTTTTAAGATAAGAAAATATGTTTACGATTTTCGGGATTACGATCCTTTTGCAAGATCACCAAAATATGTTGTAATTTATACCATACTTATATAAAGTAGATGATGTGGTATGTTTATTGTCAATGGACAAATTTCCATAAGAAACCAAAGGAAGTATGTGTTAACAACCATACGCCATCGTACGACCTTCAACAATAACCCATAAAATAAAAATGTAAAAGGTTTTGCATAAAAATGGAGAGCAAAAATATAGAACAAAGGACTTTCTGAGCGTTTGAATCATGTCTTTAGCAGCTTAAAACACATTTGGTTGTGAACAATTGAGTGCTGACTATAAGAATTACAATTGTATTGCGGGTTTGTTTGTTTGGTGTTTTTGTTTGGGGGGGGGGGGGATGGGGATAAGTTAGAGCGAGGTTACAGTGAAAGCTTGGAATAGTTTCCCGTAAGATTTAAAAGTTGTATTGTAAAAGAAAAATGTATCTTATAGCTATTAAGAATCACTTGCTGTAAGATTTTTCCAACAATTTTTGTTTTTGTCTAAACGGTTATCAGGTATTATTTTTTTTCGAAAGTTCGATAGAACACTAAAAAAAATCACTATTTTATGAAAGGGCAGGCTAGAATATGTCAGAGAATGAAGACGAGATAACCTAGAGAACACTAATAAAATTAAGATTTCTTAGCTTTTTTCATTTCAAAATAAATATTTTTTATAAAGAATTACGGGGGAGGAAGTGAACAATGTGTCCTTCTATTCTATATATAAATATTTTTCATGAATAAAAATAAAATGTGCCTTGATTATAATTGAAAATGAGTAAATGGAAAAAAATACCCAACTAAAATACACTTTTATTTTAATATTTGTAATATCACTAAACTTTTAAGTTTTGTGTGTCAAACACACCATCTCTGTAGTAAGATATTTCACTGCATTCATTTTTTTTTCTTCATTTTTTTATATTGTGAATTCATAGAATTATTATATTAAAATGTAGCCTTAATTTATATTTAATAAAAACTGAATCTAAAGCCAGATATATCAAACATTTTTGTTTCCATCTATCCGTTTTCAGGACTTTAACAATCAACAATAACACGCCTGGAAAGTAAAATGCGTACTCGGCTGTCTGTAATCGGCCATTTTTAGACACCCCAGGCTCCTAAAAAACAAGCCGGGGTGGGGTTCAAAGATGCAAATTAAGTACTTATATCCATATTTTATCTTTTCGTGTACGGTTTATGACCCCTCCTGTGGCCTGTCAATTCCGAAATGTGCAAACTGCAATAGTATCAAAACAGCACAGACAATGAATAATAGAGATTTATTTTGTACATATATCAAGGGGAAACGTCTTGCAAAGCATTATTATTTATAGTTCATTATTGAATTTAGTAGAAAAAGAGAATTTAGTGAAAATAATCACTATTTTTGTAGAAAATTCACAGACCTTTGTACAGAGATTTTTGTTATGTTTAGCATGGGATAAACACAATGGTTCATTACCGAGTAAAAAAAATCAAAATGTCTATCTACCTTGCACATTTCAGAAAATTCAACCACACCAGAGCAGATAACGAAACTGGTTCCAGCAACATTTATAAGCAATTTAAGATTGTGACCCTCACAGTTTCCATTCACCACAAATATTCTCGTTACAACGAATCATTTTAAATACAAAAATACGTGTTGCATGCAGCCTTTTGTTTATCTATTAATATATGTATACGGATAAAGTTATGAAAGGCAGCAGGGTCATCAGGGTGAGGAGTCCATGTCATCTGATATAAATGCTAAGCATAGATCTAGAAAGCGACATATAATCATGACATTAAAAAAAGTCTCTTCTTTTCGACTTTTTTCAAACAAATTGACACATAAAATGAATTATATAGTATTGTGGAATTTTTAACTTATTTTAGATACTATATATTGTTATCTGATATTGGACGAAAGATGTTGCCCTTTTATGTTATTATGTAATACAAGTTCAGATCATTTGAAAACACATATTAAACAGCCAAATGGATGTACAAGAGCTAAAATAGGAGTCATAGATCCTGTTGGCAACAGCTATCTGGCTAATTTTATTGATTTTGTAACATTTGTTTCAAATATGACCAACTTCTTATCCAAAATCACCAGCACCGTATCAGGACCCACCAGCACAATGACAGGACCCACCAGCACAGAATCAGGACATGCATAAATTGAGAAAATGCTAAATTTTAATAAATTGCAATGTTTTTTCACAAAATTGTTTTGTCGTGTGGATTGCGGTATAGAAAGCGGACTCTATGAGCATTTTTGTTTTATTTTTTCAGTTCGAGATTTTCAGAAAATGAGCATTTTTGTGTTACGCTTACTGAAACAGTTTAGAGGGTCATTTTTTTAATGGTTCATATATGAACCCATAAGAAACAAAATTGAAAAATCTCAACTGTTTTTTTCCATTTTTTATGAGTGAAAACGTCAAAAATCATCATTTTTGTCTTTGTTAACATTTTTTCATTGATCACCAGCACCCGTCAGGACCGAATCACCAGCACAGTACGTTCTCTCGCAGGACAACTATACCCACCGTGAGATAGGTGTATCTCTTAAAATCATAAGATCTTTTGTATCTGTAAATCATTGTTAATGAATTATTAAACATCGATGAAAAATTTGAAATTATATTGGACTTAAAAATAGTTGCAAAATGTTCATTTTCGTTATAAATATCGTTTTAGTGCAAACCGTGGAAGCAAATATTCCAGGAAATAATGAAAGGTAAGAGACAAATAACTGTGATGTTTGACAATTTGGAATAGCTGCAATAATGTAGTGTATACGTCAAAGAGATCTACCATTATTAAGTTTTAAAATTTACAGATTTAACCGATAGCTAGATATTTACGATAACATATTCATTCCTATATAGAGCAAAAAACATATATCTCTTTCATACAATGTGCTCAGGTATTTCCCCTAAAGATACATACCATACAAGGAAAACATAATCTTTGATCAACATCTTTAATGTTCAACAAAGTGTACATAAAACTCTAAATCCATCATCTGGTACTAACTTTTTAGGATAATGCAAATTGATCGGCACTTGATTCTTGATTCAATGATACTTAAATGTTTACAAAGCAAAGCAAAAACAATACTGGTTATATATTCTTTATTTCATATACAAGGCTTATTTCTGATACTGCAGTAAAAGAAAGAAGAAGAAACTCTGTGCAATCTTATCATGAATATGAAGAAGTTGAAAGTCTTACTTCCTCGCAATGCAGCCATTTAAACGCTGATCAAGCGTATGAAAATTCCGAAGATGACGTCACAGCAGACAAATGTTATATAAATGAAGTTGGATTTCATATGTATGAAGATTTAGACCACGATACAATGAGTGAGTTAAGAGAATACAACTGATGTGTATAATCTGAGTCTATATAATACTTATCAATTATGAACTTTTGACGAGGTCAATACGTTATATATGGACCTGTTCAGATTATATTGACCGAGGACCAAGTTGCCATGTGTGACGTCGTGACGGCATAAATCTAAATTCAGTTGCATTTTCATATTGACCACCAATATACGTATTAATAGAAACATATCGTCAACTTACATTAAATCAGAAACAAGGCGACTGATACTATAATAACATTTGAAACACGTGATCGTGATATCCAATGAAAACAGTAAAATGCCACACCATATGTTAAACGGCTAGCAGGGATGTTATAGTCATTCCTTAGAAGGTTTTACAGTAGCTTCATGTACCAGCAGTGTGATGATCGTTATAGATGTTTTTATCACATTTGACGACGGCTATGTAGTAACAATTCCGTCCTCTTTTTTTCTGATTTTGACAACACCGATTGAATTTTTATTTTACTAACTTTGCTAACCATGACCAATGTGACGGGTCCCATTTGTCATTAGCATCAAATTGTCCTAGTTCAGTTTGATATTTGGTAAGGTTCGTGTTTTTAACTTTTTATGCCCTACCTACGATAGTAAAGGGGCATTATGTTTTTTGGTCTGCGCGTCCGTTCGTTCGTCCGTTCGTTTGTCTGTACCACTTCAAGTTAAAGATTTTGGGCGAGGTAGTTTTTGATGAAGCTGAGTCCAATCAACTTGATACTTTGTAGACATGTTCCCTATGGTATGATCTTTCTAATTTTAATGCCAAATTAGATTTTTTACACAATTTCACGGTCAATTGAACATGGAAAATGATAGTGCAAGTAGGCCATCCGTTTACTTTGGACACATTCTTGTTTTTCTATGAGGTGCTTTTAAGACTGCTGTTCGTCTGATCATGTCAGTCTCTATTCGATTTAAATAATGTGATCACGCAAAAAGTATTCTCCGCTTTTAGTATAAATATATTAAAAGTTTACTGTCTTATTGATATCAAATTATGTAGTAAAACGTTATTTTAAATTTATAAACTGGTTTGTAAAAAATCTATTCTTTTCTTTGTTAGACTAATCAATCGCATGATCGGTTAAAGAGGTCAATACTGCTCAGTGAAAACAAATTTCATTGGCATTTTTTGAAAACAGTGTAAATAAATATTCTGGCACTTGTATGTGTAATTAACAAATGAAAGTTGAAAAAAATGAGGAATGGCCTCAAATGTATACTCACTAACCATGAGACCCTGCCCATTCAGCCAATAAAAGCCTTTAGAAAGATAATTTGTGAGTGCGATTCTCACTTTTGACAGTTGCAAAGAATGCAAGTGTCTTGAGGCGCAACTATATATTCCTGTACATTAAATGGTTCAGTATAAGATTTGATTACACTAAGTGGCTGAATTGCACGACATTGCACATCATGACAAATATGATCTAGCACATTTGAACAGATATATCATGTTATGCATAAAAAATAAGTCAAAGGAAATTTGATCCCGGCCGAGACTGATACTTTTCGCAAATATCCCTTCAGAACATGATATATACGTTTTTTTTAAACTCTTTATACAGAAAGTCGGGCTCATATGAAATGAAATAATTCTTCTATTTTAAAGCTGTGATTCATAAACATGTATATGCATAATTTTGAGGATATGTACTTTTATGCGTTCGAGCTGTTTCTATGTAATGTCATTGTATCTATTGGTAATCGTCATCATTAAATCGTTCTTTTTGTATAGATGTCTTTTTCATTTATATGTACACCACGCATTTTTGAATATACAATCACGAGGCTGGTGGGGTGCAGTCGTGTTATTTGACATATTTGTTTTCAGTCTTCAGGTTACCTCTTTCAATCAATATTGTTTAACCATGTTGCCTTAATAATCCGAGTAAGGTTATAATGATTCCGAATAATTTTTGCGGGAAGGAGCTCGCAAGGGTAAAAATGGGAATAATCAAATGGCAAATACCACGGTATATAAAGCAATTTCAGGCATATGCACGGACAGCAGTGAAAACATATTACTTCATATACAATGAGGAATAAGGTAAGATTGAATAAACACTGGCTACCAACCAAACAAAATCCGGCATTATTGTATAAGGTGTGATAATTACAAATATCTTACTAATCGTAATGTGAGGCCATAAAATCAACAATTGAATTAATAAAATGATAAAAACAAAAGGGTATGTCAGTTATTTATTGACCGGATTGTACAACTGTTTATGTAGCATTAGCTGTTATACAACCGTTATTATTATACTTCACGTTAAAGTGCCATATTTTGATTGGCTGATACGAGGGTGTTAATTTAATTTATCACATGGCTGAGAGGGTTTTAATGTAACCCTCTCGTCTTGACCAATCAAAAATCGATAGTTTAAAGAACAATGAATTGAATTTACATCCAGTAATTAAATACATTGTTAAAGTTCTACGTTTTGGCTCAGATTTTATTATTTGACTGTAAAAAAAAAACAAACAAACAAAAACATCTTGCTGTTGTTGTTTTTTCTTATACCGTTACGTTGTTTTCTACGTGACGTCATAGAAAATACGTTTAAAATACAATTAATCTGTAAAAGACTATAATGATAGGACATTCAGTATAATAAATTAAATAACACATAGCTAAGACGGTGATAGAGCAGATTGGTACCCCTCGAAACAGCATTGTCAACCTTGGCTCCACCGCGGTTGATAATGTTTTCTCGAGGTAACAATCTGCTCTATCACCCTCTCAGCTATGTGTTATTTATATAATGTGCAACAAGCGTTATACCACCGTTAAGCTAAAAAAAAAATTGTGCATATAATTCTTACAGATGATATAAAAATAGACAACTTTCGAGTTCGAAGCATTTCCTCAAAAAACTTTGGTTTTAGTGAACATTATTCGTGCGTTTAGGGGCTTCGTTACTTCCGCTCCTATGTTGATCGAGTGGTTTGAAAACAATGATGCTATATTGCACAAATTATTCGACAATTATACTTCTCATATTTGACAATATAATATAAATGATATACAACGTTTAAGGATTAAATAGGTGTTATTCTAACGTTAAAGGTTAAATAAATTGTGTTACAATTTTAGGGAAGCAATAATTGTCATGCGTACATCCGTAAGTATTGCAACAGTGATAAGAACAATGTATATACAAAGTTGTGCTGCCGTTAAGGGTCCAATGTTATGCTTTTATGCAACCTTTAAGTGTGCCAAGCCTGTTACAGTGTCTGGTGCAATATAATTTCTGTGACTTTATCTTGCATTAATTTTTCGGATCCTTTACAATAGCTGATCTGCATCAATTCCATTGCCATGTCTTATTTACAACCACTGGATGTATGCCACTGCTAGTGCTAGTGGAGTTTCAAGTCCTCAAGGGTATCTCCATCCCAGACATGAACTATCATTGATATGGTCATATTTATAAATTGACTGTTTTGAATTTAAAAAAAACTAATGTCTTTCTACCTCTGAAATATATTACCTTATTAGCTGTATTTGACAACACGTTGAGGAATTTTGGAACTCAATCCTTTTCAACTTCTTACTTTATTTGGCTTCTTAACGTCACTGATGAGTTTTTTGTATGGGAACCAATTGTGCCCCTCTACTTGTCGACTTGTTTCTTTATTATTATGAGGCTGACTCCATACAGGAACTTCTTAGGAAGAAAGATAAAAAGTAATCAATATCCTTTAACTCTACTTTCCGCTATAAAGATGATTTTATTTCAATAAATAATTCAAAACTGTTTGGCTATGTTGAACGCATCTATGATATCGAACTAGAGATAAAGTATACATATACAGTTAAGTCGGCCTCATATCTTGTACATTTAGAAATTGACAATGAGGGTCGGTTGAAAACAAAACTTTACGACAAAAGAGATGATTTCAGCTTTCTAATTGTGAAATTTCTATTTCTAAGTAGCAACATTTTAGCAGCACCTGCATACGGGGTCTTTATCTCCCAATTGAAACGACATTCCCTTGCTTGCATTTCCTATCATGATTTTCTTGATAGAGTGTTGCTACTTACAAGAAAGCTATTAAACCAAGAGTTCCAACTGGTGAAGTTGAAATCATTCCTTCGTAAATTTTACTGACGCCATCACGAGTTGGTTGGCCGCTATGGAATAACCATTTCACAAATGATATCTGATATGTTCCTTACGTCGTAACTACAATCTCCTTCCCTTTCATGAATATGGCTTACCAAACTAGACTATTTACCGGTTTGTTATAACATGAGCAAAATGACTGGTGCCACATGTTGAGCAGGATCTGCTAACCCTTACGGAGCTCATGAGATCATGCCTAGTTTTTGGTGGGGTCTGTTTTGCTTATTCTATAGTTTTCTATGTTGTGTCATGACTACTATTTTTTGTCTGTTTGTCTTTTTCATTTTTAGCCATGGCGTTGAGAGTTTATTTTCGATTTATGAGTTTGACTGTCCCTCTAGTATCTTTCGTCCCTCTTTTTTAGACGAAACGCGCGTCTAGTGTAAATATAAATTTTAATCGTCGCTAGATTAAATCTGACGATAAAATGTAACACCTGGCAACCAAATGCTTTATTATATTTATGCCTAGGTGTTCGAGTGGTCTAGCGTGTCGGATACAGTGCTACAAATGTAGCTATAGTTGATATCTCAGGGTTTTTATCACTATTTTATTATCCTTTACTTTGAGTTCCTCTGTAGTGTAGAACTATTGATAGCAATGTAAAAATATTTGTTTCTATAACATTTCATTTCATGTTCCATGTGTCACTGGAGGTTTAGGTTACAACACGAACTGCATATTATCTAGCAGACATCCTTTATTGTAGCAGATAGTATACCGGGTCAAAATTATAAAATGGCATATATTCTGAACATAACTGCATGGTGTTAGGTATAAATAGTTTTATAGAATCAATACTAAAGGACAAGGTATGATAAGGTCTATTTTTGGCCCCCTCTCCAAATAAGTTTATATTGATATCAATGATGGTCTTAGTGTAGACACTTGAAAAAATAATGATTTTATTGTGTTCCGGTGAAAGGAAGGTTGCCTAGCAACGGTTTTTATTAAGAATGAAAATTATCACATATTAATTGCTTTATCAGTAAAAATTTAAATATTTGCACATGATATTGTTTGTACAAGAAGAACTTGAAGTCACAAATGAAAATACCCTTTGATTTTGTTTATTATTTGCTTAAAAACAACCTTGGCAACAGAAATGTTGCCTAGCAACGGTTAAAAAATTGGTTCTTGCCCCTCTTAAGTATGAATTAAGCTGTTGTTTGAAGATTTTTCTTTCCATTTGGTGTTTCATTCCAATTTTTTTTCATATACATCTTTTTTTATTCTTTACAAATTCCGTATTGAGCATAGCAACACAAGTGTTGTTTAGCAACAGCAAAACATGTTTGAATTAAAGCCAACTACAAATCAATAAGTCATTTTATTGAACAAATTAAATTGAACGCAATGCAGATTGTCTGTTTGTGAACATGTTTAGTTAGAAATGAAAACTTAGTTCAATTGTAGGTCACTACACGCTGATCAACAACTAAGTTACATAAAAAGTGCATATCAACCATGCAATAATAGGTTCTTTATATTTTTATAAGTATGAGCTTAGTTATTTTTTAAGAATATACTTCCTAATACGGTGTTACACTGTAATATAAACATCTAGATTATCAGAAAACGACATCTGTAACAAACATAAACTTTTAGCTACTTCTTTACAAGCAGAACCAAACACAATGAAAGTCCCAACTATGTACTGGCTTCCGAAGCTGCACAAAAAACCTTACAAATATAGATTTATTTCATCTTCCAGCCATTGTTCAACTACTAAATTGTCTGTTTTACTTACAAGTACACTTGGTACAATAAAAAACCTGATAATAAATTGTTCAAATAAGGCCTTTGAAAATAGTGGAATTAATTACTTTTGGAGTGTCAAAAACTCGTTGGAAGTACTTGATAAATTGCATGCATATATTGGTGATTTTGAATCTGTTCAAAGTTTTGATTTTTCTACCCTATATACCACTTTGCCTCATATTCTTATTAAGAAAAAATTCACATCCCTAATTAACTGGGCATTTAAAAAGTCGGAATGCGAGTACATATGTTCAAACTCTTTTAGATCATTTTTTAGTAGCAATAAACAAAAGAACTATGTCAATTGGACATGCTTTGATACTATTTATGCACTTGAATTTTTACTTGATAACATTTTTGTTCGCTTTGGAGATTCCGTATATCGTCAAGTTATTGGAATTCCAATGGGGACTAACTGTGCACCACTTATTGCGGACCTGTTTTTGTATTGTTATGAGTTACAATTTATGACTAAAATTAGCAAAGACCCATCAAAACAACATTTGATACAAACATTTAACAATACTTTTAGATATTTGGATGATATATTGGCTCTAAATAATGACGATTTCAGTATGTATACTAAAGAAATTTATCCTGTAGAACTTACTTTAAATAAAGCTAATGATAACAATGACCACTGCCCTTTCCTCGATCTTGATATCTATATCATAAACGGGAAGCTTAATACAAAAATTTATGATAAAAGAGATGATTTTTCATTTCCTATTGTTAATTATCCATTTTTAGATGGTGACGTTCCCTTGTCACCATCTTATGGTGTTTATATATCTCAACTTGTACGATTCGCTCGTGTATGTAACAATGTATTAGATTTTAGCGAGAGAAATTTATGTATTACTGAAAAATTATTACACCAGGGTTTTCGATATCACAAACTGGTCAAAACATTTACTAAATTTTATCACCGGTATAAGGAAATAATTCGTAAATATAACTCAACATGCAGACATCTTATACGTTCAGGTATTTCACATCCAAAATTTTATGGAAATATTCTTTATAAAGCACAAAAATGTCAGTATTCTCCTCAGAAACTAACAAAACCTTTAAATAGACTTATTAAAAGGGGATATAGTTACGATACTGTTGTCAGGTCATTAAAGATTGCATATTTTGGCTTTAACATTGATTCACTGATAGGGTCTTTGCATCGGAACTAAACACATTTATTTCTAAAAAAAACAGTTGTTGGCATGACACGGGTTATGTTCTTCTCATATATTTTATGATAGTATGATACTAAACCCCTAACGGGAGGGATTGTACCTGATATTCATATGATGAAGACATAATCTTTCAATCAGTTTAATTGAGGTCTGGAGCTGGCATGTCAGTTAACTGCTAGTAGTCTGTTGTTATTTATGTATTATTGTCATTTTATTTATTTTCTTTTGTTACATCTTTTGACATCAGACTCGGACTTCTCTTGAACTGAATTTTAATGTGCGTATTGTTATTCTTTTACTTTTCTACATTGGCTAGAGGTATAGGGGGAGGGTTGAGATCTCATAAACATGTTTAACCCCGCCGCAATTTTGCGCCTGTCCCAAGTCAGGAGCCTCTGGCCTTTGTTAGTCTTGTATGATTTTAAATTTTAGTTTCTTGTGTATAATTCGGAGTTTAGTATGACGTCCATTATCACTGTACTATTATGCATATTTTAGGGGCCAGCTGAAGGACACCTACGGGTGCGGGAATACTCGCTACATTGAAGACCCATTGGTTGCCTTCGGCTGTTGTTTGCTCTATGGTCGGGTGGTTGTCGCTTTGACATATTCACCATTTCCTTTCTCAATTTTATCATTATTTTTTGGACGAATCCTATATCGAGTATAGAATCCCACATCTTGCTAAGCAACATCAAACATTTTTTTTAAATTGTAGACCACTACAAAATCTTTGTTTCAATGTGAAAGTCTTTTCATGAAAACAAGAATATATAGGATTTAATAATTTGAGATGAGTTTGAACAGTTTTTAAAGATACTTAACAGTTAATGGAACGAAAGAGACGTGACTTGTACCACTTACAGACATTGTGTGGAATAAAATGTCTAATCCAGGCAATTACGATTTAATATGATGTAGGGGTTGGAATGTGTCCTCTGCATGGGTACAAAACCTATGGTGAATTAGAAACGACTTATCAAGGCAAAAAAGGGGGGTGTATAAATCATTTTTGGAGTTATTAACGAGGCATTAATTGACCTAAGAAATTAAGCCTATTGTGCAGTAAAGAAACTGGCATAGCCTGTAAGAACATATATGGTTTAAGGTTTGGACAATCATTTAACCATGAAAGTTAAAGGTCAATTAATTGGACCTTGAGATCAACGGTAAATGTCATAATGATATTAAAACTGAGAATGGAAATGGGGAATGTATCAAAGAGACAACAACCCGACCATAGAAAAAACAACAGCAGAAGGTCACCAACAGGTCTTCAATGTAACGAGAAATTCCCGCACCCGGAGTCGTCCTTCAGCTGGCCCCTAAACAAATATATACTAGTTCAGTGATGATGAACGCCATACCTAATTTCCAAATTGTACACAAGAAACTAAAATTAAAATAATACAAGACTAACAAAGACCAGAGGCTCCTGACTTGGGACAGGCGCAAAAATGCGGCGGGGTTAAACATGTGTATGAGATATCAACCCTCCCCCTATACCTCTAGCCAATGTAGAAAAGTATGATATTCGCCGTTTTTACAAAGGTGTACAAAACAGAAATTTAGGCCAATCAGTCAAAAAAATACTAAGAAAAAAATCTTTGAAAATCCTGTTTTTCATTCAGGAAATTGACCGAAAATTGTTGTCCGTTTTTCGGTCTTTTGCAGTTAGTGCCGTAATTTTGTTAAAGTTTAAAAAATAATCATATTTGTTATAAAATTATAATTTATCGGCATATTTTCTTCCATTTCAGCCATCCTTTGAAGTGTTTATACCTCAAAATCATAAAACGGCGAAATTGTGTCCCCGGCGAATATGGGCCTCCCACTCTTTGTTGCAAAAGTTATTTCTTTTGGGTGGATGTGTATGTTTAAGCGCGGATTCATATAAGATGGATTCTTACAGTATGCACCCTTTTATTAATTCATTGTACAATTTAATAAATATAATAAATGAATTAAAACGCCTGATATCGTGGGTTCTGACACCGGCCTGGTCAAACTTAAGACTTAAAAATTGGTATTTGCTGATTTCCGTTAATCAATTTGCATTAAGGGGTAAGAACAAAAACTAGTTGGATCGGAGTGTCAAGTTAGGGTAATATGTCTTCCAACGGACTGTAACCTTTTAAGGTATAGCACAATAACAATTAATGAAACAAACAACCCATGCAGCAACATAATGTCCAAAAGTTAGCACTTTGTGTAAACATGAATTATTATTGAAATAGTAACTTTTATGAATTAACTGTTAACAAAACTGTATATTGTTTGCAAAAACTACGGATAATATATTCAGGAATAAATAACCTTTATTCACTAAAAAAAAAAAAAAAAAATCGGAATTTTGAGCCTTTTTAATATGGTCATTTGACATTTTTTATTCGACCGTCACTGATGAGTCTTTTGTATGCGAAACACACGTCTTACAAGCACGTTAGATATCTTTAATTATGATGCGTTTTATTCCTTTCATATTCAATACTTATTTTATTTTCTTTGACGTGTAAATATCTGATTAAAAAATAAAAGAAGCTTTTATTCTTTTGAATATGTTTAAATTCATTATACATGTAGTGCTGTTATTTTAGAAGAAATACGAAGTAGCACGCGTTGTCGTCAAGATAGAACAACGAGAAGGCAAGTGACAATTACAAATAATAAGTCCAATAAATTCAACACCATGACCAAAAAAATATTAACTCAAGATACATAATTTAGATCATAAAAGTGTTGGATAGTTTTGTTTAATCTTGATTATTGTTACACTTACACAATTAACTAATTAAAATTGTCACGTGGTGTCTACTTATGTGATATGAATAACAATGTATGTTATTATTCACAGTTCTGTAGTTTATTTTCGCCATCTGTATTGTTATTAAACGATTGTCTAAAATGTTAACTTGGCATGCCATACTTGGTAGAAATGCGGACGTGAAAGAAAGCACTTTTCACAAAAGTGTCAACGGAGATTAAAACATTCCAGGGCGACGATTTTGTCAATTATGAAACAAAATACGTATATGCACTTTTTGAGTATGAACCAGTTATTATATTCATTCACAATAACGTTCCAAGTATTTCTCTGAAGTTTATCACAGTTCCGTCTAATTTTGGGTCATATTTCGACGGTCTGCTAAAATGTCACTTTAAATTCAAGAATAATGAGTAAAGGAATATCCTGTTTTCCTGTCTCAAATATGTTTATTTTTCTTCCTAAAGAAACTAGCCATTATTATAGCGTAGCAAGAATACATTTCCGTCGTCGGATCTAGTAAATACCGGAAATCATCTCCGGTCCGCAGTTCGGTTAAAAATTTCGATGATTCAATGAAAACTACCGACGATTTTTTGTCACTTTTTTGAATTTTTAACTATGAGCGTACTTACGACCCACTAAAATATTTGAACTGCATCAACATTTATGTTCAAGGAATGTCTGGTATAAATATGATCGTGGGTCGTAGGTACGCTCATAGTTTAAAATGCAGAAAAAGGTTTAGAAACTGCCATTTTTCTGGCCTTTTCGCGAATCTTGAGGTCTTTACAGCAACAGAGCATGAATAATATCAGCGGAAGTTGAAAAATCTATTGATGTTTACAAAAATATAGGTTTTAAACTTTAAAAATAATGTATTATAATTAATGGCAGGTCACTTTTAATTTGAACGAAGTTAGGGGGCCGTTCTCTGATGCTTATCGTACCTTGTCCTTTCTTTACAGATAAAATTGAACATAGACGTAAACAAGTAAAACATTAATTTTAAAAAGACTAAAATATTATTTTGTATGGCCTCGCAACGAAGTTGTCGATGCCATATAGTTTTACCCTTGTCCGTCATTCCGTCATTCCTCACCAAACCATTTTAAAGAGTTTTTTCTAAACGCCTTCAGATATTGGGCTGATTTATGGTGTGTGAGTTAAACATGATGAGTTACAGATTAAGTTAAAATTTCGTTCTGCTTCGCTAATTTTTGTCAAAATTACAGGCTTTGGACTTTGATAAATTGTTGAAAATCACAGTTATACAGACTTTTTTCTAAATGCTTTCAGATATGGGGATGATTTTTGGCATGTGAGTTAACCAAGATGAGTTACAGATCAAATTTAAGTTTTGTTCCGGTCGGTCAAATCTTGCCGAAAGTACGGGCTATGGACTTTGATAGATTGTTGATAATCACAGTTATACGGACATTTTTTCTATACGCCTCAAGAATTTGAGCAGATTTTTGATATGTGAGACTTCCATCAGGTGTGTGTCCACATTGCAGATTTTTCAACTTTTTGAGACGGGGCTATTCGTGTCACTTTGACACATTTAGTTTTTATTAATTATGGATATTCCATCAGATTGTCTCCTCCTGTTTTTGTGTTGGTATTGATGCAGATTCAGTGTTTTCTTGCGTTCTTACTAAATGTTATCACCGGTATAAGGAAATAATTCGTAAATATAACTCAACATGCAGACATGTTATACGTTCAGGTATTTCACATCCAATCTTTTATGGTAATATTCTTTACAAAGCACAAAAATGTCAGTATTCACCTCAAAATCTTACAAAACCTTTAAACAGACTTATTAAGAAGGGATATAGTTACGATACTGTTGTCAGGTCATTAAAGACTGCATATTTTGGCTTTAATATTGATTCACTTATAGGGTCTTTGCATCGGAACTAAACACATTTTTTTTTTAAACAGTTATTGGCATGATACGGGTTATGTTCTTCTCATATATTTTAGAATAATATGTCACTAAACCCCTAACGGGAGGGATTGTGCCTGATATTCATATGATGATGACATAATCTTTCAATCAGTTTAATTGAGGTCTGGAGCTGGCATGTCAGTTAACTGCTAGTAGTCTGTTGTTATTTATGTATTTTTGTCATTTTATTTATTTTCTTTTGTTACATCTTTTGACATCAGACTCGGACTTCTCTTGAACTGAATTTTAATGTGCGTATTGTTATGAATTTACTTTTCTTCATTGGCTAGAGGTATAGGAGGAGGGTTAAGATCTCATAAACATGTTTAACCCCGACGCAATTTTGTGCCTGTCCCAAGTCAGGAGCATCTGGCCTTTGTTAATCTTGTATGATTTTTAATTTTTAGTTTCTTGTGTATAATGTTTAGTATGACGTCCATTATCACTGTACTAGTATACATATTTAGGGGCTAGCTGAAGGACACCTACGGGTGCGTGAATTCTCGCTACATTGAAGACCCATAGGTGGCCTTCGGCTGTTGTCTGCTATATGGTCGGGTTGTTGTCGCTTTGACACATTCCCCATTTCCTTTCTCAATTTTATTTTATTATAGTTTTCCTTGTCAATCAAAGGAATTGATTATAGTGGTAGATAATTTCTTTCATAAATTTTACAATTAAAAAATAATAATTTAAAAATGAACTAAGCATGCTTGTTTTAGCTTATTTTAAGTGATGTGTTATAAGTGCATGCAGTATAATAAGTGTAGTTTATTTTATTACATCCGCCGTCATAATTGTTTCACACAAGGTTATATTATATATATTAGTGGGTCAAATGAACAATATTCAATAAATTCAACTGATTGTTTATCATTCTCTCAAATGTCAATGTACATTGCACAATGTTGTACGGTAATTTGGTGTAAATTATAACTTAACAGCTGCAATATGATCATATAAATAGGGGAAGATAATTAGTAGTAAGCATAACCAATATGTAAAGCTAGGTAGACAATACCATAATCTACAATAGCAAAAACTAAAAGAAAACAAAAAGGAATAACAAAAAAGTACAAAAATAAACTCTTCCTCTTCACTACACCCCAAAAAAACATACGTGAGTAATGCACTCGTGTGTATAAAGGTGCATCAGGGTTTTTTTCAATAACGATGCCCGTACCACACTTATGTAATAAATTTTGTACTCTTTCCCCTAACGAAAAGCTATATAGCAACTATCGCATGACAAGTTAAAGGTAGATCGAGAGTAAAACAACAAAAACCGAAAATCAAGGAAAATTTAAAACGGATATTCACTTATCAAATGGCAAAATCAAAAGTTGAAACACATCAACCAAATTGGTGGAAAATGTCATATAGTTGGCATGGATTGAGTTCAATATCGTAGCAGCTACGTAGCTGCTATCAATATCTATGTAACAACTAGTCTATAGCTACACGTTCAATACTCAAAATCTACGTAGCACTACGTAGCAGCTGCGATATTGAACGCGGCCATGGTGCAGTCTTTTCCTTTATATTTAGAGAAGTGTGTATTTGTTTTTGTGATCGAGATTATAAAACATTGTTGACTGCTTTTTTCTACATTTTTACTTTTACTCATGTTTGATTTTTTTGTTCACACATCGATGTCGACAATTTGTTGAAAAAGGTCTACCTCCAAATTCAACAAAAATGTTTTCAATAACTAAATCAACATACTGATCACGTATTCCTCTATTGAAAAAATATGCCCGAAGAAACAATTTTATAACGTATATTACAATTTGAATATTGAAAAGATAAATGTAGATAATTTCTTTTAGACGATTTTTTAAATTTCACTTGATAAATGGTGATATAAAGTGTTGAAAAATCAAAGGTTTTGATAAAACTAATTTCAAAGAAAGATCGAAATATAAAATTATGCAGACGTATTTTGCGTCTTTCGAAAACATCCCCATATTGTTAATACCACTAAGCGAGTAAACAGTTTCACAATAATCATTAGGACCAGTTCATTGTGGACAGATTTTTTTGTCAATCTAATTAACAATTCCTTTGTAAAATATGCAGATAAAACATATTAGATAAAAAATTTAAGGCTTTTCCCATAACTGGTCTGAGCTGCCTGATAAAAGTAAATCAAGACTCGCCAACTATTTCAGCTGTTGTTTTTTTTTTACTTCATTTATCCATCTCCTTGTCCAAAATTCGAAAACTTATCATCTTTATGTTTGAAAAGTTAAATTGGAGGTAAAGTCAGAGTGATTTGGAAATACAAAGAAATATTGTTTTTGCCAAAAAAAGAGTAATTTAACACCAAAACAACGAAAATTTCATAACATAACTTTCTACAGTCACCAACATTACTATATACTAAATTATATAACAAGCGTAAAGCTAGCATAAACGTCTTTCCTTTAGATACATTATTCTCTAATAATTATAATATCATAATGAAAACCCGTTCTCCAATTATCTTGAACAAAATTTTCCGAAATTGTTTTTTGTTAAACTTCCATATGCATCTGAATCTGTGTTGTTGGATAAAAAAGAATCTGACTACGGATTTTTTTTTATGCAGTTGTTGTCAATAATTTGCGCTAAATTTGATTCCATGTCCTTTCTTTATTTGAGTAATCCTTTAAAATAACTGATATGAATATCATACATTTTGCAATGAACGTAATATTCGTTTTAATTTACCTGCAACCTGAGAATTGAAAACAAAATCGCTATAGCACTAATTAGTTTTTCAATCGGTGCTCGAAGTTGACATATTATAACATGCATAATATGTTGATGTTTCTTTTCCACATTATAGAAAATAAAAACTACATAATATAAACATTTACACAAGCTTCAGAGAGGTTTAAATCAAGAATGAATTGTGAACGTCTTCTTAAAATGCTCAATTTATCTCCATGCTCTAATCTTCGTGTTCAATCAACAAATAATAAACAGAATTTTGTACAAGGCCAATCAATATTCATACAACAATAATATGAGGGTTTGAATTTTAAATTGTTACCTACAACAATTGAATCATTCAGACACTTAAATTCTTTATATATCACACACAAGTTACACATCAGTCCACACATCCAGTCTTTTTCGGAAAATGGACATTTAATAAACTCACTGTGTCAAGTTAGGTAAATCGTTTTGCATATTTTCTATTAACTTCCTATGCCTATCGAGTTTTCTCCCCTTCATTAAATCCTTTATTCATCATCGTGAGTTATTCACGGCCTTTCTATGTATGCGCTTGATTTTTTTTTTAATAAAAAGTAGAAATTTGACTTTAAATACAGTCATAGCAAAGATGATATATAAGAAATTGCTTAGATTTATCTTTGGTATTTATACGGTACTATGAATGAAACATTTTTGTTTGGTATATTTTATCATAAACCCCAACTTGTCCTAGTCTTAGATGCATCACTTTTATATTAGTAGTTAGTGGCTCTGAACTAGCTGTCAGTTAACTGCGAGTACTCTCAGATCTGTTCCTAGTGTCTTTTTGATGTTGGGATGTACAAGAATCCCGATACGTCCACTTGTATATTTGTCCATTAGATTAGTTTAGCCTTTTCAACTGAATTTTATAATTCGTTCTTATGTTGTACTGTTATACTAGAGGAGGCTTGGGATCCCGCTTCTTTATGTATGTATGTACCAAATCAGGAGCCTGTAATTCAGTGGACTGTCGTTTTTTATGTGTTACATATTGTTTTTTTTTTGTTCATTTTCTTATATAAATAAGGCCGTTAGTTTTTTCGTTCAAATTGTTTTACATTGTCTTATCGGGGCCTTTTATAGCTGACTATGAGGTATGTGCTTTGCTCATTTTTGAAGGCCGTAAGGTGACCTATAGTTGTGAATTTCTGTGTCATTTTGGTGGCTTGTGGAGAGTTGTTTCATTGGCAATCATACCACATCTTCTTTTTTATATTGAAAATCGTGTTAATGAAATATTTGGTGTAGTGAAGTGAAAATGACAATTGGACTCAAAGCCTATTAAAGGTAAGTTGACCAACTCGCTAATTCTAAAAACGAGGAAAAAAAAGAAGGAAAACAAAAGACATTTACTCCAATAAGTGTGTTCATGCTAAGAGTGATACATTCTTTTTATTTTATATACATGTTTTTCTGTTTATTCTAGGGTAACACTTATGCAGTGTATTAGTTGAGCTACATGTTCTGCTCTTTTGCTGGTTTGTCTTCAATTCCCCTGTTTCCATTCTTATTGTATTAATACATAGCAACGTACGTTTTAAGTCAGATGAAACGTTAAATTCGAGTCCACATTAACCAACCCTTGCTACATCTGTTAGGGTTCCGTATTTGACATTTCAAAGCCAACCTTCTTTCAGCGAGATTACGTTTTTTTCCCCAAGTTGCAATCAAAATCAACCGGCCCTCTATCAGGATGCACAAACTTTGTAGTACCTATTTTTTTGTGTGAATTGCGGAATTTGTTTTCGTGCTAAACTTCCTACATATGCACGAAGTGTATGCCACTGGGGGTTAAGCAAAAGAAAGCAATAATTTGTTTTCATTTTATCACAAGGAATTTTCCATTATCCAACTAAAGCTTCCATAGAAAAGGGTGTTTTTTTTCACAAGAGTCTTCCATTTCAAATAGTTTGCAGATAACAAATACTGTGTGTGCTCAAAAGTTGTACGTCTAACAGTCTTACTTGTATCCTGTACAAAAACACTTGCAACAATTCAAAAAGTAAATTTTCCAACTTATTCTCATTCTCAAATGGCATCTAAAGATATCGCCCTTCATCGCTCGCATTGAAAATGGCTCTTTATTCTTTATTTTTCCGAATGTGAATCAAAAGTTTTGAGCACACATAAAACAATCAATCATGTATACCAACATTATTGAGTCCAGTATTGTTGGGGTGTACTTTTGCCTCAAGTTTTATACTATTCAGACTGCCAGTATATAGAAAAGAGTGTATGTAAGAAAACAGCTACAATTTTACCATACAACCTGGTAACAGACAAGTTACACACACAAATGAATTGCTGTTGCAATGAAACTTTGCACTCTACTCATATACAAGACAGTCATATGTTGAACGAACGTGTTCGCGTATGTGTACATCCCAGATAGGGGTATAAACCTTCCAAAATGGCATGTTCGCTCCAAGATACAGGTAAAAATACCTTCCTAAGGGACATGTGAGCGTATTTGTACATCCCAGAAATACAGGTTAACCTTCCAAACGTACTTGGTCACGTATTTGTACATTCCATATACGGGTAAACCTATTTTGACCGAACTGACGTGCTTGTGTAGTTGTACATCCCAGATACAGGTAAACTGGTGCCCCTTTTTGGCATGAGTTTTATTGCCAGAATAGTAAGGTCCGAGTGAACATATTTCTATACTTTAGTCAACCTTGGTTTTTGGTATAAGAGATAAAGAAAACACAAGTACAAGCAAACCATAGCTAAGATATTCGGACAGAAGTTTTGTAACAAAAAGTCATGTAGGTTGACGAACCAGAATGATCGGTTAAGTTCTAATCATAGATTGTGTGAAACATTTCTAGAATTTAAGACTCAAGGGAAACAAAATCTTATAGATATAGGAAGATTTGTATTATGTATGTTCTTCTTTTACCATAAATGTCTATTCTATTTTTGCAGGGCTTATCTCCAAGCACTTATTGCACCAGGCAAGACAAGATGTAACATCATTGTTTCATTGTCAAATTTTACATATACACGTTATTTGTTTATATATTTCTAATCAGATTATATATATTTCATAATATGACTACGACTAATCACTTAACTGGCTCTTATACCTGCACAAAACCTATGCTTAGTTTAAACAGTATTTATATTAATGAAAAATTACAAGATAAATATAACAATGTTACATAAAGTTCAAATATGAGATTCGGAAACAACCTATGCTTGTATTAAATTTTAGTTGAGTGACAATTGCTAAAATCAACCAGAGTTAGCTCTCTTTCCATACTATGAATTTTGTTTCTAAAAAAAGTTGATTGTGTTTTTTAGATGAGGATTAACGATTTTGTGTACTGTCGCATAAGAATATTATTTTAAGGCTGCTATTAAGTAATCTAAAGTGAAATATTGCAATTATTTGAAAAGTCTTGGAATTTGATTATTTTTCTTTGAGTGATTTAATCTGTTACAAATTCGGATGTGTATAGATATTGGTGCAAAATATATTATATAACATAGAAAAACGTTAGATTCGCGATCAAATTGCTAAAAGTGTAGACAAGGTTAACCCAGTAATATTATGTGTGTGCCTGTCCCGAGTCAGAAACCTGTAATTTAACGGTTGTCTTTTATTGCTGACTGCCATTGGTAGGCAAATTTTGTAGCATTTAGGTCAGGTTGTTGTCTCTTTGACAAAATCCCCATTTCCATTCTCACTTTTATAAAACCGTATGTGTTTTTGCTCATTGTTGAAGTACGTGCATGTATGGTGACCGATATCTACTACCATTCTCATCCGTACGTCTCTAGTGGATATTTGTCTCATTGCCAATCATACAAACTCAACTTTTTTCCCCAATAAATCGGGATGCTCATGTATCTTTGACTTACCTTCGTAACGGCTGAAAGGGAATATTTACTTAATGGTGTTTTTTTTATACTTTAGGAAATTATAATGACTTATATTTTTCTCAAAAATGAAGTAAGACCCATTGGTGGTCTTGGACTGTTTTCTGCTCTTTGGTCGGGTTGCTGTGTCTTTCACACATTTCCCATTTCAATTCTTTTTTTTATCGCATCCGGTAATTAACCATCAGACTAACTTATGCCGATGAGGTAGTCACTTAACTGGATCTAATACTTTCACAACGCCTATGCTTGTATAAAATTTTAGTTGAGTGACAATTTGTAAAATCAGCTAGAGTTAGCTCTCTTTCCATACTATGAAGCTTGTTTCTAAAGAAATTGTAAATGAAGATTAACGAATAATATTTGTGTACTGTCGCATAAGAATATCATATTAAGGCTACTATTAAGTAATTTGAAGTGAAATTGCATGTATTCCAAAAATCTTGGATATAAACTATTTTCCTTTGAGAGTTAAAATCTGTATAAATGCGAATGTGCATAGATAATAGTGCAAATATATTACATTACATAGAAATGATAGATTCGCGTTCAATGTGCTAAAAGTGTACACAAGGTTATAATAACCCAGCAATATTCTTTTTGTGTCGGTCCCGAGTCAAGAACCAGTAGTTAAGTGGTTGTCGTTCCGTGATTGGTAGGGGAATTTTGTAGCATTAATCAGACCGTTGTTTTTCTTTTAATGGTTTCATATTTTGTCCTGTCGTGACCTTTTATGGATTTTAATAGTGAATATTGTCTTCTCTTTGGTTGATTTTGTTGTCTTTGGGCGTATGGCATTTGCGCCGATTTTGAAATTTTCAATTCTTTCATTTCCGCCGATTTAATTTTTTCATTTGCGCCGATTTTATATATTTGCTCCTAATTGCATTTACAGTCTAACACAGGTGAGTTGA
The DNA here is from genome assembly GCF_965363235.1 of Mytilus galloprovincialis. Lineage (NCBI taxonomy): Eukaryota > Metazoa > Mollusca > Bivalvia > Mytilida > Mytilidae > Mytilus > Mytilus galloprovincialis. Next base: position 95,787,413 of record NC_134842.1, read on the forward strand.
TACTTGTACATGTAATAAACCTTGAACTTGTTTTACCATCACCACCATGAACAAATCCAGGCCGTTACGTGTTAAAATGAGAACTTTAGAAATGCCGCATCAGTACATAAGCCACAGAAAGAAAAGATGGATTTCGTTATTTACAATTATGACAAATATAGAAGAGAAGAAATCACACGAAAGGAATATATAAAAAGTTGACTATAAATTCTCGACAAGATATATGATTTTAATGTATATATATTCCGTTTTTATGGTTTTGAATGTTGTAAATATATGTTGTATTCGTTATTTTAGTACAAACGAGTGCTTTTATCTTAGGTTTTTACTTTTTGATTTTAAAGTATGTGAACATAGTGATTTTAAATTGACCTATCCTGCCAGAGATTCTACTTCCACCTCCCCGTGGTGAGCAGGAGACAACAGTTATATATATACATGTTATGATTAAAAATTCATAGTATTCATGGCTTACGGAAGAGGTCTATAATGATAAAAAGATATTTAACATTCATCTTTAATTTACCTGTAATTTACCTGTAAAAAAATCGGCGCAAATGAAATGCAGATAGGCGCAAATGCAAAACGCCGGTCTCTTTGACATATTTCCCATGTCCATTCTCAATTTCATAAAAGTTTATGTGTTTTGTTCATTGTTGAAGTACGTGCATGTATGGTGAACGATAGTTAATAGCATCCCCATCCTTTGGTCTCTAGTGGATAATTGTGTCATTGCCAATCATAAAAACTCATCTTTTATTCCACAATAAATCGAGATGTGCATGTATCTTCGACTAACCTTCGTGATGGCGAAAATGGAATATTTACTTTATGGCTTTTCCTATACTTTAGAAAATTGAAATGACTCATAAATTTTCTCAAAAGGAAGTAAGACCCATTGGTGGTCATGGGCTGTATTCTGTTCTTTTTCCGACGTAGTCGGTATAGTTTCGGTTTGTGCCCTTTGAACTTAAGGACGCTTAACTATGGCAACAGAATACGCATGCTCGAAAATCCTTTCTGTGATTGGACAAAATGCTGTCATGGTGGGTGATTTGGTTGTGTGTGAAAAAAACGTCTCGTTAATTATATCGTGATGGAAAGCAAGTGAAAAACTATAAATATTTGACTAGATATTACAAAGATTTTTATTTTTATTAAAATAATTGTTTCTCCAACAGCTCTTTGCATCCGTGACAGCTGTTTATTCGGGACAATTATATAATTTTTAATGTAAACTTGGTTGTAAGAACGTACATGACTTTTAGAACGCACCTACGCATGTGAGATTTCCGCAGGGTTTTGGTGAATGTAAACAGAAAGATACGAGGACCCAGAATACTGAACACAAGCAGAGAAAACGTTATCTAAATGGTATCTTTGTGCTTCTGAAGGTTATCAAAATGATAGTTTTGAACATATACTCAAATTTAAATACGTCGGATATCTTTTTTAAAGATAGTTCTTGTTGTAAATCTTATTGCATTTGGTAGTTTACCTTATGCCGATGAAGTAGTCCGATGGTTATGCGGGCTGTCTAATACAAATTTATCTCACCGACTATCTTAACATGTGGTATTTGAACTAGTTGCATATGGCTGTATTTGGCAAAACGTTTAGGAATTTTGGTCCTCAGTGCTCTTCAACTTCGTACTTTATTTGACCTTTTTAACTTTTTTGGATTCGAGCGTCACTGATGAGTTTTTTGTAGACGAAATGCGCGTCCGGCGTGTAAACAAAATTTATCTATTTATCTATGATGAGTTTATATATAAAAGTGATTAAGTCTTCAATAATGTTAGTATTAGGAACCTACTTCCATTAATCTGTACAAAAACAAATGCAAACAATTACAACTTGTTAGCTAAAGATGTGTTTCATGAATTTATTTCAATCGTACATTATCAATTTTGTCGTTTGTTGAAACCTGTAAGATTATTCCCAATACTGTGTTGTTTTTAAGACCCGCCTACTAAGTAATATAGAATTTACACAGTCTACAATCGGTTGCTATTAACCAGTCATATTCTTAGAAATGTAGAGGAGGAAAGAGATAAATTATGTTACATCCTCGTCAAAGGGTCTCAAGCTGGTCGATCATACTATATCTTCGTATCTTAAATCGACACCTCTTACAATGATACATTATGTAGTCAATATATTTGCGTGTATACAGTCACTTTCAAGAACAACATTTGTTTGTTATCAGGTTATTTTTTTCTTCTGAAATGTATGTGTAGATTCTGATAAATAACTAGCTGATGATGACCGGAATCATAAAATTATTTTATGTCTACCTGTGCGAATTTCAAACGCGCAATTTTACACCAGTACTTAAAACTTTCTATCGTTTATGGATGGATTTTACATAGATATATAAAATCGTATACTATAAGCGAAACGAGGATGTTTAATTTGATGTATGCCTTTTTGTGCTTCTTCGTTACATTTGTTGTTTTCTAGTGATTCAGATGAAAACGCAATGTTGACTGCTGTACCCCTATTTTTGACATTTTTACCTACTGTGCCTGTTTGTTTTGTTCACGCATCGTTGACAATATAATGGAATTTGATGAGACTGTCATACAAGTGAGAGCTTTAGCTAGCTATAAAACCAGGTTCAATCCACCATTTTCTACATAAAAAAAATGCCTGTACCAAGTCAGGAATATGACAGTTGTTATCCCTTCGTTTGATGTGTTTGAACTTTTGATTTTGCCATTTGATTTGGGACTTTTCTTTTTGAATTTTCCTCGGAGTTCAGTAATTCTGTGTTTTCAATTTTTTTGGCAGTACAAAAATTGAAACTATCTCAGACATAGTCGATCTTATATTGTTAAGTATTGCTTATTAACCTTTAAAAATAATTTAACAATTAAATTACCGCGTATATTTCCCGCTCTAATAACATTCCTTTTTGGCAGTTAATACCCATCCAAAGCAGAAGATATTTTTCCTATAATGTCAATCGTATAAAATCTAAATTATGTGCCCTAGTGTCACGGAAAAACATACATAAATTTTAGAATGTACAGATTAGGCAATATGCAAATGCATCAATTGTATGTTACTACGCTGATGTAATTTTAATATATGTTTCGACAAAAAAGATTTTTTGAAAAAGCGCTCCACACTTAAGTTTCTTAGCAAATACTCTAAATAGATTTAATTTAAGACATAATAGTGTCCTGTGAAAAAGTGTCCACGTTGACAGTTTTTCAATGAAATTTGGTATTTAATAATGTCCATTGCCATGGAAGGGTGTCCTTCAAAAGGACAGAGTTTTACTGCTAACAATATGAAAGAGTGTCCACTCACAGGACACATTTTCATAGTGTTTGGTATTATATTGTGTCCTCCAAGGGTAGCAATACAAAGGTCCTTATAAGTTTTTTTTTATACTTGACTATTAATTAAAATATGAAGGATTGATGAGAAATTGATCAATATACAAATAAATAATGGATGGAAGTAAATATAGACAAATTTAAGTTGTAAAAATTTCCCAGCAAATGATTATGACAACGAAAGAATAAAAATAAGAATGGAAGTGTTAAATCAAATATGAAGAACTTTATTATATTTATTGTGTCAGAGAAAAAGGCAAAAGAAAATAAATAATGTTCATTGCCATGAAATATTGTCTTCTAACATGCCTAAGTGGACAGCATTTTACCGCAACAGTTGTGAAGTATGGTCAATCTGCAGAACAAATTTGCGTAGTTAATGTTATGAAATTGTGTCCTCCAAGGAAAATAAAACTGAACAGCATCTGTTACTTATTTGAGTTTGAATTATACATGTATATAATTATATTAAAATATATAGATATGGAGATAAGGATGGTATGATAATGAGTGCCAATGAGACAATTTGTATGTCAAAGTAACAATTAATTCAAATTCGTAATTAAAGTTAAAATGCGCCAAGGCAATGGATATCATTTAATACTTTAATTATATCAAAAAATGCCATGGCGGACACAATGTCCTGTTAAAAAAATGTCACCTGGACAATATTAAGGTTATGATCATACCTGTTTTCATACCTGGGGACATGTTTTCATAGGAAATTGTGTCCAGGACACATGTAAATAAGTAAATATTGTCAAAATGTGTCCGGTGGACATTTTTTCATGGAGGACATTATTAAATAATACATTAAAATCGAGATTCACCCACTATTTTCTGCCTGTACCAAGTCAGAAATATGACAGTTGTTTTCATTCTTGTTGTTGTTTTATAAAATCTTACGTTTGATTTTGTCCGTGCTTATGGACTACCCACGTTTTTATTTCACATTGGAGTTCGGTATTTTTGTTTATTTCTTTTAACCAATCACCCAAAACGATGGTCAGCTATATGCATTTACTATCAATTTCTATACGATGCTCTCATTAAAAAACCTAAATATTAAGAAAATACCGTAATTCTATTGTCAAACAATGTTAAGGTCATTCGTCCATAGGAAAAGATTTTCAAGATCAAAAAGTACCAAAACCAAATTTCACTTTTGATGACGGTTGGAGTAAAATTTGCCTGAAATTGTTTTTAATTTCTCATAACAAATTTCCGTGTACTATAATTTTCAGACAAACCATACGAACTAGACAGGGGAAACATTGATCAACATATATATGAAGTAGAACTAGGGAAACCTTGTAACGTCTCAATTGAAATTTCAAGTTTCAAGAAGCCTCAAACCTCATGGGCAACAAACGCAGGCGGGAAACTTGGTGTATGGGATGTACAAAAAGCCTCGGAAGAAATATTCACATTATTTTCGACAATTGTTCCAGAAAGAAGCAGTCATTTAGGAAGATATTACTTTATAGTAAGGAACAATATAGGAAGCTATAAACATTATATTGAATTGAAATGTAAGTTGATATTACTGTTTCGGTATCTATATATAGGTTCGTGTTTGTAAATATAGACAATACAATTATGCGACATACGTTTTACTATTCCATGTATATGCCAAAACTTGTTAGACTTTGAACTTATTCTAAAATTAGGTATTACCCCTACCTTTGCTTTTTGTCTACGTTAGAATTCATTTGTCACCGCAATAGTATATTTTTATACTGGTAACAGTCTCAAATTATGTCTCTATGAGGTGAAACACAGAAATAATTTTTGGGAACCAGTATGTCAAAAAATCAAATGATCTATGTATATTATATATCATTCCAAAAGAGGTGTGGTTTGAGAAACATCTGTTTTTACAAAGTGCAACCTATAACACATTGAATTGTTAACATTTCCCTAACTTTTATTTGCAGAAAATCGTATTTATCTAACAGAATGTTTAGAGTTAGAGTTATCAGTTTCAGTTAAACTAAACTAAAAAGATTTTAAAAAATCAAAAATTCATATCACATTATAAACTGACGTTTTTCTATGTATTATTAGTCCACGATTGAAAACTATAATTCCATAATTCCATGATTCTTTTATCATTTACTTCAAATAAAAATGTGCATACGTATCTTATATCCTTGTATTAACAGCGACATTTATATTGAAATATAGTTGTACAAATAATTAGTTAGTTTTATGAGTATTAAAATCATAGAGCAATCAAAAGTGCATATAATTTTCAGAGGTTTCTGGCTGTTTCTTTTCAGATAAAAATGCATATAAAAAACATAATTCAATTTGGTAAACAAACCATCATTAAAAGGATAGCAAAAAACTTTGGGGAACTTTCATAGAATATATGAAGACTCTTTGAATACTCTTTTATTGTTCTAATACTATTCTTGTATTGTTTTTCTTTATTTTATACTTCTTACCGTAATTATGAAGAAAAAATATATGAAGAAATGAAACATTATTATAATGACTTGATGGAATCAACAGAAATGTCATATGTTTCATTTAAACGATAACATAAAAGATAAATTAAAACCTGTACATAAAACGTCATTCAATGAAATATAATCCCACTTTGAAACGAGAAGAAAAACTATTGATTAAACTTTAGTGTGTTTCATTTGTATGCCGTCCTTTTTTCGTGACATAAACTAGTCTAAAAGCAGAAAATGAAATTTATCAATGCATTAATTGAAGAGTTTCTTCATCCAACTTCGGATTAAATGGTCGCATATACTTGTTTAATAGCTACGTTGCCTTAACAATTTCATTGTTCTTATTGAAATATTCATTTTATTTTTGTTTATGTTTAGTTATAGAAAACGTTTAAGAAGGCCTTATATTAACATTATCATTTCCAGTTTTTATGTGCCAAACACACACAGACTTACTTATCAGTAACGCTCTTTTCAAAATATAACAATACTCAATATGTTTCCTTATATGATTTGTATTTATCTTGTAGCAACGCCTGTATTATTGACGCCGCCACACCCGATCTGTAATATTTCGTCACATATAGATCTGGAATGTGCGATAACATTAGAAGAACCAACATCGAGCTTTTCAACTATGTGGTTACATCAGATAAATGAAATTACATTAAGAACATTCTCTGGAACAAAGAGGGAGAACTGCTCATTTCTCCAAATATCGTTTTGTGATAACCGAGACGCAGGGGATTATGTTTGTAAATGGAGTACAACAAATAAAGAATATTCGGCTAGTGTTCATGTTACTGTTCATGGTAAGAAAGAATGAAGTTTAGGTTTGAATATACCAAATGCAAAAATTACAGTTTTATTTATACGAGAGGGATATGTTGATATAGAATTTTGCTAAGTTGATGACTTTTTAATGAATGTCTTCCTCTAGTGCAGAGTCAAAACATCAATATCGTAAAAGCCAATTATTGAATTGAAAACAATATTTGATTTTTCTTAAGGAAGAATTAAAAAAAATATCAATGATTTTAAATCTAAAACATACAATTGTATAAAACATGAGATAACACATAGCTAAAAGGTTCAAAGAGCAGTATGTCAACCTTGGCTCATCTCGGTTGACAATAGTTTTTTTGCAAATACAACCTGCTCTACAACCCCTACAGCAAGGTATTATTTGAAAAAAGTTTAGCCTTAATAACGACAATACTAAATAAAGGCAACAGTAGTATACCGCTGTTCAAAACTCATAAATCTATGGACAAAAAACAAAATCGGGGTAACAAACTAAAACTGAGGTAAACGCATTATATACTAAAACATATGATATACTTAGAATTAAAAGATAGTATCCTAAGCAAGCAAAGACTAGTCTTTCCTTTATATAGCCAGTCAAAGTTGTTAAAACGTCCATCGTAAACTCCTGCCTTTGATATAAATGTTGTATCAATTTCAAATTTTTGAAATAATCGTAACTAGGTGCACTCTAAACTATTGAAAATGTGGTCACGGAACGACATTTCTAAAACTACCTCTTAGTGCATTTTGGAATGATTTTATTTTATTTGAAAACGGAAACGTTACAATAAAAACTTTCATCATGTTCGCTCTAAAAATACCCCCGTCCATAAAAAAAAAAGAAAGTTTCTAGAATTATAAATTATGACCTTACCTTCATGAATAAAATCTATATTTTCTGATGGATGACATGAAAAGCAGTTAAAAAACTTTTAAGTCTAAAACAAAAAGACAACAACAAGAGAGATAGGAAAGACAGTTACAAATTCACAATACCAGTATCATTGAAAGAACAAACAATACACACCTTACCTAAAGATATAACAACAGCTCCATCGCGAAACCTTCAAAATTACAAATAAAAATACATTACACCTTCGGTTCCTATGTTCCGATACTTAATCATTACCATCAATACAGATCTTGAGGAAATTAATTGTACCTTTCTCAGCGTCCTGGATACGACTTTTAACAAAAATTGTGGCTGAACATTTACAATAATGTTATTAATTGTTTGAATTCATATGTATCTATTTCAGTCATGCATTACCAATTTTATTTCAGAATTCGAATACTGTAAAGTGGATCATTCGCTAAATTCGCGACTATCACAAACACATGAAAATTACTTCTGAACGATGATGTTAATACTTTCCTTTACCTTTTTTTTTTTAGATCAACCAGTCATAAGTAAACGATCAGTTACTACTACGAAGGATTCAGTGTCGCTATTATTGTATTTTCTGTCAGATCCAAAGCCAGAATCAATTATATGGTACCAAGGTGACAAAGTGATTGTAAAAAATGATACCCGTTTTACCCAGTTGGTTCATAAAAGTGAAATTGAACACGAAATCCATATGAAAAATGTCAAACAGAAAGGTTTTCTGACGTCTTTAACTATACATAATTACGAGGGAAGTGGACGACATGTCTTCAGTTGTCAAATACAGAATGCATTTGGAACAATGGCTGCCGAATTCGAGAATACAACAAACTTTAACTTAAAGGTTTCAAATCAATCGGGTTGGTATTTATTTTCCCGCATTGGTGTTTTGTTAAAATGATACACTTTCAAAATTTTATAAGCATTTAAAACTGCAAAGACTGTGCTTTATTTACGATTTTCAATATATTAAAAAAAGCCTCATTCACGATTCTGTTCTAAAACAAAATCCGTTAATCAATATACATTTTAAAGAAAGCATTGGTATTTACAAAACGTAAAGAAAAAGAAAACAATACAAACCATAAATAAACAAGGAAAGAAAAAAAAATCAGTTGAACGATCCATACTTCCTCTATAAAATGTTTTATTTAAAACAAAATGCATTTAGAAATCTATTTAAAAAAATATTTGTTGAATATGGAGGTAGACTTTATCAGAAAAATGTCGGCCTTCTTGTTGGAACGAACCGTGTGCCTCTCCTTGCCGACGTCTTCTTTTTTATATGAATCAGAATTCCTTCAGACACTCATCAAAATAAGTAGATCAAAGAAACCAGGTTATTTAATTTCACATTCAGATATATTGATGTTCTTTTCATTAACATTCCAAATTTTTCTGAAAAGGTTCCATTCATTTATCCCCCAAGACTAGAAATTAAAAAAAAACAGACACGGCTTCCTCCGTCTTATTTTTAAACTGATACCTCGAATTTGACATACACGATCGTCTCAGTATCATAATCTATGACAAACGAGACGATTTTAATTTTGAAATAATCAATTTCCATCACCTTAGTAGCAATATACTAACTTCACCTACATATGGGATATACATTTCCAAACTTATTTAGTTTTCATGAGGATACAGTAACTATTCAGACTTTGTAAAACGTCACTATATAATACACGACGGTCTTGAAGTATGGATTCTGAGTACTGAAATTGTTTATCATCTTATTAACGTGTCATAGTACTCTTTTATTTGTCTTTCTAAATATTACTTTTACTGTTTAGTCTATTTTAGTGATATCCATTTTATGAAAATCTGTACTTTTACATTCCGTCATTGTGCAATCGTTCTTTAATAATTTTAGTATTTGTATCCTTCATTTTTGCTAATATGCTTTTCTATATGCTTTTTTATTTCCTTGTTTCATATGTTATGGCTTAGAACTTATACGCAAAGTCATTGTGTTTTGTGCCATGTTAAATGTTGTTCATATATTTATTTGTTTTTAAAGTGATTAAGGTAACAAAACAATGTTATTTTTGACAATTTTACCTTTGATGTCTGTTTGGTTTTTTTCAGACATAGCTGTCAATATAATGGAATTTTATGCGAATGTAATGCTAGTGTGAGGATTAGTTTGCTCCAAAACCTGGTTTAATCTAACAATTATCAACATAAAAGAATTGATGTACTGAGTCAGGAATATGACACTTGTTGTCCATTTTTCGAGCTTTTGATTTGCCATTCTTTTTGTTGCAGATAATTTCCATGTACGACTAATCTACTATGCATCAGGATCATTTGCTTGTGTCTTCTTCGTGGTCCTAATTTCTGGTGCTGTTTGTAAAATATGTCGGAACAAAAAAGGTTTGTATTATTATTTTTTTATTGCGAAGTAAAGTAAGAAGGGTATATGAAGAAAAACGTCTACAAAAATTCAACCAGCGCTATTGTCAAAAGAAACAAAACGCCAAAACAAACAAAAGTGTACAAAACACTAAATGTAAAAATAAAAAAATGAGCCCTTTGGACCTACACTATCAGGTGTTTTTGAAGGTAAAAAAGTTGAAACTGTTGTGCAGATACTATAAGGAATCATCAACAAATATCTGTTGTATATATATTCTGTTTTTTTTTATATAAAATTAACGGTACCAATTTTCTTGCACCAGATGCGCATTTCGACAATACATGTCTCTTCAGTGATGCTCGTGGCCAAAATATTTGAAATCCAAAGCTTATATAAAAGATGAAGAGCTATAATCCAAAAGGTCCAAAAAATATATGTTACTAGTTTTCGATTATATCCTTGTTTATAAAAAGAAACCCTAAAATATGTCATTTTGTCGTTATATCATAAAGTTATCTGATCTTATTCGTAGATTTTCTTCTCCAAAATAATAACCAGTTATGTTTATCCCTAAGATAACAAATATAATCAGATTCTTTCGCTGCATGAGTATGGTACCGAAACTGATGTTGTCTGTTTTGAATTCTATGGTTATAAAAATAGGATTCAAATGAAATAAATAAAAATTAATATCATGGCAAATTAAAGCGCAATAAAATAACATAATAACTGCGTAAAGTTAAAGTATCATTGTTATGACTTACTAAACATATAGTTTTTAAGCTATCCACTTTTTTTTTATTGTAAACTGTAGCAAAGATCTTTTGGAAAAAATATATCTCGAAGAAAAATTTGAAAACAAGAAAGTAATCCTTTTTTTTTTTTTATTTATTTGATTGAACAGTACATTACAGACACATTTGTAATGTACAACCAACAAATTCAAAACAGATAACATCAGTTTCTGTAATTTTGTAAAAATATTTTTAGGAAACATGGTAACTCGAAGAATTGACACTTTGTCGGAAAGGTAAATTTGTCTTATATCGAAATTATGAAAAACCTAAAACAATAAAAATGACAGTCAATCGTCAACAATCTTCCGGCTAGATTTAGATATGAAATGACATTTAGTTTTTCTAAAAAATGAAACAATCATCTGTTAAATGTTAGAAGGAACAATATGGATCAAATATTATATTGTAAATCAACGAGACATCAATGCATCAAAATCTTTTAGAGCCATGCAACTATAGACATTTCAAGATTTTAATCCTTCATGATTGTGAATAAATTCCATAAATGTTATTTAATTTTCACATGAAATGTACAATTCAAGTCATCAAATGTGCATAGTAAATTAAGAGTTTCACAGTCAGTTTAGCTGTGTAGATGGCACTACTTTTGCAGCTCTATCTATTTAATTAGAAATCAAAATATTTTTAACTATATTTTGCTTTGATCGATTAGACAAAAAAATCGTTGGAATGCAAATGTCATGTTTTTCTCTTACTATTTATGACGTCTTAAGTTACACTAAATTCATTGGAAGTTGGATGTGTACAGATTAATAATTTAGTCTAAGATGCATATTTTTTTTAATTAGTTTTAAGTGGCTTTCAACTAGCAATCAGTTAAATGCAAGTACTCTCAGATCTTTGTTTTTTGTTGTTGTTTGGATGTACAAGTACCCGGTCACGTTCATTTGTATTTTTGTTCATCTGATGAGTTTAGCCTTTTTCAAATGATTTTTATAGTTCGTTCTTATGTTGTACTGTTATACCACTGCCCCAGGTTGGGGAGGGTTCGATCCCGCTAACATGTTAAAAATCCGCTACATTATGCATGGATGTGTATGTTCCTAGTCAGTAGCCTGTAACTCGGTGATTGTCTTTGTTTACGTATGACATACTAGTATTTGTTTTTGGTTTATTTTTTTTGTACATACATGTGGACGTTAGTTTTCTCGTTTGAATTGATTAACATTTTTATTTCGGGCCTTTAATAGCTGACTATGCGGTATGGGCTTTGCTTATTTTTGAAGGCCGTACGGTGACCTATAGTTGTTAATTTCTATGTCATTTTGTTCTCCACCAGAAGTGGCATCGACCTAGTGGTTGTAAATCAACTCATCATATATACCAGGATAGAAATTCTGTAATGCGCAAGACGCGCGTTTTGCCTACAAAAGACTCATTAGTGACGTTCTTGTGCTTCTCAAGATATGTAATTGGAAATATTCAGTTGCTTTTTATAGTCATTTTAACATGTTTAATCTAATTTTCTTAAAGATCAACAGAAGAAGTCAAGCTTCGCAAAATAAAGTCATCATGTAGTGATTACGAAAAAATAAATAGCGAGTATTTTCATGGTATGGATCTTCGGAGTGGAGACAATGCGTTTAAGAACTTCGTAAATGTTCAATCAAATTCCTACGAACATCCAAACAAATACGAAGAATTAGATGGAACAAAGAAAGATGTGCACGAATATAAATAGTATTTACTCACTAACATTTGTTTTGAAAATTTTGACTTAAAATAGTGTATACATGATTTATTTATATATTTTTTATTTGTTCTTTATACTATAGTAAAACTTGTTTATTATATTATACATTGCTGTGACAGGAAGATTTTCTGCTGTTAAATGTTTGTTAAATGTTTTTCAAAGCACATTAATGAATTACATTTCGACAGGAGAGAGAGAGAGAGAGAGAGAGAGAGAGAGAGAGAGAGAGAGAGAGAGAGAGAGGAGAGAGAGAGAGAGAGAGAGAGAGAGAGAGAGAGAGAGAGAGAGAGAGAGAGAGAGAGAGAGAGAGAGTATAGTTTTACATTCACAAATATTTTATTATAAGTCCTTTGTACATATACAGCTCCTCTTTTAACCGTCCTATGACCGAAAACCGAAAAAAAACATTTTCTGCATTGATCATATTGTAAATTAAGGTATAACATTAAAAATCAGTTCTCATCAATATTTTGCATAGTTTTAAATACACGTTGTACCCAATTCATTCACACCATTCCCGATAGCAAGTTACACTATTACACCATTCTCCTTACATGTACACTATACACTGTAGCATCATACACCTTCTACCAATACACTATATGCTATACACCATTACATCATTTACGTTATTTATCTCCCAATTGATACGATATTCCAGTGCTTGCATTTCCTATTATGATTTTCTTGTTAGAGAGTTGCTGCTGACAAGGAAGCTATTTATCCAAGAGTTCCAAATGGTGAAGTTGAAATCATCCTTTCGTTAATTTTTCGGACGCCATCATGAGTTGGTTGACTGTTATGGGATAACCGTTTCACAAATGATATCGACTTTGTTCCTTACGTCCTAACTACAATCCCCTTCCCTTTCATGAATTAGACCTACCAAATTAGACTGTTTACCGAATTTGTTATAACTTAAGCAACACGACGAATGCCATATGTGGAGCAGGATCTGCTTTCCCTTCCAGAGAACCTGAGATCACCCCTAGTTTTTGGTGGGGTTTGTGTTGCTTATTCTTTAGTTTACTATGTTGTGTAATATGTACTTTTGTTTGTTTGTCTTTTTCTTTTCTAGCCATGGTGTTTCGATTTCTGAGTTTGACTGTTCCTCGGGCATCTTTCGTCCCTCTTTTATTAAGTTAAGTTTACACCATCCAACGAAATCCTTCGAAATTAAGTGCCCACTTTTATCATCCGCCAAAAAAATCGGTCCCCTGTGTTCAATAACACGGTGTTTTTGTATGGCAAGCCGTTGTGGGATTTATTCCCTATTTCTTAATATTAAAAAATCATTTATTAATATTAATAAATGATTTATGTTAAAAAATATAATAGAAACCTATTGGTATAAATGTATGGTTAAATGTATTACCATTACAGACAGAATTTCATTTGAAACCATTGTACAACTTTATTTTTTACTATTTAGAAGAAAATAAATTGAAGATGTATCGATGGAAACTTTTACAAAGCATTTTACCTACTAAAAAATATTATTTAGATGGAAGGTAACAGACAATGATTTATGTAACAAATGCTTTACTGAAGAAGATTATCAACATTACTTTATGACATGTTCTTTTTTACACGATTATTGGAGAAAAATTCATAATTTATTGCAAATAGTTAATATTGAAAAAGATTTCACATTGAAAGATATTGTTTTTGGCTATAAAATATCTGATAAATATTACTTTGGCTTTAACTTTCTTATAACTATTATTGGGTTTTCAATTTATAAATCCTACTATGTATCTGATCAGAAAATGAAAAGACTTGATGTTTTTTGTCTATTCATTAGAGAATTTACAAAACGAATGTATTATTCAAAGAAGTTAAAAGAAGATAATTTTTTAGTTAATGTTAAGAAACATTTATTAGATTGATGTTTGATTTATTTATTAATATAATAGAATTGAAATTTATATGTATTCTTCACAAGGAGCTTGGACTTGTTGAAGACAATGTAACAAGCAACTGATGGAAATAAAGGAATTTAAAAAATAAAAAAAAAAAAAAATAGAAAAACAAAAATCATTTTTTGATATTAATAAATCGAATTTCAATATTAAATAATACGCTGATTTTTTAATATTCAAAAATCATTTATTAATATTAAAAAATCAACATCAATTTAACCTTAGCGTTTAGTATGAGGCAAATCAAGCATTATCTGACAAACGCTTTAATGATAATTATTGGACAAGTCGGTCCGGAGAAATTTTGGACACCATGCTAACGGTTAACTCGGACTATCTTATATCAACCCTGGAAAGCTTGAACTATTTAACGATTATAAACCATTAAATATAAAATGTTGAATTAAATTTTCATTTAAAAGTTTCTGTATTTAAGAAAATAAAAGCGTTTTAGGGACAAAACAAATTGACAATGACCGATAATTGGCAATCATTATGACCACAGTGCCGTAGTTAAATATTCTGCATTGGCCCTATCAGCGCTTTGAAAAGATCTATTCTTATCAATATTTAAGTTCAGAAAAAAATCAAAACATAATGTCATATTCAAGTGTACCACTGACTAAATTCTCGATCGATTTATTTACTAGGGTCGACATTTATAGGCGATTTGTAGGTATCTTTTTACTAGTCAAGTAAGACAAGGAATTTCAACCCTTCCATTTTTTACATTAAAATAATAATAATTATTGTAATATGATTTCGTTTTAATTGTCTTACATTGTTTTATCTGGGCCCTTTATAGCTGACTATGGTATGGGTTGTGCTCATTGTTGAAGGCCGTATGGTGACCTATAGTTGTTAATGTCTGTGTCATTTTGGTCTCTTGTGGACAGTTGTCTCATTGGAAATCATACCACATCTTCTTTCTTATATTTCCCTAACTTTGAGTGTGGACTAAGCAAACATACAAACTGTTAGTCCAATTCATACACTTGATTTACCTTGTTTTTTTTTCCAGGGGCGCACCTGCCGTAAGGTACGTTAGGCACGTGTCTACACTTATTTTTGTAACTTTCCAATTCGGTCAGATTCTTATAATCATAATCATATATTTGCTTGGCTAATAAATGTTTTTCGTTGGATAATTTATCAGTTATTCATATTTATTATATTTAACATGTTTAATGATACATTGGAGTTTTACAAACGTTCAAACTTGTGTATTGTTTGTATGTTGACTAGTATATTACAGGCGGTAAACATGAAGCTAACAATTACAAAAAATGATTATTGTGTAGAGGTCTCGTTTTGGTTAAGTATTCAAATTTTAAAATGGCGGTATCTATTTAAGCGGTAGGAGGATATATCGCCGATAATAATGTTATCATGATTTACAGAGACGTGTTCACATATCTGAGCATTTTTTTGTCAAATATAAAATATTGCCATTTATTTGTGAATGTTATTAAATTGGAACATCCTAAATATAAATTAACGTTGTAGACCAGCTGACATACAATGTATTCGTTTGTACAATGATTGAATATTTCAAGCATTTGATGGGTGTCACATAAGATGTATCCCTATAACACATTTTTCATTATTGATTTATTTTAAGACAGTTGTATTGAAATCCCTGGAACATGTAGCATTTGTTGTGTATGTGGCGACAAGTGTCAACAAACTTCTGAAACAAAGTGTGGTTGAAGTCCCCGAATTGTGAAATAAAGACAACCAATAGTGACCGGAAGGCCGAGAATAATACAATTACATCGCATTTACACTCATAAAGTATATGTCCGATGAATGAGTGAAAAATGATTTACCAACGTGACATTCAAATACACAAGCCTGACATAGCTATGGTAAAATACGAAAGACGACAAAAAGAAAAACAACAGTATGCAAAACACAACATTGAAAACTGAAGACTGAGCAACATGAACCCTTTCAAATCCGACGGTTATCTTATGTTCTCTGGAAGGGCAATCAGAGCATACTTAACGTATGACCCCGTTGCTAATTGACATATTTTTTCCCCTTAAATTGTATCCTATCATTATTATGCCAAAAAGGATTATGTATGGCAATAACTTCATTTTACATAGAGACACTTGAAACTATTACAAACGAACTAACAACAGTTATCAACCATATCCATTCATTTACCACATATACAATGTAATTGCTTAGCTTGCTGGTAAATCATAACAGGATATAGGTATAATGTGTTTGACTATTTATTTTTCATAAGGAAAAGACGGCCTATTCCAGATGCAACACTCACAAGTAATCTGTCTGTTTTCTTGTCATAATCTATTGCAATTGGATTTTTGAGGTTTTCGCTACTACTTATGATTTCCTTGGTGTCTTTGCCATCTGATGATATAAAAATAACATTGTTAGAAAATGAACCGGTAACATACGCATTCCCTTCACTGTCAGTGGTAATTCCGTTTGGAGGATTAACAAGGGATTTATTCTCGAATTTCCAATTTGTTTTCCCTTGAAGATCGTAGCAAAATATTTCTCCGGTGTCCCATCTTGCAGAATACAACTTGTCCTGCGAAACACTAACGTATGGCATATTAGAACCTTCTATCGTAACTGTTTGCTGCACTTTGCCTGACAAATCAATAATGAGATAACCAATACCCCCAACGCGACTAAAAATCTGGTTTTCATAAAATGCAAGTCCTCCAATAGTATTTTCATCACTAAAGGAGAAATCGTCCCATTTCCAGGTTTCAATGTTCATTATCTTAATTGTATTATCGTACATTGAGACGGCAACTTTCGAACTGTCAACCGTCGTAACATCTACTGGTTCACAGGTTAGTTTAATTTCTTTCTGGTACCCTTGAAGAGTCATGAAAATCAAACGATTGTTTCCGCGATCAGCAAAGCAAACGATATTTTCATTTATTATAGCACATCCACGAATGTCACTGTCATTGGTTTTATTCTCTACTTTGAAGTCTGCAATTTTTATAATTCCTGTTTCCTTTTTCTGTTGTGCACCGGTTTCGTCCAGTTTATGTAAAGCAGAAGATAACGAAATTTCCCGAGTGGAGCACACAATGTTTTTCACTGCAAGTGAATCTACGTCTGTTGCAACATGAAAAGTTTTGATGACTTTGTCTTTTAAAAGGAATTGAATTTGTTCTTCTTGGTTTTTAATTTTATTTCCAATTTCTAACATTGTCATTAAGGAACGAACATTTTGTTCCTTATGCTTACTCAAGTTTTTCAAAAGTCGTTTAGTTTCTTTTTGTTGCTTCGATAGATTTTTAAATAAAGCGTTTGTTGAGTTTTCGTGTTGAGCAATATCTTTTAAACACAGACTTTCTACCTCTTCGGCAGCCGATTTGATTTTACTTCTTAGTTGACCTCTGACTTTTCCCTTTTCAATTTCATATGATTTTAAATTACTCTGAACGTCCACGATAATGCCTTCTATATTCTGCAATAATTTGTTTATTTTTTCATTCAATTCATGTTTAGTACGGTCTGATTGTTTAATTGCTATTTGAATAGGTTTTATTAATTGACATGATTTGTGATCATTCATCACGCACAACACGCATATAGGAGTATGATGTCCTTCACAGAAAAAATCAAATTCTTCTTTGTGTTCTGAACAGGTAATTGTTGTCTTAGAAGGATCTTTTAAATACTCTTCTATCTTGATGCATTCGTGATAACGCGAGAGTTTGTGAACACTATGATGATCTAAACAATGTTGACAAAGCGACTCGTCACAATTTAAACACCAAACAACGGACGCAGCTTTTATATTCTTGAAGTCACAAAAATCGCATGGCCTACTAACTAAGTTAGCGTCATCAACTAAAATGGATAAATTCATATTAATGCTTACTATTTAATGATTGAATTAAAGTCATTTGTATATCAGTATTATTGTTTGTTGAGTTGATTACATGTAGGTATACGACGCTGTATTCACTTTTAGCAATGTTTCGTCCTCATTGCTCTATAACTTCGTACTTTATTGTGCCATTTTAACTTTTGTTTGATTCGAGGGACACTGATGAGTCTTTTGTAAAAAAAGAAACAACGCGCGTTTGGCGCAAATAAAGAATTTCAATCCTAGTTTACTAGTTTATGATATTTTTCTTTACACAAATAGCAAGATATTAGGAATATAAGAATCCGGGTTACAACCCGAGGGAAACTTATCAAACACAAGTGGAAAACAAAAGAACAGCATGCATGTACAGGAAGTCTGAAGTGCAACAAAACAAACACCAAGATAGATATAGGAAGATGTGATGTGAGTGCCAATGAGACAACTCTCTATCCAAATAAAAGTTTTATAAAAGTAAACCATTATAGGTCAATGTGCGGCCTTCAACACGGAGACTTGGTATTGAAGATACATTGAAACGAACCATTTGAATTCAATTGCCATACTCCTGACTCTGTATAGGACATTCTAAGAAAAAAATGGCGGACCGAACCTGACCTTATGCCCTAAGAGAGATCAAATCCGACGAAAAAACAGAAAACAGCCGAAGGCCACTAATGGGTCTTCTATACAACAAGAAAGACTCAATACGCAATATCTCGAAACGTATTCAAATATCATGTGGAATAAAATACCAGGCCAATATATTAGCTTGCTCATAATTGATTTATGTACCCAAACCCCATGAAAAATTGGCCTAAAAAATAATATTATTCTTTTCCAATATCAACAAACACCATAAATTTACAAAACGATTGTTTATTTGATATATTCTATGATTATCGAAATAATGGAACTATATAGCGTGTTTTTTTAGGTATGACGCACGATTTTTGTTTAGAATATGAATGAATTTCCAATTTCTAAATTTTTCAAGACCTCACCTTCTTTTCCTCTGAAGAACGACTTGTGTCAGATTCAACATTTTGATATATATATATATATCAATTTGAAAACAAAATGTGGAAACTTTCATATACAAATCAGACAACTGTTACTTCAATATGTCACATTAACATATGAAAGATAACCCCTACTATCAAGAAAAAACGCAACTATAAAATGAGAAGCCAATAATAACAAAGGGACATTCATACGCATAGTTAGAACAAACTGACAACACTAAGAAAAAGAAATGGACAAAAAGACAGACAACAGTATACAAAAAAACAAAAAAACAAAAAAACAAAAAAAAAAACAATAAGGCTAGCACAGAAAACTAAAAACTGAGCAAAACGAACCAAATAGAAGTAGTGAATATTTACGAATGAACAACCTAGATACTTCAACTGAGGTATTATCTTGCAGAAATTGGAAACATGATTGTACAATAGAAAGACACTAATCTATTTGACTACCTTGCGATCATTTGTGTATCCCCTGTTTATGGGAAAGGAACAATTTGTAATTTTCATTTTTTTTTAACATTTTCCTTAAATCTGTCATATTTATCCTTTTATTTATTCCTGTTGTTTGTTTCCTGTATTTCATTCAAATGTAAATGCGTACTGTGTTATATCCAAATTTAAGATCATAAAAAAACAAATACCTTATAAACCTCAGCAATCTAGTGTCATTGATAAGAAAAATATTACTCCATAAACAAAATTAGAGCAAAACGTATACAATTCAATGAAAAAAAAAAAACCACATAATAAAGGCTTCTTACACCACAGGCCTAGAAACAATAATTTAAATTTTATTTGCCTCAAATACATAATTATGTTTCAAGCAATTTATATAGTGAATATATATTTTTTCTGTACAAAACCCTTAATTTTCAGATTTTCAGATTTTTTTTGTTCCAACAAAAAGGCTAAAATTATTTATCTAATATCCAGTTACTATTGAAAATTTTAAAACTGTAAGCTTTTACAAATGCTATATTGCATTATACGTCTTTCACAACAAAGATATCAATTTATTTCTCTTATAATTTTAAGATCGCCCAAACCTGAGAAACTTCCTCACTAAATTGGACTCATTAATTAATGCTTAAATTAACACAACTTAGGAATAAGTAGATCACATTACTTGAAATTATGTCAACTTCTTTATATATTCTTAGCAAATAAGAGTGCCAATAGCCATATTTGTAGTTTTAGAGTATTAAAACAAAACTGACCTAGTTGAATAATTGCTTTTTAATTTTATTACGATCAAATTGATTACTAAATTTTTTTTTAGAGAAAAACAAAATGTAGGTTCAGGTAAAATATCGAAAAAAATTGAAAATATGAAAACTTCCTAGCCTTATCTAACGATTTTTTCACCAGGTGAAATGAAAAACATTTACATGGAAATCTCGAAATTTTATTTTTAGGAAAATCTTTTAAAAATCCAATTGTGTGAAAAGACTTACAATGTACATCATAACGACTTCAGGTTGCTCAGTCTTTGGTTTAATGCGTTAAATTTTTGTTGACTGTTAATTGTCTTTCCGTATAGTTTCGTTTACTGCCATTACGTTACATTTTCATGAATTTCAGTTTTGTTTATATTGTGATGTCTTATTTTTACCAATAGGGCATTATTATATGTGTGATATTTGTAAAAGATACTAGTATGTGTCTTTTATTATTCATCCTATTTTCACAAGAATAACACGGCGGTTGTATCTTACTGAGCAGGCGTTGCATCTTAGATGACAACTTGCTCAGTTAGGTCCGTGTTACATGCATTTAATTTATCTGTATATTGCTTGACACATAATATTCAATGATCATTTCATGGTTTATTCTCTGACAGATTCAAACAGTAATGCACAACCAATCACATACAGAAGATAACATCACTTTCAACCAAAAAACCAGACCATGTTACGGAGATAAGATAACATAAGTATTATTTTACAGTAAGTACTTAATATAGTATAATTTATGAAGAAATGGTTCTCTTATTCATTGTCAATTTAACCTTTTCGTAACCCTTTGCTTAAAAAATATCTATTCAAAGTGGTGTTCTTGAGAGGATAAAACAACAGTTTGTGCATCAATGATGTTAGTAATGACATAGAAATCAGGAATGAAGTAAGAACTCTAACGAAATAATTGTTTATCAAAAAGTATTACCTTTTTAATAATGAAAACAAACAAATATTTTTACATAGTTTTACGTAGATAATCGAAATAGTTCAATCTTGATAGCTAAATTGTCGAATTATAGAGTCCTTGCAGAGTCTTGTCATTTATAATTCGATAATTTAACATGTTATTAATTTGTAGATTTGATAATCTATTTGTTTCACGGTAAGAATTTACATTTGAATGATTATCAATTATTATAAAAGTCACACGCAACAAATAACTCTTTACTCAGGGACTTATTGTTAGAACGGTTCTTGTTAATATAATAATGTACCTCTATCATTGACTCCATTTATTGATCCTGTTAACAAAGATTCAAATTGAGCTTTTACGTCCATATTGCTTAAACGGGTCATTGCCTGTAATATATAAGTTGATAATAATATAAATAATATATTAATATTATAACAAACTGAGCAGCTGCAAGGTAAGATCTAAAATGTTAATAATTGATAGTTTTAGTGTCGAAATACATTCACTTATAATAGTTGAGGTGATAAATAAATTCGATTATGGCATATGACAAAAAACATACATTAACGATATGCCAATGCAATGCACAACTTCATATTTTGAGGCAACTATACTAAATGTATCTTTATTGAAGGACAATATTAGATTAATAGATTCTTTTGACCTGTAGCAGGTAATTTTAAATACCAATATTGACTTAATAATCCTAAGCATGTGTGTCTTAATGTTTTCGTGGAGATTGTGACGTTTCTTTAAAAAAAATTTGTTTGTAGTTCCGTGACCTCAAGTTAGTGTGGAAAGGAAAAATGCCTTGACAGGTAGAGTACTTTTTTGTTATCAACAGCGAGTATTTTATAATACAAATCAATTTCTTTATTTTTGTTGGTATACAGTAGGGTATTGCATAAGAGTCGTATGTTTCCCTGACTTCTTGACAGTAGCTGTTTTGAGAAAAAAAAAACCACTGTATATTATGCCTGTACACGTTAAATTCAAAATTAAATATTTTTTTCCGTGTTTTATTTACTGTAATAAGATCATTGAATATTGTTTTTATTGGTATAAATATTGATTTAGTTATCAGTAAATTATAAGCTAACTAAATATTACTAGTATGTTATATACATATAATTTAATTTTGGATGTAACGCGTCTTCTGATTGGCTGACGTTATTTTGTTATGAGCCCATAGACATAATTTGGTCATGTGACCGTGACGTCATCAATGTTTTTCATGGTTTTCTACGGTTTAAAATGAAATTTAGAATTAAATTATAAGAAATGACTGTAAGATTTTTTCTGTCTATTCGAAATAACATTAAAAATGTGGTGCACACTGTTAAATAACCCGCTACGCGCGATATTCAGTGTGCACCAAATTTTTTATGTTATTTCTTCATAGACAGAAAAAATATTACAGTCATTCCTTAAATACATATTCATGGATCTACAATCTGTCGATATATGTAACTTTTCATTGCACAAGGTCATGTTTTTCTGTGGCTGTTTATGACGTCTTTACACTAAATCCATTGAAAGTTGGATGTGTACGGATTGATAGTTTAGTCTTAGATGCATCATTTTTTATAAGTTGTTAGTGGCTTTGAGCTAGCTGTCAGATAACTGCGAGTACTCTCAAATCTGTTTTTATGTCTTGTTCTGTCGGGATGTATAAGTACCCGGCCATGTCCACTTGTATGTTTGTCCATCTGATGAGTTAAATAAAGGCAACAGTAGTATACCGCTGTTCAAAACTCATAAATCTATAGACAAAAAAACAAAATCTAAAACTGAGGGAAACGCATTAAATATAAGAGGAGAACAACAACACAATATTAAAATGTACCACACACAGCAACGGACTAAGCATTAGACAACATCCGATGAGAATAACCAATATAACATAAAACCAAATACCTGAATTTGGGATAGAAAAGTACCGTGACACGTCTTATAGTAATGTGAACTCACACTCAAAAATAGGAGAAAACAAACGACACAACGGAAACACAACGTAAAAATGTTACACACACAGAAACGAACTATGATATAACAATGGCCATTTTCCTGACTTGGTACAGGACATTTTTAAAGAAAAAAATGGTGGGTTGAACCTGGTTTTGTGGCATGCCAAACCTCGCACTTTGATGGCATTATTAAATATAACATTAAAATGACAACATAAAAATACAGGACTACAATACCAATAAATAGCAGAACGTATTAGGCATAGAAACACAAGAATAATAGATAACAAAAGGCATCAGGTTTAAAATTCATTACGTCAAAAACGGATTTTTATAGTTAGTTCTTATACTGTACTGTTATACCACAGTCCCAGGTTAAGGGGAGGGTTGAGATCCCGATAACATGTTTAACCCCGCCACATTATTTAGGTATGTGCCTGTCCCAAGTCAGGAGCCTGTGATTCAGTGGTTGTCGTTTGTTTATGTGTTACGTATTTGTTTTTCGTTAATTTTTTTTATATAAATAAGGCCGTAAGTTTTCTCGTTTGAATTGTTTTACATTGTCTTATCGGGGCCTTTTATAGCTGACTATGCGGTATGGACTTTGCTCATTGATGAAGGCCGTACGGTCCTATAGTTGTTAATATCTGTGTCATTTTGGTCTTTTGTGGACAGTTGTCTCATTGGCAATCATACCACATCTTCTTTTTTATATGTATTTGCATTTCCTGATTGATCTTCGAATTCAGCATTCGAAGATAAAGTTAAGATATTTTAGGGCTGAGATAAAAAAGAATTAATGAACGGAAAACAAAAGAATAATCAAACCTTTCTTCTGCGTCATGCTAAAGCCAAAATTGTATTTTGCAATATTTATTTAGCTCTAATTAGTTTTTCAAAAATACATGTGATATTATAAACTCACCCCCGTTATAGTGTCCCATGCTAACTTGAAGTCTGTATCAGATAATGCATGTTGAGAATGTACAATCTTTTTTCGATAGTATTCGATTCTTGCTAAATCGGATCCAACCTTGTTGTCGGCAGAATGTGGAAGAGTAGTTGGTATTTGCATTTCTGTGAAGTTTCGTAGCAAGAGACACATTGTCTGTATATCAAAAGAACCAGAAGATACTACGTCATCTGTAACAAAAATTTAAGAATGTTTTTTATGTCGATGTTTTCAAATACAAAAAGCATTTTTTTTTTTTAGACTAAACCGCATACAGTTGTGAAAAAATATTGAAACAAATTCGTGAGTCCTGTCTTCGTCTTTTCATATCCCGCGGAAATTTTGAAAGCATTATGCAGTATTTGAAAGGCCATTTTGAACATTTACCAAACTAATTAAATCTACAATACACATATAATTTACCATAATGGATACATATTGAATCGACCTAAGAAATAAAGAAATTTGACTTAAAAATGTTGGGCAGAGGAGTTGCCATAAGGCAGATGACGTATCATTATATTTAATATTAGATGTTTTTTTCAGAAGAAATAACGGTCATATATATCAGACGTCTACGTCATAAAATGTCCAAAGCGATACACTTAATCTATTTAGCGAGTGTTGATGGAAAGAACCACATTTGCGTGTGCATGATGTTTTACACTCTCAAATATTATGCGAACGTGAAACATACTCAGTTTCGCTTTGACCTCGTGGCTTTTTTTATGAAAGATAGCAGGTAATTCCATAAGACAAATCGGGTTAACTTGCTCTTCTGATTTCAAGTGTTTTGTAGTTTAAATTATGTGTGATAGTATGTATTAAATAATTGGTCCTTAAAACGGTATGTTTAATATTTTGTCATTTGAATATTATTTTGATGTAACCAGTTGTTATCTAATTTAGTGGAATTTATTTGGTTATCTCTCAAGGTGTGCTGTTAGATATTTTCAACCTAATGAGGTAGCACTTACATATTTCGTAAATTCCTATCTGGAATATGTAATTAAGTTGTTGTTACTGTTACAAATTAAGGTCATGATTGGCCGTTATGACAAAAGTGTGTCGGAAATCATATCTGATATTATTCCTCAGTCGTAATAACCTTCCATCACTACAAGACTGAACAGAGATACATACACGACGGGTGCCGTATACAGTGCAGGGAATGCTTATCCTTCCGGAGCACCTGATTTCACTCCCGGGTTTTAGTGGAGTTCGTGTTGTTTCTTATTTAATATTTATAACTGTTGATGTAAATATCTTTTGGTTTTACGAGTCTTCGTTTACTCCTTGGTTTTGATTTGTATTGTCTTATTTGTTCCGTTGGTAATATTATTTGAACTGTTCAACTATTACAGCCAGGTGTTATTCGGAGATTAGCTTATATATAATGTATAGACCTACGATATCATTTCATTGATACAATTAGGTTAATCATATACTATCATTCTAAATTACAATCAGTCCTTAAAGAATATAACGAATGTCATAATAATTTACCTTTTTTGGGGAACAATAAAAGCCATTGTGGTAATGATATAATTTTGTTGTCATATAGTTCACGAAGTTTATACATATTTCGAAAAAGAAATCTTGACAGTTCATCGGGATGAAATTCCTTGTCAAAATATTCCCTCACAGTCTGTGGTGCTATTTTCAGTAGTAAGTAGGACAGTCGTACATGTCGTATAAAGTTGGTTTCCTCTGCCGCTTGTGATGCCATCTAGATTTAAATTAAAAATAACTTTTTCAAGTTTAAAAAAAAGTTGCATGCATGTGTTACCATTGTACTACTATGTAAGCATATGTTAATAAAGATATTATTGTCTTTCTATTAATGGTGATTTTTTTATACTCTAATAGGTTAAGCTGTTCATATTTCAAATGTTTCAGATTAGAGAGTTACATATATACGTTCAAATAAAGTTTTGAAAAAAGTCATATTTTTAAAGTGCTATTGTTGTTTTTGTTTAGGTAGATAAAATATATAATGAGACATGAATGAGTAAATAAATAAGAATAATACTAAGAATATTTTAATAATCTAATTATGCACCCTATTGGGTTTTAAATTTCATACAATAATTAAAATGATTGCTTTATTACAATGAGATAATAATAAAATAAAATATAACACAATACAATAGAACACTGAACAGTTATTGTATGCACATGGAAGAGAAAGTAATATGGTAGACAAACATTATATGTGCAAGGATTATTTCCCTTTAAACAGTATTTAATAATATTTGAAGATATAGTGATCAGAGCTGCATAAAAAGCAGCCCGCACTGATTGAAAATAAAGGTAGTTTTTCTCTTATGTACACACAGCAACCAAGTACTAGATATTCATGTAAATACTTTTTAAAATTGGAAGAATTGGATAGGCACCTAAATAATATGACTGCAGTTTGGGAATGCATATATTTAGCATTAACATTTATAAAGATGAAATATGCATACACATAGCCCTTTAGTCACAGAATTTGATGATCTCTATTCAAAACTCTGGATAAGAAAATTATTTAACTTTTTAAGTATATGTTTATCTTCAGTGGTCATTAACGATAACAAATTTGAAATGCAGTCTTAGTAATTAAAATTTTGGCAGTGCTCAAGAGTTTGTGCAAACAATAATTCCTGACATTTATTATATATTGGAAAAGGAAGATACCAAAGGGACAATCAAATGTTTATCAAAACATGAAACTCATTTTCTATATGATTATGAGAACAAAAATTACTAATTACGAATATTTGTCTGATTAAAAAATTCGAATATTAAGATATTTTTCAATTTGGAAAAAGAGGGACGAAAGATACCAAAGGGACAGTCAAAGTCATAAATCTAAAATAAACTGACAACGACATGGCTAAAAATGAAAAAGACAAACAGACAAACAATAGCACACATGACACAACATAGAAAACCGAAGAATAAACAACACGAACCCCAACGAAAACTTGAGATGAAAACTACTTTTATAAGAAAAATAGGTATCTAGCTTTCCAGTAACATTATCTTTATTATTGTACCATGCTTTCAAAAACAATGTCTTTAACTTTTTAAATTTATAAACAAGGGAAATAATTTAGCTCAAATATCGTCATTATGCAAAATATAACTGGACAAATTCTAGTAACCCCTTTGGAAAGATGGTGTTTGTTCCAAACTTTTTGCAATAATCGATTTGTGTTCCTCTACATAAATAATTGCTTTAGAAAATAACATACCTTTACCAGTAAATTATTACGATTTTTAGCTATTGTATCCTTCTACACTTGATGTAATAGATAGTACGAACGCTGAAAGACAACAACACATAAAATAACATTATATTAATTTGAACCACGATAATACATTCAAATAAATGTATCATAATCAGGTTTCAAAATTGTATGTAGGACGCCATTTCATAATACATATGACCTTTGTTGCTTGGTGTCTACAACTCTCTTTATTCAAACATGATCGTTTTTTTCAATTAACAAACTATACATATTTTCAATGAATGTAATGGTAGTAAAATATTATACATTGTATTGTTTGATAAAACAGTACCTTCATATTTTTCTTCTTATTTGGTCGGACTTCATAGACAACGGCGTAATAAAGACAACATGCTTGTGTCTGACTCTTTGCGTACAAAGCATAATGAGAGGAGTGATCTGAATGGTTGGTTGAAATATTGAATTAACAGGTCGATCGGAAATCTGATAAAAAAGTTTTTTTTTATATCTATAAAAACAGTTAGATTAATGTTATAAAAAATAAATATAATTTAGGTCAAACAATTTTGAAATAATCAAATGTTTACACATATGTTTATCAATGCCGAACAACTATAGTCTTTTTCGTTATTGTATGTTGATCACCTACTTGTATTATTTGTGAAAACATTAATTTTTGGATGATTACTACGAAAAGATAACACACCTTTAAATTTTGTTTATTCATAGGAATATATAGACCAACAAGGCATACAAAATGATTCATCATTTCACTTGAAATTCAAATATTTAATAACGTGTATTTTCTGATAGCAATATATTGAAAGTAATTAAAGTCAGACGATCAACTCATTTGTTTTGGTGGTTTACATATTATTTACTTTACTTTGGTTATTTTTATACTAATGTGTTTTTATTGACGTACAAGAATTGAAAAAAATAATGTTTTATCGGACAGTGTAACTCGATCTTTATAGTGTACCCACCTAACTTCAAGTTTTAGATTACAGAGCGGTTCAATGACCCGGATACTTATGACTTATTTATATCTTGTTAAATGTGTCCTTATGAAAACAACAAGCCGATAAGGTAGTAGTAAATGAAACAAAACGAACTGTTAAAAATGTATTATAAGAAAAATGAAAGATATTGGAAATTGGTATAACCATCATTGGTGATATTTGCAATATTGACGCTTTCATCTCAGTGGACACAATATAAATCCCAAAACTACAATTCAAAGGTCTTGGACAAATATTAAATCATAAAATTAAAAGAGGTTGCAACAATAACATCCAATCTCAGGAAAAAAGTAGCAAACTACATTTGTAGGTCGTGGTCAATAAGGCGTTATAAAGACGGGTCATATGATTCACTATGTATATATCATGTACATAAATTATCAGTATGAATATTATTTTTGTTCATATCAGGACGTTTTGACATTGATGCTACGTCGTTTAATACAGAAAATAAAAGCATCATTCAGCAAGTAAAAACAAAATACTCATTGCATGCTTAAAAAAAATGATTTTTTTGGTTTGACTTTAAGATATGATTTTATCAATATAATAAGTTTTTGAGGTGACCTGACTACAAGTGCTGAAAAAATAATTGGCAGTTTGTTTCCGGCCTGTTTTTGTTACTTTTGTTTTGTATCTGATTTGTACGACGTTTCAAGAAAGACGTTTAACATTTTGCATTTAGAAGATGAAGCAAAATCAAATAGATAAGAAACTTAAATAGCCATATACCAGTTAATGTAAGTTACAGTTTAAACTCATTTTCCCCCACTTTACACATGGGCAGTAAAAGTTGAATGTCGTACACATATGATAATGTTTTAAATGAAACTTCTCGCAAGTAAGTATTGTTTGAAAGAGATTTTAGCGATAAGCAATCATTTTATTTTCATTTGGAGATAAACGAACAGCGGTGCAGAGGGATGTAAAATAAAACGAATCCTATGTTTTTGTGCCATTCCATGTCTCCCCCCCCCATTTCCCCTTAAAAATAAGGACAAACGTATATTTGCAGACAACAATATATGATTTTTTTGTAATATGAATTCGATATACTATATGAATTGAAATACGAAATGAATTAATTAAAAAACGAGTTTCCTATTTCATAAGTGAATGAAATGTGAATGAATGTTATGAAAAAATGGATTATGTAATGCTATTAATCATGTTTAGCACACATTTCGATTTTTTTTCAAATGTTATGCTTATTGTTTTTAAATTTCTCTATAATAGTGGTGATCAGGATTAAATACTTGTCACTATGATACATTTGAAGCTTACTGTCCAAAGTTGATGACATGAGTTCAATGATTGTCTTCATTATTTGCTTCCTTTTATTTAAAGGATCAATTGTCCATTGGTGAATTGATAAAGATTTTTTCTTTTGATTATATTTGATGTTTTTTATATATATGTTCTGTCTTCTTCATTGAAATATAAATGTAAGAACTAGCATGTCTTGAAATTGAAATATAAACGTAAGAACTAGCATGTCTTTACTTTTAACGCTAGTATCCGAATATTGTTTTTATTTTTTATTATTAAATCAACCCTTTTTATATACGATGATCGAAAAATCAGATATCAGAACATTATTTTGTTATCTGCTCAACCACAATATATTTGTACTTCAAAAATTGGGGATCAGAATATGTTTTAGGAAAAAACACATCACCCCCTTTTTTTAATCAAAATGGTCAATAGCTCAGTATACTGATCTCAATATTAATATACTGGAATGTTTGAAAAAAAATGTGTTCATGCTAACATAAATATTTAAATAAAAAAATACCGGAAATATGTTAGTGACATTGAAATTGAAATGGAAGGGGCCAATTATCTCACTCATCATGCATGCAAGTGATTATAATCATAAAAAAGTGTCCCTGTAACAACTAACTGTGTCCGTGTATCATATAAAAATGTCCCTTGAACACCCGCAAATGAACTGTTTGTCTATAGCTTTACTAGAGTCAAAGTTGTACAGCGCGATTTGCCTTCTTTTAATTAATGTGTTATGATTAATATAGATGCGATTAATTTAGTACAGTCGGATATAATATAAGGATGCGTCACAATTTCTCAATTGTCTTTAAACATGCTTAAACACATTTTGTGTATACCGTTGGTGGATAGTCATGTTAAAAAATGATCAATTGTCAAGTAAAAAACAAGATTACCAAAAAACTGTACTCTGAGAAAAATTCAGAAAGGAAGGTTCCATAATCAAATACCAAAATCTAATGTCAAAACACATCAAATAAATGGAAAACAACTGTCATATTTCCGACCTGGTAAAGGCATTTTCAAATGCAGAAAATGATGGATTGAACTTGGTTTTATAGCGCTAAACCTCTAACTTGTATGACAATCGCGTCAAACTTCATTTTTATTTACAACAATGAGTGAACATTACAAATATAACATGTAAAGTTGTCAAAGCAGGGATACAGCAGTCGTCACTATGTCAGAATCTCAACAAAACATATATTCAACAAGAAAGTGTCCAAAGCACACGGATGCCCAACTTATCATTTTCTATGTTCAATGGACCGTGAAATTGGTTTAAAAAATCTAATTTGGCATTAAAATAAGAACGATCATACCATAAGGAACATGTGTACTAAGTTTCAAGTTGATTGGACTTCAACTTCATCAAAAACTACATTGACCAAAAGCTTTAACCTGAAACTGGCACTTCCATTTTCTATATTCCGTGGACCATAAAATTGGGGTCAAAAGTCTAATTTGGCTTTAAAATTAGAAAGATCATATACAAGGAACATGTCTACTTAATTTCAAGTTGATTTGACTGCAGCTTCATCAAAACCGACCTTGACCAAAAACTTTAACACGAAGCGGGACAGACGAACGAACGAACGAACGAATGGATGGACGGACGAACAAACAAACAAGCGAACTGATGCACAGACAAGAAAATATTATGCCCCTCTACTATCGTAGGTGGGACATTAAAAAGAAGCACATAAAGCAGCTATCAAAGGTCCAGTAAGACCCCATTTTGGCCCCAACATATAGCAGTTCTACAAAATTGTTAAAATTTACACTTTTAGTTATGTAAACATTTAGTTGCTTATTGTTAAGTAGAATGCTTCTGCTACATTGTTTTTGACAATACAATTCACATATACTAGCATCATTAAGTCATGCTTAATTACGGAAATCTGCACAATTTTAGCAATTTAGCTAAATTTTAGACGGTTACCGTCTTGAATGAAAGTGGCCACATTTTTGTTCATTCTTAATATTGAAATGTAAATTGTATTTGATGATAATACGTAACATATATAAAGGTTGAGGATGAACACGGATGTGGCCACTTTCATTTTGGACAAAAACCATCTAAAAAATTACATTTTTTGGCATATTTGATAGATTTTTCATATATTAGCTTGAATCAGAGCGCTTTTGATGACTAAATCAGTTAAGATCTTTCACATCAACTCATTGATATAAAAAACAAGATATGGTATAATTGCCAATGAGACAACTGTCTGAAATAGACACTTAAGTGTTAAAAAAATGTCCAAAATCTTTTGTCAGATGGACCTGACATTTGAGGCCAAAATCGGCCCTTATCGGATCTACTCCTTTAACAACCACATTAATTGCTACGAGTCGCGTGTTAGGCGTAAAAACGTTAAAACAACCAAAATCTATATAATTTTATAAAGTACCTTAAATTATGAATAACTAAACCTCTATAACCAGAAAGAAATTAAGATTGACGATAAACGGATTCAGAAAAAAAGACAAATGCTTATATAATATGCAGAGTTCAATTTTGTGTTGTGTGCAGAAAAAGCTTTGAAATATTATATAAACTACTAAAAGAAGATTTGGGGCAGATACTCAATTTCATAAATAAAGGCAACAGATATATACCGCTGTTCAAAACTCATAAATCCATGGACAAAAAACAAAATCGGGGTAACAAACCAAAACCGAGGGAAACGCATCAAATATAAGAGGAGAACAACGACACAAAACCGAAACGCAACACACACAGAAAAGGAACAATCATCAGACAAAATCCCAAGAGAATAACAAATATTACATCAAAACCAAATACATGAATTTGGGATAGACAAGTACCGTGCCACGTCTTATCTTAATATCTTAAAAATAAGAGAAAACAAACGACACAACATTAAAATGCAACACACACAGAAACGAACAATGATATAACAATGGCCATCTTCCTGACTTGGTACAGAACATTTTTAAAGGGGAAAAAATGGTGGGTTGAACCTTCAAAAAGACGTGACCATCATTGATTTACTTGCTACAGGCATATGAACGTGTTTACCATTGTAGCAAAACTAAAATGTGACCTTCAAAAATTTCAAAACAGAAAAAGGTTATAAGATCCACATTTTGATCGATTCAATTGAATTACTTTTAAACAAATAGTTTTCGATTTTAAATTTAAGTCTCTATGTGTCTATTTAGAAGTATGCAATTTTTTTTATAAAGAAAATGGATTTTAAACACAAAACGTCATTATTGAATTTCGTAATTGGTATGTTGTGTTTAAAAGATGGCTATATTGATAAATATTTTTTATTCAGGTGAGGCAAAATTCCCCTGTTCTAAATTTAGACACGGATATACAAACAAAAATGTAGTAGTACAGCAGTTAATAAAAAAATAATTCAGGAGATACATAATTCGTTTTTTTTAGGCAAAACACTCTTTTAGATGAAATCCTAAGAAATCATTTATAAAGATCCCTCCGATAAAACTATTTTACAAGACAAGTTCATACATTCTAGAAAAATTAATACAAATATGCAGTGAATATATAAGGGACGTAATTATATATAAACACGAGGTTTGAAAGCAACAAACAAAGGAAATAGAATAGTATACCTCGGTGGATAACAGTCTAAGTAGTAACTACCAGAGGTATGTAATGTATATGACTTAGATTTAAAACCAATGTTAAATTTATATTGAATACGCACATGGAAAATTTTGGATCTGTCAAAAAACAATAACACACCTGAAAAGGTAGAAGATGGCGACAGTATACCCAAAAATACAAATGTGTTTAAAAATGTTAAAATCGTTGTTAAAAATCTTGGTCAAAGTAAATAAGACTCATAAAAATCGCAACAAATCTTATATAAATACAAATTTATAATTTCCTGTCTTTGTATACACCAACTTTCCAAAACTGAAGATGCTCTGGATTATTTGAATTTGTGTGTAAACAAATGCAAATGCAAAATAATGACCATGTATAATAATCCAAATGTAATATTTATGATACGGAACAGATAAACAAAAATCATTCGTATCTCATATTTTGATTAAGATCTCGGATTCTATGGACATTTTTAGTTCACAATCAAACATAAATTTTCTGTCTAAAAACTACTGTTATGTCATTTTTGTTCTCTGATTGTATAATCTTTGTACAATATCCGCACAATTTTGCCTGTTCAAATTACTGCTCAAAAGTTACTGCACACACTATGTCTGTAACTGTAATACTCCAATCATGTTCTAAACTTGTATACCACTGTATCCTTTGTATGCAATTTAAACCCTTTGTCATTGATGGTCAATGTTATCTTAAAGAAAAGTGTCTAAATAATGTAAAAAAAGAAGGTTGAGATAAGTTAACATTAAGCTTCTGGAGGTAAAAACTAAATTGGTTTGCTGTAATAATGGACTTTTTTTTTAGACCCGACGAGAAACAGACAGCCATAAAATTAGAACATATTTGTAGCAAAATAATACCTTCGCATATCTTCGTCTTTGCTTATATGTAAAAGTTCAAATTAGATACCAGTACATGAATATTGATTTTTTAGCACAAGTCAGAATATTATTTATATAATCTAGACATGAACTAACAGTCACTTTGTTTAATTAGATACTAGATATATAGGAATACTTTATATTTTAGATTGCACCATACATGTATCAACCAAAAGGTTATTAATTAGAGGATTTATTCCTGTCATTGAAAAGAATGTGAACTTCAAACTTTAGAAAATTATTCTCACTACAATCAAAAGATCACTTTTGATTACATTTTAGTTAGATTTCATGTTGCTTCGATTATTCTAAAGAAAATGTATGTTGGTTTCAGATAAAAGCACCACAAAATTGCTACAATATAATACTGCAGCTTCTTGCACAATTTAGACTTAACCTTAAGTTTTATTGTTTTTTAATAATCCAAGACTGTGATCTATGAAATTAAGATCATGTTATCTTGTGAATTTTCATGCCCGATTGAGTTTGTTATTTTATCATGTTCTGACTCAAACAACTGGTATATACATTTAAATAACTTTCAAATTCCAAAATCTCACTTAAAATGCAATTTTCATCGAGTTTAGCTAGTTGATTATAGGATAAAACTATAAAGCTGTTTTTGATTCATTTCGATATACACATGCATGATTTTCCTGCCCCAAAACACTCTAAGCATCTTGCAGAAAATTGAGGATAAGTTCAACATAGTATTTGATGTTTTGAGTACTCAATTATGTTAATGAATAATCTCAATAGACACAAATAGGGGATACATTGTGTGAAGATAATAACAAATAAGACATGGAAAGAGTCTTATATGGTTATCATACATTTAATTCCTGTGCCTGAGGGAGATATGAAGATTTGATCATTCAAATGCATGTGTTTCCGAGGGCTCTACCCGAAAGTAATATGATTTTAAAGGGTTAGAAAAATCATCACATATCCTGAAGCCAAGGAAAATGAAAGTTTTATTCCACTGCAAATGCTTTTTAGCTAAAAACGTTATGTACATTAACCGCACGTAACGTTGCACGATGAAGTCTCGGCATTTCAGAGGGGAATATGATACTCAGAGTAGAATATGAAGGTTTGTTTAATGACACGTGGGATAACCTATCAAATTGAATACACAGTGGAATAATATTAGTTACATAGTGTACTAGTGACCTAATACGGTATATATGGAAGTTACTGACCCCATATATACAGCACTACAAACCATTAAAAGTCTGAAATGGCCTATATCTGTACTCGACTGTACTGATTTTTACTCGACCAGTCTGAATTCGTCTGAGATTTACTTGATAATACTCGACTGTAGTCTGAATCATACTTAACAGTCTGAATGTGTACTTGGCCAGTACTTAACCGTTTTATATGAGTCTGAACCGTACTCGACCTTGTCTGTACCGTACTCGACCTAGTCTGAACCGTACTTGACCTAGTCTGAACCATACTCGACCTAGTCTGAACCATACTCGACCAAGTCCTAACCAAACTATACCTATTCTTTGTATCTATCAACTGAATTTTATCAATTTTGGAA
This sequence comes from Mytilus galloprovincialis, assembly GCF_965363235.1. Classification (NCBI taxonomy): domain Eukaryota; kingdom Metazoa; phylum Mollusca; class Bivalvia; order Mytilida; family Mytilidae; genus Mytilus; species Mytilus galloprovincialis. The sequence continues at coordinate 95,823,288 of NC_134842.1, forward strand.
TTTTTTTAATAAAAATGAAATTTGAACAACAACTTGAAATTAAAAATGTATTCAATACTGTATTGAAATTAAAATTTCACAATAATCAATCATAATATAACTTCAACTCAATATTAATCAACACTTACATAACAATATATATCAACTTTTAAAATATTAATAAAACAAGCTGATCAAATAATCTAAAAAAATGAATTGTGACTAATATTTTCAATATTATTCAAAATTTTATGAATATTTCGGAAGTATTTTATGGTAACTGGACTATTTTCACCATTAACTTAAGCCTTGTATAGATTTATGGTGTCAGTTGAGTTCAGGTAATAATGCAGTGAATGTTTTTTTTTATTAAGATATATATAAAATAGTATATAAAACAACTTAATAAATTTAAAAAAAAATGAGAGCTTAATTGTTTTGTTTTATTAAACCAAGAATTTTATATAATCATTTATAATAGAATTTCCAAAGCAATCATTGTTAACTTTTTTAAAAAAGGAAATGTATTCCAAAGTAACAGCAAAATAAATTTTCAATTAGTTTAAGTATTTTTTTTGTCAAATTAACATGGCGTACATAAAGCACTTTAATATGTTCTAATTACCTCAGTACATGTGTTTTTACAGTTAAAAAGAAAGCCCTACTTTCTTAAATTCGTGTATCACTTATCTAGTACATGAATGTATATTCGAAAGACCTTGTTATTTATTTAAACAGGATGTTGCAATTTTGAATCAATGTTATTTAGAATTTAATACCTCTGACCAGGTGTGATCTTATTTATGAGTTTGCCCGAAAGCAATGGTTATACTTTATATTTCACCACTAATCAGAAAAACAATTTATATATTTATTTAATTTGATCCCTTTTTGATATAAGTTATATATAATATATTTTTTTTATCCTAAATATTATCAGAGAAATATTTCTTTTATAAGGTTAATTTTTTTTTATAAATTTGGCTGTTGTTATATATATCAGTTAAAAAAGAAATTCATTTTAACTGTTAAAAAAGTAGAGGTGTTTTGGTATAGTATGGTTCAGACTGGTCGAGTATTGTTCAGACCTTTGGTTAAGTATGGTTTAGACTGGAAAAATAGGTCGAGTACATGTCGAGAATGGGTTCAGACTGTTTCAGACTGGTCCAGTAATAGTTCAGACTATTTTCAACGGCAAAGATAAGGGTCAAGTACGATTTAGTACAGTCAAGTATGGTTCAGACTGAGGTCTAGTAATGTCAAGTAAAAGTCAGACCAGTTCAGACTGGTCGAGTAAAAATCAGTACAGTCGAGTACAGATATAGGCCATTTCAGACTTTAATGGTTTGTAGTGCAGTATTACGTCAGTAGCACACTATGTAACGAATTTATCTTACCGACTATCTTAACGTTAAATTTAGACTTGTTGTCTATCAAAATGAGCAAGCCCGTCTTTAATACTGCTAGCATTTAGAAACTACTTCCATTGATCCTACAAGAATAATAGCCAACGATAACAACTTGTAAGGTTAAACTGTGTTTAATGAATTTATTTCAATCTTAATCATCAATTTCGTCGTCGGTTGAAACCTTTAAGATTTTGTTCTCTGTTTTGTTTATTTTTTTTAAGGGACGTAACACCACTACTAACCGTGTTTGAAATAAGCCCGCCTCCCTACTTCTTATATGGAATATAAAGTGACGTAACTCCATTACTAACCGTGTATGAAATAAGCCCCGCCTCCCTACTAACACTATGAAACTTCTGTTGACTGCTAATTATCTTCTGCCCATTATGACATAACTATGTAGTATCGATATTACCCAGAAGGACACTGGTACAGACATCTTTCATCATATTATGATATAATATTTTATTTAAATTTTTCATAGTACAATATATGTATATACGGTATTGTGTCTACACATCCTTGATATAGAACAATGTCAAAGTGTAAATAAAGAAAGAAATATGTATTTAAAAAAAAAAATCCGAATATTTTGTTTAATTTCAATTTCAATCAGAAATGTGATGTTATGATAATAGAAAAGTATGCAAGTCAAATAGTTCAAACCTTTTTTTATAATTTGAAACATCTTACAAACTATAGTCGAACGAAAACGTATTTCCTCGTTAGTGTATTGCCTTAACCGTATTAATCACAACTATTTACGGGTTTTCAAGAATGTCCACCTGGTTTTTAATATGACCTTCCTACGGTTTTGATTAATTTGTTTTCAAGGGAATAATGTTTAAAGTAATGAGGATTTGAATTGAACAAAGAACAACAGCGGCTTCATATTTACATCAAATTTCATATTATCATATACTCATAGTAATACATTTACTAATATGCATAATAAAAAGTCACACATTTGTTATAAGCGATATAAATAACATCAATACATATGTTGTCATTGAGATATTTAAATATAGCACAAATATTGAAGCCATTTAACCTTATTGTTTTGAAATAAATTTGATAAGGTATCAGGTAAAATCTACGGATAAACAGTGATGCAATCTTTTAGAAAAGAGATCAATGTAGCAAATAAGATATGGCGATGTCTATTTTAATAAGAACTAGTATTTATTGCCCCTTTGATTTTCTCTCATTTTAATTTGTATATCTAAAATGTCGTCAATTCGGGAAATGTCTTTAGTTAGATACCGATTGGGAAAGAAATCAAAATCAACTGTTTAACTGTGAAAGACTTACATGGAACAGTGATGAAAAAAGAAATATATCCTATATTTTAAATACACATATTGATCGTTTGTGGGAGGATATGACTTTTGCCACAGGAAGTATAAACTAATTGGGGCTCAAAAGAGGAAGAATTGTAATGTTTCAATTTAAATGTAAACAAAACACAATTTGATTTAATGCATTCATCTGATGAGTTTAGTCTTTTTCTCCTCATTTGATACTAAAACAGTCAGTTAAGTTATTTCATGGTGGATATTGACCTCACACCTATAGTTTGATAATTGCTTTAATAACACTCTGGTATGAACCGATTTCCTGTCAAAGAAATAAAAATGACGAGAAACCATGATTCTACAATAATTTTCAATTTTAAAAATATTACAATATACATGTACTTTTGGAACATGACTATTTACTATTACTAGATATTATTCCTTATGGAGCAAAACCCCTGTCTGTCACTATTCATTTTTATAATAAGTTTTGATATTAAATCGATCGGATAAAATCAGTGGTATATTTGATTTATATACTGTTTACACAGTACTATTATATCCCAGCTCCTTTGTTTTAACTGGAGTGATCTGAGCCGGATCGCTCCTACCAGATCACATCAGTTTGAGTTTCTTTGTTATGCATGCTTTCTTTTGTTCAGTAACAGTTTGGCGGGAATGTCAAATCCACTATTAAACTTATAATTGAATATACAATTATACGGAAAAGACTATCTATCAAAATTCACGTAGAACAAATCCAGTGTTTAAGACCTTTAGCATATCAAGCCACGACACAACCACTACACCAGGACGACTGCATACGAACTATTAGTAATTTAACATACTTAAAGGACGCAAGATATTTTTATAAGTGGGGTGAGTTGGCAGAACTTTATTCAGTGGGGTTTGAACCCTTTTCGTTAATAAGTGAGTTGTCAGTAATTGTTCAGTTTGATTTTACACTTTTTCAAAAGTGGAGCGAGTCGGAAAACAAGAGTGGGGCGATTTTTTTCATAAAGTGGCGATATAGGTTGGGCCGATTGGCCAGTGGGGCGAGTTGACATTGTTTGATATCTACTCATCGTGTTCGGGGGTCAAAAAGGGTATAAATCATATAGTAATGTATAAAGTATATAATGGTTGTGTGGCGTTCTAAACTAGATTTTATGTCTTGTAAATGGTTTTTACAAAGCGTTAATATTGAGTCACTGATAGGTTCTTTGCATCGGAACTAAACACATTTATTCTAAAAACAGTTGTTGGCATGACACGGGTTATGTTCTTCTCATATATGTTATGATGGTATAATACTAAACCCCTAACGGGAAGGATTGTGCCTGATGTTCATATGATGAAATCATAATCTTTCAGTCAGTTTAATTGAAGTCTGGAGCTGGCATGTCAGTTAACTGCTAGTAGTCTGTTGTTATTTATGTATTATTGTCATTTTGTTTATTTTCTTTGATTACATCTTCTGACATCAGACTCGGATTTCTCTTGAACTGAATTTTAATGTGCGTATTGTTATGCGTTTACTTTACTACATTGGTTAGAGGTATAGGGGAGGGTTGAGATCTCACAAACATGTTTAACCCCGCCGCATTTTTGCGCCTGTCCCAAGTCAGGAGCCTCTGGCCTTTGTTAGTCTTGTATTATTTTAATTTTAGTTTCTTGTGTACAATTTGGAAATTAGTATGGCGTTCATTATCACTGGACTAGTATATATTTGTTTAGGGGCCAGCTGAAGGACGCCTCCGGGTGCGGGAATTTCTCGCTACATTGAAGACCTGTTGGTGACCCTCTGCTGTTGTTTTTTATTTGGTCGGGTTGTTGTCTCTTTGACACATTCCCCAATTTCCATTCTCAATTTTATTTCGTCTAATCTAAAACAGCTGGGATGTAAAATAGTTATCCCACTCGGACTTGGTGTGTCAGTGTTAGATCATCGTCTGCCCTCAAGCCATCGGGGTGATCTTACACTGACACACCGCGTCATCGTGGGATAACTATTAAAGAACGACCCACTTGATCAAATGACATCATCTATATCACAGAACTTGAAAGTATATGAAAAGCTGTCCGACTGGCATGCTTTCTGGGAAACCTCTGAATGAAGTCGGCAAAATGAACATGTTGATTTCATCAATTTAACAGATTTTTATAAAGCATTATCATTTTACACTATGAGTATAATCCAGCGTCTAAAAGCATATTTCAGGAGAATTGTGCACATCCTGCTACAAGCCTGACATTTGGCAAAGACCTTCCTCAACTACTACTATTTCATTTCAGATAGGGAAGTAATTGAAAAAAATGTCTTACTTCCAAAAAAATCCAAAATGGCAAACATCTTGTTTAATTCAGTCCAATATCAGAGGATAGTGTGTGAAAAGGTGTTTGTATCATGCTGCTATAATGATATTTGGTACAAGCCTTAGTTATATACTACTTTTGGATATATTATATAGATTAGATGTTTTTAATAAACGTACTTCCGGTAAAATCCAACATGGCGGACATTGTACTAATATAAGCTTATTTTTTAAGGAGGGTGATTGAAATGTGTTTTGACGTAATGCTACTATCATTTAATTGTGCAAGAAGCTTTTGTTGATTTTTCTAAGGGATACAATGTTTAAGACATATGTCTTAAAACCCCTTACTTTCGGTAATATAAAAAATTGCGGACATAGAAATTTAATTTTTTTGTTTTGATATTCAGCTTCATTTCAAAATGTAAAGAAAGTGTTTTTTTTTCTTAGTGACGGTCATTAAATTTATGGCTTTAAGTTATCCTCTAAACCACTAATCATATTCTGAAGTTGATATTTAAATTCAAAGTTAACACTTCCGGTTAAAAAAACCAATATGGCGTAAATGTCAAAGATGAGTCCTCAATCCATATCTTCGATTTGGAGTTTTGGATAGATTGATTAAAGCAAAATAAAATCGCTTAAGTATTAAACCATTTTACAAATTACCACTATTTGGCAAAAACACCATGTTAATTCCCAGTCACCACCACATGCACACGACGCAGGGCACGGGAGACTTGATTTTCCACATAAACAACAACCGCAGCAACCTTTATTACATTCACAATGTGCAAGCGTCTGACAAAATGATGAGGCCTTAGAGAGAATTTTTTTTAAAAGTGATCCTCTTTGTCCCTTCATCGTCCGTTAGCGCCTGCACTGGGTAGCATAAGAGCCAATTTCAAGCTCGTCCCCTCAACACGTGTCTTAGTGTATTGAACGTTTTGCATGCTAGAAAAGACTGAACTAAGTTTAGGGAATAGCCTCAATTAATCTTCCCTTTTGCGTAAATAGTTATTGCTTTCTTTGTGAAACATGCTTACCCCATCTGATAAGTTTGTGCAATCTTACAGTAAACACCGGTGAGTTAGTCGGATCAATTATCATTCTTTATGTTCAAGTCACATCTTAAAATGCCATCAATGTCTCCCACGCAGTCTTTTCTCCCTTTTTAAGCAAACAGAGAACCGTATCACAACCGGTATGTCATGGATCACAATATGTGTGTGTCTGATCACTTATTGCTAGTGCATTTGAAAGGTCATTGATAGACATTTATCCAAAACTTTCCCCCTCCTAAACACAAGCCATAATTCGTCTACCCCTATGTCACGGAATAGCGAAACAGTAATGACAGCATCATTAGTAAGGACTGTTCGAATAAGGACTCGTTTAGGTTCGTGTTTCAATGCATCAGACACATGCACCATAATTATAGTGTCATCCTTTTAATGTGAATATGGTGCTTAACTTGAAATGCATCACGTGGTGGTTAACATAAAATATCCTGAACATGTGTTGCTACAACTACCATATGCATCCAAGACTTCATCTACTCTTGTATCAATTTCATGGTGTTTTTTTTAAGGTAAGGGCATAATACCCTATCAGAATTCTTGTTATAAAACACATCAAAACTGTTGCAGCAGGCGATGTAATCTCGGATGCGTACATAGACAATATCGGTAGTTTGAAGGCTGCTTCAAGAAACAAGAGCTACATTTAGGAGAAAGTTAATACATAGACGAAGCCAGGAACTGTATCAACAGTGAATGTAGTCTCGTATGCGAACATAGACAATACTGGTAGTTTGAAGGCTGCTACAAGAAACAAGAGCTACATTTAGGGGACGGAGCATACATAGACGAATCCAGGAACTGTATCAACAGTGAATGTAGACTCGTATGCGTACATGATCAATACTGGTAGTAGAGATGATGACATTAAGAAAGACAATTTAAGTTTTATTCACGGGAGATTGCTCAATAGATTTTGGGGAAAAGGTAGTTGTAAACAAATGCTCAGGATGTTCTGTGTTATCCACCACATGGTGGTGTTTCAAGTTAAGCCCTATGTTAACATGACACGGCTTAGACTATAATCAAGATACATGTGTCTGATGCAGTGATACACAGACTTAACTGAGTCATGACTCGAACAGTCTATACTGGCTGTTTTGTTATTCCATGAAATAGTGGCATACGAACTTTGGCTTGCATTTGGAAGTGGGAAAAGCTTTAGATATATATATCTATCCATGACCTTTCAAGTGCACGTTTACCTGAACGGGAACTTCGTTGTTGACATGGAGGGCGTTTGAAGATGTGACTTTATGATTTAGAATGATGATTGATCAGCCAACATCACCAGATATGGATTTGAAAATGTCATTGATAAAACGATGAATGGTTTTGTAGTAAGATCGAACAAACTTATCAGATGGGGTTAACGAAGCAAGAAAACATGTTTTTGGAAGAGGAAAGACTTTTTATGTGCTATTTGAACGACTCGGTCTAGTGTTTTTCAGCATGTAAAACGTGCAATATACCATGGCCGGTGTGGAAGAGTGAAAAGCTTGAATTTTTTTCCTAAGCTAACTAGTCCACACGCTTATAAGGCTATTTAAACGACTCTATCTAGTTTTTTCAGCATGCAAAATGTGCAATATACCGTGCCGAGTGTGGATGAGTAACAAGCTTTGAATTGGTTTCTATGCTTACTGGTGCAGACGCTTATGAATGGCGAAGAGGAAAATATGACCCCTTGGAACCCTTTTGGACAACTCTTTGTGAGGCCTCTTCACCTTATCACATTTTCACGGTCTTTGTTAATGATGAAAATCAACTCTCCGATTGTGAAAAAACATGTATTTGCGGCCATAAATCACTAATTTGAAAGATGTTTTAGTACTTAAGAAATTTTATTTTACTTTAACAATCTATCCAAATTTCTACATATAAGATATGGACTGAGGACTCCTCTTTGAAATTTACGCCATTTTTGTTTTATTTACCGGAAGTGTTAACTTTGTATTGAAACATAAACTAAGGAATAGAATAAGTTGTTTAGAGGATAACTGAAAGCTAAAAAACTAACTACTAGCACAAAAAATACCCACTTTCTTCACATTTAAAAAAAAAAAGTTGAATATCAAAATAATATAATTTTATTTCTATGTCCACAATTTTGAATATTACCGGAAGCAACGGTTTTAAAGACATATGTCTTATACATTGTATACATCAGCAGCACCAGAGAAATGTTCCTGCACAATTAAATGATAGTAACAATACGTCAAAACACATTTCAATCACTCTCACTAAAAAAAAGCTTATTTTAGTACAATGTCCGCCATGTTGGATTTTACTGGAAGAAGGGTTCCTAAGACATCTTATTTATATAATATATCCAAAAGTAGTACATATTATATCAGCATGATATAAACACTTTTTCACACACTAGCCTCTGATATTGGACTGATTTAAGTATGATATCCGCCATTTTGAATTTTATTGGAAGTGAGACATTTTTTCAAATGCCTCCCTATCTGAAATAAAAGAGATATAGTTGAGGAAGGTCTATGCCAAATTTCATGCTTGTAGCAGGATGTGCACAAATTTTCACAAAGCTGTCGTACTAGTAATGTTTAAGAATAAAACAAACGGGTTGAATACAAATTGTGCTGTCTCTTTTAAAATGTCGTTCACTCAAAATGAGAAAAACCTTTATACTGTAATAATCAAGTCTTTGAGGATAAATCTGAATAAAGTCTACAAAATAACCTTTAGCAAAGTGAATATTTTTCCACATTCCATAAACCCTGTATTTTAATTTTTAATTATAATTTTTCCATTTTTCCTTTCAAAATAATGTTAGCTTTATTGATAAGAAACCAGTAATGATTTTTTTTAATATCATAATTTATGATAAGTTATAATTGTATTACTTATAAGTTCTGTTTCATTTTAGTTTCTTTTGGAGAATTGTCTCTTTTGAAATCTTACCACATCTTCTTTTTTATAGTTGATATTATTTGAATCTTTTTGTGTAGAAAGGTCAACCGAGCTGTCACTTTAACGTCCTGAAAAGTCCCAAATTTGATACATGTATATGATGCCCAGTTGAATCATTTTTTGCATTTAATACATATATTGATAGCCATATTGTAGCCATATTGCATCCATAGAGCAGACAGCAGACAGCCTTCGGCTGGTTACTGCTCTATGGTCGGGGTTGTTGTCGCTTTGACACATTTCCCATTTCCTTTCTCAATTCTATGAGCAAAACATACCCCCTCCAACATTTTCACACATGATTATTTTTGTAAGATACTATTTGAAGCTTAATATTTTGTTTTGGTAAAGCCATTGTTAAAATCTGATAACCTTTCTAAAAAAATTAGAAAATTCTAGCTTTGCAGTTGAATGTGAGCCGTTTGAAGTCGTAACATCAATATGAATGATAAGTTGCTTAAACATAGATATGGATGTTCTATCGACTCAGGTTTAAACACGTTGATTTAATGTTATTTGGTACATTGACACTTTTTTTGGTTTTGCGAATTCAAGTGGCACAAAAGTGGATGTGTCAAATCTTAAATGGACCTCTATAACAAAACACAAAATAAGAACACCAATCTATCAATCTTTTCAATATTTATGTTGAGGTTGTGACTGGTGGGATCATATTTTGAAAATCGTAGATGCAAAAGATAAAGAATATGTTTAAAAGTTAAATGAATAGATTAAATCATTCGTATAATCGGTAGTTGCTTAATACTAGAATCAATCGATGCTTAAAGCAAGAAAGAGGTGTCTTCTAAAACACCATTTGCTTTCTTTTCACAGATGACAGAAAGGTTACAACTAAACGTTGAGAAGCCGCGAGAAGATTTAGATCTTATCACCGTTCCTGATGACAGAGAACAGCTGCAGTTGGGTATAAATAAAAGATATAGCCAAATGATTGTCTTTGAAATAATTTCTCCGAGAATACTTACAATCCCTTAATACACGTTTTTACCACTTTCATAATAAAATCGGAAAAAAAGTCAATTGAAATATAAGGACTACTATTTTCATTCGTTATCAAACCTTAATACCCAGGAAAGTTTAAAAAAAAAGAGATAGAAAGATACCAAACGGACATTCAAACTTCTAAGTCGAAAATAAATTGACAACACATAGACAAAACAGAAAAAAATCCCGAATAAACAAACAAACAAGAGCATTCAAAACGGAACTTATAAAACTAAGGACTCAGCAACACGAACACCACCAAAAGAACGGTGGGTGGTGGTGAATGCTTCTGAAAGTCATAAGCTACAACAACATCAAAGCTCTAGCAAAAAAGGGACTAACAATAAAAAAAAATCAAGATCAAAGATCCCATATTAAATGAATTTTGGCTCAATTTCAAACAAATTTAACAAAATTTTGAAGGCAAACAATTTGATTTCAGAAAAAAACATTTCGATTTCGCAAAAACATCGGTTTGGTATTCAGAAAATAACTGCAGGTGATGAAAAAAGACTAGAGAAATATCTTGAACCAAACAGTCCTGCCTGCTGTAAAGAAAAAGGTAAGGAAACACTTTGCAGTATGATTACTCTGTAATTAGATTCGTATACCATCGTAAAAATTATCAATTGATCTGAAATGCTGTTAACAAAACTGTTTTAAATGCGTGTTGAAAGGAACCTTTTCGATCATTCTGTAAAATCATTGTAAATTTCTTAATGGCAGAAGGTATACGTTCAACTATCACACAGGATCATGTACGAGAAGATTTAAAAGGTAACAAGTATTATTAGATCACAAAACAATTACAGTTGGTCAAACAATATACAGCACAGAGGAAAAGGAAACAGATGACAAAAAACAAAACAATACATTAAAAAAAGTTTGTATTGAATAGATCACGCTTTGAGGAGATTGCAAAGTTATATCTGTTCCATTATTGCAACTGTAAAACCACTACCGACACAATGACATAGTTAAACGATCATATATTTTATATTATATAATGTCTGAATGAACACTCTCCCTGCAGACTAGGGGAGGGTTTGGCACCCGCTAACATGTAACCCCACCACATTCTACATGTTATATATATGTCTTTCTTTCTTATGCATATGACAACGGTTTTCGTTCATTTTTGTGTATAAAAGTTAGACCGTAAATTTTTTCGCATTTTGTAATATTTGTTACTTCGGGGTCCTTTTAACCTGACTATACGATGTGGGCATTACTTATCGCTGAAGGCCGTATAATACCTACAGTTGTTTTAATTTCTATGTCTACTTGGTCTCTCATTGGGAGTTGTCTCATTGGCAATCATACCACATCGTCGTTTCCTTTCATATAAGCAAGCGTGCATTGGAAGGTAAATAGTGATAAATGATTTTTGAAGAACAAAAGAAAACTATTTGGCCGTTGTTTGGGAACAGTTTATTAATCAATTTCAACTCATGAAAAACAAAAAAAACAACAAATAATATCAAGGCTATACACGTGCTCTGTCTTTCGTGTTTATAAATGTCACGATCGGCAACACACTCAAAAGTTTATAAGATTGCGATTAACAACTAATGAATAAAATATCAATTGTTGACAATGTGTTATAGATTCGTCATGGAAATTAAACAAATAGGTATAAACCACTTACTTAAGCAAAGACGCATGCATTGGTTAAATAATATCGATAACATTAAAATTACTAGAAACTCGTTTCATATGGTTTTAATTTCTCAAATTTAGTAAATAATTTTTATTTCTCCAGAAAAAAAGCACGACACAGATAGGTCAGTTTCAGGATGGTTCGGAATATGTTTTTCCGTAGCAGAACCGTTCAAGATTTTTGTTGGCCTGAACGCTGGGCAGGATTCATTTACAGGTAACCGGTTTGAGGACATAAAAAAAACCCACAGCTACCAATGTACATGTAGTAACCGTGAAATAGTTTAAGAGTCATGAAAAGATAAAACGAGTGTTAGTCTAATATTTGTATATTATCTTTTCGTTGTCTTACAGAAAAAACATGCAGGTACAAAACTAAAGTTGATCTTTTTTGAACTCAAGACCGATTTATTGATGATCTTCAACAGAAAAGGCATAAGTTTTCAACATGTTCAAAATTATGAATGAACGTTTTTTTTGAACAAATTCAGTCTTTGAAAGATTATACATTATACTAATGATAACATTATTGATTTTATAATGGAATAGGTGAGATAAGTCATATTAACTTTCACCATAGGTTTATATATACCCTGGCTTAATTTCTTTGAACAAAATATGTAGGCTGTGTGTCAATAATACAGCAACTCATGATAATTTATAACCAAAGTCACGGAGGCTGCATCAAACCAGCTTATACAAGAGGCTGCTGTTTATAGAGGCTCACAAAAGTGAACATACAATACAAAAAGTCTGGGATAAGCACTGAAGTAGTTTTATCATTTCTTAAGTAACTGCACATATGCATGCCATATTTGGAAATGATTTAAGATTGACGAATACAAAATATTAAGAACAAGGGTAAAATATATGTTGTTAGATGATTCTAAACTTTTAAAGGTTCCTTCTGCTTTTATAAAAAATCCTTGTTAAAACTTTCTCATTAACATCAATAGGGTGAAATTAATGAACTCACATACACCTGCATTGAATTGTTAGTTACTCGGTATGTTCTGTTTCTTTGTTATAACATAACATTATTATACTATGAACACAGGGTCTTAATTTAGCAGCAATATAGAATCACACAGCGATAAAATATCGATTATTTATAAAAGTCCTTGAAAAGAACCTCATTTCATCTTCACTATTAAAGCTATATTGTCCGTTATATCTTTACATGCAGATAAACCTGAAGAACATGATTTTGAAACATAAAAAAACATTGTTCACCAAACCCATTGTTAAGTTTGATCTGTTAGTTTTTCATTTTTTTCTATCCTATAAACCACGGTAGTTGAGCTTTAGTAAAATTAAGGACCTTGAAACTATTTGTGTTATTTTGACATTGTTTTAAGAAATAATATATCTGAGGTATTTTGGTTTCGATGTCTTGACACTAACTTTGTACATGTTGGGTGATTTATATTTGGTCTTTGATTAAATCATATAACAAGTTTTTCTTGTTGTTATATCACTCTGCAATGTTTTATGGCATTTAAGACTTTTAATTCCAGCATGTATCTAATTACTCAAATAGAGTGGTAAACGTTGGTATTCCAAAAAAAAAGTCACTATTATAGTTGATGTGTTTCCTTCGGTTTAAGTTTGTTATCCGTTATTGTTTTTTTTTTTTGTGAATCGAGTTATGACTATTAAACAGCGGTATACTACTTTGGCCTGTATTTTCGAAGAAACGGGAACATTCTTCTTATCGTCAAAACATGATAATATCATCATCTTTTCTTAACCATTTTTTACATAAGGAAATGCCTATTCAGAGACAAACGAAATCAAATCTTTTATTTTTCTCATGTCTTTAAACATTGAAATCAGATTAAAGGAAAACGCATTTTTGTGGTTCATAACATAAAGTCATTAAGGCATCCTTTTAGTTAAACTCCCAACCTTTGTGAATAAACGTTTATTTTTTTATTTTTATGATTTCTAATTTTTCAGTTGCCAAACCTACAGATGCGCCTCTGAGTCTAAATCAGGAGCAGGATACAACAAGTACAACTAAAGGTACATGTAATCAGATTTTTTGAAGAGAAAAAAACCTAAAATAACCAGTTGTGAAATTGTTTGATAAACATAACGTAGGAAAATAACAAACAAAGAGAAGACAATTTCAATATTTTTTTGAGATTATTTTTTTTTAACTTGACACAAGGCAAATCTAACGCATTTGTTAATAAAATGAGATTTATAAGTTATCTTTAATAGTAAATTCGTGTGGTTTTTATTTTGAATTTCCGCTTTGAGTATTTTAAATTAATGCGCAAAAATGTGGTATCTTTGATAGACACAACACAATATTATTTGTGTATTGAACGAGATGTATTGCTTAAATTTACATTAAGATTCATTTGATGCATTGAAACTTTCGATTTGCCGTTAGATAAAATACTTTAATTTTTTTTCTCATGTCTATTAACATTGAAACCAGATTGAAGGGGATTGTACTTGTTGTGAAACATAACGAGACACCACTTTACCAAAATTCCACACCATTGTCACTATATTTGAGGATAAATGTTCAATTTTTTATTTTTATGATTTTTTATTTTTCATTTGCCAAAATACAGATGCACCTCTGGTCCTGAATCCGGATCAGGATAAAATTAAAGGTAATACGAAGAAATTGTTTTATAAACATGAAGGAGGAAAATGACAAACACAGAGTTAACATTGTTTTGAATTAAAGTTTAAGTTAACTTGAAACAAGGCAAATCAAAATAAAAGTTATGAGTTATCTTTTAAAGTGAATTCGTTTGTTTTATCATTTTGAAATTGCGATGTGAGTATTTTAAATAAATGCATGAAAATATGAAAATAAACACTAACATTAGATACAATGATTGCAATTTTATTTATGCGCCAGTCTCGCGTTTTGTTTCCTCTACAAAAGACTAATAAATAATGCTCAAATGAAAAAAAAAATGTTAAAAAGGTAAGATCAAGAATGCCATTTTTTCTGAATAGGGGAGATGATTTAAACTTACTTTTATATATCTTGTGTATGTGTCAATAACAGAACAACTCAAGCACATTAATAACTGAAGTAATGGGAGTGGAGCATAATATAGTCTTAAACAATTTTCAGGTTTATGAACGACAAATAACACATATTTTTCATTAGCAATAAACATAAATGGTATTGATATATTATGATATGGAAATCAGATGGAAGGTAATCAAAAATGTTGTGGTAAATAACGATAAATCATGAAACTATTCCTTTACAAAGACTGAACACAAAAGAAATAACAGCTGTGTGTAAGAATAAATTGTTCATTTTCTGAGTTATATTTTTCAGGTGTTGAACATTCAGATGGCAGTCGTAGCCTGTGCCCTGAGCAAGCTGCTTTAAAAGGTAATCAGGATTTAGCAGCAAAACCCAAATAATTATTAACATTAACAATAAAATAAGATGCATCAAATCACAAGTAAAACAAAATGTATCCATAAGATGCCTTGTTTTTTTTCACCAATACAAATAAAAAGGTGCTTGCAGTTACTTCGACTTTTTTTTAATGATAACATGTATTGACTTTATATTGGAATAGGGGAGATAAGTCATATTACTATCATCATAGGCTAATATGAACCCAGGCTTAATTGTTATGAACAATCTATATGTAGGCTGTGTGTCAATAATACAGCTACAGCTAACTAGTGATTATTAATAACTTAATGTGAGCTTGTATAAACACCTGCCTAATGTATCAGTCTGGTTGGTGCAACCCCCATGGTTTTAGTTATAATGGACAATAAAAAAAGTCAGGGATAAGCACTTTACCAATTTATCAATTTCTTGAGTAACTGCACAAATGCATGACATATTTTTAAAGGATGATTAAAGAATGGAGAATAGAAATTATTTTAATGAAGATTTTTTTTAAAACCCAAACTTAGTAAGTATCTTTACTGCTTTTTAAAAAAAATCCTTGCAAAAACCTTTTATTAACATCAATAGGGTGCAATTTATGAACACACAAAAGGCATACACTTTCTTTAAATGGTGAGTCATTATCCTATGGTTTTTTTCCTTGATAAAATATTACAATTTCATAATATGTACAACAGTTCTTACTGAAGCAGCAGTATGGAATAATACAACAGGACGGGGATAACAAATGTCAAAGATTTTTCATACATAATACATTTTGATCAAAAAACATAAATGCTTCGGATATTTCATAACATTGACATCAGATTGAAAGTAGTAAAATTTGTAGTGGTGAAGTATGGCAAATTATGGTAACATTCCGTTACGAAGACTGCAAATCATTGTAACCACAGCTATATGACAGAATATATTGTTCATTTATTATTATTATCTTTCAGTTGCCGAACATTCAGATGGATGTCTTAGCATAGACCATCAACAACATCAAATTAAAGGTAATCTATTATCAACAGAAAAAAAACCCAGTTTATATAGTCTAATTGGTTTTAATACACAAATTAAAGAAATATTCAAACTGTAATCAGATTCAATATTTTAGTACCATGTTTCCATTAGCTTGAAATTTGACAAATTTGAAATACATGTTTAAAATTTAAATCAGTAGTCAAGGAAATGCTTTACAGGATGTGCTTTGTACTTTTGCACATACACAGAACTAGGTGTTTGCTATGATGTTTAACATATACATATCATCATGCATGTTATTCATTATGGAATAAGGGAGATAAGTCATGGTTACTATCTTTAGAGGCTGACATACATTCATGCTTAATTTCTATGAACATAAGACAACAAGACAGCTTATCAATCTTAATACTAGCTGAATATTAGTTACAAGTTGCTATTTACCCGTAATTTAAATAATTTGATTATTTTAGAAACTTACTACAAGCATGGCAACAGGGTTCGGAAAGACATATATTTTAGAATCAATAGGTAAGATGCATTTGTTTATTTCTGCTTTAAAATGTGAGCTGGTGGTTGCAGTTCAGATATTTGTGTATATCCTTGCATAAATAAAATTTCTGTTCATATGATTATTGCATGTTTTCTAGGAACTAATGTTCAATCGTCTGCTACGTTTCATTTATTAATTGAAATTTTGTATTGAGGTATATGCTGTTAAGACTAGTACTGATTCTACAGTGTGAATGTTATATTTGCAAATTGAAGAAATTAAATAAAGACCATTCTTATCATGCTGGAGTTAAACAAATTCACGAACAATCTTCAAGTAAAGAAATTGTTTAACATGTCTAATGTTTTAGATATTGATAACTAATAAGATATTGGTATACATTTATTAAAAAAAAAACACCATTTATTTGTAGGATAAGTGTGCCTATATATTTGAGTAGTTTAGTGATGATTGCATTATGCTTCTTCCCTGATACTTCGGCCTTCAAAGGTTTGTAATTTTTACTTAGATTATTTCACTTGAAAAACTATAAATAATGTTTCTTGATAACTGAACATTGATATTAATTAATTTAATTTGAACTTAAAAGAAATTTGTAATGTCAATGTCTATCAAAGATCATACGATTATCTGTTCTTTCCTAAAGTGTGTGCTGCTTTCAGAAGAACCGTAGTAGCATTTTCAGATCAGATTTAGTTGTGAACTTTTATTTAATCGTTAGTCTACGAAGGAACAACTTGTTAACTGTCTGTCTGTCTATCTGTCTGTCGGTGGGTTGGTCTCTCTGTCCATCCGTCAGTCCGGCAAATAAGTTTTCCACATTCGTGCTGGAAGATATTGATTTGAAACTTTGTATATTATTTTGACAAGTTATCGATCAACTTCGAATTTGGTTCCAGTGTGATAATTTTGTGCAGAGTTATGATTCTTGGACTAAAATATTCCGTTTTCCTTATATTTTTTTGTCATGCTTGAAAATGTTGATTAAATAATTGGTACATTGTTTTACCATGATAAGTTTAATTTCGGATTTTGTTCTGTGCTGATGATTTTGTGCAGAGTAATGGTCATTGGTCTTAGAAAATTTACTTAGATAATCAGTTTTCCACGATTTGTTTCGTTATCCTTGAAGATATTGATTTGATATTTGGTATATTCATGACAAGTTACAGACCAAGTTTAACTTTTTAGGTCTGATGATTTTGTGCAGATTAATGGTCCTTCGACTCTCACTTAAATAATCAGTTTTTCACACTTTTTTCGTAATGATAAAATATGTTAACTTAATTTTGTTATATAGTTTACACTATGACAAGTTAAAGATCAGGTTAGCATTTTGTTCCATTACACTTTAATTTTAACCGTTAGGGGACTATGTTTTGCCATGCAATACTCTCTGTATGCTTGTCTAATTACCATTAGCAATACATGTAGGTCAACAGTATTTGATGTATGGAATAATTGGAAGGTGTACTTGTCTGTCTTGCAGGATTAACCCTTTGTCATAAATCCTTCTAACTGTTAAATATATGAGATACTAACATATAAAACCAATTGTTCTATGTTTACATAATGTTCATTTGAACTATACAAAATTGGTAACAATATTATACACGTTATAATATACAATATGCACTATTGCTAAAATAAAAGTATAACTAGTTCAAATTTATATTTGTTTTTCTTCTGTTTTAGTTGAATCAGGTTATACAATCTTTGAGAACTTATGGGGGAAATCAGCTAGATATCCACCCATAAGTAAGTCAGTAATTGAACAAAATGCAGCAAAAGTCCAAGCTCATGGAAAACCACAACAGGTAATACAAAATGCAAAGGAGGAGGATAGATATGCTAGAAAAGGCCATAGTGTATTCAGACAGTTTAATGTAATTGTATACAACATGATATCTAGCAAATTTAAATGTTTTTACCAATAAATCTATTTTAGAATGATAAACATGTTTATTTGCACCCACAAGAACACGTAACCCATTTAAAGTTGTGTATAGCCTGAAAGGTTGCATTCTATCAACTGTTTCAAAGGATTATTCAAAATTGCTGTTTTTGTTTTATTATTTTAGGTATTAAAATTCTTAAATTCATTAATTTTTCTGTGTTCACATTGTCAAATTTCTAGCTGTATTTCTTTATAGGCTTTATATTGAATCAAACAATTAAATTCCATTTTACATGACGTAAAAATAATTAAATTGATTAATATTATATAAATGAAAAATATATGGATGATTTATGTCAACAGGTACATGTATCTGGATTACTTCAGCATGTTAAGATAATTATTTATTAGGACTGATCTTACACTAGCACATGTACAGTTAGTAAGTCTGTAGGAAGACAAGCGTTTAAGCATTTTATTTCACTTATCATTAGAAATATGACAACTGTATTTGGTATATAAGATCTTTGGATGGTCTTTATGTCTGTCAGAGAGGCCAACTTGACCTTGAACTCATGTAATGAATCAGTGAACAAAGTGAAGTTTTCTTGATTATGTATATATCTTAGATATTATAAGCTTATATGTCATTTTTACTTACGATATGTCAAAATTGTATTGTGTAAATGTCTGTTTGCAGGTTTTATGTTACCTATCAAAATTATGTTTGTGTTATTTGATGATGTTACTGTTACACTATGTGGTTATCTGTATGAGAAAGAGCAAAACACAGTCTAAGGACACCAATTGATCTTCCACACAGGGATAAAATCCCTAGCCCAGAGGCGGGCTACAGCAGGCTCCTTAAAACAAATGTATACTACTTTCTCTAAAATTGACGTAACACTACACTTAGCATAAAACACGACTAAAAATTTAAAACTATACATACAAAGGCTGGAGGTTCTTGATTGTGGACAAGCGCAAAAGTACATATTTAGTGAGATGTCAACCCTCCACGATACCTATAGTCAATGAATAATAAACAAACACACACCAAAACGCACAGTAACACTCAGTTTAAAAGATGTCAGAAAAGGTAACAAAAGTAACTAAGCAAAATGATAATGGTACATAAATTAACAAGGGACTACTGGCAGTTACTGACATGGTCAGATCCAGACATCAAACATCAAACAATGTTTTAACTCATACTAAAAACTACTAGTTAAATCATACAAGTTCTAATATGTCATATTTTATCAGGCTGGAAGAAATGATGGGAGAGAACAACAAACAGAAGAAAACAGAAAAAAGAGAGAAGTAGAGGAGGCTGAATCAAGAGAGAAACAAGAAGAGCAACAAAAATTAAGCAGAAAACGACGAATGGTAAGATAGTTCTTCCACATTTAGATTATTGATGAAAAAGAAATCATTTGCTTTAAGAAAACAATATATACTTTAGTGAGCAGTCTGCAAGTAATGTAAGAAAAAACAAAGAAAATACTAGGATGACTATATTCAAGGTAAATTTATTAAGTGATTTTACTGGGTTTTTTTTTATCATAATATATTATTATAATTGGAAAAAATAACAACATGTATGTTAATGAGTTGAATAAAAAGATTGAAATAGCATTTAGGGATTTGAATGCCATTGTTAACAGTTTAAATATTAAACACAAAGCTTAGAGAGAAGTGAACCATCCCATGTGAAGTCAATTATAGTTCATATAATTAAAATGTCCATGACAATGTTGATATATAGAAGAGAGCTTATAAATTGTTTATCAATTTTAAATGATTATGATAAATATTTGGATAATTATCTATTGTTTAAAAATATTTCCCTAAACTGAAAAACAAAAGATAGATGTTGGCGGAAGCTTTTACAAGTTAGAGGTCTCGCAGTTAAGGTTACTGCATACAGGGAAAAAATCTGCAAATAAGAATCTAGGAAACCAATAATTCAATAGCGGTACATTCATGAAAACTTCGATAAATTAAAGGATTTAAATCCTAAAAGTTTAAAAATAAGCGCTGATCTATAAGTTTTAAAGAATATTGAACATTGTATTGTAAGCAACTGACCACATTTGTTATCAAATTTTAAAGACGTTATATCAAAGGTTTATATCAGCAAAATCCTGATCGAGTGGAAACTATTTATTTATATGATATTAAATCATGCCGCGTTGAAAAAAACGAAAGGGAAAATAACATTTTAAGCTACATTATGCTTACAGTTCCTGTAAATACTTCTTAAAAAGTTCACAAAATTATTTTTCTTAAGTTTTGGTTGTTGAGCAGATAAACTATGTGCAACATAGGCGGGGAACATTGGAGCAATATTCTTTTATTTCAACTTCTGAAGAAGCTTTCTTATCTCGAATTCTATTGTTATTTGTTAACTTTCAGATAATTTCATATAAACATATGCTGTATTGAATAAATTTATTGATATTATCAGGTTGCATCACCAGCTTTCCCTCTAGATACAACCAAAGATAACTGTAAGTAGTCCCGTGGTGAATGTGTACTATTACTGTGAGTATTTGTTACTGAATGGATAGTCGAAAGAGCCAAGTGCATCTAACCAGTATTCTACCTAGATAATACTTTTGAAAGATGGTTATTTAACATTAAGTAATCATCAACGTAAAAAAATGTATGGCTTGGATAGGTATCAGTTTTCATCATAGTGCTTTAACTGAAACAAAATTTTCTCCCAAAACTTACAAGGGCAATAAGAATCAAAGGAACATGAGGAATATACAAGTTGTTAAAAAATATGTCTGATAACCCCAAATGTCGTTCAACGTTTTCAACATTGCTAAACAGTTAACACAACGATGAAATTGATGGTGGGTTGAACTTGGTTAAATGGCTAGCCAAACCTCCAGTTTTAAAACAATGTTCAAGAAAATTGCTAAATTGATACCACTATGTGACAATAATACAACAGATAAACGCGCAGACAAATAATATTTACTTGTGATCTACCTAAAGTTGCTTTCTTAATTCGAAAAAAAAGTGAAAAACTTTTCAATTTATCTCAACACAAACTTATCTGTCAAATGTGCAAAAAAATCGTTCTGGTTGTGCTGTCTGTTTTTGTTCAAATAATTGAATTGCAAGTTGTTTTAAAATATTGTAATATTGCAACTGACATTTTTGTAACGACAGTGTCCAGATTTTATCGCCCTAGATATCAATCAGTAGAATTGAAGAAAAAAATAAGTCCTGAATAATTTTGGTATATAGTCTTAACGCCCAAATAATGTCTCTTTCGTCTACCTCCTTTGATTTGAAGGTTTTTTTCTATTCATATTTCATAATTCCTGATGAGTTAGATGGTCAGAAATCTGCCATATGTGACAACTATTTTTCATGACGGAAACTTAAACATGCTCTGTATGAATCTTATGTCTTTACAATAGTGTCCTATGTTTTACCGCATTTGCCATAAGTGTGTCTTGTATGGCTTCAATCATTAAACAAATCTAAAATGAGAGACATGTTTTGAAGATGGACACTTGACTAAACCATCCAATTTCAATAGTGAACCTCTTACTGATGGTTTATACTTAACTTAATGTGATACCCAAGTCATTATTCAAAATTGTGATTTCCTTTTACTAAATAAAAACAAATGTCTCATTGTATTTTTTTTTTATTGCAGATGAAATAGTTACACCGATAATAATGAAAAATGGGACTCTATTAATAAAGTTCCAACATTCTGAGGGCCAACTCGATTGTCGTGTTGAACTTGGCACTCATCAATATTCGTCAAAAGAACGACAAGTTGGGAATATCATAATAGAAAGAAGTGAAAGATTATGCATATTCCATATTAAACAGTTCACGATGGAACAATATGTTAATGCTACGTTTACCCTTGATTACCATCTGCATCGAATTGTTGAAACCACTTTATTTTGGAATATACTGATTAACAGAGTTGCAAGTATGTTTTTACTACGTTTTTATTGATACAGTTTCCATTTAAACTTTTGAAATTCATGTTTCATTAATGGTTACTTGAATTGGTAATACATAACTTTTTATTAAATTCTTTCTAAACCAGTACATGTAACAGTTCAAAGGTCTCTTGTGTATTAAGAAAGTAAATGATCTAAAGAATAAATATTTGACACTTGCATGTCTATAAGGATTTTGTTCATCACAGAATCAGATGTCTAATCAAATTACTAAAGATCCTAAAGAAAAAAATAACAATCTATCGACTTGTTATAATGTATTTACATTAGGTATGCATTTCTGAATAAACACCATCTAATTAAGCATCAAGAAGAGTTCAAAAGAATTCCGCAGGTCATATGACCTTATGTAAATAAAAATCAAAAACAAAATCAGTGCATGCATGTTCAATTGTATAATGATGATTAATTTCATGTTCTAGATTATAGCATAAAAATCATTGATAGACATCTATTTTCCCTCCCTTTGGTGGAACAGAAAGATTGTTATTGATGTATTTGACAACTGATGTCCTTGTCATGCTTATTATTAAAAGAATCAAATAGCTAAAAAAGGTTTTATGTTGATATTGATAGTATAAGATCTTGCACAGTTTACATATCACATTCATATTTGAATAAAATGTTCTATTACTTTCTTTGGAACCTGGTATATTTCATATTTGTTTTAGTCAGTTTGCTGGCTTTCTGTTTTGAGTTGGCATTCATGCTACTTTTCCAAGTTGTATATCAAATCCTCTTAGCTATAAAATATAAAAAAAATGCATTTAGCTTTATATTTGTATAAAAAAAAGTAATTGTCAGGTGTAAATTAATTACATCTTTAATTCGATTTTTATTAACCTATTTTAATAAAGACATTATGCTTTACTCTAACTTAATGTATTATATTGTAGCATATGATCCAAATGACAAGAGTGGAATTGTTACCATTTTGACAATTGGAGAAAACATTCAATGTTATTTACAGGTATTTCACATTTAACTTATATCATACATTGTCATGTTCCATTGTGAAAACAAAGATTAATGTAGGTATTAATTTTCTGTATTTCACTGATCAATAGTCCTCATTTTGTACATAACATTACACTGGCAGTATGAGGTGAAGGTGTGCTATTAACCCTTTAAAATTTTCATTTCATTGCAACAATTACATTTATCCTAAATTCAGGCCTCATTTGTGTAGAAAACTGTTTGTGATAAAAAAAAAGTAGATGTATTGAAAATGTGAATTTTCAGCATGTGCAGACCCACATTTAAAACAAAAAAACTTTTAACACTTTATGCAAAAAAAGTATTCAACACTTGCAATAGTTTATTATTAACTAAAAAACATTCAATTGTATAGTTGTCAGACACATTGTTATATGTCATAGATCATAAATCTATTTACAACTTTTCTGGTTTGGAAGCGGAAACATTGCACGTGTGTTCTTTATAACTGTGTTTTGATAGCTTGAAGTCTTCTTTGAAGAGTTGCTTTGTTGTTTATATATCCTACTATTAACGTTCCATTTAATTACTTTTCATGTTATTATTTTACAAAAACAACTAACATTGGTGCCATGACTGAAAAAATTAAATTGAGATAAATGGCATCTTGACAACTGCAGTCAAATCTATGGAAAGCAAACTATACTGATCTCAAGGGGGAAATGAAATAAGAAATTACGATATAACAGAACGGTGAACTGTTAACGTATTATAGTATAATTATTCTATAATTTGGCGCTTACAATCTGCAAAAAAAAGAAAGATACACTTTACTGCTGACCCTTCATGGTAATCTAATTTACACCACCACACCCCCTGTCTTTTTGTAAAGTGTTAAGGGGAATGTAAAATTTCTTTGTCAACTCATGTTTTTTTTATTAACCTCATGAAATATACCCCTTAATTTTTAATGTCTTTTCACATTTTTAATCATATTATATCAATATGTACTATTTCATCTATCATAGTATTCCTTTTTAGCCTCCAAATATAGTCAACAATAAATCTGAAGAAAGGGGAAATATTGTCACCAAAAGCATATTTCATTATGAAAAAGCACAGATATGCCTCTATAATATTAGTTGCAGCATGAGAGGATCTTTTACTTCAATTATAAAAGAAATAGAAATGTGCAAGGGTGAGTGTTTAAAAATGAACTACTTTTGTAAATAATTCTTTACATAACCACAAATGATAAATCAGTGATTTATAAGATACAAAGCTTTATATATCAACAAAGGAATAATCTAAATTCAAAATAACTACTTGTTAGATGAGTTGTTTTGATAATTGTGCTATATTGAAAAGATCTTCATAAGCCGCCGTTTTGTCATCGCAACTCATTTGAATCCACGCAACATAATTTCAAAATATTTTTATGTAGATGCACATATCAATATTTCTTATCAATTGTCTGTTGTGGCAGTTTTGAATATTTGAACTGTGGAACCTGGTTATATTTTGTTTGCCCAGTGACAGTACTGAGCATGAGGTATGTGAGTATGCTCACAAAGGTTCTTAAATTGAAAGTCCTTTTGGAGTGACCATCATTTTGTTCAGATTGCATTGCCCAAATGCGTCTGCTAGGAGCAATTTTCATTACTAATGAACAATTTGAATTCTTTGAGACATCAATACAAAACGTTTTAAAACTTAATGAATATTAAGTAGTATGATAGATGAAATATGTTACAATTATTCCCTTTATACAATAATCAAATGTCGAAAATGGAGGAATTAGTTGAAGTCATATAATTCATATGAGAACTACTTTCTCCACTTTCTACCCAAATTTCTTAATATAACCGTTAATTTATTTCGATTAGAAGAAAGACATGTCTGCCATGGCTGACTCCTTTTTGTCAATCTTTTAACTTATTCAATTTAAACAATCAGATGAAACCATTCGAGTGTAAGTACGAAAAAAAAACACACACAGAGAAATGGCATTTTAATATGGTAGTACATTTTACCTTGAACTATTAGGGTTCTGATTTTCTGTGTGTCACATCTGTCGTGATTAGAATTAAAAAAAAATTGAAGCCTCGAATACAGAGACTTCTAAAAGTCCGACTGAATTGAACCTAGTTCTAATTGATGGTGTATTTCATTTCTTGTTGAATTTCTGTCGATTTTACTTTTTTGTGTTTATTGATCTTGTTTAAATGATTATCAAATGAAATGTGTAGATGTGCAATCAGTTTTGCAGCTAATGAACTTTACAGTTATAAATCAGCTATGTAAAGTTTGAGACATTGTTTTTAAAGAAAGTAATATTCACATAAAAACATATTGTGTATCTTTAAAGACAATAAGAAGTTTAACATTGTCCAGGCAGTCTCTTAATATAGTACTTCAACATTTTGTACATTGTTGCATCATGTTTAAACTCATTGGATATAATTACTTCAGTAGTACCAACTGTTTCTACTTTACCAACTGTACCCACTATGGTTACTATACTGCCATCATATTCAGGAGATACTGGTTACACGGCAACGATTACTGACAACTACGTGTACACCACTACTACACCATCAAATTCTACAAGTAAGTTTTACTAAGCACTTTTCAGAAATGAACTTGATTTATAGAAATGTGATTTTTTTATTTTTCAATTTATTTTTCAATGTTTAAATTATGTCCTTATACTTTTTTCCACACACATACTAATTGTCTAATATGTGTAATTTCTGAAACTTGAACTAACGCAAGACGGAAATTTGTTTTGTAGTATTTGATAGATATATTTTTCATTAAAAGTCCAATTTGAATCTCCGTAGTTTTTAGAAAAAATTCTCCTGTACAGATATATTACATGTTAATCCCCGTGCAGGTCTTTTGAAAAGTTTTCTCAGATGCTTGTATTTATAGAAGATACAAAAAAAACTGAACTACAAGAGAGGCAATTCCACACTCACATTTAATTAACTTTACAAAAAATATGAGTGCTTGAAAATACATTACACATGCATGTTTGATGACTATTTAGAATATTGTCTTCAAAGTATCAAATTAAAGGACTTTCCTAGTATTATTCTTATTATTACTTTATTTGTCACACGTATGCCTAGGCACTATTAAATTCATAGAGTTTCAATTTCAAAGAAACTATTTTCATAGATCATGTATGGAATTTGTTCTTTGTGTATATATAAAGAAAAAGTTGATTCCCCATGATTTTTTTTTGTTTTATGTGCCTGACACTTCATTTCCTTATGAAACAAATCATACATATAGAAACTCATAATGATCCTGCATTGTGTTTTTGAAGCAAAGGTTGGCAATGGCAACTCTCTACTTATTTTACAATTTGAAATGGCTTTAAGAACATGAAGAAAGTGATGAAAGAAATTCATTTAAGGAAATTGTAATGCCTAAACTCGTATATGCCAGTGAAATAAAAATATTTAACAACTTATTAGAAAGGAATGTTAATGTTCTGAGGATTTATTTACTTTTGATTAAGTTGTGGGTCAATTATAATTGGACCTTGATCTTTAAGAAAGATGCAACATGCTATTTAGACCACACACATATTTAAATAATTATAGAAGCAGTCTGACTGCGAATAAGACTATTAACCTTTAACCAAATACCAACTCAACAAAATAAGTGTGCGTCTTAATGTTGGGCACACTTGTCTCACATACATAATACTCACTTACAAGATAAATATAAGTAAGTAAAGAATTTTAAATATTTTTAATCATTTGAAAACAAAAATTGAACTCTACACTACTTTAATGTGAATGCTTTTCACAAATATCTTATGATTCAGATATGTATAGATTTTTTTGACAAATGAAAATGAGATGTATTATTAGATTATTTTTTTTATTTATAGGTAGATCTGAAAGTCTCGATCCTAAGGCTATAGCGATTCCTATTTTCATTGTCATCGTCATAATATGCCTTTTCGTATACTTGTTTTTAAAGAGAGGTAAGATTAACACTATCGTCTTCTTATTTATTCTATTAAAAAGGCATATTAGCTGAAACCAACATCGAATTCAAATACTAAATTATACTATTTGAACATACACAGATATATCTAAATAGATTCTACATAAATTTAAACTCACAAATGATATGACACCAAGAAAAACTGTTTCACTTGTACTGTTTTTATTAAATTAGATAGTATGAAATAGATATATATATATATATATATCATACTTTTAATGTGGTTTAGCAGGGATCTCCATGGATGAAAATTGAACGATGGAGGAACTTTCACCATCATAAACTGTATCTACGCCGTACAGAGTAGCGCGATCGAAAGTATTTCATCCCTCCACATAAGATCAGGTGAACATGCTAATTCATTGCTTATTTAAATTGTATTTATTTGAATTTTCATTAAAAACACTATATAGAAGTAAATATATTTTCAATAATTGCCGTTTGTAACCCTTCAAAGACCAAGCCCTCAGGCCCCTCCCTTTACCTTAGTCGAGAATGACCAATAGTTATCACGAAGGTCCCAATGTAGTTTTCTTGCTATATTTATAAATTGTTATTGGGGTTTAAAATCATGTCGAGCTTATTTTTCACGTACACTTGTCAAATTCAGAAGTCATGAACCCATTACCAGTATAGCTGGTTTGCAGCAACGACAAAACGAGTCGTACGGGTTACATAAAAGGTTAAAAAGATTTGTAAAGCAAACGTTGTCAAATGAAAAGGTTTTAAATGATTTTATTTAGCAAATCGATGCTATGCAACATGCATCTTTCGATTCTGAATAGAAACCGGAAACGCGGATGTATCAATTTGATTGTAAACTACGAAATGAATTCGGAATTATGATACAGTTTTTTTTACGGGAAAAAATAAAAGGTTTTACTTCTTAACTTTTATAATTCTATATTATTGTTACAATACAACAGTACTCTAGTTATTTGCGATGAATAACAAATACTGTTTTACGTCTTATTTTGTACTTCTTAAAAGGGGGATGCAGATAGCGTAAGTCAAAATAAAATTTATTTAATCTGAATTATCATAAGCATTTGCGGTCAAATAATTCGACAAATGAATTGTCTATCTTCAGATAATATTCTCCTGTCTGGTTTGTTGATCTACATGTACAAGCGCAGGTACAAGTGATTAGCGATCTTAATCCGGATATCCCTCAGTACTGTTTTGGATTATACTATGAAAAAAACTGAGGGTAATGCAATTACATGCATTTGATTATAATTGCTAAAAAAATGGCGTCAGGCTGTAAAAACGATCACAGTTTTAAACGATGACGGAAGACAATTGAACGATGACGCAAGTCATTTGACGATGGCGCAAGACATTTGAACAATTGCGGGGCGCCATCGTTAAACAGGTCATGGAGATCCCTGGTTTAGATATCATATGCAGATAGGTTTCATCAATAAGTCTATCAAAACAAATGTAAAGTTACCAGATATTATATAGCAATTTAAAATTACAAATAAAAAATTACAAATATCAATATCACAAATGTAGAAATTACACAGTTATAAGTACCAAATCGACAAATTACGAATGTAGATATTTGAATCCGTTGGCCTTCCGTACAGATCAGTCGTAAATGTTCTTAGTTTTTGTTTCTATGTCAATATAGAGAAACGGACAAGAATGAAAAAACATATGAGCAACTGGTTTTTTTAAACGTTTTGGAGTTCAAGATTTTTGTAATTAATCTAAAAACTATGATAGACAGAGACTGCTATAAAATAAAATGACCAGATCAAAAATATTCACAAATAATAGAAACTAGTGGTTAATACTTGTAAATTTCTCAGAAAAAAAACTACCTTCCTCTTTGTTCTAAATCAACAAACAAAAATTTAAAATCAATATTTTAGTTTGTATATGTGATTAAGCAGGATTGATGTGCCACAAAAATTGCCGTCTAATATTTAACATGTTTAAGTGAAATTGTAACCAATTATTTATGCATGACTATTAATTTTATGTTAAACATTGTGTTATTGAAAACGTAGTTTTGAATGATCTTTTAGATTTTACTTATTAGTTAACAGTTTAACAGTGTTAAATGATTTTGTATAGTGTGAGACTAGAATTATTGAATTGCTTAAATAAAAAACGACAATTTCACAAAAGCATTAAAAAAGTCTAATTTTCCAACACATAAAAATGCTGTTATCTAAAATTTGACAATAACTAATGGTCTTCAATTAAGGTTTGTGCATTAAGACAAAGTCTTAAAATGGTTGACTTATATTGTGAAGAAAACATTATATATATATAACACTGGATGTCCTCCATCAAGATGGAATCAATAGAAAGAAATATCTAAATTTACAGTATAGTGTTTATATTATTATATGCAGGATTTTGGATTAAAATTAATCGTCCAAAACTTACCTGTATTATTAGTGATCTATGTTTACACCTTATACATTATATCTCATTATTGTTAAAACTTTTGTCACCGAAGAAGGCCATTTGTTGAGCCGAAATATTTGCAATTATTGTATAATTTATATCATCTGTTCAGTTTTTCCATCTTTGTGCAATGATATTCAACACTTTTTAGTGTTTTGCTTTCCATCTATTTATCGGTATTGTTACACAATCTTTCAGACTCATATATATATAAGTCTGAAAATTACACCAAACAGTGTTAGAGTTAGATTTTATACTGACAAATTTTTGTCCGTCCCTCAGTGGGATTCGAACTCACACCTTTGATACACTACAGCACCAATCGCTTAGCCTCATGTCCAGCGCCCTAGACCACTCGACCACATCCGCTATATATAAAATATAACTTCAATAGTCGTAGTGTTACCTTGTCACGGAAGGTGAATCTAGAGATAGACATGAGACACGTGTTTTTTAAGCGTGTGTAGATGTTATATTATTATTTTCATACACAATGTATTTATTATTTGTCAGCAATCTAACTCAACAATTTTTATATATCATATAGGATCATGATTCATTTCATTATACAGTCACTAGAAATAAGTATATTTTACAAACAAGTCTAAACAAGTGACAAACCACACAATATACATGTCCACTGGATCTAAGAGTGATATAGATACAAGGTTAATGCAAATATTTATATAAGTCTGAAAATTACACCAAACAGTGTTAGAGTTAGATTTTATACTGACAAATTTTTGTCCGTCCCTCAGCGGGATTCGAACTCACACCTTTGATACACTACAGCACCAATCGCTTAGCCTCATGTCCAGCGCTCTAGACCACTCGACCACATCCGCTATATATAAAATATAACTTCAATAGTCGTAGTGTTACCTTGTCACGGAAGGTGAATCTAGAGATAGACATGAGACACGTGTTTTTTAATATATATATATATATAAATATAATTGGAAAATATAGTTTCATACTAAATTTGCATGTATGATAACAAGTTTATCAAATTATCGAAAGCTGTTGGAGTTTATAAGTCTTTGTCAAGAAGTGCCCATTGGCAATTAAAGTTGTATAGATTTCATATATTTTATATATAGGTTACAAAAACAAAAACAGAAAGCCCATTTCTACTCAAAATGATTACTACTATATATAAAACCAATGTGAAAAACAACTAATTACTTTTTTTGTGGTTTCAGATAAACTCAAGCAATGGTATATAAAGCGTTATGAATCTCAAGACATAGAAAAGGGACAAGAAGAAATTGAAATGAACGTTACAAAGCCTGATGGAGTAACCATCAGTAAGACAGTGACTAACAAACCATTATTGCAAGGCAGGTCCTCTAATTTGTTTGAGACCCGTGTCTGACAATCAACATTTGCTAAAAAAGAACCAACATGAACCAGAATGAAAAGTTAATGACGCTTTGTATAAGTTGTTATGGGTCAATGATAATTGTGATGTACTTGGATTATTATTGGCACATCCCTAATCCAATGAGATTATGTATCTCCACCCTGTATGTGTTGAATATTAAATTTAAAAGATTTGCCGGACTATCTTAAGGTGGCACGGTAGTATTTGCATTCCAGAATTTAGGTTGCTCTTTTGTGTACCCTACTTAGGTTAATGTATCTAAACAGTGTGATTGGACAAAAAATACAGTATCAACTGAACATACTTTCCCAAACTGAGGGATGAATCAGGTGTAGAAAAATATGAAATAATTTTACATACAGATGAAAATGAATTTTTGATGATTTTTTAAAATTTTGTATTCACTGCACCATAAAAGACCTAAAAACACTAGTGGCCTGAGGTATTTAAATATAGCAAAAAAAGTAAACGGTCATGATACATATTCAAATTCATTTCTAAATAGTAAAATGAAAGTACTTCAGTTAACTGTGAATGTAGAATTTTTTGCAGTGTTCGAAAGTGGTGAAAATTCTAAAAAGGCTATCATTATCCCTATAGGCCAGGAAATACTACCGTGCCACCTTAAGGGGGATATATGTTTTTACACTAAATCAATAAAAGATTTTTTTTTACCTATGCAATTTGTAAGTTTATCAGTAAAAATTTGATTAAGGGTAACTATGATAAAAACAAACCTTAAATTCAACCCTGAGAGTAAAAATTGCTGATTCAGCAAATTTTGCTTGATCTGTTGGTAATAATGTTAAAATTTACCTAAAAAGTAGAACGCCATTGTTTTTATGTAACTTTCAATACATTTTTAATTAAAAAGACTCGCTTTAACTTTTCGCAGTGTCTGACACATGTGCAACCACTGGAATTTGAGACGCGACATTCTTTGATTGCATGTACATCCTATTATTTTCACCGAAATAAATAAATTGCGTAATTTCTTATTTTTTTCAACACAAGTACAGCTATACTGGTTTTCTTCAGGTTTTATTTGTAGTTCTAAGGTATCATGACACCAGTAGAAGCATTTTGGGAACCAGTAAGTGGTTAAGGGGTCCTTACTTATTCATTTAGGACTCATATTTGGCTGAAATAGAGATAGCAATAGGGGTTGCTTTACATTGACAAGACATTATTTTTGACGAAGAATGTAGTTATAATGTTATATCAGCATGATTAAATGGTTTATTCATTTTCCATGCAAATGCCATTAATTGTTAAGATTTTCTGACAGTGAAAAGCAAAATAAAGGCAATTTGATTATGTAAGGGGACATAATTTAACTTAATGCATACATGAGAAATAGACAAACAGTCAACTTAGAGATGTGTTCTAGTACATGTATTGTCAAAAACATTTTAGAATAATAGTTAACTATAATCTAAAGACTCTTGTTGTATTGCCTTTATAATCTGGAAATGCTTAAAGTAATATAAGGCATGCTGTAAAATGTGGAATGGACTTTAATATCATTTTTTATGATTTGGTGCTTAAACTGTTTCTTTTAGTCAGATTAACCATAAATAGAGTTGGCAATCCAATAATTCCTCCTGAATCACCATGTTTGACTTCTGTGTTTTGTTGAAACATCATATATATTGGGGTTTGTGCACTCCTTAGGTTAAAATGGTAAGATAAAAAAAAAGTGAAAATCTGCCAGATGGAGTAGGGTTGTAATCTTTCATTTTTTTTGGTAAGAAATGAGTGCAGACAAGTATTCTTTATTGTAAAATTGAGAATGGAAATGGGGAATGTGTCAAAGAGACAACAACCCGCCCAAATAAAAAAACAACAGCAGAGGGTCACCAACAGGTCTTCAATGTAGCGAGAAATTCCCGCACCCGGAGGCGTCCTTCAGCTGGCCCCTAAACAAATATATACTAGTGCAGTGATAATGAACGCCATACTAATTTCCAAATTGTACACAAGAAACTAAAATTAAAATAATACAAGACTAACAAAGGTCAGAGGCTCCTGACTTGGGACAGGCGCAAAAATGCGGCGGAGTTAAACATGTTTGTGAGATCTCAACCCTCCCCTATACCTGTAACCAATGTAGTAAAGTAAACGCATAACAATACGCACAATAAAATTCAGTTCAAGAGAAATCCGAGTCTGATGTCAGAAGATGTAACCAAAGAAAATAAACAAAATGACAATAATACATAAATAACAACAGACTACTAGCAGTTAACTGACATGCCAGCTCCAGACTTCAATTAAACTGACTGAAAGATTATGATTTCATCATATGAACATCCATAATCCTTCCCGTTAGGGGTTTTGTATCATACCATCATAACATATATGAGAAGAACATAACCCATGTCATGCCAACAACTGTTTTTTTTTAATAAATGTGTTTAGTTCCGATGCAAAGACCCTATAAGTGAATCAATATGAACGCCAAAATATGCAATCTTTAATGACCTGACAACATTATCGTAAATATATCCCTTCTTAATAAGTCTATTCAAAGGTTTAGTTAGTTTATGAGGTGAATACTGACACCTTTGTGCTTTATAAAGAACAATTCCATAAAAGATTGGATGTGATATACCTGAACGTATTAGAAGTCTGCATGTTGAGCTATATTTACGAATGATGTCCTTATACCGATGATAAAATTTAGTAAATGTTTTGACTTGTTTGTGATATCGAAAACCCTTGTGTAATAATTTTTCAGTAATACATAAATTTCTCTCGTTAAAATCTAAAACATTGTTACATACACGAGCGAATCGTACAAGTTGAGGAATATACACAGTAAGATGGTGACAAGGGAACGTCACCAACTAAAAATGGATAATTAACGATAGGAAATGAAAAATGAAAAAATCATCTCTTTTATCATAGATTTTAGTATTCAGCTTTCCGTTAGTGATATATATATCAAGATCGAGGAAAGGGCAGTGGTCATTGTTTGTGTTAGCTTTATTTAAAGTAAGTTCAACAGGATAAATTTCTTTAGTATACATACTGAAGTCGTCAATTTTGAAAGCCAAAATATCATCCAAATATCTAAAAGAATTATTAAATTTGTCTATCAGATGTTGTTTCGATGGGTCTTTGCTTGTTTTAGTCATACATTGTAACTCATAGCAATACAAAAACAGGTCCGCAATAAGTGATGCACAGTTAGTCCCCATTGGAAGTTCGATAACCTGACGATATACGGAATCTCCAAAGCGAAAAAAAATATTATCTAGTAAAAATTCCAGGGCATACAACAATAGTGAATAGTGAATATGCGGTTTTTTAAACGTTATTTAAAAAGCTATGTTGTCTGAGCTTCAATATCAGCATTGTAATATATATAGTGATCGATGGAAACAACCTCAATTTGATAAAACATTAAACTAAATACACATATAATTGCAACTCATCATAGATATCAGGATTAAAGTTTGTATTTACGCCAGTCGCTCGTTCCGTCTACAAAAGATTAATTAGTGACGCTCGAATCCAAAAATGTAAAAAGGTCAAATAAAAAGCAATATTGATATAAATTCATATTTGAAATATTGCTGTTATATCTATAACAATACAATCAACAATTAGTATATAGATGATTTTCAATACAGACACTTTCATTAAAAGAAAATTAGTTAGTTATGCTTTATACTATTTACTTTGACGCTAAATAATCAAAATAAATATATAAAAATAAAAATCTTTTTTCCCAAATGCAATAATCTTTCTAAATAATTTCACATATACTTCAAATAAATGCCTAGATCTAAACCTCTGTTTCTCTTAACAAAATGTTGTCATTAGTTCATAAATAAAGGCAATAGTAGTAAACTATTGCTCAAAAGTCATACATCGATTGATAGAAATAAAATCCAGATTACAAACTTAAACTTATGGAAATAGATCAACTATAAGAGGAAAACATTCTTCTAAAACAGGTAGCATATTATGATGAATCCAACTGGTTGCAAACAATAAAACTTGTTGATCACAATTTTATTGGACAACAGCTTTCAAGTTATGCAGGTGACATGGGTATCAGTAATAACAAACATACAGTGTTGTCAAGCCTGCGACATTTATTTAGTCCTAATACCGCAGTCACACAAGTCCACGATCGCACAACGATCTTTAAAAAATGCAAATTTTGACGATCGTAGTGCGATCGTATAGATCGCAGAAATGTCGTGGCAAGGTCGTGGCAAGGTCTTCATGGTTCGTGATGAGCGTGGCTAACTTTGAACATATTCAAAACAATTGTGGTGGGAGCGCAGTAGGGTCGTGGTAGGATCGCAAAGGTCGCTGTGCCCTCGTAGCGAGAGCGTACGATAGTGTGATTCTAGTCGGATATCTTGCACTAGATCTCACAGCGACGATAATACGACCCCAATACGACCATCACGTTCTCTCCGCGACCCAACAACGCTTTAACGACGACTATTCCACTTTTATACTACGCTGTTCAAGACAATAATACGATTATAGCACGCTCAAGTCGTCCTAATCACGTTCGTCTCAAGACCTTACTTAGTTCATACTACGACCATTTGTAGTTCTAGCCGTGCTCGAGCTCATTGCCATTGTCACCTAAAATATATAAAAACTCTCCAGGTTGTGATTGTCTGTATGTTATTTGGTTCTCATGTCCTTAATTTGCCCTAGTTTCACCATACTTGACACATCTGTATCATTCACACTATTGTTCAATAAAATATCGTCTTTTGATCTTGATGAATCAGTAATACGTTGTTTTTTAGGTTGGTTTAGACGGTCCGACATCTTATCTGGATCAGGATTTATATCAGAGGCCCCTCTAACTCTACCTCTACAACTACCACCACCACGCCAACGAGTTCTAGCTAATTTTAGTGGTATGCCTTTGTAATTTGGAGTTTAGAATGGCGTTCACTATCACTGAACTAGTATATATATTTATTTAGGGGCCATCTGAAGGACGCCTCAGGGTGCGGGAATTTCTCGCTGCATTGAAGACCTATTGGTGAATTTCTGCTGTTGTCTGTTCTGAGGTCGATATGACGTGGTTAGAGCGTAGAATGATCGTGGTAAAAGCATGCTATAATCGCAGAAAAAAACGTGGTAATATTGTGTCCCAATCGGATAAATCGTGGTATGGTCGTAGCGAGACAGTAATGAGCGTAGTAAGATCGTGATAATTGTAGTGAGGTCATAGAATAGGAGTGGTGAAAACGTGGTATCATGGTAGCAATATCGTTGAAGAAGCGTAATAAGGACGTAGTAGCATCGTGAAAATCTACATTTTCATGCCGCTCATACCGCGACTTCACAATGATATGAATTTATTTTATATCGCGATGATTATGGTGTGATCGTGGATTTGTGTGACTGGGGCATTAGAGAGACACAGCGATCATACATTTCGCCGCCGACAGCGTCGGAGAAACAATGTTATTCTAAGATAACCCATTTGAAAGAAACTAGGTGCAAAGCATTTTAGTTTTTTTTATTTCTGCACAGTATAACCATATTCGTGGTATATGTGTTAAAAAAAATAAGACAGTTCACCACCTATATAAAAGATAAATCACTTTATAGTCTTCAACAACACATAGCAGCTGTTCGATTATACAATTAATTGTGCCTATCAAGTTATTATTGTGCTGCGGATTTGATGTTTTATTGGGGTATATTTCTTAGCTTACTATACGTTAGAGGTTGTGTTCATTTTTGAAAGACGTCAGAGACATAAGGTAAACGCATTGTGGTCAAAACATTTTCATGATAGTTCGACGCCGTCAAGAGTTGGTTGACTGTTATAGAATAATTGTTTCACACAAGACAACGGATAATTTCCAACTGTCGTAACTACAATCCCGTTGCCTTTTTCCCGAGTGTGACCTACCTAATTATACTTATCACTGAATGAGTCTCTTGTAGACGAAACGCGCGTCTGGCGCAATTTCAATCCTGGTATCCATGATGATCTATTTGTACTAACATAGGCAACGTGATAGGTACCACATGTGTGGCAGGATCGGCTTTCCCTTCCGAAGCACCTGCGATTGGGGTTCGTGTTGCTCAGTCTAAGCTTTTCTATGTAGTGATTTGTATACTGTTATTGGTCTTTACTTTTTAGCTAGTCAGTGTTTCTACTTGTGAGTTTAAATGTCACTTTTGTATACTTTGCCTCGCTAATTGGAAACGATAACTCGTCTTCTAATATTTATATACATATAGCTTACGAATCCAAATGCAAATTCGCATGTAGACAAAATGTACTGTGATTGATTGTGATAGTACTTTTACAAATTTACTCGAATAAATCTTGAAGTTAATTATTGCACTTGATCCTATGCATGATTAAGCAATACTTCGTTTACTAAAACCAGAGAAAGAGAATATCAAGGTGACATTCAAAACGCGTCACTTGCAACCAATTTTGTTCAGAAACGATTTTCGTCTGAACAGCTCTAAAAAGACTGATCAATTGATGATTAAGTCATTTGAAGTCTGTCAGTGACTTTTTAGACCTTAACACTTTTGTAAGTTCAGTACTGTTCAATCAACTTGTATGAAGTCAATGAATAGCTGTTCAATATATGATCAGTACTGCTTATTTACCTGTATATATCAAAATCATACTGAAATGTATTAGATATTTTTCAGACTTTTAAGGTGATGTTAAGATCAAAATAACAGTTTCTGACTAAAATTCAGCACCTCATTTACTTGACCAACAAAAGCACCACTGCGATAGCATGGATTCGTCAATTTTATAACTTTTAAAATTTTACTTCCACTTTTGTAAAATAAAGATTTGTGTCATGCATTCTTGTCAGCTGTGAGTGTTGTACAAATCATTTTCATTTCAGAGAATGAACATCTGACGAGTATGTAATTGTATATAGGCTAAGCAATACAATTATTGGTATACAATTATCCAACATACAACCAAATACAAAAAAAATATGAAACAATTGCAATCAACTCGAAATACAAAATCGATTCGGAGACAGATCTGGAAGGTTTGGACCAGCGACTAACTTAATTTAAATCTTTTCACAGCAAGCACCGTCAATTTGTATGTATCTATATCTTTTATAAAAGGCGCAATGCATTACATGCATTAAAAACATTAAATTCATACAAAGCAGTGGACCTACCATTCCCTCATGGTTGTATAAGTCGCGAGTAATTTCTGAATACACTACACCACAAAAAGGCTTTGTTCAAATTTCTGACACCAAATACAGTACAGATTGAAATGAATAATAAATTTTCGCTTATTAGAAATCATTTTTGCAACGAGACATGTATCGCCTATCGAACGTCGATCGTGTTATAATAGTATGCGTTTTCTCGTTTCTCTTTTTTTTATATAAAGATTAGACCGTTGGTTTTCCCGTTTGAATTGTTTTACACTTGTAATGTGCACAACTTAGTACAAATTAAACAAAACCGAAAAAATATTCACGCTATTCATCTGTTGCATATCGAAATATTTTGTTGAATGTTTGTAGAAAATACTGCATCTCAAAATCGAAAACAGAAATGTGTGTATTTATATTCTACATATGAAATGGAAGAAAATCCTACATTTTCTCTGTCAGTAGGTGTTCCGTCACCGTATCAAATATATATTTCAACACAAAATTAAACTTTTTTAAACTGTGTACTTTAGACAGAGTGAGAAAATATGAATGGAAAATGAACTGTATTGTTATTTTCCACTTACATTTATTATAGATATACATAGATCGTTTTTTAAATGGTAATGTAGCATCATGCAGGAAAAAACACAATCTTTTAACGGAAATACTAAGCTTTAATCAAGTGTTCACTTCCTGTAGATATTTTGAAATTTTCAGAGAGTTAAGTGATGAATGTTTGACATGGTTGAATCATACTTATCTGTATGCAACCAATCATGTCGAAGTACTAAATTTAGAAACACACCAGATATATATACTACAAAGGCTATAGGGCTTTTAGTTATCAATAAAGGGTTTTTCCAAGTTCAAAAGTTACATAGATAATGTAATTATTACAAAAGTGTGTATGTAATCAGTATTCAAAACTTAAAACGTAAGTAAAATATTTTTTGGGGAAATCTATGGAATATTTAAGAGCTTCTATGAAGGGCAACAACTGATATCATTGTATGAATATTATAATCAGCTCAAATTTGTTTTTTTCCCCGACTTAAATCGTCTAATTTTATTGTGTCGAAAAAGAGATGTAGTTTCAAATTATAATAACATTATTATGATTAGCGGTACTAACTTTTTCTGCGCCACATACTCATTTCGACAACAAATGTCTCTGCAGTGATGCGCAAGGTTTAAATATTTGAAAATCCAACCATAATTGTGCGACTTAAAAGCCATGTCACTAAGACGTAGGTCGTTCATTTAAAAAGATAATAACACATTTTATCTAAATACATATTGTCTACGTTCTTTTCTTTGTTAGAAGTATCCCATTTGTTGGATCAAAAAAATTAAAACTACAATATTATTGCAAAATCTTTTATTTTATGTTGACCTCAGTTAACAATATAGAAACATGATCATGGGAAATACCCACCTCGAATCAAAGGGTTTACTTTTAATTTCACATCAAAAATAGAAATACGACACTCTTGTTATTATGTACGTTAAAAGAAGAAAACAAAACAGAAGTCAATAGACTGCTTGAATATTTCCACAGTTCACTGAATACTAACAACAATTGAATATAATATTTTCACGATAACATTTGATTTAAAAGTACATAGCATTAATACAAAACATTGACTTGTAAAACATAATCATCGAAATATGTTACTATAAGGAAAGATATTCACAACACAGTCCCATCCTTGGACAAATATCCCACATAAAAAACTCTTACTTAGTTTTAAACAACAATTGAAATGAATTTATATGAAAACAATAGATGTAGATAGATTGACATGAAACTTAAGGCTCATATAAAAAAAGTCAAGCTAAGGTGATGATGTAATGTAATGGTTGTCAATCCATCAATAGAATAGACAGTTGTTGTTTACTCTAATCCTGGATACTTCATAGGTAGATCAGAGACACAATCGGGTATTGTATTGCCAGATTGATAAAGGTCTATTCACCTATTTATCTGACGTTAGTCTTTTATTATAACTGTAGATTACTTATGAAAAATCAACTCAGCACTATGTTTATTTAAGATAACTTATATGTATATGATAACCGTAAACTTTTAATTACCAATCTTTCGGCCTCTTTAAGACAATTGTCATATGCAGTGTTAAAATCGCACGTATTTTCATCGTAAGTCATTACAGTCTTAAGTCTCTGCATTTTTTATAATTCTTATTCAAATCATACTTCATATGTTCACATTATACAGTTATTATACCGTACATATCATCTAAAATAATAGCAGGTACAGAGTTGAAGATATTCTCACTTTCAATGTTGTGTCGTTGTTCTCCTCTTATATTTAATGAGTTTCTCTCAGTTTAAGTTTGTTACCCCGATTTTGTTTTTTGTCCATGGATTTACGAGTTTTGAACAGCGGTATACTACTGTTGCCTTTATTTATACTTTTACATATTTCTACATTGTATCTTTATTCTTATTTTTTGATTTTTTTTAGCTTTAAATCATAAAATGAATATACAGAAATCATGAAATAATCAATATATATTTTTTTTTATAAAGTTTTCTAATATAACACATGAATCAGTTCATAAAAAAAATATAAACTCCATTATCACAGTGGTTGTTGTTTGTTGGTGCGGTTCATACACAAGTGTTTCTCGATTTTCATTTTTTTTTTATAGATTAGACCATTGATTTTCATTTTTTTGGATGGTTTTACACTAGTCTTGTTATTGCTCTTTAAAGCTAGATCTTCGATGTGAGCTAAAGCTCCTTGTTAAAGTTCGTATTGTGACCTACAATGGTTTACTTTTACAAATTATAATTTGACGAAGAATTGTTTCAGTGGCACTCGTACAATATTTTTCTTTTTTTTTATATCTGAATACTTTAAATTTTCTTTTTTTTATCATAGCAAATGCTAAACTATCGTTAAATTTTTCTAATATTATCATTCTATAAATCAATTTGTTTTGTTTGATAAATAATCAAAATATTCATCACGTCACATTAAACGAGCTCCAATTTGATTAATACAGCGCAGATTAAAGCCACGACCGTATAGTTACCTCTTTTATAGTAAAAACACAAACATAATCATTGCCATTATATGAAAAAGAGATATATAAGATAAAAACAATATTTTGGTCGACAAAACACTTTACAACGACAAAACGTCATTTCAGGTACAAATTTTAAACTCCGTAATGATAATACCGCCGTTATGACTATCATTGTAAACGACACATAGATCATGGCTATGAACAGCTTGATTAGAATGTCATAAAACTAACATTGATATACAAATGTAGAAGGAACAATTCTGAACAGTAGGTGTCGGTACCATTAAAGATTGAAAAAAAATCTATTTTTAGGATTAGTATGGCTGTATGTTAGCCAGCCCTTTGATAACTTTATAAATTATGTTAAATTCTATATATATATATAATTTAATTTTGGATTTAACGCGTCTTTTGATTGGCTGACTTTGTTTAGTTTATCAGCTAATAATTTTGTCATGTGACCTTGACGTCATTAACGTTTTTTCATGGTTTACTCTGATTTAAATGGAATTCATAATTAAATTATAACAGATGTCTGTAATATTTTTTCTGTCTATTCAATATAACATACAAAATGGGGTGTACACTTCAAAATAACCAGCTACGCGCGTTATTCAGTGTGCACCTCATTTTTTTATATGTTATTTCTTCATAGACATACAAAATAATACAGGCATTCCTTAAATAAATAGTTTTACAAGTCAAAATTGAAAACAAAGTTCAAAGCTTTGATTGCGTTTTATAAAAAATGTCATACGTGTGCATGCAAAACTAATTTCGGGGTAAAGGGGTCAAAATACAAAACACACAATAGTTTCCAAAAGACCAAACAAATTAAAAGTATATATTTTTAACCCCGCCGCATTTTTGCGCCTGTCCCAAGTCAGGAGCTTCTTGCCTTTGTTAGTCTTGTATGATTTTAATTTAAGTTTCTTGTATATAATTCGGAGTTTAGTATGATGTCCATAATCACTGAACTAGTATATATATTTGTTTAGGGGCTAGCTGATGGACGCCTCCGGGTGCGGGAGGTTCTCGCTGCATTGAAGACCTATTGGTGACCTTCCACCAGCCATAGTCCGGTCTTTAACATTGAACAAAGCCCAACCCGTATAGTCAGCTATAAAAGGCCCCGTAATAGTAAGTTTGTTAAGCATATTTTGTACACTGCCAAATAATTTAATAAAAGTTGGAAACGATGTTCTAAGACATAATTAACTATACATTTTGACATTGATCATAGTAGGGATATGTATATAAGTTCATCTCCTAGTACCTATTGTACGTTTGGTCTTTGTAAATCTTTTATGCAATGACTTTGGTCCATCTAACTTTTTTTATGTTGAAGAACTTTAAATAAGTGTGTTACATACATTCATATAAAATTTATATTTCTAACTGTCAGTAAACATCATGATGATTATGAAACTAGGTACCCTAGATTTTTTCCCCGTCTTGGGTTTTCCTAAATTGATGACACATTTAACATATGATGAGAAATTTCATACCCTGATAATTTCTTTCTGGTACGACATTGGGAGGTTTCAGACTTCAGATAATGAACAATATCTATAAATATATAGCAGTCATTTCAAAGCTATTTAATCCAGAAATTTAAATATTATCAAAATACTATTTATAGAGTATAATACAGTTTTGTCATGCATAAGATAGGATGTTACTGATACAGGTGTACTGCTTGGGTTATATTATTGTTATTACTTTTCTAAACCATGGTTACC
Organism: Mytilus galloprovincialis; assembly: GCF_965363235.1. Classification (NCBI taxonomy): domain Eukaryota; kingdom Metazoa; phylum Mollusca; class Bivalvia; order Mytilida; family Mytilidae; genus Mytilus; species Mytilus galloprovincialis. The sequence goes on from NC_134842.1 coordinate 95,866,481, forward strand.
CTTTACATAAATACTGATACCTTCTCTCGTGACCACTTTTACCTCGTTATATAGGCCGATCAACAATGAACTTAGGCCGTGTTCTCATTGACCTTAACTCGGTTTTGTGTTAGTGTAATTCACGCGTAAACTAAACACAATTACGTCCCCATTGATAAAACTCAATGTTTACATGTAGTTCAAATGATGTTTTGTCTACATGCAGTCGATAGTCAATGTAGAACTTGTATGGTTCAGTGTACACATAACAAGGTATTTAGAACATGCATTTTACCATGTCAATTTAAAACAGAAACGTTTTTTTTAATAAAATTGATATTTATAACAATTATTTTTGTAGTTTTTTTTCTCTCGAATTATTTGTCTAAACTAGATATATTAATTGGTTTGTTATATATTTTTGAAGAAGCCTTATAAAGGAGCAATCAAAAACTATATGCGGCAAAGAAGTTATGGTTTTTATGTACGACACAGCACGTTTTTCGCGCAAAGCACGAACATTTTGATTTAGTTTTTCAAATCTATCAATCATAATTTTGTTCAAAATTTAACACTATCAGGTATTGGGAAAATCTGGATTCAGAATTATTTTTTCCTCATTGAACAGAATATTTTTCATCAATTTTAGAATAAGAATATTTTTTAAGTCTGACTTGTCAACAAATACTAAATACTCAAACATTTACTTGCAACTCGGCTGGGTCTGCATACACTATATTTTGCAATGTAACTTGCAAAACCCAGAATGTTGTTTACCTCCTTCAGTGTCGATGTGGCATGCAGTATGTTGGCGAGAGAGAGCAGCCATTCAACAAACGCATGAATGGTCATCGAAGTGACTACACTTGCAAGCCCGACCTACCCGTAAGTCGTCATTTGAGATCACCTGGGCACGCCCTAGCTGATCTCAAAAACATTACCATCACAATCATATACTACAACGAGGGTTGGTCGAAGGTCGAAGCTCGGAAAAGAATTGGATAAGAAAGTTAAGGACAGTTTCCCCATTGGGCATAAATAAAAAAAACAGAATGAGCCATTCATTTTCCTGTCATCACTTTTTTCAGTTTAAATTTAAAAAAAAATCATACCAGTTTAAATTACAGGGCTCCATTCATTTGGGAAGGATGTATAAGTACGTAGCCACGTTCAATTATTTTACCTTAATAAATAAATTTTACTTAGTTTGCCACATTATTAAACTATTCGTGTGGGAGGCTTAAATATGTAGTTTCTGTTGCAAGTGTCCTACCGTTGTCAAATTAAAAATAGTATACCAACTTAGATCAGTTAAGGCATTTTTGGGTTTTTATTTAAGGACTGCTATCCATGCAGTAGTTGTAACATCTTAACTGCCACCACCTTTGGAAGTTTAGAGTTGTGTCAGTTCACATCGCAAATTACTATTTTTATTTTGGCATATCTTTGTAGTCATTGCGCCGTGTTTGGAACTTTTAAAATTGTACCAGCGTCTGTGATGTTTGCGTAAATTGTATAAGTTTCAAGAATTTGATAGTGTATCAGTTTGAATATATTGACATGATTCATTTGACATCGTGCTATTATTGAAAAAGGATATCTGTTATCCGAAATATCTAACATTTATTCATTTTATAGTTATTATATTGCGATGTTGTACCCTTTTTGACTTGTTATATATTATATTTGGTAGTGTACAGTATCATTACATGATCCATCGCCCTGTAAGATTAATCGTTGACTATTTATTCAGTCATTGAATATATATATATGTAGGACTCTAAAGTGCGATGGTACTCTAAAGTGCGATGGTCACGCTAAAGTGCGATGGTCTACGCTAAAGTACGATGGTGTTTCACGCTAAAGTGCGTTGGTTGTTTGTTCGCTAAAATACAATGGTGTATCACGCTAAAGTGTGATGGTCCAAAGGGTAAGATTCAAGTATTAAAACATCTATAAATAAATATGTTTAAACTAACTAAAGTACTAAAACATCGAGGTTTAAAAAGTATTTTTGCAAAAGCTATTATGCTTAGGTATAACATATGTGATAGGCTTTACAATTGACCGGTAGTCGGAAGTATTTTTTTCTAAATTAACAAGTCCGACCAAGTAATAATTGCTATAAAGGTAATTTATATTTTGCTAATATTATATTTCATGTAAAATGAATTTTTAACAATTCGGAGCGTATTGAATATTTGGATAATTGGTGTAGATTGCCGTTCACACTAATGTTACAACATCCCTTACATTTGTCATTGAAAATCCCTAATTCGTTCATTGTCGGAATATGCAACATTTATTTGCATTAGCTTAAATCTAAATGCGAGAGAAATGCAATGTTCGCCGAGCTTTCTCCTTTTCCGTATTTTCCCACAATATACAGTACGAACTTATGTTTTAGCAGACAATATAAAAAAACATGTATCTCTATTTTACCGACGTTACTTTTCATTAAATTCGACGGCGGCATTTTAACGGGGATCACAAAGTAAACTGCCGCATAACAATGATTCGAATTGTATCCGTTCGCTTCAAATAGAAGCAGGATAAGTATGCCTATACTGTTTTGTATTTATATAGTAAAATGTTCGACTGTAGGATACAAGTCCTTTTTTCAGCACTCGAAAAAAATAAACATTGTGATTCAGTCGACAAGGAACGGTTAAATTCAATCAACCACTCGTAAGTCATGGACATATGGTGTAAAAATGTTAATAAAATATTCCTAATATATTTTCCGGTATGTTCATTTTTAGTTTGTATAAACAACTGTTAACGTCATTATCGAACTACGTTTTTACGTCTATATTTTCCCGTACCATCGCACTTTAGCGTAACCATCGTACTTTAGCGTCCCCATCGCATATATATATATACGAGTCTAAATTGAAAACTACGTTCAAACCTATGATTGCGTTGGATAAAAACCGCAATTTTTATACGTGTGTATGTTAAACAAATTTCGTTGTAGAAGGGTCTAAATACAGCACAAACAACATTTTCAAAAAGACCAAAAAAGTGAAAAAGTATATTTAAACAAAACGCATTTGACTAACAGGTCGAATAACTGATGTTTGTTAACCCTGCTGACTGCCATTGGCGATTGGCAAATAAAATTGATCACAAGATGAAAAAAATATGGATCTTAATATAAATTTAATACTAAACAGAAAAAAATTAACTTGTGGCCACGATGTTATGCCACAAACATAAGGTGTCAATATTTTTTTGGTACACCAGATCCGGATTTTGACAATAAATGTATCTCCAGTGATGTTAAGGGTCGAAACGGTATTTGGAAGGCCATATAAATTGTACCCTCATTTTAAGATAGACTCTTGCATTTTAAGAGTCAATATAGGATGAACGGATCATATAAACCGGAGGGAAAATATGATACAAGCCCAAACGAAAAAATATAAACGAGTCTAAATTGAAAACTACGTTCAAACCTATGATTACGTTGGATAAAAACCGCAATTTTTATACGTGTGCATGTAATATAAATGACTACCACACATTGTTAAGGTTAGAAAAATTAAGATCACCTTCGGAACGCAGGTGATGGATCTAAAACATTACATTGTTCATCTTTAGGGTACTTTAAATCGAACTGTTGTTTTGATGCAGTGAATTCTTCAAGTCATTCTTTCGGGACAGTTCTTTTTACATTGATATGATTTCTTCATCTTTCCTATCCATTTTGAAAAATGCATGTAGGCGTCCATAAAAGTCAACTCATACATCACCTGAGATAATAACATAAACTAAAGCTGTTTCTAATTCTAATCATAATTACCAGACAGAAAGATGCCAATTGTGTTAAGTTCATGTTCAATATTAGTAACAAATTATTTACTTATTCTCAAGTATTCACGCCTTTTTCTGGCATTAAATTCATATTTAAAAGATTCATTTCCTCTTGCTTCTTTGAATTTCAGTTTGGTGCAAGATGTATAAGGGGATATTTCCAGGAAAATATTAGTCATGATCATATTGAAGTGTTTCTTCTGAGAGATATCCTTCATTGTTAGTGTATTCGAACTTCGTAAGTACCCGGTATTTGTTTTTTTTTCTATTTTGATGTAGAACAGTATCAACAGTGACCGAACGTCAAAGCAACATATTTGATTTAAAAGGCATGTGCATCTACGAACACTTTGCAAAATCATACAACCCCTGTACTAGTCATTACAAGAATTAGCTTATCTAATAACACAACTCGGTGTCGACACTTTTTATATATAATTCACTGGGAGGGAGGGCGTTTGTTTGGTTTTATATTTGAGTTAATTTGTCTCCCGCCTTCTTCTTTATATCCATATAGAAAAGGCGCCTTACGTTATGTTATAAGGTTCATTCACCACCAATTAGATAATGGCATACTTAAACTCACGAATAATCAAAATAACGCACCGGGATAACTGAATTTCAGTACAAGACTTAAATTCCATTATGTGTATGTAAAACAAGAAGGAATTCGTTGAAGGTACAAATCATTATTATTTCGTTAATAAGGTCTGAAGCTTTTCTTACTTTCGCTATATCTGAACAAATTTCTTATATTAGATGAGTGTGATTTTTTTTTATATTACAAGGTAATGGTTTATTTCTACATGTTTTCTACGTTGACACTGCTGATCTTTCCCTTTGCTATATTAGGAGAAGGTAAGTAAGTAGTGCTTATCCATCTCAATGTTCATTTGGAAGTCTTTGTAGCAATTGATAGACACAATAAAAGATTATGTCAATTATAAATATCAGAATAGAGTAATATGGTTTGATTGAAAAACGAAAACTACGTCAAACAAAATTTCAATCCTGATATCCATGATGAGTTTATTGTAACCGTAAAACCATTTTGAAAAACATATGTTCCTATAGTTGTGACCTGTAAATAATGATTAAAATAGTAAATTGCTGTTCAATATTCATAAATCGATAAAACGAAAACAACTCCGGGTCACAGACTCAAACAGAAGTAAACACACAAACCACAAGGGTAAAACAACGGAACTACAGAAACACCAAACAGCGACAAACATTCTATGTATCGCATAAAGAAATATTACATGTATCACACTCAATAACTGTGATAACGAAACTGATTTTAATTAATTGGATTATCCACAACAATGAGGCATTCTGATAGTCGATTGATAGGTCATTGATGATTATCCAAGGTTTAAATACAAATGTAATGTACATGTCAACAGATATATGTGATTTTTTTGTATTTATATACAGAACATTCACACTTTTCGACTGACAACCTTCTTTTTATATTACATTCCGGTAGGTACAGAAATAATAAAACTGTCTCATTTTAAAGTATGACATCGAAACAAAACATATGACGTCTTACTGGTATGTGCAAAATACTAGATAATTCATTTGTATATGTTTTTATTTAAAACATTAGAGTGTTAACCATAAGTGCAGGTTTAACAACTCGTGAGAATTGAATTCAGTTTGATATCAACTCTCGTTACTTGTTTTAAACAGTAATATTAATCTTGCGATAAGCTAGCTTCATAATTATATTGAAATAGAATATCTCGAGTAAAGATTACTCGTTATGAATCTTAAAATAATATGGTGATCAGACAAAAGGAAGAAATCTATACTAATTATCGCGCAGTATTCTATAAAATTGTAACAATTAAAATACTTTTGTATAAAGCATAAAGCGTTTCGGACAAACAAAATATAAAGTGCGAGTTGTATTTACCACAGATCAGATTCCGTAAGAGCAATTTAGTTTCACCCCCAAAAAATATAATGCGCTGAGATTATTTCGAAAATTACAGAATGAGTCTTGATCGTACGATTAATTGTTTATACATGCATCAGGTACAATATTTTTTTTCTCTATAAGTTGTTTGTTAACATATATACGTAACAAAGATCTCGTTTCTGTCGAATCAACTAATATTATATTTTTTAGAGTTAACAACAGAAAGTAGATATGTGACTGAAAATTCTTCAGTAAACTTAGTTTGTCCATTTAATGCCAGAAATGATCAAATGACATGGAGAGGGCCACCACATCTTTATCCTTATAGCATAAATACCCTTATGAATTCGTCAATCTTCAAGTCAAATGACCTTCAGCTAACAGGCAACTTCAAGTCAGGAGAATATATATTAGTAATTCACAAATTTGCTTTGTTGCATGTTGGCCAATATCAGTGTGAAACAACAGAAAATAGAGTTGCATTTCGACATCAGTTTAACTTGTCTCTCAAAGGTATTCATTTATTTCCAGCTCATCATTAATATGATTTGAAAATTGATTTATTTCTAAGGGTGTTAATTTATGCGTATTCATATTTATATTGAAGCAAAATGACCTTTATATTTACAAATTAAATAACAAAAATACATACAAATGAACGAAAATTACGCTAAACTATATCTACCAACAAAATGGCTGAAAAACAACTGTATAATTCCTGCCTTGGTATAGACATTTTCTGAAAACGTTAAGACATCAGACATCTTGCATACAAAACAGACATACTTGTTAACATGACAATACATGTATATTGTACCAAGCAGCTTGTTTGTGTATTTGACTTTTATCAAGTTTAACTATTGATTTCATATAAAAGAATGTATACGCTGGAAGAAAAATTGTAACGGGGTACTTTGACTTTCTGTTTTCTATAGAAAAACGTAAAGTAGAGATAAAGCCTTCTGAAATTATGTGCACTAACTCATCTGAAATTGTGATTCAATGCACGTTAAAAGAAGAAAATACTTCAACTTGGAAAAGCACCTGGACCCATGATTACAACGGAATTCTCATTCGACATAAAGTTTTTTCAGTTAATGGGTTGATTTCTACCCTTAAAATAGCAGCATGCTCTTTCCAAGATATTGGTATTTATACCTGCAGTTGGCGTTCTAATTTTGCTCAGCATAATTCATCTGTTTCTGTTGATGTACTTTGTAAGTATTGATTATGTTTATTAAAATATTGAAACTTTAATATAGGTTAATTCAGTTGATAAATTTGAAATACAAATTAAGTTGTAATATTTTATACGAAAAAGGAAATACAAGTGGCAATTTGATGTGTTTAGGCTTATGATTTTGCCTTTTAATTACGGATTTTCCGTTCTGATTATTCCTCGGAGCTCTCTATTGTTGGTATTTGACTTTTAACAAAGTTTTTTAATTGATATAACTCTTTGCGTCATGTTTCAAGAAAATCACCCCAAAAAAAAGTTTAAAAGAAACTAAAATGTACATTATACATCCAAATCAAACATTTGCAAACAACACTTATTTCAAATAGAAATTCAGGAAAATAGAAAACCACAAATAACAAAGATTCAACTGTGATAAACCAAACAATACATTTTGAGTAACCTAAGGGGCTCTGAAATCGTTAGGAGGTCATTCTCTAATGTGGTACCGGTTTAGATAAAGACAACAACCAAGTATAGTCCCACTGACTAGGACGTAAGCAATAATATGTAACAGATTTCAACAATGTTCGCAAACCCATACATTATAGAACGGTCTGACATACCAAAATACAAAACATTTAAAACCAATGAATCAGTAAGTCATTAACTAACTAGATATTTACGAAAATACTGTGAAGTAACCTGATGATTCGTTACACCAGAATCTTTTAACAATGATTTACAATTTCAATGATAAGGATCTGTCAACAAAACATTCAACAACTTTTTTGTCTTTCAGCAAAGCCTGTTTTAATCGACAAAATTGTAGATATAAAAGATGGGATTGGATTTGTAATATTTAAAATATTCCTTTACTCAAATCCTAAACCATTTCTAATGAAGTGGTACGACAATGACCAGCCTTTGAATGGACTGATTGTAGTAAATAGTACATTCCTGGAAACTACTGTTGAAATTTCTGTTTATGGTACAAACGTAAATGTTACCGGTTATTCCGTTTTCCTTCAAACAAAACATATGCCTTTGTTGAGCTCAACTATCTACAAGTGCCACATTGAAAATAGTTTAGGCTTCATTAATGTTGTGTTTAATGATTTGAACACCCCAGAATCAGAGAGTGATATGCATGCAAAGTCAACAATGGTAATTCCTAGCATAAAAACAGAAACAAGTATGTTAGAGTATACTGTTAATTGCCAACAGATCGTTTACTGTAATTTTCAACATAATACATATTCTCTTATTTCTTAACTGCAAATGTTAGCATTCGTGTAGATTTAAATGACATTTTTTAATGCAACAAGTACAAGTACAAATACTAGTACCAAACTATGTATATTATTATTTCTAAAGATTATGATACCTTCAACTTGGAGTGTTATTACGAATACAAACAATTTAAGGTTCATTTTGAGTATACAGTTCTTCGCGTGTTTATTTCAAAAGTCGTTTAATAAAAAATCTATGTAAGATGACAATGTAGTAGATATTTCTCACGAACGGCCTTCAACAGTAAGAAGCACTGATGTCGTTGGTAATTAAAGGCTGTGGCCTGACCTGATTTGGAATAATAGATAACCGTTCGTTCATGGTTTATCGAAAACCATCACCTATTCATAATCAAAACGACACAAGAAAAAAAAGGACAAACACATAGAAAAAAACTATTGAACAAAAAATACCACCAAAACCTGGGCACTTAAACGCAAAACTCCAGCAGACATGAATTAAACTAAACAAATGGAGTCAAATAACATGCATGCATCATATCTATATTTCACTGTTATGACTAATATTGTGATGTCTTTTACTGTTTATCAAGATTTATTCGAGGAAATCAACTATCAAATATTCCATGACAAAAAGAAAACAACGAAAGACAAACAACAGTTACAAAATAGCACACAGACAACTCACGGATTTGAACCAAAAACATGTGGTCATTTCTTGTTCTCATGACGGGCCAACTTTTACATCTCCATTAGTTTCATCCACCGTGTTTCTTCTGATGGACAGATATGGATGATTTTTTTTAGTTCAAATCAGCAATGACATACCTCTGCTTCTTTGTTTTACTTTCACATTAAAAAATTCAATAAAACTGACATGTAAAATCTGAAATACCAAACTGATGAGTCTTGAGTTAACATTTCAGATATCGAAAAGTTCTCTAAAAATGCTTGCAGTTGCATTTCATTTAAGGAGTTTTATATTCTCAACACTATAACACTAATTCTTTGCACTGATCTTATAAGGTTAAGTACGTGGTCTTGTGAAATATATTTATAAATGAAATTGTTTAAACATCATTCAGGCTTAGCAGACAGTTTACAGATATACATTCCTGTCGCTAGTTCTGTTATGTTGGTCTGTTTATTACTAACAGCAGTGCTCATTGTTTTGAGAAAGAAGTCAATTAAAGAGAAAAAAGGTATATAAACTGTGCTTAATTAATTCTAAGGCATTGGTGAAATGTTTTTCTCTAATTTTAATCAATTGCTTAGTACTGTAAAACTATCTTTTATCCCATAAATTGAACTACTTTACCCCTTCCTTTCTTTTCAAACAACTCATGAAAACATGCATAAGTAAACAAGAGCAACATTATATCTGAGTAGTACTTTACCATCTCGATTTCATTGTTTATTTATTTAAATGTTCTGCATATCTGTGTTAGTGCTCAATTAGAAAGAGTATACATGGCATGATAACCAATGAGATTAAACACATCACAGATCAAAGGATATAGATGTTAGCAACTAGTTGTCAAAGTATAGTCTTCAACAGTGCGCAGAATCTATACTTTATAGTCAGCTATAAATTTAAAAGAGGAGCGAAAGATACCAGAGGAACTTTCAAACTCATAGATCGAAATAAACTGACAGCGCCATGTCTAAAGAAGATCCAGACAAAAAACAAAAAGAACGGTCTGATTTACATACAACCCAATAGCTGAATACAACTGTGATAGAGACCGACCAATGATATTGCATACTAATGAAAAGCACACACATAATGCTTTGAGTTTAAACACCCAACTGATAACTCAACTGTTCATTGTTCAAATGTCATAAATCGATCGCGAAAAAAACACTTCGGGTTACGAACCAAAACCATCATTATAAGAGGAAAATAAAGGAATAACTAGACACTTGGTCAATTTGTGTATTATTTCTTAACAAAGGAAGATATACATATATTGTGTAACTACCATTAAAACACTTACCCCGATACAGGAAAGAAATGATAACTTTAAACCAAAAAAAAAACCAAAGTCTCACATAGGTTATCTTTAATATTTTAAGCAGAACCAAAAAACTAACAAGAAATCATATTGAAAAATTTCTCCTTTTTGTTTACCAAAAAGAACAGACAAAAGTACTAGTAATATAAATATTTTCATTTTTAAACATAAAATGCACAATAATTTAAATGGATTAAAATATCCAAAACATTTACACACACATTGAATTATCCTTTCAACTTTCATCGTTTTCATTTGTCTTTTTGTGTTTAACAGCAAAATACAAATTTAAAGCAAATCAAATATACTGCACTTTGAATTGATATAAGTTAAAAAATTTATCGTGCAAGTTGATATCTTCTCATATTCAGTTAATGTTAATTAGATTAGTCTCCATTTTTTTATAATACCGTATATCGGGTTGTTTTCACGTGTGTCTGATTTAAACTTAGTTAGCGGCAGCTACAGAAATGCGAAAATTTCACTCGCGTAAATGTCCCTGTCTATTGATAAATTTACAGTTGTTACATTTATCTAAACAATATAAAATGATAATTATCGAGTTAACATAAAATTTATATGTACACTCATTTAATTCTAAAGATGAATTTACATTTTTATTTAAAACCAGTCTTTTGTGTAGATTGGTAGATCAAAAGAGTATGTATAATTTAATGTGATCTGTTTTTACAATAATTAAACTTGCTTATCATACATGTCAAATCTTTTGACAACACAGGTCAGTGACAAAAAAATGTTAATTACCGCTGTCTTTTGATTGTTGATATCACCCGAACATTTTGCATTTAATGTAGAAATGTAAAGAAAATAAACTTTTAAACAAATATAAACACAAATTAAAATGCTTTCAAAATGATCTGTTATACTAGCACAAACTTGCTTAAAAACTTAAATGTTTCCCATGCAAACATGGATAGATATAAGCGAATATTAAAAGATCTCCGAATATGTGAATTTAAGTTTGTAGTACAAGTATATTTATGTATTTATTATCTATCAGTCATTCACATATATGTTGCATCCGCTGAATACAATACGGTGTTTTTCTCGCGTGTATTTCCCCAGTTGAGCAAAAATTATACACAGCGAAAGTTAAACCTGGCCATTTTATCATCAAATCGCAAAAAAAAAGTAAATGCGAAAAAACCGGATATAAGGTACAACACAATTAATTGAGAGTGGCAACAGATACCAAAGGGACTTTCAATATCATATGTCGAAAATTACTGACAATGCAAAGGCTGAAAAGGGAAAAAAACGACAAAGAACACTACACATAACACATCATAGAAAACGTAAGACTGAGCGACACGAAAGCCACAACAGACTTGGGGTGATCTCAGGGGCTCAAGAATGTTAGCTGAACCTGCTATTTTGTGTCGTTTTGATCGATCGCATGGCAAATTTAGTAAATAAAACGTCATTTTGTGATTTGATCCATAAATTGGAAAAAGCCAGGACAGGCTATTTTGTAAGTATTATTGCAGGGATAATGTTATCAACAATAAACACAGTCTTTCTCCTGGTAAAAAAAGACTGTTTACCATGTTTACGGTAGCGATGTTAGAAAGATTATAACGATACATATGACATGGCTTTATACTTATGCATCCCGTCATTGTTTATTATGCTATTCAAAAATTTTGTGTGCTTATCTTTTATTTTGGCTAATGTGTTTTGTCATTATGCCTTTTTGTGTTTCTTTGATACATATGCTGTGTCTCTGTACATGCTTTACTTATACACCCAGTCAAGGTGTTATTAGGCTGTGGTAAAGGGTAGGTTCAGTAAGACCCCTTGTTGGCCCCAAAATATAGCAGTTTTATAAAATTGTTAAAATGTAAACTTTTAACTATAAATTGGTAAGTAGAATGCTTCTGCTACATAAGTATGGGCTGTTTTTGGCAATACAATGCGCATATATCGGGTATTATCATCATAAAGTCATTAAATTACTGAAATCTTGACAATTTTATCATTTTAGTTAAATTTTAGACGGTTTCCGTCTTAGATAAAAGTAGCTACATTTGTGTTCATTCTTAATAATGAAATGTAAGTTGTATTTGATAATAATACATAACATATAAAAAGGTTTAAGATGAACACTGTTGGAGACACTTTCATATCTGAAAAAAAATATCTGAAAAGTGACGTTTTTTGGCATATTTGATAGATTTTTCATATCTACGCTTAAATCGGAGCGTTTTGAATGACTAAATAAGTAAAAATCTTTTACATAAACTAATTGAATCAATTGAAATAGACACTTGAGTGTTTAAAAATTGTTCAAAATCTTTCGTCAAATGGAACTGAAATTTGAGGCTGAAATTGGTCCTTACCGGACTTATTCCCTTTTGTATTTTTTGTCTTAAATGTTTGCTTTTTTCATAATAGATAAAACTGTCAAAATAACGGTACAATAGTCATCATTGTGTTATGTCTTAATCACTATAAAAACAAAGAAATATTAAAAAAGAAGAACACAAAGGCGTATAGATAAAGCACATTAGCAAACATTAAAGACAAAAGTACAAACATTTTACTGATCTAAGAAATAACTCATGAATGTTGACTGCTATACACCTATTTTTACCTATTATGTCGGTTTGCTTTGTTCACATATCGTTGTCAATATAATGGAGTTTAATGCGATTGTCATACACGTGAGAGGTTTAGTTAGCTATAAACCCTGATGCAATCAATCATATTGCACATAAGAAAATACCTGTATCCAGTCAGGAATATCCATTCGTTTGATGTGTTTGAGCTTTTCATTTCGCCATTTGATAAGATAATATCCATTTTGAATTTTCGGAGACATTGATAATGGTTTAAAATTTCGTTTAAGGAAAGGCCAACGCTACCAATCTTCATGAAAACAGAGCGAGGTAAGAATCAACACATATCATGTACAAAAAATAAGTAGCACTGTTCTACCTACTTGGTTTTCTTTCACTTTTCTCCATATATATACATCGGTATTGCAGAGGACAATACTATCAAGACTTAATCATATTATTGCAAAACAATATAAAAGGACTTTAAAAATCAATTATAAAAGAGACATTTGGTCTCTGGTGGAAATGTGTCTCATTACCGATCATACAATATCCTCTTTGTTTATATAGTGCATGTATTTATAAAAAGACAATATAAAGTCTTAATATTTAGTTTGTGTACGTTCTTTTATTTGTTAACTTTGTCCTAAAATTTGATAATGGTGATGTCCAAGTCCGTTTGATTAGTTTATCGTAGTTAAAGTAGTAAGTTATATAGATTAGATTTGTGTGCAAATGTATCAACTCAATAGTGACTTATCAACAAGATTTAAACAGATACACTTTGAACAACCGTGAATTGAATATTCAAACTTTTCGAATTCTCATCCGATATAAACTAGTTCATTTTTTGGCCTGTTATAGTTTGCTGTACGGTTAGGGTTTTATTCATTGTTAATGGTCGTGTGGGGACATGTAGTCACCCACCATTGACATGCTCGTCACTTGGTCGCTGGTGGAGAGTTGTCATTGCCTTTCATATCATATCTTTTTATTGACGAATAGCATGTATACTATATAGTAATAATTTAAAGCCTTGTTATATACTGTACATATTTATATTTTCAAATTATCTTGAAATGGGGACAATAATTGTCAAATCGAAAAATCTTCTTATAAACTAATATTACGACATATTTTTCACCATCGCAAACCAAAACCACTTCCATATGTTTGTAGCAGTTTTTAACATCTTACGAATACAGTTTTGATGGAATATTCTGGTCGTGTTCCAAATACACAGAAGATGTCAAGGGCACATTCAAAACTACGACAATTATTTCTGTCATATGCCATACAAAAATTTCCGGTGATTCAATAGTTAAAATTACTGAATTTTCCGTTGAATGATAAGATTGTATTGTGCCAGTTATCAACAAATTTTACAACTTTTTAGTCAACAAACTGATTATCTATTTTATATATCTGTGTACATGAGGGGTCTGGATATTGGTGCATATAAACCTGTTAGTTTGAGTGATAAGTACAACTATTCCTTCTCGTTCTAATAAAAGTTTCTTTTTAAATGTGATATTCTTTTTATAATTTTTTTATTCAAGTGTTGTTCATGATGTTGCGTTGCCAGATGCAAGACCACAATCAGTACCGTCTGTTCATGATTATGAAGATGTTGAAAGTATTTCATCGTCAGACTCTGACCAATCATACATCAATCGTGGTTATGCTAATTCTGATAGTGACGTCAGAGATAACAGTCACTATATAAATTCAATAGCTCTTCGTATATACGAAGATCTGAATCCCAACACAAGGAATGAAATTAACATATACGATCGACGTGTAGAGTACAATTGTTGATATGAGATATAAAAAGATGTTTAAGTTTTGTTAAAACAAATACAAAACAGTGTTAAAAAAATTGTATAAAAGATATATTATAATAAACATAAATAATGACATACCTACATGTAAACAGAACAAATTGAATTGCGAGCGTTAGTTCGAAAATGGAAGGACCAATAGTAATGGTTCTATGTGCAACTTGCATTGTTGCTTTGTAGATGTTCAGTCTGCAAGATTTTTGAACATTATAATAATAAAATTGATAGTTTCTTCGAGGCAAGAAACACATTCATTACGCATGATTCAAGGTTTAATGAGCATAACACATGATTTTGGTAAATATTTTTAAAATAATATTTATTATTATAATATATTATTGATTTGATCGTCAACGAAATTGGTCTATTCAGTTTGGCTAAAACCCGCGTATGGTCGATTTCAAAGCAAATATAGTTATTTTAGACGTTTTTCCAACGACAAACTAAAAAAAAATATGTCTTTCACAGAAAAAAATATACGTGTTTTAAGCATGTTTTGTGGACATTGTCTCATATAAACTATATATATACATATTTGCCAATCTCTGTGTTAATCCTAGACTCTTCTTAGTAACTCCCTTATATATAATTATGAGTTACGATTTTTGGTAAAAATATATTAAGGGACATTGAATGAGTAATCACAGAAATGTCATTTAATTGGAAAGTTTCCTATAAATATATATATGTATTTTAATAGGTATAATTATCGTCAATTTGTACATTTTGTCTTTGAGCTTACTGCCAAATATTTGTTAAGATTATGGACAGGACTAGATACTCGAAAATATTAGGTAATGACTTCACGTATATCACTGCAGCAACGTCTCGTGCTATGTTCGTCGTTAATTTACCAATGAATTGCACGCGACTTCATTCATACAACCGAACAACTATACCGACGTTTTGTACGCGTAAAAGTTGTTTGACTAACGTATTCATTTATTCCATATTCTAAACCTAAAAGACATTTTGTTAAGACAAATTGCCGATAAAAAGAACAAGGCATTTTATGTTTTGATGAGGACTTCATCAGCTCGCTTGATATTCTTGCTGATAAAGTCAGTATCATAAACAAAAAATGCCATTGCTCTATATATATATTTAACGGTCTGTCATGCCATCATGTGAGGTAAATTTTACAATTTCTATCTGCTCATTCAAGTTACCAGTCTGATGCATGTATTCACTAAATTTTTCATTGAACTGTGTGCTTACATCTGTTTTTTGCAAAACTTCCAAGCACATTCATTGTTTTCTATACAAAATACCTTTATAATAATAAATTCATACCATTTACACGTTAAATTATCTGTTTTATGACACAGAGGGTAGACATTTTTATCTGTTTGCCACAGAAGCCACACATTTGCTAAATACTTCTACTGTTTCCTTGAATATGGAATATTTAATACAACTTTAGGATAGAACACACTTTTGTTAGTTTTATTAAGGTATTTTTGTATTTCTAGCTTGTATTTGTTGTATAAGCCGCGGTCACAAAAAAAACATATTCAGGTGTTACGGCTTACTTTTGGGTTATCGACAAGACAAAAAACACCCAGTTACAGTAAATATAAGCACTTCTTAACAATTTAAATTACAAATATGCATATATCATGCATTTACTTTGCATTCATGGCTTAGAGTAAACTATGCAAACTGTAAACTGTGAATTTATGCTGAGTCAACATAATTAAGGCCAAGGAATTTCTCATTCTTCATAAAATATTTATAAAACTTTATATTTGAGGTAATCTCATTAAAATCTCTGAAATAAACCAGACTAGGTGAAATTCTACATGTTCTCTTTTTTCACCCAATATAGGTTGCACTTCTGTAAATATACACAAGACAATTTTCCAAAGAAACTCCCTTTACTGCTATGAACTTTCGTAAAAAAATATATCCTAGAATGGAAAGTTGATATGCACTACTATCTTATTCAATTGTCAAAACATCGGACTGTGTGGCATATTTTCAACATGTATATGCCTCGAAGTTCTAAGAGTTTAAACTTATACTAAAATTCTGTAATACCTCTCCCTTAACTGTGTCTGTTCCTCAGAATGCAATGTTTGCCGCTACCATACTGATAACATTCCCAAGTGATGTCTCTATGAGATGAAACATTGAGATTATCTGGAAACCAGTACGTAAAGAAAAAAACAAAATATCTATGAATAGTATGTATCTCTCCAAAAGAGGTGTGATTGGTGAAACAACTATATGTACAAAGTGCAACCTGTAATAATTTGAAAAACCTCAGAATCGAATCACTTATTCATTTCACCTGTTGGCTTACATTCATCGTGATTGTTACTTTAACAATAGTTTTACAAATAAAGATGTAAGATAATTCCTTCAAAGGTAAATTGCACACTGCTCTACTCACGAAACAGACTTTCTAACAAAAACTACATATCGTAAATATTCAAAAGATACATCAACATCAAACCATGATTTAAAAGTACTTAAGCCAACGAGTGTACTATTCATTTATTTTAATTTCAATTGTGTGCTGTATCACAAGATAACAATAAGGAGATGTGGTATGGTTGCTAATCAGACAACTATCCACCATAATTCAAAATGGTGGATGTAAGCATTTATGACAACCATACATGATCAATTAAAAAAACGAACGAGTCGGACATAATTTAAAATTTAACGAAAAACCACTGAACTACAGGCTCCTGATTTGGGACAGGCACGAAAAAATAAGGCGGGATTAAACATGATTGAAGGCGCAAACGCTCTTCTAACGTGAGACAGTGGTGTAACGACACAACACAAGTCCATTACTCTGGTATTATACCGTTACCTTTATGATGTATCTAATAGCATACATATTAATTTAATGTTTGACAGATATAAATTAAATGTGTTCTAAGTCAATGAAACGGATTATTCAATATAATTGACATGATACTTCTTTTATTTTCAAAATGCTGAGGCAATTGGTGTCCCTTATAAATAAGAGCACACATTCATTTACTTTCTATTTTTTTATTTATTTATATAACAAAGATTATTTATGTATTTACAAATTAGCCGGTGCATGCAAATCAAAGTTGGGGAATAGAGTGTATTTCTTTTAAAAAAAATAACAATATTGCCAGGGTTGGATTATTATGATTTTTTTTTAATGAAGCTGTTTCTTTGTCTAATATCATCTGCTGTTTTGTGATATAAATGGCACAGTTACAAAACAAAATTTATCAATTTATTATTTTTTATTCATCTGTGCAACGTAATAGTTTCCTTGTATAATTCATCGATTAAATAACGGAAACTTTATGTACACAAAAATTAAAATAACGGAACACTAATTATCATTTTTATAAGTACCTTTAATTTTAAAATAATATTTTTGAATATTACATATGGTGTAGCATTCTACTTTTTCATTGGTTATTACGATCACGCGATGCAAAGAATACATGTATATAGCATACTGACTTTTTAGTTTTTTTAAATATATATATTGACTGTCATTATTAAAAATCTTACAAATTGCAATGTAAAATACAAAAAAAAATACATTGAGGTCCATTTCCATAATACATGATTTACTAGACATATGTAATATAAAAATTAAGAAACGTCACTTAGTCAATACGTTAAATATGGACCTGATAGATTTTATTTAACCTCGGACTTCTTCCTCGGTCAATATAACTGATAAGGTCCATATGCAACGTATTGACCACGTCAAAAGTCAATAATTGATAAAATCGGTTAAGTTTAGGTTCTTAGTCAATATCACTCTAATACCGCAAATAGGAAAGGTTTCAAACAAATGTTAGAACTACATGTAGGGAAATATTTAACAAAAAATAAAAGTGTTTACTCTAATGTTTAAAATTACATGAAATTCATAGTAAGTACTTGCATAATGCAGTTGCATTTATTATATGCTTTAGTAGTTGCCGTTTGTTTATGTAATTCATACGTGTTTCTTGTTTCTCGTTTTTTATATTTTATATAGATAAGCCCGTTGGTTTTCCCGTTTGAATGGTTTTACACTAGTAATTTTGGGGCCCTATATAGCTTGTTGTTCGGTGTGAGTCAAGGATCCGTGTTGAAGACCGTACATTGACCTATAATGGTTAACTGTTTTTAAATTGTTATTTGGATAGAGAGTTGTCTCATTGGCACTCACACCACATGTTTCCTATATCTATTTTAAATTCTACTTGTCCTGCACAACATTTCCATACACTATTATTATATGAAAGTTATAAGGATGGGTACAGTGAAGATTATATGATGTATTTTGCATTCTTTGATTTTAATATAGGATCTTTTGGGTAGTCTTTGAGACGGCGTAATTTTCCAGTAAGCATGAACTATATGAAGCGTTATTTTTATACAGGAATTTATCTTTCTATAAAAACAATATGCAAAATAAGAATAAAAGGAAAAAACAACAAAACAAAAAAACAAAACAAAACAAAACAAAAACAAAACAAAACAAAACAAAAACAAACCGACATTATAATATACCTTACACCTTAGAATCCACAATATATTAAACTACTTTATTTTGAATGTGCGGCAGATGTTTATTTTTTCATACAAGGGGGATAATTTACTTTATCAAATGGCTTCACTTCGATTGACAATGTCTTCTCAGGGTAACAATCTACTTTATCCCTCTCTCAGCGCTATGTTACTTAAACAATATCATATACATTAAGCACATCAAAGTTGTCTTTATTTCTTTACAAAATTGAAAAAAAAACCTTTGTAGTAGAGACGTGAGGTCATGGGTTTGATCCCTGAGCGAGTCAAGCTAAAGACTTTAAAATCTTTATTTGATGCGTCTCCACTAAATAATGGATAATCAGCAAGGTATTTTCAAATACACTGCTTCTTTTAAATTTTCTTACTCATTTCGTTTAAAATGACTTTCTATCTTAAGTTTTGATCATAAATCAAGGACATTTCTTAAAGACAAATTGTCATTCTTTGTTTATTTATATTTTATAATCAGAATTGATTGTATCCTTGCAAAATCACATTTAAATCCGTCAAATTAAAAAGTGTAAATTTGACTTAAAATTTGATACATGTACATGTATATAGAATATGCTTTTATTGTTCGTAGAACATATTCAATCAAAGCTATCCGTCATCACTAAGCCCATTATTCTCTATTCTTTATATCATTTTTTTCCTTCTTTCCCTTTTCTTTTTTAATTCTTTTGCCCTTTATTCTGCACATTTTACCCACTACTCACTATTTAGCAAACCCCATCCAGACCCTCATATAGCCGTGTTTGAATATGCGTGGTAACTCATAGATAGGATGACAATCAAATCCTTCACGCGGAATGAAAACATATTCATATCTTTAAGCTAAAAAAATATATATTGTTCAAATCACCGAAAGTATAACGTGTGTTTTTTTTGTTTTTTTTTACATCATATGGTTATAATTTTGTTCTTTCTGACTGTCAAAGAATCCTGTAATACTATATTTAATATAATTTCAGTTAAATACATGATCGTCCAACTGGTGATTTTTAACGGGAAATTTAACGTCACAAAGCAAAGGAGTAGGATCGGGGTTGAAGTCATAAAACTTTGCTCAGTGTTCGCAGCACAAAAATCATGCTCGAAACACAAAATCCAGTATTTTGATTGGTTGATTCTGGAGTCCGAGTACAAAATTCATGCTCGAAAGTTTAATGACCGCAAGGCCCGGTAAGACCCCGTTTTGATCCCAAAATATAGCATTTTTACATATTTGTTAAAATGTAAACTTTTAGCTATTTATTGGAAAAGTAGAATACTTCTGTGCCATAAATATGCGCTGTATTGACAATACAATGCACATGTATCAGGTAATAGCATCATATATTCATGCAATATTACTGAAATATTCACAATTTTAACATTTTTGCTCGGTCCTACTAAAAAGCGCCCGGGAAAAGAAAAAGCGCCCGGAGAAAAGAAAAAGCGGCCGGAGAAGGAAAATTAACGTCCGGAGAAAAAAATTAGCGCCCGGGAGAAAAAAATAATAATATTTTATAACAATATTTGTTTTCCTTAAAAAATAACTAATAATTGCTTGTTTTGTCCTTAATATAAATGGGGATATGTACGATGCTTAAATTTAAACCAAACACCTGTTTTTTGCCCCCTTGTTTTAACTACGGTACATGTATAGTACTGCTTTTTTTCATGTGCTGATTTATCATGTGTACCTCTTTTAATTTTGATTAAATTAATATTTATCTGTGAAATTTGGGTTGTCTTATACATTTTTCATTTTGATATCGTTTTTGAAAAACATTTCTTTTGATGTCTTACATTTTATAAATCTTCCGCATAAACTGTGATCCATTATTATCAATCTTTCGGAAAGTATTCATATATTATTGTTAAAATTGAAATATGCATACTTGTTTTTGTGCTTTATTACAAATGTCTATTATCTGAATTTGCAAATTACTTTTCTAAAATAAAAAAATAAATCAATGTTCATGACTTAACAAATTTGTCTCATGCCAATAAAAGATCTATATATTTTCCCCGGGCGCCTTTTCTGTTCCCTGGGCGCTAAATTTTCTTCTTCGGGCGCTTTTTCTTCACCCGGGCGCATTTTAGTAGGACCCATTTTGCTAACTTTAAGACGGTTTTTGGCTAAATTGGAAGTGGCCGCATTTGTGTTCAGTCTTAATATTTAAATACATGTTGTATTTGATGATAATGACGTTACGCACGGTATTAGTGCCACTCAGCATTACACGACGTTCCTAATAAAACGATGATTTTGACGTTGTTCCACGGAAAGTTTCAAACGTTGACCTTATATTCTCCTCATGTGAAAATGCCGCTTAAGGTAAAGAGATGTTCGAAGTTGCTTCTTTATATGGTTTTATTTTTTCAAGCCGGTGCAAATGCAAAATTACATTGAATTAAAACAAAATTTTAGATACTGATACATGAACAATTTTTAATTTGGGAAGAATTGCCTGCAACAATAGCACAAAATGACAATATTTTAAATATATAAAAAGACGATGTGGTATGATTGTCAATGAGACAATTCTCCACAAGAGATCAAAATTACACAGAAATTAACAACTATAGGTCACTGTGCGGCCTTCAACAATCAGTTTCTTCTATTTTTTAAAATTAAACAATGCTCTCTCTGCCAGAAGACGTCCCCTATCTTTGCTAGTGAAATTGTAAATATTTCGTTTCTTGTTTCTGTCTCTTTCCCCCAATTACACGTTTATATATGTTTGTTGTAATTTGGTAATTTCGCTCCCTCAATTAATATTCAAATGCTTCTTGATTTGTCTTTGATGATGTGAAAGATGTAGGTAGTATATCGCAAGCTATTTTTTCATAATCTTATTTTATCAATACTTTAATCCTGGGACTATTATACTGTATACTAACGTTAATATAAAAGTCCAAGAATTAGGTTTTATTTAATTTTTCTTAAACAGTGACTTATAATTACATCATAATTCATATTATTTATTTTAAAGTATAAGTAAGTCCACAATCTTAACATCAATCCCGATTTTATGGAAAATGTTAACTATATCATTATTTAAAAAATCTCTAACAAAAAACTTTATAAATGTGCATCATGTTTAAAAAAAAATACGTGCTCTTATGCTGCCGTTGCCAACTTTCAATAATTTAAAGTTGGTCGGGGTTTAAATTATTTTTTTTAAAAAGAAAACGTTTTCATTGATTAAATGTTTTAAATCAGGATTGTTTTACCAGGGAAATAAGAAAATTCATGTTATGTAGGAATTTACACATTTTGCACATAAATCAGGCCGTTAGTTTTCTCGTTTGAATTGTTTTACATTTTGTCATTTCGGGGCTTTTCATAGCTGACTTTAAGGTAAGGGTTTTGCTCATTGTTGTTTGCATATAGAAATTATTAATTGGTTTTATACGGCCACATCTTCTACTTTATGTGAAAATGGGAACCGTGATTCTGTATTGTATTGTTTTTGCTTTTGGAAACATATTTTGCAAGCTATCCTTTCATCTGATATTTTTTCACAAACTCAAGCTTCAAAAAGGGTCGGCAATCAATTTTTTTTTTTTTTTGAATATTAGAATTTGGCAAAGTATGGAAAACTTTTACACAGACCAATACTACATCACAGATTACCAGCAGTTCGAAATCCGATTTTGAATAATACAACTTTTTTTTTTACTAGATGTGATTTTTTAAAGTAACTGCTATACGTGCATGTTTGTATAGTTCAGTTTTTTTCTCAAGCGAACAACTACGGACCGTCAGGAATGCATTTCATGCATTTTTTATACTATACAATATTTTTGGTTCCGCGCTTCCATTTTCAACATATAACTGAGTATCGGTTTACACAAAATCTTCTTTGACATTCATCTGATTATTTTTATGTTTTCGGTTTCAATCTTTTTGGTTTCGTATTTACATTGTTTTAAAAGTATAATCAAAGTACTGAAGTACTGAACCTCGGATGACCGCAAGTTCTTGTGGATGGTCACAAGCACTTGTCTCAGAAAAAAAAATCACATTTCTAAACCGTAAAACTGAGGTTTATGTACAGAGATATATTTTTTCTGAGACAAGTTCGTGCGTGGATGATGAATAAATGACCAGGAATTCAACTTCACTGCTTTAATATCTATTATATTGTGGTGATACAAATGCGTATACTCTTGTTTGTTGTTATATATTTATATTTATAATTGTATATAGCATTTACATGTATGTATAATTTTTATCCAATTGTATATCATTCTATTCTACGATTCTAATACAAGTGCAGTACAAGTGCATGGTGGACACTCTTCTATAACAATTCGATTTTTCCAATAGATTGGTTTGAGAAGACATTCATATTTTCCCAAAAAAACTTTCTTGTGATATTCTTCCGCATGCGTTAACACAATTTTTCTGTACGTGTGCATTTTTTTAATGCATATAAATATTTGTAACGACATAATATTTGCGTATTATAAATTTCTGTTCTTGTGAGTATTCATTGAAGAAGTGAATTTATAACAAGCGATAAGAAATGTTATTTTGCACTCGATGATTTCCGCGTATTTATACGATCGGTTACCAGTCAAAAACGAAAGTCAAATCTCTATGGCAATAATACATCGGAATGCCCTCACGGTCATCGCGATGTAAAAATTAAAATTCAAGCTATGTGGCGTTCTGCGAAGATAAAAAAAAAATCTACTTTACACCGCAGATTGATTGGTTGATTTTTTTCTAGAATGAGTTGGGAGTGTCTGTAAATAATACCTTGGAGCTAGCTGCTACATGTTTGTGTGCTATCCATCATATATGTCGGACAACTACTCTCTCACTCTCTCTCTTTCGTTCTTTCTCAATTATGGTAAAAGAAAAGTTTCAATTTCAATATACTAGTTTCATCACATGCCTATGTACCAGGCAATTCTGTTGGAGATTCGAGAAAATAATCTTCATTCTGCCACACTACTTCTAAATGTAATAACCTTATTTTTCAAACACATATTGGTAGGTAGATGACTAGGAATTGTTCTACTCACAGTAGATAAAAAATTATCGTTAGCTATACTGATATGTTTATGACATACAAGTATTTCTCTGATAAAACGTTTTGTTAAATGAGTCGATGCGATAAAAAAAAAAATGATTGCACGTTTTACTGAAATGTTTACGACTAAGGTGTATTTTTTCTCATAAATGTTTTGGGAGAATTTTCATTTATGTGTATAGCTTTGAATCTTTTAATAGCAACGCTAGAAATTACAGATACTATCTTGCTTAGGATGATAATTAAGAAGATCTCACTTTTGATCGCATTTTCTTTTTCAATGTATCTTGCTTTTATAAAGTGGGAGTGTGGTTATTAGTAAGTTATCTCTTTGTTATACCACCGGGGTCTTGTCTTTATGAAATATCCGAGTTAAATATTTCGACATCTTATATGCATAAATTAATGCATATTTGTATTTTAATGCATATCAAACGAGAACTTTATTTTATATAGATCAGACCATATCATGAAATTATGTTATGCCAAATATGCAAGAAAATTCGTATACCGTTTAACGTTATTATACATGTAACGCGAACGTCAAATTACGGTTACGGGGACATTTCATTGGACATCTTAGATCGTTTCGGATATTCTAACTGCAAATCAAACAAAAGTACATATCATATCATTTTAAAGGAAATTAAATGTATTTTCCATTCATATCAGTTAACAGGTGTTAAAAAATTGAGATATAGTAGAATTTCGTTTGTTAAAAAGCCTCTGAATTATTCTTTATGTTATTTTGTCCATCGGGACATTTTATTGGACACGGGAAAAATGACGATGTTTTTAAAATAAGACCGCAGTTACTTAATGATGACTTCAGATAGCTTCTTCGGAACATGTATAATTTTTCTGATATTATTAAAATCCATTTTCGTCCGTTATATCTTATGAAAGTGAAGACAGAAAAAAAATTTACGGGTTGAGCAACTAATTGGGACATTTTTTCTCTTTTTTTTATTAAAACTCTTTTGACGATCTTCCTTCTCTTAAAGTTAAAACCGTCTGTTACTTCATTTTAAGTTAAATGTATACAAAACAATTGCAAAATTTTTAACCATTCTACTTACTAATGAATCCGCACTGGGATTTTAAAGACTCACATAAAACAAAATTGTACACCCTTGAAATGACGTTATAGGCATCGAAATTAGCAAAGATTTTCATTAAAAAATAGACAAAGCACAAAATCATCTATGTTATTGTTTTCTGTGGTTTATTTCCTTTCGAATGATATGCATAACATGGATATTTATTGTATAGGATAAGAGCTTGAATTTGAATAACCCGCCTTCTAACCCACATTTCCAAAGTGACACCAATATCGTGCGCAACGTCAATACTTTTACGTATATAAAGGTTGCAACTAAATACAAATGCGGCTACTTCCATTATAGACAAAAACATCTGAAAAGTGACGTTTTATTGGCATATTTGATAGATTTTCCATATTTAAACTTTAATTTGAGAGTCTTTTGTGACCAAATCAGTCCAAATATTTTACATAAACAAATTTAATCGGCTGAAGTAGACCTTCTCCTTGTGTCGTAGAAAAGTACAAACTACATACATGTATATCCGAATCTTTGTAAAATAAGTCTTTTTAACGAAACATATTTTGGTGAGGGTGGGGGGGGGGGGGATAAAAAGAGATTATGCATATCTTTATAACAGAGGGACAAAAGATACCAAAGGAATAGTCAAAGCCACAAGTTGATAACAAACTGACAACGCCATTGCAAAAAACGAAAACAGACCAAAAGACAAACATCAGCCTACAAAACACAATTTAGACAGAGCAAAATGTAAGTTCATTCAAACCTTAATTAAAATTATGTGAGGTGGTAAGACTTTCAATCGTTCTCTGAACAATTGGTATTTAATTCTATAAAGAATTTGACGCCATAAAACTATTAAAACTTAAGGAAACATATTTGTTTCCGCTAGACTATCTACTATATGTTATCGACTTGTCGACGTTAGACGGGTGTCACACGTTGAGCAGTATCTGCTAACCCTTTTTGTTGACTTGGGTTTTTTCGTCGTTTTTCGTGTTTTTTTTTAATAGTGGCGTTTTAAAATTCACTTAGAATTCTTAGCTTAAATTCCCCCGTCCGTCTCTGTTGTGTCAAACATACAGAGAGGGTGTTGAGACAAAAAGAGTAAATCATGGGCTGAAGAAAAAAGTGAATTAATCATTGACGTTTGGTTTTTTATTTATTTTTTTTTTTTTTTTTAAAGTTTTTTGATATTATTTGTGACTTACATGTAGATCACAAAAGGCGACAACAAAACCAACGAACTTCGTGTAACAATATAGTGATCTTTTGAATTGGACGTTTGACAAAAAGAAATCTGATTTGTCTTTTTACTTTCTTGTGATATGTTAGGAACATAAACAAATCGAAACACACATATACACTGTAACAGTTATAATTCATTTATTAGAAAACCCTGAAACCCAAATAAGATGACCAGAACCCGTACATGTGCCTTGCATAGTTTTTATAACCTGCCACATTGGCTATGTCACCTTTCTTTAGTTCAACTACTACGGTTTTAGTTGCAGGTTGATACTCCTTGTCGTTGTAAGCGCTGGCACGATTTCCTGCAACAACTTTACCGTTGACTACAAAAACACTCTCAAAACTGTTGTTAGATGAAGTCAATGCAGTCCAAGTAAAACTATATACACCATCCTCAGGACAAGTAAACAATCCGTTTGATGGGCTGTAAGCCTTCCCAATATTAAGAACGACTTTGTCAAATATTACAACCGCTTTTGGTTTCAAATTTCTTAAATCTTTTCCAAGGTTGACATGAAATGCAACATTCTTTTTGTGAGTACCACTGCATTCACATTTGTTTTCTGCAATAGAAACGTGACAAGAATAGAAACACTTTCTGCAATTAATTGTACTCTAACACAATTTAAAAAAAAAACAACAACATGTTTGTGCCTCTTGCAAAAAAGAAAGATCATTCATGCAATACATTTACATGTAATCAAAAATTGTATATTAACAGTTAGTCATCTATCCCCACCTCTGCTTCAACAAAATTGTCGCTACCTTCTTCAAATGGTTTGGTCTTTAGGATTAAAACTCAACTTTTTCGATAATTATATAAGTTTTGTGTTTATACATATGATGGTTATTTTGAAAAAAGGGAGGATAGATCATTTTCAGTTTTTATTATATCTACTATAATGAAAGAAGACAGGATATTCACCTACCACCGTAACATAACTAAACTTGTGTTTCTTATATTCCCAGGCGCGTATCCCGACATTATAAAGGGACCTGGGGCAACACCATGTAACGTTCGCATGATTAACAAAATCGAAAAAAAGGGAGAGGGGTTCTAACCCCCGGAACATCCTCCTACCCTGGATCAGCAAACGTATTCCCACATCTCCCTTTTGAACATGTGACTAAATGGCCAATTCTTAAATCAAGTTTCTACCAAATTGCTGTCAAATCTCTGATAAAGTGTTGTTTATCTAATTTTCGATTTTACCTTTAAACAATTAGGTTGTAAGCTCACAGTCCGGTGTCTCTATCAGCCCGGTATTGAAAGGTTTGTAACGAATAGCCAATGTAAATGTTGAGGTTGCATTACACTTTCAGAAACGACCAATCAAATAAACGTATTTGTTGTATCACATGTTGTTCATAACACAATGAGGGAAGTATATCTTAAATGCGGGAAATAGATGTAACAAGCCACAACAGAAAGAGAATGGATATTAACTAATTTTTGTAATTAGAGTATTATGTGACTAAGTTCGTGTCATCTGATGTGCAAGTTATCTCACGATCTGCAACAAATTTCTTACACAATCATTATAGTCATGGCATATATGAAAGCAATCTTCATGAAATGCGTTTTCTGTATATAGAAAATGAAAGTAGTTGCTCTAACTTTGATATAATTAGACCTCACCGTTTTCTCTCTGTTCCTTTTCTTCTAAAAGGTATTTCACATTTTCAAGAAGCTCTTTCGTGCTTAAGTTATGACAATCGCACTTCTTTCCCAAAGCCCTGACATACAATACGCACATCGCAATCACAAGTAATCCTGTTACCCTCATCCTAAATGATAAAAAACAGTAATAATCTGATAAGAAAATCATTAAAGTCTTTTGTAGATTCTTGATACTTACGAGTCCGTGTGGTCCATTTGCTTCTCGTTTTGAGAAATCATAAACGAAAAAATAATATATAACCAAATGAAAGTGTTTACAGCTTTCGATTTTAATATCTTTAAATCAAAAAGAAAAAAAGAAACAAGTGATTACATTTCGTTTTTACAAATTTTACCCATTAACAATAACGAATAATATGATCTGTCATAACAAAATAATCCATGTTATTGTATTACAAAGATAACTAATTCCCCAGATTCGTCACCGTGATTACGGTTTTTTCTATTCTTAATCTCGTAGTCATATTTTTTTTGGATAGAAAAAGAAGAAAGGTATGAAGATGGCAATTAAAAATACATCTCTGGTATAGAGATGCGGTATATGAAACCATTTGTGATACTTAACAACTTTACACGAGATAACATTGGCATTAAACCCGACCGGGCGCAATAGATAGGTCTTGATATGTTAAGCTAGAATATTTATTGTTTAATGGACTCATTTCGTCGAAGGGGGTTAAAAATGTAAGGGAAAAAAACCCAGTAATTATGTGTTTGGGTGTTAGCCTTATAACTTCACCAAACCTCATTTTGAAACAAAAATCCGATAAAATATTAATTTAAACTAAAAAATCCGTTAAAATACTTTTTGGTGCGCTATTTAAAATATTGACACGCATTTCCCAGGCCCAGCCTTATCTCACTCGTCTTAGGGGCATTTTCAAAATGTTTTATTAATTGAACAGCAACCAATCAACACAAATCTATGATCCATATTTTTTTATTCATGCCATAACTATATCTAATGTAAAAATCTGAACCCTCAAATTTCACTAAGTGGCCAAGTGGGCTTCTTGTCCATAGACACTCATGTCATGGAGTCTCTCTTTTCTTTTCTTTTTTTTATCAATATCTTACAGTGCATTTCTTTGATATAAACTTCTCATTATGTTAGATTTTGACCATATGATATACTGTCGGATGTCTGATAGACTAATGTCTTATGATATACTGTCGGATGTCTGATAGACTAATGTCTTATGGTCATCTGTCGGATGTCTGATAGACTAATGTCTTATGGTCATCTGTCGGATGTCTGATAGACTAATGTCTTTTGGTCATCTGTCGGATGTCTGATAGACTAATGTCTTTTGGTCATCTGTCGGATGTCTGATAGACTAATGTCTTATGGTCATCTGTCGGATGTCTGATAGACTAATGTCTTATGGTCATCTGTCGGATGTCTGATAGACTAATGTCTTATGGTCATCTGTCGGATGTCTGATAGACTAATGTCTTATGGTCATTTGTCGGATGTCTGATAGACTAATGTCTTATGATATACTGTCGGATGTCTGATATACTAATGTCTTATGGTCATTTGTCGGATGTCTGATAGACTAATGTCTTATGATATACTGTCGGATGTCTGATAGACTAATGTCTTTTGGTCATCTGTCGGATGTCTGAGAGACTAATGTCTTTTGGTCATCTGTCGGATGTCTGATAGACTAATGTCTTATGGTCATCTGTCGGATGTCTGATAGACTAATGTCTTATGGTCATCTGTCGGATGTCTGATAGACTAATGTCTTATGGTCATCTGTCGGATGTTTGATAGACTAATGTCTTATGGTCATCTGTCGGATGTCTGATAGACTAATGTCTTATGGTCATCTGTCGGATGTCTGATAGACTTATGTCTTATGGTCATGTGTCAGATGTCTGGTAGACTTATGTCTTATGGTCATGTGTCGGATGTCTGGTAGACTTATGTCTTATGGTCATGTGTCGGATGTCTGATGGACTAATGTCTTATGGTCATGTGTCGGATGTCTGATAGACTTATGTCTTATAGTCATCTGTTGGATGTCTGATAGACTAATGTCTTATGGTCATGTGTCAGATGTCTGGTAGACTTATGTCTTATGGTCAGCTGTCGGTTGTCTGATAGACTAATGTCTTATGATATACTGTCGGATGTCTAATAGACTAATGTCTTATGGTCATCTGTCGGATGTCTGATAGACTAATGTCTTATGGTCATCTGTCGGATGTCTGATAGACTAATGTCTTATGGTCATCTGTCGGATGTCTAATAGACTAATGCCTTATGGTCATCTGTCGGATGTCTGATAGACTAATGTCTTATGGTCATCTGTCGGATGTCTGATAGACTAATGTCTTATGGTCATCTGTCGGATGTCTGATAGACTAATGTCTTATGGTCATCTGTCGGATGTCTGATAGACTAATGTCTTATGGTCATCTGTCGGATGTCTGATAGACTAATGTCTTATGGTCATCTGTCGGATGTCTGATAGACTAATGTCTTATGGTCATCTGTCGGATGTCTGATAGACTTATGTCTTATGGTCATCTGTCGGATGTCTGATAGACTAATGTCTTATAGTCATCTGTTGGATGTCTGATAGACTAATGTCTTATGGTCATGTGTCAGATTTCTGGTAGACTTATGTCTTATGGTCATTTGTCGGATGTCTGATGGACTAATGTCTTATGGTCATCTGTCGGATGTCTGATAGACTAATGTCTTATGGTCAGCTTTTGGTTGTCTGATAGACTAATGTCTCATGGTCATCTGACGGTTTTCTGATAGATTTATGTCTTATGGTCATCTGTCGGATGTCTGATAGACTAATGTCTTATGGTCAGCTTTTGGTTGTCTGATAGACTAATGTCTCATGGTCATCTGACGGTTTTCTGATAGATTTATGTCTTATGGTCAGCTGTCGGTTGTCTGATAGACTAATGTCTTATGATATACTGTCGGATGTCTAATAGATTATTGTCTTATGGTCATGTGTCGGATGTCTGATAGACTAATGTCTTATGGTCATCTGTCGGATGTCTGATAGACTAATGTCTTATGGTCATCTGTCGGATGTCTGATAGACTAATGTCTTATGGTCATCTGTCGGATGTCTGATAGACTAATGTCTTATGGTCATCTGTCGGATGTCTGATAGACTAATGTCTTATGGTCATCTGTCGGATGTCTGATAGACTAATGTCTTATGGTTATCTGTCGGATGTCTGATAGACTTATGTCTTATGGTCATCTGTCGGATGTCTGATAGACTAATGTCTTATGGTCATCTGTCGGATGTCTGATAGACTAATGTCTTATGGTCATCTGTCGGATGTCTGATAGACTAATGTCTTATGGTCATGTGTCGGATGTCTGATGGACTAATGTCTTATGGTCATCTGTCGGATGTCTGATAGACTAATGTCTTATGGTCATGTGTCGGATGTCTGATGGACTAATGTCTTATGGTCATGTGTCGGATGTCTGATAGACTTATGTCTTATGGTCATCTGTTGGATGTCTGATAGACTAATGTCTTATGGTCATGTGTCAGATGTCTGGTAGACTTATGTCTTATGGTCATTTGTCGGATGTCTGATGGACTAATGTCTTATGGTCATCTGTCGGATGTCTGATAGACTAATGTCTTATGGTCAGCTTTTGGTTGTCTGATAGACTAATGTCTCATGGTCATCTGACGGTTTTCTGATAGATTTATGTCTTATGGTCAGCTGTCGGTTGTCTGATAGACTAATGTCTTATGGTCATCTGTCGGATGTCTGATAGACTAATGTCTTATGGTCATCTGTCGGATGTCTGATAGACTAATGTCTTATGGTCATCTGTCGGATGTCTGATAGACTAATGTCTTATGGTCATCTGTCGGATGTCTGATAGACTAATGTCTTATGGTCATCTGTCGGATGTCTGATAGACTAATGTCTTATGGTCATCTGTCGGATGTCTGATAGACTTATGTCTTATGGTCATCTGTCGGATGTCTGATAGACTAATGTCTTATGGTCATGTGTCGGATGTCTGATGGACTAATGTCTTATGGTCATGTGTCGGATGTCTGATAGACTTATGTCTTATGGTCATCTGTTGGATGTCTGATAGACTAATGTCTTATGGTCATGTGTCAGATGTCTGGTAGACTTATGTCTTATGGTCATTTGTCGGATGTTTGATGGACTAATGTCTTATGGTCATCTGTCGGATGTCTGATAGACTAATGTCTTATGGTCAGCTTTTGGTTGTCTGATAGACTAATGTCTCATGGTCATCTGACGGTTTTCTGATAGATTTATGTCTTATGGTCAGCTGTCGGTTGTCTGATAGACTAATGTCTTATGATATACTGTCGGATGTCTAATAGATTATTGTCTTATGGTCATCTGTCGGATGTCTGATAGACTAATGTCTTATGGTCAGCTTTTGAATGTCTGATAGACTTACGTCTTATGGTCATCTGTCGGATGTCTGATGGACTAATGTCTTATGGTCATCCGTCGGATGTCTGATAGACTAATGTCTTATGGTCAGCTTTTGGTTGTCTGATAGACTAATGTCTCATGGTCATCTGACGGTTTTCTGATAGATTTATGTCTTATGGTCAGCTGTCGGTTGTCTGATAGACTAATGTCTTATGATATACTGTCGGATGTCTAATAGACTAATGTCTTATGGTCATCTGTCGGATGTCTGATAGACTAATGTCTTATGGTCATCTGTCGGATGTCTGGTAGACTAATGTTTTATGGTCATCTGTCGGATGTCTAGTAGACTGATGTCTTATGGTCATCTGTCGGATGTCTGATAGACTAATGTCTTATGGTCATCTGTCGAATGTCTGATAGACTAATGTCTTATGGTCATCTATCGGATGTCTGATAGACTCATGTTTTATGGTCATCTGTCGAATGTCTGGTAGACTAATGTTTTATGGTCATCTGTCGGATGTCTGGTAGACTAATGTCTTATGGTCATCTGTCGGATGTCTGATAGACTAATGTCTTATGGTCATCTGTCGGATGTCTGATAGACTAATGTCTTATGGTCATCTGTCGGATGTCTGATAGACTAATGTCTTATGGTCAGCTTTTGGATGTCTGATAGACTAACGTCTTATGGTCATCTGTCGGATGACCATATAGACTAAAATATTATTGTCATCTGACGGTTGTCTTATAGACTAAGGTCTAATGGTCATCTGACGGTTGTCTTATAGACTAATGTCTTATGATCATCTGTCGGATGTCTGATAGACTAATGTCTTATGGTCATCTTGACGGTTGTCATATAGACTAAAATATTATTGTCATCTGACGGTTGTCTTATAGACTAAGGTCTAATGGTCATCTGACGGTTGTCTTATAGACAAATGTGTCATGGTGATCTTGACGGTTGTCTAATAGATTAATGTCTTATGGTCATCTTGACGGTTGTCATATAGACTAAAATATTATTGTCATCTGACGGTTGTCTTATAGACTAAGGTCTAAT
Organism: Mytilus galloprovincialis; assembly: GCF_965363235.1. Classification (NCBI taxonomy): domain Eukaryota; kingdom Metazoa; phylum Mollusca; class Bivalvia; order Mytilida; family Mytilidae; genus Mytilus; species Mytilus galloprovincialis. The sequence continues at coordinate 95,900,124 of NC_134842.1, forward strand.
GGTCATCTGACGGTTGTCTTATAGACAAATGTGTCATGGTGATCTTGACGGTTGTCTAATAGATTAATGTCTTATGGTCATCTGACGGGTGTTATTTTGTAGATGTATGGTACTTTATAATTTCAAATTCAAGGGTAAAAAAGATGGACCTTCTTATACCTTCTCATTTGCCAAACACATTTTAATTTTAAAGTCCGTATTTCGCCACTAGAACAAGGGATAGTCAAATAAATACAATCATTGACCAACACCAACCTGTTACAAGTTTAATCTATTATTATAATAACTGTAATTAAGATCGACTATTATCATTGCTCAAAATCTTTCAGACATTTTTTTTTATTAACTTAGATAATAACTATAAATGCTATCTTATATCGAAATAGCACTTGTTACATATGAAAAATATCGTTAAATAGTAATTTGATGCAAATAAGCTAAACAATTATTTGTTAAACACGAACTAATCATTGTATTATAGTGCGGTGACAAACAGACAAAAAGACGTCTTAATATTGAGTTTAATAACCCAAAACAACAAACGGCTACAATTTTTCTTATATTAAACATACATATGTCTACTTTAATTTTCCCCCCTGTCGGAAGAAATGCGTATGGTCACAATTTCCTAAAAATCGTTTTTCCGAATTGACATTTTTTTTGCAATTTTGTCAGCAACCTATTTGAAAATGTTCATTTGAACTTATATGTCTATATTTTCTTCAAGAGAATTTAATTTTTGGAATAACCATCATTCGTTATTGTCAGTATAGATTTTTATTAGCATCTAATCTATAAAATTATACAATTTCAAGTGGTTTAAAAATATCACATGTTTTCGTAAAAATATAGAGTGACATAGACTTTACTTGGTTGTCCTTTATATACACATATGTACCTAATTGTATAATGATCTTGTTAAACATTCTTAAGGGTATTTATGAAAGAAAAAAAATCTAAGAGCAGGTATAGAAAATTATAAAATTATTGATGATAAACATTAAAATTTTAAAACTTCAACTTAAACACGAAAATTGATCACTCCTCTCACGGTCATTAGTTTTTAATTAGCACTCAAGTAATATTTTTATTTACTGTATTTTTGCTATTATATATGATGTTTTCCAGTTTAATGTTGTTATGTTTAAACAAATATGAATTTATATGTTTATGTTTTTATAGTATTTTGCCTTTTTGTGTAAAGTAAAAGGTCTTTTTATTTAAAAGAAAAATCAACGACGGACATTTCGAGTAAATTCCGCATTGATTCATATAGCCCATTGAACTCTTGCACTCATGACCATTTAGCTTCGTTGTTTCAAGGGCGAACTTTAACTTTTTTTCAAGATGATCGAATATGAAAAAGTCTTTTTTTTTTTACACCAGATCTAGAGGTATTCCAAGTTTCCAAGTAAGCGAACGGGTTTTTTTCCGTCTCCCCCAAACTGATTTTTTTTTATCTTGCGACGAAAATAAGCCATCATTACTTCAGATTCTTTGGAATTTTATCATATATAACTCCTTAAAAAACCTTATGCACTTACTCTCTCTGATTTTTTACCGATCTCAAATTATAGAACGTATTTGCGCAAGGTGTCATTGACTGTATCGACATAACCCATGAACGGCGGGACACATCATGCACATATGATTCAGCACATTATCCATGTCTATGGACAGTTTTGATATTTTCACTATTACGGATAGAATTGGTGGAGAGTGTTCTTATAGCACAGATTCTTGATTTTATATTAAAAAATATCTTGACACGGACGTTTTAATTCTTTGTTTGCTTGGTGAAAGTAATAGTTATTGTTTAAAACCACAGATCATTTGAATCGTTCAGGGTTAAAGAAAAACAAAAACAAAAAATTAAAACGTTCATATTTTTGTATGAACATGAACATCAGCTATGTACTTACATATTTTTTGTATGAACATGAACATCAGCTATGTACTTATGTGTACCTCTAATAAGTTAATGCGTGTCTCTATCACATGCTATTGCATGATATTATTTCTCACAGAAAATGTAACCTGGCGGCATTCGAAGTTCTTAATGATATTCGCTACTCTGTTTCAAAATAACAAGTTTTTTAAAAAGTCTATTATAGATTAATAATATATAAACAACAGAACTAGAAAGCAGAAAAATATGAGGGACGGGGTTCATAATTTCGAGAATTAAGCCTTTGAAAAATTGGCGGGAAATGATGCTCTCTTGATTTTTCATACATTTGTTATATGCACCTTCTTTCTTTCAAAGAATATGAAAAATAACAAGGATTTTATAAGATTTTCAAATATTGCTTTTTAAACTATGTGTAATAAAATCATGAAAAGAAAAGAAGGTGTTAGGGCAAAATTTTTAATGGCACTACATGGATAAAATCATGGACAAAATGTCAAAAACAAAAGAAGCGAACATCCGTAAACAGATGACAAATTGCCAAACAGTGATATTGATAAATATTTGCAATTTGCGAGAAAGCTAGTCGCAACGTTGTATGATAACGTGACTGTACAGATGTCCTAAATATATGGCGAATAAAATTTGCTCCTTACTAAGACACGTCTCTGGCCAATCCATTCCTTGATGAGTTAAAGACATTATAGACAATTAAAATCAAGCATCCACCGGGAATGATTGATTCACATCTATGTTAACCACATCCGTGATCTCCGCTAAAATTTAGACGAATTGAAGTTATTATTAGAAGTTCTAATGTTTTGTATTTCTAACAAGTACATGTACTTCACCAAGTCTCAATCATGCATCAACGCTTTACTATGCTTGAAAGTGAAACGTAGACAACTATTCTGCATTTTTGTAGATTAATAATATTATGTAATTAGTACAAAACTACAAGTGAGATACTTTAGAGTAAAGACAAATAGTATAGGCTTTAGATTTCTATAGTGTTTTTTGCGTACATGTACTTGGTGTTTGTCTTTTGGCCGTTTTTCGTCTTTTATTTTGCGACGGCAATTCAGTTTAGTAACATTCGCCTATGCACTGAAGTGTGTATATTTCTTTTTTTCTCTGATGAGTAGGGAGTTCGTGGTTGGTTATGCATATCCTAATTCTCGAGCTCTATACTGTTGGTACTATTATTGTTTTAATGTATTATTGTAATACAAAAAGCATTAGCAGACTTTTGTTCATGCCATGTAAGTAAACTATATTGTAACATAACAACAAGTATTGAATGACAATGATGCAATACACACATGGGAACCTTTAAAAATCTATAGTACGCTGCATGAAGGGATAAGGCTCCTATAAAATAAGTGCAAGTAAATATGACTACCTAAAATACGTTTAATTCATTTAACTACCAAATTGGAAGCAGTGTAATGTATAAAGCAAAACAAATTCCTGTGGTAAACTTAGGCCGTGTCACACCAAACGCCATGTACCGTAAACATGTTTACAATTACACGGCCGACACTCGGCTAACCGAGAGATTGGTCGGTTAATCTATATTGAGTATGCGGCTATATGGGCGATTGGTCTGTTAATCGGGTTGGTTATACGTCTGTTAAGAGTAAAACGCTTAATTTAATGTTAAACTCTATTAAATATACAGATTTTTGGCATGTTATAAGATCCAAATCAAAAAAAGAAAAGTGTCTGACAAAATGATATCTATCATAGAACATTTTGCATTTGTAAAAACATTTCTTAGTCTGCGCAGTTTTCAGTAAAACTAAAAGGCGTCGCGCAAGTATGTAGTATTTATGCTTATACGCATAGCAATTTTTTGAATAAAAGGCGAAACAAACAAATTTAAAAGATATCATTTAAAGGACAAACAATAGTACTGTGGTTCTAAAAAATAAATTGACATTAGTAAATATTTCATAATTGTAAAATAACGTTAATAATACCACGTTTTAGTGAAAATTATGGGAATAAAGTCTGTTAATGGGTTGGACAATTGAAATTGTGTCAGTTAAGAGTTATTTAGCCACGACAAATTTAAGAATGAGATGTTCCTGAGTAAACACAAATGACAATACGGTGCCACAGTATCCTAGAAAGAGCATTTTTATTTTGACTTTCTTTGCATTTTATTGAAGGGTGTGTCACTTCAATATAGCGTGATATGTATTGGCCTCTGGAATATGCATGAATTTTTTATTGACGTTTTCAATCAGCCTTAATTTTTGTGTCTGTTTGAAGTAGCACGTTCTCAATTCCGACTGAAAGTGTCTTTCTAATACAACACAGGGTACATATAACGTGTTCTCGTTCACATATGAACATGACATTTGTCACTGGACGTTAAACCCTAATTCGTCAGCATCATCCAATTGGTTCTTTTCTTCTATTACTTAATCATATGTTGTTTACAAATCACTCTAAAGAAGTAAACGGAAAGGAGCGAATGCAGCTACATTTGGTTATTTTAAGTTTCAATTAATTTTATTCCGTTTAGTTCCTTTCTACATAAGTGCAGAGGAGAACTACAGTTGTCTATGGTGGCCGATGAAGTCCATTTCGCGTTTTCGGGATTTCGCCTTTCATATTCTATAGGGCGAAAACGCGAAATAGCGAAAAGGCGAAATCGCAAAGTCGAAAACGCGAAAACGCGAAGTCGAAAACGAGAAATCGGTTTCGCATTTTCGCGTTTTCGACTTCGCAATTTCGCGTTTCCGCCATATAGAATATGTAAGGCGAAAACGCTAAAGCGCTAAAACGCAAAATGGCATTAACCTGCCACCATAGTTGTCCGCATGTAAACTTCTAGAATTTGTCACCAATATAAGTACATCGCAATCCGTTACTGTTTCAACAGCCATCGGTGTTTCATGTGTGTATTCTTAAACAAGTATTATTTTTCTCTCGTTTTAAGCAATGTATCACTCTCTACTGTCCTTATATATTATTCTATATTCTGCGTTTCCATCCAGATTCTCGTGTATACCATGAGGGTCCGGATTTGGGGTTTTGTTGATTTCTGTACTCTTTAAATTGTTATGTCATTTTTTTTCTACATTTTGTTTATCTTTAATTCTTACTCATTATTCTTTCTTTCTTTTCATATTTTGTCATTCCAATATATTTTACTTACTGATGTTTAGTTACATTACGACGTTTATCTCTGATTTATATATATTGGTTACCAATGTAGATGACAAATTTGTGTCATGCATGACAATTAAGCAGAATCAACATGATATATGCGATCATTCTTGGATGAAATTGATATTACTTTAATATTACACTTTTTGAAATCATTTTTATCAATTTTCAATTTCATGTGTTGTTTCCGTATATGCTATGTTTCATTGCTCATGTGGTGTTTTCGTATATTTTAGCCGCTCGTCTCGAGCCTACTCATTTGATCCGATAACACCCCATATAGCAATAAAATTATACTTTTATTGCCATTCATAACTCTTAACAGACCAATTAACAGACCGAGTTTTATACATCCGACCAATTAACAGACCAGGTTTTAAATAAAGATTGATTTATGTCACCTACATACAGATTTTCGTGTAGATTTTTCACACAATGATATCAATATGGTTAACAAACATAATGCCTTTCTTTTTTCGATGTTCAAAATATTGAATGCAAGTAAATTTAATCAATGTGTCATTTTGTGTACATTTTATGTGTGCAAAATGTGTATAAATTTATTGATGAGTAACCCGCCTTTTCATTTTATAGATCGTACATCGAAGCTAGAAAAATAATAATTACACCACTGAATTCAGTACATTGAATTGTTTTGTTAGATATGAATACTTTTTATGATGAAAATATATTTAGAAAGTTATACTATGAAACATGCTGAACTTTTGAAATTCAATGATTTTCTCGATAACACCTGATTAACAGACTTTAGCCAACCCGATTAACAGACCAACCGCCGATATAGCCGCATACTCAATATAGATTAACCGACCAATCTCTCGGTTAGCCGAGTGTCGGCCGTGAATTAGTTTAATGTAATGTACACTGGTTTCACATTAAATTTGCTCACATCTATACACCTGGTTTAATTACCTGTACGTACGATTTGTTCACACTTGTAAACTATATGTCATTTAAATGTTCATTACCTAGAACCGAATGCAAATTTTTCGGACATCTTTTCTAAAAAGGTTTGACTTAAAAAAAAAAGCGGGAATGGATTTTTCCTTGAAAAATAATCGCATCCCCAATTTCATAAAAAAATATTCTGATACTAAAGATGTCTCGATTACGCATTAGAAAACATAGGCTGCAGCAGCACGTTACAGACTCCAGGGAGTATTTGGCAAATGGAAAGGGGTATTGTTTTTTTTTTTTATTTCTAAGTGTATTTTAACGGGTCTGAGATACTAGAAAAACAATACAAATTACCTCACACTTTTTTTTTAATAATGCATATAAATAAACTTGGTCCGGGAAAAGCATAATGGTGATGGAAGTGTCTCTAGTAACCCAAATGATATTTTGTCTAGGTTGAAATCGGAATATTCAAGACTCTTTTCCAGCGTGATCCAGCAAGCCGACTCTGGATTTATTGAGCAATTACAGCAATTAAACGAACAATTAGATAGATATAGGAAGATGTGGTATGAGTGCCAAGAGACAACTCTCCATCCAAATAACAACTTAAAAAAGTATCATGAATACGGAACTCTCAATCCTTCTACCGAAACAATTGATACGGATTTACAAAAGAGAGACGAAAAATACCAGAGGGACAGTCAAACTCATAAATCGAAAAATAAACTGACGCCATCGCTAAAAATGAAAAGGACAAACAGACAAACAATAGTACACATGCCACAACATAGAAAACTAAAGAATAAACAACACGAACCCCACTAAAAACTAGGGGTGATCCCAGGTGCTCCGGAAGGGTGAACAGATCCTACTTCACATGTGGCACCCGTCGTGTTGCTTACAAGATAACAATTCCGGTAAATAGTCTAATTCGATAGGTCACATTCATGAAAGGGAAGGGGATTGTAGTTATGACGTAAGGAACATATCCGATATCATTTGTGAAACGGTTATTCCATAACGGTCAACCAACCCGTGATGGCGTCCGTAAAATTTACGAAGTGATGATTTCAACTTCACCATTTGGAACTCTTGATTTAATAGCTTCTTTGTGAGCAACAATCCTCTATCAAGGAAATCATAATCGGAAATGCAAGCACGGGAATATTGTATCAATTGGGAAACACATGAACACATGAACGATCCAATCTCATTGAAGAAACAAAACGTGCATTGCAAAGTTTAAAGAATGGCAAAGCAGTTGGAATCGACAACATCCCCAATGAAATTTAAAAAAGTAACAATTTGACTTTCATTCTTTATGAGTTATATAACGTTTGCTTCTTACTTGGTGTAGTACCTGATATGTGGTGTCAAAGCATTATTTGTCCGATATAACAGAACGGAAAGGATTATCGTGACCCGTTGGGATATAGAGTCATAAGTCTAATGTCAACTGTGGCTTACGTTTTTAGTCAAATAATGAATGAAAGAGCGAAGAACAAAGTGGATTTAGGCGTTTAAGGTCATGTCTTGATCATAATTATTCGTTGTGCACAATTCTGCGAAATAGAAAACTGCGAAATAGAAAACTGATGAATTTGGATACAATCTGATGTACAGTAGTTGTCGTTTGTTTATGTAATTTATACGTGTTTCTCGTTTCTCTTTTTTTATATAGATTAGACCGTTGGTTTTTCCGTTTGAATGGTTTTACACTACACTGAAAAAAATACCTAGTAATCTCTACTAAGTAAACTTACTGTCCATGAGAATACTAGGCTAGAAGTATATTTACTAGCTAGCCTACCAAGTAATTATACTAGGCCTCCAAAGTAAATTTACTAGGCTACTTAGTAATTACACCATGAGTCCCTAGTAATTTTGCTAGACTGCTTGGTGAGTTTACTATTCTGAATAAGTAATATTACTACCTTTAAGTAACATAACTAGGTCCTCCTAGTGGCAAATACATGGTAAGACTAGTGATTCTACTATCTTCAAGTAATTCGATGTCAATTGCAAATACAGACATAATCTTAGGCGTTGACATTTTCTCTAGAGAACCTATACGTTCGATAGATTGGTATAAAAACGATTTGATTATTTCAAATATGACTGAAAAATATAAAAGTTTTACGAGGAAAACTGACATAATACTATCAGTATACAAACAACTGTTGCCAATTTCCGGTTTTGAAATAGGATTAGAAATAAAAGATACGATATTTTCCGAAAATGTTTACATTTGTCAAACTACAAACGCATATGGTAGTACAGAAATGTATTTTGAAACTGACCAATTCCTACAAAGTACAACAGAGTACACGGAGTCTACGACATTGGCGCAGGACATGTCAACAACATTGGAAGAGTCAACAAATGGTATGATTACTTTCACACTACGGTATACCAGATTTTAGATAAGATAAAGATAAAGATATTTTTATTTCCTTATCATAAGGCTCATAACAAGCATGTAATCACATAAAGTAAAACTAAAAAGCCTTTCTCTCCCACTCGCATACACTCACACATACAACTATCGTTCTGATTAAGGATGATTGATTTTACAGTACAACATGTAAATGAAAAAATTAAAATACAGATAAAAATACCATTACAAATGTATTTTTTTGTGAGGAGAGTCAGTTGGCTACATTGTATATATATGGAACGAAGGATAACTCTTACTGTCCAGAAAAGAACAATTCAAGTATATAATGTGACAATGAACTGGTGAAGACTATAAATAAGTTTTATAAGTTTCAGTTAAGCAAATATTTAGTTTCTCAATGTGTAAAATGAGGATAGCAATTCACATAATTTAGAGTTAAAATGAAGGCTATCGTTTGACATAAACCAAATAAGCAGATTACTATCGGATATTTGGGATAAATATGGGTATTTTGCAAAGAGTTCATCCAGAAAGGTTTTTCTTTCCTTATTATAAAGGGTACCTTTAAATAAAAAAAATGTTCTTCGTCTTCAACCGAGTTCATTGAACAAAACTGGCATGTTCTCTCTGATCTTGGCAGTGTAATATTTTTTCCATGGTCATCAATTTTTCGTTCGTAACGGCCTCTCTCTATGCGGAGACAATGATTACTTATTCTAAATCTAGTTAGTATAACTCTCTTATCTCTGTTCTTAATATGGAAGTAATCTTCAAAAGTGAAATTATGTTTAAATTTAAAGTAGTTGCTCAATTTACTGTGATCATCTTTTTTAATTAAGTCTTTTTGATGGCTCCAATATGTTAAAAAATCAGTTTTGATACATTTTCTAAGTAAAATTTTGAATTTATTTTTACTGAGTTTTTTACAAAGTGCTAAATTTAAACCAAGTTTTTCACTAAAAAACTTTATGTTTGCATACCACGATTGATTAGCCACAGCTTTATCAGATGAGCTTTCAATATAAGCATCACTTAAGAGATCAGTGGGTGAGTTTTCAAGGCGGTGCCAATACATAAACATTTGAATTACTATGTTAATATATAAAGGAAATCTACCTAGCTCTGATATAACTCCAATATTTGTGCAATTTTTGGAGACACCAAGTACATATTTGCAAAATTTAAGATTTAATTTATCAGGTTCCCAATCTTTGAAGATTTCAAAAAGATGCATGGCAAATTTAACATACCCCATATTTCACAACCATATAAAGCTATTGGTTTGATGGTGTGATCAAATATATGAAGTAAAGTCTTAATAGATGGAGAACATGACTTAATGTTTTTGTAAAATTTAAAAGAAGCCTTTAGTCCTTTATCATATAGGTTTTTTCTAGCTGCATTAAATTTTCCAGTATTAGTAAGAACTAATCCTAAGTATTTATAGAATTTCACACACTCTATTCTGTTTGCACCTATATTAAATTCATCTGACAGTAGTCTCCCATTTTTATTAAAGATTATAATTTGTGTTTTCTTTGTGTTTATTTCAAGACACCAGTCATTACAATATTGGTATAAAATATTAAGTTGGGTTTGTAACCCCTTTTTATTATCTGAAAATAACACCAGGTCATCCGCATAGAGAAGGCAAGGTACACATTTTAGCCGACAATACCTACACATGTTTTAATCTCGCAAATCAATTAAGAAGATACAAATCAAAGTTAAAAGCAATTACTGAGGAAACCACATTAACTCTAACAAAATCGGAAGTTCCTTTAAAACAAAACAAATCAACAGAGATAACAATGGTTGTAACAAAATTAGCATGCTCAAAATTCCTTTTACAATTTTTAAAAATAATTCAGACAAATGAAATGCACATCAGTTTTGCTTTTTATATACATGTATAAATAACCAAAGTGATGTCCGTATTCAAGTAGGACTATTCAGCGTTTACGCCGATTTTTATCTTTACATATGATGAAAGCGTATCTCTAGAAGTTATATAGAAATGAAGTTAAAATATGATACTTAAATTCTGTCAAAGTGTTGTAATGCTAAAATGAACTTTATTGAGAGAGAAAAGTAGTTTATACATTTGTTGAACTTTTCATTGCCTTGATATGTATATTTGTCATATTAAATGTTCATATAGTCAACTGGAAATAACCAACTCAATACCGTCAAAAATGTGTGATTCTTCTAGACAAAAAAATTGCCGTTACTTTACACTTACAAATCTTCATTCAACCCCTAGGTGACATCTAGGTTAAATCAAACTTAGTATGTTGCTTAACCGAACTTTCAACCAGAAAAGGGAATGAAAAAAATATATCGAATCGTCAACAACCATCTACCCTATTGTAATATCGTGATGCATTTTACTTTTTCAATCTCAATTTTCAAAATAATCTCCAAGAACATCCATTTTGTAATTAGTGGCTTTGTATTTATTTGTGCAATACTTATTATATCTGGAATAATATGGTGGATCAGAAGAGGTATTATTTTAATATTTTAAAAAATCTCAACCCCCAACATATCTTACAGGGGTATAATGAACAGTATTTTTTTTTATTATAGTCCAAAGACCGTGCTACATAAATGTATATAGTGTATAGGTTAATCATTGATGACGTACCATATAATTTATTGCCGGAACTAACATACACAAATGCCATTGCTTAACAAGATTGCGTTTTAAGTCATTTCAATGTTATAATATTTTCAAACGCATAATGTAGTTGTAATCGTTGATATGTTTAAATATATATAATTTATAATTTAGTAAAAAGTCAAAACATTTCACCATGTGTGACAGAAAAATCCCCATAAAAATGACAGTTTGATTGCAGCATTATATAATGGCAGGTTCTGAGATTTATTTTGAACTACAATTATGGCTGTTATTAGGAAACATTCTTAAGTATATATGTATTAAAAGAATCGTGCTTATAAACATCTAAAACGGATGCTTTTTCTGTCCCTTTTACATATCTGAATGGTATGTAAGCGAGGATGCTAGATTGACAAATCTTTAATTACAATTCCCATTCTATATATTTTGGTTGGTATATGCAAGAATTCAAAATAACCTCCATATGGTTTTACTAAATTAGGAGTTGCATAACAAGTGGGCTTTTTATAGTTTTTTTTTTTTTTTTTTTTTTTTTTTTTTTTTATATATATATATAGAGATTAGACCGTTGGTTTTCCCGTTTGAATGGTTTTACACTAGTAATTTTTAGGGCCCTTTGTAGCTTGTTGTTCGGTGTGAGCCAATGCTCCGTGTTGAAGGCCGTACATTGACCTATAATGGTTTCCTTTTTTTAAATTGTTATTTGAATGGAGAGTTGTCTCATTGGCACTCACACAACATCTTCCTATATCTATATATGAAACCTCAAATGAAAAAAACAAAAACGGATGCATATGTTTTTTTATAACAAAATAGTTAGTTTTCATTATTAAACTTATGTACATATACTTTTTTTTTTAACGAAAATTCTTTAAGTACCCGGCCACGTCGACTTGTATTTTTGTCCATCTGATGAGTTAAGCCTTTTTCAACTGATTTTGATAGTTCGTTCTTATGTTGTACTGTTATACCACTGTCCCAGGTTAGGGGATGGTTGGGATTCCGCTAACATGTTGAACCCCGCCACATTATTTATGTCTGTGCCTGTCCCAAGTCAGGAGCCTGTAATTCAGTGGTTGTCATTGGCAATCATACCACATCTTCTTTTTTATACATTTAGAAGAGGTTTACTTTTTTTAATTGCTTGCTTTCAGGAAGTGACGCTCGAATCAAAAAATGTTTTAAAGGCCAAATGAAGTACGAAGTTAAAAAGCATTGAGGACCAAACTTCCTAAAAGTAAAAAAAAAAATACAGCTAAGGCACTCTATTCCTGAGGTAGAAAAGCCTTAGTATTTCAAAAATTCATAAAATTTGTTAACAGTAAATTTATAATCATGAACATATCAATTATAACTCAAGTCAACAAAGAAGTGCTGACTTCTGGGCTGGTGATATCCTCGGGGAAATAAATCTTCACCAGCAGTGGCATTACTTTTTTTAATTGCTTGCTTCCAGGAAGCAATTCGCCGATATATTTTCCAAATGCAAATAAACTCATCATAGATACCAGGGTTAAAGTTTCATATTACGCCAGACGCGCGTGTCGTCTACAAAAGACTCATCAGTGACGCTCGAATAAAAAAGTATCCAAGTGACCGTAACGTGATTCGTCTAGTAAAAATCCGGTGATCACAATACGCGTGGTTATGTAGCTGAAATAAACTATTTACTAATTGTATATGTTATACACGAGGTCGTGCTCAATATTCTTGCTTCTTTGTTGATTGTTTACTATACGGTAACAATCGGTAAACTATGGCTTCAAAATACGACAATTAACGAGCTGCCATATTTTCAATTCATAACAGACAGAGAAAAACACATTGACGATTATCCGATATGTGTGCGAAAAAATGATAACATCGTGTACAGAAGACTAAGTTTATGATACATGCATATACATGCATCGGTTAAGAATTGAATAAATATTATGTTTCACCAGTCAGTCGTTTCTTATGAATTTAAATATGTACATTGTAAATCCATCTCATATTTGAATTATTTCAGGTCGTAGAAAAGTCACAGTAAGAAAACAAAATGTGTAAGATTTTTTTACTATTATTTTCATTGAATACCTTTTAACTAACATCGCTCAACTAGCAGTTTTATTTATTACATTATTTTTTTATAGTTTTTAATTTCACTTTATTCTCTGTAAGTCAATGTTACATTACATACTGACTTCTAATAAGGTTTGACAAAGGGGAATTCAGAGCCAAGCACACAATACCTGTACTTCTGGTGACTCTGTATTTTTTTAATAAAGCATGCACAATACAGTCTATTTGAATTGGACTGGTAAATTATCAACTAAACTAAAAAGATTTGTAAATGTTTGTCGCCAAAAAACTTTAATTTCTAATATTTATATTTTTAACGTTTTTCATTCATAGATACATAGATCCAATTCAATTATACTCGCTCGCCATGGAACTTTGGAAATTTCTAAATGAAAATTTATTAAAAAAAAAATATATATATCTTTTTATAATCATCCTTTTACATTGAGGTTCTGAAAAAAGAAATCACCAATTCACCAACATTCCAACTGACTCCATTTTCAGAAAACGACATCTGTAACAAACATAAACTTTTAGCTACCGCTTTACAAGCAGAGCCAAATTCAATGAAAGTCCCAACTATGTACTGGCTTCCGAAGCTACACAAAACACCTTACAAACATAGATTTATTTCGTCTTCAAGCCATTGTTCCACTACTAAATTGTCTATTCTTCTTACCAGCACACTTGGAACAATTAAAAACCTGATAATAAATTGTTCAAATAAGGCCTTCGAAAATAGTGGAATTAATTACTTTTGGAGTGTCAAGAACTCGTTGGAAGTACTTGATAAATTGCATGCTTATATTGGTGATTTTAAATCTGTTCAAAGTTTTGATTTTTCTACCCTGTATACCACATTGCCTCACATTCTCATAAAGACAAAATGCACACACCTAATTAAATGGGCATTTAAAAAGTCAGAATGTGAATATATATGTTCAAACTCTTTTAGGTCATTTTTTAGTAGCAATAAACAAAAAAACTATGTCAATTGGACATGCTTTGATACTATATATGCCCTTGAATTTTTACTAGATAACATTTTTGTTCGCTTTGGGGATTTCGTATATCGTCAGATTATCGGAATTCCAATGGGGACTAACTGTGCACCACTTATTGCGGACCTGTTTTTGTATTGCTATGAGTTACAATTTATGACAAAAATAAGCAAAGACCCATCGAAACAACATCTGATAAACAAATTTAATAATACTTTTAGATATTTGGATGATATTTGGGCTCTCAATAATGACGACTTCAGTATGTATATTAAAGAAATTTATCGTGTTGAACTTATTTTAAATAAAGCTAATACTAACAATGACCACTGCCCTTTCCTCGATCTTGATATCTATATCACTAACGGAAAGCTGAATACTAAAATTTATGATAAAAGAGATGATTTTTCATTTCCTATCGTTAATTATCCATTTTTAGATGGTGACGATCCCTTGTCACCATCTTACGGTGTTTATATATCTCAACTTGTACGATTCGCTCGTGTATGTAACAATGTTTTAGATTTTAACGAGAGAAATTTATGTATTACTGAAAAATTATTACACCAGGGTTTTCGATATCACAAACTAGTCAAAACATTTACTAAATTTTATCATCGGTATAAGGACATCATTCGTAAATATAGCTCAACATGCAGACTTCTTATACGTTCAGGTATTTCACATCAAATTTTTTATGGAAATATTCTTTATAAAGCACAAAGGTGTCAGTATTCACCTCAAAAACTAACAAAACCTTTTAATAGACTTATTAAGAAGGGATATAGTTACGATACTGTTGTCAGGTCATTAAAGATTGCATATTTTGGCGTTAAAATTGATTCACTTATAGGGTCTTTGCATCGGAACTAAACACATTTATTCAAAAACCAGTTGTTGGCATGACACGGGTTATGTTCTTCTCATATATGTTATGATGGTATGATACTAAACCTCTAACGGGAAGGATTGTGCCTGATGTTCATATGATGAAATCATAATCTTTCAGTCAGTTTAATTGAAGTCTGGAGCTGGCATGTCAGTTAACTGCTAGTGGTCTGTTGTTATTTATGTATTATTGTCATTTTGTTTATTTTCTTTGGTTACATCTTCTGACATCAGACTCGGACTTCTCTTGAACTGAATTTTAATGTGCGTATTGTTATGCGTTTACTTTTCTACATTGGCTAGAGGTATAGGGGGAGGGTTGAGATCTCACAAACATGTTTAACCCCGCCGCATTTTTGCGCCTGTCCCAAGTCAGGAGCCTCTGGCCTTTGTTAGTCTTGTATTATTTTAATTTTAGTTTCTTGTGTACAATTTGGAAATTAGTATGGCGTTCATTATCACTGAACTAGTATATATTTGTTTAGGGGCCAGTTGAAGGACGCCTCCGGGTGCGGGAATTTCTCGCTACATTGAAGACCTGTTGGTGACCTTCTGCTGTTGTTTTTTTCTATGGTCGGGTTGTTGTCTCTTTGGCACATTCCCCATTTCCATTCTCAATTTTATTGCTATAAAAAATACGAGAAAGTAATTTGGATTCATCACTCATTACTTGATAAAGTTTCATAAACATCAATTTAAAGAGTAAATACATAATTGAAAATCTTATATATTTTATCTGAAAGTATATCTTATATTTATGCAAATTGACGATATATTATGTTTTATACTATTTTAATCTTATGTTAGACCAGATGATACCGGAGAGCAACACAATCATCGAGAAGAAATGAATAAATCAGAGTATGCTGAAATTGATGATAATTATTACCATTCAGTAGATTGGCGTGTTTATCCTTCTAGTATTGTTTTAACACCTCATCGGAATAGAAGCGATCACGGTTTGGCGTCTGCAAGAAGTGACAATGACCTTGGAAATCCAATCCATGTCTACTTAGATGTATTAGATGATGCAGAAAGCTTGAAAGACGTTCATACAGCTATAATTGATGACAATACTTATGGGGAAAGATCGAGCAGTAACACATCTGGCACACACAGATCCTTTCTAACATGAGGAATAGCTTAAATGACACTCAGAACCTTTCGGATGCATTTGAAGACGTCACTGTTGCTGAACCAAACATTGATAACAGTGCTGATAATACAATTTTACATGACAGTTCTTCAGAATTCTCAATCTCATATTTGAATAGTGAAGCCGATTTATCTTCAGAGGAAGACGATTGTAAAGTTAACCTTTTTGCTGAAAACAAAGAGCTGTACGAAAATGAAATGGCGGAAAATATCAGGAAAAATCTCATTTATGATCAACTTAACAAAGTTCAAACTGAAAACCATTTGTATGATCATTGGTGCATTTTACTTTCATAAAGTATCTTTGCATTTTTATTTGTTTTTGTTGTTGTTGTTTGCACTGGAGTAGTTTCTAGTTTTTTAATGAATGTCCCCATGATATCATCCACCTCTTTTAAAGCTATGATTGGATGGGTGATCTAGATACCTATTTTCTTTCTCATTTATTAACTTTATAATTATTTTTTTTATCAAACATCTTTTTAAAGACACATATATTTTAATATCAGTGCACTTGCTACTAGATAATTAAACATAAACAAATCAATATTGTATTTTTGTTTATTTTTAAATACTAATCAACACAAAAATAACAAATGGGTCAAATGAAGTAGATTCATATCATACATTCTATCATATACCTTAACAGGTCTTGTATAATTCTCAACGTCTGTCAACATCTTCTTTTCGCTCAGGAGTTACTCTCCTTTGTATGCAAATCGAGTATATGCATTGCCACTTTTGATTCTATGTTGAATTAGTTTTTCTATTTAACAGAAATTTAGACTTTAAATGTGGTCATAGTTAAGTTTAAATGTTCGAAGCTGCTGATGTATACTAGTTTTATCTTTATTAAGAATACGATACCTTCAGTTGTATGTTTATGCAACTTGTTTAGCATTTCAGAGAGTACGGAAGGATGGTACTTTATTTCTGTATTGTTTTATATTTTTGCTCATTATTTTTTATCTTTGAAAATAATGACTATTATGTAATTTTTTATATCTGTATGCTGGACTTTGCACTTTTCTGTAATCAGTAAATGTTTTCAAATTTCTTGATTGTGTGCCTTTGTTCTTTATGTTTAAGCACCTCACATTCTTTATTCATTATTTTTGGGGCCTATTTTTCTCTTTTCTTTATTTCTTTTGTCCATTATTCTCTATTCTATAAACTCCGTCGACACCCTCAATTTTATTACAAATACACCCAGTTAAATAAACGTATAATCTCCCTCCCAACAGTAAAATCCATGTGCGGGAATATATAAAAGGCAACAACATTAATGCGATATGTGCCACTGTACGGTGTTATTTTGGAGTGTCCCACCTTTCGTTCCTGTTGGGTATAATATTTGCAATATCTACCTACTGGAAAACGTGTGAGTCTGTACTCATCCTGAGTATGGAAGAAAAATTATTGCACTGGCCATTAGGCAAGCAATAGTAATTCAAAATAATATACCTAGTGAGGTTGACTAAAACGGTAACGATAAGCAAAACTAATGCCACGTGGTAAATGAAGACAACAATTAAGTAAGCTATAACAGGACCGGTATGACAAATATTTAATGTTTCAAATAGAAAAATAACTACCTAATTTGTACTAAGAAAATAGTCACACAAAATAAAACAATTATGGCAAACAGTGTACACAACAACAGCTGCTGGGTTAAACACTCCTGGTTTAGACAGACACATCAAAATATTCGTAGTTGGGCGCTCACATCTTTCCTAACATTGGGCAGTGGTCTAATTCTTCACAGGTCAGATATTTAGCCCGTTATCTTCTTCATGATTGTTTTTCAATTACAAAACGTGGTTTTAAAAATAAAAAGTCCCTTAAACCCCTGCAAGAATCGTCAAATCAAAATAATATTATTGTATATTTTCATCAATAATTTAAATAATAATTGGTACAGACATGGTCAAAGTACCTTGACTTTCGTTAAGGTATGAAAAAAAAACCAACAAAAAACGGTTAGAATGGTTTAAGCCTATGATTTTGATCAAGCAGTTGTTTTAAATGATTTTGTGATACAGACGGATAGACGGACGGACAAAGACTTCAATTGTGTGTTCGATCAGCAGCACATACTACGATTTTAAAGACAACACTGATGGTAATCCATTGGATTGGGACGTTAAATATTAGGTCCCTGTTTAGGGAGTATCACGCTCTTTGCGCGTTCAAGATCCTTCTCAACAAGCTCTTTTTGTTGGAGGGTGTGTGTGTTTCATGGTCTAACCTTTGTCTAAATTCTGTTAGTATTCACACTTAAATGAGTTGAGACTTTTCCAATTAATGATTTATAGTGTGTC
This sequence comes from Mytilus galloprovincialis, assembly GCF_965363235.1. Lineage (NCBI taxonomy): Eukaryota > Metazoa > Mollusca > Bivalvia > Mytilida > Mytilidae > Mytilus > Mytilus galloprovincialis. The sequence goes on from NC_134842.1 coordinate 95,918,602, forward strand.
CTTATATGTCGTATTGTTAAACCACTGTCTCATGTCAGGATGAAGGTTTGCGTCAGATGAAACGTTAAAAACCGCTGCATTTTTTTTCCGCACAAAGTCAGGAACCTAATGTTCAGTAATTGTCCTAAAGGGCCAAGTGAGCTCTTTTAATCACTTGGTGTCCGTCGGCCGTCGTCGTTACCTTTTATCAAAAAATCTTCTCCACTGAAACTACAGGGCCAAATGTATCCAAAACTATACCACAATCATCGTGAGCATATCACCAGAACACACCAGTGATATATCGGGTCCTTGAGTGAATTAAAGGTTATCATAACAATGTGTGAGCCTTATTTTAGCTTAGATTTTTAGTATTGGTATTGTCATCTAATAAAGTCATGCTGATTATAAGATGTACAGTTTCTCTGCTTTCAAAATCTCTTGAACTGGATCTTATCAATTATTGAAAGTTTTAATTATTTGGAAAACAAAAAGGCCGGGAACAGAGTTAATTTTAATCAGCAGCATTGTTCTATATTAGTTATAAATAAAGTTTAAATCTTTGATTCGCTGTCTTACGTCATGCCGGATAACAAATTGGAAACTGTTTATATACGCCTTTTTTTGAGTCTACATTTGTAGTATTTGCATTCTCATCTTATATAGTAATACAGATTAAAATACTACAATAGGAAAATGAAAATAAATGGCTTTAAGAATGGGGATATACAGGTAAATGTAGTAGCTATTCCAACAGGAGCAGAGGAGTTGCATTTGCCTGAATGAGTGTCTTGAAATGGGAAAATTCACAGTAAGTCAGCCACAAGAGTTAATAGTATGTTTACCAAAGGAGAGAAAAGAAAAAAAAACACTTCATAAAAAGAAAAAAGTCAGACACAAACAGGATTTTTAAAAAGAAGATACATTGGTGAATGTGTTATAATGATTGCAGATTTGATAGATAAATTAGAAGAAGAAGATATATTATTATTACTGGCTAAACTTTGGAAAAGCTTTTTACACAATTGAATGGTCCTTTACGGGAAAAAAACCTTTAGATTTTTATGGGTTTGGTCCGTCACTCTTTGTAGATGGATAAAATATTTTATACAGAGTTACTAATAATGGACACTTATCAGATTTTTAAAATTTGGCTGTGGGGTTAGGCGGCAAGGGGATCCCCTTATCTCTTCATCCTTGTGTTTGAACTACTTAGATCAGCTTTAAAATATGACCAAATTATTTCGGGTGTCACACTTAACCACTCTGAATTTTTACTAAGTCAATATGCAGATGACTCCGCTCTGATTCTGGATGAAAATGAGGAATCTCTTAAACAAGCATTACACATTTTTGATAGTTGTGATGGTTTGAGGGTAAATGAAGATAAAACTGAACCAAATTGGCTCAAGATTAGGCAGTAATGAGAAAAACTGTGACCGATTAAGAAATTATCTTGGAATACATCAGGAAAGTTTAAACTGTTCGGAATTCGTTCCAATCTCTTAAATGAGGACAACACCTTAGAAAACTGTAGAGAAACAATTAAAAGCATGAAAAGCCTTCTCAATTTATTGTCATACAGAAACTTCACATGTGTTGGCAAAACCATTGTTATCAAAACTTTGGCTCTCCCACTTTTGGTACATGTTCTGCAGTACTTCCAAATTCACCAGTTCAGGTTATACAAGAAATAAATCAAATTTTTATAGGATGGAAAACCAGACAAAATAAAAAGAAGGTTATTATAAATGATTATGATGAGTAATGGCTTTTTAAATTGCTAGATCTCTTGAATATTTCTCCCTGGAAATTTCTATTTTTGAATTATATAGAAAAATATGAAGGCGATACAATATTTTACCTGACAAATAAGGGTCTGGAAAAAATTAACAAAATAGTTAAATCCTTTTTGGAGGGACATTTTTCTAAATCTTGCTAAATTGAAGCCAGAAAAGGTGAAAAATGAAAACAATCTGATTAATATCTTGAGTCAACCCATTTGGGTGAATATCAACATTAAAAGATGTGGAAAGCCATTTGTTTTTGAAAATTATTGTAATGATGGTATATTTTTTATAAATGATCTAATCTCAGATGAGAAATAATTATCAAAGGTACCTGGATTATCATTTAGTACGCCAGACGCGCGTTTCGTCTACATAAGACTCATCATTGACGCTCATATCAAAATATTCATAAAGCCAAACAAGTACAAAGTTGAAGAGCATTGAGGATCCAAAATTCCAAATACATCTAAGGTAAGCTATGCCTCGGATAAGAAAATCCTTATTTTTTCGAAAAATTCAAAGTTGAAAATAGCTAGAAATCATAACAGTAAACCTCATAATGATTGATGTCAGTTTTGATTATTATTTGTCCCCTAATTTATTAGAAAAAGAAAATCATGATGACCAGCATTAACAGTTATAAACTGTATATAACATAGTAGCATCATCATCATCACCCCAAAAGAAACATTCATCATAAGTTCGGTTTCATTTCACAAAGCGGTTATCAAGAAGAAAAAAACATAAATTTCATAGAGTTCAACTAAGAACCCGTTGGCAGCCATCTAGCTTGCTGGATTTGATACAAAGTAACAACACTTGTTCAGCACCTCAAAGGGAACATCCATGCCATGTTTGGTTTTATTCCATTCAGATTTTCTCTAAAGGAAGAAATTCTTATGTATTGTTCATTGGGTCCAATGTTAAATTAAATCCCCATCTGGTGGCCATATACTATGAAGGATCGGCTTCAAAGTACCAACACTGGGTAAGCACATCATTAGGACCATTCTTTATGTACATGTCCCAAGGTACTTGTATAAATGATGAACAATTGTCTATAATTGTACACATTCTTAGATATACTTCAAATTTAGTAATTAACACTGCAAATATATACTTGATTGTGGGTGCTCATAAGTAGCATGTATTTTCCAACGTGTGTATGATTCTAAATACATTTGTTAATATTTGATTTATTCCTTGTATATGCAATATGGAGAGAATTTTTATAGGCTGTGCCTGTTGCTCAATCATTTTCATATCTTCATGAATAAAATATGTCTAAAATCTAAATAAGGGCCATTCATGTCATGTTTGGTTTCATGCCATTCAGTGGTTCTGTTAAAGAAGACATTTATATATATTGTCTGTAGTGTCATTTGTTAAAATAAGTCCCTCGCTGGCAGCCATCTTGGATGATGAATCGACTTCAAAGGAACATCATTTGGTCGACCTCATAAGGAATACTAGTAGTCATGCCATGTGGTTTCATGCCATCCAGCGTTTTTCTAAAAGAAGACATTTCATGTATTTTGCATAGGGTCTCATGTAAACCAAGTTTCCTGCTGACGGCAATCTTTGATGATTGATTAGCTTCAAAGTAACAACACTTGATCAGCACCTCACGAGGAACATCCATACCATGTTTAGTTTCAATCCATTAAGTGGTTCTCTACAAAAAGTTCAAAATATAAAAATTAACGACGACAGATGACGGACGACGGACGCAAAGTATGAAAAAAATTCACTTAGCCCTTCAAGCCAGGTAAGCTAAAAATGAAAAAAAAATAAGGTATTCAGTGGTACCTGGCTAGACGCCCCCTTTTTTCGTAAAAATTGTAAGCATTACGTAAATCTACCTAAAAGGAGACAAGCTTTACTTTTTGTTTCTCAACACCCCCTTTATAAAATGTATGGATTGTCTGGTTCTGCTATATATTCTAATTTGTTGTAGTCTTGATTATCCCGAAGTGGACCCAGTCTGATAGCTTCCCGAATGTAAACAATATAACTCTCCATGGAAAAGTATGTCATATATATTTACCTTTTGATGTAAGTGTCTAAATGTTATTTCAAAATTTTTAATTATGATTTCTTGCTATTGATGTATTAATTTTTTAAACACTATCAAATTTTTTTTCCTGATTGAAACAATGTGCCTTTGTCAGAAGATGCGATTGAAGATTCTTTTTAGAGGTAGTCTTCACTTTTGAACCTCCCTTGAGCATATACACGGATTTTTACTAAATCAAATATGCTGATTGTTTAAGACCTGCTTGTCGCTTATGCCAATTTTTTCTCCAGTTTTAAAGGCAGTGCAACAGGAGGGAAATATCGATGAACATTTTGCGAAAACCCTTCTTCACCGATTCAAAGATTTAAACTACACTACTGATGACTCAGATTATTATTCTTCACCCGATTTGATAATTTGACCGTGAAACGTGCAGCCTATGTAAAACATCCTTAACAAATACCCTTAATGAGTTTCAAATATTAACCGAACATCATAACTTTGTTATTGATATGACTGTTATAAAAATGTAAATTATTGGCCTTTTTCACTTACTTGCATTAATGTAAAGACAATAATTAAACAAAACTAGTTGAAACTAGAAGTAAAATAAGAACGAAACGATTTGTTCCCATGTCTATTTTTTTTATCGTGTTAAAAAAGAAGGGTAACAGAGGTACCTGTAGTTAGCCCAATCGAGTAATAAAAACGTTACCCTTTTTGTTTTAACCTTTTTACATCAATGATATCCTTTCAAATCAGAGTGTTAAATGATTCTCATAATATCCTGTATAATATAGGATAAGAATTATACATTCTATCATATCATAGTGCAATTGCCATTTTCTAATTAGATTTTCAAAAATATTTTGATCATTACATCTTGCTATTTTTTCAATCTAGCTTCGACCTAGCCTGAAGTGAAATGCTACCGATAGTAATGATTGCGAATTCGAAGTGGCTGCAAAAAGCTTAAGACAGCCTTGGTTTACGTATCTTAAATGACTACAATGACAAAACTAGAATCATTCAACACATCATATGCAGAAATATGAGTAGGATCATCCTGAAGTGAAGTGTTTCATACTTTTTCGTATTATCAGCATGAAATTATGAATGACGCTATACTAACTTATTTTTAGAACTAATAATTTCGTCTTAGTTCCTTTGTGCTATGTCTTTGATGTTTTTCCTAGCTAATTCTTCGTAATGTAGACTTGTTGATTCATTTGACGGAGAATTATTTTCGTGTGATCTTTTAAAATTGGTTAAAGTCAACAATTGTGTTGTGAATAACATACAACATGTTATGCCTACTTAGGGACTTGGTGTAAATACAGGTCAGCTTTTTAAAATATACATATATTATTTTTTATAACTAAAGTTTGAAATGTAAACCGTTGTCAATACATTAACTTTTGTTGGATGACTTTCTTATATCCGAAATTTTCGGTAATATGAGTGTTATTCGTATTCACTACTTCACACTAGGCGTTGGTATTCCAGTTTGAAATATTTTACACTTTTTCCTGTCAGAGCCTTTTACAGTTTACTAGTACGATACGATATTGTGTTTGCTAACTATTGAAGGCTATACATTGATCTGCTGTTTATTTACGCCATGTTGCACCTGGTTGGTAACTTTCTATTTTCATGTCTTCTTATTTCTAAAGAATATTTTCATGTTGTCTCAATATCATTCAAATCTTTTAAAATAGGTAAACATTTAATGAAAATGGCCTTTGTTATTATGAGATTTACATCACGATATAACATAATATGGCTCGAATATCCAAAATGTATTATAGAGAAAGCTGTCACGTCCTGTTAAAAGGAATACGCTGCTAATACGTTACAGGAGCACTGGAGTTTACATATTTATATACATTTTATCCTTACCCATTCATACACACCTGCACAGTTATAAACTAATTATTTTTCTTTTATGAAAGACAAGTTAAAGGTATTCGTTCATCAATGTTTGACAAACCTCAGCATACAAATAAATATTGTTTTTTGAAAGTGACATTTACACAGTTAGTTTATTTATAAGCTTAATGATTTGGAATTTCTTTATTACATTTACATAGCTGCTACAATAAAATAAATACAATAAAAGTACGGAAACCCACTATGGCCAAAGAAAATGTATTTTGTCATGATATTGACTGAAATATAAGAATAAAAATAGCAAATGTCGTTATTCAATAATGAGTAACAGTTGTTGAGTAAGAACTCCATGCAACGACTTAGTAGACACAAAGCAGATTTCATCAATTATGCTGTAATTAGTATTGCTCAAAGTAACTGAACAAAGAGTAAATGACTATGTTGTTATACAAATTAAATGTCGTAAGTAAGTTGAGACACAGATACATTGTAAGATCAACCAATTCGTAATGACGACCGTGAAACTTAAGAAGTGTCGATTTTTGTCGTTATTCAATATATTTCTGTTAGTGTATTTTTCGTACTAGGATCATTCCACTGATAATAAAGTCCTCATAGCATTCATGTGCCAGAGTATAACGCATCAGTTGATATACGTAACCACCATACGATGAAGCAGATGGTAGGATCCTATTTAGAACTTGTAGTAGACAACTTGACAGTCACAATCACGTTTGTCATATTTTCATGTTTGAAGTTGCCAATCTGGGGCAATAATGAGAAATCATATATTAATCAGCTATTCTAGTTTTGCAGTACCCCTAAAATGCCTGATATCAATTGACGATGAGTAAATTGTACATGATTTTACTTTTGTTTTCTTTGTCAATCACTGGCTTCCGTAAAAGTTGTTGATTTTTTGGAAAGCAGACAGTTCCTGTAAATTATCAATATCATACATTGATCCATTTAAAAAGCAAGGTCTTCTCCATAACAACATATGAAATACACATTTTGCATGTCATTCTAGAGAAAGATCAATTGTGCAAAAACACCTCTGGACGCAGTATATGCACCTTTGTTATTGCAAGTATGAATTATTTAATTAATTTTTCAAATTTAACACTGGAAATAATTTTTCAATTGTTCAATTTCTTGTCAATTATTACTTTTTCAATGAGGGGCACCATTTCAGTTTTAATTATCTTCATACCGTATTTCAACGGATTACATTGACAAAAACAAAGCTACGAAATTCATTAGAACAAAAATGAAATAGAAATTGAAAACCTGTTTGAAACAGAGATGATTCTCAATTATCAAGCAATACAAAATAAGTAGTTATTTATATCACTAGTAGCACGATTTCAGTCTGAAACTGTCATTTTGGTCTGATCGTATCTTAATTGTCTGGATTTACCGCTAGAGCAAAACGTCAAGACTTGTCAGATCGTTAAGTCTCCGTTCGGATCGATAGTCTCATTTTTGAGAATACTGCGCATGCTTACTGTTCGGTGTGACCCAAGGATCCGTTTGGAAGTGTCAAAGTGACCTATAATGGCATACTTTTACAACTTGTGACTCGGATGGAGAGTTGTCTCATTGACACTCATACCACATCTTTTAATATCTATATATGATCATAGTGACAGATACGAAGTCATACATTGCAGTTGTATCAAAAAATGAAATATGAATACTGCGCACCACGTGCACGCAATGTTCATTTCAATAAAACACTTACGCTCAGTGTGTCAACTACCTGTATGTGTTTTTCTATTTTGTTATTTTAGCACTGGTAGGAGTTGTACTAAGTACATGTCCTTCTGGTGACTTGAGTTTTGGAGGAAAATGTTACTTTTTAGAAGAGATATTGAGAATGAGAGAAGAGGACATGTCAGATATCTGACGCAGAATTTATAACACTAAACATTATGGAGGCTAATGTTAATGAGGGTGGAGGGGTGTCTTTCATTTCTCTATTCTTTATAAATAGGTCCTTTTTCTATATTCCTTATATTTTTTGTACATTATTCCATATTCTTTAAATTTTAGCAACCCTTAATTCTCTATTCATGCAATTCAAATGTGTCCAAATATAGAATGCCTTACATTTTTTACGTAAGACAGTTATGAGTAAATAACGTACAGGTATAAATCCATGTAGTGTGAACAAAACATAAAATGTTTAATATTTAATTCGATATCGTCACAGATAGAAAACATATACAGTTTTATTTACCTAAACAGTTTATGTCAGACTATTAAAGTATAACTGGTATTATCATTCTTTTTTGCAATGCTTACTATAGTCTTATGAAATTTTCGTCACATCATTACCCTATCATATTATTCCGAAATATTTGCCCCAATTGACTGGATTCTAGATCGACAGTTTTGTCACATAATCCTGTTTTGTTTGACCAATTACAGAACTGTTGACCAACAAGGCCAAAGCAACAAGTATTTTACAAAATCCGTCTACGACGCAATGTTCCTTCATTAAATGTTGCTATCAAAAAGATACATTTTGATAATAATAATAAATTAAAACAATTTTAGGAGATTTGTAAGGCAAGAGGAGGCCAGTTAGCCAGCATTAATTCTAAAGCAGAAGATGATGCCATCATCCAACACATTGAAAGCATGAACTTGCCTTATAGCATAGGTACGTACTTATATGTGTGCATTTTTATTTTATATACGGAAGACCTTCTATTTATTAAGTCACAAAGCAAATGTTTAAAATAACAGAAATATTAAAGAACATAAAATTTCAACTTCTCAAGATAGAATTCACCTAGCATGATTATAGGTATTCTTTTTAGGTCTTTTTTTTTTGGTCATACAGAAATAATATTATAAAGATAATGACGTTTCAACTCGTCAAGATAAAATTGATCCTGCATGAGTTAAGATATTTTTAAGGTCTTTTTTTCGGTCCTGTAGCTCCCCTCGTATTCAAGTGTGTATTCACATTTGGATCTTAAATCGTGTTGTTTCAGCGTTCCTGGTTAAAATACTGGTATAAAAAGAGGGTAGTAATGCCCTTTACCGCCAGGCGTCAAACGGTCATTTTCAGCTACCGTTAGCGTCAATTTGGTTAATGTTTAACCCTGATTCGTCAAATTATCCCTATCGTTATTTGTCAGAGGTCTCAACTAATTATCTTTATCGTCATCTTGGGGGAAAGTTTAACGCGATTCGTCAAAATCAGTCAATTTTCTTATCGTCTGAAAGAAAGTACATTTTATCGTCATTCATAAAAAAATACCGTAAACGTCATTTGGCAAGCATTTTTCCCCGTGATTCTTCATAAAGGTACCCAAATTACCATCCTCATAAAAGAGCTCGAACTGATATTTTTTGTAATTAGATTGCACAGCATGGTTACGGAAATATTTAACCTGTGGACACACCTGATCTTACGATCATACATATAATTTATTCAGTACACGGAGTACAAAAATGTTTGCTCGAAACACTAATTCCCTGGAGTATTTATTTTTTAATTCGGTTCGGATGAAAGTAATCATATTCCAAATTATCATGACCTGAAGGCCGTAAAGATAATTTTAGAAAGGGTCCGAAGGGCCAAGTGAGCGTTTCTCATCACTTTGCGTCCGTCGTCGTCGTCATCCGTCGTCGTTAACTTTTACAAAAATCTTCTCGAGCCAAATTAAACCAAACTTGGCCACAATCATCATTGGGGTATCTAGTTTAAGGGCATACGATACAGTTACAGGGGAGGTAATGACGTTGCTAATGTAAAATGTTATTTTCGCGACGTCAAACTATGACATATCGGGAAAAGATGCATTTTTCGACTATTTTTTATCATTCAAAATGATTTAATTTGAAAACGAGTGCATGGACCCCAATTTTTTAAAACGACATTTTTTTTTCATTTTGCAAGGAGATTATGTGAACCAAATTTTATAAAACTGTAAGAAGATTTTTTTTTAATTTTGATAAATATACAGCAAAAAAATACGATTTTTTCTTAATTCATGACCATTTGATAATTATGAGTTATTTCTGAATAAAAAATGCATAATTTTTTAGGATACTTTTAAAATACAAAAATTACAAATTATCTAACAAAAAACAATTTGTGTTTATCTTTTAAAACAAAAAAGTTATGGCTTTCTTTCGAAAGGGAAAATACGGCCATAAATCCGAATTTTGAGCAAATATACAAAATTTCGACCTCATTTAACTCAAAAAGTAGCACATGAAGGTATATTTTTTATTACATATTTGATTTAAGCTGGCAAAAACTAGCCTCTATGGAAATTTTCATCAAACTGTAAATACAGGAACAAAACTGTAGCGTATGCCCTTAAACAATGTGTGGCGTGACCCGGCCAACCAACCAAGATGGCCACCATAGCTAAAAATACAACATAGGGGTAAAATGTAGATGTTGGCTTATAACTCTGAAACCAAAGCATTTAGAGCAAATCTGACATGTGTTAAAATAGTTTATCAAGTGAAAATCTATCTGCCCTGAAATTTTCAAATGAATCGGACAACCGGTTGTTGGGTTACTGCCCCTGAATTGGTAATTTTAAGGAAATTTTGCTGTTTTTGGTTATTACCTTGAATATTATTATAGATAGAGATAAACTGTAAACGGCAATAATGTTCAGCGAAGTAAGATCTACAAATAAGTCAACATGACCAAAATGGTCAGTTGACCCCTGAAGGAGTTATTGCCCTTTATAGTAATTTTTTACCAGTATTTTCTAAATTTTTGTAATCTTTTACAAACATCTTCTCCTCTGAAACTACTAGGCCAAACTTAACCAAAATTAGCCACAATCATTATTAGGGTATCTAGTTTAAGAAATGAGTCCGGTGACCCGGCCAACCAACAAGATGGCCACCATGGCTATAAATAGAACATCGGGGTAAAATGTAGATTTTAGCTTATATATTTGAAACCAAAGCATTTAGAGCAAATCTGACAAAGTGTTAAATTGTTTATTAAGGTGGTACCTAACACTACAGGGAGATAATTATAGTATAACTAATCGCCGTATTTGAATATCAAAAATAAGACAACGCGTGACTGAACGCCGCTATGGATTAAACTCGTGCGCACGAGTTTAATCCATAGCAGCGTTCGGTCACGCGTTGTCTTATTTTTGATATTCAAATACGGCGATTAGTTATTTTTTTTTATTACATTGGCAAATGGCCTTTTTTTTTATGAAATTAATGTAGAAAATGTAAGGAACTAATCTTTTTCCTACGCATTGACAATTTGTTTTGATCCGACGTTATCGACGTCTTGACAACGCCTATTGTTGTATGACGTCAGAGAGTGAAATAACACGTTTATTTCACATGTGAAATTATCGGTTTTTATCTAACTGGGAAATCAATGTAATTCATTGCAACCAATGTAATAACTCTGTAAAATCAGCTAAACGTTTTAATTACTTTGTGTTCTTAAGGGAATATTAAGCTTCTCAATGATCAAAATAAGTGTTTGTCAAACTGCTATATAACCAGTGTAATTTTTTTGATAAAACGGTTGGTTCAAATTTTTTGAAATTTTTATATTTTTGTCAAAGGATCAAAGTAAATACTTTGTCAAAATTTTGTGAAAATTAAACGAGCCAAATTAATTTTAGTGAAAGTGTTGGGTACCACCTTAAGTCAATATATATCTGCCCTGAAATTTTCAGATGAATTTGACAACTGGTTGTTCTCATGCAATTATTTTGTAGCAAGTGTTCTGATTGGATGACAGCAAGCGTAAAATTCTCTATCTCCTTGTCTGTAACTAAGGAAGCCGACATTTTGAATTTAGGTTATTTCTACAATAATAAACAAATAACTCACTTGTTGCGCCTTAAAATCTTCTTTTTATCACAGAAGCCAGAAAACGCCCGGTGTTTATGTTTGACACCGGAAGCATACCTATGACGTCACGTAGTGTAGGGACCAAAGAATATAACATATTTTCGCGGAATTTTCTTTAATGAAGATTTTACACTGAAATTATGATTGTAATTTAATTATGAACTTGTTCTGCATTAGAATAGAGATAACTGTATTGTATTTGATGCTTTGCGAATGTCCATCGGGAGTTTTACTGTCGCAAATACCCGTTTACCTGTCTCCGCTCCGCGTCGCCAGGTAAACTAAATTTGCGACAGTAAGACTACCGATGGACGTCCTTAAAGCTTCAAATACAATACAGTTATCTCTTAATTGTGTTGCGGTCTCCCAATTGGTATTTTTAAAGGAAATTTTACCGTTTTCTGTTATTATCTTGAATATTATTATAGATAGAGATAAACTGTAAACTGCAATAATGTTCAGCAAAGTAAGATCTACAATTAAGTGAACATGACCCAAATGGTCAGTTGACCTCTTAAGGAGTTATTGCCCTTTATAGTCAATTTTTAACAATTTTCATTAGTTTTTACAAAATATTTTCCCCTGAAACTAAAGGGCCAAGTTCATTATAGATAGACAAAATTGTAAGTAGCAAGAATGTTTAGTAAAGCAAGATCTCGAAACACATCACCATCACCAAAACACAATTTTGGCATGAATCCATCTGATGATCTATTTTCTTTGTTTGATATGCATATATACCAAGGTGAGCGACACAGGCTCTTAAGAGCCTGTAGTTTTTATAAATAAAGGTACATTCTCTATAGGAATAAATAACCTATTAAATTTTGAATCTGAATAAAAATTTAAAACAAAAACAATGGCTGAAATTGTATAGGGATATACAAGCTCCATCATCCCACGTGATATAAGTTGTACGTCATATTCTAAAGTTTTTTTCTGTGCTTATAGGTAAGTGCAACCTGTACTGATCGTTATAAAAACCTGATGCAACTTTGTCTACCTTTCAGAAGATTCCAATTGAATTCAACTGATGCACCAAAGAAAGTGTTATTTTTTTCTCCCTTATATTGTCATTTTTGCCATGGTGTTTTTTTCTTCTTTTGAATTTTGATTGTCATATCTTCGAACTCGTTTTGTAGCCGGCTATTTAATTGGAGCTCAAGATGAGATAACCGAGGGTACATTTAAATGGGAGGACGGAACTTCATTGATATATAGTACCTGGGGCCCAGGACAGCCTGATAACTATGTATCGGTAGAGGATTGTGTCACCTATTACCGTCCTTTGGGTCTATTGAGTCCCTATAAATGGGCCGATGTAAACTGTGATGTGGCCGTAGAGTTTTAGATTTGTGAAGCAAGGTAAGTTTTATGTACCAAGTCAGTAAAATTGCCATAGTTATATTTTAATTCGTTTCTGTGTGTGTTACATTTTAATGTTGTGTTTCTGTTGTGTCATAGTTCTCCTCTTATATTTGATGTGTTTCCTATGTTTTAATCCGGATTTTTTTTTTCATTCTCAATCGATTTATGAACTTCGCATAGTGGTATACTACTGTTGCCTTTATTTATTATAAACGACATACAAAGATAGGCGAAATATAACAGAGGGACATTTGAACCCATAAGTCGAAATAAACTGACAACGCCAAAGCTATAAACGAATATGACCTACAGACAAACAATGGCACACTAGACAAAGCATAGAAAACTAAAGACCACAAACCCTACTAAAACTTGCATGATCGCAGGTGGCCCAGAAGGGTAAGCAGATCCTGCTTCAAATGTGGCACTCGACGTGTTGCTCATCTTATCACGCATCCAATAATATATGTGGTTCAGTATGTCAAATTCATGAAAACGGAATTGTTGTTAAAATAATAGGAATATATTCTCTGTCATCTGTGAAATATTTCAGAACGGCCAACTAATTCACGATAGCGTCCGTAAACTTTGAAACTCATCTACATAAGAAAATGCCTGTACCAAGTGAGGAATATGATAGTTGTTTAAGCTTTGATTTTGTCATTTGATTAGGTACTTTCCGTTTTGAATTTTCATCTGAGTTGAGGTTTTTTTTTCACTTTTTAATCGCTTTCTTGTGAGCAGCAACACACAATCAAGGAAATCAGGATAAGAAATGCAAGCCTGTAATGTGTATGTTCTCTTGCGAAACAATCACAAAATTTCTAATTCAATGAATCAGGGTTCCGGATGATAAACCAAGTTGTTTTATTTTGACAATTTCTGGTTTTTATCTGATGCACGCTCGTTATTAATAACCTGATCTCTAATATTGATGCTTTTAGTTTACAGCTCATCACAGTTATTACTATTAAAATTGAGAATGGAAATGGGGAATGTGTCGAAGAGACAACAACCCGACCATAGAAAAAAACAACAGCAAAAGGTCACCAACAGGTCTTCAATGTAGCGAGAAATTCCCGCACCCGGAGGCGTCCTTCAGCTGGCCCCTAAACAAATATATACTAGTTCAGTGATAATGAACGCCATACTAATTTCCAAATTGTACACAAGAAACTAAAATTAAAATAATACAAGACTAACAAAGGCCAGAGGCTCCTGACTTGGGACAGGCGCAAAAATGCGGCGGGGTTAAACATGTTTGTGAGATCTCAACCTCCCCCTATACTTCGTATTAATGCTCGTCAATGTTATTACTATTGGTTAAACGATCGTCAATGTTATTACTATTGGTAAAACGATCGTCAATTTTATTACTATTGGTTAAGCGATCGTCAATTTTATTACTTTTGGTTAAAAACGATCGGATTCGAGCGTCACTGATGAGTCTTTTGTAGACGAAACGCGCTTCTGGCTTAATTACAAAATTTAATTCTGGTATCTATATATATATATATATATATATATATATATATGAATTTATTTTTCGTCAAGGTTATTACTATTGGTTTAACGATTGTCAATGTTATTAACATTGGTTAAACGATCGTCAATGTTATTACTATTGGTTAAACGATCGTCAATGTTATTACCATTGGTTAAAATCGCTCGTCAATTTTATTACTATTGGTTAAAACGATCGGATTCGAGCGTCACTGATGAGTCTTTTGTAGACGAAACGCGCGTCTGGCTTTTTTACAAAATTTAATCCTGGTATCTATATATAAATGATGAATTTATTTTTCGTCAAGGTTATTACTATTGGTTTAACGATCGTCAATGTTATAACTATTGGTTAAAAACGATCATCAAGGTTTATTTTTGTTTGACCGATTTTCAATGCTGGTACTTTGGTCTGATCTTCAATGATTTTTTTTTAAAAACGTTTTCATGACTTATCGATCGTCGATGCTGATATTTTTGACCTGACTGATCTCTAGTGATGATGCTTTCGCTCTTTTTTGATTGCAGCAAAATTGTTGACATATAAAGATGTAGGTTCGATAAGAACTCAAACGGACCTACTTTAAAAGATAATTTGATTTGTCACCGAAATGAAAGTAAAAACAACAATAACATCGGATAGGTAGGACATACCCCGAAACAGCGGCAGACTCAATAGGTATTTTCTTACAGAATGTTTACTGAAGTAATAAACATATTTGACTTCAGTGTAGTTGATTCATCCTTATGCTGTACATTTCCATTCTGTACAATCACGTTATCAAAATCAGAAAGAATATTTGCAAAATCTTGGGCCATTTTACCCACCCGTTAAGATTTCATATTTTACTGTTTTCAATGTCTTGAAATATTTGATGAATACTTTTGTGATTTCGTAGGGAAATGTAATAGACCACTTTCGAGTTCATCCGTCACCGGCAAAAACTCGTCAATTATGCACGCCTTTATGACGTCATTTACCAGATAGAGGGGGTCGCCTGTATCCCTGCACTATTTACGTTCATCAAGCGTCTTAGTGATCGTCTTTGTGCAGGATAAACTAGAAATAATGGTTGCTCTGTAGGTACTTACTGACAATTCCCTAATGACAGCAGTGTTGATTGTCAATTTTGAGAATTCAATTTGCCGAATAATTCGTATAATATAGAATTATAGTTTTCCAACCACTCGCTCAACATTGGAAGGGAAGTGACGACGCCCCAAAACGCACAAATGACGGTGATAAAAGCGCGTATAATTGACGAGTTTTTGCCGGTGACGGATGAACTCGAAAGTGGTCTATTGTTTTGAATTGATAAAGATAATGGATAATCGATTACCGATATTTGAATTTCGCTACACAGCATGCATTCACCCTATGACTATATTTTCAATGATGGAGACGTTGACGTCGTCGGATAAAAATGTCACTTGTTCATATGATAAGCTAAAGAGACGTATCTTTGTAGCTGAAAATGGATTACAAATGAAAAGGCAGTATACTAAATAAAGATCAATCAGATGTGAATACTTTTTTGTACTAACAATAAAAAAGTATATCTAAACATGAGATATCACGAGCATAGCATGTTAAGACCAACCAAGGAAACATCAATCTATAAACATACCATAACAAGAAGATGTCAAATGGCAAATTTGTTCCGGTAAATTTGTGTAGCCTTTATATGGCTATTTTGATCTTTTTCAAGGGACAAAACTTTAGCTCCGGGAAGTAAAAAGCGTTATAGGTCAAATTAAACATGGATTCATGTTTTGTGGTATCACTAAACAATTTTTGGGACAATTCTGTCTGTATGAGGTACAGCACGTATGATTTTAGTAAGACATATTTCGAACACTAGACATACTCAGATTTAAAAACAACCATTGAGATTAAAAAACACACAGAAAATAATACAATTTTACCAATTAAAACTAAGAATTAGAAACTGCACAGTACTTGCAGTCAATGCATTACTGTTTATCTGTAGCTTTTCATACAATTCAGTACTAAGATCATTGGTACGGTTAAACCACGACTAATGAATATTCTGAACATCGACTGACCATATTCTGTTTAATGCAAGCGAATTGTCTGAACTAAACAGGGTTCATCGCAGTGAATAAATCTCACAATTGACTGAAAGATTGGAAATAACGTTACAATTTCAGTTTTTAAAAATTGATCAAGACCAAAATGACCAGATATCAGATAACTATTGGTTAAAGAAGTGTTACTACTTTATGTAATATCATCATAGAAAGGAAGATGACCTTATTGTTTTCTTTTGATACTCTGATCTGAAGGCGTATTAGAAAAGATATATATTTGTATTCAGTTCACATTCAATTGCGTTATGCTACCTATTCCATGTATAGTTTAGGGATGACATCAAACGTTCAATGTAGGATAAAAAAACTTAATTCACATAGTTTTTGTCACTGCCCCCCCTTCTTAACTTAATTTGGGAAAAATTGATTTATCTCTTGTAACAAACATCGTTTTAGTCAAGAGCGCCTTAAATTGATTTGTGAAAAACTGACCTCCGAAATGGTCCGTGTTGAATGGAATCAATGACTATTTCTTTATCTGATTGAAATATATTGAAAAACTGATATAATAAATGTAGTACCGTACAAAAATGGAATTTGATTTGCAATAATGTTTACGCTCTTACATGTATGTTCATTCTTTGCTAATTATCATTCTGGCTTTAATTTACTGCTCAAATAGTATTATTTTTTACTTGAACATCTTTATCTGGTGCAGGTATACTTTGAAGTTTTTAGTGTTTTTTAAACACTCTACATTGGTGAAATTGAGTAATTTATGTTTCACATATTAACAATGCAATGTTAAAAGTATTTATAGTATTACGGTCCTTCCGGGTTCATATGAGAAGATGTGGCATGAGTGCCAATGAGACACCTCTCCATCCAAGTCACGATTTGTAAAAGTAATTCATTATAATGTCAAAGTACGGTCTTTAGCACGGAGTCCTGGCTCACACCATACAGCAAGCTATAAAGGGTCCCTAAAAAGTCTAGTGTAAAACCATTCAAACGAGAATGTTCTCTCAGTCATGCTTATAAGAGTTGCAACTGGATGTTAAACAACAAATGTTTAATTCATTCATCAATCAAATAAGATTTTGCATGACGTGTAAAAACGAAAACAACACGATATAAATTTCATGCATCCGAAGTGCTTTTCTGGATTTACATTCATCAGTAGCGCTCAAAATCAAATATTTGAAAGCCATTGATGTATAATCTTAGGTCCGAGTACACAGTTATTTCGTAGTGCATTTCTTTTAGACAATAAATGAAAATTAAAAAAATCCCACCTGCGCTTTCTCAATAATATTTTTACAGTGTGTTGTACTACTTTTGGGACAAATTAAATCAAAATTATAGAAAACTTCATCAGCTCTAACTCAAAATATGGACAATTTTATGTTAAGGGGGTCTTGAAATCTTTTGACAGCTTCCGAAGTGCTAATTTTTGACCTTTTCCAGCTTGACCTAATCACTACTTTACATTAATATTTAATGACCCAAATTTTTTTACAGTGTCATTTCACCCCCCCCCCCCCCCCCCCCAACTTGCTATATGAGGCATAAAACATGGAGAAATAAATTTGGAAGGGGTATAACAAAAATTGGCAAGTAACACACTGTCCACACTAAGGACTATAACGAAAATCAAAGGACGATAACTGTGTACTCGGACCATAAGGACCAAAAACGTCGAAGAGCTATATACTATAAGACATGCACATGTCTTTTCTTTTCAAATATGATGCTTCATATTTGATTTTTTGAACAGATAGTTTGTGATGATGCAGACATATCAACAAAAGTCGACATACATTAATTTTATAATTTGTTTTATTAATCTATTGATGGTTCGTTGTGCTGCAAAGTTAAACAAATCTTCACATGGGACAACATCCCTAATGCGCCTCGAAATGAGGAACTCAAAAGTCACGTGTAAAGAAAAAACCTCTGTGTAGTGATATTGGACATGTTTCTATTTTCAACAAATGACTGAACTTAATTATTTGTGGTGATTAGGAAAGTAGAGGAACATAGAATAAATGTGTAAAAACTATGGAGCTATTGAATGTGTTCAAAGTATTAAATTTTCAAAGAACTTATTGTGTTAAAAAGGGGATATTTTACCACAAGGAGCCGCATCACAAAAGGATGTTCGGGGTTTGCTAATTTACGGAAAAAGTAATCTCACTTCGTACCCCGAAAATTTAACCACATATGTGAAAATGTCACAGCTTCGAAACGAGCTATCATACATATCCAAGTTTACGATATGGACTGAGCTACAGGAAAAAACGTTACCATTACCGCCTATGTAAAAACAATTAAAGATATTGAGCAACATACATTTCTATATATATAGTTTAAAACAAAAGAATTTGAAGTAAGCTCTTACAGTCACAATAAAAAGACCGAATTTGAGTTTCTTATATACTTGAATAAGGTTTAATATGTACCAAGTAAGCGTATATTGTTTTTTTTTATAACAAAATCCTTTATATTTCAAAAACTTTCATAAATGAACTGCTATTGAATAATTTGTATCCGTACACGAATCTACCGGCATTTCCCATACACTGTGACCTTATCTACAAGACCTCTCGTTAAAAGTTCAGCAACAGCACAGTGCAAGTGTGAGAGGAATCTCATGATGAAAAAGTAAAAAAAAAAATGCAATGGAAGATATTTTAATAATAGTAATAATTGATTCTCAAAGAACAAATTTTATACAACAAATCACATTACAACTGTTGATGAATAGCTTACTTGTATTTGACAAATGACATTGCTTCTAAAAAAAAAAATATCACGGCTTTATCAATTCATTTTTTGTCGGTGCTCTGTGTTTTTGTATATATATATCAAAAGTTTCGGTCCCGTAAATGTCTGCAAAAAAAAAAAAAAACTCGAAAGATTGCGATAATTCGTAATAAATATATTAACAAAAAAAAAAAACAAAAAAAAAAACAAAAAAAAAAAACGTGTATCATGTGTATGCAGGTCTTAGTTTAGAATGTATGCATCATTTTGTTCCATAATTTCCATAATATTAAAATTACGAGACCTTCGTTTCATATGACTTTAAGAAACTGGTTTTGTTCAGAAATGAAAAATAATGGTAATATAGAACATGTTGAAAAAAGCAAAGTAGGATTCAAGATTACCAAATTGAAGGTACATTGATTTTTACTCAATTTGTCTTAAATGCAGCTAGAGAATACTTATAACAAAACATAAATAAATAAAGACATAAATATTTCTTTCATAGCAACTACACCTCTTAGAAAAAAATGTACATTGTACATTTCTGTCGCTCCCTTTGGATTTTCTATGATGTCTAAATTTGATTATAATATCATTAAAACAAATCATTTAAAAGAATAAAAATATACAATTAAAAGAAATGTTGTCATAATTTCTTCTCTGTTCTGTTCTTTATTGACTAAACTGTCACAAGTTTGTCTGAAAGTAAAAGTGAATAAAATAGTAGACTACAGTGTACATGCATAAGTGTTCATGATAAAAAAAAAACAACTCAAGATCAATATAAATCAGATAAAGCCCTATCAATAAATTGTTTATTTTCTTAAAAGTTGCACTTTGTACATTCAGCTGTTCTTTGTATAAAAGTGAAACCTAACATCCACGTATTCTAACATCAATCCGAATTCCGATAGCAAAAAAATCTTATTCGCAAGACTCCGTTTACATACTACTAATATTTTATTGTAATTATATTGCAAAATATTGATCACACGATGCTAGTATGAGGGGGGGGGGGGGTGGGGGGGGGGGGGGGTGACACAAGGGTGCTAATTTTCCAAATCCTTCTTTTTTGGGAAATTTTTCTCACTTCTAAACTTTTGTTAGAACATTTTCCCACTTCCCACTTTTTTCCAATTCTCCCGAATCCCAGATTTTGGTTTTCCTTAATATCCTATTTGGAGTCTTCAAGGGCTGTCTCCTTGTCTTGTTTGTTCTTCAGTATGTACAAAACTTATGAATAAACACATATCTGCCTTACCTAGACTTTACTGGTTCAGACTCTTTACTACAACATCAAGAAACAATGTCATGTAAGGCTTTTGTGGAACAATAATAGGCAAAAGGTGACAAAGTACTCCTGGATGACTATGAAAATAAACAGCTTCAATGCTTTTAAAAGGCAACTCCCGTTTAGTTAACAGAACACAGAACTTAACTGAATGAAAACCAACAAAACACAAAACCCAAAGCAGGGAGTCTTCACATCAGACACAAAGTGTGATACAATTGATTAACAAAATTACTGGTGTACACGCATGAACAATAATGATTCCAATTGGTACGTCGATACTACTGTCTGTTGAAGTATGGAATTTAATCATACCACGTGACACCCCTCATTATTTTTCTCTAGAAGCCATGGAATAGGCCACACACCCCTGTTTTTCCGCCAAATGTTTTAAATTTCGAACCCTAGTTTCAGATTTATTACATGTAACATAGTGCAACTCGAAACCTTAATAATGCGCCTGTTTTTCCTCTACAAGACCTACATAGCAAATAAATCAAGAGTAAGTAAATTTTGGCTCAAAATGGTCTATATATTTGTCTCTATCATTAAAAGTTTCATTTCATTTCTGCTAATTTGTTTGTTAGTTCAATTAAATAAAGACAACAAACGTGCTATATTTTTCAGGGAAAGACTTCTTTTACGTTCTAAATTGAAGTGGTGGCATGTGGTCAATCTGTTGACATGTGTAGATTTACTGTGATACTGAATGTTACCATGAAAAGGGGTGTGGCTTGTTTAATAAGCAGAAGTGGTCAATCCCATTTCATGATAGAGATGTAAATTGCAATTTCTGGACGGAATTTCTACCTTTTAAATATTTGTTTTGAACGGCGGCCGTTGCTGTCTTTTAATTTTTCGGTTTTTAGATATATCGCCTTATTTTTCGCTTGTTATTGTTCGCTAGCTTCAGACTGGTTCATGACATTGCCTATCCAGGCACCCTGAGGCCATTGCTTATTATTTGTACGTTTTGTGGAGAAAACTTTGTCGTAGGGAAAATTTTACGTATTATGGTTGGGAGAGTTTATGATTTCCATACCCTAACTTTGGACCTCACATATGTCATATGTAGCAGTTTTGTAAATTTCCCCACCTGGGGCAACTGTAAGCCATTTTCTAACATATGTACCTAGCATAGACGAAAGCCTTGCCGTAGGGAATTTAAACGAATCAAAGTTGGGAGGGGTATGGTCTCCATATCCCAACTTTGGACCTCAGCTGGTGTTCATTAACTTTACCCACTTGGGTCTTTGGGTCCAGGCAACCTCAGGCAATTGCCTATCATTTATACTTATTGATCTTTATTGTGTACTAACGCTTTGCCGTAGGGATTTTTTCAGGTATTAAAGTTGGGAGAGGGCAGGCCGATCTTCGTTCCCCAACGTTGGACCTCAGTCGTAGAAGTGCCGTAAATTTACCCACCTGGGTCTTTGGATCCAGGCAACTGTAGGCCACTTTCTATCATTTGTAACTAGCGTAGACAAAATCTTTGCCGTAGAATTAAAATTTGAAGGGTTATTTTCTCCATATCCCAACTTTGGACCTCAGTTGTAGAATTTCCTTAACTTTACCCACATGGGCCTTTAGATCTAAGCAACCTCAGGCCATTGTCTATCATTTGTACTTATTGTGGATAAAAGCTTTGTCGTACGGGAATTTTTACATGATTTACAAATTAAAACCTTTGAACTTCAGTTGTAGAAGTTCAGTAACTGTATTCACCTGGGTCTTTGGGTCTAGGCAACCATAGGCCATTGTGTATCATTTGTTTTTAGTGTGGAGAAAAACTTTGCCGAATTGATGTTTTCCTCAAATTAAAGTGGGGTGGTGAGGGTTAGGGGACATCACCAATCAGACACATCATGACCATTCATTTTTTTAATTGTTTTGTGGCTTTTTCCCACATCCCAAATTAATGGTCATATCCCACTTCCTTCTTTTTTTCCTTCTTTTTCTTAGATCCCACTTTTTACCCCCTATATCCCACATCCCAAAAGTGTGTCACCCCCTCGACTAGTCTTAGAGTAAAGCGGATTTGATCCTCTGAGGAGGCTGTAACTAAACTTCACAACATATTTACCAAACGAGGTTGTAGGAAATAGAACATGGATAAGTTGTTTCCGCGTGCTAACAATAACAGTCGCAAGAACCTATTACAGTACAAATAGAAGACGCGAATCGAAATAGTTTAGTTGGTTTCACATACCATTTCGCCTTTAGAACTTCTCCCATTTAATCTCAGCCGATTCGCAGATTATTGTCAAAAGATCTTTTTCCGAACCTACGTTTACTTTACTACATTGGTTAGAGGTATAGGGGGAGGGTTGAGATCTCACAAACATGTTTAACCCCGCCGCATTTTTGCGCCTGTCCCAAGTCAGGAGCCTCTGGCCTTTGTTAGTCTTGTATTATTTTAATTTTAGTTTCTTGTGTACAATTTGGAAATTAGTATGGCGTTCATTATCACTGGACTAGTATATATTTGTTTAGGGGCCAGCTGAAGGACGCCTCCGGGTGCGGGAATTTCTCGCTATATTGAAGACCTGTTGGTGACCCTCTGCTGTTGTTTTTTATTTGGTCGGGTTGTTGTCTCTTTGACACATTCCCCATTTCCATTCTCAATTTTATTAGTTTTTCAGAGACTGAAAAGTCGGAAAATCTAATTTGTCTGAGCTGATGACTCCTCAAGTCGTGTGGTAACATACGATGTCTGACTTGCCAACACATACCAAATACTCAAACATTCACTTGCCACTCTAATGGATCCGTATACACTATATATTGCATTGTGACTTGCAAAACCCAGAATGTTGTATACCTTCTTTGGTTTCGGTGTGGCATGCAGTATGTTGGCGAGATAAAACAGCCATTCAACAAACGTATGTATGGTCATCGAAGAGAGTACACCTGCAAGCCAGATATCCTCGTAAGTCGTCATTTCAGATCCCCTGACCATGGACACTCACAAGCTGATCTCAAAAACATTACCATCACTATCATAGACCACAACGAGTATTGGTCAAGGGCGAACAGACTTTCTCGGGAAGGTTTTTGGATAAGAAAGTAAAGGACAGTTTACTCAGGGGTCATTAATGAAAAAAAACATAGAATGAGTCCCTATCATCACTTATTTCCTGTAACTCAGGCTTCTGTACAGGAATGTTTTAATGAATTTATTTCTCCTACCAAATATCAATATTGAAAAAAATTACCAACGTATTGATTCGTGATAATTTGTATATAGCTCAAAATTATTATTTCAGTTTGACTACCAGATGAAGGATATTAGTTATCCGAAATGTTTAACATTTGTTCATGATTGAATTTTTTTTGGGGGAAGCCAACTTTGCCAGGAAGTAGCATAGTATTTGTATTGATTTAAAAATTTTATACAGAAAATTTACAAAAATCGACAAACAATGAAAATTGAAGTCAGCAAAGAAGTGCTGAAATAAAATAAAAATCTGATGGAAAAAAAATATATACTCATATTTTCACTGTGTACTACAAGGGGTCTGTGACATTACAATAATAATGTTATTATACATGTTATAATGTCATTCACAGAAAGAAAAAAAAAGCAGTCAGCAGCGCAGTCGATATTTCGACATGCTGTCATAGTTTATATTTTTATCAATTCAACTTATATGGTGAATGTTTATAATACCGAATAATAATGTATGTAAAAATGTTTAAGTAATATCTAGATACTCACACTTTCTTTGCTTTTCTGAACAGGCTCCAATTGAACTTTGTAGTCTGTTTTTTGAAGCAACGTACAACATGTATGACTATTTTCCTCTAAAAGATGATTTCAACAATTTTGAATAATGTCGATTATTTCCTGAGTTTTGAATATATCCAATTTAAGATCTTTAACTGTTTGAATTTTTTTTTATACTTGATGATAACATTTAAATTTACATGTTTAAGCTGTCTTCAAGAAAAGAACCTAAGTTCAAATAGTTGGTCCGTTTAAAAAAAAAAACATGTCATGTTTTCGTGCATGTTTTTAAAATACTTTGCTTAACGACTATTTTGAATCTACCGATAATAATTTCTGATATAAACTGATTCACACAATGGTTATACTAGTTATCAAAGGTACCAGGCTTATAATTTCATACGCCAGACGCGCGTTTCGTCTACATAAGACTTATCAGTGACGCTCTGATCAAAATAGTTATCAAGCCAAACAAGTACAAAGTTGAAGAGCATTGAGAACCAAAATTTCCAAAAAGTTGTGCCAAAGGTAATCTATTCCTGGGATTAGAAAATCCTTAGTTTTTCGAAAAAATCATACTTTTAATTTGTAAACAGGAAATTTATAAAAAAAAATTATCATATAATTGATATTCATGTTTACACCGAAGTGTTGACTACTGGGCTGGTGATACCCTAGTGGACGAAATGTCCACCAGTTTTAATATAGTTGGTGCTAGCTTTTGTGCATTATTGTTTTATTGTCCAGATTGTCGGGTATCATTGTCTCATTTCTCGGGAAATGTTAACCGATTACACAATGAGGTCAGGATTCTTTCGAAACATCGATAGTTTTACATATGGTAAAGATGACACACGGAATACTGTTATTCAATTCACGTTTTTATCATACATAATAACATTGACGGTACCAATTTTCTTGCACCAGATGCCAATTCGACAATACATGTCTCTTCAGTGATGCTCGTGGCCAAAATATTTGAAATCCAAAGCTTATATAAAAGATGAAGAGCTATAATCCAAAAGGTCCAAAAAGTATAGCCAAATCCGTGAAAGGAATCAGAGCTTTGCATGAGGAAGATACATTCCTTAATTTATAATAATTTCTATCATTTTGTAACAGCAAAATTTTAATAACACAAAACATCCATATTTTCATGCCAGTACCGAAGTACTGGCTACTGGGCTGGTGATACCCTCGGTGACTAATAGTCCACCAGCAGAGGCATCGACCCAGTGGTAGTAATAAAATTGACGGTACCAATTGTCTTGCACCATATGCGTATTTCGACAATACATGTCTCTTCAGTGATGCTCATGTGACTTCTGAATGTATTTAAAAATCACGTGAACCAAAATATTTGTTTAGCTATTGAAAAGATTAACAGTTTATTATCTTGTGTCTTTCTTAAGCCGTTAACATAGTTAATGCATTTTTTCATTATCTATGCATACAATCAAATAGCAAATTGATGCGAACTTGCTCGTATTCATTTTTGTTTTTAGTTGATTTAACTTCGGTATTGTTTCTGGCATTTTTTTTATCGAACAAGATGCACGGGCATTGTCATTTTAAATTATTGAACATATGGGTATATACCTTTTATTATCAAATTATTGAATGCAATAAGCTTCACAGGAAAAGTTTTTTAATGAAGTTAAGATCGAAACTGTTAAAGTGATCACACCCAGACTTAGATTTTCGGAGTAACATCAATTATATTCACCATATAAAATAAATCAAAGTAAATGTTAACTACCTGATTCACTCTTCAATCTGTCCTTTGCCATCTGATTCAATAGCTTAACATACTGTGATAAGAAAATCTTGTTATTTTTTACGTAATTCAATTTAATGTTTTAATGCAGTGTATATATGCACGTCAGCGTATTGTATCTGATCTCATCATTTCAGGAGGAATGCAACAGATGCTAGAATTAAGTCCTTCTAAACGTTGAGACTGATGCTACCAAAGATTTTATATGAAACAAAATCACACAATGTTGAAAATACAAATCTTTAAAACTAATAAGATATAAAACAGTACTTAGTAGAGTATTTTTTTATCACATATTTCAACAGCATGTAAACTGGTTGTTATTGATGAAAGAAGAAAATGTGTTCTTGACAATTTCATGAATTTAAAAATTAGAAAAAAATGCGAGAACATATTTGACTCATAATGTTTCATAAATCTTTTCTTTTGGTATCCGGTATTTTTTTAAACTGACGATACAGATATGTAAAACTTAATATTTTTTATAATTTCAATGAGAAATATGTATGTAAACTGTTTAAATGAGAATGCTTTGATATATGCTCAGATTTAGAAAAAAAGAGATTTGATATGATTGCCAATGAAACAACCATAAATTACATGCCAAATGACGTCAATGCATTGAGCTATTGTACATCGTACAGCAGCAACATAAACAGTTACGTAAGCTGTTAAAGACCCCGAAATTACAAAATTCTATCGAAAGGAAATTAAAAAAACAATAGTCTGATTCACGTATGAAATAATAAACGAAAAGCAACTGTGATGGACAGCCAATGAGACTTTTCTCTTGAATTAAGACATGCAAACCCACATGTGAATTTGTGGAACTTAAAATATTTACGAGCATTCGAACGAAACCAAGAAGACGACAAAACCAAGTAAGGCAAATATAAATATATATATATATAAATGTCTAAGAATATAATTTAAACACGCTAATTAATACATTAAAAACTTCTATTATACTTTAAATAGAAATACGCAATATTTCGCGAAACAAATTAGCTTCATCAGGCGTGTGCATCTCTCAAGGTGAAATTGGATGCATGGCAAACAAATATTTTTGTAGCTTAGTCTATACAAGATTTGAGGAAAAGTGTAACATATTTATTGATGTTGCATAAAATATGTGTGTAGCTACAACTACATAAAGTTGGAATAAAAGTTTAAGACATTTATATTTTTTTATTAATTATATGAATTTCTATAAATCGATTTGTATGATTTCAAGATAATTATTGTTTTGATTTGCTTTTAAATCTTTTTCGTCTCTGTCATTGAGTCCATCAGGTTCAAGAGTTCGTAACTGGTGCATCCAAAATCTCTCTCCTTTGTCGTCCTTGTGTATCCCAATTTTGATTTTTCTCAATGATTTGAAATGTGACGTTTTCAAAATCACATCCTGCTCGTAAAAGGTGTCTTGTTATTGGGCAGTTTCTTTTTTTTGTGTAAAATGACCGATGATTATTTACTTGGATGTTAAAAGGTGTTTCTGTTTCACCAACATATTGTAATTTAATATCCATTACTAACGAAGAAAAGCTAATACGATATTGAAAGAATAGAAAGTCAAAATTACAAAAACAAGCAACAAAAGAATTTCACCAGAGATGGTCTTAAATAACAATTTTCAAATTTTGCCTGATATAAATAATATTGTTATTAAACAAGCAGACAAAGGAAGTGCAGTTGTAGTGATAAACAAAACCGACTACATTGAAGAAGGGAATTGTCAGCTTTCAAATACAAAATTTTACAAACATTTAGAAAGTGATCCTACAAAAGAAATAAGTAAACAAATTAATGAGGTCCTTTCAGATATGAACAGCAAAACACACATAGATGACGACACGTACGACTATCTACGCCCTGATGAAACCTGCACAACCGGTCGATTTTACTTGCTCCCATAAAGAAAGGATTCCGGGAAGACCTATAGTATCTGCAAATGGCCATCCAACCGAAAAAATATCTGAATTCATGGATTACCATCTTACACAACATGTTAAAACAATGCCATCTTACATTCAAGATACAACAGATTATTTGAAGAAAATGGATTCATTAAATCCCTTACTAAACAACACAATTTTGGTATCGATGGATGTGTCTTCTTTCTACACAAATATTCCAAAAAATGAAGGAATAGTCGCTTGTGAACAAGTATAGAACAATCGTAAATCCCAAACAGGCTGTCTGGTTCAGTTGCTGTGACTAGTGCTGGAAAGCAACAATTTTTTATTCAACGACCAGCACTACTTGTAGGTTGACGGTACCAGTAAAGGAACCAAAATGACACCTTTTTTTGCCAACATTTTCATAAGGGGTCTCGAAGAACGCATCCTTTCGAATGTACCATACAAACTCTTGTCTTGGCTCCGTTATATTGATGACATCGACATCAAATATAACGAAACTGCAGAACGTCTGCAAGAATTTCTCGTTTTCTGTAACAACTTTCATCAATCGATAAAGTTCACATCTGAAATTTCAAATGAGAAAATTGCGTTTCTCGACACCACCATAACTTTAGAAAACGGAGTCATGACAACCGACCTTCACACCAAAAAAACTGATCAACACCAATTTCTCTCTCGGAAGAGTTGTCAATCGAAACACTGCTCCCGGAGCATTCCGTACAGCCAACCCATCAGGTTAAAACGAATTTGTTCATCGGAATCAAAATTAAACCATCGTTTGGGGCAACTTAGACAGAAACTTAAATCAAGAAGTTATAGGAACAAAAATATTTCAGAATCTTTCGGTAAAGCAAAAAATAAAAAAGACCGAACAAACCTTCTTGAATACAAAGAAAAGACGGCCCCAGACAAATAAGATACCGTTTGTTGTTAGCTTTCATCCTGTCCTTACAAATCTTTCATCAATTGTTCACAAACACTGGCGTCTTATTGAAAATGATCCTTCCTTAAAAGAGATTTTTTCATCACCCCCCGTTATGGCTTACCGCAGACCCAAAACCTCAAAGATTTGTCTTTGTTCTATTATTTATATTACTTTTACTGTTGAATGGTTTTATGTGATATCCGTTTGACGTGGCTCGGTACTTGTTCATCTCGTCAATGTGTTTGTATTGTCTTTCAATTTTTGGTGTCGTGCTTTGTATATGCGACTTTTTGTATTTCTTTGGTTCTTATAAAGTGACTCTGTACTTTAAAAGATCTCGTCAGTATGATATTGTTCTAGTTTATGTCGTTATGATATATTTCAATTATGAATTAATAAATACGCTGAACCATAAACGTCAAAATCATTCTATCGCGTAGTGGAATTCACTATTTGTGGATTCTTACTAATTCTATAATTATATAACTTTTGGACTATTTTCAATCTCGGTCTATTTCTGTAATTTATTCTTGCATACTTTTGATTTTTTTTAACCCTATATGCTTACATTGCCAATGTAAATTTTAAAATTGTTTTATACACATTGAACGACAAATTTATGTGACGTTTAAAATTTTCTGACATTAGACACTCAAATCAATAAATGTGTTTGTAGACAGATGTTTTTATTTTCTGTTAAATTGTTCCTTTTAAAATGGTTATACGATGATGACTGATAGTGGGGATTCGTATAAATACTACATATACTTTTTGGACTATTTTCAATCTCGGTCTATTTCTGATATTTATTCTTACATACTTTTGATTTTTTAACCCTATATGCTAAAATTGCCTATGTAAATTTCAAAATTGTTTGCATGCACATTGAACGACAAATTTATGTGAAGTATAAAAATTTCTGACGTCAGATACACAAATCAATGAATGTGTTTGTAGGTGGATTTTTTTTTGTGTTCTGTTGGATTATTCCTTTTAAAATTGTTATACGATGATGACTGATGTACCCATATTTTGACTATTTTATTTATTGTGTCTGTTTAGTTAACGCATCAATGTAAATATAACGGAATGTGATGAGACTGTCATCAAAGTGAGAGGGTTAGCGATATTTAAACCAGGTTTAATCCACCATTTTCTACATTTGAAAATGCCTGTACCAAGTCAGGAATATGATAGTTCTTGTCCATTCGTTTTTGATGCGTTTTGTTATTTGATTTTGCCATGTGATTATGGACTTTCCACATTGATTTTCCTCTAAGTTCAGTATTTTTGTGATTTAACTTTTTTTCTAGTAACATCCAAAGTATCTAAACAGGAGATATCAACAATCGGAGGTTATAAACCATGCGGAAGGGGCAATTTTTGTGAGGGCCTCAAGGTAGATTATCGAAAGCTAATTGAGTCACCCTCTTTAAATAAAGTCATTACTTACTTACTTACTTACTAATTGTAAGTGCTGCAAAGTCGCCAACATCGAAACCAAATTCGTCAGCACAGTCACAAAGAAAAAATACAACATATTTATAACATCAAATTGCAAAACGCAAAATTGCATTTATGTTCTAACGAGTGGAACTTGACAATTAAAATAGGTTGGTGAAACAGAAACACCATTTAACATCCGAGTAAATAATCATCGGTCATTTTACACAAAAGAAAGAAACTGCCCAATTACAAGACAACTTTTACGAGCAGGCATGGAGATCTTATATATATATAAATATAAACAAGTTAAACGAATACAACAAAACGGACTGTTGTTTTCTTTAGGCTATTTAGGAAATATAATTATAATGTAAAAACAATTCCAGGAATTATCAGTATTGTCTTGAGGATAAATGTTCATAAATTACTGAAATAAAACTGTCCTATGATATATATTCAAAAAGTTCACACAACAATCATCATGCGTACCAAGTGTTGAGTAGATGTGGACTATGGTTGTCCTGGTTTCAAAACTTTTATCCAAAATCGTACCTGATAATAAATCGATTTCACACTATCACAATTAAATGTTCCGTGAAGTAAAAGATGGCTTAAAGCCTCATTCTGAATTTATTTCATGATGATGATCGCGTAAGAATGAATTTTTGTATATTTCAAGTTAATGTGACCGCAAAATCTAATTTACACAAACATACATTTACCTGTAAATTAACAGACCAATGAACGGATACACAGACAAACTGACGCTTTAATCGAAAACTATACCAGAAATTGCTGTAAGCGGAAAACAACATTGAAAACAATCTATACGTCTGCAATTTGATGTACCGATATGCTAATTATTAGCTTAGCACTATTAGACTAATATATACTTACATATCCTTTTCCCGTTGTTATAAGCATACAATTTATCAAATTAGCTGGAATCATGACAACATGGAAAGACACATCATAAATATCACTTGTGCCTACAAATACAGTAAAGTTCGAAATTTTGGAAATATGTAACTCATTACTTTACGCAAAGCTGCTAATGTTACAGAATATTCATTATTATATATTTTTTTCATACTTACAATCAATACATAACAAACAATCTGTTGTATCTATAGCTTGGATAAAATAACTGAAAAAGTCCCATGTATCTTTACAAATGTTCGACAAGACACTCAAGTAATTGATATTATGCATAATGTCTTTTGGATTGTGAGGACATGACTATAACAATAGTCAAGACTGCACATTCATTTTCATGACCATGTCTATATGAAAACAAGATTTCATCATATATATGTATATATATATATATATATATAAACGAGTCTAAATTGAAAACTACGTTCAAACCTATGATTGCGTTGGATAAAACCGCAATTTTCATACGTGTACATGTAAAACAAATTTCGTTGTAGAAGAGTCTAAAAACAGCACAAACAACATTTTCCAAAAGACCAAAAAGTGAAAAAGTATATTTAAACAAAACGCATTTGACTAACAGGTCGAACAACTGATGTTCTTTAACCCTGCTGACTGCCATTGACGATTGCCAAAAAAAATTGATCACAAGATGTAACAAAATGAATCTTTATATAAATTTAATACTAAACAGATTTTTTTTTAACTTGTGGCCACGATGTTCTACCACAAACATACGGTGTCAATATTTATTCAGTACACCAGATCCGGATTTCGACAATAACTGTCTCTTCAGTGATGTTAGGGATCGAAACGGTATTAGGAAGGCCATATAAAAAGTACCCTCATTTTTAGAAAAAGTACCCTCATTTTTAGATAGACTCTTGAATTTAAAGAGTCAATGTAGGATGAACGGATCATATAAACCGGAGGGAAAATATGATACAAGCCCAAACGAAAAAATATAAACGAGTCTAAATTGAAAACTACGTTCAAACCTATATGAAATAGTGTAAAATTCGAAGCAATGTTGATGTTTATTCTCTGGTGAAAAACTCCTTACTATGACTGTGTATCCTTTCCTTGATATTAGTCTTAAATTTGATAAATCACAGTGCGTTGTTGTTCATCCTAAAAACAGCAATTTATTGATTCATTTTGAACTTTTGTATTTAATATTTCTACTTTGACAACATCCTAGTTCCTTGCCACTTCATACACGATGACCACCAAAACAAAGATATTATCAAACGTAAAGATAGTTTATTGAGTTTTATTATTTAACATAGTTGTAAATCTTCAATGATATAGGATTAGGTACTATTTTAAAGTGGAATAGTATTTGTCGTTTTCTCTATGTAGACATTCAATACATCAATAAGATGTATGGACATGATTTTTATTATTATTATTATTTATATTATAATTACCAGTAAAGTAAACAATGTTATGGTAATAATATCGCACTATAACTTGTACATTGCTCAGATACCGTTGATTTTTTTTATACAAAATTTGTAAAAAATAAAAATAAAAATAACAAATTATATAATTTCATACGTCCGAAGCGCTTATCCTGATGTACCTTGACCAGGACGTCTCATAGCCGAATATATTTACTACCCTAGATACTAAAACCAATAGCGAATTTTTACCTAAGTTTTGTTTTGCCCATTATTGTATGGCATACATGTATTACGAGGGTCAATTCAAAACTATATCAAAGTTTAGATCTTTTAATTTGCACTTACAGTGCACTAAAATTTGAAAGAACATCATATTGTTGGTAAATGTTACGCAAATTATTCGTGCAATATTTGTTTCGCGTAATACCAAGAAGGGGAGCTTTTTACCTATTGCGCATTGGAAAGTTTTGGTTAACATGATGTTGGTTAGTAATTAATGATGAAACACATAGTTTACCATTCTCACCTGAACTTTAATATTAAATTGTAGGCTTGTCGGATTTGTAGTTGTGACGATTATGTCATGGGGGGGGGGGGGTCATTTTGTGTAAGAATATAGCTTTATAACAGTGAACTAGAATTTGACGGCAATCAATGTTTACATGAAAACTAAAAACAAATAGGCTTGTAATTGTAATTCCAAAGACAAATATGACGGAAACATCATACATGAACATTTGTTTGTTAGAATGGATAATAAGTATTCGGTAAAACAATTAATTGATGAGTGATAATTTTGAAAACGCATCACATGGTTTTGAGTATGTGCATATATAACTGTAAGTCAAATTTTTTAACAGTACTGAATTTACAGTATGAAAATATCTAAAAAAATAAATAAAAATTCTTAACAAGACTGAACATTTTTAGGTTCAGACTTTACATATGATGATTCGATTATATTGACCGTTTATAAATACACGAATTAACCAAACTAGCAACAATATTTTTTCTGTCAGCGAACAATTGCTCCAAATGTTTATAAAACAAGTTGTCCCAAATATCGGACTAACATATTTCCAATTAGATATAAAATTGCAGACTCTTTGTTGTCAGTCTACCTAATGCATAAGTTTTATAGTCTCAGGACGAAAAGAGCTCAAGATATTCATGATATTGTATAAATATTGTTGATTCTTTAGTTCTGTATGTTTCCCTCTAGATTCTTTGAGTATGTTGGTATTTAAGTCCCTGTCCTTTTAAAAAATAAAACAAGAAAGAAGAAAAACAAAAAGCCGTAAAATTTTAAATATTGTGACAATTTTCTCGGTAGTGTTATCTCCGACAGCAATTACTATGAATCATTAAGATTGAATGAACTATTCAAACAACGGTCATGACAAAATGAAAAATATTTCTATGATAGAATATAAAGCTGTTCTGCATGAGGTAAATTTTTGATGTTTTGGTTCGATAACTACAGAAAGGTGAACGACTTTTAAAGCCTTAACAGTTTATTTCCAATCTTAAAAGAATATTTCAATATAACATAAAAAAGATGAAAGAATGCCATTACACGAAGTTAAAACTAATTATCAAATACTGCAAAATACTATAAAATTTCAATTCAAGTCATCACGATATAGCAAAAATATAAAACGTAGAATGAGGGCATATTTTACAATAAGACTGTTTATAGCAGGGTCAATGTTACTTACGATAATAAAGCACTGTTACCTTTTACCTTAATTTTGATTTTTTCTTGATACTGCACAATCCCAATCCGAGTCATACACGATCAAGCAAAATAAAACGTAGATTAAGGGCATGTGACATTGACAAAGGTCAATCGCTAGTTATGTGTGCTTGTAAGGAGTAGTTTCAATACGATTTAGAGTGAAAAAGGGTAAAATCCAAACTTTTTGTAATGGATTGCAATCAGACTTTTACCAAAGTTAGCGTGACTTACTTTAAATTTTGAAATAAAAAAATTGTTATTTGGAATAGAATGTTTTGTTTTTTATACATGTTGTTATAAATCGGTTCTTTGTGTCTATTTCTTATTACTCGTGTTCAATTTCTAAATTTGTGCTTTTTTATACATTTTTAGATATTTATTGTAATTTTGATTTTTGAGATAACATGATAAGTTTTAAACATTTTTTTGCTTGTACAGCCCGATTGTCTGTTTTATTTTACCATTCTCATGTCTATAATTTTGTTGATTATCAGTTCATTAATTTATTTGTAAGATATTTGAGTGCAGATAAATATAAACATTTTCTGTTTCATCTTTTTCCCAATAAGTGATATCTTCTCATAAGTTAAATTTAAAACCTGGGCATTCATGTTTTATTGTAAATACTTGTATTTGTTGAATTATAATATGTTGTAAAGCGCTAAGAGGAATTTGCATTGTCATGCAAGTAAATTTTACTCAAATCAATTCCAAGTGAATTTAAATTCACATGAATGTCACATGAAATGCACATGAGTATCACCTCAATCGAGTTTATACGTGAAATGTACGTCAATTAAATCATTTCATGTGAGTTTCATACGAATCTCAAATGAAATGCACGTGAATTTCAAGTGAAAATTTCATGAAACATCTAAACTTTCATATCTAATCAATACTATGAAGAATATCATTTTTTTGTAAAGTGCACGTGAGATTCATGCAAATCTCACTCACGTCACTGCAAACTACTCAGAGTATGAAAAGACAATTTTTGTGTAAGGTCGAGTGCAGATTTCACTTGACAAGTCTCGACATAATATCGACAGTACTTTACTTTACTTAACTGTACTCGACTTTAGTCTCGACTTCCTTCAAAAATCTGATTCAGTACTTGTTATAGTCTGAAATGGTCTCGACAAATGCACGACCAATCTCGACAAATTTTCGACCAGCCTCGACAAATGCTCTAATCTCGTAATTTGACACCAAAATGAACCGAACTACAAAATAAGTAAAATCTGTGCACAATGGTGTTTTTAGACTCTGAGCAGTTTGTAGTGTGTGAAATTCACATGAAACTTTTCAAGTGGGTTGCATGTATCAGCTTGTTTGAGGTGAATCTCACGTGCAATTACAAATGTATTCATGTTATTTTTTGTTGTAAACCAACTGGTAATGACTAAATAAATGTGATAAACATACGTATAAAAATCCATATGTTAGTGCTGAAGACTACTGCTGCCATCAGAAAAATAAAAGTAATAGTGAAGCAACCTACAAATACAAAATTGAATATGTACTTTGTGTTTCAGACATTATCCGAAAACTAAATCAGAAATATTCTTTAACGCATATAAGCATGGATTGATAAGCTTATTTGACTAATCAATTTTATGACCATAACATATAATTCATCATTACTCCCACAAGTTATTGCATTTACATATTGTAAAGAACACTAATTGATCATCTAAAATTCTTTTTAGAGCCATGCGGGAAGTCTTTCAAGGTTCTGTGCATGCTAGGTATTTTAAGTATTTACGTATGCTTAGGTATCTCAAGCTTGCTTTGTGCCGATATTTTAAATTTCGACTTGACTTTTACATGAAGCAGTTGGACAAATGTACAAAATTCTATTCTGGTAAAAATAATGATACATCTTTGGGCATGATAACGAATGAAAATGTTTCTAATTATCAAAACAGAATTTATGATTGTGCATTTATGCTAAATGTTCGAGTGTAAATAACATATACAGTACAAAATAAAACATAAAACCAATATCTGACACCCTTATACCGTATCAAGGTCTCAAATGCGTTATTTGGTAGATTTTCATCATTTCTGGATTTTCGAATTCACAGGCAAGTGGGTTGATAATATCTTCATTTTGATTGAAAAATAGGTATTACCAGTTGTCTCAATTGTATTTTTTTTTGGGATATATCTTTTTTAGAAAGTAAGATACGTAGAGAATATTGTAATGTTTTTATGTCTATTTTTGTATAAATTCCTATTTAGTTTCAACATCAAACCCATCAAATCATCACTTATATCCATTAAGGTCAAGTAACAGTAAATGAACGCCGTCTAGCGGATTCCGCGAAATATTGCTACGTTTTGTACGAATTACGTCCCTTTGACCAGATTTTGCAATGTTAAAATTGCACCCGGCGACTTTTCGTTGGGACAATGTCAACAGTAAATTTGACGGAAAGTATGTTACTTCTAGGAGAATGAACTTGTTTTTCTAATATTAAAAATTAAAAATGAATATGAAAACAGTCCTGAAGACGATCTTCAAAATGAAAATCAGTACGTAGGGTGGTAGAGTTTGTATATCTGCCGACCAGTTAAAACAAGTGTGAAAACTGTTGCTCACTATTGTGATGAGAAAAAACAGTGTGGTCTCGAAAGTATTCTATATGTAGCATGTCAAAACTGTTCTTTTAAAAACCCTATATTCACTTGGAAAAGACATTGTGTAGCAGAAAATAAGCAGAAGCTAGGGGTGCAAGTTTAGGAGATTAATACTAAAGTTAAAACTTAGTATTGTACAGTAAGATTCTCCCATATTTTGAAAATTATTACACCAGTCGGAACAAGTAAAAATATTTTCAAATTAGAGAGAAGGAAATGAACCACATAAACTAATACTGGTCATAAATTCGCCGCTGCTGTCAGTCAGTCATAGATGGCTTTAAACTATAATACACTTACATTAATTAACCTTGTTCACGGTTGAAACAATAGTTTAATATTCATACACAGTTTCTAGACTATAACAAATTAAAAATAAGCAAAAATGATGTTTCACGTACATCTGTTTTTATGTCATATGTCTCAACCTCCTGGCGAATGTCAAAATTGAATAAAAAAGTTTGCAAAATTATAAAGAATAACAACGGAAAATAAAATAATTATCTAATATAATAGTGTAGACCATGTACAGAATTTTACAAAATCGTTAATTGAAGATTTTACAGAATAAGCGTTATATCTAAAGATAAAGAACATTTAGGTCTTCACTTCATATGGACCCTTAAAAATCGTTGGATTATCTCGTTGTTGCTGGTCAGTAATGAATAAAAAATCACTGGTCAATTAAAGGTTGTTGTAAGTCATGCAATATATTCTTATGTTCCTGTTCCCCTTATAACTTCCAATTTTATTAAAGTTTACATTCATCAAAGCCTTAGTTTAATTTAGTTTCCTGTCATTACTACCCCCCCCCCCCTTTATTTGTCGCATGTTGTGTATCATGTACTGATTCTATATATACTTCGAGCATACATATGTACACTTCTGAAACAATAAACATTTAGTAAACTTTTTAAAACGTTTATGTAAACTTGTATACAATAAATTTTATACAGAACAAATAAGATATTAACAAAGATGTCAGTTTGTCTGCGTGTTTTACTTCTTAACTTGAAGATGTATAAAAAACCACACGACACTCTTTCAAGAATTTGTAGAATCATTGATATAATGTTTGTTTATATATGCGATGTTAAGCAGCAGTATATGGACAGAACACGTTCTGTTGTGATATAGTACCAAAACACAAGCTTTTACATGTTCCGCTGCTAAAAAAACCGTTTTTTTTTCAAAAGTGGCCAAATCATATATCGGAATGCAGTTAAAGTGTAAACAGATGACTTACAAGATAGTCTAAGAGATTTATGAATTGGTTACCAAAAAATGACAAAGTTCAACTTTCTCTCATTAGAGCAAATAATAATAAAGATCAAAACCCTGACCACATGCAGACAGCAAAGTATGTTCAAGGATTCAAACTAGATGTTTTGCGGAAAAACTATAAACTATAAAAGGAAACGGACGGAAGGACGGGCGGTCAGACGGAATGACGGACGGACAGATGTACAGGGGTAGTTGAGGGGGCATAAAAAATATAGCTTCAATTACATCTTTTATTGCGTCAACTTGTATACAATAACCCTGATGATTTCTATTTTTAAGATTTTACCATTTTTGCGTTCATGTACTTACAACATATTTTTGTCGGAATTAGTAATTGTTTTAGATATGTATATTGATAATGAACATACTTGTATCACATTTTTACAAGGTATAATTTCTTTTTAAAATGTTCCATAAAAGAGGGTCTGATTGGGGTTTACGGAATACAGAATAATGGACAAAAATTGCAGAATAAAATGCAAAAAAGAAAAAAAAAGAAAAGGTGTATAATGAGGTGCTTAAATATAAAGAATAAAGAATATTGGTAATACTAAATAAAAATTTATGATAATTATCCAGACTCTTATGATAAAAAGAATCTATCAATACGAAACACATAATCATCGTGGATAATCAACACGAAGAACGTTGGAAATTATTAGCATGATAACTTGACGTTATATAATAAAAATTACGACGTCACGAATTTTTATGTTTTTTTTTTGTCAAAATGTTGGGTTTGAGTCGCTTCTACAGGGAAAACGAAGTCGGTGACCATATTTTTTTTAATATCATCTAATTCGTAAGACAAAGAGGAAAAAATATTAATTTTGAAAAAAATTCTATGGAGCGGTTCTCGTGATTTATACTAGAAATCGAAAATTGTAGAAGAAAAATATAGATTCACCCTATATATTCAATGTAATTTAGTATCCTCTCAGACCATTTTAAAAAAGGATTTTTCATGAAAACGAAGTCGGTGACATATACTTTTTTTTACATTTTCTGATGTATATTTTCAATATCTAATTGAGTTCTAAGTTTTAAAAAAATCTATGGGCTAGTTTATTTACTGATCCTTGACCTTAAGTAGAATGCATTATTAATAACTATTGTCTTTCTAATGTTGATTAAATTGCATTGATTTCAAAGATCGTTTATCCTTAATAGCAAGCACTATAGCACAACCGATTTATAACTTTAATTCATGATATTAAGACGCAATACGTATTGCAACATAAAAAGAAGCAAAGATGTGTTTATTATTAGGGTAATTAAAACCAGAGCCAATTTAGTCAAGGTTGACACAAACTACAAACGTACGTACATAGCTTCCACATCTTCGTTATTTTGAGTTCTGCTACAGTCAATACTGTTACTATAAAAACCTATAAAAATACAAAAAAAAAGCTTTTTATTAATAAAGAAATAACAGACGAACAATTCTAATATGACGTCCTTATTACGCCTTGTATACAAAGCCGTGTTCTAGCTAATTAGCACAAAATATGTTTGACGCACTTACTGTTTATATTCTTGTTATTTTCATTTTAATCCTTATGAAGTATATATTTTTAACTACTTTCATTACATATTGTTTATCAAACAACATATTTTTAAACTCCTATTATTTTTGATTATTTTTAATCATGTTTAATATAAGGATTCGATGTATATATATACTTCATGGGGAGATAACGGGAACAACCGAACATTTCTAAGGTATTTTCGTACGCTTCGATCTATAAAATTACTGTAATGTCCTGTGAAAATTGAAATAATTCCTTCATGTCATGCTCTATGCTTATTTTAAATTGAGTAGACATTATACATGACCATCTTTTACACGTCGCTTACGCTCAATGTAAAATTTCGACAAATGTTATGCCTACCTATGTTAAAATGAGCATCGAGCATGACATGAAGGAACTATGTCTTAAGTATTGAGATAAGACACATTTTTTTATCTTATCTTTTCGTCATAGTTAACCTCAAACTCCAAACGTAGTTTACAATATTTTTACTTATATGGTAAACACCTTTTTTTTTGTATAAGAGATAATCAAAATTGTTATCAAAACATCTAAGTGACTAACACTTGAATGACGAATCAATTTATCTTTTTAATTTTTGGTGTTTTAACACCACTTTTAAGCACCGATTATAAGCTCTTTATCCAGAGATTAAGAGTCACGAATAAACACATGTTTATATGTCAACTTTCAAACTATTTTAAAGCACAAACATTTTTTTTTTATATATATTTATAAATAAATCCTATCTGTAAATGTCCTTATAAATCGTCTCTTAATGTAAAGAAGACATATTATACAATCACAACAACAATAATACTAGACAAACTAGCCGGATTCATCCGTGAACTGTTTGGATTGTCAAAACGGGAGCAAGTAAAAACTCAAAGAAATCAATAAACATGTCGATTTGTAACATACATGTACTAATTAATAGAACAAAATTATACAATTAGCACAGACAGAATAAAATCTAAATCATAAGATTCAATATAAATGTGAACTCGTGTCCTAGAAGTTTGATCATCTTAGTAGTTTTATGTTATTCTAATACGAATAATTGAAATTGCAAAAACAATAGACTCACAGCTATTAAGCAGATATCCAGAATTCCAAAGAAAATCTTGCTGAAAATTTCACAAACATAGTCATACTGAAATGGTTTTCCTTGTATACCTACAAAACATGCATATGGTTTAATACTAGTCATCTTGGGGTCCTCTTTTGCTTACTGTTTGGTATGAGGCAAGTTTCCGTGTTGTAGACCATACTTTGTCCTGTAATTGTTTACGTTTCAGGATTTGGTTTGATAATTGTCTCACATGCACTCATACAACTTCTCCTTATTTATAGATCTATTTAACGTGTTCAGTCAATGTAATAAAGAAAGTGTAAACTATTCTAATCGTAACGATACACTTTATGATAACATAACGCGAAGGTAACCTAGAGTAGAAATGTTAGATTTTTGTTCTCACCAGTGATAGTCCTAAATTATATATAAATTGAAGACTGGACATCTCGTATTCTAAGAATGTGGATGTCGTTAAGTTAAAAATCGCACATGATGTGGAGTTTTGATGTAAAAAGTATATTCAACAAATAATAGAAAACCGTCAAAAATATTATAGAAAAATGCAATGTTTTGAATTGTGTTTTTAATAAAAGTTTAAATGACATTGACTTGAGAAATCCCTTGCTTTCACTTCATAATCAGTTGTCAAGAAAGACAATACTACAACATTACTTTTCAAAAACCTAATTATCACTGTATTATACTTTATTAAGTAACACAGGAAGATAAATCTGACCTAAACATGATGTTTACATGTTTGTGCTTAACAATGATTTGTTGAGTTGTCTACATAAAATGCGTCTTATATAGTTATGTGCAATTAGGGATCTGACGCCATAATGGAAATCGTATCTATGAAATTTTTAACATAAAAGGGACAAATATTTCATTTTGAGATGTTTTCATCTTTTTTTAAATACTTTGAAGGACAAAGTTATTTTACTTAAATCTTGGTCTTTTTCTGTAACTATTTCTTACCTAACTTTTGATTTTTTTTCAACCCTGTATACCACTATTCTCCATGTGAAAGGATAATTTTTAAAAGACTTTGAACGACAAAAATATTTTATATTTATATTAAATTCTGGTGCCAAACACGCAACACTTATCAATGAATGTGCATGGTTGTTAAATTTGACAAATGCTTTTTGTGCTTACTATTAAATATTTGTTTGTTTCTAATTGAGATTGTGGCAATGTGATGACTGCGTTTTGACAATTTTGCCTATTATGTCTGTTTTGTTCACGCATCTTTCATTGTCGTTATAAATATAACAAAGTGTGATGCGACTGTCATAGAAGTGTGAGGTTTAGCGCTATAAAACCAGGTGGTTCAATCCACCATTTTCTACATTTGCAAATGCCTGTAGCAAGTCCGGAATATGAATGTTGTCGTTTGATGCGTTTTATCATTTGATTTTGTCATTTGATTAGGGACTTTCCGTTCTAAAATTTCCTCGGAGTTCAGTAATTTTGTGATTTTACTTTTTACAACATCATTTTGACGCTCCTTATCGTGGGCGGCATATGAATTCTAGAATATTTTGTTTAAGCTTTCAAGCTTCTTGGTTGGTAGAATTCCAATGGACAGGACGATGTGCAATTTTCAAGTATCCATTCAGAAGATACAAACAAAAGGTACACATGCACTGTGGAACTTGTGTCAATTCCAAAATGAGTACACATGATCGATGCATCGACATGATATACATACCCCATCATGCATGGATAACCCGCATCGCTAATCCAACTTCGGTCACATGTCACACTTGAGAAAAAGACATATGTATATTTATAGAACAGACAACGATGCTTGTATACTAATATCATGATCTGAGACTATAAAAACATGCATGTCGCTAGTTAACTGCGATATGTAAATCAGACCGACCAACCAAATGGTGATGGTAACCGTACAACTTAATTTGCAGTATGGACTCCAGTCACTCTTTCTCATTCCTCAGTTTGTGTACTCTTTGTGAACTATGCACATTTCCAAAGGTAAGATAAATATGTAGGTTATAACAAACAAAGTACATCGACATAACAAACATCTCGCGCTAAGTATGCATCACCGCTAATCAGATGTTCAAAATCGGATGACACAAGTTCCACAGTGCATGTGTACCTTTTGTTTGTATCTTCTGAATGGATACTTGAAAAATGCACATTGTCCTGTCCATTGGAATTCTACTAACCAAGAAGCTTGAAAGCTTAAACACGATTTCATAGAAAACCACAAAAATCACAAACATTCTTATATTGGCTACATCTATAATACTAAAATTACGAGGTCCAATTTGTTAGCCGTCATCACGTAAAAACGACGAATCACAGAATTCAACTTTATATATAACTAATATAGTACAAAGGTGTAGATTAAAAATTACACCACTCCAGGCCCTTTTGTTTTCCACGTAATTAATATTGCCAATAATTAAGAAGTTCCGGGTCGAGTCCGCTACCGATACCAATAGTATATTCACCTGTTACCTATAACCTTATCTGTACGTTCCGCATCTGACAGGCGCACCACCAAACGTTGTATTCAGGATTAATATGCTATATACACGGGTCATAACCACAGGGTTGACACTACTAAATTGTCAAATTGTTACCTATTGTAGTATTTTAATCAGTAAGACTTTCTAAGATAACAATACGAATACTAAAAATCTGGACTAAAAATAAGGCGTATAGGTACAGTTTTCAATTTGTTAGTGGGCATAACGTAAAACAGCGAAGCAAAGAATTCAACTTTATTTATAACTTATATAGGACAATGCTGTTGATTAAAAAATACTTCATTCCAGGACCTTTTGTTTTCCAAATAGTTAATATTATTGTTTCAGTTCGACGGGTTCAAACAGAAAGACTTGAAAGCAGAGAAAAACTGTGTATCTTATAATCGGCATGACTTTATCAGATGACAATACTAATACTAAAATAAGGCTTGCACATAGTTATATACTTTAATTCAGTCACGGACCCGTGATATCACGGGTGTGTTCTAGTATGATTTATAATTGTTGCAATTTTAGATAGAAAATTGTTGCAGCTGATGTCCTATCAAATCACTGACTGTAAAAATTTTAGACAATGTTTTAACAGTTAAATATAGTTAATAAAATGATTAAGAAATAACCTCTGACATTCGTGATAACTTCCATAAATCCTATTGTTCCGAAATATCCAATCAACCCAA
Source organism: Mytilus galloprovincialis (assembly GCF_965363235.1). Classification (NCBI taxonomy): domain Eukaryota; kingdom Metazoa; phylum Mollusca; class Bivalvia; order Mytilida; family Mytilidae; genus Mytilus; species Mytilus galloprovincialis. Next base: position 95,962,751 of record NC_134842.1, read on the forward strand.
ATGACAAATTTTCGAGAAATGTTTCTTTCTGATGCAAACGATCTGAAATTATAAATGTTATAAAAGCGTTCTTACATCCCACAGAGCTTGAATTGATCCCGCACCCTCAATATAACACGAAAGGTGTTGTAAAAGCATATATGAGAAACATTAAAAATCAGTTTAAAAGTTCATAAATAGCACTTAATCATACATACACGTTCTAATTGTTTTTAATCATTTATATGACAGAGAACAAAATCATTGTGCAATGTGACAATAAAATTTCTCAAGCGCCACTGATATGTTTTACCAGTTTTACTTTTTGATATTGAATGTTATGTTGAATTTCTTTCAGACCATGTTTAAAATTTAGATATCGCCTAAACTACGATTCATTAAAAAGAGTTAAACATGTTAAAGGTCGCATTGACTCTGCTGGCTGGAGTTTTGCGCATTCAAATGATTCCAATCACCGAATATAGATTCCATATTGCTTATAATAAAAATAAAACTCAGCCTTTCCCGAAAATTTAGCATGGATCAGTGTACCAGATGAATTAAAATCACGGCCAGATAAATCCTGACAGACTGATATGTACATCTTACATTCATGCCATACACGCATCATTGTTTCTTTACCTACTGTTTAAAGAATTTGTGAAATTGACCTTATCACGAAAAATAACATTATGCACTCAAGTATGCATTCAGGCCAAAGTCAGATGACACCTACAAGGTAGACATGGACACTTTCTCATAATTTCATACACCAAAGATAGTTACCGTATTGCTTATAGCATCATTAAAACTGATCGTATTTGGAAGAAATTCTTTTAGGGCAATAAAGCATGCATTCAGGTCAAGTTCATGTGAACCCTACACGGTGAACACGTACACCTTTTCATCACTCAATATAACAAACATAGTAATGTACTCCTTGTAGTATCTGACATACAGACATTATCATGCCAGTTTAACATTGATTATTGAAAAATTAAAAGAAATGCTGTCGAGGTCAATTGAAAATGAAAACAAACGCGTTTTAATTAAAAACCAACCAGTTGAGGGTAAAAACCAACGCGTTGAGGGTAAAAACCAACGCGTTTAAAGTGAAAATTAACGCTTTAAAAGTGAAAACCAACGTGTTGAATGTGAAAGCCAACACGTTGAAAATGAAAACTAACGCGTTGAAAGTGAAAACCAACGCGTTTAGGGTAAAAACCAACGCGTTCAAAGTGAAAACTAACACGTTCAAAGTGAAAACCAACGCGTTGAAAGTTAAAAACAACGCGTTTGAAGTGAACACCGTATTGAATACCGTATAAATTACGAATCAACGCGTTGAAAATGATAATCAAATCCAACGCTTTGAAAGTGAAAACCAACGCGTTGAAAGTGAAAACTAATGCGTTGAAAGTGAAAACCAACACGTTAAAAGAGAAAACCAACACGTTGTAAGTGAAAACCATCGCGTTTGAAGTGAAAAACCACGCGTTGAAAGAGAAAACCACCCTCAACGGTATCGAATTGAACACCGTATGAATAACGAATCATTACTTTCAACGAGAGAACTCGCATTGACATGTAAACTATGGAAAATTGTTACTGACGATTGAGGCCGAATAAATTATAAGGAAACGAATCAGGCAAATGCTTAGACAACTGAATAATAGATAACATAACTTTATACTAGATATCAATGACTTAACATTTCTGGTTTCCCTTATGAAAACCTAATCATAGACTTTAACAAAAAAGCCATGAAGAAAATCAAAAGTTAAACTATGAATGGGTGACTGATGGGTTGTGGTAAAAACATGTAGGACAAAAAGTCACGGACAAAAAGTCACAGGACAAAAAGTCACAATTCATTTTTCTGATAATTTTATTCGATTCAAAAACGCTTATTTGTACAAAAACATTTTTCTATTTATCTTGAACTATTGTATATAAACCAACTTTGTAAAAACTTAAAAATTTATCAAAAAATACGAAAGTTGATTACATAATTGTTAGAAAAACAAAATGTCAAAGTGGCTTGTCACTTAAATGTATCTTTTGTACGATTAAAATTGAATAAATCTTCATTTTTTAAGTATAATGACACATTTCCTAAACTTTAATATGAATATATGTATTGAAAATAAATATGTCAAGATATTTCTCTTAAATATTCAAACAATTGCCAACAAATTATTTGTGACTTTTTGTTCTGTGACTTTTTATCTTACCAAATTTGTTACTATATGTCCTGTGACATTTTGTCCTGTGACTTTTTGTCCTGTGACTTTCTGTCCGTTTACCGTGGTAAAACAGGGTTGTCAAGGTAATGCCATCCCGGGAAAACCCAGACGGGAAATTCAAGAAACGGTTAATACAAGGTGATACATGGCAGTATGAATTTTAGGCTTATTTTAACGCAAAGAAATTTAGACATGATGTAGTATAATATCAATATAGCTAAATATATATTCATTTCATAGAGATACTCATTGAGAATCATTTCTGGAGGATCGAAAATCTAATTTCATTCTCTTCGCCACTAGTTCTATGTAGGCGGAATACAAGATTTGCACATTTTAAGATACCATTTCTCGCTACATTGACGACCCATTGGTAGGTTTCGGCTGTTGTCTGCTCTATGATCGCATATCCAACTATAGCAGTCATCACGTGACTTTGTTGACGTCACACATCACCCTTATCAAGCCTAAGTAAAATGTATAGAAATGCACAGGGGCTTTTAGTAATCGATAAAATAAATTACTTTAAGTTAATGATACAAAAAGTTTGGAAATATATAGTAATTCCTCATATATTAAGAAATATATTTATTCCTATTGGAAAAGTTTAAATTTTGGGATTCTCCCTTCCAAATGCTTTTGAAAATTTGTCTTGTTGCCTCGATAAGTTCACACTGTAAATCATCCAACTCCGATAAATATTGGATTTTCTGTTGTGTTCAAGCTAAAACTGCGATTCAAACAAAACAGATGGAAAAAGTGTGGAAATGTGTGCTTATTACTACATTCATAAATATTTGAAATATCGTATATTAAATAGTTGGATTTTTTATTATGTCCCTTCCCAATTGGTTTGAAAATTAAATATATTGTGTTAGATTGTTACAAAGAAAATCAAGTAACTATTGGATGCTTGCGTTTTCAGTCATTTTATCACCTTAAAGCAGCATAAAAACAAACATCGGTTCCTTTTGATAAAGCTGATACGCTGTTGTTTATTTAGGATATATAAGAAAATGGCGACACAATAATTTTTAAACGTAGACGATGATCGACACTTATTTTGTCCATGCAAATAATTCAATTTAATTTCACTGTTATATTCTAATTAAATATGACACGTTATTGTCACTTTAATAATAGCCAAGGACATAGCTAAATTAATTATTGAGATATTAAGTCATAACATCAACGTGATCTAAAGAAAACTAACATGGCAACTATTCACGACGCAAATTTTCAAAATACCTATATATAGATGTAAGTTTTGACAATACCTAATGTAGATTATTGTTGTCCGATTCTCAATAAACTTCATTACGATATTATTTGATATTCATATAAGAAGACCTCGAATGGATATAAACCGAGGTGAAATAACTATATTTTTCAATAATTTAATCATTCATTTGGTAACCAGTAAATTTTACATAATCATAATTAAACCAGTAGCATGCAGAGTTATCGAACGTAATCATGACTGGAATAGTTGCATATGGGTTGTTGTCGCTTTGACACATTCCCTATTTCCTTTCTCAATATTACTTGTTAATTTCCAAGCATTTGATTCATTAATTAAAAAGATAGATTATACTGTCAGATAGATTTTGATTGGTAGACATTAGTGTAAAACTAACGGTATGAAATGAAAAACGTTGGTTTTTCATACCCCAATGCGTTGAAAGTAAAAACCAATGCGTTGAAAGTAAAGGCCAACGCGTTGAAAGTAAAAAACCAACGCGTTCAAAGTAAAAACCAACGCGTTGAAAGTAAAAATCAACGCGTTGATAATAAACACCAACACGTTGAAAATATCATACGAAATGTTCATACCGCCACTGACACAAACGGCCACTCATAGAATACTTACAAGTATGCAAAGGCCAACATAGTGTTGAATAACTTGTAATAGTGCATTTTTTCTGCGAAACGAACAATATCAAGAAAACTTATCATTGATTGATGAAGTAATAAATGAAGAAGAGGTCAGATGTGCGCTACCAGAGAGACATTTACAACCTACATTAACTCATAGAATATGAGAAACTAATATGATTATGAAAACTTACCTTAACTGCTGATATATAAAAGCAACAGAAGTATACCGCAGTTCGAAATTCATAAACCGATAGAGAAACAAAAAACAAATCCGAGTTACAAACCAAAACGCATCAAATATAAGAGAACTACGACACAACAGAAACACAACATTAAAATGTAACAAACACATAAACGAACTATAATATAACAATGGCCACTTCCCTGGCATTTTAAGATACTAATGGTTGGTTGAACCTGGTTTTGTGGCATGCCAAACCTTCCGCTTTAATGGCAATGTTAATCATAACATTAAAATGACAACATTACATGACAGAACTACAATACAAATAAATGGGAGAAAATATAGGACAGAGAAACAGACCATTAAAAGTCAACAAGGTACTTTGTGCGCCACGTCCATACAAGACTAACCAGATAAAAAAAGTTTGAAAACCAAAAGCTGAGGACCAAAATTTTCAAAAAGTCGTGACCAATACGACCAGGGTTATCCACCTGGGACAAGAACAACCTTTAATATTATTTAGAATTAAGAATTATACATACTTTTTCAAACAGTAAATTTTATAAAATGACTATATGATAGATATACATGATTAAACTGAAGTGGTAACTTGCAGGAATACTTTATTCCAAGGATAGTTGTCCTTTTACTAAATTTTAGGAGGTCAAGGACAATGACATAATTCATATGGATATTTCGCAGCATAGGCCATCTGTATACAACTGATAAAGCTTCAAATTGAAAGCTTAACATTAAACAAATACACCGTCGCCAGATATGCTTCACTTGCTTTCACATCATGAAAATGAAACTAAGAGGTTTGACAATAAATGTATACAGACTTACAAAATTATTTCTCTTGTACAAGAAGAAGGTGCAATCAAAAGAAAAATAAGCGACTGAAAAAGATTTTTACTAATTTGAACAAGAACATATGGCCGATACATAATGTTAAATTATACTGAACGACATGTCAGAAAATATGTGAAATAGAATAGTTAAATAATGTAAAACGAAACAAGAAAAAAAAACTTTTTCCGATCAAATTTAATTGTTTGAATGTTTCATTGTTTTTTTCAATATTTGATTTGTCACATTAGTCTTTATCAAATCCAAAGTAGACACTTAAACTTTTATTGGTTCTATGCTCACATGTGACTCTCCTATTTTAACATTATTAAAGTTTAACTTTATGAAAGTAAAGCATTTTGCGATACATGGGGCTTGGAAACATTATTATATACATTTTTTTATAGAAGTAGAAACATACATGTTTACAAGACCTTTATATTTTGTTCTAATTACATTTGTTGTGTGCTGTTTTGTTGAAAAGTTCAATCAGCAATTATAAATCTGTTGCGTCCTATGTGCTTTTTGTGATTTTTCTTTATCTGGCACGCTCGGATAATAACAATTAAAAGCCAACGATGCATAATACCCTAAACATGTAAAGATTTTTAGGGGTCCAAGTTCAACTTGCCTTAGGGGATCGTACTTTTGTTTTTGTAAATTTTCATCTGATTGCAAAATAATCAAATCTACCAGCAGCGGTATCCACCCTTAACAATTAGAACAATGAAAATATTACTGTTGCGTCCGAAGCCCTAACAGCACTTCATTGATCAAATGTTTTGATCATTGATTAAAAGATAAGCAGTATCCGTGTAGAAACTTTTTTGGCATCTGTTAAACTGCTCACTTCAATTTCACGATGCCGAAAAAATATGACCGCAGTGATGCGGAGACTCCATATGAGAGTATTTCCCTTTACGTATTTGAAAAAAGTGAGAAAAAAAAATTGTAACTTTGGAAGAGACGTAAGATCATTGATGTGGGTTTCTTGGTCCACTGTAAAGAAAACCAAGTCAATCAAAAAGGGCAAGATAACTCTTAATTTTTGTTTTTTTCTTGTTATCGTTATTCCTTAAAAACAGTATCGGATATGGACAAAAAATTACTGCAAACCATTACTTAATTTTTTCAAAATATGATATTGTTAGTAAAACGTGTTTGTCTTTTCAAAGCAAATGAGAAGTTGTTGGTGACTTTTTTCGAATGGTGTTGTCACATCCCCTTCGCCTTGTGAGTTTTGAATTTCCTCATACTATCTTCTTTTCGGTTTTTAATTCAACAGGAAGAAACCGTTTTAAGGTATAATGTTATGCATAAGGTGTGAAACAGCCAAACTTAAAATAAACAAATATCTATCAAACTCAAATTCGATGTAACTTTCTTTTTCTTTTTCTTTTTTAGATTGGGTTAATTTCCAAACAGATTGTGAACTTTTAAACAGTAGCTTGTAAATTTTGAGTAAAAATGATCACAATCCTTTAAACGATAGTGGAAGATATAAGCAAGCAAAATCGGGAGAATTGTGAAAATGAAGTCCGAAGCATCATTATAATATACTTTTTTAGAAAAAAAACTGCTGGCCATGAAAAGAATAATTTTTTCAAGATGTCCTCGGCCTTTTTCAAAAATGGCTGTTTTATCCAGTTAAAAAATACTTATTATTCTGGAAAATCTTTTCGTTGACCATCTTAAAGTGAAATATATTATCATGTTTAGTGGCTACTTTCCTTGCATGTGACGTATTTAATAGACATAAATATTTGACTCTTCAGCGTTTGTGCTTGCGCGGAAATGTAACAAAATTCAAACATAAACATTTGAACTATTTACTATCTACTTGGTGCTTTTGGATTTTTAATGATATTATGAATTGGTTTGATAACATTTTTAATGTTATGAAACAAATGCGTTTGTCAATTTTTCACAGGCGCAGAGTGTACAGATTTTTTTGCACCCACTATAAGGGCACGATGATGTAAATAGTAGTTCATCTAACAGACGAGGATTTGAATTTCGTATACGTATCTTTGTCGTCATTTATCACACTAAAAATGTTTGCTCTTCTATTCAAGAAAGTGCTACTTCTAGGATGCCACTGCTTAAAAACACGCCCATTCAGTTGAAGTGATCAAGCATTCGATGGATAAGGTGAAAAAAGCGGTTAACTTTCAAAATCCCGGCCAAATACAACTATACTTTAGCTGCAGATCACTCACTTTTGGTATTGACTAAGCAAATTCAGTGGGAATGGCCAGTTATGTACGAAGGAGATAGTTTATCGTCATGTTTTGGGAAAAGTACATTAAAATGGCTTGTTTTAAAAACAATGATGATATATTGCATGAAAGTGAATGGACTTGTGCCCTCACTGAAGCCGATATTGGAACACCTAGAACGTCATATTATTTTCATGAATATTCAAATGTACTTAGGACTAGACATGTGCATCAGATACTAAGCAGCTGCCTGTGTTTTGCTTGAATCATTAATGTCTAAACGCAGAAAATATATGTGTCGTTCGATTAATTGATAGACAGGTGAAAGGAAAGTGAGTCATCTCGACCACAGTTTACTTTTTGACGTTCAATCATTAATATAAAAAAGCTTATTGTGCTCTTGGTCGTACGCGCATTTTATGAGTCAGATTGCGTACTTCACAGTCAGTGCATATCAAGCATGATACCGTATTGTGTTGGGTCAAGCTCGTATTAATTATGCTCGATGGTTACTGATCCATTTCCGAGATATTATTTCAGTTCACGAACATCACCCACAATGGTAATTTCACGGTACGTAAGACCATAAAGTTGTTTTCTGATATCACAATTGATCAGGCACAAAAAAAAACCCAGAATAATATAATTGTGAAGAACAATGTTTGACACGATGGATGGATGGAAGTGAGTAGACTGGTAGATGAATTTGAAAGACCTAGTAGTTTGAATCATTCTTTAAACAGACGAACAACTTCATGAAGACTACGAAACACAAAACGATTTCTTAGAAACGTATTTTAAAAAGGCTTTCTTTATTGATGAACGAGTTTGGAAATCCATTTTTTCTTTTCCCAGAACAGTTGTCAGATTGTACAAAATTGACTTTTTTAATGAAATTGTTGACCCTGGGGTATGTGCGATATGTATATGATCTCCAAGATATTAGGCCCGAACAATACAAATATCATTTGAAGCAAATGCAAAACGACAGAGAATCTGCTTTTTATAACCAGATAAAAAAGCACTTTTTTCCTTTTATAGCCGTAAAATGAAACAGGAAATGTCTTTGTCAAAAAACAAAGCTGATGAACATGAAAAGTGATTCCCATCTCTTTTGTAGACTTTGTCATTTTTTATTAAAGTAGACAGTTTGACTTTGAAGATGTCTTTATCCACGAAAACCTAATTACTCCTCTGTCTTTGTCTACGGATCTCACTTTATGTGTTATTATATCGCAGCAAACTGGTCAACTAATGCTTGAAACATTGTGCGATTTTCCATCAACTGATTCAAATTATGACACACTTATCGTTGGTTGGCCAGCAATGGTTAGTGATGCAACCACGTGCAAAATTTTTTGATGATTATCCAAATGATATCATACTGCCTTACATAAAATTTTTCACCGATAAGTTTTTAAGGTAGATCATAAGTATATATTTTTTCAGACAGAATTGTCTTATAATTTGCCAAAATGAAGATTTTTCTATGCTTTTTTCAAAAATGTAATAAAAAGTATACGTCACAGTGCTATTTTTCAAGCTATGAGCCGTTGAAAATTGACTAAGTTTGGTTAGTTTGTTCATGGAAAAACACATGAGGGTGCATTAAAAAAAAATTCTATGACATAGAATTTTGAAATAAATTGTAAGAAGATAGGATTCATAATATGTTTTAAGAAAATAAAAAGAAAACATAGTGTCACCGAAATTGTTTTCTTGCTACAAGTAAAAATAAAAAAATTATCCCAGTTTAAATTTTGTACTGAAAGAGTTATCTTTCATCAAAAGGCTCATTTAAGCACAATCATTTTAAAAACCAAAATATTTGATATTTGTTAAAATGTTTTAAATAAAACAATAAAATTAACAAGTTTTCTTTATATAAATAAACAGTCTAATCATTAAAGTGCAAATCTGTCTCCAAATTTGCAGATTTAGTCAAATAACTATACCGATTTTGTACGTGATTGTACAATCCAAGGTGGCGGTATACCATAAATCTACCTTAAGAGTAGACATAGTATGTGATGTTTACTAAATTAATAATTTGAAGGCTGGATCGAGACAGACAAATTCTGGTGCTAGACGGAAAGGTGTTGGTTCTGGTAGAACGCCAAGGGTTTGGAGTAGTCTCTATGAAGATGACATAACAACAGAATGATTCAAAGTTCTTGCCGACAGAACTCCTTCTTTAGAGACTTATACAAGTGCTTATATTACTGAAGGTGAGATATTCTTTGCAATTTCAATACGGATATTTCCCAGCTATCCCTTTATAAGCACGAACAAGCAGATACATGTATGGTTGTCCATCATAAGGTTGTTCATGAAAAAACACATAAGGGTGCATTAAAAAAAATTCTATGACATAGAATTTTAAAATAAATTGTAAGAAGATAGGTTTCATAATATGTTTTAAGAAAATAAAAAGAAAACATAGTGTCACCGAACTTGTTTTCTTGCTACAAGTAAAAATTAAAAAATTATCCCAGTATACATTTTGTACGGAAAGAGTTATCTTCCAATAAAAGGCTCATTTAAGCACAATCATTTTAAAAACCAAAATATTTGATATTTGTTAAAATGTTTTAAATAAAACAATAAAATTAACAAGTTTTCTTTATATTAATAAACAGTCTAACCATTAAATGCAAATCTGTCTCCAAATTTGCAGATTTAGTCAAATAACTAGACCGATTTTGTACTGTGATTGTACAATCCAAGGTGGCGGTATACCATAAATTTACCTTAAGAGTAGAGATAGTATGTGATGTTTACTAAATTAATAACTTGAAGGCTGGATCGAGACAGGCAAGTTCTGGTGCTAGACGGAAAGGAGTTGGTTCTAGTAGAACGCCAAGGGTTTGGAGTAGTCTCTTTGAAGATGACATAAAACAGAATGATTCAAAGTTCTTGCCTACAGAATTGCTTCTTTAGAGACTTATACAAGTGCTTATATTACTGAAGGTGAGATATTCTTTGCAATTTTAATACGGATATTTCCCAGCTATCCCTTTATAAGCACGAACAAGCAGATACATGTATGGTTGGCCATGATAAGCTTGTTGCTGAAAATGGTTGATAAAAGTAATTTTAAGTAGTACTGACACAGATTTAGAAGTATTAGCTCTCGCAGTATTAGGTATAGACAAATGGTGAATATGTTTTTGAAGGAATCATGACTTTCGATGGCTTTATGTATATGACATATAAAATGTGTTTGGTCCTCTTGCAACTGCTATTCTTTCCTTCCATGCATTCTATGAATGTGACACTGTGTCAGCATTTGGTGGAAAAAGAAAGAGGGCAGCTTGGTAGACATGGAAAGTATTTCCAGATGAAACGGATGTTTTTGCTCGCTTTATATTTGAATACAGACACAGACTTGGACATCATAGAATTATTTGCCTGCATCATGTACGGCAACATCAACATTTTGCTGTTAACAAGGCACGATCTGAATCATTTGTCAGGAAGCATCACCCTTATGATGCTATTCCGCCTACCAGAGGTTATTTCCCGGAGTACATCAAGATGGGCTCAAGTGGATTTATGCATTAAACAGGTTCACGTACCAAGGCAGGAACTCTGAGTTTGGATGAAAGAAAAAAAAACAATGACAATTTGAAACCAAAATATTCTTTGGCTGCCGTTGCACCCTTATATCAGGAACTTTAGAAATTCGAATGCGACAAAACCAGGCGGTGTTAATAACGTTAAACGCTACAGTTTTGGCCTTCTATGTACGGGTTTGTGTATTGGCAACTGTCAGATAATTATAAAAAAATGCAACCTTTGTTTTCTAGCCAATCAAGGTATATGACCTTAACAAAGTAATTGATATCTCTTGTAAATTAGAAAAAAAAAAAAAAAAGTTTTCATCGTTTTAGTCGCCAATTGTGGAACCGGAATTCACTTTTTCGTCATGTATGTATTGTTTCATCGTACTTTAGGAACAGTAATCTACGTTTTATCAAAACTTACATTGGATTTTACCTACAACACAGCTTTCAAAGGATTTCCGAAATGTAGCCATTTTCAACGTTTCTGCCACCATTTTGGAACCGGAAATAACCTTTTCGTCATTTATGTATTGTTTCATCGCTCTTTGTGAATTGTAGTTTAAGTTTTATCTTTTTTTAAAACTTACTTTAGACTAAACCTAAAACACAGCTTACAAATGATTTACAAAATGTAGTAATGTTTAAGGTTTGGGCCGCCATTTTTGAACCGGAAGTCACGTTTTCGTCATTTATGTATTGTGTTATCGTACTAAGAACTGTGATTTACGTTTTATCAAATCTTAATTGTGGATGCACCTTTAACACAGCTTTCAAAGGATTTACGAAATGTAGCCTATTGGATATGACGTCATTTGCAAAATGAGCGGTAGTCAGCTTGAAAAAAAATAGATTTTTTTTATGGCCAGTAGCTATTTTTTTTTTATTATCGTTTAGTCAACCTTTATACCAGATTTCATACTTGTATCACGATTTGCACAAGTATCTCCATAATATCTGCCACAGGGGCCTGTTAATTTTATATTTTCTATGAACTAGCATATCATTAAAATCATTCTTGGACCGACTTACGCCATGTATCAACAGGATTAGGATTATCTTAATTAAGATGTCTTAACCATTGTCCCAATTGTAAGCGCAAAGAAAAATAGTATATTAAAATAGAAAATGCAACCTGTTGTAATAATAATGATATGATTAAATTTAGAAACATTGTACTTGTTAGTATATACTAGATAGTAAATGACATTTTTCTAAAAATTGAACATTTACACTAAATAAAAAAAAAATACACAAAAATGTGACAAAACGTCTTATTTAATAATTGAACAAATTATTTAAATGTTAATATTGACACCTAATAAAATACAATCAGTAACATTCATTATATGTTTTAAAAAAGGTTTAATTTGAAGTGTCACTGTGCCTTATATAACAGAGTTCCAAGGAAAATTTGTGCATCTTTCATATACACACGGAGTGTATAAAATATGTCGTAAGGGTCACAGCCGGTCAATTTTTTCTCTTGCTTTAACTTTTTTCAAAGTTTTTTTTTTTCACGAGGGTAAAAGGAAAAGCGGAGCATTATATAAAACATATATACATTCATTATGCAAAATACGACCATGGTACACTTTGCGTGTTTCGTATAATTTATCATTTTATAAACATTAGATTAACAAAAAAATAAACGAATGTAAACACTTAAGGCTACAACTATTTCCCCGTAATTAACAAAGAAATCCAAGTCATCATATTTAGGAATGATTAAATATTGGTTTAGTACATACTTAATTTTATATACATAATATAATTGTTTATTGTTTTTTACATAGTACATGATTTGGAAATGTTTTTTTATACAGTTTTATGGTTTACTGTTTTCGCTTATCACACATACATGACTAACACAAATATAAAACATAACACATAATAATAAATCGAATCTAAAGACTAAGAGTGATGTTGGAAAAGTAAAATTTAAATATAGAGAATTCCAAAGAGTTGTGTTGAATACGAAATAAGCACTTAATGTCTGTGTGTAAACACTTAAGTGCTTAGAGTATGTTGTCTTTTAGTCTGATACATGTGAACGTTGATCATACATTTTTGATATACATATAGCACATTAGAAACAGAAAAATGAAGAATATCTTTTACAGAAAGAACGATGTTACATTCATTTCAACTCTTTCTGAACATAAAAAAAAAGATTATCATTTACAACAAGAATGTAACGAAACAGATAATAACGGATATATTCATTCTGTCGTAACTACAATCCCGTCCCTTTTTCCCGAATGTGATCTTCAACATTAAACTTATTAACGGATTTGCACAAACATGGGCAACACGATGGGTGCCACACTTGGAGAAGAATCAGCGAACCTTTTCAGAGCATCGACATCATCCCCAGGTTTTGCTTTGTTTTTAGTTTTTGATGTTGTTTTTGTGTGCCGTTGTTTGTTCATGACTTGTCAGTTTATTTTCGAATTATGAGTTGAATGTTTATCTTGTATCTTTCACCTCACTTTACCAATAAAACACTTTTTCACAAAGATAAAATCAGATCATTGAATCATTGTATTTGCTTTTGCTACAGTTAAAATATTATACTTTACCTTTGTTTGAACAAAACAAACGATGTATTTCCATTAGATTGAAAAATCCGTACAATACACAATTCACATCCATCAAAAGTATTGACACTTTAGTAAAATCTCTCATATCTACAATTAAGACAGAAATCACACTTAATGTATACTACAATATTGCCAATGTATGAATATTCGAAATACTAAGGGTTTTCTCATTCCATGCAAATATTACCTTAGGCGTATTTGGCACTACGTTTTGGAATTTTAAGTCCTCAATGCTCTTCAACTTTAAACTTGTTTGGCTTTCTTACTTTTTTTATCTGAGAGTCACTGATGAGTCTTATGTAGACGAAACGGGTGCATGGCGTATTAAATTACAAGCCTGGTACCTTTAATAACTATTAACACCACTGGGCCAATGTAAATGCTGGTGAGCGTTTCGTCCCGAGGGTATCGCCAGCCAAGTATTCAGCACCTCGGTGTTGACATGAATATCAATTATATGGTCAATTTTATCAATTTGCTGTTGGCAAAAGTATGAATTATTTGAAATACTAATGATTGTCTTACCCCAGGCATAAATTACCTTATCCGTATTTGGCACAACGTTTGGGAATGTTGGGTCCTCAATGTTCTTCAACTTTATTTTTGTTTGGATTTCTTACTATCATGAACTGCGCATCACAGATGAGTCTTATGAAGTCGAAACGCGCGTCTGGTGAATCATATTATAAGCCTGAAACCTTTCATAACTATCATCAATAATAATAGAAAAAAAAGATAAAAGCTTTACTGATCTTCAAATTTCTAAAAAAGAATTAGAGTAGGACAATAGAAATAAATGCAAAACACGAACTTAAAAAATGAAAAAAATCCAACAGGAGCGATTCTTTGTCCGTCAAAAAGATAAAAATTGACCTTAACGAATGTCAAAATGATTTAATCAAATTTCCAATTCAATTGTTTATACCAATTCAATATAAGAATCAATTAATTAAGACCAAGGCTCAAATAATGAATAAAATACCGATACTATTTACATTGTATATCAGACTTATAAAGTTAAAAATATTCCAGAAGCACCTATTCTTAAATTGGATTTTTTTTATTAGTATTTCATAGTGTTTGTGTATGTATTTGTCTGTCTGTGTGTGCGTTTGTGTGTCTTGATATTGTTAGTACACATGGAGGTAACAAGGGTCTCTTCAATTATATAGTTATACTGGACTACCTTATATTGTTTTGTTGAAGAACATAATTTTGTATACATTACAATATAAAAAAGAAGATGTGGTATTATTGCCAATGAGACATATAAAGGCAACATTAGTATACCGCTGTTCAAAACTCATAAACTGTCCCCAAGAGACCAAAATGACACATACATTAACAACTATAAGTCACCGGACGACCTTCAACAAAGAGCAAAGCCCATACAGCCTAGTCAGCTATAAAAGGCTCTGATATGACAATTTAAAACAATTCAAACGAGAAAACTAACGGCCTTATTTATATAAAAAAATGAACAAAAAAAATATGTAACACACAACCAAACGACAACCACTGAATTAAAGGCTTCTGACAATGCATTGACTTTGAACATGATTCTTTCGGACCAACCGTTCACAAAGTGTTTCTACTGACAATAGAATATAGGTATACAGTGATCATGATGAGGAACATAAAAACCTACTCTACGTGTTGAATTATTTAATGTCATGCTTCTTTCAGGAAATTCGACGTAAAAAATATTGCCTGAGAAAATATTTTTGTTGAATTAATATTGTATCTATGAATTTAACGTTAATATCTTTTCTTTTATATTTCGGTTTTATTGACTACAAACTGCCTATTTTTTAGTTAGTATAACAAAAAACTTAGTGTTACCTAATATGTCGATAAAAGGTGTATCAGTACAGTAGGGATTGAAGCTATTCGTCAGATACCACCTATATCCTGTACCATAACATATAATACACAGATCCTGAATAGACTTCAAACTTGTATTGTAAATTGTACTGGAAATAGCAACGTTATAAAACAGTCCTGTTTTCATTTGCTGAACTTCCAAAGTATTTGTGATGTTAATGTTCTACAAAGATAAAAATAAACCTTACTTTGAATGATTACAAATCAAAAGATCACGGTTTGCAGTGACCTTTTTTGATACTTTTCAAGCGATATGTTCATTTAAACATTTTATCTTATTTTCAAATGAAACAAAATTATAACCATAGGCAAACAATCATATCAGGCATAATACGCACCATACAATGGCGAACACGACAAAGCGTACCGTTATAAATTTATATATTTGGGTTATGATGTAAATGTACAATACATTGACCATAAAACTTGTGCGTACATTAAAAATTGTAAAAAAATATAATTACCACGTGTGCAAAATGTACGAAATAGTTATAAGATAAGAAGTGATAATTGTGTTGATCAAATAATAAAAGTTTTTAAGGGAAATTACTAATTTCAGTATGGGAACAGTAACAATGGGACGAATTGACATATAAAATTACAATATGTATGTTGGTTGCTCACCCTAGACTACAAAAGGCCCCTGATTGCACATAAACAACATCTATTTAACGTTAACCTCCCTGATAGACATGTTGAACAATAACAACATACATTTAAACGCTAGATAGTTATAGTATATATTTCAATAAATTAAAATTCAATATTGTTTGATTTGTGGTTTCTTATATAGGAAATATAAACAGTATAATGAAAACTAGATTTAATGACTAATGGGAAAGGTATTATATGTAAATCTTCATGTCCTAAAAATAGTTGTTCAAGTTTTATTGGTTAAAGCTATAAAATGACCTTGAATAACCGTAAGTATCCGTTCTTTTCAATAATTGTATGCACAAAAACCTAAAACAATTACTTTTTTTGAATTATCATAAAGCTACACCAACTACATCACAACGGAAGTGATAATATATAAACATGTTGTATCAAATTATTTGCCATACTTAATAGCATATTTACCTGACGATATGAAGATATAGGTATTTAGTCAAATCTTACAGGAAGTTGTGAAGATATTAAAAAACCGACACGGATACAAAAAAAAATTAATGTCAAAAAGTTCAGGCTTTAATTTTGTTTCTGGTAAGCTGATGTAAGCATACGATCTGTATAGGTTCTTATACTGAAAGAGGCATATCATGTTTCGCAACTCTATTATATTAATGTGTAAAAAAAAAGTGAGCTATGCAATTTTAGTAGGTCGTGCATTTGTTCGAGTAGGATTTAACAAAAGTCAGCTAACAAGTATACATTACTGTAAGTTAGCATTTGTTAGCTGTCAATATCCTATATATTAACAACTGTTTGCAATATTGATAATTTACAATTCTTATTAAAGCTTGAGAACGAATGTTGTGTTAATTAATTTGTATGATGTGTCATTTCTGTGCAAGAATGAAACCCTTTGATCTATGTTTCAATTTCAAAAAGTCAATGATTTTATTGTCTCCCTTGACCAGGTTCATATTTTCATCTTTACGTATAGCTATTTGATTTAATTTGAAACCGTTACACAAATTATAAATTCGTTAGATCTTATAATTTATTATTGGTATATTAAAGCCATGCATGTATATCTATAATTTCATTTGTATGTTTTTAAAATGATCATTTACCAATACAAAGAAACTTTCATAACTATATGAATATTTTTAGTTAGCAAGTGAATGACCTTGTAAGATGATCTATTTAATAGTACAGATAGAGCATCAACATCAAACTCATCCTTGATTGTTTACTTTCAAGGCTGTATAGTGGAATAAACTACATAGTGAGTATTTGGTCTTCTTTTAATTCAAGGCTAACTATTCAGGTGAATAACACACATTTGAATCTGCTGTCAACAACATACAAAAGTTTTGAATGTTTCCATTTACAATTAATTGGTGACTCAGCATTATCATTTATATTAACACTAAATTGTGTTTCAATATTGCAATAAAAAAATAAATAATAAAGTAAGTAAGTAATTATATTGTTTATTATAAGGACATGTGCATGATTGTATGGAGGGATGTATTTTAAAGCACTTATTATAAGAGCATACAGCCCACTTTAATGAAATGATCACAAACAATTGTCTGCGTTTTGTAAAACATTTGCATAAATATTTTGCAGATTGTCTGGGAAAATATCATATTAATTGAATAAGCAGTTCACATTTAGTTAAATTCAAAACATAATTTAGTCCCGATATGTTTGAATGAAGTTCCTATCTCAGTTTTGTAGATCAATCATATTCAGTTCGGAAATGGAACTCATTTTGACCTTTTTTGTTATTACATAATAGGCACTTTCTCTCGTGAACCAGTTCACCAACGCAATGACCTGTTTTCACATGCAATGGCAAAATACCACATTGACATTGGGCTAAAGTCGACCTTTCACACCTTTCTAGGTTCATTTAAGCATAATATTCTGTTCTAAATTCTACTGTAAAGGTTTAATATGTTCGTAGTTTGGGAGAGTTATTCAAATGATGTGTCCAATCTTCATTATTTTTTTTCAAGTAAGCCAATTTTATCATAATTTTATTCGCAGAGTAATTTCCTGTTAAATTGTTCTGATGCTCCAAGATAATTCATCACTTCCTTAATTTTGATGACAAGCTGTTTACAAACCGGTTATAATCGCAAATAAATACCTGTTTACAAAGTGTTTTATCATTCATTCCAATAATCTATTGCAGTATCGAATTATATTTGAAAGTCAACTCTTTTGTAATGATATCCATCTTAGACCTCCGTTGATATCCACAAGATGCAGAATCATAATTGATGACTGGAACAACGCAGGATGATTATAGTTTCTCAAAAGTTTCTATTCTACACTCTTTTATCATGTTTATACAGTGTATTTTTGACTTGATAGCTCCAAGTGCACGTCCAGTTCCATGCCCAAATTTCCAGCATTCGAATGAAATATTTTTCTCTCAGCTATTATAACTCCTAAATACTTATACTGGTACGTGATTGTGAGTACACTGAAACCAACTTGAAACTGACAGATGATCTGTTTCTACTTCCTGAACTTATCATACGAAGGAGGAGAAAAGAATTTTAGCGGATGAAAAGACAGGGTACGCAAACAATTGTCTGTTCATCTGCCAAATTACTATTCTCCTCTATGTATGACATCACAAGATTGTTGATAACTGTACTGTAGATTTCGAAATGCACGACCGCAGATATATTTTTCTATAGTTTAACGGACGTTTTTCTGGTGTACAGTCTTTCAATATAGAATACAATATATTTTTTCGTTATATTGAGAGTTTAACAATAGATTCAAACTCCATTGAAATAAACATTGAGGAACTTGAATAACGTCAGGAAATTATAAACCTCAGATGTAATTTTGTCAATTCCAGTTGATTTGCTTTATTCGGTGTGTGTGCAATTTTGGTAATTTCTCCAAGTGTAATTATGGAATTCAGTTACTCATTGCTTTGATATATTGGGTCAAACATATTTTTTTCTTGTATATCCATAGTAAACGTTACAGATACATAAAATTCACTGTCAAATTCAATTCCAGCATTTTCACTATTTTATATTTTTTTGGTTTCAAACTTGGTTCGAAGCTCTTTGTTAGAGAAGGCGATAAATGTTCACTGTAATGTTTACTATAGTAACAAAACTTTTATAAATACAAAATGTCAGTTTTCGGCTAAATCGATTATTATCGAAGTATTTTATAATTAAAACATCCTTTGCATAAGTTTTCAATTTATCTATTACATAATTAAGCAGAACAATTAAATATCAAGTTTGACGAAATGGGTTATTATTCAGTTTGATCTGAAGCTAAAAAAAATAACCTTCGATTTAAAAAACAATAAAATAATTCGGTCAAATATACAGTGATCAGGTATTTTACAGCGACCTTCTAACAATGAAAACAATTCATTTTGCTCGGTTATTGATCAACAGGTACTAGTAAGAAATTTAAAAGATTGAAATTGCCAAAGACCATCATGTAGAACGCAATTATAATAAACAACTGGTTTACCTTTTCCCGATATACAAGTACAGTTATCATTTGAGTTATCCTTTCTTCCATTGAGTTCGCAAATTTTTCAATCGTTTAAAAATTCGATTAATGCATGTCCGTGTTGATTAACGGTTACGTCTAGATTCAATCGTCCTAAATTCGAGTCAAACTCGAGTCAAAAAGTTAAAATTCCTTGAGTAATCCAATTCGTGAACTAAAATTCCAAACAACAATATGTGCATCACAATCAATATGCAGATAGTAATAGATTATCTTAGCTGTTAGGAATTTCTGGTTCTCAATGCTCTTCAACTTTGTACTTTACCGTGTTTACTTGACCTTTTTTTTATATTGAGAGTCACTAATGAGTCTTTTGAAGACAAAACGCGCGTCGAGCGCAAACACATTATGTCAATTCTGGTATCTATGATGAATTTATTTTTTGAAATAGTCGCAAAGAAGTGTTGTGACTCCCTCCCCAATACATAATTTTCTGGTGGCCGACAACACGAATATACAACAAGATTGTGGTTTGAATGTTTATTTGTAAATTTAATACTCAATAGTCCATCAAAAGAATTATCTGGTAATTGAAATTTATAGTCATTACTAAGATTATTCTTAATTAGAAAACCCTCTCTACCTTATGCTTTTAGCGCATTTCGATAAATATCTCTTCAGTTTCGACCAGTTTCGACCAATCTAAATATTTTTTTATCAGTGTTTTCGAAACTAGCTTGTACCAGTCAGAGTTTTGTGCGTCAAGTGAACGCAATAATCATCAATCTCGACGAGAAGTTTTGTCCTATTAATAATGTAGGCCACCTTTTCCGCAAGATTTTCAACTTCTGAGTATACAATGTCCTTCATTATACCGGTTAACTTGTTGTCATTAAGCGGCTCTGTACTATGAAAACCAGATTGTGTATTGTTTTGTCACTGGTTACTGTTTTCAATATGTACTTTACAATGTTGATTGCCGTCGTCCAATTTGACAACAGTTATTCATTTTATAGTGATTAAGATGATAGCACAATGTTGACTGGCATACTTAATTTTGGACAATTTTACCCGTAGTATTTGTTTGTTTTGCTCACACATTGTTGTCAATATAATGTATTCGACTGTCACACAACTGAGAGGTTTAGCTAGCTATGAAACCAATTTTAATTCACAAAGTTTAACATAAAGGAAGGCAATGCTAATTGCAAGTCAGGAATATGACAGTTGTTTTCCTTTCGTTTGATGTGTTTGAGCTTTTCATTTTTCAATTGATAACGGACTCTCCGTTTTAAATTTTGTTTGTAGTTCTTTTTTGTTGTTGGTATTTTACTTCTTATATTGAAAAGATTTGCAACAGGGTATAAAAGAACTTATATAAATGTTTTTTACTGTCATAAGAAATTCAGAAAAGAAACTGTCCGTATTCACTTTACTGGGTACCATTAGGATAACATACCATGTCACATTTGACGACATGACATCCAATCGTTTAATGGACACTAATGTGGGAAAAAAAAAAAAAAAAAAAAAAAAAAAAAAAAAAAAAAAAAAAAAAAAAACGGAAGACAAATTTTTCGCGTATTTAATCTTTAACTAGAAATAAGTTACATGTATTCAAGTAAGCGAAAGGGATTAGTTATTCATCAATATGATATTAATAAAACGAAATAAATGCCATGTGAAACATAAAGCAATATATATATATATATATATAACTATAAATTTCAAGAGTTTTTTTTTTAAATACGCACCAGTAGCATCAAATTCTTTAAGTAACCATTGTTGAAAACTATTTGAAATATGACAGACAAAAAGATTTTCGAGAAATATTTTTTTTTAATCTGAAATTTCTCTATCATAATTTCGATCAGTTGACGAACGATTTAAAAAAAAATCACATCAACGTTATATTGTCTCATTGATAAAAACACAACATCTCTTTATTTTCACATCAAAAACAGCACAAGAAAGGCAGCTACTGAAACAAATCTTCTACCAAAAAGAAATTCAAACATATGTTATACAATATTCATCTAATCCGTATCAAAGAATGCTCGTATAACCAAAAACAGCTATAAAGTACTTTAATTTACTTGAACCCTTATATTTGTAGCTGTACTACAAACAACTTGTGGCATCGTCATTAATTGTACCTGAAGACATAATCTAACACATATACATATCAAATCTGTAGAGGTCTTTAAGGCAGAAAACCAAAGGGAACAATATATGCAATTATGTTACAAAACGTCGGAGGCATTTTAGTTATGAAGACCTAATGTACGTACTAAAATGATTCAAATAAAAATAGTATCATTTTAAGAAACTTAAGTTGCAAGCAATTCCTAATCTTTTCACCTTCAACTAATCTTAGAAATGATTCGCTAAACAGAAAAATACATAGTTACATCTTTACAGTTAACTGGTATGCTGTATATTGGGGGTTTCCTGAGTAACAAACAAAAAATCCTTGTCCGTTTCGTCAATTACTACAACTTGATACTTTCATAGTTTTTCTCTTAATGATTCATATGATAAATTGTATGGACTAGTTTATGACATTATATAGCAATTGTGAAAATCGCAATAATCCTTGTCATTGCATCCATTTAATCCTATGAGGAGGTAATGCAATTGACACCTTTCTGTATATAGCAAATGATAAATATTCTATATGTCAGAACCTATAATTTTGTTGTTGTTGTTGACTACTGTACGCAAAATATGTTTTTTGCTTTTTCGTTGATTGTTTTTAAATAAATATCACGTCGTGGTATTTTTAATCCTTAAATTGTTGTAACTATTGCCATATGAGGCCTTTTTTCAGATACTTATACGGTATGGGTTTTGCCCATTGTTGAAGGTCATACAGTTTTATTTAATTGCTTAAATCCATGTTATACAGATAGCTGTTTCATTGTCAATCATACCAAATCTCATTGGTTTATATAACGAGGCAGATCATATTTGGTAGACTAATGTCTCTAATTTGACATATACCACTACATTGTTTGTAGTTAACTGGATGAATGACACTTCTAAAGGTCCAATTTAGTTCTTTATATAAAAGACGTTCGTGTAAACCAATATTCTATTTCTTGATTCTTTCATTTGCATTTGTTAACCTTTATTTAGCAATGCTGTTTTCAGTTTGTTTCAAGATTTTCGATATCGTACCTTCCCCTTTTTTTATTTTGAGTTAGAATGAGCGCTGGTTTATAAATAATGCATGGATGAGCTTTATATTTATCAAAAAAGAAAAGTTTATAAATTGAATACTTACTGCTAAATATCCCTCACACTCGGGAAGTGGATACATTTTTCCAATCTCTACTTTGTATACTATCTGTTGATGTTTCAGCTGTAATTCGGTGACTATCATCTCCTCCGCAGGAACATCTAACAATCAAACAATAAAAAATATAATTGTGTAAGAATGTTTCGTAGATTGCGGGGCATATGAATATATCACTCAAACCGGTATTAAACCACATGCCCTGGATGTTTATTTTATCAAGAGTTACACAGAGAGCAAATGCAGGAGCTTTAATTGATCGTGATTTTCTTTGACGTTTATTGTTAGCTTGGAAAACAACAACACATTAGTACCAACTCTCTATACCGAGTTTTACATTTGACAAAAAGATAAACATGAAAATATGAAAATATAAATGCCCAACCCATGGTAAAATGAAAAAAAACAAATAGTAGCTATTTTTAGGAAATGCATTGTTCGCCATCCCAACGCTGCACATGCACATTATATTTGCTCATATCTCTAATGAGAGTTACAAATTTCAAATAAGAATAAAGTATAAATAAAACCCAACATTACTGTTGTGTCTTACAGATTTAAGGAAGAATTGGTCCTATCTCTTTCTTTTTAAATACCATTTACCGTTATATAAGTTGTTGATTGTGACAAATGATACTCGCATCATTTCCTGGCATATAGATACCTAAGTAGCCCAGGTCGCGTTCTTAGGGACCCTTGTATTCTAATAGCATCACTTGACCAGGGAAAAAT
This sequence comes from Mytilus galloprovincialis, assembly GCF_965363235.1. Lineage (NCBI taxonomy): Eukaryota > Metazoa > Mollusca > Bivalvia > Mytilida > Mytilidae > Mytilus > Mytilus galloprovincialis. Next base: position 95,986,299 of record NC_134842.1, read on the forward strand.
TTCAATGAGTTTATACTTACAATAATTTTACATTCATATTATTTAAATGACCAATACAATTGATATCACCTGATTAGCATAATTGTATACATTGTCATACATTTGATCACTATTGTATATGAGCCAGTCCATTCGAAAAGGTACAAAAACGAAAAATTTACGAAATTCTAAAAAGTGTGCATAATTAATGTAGTAGACTTGTGATTTATAAAACAATTAGTTTTATCAAGATTTTTAATGAATTATTTCATATATTTCATTCATTTTCAAAGTACAGTTTAAATGGCTTGATTTGCCAATTGATAGTGTTAACCCCGTTAGCAGTGAGGATAAGGCTCTCGCCTACGATGTTGTTATCAATGCAATCTAACCGGGCAACGGTTCGAATCCCGTGCAACTAAGGTTGATTCATATAATATTTAATAACTTAACTTAACTTAATAACTTAACTTAACTAAATAACTTAACTTAACTTAACTTTCATATAATATTTAATAACTTAACTTAACTTAATAACTTAACTTAATAACTTAACTTAACTTAACTTAACTTAAATTTAAATTTCTAAAACACAAGATGTCATAGTTTTTGTATTTTCCCTCATGTTTTATTGTTGTTTTACTTTCTTTAAACCTATAGAACTGACGAAAATTATTGACTTTTATCTCTGTAGTGTCGTAAATTTTTAAGTTTCTTGTCGGTATAGCATTAGTCCGAACAAATGATTTTACACTTGATCAAATACCAAAAATTCAGATATTTCTACGTCTTTTTCTGTTTTAATTGACAAATTCATGATAAAATTGACAATCTTATGAATGTTTACATTAATTTATTTTTTTGGGGATAAGATCGTTTTTCAAAAATACTATAACAAACGTGTCCTGTAAAGTTTATCAAAACGACTTTTTGTACCTTTTCGCATGGACTGGCTCATATATTATCCAGTTCAATGAACAAACATGTGTTGATTTAAATTTGAAAAACTAGATATAGTTGATTGAGAAAAATGAGTTATTGTAGTTTGAATTGAAAATTATTGATGTGATTGAATAGGCCATTACAAATGCTGATTTTGAACAAGTTAGATTTTAGTGGACTTTTTTCTGTGTATATTTGGGGCTTAATCAAGTTAATGCTATAGATTAGAACAAAAACATTTTCTGTTGCAATTGTTTTGAGGTTAAACTTTAGTTTACATTGTTGTGCCTTTTATTCAATCTTTTACTGCGGAATAAAACTGTGATGCTTTTTGGTTTGTTTTGGTTGTAGTTTTATTTTGGTTAATTTGATGCCTCAAATACAAAAGTCTAATTTAAACACACCAAAATTAAGAAAAACACTAAAAATTGAAACACCAAATTTTCCACAAGAGATAAAATGACACAGACATTAGCAATTATATGTCACCATACTTCCTTCAACAATGAGCTAGTCCAAACCGCATATAAAAACTTACGGCCTCATTTATTTTGAAATTATTCTGTTCCTACCATATCGTACATTCATTCTTTTGGAAATACGTTTGGTGACACTGATAGGTGATTATAAACCAATATTAAGGAATTATTCCCAATTGCATCTTTATCCGGCTACTTCATTAAGGTAACTTTGTCGTTTTACTAGAGAAACTCAATGATATTTTGTCAATAAACGGGTAAATAAAAGGCAATATTTTAATTTTGAACAAAGGCCGATTCTGAACGAAAAGTTCCGAAGCACATGAAGCAATTGTCAAAACCAAGAGATATTTTAATTCCCTGATAACAAACTCAATAGTAATATCAAATAAACAATATTCAAAAATCTAAATATAGTGTGGAAATGGTTACCTTTTAGAATAAGTTTAGTTAACAGATTGATAAGTTTAAACGGATCGTACCGTTAATTTCGACCTCCGTCAACAACATTTCTGTAATGATAAGGATCTGCTATAACATTAGAAATATGTCTGTTACGCTCAAAATATGCATATTAATATATACTTACATGTATATGATATGTTTTCAAAAGTGATCTCGCCGTTTGAGTACTCCACATAACTATTGTTAGTCTTCGTAATACTACATGTGTATAGCTGCTTGTAATCACTTTCGTTAAAGTTTGATATCACCAGTGTTGAAATCTGAGAGCAAGAGGATCTTATCTCCGAGTATTTTTGTTCGTATCTATACTTCTTTGAAAGAATGCTGTTAGTCATGATGAGATCATTTTCTGTACCAGTAGTCCATGTCCAGTAGATATGATCAGTACAAGATAAACTTTTGTGATACGTACATCGTATTCCTACACCCTCACCAAATACTAAAGGTAATTCCATGATCTCCCATGATATATAACCAGCTGAAATATTGTATTGATTGATTGTTGGTTGCTTTACGCCGCATTAGCACAAAAAAGCTATATCGCGGCGAGAGCTAATTCGAATATTTTAACAATTTAAAGCATATTTTTTAAAATAAGACTAAAAGTCCTTCAATATACTAAAGTTCTAAACTAAAGCAAATTTATTATTTACAAATAAAAATCAACAGTAAGATAACGTGAAAAAATTAAAAAGGACTGAAATATAATAAAATTATTATATTCTATAATAGATTCCAATTTCTTTTCAAAATGCAACAATATTGGTAAATGAAACATTATTAAATAAATGATACATATTATTGCCATTGAAATGCTTCTTACGAATATCAGCGAAGTCAATACAATTAATTAAAACATGTTTAATAGTATACTTGCAGTTGCAAGGTACACATTGTGGATCATCTTCATTTTTTAAAAGATACTCGTGTGTTATTCTAATAACACCAATACGACATCTAGAAATAACACAATGATCTTTTCTGCACATAACATTATTAAAAGGTTTACCTAAATTAGGTTTAATTTCATGTTTCATCTTTTTTACTCCATTCATTTTCCAATATATCAAAAACATATTCTCTAATATTAGATTTAAAATCAGTATATGGTATATCACAGTTAGATAAAGGGTCACCCAGGGCATGATTTGCCTCAAGGTCTACAGCTGTGTTTCCAAGGATTCCAACATGACTCGGAACCCATAGAAATATTATTTCTTTCAGAAGAATTTTTAAATTCCTCAGTACATATAAAATTTTGAGAATTGTTGGGTTTTTAATTTTAGTATTTTGTATAGCTTGTAAGCATGAAAGTGAACCAGAACATATAACAAATTTGGATTTATCTGAAGAAGCAATAAATTTCAAAGCCACAATTATTGCTTCTGCTTCAGCAGCAATGATGGATGCATCAGATGGCAAATGGAGAGTTGCAGCTCTGTCCCTGAAGACAACAGCAGATGCAACTATGTCGCCATCTTTTGATCCATCAGTATAGACAGTTGAAAAATCTGGATAATTGGCTTTAATTTCAGCATAGTGTTGCTGAATTAAAAGAGGATTTGTTTTATTTTTATTGTGTTCACGGAGATCAAATATCATTATTGGTTTGGGAAGTTCCCATGGTGTACATTTGCAAGGTTTAACTTGAGCAACATATTTTAAATCAAAAGAAGCTAAATGTGGTTTTAAACGTATACCTAACGGAGAAATTTTATTTTCATGTTTTGCAAAGATATCTTCATAAATCGGATTAAAAACACAGCTGTAGGCAGGATTATCTGAATAGGCTCTTAGTTTGACAGCATATTGAAGTCCAAGCTTCAAACGTCTGTTAGAGAGTCTGAAATAATGCAATAAACGCTAGTCGTTACCACTTATCACATTTTAACAACGACATCATATTTAAGTTATCTTATGAAAAAAATTTAACAGTGGGGTTACACCATTATTTGACATAAATATAAGGAGATGAGATATGATTGTCAATAAAGCAATTATCATCTAGAGTTTTAAATGACGCACATATAATCACTTATTTGCTACCGTAGGCCTTCAACAATGGGAAAAAACCCATACCGTATAGTTAGATTTAAAATGGTCCCGACATGAGAAATGTGAAACAATTCAAACGAGAAAACAAACGGCCTAATTTATAAAAATACAACTTACAAGCTATATATGACAGACATTAATCATTGACAACTACTGAAAAACAAGCGCCAAAGATACATAATGATTGTGGCGGGGTTAAACATGTGTGTAATCTCTCAACCATTCTCTTATCTAGAATAAACATGCTACAGTTCCACATATTAGCAAACTTTTAAATAAGTTGCACTTTACTGAGCTCAATAAATCGGTGCGAAATACAAATAAACCTACTAAAATTGAAACAATAAACAAAAAGCACCAATATACGAGTACTGACAGTTACTGAAGCCTATTTCAAAGCCAATTACAAAGAAAACGAATTCATATTTTCCCATACTAAAGTATCAATCAATTCACATCCAACGTATTTAAGATAACAACTATAATACATGTCGTTAATTTTCCTACGTGTTTATAAACAAGTATTTTTAAATGTGTAGTCGTTTCAAAATCTAAAAATATTGTCAATAGGTATCTGGTAAAAAGCTTTATGACCCATAGATAGAGATAAATTTATAATTATAGCCAGAAATACCGAATGATCCCAATTGACGATTTCATCAGTAACTATAGTTTCGTCTATACATGACCTTTGTGTGGTGTTTTTGTCAGAAAATATAATAGACAGGGAGAAACTATAAACAGCGTCTTTGTTCTATGATCAGGAAGATGAAACAAATACATACTAAATTTTTTTTTAAATGACAAATGTTCAGTTAGACAAATTATTCAACATACTCATAATTATGTATAAATGAGTCAAATAGCAGAAGTATTCGTAGGAATTATTATAGAAGATTCCCACTTTAACAGTGATTTTAAACAAATTTCAGTGTTTCACCTTGTATATTGAAAGCTATACTAGATAGAATGAGACTACAAAGATAAAAATAAATAATGATTAGCCAAATAATCTACCGATTAGTCAAATTGTTAAAATCTGGTTATTGTTAATTCCGAAATAACCTTTTACCCAATTCATTTATAATTTTCGTTTTGCCTATTAATATAAATTTAAAACCATAATGGATAGATATAATCACAGTGCAGTAAATTTGATTTACAGGACAACCTTTTGGTCTACATAGTTTTCTTTTAATACACATATTTATGATGTATTATCTTAGTTTATACGCATAAACGGAAAGTGATTTGTACAGACTGATTTGACCCTTCTATGCTTTCGTTTTCACTTTTGAGATAGACATTTGCACTGTACAGATCTTGAATACTACAAAAATCTTAGTTAAATCTCAGTTAAACAATCAAAAAACAAAATCCATGTCCAAAACGCATGTGATTTCATTGACAGGCGAATAATGGAAGTATAGACTTCAGGTGACTTGAATTAATTCTTAGCGGATAAAAAAGAGACGAAAGATACCAAAAGGACAGTCAAACTCATCAATCTAAAACAAACTGACAACGCCATGGCTAAAAATGAAAAGGACAAACAAACAACAGCACACACGACACAACATAGAAAACTAAAGAATAAACAACACGAACCCCACTAAAAAACTAGGGGTGATCTCAGGTGCTCCGGCAGGGTAAGCAGATCCTGCTCCACATGTGGCACCCGTCGTGGTGCTTATGTGAAGTCAAATCCGGTAAATAGTTCAATTCGGTAGGTCACATTCATGAAAGGGAAGGGGATTGTAGTGACGACGTAAGGAACATATCCGATATCATTTGTGAAACGGTTATTCCATAACGGTCAACCAACTCGTGATGGCGTCCGTAAAATTTACGAAGGGATGATTTCAACTTCACCATTTGGAACTCTTGGTTTGATAGCTTCCTTGTGAGCAGCAACCCTCTATCAAGAAAATCATTATAGGAAATGCAAGCACGGGAATATCGTATCAATTGGGAGATGTATACCCCGTAAAAGATGACGGATAAATGAAGATATAGACAATATGAATAAGAAGTAAGAATTCAGACAGTGCCTTGTGACGTTTTTTTTTCAGAGAATGTACAGTGTAAAAAAAAAATCCTGTTAAGAAAGATAGAATTATTCGAAAAATACCTAATATATGGTTTAAATACTCGTATTCTCCGGGGTCTTAATAACCACACACGTATGATACTCACATGGTCAGACAATTAGATTATACGCATATGGTCATCACCATACACATATGGTTCAAATACTCATATGGTTTGGAACACAGATACATGTTTTTCGGCAAATAGTTGTACTCACCTTCTACATTAAGCTGCTGCAAATTCACTAGAAATTGTGAAAAAAATAAAAACTTGAGAAACCAAATCATAGCTGTTGTGTTGATATAAACATCTGAAATTAAAAAAAAATTTAATGAAAAAGTTATGAATAACGTCAACAAAGGAAAACCCGTAATGCCAAAAACCAACCACGACAAAAAAAAAAAAAAACAGAAAAAAACAACAACAGCATAAATACACTTCAAATGTTATGTAGCAAAGATTCAACCACGATAATATAATGATTACGAGTTGAATGCAAACATACTAAAGATCTTTTTCGTCATCCTTAATCAAGTAAAATTTCTATTGAACTTTTTCAAAGATCCTTTATTCTTTACTGAAAAGTCATATCACCAGGGTTTTTGATATCACAAACTAGTCAAAACTTTAACTAAATTTTATCATCGGTATAAGGAAATAATTCGCAAATTTAACTCAACATGCAGACATCTTATACGTTCAGGTATTTCACATCCAATCTTTTATGGTAATATTCTTTACAAAGCACAAACATGTCAGTATTCACGTCAGAAACTAACAAAACCTTTAAACAGACTTATTTAAAAGGGATTTAGTTACGATACTGTTGTCAGGTCATTTAAGATTGCATATTTTGGCTTTAATATTGATTCACCTATTCGATTGATGAAGACATAATCTTTCAATCAGTTTAATTGAAGTCTAGAGGTGGCATGTCAGTACCTGTTAGTAGTCTGTTGTTGTGTATGTATTATTGTCAATTTGTTTATTTTGTTTTTGTATCATATTCTAAAATCGGATTCGGACTTCTCTTAAACTTAGTTTAACTGAGTATAAGTGGGTTTTTCTCTACATTGGCTAGAGGTATAAGGGGAGGGTTGAGATCTCAAAAAACATGTTAACCCCGCTGCAATTTTACGCCAGTCCCAAGTCAGGATCCTCTGGCCTTCGTTAATCTTGTATGATTTTTTTTTTTTTTAAATTTATCATATTTTATTGAAATCTGTACATTTGTTAGTTTAAAACATCAAGTACCGGTACCTTATCCCGGCCTCGTTAACATTAGTAAATATCATATTTATACAGTTTTTAGTATTTGTTAGTATTATACATTCAATTTTCAATATTTGGAAAAAAATAAAAAAAATATACCATGTCAGTAATTTCAAAAAGAAAGAAGTTTACTATTAAGATTTCCAAACATAATTATCTGTATAACAAATGCACAGGTTTAGAAAAAATATTTTTTTTTGTATTAAATTTCTTTTTTTCTTATTTGCACATAAACATAATAAGTTACACACTTTTGTATGCATAATAGTTATATACACTAAAAAGAAGATATATAATATATTATTTAATAGACACAGTAGTTTTAGTTTGATACATTGCAGATAATGATTTTAAGACAGAGGTTGTTTGGATACGAAATATATACATTATATGTGGAGTCTATTTGGTTTTTGTTTTTTGTTTTTATGATAATAAAGGAGTCCAGGGGTTCCAGCAGTTTTCTGCCCTACTGAGTAATTTATTTTTATAGAATATATTTTTTTCTATTAATAAGTTTTCCTTTAAATAATTTTTAAGTGCTATTATATTGGTTTGTTCCATAGCTAATTTGCTTCTATAAATGTAGAATTTTGTTAACAGAAGTATTATGTTTCTTATATCATTTTTATCGGTTTTTGTTAAAATACCAAATAAAACCAAATCAATATTTAAAGTTAGTTCTATTTCTGTCTTCTCAAATATCCAGGAGTCAAGGTCTTCCCATAATTTTGATATATATGGACAAGTCCAGAATATATGTTCTATTGTTTCGACCCCTCCGCACCCAAAACTACAAATATTTGTATCTTTAATTTTTATTTCAAGGAGAAGTTCATTGGTGCCTAAAATTCGATGTATTATTCTGTATTGAAACCACTGCAATTTTGAATTTTTTGTAATATAAAAGGGCAATACATTGATATTTTTCCAATTGAAGTTCGCATTGAGTATTAATGACCATTTTTGTTCACATTTTTGTTTAGGATTTGACTTTTTACCATTTAAAATATTATACATATCTTTTGAACCTTTCTGGGATTTAAAAAAAACCTTTAATACTGAGGGCAAAACTGGACCGTTTTCTCTCTTTAAGTCATTTGGACATATTTGATATTCTTTTAAATACTTTTTTATTGACAAAATTAGGCCTTGATATGTGAGAAAATTAGTTTTAATATTGTATACATTATTAAAGTGATCAAAAGTCATAAAGTTTCCATCTTCCTGTAACAAGTCATTGATCAGCCAAACCCCTTTTTTTGTCCAATCTTTATATAATACTGAATGGTTACCAATCTTTATTCCATCATTCTTCCATAAGGGGCATGTTTTAATTTGAGAGTTATTTTGTACATTTTGAAGATCTTGCCAAGCATCAAATACTTCTTTCCAAAATGGATTATTCAACTTTTTATAAGGACCAAGAAATTGCATTTCCAAAAAATTCAGATTTTCTGAAAAGAGGAATAGTTTTACTAGTTTTGAATTATTTCTATTTATTCTTCTTATCCAGGTTAGTTTAAGACCTTTTATGTAGTTTTCAATATTAATCATTTTTAGTCCTCCTAAACAGTGCGGTTTGGATAAGGTGTCTCTATTGACTTTATCTGGTTTGTTATCCCAAATAAAGGAATATATTTTTTCAGTAAAATGTTTAAGCTTTGTGCTATTTGGACTAGGTATGGACAGGAATAGATGGTTTAATTTTGATATTATAAGTGTTTTTATCACTGTTATTTTTCCAATTGGTGAGAGTATTTGATTAGTCCAAGTTTTTATAATGTTTTCAATTTCTTTCAACCTGGGGTTATAATTTAAATTTTCAATTTCACTAATATCCACTGAGAAATTTATCCCAAGAAGTGTAAATCTGCTGGAACCCCATTCCAATCCCCACTTAACACACATAGTTTCTTGGCTAAACTTTTTCTTCCCAATCCAAACAACCTTGGTCTTGTCTAAGTTTATATTAAGACCTGATAAATCTGCATATTTATCTAGAGTACGGAGAGATGCATCCAAAGATTCGGGTGATCCATCAAGTATAAGAGAGGTATCATCTGCATATTGTGAGATGAGATACTCTGAGTCATCTATAGTGATTCCTTTAACTTTGTCATTATTTCGTATAAGTATACCAAGTATTTCTGCGCATAGTAAAAATATATAGGGTGATAGGGGATCCCCTTGTCGGCAGCCCCTCTGAATCTCAAAAAAGTCTGAGAGATGGCAATTTTGAGTTACTGCAGATTGAGTTTTGGTATAAAAAGTAGTGATCCAATGTTTAATAGAAGGTCCAAAATTAAAAAAGTCTAAAACACTTTCAATAAAACTCCAAGAAATTGAATCAAATGCCTTTTCAAAATCAATAAGAAGGAGAATACCAGGTATATCATGTTCTTCTGTATACAATAAAATATCATAAATTAGTCTAGTATTTTCACCAATGTATCTTCCAGGAATGAACCCTGTTTGATCATTATTTATTAGAAGTGATAAAATAGACTTCAAACGCTCTGCTATACAGCTAGACCCGAGTTTATATATTGTGTTTAAAAGACTTATTGGTCGCCAGTTTTCCATATATTGTCTTGGTTTATCTCCCTTTGGTATACAAGTAATTATCCCTCTTCTTTGGGATACTGACATTTCACCCATATTATACCCATAGTTGATTGATCTAAGAACAAATTTACCTAAATCTATCCAAAAGAATTTAAAAAACTCACTGGTGTATCCATCAGATCCTGGGCTTTTGTTACTTTTCATTCTTTTAATAGCAGCTGTTAATTCTGAATAGGAGATTTTTCCCTCAAGGGTATCCCTTATTTCATTTGATAACTTGGGAACGTCTAAAAATGGAATTTCCTTATTGAGATCAACACTATTTATTGTATCTTTCTTTGAATATAAATTTTTATAAAAGTTTTTAGCTTCCAATAAAATATTTTCTTGTTTGTTTATTAAACAGCCTTCATTATTGACTAGTCTTGGAATTGTTTTATTAACAAAGTTCTTAGTTTCTAAGTTGAGAAAATATTTTGAGGATCTTTCTCCTTCTTCTATCCATTGTATTTTTGAGCGAACATAATGACCACGCATTTTTTCTTGTCTTAAAATTTGTAATTTAGATTTCTTTTGGTTGAGATCTTCAAGAGCTTCTGTGGTTTGTATATTTTCTTCTAATTTTTGAATTTCATTTACTAAAGCATTTTCCAATTTATTTTTTTCTTTCTTTTTATATGATGCAAAGGAAATTGTTTTACCCCTAATTTCTGTCATTAATGTTTCTAAGAACAGCTGATCATTTATTGTAAATTGAATATCTAAGCAATCAATCTGGTCTAGTGAGTCTCTATTGTATACTAAAGTTGCATATTGATCTTTTACTTGTTTTATTTTTTCTTTAACAGATTTAACATATTCTATATCATATAATAAACTATTATTAAATTTCCACAAACCCTTCCCAATATTGAAATCACTTATTTTAAAATGTAGAACTATTGGTGAATGGTCAGATCTATAGCTGTTTTGAATTTCTACTTCTTTTACATTTTGATAGAAACTCCGAGATATAAGAAAAAAATCAAGCCTAGCTTGCTTCAGAGGATTAACTTTTCTCCATGTAAATCGTTTCTTGTCTGGGTAGTATTCTCGAAAGGGATCAATTAGATCATAAGTTTCAATAAGTTCAAAGATTTTTTCTCTTGCTCTTGGATTATTTATATTTAGATAAATATATGTATCTAATGCCTGATTTTGAACTAAGTTAAAATCTCCTGTCAGAATAACTTGTTGGTAATTAAAGTTTTCTATTATTTCATTAACTTTATTATAAAAAGATGGTGAGTCATTATTTGGTCCATATAAATTAACAAGTGTTATATTTTTACCTTCAATTGTAATATCTACACCAAGAAAATTTCCATTATCATCTTTCTTTATCTTATTTATTTTATATTCAAGATTATTTGCAAATAAAATGGCAACTCCTCTTTGATTTGAAGCAAAAGAATTAAAAATGCATTCTCCTCCCCATTGGTTTCTAATAAATGATTCATCTTTTTCAGTAAAGTGTGTGTCTTGCAGACAGTAAATATGACAGAGCTTTGATTTCAAGTATTCGAATACATCTCTCCGTTTCTCTCTAGAATTTAAACCTTGACAGTTGTATGAGAAAATTTTTAATGAATCCTTAGTCATTTAAATAGCTTAGATAAAGCATAAACATCCATTTATGATTTTCATTCCTTTAATTACACCTTGACTCATACAACTGTCAATGAAAACACAAAGCTGTAATATTATATATGAATAAACAAGTTGGTATATAAATCTACTTTCATGCATAAATAAATCTTTATAAAACATTGTGCAAACATCATAAGAATTGAAATAAATAAAAAAAAGCAAGAGTAACAACAATCATGATTGTCATATTATGATATGTTTTCTGATTTTTGTTTATAAATAAAAACAAATTTGGGATTACCTGTTTCCAAAGAAAGGGGTTAATGGAAAAAAAAACCTAACAAATGTATACCCACTCAAACTAAATTTCAACAATCAAAGAGAGATAATCCAAAATATTATCTCCCCTTAATTGTAAGATTGCAAACATGTATGTTTCAGTCAAGGTTTTAGTCAGTATAGTAATTCTATGGCTATTATCAAAGTCTTATTTTGAATGTTATATAATTATTTTAGTAATTCCTAGGGTATAATTTTTTTTTAATTTTCACTATTGTCCAAAGAAAGACATTTGTCTCATAACCATACAATGGACACATATTTTGACACTTTATAATGTTTTCCTTTTATATGTCATGTATGTTGGTCATTTATAAGGAGGATGCAAATTTCTTGTACAAAATGTACTACAATAACAAAATAAATAACCAACTAATTGAACAAAGCAGCACAAAAAAAAACCAATTTAGCATAAAGTAGCATGCACTTTCATATAAATGAACACAAGCAGTTGCAAACATGTTTAAACCGTTACAAAAGTAAGCATGTCAAGCCTAAAGCAAATGTATGATTTTTAATCTAGTTTCTTTTGTATAATTCGGAGTTTGATATGACGTCCATTATCACTGAACTAGTATACATATTTGTTTAGGTGCCAGCTGAAGGACGACCCCCGGGTGCGGGAGTTTTCGCTACATTGAAGACCCATTGGTGGCCTTCGGCTGTTGTCTGCTCTATGGTTGGGTTGTTGTCGCCTTGACACATTCCCCATTTTCTTTCTCAATTTTATTTATAACTACTTTTTTAAATTCACTATACATGGATAAAATCTTAAAATATTTATGAACTTATAAAATAAAAAATAAAATCACAAAAATACTGAACTTTGAGGAAAATCAATTCGAAAAGTCCATAATCCCATGGCAAAATCAAATAATAAAACGCATCAAAAGGGAATGGACAAGAACTGTCATATTCCTGTCTTGGTACAGGCATTTACAAATGTAGAAAATGGTGGATTAAAGAGGCCAAGCAAATACTCAAAGCAAGCTCTCAGTGACATACGGTTACGTTAGTCATTAGAACTTTGTTGAAAAGCTGTTTTACTGGCAATTATAGTACAACATCTCTTTTCTTTAAAGCGATGATTTTAAAGTTCAATTTTGTTTCTTTCTTTTCTCATATATGCGTTGTTTTTCGAGTACATTTTATGCATCGAAATCATGGATTGCACACGAGCAATTGCAATGAAAATAGAGAAAAAATGTCTTGCCTTAAACTGTGCATACGCAAAATTAAATTCAAAATGAAAAAAACTAGACGCAACAAACGAATAAAAAAAAAACTTAAGCATATTTATAACTTTTACTATTCAGAAGGTTTAGCCCAAAAATGGGTTAGGGACAGATTTTTTTTGTTTGCTTTTATTATCAAAAATATTATATACACTAAATGATAATGCACAAAAAAACCAATGTGTTTATCGACTTAAAAAAGGAAAGACATCTATTGTATTTAAAACAGAGCGATAACTTTTCACATTTTGTTTGTGTTTTTTTTTTTGCGGGGGGGGGGGAATTACCTAATGTAAGGTATTATCCTATACAATCACACAGAGTTCCCCTTTCAGTACTTTCAACGACAATGTTTTCCTTTTGAGTCCTTTTTTCTGAATAGAAACCAAAAGGTTATAGGTGTTTCAGTCTTAACAATGTTGTGTAACAAAATTCAGTTAAAGGTTATTTTCATTATGATATATTTGTGATTCGAGATACTTTTATGATACACTACCAGTACGAAAGATTCGAAATCATGCAGTTCAATTTTTCAAAGGAAGTTAATACTCAAAATTGGATATTTGAATTATTTCCGTGTTTTAAAGTCCATGAGCAGAGTCCTGATTTAAAACAATAAACATAAAACAATGTAAAATTTATACAACAAAATAACCTTTGAAAGCAAGTTAGCCATGTGATCAGGATTACAAATTAAACTTAAACTAGGTAAATATTAACTTTTAAAGATCAATTGATTTGAGTATCGGTGTCTTCTTGACCAATTGGATTGCCTTTTTTTGCCTTTTTGCTTTTTCCTCGCTAACATATATATTTTTGCTGAATGAAGTTAGATATATTGGTAATGTTAAGATTTAAATATATGATAACTCCAAGACTGTCATTCTCAATCAGATAACTATTGCAAATAAATATCCAAGATTACAACTGTCATTATAGTTCGTACAATTTAGCCCATCAATATAAGATCAGATACATGTAATATTCGGTGCTCCACAGCAAGATTTGAATATAAGCTTCTATAAAATCGTAGAAACTCTGTGTGCATTGTGTCCTGCGACCAATATCACAATACGAATATGTGGTATGATTGTCAACAAGACACTAATTCACCAACAACCAAATGTCATAAATGAACACTAACCAAGATTAACTGAATCAAAAAAGTTTTTGTTTGTCGATTGCTGTACTTTTTCATCGACTTTTTTTTGGTGTTGTAACACAGCAAATACTGTTTAATTTTAGTTTTAAATAGAAACATTGAGAATCAGGTATTTGTGTCAGCGCTAATAAGTGTTGAATAAATATTCAAATCGACGTCCAAATATGACGTCAAAATAAAATAACATTCCAAATTCTCTAATCGAAGTCCAATTGTTAGCTTCTCTGTTCGCCATCTGTTTTGGGCAAAGCATATAACTGAACCGATAGCAGATGAAACCTTTACACATAATATTTGTGACCAACACGATATATTTAAAAAGAATGAATTTTTTTTTAAATTATTACATGCTAGTGTGTAAACATGTTGTGATATAATTCTTAAAATTTTAGAGATAATATAAAGATAAGGAAATGTTGTATGATTTCCAATAGGACAACTATCCATCAGAGTTCAGTAAATTAAATGATAAGACACCCCTACTGCAAACGCTATAAACGGCCACGACATGAATAGTGGAAACAATTCAAATTAGAAAATTAACGGTCTTATTTATAACAAAACAATTCCGAAAGGCCAATATGGCAGACATATACAGACGACAACCTCTGGACTACAGGCATATACATTTTGTGTCTGGGTTTAACATGTGAGTGAGCATTTAACATCGAACAGAGGTGTAACAGCACAATATAAAAACATAATGTGAATTTCTTGGGTATATATATATTTCTATCTAGGTGTACAAACTATGTTTCAGATTCCGAATAATAATACTCTCAGAGCGATTTGCTGCACTTTTTTATTTTGTCTTTTGTTGAAGTCTGAATAATGTTCCTAGTTGTTGTTTGGTTTTTTCTTTTTCGTTGGGTTGCTTTCCAAAGGCAAATATTTACTTACACTTACATGCATGTCATTTATTAATGTGAAAAGGAATGTCACACTATTGTGTAGATCGATTGGATTAACTTTTATCAAGATAAATATGAAAATGCATGTTACCTATTTCTGATTGAAAAATATCTATATGGTAAGTATGCAAAAATGTTTGAAAATTAAGTTGGCATACGAACCCTACAAAACATATATACAGGTATAAGTGAAAGTCCACTAATGTAATATTTATTGATTAATTATGGACATCGATTCAAGACGACTACAATGAATTGGACGCTTTGGCAATACACAACGTCACATTGGACGTCGATAAGAGAATCAAAATATTGATCGTCGATTTGAGAATGTCACATCAGATTTAGGCGTTGATTTGAGAAACGGACGTCGATTAGAAGCCGAGCGTCGACTTGAGTCTTTCATATATATAAGTTTGTCGGATCTTTTCTTCTGCGAATACCACTACTTTTGCATTTATAACATGTAGTGCTGCATGTTGCGATTTCGTATGTACTTGTTCATTCGACTTTCACATATATATGTGTTCAGCAGGGGAAAAAAATCATTTTTGAATAAACATTGCTTTCTATATATGTATGCTCAACTATGATATATACAAAATCTGACTATAAATTTCATGGTGTTTGGTGTTTAATGAAAAAAATCGTTATCTATGAAGATCATTGAAGAGTAAATACTTTATAAATACTAGAAGTATAAGTAGTATAAAACAATGAACAAAAATTTAATAAAAATAAAACAATATACATGTGCTTAGATCGTTAGTTTAAAGCCTTTTTATATGAGATTCTAAGATAAAAAATTGGGGAGTGAGATCAATGACAAGTTCAAATGTCAAAATCATATAATAAATATTTACCTTAAGTTGTGTGTTCGTACATCTCTTTTGACACTACAGTACATACATATTTATATATTAATAAATATATATATACAAGAAATATATGTAAATATCAACAAAAAGAAGCTTGAAATGATACGTTAGTTTTGGCGTTAAGGTATATTCTATAATATGTTGCTTTCAAACTAAAATCAATGGAGCAAGAGGTAATTAACTGAAAAGTCACGTAGTGCAGAGTCCATAAGTAAAGTACATAGAATCTGTCTAAATGTTAAACACAAGTTAAATATTAGTCAATACTATTGTAAGCAGATAGGTTAGATATGAAAACAACGAGCAGTATTATATCTTATGTCATAAACTATAATATAAAGTATCCTATATCATGATCCATTATTGGACTTTGTATAAGGGTGTTTATTTTTAAGAGATAACGAATACCTTTCAGTTAACTCTTAAATATTATTGAGAATATGATAAGGTATACACAATCACTGAACCTATTTACTATATGTAACACAATCGAAACAATGACGAACACACACTCACACAAACACAAACACACAGTGTCAAAATGGTACTGTCGCAGGGTACGATAACACGAATGGAATGAATGTCTTTTGTTTTCTCACTAAAATTATTAGTTTGTAGTTTAGTGACTTTATAACTTACTATTCAATATGGGGTTTGATCTTTGTCGAAAGCCGTTCTATTAACAAAAGTTCCTTGCAACCACATTGTTTCGTCACTAGTACTGTTATATAGTTGTCGCATTAGTAATTATGTCCCATCTCCTTATTTTTATACATGTTAGCTCATTGTTACAAAAGACCTATACATCTATACATAAAGTATGAAATGTATTTGATGGTATATGTTCACCAATTTTGTATAGAAAATGTATTAATGAATTATTGTATTTTTGTTTTCTTACCTTTACCGGGTGTCTTTTAAGGCCAATGTGCATATTATATCTGCACGTAATATGTGCACTGTTTACAATATGAAAGTCGATGAAATCTCGTTAAAATTGACTAACCTAATCTATGTCCGATGTATGACTTATTATTATAAATTGGGGTTGTATTGCGTTTTACTAGCTTTCAGTAATTGTGAGTTCTCTCAAATCGTTGGTTCGTGTTAATTTGACCCGTTAACGGAATTTGTAATGCATTTCTATAATTCAATGTTTACTATTTATTCTGCGTAATATATAGTCTCACTACTATATATTTACCACCTTAAATAAGAATTAATTTATTTGTTTGAAGAAAAAAAGTTTACTTCCATACACCTAACATTAACTTTATTACATTCAAATTCTTCTGTGTTCGTTGTATTATTTAACCCCCTTTTGTCAAACAAAGGTTATATTTTTTACACTTTTCACGTATTAGTATTTCTACCTGTAACGTCTTTTTCATACAATGCTAAACAGTTTGACGCATTCTAAAAACTAAAGTCGTTGTTTCTCTCTTTTTTCTTTTTCTTTTGCAAACTACATATAATACACGTTAGTTTTTATTTTGAAAAGACATTATAAATTTGACGACACACATAGTTACAACTTTGTACACAAGTTCCATTAAAACACCACTCATGAATAAATAAAAACTTTTCTTAATAGGAATAGTTGTCGACTCTAATTTGACATATACATATGAAAGGCAATCTTTAGTCTAAGAAATAGACATATTCTTTCTGCGATTAAAGATTTTTATTCGTCCAGGGTAAACAAAACCAAATGATACATTTAACTATATAATTACTTAAGTATTTTTGTGTTTGATTTTTACGTATACCATTAACAATGTTGAATACACATTTTTCGAGCTCAATTAGAAAAATATATTGTGGCGACAAAGATGTCACCCTGTTACGTATAAAGAAGAAAATAGGGCCAAAATATTAACTAGGACGCGAGAAACTAAAATATTATGATGGTGGTATTAGATTTTGCTTTTGAAATTGTATTGATGTCCCTATTCGTAACTTTTTTAAATTCCTGGTACTTATTGCGTTATCGGATTGAGATTTAATAATTTAACTTTAAATTTTTCTTTAAGCTCGATTGATATGGGAAAGGACACAACAAGTGTAACGTCAGATCATTACATTTAAGTTATATAATTTTTAAACCTTGTTCCTAATGACGACATAACGGGTAAAAAAAAAACATTTAGAAGTATCATAGCAATTAGTCCCTGGTCTATTATAGTTAATATATTTTGAAATGAGGTATTCATTTTGTCTTCAGTCATACTATATTACAATCATGTGTTTCTGGTAAGTTTTGTGATTTAAAACACTAAAATTGATAACTTGCGATTTGACTTGGATAAAGAAATATGGTTGACCTTAGACCGTCATTTCTCTTTCTTTGTCCCAGTCAACTAAATGTGTACAACATACCGTTAATTTGTACTCGTCTATAATTCGCATGAAGTATTTTAAATAGAAATATTAAACAAACAATGATTTTTAATCAATCAAAAATTGATAAAAAAAAAGATGGTCATGTAATGGCAATTACTCTTATTAGAATTAAATAAACTATTTCATCTATATTGACTGATTTGTATAGCATGTAAATATAGGAAAATGTGTAATGATTGCCAATGAGACAACTTTCCATCCAAGTAACAATTTATAGAAGTAAATCATTATAGGTCAAATTACAGCCTTCAAAACGGAGTTTTGGCTTACACTGAACAGCAAACTATAAAGGGCCCCAAAAAACTACTAGTGTAAATCTAATCAAACGGGAAAACCATAGGTCTAATCTATGTAAAAACAGGAAACAAGAAACACGTATGAACTACATAAACAGACGACAACTACTGAACATCAGATTCCTGACTTAGGACAGGTGCAAACATTTATTTATCTATTTATGCTACTAATATCATATTGAGATGATAGTAATGCTTAATGATACTGCTAAAATGGAACAAAACATATTTTAATTCTATTGAACAAAACTATCGGAAATTCAGGGTTCATACGATATAAGTTTCTAGAATTTATTTAATACATTAAACACAAAACTTTTTCATTGTAGAACACGGACTTAACATGATGTGTTGACAAATATGGCGCAATATGACAATCAATTTGGTCTTTCATTCTTCATCTTAGTTTTCATGCTTCTCTCCTCTTATTTGTGTAAGTAAACTGCACATGTCATCTTTTATTTGCCTTTTATATGTGTTGTTAATATACTAGGATTATAGGCAGGTAAATGGGTGTACTAAGTCAGGACATCAGCTTCAGCAAACATTACCTTTTTTGGATCCGTGGACTGATCTTACATGCCCACCACTAACTCAACAGACATGTGACCATTGCAAGCTTTCTTGTAATAACAAATCACCACATGAAAAAAAAGGTTGCGTTTAATAAAAAATGAAAACTTACCTGGAGTTTATACTGGGAACAGTATTAATATATATGTTCCTGGTTTATGTGGATTCAGATAGTTCCGGTTTTGATTTTGCGTGCGTGCCTGCCTGTCAATATGATATATCTGAAAACACAGTTTAATAATGGTGATTCATCACATGATTCAATCAAACATTTTGTTGAGTATATACATAGAAATAACCCTTATATTCGTTTAAGGCATGCTGGCGAACAAATTATACCTCGTCATCTTAGGAGTATATATTTTACGTCATGCGTATAACAAGTTCGACCTCGTTATTTAAGTGGTATAGATAAAATGTTAAATGTTACTAGCACACTGATAAATAATTTGACACTTCTTAAATGTTTTTATTGAACAAGGTTTGTACGGTTTAATTTTTAATTTTCTTTATTTGTTTTCATTTAAATTTTTTTTTTTTTTTTTTGTTTGGATATTTTCAGTTTCTTTCAATCAAGGTTCAATCATTAAAAAGTATTTTAAGGAAGGTTCAAAAGCGGTCCTGCAGTGTCCTTTCACGTCTATTGGTTTTCCTCTTATTTGGATGAAAGGTAGAAAGTTGAAGTTAATAAGCAGTAACCATCTGATAGTGTCCACAGATCATTCAAAACTAGCAATTATCGGCAACCATAGTGTTGGGCAATATAACCTCGTTATTGATAATTTTACCACGAATGATCAAGGGTTATACAGATGCCAGGGAATCACAGAACAAGTAGCTTTTGCACAAGACATAAGTGCAATTTTGGCAAGTATGTAACATTGCATATAGTAATTATAATTTGATGAACATTTTACATGCAGTCTTTTTGACTAGTTTTCTTTAAAAAAAAAAAAAGAAGAATAAAAGTAAATTGACCACTAGATCTGAAAATCCATCGAAAATGATAACTTGAAATAACTAGGACTGTCAATACATTTTGTCTGCAAATTACCAATTAATAAAAAACATTATTTTTTATCAAACTATAGTTGTATTTATCTAAATTAGAATGAGTTTAGATTACAACTAATCTAACTTAATTGCAATGTTACTATCCTGCTTAAGTACTTTTGGTTTTAACACTTATACCTGTTTTATCCATGTTGCCTCTCCATACAATTTGTCTCATCAGGTTCCTTTTTACTTGACAAGGTTATAAAACTTGTAACCTCTGCTTCAGTAAAGACAATTTAATGGCTAAAACATTGAAATATATGTTGTTGACATAGAAACTAGAATATGTGAAAATTTAAAGGAGATTCTAAACCAGGTGTCCTCATTTGACGACACATAACATAGGGATTAACATGATGTTGAAGTATAAGCAAGGATTGGTAAAACATACGTATGTTTACTTATTGAATATAAACTTATGACACCTGGTAAAAGAAGGTGGGTGCCAAAAAAATTTAATTATAAAACATTAAAAACGTTTAAATATTTAGACATTTCTTATCTTTGTTGCAGTACCGCCGTCAAATATCGAAATTGTAAATAAAACAATTAAATACCATTAAATTATTAGAAGGACGAAACAGTGATATCACATGCATTGTAAGCAATGGAATACCGAGAGCACAACTTGTGCTGAACATTAATGGAACCGATGTTATAAATGGGAGTAATTCCGTCCTAACTTTTCAACTCAATGCTTCTACAATATTTCATATGAAACGCATAAAGTGTACAGCATACCACTCGTTTTTAGAAAAGCCTTTGGAAGACATAGCAGTCTTGTTTGTGTATAGTAAGTAGTGACAACTTTCCTATCTTCTTAAAGCCATGAATGTTTAGAGTATGATATTAACAAAACATTTCTAAATAACGCTGTTAATCAACTCGAAACGATCTTTATAGTAAGCAATTTATACTTTTTGAAGAAAAAAAAATCGCAGACTTTGCAAGGGATTTCACCACTTTTTTGTGAAATGTTCATATAATCACACCTTAATAGGCTGTCATTAATTATTCTCTGCTTGCAAAAGTCGCGCAAATCGGTGGTAAAGGTAGTTGGTAAACAGTATACAAACAGGCAAAAAAAGGAAAAACTAAAATTATAGAAAATACTAAAATAGTCATTCCAAATTAAAGCCGGATCGATATCAGATACTGGGAAACTGTACATGAAAAATATAAAGTTGTGTTATGATTGTCACTGACTCAACTGTTCAACAGAGACCATAGGACATAGAAGATTTCATAACTATGTCATAGATTGGCCTTAAACAAAAAGCAAAACCAATACCACAAAGCAACATATAAAAGACAACGGCATAACAAATTTAACAGTTAAAACGAAAAATTATACAGCATGATGTTTGTACAAAGACAATGAACGAAAAACAAATATGATATACAGAAACACACGAGAACCAATGAATATACAGAATGTGGCGGGGTTAAACATGCTTGCAGGTGAACAACCATCAACTTATCCGCGGACAATGATGGAACAGCACTACACACTATGCAAATTATATATGTAATAATATCGTAGAATCAATACAAGCCATGACTTTCATATATGATATATATAATAAGGACTTTACGAATTTACTGTCATACGACCTTAAATATCGGATATACCCACCGGTAAGACTTGATTTATAATATGTATGTTTAGGAAAAGATGGATTCTACTTTTTTGTTTGAATATATATCTTGTTTTTCAGTGTTCCCAAATATACACATTTCAGCAACACCTTCCAAAGATATCATTGAAGGAAGTAACCTAACTCTAGAATGTGTTGACAGCAGTAATGTAGCCACGAAGAATTACTCATGGGAGTTTGACGGATCATTGCTTACAAATATCACCAGCAACTTATTTAAAATAAAAGACATTACTAAAAACGATTCAGGGATATATGCATGTCATGTACAAAATATGATTGGCTCCTCGGTTGATAAGTTAACAGTAAAAGTACACCGTAAGAACACGTACAGCTATAAATCGAAATTACAAAAGCAATCGTATTTTTTATAAAATTTCAACAAAATGTCCATCAAAAATATGATAGATTGTTTGTTGCTTACTTGAAAGAGGGACGAAAGATATCAAAGGGACAGTTAAACTCATAAATTTAAAACAAACTGACAACGCCATGGCTAAAAATGAAAAAGACAAACAAAAAACAGCACACATGACACAACATAGAAAACTATAGAATAAACAACACGAACCCCCCAAAAAACTAGGGGTGATCTCAGGTGCTCCGGAAGGGTAAGCAGATCCTGTCGGGTTGCTTATATGGTAAGAAATCCGGTGAATAGCCTAATTCGGTAGGTCACATTCATGAAAGGGAAGGGTTAACATGCATTTGTTAATTTCTCATGCAAAGTCGGGACGAATGTAGAGGTTCATAAAGTAGGAATGGTTTTGCCAGTAAGATTGGCTCGAATGCATTACAAAATAGACTCAATTTCTCATAATGTCATATATAAGCCCGTGTCATTATAAACGAAAACATCTTCGCAATATATGCATGTTCTTCAGACTGAAGGCGTATCACAATCCTACTTTTCTCAAAAACTTCAAACATTCAAGTGATCGACAGCCAAAGAAAATGTTACTACGCTGTGTTCCATCTCCCATAGCTAGACAAAGGCCCAATTTTAGCCACGTCTAAAATAAAATACATTACTCTTCAGCAAATCGTAGTATAGTAATACATTATAAGAACAAGAAAAGTATTTTCTTTTTCGTCAAGTGTCTAAAAAAAAATTTTCTCATGTAACTGTAATACTTAAGAGTGAAAATGGCTAAAATGTTCGCGCATAAAATTGTTATTTTATAATATGAATTGAGAAGGATTTTCTCCAATAAAAACGGTGCTGCTGGTTATAAACTTTCAGTAAGTTTCATTGGACTACACATTATAATTATTTTGTACCATCATCGTAGAACCAACACTGTTTTGCACCATGATAAGTTGGTATTACATAGAAAATTATATATATACCATTGCATACTTAATGTGCTTACAATTTCGTATGCAATTAACGACTTATATACATGAAGGTATGCCATTTCGTGCCATAAAGCCTACATGCAAGATGCAACTTCACGTCAAATAAAATACTCTATAGGATAATTAAACATCATCGACTATACTATTCTGGATCATTTGGACAAACAAGAAAGCACGTGTGTTGTGCTATACACACCTCGAAGGGTTACGAAAGGTCTCCGAAAACATTCGACAAATCCTCACATGTAACAACTGAACAATACCAAGCTGCTAAATAACCATATAGTCATTCAGTTCAGTTTTACTTGAAAAAAAGTGTTATACATTTTTAAGTTGATTTAACATATAGGAAAATGTATATAAGTGTATGGGATTTTTTTGTCACATGTCGTTAGCATATGCATATTATATCCTAATCTTGGTTTTTATTTAAGATCAACCTTATCTGCTTGCAAATTCGTCTTCAAGTCTAAAATATAAAACGGAAGTAGGAAGCCGAGTACTGGTTTCGATACCGGTAGAAAGCAATCCTGAACCACTTACAGTATCATGTCTCAATATCACGGACTTGAAGCTAGACGAGTGGATTATCAATCATCATGGAAATGGCCCTAATGTCTACCTTTTATCTACCACCCTATTTCCAATCCACACAAAACAATATGGCGTATATGTGATTCTTGTAAGGAATCAATATGGCAGTTTAAAAGTGCAAATTAACCTAAATCTTCCAGGTAATCATTCTTTTTAGGGAGGATAATATATCCCACATAACTTCATTGTCGTCAAGAAAACAATTGTTGTAATTTTTATAAGTTTATTTTTCATATTAGTTAAACGTGTCGAAATATCCATAAATGCATGTTTGAAAATTATGTCAGTAATCAGATGAATAAAACACAAAACCTATACATCTAAGTTTTGCGTAAGTGTTTTAGATTGTAGTTCAATGATTATTTAATATATAAATGTAACCATTCACAAATGTTCAATTATTCACAGCTTTCTATGCAGATCTTTCTAACTTTACAAGATGTATATTTATTTAAATATAAGTTCTTATGACCCAGTGACAACTCTGTGACATATGTTATCCATCAGATCACCAGCAGTGATGCTGATATAAGGCTGAAAAAAACATTCTGTATATTTGTCAAATCTGTAAATATGCGGAAGCATTTTGTGTGTTCTACCCTGGCCGGGATTCGAACTCATGCCACTGAGATATCGAGGCACCAAATCGCCTTGCAGTAGACAACTCGACAACCTAGGCGCATCAAAATAAAGCTTTCGGTGCCGGATGTTAACTTTCTTTGTCAGTTTGAACATCAATCAATCAAGGGCCCCAAATGACTAGTGTAAACAATTCAACAGGAGTACCAACGGTCTAACCAATATTAAAAAAGAGAAACGCTTATTAACCAAATCAATAAACGACTTAACAACAGGATCCTGACTTAGGACAGGTGCATAACAATGCAGCGGGATTAAACGTTTTGATAGGCGCCAACCTTTACCATTACCTAAGACAGTAGAGTGACATTACAACATAAGAAAAGGACAATAGGACTGTTTTTTTCTACGTCTGCTAATTTGTTACCTTTTAAAGTGAATGATGTTCTGTGATACTACTTGAGTTACTATCAGTTAACATTTGTTTGTTTATTTTTTAAATTAAACATTGGCCATATCAGAACTGACGCATTCAGATTAGCAGCTTAATTGACTCTATCTAACTGTCTTGAATTTTGACTTTCATTCCTAGATGCAACAATAATGTAATAAACAATACATATACATAATAAAGGTTTGTAATTTCAGTGTAAACATCTAAAAATGATTATGTTTACCTTCAAGTAAAGTAATTTTGACCATTGGATGTAAAGTTACAATGATTGAACTGGTTTTGGACCGATATTCATATTAACATGAATGAGTTAAATACCTGCTCATATTAAGTACGCCTTAGTATTTATATACTGTTTTTATTTTAAGTACTAAGAATGGTGTTTTCTATGCGTATTGAGATTACAAATTAAGTGTTTTATTTTTCAATCGCAGTTTTAAAGTTTATCTTTTCTTATAAAATTTGTTTTGCAGATGTCAACGTGACAGTTTTTCCGGACTATCCCTTGTGTGATGTGTCTGAAAATTTGACTTTGTCATGCACAGTTCATCAGAAGAACTTTAACATGTGGACAAACTCGTGGTCACATTGGATTAATGGAACATTCATTAGAAATGTTTCAGGCATGGTAAAAGGAAATACATCTTTCCTTTATTTTCCGTTTTGTGATTATCAAGATTTTGGAACGTACGAATGTAAATGGGTTCTGCGAAAAAGGCAAGGCATTTCGTCGGTATTCGTATCGGTTAATTGTAAGAATAATTATATATGTGTCTTTCATAGTTCATAAATTAACAAAGAAATCAGCATAATCACTTAAAAAGTTAAATCCAGGTCAATTGTGTCAGTGAATACTAAGAAAATTTGGGTATATCTACTTTAAAGGTTCAATCACAATTTAATAAAATTCAAAGAAAAATACATAATTATCAATATTTTAGTCAGCCATACTCTCACTATTATCGATGACATCAAACATACAGTAACTTAATAATACAGTATCAATTTGTTATCAGCTATATTGTATAACATTCCAGAAAATCTGTTTAGACTGACAAATTATGCATTTATATATCCTATCGAAAACAATGGACCTTAATCATTATGGTTGAAACTTAAAGGATCGCGTCAAATTTAATACCCTGAACATAACCGTTTTAATTTTATTCTTGAAAATTGCACAAACTACCATGAACTATTTTTTAAAGTATTTTTAAACTCAGTTTAATTGTCACAGAATAAATTTGCGGGAATCGCATCGAGACAGCATTAAAACATCGCTTGTGAGTTGAGACACATATCGTATCAATCAATCAATTAGTGATAATGACCGTAAATCTTATGCAGTGTAAATGTAAGTCCCTCTTCCTCAAAAAGTTGTTGGAGCAGTTTCAGTATAAAGTGCATAATTTTTAACATGACCATGCACGGGTGTAACGTATCAACTGAGATATGTAAATGACATATCATGGATAAGAAGGTTTATCCTGATTTAGAGTAATTTCTCGTAATTTGATTGGCTGATATTGTCCTAATAAATTTCAGTACAATTTTTTATTACGTCAATAGGAATTATCTCCCTTATTTATTACGTCAATTGGGATTATCTCCCTATACCATTGACCTAATAAAAAAGAATAAAAATTGAGTTGCTTTATCGTCGTAATATTTTCAATTTTTCACAGTTTTAGATTAAATATCTAAAATATATTTGGTTGATATTGTCCTTTATTGAATTTAAATATAATAATATATATTATAACAAAATCAGGATAAATTCGTTACACAGTGTCCAATTGTCCTAATACAGAATTTATCAGGTTAATAAAATTCATATCGGGTTTGGCTCACCCGATATGAATTTAATTGACCCGATCAATTCTCGTATTAGGACAATTGCATACTGTGTAACTAATAGTATCACTGCTGAGAAATGTGGAGTTTTCACGTTTGTCATATTTTCTAGTTTGAAGTCGCCCATAAATGTCAACTGTAATTAAAATCGAGGAAACAATCAAGATGTGAATCAGATGTAAGGTGGAATGCTATGCATTCATCACACTACATACATTGGTTTTTAGGTTATCCGTAGGTGGCCTATTGATATTTTAAATAAACTCATCATAGATACCAGGATTGAAGTTTTATATTTGCCTCTGATTATTATCCTGATTTCAAATGGTAGTCTTAACTTCCAACTTTTCATTCTTCTTGACCGATTTTTAAGAACCTACATATTACATTACTGATTATTTGTTCTTGTCTTGAATGTACACGACATATTTTGTCTCTTGAAACTGATAAAAAATTTGTCTTATACTTTTTGTTTTATTTTGCCATTCCAACTAATGGACAGATTTATCGCCAAATGCGCGGTATGTTTCATTCAGATATGGATTAACAGCATACTTAATTCCGACATACATAATCTGTACAAAACAATTGCCGAAAGTCAAGTGCATTGTGTTTAAAAGAATATTACTGATAGTCATCAGCTTAATTGCTAAAAGAAATAGATATTTATTCGAAAATGTCTTGGCGTTGGGTATTGTTTGTACCTATTAATTTTATTTTAGCATAAAGACAATATTATTTTATTTTCAGCTGCACCAGTGAAAACCTATTACAGAAAAACAATTTCAAAAACAGATATAATCTTGAGCGTTGATATTTTCTCTAGAGAACCTATACGTTCAATAGATTGGTATGAAAATTGTTGATTATTTCAAACACATCTGAAAAGTATAAAAGTAGTTGGAAGATGACTGACATAATACTATCAGTATACAAACAGCATTTGACAATTTCTGGTTTTGAAATAGGATTGAAAATAGGACATGCGAATTTTTCTGATATTGCAATTTACATTTGTCATATAACAAACGAATATGGTAGTACTGATATGTATTTTGAAACTGACCAATTCCTACTGAATACAAAAGAGTACACGGAGTCTACGACATTGGCAGAAGACTTGTCAACTAGATTAAAAGAATCAACGAATGGTATGATTTCACATACAGGGTATAATAGATAAGGGCGCTAGTAGTTTAACTACGTTCAAATGTCGTAAGTCTATTAAGAAAAGACACATCAAGTTGGAAAAAAAACAACAACTAATGGATTTGCATGAACCTCTATAGGAGCGAGCGTGTGTGCATCGACATAACAAACTGACCATACAGATATATGTAATGAAGAAATGTCTCGTCCTCCCTTATCTTTGAATGTTGTTTTTAAAACTAAATCTAAACTACTGGACAATAATCTACTTTTTTCAATGGTACAACGTTAAAACTGTATCGTCCTCTGGGCCAAATAAGATATCTTGAAATTAAAATATCCAAGAGAACAATCTATAATACTAAAATAACGAGGTCCAATTTGTCAGCCGTCATCACGTAAAAACGATGAATCAAAGAATTCAACTTTATATATAACTAATGTAGTACAATAATGCTGATTAAAAATTATACCACTCCAGGCCCATTAGTTTTCCACGTAATTAATATTGCCAATAATTAAGAAATTCCGGATCGAGTCCGACACCGATACCAATAGTATATACACCTGTTACCTATTACCTTATCTGTACGTTCCGCATCTGACAGGCGCACCACCAAACGGTGTATTTAGAATTTTGCTGTATACAGTTGAGTAAAAAATACTTCATTCCAGGATCTTTTGTTTTCCAAATAATTAATATTACCAATAAGTTTCAGGTCGACGGGTTTAAACAGAAAGATTTTGAAAGCAGAGAAAACTATGCATCTTATAATCGGCATGACTTTATCAGATTACAATACCAATACTAAAATAACGCATAGTTATATACTTTAATTCAGTCATGGACCCGCGATATCACGGGTGTGTTCTAGTATCGTACTAAACAAATAGACTTGTCTTTTAAAATGTTATGTCAAATTTATTTTTTGTTTATTATTTTGATCATAAATCCGGCCGTTAGTTTTCTCGATTGCATAGTATTCATTTAAATGCTCCGCCTTATCAACTTTACTTGAAAATAGCCTGAATGTGCACAATTGTCAGTGCTAATGGTGAATAATACATTGACATATGGTATTTAAAAAAAATATATGTCTAAGTAGATATAGGAAGATGTGGTGTAAGTGCCAATGAGACAACTCTCCATATAAATAACAATTTATAAGAGTAAAACATTATAGGTCAATATACGGCCTTAAACATGGAGCCTTGGCTCACATCGAACAACAAGCTATAAAGGGACCCAAAATAACTAGTGTTATACCATTCAAACGGGAAAACCAACGGTCTTATCTTTTTTTATAAAAAAAAACGAGAAACACGTTTAAATTACATAAGCACAAGGACTGTTTGTGTTTCCCTCTAGATGGTTTGCAGTTGTTTTCATGTATATATCTAATTTGTGTACTCTAATCATGTCCTTTACTTCCTGAAATTAACCTAAATGATAAAACATGAATGATGCCGGCCAAAATTGATAACTTGAACATGCATCGCCTAAATATATTAATACATCATATTTAAAGTTAAATATTGCTTTTTTTTCACTCGTGTCGTTGGTAATTAACGTATGATGTTGTCTGTTTGTATGAACTACTTGAATTTACCTCGGGTTAGGGTATTTCTTTTATCCTTTATTTTTCGTTTAGTCTATTCAATAATTTGTTGCCGATAACTTTGTTGTTAATTATTGTTTGATCTAGACAAACACTTTTCGTTACTTTATCATTTTACAGTCATTTTCCTTGAAAACTAAGATCTAAGTAAAATAAAACTTAGTAGAATGCTTTACATAACCTTTACGACAAAGCAGGAATGACCATACATTTTGGAAAGTAAATCAGACCATCAACACCCAACTCTAATACTAATTGTGAATTGAATATATATACTATCTTTTCAGGCTCATTCTACAAACTATTCGTCCAGAACCACCCTTTCATAATTAGTGGCCTTGTCTTTATTTGTGTAATTCTTAGTATCTGCGCAATAATTTGGTGGATCAGAAAAGGTATTGCTTTAAGTGTGTATCTAGACTGACTTACACTTGCATACACGAACACTTATACTTAACATGATCATTGTGTTTTATGTCATTTTGATGATTGCTGTAACTTTGAGAAAGATCAGTGTAGTAATCAAACATGTTAAATGTTATTATGATATTATTTTGAAATCCAGAATTGCTGTCATTATATTTAATATATTTTTTTTAAATAATTTCAGAAGATATTCAAGTACATTAAATTAATCCAACACGTTTAATTTTGTATTATTCATTGACAATATTTTATAGTATGTTACATATAGCAAGGATGATAGTTTGATAGGTATTCTAAGACGTTGTTTCCATCCCATATTGTTTTTGTTGGTACTTTTTTGTACGCATTTTCCATATGTGCACGAATTCAAAGTAGTTTTTTCATATAATAACAAAATCAGTTATTACATTACAGTTGAAGTTTTTATCATAGCAACTTCATCCTACCTTTGAATTGTTTCAGGTCGCAGGAAAGTCACAGTAGGAAAACAGAACGAGTGAGAAAATTTAACAATAATCTTTATTTATTGACTGTCTCTCTGGAATCTTTCGTCCCTCTTTTATTGATATTATTTGCCTTACATTGTTTTCCTTGATGGGTATTTAATCATTTCAAAAATATTTTCAGTATATTCTCTTTAACAAGATGTTTAAAAAATGTCGTAAAAAACTTCTACCTCCTCGTCAAATGCAAACACATAATTTTACTACGATTTGTGATTATGTCGTTGTGCAACTGTTAAACATACAAACTCATAATTTAGAAATAAAATGACAACGCCATGGCTAAAAAAGAACAGACCAACCAAACACACAATTGTACACAAAACAAAATGTAGAAAACCAAAGACTCAGCAACACGAACTCCACTTAAACTAGGGGTGATATCTTGTTCTCCAGGAGGATAAGCGTATCATGTTCAATACTTTATCAAAAAAATCAAGTTTGGATACATATTCCCAGTTGTATTTGTTAGTCATGGAATTTAAGATATTTGTTAAAAGGATTTTTTTTCTTAACCACCTTTCATGAATAGCAGATAATTAATAATAGCACACATTTACCATAAATTATGCGAGGAAATTTGCAAATTGAAGAAAGGTTTGGGTTTTAAACAATGTTTTCTTGTATTAGGTCAGATACTACTAGACAGCAACATAACCAGTCAGATGAATTGAATGAATCAGAGTATGCTGAAATAGAGGATGATTACTATCATTCAGTAGAATGGCGTGTTTATCCTTCAGGTATCGTTATTTCCCCTCGTGGGAGTAGAAGTAATCACAGTTTAGTGTCTGCAAGCAGTGACCATGGCCTAGAAGAGCAAACAAATGTATACCTAGAAGTAATACCTGATTCCGAATGTTTGAAAGACGAACATACGACCATGTCCAGTGATAATGCGAGTGCCTTAGGTGAAAGCTCCAGCAGCAAAACATCTGGCTCAAGTAGTTCCTCCTACATCCGACCTATCATGAGGAACAGCTTTAATGAACCCATAGACTTAATTCATAATTTAAGCGAAGCTGAAACAAACAGTTATAACTGTTCTGAATTAACAAATTCACAATATAATTCTTCCGGTTTCTCTGGAAACCTCTTATGTATGAATATAAAAGCCACTAAAAATTCAGAAAAGTATGAATTCCTCGGAAAACGGTCTGTTGAAAACAAAGAGCTTTGCGAAAATAAACAAATGGCGAGGAAGTATGAAAAACTCAATTTATTTCAAACAGATACCCATCTTTATAATCAAAATTAAAAGGAGGAGTCTAACTTCCAGTGCATTATATTTCTAAATTAGAGTCAATACTTAGGTGAAAAGCAATGAAAAAAAGGTTTTCAAACACATTTCAAGGAACTACATGCACATGTTTTCATAAAAGATAAAAATGTATTGGAGAAATACCCATAAGTCTTCAATACTGTGTGACAAATATTAAATTAAACCCTATTTTTTTCAGGAGTTTCATACGTGTATTTCTATGTTATATCTTATTGTTTGTAGTACTTGGTTAATTTACAGCTTGCTATTGTGTCGTTTTATCATATGTATAACCGACATATGTCTCTTCACAATTTAGAGCTGCACACATGTCTTGGTCGAACTAAAGACATATATTTTGTACCATATTTATTTTGATATCCTGAATTGTTTGTTACTTTTTTTTTGTAAAATATTGCTTTTATTATTAGTTCTTTTTTTTGTTAATTTGTATTCATTTGCATGTTGTAATTATATTTAGTTTTGTTTGATTATGTTCAGTTTATTTTAAGTAAAATAGTATTTGTACTTGTGTTTTTATCAATGTTGGCCAACTGACAATCCGATTATCCTACATCTGTACACATATTATATTAAAAAATCTATAGTTAGTGAAGAGCTTCTAATTTGGTAATAAATCGTTTTGATGAAAGACTGTCATTACGCATAAGATCAACAATCTCTACAAATTTCGATAGTCACTTTTGTTTATTCCACCTCTATTTACAACATTCTAATAATGACATTTTTCAATGGTTTTGCTGACGGAGTGTCCTACTTCATTAGTGTAATTTTGAACGACATAACCCACATTTTTGAAACCTGACAAACCGATGGGAGAATCATAAAAGATCTGTACAACAGCATAAAATACATCACATATCTCGATGGGGATGTGAACCATATTATTCACTTTAAATGGACATTGGCGATCCAGGGGGTCTGGGTTTTGGAACTTCTACTTTTCAAAATGGCTGGATATGCGACTAAATATATAAAAACAAACATATGCTTATTTACGTAAAAATCTATGAAAAAAGTATATTTGAGGTATCGTACAACTCAAGTTCATTTTGACAAAAAGTTAGAATAATCGAGCCCCTTGAGAAAATTTCACATAGTGAGACGTACTAAACTCCATAATATCAACCATTATCATGACCTCCAAAGGTTGTGGAGATATTACCGGACAGATTTTCCAACTTTTTCATTTGAACTACGTTTCTGTTTTCATGTAAATATCAGCCTGTTTCATATCAATGAAACTGATATGAAATGATAAATCAATAAATCCATTCGCATAACAAGAACTGACATTAAACCTGTGTAACTTATTA
Organism: Mytilus galloprovincialis; assembly: GCF_965363235.1. Classification (NCBI taxonomy): domain Eukaryota; kingdom Metazoa; phylum Mollusca; class Bivalvia; order Mytilida; family Mytilidae; genus Mytilus; species Mytilus galloprovincialis. The sequence continues at coordinate 96,019,422 of NC_134842.1, forward strand.
TAAGTTTCGCTAATCAAAATAGGGAATATGCGAATGGATTTATAATTACTACGTAGTTCTCATCTAACGTATACTTGCAATGAGCAACACGACGGGTACAACTTACGAAGGTATACCGTCGAAAACACCTGTAGCGCCGTTGGTGAAAACTTGAGTTTAGTTTATTGGCTTATAAGTGATAATACGGTCTCCTATGTAGTATTTACAAGACTGTTTGTGGTTTAATGTTTTTTATTTTCATTTAAGTATTGATATTGTCAGTTTTTCTACAATTTTTGCTTTGGATTGTCCTTTGTGTATTTTATGACTTGTTTTATATACAAATAAGATTTTAGTAGCTAACTGATATGAAATGATAAATCAATAAACAATTTTTTATCGAAAAATTGATAAAAACAATCCCTCAAAATAACAGTAATATTGATGTTTTCCACTGAAAGTTATCAAAATAAGTGTATAATACTAAAGTATATCAAATCTACTATCAGGAAACAAGTGCTTAACATGGAATCCCCAAAAAAGTTGTTAAATCTGTTGCATTGGATTGTGTGTTTTCTAGGGACGAGATGAGAAGCGATCTTCATGCACTACCTTTTGGAACCTTTTGTCCTCAATGCTCTTCGACTGTATACTTGTCCTGGCTTTCAAATCCTTTTAAAACTGAGCGTCACTGGTAAGTCTTGTGTGGACGAAACGCACGTCTGGCGTATTAAATTTTAAACGTGGTACCTTTTGTTAGCTATTATTTGTGCGTTTCTCTGTCCCAGATGTTCTCCCATTTATTTGTTTTGTAGTTCTGTCATGAAATGTTGTCATTATAACAGATTTAACATTGCCATAAAAGCGGGAGGTTTGGCATGCCACGAAACCAGGTTCAACCCACCATTTTTGTTCTTAAAATGTCCTGTACAAAGTCAGGAAAATGGCTATTGTTATATTATAGTTCGTTTCTGTGTGTGTTACATTTTAATAGTGTGTTTCTGTTGTTTCGTAGTTCTCCTTTTAGTTTGTAACCCGGATTCGTTTTTTTTCTCAATCGATTGATGAATTTTGAACAGCGGTATACTACTGTTGCCTTTTTTAACGCTAATTTCAAACTGATTTAAAAAAAATATATCAAAACATCTTTCCAAAAAGAATAAGCGAATACATTTTCTAAATACTGCAATTTAAACAGTGTTATCACGGAAAGATAGGGATATCGAAACCGTTTTGTAAAATAAAAGTTGCACAGATATCATAATATTTTATAAACAATTCTTGTTTTAATTCAATTCATTTATTGCTTCAAGATACTTCACTTAAAAAAAACCAACAAAAAATAGATCGACAAAAAGCGTATTTTACAAAATATGTAACACAACAAATACACAATTATTAAATTAGACGTGGTCATGGTGGTATAAAATATTTTTAAACAAACCTTTCGTCTATCTTTATAAGAAAAAAAATGTTACAGCAAGTGTATATACAAATAACCACATCCACTAAATATAGAAATAAGACTTCAACTTGTTCTAGACCTTTGCATATAACCATCCCAGTCAATTCACGTGCGTCGTAAATCATATAGTATCTTAACTTTAAAACATTCTTCACCTGTATTCAAAGCTGTGTTATATATATGTTGGTATGATAAATGTTTATGAAGGTGTCCAATAGTAAATATAAAGGTATTTTCGACGAATCGTCTGTGGTGAAATCCACAATTGTTTATGACAAAAGCGTCCCTGGGACGTAAGCAATATTTTCCAAATCAATCTATTCATGTCAAGCATTAAAAACGAGACGAAATCCATTTGACGTTCCACCTAAAATATTGAAATTTCAATTCCAAATGGCCCATGAAAGAGGTTTCCCGTGTGAGTATATAGGTCAACGTACGACCTTCAACAATGAGCAGAGCCAATAATGAAAAGTCAGCTATAAAACAATTGAAAAAGGCTCAACTCAACTGACGACCTTGGAACGCGGGCGTGTATGAAAGCACCCTTGACGATGTAAACAAATGATGCAAAACGTTCTTCAAAACAGGAAATATGTTCGATCAGAAATTCAAAGTGCTTTCTTCATTTTTCGCATAAAAGTTAAAAAGGACAGAAATATACATGAATATAACATTAAAAAAAAAAGAATATATAAATACTGACAAAGTCACATGTATGACGTCGACGGTTTTTGTATAGTAAGAACTTATTACTACACAAATCCTTGGTGCCGCTTCGCTCCCAAAACGCATTCTCATCTTACACGGTCGCCTCTTGGGTCCGTTCGTACTATATTTTAAATTCACTTAAATACCGGTTGAATTAAATGATGTCTTGGAGATTTAATTTTGAAATGTTTTGCCAATGACGCAATGATTAACTGTAAACAAATGATAGCGATGTAAACAACTTCATGTCATCGTACAGCTTTCAAAAACAGGTAAACGTGTGACCCGTATTTTCTAACAGACTTAAAACTCGACAGGCACACCTAAAATTTTAATTTAAAAGATTTGTTTACCTGCCAAAAATCATTTGAAATTTTTTCTCGTATCACAATTCCATGATTTCCGGAACACTAGAAGTCCTATAATCTAAGACCTCGGGGCCAATGTTTTCTATTTTTATGATACTTTTCTTCTATTACTTATTTTGCTGAATTGTTATTTTGTTGATTTTCAATTTTCTGTCGTATCTATCAATATGTCAACCGAGTTCATATAAAAAAAAAGAAATATCAGCATTAAGACTAAAATAATTGAATCAGAGCACTGAGTGTTATTAAAATAGACTTATGGATCCAGCAACTTATTTAACTAAAATGATAATTTGTTTTCCTGCAGAAATAAAACGACACTATAATTTGCTGTTTTCCGCCTTTTCATGAAGATGAAAATTAATCAATCCGGGCGGATCCTGCCATTTTAAAAGGGGGTTCCAAACCCAGGACAAAAGAGCTAGGGTGTTCCAACTATATTTCCCCATTCTATCGTACAAAAAAGGGGAGTTCCAATCCCCAGAACCTCCCCCTGGATCCACCACTGTCAAAAGTAACCGGGACTGGCCTAGTATTCCAACCTTATATATCGGTCTATGATATAATTTCTCAATACTGCATGCTTTGCGAAGAACCCCAAAATTTTTGGTTTCACGATGTCGGGATTTTGCTAGGACATACACCCGCAGCGTGCCGGACAGTCTCAAACACTACTAAAGACTTTATATATAAAAAAAATCTACACTACTACTAGGTTCAGGAAAAATCTGGATTGTAATTTAAAAACTACGCCCAGTACACAGGAACGTTATATTAGCCGGTAATGTTGGAAAACTTTAACTTGTATCTTAGTTTTTGACATGCTCTTTTAAAAGGTAAGCTAATAAGGAAAGTTCTTGATTAAAAAAAATATAGTCGAGTGATGTCATTGCGGCAAAAAAATGTGAATGACAATTTTGTTTTTGAACAGATTTGATCTTACCGTGGCAAAGAAATGCATAACTAATCATCGATCTATGCGTGATGATAAAAGGAGATATTGTTTTTTTATTTATAATATTGAATTTTAAATTTGAACTTTGGTGGATAGTTGTTTCATTGGCAATCATATCACATCTGCTTATTTTCATATCGTGTTTTTAACATAGAAATATGACTAATCTGACAGATGATCCGTTGATTATACAGGGTGTTCAAACAGCTGGATATATACATAACGAAGCCTCGTAGAGTAAAAAGGGGGAATTTTGCCTATACATGCACCAATCATAATTGTCCATTCATTTTCTCATGGCAGTCCATATATCTAGCTCCTCTTACTTTGCATAACTTTCATAATTGATACTTATCTGCATGTTCTCATCCGTATTATGCTTGAAATATTTGCCAGTGATCATTCAGTATGCAAATTAAATTTTCATTATGTGCAATCATATAAAAAAAAACGTAATTTCTGGGACTTTTATTTGTTTGACTGTGTGGTATATCAGTTTATAGTAATTGTTGAAGTCCGTACGGGGACATAATTGTTATCTTCTTTGTAAATTGGTCTCTGGTGAAGAATTGCCTCATAAACAATGATACCCAATCTTCCTATTTTTATACCCTATGCGACGAAGTGGCATAGGGTATAACGTTTTTGACCCGTCCGTCCGTCCATCAGCCAGTCTATCAGTCTTGTTTCTTGCGATCACAAATCTCAAACCGCCCAACAAAATTTCATGAAACCTTTTTAGATAATAAGGACATACTATGCAGATGTGCATATCGATAGGAATTTACAAGTCAAATTTTTTCTAGGAGTTATGCCCCTTTGAACTTATTTGCTTCACTATACTACTGCATGTTTGTCCTTGTAACTCCTCTCAAACCGCACAATAGAATTTTAGGAAACCTTTTTAGATAAGGACATACTATTTAGATGTACACATTTTTTTTTTCTAGGAGTAAGGCCCTTTGAACTTATTTGCTTCAATATACTACTGCAACAGTTTGTCATTGCAACTCCTCTCAAACCGCACAACAGAATTTCATGAAACCTTTTTAGATAATAAAGACATACTATGTAGATTTGCATATCGACAGAAAATTATCCTGATTCAATTTTTTTTCCTTAGTTATTTTATTTCTCCAGTGGCAATTAATGTGGGGACTGACTGCCAAAGCAGGACCGGCTTCAGTTATTCACAATATAATCAACCAATGAGCCTGCACCCTATGTCGGACTTTGTAACAATCATCCCATCAACCAAATATTTTGAAACATATTTAGAATTCAAGAAACAGACAAGTCCATGAAAATGAGTTTAAGTTCAGATAAACCCTGCAAGACAGACATATTTGTTTTTCATTCATTCTTTTTTTACATAAATCACCCAATAGTTTTCTCATTTGAAATGTTTTAAATTGTTCATTTGTCATTTCAAGGCCTTTAAAACCAACTATGCAGAATAGGTTTTACTCATTGTTGAAGTCCATATGGTGACCTACATGTATAGTTATTTCTGTGTTATTTGGTCTCTTGTGTCTCATTTACAATCATATCACATCCTCTTATTTGATATTTTAATTTGTTATAATACATTTAATTTAATCATTTCATACACCAAATATACATGAAGATGACATATTTATTTCACAATATAGCATATTAAAAGAGGACTTACTGTTGACCAATGAACCATACAAGTGATTATGTGGCCAATGACATTGCCAGACAGAATTGTAAATTATTGCACGCAAATAGTTTATCTACTACATGTACCATTAAGTATTTATTATTTTTGAGTATATGTCCGACATATTGACGATGGACAGTCAATGGTATACCATAATATGTCCTGAAAACGAGCGTAAAAAAAGCCTCAACTAAATCAAATTTTTGAAACGTGATTGATTTTATTCCTCTAATATCTATATATATATGAGATCAAATATATAAAACATTTATTTTTAATATAATTAATTTCAATGTACTAGTATACATGTATAAGAATTGTTGCCATTTATACATCATGTACATGTACAATCATTAGCTGATCAGCTCTATATTTTCATTATTTTTATTCTCCTTCACTGTTTTTTTATAAGACTCATATATATGATCTGTATTCATCATTGTGACAGGTAGCAATATATATAGGTGAAGTAGGTCCTTTTGAATGGATTTTTTTAAAGGATTTTGACAGCCCTAAAGCATATACATGTAGTTCCAATTTATAATTGATCTTAGCTCCTTAAGTGGATTGTGGCAACACATATTGCATATATACATGTAGAATGTTGTTCTTAAGTTTCAGCACTTTATGCATAGTTTCCGGTTGCAAGACTAGAATATGATACTGGCTTCTCATGAAATTCTGTCAGTACTTTGCCAATAGTTTCCAAGTAAAGTTGACCATTCCAAGATCACTCCTTCCATTTGCAATGTACATGTACAAATGTACTTGCAGCCTGAAATTAAATATCAGAGTATTTCTGTCAGAAAATCAACAATTATTGACATTCAAAAGCATATAGATGTAGATTAGTTCATAATGGGCATGATGGGTAATGTGTCCATGGGACACAGATGAGCTGCCGCTTGCATATAAAGAATGAAATGAGTGACACCACCCAAATTTGTACTTGATCTGAGTGTTGTTGTAGTAAGCATTGCATATAAGTTTCAGAACATTTGGATGAAGCGAACTTGTGTTAATGAAAGGAACAAAAATTCAGCATTTTTTTAATTTGTAAAGGGGCATAACTCCAGAACAGTAAAAGCGACCCCACCAAAAATTCAAACTTCATGTTTGTTTGTTTGTAGTATCATATATATGCATTAATTGTGTATTAGTTTCATAACATTGGTAGAGGCAAACTCAAGTTGGAGAAACCTAATTTGGGAGGTACATGCAAGTTTGATAAGACTGACAATGCAAGGGTAACCTTAAATGAAGTAGAATGGTATAAATTAATATGTGTTTATTTGACAATAGGTTCGTTTTCATGTGTTTTTGTTTTCCCTTGAGAACACATAAAATATTTTTTATAATTTAATTTGGTTGAATATATATGGAATTTCTGAACAGAAAATAATGAAAATGAGACACAAAAAAAATATAACCAAAAAAATAAACCTGTGATAATACTGCTTCTATTGGAACCAGGATGCTTAAAATCAATCCAAAATATTTTTAAAAAAAATGTAGTTTTATATACAATATACATGAACAGCTAAAAATCTCAAGTGACAAATACTTATGGCCACACTCTGTTCATGTTTAACCCTGATACTTCTATTACTAGACCTTAAGACATTTTTGTATACCGAACAGAATTAGGGAAAGGGGGGGGGGGGGGTGTTATGGTAAACAAATTGTGGTTGATCAAGACGAATCCTTCAATATGGTGTAGGGTTTATCATTTACAAATTAGGCCAATTATATCATATTCTCAAGAAAATAAACAAGTCAATCAAACCCCTTGAGGACCTTAATTGAGGGGTGGACGGGGATAAGGAGAAAGGGGAATGAGGGATTAGAGAAAAGGGGGGTATTTTGGAAATATATTTAGTCATTTCTATTTTGTCTTGGAGCAAGGAGATGGAAGTAAAGATGGGGGGGGGGGGGGGTTTAGGGTAAAATTAAGGGAAGGGAAATATAGTTAGGGCTAAGCCTAAGGAGTAGAAACTGTTCCGAGGGAAGTTATGGGGTACCCCACATACATATGACCCTGACTTGGCTAAGTGATTAGATATTACAAATGATGATTAAAAAAGACTAATTCATTGACACTAACGGTAGCGTAAAAATGACAGTTGTGGTGCTTCATAGAAGATGTCATCCTTTCCTCTTCGACCGTTTGCACACGGATATTTTCTAAAACTGGCCATTTGCACACGGATATTTTCTAAAACTGGCCAGACATGTTTACAACGTGTCTGTAAAGGGTAAAATAAACACATAAATAAGATACCAGCTATAACGATCTATAACATTAAACATGGAACAGAAATTGAGCCCGTGCAAGGTTTCAGCCGCAGTGATTTTCATCAGTAGCGAGTATTTTGAGACAACCCCCAAGTTTGTATTTTTCGTTATACTGATAACATTTGGCTGCCTAATATATCGAAATCTATATTTTCTTATGTACTAACTCTACCTTCATCGTTGTATATTCGCCACAATGTCTGTTCTGCATGCACATGGTCGTATTCATCAATATAGTATGCTGCTCGGCAATGGCGACCTTGAAATTCCTCTGGTCCGATAATGGCGCCAAATTAGAGGGAAGCAACTCGCGCCAGACAAAATTACCGTATTTCACCAAAATAATCAAAATTTCGCTTTTTGATAACAAACAGTAATACGATAACCACATTTATATTCAGTCATCGTTTATTGATATAATTACAAACATTATTTTATTAAAGCCATCAATAAAGAATTCACAATTAAGTAATTAATGGAGTGCATTGAAATCAGATCTTATGGGGTAGAGGGGTTAAACAAAAGCTCGTAACTTTTTTAAAAGCCTGGTGACCCCCATTTTATTTTACCTTAAAATGTTCGAAAAGTTCATAGCTTTGACATATCTGTTTTTAAAAAAAATCTACCGGGGAAATTTTACGAAAAATCGATTAAACCAATATTTTTTGCCTTAAACTGAAATTAGAAAATGCAAAATTTAGACATTAATCTGAAAATAAAAGGATTTTTAAGTCAAAAACAACCAAGACAAAGGTTTACATTTCAAATTCTAATGTTTTTTCACATAAAAATCATACTAACTTGGTTTTAAAAGTCTTTGAATTTGATGTAACCGTTATTGTTGAAAGGGTGGGCATGTTTGGAAATAGGGTCAAAATCGCACATTTCGCTTCAATTTGAGGGGGAAACGAGCCTGGTGACCCCCTTTTTTCTGTGCATTTTTGGATTCAGTATAAAAAGATCTACAAAATATGTGAAAATAAAAAAATTCTACCGGGGGTCCTTATTGGGGTGAGCCACCTTAACAACCAGTTGTTAGTTTTACGGGAAGGTGGATTTTTTTTCTGAGGGAATTATTTTTCCACCAGTACGATTTTGACATGCATACATTACTTTTAACTTTTGTACACCTCAATTTTCTACATTGTGTTGAGTAAAATATATATTCATTCTGTTTGGGCGAGGTTACTTATTTTCAAGTCTTCACCAGGCCAGATTAATAATATTCACAATTCTGCATCTCTCCTCGGAATATCAAGTTATCGTACCCTAACATACATAGTCAAAATAAAGGTGGTTACAGCATTTACACCATCATTAGCAAGTCAGATACCCTGTAGTCGGCCAGAAAGGACCCGACATGACAAAATGTGAAACAATTCAAACGAAAAATTTAACTTATTCTCGAAACAAACTTGCCTCAAGTGTTACCAGTGATCCATTAGCAAACAAGATTAAGCAACAAAGAGTAATCAAGTAATTGATGAGCTATATACCCCAAACAAACTAGTTTCCCGGTATTCGAAGTGTAACTAAATAAATTTCTAAAGAACTCATTGGGATACAAAAAACAATAATATACAATCAGGTAGTAGAGAAGACAGTCGAGCAAACTACCAACAAGACTAGTGGTGAGATTTGTCAAGGTTATTGTGAATAGGGTGTAACTCAAACATGAAATTTGCATAATAGTATCTAGATTAAGCATACCTAGAATCTTATTTCACATTAGATATAATGTAAACTAACGGGTTTTTTATCTTCCTGATATCTTTTACTTTATAAAAAAAAATATATTCACATACAATGTATATTGTAAGCATTCTAAAGACTAGTTAAAGTTATCGCAGATGTACTGTCTTTTTTTTCTGTATATTCATGTATCTTTAATTTCCTGTTTCTATGCACACCTTTATTATATACATGGTCAGTTATATATATTTTCAAAATATCTCTGATTCTTCAAAAAGGTGTTGTTCCATGCACAATGTTGCTTTAAAATATCACCTCCCCTTAATGTAAAGCGTGATTATGCATGAAAAACATCGAATTTCATAAAACAGAAAATGGTTCGTTTTGGAGTAATATATCTGACCCGAAGTAACATGTACAATTTACTTAACGGCTTGGCATTGTACGGTACGGCATTAAACAATGTGCTTAACCCATATCGCATTACCAGCTATTTAAGGCTCCAAAATGATAATTGTAAAACAATTCAAACCAACAAACTTACAGCCTTATTTTTTACAAAATAATGAACGAAAACAAAAATATAAAAAATATAAAAACGTGTGCATAAAAGTTAATTCCCTTTGTTAACCTTTCAGAACATTTCATATATCATGTATATGTACAAATAAGATTATTAAATAAGTCTAGAATAAGAACATTTCACCTGTGAACAAATAAGAAAATATCATCTGAGTACAACTAAGAACATTTCATATGTGTACATATGTCATTCTCTAGAAGTTGATTGCATAGTGAGATAAAGTTACACAAATTGTTGAAACAGCACTGTTAAAATTGTATCCGAAGCTCTTTTATTGATTTTCAATCATTAAAAATGATCAAAGTCAAATATTTGAAAGCCAAGGATGTATAAGAACCGAAACAGTTTAAGATTTTTCTAACCAAAAAAGGACCTACAAATAATAACAAAATCCATATAAGGTCAACTTTGCCTGATGGAGTTGAAACCTTAGCTTCTTAAAAGTTCCTTAATCATTTATAAGCGTACAATGTAAGAAAAATTTGTTACATTAAATGGAAAACAAACAAATCTTATCATATAATATGCTATTCTAATGATAATCATAAAATCATTTGAAAGAACAATTGCATTTGTAAATGTGATCAAATTAAAAATATTCAGGATATATCAGTTTTCGATTAAAAATTGAACGCGTTTCTTAAGGCTGTATGTATATTATGAATTTGTCAACCTTTTGTGCATGTTAGCCTCTTTCGTCTATGAAAACGAAATGATCTACAATCCCATAACGTCAATAGTTATTCGATCCTCAATCAGATAACATTAAATAAAAAAAAAACACAGTATGAGGTTCTAAATATTGTTTAAAACTAGGGGAAAAGGACATAAACATATTGATTAGAGAAAAATTATAAGGGAAAAATGAAGAAGTTAAAGATAGAAAGTATTGAGAATAGTTAGGTGTAAAAATATGAATGAAAGCTATTTAAAATAAAAGAATAAGGTGATCCGTATAAAATACTTATTACAGAAATAAAAGAGGAAAACAATTAATACGGAAGCATATTAGGGCCATCTGTTTTATTTTTATTTTTCAAATTGTCAACTTTTATCTTGGAATTTCCGACTTTAATCTTGGTATGATCAGTTTTAATCTTGGAATTAACAACATTTATCTTACCAAATTAATTCTTGGAATTATCATTATCAGTTTTGAAATGAGAATTATCAATTTTAATCTTGAAGTTTTAACTTTAATTTTGGAATCATCAACACTAATATTGGCATTATCATCTTTAAATTTGAAAGTTCCAACTTCGACCCTTAAAAGTCCGACATTGATTTTTCCGACTTTCATTAATCGACTTAATCTCTGAATTGAGAACGTGAATATTTGCTCGATGGACTCTCGTCTCGGCCAAACGGTGCACTTCCGTTTGATTAACTTTATTTTGTTTGTTGGTGATTGACATTTCAAGCATCAATGCACACCCACCTATTCAGCAATATGAATAAACTCATCATAGATACTTGGACTAAAATTTTACACTTACGCCAGACGCACGTCTCGTCTACAAAAGACGCATCAGTGACGCTCAAATAAAAAAAAATGTTTGAAAAGCAAACAAATTACAAAGTTGAAGAGCATTGAGGACAAAAAAATCCTAAAAGTTTTGCCAAAAACAGCTAAGGTAATCTATTTCTGAGTTAGAAAAGCCACAGTATTTTAAAAATTCATACATAATTTGAAATGGATATTTTAATTTTGATTTATAAACCAGGGTGCGGGGCATATTCAAAATTTTGGTAGGGTTTTGGTAGGGGTATGCCATTTTCGCCTTTAAAAAATTTACAAATTTTTAAAATAACATTCACTCATTTTTAGTACCTATATTCATGTATACAAAGTATGATTTTTACTTATTTACAATATTTTAATTCACGGACTTTAATATTTATGTAAATATAAAGCCCCTGTTTGATTCAAATATCACAATTGGTCATTGGTATAAGATTTCCAATAACATATTTATATGAGATATGTAGAACATACCTCAAATCAATCAAAGTTATAAAGAACATTGCATATCAATAACGAATGATATTAAAAAAAGTCTCATATTTACAAAATCTCGCAAAATTATGACATATCCACGTATTCTCATTTATAGGTAGTTGAACCCTCTCCTTTTTGTCGATATTAGGGTACGTTTATATAAACAAGTCTGTAGAAACACGTCTGTTTAACATTTTACAAAAAATTTAGCCGCGAAAATAGATATGATATGAGTAGATTAAGTAAACAGAGAAACACAATTAACTATGGGCTAGAATATAATTAATTTAAGTTAAAAGTTGACCATTCCAAGATTACAGTTTGAAATTCCACGATCAATGTTTATGAAAATCTTAAAGAAGAAACATTATTTACAAAGATGAAGAAAATTGGCTTTACAATTTAAAGAATATAAAAGGAAGGACCTCCATTCAGACCCACTTGTTAAAGTTTGGTACATCTAGATCATTTGTCTGAATTTAACTTCTTTATCAATTTTATTAGCGCTCAAACCAGAATCATTCGAAAATCGGAGATTTCTAAATAGCTGAATATGTCTGGTTATATGACTAAAGCACCTAAACAAAAACAAAGATATCTTAAGTCATCTTGGTCTGATGGAGTTCAAGCTTTAAAAAGATATCTTTACTTAAATATTTATCGAAAATACGGACACACATTATACCAACTGGTCATATTCTCGTAGCCCAGTTCTTGTGTCGTGGTCCAAATCTACATACACGGATGGAACTACTGCATTTATATAACATCTGTTTGACATTACGTCATTTGTGGTATTTTCATACGCTTGATGGGGGTGTGATTGATCAGAGTGCGACGAAGAAATACTTTCAACATCTTCGTACTCATGATAGGATTTAACTAAATTTCTTCTTCTGTCTTCCGTTTCAGTATCAGAAATTATCCTTGAAAATATAAACGAATATGAAGTACTTTAGGTTTTACTTTGCTTCAAATTATTTTTAGAAGAAACATTGGTATACAAACTAACTTTCATGCCTTTGTGCATACAAAACTTAGATCTTGAAGAAACACACTCTTCATTTAACTATTTATATAACTTCAAATTTACTATCAGTTGATTGATTTAGAGTTTACTGCATACCTTCGTGAACATTATAGATATCGAATCTTAAAATATGTATATTTGACACACACACAATCACGTTTCGTAATGTAATGCAATTTAGTACTGTTATTAGATCTATGACTATTGTTTTTATTGATGAATATATTGCTTTAATATCAGTAAATTAAAACCATACCAAAATTTATTGTTATACACATATGGACATTAACGGTTCTTCAATCTGTCGATACCTATATTTTTGCTTTGCATACAGTCCTGTTTTTTCTCTGACTGTTAAATACATCTGTATTCCCATGGGAGTTTATTTAGATATTTAGATGATATATTGGCTCTCAATAATGACGACTTCAGTATGTAAACTTAAGAGATTTATCATTCCAAACTGACTTTAAATAAAGCTAATACTGACTATGAACACTGTCCTTTCTTTGGTCTTGATATCTATATATATAACGTGAAACTTAGTACTAAAGTTTATGATAAACGAGATGATTTTTTCACTTTTTATTGTTAATAATCCCTTTTTAAATTGTGAATTTCCCTTATCACTATCTTGTGGTGTTTATATATCACTTGTTCAATTCGCTCGTGTATATAACAACGTATCTAATTTCAACGAAAGAAATCTCTTTATTATTGACAAAAATAAATCACCAGGGTTTTCGATATCACAAAAAAGTCAAAACATTTACTAAATGTCATCAACGGTACAAAAACATCATTCGTAAATATAAATCACAGCATCGTCTTATACTTAGTGTTTCCTACAGGTGGTTTTGGCGTGTAATGGCGCCCTGCCGCGATTTCTCGACGCCCTGCCCTTTTTGGGAAAAAAATTTGGCGCCCTGCCCTAGTTTTGTCGAAATTCCTGGCGCCATGCCTTTACGGTACTGAAAGACATATTTTATGAATACTGCTCGAGTTATTTCCCTTCAAACGTAAACAAAAGTTCACTAGGACGCCATTTTGTAATCGATTTCGTAATCAGCTGATTAGCAAACTGCAATAGATTGAATAGTGAATACAGTAACCCGAATAATCCAGTCGTTATATTACGATCACTTCGATCACTCCTCGAGAAAAGTAGTGGATAGAGGGCGCTGAATTATTCGAGTTATGAATACAGATACTAATCACGCGTCCTGATTGTATCACCCAAGTCCCAGAAACATCGTTTTGCCTAGAAGATTAATGATATGACATTGTTTTGACAAGAAACTAAACCGGAAAAACGATTTCAAAACATCGATTGCTTAGATCAATATTTTTGACAGCTGATATATAGATATCTAATTTACATAATATACATTGTTTGCATGGTTGAACAAGCCAATGAACGGCGATCATGAGACATTTGTCAAAGTGAAAAGTAAAAATTCTTTGCAAACTATTTTTAAATACAAATGCTTGACTGTACCTTAAAAATGAAATGAATAAAAATCCAAACTAAATTATTAAAAGCAGAATAATCCAGAAAATAAATGAATTCCTTGATGAAATGTTGTCTTTTGTTTACAAACATGTCACATGATCATTTTAGGCGGGAAAAATACTTGGGAAAACACCTAAGTAACAGACAACTATTTCTGGCTATTTATAGACATTTAAAATAAACAGCTGATATGGTAGTGCCATGAAAGTAGTAAAACTTGGTGTATCTATATTAATTTAATTTGGAAAAGGGTGTAGAGGGGAAGGGGTTAATTTGTAAAGTTATTTTTTTTTTGTAATTTACTAAATTTTGGTTACTAAAAATGACCAGACAAATTCTTTAAGTTAATCCAAGGATTTGTATAGTGATACTATACAAATCCCTGGTTAATCATTTTAAATAGTCCATTCATATTTTTAAAAAAAAACCAACCTATCACCCTGATCTTTTTGGCAAACCAACATTTTTTTTCAATGTGGTCCCACATCAAGAATTTGATAGACCCAGAAAGAAGTCTGTTACATGTATATATTTTGAACAATAACTATTAAGAGGTCTTTAAACTAGTATTTTTTAAAGGAATCCATTTTATAGAAATTGCCTGTTTATGTTAAGTAAGTGCCCTAAAATTGTTGTCTATCGCGCTTAATGTGCCCTCTGAGCTAACAATTACCCTGCCCTTTTTAAAAGCTGCAGGAAACACTATATACGTTCAGGTATTTCACATCCAATATTCTATGGTAATATTCTTTACAAAGCATAACAATGTCGGCATTCTCACCAAAAGCTAACCATAGCTTTAAGCATACTTATTCGGAAAACATATAGTTACAATACTGTTGTCAAGTCATTAAGGATTGCATATTTTGGTATAAATATTGATTCACTCATAGAGTCTTTGCATCGGAAATAAACATATTCATTCTAAAACCAGTTGTTGGCAGAATACGGGTTATGTTCTTCTCATATATCTTAAAATGGTATGATTCTAAACTCCTAATGTGAGGATTGTACCTCACATGATGAAGACAAAATCTTTCAGATAAACAAATATTTAATAACATACTCTACTAAATTTTGTATTTGTGTTAACCAGTATTAGGTACGGGACTAATCATTACCTATTCTGACATCTGACTCGGACTTTTTAACTGAGTTTTACTGTGCGTATTACTTTGTGTTTCTTTGTTCTACACTGGCTAGATGTATAGAAGGGGTTGGGATCCCACAAAACATATTTAATCCCGCGGTATTGTTGAGTCTGTCCCAAGTCAGGAGCCTCTGTCCTGTGTTAGTCTTGTATGTTTTTAATTTTATTTCATTTATATGTTTTGGAGTTAAGTGGGACATTCATTTTTACTGAACAAGTATACAATTTGTTTAGGGGCCAACTGAGTCAAACCTCCGGGATCAGGATTTTCTCGATGCGTTGAAAAGCCATTGGTGACCTACAACTGTTGTCTGCTCGTTGGTCGTTGTAAGTCAAGAGCATTTGTTCAGCGGAGGCAGTTACTTTACTCAATTGAATTGTTTCACATAAGTCATGTCGGGGCATTTTATAGCAAATTATAAGGGTTTTTTTCTTCCTTTTTAGAAGGCCGTTCATTGTAAATTTAACGCAATGTGGTGAGACTGTCAACACAGGAGAGGTTTAGCGCTACAAAACCAGGTTTAATCCACCATTTTCTACATTTGAAAATGTCTGTACCAAGTCAAGAATATGACAGTTCTTGTCCATTCGTTTTTTATGTGTTTTGTCATTTGATTTTGCCATGTGATTATGGACTTTCCGATTGGATTTTCCTCTGAGTACAATATTTTTGTGATTTTACTTTTTACGAATGATCGCTCACATCCACTTCAGTTGAACTTTAGTGGACAGATTATTTCCTGCAATCTTACCACATCTCTGTTTCCATATGGGTTTTATCTGTATTCCGCTATATCAGAAGAGACCAAAAAGTATATTACCCTTATATATCAATAATAAACACATTGTAGAGAATTTCTTATTTTATCCAAATTGTCACATACAAATATATACGGTTATTTCATCCGATATCTTTGACTGATACTTAACTTCAGAATATTTATACAGCTTAGCTACATTCATAAATTTCTAATTGAATATGAAGATGTGTTTTTATCTTTTGTCAAACGTTATAATATATTTTTTTATCTTACCTCACAGAAGTGCCAGGGAGATTAACCTCAACAGTTTGTTCTAAAATGATATGTAAAACGATTATCTACACCAATATACATACACATATATATATAACATAAATTTATTATTATATTTTAACAGTCTTTTGTTAACGATGTTTAATTACAAAGACTCTGTTATATATATATATCCCAAATAAATAGAAGTTTTATAATGATTAAAAAATATTAATGAATTTTGACTTATGTTAAATAATTGAGCGCGTGACTGCGTACTTGTATATCTCTCCCAGATGAATAGAACCCCGTAATTTAAACTGGTAAAATTTTCCTTAAAACTGTCCAGTACGGAAGACTGAGGTTACTGGACACAAGTGGTGGTAGGAAAAATGAGTACTAGTGATAGTAGGGAAAATGAGTGACTCATTCGATGTGTTTTCATAAATGCCATCTGGGGAAACTGCCCTTAGCTTTCTTATCCAAAACTTTTCCCGAGTTAATCTGTCGGCCCTTGAGCAACCCTCGCTGTGGTTTATGATTATGATGGTAAATTTAAAGATACCAGCTTTTGCGTGGGCATGTTATCTCAAAGGACAACTTAAGGTGAGGTCGGACCTGCAGGTGTAGTCACTTTGATGACCATTCATGCTTTTCTTGAATGGATGTCCGTCTCACCAACATACTGCTTACCACATCGGCACTAAAGAAGGTATACAACATTCTGGGTTTAGCAAGTAACATTGCAAAATATAGTGTACACAGACCTCGACACAGACCCAGTGTAGTGGCAAGTAAATTATTGAGTATTTCTTATTTGTTGCCAATCAGACATCGTCTGTTTTTACACGACTTGCAACTTCCTGCAGTTGAACTGCTTTTATCAGAGGATATGTCGGCTCTCACAAATAAATCTTTCAGACTTGCCGGTCCCCAAAAAGCTTAGACAAGAGGTTTGGGAATATCTTGGATAATTTTTGGGTGCTTGGCAATACTTTGTCAATTAGCACGGATCAAACGTAAAACGTTAGTAAAGACGCAATTGTTTTTTTTTTTAAATAAATGAAACTTCTTTGCTGTGCCTCTTTTGTTTGTACTGTAATACGCCATTGTGGCTATTATTGTTAGCACGCACAAACCCTTTATCTATGTCAAATTTCTTATAACCCCGTTTTGTCAATATCAGCGAAGTTTCTGTAACCGTGTAGTGACAGCCTACTCACAGGAGCAAATCCGCTTTACTCTGAGAGCTTGACTGTACGGAATACTTTTTGTACAGTGCTTGAGGTGACTGCTATGAGGGGAAATGTACTCAGTCTGATGTTTATCCGTAGGTTTACAGTAGAGGTCTGGTGATATGACACCGTCCTTTTTAGATGTAGTTGTGTCTAAAAAAGATATTTTAGAGTCGAAAATTTCATATGTAAGTTTAATTTACTGGCGTTGTTTGCATGTCTGATGAAATCATTCTATTTTTGTTGGGATTCAATCATTTCATGTCAACATCATCGATGAAACGGAACCAAGAGATAGGTTTGGATAAATATGTTGCATTGATTACTTCTCTGATTTGCACATGAAAATATTGCCTTAAGACGGTAGCTTGTTTGTCCCTATCGCTGTCCCGTTTATATGAAGGTAATGTTCACCATTAAAGGTGAACGTTTTCGGTAAGTGATTATAAAGTGTTGCGCGAGTCCAATATTTCCTTACATGACTGTAATCCGTTATCAATAGGTATGTTGGTATACAATTAGGTGACATCGAATGTGACAAGGAGAGTTTCTGGAGGAAAAGGTTTCATAGATTCCATTTTAGAAAGGTAATATGTAGTGTCTAGAATATGAGAAGGAAGATATACTACATGCGGTCTTAAATGAAAGTCTACGAATTCCGCGATTGTCTCTGTCGGATGGCCGTTTGCGGATACAATGGGTTTACTGGGGGTGTTAACCTTTTGTATTTTGGGAAGAAGGTACAATCGACCACCATTGTTCACTGGTTTTAAATATTTGATTGTATCTTTTTCTATAAAACCACCATTGTGCCTTGTTTGTAACGCAGCAATAATTTTAGAACTGAACTCTGAAGTAGGGTTAAAGTCAAGCTTCTTATCAAATCAGAGAGCTGAAGCTGTGCTTCCGCGATGTAGTTAGTTTTCTCCATTATCACAACGGCACTTCCTTTGTCTGATAATTTTATAACAATCTCATCTCGGTTTCCAAGCGAGTTTTTGCTTTTTTCTCGTCAGAAGCGGTTTTATAAAACGACGAGTATTTGTTGCTACATCGGATTTGACTTTGTCGATGACATCTTCCAGTGTAGCAGACGTGTTTGAGTCTTCCTCCTTAGCTTATTACAGAGTACTATCCTCCTCATTCTCCTTGCTACCAAAGTATTTTTTAATTCTGAGGGTTCTGGCAAAATTATTGAGGTCATCTTCTAGTTTCATATAGTTTTATATTATCTATGTTACTGGGAGTAGGACAAAAATTCAAACCCTTAAATAAGACTTTTATTTCATCCTCAGTGAAAAAGCTGTATAACCTAAGTCATGTTTTAAAATTTTAGAATTGTACAAGCATCTCTATCATTTTCCGTTTTGACTGTTTTATTGTATAAATTTCAAGATTGTTATAGTTTTATAGTCAGAATAGATTGATGATTCATTTTACATCGTGATCATACTGATGAAGAATATCTGTTATCCGAAATATTTAACATTTGTTCATTTAATTATATTATTTGGTGATGTTATACCCTTTTAGACTTGTTATATATAATATAGTGTAGTATACTGTATCATGAGTGTAAAATCCATCGCCCCGTTAGATATTCAGTCATTTTACATATAAATATATATATGAAAATGAGAGTGGAAATGGAGAACGTGTCAAAGGAGTCAATACTCCTACAAAAGAATAGAAAACAGCCAAAGGCCATAAATTGGTATATAACATAGCGAGACAATCCTGTATATGTTAGCCAACGTCATCTGGCCCCTAAAAAAATATCATATATGAATATAATGTTTACGTTGAACTTCAGATGTGCCTATATATGGATGAACGCGGTAGACCCTTACCGGCATTCATATGTAAAATACATCCCCCCCCCTTTTGCATCTTATTAAGCCGCAGTTCATTCAGATACTTGACAAAAACAAGAAGATAAAGAATCCATATCATTTAATTTCACATTCAAATATATATTGACAGTGGTGTTTCCTTTATAATTCCAAAATTTCTGATGGGGTTGAATTCATATAACCACCAGAACTAGACATCCAAGAAACGACAGACACAGCTTCCGCGGCCTCAGTTTTAGACTTATATTTCGAATTAATATACTTTAGTAAGCAATCATCTCAGTTCCAGAACTTCAGAATAATGAGACGACTTTAATTCTTAAATAACATATTTCTCAACCATAAGCAGCAATATACCACTTCACCTGCGTATGGGATTTACAAATCTAAACTCAATCCTTATTAAGGAGCTTTCATCTGCTACTCACTTCATGAAACGTCATAAGTGTCTGAGCAGAAAATTGAAACCAGCAATACGTCAATGAACATCTCTTTTTTGTTCTAAAAGAAATTTCATCGGAAGATACCAAGATCTTGTTGATAAATCGGTTGTAACGTCTTAAAATATTACATGAAGATTCTAGGTACTAACGTTGTGTATCATCTTAATTACGTGTTATAGTGTTCCTTTTATTTGTTTTTGTATATTTTAAACTTTGCTGTTTAGTTCATTTTCGGTTACACCCTTTTGACGTGACTCGATATTTATACATCCAGCTATTGTGTTATTATGCTATGGTAATGTTTTGTATTCTTGTCTTTTATTTTTGATAATATTGTTTGTCTACATATCATTTCGTATTTCTTTGATGACATAGATATTTGTTTTAGCGAATTTGCGTTGTATACCTTAATATTAACTGAGCAACACATAGTATTTATAAACGTCTAATAATAAATCAGTGTAGCGTTAATCAAAACTGAAATTTATAAATATTTTTTAATCCTAGTGAAGATTAAATTTGCCCAGTAAATCTGTTTTAAAGACTGCAGCTATAAGTTAGTGGTTTGACACATGGCAGTTAATATACCTGTTGGCACATTAGCTGCATTCTTTTTCCGAAATATTATTAAAGCAGTAATTGACAAGCCGACCAAAATAACACAACCAGCACCTGACAAGTATATCTTTAGAATGCCATGTATATCCGAGTTAACTGAAATATAAACAATTGATGTAAGATAGCGGATTACTCAATGTTGCTTACAAAAAACAAGTTTGTTCACTCGTACAATAAAATATAATATAAATGTCTAAAAAGACTTTGAATTTCAGCTTGTATTTAAATCGAACATTTTACGTCGTTGAATAATAATAATTCACAGCTTTCTTTTAAATAAAAAATTGAACCGTGTTCATATGGTAAACAATGTCAATTGCTTCATTTTCGTTATTTTCGTCAAATGTCCTTATTTGGTTAAAGTGAAATTAATATAAAACGTTACATAACGTATACATGCACTACAACTTAAAACAATGAATACCAAAACAAGAAAAACTTCAATTCAATTATAGTGTTATCATTGTAGCATACAAATGTAAACATATGAATTGAAAGATTCGTTTCGTAATTCTTCATTGCTGTAAAAGCTTTGTACGTGTACACAGTTTTATGTTTTCGGGCAACGCTTTTACATCAAAACAAAAGTTTTGTATAATGTATGAACAAGATAAGAGCTTGGTGACCGAGTGCTCTAGATATACCAACTATTTCACTAGCATGTCAATACTGAGCTTTATGAGTTTGAATCTACGCTTGATCCCAATCTTAATTGACTAGGTTTGTCTGTATTCTTACCGAAGATCGGTGGTCCTCATAAGGCACTTTGGCTTCATCCAACAATAAATTCTGACCGCCGCTAAATAGTGCAATAGAGATGAAACTGGCTTTAAACACCCATATATTAATCAATTTATGTTTACACTCCTTTAGTTACATACATTTTTTTTCAAAAAAAGTTTAGATTATTATACATACTCGTTTCATATTTTGCACTAGAATTTCCCATCGTTGAGGATGAATACATATGTCCATCGAATTCTGGATTATAAGTCTCATCAAACGATACGTTTATGTTGCCTTCTCTATTCTTAATTTGGCACTTGAAGACAGTTGGTCTGTATCCAGGCACATATTGTGTTTTAAGATAAACTACATAACCGGTTGTTTTTACTTTTTTGTCATCAAGAGTAATTTCCACAACAGCTTCCCTCAGTGATTCATTCACTTTTATTTGACCATCTATTATCTGATTGTTTTGAAACCATAGGATTGCAGTTGGCTCAGGATTTGAAAGAATCCGTATTTCAAAAATTAAAAAGTTTTCTTGATAAAAGGAAGATTTGTCCACAAAAACAGGTTTGGCTGTTATGGAAAAGAAACAATTTTAGATCTGCGGTAAAAGTAGAATACTAAATCATTTTGTAAATAGATAAAGTTTGAGAATAAATGTTAAATTTGTTAATTTATGATTAACGTTATATATATGTATAGTTCACGTAAGGAATTGTAAATGATTTCAAATACAGGAGCACGGCAATATCGGATTCGCGCATGCAAAAAAAATGTGTCCACGCCCTTGCCTTGTCAATCATTTACTTCTAAATTGTACAATAATTTGTTTTTCGTGAAGTTTTCCCGTGGTCTGTGCAAACAACGATAAACTATTTTTGCCTGCATGTAGTTAAAATAGTCGTCGAATAGGACTAGAAGAAGTATTCACTTTAAAAATGGATAAAGTCGATTAGTTTTCGACCAGATCAATCTCGGTTTGCTCTTTAAGTGAATTCAAGCAGATAAATTTTAAAGTAATGTACTTATATAAGACTTTAACTGATGCGGAGGAATTGTGTTCGACCACACCAGAATACCAACTGCAGGTGTATATTCCTACATTTCTATAGAACATGAATCTATACGTAGGGAAGAAAAAAACCAACTGATTGAACCTGCTAGATACCGAATTGTTTGACCTTTGAAGTTATGTGTCCATGTGTTTTTCCAATCTGAATTATTATGTATCTGCAATGTGCATTCTAATAAAAGTCCGGAGGATCCTTTGCATAAACTTTCAGACGGATTCACTATGATGACATCTGAA
Source organism: Mytilus galloprovincialis (assembly GCF_965363235.1). Classification (NCBI taxonomy): domain Eukaryota; kingdom Metazoa; phylum Mollusca; class Bivalvia; order Mytilida; family Mytilidae; genus Mytilus; species Mytilus galloprovincialis. The sequence goes on from NC_134842.1 coordinate 96,042,049, forward strand.
GGTATATGTGATGAAAAAAAGTTTTAAAAATGGTAAGGGATTCCGCGGAACCTTTTTCTTCATTAAATCATGGAAATTTTCAAAACTTGGCTGTGGATATTTTACTTTTCATTATCAAGCGTCTGTTCAAATTCCATAAAGGTTTGATAAATTTATTGATAACAAATAACTTTTTTCCTCAGACATGTTACTTGTTAAAATAATAAGTCCAATTATCAGTAAAATATGCACAAATGTAACTAAATATTTTCAAGTTTTCTCTTAATTTTGCATTTTGATTATTAGCAAGCTTATGTCGAAATTTCATAAAACTAAATGACGATTTGACAAAGTGATTGATGTCTTAAAAAAAACATTTTATTACAGACTAAACCGAAATGTTGACAACGTCAACGCCGAAGACGGAATCTAGGATATATAGGATCGTTATGTCTCGCTTTCGCGAAATGGCTTGACAAATAACGTATAAACTTCAGCTGTATATTTCACATGTTTCATAAAACTGAAGTGTTGTAACTGAACAATTAATTCAATTTAAGAGTGTGTTAATTACAAGTTGGAGTTTGCAGTTTACATCTTTAAACATTTTCATGTGTTACCTTGAACAGTAAAAATAAAAAAATAAACAACACAAAAGAAATACTCAAAATGTGTGCGCTTAATCACATACCTTGGAGAAATATATTAAACAGGTGCCGACTTGCAGCTCTGTTTTTAACGGTTTCGCACTGATATTGACCAGCGTGCGATGAAGTAAAGTTTTGAATCACTAATGAATATTCTCCTGATTCGATATTGCCTATTAGTTCGAGATTATTTAGCAAAAATATTGTCAAGTTTTTCTCTGTGTTAATACTGTAAGGGTAAAGTTGTGGTGGTCCTCGCCATGTCATTCTACCATTCCTGGCGGTATTAGGACATACTAATCGTACTACAGAACCTTCTGTTGCGTATACGTCTTCACTTGATACTCCTATAATGATTTGCATAAAATATCAATATACTTAATATTGTAGGTTAATATTTCCAACTGAAACAAAAAACGTATATCAAAGAATACAAAGTTCGATTGTAACTAAATGTACAGTCATTTACCGTAACTGAGGAAGTGCACTTGATATATAAGACAAGCATTGCAAAATATTGTATAATAGCGGGTGTTAAGAAAATTATTAATATTGTTTGACAATGCAACAAATTATTAAAATGCATATAACCTAGAAAAAGGGATTTGTCTTGGTAAAGAAATACAATAGTGTTATAGAACTCATTATCATATACTTAGACTAAATAACATATGATTTTTACTGTATGATAATAGCATTAAATTAACGTAAATTCCATATTTTTATAATTGGTGCTTAGCGGGCTGATATGAAAAGTTTATCACATGCTTCGATAGTTATCACATGCCTTTCCGTAACGTTATCACATGGCATTCCGGTGATACTCGGCAAATTCCGGAAAATACACCCAAATGCAACGTTTTCAGTGAAAAACATTACGAAATAGTGTACAAAACAATTATTTACTAAGTCTGATACTAAAAAGCATATTGTGTAAATTAATAACAAAAAAAAAATAAAAATAAAAAAACAAACAAATCATTAAATAAATGCATTCTTTATAAGTTTCAAACATAATTTAGATAGTTACTTTGAATAGGTTGACTTTTCCAAACAGTGTTCATTATGTATATTGTTGTTTTTTTTTTGGTTTGTCGAGTCGTCCATATTAAAATTGTGTTCTGCTCTGCTGAGGCATATGGTAGAAAGATTTGATATCGATTGTACTAAATTTGGGTCCGACGTCCTTGAACTTTTCAATCTTTGAACTTCTATTCGGGAACCACGTAAAAGGATCAATATATGAATCTGTTATTTTTCTCCATTGTTGAAGCATATGATAAAAAGATCATAACATGGCATTTTTCATATCGCATGTATTATCAGCCCTCGGTCAATATCAGCCCTCGAGCCATGCGGCTCTTGGGCTGATATTGGACCTGGGGCTGATAATACATGCGATATGAAAAATGCCATGTAATAATCTGATATTATCATGTATATTAATTAACTTTCGTTTTTATCAATCACTTACATTTTTTATCAAGTATAAAGTATAAAGCGTGCATTCCTTTATTATTTTAAACATACACATCATCAAAAATATTCATCATCAAAGCATAAACATATATATTTGTAAATGGTTGAAAAAAGCAAGGGTTGCAGTGTTTCAGCTTACCCGCTCCTGTGAATACAAATGACAGGCACAGCAAACCAAAAGCAAATGAAACCACCATCTCCTACAAGTATTTATTTGATTTAGTATCAACATTAACGAATTTAAGAGGAAGAATACAAATACAAGAAATGCGTCCAAGATGTTGAAAACAATACAAGTTAAAATCTATAAAGGTATATGTAGGTTATTCAACAATTAAACAATGTCCGGTAACTGCAAGTTTTGTTTTTTTATAATTGACCGGCATGAGTGTCATATTCGATAGTTTCAAATTTTAATTGGATGTGTTTATGAATAAAAAAAATTGTAATTAGTAAATTTTAGTTGAATTGAAATGCCCATTTCGATCTGAAATAAAGGTCACTATACTGCTTGCAATAATGAACAAACCCCATACATTAGTGTCAGCTGTAAAAGGCTCCTAAATGACAAATTTAAAACGCTTTTTTTTTAACAAATTAGACGAACAGAAGGACAAAGATCTAGTGGGACGGTTTGTAAGTAAACAAGATATGCGTTAATTATAACTACGTAAACATTAAACATTAACTTGAAATGAGAAGATGTGGTATGAATGCTAATGAGAGAACTCTTCATCCAAGTCACAGTCTGTAAAGAGTAAATAATTATAGATAAAAATATGGTCTTTAACACGGCGCATTGGCGCTCAACGAGCAGCAGTCTATAAAGTGTCACAGAATGCTGAGTGTAAAATAACACGAACAGGAAAACAAAAGGTCTTATATATTGTGGATTCATCTATTTTCGTGGGTACCAATTTTCGTGGATTGAACAAAACGTTCGTGGACATTTAATTTCGTGGTTCTGGCAAAGTCTACAAACAAGCCCGTGGAAACATTTAAAGTCGTGGTTCATCTGACCTACATAAATCCACCAAAATTGGTATCTATCGAAAAAAAAAAGAGTCCATAGTAAATAAATAAACTGTTATTACAGAGATATGTCTCGCTTTTTGATCATTTCAAAATGGAAATGTTGAAAATAAAATAGCAACACTTTTACCTGTAAGATTTGCAAATATTCAAAGTAAATGAACCATGACAAAAGGTGCATGGCTAAACCATTCACACGGAAATGGCATGTGCTAATGCTAATACAACACATTCCAAATACCATTGACTAATCGTAAGTAGTTCCCTTTAAACAAACCTAAACACTAACTAAAACATATAAACTAAGCAACATATTTCAAAGTCAAAAAACCTATCCAAGGTAATGAGATGTGCCAATGCAAATATATAACTGCATAGCAATTATCATTGGCCTACAACTAGTGGTTCCCATAAACCTAAATAATCACAAACTAATACATGAAAACTAATCAAAAGTTTCAAAGTCAATTAAGCATTACTGAGGGGTACTGGCCGAATAATCTGCATGGAAATGAGATATGCCAATGATAATACAACTGCATACCAATTATAATAAACTTTACACCAGTGGTTCCCCATAAACTGACAAACTAATGGAACAAGTTTAAATGTTTTAACAGCGCCAATCTTCAACTTAACCTGAAATAGAAGTGTAACATTACAACATAGAAAGACACAAAAAAATACAAAACATACGATTGATATGGCTTAACTCTATCAAAAAAGAAATAATCAAAAAAAATGTATATATGGTTACATTCACAAGGAACGCTTAATTCAAAACCTTTGATGCATAAGAACGTAAATGTGATGTAAGTATTCAGGAATATCTCAGTTCCATTTTGGCTTCGGTTGTCGTTACATAAGGAAGCGCTTATTTACAGAATTATCAATCCAGTGTTTGTAATTGATCATAATTTACATGGCAACACGGAGGTGCTGACTACTAGACTTTTTGTACCCTTGGGGAAACGTCAACCAGTAGTGGGATCGTCCCAGTGGTTGCAGATAATAATCAAAGATACAAAGCTTATGATTTGTCACACCCCTAATAGTTATCAAAAGTACCAGGCCTATAATTTGATACGCCAGACGTGCGTTTCGTCTACATAAAACTCCAAACAAGTTCACACTAAAGGTTATTGAGGACCCAAATTCCCTTAAAAAATGTGCCAAATATGGCTAAGGTAACCTAGAAAATTCTTAGAATTTGAATAATTCATACATTCATGCAAACAGATATATAATTCATAAAATTGACCATGTAATTGATAATCATTTCAACACCGAAATGCTGACTACTGGCCAGTAGTGGCATCGATCAACTGTTGTAAATAGTTATATCAAAGGTACCTGGCTTAAAATTTAATACGCCAGACGCGCGTTTCGTCTACATATGATTCATCATTGATGTTACGTTTACATAAGAATTGTTACGGACGCTCAGATAAAACTCATTTGAAGTAAGAGCATTCAAAAAAATGTTTTGAATATTACTATATCATATTTCGAATAATTCAAATCTATCTGAACAGAAAAATTACTAAATCATAGATATTTCATGTGGACACAAAGTTCTCTAGAGCGGTTCTGTGATAAACAAAGCATCCACTATCAGAACTGTCGACCAAGTGATATTTAACAATCATCAAAGTTACATAGATTATAAGTTATTTCAAGGGAATGTGTATCAAAAAGTGTTTCAGTTTAAGGTCAATATTTACTGTATCGGCTACGAAATAGAATATAATTTTGCCGGGAAGACGTGCAATTACGGAAATGATGACGACACGTAAATTTCAGAGCCGACCATCGTGAAGGACGGTCGATCCGAACTGGCTTTTTCCGATTTGATCCCCCAAATACACCCCAAAAGATCATGTAATATGTGGTTTTAAACAAACGTTGTGGACTTTATGTGAAAGAAGAAAACGCTACACCCAATTTCAACTCTGTTAATTTAGTAATATAGATAAGTACACATGTATATGAACACTCGTACTACATCTATTTTTAAAGCCCTAATAGTTTATTTAATTCTCTAAAACAATATATTGCATTGCTCAAGAGTCTCAATCAATTTAGTTTCTACATATTAGTATGTAATCACATTGAATTTACAGTGTAATGAAAATTAAGATGTTTACATTGAACTCATTAACATATAAAATACCCAAATCACTAAGTGAAGTAAAATCGTGTATATGTTCCATTGGAACTAAATTAATGAACTGCATTATATTGTCATTGCTCCAAAGATGCAAATTTGCTCTAGTCGTCTTCTCGAGCCACATGATCATGATAATAATGTTAAATATTTCTAAAAACCATTTTATCGGCACTTTTAAAACACAAGGCGTATCAGCTGTAACTAGCTAAGGGGTCATCTATAATTGTCAACCATTTTCCAAAGTGTACAAAACGTACACTTGGCGGGAGGGGGTTAAAAAATCAACATTTTTACCGTACGTTTTTTTTTTTATTTCCGAGATTTATTTCGTTTCCGTAGGGAAGGTCGATGTATAAAATCAAAAATTGGCCTGGGTGTGGTTCTCTTCTTATTTCTTTTTTATTATTTTCACTTGATGATATTTATTTCGATATAATAATTCTCCTCAATCCGGATTGAACGATATGAAAACTAAATCTTTCAAGAATGTGAACTAGTAAAATTATTCTAATAAACAAAAAGTTTGCAAGCATTTCTCAGTACCCCCGATTGTCAATTTCCCCTGCTTTATTATAGATCGTTATCGTTTCACTCTGTTTAATAAAGAAAATCGATGGAAAAACCAAATTCTTTGAATGTTTTGATTTTGACAAGACGCCATTTTGTGAAAAGATTTTAAACTGGTCCTTCCATAAATTTCCCTGTAACGCATTTCAAAATAGTAAACCAGTAAACCGGAAGTAAACTTATTTTTCTTAGTATACGCCTCCTTTAATTAGGAGCACCTCAATATGAAGTTTAACCTTAACTTAAAAAATATCCAATACATGTACACGTTACAGTATATATACATAAACGATAATAGTGACATGAATGGCAAATTTACAGGGACCTTTCAAATAGAAATACAGGCGGGAAATTTAAAAACTTAAAATGTTTTAAAACATTACACTTTTATTGATTGCTGTCTTGAGCTCTGATTCCATCAATAACTGTCAGTCCATACTTTACCAATGCAATATACCATGCATTTCCCTTTCTTTGATTCTTAGCATTATTTATGTGTCCTTTTGTTAATCTTTTGCATGCTCTAGGTGCCCTTTTTCATTGGAGTTACCATTCCCACTGTGTGATAGGGGGAACACTAATCTGTGTACTCTTTATTCTGACAAAACACAAGCATCACAGATAGATGTCATCAAATAAAACAGTCAGATATTTTTTAGTTTAATTTCTATATTAAACTAAAATAAGATAAACAGGATCTTCTTTTTATTTAGAATGATTGATTCCTCTCTTGAAATCTGAAAATGGTTGATGTACACTTTTTGAGGGAGGGTGGGGGGTCTGAAAAAGTGTATGTTTTGCACACTTTGGAAAATTGTTGACAATTATGAATGCGGTGAGATATGACTATCTGATATTGAGTTTTGGATACTTAAGTATTAACACGATGTGTATAAGAACATTTGGTGAATATCACTTTGCGCTTGCAGTAGTTAAACAATTTTAACCTTACGTTCAATTGTCAAGATGAAATCCTTGTATATAATAACGCAGTACATATATGTATGTATGTGCGTATTGACACAAATCTATATCAAACCAAGTTTACGATAACAGAACTGATGTAATTTGCAATATGTAATTTCTTGATCTTTTGGCAACATTTAAACAGCACCTATTTGAGTATATATTTCGTATATAAATACCATATTAAGCATTTGCTTTTCCTATTTATATGATTTATTTTTGTACAGATACATGCTTCAAAAAAGCTTTTAAACACATGGATATTGATTGAATTGTATCAACCAATTCACAAGAGGGTGTGGATGGGGTTAACAGAAAAAACAAATAGAGATTAATGGACAAAAAGTAAAGAAAAACCATAATTAAACAACAACAAAATTAAAAAAGAATATGGTTTAATGGGTGCTGACATATAACGAATAACTACAAATTATTTAAGGATTTGTAGGAAAGTATACAAATTACATAAAAGAACGATCCCCAGAATCCAGTAATCACGTAATTGTAGAAAAGCCATTATTTAAAAAAAAAAAAAAAAGGAGCGAATAAATTCAAGAATACAGAAATGAAGGACCCACTCATACCGTTTTACAATGTACAGTTAAAGCCATCACATAAAAAATTGTATGTACATAATCTACATCATGATACACATATCTATGTCAAATATAACTAACACATACCTATCTATGCAACTATCTAATCATCGTCTACTCGATTGTCAAATACCGTAATGTGATCTATTGTCGAATGATTACTTGCAATGAGCGAAGTGTGCCATAGCAAATTAGAAACGACTTTTTCTAATGGAACACCCCTATTTTTGTGATTTTCGTTTTGCCCAATCTTGAGCTCTTAACGTTATGGGTGTGTTCCGTTCATCGCTCTTTTGTCATTTTGTCTTTCTTTTTATGTTATCCACGGTTATATCTGTTTTTTTTTTTTTTATCTTTTATATTTTATTACCTGTCTGTTATGCTCTCCCCCATTTGTACACTGTCCCAAATTAAGATGTTTGAAGATTCAAGAAGTTATTGAACCATCGAAAAATACTTGAAGTCGTCGACTTAATCAACTAGCATGAAGCTGATGATGCTTTACTCAATTCATTTTAATCCCCTATACTACAATAACTTTGATGACATATGGATGGATGACTAGGAATAGATACTTGAAGATAAGAACTTTTCTCGAAAAATCATGAACTCTATTTGAAATGATTTCAATTTAAGGTGAATGATACATATCACTATAATGATTTCTTGATATATAAAGTTCAAGAATACATTTGTCTTCTGTCACAATTGAAATTGTACATTAATTAGCGCAATGCTTAGACAATAAACAGCTGCGCCATGAGCGCATGATATGCCCGTCGTCCCTTTTGTCGAGAATAAAGTTCAATAACTTCTCAATGTCACATCAGAAATTGACGAAAAGCTATAGGGAGGTTAATTGAATAGATATAAACCAGTCACCAGGGTTTCATGATTACTTCTCAAAGCATTGTCAGAAAACTTAAACCCCACTTTAATGAATAGAATCCAATAACTCCGAAACGTAAAATCTAAAATTTATAAAACTTGAAAGGGAGATTGGGTCAATAGATAAAAAACAAAGTTTCTTGCACATTGGTAATAGAGTTTTTGAGTAATTGTCCGAAAACTAAAAAAATTCCCCTTTTTTTAATAAAAAAAACAAAAAACTCGAAACTTCAAATCTGAAAATTGTAAATAACAAAAGGGAATTTACGTCAATAGGTATAAACATTTCACCAAAGTTTTTTTCGAATTGATTAAAGCTTTTTTAAGTTATTGTCCGACATGTTGAAGACGAACGAACGAACGAAGAGACAACGGTATACCATAATACATCACGCGTAAACGGGCGTATAAGAAATTAAAGACAATTAGTAAATTATAACTTACGGTTTATTGAGATGATTCTTGTTATGGAAATCCTTATAAAGTGCCGAGGAAACAACTATTGCGACCAACTTTTTTTATGTGTATCATTTTGGAAAACCTATTTTTACTATGAATCGTTTATTCAATTAAAATTCAAACAATGGATAAAACGGATCTAAAAGTTGATAGTTGATATCCGAGTACATTATCATGAAATGATACTTCGGTCAATGTGTCATAAAAGTCAGTTAATATGAGGAAATATTTAAAACGATATATCGTTTTAATAACTAAACTTTTGAATTATTTTAAATCCTATTTTCTTATACTCGGATTTTTTGCATTTGTTGTGTTTCAAATCATCTCAACATGTAAAACTGCTTCTGAATTCTAATTGTAATGGAGTACATGTATATACATTTGTATTTAATAGGCAATAGATGAAATATGTACTGATATAAGAGGTCTATAATCACAAAAATAGAGTAAATGCTCTCATCCAAAATGGAATTTACTGACCCCATATATACCGTATTAAGCCACTATTAGTTTACGCGCGGGTGCGGGAATTTCTCGCTACATTGAAGACCTGTTGGTGACCTTCTGCTGTTGGTTTTTCTGTGGTCGAGTTGTTGTCTCTTTGACACATTCCGTATTTCCATTCTCAATTTTAATTTTACTATTAGGTAACGAATTTATCTTACCGACTATTTTAACATGAAATATTTGACAAGTAACCTATCAAAATGAGCAAGTCTTCAATCCGATGCATTAGTAAACTTCTTCCATTGCTCTTACATAAACAGATGCCAACAATAAAAACTTGAATTTATTTCAATCTTCATTATCCCTTTTTTCGTCTGTTGAAACCTTTAAATCTTTTCTCAGTACCGATTTGTTTTTATAAAGACAAAAAGAGACGTTACATCACTACTAACCCTGTATTGAAATAAGCCCGCCTCCCAACTAACATACTATGGAAATACATGGTCTACACGCAGACGCTTTTAACCTATCATATTCATAGAAATGTATAGGAGGTAAGATAATCTTAATTGATAGCGCCTGGTGATGTTTCATAGCCAGACCAGTTTCGGTCCAAAAGGATTTTCCTCAAAGGTATAATGGTGGATCAATGTTTCCACCCTATCATATAGATACGGTAACCATGGTAACCTGTTATTCAGAGTTATTATGAAATACTTTTTTTAGACTTGATATTTAGGTGAATCATAAGCTAAAGATTAAGACTAAATGACAACAATGCATTGCTTTTTCAAGCCTTGATATTTAAATGTATAATAAGCAAAAGATAAAGACTGCATGACTACTAGAAAGAACTAAACCTTTAAATTAGACTTATCAAGAAGGGAAATAGTTACGATACTGTGTTGTCAGGTCATTAAAGATTGCTTATTTTGGCGTTAATATTGATTCACTTTTAGGGTCTTTGCATCGGAACTAAACACATTTATTCAAAAACCAGTTGTTGGCATGTCACGGGTTATGTTCTTCTCATATATGTTATGATGGTATGATATTAAACCCCTAACGGGAAGGATTGTGCCTGATATTCATATGATGAAATCATAATCTTTCAATCAGTTTAATTGAAGTCTGGAGCTGGCATGTCAGTTAACTGCTATTAGTCTGTTGTTATTTATGTATCATTGTCATTTTGTTATTTTCTTTGGTTACATCTTCTGATATCAGACTCGGACTTCTCTTGAATTGAATTTTAAATGTGCGTATTGTTATGCATTTACTTTTCTACATTGGCTAGATGTATAGGGGGAGGGTTGAGATATCATAAACATGTTTAACCCCGCCGCATTTTTGCGCCTGTCTCAAGTCAGGAGCCTCTGGCCTTTGTTAGTCTTGTATTTTTTAAATCTTAGTTTCTTGTGTACAATTTGGAAATTAGTATGGCGTTCATTATCACTGAACTAGTATATATTTGTTTAGGGGCCAGCTGAAGGACGCCTCCGGGTGCTGGAATTTCTCGCTACATTGAAGACCTGTTGGTGACCTTCTGCTGTTGGTTTTTCTATGGTCGGGTTATTGTCTCTTTGACACATTCCCCATTTCCACTCTCAATTTTATATTTCAACACTTGATATTTTAAGGGTGCTATATACAGTTTCAGATAAAAAAAACAAAACACTAGGGGTTATTCCATGACAAAAAATTACCATGGAGGGAAACCCCTTTTTTTTTACTTAATAAGTGAAAAAGTATCATGTTTTTTGTATTTGTTTGTTGAAATAAGTTAATTAGCTTTCAATTACAACAGGCTTTATTTATATGATTAAAATAATTTTAAAAAAAATGATTTAAATTTTGGTTCTCAATGCTCTTAAACTTCGTACTTTATTTGGCCTTTTTAACTTTTTTGGATTCGAGTGTCACTGATGAGTCTTTTGTAGACGAAAAGCGCGTATGTTGATATACAAAATTAAGTCCTGGTAACTATGAGTTTATATGCATGTTTTGATGGTAGACAACACTTTTAACATCCTGGCATTTTTTTTGGCCGTGAAAATTAAAAACTTATTTGCGTCCCTGATACTAGTTTCCTAAAGGCCATGTCAAACCTATAAATTTCGTACAGTTTTGTTTCTGTGAAATGTGTCTGTATCATGTCTTAATTGATATGCATATAACCTGATTTAAGGTTTTTATCTTCAGATTATGCCATTTTTCAACTTGTTCTTTGAATTGAACTTTTTTATATTAGTACACTTTATTTTTTTTTCATTATAAACTACCGATTTCAGTGATATGTAGTTTTATACAATTAGCTTAATGTTTATTTTACCATTCCACCACTAAGGGGGACTTATGCATGGTGCCTCAAAATATGATTTCATAGAAAAAAAATCTCTGGATACAACCTTAAAGCGACAAAAAACAATATTGTGATGTTTTAGCATATAAATGTGTTAGCGATTGGAGTAAACAAATTCGGAAAAATATTGTATGGCATGTATACATTTATCAAAAAGCATCTGTTTGGTATATTTAATACAAATATCAATTTGTATATAATAACCAGATATAAATAACAGACTATTTGCAATTTTTTTTCATTTTTTTGCGAAGTCATGATATTTTTATTCGCTCCCTCATACATATGGATATTTAGGTGAATTATAAGCCAAAAATCTAGACTAAATGACTGCTATGTACTTTGATAATTTATAATTATAACACTTTTTAGGTAGCAATACACAGTCCGGAGTTTTGTTTCGCATTTTTGCCCCGGTGGATTTTTCAAATATGAAAGTTATTGTGTAATAAAATTCATTTTTAGACGGCTGAGTACTAATTTAGCCTTCAAATGAGGTTTATAAGAACATCAAGATTATTTTTCACATGTTTTATGGGCTATTTTCTGTTTGACTCTCCATATTTTTATAGCTAGACCAGCCATCGGTTCAGAAAGTAATGTAATGTTTACAAACCTTTGTTTTCCACACGAAGTTTTTGACGCAATTTAACGCAAAAATGAGATGAAATACATATGATTTTCATTGGAACTACTGAAAGATACATGTGAACATTTCGGAAAAGGTATTCTACTTTTAGCCAAAATTAGAGGAAATATGTGACATCTTTTCCCCCCTTTTTGCAATATTTCATAGCAAATGAATGCAGATTGTTGCCATCGATACACCCAAAAGAAATTGTATTTTACCAATTTATATGCTGGATATGAAATATATGACACAAACAGTAGGCTTAATATTGCAAGAAAGCAACGAAAAGGGGATGGTAAAATTTGTGAGGGCAAATTTTCATATTTTTTTCTTACTTTTTATTGCTACCTTACATACTGCCCAAATTCGGGTTTTATCATCAGGTAACATGTTTACCGTATCACTTTAAAATGTTTATCGTAACATGTAAAACTGTTCACCATAACGTGTCAAAATGTGAAAGTCATATGAAACGAGTGACTGGTGAAAAATAATATTTATCGAATTCTTGAACTAATGCATGTATATATCATAAACTTAAGCCTCGGTTACACCTTACCGGATAGCTCGAACGGATGCCTAACGGATAACTTTGTTTCATTCCGTTCATATCCGTTAGACGTCCGTTCTTATCCGTAAGACGTCCGTTCATATCCGTTGCATGTCCGTTAAGCGTCCGTTTTATCCGTCGACGTCCGTTCTGTCCGGTGGAAAATTTTGAGCATGTTCAAAACTTTGAACGGACGTCCAACGGATAAAATGTCCGTTTAACGTCCATTAGGCGTCCGTTTTGTACGGTACTCGTCCGTTTTGTTTCCGTTTTGTATCCGTTACATGTCCGTTTTACATCCGTTGGTTGTCTGGAAGATAAATTCACCAACGGACTTCTACCGGACGTTTAACGGATAAAACGGATGTCGAACGTATGAGGAACGGACTTTTACCGGACGTATAACGGATACAACGGATGATAAACGGACCTGAAACGGATAAATGCCAATTGAAAATTTCGTGTCAGAAATGCCAAGTATTTGTATGTCAGATTTCTTAAGGTTCATGAATTGTTATTATTCATAATAGATTTAAGAGTATAGACACGTCTTCACAATTAAGCACTTCTTATTCAGGCCAGACACTGCCCTTTGGCGGAAATTTGAAAAACAAACCAAAACCAGTAACACTGAAACATTTTGAATATTAATGCGATTTACATGTATTATTATTGTTGCCTTTGACTTTTCCGTATATCTTGTTCATCCGTTTTATCGGGTACGTTTCCGTTAGGTGTCCGTTTTATGCGGTACTCGTCCGTTGGATGTACGTTCGACATCCGTTCTGTCCGGAACGTGTCCGTTTCTCGTACGTTGCATATCCGGTGTGTGTCCGTTAGGCATCCGTTACACTTCCTTTTTATTCACTCAGTACATCGACGGACTCCCAACGGATAACAATTTTGTCAACGGACACTTTTTATTTTCATCCGTTAGGCATCCGTTCGTGCTATCCGGTAAGGTGTGACCGAGGCTTTATTCTTCTGTGCACGAAACTATTTTTTTACGCAAATAAATCGCATAGTCGTCAAATGTTTTTTCTCTCTGTCTGTTATGATTTAAATACCGATTTTTGACTCCGAAGTTAACCGATTGTAACCTTAAAGTTAACAATCAACACAAAAAAACATGGATATTGAGCACGTGTTTAACATGTTCAATCAGATAAGAGTTTATTTCAGTGCCAGATGTATGCGTATTGCGATCACAGGAATTTTACGAGTAAGGTCAAGCTAAGGTAACTTTGCATACGGAAAATATGTCGGCGAATTGCTTCCTGGAAGCAAGCAATTAAAAAAAGTAAACTTCATCTAAATGTGTGGACAAATTAAAGAATTTTCTGTAGAAAAAGTATATGTACATAAGTTTAAAAATGAAAACTATCCATTTTGTCATAAAAAAAACACCAGAATCATCAACTTGTTTTTTAATTTGAAGTTTAATATGACTTTTACTGTAAAATGTGCATTAGCTTAATAAAAATTACTTTAACCATGCATGAAACATCTTACTGAGATTTTTCACTGACAGGATAATTGAACCTGTTTAGATATCAACAGAAAATGCAAATAAACAACATGACCTGCTAAAGTTTACTTATGAATGCAATAAACAGTCCATAAAATTTCTAGACCTAGAAATCTTCAAGGGCGAACGCTTTAAAAATACTGGTGTTTTAGACCTGAAATGTTTTACAAAGAAAACCGAAAAATTCCAATATCTTCATAAAAACTCAAACCATCCCATCTCAAACTTTAAATATTTTATTAAAGGCGAAGGCATTCGTATATTTAGAAACACCAACAATGAAAGTGAATTCCAAACCAGAAAAAATCTCTTTATTGAAAAACTGTTAGTAAGAGGATATAAACGGAAATTGGTAGAACAAATTCTATCAAAAATCAAATTCCAAGACAGACAAATTAAATTAAAGAAAAAGAACAAAGTTGAAAACAAATACAATGTATCATTCATTACAAATTATCATCCTCAAGCAGAAAAACTTCAAAAAGTATTTAGGAAATACTGGCATCTTATTAAAACGAAATCTACAATAGGTGCTAAATTCCATAAAAACCTATCAAAAGGTTTCAAAAGAAACAGAAACATTGATGAATTAGTTAAACGATCTATAAAATAGTTTATCTAAACCTCACAGTTCTTACTAAACATTTAACTGTGTAGAACTAATTAATGACCATCATGTAAACTACACATGTAAATTGATATTCTTCTGAGGACAAAGTCGTACTCTGAAACGCTTAATTACTTAATTCAACATTGGATGAAAAAGTTAAGAAAAACAAAAAACAAATCAACAAGTGGAATTATTAAAAAGATAATTCAGAAACTGTTTAAAATATTTAAAAGAAAATAAAAGGAAATAAATTAAAGTATAATAGTAATAAAAAAGAAATAAATAAAAAAATAAAAAATAAACAATTCAAAACAAAACAAAAACAATAGGGGTGGTCTCTGAGGGGAATAAAAACATTTCCGAAATAACCCAAAACATTGCGTACATAGCACAGTATTAATGTAAGGCCAGAGATATGATTCGCACCTAAATGGGTGTATATTGGATCAATTTCTATGAAGTCATGTTTAGTGTATAATATCTAAAACTTGTGTAAATATGTTTATAAATGCATATTTTCATCTTACAATAAAAATATGCTGTTAATTAAATGGTTTAAATCATTGAAGTAATATAACCAGATGGAGGGTCAAAGTTTTTTTATCAACTACATTTTTTTTTGGGGGGGGGGTCATTTTTAAATTTACAATATGACTGGGGGGTTCATTTTTATTTTGTTCATTTCACAAAAAATTTCCACCCCCCCCCCCCCCCCCCCAGCTGGTAAATAATGACTGTTCCCTTAAAGATGGTTTGAAAGAACATCAAGATTATATTTAACATGTTGTATGAGCTATGTTCATTTTGACTCTCCGTTTTTTCATAGCTATATCGGTCATCGGTCCAGAAATTAATGTAATGTTTACAAACACGTTTCTACACGATGTAATTGACGTAAAACATGAGATGAAAGACATATCTTTTTCATTGGATTTACTAAAAGATATATGTGAACAGTTTCAGAAAAGGTATTACACTTGAAATGATTGAAATTCTACTTTGAACAAATTTTTGGGAAACACGTGACATCATCCCCCTCCCCCTTTTTGCAATATTATATAACAAAAAAATGCAGATTGTTGCCACTGATACACCCATTTTTTTTTATATTTTGCAATATCTTATACTGGATATGCGATAGTTTGTTTGTTCCTTTCCTTTCAGTGAGAGTCCGTTATGTTTTAAGGGAACCAACATTGAAATATTGAAAATAAGATGAGCAGAGGTAGAATCCCACCCGACGAAAGACTGAAACATTTTGGTTCTCGTGTAAATTTCTCTGGCTGCTTCATTAAAAAAAATCGCTCCCGGAAAGATCACTTAAACAAATGTACCTCACATATTTCTTTCGTGGACATAACCTACTATTTCCCATTCCCAGTAACCGACATGGGAAGTGCAGATCTAGGCACCTTTACCTAAATATACAGCCTAACGCCAAGAGAAACAAACTTTGCGCTGGCTCTCCAAATAATTCTCTTCGTTTAAATTACAAATATTCGCTCAGGTCTATACAGGTCACCGTAACGATAGTAACTAACATATTCCTCTATTTTCTGTCATATATTCTAACAATTATCACGAAAATCGTTGTTTAAAGCAAGGTGGTTCAGCAGTTATGACTCTCTTAAATTTCTTTAAACCTTCATAACTTTGTTATTTCTTTGTCGTTTTTCACCGTAGTTAGATGATCTTTTATCAAATTTGACGTCAAATGTTATTATACACTAAAAACACATTGAAACTAATTGTTTACGATAATTACAGCTGAATTTTAAAGACCCAGTCACCGATTAGAACCACGTGTTATTGGCGATTCTCCTTATCACACGGACTGTTCGCGGTAAGGGTCTGGTACATCAGAGGGCCATATCAAGTGGGTGATAAACATGTCGGTTTCTTTATAATTTTATCATTTTCCTCTGATCGAATTACTATCTTGGGGATGCTAATCTAATATATCAAGCATTGTGTTCACTCTCCTTCTCGTATAACATCATTGGTCCCAGCTACCATTTAAGAAAACTATGATGTCATTTCGGCTAGTCTGTAAAAAGGATGTCAATTAGAGAAGCCAATATTTTGGGTCATTGATTTTGAAACATCGAATAGCTGTCCATTAGCATGATTAGAGGGATATCTAATTGGTAGTAGATTATGAATCTTATTTCATTTCGACATTAGAGAAGGAGGTCAATCTGAGTCTTATATTACTGATTCAGTTTTGATGGTTAATAGCTATAGATACTGATAAGTGACAAGTGACAGTCTAATAGCATTTTTTAGTTTTGAATGTTTGTTTTTTCAGTTTACTATGATTAGGTGGAGATAAGATCTTATTTTAAACAGATGGGTACTCAGCCTATATCAATTTGCGCATGGAGCAATTTATGGATCGAATGATTTTACCACAACTTTGTGAAAGTTTAAACCCATTTATACTGTATATGTGTACTGAAAATATAATATAATATTTAATTTTTTTTTAGGACTTCAGATCCATCCATGTAGTATGGCATTTTTATGAGAATGCTGAATTAAAGATTCGAAAAAATCGAAAGTTATAAAATAAAAAGTGTAGATATACCTTTCTTGTTTTGGGTATTAATAATTCATATTTTGTGAGGAACAACATTGATTCTATCAGAAAATACACTGAAGATGATATTATCAAAATGCTGGACTTTCCAATCGACAATATATTTGGTTGAGTTTGGAGGATTCTTATTACAACAGACAGTCTGTATTCAAATGGATACTTATTGTACACCCCTTCTGTCCGATTTGTTTTTTGTACTCGTATAAAGCAGAATTCTTGCAGAACCATCTTAAAGACGAAAAGAAAAAGCACCATGTGAAATTCTTTAATTTTACTTTCAGATATATATTGATGATGTCCTAACACTGTCAGTACTTGCATCTTATATATATCCCAGTGAACTTGAAATTAAGTATAATTCTGATAATAAAAGGACGGATCATACCTTGATCTTTTCCTTGATATTTACACAAATTGACAATTTCACTCTAAAACCTAAGACAAATGTGATGATTTCAACTTCCCAATTATTAATTTACCATTTCGCAGCAATAACATACCCTATGTTTTGTCGTATGGTGTTTACATACCTCAATTAATATTGATTGATTGTTGGTTGCTTAACGTTCAGTACCCGATTCACCCTTGGGAATTCTCAAGTAATATGTTCAGCACGTGAATGTTTTCCTATACAAGCTGCAAATACAGGAGTGTGTTCCATATGCAGATATTGCTCCAACAGAGTTGTGTGGGAAAGTTACAAATAATATTTTGTAAATTTTATTGACACCATCACGAATTGGGTGATCTTTACGATTATTTAATGAATAATCTATATAGACATCGGAGGATTTGGTGACAAGTTTGAATCAGGATAAATGGAATTGGTAAAAAGGTATTGATGATTAAACTGCTTAATGACAAACGGTTATACAAGTATGAATATTGGAGTACCAGTGAAATGAATTATTTTAAATTGAGTGTGTTTTCCATGATAACTTGGAATGTCATGTTAAACACACGAAACGAATGGACAACAACTGTCATATTCCTGACTTGATACATTACACGCATTTACTTATTAATAGACATTTTCTACATCCCTCGACACCGACTAATAACACCTACAGTTTACAGGTAAAATGGAGGGGTCGTATCAGAGAAAAAAATCATCCTGATTATTAACATTACTATACATATACGATTTGGCGGTAATATTCTCTTTTGACTATATAGCTACAGAAGATGTGTATCAAACAAAAAATGAAATAAATATATTTATTTTTCTGTAATTGAATATTCTTATTACATCTTTTTAAACGGTATTTCACGTTGATTTGATTAAAAATTTACTGGAATCATACCTAAACCTGGTCAGCTTCATCTCAAATTATTATATGCTCATTTGAGTCTTCAATCAAAGATTGTGTCGCATGCAATTAGCGATTATTTTATTTTTGCAATTGCGTTTATGAAATTGTCGAAATTTATGAAACATTTAACTAACAGACATTTTAGAAACATGTGCCGCACTTATCAATAGACATAACACATTGTTTAATTAAAACATCAACTTCAACAAAACATTTTTTTTTTCATTTTCCAAATTACCCCAAGACAGAAGCTCTACGTCTTGAATGTTGAAATTTGACTTTAAGCGCCATTCGGACTCTGTTGGAAAATTGTATCATCATGTGATGTGTTTTCGTACTAATATACATTTGCGGTAACTAGGTCTATGTTTAGGATTACACTTTAGACTTACGATTACAGGTGACAAAAACAAGGGGTCATCTCAAAATACAAAAACAAACCAACATGTCATGTGGAGATAGATGTATGATATATATAGTTTAAGAAAAACAGACCAAAACACAAAATCCTAACATTGAGCAATGAACCGTGAAAATGAGGTCAAGGTCAAATAAAACCTGCGTTTCTGACATATTAATCATAAATATTTCCAAACACCAAAATAAGTTGACCTACTGCATATAGTATTAGAAAAATCATAAAAAACTCAAAAATTTAACTTTGGCCTCTGAACCATAAAAATAATGTCAAGGTCACCTGACAGCTAGACATGTACACCTTACAATCATTCCATACACCAAACATAGTGAACCTATTTCATACAGTATAAGAATATACTGTTATCACAGAGATATGTCACGCTTTTTGTTATTTTCAATAATTAAAATAGTAACACTGCAAATATTCAAAGTCAATGAACCATGACTGAAGATTCTCCATGAAAATGAGATATGCCATGCTAATACAAAGCACACCAAATACTATTGACTTATCATAAGAAGTTCCTATTAAACAAACCTAAACACAAACTCATACATGTAACTAAGCAAAATTTCAATATATTCAAATAACCATCACTGAGGGGGCGGAGTCAACTCATCTCCATGGTAATGAGATGTGTCAATGCTAATTCAATTGCATACCATATATCCTGACCTACCACTCCTTGTTCCCCATAAACCGACCTAATCACAAACTAAAACATTAAAACTAAGCACAAGTTTTCAAGTTAATAGATCATGACTGAGGGGCGGGACTAAATAATCTCCATGGAAATGAGATATGCCAATGCTTATAAAACTGCATACCAATTTGCATAAGTGGTTCCCCATAAACTTATCTAATCAAACTAATACATGACAAGAGTGTACACGCTGAAATGTCTCGCCTTCTTAACTAATCATTGATATTATGTTGATAGACCTAAATATAAAGCTTTATTAAAACTGTCACATAAACTCAACAGTAACCAAAGAAAACGAAACATTGATCAATGAACCATGAAAATGAGGTCAAGGTCAGATGAACCATGCCAAGCAGACATTGTACAGCTAACAATTCTTCAATACAACAAATATAGTTGACTTATTGCTTATAAATTAAGAAAAACAAACCAAAACACAAACACTTAACACTTAGCAATGGACCATGAAAATGAGGTCAAGGTCAAATAAAACCTGCGTAACAGATATATAGATCATAAAATATTTCCATACACCAAATATAGTTGACTAATGCATAAAGTATTAGAAAAACAGACCAAAAACACAAAAACTTAACTATAACCACTGAACCATGAAAATGAGGTCAAGGTCAGATGACACCTGCCAGTTGGACATGTACACCTTACAGTCCTTCCATACACCGAATATACAAGACCTATTGCTTATAGTATCTGAGATATGGACTTGACCACCAAAACTTAACCTTGTTCACTGATCCATGAAATGAGGTCGAGGTCAAGTGAAAACTATCTGACGGGCATGCGGACCTTGCAAGGTACGCACATACCAAATATAGTTATCCAATTACTTATAATAAGAGAGATTTTAACATTACAAAAAATCTTAACTTTTTTTTCAAGTAGTCACTGAACCATGAAAATGAGGTCAAGGACATTGTGACTGACGGAAAGTTCGTAACATGAGGCATCTATATACAAAGTATGAAGCATCCAGGTCTTCTACCTTCTAAAAATATAAAGCTTTTAAGAAGTGAGCTAACGCCGCCGCCGGATCACTATCCCTATGTCGAGCTTTCTGCAACAAAAGTTGCAGGCTCGACAAAAACTAAGCAACAATTTCAAAATCAATAGACCATAACTGAGTGGGTGGGGTCAAATCATCTCCATGGTAATGATATGTGCCAATACTTAAACACTGATCCATGAAATGATGTCAAGGTAAAATAAAACCTGTCGCACGGGCACGAGGTCCTTGCAAGGTACGCACATACCAAATATTGTTATCATATTACTTACAGTAAGAGAGAATTTAACATTACAACCAGATGCTCCGCAGGGCGCAGCTTTATACGACCGCAGAGGTTGAACCCTGAACGGTTGGGGCAAGTACGGACACAACATTCAAGCTGGATTCAGCTCTAAATTTGGATTGTGATTAAATAGTTGACACAGCATAGGTTTCTGACACAGAATGAATGTGGTCTAATAAACTTAAAATTTTTGTTTTGCCTTTTAGCAGTTCACTATGCTGTTGAATATTAATCCTCTCAAAAAAATGTTTGAAGAAATTTTCTTTTTATTTATGAAATTTCAAATGAGAAAAATTGAAACCCCCCCTCCCCTCAATTTTTTTTCACATCCCCTTTTCCTTTATTCCAAAACCGATCTCAATTCAAATTTCTAATGGAGTTTGCAACAATAATTACTCATTTAAATACATCATAAAATATTAAAATGTAAAAAAAGTGCTTGTTATCACTGAATGGTAAAGATTGTTTTAATTTATCAGTTGGTAGTAAAAGTGAATATACATTGTATATTGTATAAAACAATGATTTAAGTTGATTCAACTGGACAAAGAAAGATAACTCCAATTGAAATTGTGCAATTAGATATTTCTTGCTATTGCGCAATACTGTGCAATTGAAAATACTTGCTATTGCACAATTCTGTGCAATCGAAGATTTCTTGTTATTGCGCAATACTGTGCTATTGAAAATTTCTTGCTATTGCACAATACTGTGCAATTGAAGATTTCTTGTTATTGCTGAGTACTGTGCAATTGAAAATTTCTTGCTATTGCACAATACTTAAAATAATAATTTTGGATCCTGATTTGGACCAACTTGAAAACTGGGCCCATAATCAAAAATCTAGGTACATGTTTGGATTCAGCATACCAAAGAACCCCAAGAATTCAATTTTTGTTAAAATCAAACTAAGTTTAATTTTGGACCCTTTGGACTTTAATGTATACCAATTTGAAAACAGGGCCAAAAATTAAGAATCTACATACACAGTTAGATTTGGCATATCACAGAACCCCATTTATTCAATTTTTGATGAAATCAAACAAAGTTTAATTTTGGACTCCGATTTGGACCAACTTGAAAACTGGGCCAATAATCAAAAAATTGTAAGGGTTCCACGGAACCCAGTGTCTCGCCTACTTTTGCTGTTAATCGCAGACTCAACAAAAATGAAGAAAACATCAATAAAAATTTCCCTCTCTATACTGTCTTTTGATTGAAAGAAGCTTCCAAGTTTGGTAAAAAATCCAGGATAGTTTATGAATCTAATAAATGTTTTATAAACTTTAACTGCAGACTGTATGTAATGTTAACTGGAAGAAAAACTAAGTCCATTTCTAAGTAAAATACGGAAAAAGTGAATTTTTTTTTTACAAAATTTACTTCTGAATAATATCTTATGATCAGAAACAAGCTTTTGTCTAAGTTTGGTAGAAATCCAGGATAGTTTAAGAACATTTTAAAAATTTTCAAAAACTTAAACCACAGAGTGAATGTTTTGTTTCTGGCAAAAAAACTAAGTCCATTTATAAGTAAAATACGGAAAAGTGGAAATTTATTTTTACAAAATTTTCTTCTTGATACTATCTTATGATCATAAACAAGCTTCTGTCCAAGTTTGGTACAAATCAAGGATAGTTTATGAAAGTTATTAAAATTTTAAAAACTTTAACCACAGAGTGAATGTAATGTTTCCTTGCAGAAAAACTAAGTCCATTTATAAGTAAAATACGGAAAAAATGGAATTTTATTTTTACAAAATTTACTTCTGGATACTTTCTAATGATCATAAACAAGCTTCTGTCCAAGTTTGGTAGAAATTCAGTATAGTTTAAGAAAGTTATTAAAATTTCAAAAACTTTAACCACAGAGTGAATATTTGTGGACGCCGCCGACGACGACGACGCCGACGACGACGGAATGTAGGATCACTTAGTCTCGCTTTTTCGACTAAAGTCGAAGGCTCGACAAAAATCTAAGTAACCCAACCGATTTAATTTTTGTCAAAATCAAACTAAGTTTAATTTTGGACCCTTTGGACCTTAATGTAGACAAATTTGAAAACAGGACCAAAAATTAAGAGTCTACATACACAGTTAGATTCGGCATATCAAAGAAACCCCAATTATTCAATTTTTGATGAAATCAAACAAAGTTTAATTTTGGACCCTTTGGGCCCCTTATTCCTAAACTGTTGGGACCAAAACTACCAAAATCAATACCAACCTTCCTTTTATGGTCATAAACCTTGTGTTTAAATTTCATAGATTTCTATTTACTTATACTAAAGTTATGGTGCGAAAACCAAGAAAAATGCTTATTTGGGTCCCTTTTTGGCCCCTAAATACTAAACTGTTGGGACCTAAACTCCCAAAATCAATACCAGCCTTCCTTTTGTGGTTATAAACATTGTGTTTAAATTTCATTGATTTCTATTTACTAAAACTAAAGTTATTGTGCGAAAACCAAGAATAATGCTTATTTGGGCCCTTTTTTGGCCCCTAATTCCTAAACTGTTGGAACCAAAACTCCCAAAATCAATCCCAACCTTTCTTTTGTGGTCATAAACCTGGTGTCAAAATTTCATAAATTTCTAGTAACTTAAACTAGTTATAGTGCGAAAACCAAGAAAATGCTTATTTGGGCCCTTTTTGGCCCCTAATTCCTAAAATGTTGGGACCAAAACTCCCAAAATCAATCCCAACCTTCCTTTCGTGGTCATAAACCTTGTGTTAAAATTTCATAGATTTCTATTCACTTTTATTAAAGTTAGAGGGCGAAAACTAAAAGTATTCGGACGACGACGACGACGACGACGCCAACGTGATAGCAATATACGACGAAATTTTTTTCAAATTTTGCGGTCGTATAAAAAATCTAACCTTTTTTGTCAAGCAGTCAATGAACCACGACAATGAGGTCAAGGACATTAGACATATGACTGACGGAAACTTTGTAACATGTGGCATCTTTAAACAAAGTATGCAGCATCCAGGTGTTCCACCTTCTAAAGTATAAAGATTTAAAAAGTCAGCTAATGACACAGGATCACTACTTCTATGTCGAGCTTTCTGTGACAAGTCTCAACAAAAATCTAAATACACGGTTTCAAACAAAGAACCTCTGTAATTCAATTATTGATGAAATCAAACAAAGTTTAATTTTGGACACATTGGACCTCATGTGAACCAATTTAAACCAGATGCAGGGCGCAGCTTTATACGACCGCAGAGGTCGAACCCTGAACGGTTTGGGCTAGTATGGACACAACATTCAAACTGGATACAGCTCTGAATTTGGATTGTGATTAAATAGTTGACACAGCATAGGTTTCTGACACAGAATAAATGTGGTCTGATGAACTTAAAATGTTTTGTTTTTTGTTTTTGAGCAATTTTCTATGCTGTTGAACATAAATCCTTTGATATTTGAAGAAATTTTGTTTTTCATTTCTGAAATCTGATATAAGAAAAACTGAACTCGACCAATTTTTTTCACCCTCCCCCTTTCCCTTATTCCAAAAATAATCTCAATTCAAATTCAAAAAAAACTACTCATTTAAATACATCATAAAATATAAAATTTCATAAAGTCATGATTTAAATTGATTTAACTACTACTGTGGACAAAGATAGATAACTCCAATGCAATATTTTATATTGGCAAGTTTCCAATGAAGTTCACTAAACTAAAGTTGATTCAACTACTATTCTGGACAAAAAAAGATGACTCCAATTGAAATGTCTTGCTATTGCGAAATACTGTGCAATTGAAAAAACTTGCTATTGCACATTACTGTGCAATTGAAGATTTCTTGCTATTGCTGAATACTGTGCAATTGAAAATTTCTTGCTACTGCACAATACTTAATAATTTTGGCTCCTGATTTGGACCAACTTGAAAACTGGGCCCATAATCAAAAATCTAAGTACATGTTTAGATTCAGCATATCAAAGAAGCCCAAGAATTCAATTTTTGTTAAAATAAAACTTAGTTTAATTTTGGACCCTTTGGACCTTAATGTAAACCAATTTGAAAACGGGACCAAACATTAAGAATCTACAGACACAGTTAGATTTGGCATTTCAAAGAACCCCAATTATTTCATAGATTTCTATTTCCTTACAAAATGTATACAAAAGTTATGGTGCGAAAACCAAGAAAAATGCTTATTTGGGCCCCTAGTTCCTAAACTGTTGGGACTTCAAATCCAAAAATCAATCCCAACCTTCCTTTTTGTGGTCATAAACCTTGTGTTTAAATTTCATTGATTTCTATTTACTTATACTTAAGTAATTGTGCGAAAAACCAAGAAGAATGCTTCTTTGGGCCCTTTTTTAGCCCCTAATTCCTAAATTGTCGGGACCTGAACTCCCAAAATCAATCCCAACCTTCCTTTTGTGGTCATAAACCTTGTCAAAATTTCATAGATTTCTATTGACTTAAACTTAAGTTATAGTGCGAAAACCAAGAACATGCTTATTTTGGCCCTTTTTGGCCCCTACTTCCTAAAATATTGGGACCAAAACTCCCAAAATCAGTCCCAACCTTCCTTTTGTGGTCATAAACCTTGTGTTAAAATTTCATAGATTTCCATTTTTTTACTAAAATTAGAGTGCGAAAACTAAAGTATTCGAAGGACGACGCAAATGTGATACCAATATACGACCAAATTTTTTTTATTTTTTGCGGTCGTATAAAATAATCCCAGTTTGCCTGTATCCCCTGTAATAACAATGATATTATTTTTTTTTTTTATCTTTATTCAATAACAATAATATAGCTTTAGATTTCAAATTAAATACACATGATAACAAATGGAAGTTTTTATCAACCGTGACTGGCTATACAGTCCTTGCACAGTCGATAACACATGATAAGTATAATATAACAACGATCTGATGATTAAACATAATATTCTCATTATGTTCATAACTTAATTGTATTTTTGAAGTGCATTGTTTTATATAATACCATTATATATGTGTAATGAAACAATTTTATATTCATATATACTTCAAATATGTACAGAAATGTAGATCTCTTTCTAAACTTACAACTAATCAATCAATAATGGTATTGTGTACAGACTAATTCACACAATTTATACATGGTAGTATTTAAAAAATCTACCCATAACAAAATCTTATTGAATACACCTCAAAGTATGGATCGGAATGTTTGTACTTTGTAAACCTTACATATAAAATATATTATACATCAGATAAAATCAATATAAAAATATATCAGATTCCTGCCTTGAAAGACATATGAGACACTTTTAACTCATGCTCATTAAGGTGGTACCCAACACCTTGACTAAAATTAATTTGGCTCGTTTAATTTTCTTAAAATTTGGACAAAGTATTTACTTTGACCCTTTGACAAAAATATAAAAATTTCAAAAAAATTGAACCAACCGTTGAATCAGTAAAATTACACTGGTTATATAGCAGTTTGACAAACACTTATTTTGATCATGGAGAAGCTTAATATTCCCTTAACAACACAACGTCATTAAAACGTTCTGCTGATTTTACAGAGTTATCTCCCTGTAGTGTTAGGTACCACCTTAAATGCATACACAATTTAAAACAAATTAAAAAAAATAATTACTTCATACAATTACAATTATTCTCTTAAAAGAACAAACTAGAGGCTCTTGTCACTCACCTGTATTTACTGATGCTTTGGATATCATGTAAAATAAGGTTAAAATCATAATTTATAGAATAAGATATCATTAGATCTATAATAATATCTAATAGCAAAAAACTGCAAAAGTTCCATAAAATTACTTACTCCGGGGCAGCAACCCAACAACTGGTTGTCTGATTTGTCTGAAAATTTCAGGGCAGATATATCTAAATCAGATGAATTTTTTTGCCACCAGTCATTTTTGCTCTAAATGCTTCAGTTTCAGAGATATAAACCAAAAACTGCATTTTACCCTATGCACTATTTTAGCCATGTCTACCATCTTGGTTCAAGAGAAAGGTCATCAGACACATTTTTAAAACTAGATACTCATAACTCTTATAATGATTTTAGACAAGTTTGGTTACATTTTGTCTTAGTAGTTTCAGAGAAGAAGATTATTGTAAAAGATTACAAAACTTACAGAAAAATTGGCAAAATTGACTATAAAGGGAAATAACTCCTGAAAGGGGTCAACTGACCATTTTGGTCATTTGACTTATTTGTAGATCTTTATTTGCTGAACATTATTGCTGTTTACAGTTTATCTTTATCTATAATAATATTCAAGATAATAACCAAATACGTCAAAATTTCCTTAAAATCACCAATTAAGGGAAAGCAACCGAAAAGAGTTCCGATTCATCTGAAAATTTCAGGGCAGATAGAACTTGACTTGATAAACAATTTTAACTGTTGTCAGATTTGCTCTAAATGCTTTCTTTACAGAGTTATAAGCAAAAATCTATATTTTATCCCAATGTTCTATTTTAACCATGGCTGCCATCTTGATTGGCTGGCCAGGTCAACAGTCACATTTTTAAAATTACATACCCTAATGGTGATTGTGGACAAGTTTGGTTAAATTTTCCTTAGTAGTTTCACAGTTTACCTCTATCTATAATAATATTCAAGATAATGACCAAACACTAAAAAATTTCCTTAAAATTACCAATTCAGGGGCAGCAACCCCACACCAGGTACTCCGATTCATTTGATAATTTCAGAGCAGATAGATCTTGATCTACTTAACAATTTTACACCATGTCAGATTTGCTCTAATTGCATTGGTTTCACAGATATAAGCCAAAATCTACATTTTACCCATGGCAGCCATCTTGGTGTGTTGGTCGGGTTACTGGACACATTTTAAAAAAAAGATACCCCAATGATGATTGTGGCCAAGTTTGGTTTCATTTGGCCAAGTTATTTCAGCGGAACAGATTTTTGTAAAAGTTAACAACGACGGACAACGACAGACGCTGGAAGCAAAGTGATGAGAAAAGCTCACGGAGCTAGAAAAAGGTAGAATTGATTTTAAAATTTTAAATAGTATGCCAATAAAAAATAATTTAAAATTTAAGTTATAAATTTATCTTTCTCCTCTTAAACATCAAATGCAAAGTTTTAGCTAATAAAAATTGAATTTCATCACAGCTTATAAAATAGTTCAATTTCTCTTCTACACTCAAGATAATAAAAACATAGTTTGATAAAAAGGTTGAATTTAAAAGTTCCTCTCTCAAGTCCGAATAAAAATTACAGTTCATTAAAAAATATTGTTCAGTTTCGATAAAATTTCCATCACAAAACTGACAAATTCTTTCATTTAGAGATGTAACTGACTTACAATTCATTAAAAAAATTTGTTCAGTTTCAATCGTATTTCCATCACAAAACTGACAAATTCTTTCATTTAAAGTTGTAACTGCTTGGAGCCACAAGGAAAGTTTGATCGAGTTCTAGAGTAGTCTCTAAACTTGACATATTTCACATAACATTACAAAAGTATGTCAAAGATAAAACAAATTTTGAGCTAGACAATGTTGTAAGAGAACAAAAATAGGAAAATTATTTGATTGATTTATGGCACATCAGTACCGAAAAAGGCTATACATACAGCTGTTATACCCAAGGAAGAAGAGTTATACATTGTACTTATACAATAGACCTTCTTCTTTAACAGGGGAGAAAAGACAATTTTTGCCAGTTGTTAAAATAAAAACAATAGACATGGATTTTCAGAGAAAGTCCAAGACATTTTTTGCAGATTATTTGGATCATTTCAAACTTATTTCAGCATCAGTCTATTGACAAACAACTGTTTTTGTATGGATAAGGTTAAATAGAAACATTATATCAAAATTGTTTTTTCATTGCTTAACACAGCATGGAAGTTAGTTTTGTATGTGAAAAGCTGAACATACATGTTGTCTATCAATTTAAGTATAGCATTCTTAAATATAAAAATAAAAGTGTCATGGTTCAATAAGAAAAAACCTGTCAGTCATATTCAGTTAATCTACAATTACTTTTTTTGTAATATACAACCAATGTTTGTAATCTATAACAACTTTTTATTATCTACACTTACTTTTTACATTATTATGCTCTTTGAAATTATAAAACAGAATATCTTTAAATCACACACACACACATTTATGCAAACATTGTTAATATAAAATACTATATAAACAACAACAAACACTAATATAATCATTTGAAATCTAAATGGTTTCATGTTTAAGGCCACAAGAACAACTACAATTGCACATCAAATAAATATGCCAAGCACTTTAAAATTGAATTGATAGCCTGATTGAAATCATTTAAAAAATTGCTTTCCTTCCAAAGGATAAACATGATTAATGCAGAATAAATCAGATCTTTAATGTTTATAAAACCATAGATTAAAATTGTTCCAAATATGTTGTTAAGATGGAAATTTGAATTGGCAACGTAGTTTTTAAAACTTGGCTGTGTATATTGCAATAATAAATTTAGTTTAAATTAAAGTTTTTTTCAAGATTTTATTCATAACCTCAGGCTCATACAGGTGTACAAGAGAACAATATTATTACAAACATTAGATAATACATAGAGGGGACAGGACAGACGAAAAAAATACATAGTATATTATAAAAGACAATTGGTATAGTTAGTTTAACTATTCTATAATTTTTCTTCATGAAAATTGATAGTTTCCTTTGAAACTTGTACGCAACATGTAGACAGCAAACCAGTAAAGGAGTAGGTCCGGTAAGGGCAGATATTGGCCTCAAATTTCAGGTTCATCTAAAGAAAGATTTTGGACACTTTTTAAACACTCAAGTGTCTATTTCAATTGTTTCAATTAGTTTATATAAAAGATTTTAACTGATATAGTCTTTAAAAATGCTACAATTCAAGCCTAAATATGAAAAATCTATCAAATATGCAAAAAGACGTTACTTTTCAGATGGTTTTAGTCAAAAATGAAAGTGGCCTCATCCGTGTTCATCCTCAACCTTTATATATGTTATGTATTTTCATCAAATACAACTTACATTTTAATATTATGATTTAAGACAAAAACAGTCTAAAATTCAACTAAAATACTAAAATTGTTAAGATTTCAGTCATTTAGCATGACATAATGATGCTAGTTTCCGAAATATGTGCATTGTATTGCCAAAAACAGCCCATATTTGTGTAGCAGAAGCATTCTGCTTTCCAATAAATAGATAAAAGATTACATTTTCATAATTTTGTAAAACTGCTATATTTTGGGGCCAAAAAGGCATCTTACTGAACCTACTCCTTAGTTCTTGCTTGGATTCATTACATAATAATTTGGTATAAACTTTTTTTCAATTATATTCTGATTCTTCAGTCAGATTTTTCAGTTAGATTTTTCAATTTTCATTATGTCTCAGCTTCCTAATCTCACTGTAACCATATATCATCTTTTACTTCAAATAAACAGAACTAGAAGTATGACTGCTTCTTGTGAAGGTATTTTCCAAAAACTTGTTCTTTCCTTTCTAGTTTTTCTATTTTGATAATGCTGCCATGTACAAACCTTTAATATCTACAAACAGAAAACAATACTTTACATGTGTATTAAGCATTGTGTATAAGTTTAATTACATTTAGTCGAGGCATTCATTGGTAAAGATACAGTGTGGAAATGTTAATTTTTCTATTTATATATAAATAAAACTCATTAACAGTGAAAGTAACCTTAACGCCACAGAAATTTGAACTTGATATGTGTTTTGGTGTAGTATGAAAGGTGTATCCTTTCAGTGGAAGTAAATTAAATTTAGAGATTGGAAATAAATAGAAGTCCAATGATAAACCTGAATCCCCGCTACAGGTAGTGTAAAAAGGTCTGGGTTTTTTCATATGATAACTTATTGATCAGTTTAATTGAGGTCTGGAGCTGGCATGTCAGTTAACTGCTAGTAGTCTGTTGTTATTTATGTATTATTGTCATTTTATTTCTTTTCTTTTGTTACATCTTTTGACACTGGACTTGGACTTCTCTCTCTTGAACTGAATTTTAATGTGCATATTGTTCTGTGTTTACTTTTCTACATTGGATAGAGGTATAGGGGGAGGGTTGAGATCTCATAAACATGTTTATCCCCACCACAATTTTGCGCCTGTCCCAAGTCAGAAGCCTTTGTTAGTCTTGTATAATTTTTAATTGTAGTTTCTTGTGTATAATTCTGATTTAAGTATGACGTCCATTATCTCTGTACTAGTAAATATATTTTTTAGGGGCCAGCTGAAAGACATCTCAGGGTGCGGGAATTCTAGCTACATTGAAGACCCATTGGTGGCCTTCGGCTGTTGTCTGCTCTGTGGTTGGGTTATTGTCGCTTTGACATATTCACCATTTCCTTTCTCAATTTTATATATATATATTTCAAACCTATGATTGCATTGGATAAACAGATGCTCCGCAGGGTGTAGCTTTATACGACCGCAGAGGTTGAACCCTGAATGGTTGGGGCAAGTATGGACACAACATTCAAGCTGGATTCAGCTCTAAATTTGGATCGTGATTAAATAGTTGACACAGCATAGGTTTCTGACACAGAATGAATGTGTTCTAATGAACTTAAAATTTTAGTTTTCTCTTACAGCAATTCACTATGCTGTTGAATATTAATCCTCTCAAAAAAATGTTTGAAGAAATTTTCTTTTTATTTATGAAATTTCAAATGAGAAAATTGAACCTAATTTTTTTAATCAAATCCCCCTTCCCTTATTCCAAAACCGATCTCAATTCAAATTTCTGATGGAGTTTGCAACAATAATCACTCATTTAAATAAATCATAAAATATCAAAATGTAAAAAAAACTGCTTGTTATAACTGAATGGTAAAGATTGTTTTAATTTATCAGTTGGTAGTAAAAGTGAATATACATTGTATATTGTATAAAACATTGATTTAAGTTGATTCAACTACTATTCTGGACAAAGAAAGATAACTCCAATTGAAATTTCTTGCAATTGCACAATATTGTGCAATTAGATATTTCTTGCTATTGCGCAATACTGTGCAATTGAAAATACTTGCTATTGCACAATACTGTGCAATTGAAGATTTCTTGTTATTGCTGAGTACTGTGCAATTGAAAATTTCTTGCTATTGCACAATACTTAATATAATAATTTTAGATCCTGATTTGGACCAACTTGAAAACTGGGCCAATAATCAAAAATCTAAGTACATTTTTAGATTCAGCATATCAAAGAACCCAACCAATTCAATTTTTGACAAAATCAAACTAAGTTTAATTTTGGACCCTTTGAACCTTAATGTAGACCAATTTGAAAACGGGACCAAAAATTAAGAATCTACATACACAGTTAGACAACGACATCATACCATTATATGATCCCAAATTTTTTTTTGGGGTCGTATAAAAACAAAATGAATGATGTGAGGGAATGTCACTCTGGTCAATCCCATTGGGGATTGACGGCTTGAAGCCGTCTTTCCCCAAAAAATAAGTCATCAAGGCTATGCATTTACTTTCTGCGCAAAGTCTCAAAGAGTTCCCTAGAGCCCACTATAAATGAAATAATTTTAAAAATAACAAGCATATGTTATTACAGATTTAGAAAACTTAAGATGAAATTATCTGTAATAACATGAATAACACACACAAGTTATTTCCTGGAATAACCCTATAGAGTTATATCTCTTGACTTTAAGAGATTGGAATGAGATCAAAATTTTAGTTATATAAAAATTCCAAAATTAATACTTTTTCCTTTTTGTATATCTTTTATTCAACTTTGATATAGATTCCGTTGTACAATTGGATAAAGGTGAGGTGGAATTCAAGTTTACTAGAATATAATAAACAGCTGCGCCATGAGCGCATGATACGCCCAACATCTTGTGTGGAAGTTTTATGCAATAATCATAAATAATTTCTGAGAAAGTTTTAAGCAATAACCATATATTGTTTTTGAGACACGGTGCGACATGTGAAGCCCCAACCCTGTTTTTTTTTTTACAAAAAACTAAATATCACTAAAATAAAATTTTGAATCAAACCAAAAAGTATACAGATCTTTAGATTAATATAACAAAGAAGCGTGTAAAGTTTTAAGCAATAATCATAAATTATTTTTGAGAAATAGCGCGACATGTAAAAATAAACAGCTGCGCCATGAGCGCATGATACGCCCGACGTCTTGTTTGGAAGTTTTATGCAATAATCATAAATAGTTTCTGGGGTTAAGCAATAACCATATATTGTTTTTGAGACACGGCGGGACATGTGAAACACCCACCCTGTTTTTGTTTTTTTTTACAAAAAACTAAATATCACTAAAATAAAATTTTGAATCATCACCAAAAAGTATACAGATCTTTAGATTAATATAACAAAGAAGTGTGTAAAGTTTTAAGCAATAATCATAAATTATTTTCGAGATACGGTGTGACATGTAAAAAAAACCTCCCTTGTTTCTCCAAAATAAAATTTTGAATCATCACCAAAAAGTATACAGATCTTAAGATTAATATAACAAAGAAGTGTGTAAAGTTTTAAGCAATAATCATAAATTTTTTTTGAGATACGGCACAACATGTAAAAAAACCCTCCCCCTTTTTTTACAAAATACTCAATAACTCAAAAATGAAATTTTGAATCATCACTAAAAAGTATAAAGATCTTTAGATTAATATAACAAAGACATGTGTAAAGTTTTAAGCAATAATCATAAATCGTTTTTGAGATATGGCGCGACATGTTAAAAAAAAAATCCCCTGTTTAACAAAATACTCAATAACTCCAAAATAAAGTTTTTAATCATCACCAAAAAGTATACAGATCTTTAGATTAATATAACAAAGAAGTGTGTAAAGTTTTAAGCAATAATCATAAATTGTTTTTGAGTTACGGCACAACATGTAAAAAAACCCTCCCCTTTTTTACAAAATACTCAATAACTCAAAAATGAAATTTTGAAACATCACCAAAAAGTATACAGATATTTAGATTAATATAACAAAGACATGTGTAAAGTTTTAAGCAATAATCATAAATCGTTTTTGAGATATGGTGCGACATGTAAAAAATCCCTCCCCCTTTTTTACAAAATACTCAATAACTCAAAAATAAAATTTTGAATCATCACCAAAAAGTATACAGATATTAAGATTAATATAACTAAGAAGTGTTTAAATTTTTAAGCCATAATCAAGAATCGTGTTTTGAGATACGGTGCGACATGTGAAAAAAACACACCCCTGTTTTAGTTACAAAGTGCCGTAACTCAAAAAGTTTTAATCTTATTTTCACCAAAAAGTATACAGATCATTTGACCATCATAAGAAACAACTATGTTAAGTTTCATGAAATTTGGATAAGTTGTTCTCAAGTTACGGTGCGACATGTTTACGCCTGACAGACAGACGGACGGACGGACACCGGACATTTGTATACCATAATACGTCCCGTCAAAATTTTGACGGGCGTATAAAAACCTCCCCTGTTTAAAAAAATACTCAATAACTCCAAAATAAAGTTTTGAATCATCACCAAAAAGTATACAGATCTTTAGATTAATATAACAAAAAAGTGTGTAAAGTTTTAAGCAATAATCATAAATTGTTTTTGAGATAAGGCACAACATGTAAAAAAACCCTCCCCCTTTTTTACAAAATACTCAATATCTCAAAAATAAAATTTTGAATCATCACCAAAAAGTATACAGATATTAAGATTAATATAACTAAAAAGTGTTTTAAAGTTTTAAGCCATAATCAAGAATCGTTTTTGAGATACGGTGCGACATGTGAAAACCAGATGCTCCGCAGGGCGTAGCTTTATACGACCGCAGAGGTTGAACCCTGAACGGTTGGGGCAAGTATGGACACAACATTCAAGCTGGATTCAGCTCTAAATTTGGATTGTGATTAAATAGTTGACACAGCATAGGTTTCTGACACAGAATAAATGTGTTCTAATGAACTTAAAATTTTTGTTTTCTCTTAGAGCAATTCACTATGCTGTTGAATATTAATCCTCTCAAAACAAGAATGTGTCCTCAGTACACGAATGCCCCACTCGCACTATCATTTTCCATGTTCAGTGGACCGTGAAATTGGGGTAAAAACTCTAATTTGGCATTAAAATTAGAAAGATCATATCATAGGGGACATGTGTACTAAGTTTGAAGTCGATTGGACTTAAACTTCATCAAAAACTACCTTGACCAAAAACTTTAACCTGAAGCGGGACAGACGGACGGACGAACAGACGGACGAACGGACAGACGGACGGACGGACGCACAGACCAGAAAACATAATGCCCCTCTACTATCGTAGGTGGGGCATAAAAATGTTTGAAGAAATTTTCTTTTTTATTTATGAAATTTCAAATGAGAAAAATTGAACCCAATTTTTTTAATCACATCCCCCTTTCCCTTATTCCAAAACTAATCTCAATTAAAATTTCTAATGGAGTTTGCAACAATAACTACTCATTTAAATACATCATAAAATATTAAGATGTAAAAAAAACTGCTTGTTATCACTGAATGTTATTTATTATAATTTATCAGTTGGTAGTAAAAAGTGAATATACATTGTATATTGTATATAACAAAGATTTAAGTTGATTCTGGACAAAGAAAGATAACTCCAATTAAAAAAAAATCTTGCTATTGCACAATATTTTGCAATTAGATATTTCTTGCTTACTATTCTGGACAAAGAAAGATAACTCTAATTAAAAAAAAATTTGCTATTTCACAATATTGTGCAATTAGATATTTCTTGCCATTGCGCAATACTGTGCAATTGAAAAGACTTGCTATTGCACAATACTTAATATAATAATTTTAGATCCTGATTTGGACCAACTTGAAAACTGGGCCCATAATAAAAAATCTAAGTACATTTTTGGATTCAGCATATCAAAGAACCCCAAGATTTCAATTTTTGTTGAAATCAGACTAAGTTTAATTTTGGACCCTTTGGACTTTAGTGTAGACCAATTTGAAAACAGGACCAAAAATGAAGAATCTACATACACAGTTAGATTTGGTATATCAAAGAACCCCATTTATTCAATTTTTGATGAAATCAAACAAAGTTTAATTTTGGACCCCGATTTGGACCAACTTGAAAACTGGGCCAATAATCAAGAATCTAAGTACATTTTTAGATTCAGCATATCATAGAACCTAACTGATTCATTTTTTGTCAAAATCAAACTAAGTTTAATTTTGGACCCTTTGGACCTTAATGTAGACCAATTTGAAAACGGGACCAAAAGTTAAGAATCTACATACACAGTCATGACAGTTAGATTCGGCATATCAAAGAACCCCAATTATTCAATTTTGATGAAATCAAACAAAGTTTAATTTTGGACCCTTTGGGCCCCTTATTCTGTTGGGACCAAAACTCCCAAAATCAATACCAACCTTCCTTTTATGGTCATAAACCTTGTGTTTAAATTTCATAGATTTCTATTTACTTATACTAACGTTATGGTGCGAAAACCAAGAAAAATGCTTATTTGGGTCCCTTTTTGGCCCCTAATTCCTAAACTGTTGGGACCTAAACTCCCAAAATCAATACCAACCTTCCTTTTGTAGTCATTAACATTGTGTTTAAATTTCATTGATTTCTATTTACTTAAACTAAAGTTATTGTGCGAAAACCAAGAATAATGCTTATTTGGGCCCTTTTTTGGCCCCTAATTCCTAAACTGTTGAAACCTAAACTCCCAAAATCAATCCCAACCGTTCTTTTGTGGTCATAAACCTTGTGTCAAAATTTCATAGATTTCTATTAACTTAAACTAAAGTTATTGTGCGAAAACCAAGAATAATGCTTATTTGGGCCCTTTTTTGGCCCCTAATTCCTAAACTGTTGAAACCTAAACTCCCAAAATCAATCCCAACCGTTCTTTTGTGGTCATAAACCTTGTGTCAAAATTTCATAGATTTCTATTAACTTAAACTAAAGTTATAGTGCGAAAACCAAGAAAATGCTTATTTGGGCCCTTTTTGGCCCCTAATTCCTAAAATGTTGGGACCAAAACTCCCAAAATCAAAACCATAAAATTTCATAGATTTCCATTCACTTTTACTAAAGTTAGAGTGTGAAAACTAAAAGTATTCGGACGCCGGACGACGACGACGACGACGACGCCGACGCCAACGTGATAGCAATATACGACGAAAAATTTTTCAAATTTTGCGGTCGTATAAAAACCACCCCTGTTTTAGTTACAAAGTGCTGTAACTCAAAAAGTTTTAATCTTATTTTCACCAAAACAATACAGATCATTTGACCATCATAAGAAACAACTATTATAAGTTTCATGAAATTTGGATAAGTTGTTCTCAAGTTACAGTGCGACATGTTTACGCCAGACAGACAGACGGACGGACACCAGACATTTGTATACCATAATACTTTGTATATCACTTGAACCTTCTAACATTAATGAAATGATTAAGCCTCTCCTGAAAAGATTCTGCCCTATTTTCAAACCATAGACATGATAGAAATGAGGTCAAGGTTCAATGAAGCCTGCCAAACAGACATAAAATTGAGAATAGAAATTTGGATAGTGTTAAAAGACACATCCTGACCAAAGAGCAGACAAAAGCTGATGGCCACCAAAGGGTTTTCAACACAGTGAGGAAAATCTGGCAAAAGGAGACGGGCTTCAGCTGGCTCCTAAACAAAAGTGTGTACTTGTTCAATGAACAAAATATCTGTAGACACATTCAAATAACAGTTAAATATTTTAGACACAAAGTCACAGTACCTTTGAAACCAGAATCCTCTGATATAATGAGAATAAAAGTTTTTTGCATGTATTATTTTTTTCAAGAACACAACCTTAAATTTACCTTTTCTCTTCTTTATGAGAACCAGAACGATGACTAATGTTATTATCAAAAGAACTAATAGACCAACTACAACTCCCACAATAGTTCCAGTGGACATTCCTTCACCATTACTCTCACATTTGTCTTTAGCTGAAAATAAAGTAGATAAATGTTGGAGTATAATGTTTTCCTGTTAAAATTAGAATAAGATGTTAAGTCAATTAGTACTTTTTTCTCATGTAAATCATAGATATCATTTTCTATGTTCAGTGGACCGTGAAAATGGGATAAAATCTCTAGTTTGGCATTGAAATTAGAAAGATTATATCATATATATAGGGAACATGTTTCAAGTTGATGGGACTTCAACTTCATCAAAAACTACCTCAACCAAAAACTTTAACCAAAACTTTAACCTGAAACGGGACAGACGGTCGGAGGAATAGACTAGAAAACATAATGCCCATAATGGGCCATTATAAATGGGGCATAAAAATAAAAGGCTTTGTAAAAATCTTGTGTAAGGATACCTTAGGCATATATGGACCATAATTTGGTTCGGCCTTTGGTTTCTTTTTGTATCCTTTTTATTAAGTTCTAAAATTTTAACTTTTATTTTGTGGGTTGTGTTGATGTTAGAATTGTATGAATGGAACAATGGAGTTTTTCGAGAAAAAATTAATACATTTTGATTCACCATTTACGTGACAGGAAACCAAACAGCAAACCAATCTTTATTTTCTTTATTTTGCACAATATAATTCAAAAGGCATAAATAAACACCATTACTAGTGTTACTTGCTTCATGTTAATATTTAAAATCTATTTTCAATGTTATATTAAAGTTTTTTTTAAACGTGACAGGAAACCAT
Source organism: Mytilus galloprovincialis (assembly GCF_965363235.1). Lineage (NCBI taxonomy): Eukaryota > Metazoa > Mollusca > Bivalvia > Mytilida > Mytilidae > Mytilus > Mytilus galloprovincialis. The sequence continues at coordinate 96,081,025 of NC_134842.1, forward strand.
AAGAAACCGAAAGCATTTTTTTAGTTTTATTTTATTGCAAAATCGGCTTAAAATAATCTGAACAGTATACTTTTTCTTAAAATCCATCTTAAATGTAACAGTATTATAAAACTCCTAAATATGTGCTTGTTTTGAAAACAATTAGTACAATTTATTCAGAATTTTCCATATTTTCTTCATTGATACAGGATACCATAATCGTTGTATCTTGATGTTTTGGCCAAAAAAATATATTTATATTTGGTTTTGAAATTCCAGTTTTATAAAATTTATTCCAAATCATTGGCAATGTAAAATTCTTTAAATCCAGTAAAGAAAAAAACTTTTAACTTGGAATTAAAATCTTTAAAATAGGCACCATGTGATATTTGTGACCTGTACACCATCTACATGGTTTCCACATTTTAACCTACTTTAGTGGGCTAAAATCAATAAAGTACTTCCTTTCAAGTCATGCCTGGTAAAAGTTTACTTTTCCTTTGACAAGTTTATTGCGTTTCTGAAAAGTGTTTGCAGAACATGAATAAAAAAAAATAATTAAAAATTGTGACAAAGTTACCAACTTTGTACATTCCAAGTGTAACGGTATATAACATGCATTTTTCATTTAATTATCTTTATTCACCTAAAATATCCAGTAATATTTACTGCTGAAGCAAAATCAATCCAACGAACATCGGCACCATGATAAGAGACGTAATTTCGATTGAATTTTCCAAGGACCCTTTAATTTTACATCGTTATTGGGAAACATAGTGTGTTTAAACGTCGGTCAAATCTGAAATCGATTTTGTCAAGTCATTGGGCATTTATTTTCACACAAGATCGTATGTAACATTATGCACATAGGAAAATTAATAGACCCCCAGCGCAATCTCTTTGAAAATTGTATTTTCCTTTTTTAAACAAGTCGAAACAAGTCTACAAATTATGTTTGCTAACATCCCTTTGGAAACAAAAACAATGTTTAGAACTAGTATATCGTATGTCCGGCTGTTAGGGCGTGATCACATGTTAGTCACATGTTTCACGTATGACCGGAAATGATTAGAACTTAAGGACAAAAACAATTTTAATAAATAACTGGACTTCTGTTTCGTGTGAAATGTAACGCATAACGATAACGTCATTTTCTTACTTAATTATTACGAAGATCAAAACAAGAATGTAAATCATCTCTGATTTACCTGTTTGAACATCTCGCGAGAGTTCATATTTGCATATTGTTTTTAAGAATTCTATTACAACAAAGCAGATTACATCATCTAAAATTTGCGTTACGAAATCGGACACAAAAGTCACGCCACTGTTCTTACATCTGCTACATAAACATGATAAATACTTCTAGTTCTCGGCATTTTCTTCTCACTATTCTTATTGGTCGATGTTCTTTGTTATTTGAAAGCAAAAGTTGGGAATTTGCCGGTGACGATTATCTATAAATCAGTCAGCGTTATGCTCTTCGGAAGCAAAAAGTAACGCGAGAAACGACACAAAAATACGGTTGTAGAATCTTTGAAATTCGTATATTTCAATTTTTTTCTAGGGAAGAGTAGCATACACTTGTCACAGTGTAGATACTATTCTGTACGCTATCCGGAAGTCGCGATTTTCGAAGCGATGACTACCAACTGGCTAACAGGACGGTTTTGCGTACGGTGACTTTTCTCGTCATTTGTTTACACCTATACCTATAAAGAGCTTTGAACATCTTCAAGGTATGTAAAGCATCATAAATATGTGTAACTTTAACAAAAACATGCAGTAGAATATAAAATATACGTGTGCATCATACCAACTTCAGAGAAAAAAGTGAAATCGATGGCCAATTTTGCTCTCGTAGTACAAAACAAATAACATTTTATTGCAAATATTTGCATCAGTTTAAAGTTCAATATATACTGTTTCAATATTCGTTTCGTATTTAAGTAGAACATTCGTATTTCCCATAAAAAATATGTTTTCCTTGAGGATCCCAAAATAAATTACTGTACGATCAGTCCATAACTGACTGTATTCTAGTAGCGATTTCAAATATTTTTACTGTATGACCAGTCATGATTTTGAAGAAAAAAACAAAGGCAATTTGAAGGTATCTACGTATTTATATGATATTATGAACTGTCCAGGGAACTTTACAGTGTAATATCGTTCATCAGACAATATAAATATAGATATGATGATTTTTGTAGACTGCAAAATAATTGTATTTTTGTTCCGTCAGTCTTGTTTAAAATCAAACGCCTAAAAAGCAATACTTGATTTACTTGTGGACTTTGTAATAGTGTATAGTTGCAGTTATCTTTTTAGCTATAACATTTTAAAAGACTATTTACACCGTCCGCCGAAACATTCAGGTTAAACGTTGATATTAGTCGACCCTGAGAAAAACTTTGGGATGGGGTGAAAAGGAGGCACATTATTAATATCTACTGACTTTGTTATTTGAAAATTGGTAATGAAATGAACATGTTAAATTCAAATCAATATAGAATCATATTCAAAACAGTGTGGTCCTGGCCATTGATTGACGACCTAAATTATCCCATTGACTGGGACAGATTAAGTGAACCTTTGACGGTAACGACCTTTGCTCACTTCTTACTTATTATAGAATTTAAACTGTGTGGTCACCATAGGTTCTTAACTCCTTTAATAATAAAATAATTCGAAAAATTATTCACGAATAACCTTTATGTTTTGATTTATTATTGATATAAATCAACACATCGTAATAATTATTCCGGATTAGTTTTTCGAATTACTTTATTTAGGTGTTGAGAACCTTATGTGACCCCACAGATTCAGTGTCTTTAACAAGTACATAGTGAGCAGTTATTGTTACCGACAAACGTTCACCAAATCTGTCCCAGTCAATGGGATAATTTAGGTCGTGAATCAATGGCCAGGACCACACTGTTTTGAATATGATTCTAAATGCTGTAATGCATTCAAGTATACGAAAGATATATTTCTTTTTCAGGATAATCCAATGACAGAGTTTCGGTGTTTTTATTGTACAAATGTACGGTCAAGAGATTTTGCAGAACTGGTAGATCATTGCATAATTCGTCATGATTCAGAAGAATTAAAGTTGAAAGTGGCAACACGTGTTTCATCATCTACTACAAATGTCCGAACTAAAAACTTCAAGATAATACCTGCTGAAGTTAAGAAGGACAATAAATTCATAATTCCCCAATGTGAATCATACACACTTAATATATGTAACATTTCTTCGGAACTGTTGTCACCTGTAAAGAAGAAATGTGGAACAGAATCTGAACAGAATGACACTGAAAGCATATCATTAACACAAAAACTTAGTTCTGTTTCAATTAAAGATAACAGCCATATTCTCGTAAATAGCAGTAACGATTCCGCCAATGATCATGAAAGTATGGTTACGAGTTCGGAAATGTCAACAAGGCATACACAGACTGAAGATTCGGCTGTCATAAATCTAAATGAGACAAACACAAATGATCAAGTGTTATTGAAAGAAATTTTACAGTTAGTTCCTACAGTACTTGAAAATTTGAAAAGTTGCAATAAACAAGATATGTATGTGAAGTTCCATACATTGATAAACGAGAACAAGCTTCCTATGAATAACATTGCTTTCCTGCTTTTCTCAGACGTCGTTGAATGGTTCTCAAAAAGTAACACACATGCAATGAGATATTCAAAAGATGTTAAACAGTTCTGGAAAGTTGGACATGAACTTTTTAAAGGAAAATTTCTCCGTTTTATGGCAGGATGGAAAAACCAAGGTCAGGAAGCCAAAGGTCATACAAAGCCAGAAGAATCGGTTATCAACTTCGCAGTTCCAGATAGAAAATATCTAGACAGCACCGAGTTATCACATAAACTAAAAAACATACAGCCTGGAATATTGGACGAAATGATCGAGTTGATTTATGATGATAGCTGCTGTCTTTCTAAGACATTTAAACTATGCGTAGATGGAAAGAAAATAAACCATGGCGCACAAAATCAAGTATACGGCGATGTTAATCTTTGGGGATACGAAGGTCCACCAACTCTTCAGGATTGTAAAGACAAACTCAGCATAGACAAGAAGCTTGTAGAAGACTTCACTGAAATATTAAACAAGATTGAAAAAAGAGATATTTATGATTTGTATCATACACCAGAACACCTGAAAAATGATATTTCAAGAGTAGCAAAACAAATGATCTGTAATTTAAGTCAAAGACTGCGAAAATTGCGAACAGTGAAACAGTCGAAGGTAATTGCTCTAGAAAAGCTAAAGGTTACGTGTATCAATGATGCTATGAAAGCAAAATATTCCTATGCTCTAAGTGCAATAAAAACTTTCATATTTAAGCTAGACTTATGCATAAGTAGACTATTGAGAGTAATTGATTCGGTAGGCCACGCAACTTCCGTCTGTAATGGTGTTCAAACATTTTATAACAAAGGAGACGCTTGCGATTTATCAATTCAGCAGAATTACGTCTGTTTGACTGGCTTGAAAGTCGAAGGGGATATCCAAAACTTAAACACGTCACTCATTAAACAAAGATCAGATGAATGGCATTCTATTAGGAAAACCGCTAAAGTAACCGGAAGTACCGCTCACCAAGCACTAGGATTGTCAGGACTTAAGAAATTACAAGAACATTTTGAATACGTCTTTCATCAAAAAGACAGACCAGATTTTTCGGAGGATGCCCAAAAGAGAATGAAATATGGAACCGACAATGAAATTAATGCCATAGGAACTCTTGTTTCTAAGATATTGCCAATCTTTTATCCGAACTTCTCATTTGTGGAGGAGGGTTGTGAGGTAGTATGTGACAAAGATGAAACATTTCTCATTGTCAGTCCAGATGGTAGTGCTTCCCCTGTGAGATGATAATGAATAATTCATGAATATGCATGAACATTTCATGAACTGTTCATGAACAGATTTCATGAACAGTTCATCATATCTTCATGAACATTTGATGAACAATTCATGAACTGAAAATCGACAGTAATGTTCATGAACTTTAATGTTCATGAACAATTCATGAACAAGAAAGGGTTCATGATCATTGTTGTTCATGAACATTTAAATGTTCATGAACCTTTCTTGTTCATGAATTGTTCATGAACATTAAAGTTCATGAACATTACTGTCGATTTTCAGTTCATGAATTGCTCATCAAATGTTCATGAAGATATGATGAACTGTTCATGAAATCTGTTCATGAACAGTTCATGAAATGTTCATGCATATTCATGAATTATTCATTATCATCTCACAGGGGTAAATTACTGTCAAGGAGAGGATTCTGGGGGGGATTGGAACCCACCCTTTTTTAGCAAGATCAATGCATATGAAAGGGTTTATAGTACATAGTTTGAACCCCACACCTTTTTTAAAATGGCTGGATCTGCACCTGTACCCACCCAATATTAAAACTAAAGTAACTATGCGTCAGATATAATAATATAAAAGGATACATGTAAAGTTTCTGCTTCTTTCTGTAATATTTTGTTGTCTCTGTTCTTCCAAGTAGAATCGCTGAATAAATGTAACTAAAATCTCCACGGAATCTGTTTTACTATCAAAACTGGCAGCTCCAGTTTGATATTTAATCATTCAATCCCCTAAAAGTATAAAAAAAATCCACAAAGAATCAATTGTTCTAGATGTTTTAAAGCAATAAAATTCAATTGAAATGTTGTTGCCTGTTTATACACTACATCTGAAGCTGTTAATGAATCAAATTCATTTCAAAACCCTCCCCCTTTTTATCCCCTGAAGATTAAAAAAACTGGCTACTTATTATTTTCACAAAAGAACAATTCAAAAACTATAAATTTTAGGTAACTACCAATAATCATATGTGGAAACAATTATTCATTTTGTTTATATAATTAAAAATAAATTTTCAAATATGCTTTCAGACTTTCTGATGTTGCTTTGCTCAAAGAAACCATAAAAAAATTATATTTCCTCAACAAATTATATTTTATAATAATATACACATGTCTGTCATGTTAAATTAAATTTGTAATGCACTTATCTGAAATCTTTCTGACTGGAAATGTCTTTTCCGTGTTTCCATCAGCGTAATCTCCATTTTGGTGACGTATTACCCAAGAGTGCACTTACGCTGACGTTGAGACTGTGACAATCTCGCCCCAGATAATATCGGCCAGAAGTTGATCTGTGCCGTAACGGAAGTATGAAAATAAATCAAGGGTGTCGCAAACAAATATTTATTAATATGCAGTTTTATTAAGTATAATAAAAAAAAAATCTTTAGTTTAAACGGCACATGGTGCATGTGAATAAACAAGTGGACTCACTTGGAAGGTATTTTTAGGGCCGAACTGTTCAGTACGATTAAAACCACGAGGTCAAGGTTTGTTTACATTGTACATACGTTGAGAAACGTCTGTCGTTGCGCCTATCTATCATTGATCTGATATTTTTCTAAGTTATTTATATGCCGGACGACAATTAATAGAAAGGCACATATGTGAACTTGGAGAAAATCAGAATTTACATCTTTAGCAGTTTAGGGAAAGGAAGAGTAAAAAAAACCTTCTTGCAGCAAACCAGTAACAGCAGTGACAGTCCCACACGCAGTGTTACCAGTTACTAAATCATCTATTATTCATAACACATGCATATGACAGATGAACATTTCAAGAATTTCAATGATCAGCTCGTGATTCATCAAAACTTCATGAACATTCATAAAATACTTTTAATGAACATTTCATGAATTTTTATGAGCAGCTACTGATTCATCAAAACTTCATGAACATTCATAAAATACTTTTAATGAACATTTCATGAATTTTTATGAGCAGCTAGTGATTCATCAAAACTTCATGAACATTCATAAAATACTTTTAATGAACATTTCATGAATTTTTATGAACATCTAGTGATTCATCAAAACTTCATGAACATTCATAAATACTTTTAATGAACATTTCATGATTTTTTATGAGCAGCTAGTGATTCATCAAAACTTCATGAACATTCATAAAATACTTTTAATGAACAGTTCATGAATTAAATTCATGAACCTTCATTTATGAATTATTTATGAATTTTCATGTACCATTCATGAACATTCACGAACCATTCATGATAGTTCATGAAGTCATGAATTTCTTCTCGCCGGGGTAGATACTTTAATTCAGAAAACTACAAGCCATCTGATGCAGTTGCTCTTGCTATAGAAATCAAGTGTCCCTATCCAAATAAACTGTATACAACTCCAGTTTATTACAAGATGCCTTGGTATTACGTGATACAGGTTTTATCTGAAATGTATGTATTGAATGCAAGTAGCTTGCTATTCCTATGCTACAGTACCGATAGTACAACCGTCTGTGTTGCAAACTTTGACGAAGAGCTGTGGAATGAAATACTGGCAAAACTAAAAACAATATACGGTACTGAGAAGCCAGTAATGCCAAAAAAACTACCAGATGAACTAAAGACAATAAAAGAAAAAATCAAAACCTACTGTGACAATAAAGTACAGTTTCTGGCTGAAATCCCATCTTGTCAAGTAAATAGAGAATGTAAACACGAACATTCATCAGTGGAAAGTGAGAAGATAGGTCGGAATTGTCATACAAGTTGTTTAGATTCAGTAAAACCTCATACCAAACATGATGTTACAACTTTACAGATGACAACGATTGAAATCAACAGTTGTTTAGACCAAGCGTACTCGCTTGAAAGGCACCTTGCTAGCGAAGTACTTATATTTCTTATTTCAGATTTAGATCGAATTCACGAGAGAGAGAAGCAACACTCAACCCCGGTCGGTTTCAGCATGAAGGGTTACAGTTTAACCTCATCTGTAATGCGAAAGATGATCGATGATACTTTGCAAAGATGTTACCTTAATGGCTTATATACACCTGTTGTCTCGTTTGATGGACAGTGGTCCCAGTTGGCAGTTAGATCGAGTAATGGACACCCACTCACCATTCTTCAGTTACAGAAAGACGTTTTTAGAGAATCGAAAAAAATGAGTAAATCAGAAATTGTTCGCAGCATAAAAAACACTAACATAGTCAAAGCCAAATCTTTAAATGAACTGATAGAACAGACCTTAGTTGAACAAAAATTCCGAAAGAACGAGGAACATAATAATTTTTATTCTCTCATAGTTTCACAGAACAACCGACAAGACTCAAGGTTATACAAAACATCTCCAAATGTTTTGAAATTTCTTAGATCGAAAATCTCATTAAATGAAGAATCAACTGAAGTAGAAGAGGAAGAAGCTACTTCTAAAACTGTACTAGATGCGCTGCCACCACAGATTGCGGAAACAGTTGATGAAAACATGATATCTGAAATAGACAGTGTTTGTACAAATTCAAAACTAGACACTTGTACTCACATTTCATTAGATATGACAGACTCGTTAAATGATATATTTGAAGATAATTTATCAGAAAAAATAACAGAATCAATGGAAGTTGATGTTTCTGATCCGATAGATACGTCTGCTACATCTACAGAGCTGAACGACAGTCCTATGAGTTTTCTAACAGCTTCTGACTTTGAAAGAATGTTGTCAGCTATAGTCTTAGATAAAAAAGTGAGTGCTATAAAGTGGCAAAGTTTGAAGGTTGAAGACTTTGCAAACTATTTTGAATTGCACGATGGAATAGGCAAGAAATTCACGAGGCATGAGTTACAAATTTGTGTGAGAACCATATCACAAAAACTGAAGACTGAAAGTATCCAATTTACCTTGTCATGGCCGAAAGCTAAATTGATAGAATTGCTTTTTCAATGTGTTTCTTCTCCATTGTCTCTCAAAAAAAAAGTTGTTAGGAAAGAAAAAAGAAAAAAAGATGCTTTCACTAAAGAAGATGTGTATAATAGAAATCGACAAATTTCCAAAGCATATTCTAAACATTATTTATGCCGAACATATTTTTCCTGGTAGATTTACTGACTGGCAACAACACTCTCCATTTGCCAAGTACACTCTTATTTCAGGAATTGAACAAGCCGTGACATGGTATTCAATGCCTGAATACATTCCAGAACGATACATGTATCAGTTCAATCTTCTTGACTGTCATCACTTGTTTGTGAATGCGAGAGTGAAGTGCTGTAGTACTGGAATAGACGCGTGTGGGATAAAAAAAGAAGCTTGGATCAAAGTTGCGAAAAATAGCAATGTCAATGGTTGTGGCCTTAGCCTAGCATTAGTCGAGGATTTAGTTGACAAACAGAGCAATGGATTCGCACAAAAAACTTTTTCTGAAGACGTAGAAAAAGCTTTGCATTCAAATGGGGATTTTAATGAAGCCCTTTTCTGTCGGCTGATAAGAGAGTGGTATGCGGCTGAAGATGACCCAGGAATTGATGTTATAGATAGAATTAAACGCAGACTCCGCTTTAGAGATTGGCTTTTGAAGGACATTAACTTCATGCAGTTTCCACCCCCTGGATTGCATGTGAAAGGAATACCACATATAATGTTTGAGGGTTTATTAACAAATATAGAACGCCGAATTCAGATCATTCCATTTGTTAAGTCGGGAAGTTATAACTCACGAGCATTGGGTAGTTTAGAAGCTGAGAACTTTTTTGGGGCGTTCCAAGACTTAGACCCTAAAGGTAGTGGTATTATTAGACCAGATGATGTACCAGCAGCAATAAGAACAGCATGTGACCTGATTGGTACAAGACTTGATCCCAATAGGTAAGTGTGTTTAGACACAAAAAAAAACATATTTTCAACCTTTCAAAAATGGAAGGGATATATTTATAGGTTTATTTATTTTCAAATTTTAACTTCATATAAATAGGAAGATGTGGTATGAGTGCCAATCAGACAACTCTCCATACAAGTCACAATGTATTTAAAGTTAAAAATATAGGTCATAGTACTTCCTTCAACACGGAGTCTTACCTCACATCGAACATCAAGCTATAAAGGCCCCCAAAATGACCAGTTAAACACAATTGAAACAGGAAAAACTAACAGTCTCACATTTTTACAAAACAAAAAACGATTTGAAACGTATAAAAGGGATGTGAACTTGAGTCAAACTGATTATTTTGTTTTTTTGATATAGGAAGATGTGGTGTGAGTGCCAATGAGACGAACTCTCCATCCAAATAACAATTTATAAAAGTAAACCATTATAGGTCATTGTACGGCCTTCAACACGGAGCCTTGGCTCACACCGAACAAAAAGCTAAAAGGGCACCAAAATTACTAGTGTAAAACCATTCAAACGAGAATACTAACGGTCATATATTTGCACAAATAACATTAAAACAAAGTACTTGCTTTTGTCTAATATATGTAATTTAAAAATCAATTTTAGGAAATTTGCCATGCACACCAGTCGAGCCAAGGTTTACCCTGTACATGAGTTAGAAAAGCAGCAAATCACAAGTTTGAATATACCTTACATAACAACAACATACGTAGAATCAATCGTTCCAAGGCAAGTTATTTAAACCTTTATACAGAAACGTATTGTTGCAACCACTTTCTTTTAATAACATGACTATCTCACAATAATGAGTTATCTCCTCTGCTTATTGTGAGATAACAAGTCACAGATTTGAAAGAGTTCAAAATAACGAATTGAAACCTCATAGTTTTATCTCATTACTATGTGATGATATCTCATATCTATTAAGTATTAGATGATATACATGTACCATAACTTTAATATGGTATCTCATATAAATACTAGATGTATTTGCATGGTTGTAAATTATCATGATTTTTTTTTCATGATTAAAAGAGTGCATTATATAATTAAGAGTTGTGACTATCTCACTATATGAGATAATATTTAACTTTATGAGATATCATCTCAGTAATATGACTTTTTTTTATCTCATTATTAATAAACTATGAGTTTTTGTTATGATGTCATAACTATGGATTTGTACTTTACAGACTATGTGGAAAGATAGAGATTTAACGATATATACAAGCCCTTAATCATCTTGAATACAGAAGGGTAACCAATCTATGCAACAAGCCTAATAAATGGCCACGACAAAATAATCCAGTTGATCAAAAATAAAACACATTTAAAACTTTATCTAAATATTCAACATGGTTGTGTGAGTACAGATTTCGATGTCAGCAAATGCCGTTTTGAAGGCCGTATAGAAGCCTATAATTGTTAACTTTATTTCCATTATGTCTTGGATGGAGAGAAGTCTGATTGGCACTCATTCCACATCTTCTTATTCATATTCAAAAAGAGACAACCACATGCCTGAACCAATTTTCTAACCTGACTGGGACAAACTAAAATAGGAAGGAATTAGACAAGTTTGGTTAAGTTCAAAATTTCCCACTAAGTATCGACGTATAAATAGCTGGTACGAACACGCAGTCACTTTGATATAAAAATAGATCATAAAAGATCTGTAATGAACAGCTAAGATATTCACCAATCATCTGTTTTATAATTTTGTTTTGTTTTATCAATTACAGAAATCACACATTTGATTCACCGGAAAGGGCAAAAAGATCCTATGGAAAGCGGAAAAGGGGAGAAATAAGTGACCCGTCCATGTCAAGTAGAGGTGCAAGACCAATAAGACAGCATCATCGTTGTGATGAGTCCAAAATATTACCTCATGTAAGAATGGGATTGGACATAACTGAAAATGAAATCACAACTTGAAGCACTATCAAATGCTTATATGACTATTTAGACGATTGAATGTAAAGCTAAGCGCCTAATAATTATGTGAATTACAATGCATACCTTTGTGGTTTTTTTTTTATTGTTTTTGATGGTGTTGTTTATGGTGGCATATATCTGCCGCTACTTGTCACTTAGTTGCGTCGTCTTAATAAGCTAAATAAGTCGACTTGCCAGTTAATTAAGTTATTTGTCAAATAATAAAATGAAACTATTTTGTCGAAAATCAAAATTTCTTTAGTGTTTTTGCCCAATTATGACGACTTTAATATATATCTGACAAGTGCACTTAATAAAGTGGCAAGTAGACTTAATTAAGCGTCAAGTAGACTTAATTAAGTTACAAGAAGACAAGTGTTACCTGACAAGTCGATTTGTGTATCTACAAGTTTATTTGTCAATTAACAAATTCTGCTTGTAACTTTATATGGTCTACTTATCACTTAGTTAAGTCTACTTGTCACTGAATTAGGTCTACTTGTCACTTACTTAAGTGTACTTGTTAGATATATAATTATGTTTTACATGTCATTAGGACGACTAAACTAAGTGAAAAGTAGGGGCAAATATATGCCACCATCATGATCACATAGTGTTAAAGCAATATTTGCAGAATATATCTATTTCATAGAATTTTGAAATATGCCACTGAAAATAATTTGTATTACTAGAATATATGTTGTCCCCCCTTTCAACCAGGTGTGATAATCATAATCTTGAATGAACTCTTAATAACACATCATTTTCCCAGTTGAACAGAAGCTCTAAACTTCTAATAAAAAAAATAAGTTTATCATGCGATGGTATGTTATCAGTTTCGTGAGTGTAAAGAAACACTAGCGTTGTTATTCCAAAAGTTTATTCCAAAACATCAAACACAACAAATGTAGACAAATTTAAATGCTGCCATATAATGTTTACAATTGTAATGTAAATAAAAAATAACAAATAGCCATGGTCAGTAAAGGACCTCAATGTGATAAATAAACAAGAACAAAGTATAAAAAATGATTTTAACAAAGCACATGTTCTTTGTGGTAAATTATTTAGGTGAGTGTAAAGAAACACTAGCGTTCTTATTCCAAAAGTTTATTCCAAAACATCAAATACAACAAATGTAGACAAATTTAAATGCTGCCATATAATGTTTACAATTGTAAATAAAAAATAACAAATAGCCATGGTCAGTAAAGGACCTCAATGTGATAAATAAACAAGAACAAAGTATAAAAAATGATTTTAACAAAGCACATGTTCTTTGTGGTAAATTATTTAGGTGAGTGTAAAGAAACACTAGCGTTCTTATTCCAAAAGTTTATTCCAAAACATCAAACACAACAAATGTAAACAAATTTAAATGCTGCCATATAATGTGTACAATTGTAAATAAAAAATAACAAATAGCCATGGTCAGTAAAGGACCTCAATGTGATAAATAAACAAGAACGAGGTGTAAAAAATCAATCTAACAATGCACATGTTCTTTGTGGTATCTTAAACTTGATCTCCACTTATACGATTTTCCACATAAATCACACTTGAGTTCTCTTCCACCATGTACTGCAAGGAAATGTTCCTTTAAAGATTTCTGTGAATTGCATGAAGCTCCGCATCCTTCTTTGCTACATATGATGATACTTGTCTCATTAGTGTGAACGGATGTGATATGTTGTTTCAATGTTTCTTTGTACGCAAAAGTCTTGTCACACACATCACATCGGTGTCTAAGCACTGGCTCATGTGTTGTTATATGCCCTCTATAGTTCCAGAGCGTGTTAAAGCCTCTGTCACACACTTTACACTTAAACCTAAACTCTTGAGTATGTTTACCCTTATAATGAAAATTTAGTCCACTAGCTGTCTTAAAAACCATGCCACATTGATCACACAAGTACATTGTAAAATGTTTAGTTTCTGCATTATTTGGAGCATGGGCATTTTGCGTGTGTCTTTTCACATTTTGTTTGTATTTACTGGAATAGCTACAAAAAGTGCAACAATGCATGAAAGATGGTTCTGTTTCCACTTCTTCTTCTTCTACTTCCAAGCTTTCATCTAACGCGTTTACAATAAAAGAGTCAACCATTTTCCTACAAGAAAGACAGTTTTGATTAAAAAAGAGAACACAAGTCATCGATTTAATTGGTTCGCATACACTAAAAACATTTTCTCTAATCAATTTTTTCTATACTTTGGATATACGTATGAACCGGCATGTACATGCGGACTTTGTAGCGTTATTACGTCGACTGCGCAAGCAGATGCGACATTTAGGGATCACTTTCCGTCGTATGTCTCGTCGTGTTAAAAAAAATCGTCCTAAAAACGTTGGACATAATTTGGATATTTGGTTTAATGGTTCAAAGCTTTACAACATTGTGTAGCAATTTTATAGTCGGGCTCATTAATGTATTGTTGAAAATTGTAGTTTCGTGGATAGCTATTTCTCGACGAATTCAATGGAAGACCCACATCTAAGTTTACGGTTTTTCATTTCACATATTTCTTATTATTTATAAATCAAAAATGCATGTCTCTCATCTAGAGGTTTATCTCCCGTTGTGTATTTTGCTATAAGAGAGCTACCATTTGATTTTTATGGGGGAGCTAAGAAGAAATTTGCAAAAAAAGGCAGAACAGGATTTTGAGTTTAAAAAAAAAAAGGCAGGATGAGTAACTTGGCCAAAAAAATAGGCAGGATGACATTTGTTGTAAAAAAGTCAGGATTAGCTAAGAAAAAAAGGCAGGACCGAATAGACTGAAAAATAAAAAGGCAGGATAGAGATTACAAAAAAAAAAAAAAGCAGGACTCAATTTTTCATCCTAGCCACCCCCCCCCCCCTTCCCCTAGTTTTATTAATATACGGTAAGTTTAGGAAAGTTGCGTATAGTGAATGGGTACCACCCAATAAGGTAGTGGAAAAGCCCTTATCACGGAAGGAGAAAACAGTGAGTTTTCTAAAAAATTAAAATAAGAGGTGCACAATTGAATTAAATGATAAAGAATCTAAAAAAGATTCATAAAGTTAAGTGTCTGAAGGAATTTGTGGATATAAAATAGATACGCCCAATATAAAGCTATGGCAAAGTCCGTATTTGAGATATAAAAACATGAAAAATATTTTCACCAAAAAATAGAAATAGAAGGTGCATATTTGCATTAATTGATTAAAAATGGAGCAATTTCAGAACTTTAATAATTGGTTTAGGAGGTGGTGTTGGAAATACCTGATAGGTGCCCCATATAATGCATAGTCCGTATCTTATACAAAGAACCCCCATAAAAGATGTTTACTTAAATTCGAAATAGACGGTGCACAATACAGTCATTGTAATTTATGATAAGGAATCCGGAGAGATTAATTAGGTCATATAAGTGACGGATAAAAAAAGGAGATCCGGCGGATTGAAACCCTTTTTAACTATCAATGCATTTGTATGGGAACATATATTTGGAATCCCCTTTTCTCCTGGATTGGACCCTCTCTCAATTTAAAAATGGCTGGAAACCCCATTGTATATTAAGTGGTAAATGAGGAGATGCACTTACAAAACCGGCCAAACATAGTATAACTGTCCAACGAACGAACGGAAAGATGGCCTTCATTATCATTATAAACCCCCGCAAAGTGTTGTACAATTGGGTGTCACCAGGGGCGGATTAAGGGGGGGGCAGGGGGCCCGGCCCCTTTTTGGGAAAAAAATTGTTTGCTTATATACGGAATCACTGAAGCGTGACTGGAGCGGGCCCCCTCTTAGGTCAGTCAGTGGGCCCCCACTTATGAAAAATCCTGGATCCGCCACTGGTCACAGAAATAGGTCTACTCCCAAAACAAAGTGAAGTACTTGTGATCAATTATAGGCTATAGTACAGCCTCGAATGTGTGTAAATACATGCATTTTTGTATTACAATTAAATCTGTGCGTTTGTACAATTTTAAGTACAACGGAGGACAATTCTGAAACTTATACATACAACAAACCTTCCTCTTGTTTTAACAACATTTAAACATCCTTATACTGAATGTAGTAAGTCGAGTACACCCTATTAAGCTAAACATGTTTCATATAAGTTTTCAGGATGTTAATGTATTGAAATATATTTGTGTTATTTCGAAAAATGACACCTTCTAAATGTATCGTAAATAACTTTGAAATCACTACTAGAATACAGTGAAATAAAGATTTTAACAACATTTAACATCCTTATACTGAATGTAGTAAGTCGAGTACACCCTATTAAGCTAAACATGTTTCATATAAGTTTTCAGGATGTGAATTTATTGAAATATATTTGTGTTATTTAGAAAAATTACGCCTTCTAAATGTATCGTAAATAACTTTGAAATCACTACTAGAATACAGTGAAATAACGACTGATCATACAGTTTCAAAATATACAAGCGAGACTGATCGTACAGTGAGAAATTCAAACAAGTGTTATTTTCTTATTTCTGGCTTCAAAGATCTGGTTGAAACTTTTACCACCACTTGAAATATATTTCATTTAGTTAATTAAGTCTGGTATTTACGTTAATTTGTACACTAAGAGGGTAAAAAGATTATTTTTAGGTTCACAGACTGATTGTCCTTAGTGATGCACTTGAAAATCTATTGATTAAGACAGAGATACGAATAATGAATGTGCTAAATTTAATTCTAAACCATTTGAGAATATCGTTGTCAGCTGAATTAATCATTCAGCAATGTACAGATGATCCACTTACCGTTTAATTCAGTATATCCATCAAATTTCACATGCTATCCAAAAAGTTCTCGCTTCGAAAATCGCGACTTCCGGATAGCGTACAGAATAGTATCTACACTGTGCTTGTATGTTGATAAAAATAATGGCATCTTTAGATGTAGTTACAACTTTTCTTACAGTAATTCACATTTTATCACTTTTCTATAGTTATAGGAAACAGAGCCCAATAGCAAATTATGGTCCATATCTATTGCATCAACAATAAGACTATCAAAAATCCCATACTCCAGAAATGACAACCAATAAGTTTTTCAATTTCAAAAGCAACTCTACTTCCATTAACAATGAATAAATCAAACAACATAATCCTAACAACATGAACAATGTTTAGTTTGTAGAAATTTTATCCAAGCATATACTTGTGCTGGTACATGTACATGGTATTAATAAAATGCCCTTCATTGAGCTAGGACCTTAGCCTAGGATAGGTCATTAGGATATAAGTAGATTTTTAATATAGATCAATAATGAACAGGAACAAACCATTAACAGTCAGCTGGAAAGTTCCATTTGTATCTTTACTTTCTTCCTTCCCTGCTCCAAAAATAGTTATGTCAACATCATAAATTCCTGTATCATTTGTTTTCAGATCACTAAACTTCAGATTTATAGTATTGTTAACCCATGTTACTCTGTCTTTGAACCTGTCTCCTGGTACAGTACAGATCTAGAATAAGAAACATTAAATTGTTGCAATTTTAGAAACAACAAGTGAAACTGCGAGCTACTGCTTACTGATGATACCCCCGCCGCAAGTGGATAATATTAATAGTGTAAAATATGCAAGTGTTCGGTAAACAGGAAGTTGTCGAGTGATGAATCTGAATACGCATCACACGGTATGGCTGACATATATAAATGTTGATACCAAATTACAGAAAGGGTGGATGTGTAGTTCCTGAGAAAAATGAGACAAAAGTTTCATGGGACGGACGGACAGACGTTGTTATTGATGGATCGATGGCTGGACAATCAGACAGAACAGACAGTACCCCCACACTTTTTAAAAGCAGGGGTATAATAAAGGAAAAGGGGGGGGGGGGTAGAACAAAACTATACTTGCATCAATTGACATGTCCTCTTTTTATACAAATATTCCACAAGGCGAAAGAATGTGAAGAATTACTGTGGATTCATTTATTTTTATGAGTATCAATTTTTAGTTCATTGAGGAAAACTCTGCATATTTGATTTGGGGTTTTGCTAATCGCTACACACAAAAGAATATAAACAAGAATGTGTCCAAAGAACATGGATGCCCCACTCGCACTATCATTTCCATGTTCGATGGACTGTGAAATTGGGTAAAAAATCTAATTTGGTATTAAAATTAGAAAGATCATACCATAGGCATGATAGTGAACATGTGTACTAAGTTTCAAGTTGATTGTACTTCAACTTCATCATGTTCATCTCAAACTACCTTGACCAAACAAAAACTTTAACCTGAAACTCACTCTTTCATTTTTAATGTTCAGTGAACCATGAAATTGGGGTGAAAAGTCTAATTTGGCTTTAAAATTAGAAAGATCATATCATATTGGACTTCAGCTTCATCAAAAACTACCTTGACCAAAAACTTTAACCTGAAGCAGGACAGACAGACAAACAGACGGATGCACAGACCAGGAAACATATTGCCCTTCTACTATCGTAGGTTGGGCATAAAAATTTGTTATTCTTTTCTGAACATATAAATTTGTAGTTAAATTGTAACCCATAACTATTGGTATCCAAGAAACAATTATGAATCTACTTATTGAATGATCCAAGCGACAAAAATCCTCCAACTCAGTGCATTGTTACACTTCTGAAACTAGTGCTGGAGAACAACTTCTCCTTCAACGACAACATGTTCAATGACAATCATTAGAGGCAGACAGAATGTAACGCACTTGTTATTATTCATTTGTTCCCATTAATCTTATGTTGGTATAACAAGAATTTCTTATTTAGATATATCTCAGGAGATAAGGCCAACTAAAATTAATTAGTAAATTTTCATCCAAATTTTTGAAAAAAACAGGGCGGGTGGGAGGATTTTATTTTTTATTTTTTATTTCTTCTGGTGACGTGTTCTTCATATATGCAAGTGTATCAAATAAAGTTGTGAGCTACTTCTCACTGAGTAATACCTCTGTCTCAATATTTTAGTTAACATGAAGTTGTTGAGTGATGAATCTGTTAACCTATCACAGGGTATAATAGATGGTTTAGGGAGCTACCATTTGATTTTTATGGCGGGGCTAGGATGAAAAATTTTGTCCTGCATTTTTCTTTAAAGTTCTGTAATCTCTGTCCTGCCTTTTTATTTTTCACTCTGTTCGGTCCTGCCTTTTTTTTTTTTTAGGTTATCCTGACCTTTTTTTACCTAAATTGTCGTCCTGACTTTTTTTTTTGCAAGTGTCTCATCCTGCCTATTTTTTTCAAATTTCATCCTAGCCCCCCATAAAAATCAAATGGTAGCTCCCTTATAAAAACACTGAAACCAAATTTCAGAAATCCTTGTCAAGTAGTTCCTGAAAATTCGGGCGGACTGACAAACGTAAAACCATTTTTTAAAGGTGCGGGTATAATAATAAGCTTAAATCATATTTATAGATATATGAAGATGTGGTATGAGTGCCACTGAATGAAACACGCTCCATCCAAATAACAATTTATAAAAGTAAACCATTATAGGTCAATGTACTGCCTGTATAAGGAATCGTACAGAATTGTTCAAATCTTAAATAAAAATCTCTGATTGGCAACCACTGTTCTACATGTAATTATTGCTTTAAAAACCTATTCTTAGTAAACAACAAAAACATAGAGAAATGCTCTCTTCAGTTGGACTACCTTTACCAAATTTCTGTCTAAGTGATGTTTTTTGTCTCCATAAAATGAAGCAAATATGCATTTGTACGCAACACAAGAATTATGAGTACAGAATAAAATGAAAACTCAAACAGTTTTGAAAATAATAGGGTTGGTGCTTTTCTGATTTTTCTTCAAGATGCAAATATAATTAATATGTAAAACATAAACTTGAAAAAAGAAGTTGTTTAATGACTCTATTGAGGGTATTGTGACTGAAGGTGTTTGCTGTTTATTAAAAACATAAAAAAAAAGAGGCTCTCAAGAGCCTGTGTCGCTCACCTGTTACTGTATTTACTGATGTCGGCCATCTTGGTTGGTAGGCGGGGTCATTAGACACTTTTTTAAAATAAATACCCTAGTAATGATTGTGGCCAAGTTTGGTTAAATTTGGCCCATAGTTTTAGAAAAGAAGATTTTTGTACAAGTTACAAAAATGACAAAAGTTGTTCAATATTGACTATAAACATGATAAAGGACAATAACTCCTTAAGGGGTTCTCTGACAATTTTGGTCATGTTGACTTATTTGTAGATCTTACTTTGCTGAACATTATTGCTGTTTACAGTTTATCTTTATCTATAATAGTATTCAAGATAATAACCAAAAACTGCAAAATTCCCTTAAAATAACCAATTTTATGGCAGCAACCCAACAACAGGTTGTAGGATTCATCAAAAAATATGTGAGGGGATAGATCAAATTCTGATAGACATTTAAATCTTGAAAGATTTGCCCTAAATGTCTTAGTTTCAAAGATATAAAGCAAAAACTGCATTTTACACTCTGTTCTAATTTTAGCCATGTCGGCCATTTTGTTTGGTAGGTGGGGTCATCGGACACATTTTTTAAACGATATACCACAATTATGATTGTGGCCAAGTAAGTTTAAATTTGGCCCAGTAGTTTCAGAGAAGAAGGTTTTGTACAAGTTACAAAAAATTACAAAAAAGTTTTTAAAATTGACTATGAATGGCAATAACTCCATAAGGGGTTGACTGACAATTTTGGTCATGTTGACTTATTTGTAGGTATTATTTTACTGAACAGTATTGCTGTTTCACAGTTTATCTCTATCTATAATAGTATTCAAGATAATAACCAAAAACTGCAAAATTTCCTTAAAATTACCAATTCAGGGGCAGCAACCCAACAACAGGTTGTCCAATTCGTCTGAAAGTTTCAGGGCAGATATATCTTGACCTGATCAACAATTTAACTCATGTCAGATTTGCTCTAAATGCTTTGGTTTTAAAGATATAAGCCAAAATATACATTTTACCCCTGTGTTCTATTTTTAGCCATGGCAGCCATCTTGGTTGGTTGGCCAGGTCATTGGACACATTTTTTAAACTAGATACCCCAAGGCTGTTTGTGGCCAAGTGTGGTTAAATTTTGCCCAGTAGTTTCAGAGGAGTTAACGACGACAGAGGACGACGGACGCCAAGTGATGAGAAAGCTCACTTGGCCCTTTGGGCCAGGTTAGCTAAAAATGAAATGAAATATTGACGGTTTCCGGGGAACAGATATGGACAAAATCCAGAAATTGTAAATTTGTAAAAATAAAAAAAATTGGGGCAGGGTGTTTTCAGAGGGGCGGGCGGGGATGAAAATCTATCAATTAAATTTAATTGGCCTAAGTCTAATATAAACCTACCTTGAATCCTGCTGCCTTATCATAGTAGCTGAAGATTTCTGCCTTATCTTGTTTGGTCTTTCTTACTGTCCAGTTAATTACTGACAAGTCAGTAAATTTTACTGTAGAATCACTGTATACAAAATTGGTTGTAACTTCTTTACCTGCACACAGACTCACTGGTTCTTGGTTAAGAAAAGATGGATTACCTGATAATTAAAGACAATTATAATAATAAACAGATGCATTAATCATGTTATTGTCAGTGTATAATGTACATTATGTACATAAAACATCCCTCTAATTTTATTATTACTTTCATGAAAGCAATTCAACAAATTCAGACAATTTATTATCATGATTTCAATCAAAATGAGCTTGTTTATGTTTGTACAACATGTTCAAGTTTTATAGAAATAAACATAACATAAAGAGTTCTGAAACATTTGTTTTTAAAATCTAAGTCAGACTTAGTTTACACAGGCACTTGTCTCAGAAAAAAAATCCTATATACCTTATTATAACATGTGTTAACGGCTGTTGTCTGCTCTATGGTCAGGTTGTTGTTGCTTTGACACATTCCCCATTTCCTTTCTCAATTTTATATAGGAAAAAATATTTCTGAGACAAGTGCCTGTGTTATTTAGTATATATATGCATGCATGTTCAATAATTTAGACAACATTAAAGTTTCAAGAAGCTTGTCCATGTTGTTTCATATGACTTTTTAAAGATGATTGCAACAAACTTATATTGACTTGGCTTACAACTAAAATGCACTGTACAACTATTGTTGGTGTGATGAGACACTCAGACTGTCAGAAAATAGAATCTGTATCAATATTTGATGAGGGAGAAATGATGCTAAAGATCATATGAAATTGACATGCAAATGTATGTGTTAACATTGATCAGTCTCCTTAAGGTAGCACAATACAAAGATTTGATATATCCAAATCACCAGTTTTAAAATGCTGTAATTTTCTTTAAAATGCAAGAAAATTTATAAAAGTTGTATTTCTAAATTGCTAACAGATTACTCTTTTAAATTAATGCAATGTTAGTATTATACAACAATTATGTAATCAATTATAATGTTAACTGTGTCTACAAAGTTTTTACAACAAATTTCCATTTTAAATTGAAATTAGCTTCTTCACAGATACCCCTAGAGGGTTGATTTTATTATATGTTGTTCCTAGAGACATTATCTACAAAAAGGTGACTCAGATTTCTGACAGAGTGTAGAAGAAATCAATGTTTAAACCTAATCAAACCTTATTTACTTTTATGTGGTAAGGATTTTTATACTAATTACATTTTTAAGAGGGAATGGAATAGGATAGCGATAATTTGAGACACCCTTTTGTAGCTTCTGTTGTGTTGAATAAGATTTCATTAAAATTTCCTGTATAGTTATAGAGATGATAGAGCTAAATTCATTCAAGTGAACCCACCAAGATTTTGCCATTAATTGCATAATAGTTGATTACATAATGATTGCATAACAAAAATATTGCATTCATATAAAAGATTAATCATTTATCTATCTATACATACCTCTTTTATTATTTTTTATGCATTCATAAGAAAGTAACAGCATTCTAATAATTAATGACTTTATTCATTAATATAGGTTGAAAAATACAGGCAAAGTTTAGATGTTTATGAAGTGGGCTAGGCTATATTTTACCTTTAGAGGAACCTTAATAGAATTGGGTAATTAATTATTTTGCTTATATCAAGGTTATGCATGAAGTTTCTGTGCAAAGTTTCTAGAAATCCCAAGAACCACTTAAAATAACTAGAGGCTCTTAAGAGCATGTGTCCCTCACCTTGGTATATCATGTATATGTGCATTAAACAAAGGACCCAGATGGATCCATGACAAAATCTTGTTTTGGTGTTGTTGATGTGTTTGTAGATCTTAATTTACTGAACAATCTTGCTGCTTACAATTATCTCTATCTATAATGAAATTAGCCCAGAAGTGACAGTGGAAAATATTTTGTAAAAATTTACGTAACTTATGAAAATTGTAAAAAATTTACTACAAAGGACAATAACTCCTTAAGGGGTCAATTGAACACTTTGGTCTTATTTGAAGCCCTTCCTTTTAATGCTGTCCATTATTACTGTTTACAGTTTATCTCTACCTATAATAATATTCAAGATAATAACCAAAAGCTGCAAAATTTTCTTTAAATTACCAATTCTGGGGCAGCAACCCAACAATAAGTTCCCTGATTAATCTAAAATTCCAGGGCAGATAGATGACCTAATGAACAATTTTATCCACAGCAGATTTTTTCTAAATACTTTGGTTTCAGAAATATGAGCCAAAAACTGCATATTACCATGTGCACTATTTTAGGCAATGCTGGCCAACTTGGTTCACAGGCAGGTCTCATTGGACTAATTTTTAAACTAAATACCCTAATGATGGTTGTGGATAAGGTTACAAAAATTAAAAAAAAATGTAAAAAAATGACTATAAAGGGCAATTACACCTTAAGGGGTCAACTGACCATTTTGGTCATGTTGACTTATTTGTAGATCTTACTTTGCTGAACTTTATTGCTGTTTACAGTTTATCTCTTTTCAGGTATGTTTGAATGATTGTGATGCCAGAACTCAATATTTTGGGAGTCCAGCATCCCAATATTTTGGCATACTAGCATCCAAACTGATATGATGTCATCATTCTAGTGTGATTGGATGCCAGTATCTTAAAATAATTGGAAGCCAGCATCCAAACGTTGAGGTATTCAATATGAAATTAAAAGAATTACATCTGCATCTATCAAAGGTGAAGATGCAATTTTTTTAATATTTTTTCATTATGCGCAGACACTTTTTTGAAATATGCTATATGCAGAAATAAGAAGTGCTTTTTTTTATAAAACAATTTCACAACTACAAAAGTTATTAATATAATCAAAAGAGCATCCATAATCTTTGGGAACCAATAAAATCCATTAAACAGCATCTACTATTTATAGGAATAAATGAATAAGTATGTTTTTTGTAAAATGAGCATATGTCGATACTAAAACAAATGCAATATAGTAGAAATATTCCTAATATGGAACATGGCCATAACATTTTCTGAGGACCAGGGCTCACACTACTTCAGAATCATAGGGAGAAGTGACTTTTCTTTCTGAAACTGATAGGGAAAAGTGGTGAGATTTGAAAGAGAAGTGCTCCTACACTCCCTGCACTACAATGCTTGGATTTTACTATAGTATAAAAGGGCATATGTAAATAATCTTTTTTATTTTGTTCAATTCATATCTGAGTATACAAGTAACAGGTCGAATTCAAAGTTGGTGAAGTTTAGGTTCTTGTGAGAAACTACCAACTAAATATCTAGCACTAAAAAGATTATTTTTTATGTCAAAAAGGTGAAGAAATTATGATATATACATTAATTACAATTTAATTAAAAACTATCTTGTGTATGAAATTCAGTGTTTCTCATAAAAAAATATATGCAAAGTTATTAAAAGCTGGGCCATAATAAATTGCATTAGTATATATCTAATAGTCTCAAGAGTTAAATCAATATTTTGAAACAATTCATATAAATTATATGGAATTAAATACACTAATCACTTAGATGTAACCAAAAGTCTGTTAGTTTGTGTGGAATGAATAATTTTCCCTTTTGGGGTTTATATTCTTCTGTGAGCTGTTCCATCCATGCATCCGTAGTTATTATTGTAAAAATACGGATTTCGGTTATAGCTGGTCTGGTTCAGATTCGTAGTTAGAAACGATCATTGGTGGACAAATACAAGAAAATTTACAAAAATAAATGATGTTTGACAAGCTATTTGGAAAGGAAAATTACGTTTTTAATGCAATAAATGGATTGAAAGTTTACTGGAGACAACTTTTGTCACATTTACATGAAGTAACAAACTTATTTTGTCGCCGAGAGTTAGGTTGATGTATGTTTTGAGTAACAAGCACCGGAAGCTACAAAAGTTGTCTTTTTATCTAACAACCTGCTACAAACTGTAAAGACAATGCTTCAACCTCTTTTTGTAAGAAGATTAATCGCTTCCCTCATGAACCATAATTTCTGAATATTAGCTGAATGTGGCTGAAATTTTCTGAATTTTGGCTGAAATGTGTCTTAGAACAAATCAGGTGTCTGAATCCTGTCTGACCTGTTTATTGATGGTGTCTGAATATTGTCTTATAGTTCTGAATTTTGTCTGAATACTTCTTATTTAGTCAGAAAAAGTTTCAGACATATTCAGAACTTCTGAATACTGTCTTATTTGTCTGAATTATTAAGAAACACCAGTAAGATCAATTCAGAAACCAAAAATTAATTAAATACACCCCTAAATATCTTAATATTGTCTGAATTATTCTTAATCATTCAGATATTATGTCAGACAAAATTCAGAAAATTGGAAATAAGTAAATTCTAATATAAAGATCTGAATATTGTCTGAATTTTTTTAAATCATTCAGAAGTTACATCAGACAAAAGTCAGAAAACTGGAAATAAGTAAATTATAATCACATAGATCTGAATATTGTCTGAATTTTTCTAAATCATTCAGAAGTTAGACAAAATTCAGAAAACTAGAAATAAGTCATAGATCTGAATTAAATGTCTGGATTACACTGAGTTGTTTAATTTTAACACATAAATGGAAACATAAAAAATAATTCTTCAAAAGTCTGAATGTTATGTGAATAAGTTTCACCAACAAAACTACATAAAATAAAATATTTTGAAAATGTACAAATAACAACAAAAATTAATTTCCCTGATTACAAAAATTTTGAAATCCTTCATCCCAGGCTCATCAACATAAAAGTGCAAGAATCTTAGTGTTTTCCCAAGGCAATATAGCTACTGAACTTATTTTTGAGGTGGGATAGGAGGGGTCCTAATCCCGAAATCCTGGACTTAAAAAACGAAATCCCATAATCCCGACGTCCCGAAATCCGAAAAAAAAGAACTCCCTGATCCTGAAAGAGTGAATCCCAAAATCCTGAGCTTAAAAACACCCGATCCCGGAGTCTTGATAAAGGTCCTTAATAATAATCCCCCCTATTTTTCATCTAACATTTTGGGATGACCATGAATGCAGTGACAGTCATCAGTTTAAACCCATTGGTATATAACTATGAAATACTTTGGAAAACCAAGTGTACATAATTAAAAACTCATGAGTAGTTTGATCATTTAGTGATGAAAAACTGAACAAACACTTGTGCACTTTAAAATATTGAGTTTTTGAAAATTAAAGCAGTATTGCTTTATTATCATTAAGATATTGGATATACTGGTGCATGGGCATTAATTTTGGTAGAAAAGGTACTTATATTAAATTCTAACAGTTATTATCAGTACAATTCATTTGTACCTAGTCCAAATAATTATGACGTTTTGAAAGGCTATTTAATTTTAGCTTTGACACCTTTTGCAGCAAGGTGCAAAGCCGACAATAAAATAACCATTCAGTGGGAAAATGTTTTTAATGCAACACCAGGAATTCATGTTTCTTATACATTAAAACTTCTCTAAATACAGTTCTCCCACCATACCGGCTAAATCAAGGAGACCCGTACATTAAATGGTCATTTAACCTTACGAAACTGGCCATATGATTCCTTTCAATCGGATACTAGTGTCATTTTTGTATTTGAATAATTAAAATCATAATAGTTCAACCTCATAAAACGGGCCTTGTCATTTAATATCACTCATCATTAATTAAATTATTATGTGACATAAAAACAGTCGGTTCAAACAGTTATATACTGCGAGTACTGTTCAGCTTGTCAGATTGATAACTTTATCCCAATGTTTTACTAGAGTGATTACCGGCAATTTCTAGCATCACAGTTTACAAATTTCATATAATTATTAGGGAAAAATCGTTAGTGTATGGTATTTTTTATTTTTTATTCCTGCAAAATAAAAAAAAAAAATAAGATGAAATACAAGTTGTAGCAGTATTTTACGATAGAAATTATTCACAAAACTAAAATTCACAAAGGAAAACGTATATTTGAATAAGATAAAATACATTTTTAAATATTTCTCAAACACCCATATTAAGGGGAAGTTACTCTTCGAAATTTTAAATTTCAACTATCCAGCAAACCCTGCAAATTGGCCGTAATTTGTGACCTGACCGGCGGCCTGTTTTGAGAAGTTTCACTGAAACACCGTTACGGGGACGAATCAATTTCGGGCCAATATGATATGGGGCGAGATTGACACCTTGACTGAAACGCACTGGCATACGTCATCAAAGATTACGCTGGATAAACAAAATGGAGAATCCAAACGCAAATGTTTTCAGATAAGTATTTTGATTTAACATATGATAATTGTAATTATTATAAAATGCAATTTGTTGAGGCACTATTAGAAAACATTTAGGATTTAAATCTGAGAAAACATCAGAAAGATTTGGCAGACAATTAATGTAATGAATATATATATATTATTGTCACATTCATAAAACAAATACTGAAATAGTAACTAGGTTTATCTGCAGTCGATAACTTAAAATGCACTACCACTTTCTACATTAAATGTAGAAATTAAATTGGGTGAACAATAAACTTAGTGAAAACTATAAGTCACCAATTTTATCTTTAAGGGATAAAAAGGGGGGTCTTAATTTGAGTTTAGGCTTCCAATGTAAGATACAGTACAAATGCATAAAGCAATAATGTTTCTATTGAATTTATTGCTTCATAATCTCAAGAACAATTGATTCTTTGTGGATATTTTTGTACTTTTAGGGGATTAAATATGAGCTGCCAGCAATGATATGAAACAGATTTTATGCAGACTCCATTTTAATACCTTTATTCAGCATTTCAAGTTGGAAGTACAGAGACAGCAAGTTTTAAATTACAGAAAGGAAGAGAAGTTTATATCTGACACATAATTTTTATATTAGTTAATCAGTTTGTGAGTGAGGTTTAAGCTGACCATAGTTAGTGTTTTTATTCGACTTATGCAAACCATGCAGGCCATTTTTTTCATGGATAGGATGTTAAGAATGTTATTTATTTAAATATTTGAATATGATCAGATCAATCTATGACCAAAGCACTCAATATATTTTGTGTTTCTTAGTAGAAGAAGTGATAAACCTTGGGCTTAATTGGAAGATCAAATCAGTTACAATGGGGTTTTGATTCCATTTCATGCTACCTTATTATGGCTGAATATGTCTTAATAAGGCTGAAGATTGGATTAATTTGTCTGAATAGTTCTTAATATGGTTGAATATTTCTTAATATATATGAATATTTCTGAATATATATATGAATATTTCTTAATATGTCTGAATATTTCTTAATATATGTCTGAATATTTCTTAATATGTCTGAATATTTCTTAGTATGGCTGAAGATTGGAAGAACATTGGCTGAATATTGCTGAATATGTCTTAAAAAATGGCTGAATATTTCTTAAATACAGCATCATTTAAACCATAAATTTTCTGAATATTTCTTAGTTTCTGAATATTTCTGTTGCTGAATACTGGCTGAATAGTCCGAAATCCAGTCAATATTCAGAAATAGACACAATTACAACATTCAGACCTATTCAGACGATTATTCAGATATAATTCAGAAATAATTCAGACAATATTCAGCCACCAATTTTCCATGAGGGTTAAGTCTGAATTTCTTTAATTATCAATTAAAAATTTATGTTTTATCAACTTGGTAAAAATTGAAAATGTCTGATGCCAAAGCGACTGAAAGCGAGTATCGTTAACATCCGGGCGACTTGTTTTTGCTTTTGGGGGGAGGTGAAAGTGAAGTGAAAGTTGGGAAAGCAACTTCTTCGCCCAAGTCGCCTGGTAGCGTGAGCCCCGATGACATTGAAAAATTTAGTAGAATTAAACATAATTTTACCTTAAAAAACAAGAGTGCACACGCTGAAATGTCTCGCCTTCTTCACTTATCATTGATATTATGTTGATTGTCCCAAGTATAAAACCTTATTAAAAACTGTCACATAAACTTAACATTAACAAAGACCAATGAACCATGAAAATGAGGTCAAGGTCAAAAGAACCATGCCAGGCAGACATGTTCAGCTAACAATGCTTCCATACAACAAATATTGTTGACCTATTACTTATAGTTTAAGAAAAATAGCAAAAACACAAAAATTTAACACTGAACAATGAACCGTGAAAATGAGGTCAAGGTCAAATAAAACCTGAGCGACTGACATATAGATCATACAATATTTCCATATACCAAATATAGTTCACCTATGGCATATAGTATAGTATTAGATAAAAAGACCAAAACTCAAAACTTAACTTTGACCACTCAACCATGAAAATGAGGTCAAGGTCAGATCACATCTGCCTGCTAGACATGTACACCTTACAATCATTCCATACAACAAATATAGTAGATCTATTGCATAAAGTATGAAATAAACGAAAAAAACACAAAAACTTAACTATAACCACTAAACCATGAAAATGAGGTCAAGGTCAGATTACACCTGCCAGTTGGAGATGTTAACCTTACAGTCCTTCTATACACCAAAAATACTAGCCCTATTGTTTATAGTATCTGAGATATGGACTTGACCACCAAAACCTAACCTTGTTCACTGATCCATGAAATGAGGTCGAGGTCAAGTGAAAACTGTCTGACAGGCATGAGGACCTTGCAAGGTACGCACATATCAAATATAGTTATCCTTATAATAAGAGACAATTCAACATTACAAAAAGTCTGAACTTTTTTTTCAAGTGGTCACTGAACCATGAAAATGAGGTCAAGGACATTGTAACTTCCCATCTATATACAAAGTATGAAGAATCCAGGTCTTTCACCTTTTAAAATATAAATCTTTTTAGAAGTTGGCTAACGCCAACGCCAACGCTGCCTGATCACTATCCCTATGTCGAGCTTTCTGCAACAAAAGTTGCAGGCTCGACAATAAAAAAATGTAAAAAAACTTTCTTTTAGCATATGAGAAATTTAAATTTTAGTTGAGAACACATTTATACTAATATAAATCTGCAACTTATATTATTATAACTTAACTTTTTAACTTATGAATAAGATTATTGTGTAATGAATTTCAAATCAAGAACCCCAAACAGCATGAACAGTATTAACATGATTAAGTAAAAATTCAAATTAACAAACAACAAAACAAAAAAAATATATACATACTGTATAGCAGTTTCTTTTCGCTGGTGTAAAATTTTGTGATTTTCAATTAATGAGCTATATGAAATATTTTGGCAGTTATTATTTTGGTGAAATCAAATCTTTTATAAATACCTTTGAATGTGCACTTTTTAATTGGCGATTTTGTGCAAAAAAATTTACACCCCACCAAGAAATAACCTGCTATACAGTATATTAATCAGAATATAAGTTTTAACAGAATAACAAAAAAAAAATTCAAACAATTTGCCAAAGAACAGAAAAATTAATAAAATCATACTTGCAAATATGAAGGGTTATTTCCCTTTGAACTGATCTATGGTTTAACATAGTACTCTGACATTACATATATAATAGTGATGTTATTAACTTCAAAATGTCAAATGATATAGCTTATGATCATCACCTCTTAAGAAATTGAAACTTTTCAAATAAATCTGTCACTCCAAGTGTATTGTGAGATGAGACATGCATAAACCATATGCTTTACCTTAGTCATTATATAATAACAACATGAGCAAGAGAAACATATATAAAAATACCACATTTGGATATCAAAAATAGCAATAACTTAATAAGAAGAAATACTTAAATTGTGACAATTCAACTTGACCTTCATTCAGTTGCAGCAAACAACATATCTAAATTTGAAAAATTTGTCAACAGTGTTTTCATGTTATTGTGTAGACACTGTTTGGCAGCCACCCTCCTGCTGTACAACCACTGTCCCCCAAATCAATAACAGACATTTTCTTAAAAAATCCAGTAAAAAATGGAAACAAATAAATGGGGAATGTGTCTGTAGGGACACAGATGATGCCCTTGCTAGTATATAACATTATAAAGGGACATAACTCAAAAACTGTAAAAGTGTAGTTATCAAAATTTGAACATAGTTTAGTGGTTATAAGCATTATATATATATTCATATATATACATTTCATGAAGTTTAGTTGAGACAAACTAAAGTTAGAGAACCAAAATGAACATTCAGCAATTTTTCCATTTGTAAAGGGGCATAACCCTAGAATGGTAATTAAAGTGCTTACAAGTAAGCACTGAATGATAAAGATTGCTTTTATTTATTAGTGGAAAGTCTAATAGAATATTGAATTGTATAAAGCATTGGTTGTAGTTGATTCAACTACCATTTTGGACAAAGAAAGATAACTCCAATTTTCAAAAGATATTTTAAATATGAAATTAATATGTTTAGAACAGCAATTATTCCTATTGTAAAGTGGATAACTCTTGAACTGTAAAGTGATGCCACCAAAATTCAAACTTAACCTGTGTTTTGTGGCAATAAGCATTGTGTATGAATTTAATAACATTTGGTTGAGGCAAAGTAAAGTTAGAGAACGGAAACCAATTTTGGGACGTATGGACAGACAGACTTACAGACGGACAAGGGTAAAACTTAATGCCCCCTCCACTACGTTGGGGCATACAAAATCAGCCATTTTTCCATTTGAAAGAGGCATCACTCTAAAACAGTTGAAGTGAAGCCAAAATTCAAACTTGATCTATACTTTGTGGTAATAAGCATTGTGTATAAGATTCATAACATTTAGTTCAAGAGGCAAACTTGAAGTTGGAGAACAGAAACGAATAGTTCAGGAATGTTTACGTTTGTTAAGGGGCATAACTGAACAGATTAAGTGACATAACCAAAATTCAAAATTGATCTGAGTTCTGTGGTAAGAAGCATTGTGTACAAGTTTTATAACATTTGGTTGAGGCAAATTAAATTAAGAGAACAAAATCCAAATTTTGCACGTACAGACAAACAAGGGTAAAACTCAAAAAGCATATCAGTCATACATACCACAATATGTAGGTATATCAAGGGGGTAATCCATCCTTCCAAATGAACAACTTATATTAAAGGAGCTGCACCTGTTATACAGTATCCGTGTTTGTTGTAATTTTACAATCTCCCCATCTTTAAAAGTCAATTTTGTTGTCAGAACAGTTTTGTTTACCATAGGCTGAAATTGTTAAAAAATAAATTAAATCAGAAATTCAGTTTTTTCTTGTATTTTTCTTTTAAAGTTCAGTTTTTTAATGTAACAATTTTGTCAGACATGTCAAATAAACTTGAAAGTATCATAGTGTAATTTCTTGATATTTCTTTTTTAAATTTAACAATGAACAGTTACAATTCATTAGTATTGTAAATCGATTTGTAATACAGTTGTTGGTACTTGTTGTAATATTACCAGAAAACAGAAATAGATATTATATCAAACCTCAGATATGCATTTTGCTTGTAGGCCATAATTCATTATGTAAATTTCTGCTTCTTGATCGTTCTTTTTAACAGTTTTGTATTCTAAAATGAGATTGAAAGCATATTGTAACATTTGGAAACCACTTTTTCTACAATGCGTGCCTTGTTTTATTTTTTTTTCAATATGTTCAGACTCTGTGTCACAACTATACAATGTATCTTATAGCACGCAATATGCAAAAATAAATGCACAACTAATTTAACTAAAAATTAGTTATTGTCAAACATTCTGTGAATTTTGATTGGCAGTACATAGTCACCTACAGGTAATTAATTCATTGTACTGGGGAAAAAATTTTAAGGGTTCTGCAGAATTCAACGTCTCGCCTACTTTTGCACTTACACACAAGTTATTATCCAGAAACTACAACCAGATGCTCCACAGGACGCAGCTTTATACAACCACAGAGTTCAAACCCTGAACAGTTGGGGCAAGTATGGACACAACATTTAAGCTTGATACAGCTCTGAATTTGGATTGTGATTAAATAGTTAACACAACATAGGTTTCTGACACAGAATGAATGTGGTTTAAGAACTTTAACTTAAAAACTTAAAATTTTTAAATTGGACTATTACCTATTATGGTCCATTATCCAAAATCTAAATACATGGTTAGATTCAGCATATCATAGAACCCTAAGAATCAATTTTTGATGAAATCAAATAATGTTCAATTTAAGACCCTTTCGACCTCAATGTGGATCAATTTGATAACCGGGCCCAAATATTAACAAGAGGCTGTCACAACGACAGCAAACCGAATTTATTAACATTTTTTTGTGTCCTGCCAATATCACAAGAACCATAACTGATGAACGGTGAAAGTGAAAATTGTCAATATCAAATTTGACCTCAATTTTGTCATCAGTATCAACATATTAAAATTTGAAATGCTTAGGTTGAATGGTTCATGAGTAATTATGCAACAACATGAATGGAAACGCCATTTTTCGATCTTTCAAGAACCATAACTCTTGAACGGTAAAAGTCAAAATCGACATTATTGAACTTGACCTCCATTTTGTCATCAGTATCAACATATTAAAATTTGAAAAGCTTTGGTTGGACAGTTCATGAGTAAATGCAAGGACACAACTGAATAGTATTTTTTCAATCTTTCAAGAACCATAACTCCTGAACAGTAAAAGTCAAAATCATCATTATTGAACTTGACCTCCATTTTGTCATCAGTAACAACATATTAAAATTTGAAAAGCTTAGGTTGAACAGTTCATGAGTAAATGCACGGACACGACTGAACTATAGTCATTTTCAATCGTTCAAGAACCATAACTCCTGAACAGTAAAAGTCAAAATCGTCATTATTAATCTTGACCTCCATTTTGTCATCAATAACAACATATTAAAATTTGGAAAGCTTTGGTTGAAAAGTTCATGCGTAAATGCCCGGACACGACTGGAAATGCCATTTTTCAATCTTCCAAGAACCATAACTCCTGAACGGTAAAAGTCAAAATCGTCATTATTGAACTTGACCTTCATTTTGTTGTCAGTAACAACATATTAAAATTTTAAAAGCTTTGGTTGAACGGTTCATGTGAAAATGCACGGAAAACATTTGGTTGCCGCCCGCCGTACATCCCTAAATCAATAACAGACAATTTTGTCACAAAAATCCGGTTAAAAATCTAAATACATGGTTAGATTAAGCATAATCATGATATTGAAGAACCCCATTTATTCAATTTTTGTTGAAATCAAACAAAAAAAAGTTTAATTTGGACCCAAATAGATTTGGACCAACTTGAAAACTGGGCCCATAATCCAAATCTAAGTACATGTAACTGGGCCCATAATCCAAATCTAAGTACATGTTTAGATTCAGCATATCAAAGAACCACAAGAACTCATTTTTTGTTAAAATCAAACTAAGTTTAATTTTCGACCCTTTGGACCTTAAAGGGAAACTTCGCAAAAAAATCAAAAATTGATATTATGTTCATTCTGTATAAAAATGCTCAAATTTATAGATATAAAAGTTTTATTCCGCTAGATAAGAGATCACCATCGATTTAAAATTTTGAGTATCAAATCTCTGCGTTCCGCCATTTTGTCATCTTTTCCGATTAAAAATCACGATATATCTATAAACCACAAAGGACCAAAACTACAGTAACCGATGTAGTCGTAATTGCGTGTCGATATCTTGTCAATCGTACGGTTGTTTTATCCGACTAACTAACTTGATACGGAAAATATTCTTATTTTTTTAAATTACCATGGTCTGTTGTTTTTAAACTGTTGATATTGGAATTGGGTAAAAAGTCAAAGTTGAAATCATAAATAAGTGTTCTGTGAAAATTGTTTTCGAAAATCTAATTTGTTCATAATTCTTTAAAGTAATAAACTTTTTTCAAATAAATTCTGATCTTCCCTCATCTGATCAACAGCATGGCTAAAGGTATTACTTCCAAAGGTATTGTGAGGGGTGTGAGGTGACACGTCCAGGTATTCAAGCGATTTCCTGTCGGGCTTGCAAGTTCATGCATCGTTTCACTTCTGCAGGTATTGATCAGTGTACACGGCCGATAACTTATAACTTTCCATTTTGAACTATCAGATGTATAATATACAACTCTGTCTTACTTGTCATTACTAAACTCATACGCTTGTTTATAAATAACATTTCTGGTGTAAAGAATATTATTCATAAAAATATAAATAATACTCAAAAAATAAGATTTGATGAAATTAAACTTTATTTAAATATTTTTTCCAAGGGTGAATTTGGGAAAATGTAATATATACTCATTGTCAATAGTGAAGGACAGATTGGAACATACCAGAAATATTGATTTTAAAAAATGTATGCACTTGTCGACGATTCGTTTATATACGACTGGGTAGAAAGTTACGGAACTATAGCGCAATTTAAAATATATACATGTGTACATTGAACATAAGAAAAAACATATATTTTGAATAAATTGGGGTAAAAGATTTGTAAATAGACTAGTCCACGTATGCCAACAGTATGTTATCATCAAATGTCGATAGACTATTGTATACCAGAAGAAGAAGAAGAGAACCAATTTGATTTAAATACAGGTCGATGTATAATTTGCTTTGGTTCATCGAAGTTGTGGACATAGTAAAATCACAGATTTATATTTCAATAAGATTGTTCACGAACAAAGGAAGGAATTCGTCATCACAATTGTTATATATGCCACTGGATGAACACTGATTATCCCCAAGGGATGTGAATATTTTTCTGGGAAACTATTGAGTATCAAAGTTTCAAATTAATTTCGGGATTTATTTTCTTTCTTGGTATTCAATAACAGAAAAAAGAATAAATTACTTGTCCGCTAAATAGGGGTATTCTTGTCAGATAAAATACTTTTATTTATATTTAAAAAATAGGGAAATATGACATTAAATTGGTTCTGTCTTTTTTTAAACATCGTTAAAAAGATGTGTG
Organism: Mytilus galloprovincialis; assembly: GCF_965363235.1. Taxonomy (NCBI): domain Eukaryota; kingdom Metazoa; phylum Mollusca; class Bivalvia; order Mytilida; family Mytilidae; genus Mytilus; species Mytilus galloprovincialis. The sequence continues at coordinate 96,116,933 of NC_134842.1, forward strand.
TCTAAGGTGAACGCCACAAGAACCCTGTAATAATAGTACGAGAGTATAGCATGTAAACATTCCTTCTCAATAATATGGTTGTATTGGAAAACTTTTCATACAGATTGACAACTCATGGTCCGATATGCATGTAATATTTGCCACATGATGCCCATAGTTCTTTCTACCATCATCATCTTATTCTTTGATATTGCTGTAAACATCGATGGTTCACACCCAAACAAAATGGGAGTAATGTACCTTCAGAGCTTCTCCGTGTTATACACAAGTTTGTGAAACTTAATATATAGACGAAATTTCTGTATTGAAATGAATCTACATCTCACAAACAGGATTTTCAAATAACGATTTTGAGTAATCACCTTACAACCCAATATAAACGTATGGCAAGATATAACCATGAAGGAATTTAGTTTTTGTCAGACGCAAGAACTCATCACTATCATAAAAGTATACGTATATATGCATGCAGTTTCAAATATCAAGAACAAGCGGTCGATGTCGATAGTCCGTTTTCTAACTGTTCAGAGTTAGACATGTCACTTGTTCATTCTTGGAAGCCTTCATATTCCCCGTCCAACGATGGGAACTCTTTCTGGTTGTGTTGACTATAAATGCTTGTATGGTAATTCTGTCGTTTATCTGTACAAGTGGTTGCATTTCCTCTCCTTTCCCAACAAACAAACTAACGAAACGCTACTAGTCTGCTTTCTCTGGAGCTCATCCTCAATGGCGCTTATACGTCAGGAAACTTACATGTATACTAATAATGATTGTTTCAAGAACAATGATGTATGGACGAACTATTCTAAATTCGTCAATATCAGTTATGCATGACTAAAATATAAGTTTTATTACAACTACTGTATTACTTATTTGGATTAATGAAGGCTATCATGTTCAACATTGCACAAATATTATCATAGAATTAAAAAAAAAAAATCCTCAAAAATCCTCAAAAAAAATAATGCCTTAGCTTAGATAATTGGTATTCTTTTCACAAAAAGTTCGTGTAAATGATTGTCAAATGAATTTAACTATGTATAAAGAATGAAATGTTAAAAAGAAACTAAAAAAAAAATTATGCATGTTGTATGTTGTATTTTTTTTCAATTAAAAACTTTAAAATTGCGATAGTTTTATGAGCATTTAAACACAGCCAGATTTGAATTCAAGTTAAGAAATTCCGGTAAAGTCAATGATATCAAACAGATGTGCAATGGTATATCAAATTGGGTAATATTGCATTTAGTTTTTATTAAAGATTAAAACTACTATTTTTTAACTTCATATTTGAATCTTTACGCCAATTGCCGCTAAGAAAGTAATAAAAAAATGTTTCCTTTTATTTTTATACACTTTCGGAATTATGAATCTGAATTTTATTTTCAATTAATTTACACAATTTAATCGGCCCAATTTAATTATTGTATCTTTATTCTCATCGTGTATTAAATCTTAGTGTATTAAATACAGCATACTCTTTCTAATCCTTTCTGTCAAGTTATCCTTTCCAAATAACAACATTCATACCTGTGGCTAAATAGCTACAAGGTAAACAAATTGACCGAAAGCCGAGAAATATACAGTGACAAGAGGCTCTCAAGAGCCTGAATCGCTCACCTGAATTTTTTTGGTTTAATCTCTCATCAATGATTATTTTGGCTTTTCAATTTATTTAAATGTTCTTTGAATCGTCCTATTTTCTTCAAAAGCAAAAAAAAAATCATTTTCTCCTATGTTCTATTTTAGCCATAGGAGCTATGTTTCTTGACATACAAGGAAATGAAATATAAAATTTATACTAGATACTCTGAAACTCTGAAACTCATTTAGCCTAAGTTTGGCTGAAATTGATACAGCAGTTTCATAAGTCTTATAGAAGATTTTTTAAAGTAAGTCAACATGATGAACAAATTGTGAAAAAAGTCTTTAAAGGGCAATAACTCCTAAAGAGGTCAATTGACAATTTTGGTCAAATTGACTTATTTGTAGATCTTACTTTGCTGATCATATTTGCTGTTTACAGTTTATCTTTATCTATAATAATATTCAAGATAATGACCAAAAACTGCAAAATTTCCTTAAAATTACCAATTAAGTGGCAGCAACCCAACAATTGGATGTTTGATTCATCTGAAAATTTCAGGGCTGATAGATATTGACCTAATGAACATTTTTACTCCATGTCAGATTTGCTCTTAATGCTTTCGTTTTTGAGATATAAGCCAAAAACTGCATTTGACCCCTATGTTCTATTTTAAGTAACGGCGGCCATGTTTTTTGACGGATCAAAAATCAAAGCACACACTTTGTGCAGGATAATCTAAGGAACAACCATGCTAAGTTTTAACCAAATCCATTCAGTAGTTTCAGAGGAGAAGATTTTTTAAAGTTAGCAAATATGATGAACAAATTGTGAAAAATTGTCATTAAAGGACAATAACCCCTTAAGGGGTCAATTGACAATTTTGGTCATATTAACTTATTTGTAGATCTTACTTTGCTGATCTTTTTTGCTGTTTACAGTTTATCTTTATCTATAATAATATTCAAGATAATGACCAAAAACTGCAAAATTCCTTAAAATTACCAATTAAGTGGCAGCAACCCAACAATTGGATGTTTGATTCATCTGAAAATTTCAGGGCTGATAGATATTGACCTAATGAACATTTTTACTCCATGGCAGATTTGCTCTTAATGCTTTCGTTTTTGAGATATAAGCCAAAAACTGCATTTGACCCCTATGTTCTATTTTAAGTAACAGCGGCCATGTTTTTTGACGGATCAAAAATCAAAGCACACACTTTGTGCAGGATAATCTAAGGAACAACCATGCTAAGTTTTAACCAAATCCATTCAGTAGTTTCAGAGGAGAAGATTTTTTAAAGTTAGCAAATATGATGAACAAATTGTGAAAAATTGTCATTAAAGGACAATAACCCCTTAAGGGGTCAATTGACAATTTTGGTCATATTAACTTATTTGTAGATCTTACTTTGCTGATCTTTTTTGCTGTTTACAGTTTATCTTTATCTATATTAATATTCAAGATAATGACCAAAAACTGCAAAATTTCCTTAAAATTACCAATTAAGTGGCAGCAACCCAACAATGGTTTGTTTGATTCATCTGAAAATTTCAGGGCTGATAGATCTTGACCTAATGAACATTTTTACACCATGTCAGATTTGCTCTAAATGCTTTCGTTTTTGAGATATAAGCCAAAAACTGCATTTGACCCCTATGTTCTATTTTAAGTAACGGCGGCCATGTTTTTTGACGGATCAAAAATCGAAGCGCACATTTTGTGCAGGATATACTAAGGAACAATCATGTTAAGTTTCATTCAAATCCATTCAGTAGTTTCAGAGGAGAAGATGTTTGAAAAATTGTTAACGACGACAGACGACGACGACGACGTCGACGGACGCCAAGTGATGAGAAAAGCTCACATGGCCTTTTAGGCCAGGTGAGCTAATAATATACACACTCTGCTCACACATTAGTTGCATTGAAATGATTATCAAAACAATAACGGTAAATAGAACTGAAATATTTTCAGTTCAATATCAGTAAAAATGTTCAATAAATTATTTTATGAAAAAAATCTCAACAATAATTAATGAAATTTATTTGAAAACATTTACTAGAGATAATTTTATAGGAGTTTAATTCAATCAATACAAAACGGTATATGCATATTCATTTTTGTTCATTCTTATATTGTGGTTAATAACTACGACCATTCGTCAGCTGTGCGCTTTTAATTACGTATATTGTCGATAAGCTATAAGAGTTAAACAGATTTTATTTTTTTCCAGAATTCAACACATAGGGCTAAAACTCATGACCCACTCGAGAATTCAACCAAAAAAGTTACAAATACTTGATTTTCTCCATTATTAGAAGGAATATAATTTTAAAACTTTGCAAATGTGTTTTTTATGTTAAGATGAACATAATTAGATGATAAGTAAAAAAATCGCGGAATTTCCCTTTAATGTAGACCAATTTGAAAACAGGACCAAAAATTAAGAATCTAAATACACGGTTAGATTTGGCATATCAAAGAACCCAAATAATACATTTTTTGTTGAAATCAAACAAAGTTTAATTTTGGACCCTTTTGGCCCCTAATTCCTAAACTGTTGGGACCAAAACTCCCAAAATCAATCCCAACCTTCCTATTGGGGTCATAAACCTTGTGTAAAAATTTCATAGTTTTCTATTTACTTAAATACTAAAGTTATTGTGTGAAAACCAAGAAAAATGCTTATTTGGGCCCTTTTTGGCCCCTAATTTCTAAACTGTTGAGACCAAAATTCCCAAAATCAATCCCAACCTTCTTTTTATGGTCATAAACCTAGTATTTAAATTTCATAGATTTCTATTTACTTAAACTTAAGCTATAGTGCGAAAACCAATGTATCTTCGGATGACAACACCAACGTCATACGATTGTGGTCGTATAAAAAACTTGAGCTTGTAAAACATGTAAAAGGATTAAATACATACCTACAAGTCCCTTCTCCAATATGTCCTTAAGAGTTGTAGAAGCAATGCGATTGAGACCAGAATCGCTGTGAATGTTATTATTAATATTATCGTTTGCAAAATGTAAGTTGTGCATACATAAAATACACAATTCTTTGTTCTGATAAACTCTGAAATATCCTTCTTGATCTACATCAGATGCAATTGGGTAGTTATCAATGATAATAGAACAAGGTTTGTCACTTCCATTAACAGATACATGAGATAGACAAAAAGATTCTTCTGATTTCTTCACAGGCTTGTCATTTGTCCATTTACCTACAAAACGTAACAAAAGATGCATAACTTTTTTTTTTCTTCTAAAATTATACCAATGCATAATGACAACGACGACAATGACGATGGACGCCAAGATATATGGCTAAAGCTCACCGTTTCGAAAACAGAAAACTAAAAATGCTTCTCTGTGGGCCCCTTTTTGGCCCCTAATTCTTAAAGTGTTGGGACAACAACCCCCAAAATCAACCCCAACATTCCTTTTGTTGTTTTAAACCTTGTGATTAGATTTCACAGATTTTTATTCACTTATACTAAAGTTATTATCTGGAAACCCGATGCATTGGGATGATGTGGATACAAATATGGACCATAATTTGCTATTGGGCTCCGTTTCCTATAACTATAGAAAAGTGATAAAATGTGAATTACTGTAAGAAAAGTTGTAACTACATCTAAAGATGCCATTATTTTTATCAACATACAAGTGTATGCTACTCTTCCCTAGAAAAAAAATTGAAATTAACAAATTTCAAAGATTATACGACCGTATTTGTGTGTTGTTTCTCGCGTTACTTTTCGCGTCCGAAGTGCATAACGCTGACTAATTTATAGATAATCGTCACCGGCAAATTCGTAATTTTTGCTTTAAAATAACAAAGAACATCGACCAATAAGAATAGTGAGAAGAAAATGCCGAGAACTATAAGTATTTCTGTAGCAGGTGTAAGAACACTGTCGTTATTTTGGTTTCCCATTTCGTAACGCACATTTTAGATGGTTTAATCTGCTTTGTTGTAAAAGAATTCTTTGCAACAATATGCAAATACAAACTCTCGCGAGATGTTCAAACAGGTAAATCAGAGATGATTTACATTCTTGTTTTGTTCTTCGTAATAATTAAGTTAGAAAATGACGTTATCGTTATGCGTTACATTTCACACGAAACAGAAGTCCATTTATTTATTAAAATTGTTTTTGTCGTTAAGTTCTAATCATTTCAAGTCATACGTGAAACATGTGACTAACATGTGATCACGCCCTTACAGCCGGATATACGAAATACTCGGTCTAAACATTGTATTTGTTTCCAACGGGATGTTAGCAAACATAATATGTAGGCTTGTTTCGTCTTGTTTAAAAAAGGAAAATACAATTTTCAAAGAGATTGCGCCGGGGGTCTATTATTTTTCCTATGTGCATAATGTTACATACGGTCTTGTGTGAAAATAAATGCCCAATGACTTGACAAAATCGATTTCAGATTTGACTGACGTTTTAACACACTTCGTTTCCCAATAACGATGTAAAGGGTCCTTGGAAAATTCAATCGAAATTACGTCTCCTATTATGGTGCCGATGTTCGTTGGATTGATTTAGCTTCAGCAGTAAATATTACTGGATATTTTAGGTGAATAAAGATAATTTAATAAAAAATACATGTTAATGTACCGTTACACTTGGAATGTACAAAGTTGGTATCTTTGTCACAATTTTTCATTAAGGCGCAACTTTGTTTTTTGAGATTTGACCTTTTTATAAGGGGCATAACCCCTGTTTTAGGTTTCTGAAAAGACAAAATCAGCTTTTACTATATAACCAAAGGTCCTAGACCCATGGGGTCTTCAGCAATGACATTGGGGACTAATGACCTTGACAAAGGTCAAAAGGTCAAAGGTCAAGGTCATGCCCCATATAGCGAATTATGTGTTTTTGACCTTATTTAAAGGATTTTCAGTGTGTTTTAAAGCTTTTCAATATATTCTACGTCTATTTGAACATATATTTTACATTATAAAAGGAAAGACCTCTCAATTGTTCAAGAACAATTGACATTTTAATTAAATATTTTTTTTTTATGAAATGAAATGCATTAATCACTAACAAAATTGATAACACTTTCTGTTGTGAAACAATAAAACTTCCAGTTTACGTTTCTAAAAATAGACAAATCAATTATAACTGACCTTGAAATGTCGTTTGCGCAAATAATATTGTGGAACGAAACTTGTGTTTAAAACCAATTACACAATAAGTTCGTTTCCCTTATTTGTCATCATTCTGTAAGATGCATCATCTCATAGAAATAGACTTGTCCAAATGTGGACAGGGTAAAGGCATCAAGTTGAAGTACTGAATATTAACAAATCATTTGGAATTTTCTTGTTTCATAGATAATAAAAAAATTATCGTCCACTTGGATAAAAAACAGGAATGCGAGACAACAGATTAACCAGATAATCTCGTTTTCCAGTGGACGAGTCTATTAGGTTTTTGACACGTGTGTTGAAACTTATTTTCGTACGACGTTTTTACATTTTTTTTTTTATCAGTTTTCGTGCTTGAAGATCATTATTCACCAAGTTTTCTGGAATTGATAAAGAGCTACATGAATTTATTTTTCTTGTTTCTGAAATGACGATTTAATTTCGTCTTTGTCCATGCACCCCCCTTTTTTTACTGTAAATTATTAGACAATGTCATGCGATGTTTATTACAGTTGAGCAATATTATTTCATCGAACTAAAATTGAAGAATTGATGATAAAATAGCACAACAAACATATTGTTAGAAAGGTGAAATATATATTGATTTTGCATATTTTTCTGTCTTCAAAGATGATTTTTTTTCTTTTTTTTTTCCCGACCGACCGACCGACCCGACTTTTTCATGGGGAAAATCCGTAAACCATCAAATTAAAAAACCGTGGCCTTAGAGGTGCAAATCTCGACAGTTTCCAAGTTCTCAAACAGGAGGGGTGGGGTGACCGCAGGAACTCCCCCTATATTTCATTTAATTTAGAGGTGGGAATCTCGACTGTTTCCAAGTTCTCAAACAGGAGGGGTGGGGTGACCGCAGGGACTTTCATTTGATTTTTTATATAGTCCCATACACGAGAATATATGGTTAAGGGGTGAGGATCTCGACCGTTTCCAAGGTTTCAAACAGGAGGGTGTACATTAAGGGTATATAGTGACCATAGGGACTCCCCTATGTTTCATTTGATTTGTTATATTGTCTCATTCATGAATACACCCGCGAAATCGCGGGCATTCAGAGCGTATTTGAAAGGATGTAAAGTGTTGTAAGAAGAATTTTGTAAAAGATTTAATGACTTGAGAATACCAGGAACAGTATCAAAAGTCATAGGTACTTGGGGACAGGAAAATGTTTTTTTTAATCCTCCTCCTTTATTTCCAAAATTCCCATTTTTTGTTTTCTATTAATTTCATTATGAACATTCATTTAGTGTACATGTATTATGAACATTCCAGTCAGGAGGCTGTAATTCAGTGGTTCAGTGATATTTGTTTTTCATTCTTTTTTTGTACATAAATAAGGCTGTTAGTTTTCTCATTTGAATTGTTTTACATTGTAATTTCGGGGAATTTTATATCAGACTATGCAGTATCGGCTTTTGCTTATTGTTGAAGGCCGTAAGGTGACCTTTAAATGTTAATTTCGGTGTCATTTTGGTCTCTTGTGGAGAGCTGTCTCATTGGCATTCAACCCACATCTTCTTTTTTTGTAAAACATTTAGTGACTTGAGAATTGCAGAAAATGTATCAAAAGTCATAGGTAATTTGGAACAGGATAATTGTTTTCTAGCCCGGCTCCTCCTTTTTCCACAAAAAACAATCCTTTTTTTTTTTTTTGTTCTCTATTAATTTAAATGACACATGAATAATTTTAGCGCTTATCTGTATATTATGAACATTCATTAATGGGGGGTCAGGGCAGAGGCTGATTTAGGGGACCCGCCCCCCCCTTTTCTGGAAAATAATTGGTTGCTTATATAGGGAATCACTAAAGCATGACCGGAGCGGGCCCCTGCGTATGAAAATTTCTGCCACTGCGGAGCGGCCCTGATCCCAATATCCCGGGCTTAAAAACATGAAATCCCGAGGTTCTGAATTTATTATACAACTTAAATATCTCAACATCCTGAATTTCGAAAAAAGAAATCCCGGATCCCGAAATGGTCAATCCTGAAATTTCGATCTTAAAAACACCCGTTCCAGACGTCCCGAAAGTGTATTTTCTTTTAACACTCATTTACAGTCAATTCTCAGTTTAATAATTGATCTACAGCGGTCATTGATATATTATTCAGACCCTCTCTATTAAAAAACCCTGAGACTGCCGTGGATAGTAAACTTAAAAATGATATCAGACAGAAAATACACTTTATTCGTAGTACCGGTATATGTACTTGTTTCAAAGTAAAAAGAACCAGATGCTCCGCAGGGCGTAGCTTTATACGACCGCAGAGGTTGAACCCTGAACAGTTGGGGCAAGTATGGACATAACATTCAAGCTGGATTCAGCTCTAAATTTGGATTGTGATTAAATAGTTGACACAACATAGGTTTCTGACACAGAATGAATGTGTTCTAAAGAACTTAAAATTTTTGTTTTCTCTTAGAGCAATTCACTATGCTGTTGAATATTAATCCTCTCAAAAAAATGTTTGAAGAAATTTTCTTTTTTATTTATGAAATTTCAAATGAGAAAAATTGAACCCAATTTTTTTAATCACATCCCCCTTTCCCTTATTCCAAAACTAATCTCAATTAAAATTTCTAATGGAGTTTGCAACAATAACTACTCATTTAAATACATCATAAAATATTAAGATGTAAAAAAACTGCTTGTTCTCACTGAATGGTAAAGATTATTTTAATTTATCAGTTGGTAGTAAAAAGTGAATATACATTGTATATTGTATATAACAAAGATTTAAGTTGATTCTGGACAAAGAAAGATAACTCCAATTAAAAAAAAATCTTGCTATTGCACAATATTTTGCAATTAGATATTTCTTGCTTACTATTCTGGACAAAGAAAGATAAATCTAATTAAAAAAATATTTGCTATTTCACAATACTGTGCAATTACATATTTCTTGCCATTGCGCAATACTGTGCAATTGAAAAGACTTGCTATTGCACAATACTTAATATAATAATTTTAGATCCTGATTTGGACCAACTTGAAAACTGGGCCCATAGTAAAAAATCTAAGTACATTTTTGGATTCAGCATATCAAAGAACCCCAAGATTTCAATTTTTGTTAAAATCAGAATAAGTTTAATTTTGGACCCTTTGGACTTTAGTGTAGACCAATTTGAAAACAGGACCAAAAATGAAGAATCTTCATACACAGTTAGATTTGGTATATCAAAGAACCCCATTTATTCAATTTTTGATGAAATCAAACAAAGTTTAATTTTGGACCCGGATTTGGACCAACTTGAAAACTGGGCCAATAATCAAGAATCTAAGTACATTTTTAGATTCAGCATATCAAAGAACCTAACTGATTCATTTTTTGTCAAAATCAAACTAAGTTTAATTTTGGACCCTTTGGACCTTAATGTAGACCAATTTGAAAACGGGACCAAAAGTTAAGAATCAACATACACAGTCATGACAGTTAGATTCGGCATATCAAAGAACCCCAATTATTCAATTTTGATGAAATCAAACAAAGTTTAATTTTGGACCCTTTGGGCCCCTTTTTCTGTTGGGACCAAAACTCCCAAAATCAATACAAACCTTCCTTTTATGGTCATAAACCTTGTGTTTAAATTTCATAGATTTCAATTTACTTATACTAACGTTATGGTGCGAAAACGAAGAAAAATGCTTATTTGGATCCCTTTTTGGCCCCTAATTCCTAAACTGTTGGGACCTAAACTCCCAAAATCAATACCAACCTTCCTTTTGTAGTCATTAACATTGTGTTTAAATTTCATTGATTTCTTTTTACTTAAACTAAAGTTATTGTGCGAAAACCAAGAATAATGCTTATTTGGGCCCTTTTTTGGCCCCTAATTCCTAAACTGTTGAAACCAAAACTCCCAAAATCAATCCCAACCGTTCTTTTGTGGTCATAAACCTTGTGTCAAAATTTCATAGATTTCTATTAACTTAAACTAAAGTTATAGTGCGAAAACCAAGAAAATGCTTATTTGGGCCCTTTTTGGCCCCTAATTCCTAAAATGTTGGGACCAAAACTCCCAAAATCAATACCAACCTTCCTTTTGTAGTCATAAACCTTGTGTTAAAATTTCATAGATTTCCATTCACTTTTACTAAAGTTAGAGTGCGAAAACTAAAAGTATTCGGACGACGACGACGACGACGCCAACGTGATAGCAATATACGACGAAAATTTTTTCAAATTTTGTGGTCGTATAAAAACGCAAACCGGAGGTCTAATCTGACTTAAATTTCGTCTAATGACGGATATAAGACAGAAAATACACTGTATTCATAGTATTAATGTAAGTTCAAAGTATTACAGAAAATGCAAACCGGAAGTCTGATCTGACTTAAAATTTCGCCCAATGACGGAAACATATCTGGACGTTTTTTTCTCGTTTTTCACCCAAAATAACTCAATCTGAATAATCATATGAATGGATGACAAATGCGATTATGCACTGTACCCATAGGACACAGAGGCATGATGATTAATTTATTGTGGAAAGAAGAGAAGCGACACCCAAAATGAGGTCTTCTCGTTTAATAGTATAGATATGTGGTTTAAGGGTGGGGATCTGGACCGTTTTCAAATTCTCAAACAGGAAGGGGTAGAGTGGCCCCAAGAACTCCACCTATATTTCATATGATTTGTTAATTTGTCCCATACTTGAATAAATACGGTGGCCTCCCCCTATATTTCATTTGATTTGTTATATTGTCACATACATGAATGTATATGGTTGAGGGGTGGGGATCTCATCCGTTTCAAAGCTATTAAACAGGAGGGGGTAGAGGGGCCCAAAGGACGCCATCTATATATCATATGATTTGCTTACATTCAGGTATTATATAATCTAGTTGCACTATTTGTGAAAATAAAGTAAGAAACTTCCAGCTACTTTCACTTAGAAAAAAATACCCCTTCAAAATTGCAGTAATATGTTTACACTTTAAAAGCATCTTACAGGCATTATCAACATTTATCACTGATAAGGAAAATTTATACTGTGACCAGGAACATATATTGTTAGATATACTGTTCCCAGCTGTCATATTGTATTGGATTTTGTCATTAAAAATTGTCAAAAAGTAATTTTGAGTTTCTGTATAAAATATTTTCTGCTTTTTCTTTCTATTGCCTTTATATTTTTGTGTTCATATTTATTAAATTTTACCATGCATAACAGGGCCGTAAATTGCCTGCCCTGTAAAGGGAGCAATTTATTACTTTTGGACCCATTTCATGCAGAAAAGGATATTTTTTCGGACCTTTTCCTTGTACATGTTGTATGCAATGTAGCTCCCCAGAATACACGACTTGTTAAAGATTTGTTTTTGCTTAATCCTGCTTCTTTACAAGCTATTTTTACTTAAGTTTAGGGGAACATTTCGCAAAGACTTAAAATGAAAGCCCCCTGAAGTTGGTCATTTTTTGTGGTTTATCCGGCTTATTTGGCTGTCCAAATCAAACTAATTTTGACTTAGTTTCAAAGACACAATTTTCAAACCTTAAGGGGGCTCGTGGGTCTAAATCGAAATTTTTATTTAATATAGGACTTCGCTATATTTTTCTATAAATGAACTTTATCTTATACTTAAAGAAAAATGAAATAAAAAAATGGGGTCACCGTTCATTTACGGTCACAATCTGCCATCGAAAGAAGCATACATTTTTGTTAATGTCCTTTTTTTCTGTTGAACTAATACAGTCCCTGTAACGTAAAAGTTAACACTTATTTCGTTCGGGAATCGTACGTACAGCGTTCGGTAATCGTTCGTATAGAGTTCGGTCATCGTTCGTACATCATTCGTATAGCGTCCGTACAACGTTCGGTCAGCGTTCGTTCATCGTTCGTTCATCGTATGGTAAATGTCACCGTTGATGGTTTTGTATAACGTATGGTTCATGGTATCGTTAATCGTTTTATTTGTCGTATGGTTTATGGTACGGTTGAGCGTTTCGTTTATCGTATGGTGTGTGATATCGTTTAGCGTTTCACCAATCGTATGGTATATCGTTTTGTTAAGCGTCTGATATACACGTATGTTAGGGTTTTATTTCAGAAAGTTATTTCAATTATATAGTTATGAGTTAAAGTGATTTAATATAAAAAGATGCGGGATAAAAAAAAAACAATTATTAGTTTGGATTGGATTAAATCTCTAACTAATATCATTATGGAATATATAAAAAACGAATGGGAAACGTTTCCTCCAATCACATTTTGACATGAATAACATGAGACCAAATACCGCGATATAAGTCAGGCTCTCTATGTCTCTCTCTCTCCTCCGCCAAACATTTCTCTGATCCAAATATTTCCTTGACACAATAAATTATAAAGAATGTTCTATAAATGAGGCTTTATATGAAGTACATGTTTCATATCTAAATGTATTAAAAAAAGACAACACATTCATGGTATTTGTTCTCCTCAATGTGAGAGTCTGATATAAATCGAAAACTGCCAGGGGTATATAAAAATTCGTTGAAGATATCTATGGGACCAGCGTCGCTTGTGATTCCTGCTGTCGGTGTTAAATCTGCTTTTTTTTACTGTAAAAAGTGCTTAAGTCCATTATGAGTAAAATACAGAATTAAAAAATAACTCTACCCTTTTTATATTTCTTTATTTTAGAGGTAAGGTTCTGGTCAAGTTCCACTTATTCTGTCGCAAATCATTTACCTAAATAACCAATCTATTGTATTCTAAAAGAAGTTGATTTGTTCTTTGTACGAATACATGAAATATTTCTCACTGGATGTTATGTTTGCAATCGATGATCAAATACAAATCTACAGTATTTATATGAAAGAGACTAAATAATATTTTTTTATTATTATTCTACACATATTTGAAGGATCGAAATAATCAGTTCTACAAATGGATGTTATTTAAAGACTTGACATTTTACAATTATCACATGCATCCATGAAATTTTTTATCGACGCACCAAACTTTTCCCTTTCATCGTGCATAGCTCATTTTCCGATTCACTTAAGGTTTCTAACGATCTTCTTACTTGTTCATTAAATTCTAAAATTAAAATCTCACAGAAATTGCAAAAACTTTTATTCTCCGGCTAGACTGCGTAAAAGATGAATACTGTTTTGTTTGTGTACACACAATGTTTTGAAGGCCGATATCCAGTTTCGCTAAAAAAGAATTAATTTGTGCCACAAGTTAATTACGCCAATTTCATTTTTTTGCATCACTTTATTGTAAAAACTGCAACATTCATTTGCGCCAATAAAACAATCATTTTTAATTGCGCAAATATTATAGACTTGTTTTCAAATGTTTCTTCTTAGTGCACTGAGGAGGTCCTTTTCCGGTATTTACAGGTACAGGTACCGTAAACTGAAAGGACCTTCCTTAGTGCACTTAGAACAAAATAGTGCACTAGGGACCTGATGGAAAGATAGAATTGACACAAAAACATGGCATACGGAAGGAGAAGTACATAATTTCAAATTTCAGTAATTTTAGTAATTATAAAGTTATTTAACAGTTGAAGTCAGTATTCTAATGTAGTACGTGTAAATAGGTTAATCGTTTCGAGTTTAATATGACACAATTAATAATATTGAGAATGGAAATGGGGAATGTGTCAAGTTCCATTTATTGGCGCATTTCATATTATAAAAAAGAAGAGATGAGCGCGATTCAAACCTTTACAATATGACAAATTACACCTAACCGTTTTGACAAACCAGTAAATTCTTCGCCCGGGGATATACACCTGACAGTAATCTTCATTCAGTAACTTTACAATACCCAGCCGTGTCATTTCCGTATATTGTACATGTAGATAACACGTGTGATACATGTATATACACCAGAAATACCCATTCAAGTGATTTTTAATTTTAGAAGAACTCCATATCGGGAACATAAACATAAATTAAATAATATGTAAAAAATGTATTAATAATTTCAAATTGTTTATTAAATGCTCCTAGGTATATGTATTTGTAAACTTATGTTAATTCGTTTTTTCATGTATCTTTTTTTTTTTTTTTTGCTTCAATTACTTTTTTTTATCTTATTGACTTATTCGTAAATCGAAAAACGCACAAATCTGAATACTGTGTCATCTTTTGTTTTACATTGTTTACCGGTTAAAGGTCGTATTCATTTAAAGAGCTACTGTATATATTAGCACTTCAACGCAAAGCTAGATGCATGGTTAATATTAGTTTACGCCGTATCTTATTTTTCTCAAGAAACCATTTTTTTTCTTCATCTTTCTCAAGTAAAACCAGACTTTGAGTTTTCTATCCTGAATGACAAAATCTCGGAAAAGTTTGTGTCGCATTCTATGCAATAATAAATCATTGCGCATTTGCTCTCGTTGTTTTCTACTGTAATGTATCCTATCCAAAATAAAATTGGAAAAATTTGCATTTGTTTTCATCTCATTACAGATTAGAAAATAAAAACGATCCTTACTTAATTGCCTTATACATGGTAAATTCTAAAACATTTCTTCTACCTCGTATTTATTTGATAAAAGTCGATTGAGTAGGTTCTCCGTTCTTGATTACAAATTGTCAAAGTTAGTATGGCGTCACATTTGTCAATTATACATGTTACGTC
Organism: Mytilus galloprovincialis; assembly: GCF_965363235.1. Lineage (NCBI taxonomy): Eukaryota > Metazoa > Mollusca > Bivalvia > Mytilida > Mytilidae > Mytilus > Mytilus galloprovincialis. The sequence continues at coordinate 96,132,301 of NC_134842.1, forward strand.
TTGCGACGCAATACCGTGCGTAACGTCTGAAGATTTTTTAATAAAACGGAAACTTAAGTGAGTATGGTCTAGTAATGATCAAGATACTTGCAGTTCATTTATAATAGACCAAGAGGACAAAGATATCTTTTAAGTTTTGAGTTCTAGTTCTGTTAATATACTGTATCATATGAGTTTTTTGCCGATTCCCGCCGTACCCTTTCCTTTGAGGAAAGAAACCCTTTCCAGGCGGCCATTATGACGTCGTTGAAACACCGTGAAATTACGGTTACGTTTGTTATTACCTCCCCTGAAACTGTTGGATATGCCCTTAAATTATATTTTTCTCGTTGGGTTGCTTGTCCATTAATTGACGTTTACGCTAATTAAGAATCGTGCATAATCATACTTTAACCAAACTTCACAGAAACAATAAATTCAGGATCTTTTGGAATCATAGATAAAGCCAATAATGATTGGCCCGACTATTTACCTTACATGAAATTCATAGGCAGAACTACAAAAGAGAGAATCCCTCCCCCCCCCCCCTCCTACCCAAATTCCTTTAGAATATTAGAATAAAAAAAAATCTGAATCAAATGTATAGTTTTTTTTTTTTTTTTTTATTAGAATGTCATTGAGGACTTTTTCATAAAACGATGTTAGAGAATATAATTATTTTAAGACAACTCGTGCTTTATTTAAAACCTTCAAAACACGATGCTATATCTTCATCATTATGATTTTTGGCCGGACAAATAGCGAAAAACTGTTAAAATGCTATTTGTCCGACTTGCCGGATGAATAGACATTTTTTACTATTTGTCCAGCTAGCCGGACGAATAGCCACTGCCTTAAAAGACAATGTACCTCTAAGTAGTAAAACTTTAAGATTGATATTCTTTAAATTGTATAGCTTTCTTATTCTGGCTTTCTCCTCAATTTTTAAATTATATTAAGAATCACGTTTTTACGCCAGATCTTTTATCATTTGTTAAATCAAAGACATGTAGTACATGTATTCTATTTTCCGGGATAAATTATTCACAATGATAAAGAAAAAGGGATGATTTAGAAATTGGCATTTTGTGTATACACAGGTCTATCTATTGGTGAACACTATAATAATATGTGACCCACTAGCTGTCCTTATGTGTTTTTGTTGTTTGATTGCTGGCTCGTTGTTGTTAAACCCACTATGATCTCCTACAGTTTCAATATATATTTCCCTTAAGACTTTGCTCAGAGGAAAGTGATAGAATAGATTTGTATATACATTTTAGCGTTTCACTTTTCAATTTTTAACTCCCCAAAATTGTATTTTAAACTATTAATTTTGAAGACGTGTGTTATCTAAACGAAGTCTAAATGGTCACCAACTTACCAGTTTATTGTTTCCCTATTTGGCACAGACCTAAATATAAACCTCATTATAAATACAATTTAATTGGTCGCAGTAAGTTCTATTGATCACAAAACAAATCCACGTTTTTTTTAAATATGAAAAAAAAATAATATTTATTTTTTTTACTTTAAACTTATGCATGGCGGAAAAGAAATATTTGAAAACGATAGATGCAATGGGCATGCAGCCTTGCAAATGATTCCAGAACATAGAAAATACACAAGAAAATTTATCAGTACACTATTGTATCAAAATGTGTTTGGTGTTCATTTTACAATATATTTGTTTAAGAATTTAGTGTTTTCTTATTCATTCTGACATCTGTGTCCATGGATCTGAACAAGAAATTGCGAAGACGTTATGCTTACCTGTTTACCTTTTATTTAAAAAAATGATGAAAACATGTTTCAACAGAATATTTTATATGTATAAAATTATTTAATTTTTGTTTGTCTTTGCGAAAACAAAATGGCCCTAAAGCTAAATGTCATCGTCAGCATGTATAATGGAAGGCGATAAACACTTTAGAATATACACCACCTGCTGGATCTTTTTACCTGGGCCCAGATCTTGTTACGTAACAAGTATGAATGTAAAATTCTCGATATGGTATATTCAGTCGAATATACACGATATCTCTGGGCTAGGGTATTTAAGGTATTTTGATCTCATAATGTAACATGTAAATGTATTTGTGCTTTATGTAAAAAAAATGTATTTGACCATTTTATTTTCAAAACTTCTTTAAAATGAGTTGACTTTGAGCATTTATTTATTTTCAAAACCGGGTACAAATCACTGATTTCCAATTTTAGACCAATCTCATTATTATCAGTAGTGGGCAAAGTATTTAAAAAAAAATTGTATTTAAAAACGTATTTAATCACTTAATTAGTTATACCATGGAAGTATTATATTGACAGGAACTACAACGATTAATTAGCATTTATTAATAACCCAGGTAGCCTTGTAGAAAAGATATGGAAACTGTCTAATAAGTAGGCTTCCTTGCTTAGTTTGTATAAACATGGATTCAAGCTTTGTAAATAACATTGACATCTTCAAACAATATAGAGGCATATTTTAATCTGTATATATTATATTTAAATTTGATTGGACATTATCCCAATTACAATTGTAAAATATATAAACTAAGCAAGCAAGCTAACCAAAGTTTCGCTTTACATGCATAAGGAAATTAGCTGTAAAGCCAACATACAAATAGCCGCTATATCATGAGAAGAGACCACGATAAAATTTGAAAGTTAAACAAATCTTAGTTTTCACGAGAACGAATATTTTGTTAAAGCGTTGAAGTGATCAGATCATCAATGACATAATTTTAAAAATAAGACGACAAGGTTGAAAATAGTTCTAGACGTCTTATAGCAAGAAAGTCTCCTCACTCAGCTTGTGGTGTTGTGTTGGTGGAGGATAGAGGCACATCGACTTACAATTGACTATTTCTCTGCGGTTACAATTAAAGCTCGAGTTCGAAATCAACACTAGGGAGATACCATTAAATGTTTACAGGGTAGGGGTGGGGGAGTTGTGGCCAAGATGAAATATGCTGTCAGACAAACTTTTTTGTGCATGTGACTTCATATTTGAAAAGGGATAAGAAGTGTCTTACTTGATAAGTTCTGCATTGCATTTAAAACATCCATTGCAAGAATATCGTATAATTAGAAATCATTGTCCGCTGTTGGAAGTTTAGTTTTGCCATTTTTCGTGCTTGTCATAAGACGATATTGCAGGGGTTTCGATTGTTAAACTAGTTAAATCAAATAACGAACATATTCCATCTCAACATGAGAAAGAGTGGCTCATTTACATTAATTTTATCAATGATTATCGTTTATAAGATGTTGTACTTTCAATGCTATTTATAAACGTTTGGTATAAAAAATTTAAATTGTTCATCTTAAAAAGTATTCAGAAGACAATGGGACATATCGAAGAATCTTTGAGTTCTGACGAAAATTATAGTGTTTTTTTCTATCTTTCCACAAAGTATATAAAAGTACCAAGCGTTTTTCTCAACTTTGACAACCTTATTCTGTAACAGATCTTGGCCGATTTTTTCAACGGCAATTTTCAAAGTGCTTAGACTATTACAGTGCACCGTTACGATTCAAATACGATTTAATGGTATAGAAAAACCTTGCAGCTGACTAACTATTGACAAAAACATGCTACATTTGAGAAAAATGGCTGTAAAGATTTTACATATATCTGCCGTCGCCATATTGGGATAGTCGTAATTCCAGTTACGGTTATCAGTTTAATACAAGTGCAGTTGAGTAAAATGGTGCAGTTATTCAAATGCAGATTTAAATATTATCAATATTAAACCCAATACCGCAAGCAGCTATGGTCATCTTGGTGAGGATAGTATTCACTATTTTGTAAGTGCCCTTTTATCAACGAAGCAAGAGAAATATTGTTTTCAAAATTAGAAAGATCTACTATATAAAAAAGAAGATATTGTATGATTGCCAATGAGACAACTATCCACATAAGACCAAAATGACACAGACATTAACAACTATAGGTCACCGTACGGCCTTCAACAATGAGCAAAGTCCATACCGCATAGTCAGCTATAAAAGGCCCAGATAAGACAATGTAAAACAATTCAAACGAGAAAACTAACGGCCTTATTTATGTAAAAAAAAATTAACGAAAAACAAATATGTAACACATAAGCAAACGACAACCACTGAATTACAGGCTCCTGACTTGGGACAGGCACATACATAAATAAGGTTTATCCATTTTGCTTTTATTAGCTGGTGACGGCGACTTATATCAGAAATACACTAAGATTAAGAACATCTATACTATTAAACGAGAAGACCTCATTTTGGGTGTCGCTTCTCCTCCTTCCACAATAAATTAATCATCATGCCTCTGTGTCCTATAGGTAACATGTATAGTCGCATTTGTCATCCATTCTTATGATCATTCAGTTGGGGTTATTTTGGGATAAAAACGCAAAAGAATGCGTCCGGATATTTTCCCGTCATTGGACAAAACTTTAAGTCAGATTAGATTTCCGGTTTGTGTTTTTCTGTACTTTGAACATACAAAGACTATGAATAAAGTATATAAATTTGCTTTCTGCATGTATCATCCTTGCTTAACGTGTTTCAGTTTGGGTTATTTTGGGTGGAAAACGAAAATGAATAACATTTGCTATTTAGGGAGCTACCATTTGATTTTTATGGGGGGGGGGCTAGGATGAAAAATTTTGTCCTGCATTTTTTTTTAGCTGTAATCTCTGTCCTGCCTTTTTATTTTTCACTCTAATCGGTCCTGCCTTTTTTTTTAGTTGATCCTGACTTTTTTTTACCTTAATTGTCGTCCTGACTTTTTTTTTCGCAAGTGTCACATCCTGCCTTTTTTTTTTACTCAAAACTCCTGTCCTGCCTATTTGTTTCAAATTTCATGCTAGCCCCCCCATAAAAATCAAATGGTAGCTCCCTTACTATCAATAAGTTTACAGTGGCGGATCCAGAACTTTTCATAAGGGAGGGGGGCACTGACTGACCTAAAAGGGGGGGGGGCGTTCCTCTCATGCTTCAGTGATTCCCCATATTATATAATCAACAATTTTTTTCAACGCCCCCCCTGGGATCCGCCTATGGTTTACTATCAACGGCGGTCACTGCGGATATATTTCTGTATACATACATTTACTATGAATAACTATTTGTTATAATTTACTATAAATTCCAATGGTTATCTTGGGGGGGGGCTCTTTACTATTCATGGCGTTCACTGATGTATATATATATATATATATATGTAAGTACCTTTGACTTTTGATACCTCTCCTGATATTCTCTGTATAGTAATTAAAGTATATATGCATTTTCATAGAGTACAGATAAACAGAAGGTATACAAATCGGTATTTGGAAAGTAGGGGGAGGGCAAAAAAATGTGCCCTGTCCCTAAGTACCTTTGACTTTTGATATCTCTCCTGAAATTCTCCAGTCAGTATATTTTTTATACAGTTTACATACGCTCTATTTCCCCGCGATTTCGCGGGTGTGTTCTAGTTCAATTAAAATTCGGAATTCCTACTTCTCAACTCTTCACTCTAGTTCAGTTTTATATATTACTCTTATACGTTTTGTTTTTGAAACAATGCTATATTTTGTGAAAAGACAAGCACAATAACCCCAAAGCGAATTGCGAGAAATGGTTTCGTATTTCGTTTTCGTTAAAGAAAAAAAATACTAATAGTTTATGTAAAATAACGACTCTCGTACGGTGTTGCGTTTATATCCTTTGAATGCATTGGTGCATTTGAATGCAAACAATAATGACCATAAAATGTCAGATTTGGGAGATCAGAAAGTAACCTAACAACTAAACAATTGAAAACCTAGAGATCAATGTTTAACATTCGCCAGCAATGAGCATTTTTCATAAATAAAACATGATTTAGGTGAATACTTTGTGAGTAAAGAAAAAGTGACTACTGTCCATAGATTTGTTATTAACCCCAGATGCTTGATGGGTACAAATTAGTATTCAGGAATTACCACTTTGCATTACACCACATTACAACAGAAATTAGAAAATACATGTAGGGACTCGAAGTTATTCTAAGACATTGCTATTTTCCTGTTCTATGTAGATTTTTTTCTGGCAAACACGGTTTTATAAATGCTGACAGGCACCGACCATTGAAAAACAAGCGATCTGTTTAAAATAAGAAATGAAAATAATTGTTCTTTTTATGGCAAATAAGAAAAATGATCGTTTGATTTGAAATTGTTTGAAATTATTCAGAATAGATTGAAATAGATAAAAATAACGTATTTTAATGTGAAAAGGCTAGACTTTAATTTGTGTCGTAGGTATGTGATTGAATGGTTTTGTTTACAATTATTTCCCATTATTTCCCTAGTGAAAATCTGCAATAATTATTGTTTCATCATGTTGTTTGATTTTCACATTTTAACAAAACTAAGAATATGACGGATGAATTTATAGTTAGCTGTTTAATGTCCAGTGGCAACTATTAGATGTATCATTAGGAGGACATTTACAATGTTATACTAACATTAGATGTATGTGTCATTATATGTTGTGTCACATACTATAAATATGTAGTTTTATGGCAATAAAGATTTGAATTGAATTATAATACGTTATTCTGATTGGCTACACTGCAGTCTTGCGTTATTCCGTAATCAATTTCATTACACAATACAATGTATAATTCAAGATAAGACATGGTCCCACAATAGAGTGCACAGGTAAATTAAATAAAAACTTGATAAAAAATCGTGTTTTCATAATCCTAGCTAAAAAAATGTATTTATAAGTATTGAATGCTTCTTTTTGTAACTTCATAGGGTTATAAAAGCGTTGACCGTGCGCACATTTTTAGAATGTACTTCGATCAACACTTTTACACCCCAATGAAGTTACAAAAAAGCATTCAATAATTAAAATAAATATGAACAAGGACATCCTGTGTTATGCAAACATGTGTATTTCGGCACAAGCGCTGACCTATAGACCGTGTGTATCATATGTATATTTAGGGTGGGTTGCTCAGAATTAAGGAGGTATAAATACAGGAAAATAAAGAAAAAAAAAATACAAAATTAGAATAGTCTAAGAGTATAACGGGCAAAATAAAGAACAGAGGACGCTGACTGACCTAAAAGGGAGGGGGCGTTCCAGTCATGCTTCAATGATTCCCTATATAATCAATCAAATGTTTCCCACGAAAAGGGGGGGGGGCTGGATCCGCCTATGTTGATGATTGTTTAAAGTAAAGGGCATTTATAGGTAAAATAATACACAATCGTTTGTACATTGGTAGGGATTTATGTTTGGAGTTGATGAGGCACATAATGAGTAATTGTTTTTGTTTGAAATTTCTCGAATTTTTTTTTTTTTTCGTCTGATTTTAAAATGAATAAAAAAATCTATAATACAAAACTAAATGGTTTAATTACGACATATACATGTATAGATAAAACTGCTATTCAGTCGATTTTAAAAGACATGCTCTAAAAGAAAATACATATAAAAATATTTAACAATCTTTTTGAACAAAAAGTCAACCTTAAGACACGGAATATATTTTTGTAAGAACATTATATTAATTCCGACTTTCATCTAAAATAACTTGAATTGTTCATTTGAAAAAAAGGGTGATACCTTAGGCTATTTTCAAAAAAATGTTGATTGATCCGAATTTTACGCATGTTATCACCTATATAAAAAGATTTAACAGAACACAATTCATGTTTTATATTTTAAAAAAAAACATATACGCTAAACGAAACTATGCACGCCAAGAAACGATGTACGCTAAACGATACGATATACGCTAAACGAAACGATGTACGCTAAACGATACGGTATACGCTAAATGAAACGATTAACGCAAAACCATAGGATATACGATAAAAGGGCGCTTATGTTATCGTTTATGGTATGGTTTATGGTACATGGTTTCGTTCGTACATCATTCGTTCAGCGTCCGTACAACGTTCGGTCAGCGTTTCGTTTGCATTCGTACACCGTTCGGGAAGCGTACGTACATCGTTCGGGCATCGTCCGTACATGGTTTGGGCATCGTTCGTATTGTTAACTTTTACGTTACACGGACTGTAGGAGAAACAAGAGTAATATCGAAATAAAAAAAGAACTAAATTACAGAAATCGCTTAAATTTTACAATTATTTAGTTTATGTACAACTTATTCGAAAACAACAATAAAAAATATAGGTCACCGATGAGTTAAAAAAGATATTTCAATTTTAATGCCAAAAAATGGCATTTTTGCACCAAAGGGAGATAATTTGGAGCTTTTTCAATGATATCTACATTTTAAAAGTCACCTAGGGCCAACACGAATTGGTTTTTTGGAAAGATTTTTGTACCATATGATAAAGTAACAACTACTAAAGGTAATAAATAAAATTTGTAATGAAAAATAAATGTTTAATTTTTTCTGAAAATTTTATACCCGCGAGCCTCCTTAAATGAAAATGCATACCCAATAACTCATAACTTTATCTAACAAGTTCAAATTATTAAAACGTAGCAATGTTTGTATACACTTAAAAGTTTTATTCTGGCTTTATCAAATGCTAAGGTGATTTTTTCTGACTGGACGAATCCCATCTTTTTAGCACTTCTATGCATTCAATATTGCCAACATTGTCACTTCTATGTATGCAGATGCAATAGTATAGCATTTCACAACAACTACAATGTTTTTTGAAATCTTAATTGTGTACCACTGAACTGCAGGCTAGGGCCATTTTCCATTTTTTTTAAACAGTACTGTTGGATTTTTAAGTTTTTTGTTAAGAAGTGTGGACTGCAAAAATTTTTAATTTTAGATTTTTGTTTTAAATTTCCATTGATAAATTTCCCAGTTACAACTCTCATCACAGGGAAACAGGTACCAATAAAAAAAAAAAACAATATGATTTATGTAAACTGTGTGAAGCTTGTTTCCAAATCCTAAATTTGAAATATTTGTAAATTACATAAATAAATAGGTTTTAACTACAAAATGCAACATTTTTATTTTGGTTTTTTTACCATTACAATGATTATGTTGGTACACAAAAATTTATTTTTAATCGAAGACTACTACAATGTACTAATCCAATGAAATGTCCCATTTTAAGTGTTTAAATACATTAACTTTTATTTAAGTGGATAATTACTCATCAATTGAGGTGCTCCTGAATTGGAGGAAGATTCTCAAAACAGAATTTTTACAGAAAAAAATAAGGAGAGCTCAAGATACGATTATTTCACGAGAAACAGAAGGGAAATGTGTAAAAAAGTGTTTAAAGTCAAACTATTCATTTCTGGGTCTCCTTCTCTTCAATCTTAGAAAGATTTGTTGGGGGGTTTTCCACACTATAAAAACAAAATGAATGATGTGAGGGAATGTCACTCTGGTCAACCCTATAGGGGATTGACGACTTGAAGCCGTCTTTCAAAAAAAATGCATTTCTGTAAATTGGGGGATTTAATTCAGTGTTCTCCCCAGAAATTTTGGATAGCATCACATTTTGCGTAAATAAAAATAACTGTCTTTTTTTTAATTTCGTTTGTCGGGTCGCGTTGATGCTCTATTTCCTTCATATGTTTTAGTTTATATTGTTCAATTCATAACTGAGAATACAATTAAACTATAACCACAAAAACAGTTGGTTCAGTTTATGTTTTCTTTATTCATTTATAGTTACAGAATTATTTTTTTCCTCTTGTGCCAAATAAAAATAAATATGTGGTTTCAGTTACCCAACAATAAGTCAAATGAATGAATGGTTCATTATAGATCAACCTGTATATATACAAAACTAAATATCTAGTACACAAAATTAACTATTTTTTATAGTATATCAAGTAAAGATAAAGTAGCAAAAGTAGCAAAAAAAAAAAAAATCAATTTAAAAACTTTTTATGGCACTTAATGAATTAGTTCCAGTTGTTTCTTATTTTTACATTAAAATGATATGTATTTTTAACAAAGTTATCTAACAAATAGTCTGTTAAAGCGTAGTTTTCTCTCTTGGTATATTTTTTCTGTCTACTGTCCATCTGTTGTCATTATCGTGAAAATGCGGATTTTTGTCATATCTGGTCCGGTTCTGATCCGTAGTTTACACAAAAAATGTGCAATGGCGGCCGTAGAAAAATTTACGAAAATGAGTCCGAGAATAAACATTGTTGACAAGAGATTGTGAATGAATAAGACGCTTTTAATGCATTAAATGGATTAAACATAAACTTAAGCCAATTATGATAACTTTTTAAAGAAGTATTAAACTTATTTTAGCTCTAAACCAAAATTCTCGCTCTCGTATTACCGGAAGAGAAAGAAAGTAATTTTTGGAGAGTTTCACAAATAAACGACCTTTTTAAAAAAAAATTAAAATCGTTTCAATCTTTGAAGTTTCGTAATACAAAACGTAGATTTCGAATTGTTTTGTGATTGCATTTTTCCATGTCGAAATTGGTTATTGCAGACACGTGGTATTAGCTCATGTCACAAGTGTCAGCTTGGGATATTTGCATCCAAACAGTTATCACCCTGAGGGCAATTAACACCTAGCTATTTAATCTCTTAATTGCCTTTAGTGTCCGACTTAAACAGTTAAAGGGATTACAATTAAAGGTGATATAATTTTTATGATCATAATCGATAATAGATGAAAGTTCAAAATTGAGGACAAGTAAAATAGCATCTTCAAAATAATTATAGCGTCGCGGGAATTATTATAGCATCACGGTGAAAAAATATAGCGTCGCGGTACCGCGACGCTAAAACGGCCTGGGGAGAACACTGTTAATTAATACCTGAATCTTTTTTCTCTTGAGATGGATCTGCTGTGTTTGTCCCTTGAATATCTACAAGAACAATGTAAAGCTTAGAAGATATTAAATTCATTTGTCATACAATCTTTTTGTTTTTGATCAGGTTCTTAGATGAATGCCTGGGATTTCACGCCCAATTTATCTATTTTTAATAACCACATGGAAACGATACTTTCAAATGCCAATAAATTTTAATACCAAATATCATTAACCTAACATTAGCAGAACTTTCATCTTAAACTGACCTATCAATCAGAGAGCAGATTGCTCTGAGGGGTACGATTGCGATTGCTTTTATTGACACATGTGTACATGAAGCTGGATAATATTATTTTCAAAACTAATTCAACTGCACATGTAAAATGTAATTAACGTAAACTGAATAGTTACAAAATAGCCAATCCCGGATACAAGTGCAACAATGTACTTATTGTGTTTTATTTTTGTAATATCAATTCCAAGTTTACTTTCCACAGCAGTCACTAAGACTCAGAGTGGGAGAAGGTATTTCACTTCGTATCTTAACACTTATAATTTTTCCTACGTTAATTCTAGGAGGAACCCCATTCCTAATTCTTTAAATATTTAATTTCCTTTGGGTCAGTGGTCATGACTCTTTTCCTTACACATTCCTCGTTTTAAATTGCGATCGTCTTAAATATAATACAATGTTTATCCACAGAACAAGTTTATTTTTCTCATCGTGTTGTATAGTATTTAGATTCAGAATTGACAGCGTTTACTTCCGGAAGAGACACACCTCAAAACGATAATATGGAAGACTTCATTTCGCCTGAAAGGGTGTTGTGGTCTACTTTAATTTTAATTTAAATTATGCATATGATTTAAAATTATGCAAAAACAATAACCCTCAATAGCAGTTATACATAGAAAAGATCCCATGAGTTTTAAATTAATCAACTGAGTGGGGAATCCAGAGCAACCATTGAATCTAATATCCCTTGAAGTCAAGAAAACTATACCCATGCGCATAATTACCTAAACAAAACCTGAAGCAAGAACGTATATTAAATGCTAATTTAACGACCTAGATGGTTCTCTATTTCTTTATGGAAGTACAATATCAAATATCAGTTTCATAACAATGACATATAAAAACAAGAGGCTGTCACAACGACAGCAAACCGGATTTATTTACATTTATTTGTGTCCTGGCAATATCACAAGAACCATTACTGATGAATGGTGAAAGTGAAAATCATCAATATCAAATTTGACCTCCATTTTGTCATCAGTATCAACATTTTGAAATAATAATATTTGAAAAGCTTAGATTGAATGGTTCATGAGTAAATGCAACAACGTGAATGGAAACGCCATTTTACAATCTTTCAAGAACCATAACTCCTGAACAGTAAAAGTCAAAATCGTCATTATGGAACTTGACCTCTATTTTGTCATCAGTAACAACATATTAAAATTTCAAAAGCTTTGGTTGAATGGTTCGTGAGAAAATGCACGGACACGACGGGAAACACCATTTTTCAATCTTTCAAGAACCATAACTCCTGAACGGTAAAAGTCAAAATCGTCATTATTGAACTTGAACTCCATTTTGTCATCAGTAACAGCATATTAAGATTTCGGAAGCTTTGGTAGAACAGTTCATGCATAAATGCACGGACACGACTGGAAACTCCATTTTTCAATCTTTCAAGAACCATAACTCCTGAACGGTAAAAGTCAAAATCGTCATTATTGAACTTGACTTCCATTCTGTCATCAGTAACAACATATTAAAATTTGGGAAGCTTTGGTAGAACAGTTCATGAGTAAATGCATGGACACGACTGAAAACTCCATTTTTCAATCTTTCAAGAACCATAACTCCTGAACGGTAAAAGACAAAATCGCCATTATTTAACTTGACCTCCATATAGTTGTCAGTAATAACATATTAAAATTTTAAAAGCTTTGGTTGAACGGTTCATGAGTTAATGCACGGACAACATTTGATTGCCGCCTTTCAAGAACCATAACTCCTGAACGGTAAAAGTCAAAATCGCCATTATTGAACTTGACCTTCGTATAGTTGTCAGTAATAACATATTAAAATTTTAAAAGCTTTGGTTGAACGGTTCATGAGTTAATGCACGGACAACATTTGATTGCCGCCCGCCCGCCCGCCCGCCCGCCCGGCCGCCCGCTCGCCGTACATTCCCAAATCAATAACCGACATTTTTGTCACAAAAATCCGGTTAAAAACTCCACTGCAGTTCTTGTATGACAGAAATAGATTTATCAGAAATCAGAGCTCTCTCACATTTTTATCAAAACTGTGGAATTCCCTCAGACGTGTTTCTAAATTTATAAAAACATTAAATATAAATACTGCTTTTTGGTGTTGTTAAAAACACGCATATAACATGTATAAGTCATGGAAAATATCAAACATGAAGATTATGAAAAGAACATTATAGGACAGTTGTTTATTAAGTTCAATCCTTTTGTTTGTTTTTACCTTTTAAATCAAGACAATCATAGGATTAAGAATCTGAGATGTTCCTTAATGTTAAGAATAAAATGGTTGACGTGAGGGCATGGTCCTGAGCCAATGGTACAAGTCTACAGATTGCTTGAAAGCAATCTTATCCCAAAAACTCATACATGTAAACTCATAAGTTTCAAATGTTCAAAGTCATTAGACTGTGACTGAGGGGTGAGGCCAAATATTCTCCATGGAAATGAGATGTGCCAATGCTTATACAACTGAAAACCAAATTAACATTTGCCTACCACTAATGGTTCCCCTTGTATTGACCTAATCACAAACTAATACATCATAATTCAGAAAAAATTTCAAAGTCAATACACCATGACTAAGGGGGCAGGGCCAAATAATCTCCAAGGAAATGAGATGTGCCAATGCTTATACAACTGCATACCAAATATGATTGACCTACCACTTGTGGTTCACTATAAACTAGACCTAATCACAAACTAATACATTGTTGACACCGCCTCCACTGACCCCAGAAACAGCATACCTATATGTCTTGCTTTTTGACTCCGTCAAGGGAAGACAAAAATGAAGAAGATATTATTATAGGTGACAGCCTTACAAGTAAAAGTTAAAAACAATCATGAATAAAGGAGATAGATGTAATAAATTTTCTTTTTACTTATTTGCTTTGATCAAAATGTTTGCACAAGACAGTCATGAATACCATGCATACATTTACCACAGTGCAAATATCTTTACGTAAATAAATATTTAAATTATTTTTCTGATATATGGCAAATAATGCACTTGTCAGCTTCTACTGTTAAGTATTGTAATATTGCTGTTCTGTGTGAGCCAAGGTGCTGTGAAGGCTGTACTTTGACCTAATGATCGTTTACTGTGACTTTGATGAAAAGTTGTCTCATTAGCACATCTAGCCTGTGATTCAGTGGCTGTCGTTTGTTTATGTGTTACATATTTGTTTTTCGTTCATTTTTTTACATAAATAAGGCCGTCAGTTTTCTTGCTTGAATTGTTTAACATTGTCTTATCAGGGCCTTTTATAGCTGACTATATGCGGTATGGCTTTGCTCATTGTTGAAGGCTGTACAGTGACCTATAATTATTAATGTTTGTGTCATTTTGGTCTTTTGTGGATAGTTGTCTCATTGGCAATCATACAACATCTTCTTTTTTATATTATATCATACTATCAGCCTAATGTTTTAGTGCTAACTATGGACATGTTGACAGTATAATAATTATTTGTGCATTCTGTTAGAATTACATATCAAATTGTTGTAAATGTTTTACATTGTTTTAGAGACATACAATTTGTAAATTATAAAATGGAAAATGGAAATGAGGAATGTGTCAGAGACAACAACTCGACCACAGAAAAAACAACAACAGAAGGTCACCAACAGGTCTTCAATGTATTGAGAAATTCCTGCACCCAGTGTTAATTGGTTTGTTTAAAGAAATAAAATAAATTACAGGGCTAGAACTTTTAAGACTTTGGCAATGGTAGCCCACAGCTTAAATTTTGTAGCTCAAATATATATATAGTCCTATACAAGAAAAGCAGAAATCTAAGTAGCCCATACCAAATTTTAGGGGCCATTGGCCTGTGAGCACCTGCTAATTTCATACCCTGTTGTAAAAATATTTCAAACTTACCAATAAAACAACAAAATACAGCCAAAATTACAAAAGTTTTACTGAAAAGAGAAAAATAATTAAAAAGCATTATTTATAGTAGTGTATTTCAGAAATGAAATTTTATATTTTGAAATTGACTAAAAAGAGCAGAACGTGCTTAATAACATGTTTAACTGAACTGTCATACTGTACAAATTTAAATATACATCAAATACATGGACTACAGTCTAATTATCAACATTTCTCAGAAAAAAACAGTCAAGCATGATAAAACTAGAGGCTCTTAACAGTCAGGGGACTTACTGAAATAAGTGATTTTTAAATCACTTATTTGAGTAGCAAATTCAAGGTTTTGTCACAAATTGGGATTTTGTAGTTTTTTCAAAATTTTAAACACATAGGTTTAAATAACATCTTTTTTATTAGTAAAATTAAAAAATATGAACTTTTTGCTTCTTTTAAGTAGCAAGGTTTATGCCTTTGATGCAATCATTTACCTGAAAATTCTATTTTAGTTGAAAAAATGCTATAATAATGGCTTTACATAATGAACTGATACTTTCTTCAAAGATTTTTCACAGCAGTGAGAGTATTTTTCCTGTGAAGTTCAAGGTTTCACCTTTCAGATTATGTAATAAAATTCTACTGTTCGCGATAAAAATTTCACTGTTCGGGGGTGTTGAAATTAGTGGGGGTTATTAAAAGAATGATACTTAAAGAAGTGATTTTTGGGAAGGAAATTGTGGTCTGATACTTAAACAAGTGATTTTTATGTCATTACCCTAGATTCAGTACAAGGTCATCACCTGAAATGACCTGGTCATCCTAGACAACACAGATGTTGGTTCTGATAAGTTTAGAAACATAATTAGTCCCTGGATCATTAGTATTCTATATTTAAAGCTACACTAATATTAAATCACTTCTTCTAGTGATTAATTTGTACTACTTAAATAGGTGATTATTAAAGAAAGACAACTCTAACTTCCAACCTTTATGGAAATAATGTTACTTGAATCAGTGATTTAGAAAATCACTTGTTTAAGTAAGTCCCCTGACTGCTTAAGATCCTGAAGCCATCACCTTGATATATGTCAGTATGTGCATATATATACCGATTAAACAAAAGGCAGTCTCCAACATTGTAGACATGAATAGACTTCATGACAAAAATCTCTATTTTGTTTATCTTGTATTACTGCCTGGTCTTCTAACATGTATAATCTGTTTTGTTTTTGCTCAAAACACAAATGTGGTTAAAAAAATGCTTTTTACTCCTACGAAAAATAACAGTCTACTAACTATATTGGCAAAAATTTCACCTTGATTTGGGCAAGGTGAGCTATAAACAAAGTGAAACTTTGAGCTCCTGCTCACTGGTGATAACCCTGCAAAAATATTTCAGTTAACGAAGTTGTTGAGTGATCACATGGTACAGCTGATTCATATAAAACTTGAAACCAAATTCCAGAAATCATTTTATTGTATTTGTATAGTTCCTGAGAAAAATGTGACAAAAACTTTCAACTTAGCTACTCATATCATGATGTGTAAAATGACAGTCACACAAGTGTTAGGTAAACCATGTAAACAAGAAGTTGTTGAGTGTTGAATCTGAAAACTCATCACATTGTATAGCTGACTTATATAAACCCTGAAACCAAATTTCAGAAATCCTTATGATGAAGTTCCTGTCAGATCAAGAAATATGTGATGAATAATATTCATGGTACAGATGGATGGACAGAGACTTCAAGTTTTAGAGCAATTTTTTTGTATTTGGTAGATTTACATGTATCATGTTGAGCTTACCTGAAAATAAGCATCATCAATTCTTCTCAATATACATGTACATCAAACTGTAAAATTAGATAAAAGAAATAATATGATATTTAATACAATTTTAAGAGAGAGAATTATAAACAGCATTGCTTAATATTATTTTTTTTTAAGTATATATATATACATGAAAAATGAAGCTTATAAACTAGCAATATGATGGGGCAAAATCCCCTAGTTGAAAGAACAAAAATTTATGAATGCAATTGTGACGGGATTGCTTCCCTTAGAACATTTGGTAGATACTTAGTCAGCCGTAAGCGGTTGAGCTAAGGAAGTACTTCTTTAGCTCAGTCGGTATACGCGCTGCCTTGTAACACATGTACAGAGGTCCCGGGTTCGAGTCCCGGTGGAGAGAAGCAATTTTGTAATGAAATTCGTGCTCTCCGGTTACATTGGCGCCCAACTATAAAACCCACGGTAGTTAGAGAGGAATTCTAGCTAGGGTATGTTTGTGTGAGAGTCATAATGGTATGATGACTCTTGAGGTGGGGGAAGTGTGACGGGATTGCTTCCCTTAGAACATTTGGTAGATACTTAGTCAGCCGTAAGCGGTTGAGCTAAGGAAGTACTTCTTTAGCTCAGTCGGTATACGCGCTGCCTTGTAACACAGAGGTCCCGGGTTCGAGTCCCGGTGGAGAGAAGCAATTTTGTAATGAAATTCGTGCTCTCCGGTTACATTGGCGCCCAACTATAAAACCCACGGTAGTTAGAGAGGAATTCTAGCTAGGGTATGTTTGTGTGAGAGTCATAATGGTATGATGACTCTTGAGGTGGGGGAAGTGTGACGGGATTGCTTCCCTTAGAACATTTGGTAGATACTTAGTCAGCCGTAAGCGGTTGAGCTAAGGAAGTACTTCTTTAGCTCAGTCGGTATACGCGCTGCCTTGTAACACAGAGGTCCCGGGTTCGAGTCCCGGTGGAGAGAAGCAATTTTGTAATGAAATTCGTGCTCTCCGGTTACATTGGCGCCCAACTATAAAACCCACGGTAGTTAGAGAGGAATTCTAGCTAGGGTATGTTTGTGTGAGAGTCATAATGGTATGATGACTCTTGAGGTGGGGGAAGTGTGACGGGATTGCTTCCCTTAGAACATTTGGTAGATACTTAGTCAGCCGTAAGCGGTTGAGCTAAGGAAGTACTTCTTTAGCTCAGTCGGTATACGCGCTGCCTTGTAACACAGAGGTCCCGGGTTCGAGTCCCGGTGGAGAGAAGCAATTTTGTAATGAAATTCGTGCTCTCCGGTTTCACAATTATGAACATGAACATTGTATCAGGATTATAAAAATGTCCAAGATATCCAGGCCTCTACAATAACTTTTTTTTCAACTTGTCCAGTAGGACAAGTACATACCAAAACTTACTTGTCCGAATGAAATTGTAACTTGTCCAAAAAAAATCTTAATAATAACCTTTTATGCATTTCAAGTTGATTCAAGGGACAAAATGAATTAAAAAAAAATGAACAGAATTTGATTTATATTCTTTGAAATACTTTTAAAAGATATGAGCCATGAACAACTGAATTTAGTTGTGTCACAGGACGTAGGTTCTAGTTTTTATCAATGCTAAAGTCTCATCATACTTTGCACATGTAGCACCATCTGATTGGCCTCTAAATGTACACTCATTGGATTTTTATCCTATTTTTTTTTTAAGTGGAAAAAAGTTTATTCAAATGCAATCAATAAAAAGAATATGAGGTATGATTGTCAATGAGACAAAAGACCAAATGACACAGAAATTAACAACTATAGGTCACTGCATTGCAAGTATTGTTTTTTCTAAATAAAGATCAAACATGATTTGATGATTTTTATTGTAAATAATTTCCTCATTCTTATTTAAAAAATAGGGTATGGACATTGGTATTAATTATTATAAAGCAACAAAATAAGGTAGGAAAAGAGGTTCTGATTTGTCTTGGTCCAGAAATGTCTACTGCTTTGCCAAACTGTCTATTAATCATGTCTATGAAATATGTCTCCTACGGTGCCCAACTGTCTATTAAACTTGGAGCCGTATCAATTCCGAGCTGGTGACGAACTGTCTTGTAAAGTTACCTTGTCTGAAAAGCGCATGGTTGAATGGGATCGGTAAGACTGGTTTCCGAGAAAAGTGTGCTTTTTACCTGTTAAAAGTACTTGACAAAGAACCAGTTTTAAATTATCGATTGCAAGTCTGATGGGTCTTGAGAAATAAAAAGTTTCAATTAGTTTCAGTTTAAAAAGGAAAGATGTCAAACAAATCTTCTTTTCTTGTTTTTTTTTTTTTTAATAATTATACTTTGTTCATCAAAGTTGGATTAAATTTTATTTTCTGCAGAATGTCATTATGATTCTACTTGTCCCATCGGACAAGCTTGGTATAGCTTTTACTTGTCCGACCTTTTTTACCTCTGGTATCGGACAATCGGACAAGCGTTAATGTCGAGGCCTGATATCTTGTGGAGAAAAAAATACTTAAATATCATATTTAAGTTATTAATATGAATTAATACTAATTTTATTATCATATTTTACAAAAATGTATGTTATAATCATAATAATAAAAAAAAATTAAAGTGTGGACAATAAGTCTCACAATGTACGATGTGGCGGTATGGCCGACACATCCTATGGCCGTCATGGAAGTATGGCCGTTGCGTCTCGAAAGCAATGGGCAGGGTCCCACTTTTAAAAAAAAAAATTGCAGGGGTTATCTTAGTAAAAGTGCTTCATATTCATTACCATTCTAACATAGGCCTTCAAGAGTGGGCAAAGAAAGAAACAAGGCAAAGAGATTGTGGTGAAGCTCTCCTAAAATCCTACAAGAACTTTATCTCTTCGCAAGAAATATAGATGTTTTAAGATCATAAATTAATAACCATGTACAATAAAAATAAAATACATACCTGGAGATGAATTTGATCTGTAGTGGTACGTGTAGAATCCTAAATTTAGGCTTTTATACACGGTGGATAAGGGCGTCGTTAACTTTGTGCAGTGTTCTACAGAGCGGTCTTAAATGCCTCTACAGAACCTGCATGCACAACTTTATCTGGTAGTTGGTTCCAGTGCATAAGTTGTTTCCACAAAAAAATGAATGTTTATACTGTGGTTTGTTGCTGTTTGACGTTCAATGATACTGTCAGTCAGTTTCCGACACACTGTATCAGTAAATTCTGTAAACTAGATGAAGTACTTCCGGTGTCGAGGTGATCAATGCGCAAGAAAAAGAACTTCCGGCGCATAAAACTGGTAGCTTAAAATCATATATTTAACCCTTATTGTAACTTTCTTAGGAGGTTAAGATTATTCCATACCAAACACAAGTAATCAATCATCCATTTATCGTGAAATCATAACAGATCCAGAGCAGATAATTGAATCTAACGGAATCTCCAATGTCAACAAATGACAAAGATGGCGGCAAATATGAACTGACACAGTGCAGAGAAGGTGTGTGTGTAGGTGAGTTCATCTTTTCACCACACTCTGCTAATGATGTTGAGTCTGATAATATTTTTGTCTGTCTGTATAATACTGGAAATGACCTCAAATATTACATAGTAAAACTTATCCAGGAAGTGTGTGTGCACAACTGATGTAACTAGTCCTGCGATATGACTGTCCACAGTTTAATAGTTCACCAAAGTATTTGGTAGTAAATTCCAATTAATGATTGTTTGTGGAAAAAAAAGAATGTTTCTAAATGTCAGTTTTTGCTGGTAAAAGTATTTGTTTGACATTTGAAGTTCTAGATGGTCTAGTATTAAATTCTATGTGATGTTCAGTCGGGATGGCTACAAGGTCTTTCACTTTTTTGTACAGTAGTACCAGACATTGTTCTTGTCTTCTTTCCACAAGAGCTTTTAATCCAAGGTCCTTCATCATAGAGTTGAAACTACTAGTACACATATAGTCTTTACAGACAAACCTACACTACACAATGTAGCTGCTCTCGAATATTCGTTGTTATGCTCTCTTTGCGGTTAATATCTTTTAGTTGATATGGACTGCCTTAGTTATCCAGGACTGAGGGATTAAGAGAGATGTAGGTGGTTTCCTTAAAATGTTTGTTGCAGTGTTTAAGGTTCCTTCTATTAAATCCCAGTGTACACGGTGTAGAATTAGCTATGTTGCAGAATTTGGTGTGAGATGACCATTTCAAATTATTTTAGATTTTATTATAGATTTTCACTGACTTGCTTTAAGACTTGATTACTTATTTTAAAACTGTGCGTAAGTGGGGACCTGCTACGGTGATCTGAGATGACATACATGTACTTACTAGCATTAAAACGCATACCCCAGTCCTTACAATGTAGCTCAGTTGTTATCTTATCAGTCTATGGCTAGAACCTTCTGTATTTGGAGTTGGTCCTGAGATGTGTTGGATCATGATAGTATTATACAGGAGGCAGTCATTAGCATGCGGCAAACAGACGTACTTGTGATTTTACACAGAGCAGCACGACATTAATATGACATAGAAAAAGAAGGGGACAGAGAATTCGGGCACACCCGTGTTGTTTGAACAAGATGAAGAAAATTCTCTTTCGGCAATACCTTGATGGTGATGTTGCATTAGGGGTGATTTAGTCCATGCATTTGTATTACAATCAATTCCATAGTTCTTTAACTTGTGTTAGAGTTTTCGATGAGGCACAGTGTTGAATGCCTTACTAAAGTCCAGTATGGTTCATTAATTTGCTTCTTGACATCAAAAGATTTCATGATGTCATGCATAGTAATAAGAAGTTGACTTTAACAGGAATGGTCACTAAGGAAGCCATGTTGAAGTAAGGTAAGTATATTGTGTGCGTCCAGGTGTTTCGAAATACGCTTTGCAAACTATGTGTTCAAGGAGTTACGGCAAACACAGGTGAGTGAAACAGGTTGGTAATTTGCTGCAGTATATGGATGCCTATCTCCTTTTTAAATATTTGGATTGATTTTAGTGTTCGACTTGGGTATTTTGATTCATAGATCTGTGGTAGTTGGTCCGTCTCTGACAGTAACTGGACGACTCCCCAAAAGAACCACAAAATTCCTAGGCCTTGAAGGTACAAATGTACCAGTTTACCGTTATAAACAATAATGCTTCAGATACATGTATCTGAATAAATTTCAAAATGAGCATCATCACCAGCAATAAAGTAGGAATCTCTCCAAGATCATCTTGTAAACATCCATGTCATCTTGCATACATTGTACATGTATATAAAAAAAAATCCAAGCTGATCATAAACAATTCAATTGTTGGTTTATTAATTTTATGCCTCACATCCTCAAGCTGTTTCGCCTGTCCAGTTCAGCATTTTATTTATTATCGAGCTCATGGGTGAGCGGACCTTAATGGTAGGTCAACCTCTAGCAGGAGAACGTCCCTAAGAGTTATACATGTAAGAGGACTTAACAATGTCCCTTGAAAAAATAGTTGCGAATCCATGGCCAAGAAAATTGGTGCATACATGAGCATCATCAGTCTGAACTCTGCCACTCCTAGGACTCTGGTCCCATGTATTTTTCTGCCTTTGTTAGTTCAGGTTCCTCCCTTTGTCCTGCCCACTCTTTGGTGCCAGTGTGCACATCCCCTCTATCGCACTCTACTTCACAAACATCCCCCTCTTCAAGCTGAGACAAGGATGCCCCTGATAATAAATTCCCTCTACTAGTGGTTTTTTGGGGAGTTGCATCTTACGGTGCATCATACACCAACACAAATTCATTTTCAGAGAAATCCAAGGTCCTAGTCTGGGCTTCAGGGTGACAGTTCTTCTAGAATTGTTATATGTTGGTTGAGTTTATTAGTATCAAAAAGACCTCCAAACTTGGAATCTTTATCATCAAACATGACGTCCTACCAGTTTTTGCTTTCTACAGATGATTTGTTGGACATTCTGAAATAATAAAGAGAACATTGGTTTTTTACTTACATTTTACTCCTCAATTATCTGGGAAAGGGGGGGGGGGGGGGAAGCTGTCTGACAATTTAAGTACAGTTTGGACAATTATCATGATTATACATGGTATAGTTATTTCTTCATGCAAATATTAAATTAGGTTTTACACCATCCATGCAATCAAGCTTCTGACATGTCTGAATGTATTGTGATTTTCATCATCTAAATAAATATGAGGCATGTCATAATCATATTAATTTTTTTTTTGTCAAACAAAAAAGATGACTATCCCCTTTTATCTTATTTAAATATCATTATATATTTCTTTCAAGTACATATATATCGGTCAAATGTACTTCCTGTATGTCTGACATTCTGATAGCTGTTATCATGGTTATACATGTATTGTGTTAAAACACTGACAAGCATTTTTTTTGTGTTTAATTTGTGCATGTCTGGTTTGTCAAAGCAGTTCTGTCAGTTTTATTTGTTTCGGTCAAATTAAATAAACTGGTGTTACATGTACTAACATGACTAATGGGGCAGTAATCAACTGATACCTTGAATGAATAAAATAATTACGTTGTTCCTTTCTACAATATTTTAGTCTTATTATGTTTTACTTAAACATTGTGTTAAAAGAAAACATTTAGCTCTAAGTTCTTTATTAAATGGTTTAAGGGCAAGTATGTACTGTATTACTCTGATATAGTGGTCTAGTGATTTTTTTAAATCATGTTATAATGTATTATACCAAGGTTTATCTTTTTTCTTCTTCCCTGTAATATATAAAGAGAGGGGAGTAGGAAGATATACCTTTAACTGCGAGAGGTTTATTTCCAATCCACCATCGTAGACAACATAATTACAATTGACATACTTGGGTAGGATTGCTATGGATGATTCCGACAACAAAAGTATGCATGTTATACACCATTGTGAAGATAAATCAATTTAGATTTATGACATAATCAGTTTTAATGGGGTTGACAGCCGAGAAATTGTCATATAAAGGAATTTAGTGACAGGCTGCCATTTTTTCAAAAATGCCTTGTGTTATATTAAGGTATATATCATGTATACATGTATATATATATACATGATATAGGGAGAAAAAATTATATAAGAAAAAAAATTCTGACACAAGTGCCTGTGTCTGTGTAACACTTATCAATTCAAAGTTTTAAAAAGTTTTTAAATTTGGAAATTTTGGAAATTTTCACCATACATGCCATATATATCATGTAATGTATATAATCAAATTTTTAAAATTCTAAATATAGTTTTTAAATTTGAAGGTTTAGCTATTTTTTCAATAGATGCAAAACCTAAAGATTTTCAGGAAAATGTTGTCTCATGTGATGTCCAATTTGTTTTAAAAGAACTGACTTCTTCTTTAGCATGTTTAGATTATTTATTTTGCAATTAAAAATGATTTGCTATATTTTGCTTTTTATTCCTAGGTAAGAATGATCATAATCAGAGTCATGCATCTTTTTTTTTAAATGAATACTCTTTCTTTTGAGAAATATTTATTTTGTTATCAAATTTTTCAACGCTTAAAACTGTCTGCCTCTGGTCATGCTGGTTTTGTACATTAACTTTAAAGTAACATCATCTTTTCATTTTACTTACTTTAGTTGCGCTTCATTCAGCTTTTATTTTGTTTTGCAGTTTACATGTACCCTTCTTTTCTCCCCTCTTCCATGTTTTCTATTTTCAAAGTCTATTATAAAATCAAATATTTTAAAAAATTAAACTTTCAAAAAGTGAAAATATTAAAACTGCACGTTTAAAGTTTGATCACATATCATAACTATCAAATTAAAAAATGAGATTTAGAATTTTAAGGTTCATGTGGACCCTATGGCTAAAATGGCCGTATTTTCACCTCAAAATTTACTCCGAGTACAGACAAACCTGTGCATCTGTAAAAAATTTCAGGCATAGCATGCCCAAGATAAATAAGTTTCAAATATGTTTTATGTTTTAGAAAAATAAAAACTTACCAGGATTTTGCCGTGCACTTTTTTTTCATTCCTCCAGAAGGTGCCAAAATAAACTAAGTTGGGAAACAGGTTTGAGAACTTCCCCACAGGTAATTATTGAAGTGAGCTGTTTTGTTTGACATGGACATGAGATGAACAGTAGATACCTGACAATAATTGATCAACTAAACTGTGTACCTGAGTGGACCATATCAAGGTAAACTCAACTGTTTGGTAATTTTACCATCTTCTGCAGGGACGAAAAAAAGTGTACGGAAAATCCAGTTAAATTATGAATTTTCTAAATCATACAATGCATTTGAATTCTATCTATCTAGGGCATGCTATGCCTTAAAACTTTTCCAAATGCACAGGTTTGTATAAATGTTGAGTTGAAAATACGGCCATTTTAGCCATAGGGTCCACATGAACCTTAAAATTTTATTATTAGGTCAAAATTTCAAATCTTTGAATTGATAAGTGTTACACGGACATGACAGACCAGTTATCCTCAACTGATATTTATAGTAATATTACTAAACATGCTAAATAACATTAACAATCAAGCGTCCTTGTTAGATCTTGTTTTATAACAATCAAATAAACTGATAAAATAATACAAATAATTTCGTTAACAATAAAACGAACATTTGTTGTTCTCACATCGAACATGTACATAAAACAGTACTATAATACTCCCCTGGGAGGCCTGTACTATAGACAGTCAGGGGTACTACTTGTACAAGTGTATTTTATTTACTTGAAGAAGTAAAAAAATATATACACATATAAGTAAATAAATAATGTTTGAATAATCTCCCCTTAATTTTCTAAAAAAATTACTTGTATAAGTAAATTTTTCTTACAATCCCACAAAAATCCTCAAGTTTTGAGATATAAAATCATGCCTTTAATAATTTTTCCCAGGTTTGCTCAAATTTTTTCATTAAAGTTCAATGTTTCATCTCATTAATTCATCAAAGAAACTGATTGAGCAAAGATCTTATATATTTGCGCAAGGCAATCAAAAATTGCTCCTTTGGGGCTTGTAAATGAGCAGTGTTATGAAGATAACAGACAAATGGGATTTTCATTGTCCATGAAATTACACTTAAATGAATAGTAAAGACATCTGTAAAGGGTACACAATTTAAAATTCCATTAGAGCAAAGAAATCTGAAGAATTCAAGAAAAGAAGAAAGGATGATTTTTTTACTTATACAAGTAAAAAATTCTAAATGCCTAAGGGACATAACTAAGCCAATTTTTTTTTTACCTATACAAGTAAATAAAATTCACTTGTATAAGTATCCTACAAATTTACTTATATGTGTATATTTTTTTTTACTTCTTCCAGTAAATAAAATACACTTGTTCAAGTAGTACCCCTGACTGATAGAAGAATGAATCCTAGAAGAATAACAATCAAATGAGGGCCCTCATGGGGTTTTTGATTATGTGATTACTTGGCCGTTTTTTTAATGATTATTTGATTATTAAGCCAAATATTTCATGATTATTTGATTACCTAGGACTGTATTTTTAGTTTATGATTATTTGATTACTAAAGATAAGCAAATATTTAATAATTATGTGATTATATTGGCAAAAAAATGGTGATTATGTGATTACTAGGACCCCCCCATGAGGGGCCTCTCAAATGAAACAATACAAATAATTTCTTGTTAAGATCAAAAACTTAAAAGACAAAATAGTCTTTCCTATTGTGGATGTCATTATTATTTGGACTACAATATTGTCTATGATCCTACAGCAATTTGCGATAACCAAAAAAGAAAGAAAAAATTGCGTTAACCAAAATGGAAGCTAATTATAACGTGATGGACGCCATATTGTCATAATTTACCAGTTGGAGCTTGGAGAAAAACAAAACGAAAAAGAAATTTGATTAAGATAAACACATTTGAAAATTAAATTCTTACATCTTACCTTTCAAAAAATCTAACACAATCCATAATATACTGTACAATAAAAAGCTTCAGTATGACTCATCGGACTTTTAATAGTTTATTTGTGTTAACCAACCGTATATGAGAAACTTAACCCGAATAATCCAGTCGTTATA
Source organism: Mytilus galloprovincialis (assembly GCF_965363235.1). Lineage (NCBI taxonomy): Eukaryota > Metazoa > Mollusca > Bivalvia > Mytilida > Mytilidae > Mytilus > Mytilus galloprovincialis. Next base: position 96,158,991 of record NC_134842.1, read on the forward strand.
TTGCGATCACTTCGATCACTCGAGAAAAGTAGTGGATAGAGGGCGCTGAATTATTCGAGTTAATGAGAAACTATGTATGACTCATATAGAGGCCAGTTCCGGGATAGGTTTTCAGACGAATCTGTTACACTATATATCGACAGTGATATTGTTTGCTTTAAATTAGTGGAGAATAAAGGCTTTTTCCCCTGGATAAGAATCCCAATTTGAAAAAAAATGGCTTAAAATTATTCCCAAAGAGACAACGTTTTTCCCCAACAGTGCAGTCCAAGTAGTGCTTCTACCTCTTCTTCCTCTTCTTCCTCTTCCGTCACTTTAAAAAATGAACTTGTCCGCAGTGTTTCTCCCACAGGTATTTGGGGCATGGACCCACCCTTTTTTGGACTTCACTAAAAAAAAAATTGTTTGGTGTTTTTTTATTTATTTTCAATTTTCTACAATGTATGAACATATATCAAGTCTCAACAATCCATTGCTAGTCGATTGCAATAACTTTTTTAATATCCATACTGGTCTCGATTATCCAGACGCTCCATATGCATATGTAGAGTCTGGATCCAATCGGTTCGAATGATTGTAATGTGAGGGCGTGTCCAAATATGCAAACACACGAGTTGGATATTTTCGGAATGTTTCTAGACTTATCGTACATTTGCGATAAAACTAGATGAAAACAAACGGAGGAAGTAGCAATCACCATGCCTGAAAAATTTGTAAAGCTAGGTAATTATATCTGAAGCTTTGTTTTTGTAAATATACTTTCAAATACTTCATTAATAAGAACTACCTTCTTCTTCTTTATTCTTTCCTCTACTATATGGAGTACCACTACTTTTGTAGTGTAGCACGGATAAGCAACTGATTGATACTATAAGCAACTGTGTGCATACATGTGCAGGAATATTTTACAGTGAATATGATCGGTGCACAAACCAGTATTATTTCGCCTAAAATTAATTGTTCAGTATACTGGTGTAAAGGATATAAACACAGCCTGGCGTACCCACCACCAATTTACAACGCAACAGCAGTTGGTCTTATCCAAAATGAGCTAAGGCAGCAACCATTTGATTTTCGGGGGGGGGGGGGGGGGGCTATGTTTTTTTTTTGGAAAAAAAGTTTGTTTCCAGTTTTTGGAGAAAATAATAATTTGTTTTTGATTCTGAGAAAAAAACATAGCCCCCCCCAGAAAATCAAATGGTTGCTGCCTGGCACACATGTTATTATGTCAATTATACACTATAATCAATGTATATTACTTTAAAAGTTCATGCACTGTTTACACTAATATTTTCTACCTCTAAAGAAATAAAACACTGCATACTCAAGTACGTGCATTACTTTCTTGTAGATACGTCTGTTATTTACAGTCCCCTTTATCATTAAACAGTTAAAGTTGCAATTTTGTCATTTATAATTGTCAGATCAATTTTGCACATCTTGGAGAGAAAGTAAAACAAACAATGGAATGTAGCAAAGTGGACATTATTCCTGATGAGTGCTGAATATGAAGATTGTTTGAACAGCGGTATACAACTGCATGTTGCCTTTATTTGATAAATTTACTGATAGGATAAATCTATAATTGTTTATTTTAAACTGACTTTGAAATAACAATAGAATTTCCATGACAACATGTACATGTAGTTTCTTCCATTTACAAGCTGATTTAATCATTCATAATGTGATCAAGCACAGAATCCTCTATAAACTGGTGGTCCCAAGATTTGACAATCAAATATTTTAAAGGACTTCTATATGACTGGTTATTTTTTGCAATAGAAATTATAGATCATTATAGTGCATATATTACCGTAGCTATCTTTTTTTTTTTTGTTCTAACCACAACCATATTTGGCTATGAGTGAATATAATTTCATTTATTCATAATTTCTATTATTCATTATTTTGCAACCCTGCAAATTCTGGAGACATTGTTCATTATATACTTATTAAAATTTACTTTTTATAATGATAAATTGTTACTCTTAAAATTTTATAGTTTTTTTAACTAATGATTATTCCATTATTGTTTTTTCTAGCACTTCTTTTTAACATGATGGAGTTGCGAAAATTTACCACGGTTCTATGGACAACTGAAGGAGAATAATTTCATTTGTCAAAGGACAGGAGACTTTCCATGCTTCAAGACTTTAAATGCTGAAATTGTAAGGCTTTAAGAAACTAATGTATATGTATATGGTCTTGTCTTAAGTTTCCATAAAAAACATTAAGTATAATTTAAGTCTCAACTTTTTTATTTAGACATATTTTTAAGAAAAATATAATGTTTTAACTTTGTTCAATGCATTTTTATAATTTCTTTAATTGGAAAAAATAAAGCACTTAATTTATACACAATAACCTTTTTGATTTAAGCTTTTGTATGAACCTTTTTTAAGATCATTACATGGAGCTTACACTGTTTGAAGAGATGTGGGTATATGCCAATGAGACAGCAACTCAACTACAAGAATAACCAAAGGAACATATCAAGATACTTGTTTTAACTGTCTAATCAAACCTAATGCTCCCTACAGTCAAATATCAAACAATAAAAAGATTAAACGCATGCAGTAATTCTTTAAATACATAATGTTTGTCTCCAATTAATAAAGCAGTTTTCTGAACTTGTGTCATATATTTGTAGGGAAATAAGATGCAGAGAACCATTCATGAAGTGTATACATGAAACTGATATTTACAATGATCTTCAGAGCTATAACTTTAGCCCTCAAGATTACATTACACTACTATTGCTTGCTAATTCTACTATCAACAGTAGAAGAGAGAAGATTCAGGACTAAGAGTGATTTTTGCAATTTGCTGTGGATGATGACTTAAATCAAATATTGATGAAATTCATACAACGATGACAGTTAATTCTTTGAACAAGAAAAAGCTGTAGATATTTTCAATGGTGCAAAACCAAAAAAGTATGAACTATAAAATGATTAAAACTGTGTTGAGTTTACAATTTTTATAAAAGTTACAACATTTACCTACATGTAAAGAAATATAATAAACCCCAAAGATGCTTTTATTTAGATTGATTGTAAAGTTTACATGTCTGGCTGGCATGCATCATCTGTCTTTGTTCATGGTTCATAAGTCAGTGTAACTTTTCAAATGGTGGATCCTCCTCTAAGATACTAGAAACAAAATGTCTCTAAATGTCTATTTGGTTAATGGAATGATTGTAAGGTGTACAAGTCTGTCAGGCTTGGTTTTGGTTTATCTGTCAGACCTTGACCTCATTGTTATGAATCATTCATATCTTTAAACTTGTAGTAAACTTTTATCTGTTAGACTGATAATATAAATCATTTAAGCAGGAAACACATTCCAGCTTGTTTTAGATATCAATCTCTTGGTGAAATTTCTTATTTTACAAATCTTGAAAAAATATGATCAAATTAGAAGATATTCAGTGCAGAATATTTTATTTCATGTTGCTATATTATACTGATAGGGTCTGAGTCTTTTGCAATTTTTATATAAACATGAAGATTGCATTTTTGGGTTCATGCATAAAAAAATCTAAGTCAACAGTCCTAGAATGTAGATGGCAGATTTGCTTAAAATTGGTGTAAGGAAGATATTATTTGAAGCAAACTTTACAAATATATCTTTTCATTATTAAGTCTTTTAAGTTTTTGCAGTGAACATTTACATATAATTGTCAATATTTTTTTTATATACATAAATAACTTAGTTAAGAAGATGCGGTTATAATTGCAAATGAGACGACTTTCCACTAGAGAGCAAATGATATGGAACTTGATAACTCAATAAATGTGACCATATTCATGCTTTCAACAATGAGAAAAACCTATATTGCATAGTGAGCTATAAAAGGCCACAAAATAGAAATGTAAAACAATTCCATAGAGAAAACTTAGTCTGATTTATGTTAAAAATGAATTAAATATAAATATGATATACAGCAACTGAAGTACAGGCACATTCAGAATTCAAAAGTGGTTGGCTTAAATATGTTGGCCAACGCCAAACCCCCTTCTAACCTTGGACAATGATTTAACAGTACCATATATGAAGTTGAACTATGAAAATCAGTTGATTAGGACTGAACTTGTATTGTATTTACTGGCAGTTACTGCTAGTTCAAAGTCAATAACAACTTGTAAAAAAAAACTGTTTCTTAAGACTAAAGTATCAATCAGCACATATCCAATCGATTTAAGTGTAAAGATGTAATTAAGTCTAATTTATGACTGTGCAACAAGAAATATTACAGAAATCCACCTATAGGATAAAAACAAGTTCATGCCAAATGAATAAAAGCACTGCTCTGTTTTATAGATGCACATTAGAGGGGCGGATCCCAGATGTCCCGATTCAAATGCATCGTTCTAAAAAAAAAAAGAGGTCTGGATTTGTACTGCATTTACATTGTCTCATTCTTATTCACATTCTGAGCAGTCCTCCAAAGTCCATGCCCCATACTTTCATGCATTGATCTTCATCTATAAAAATAAAGCCTGATAAATGACACTGGTGTGGTTTTCTTATTAGTTACAGTAACAATTTTCACTAATTTTATCTTTGAACTTATCAATGATGATATGACTTGCAGAATGTTTATGCTCCAAAGTAATTGAGTTCCAGACTTCTGCTCTTATGTGTGTGCAAAAATGTAATATTCTACAGCACGATTGTATATGCCATTTGCTAAGGTGAGCTGCATGCCTTTTTCTCGTTAATTATTTTGTCATTCATTCTTCCGTTGGTCTTTCCTTTTTTTAATTTTTATTCAGTTGGTTATGTCAGTGCCTGGTTTAGACTATACGGTAATAATTTTGCTCATTGTTCATTGGTGTTGTATGGTGGACTACAATACTTTAACCAAGGTCATTTCATAGCTATTTGTGGACCGAGCAATAATTAAGCCCTTTTTCCAATATCCGTATGGTTTCACCTAAAAATTTCTAAATTTTCCCCGTTTTTCTGTCATATGAATTAAAATATACTACAAATAACTTGCATTTGCTATTTTCTATCAATTTCAAGTTTAGTTTCCACAGCGGTCACACTTATTTATTTTACCTTGTTTATGAATTCCCTACTCTGCCTTCTTGGTCATCGTTGTCATATTTTACTTTCTCTATTTTTTGGGAGGTTAATCCCTACACGCATATACAAACAAATGGACAGCACTGTTTTCTTCTCAAAACCAGTGAGGCCGTCAACAAGGAGCAACAATTGCATCTTTTTCGTGTGATGATAAATCCCCCCTCTTTGTTCCCAAAGATATAGAGAAGGGCCTTTACCATCGCATGGAACTATTAGCCGTATAAAACAGCGAGACAATGTTAGCATTTAGAAAAAAGATCCGTATAAAATGAAAGATTACAATATTGAATTCGAAGTGTTTTATTAAATCTTAATATATGTAAATGTGAAAAATATTCATTTTATTAATTTCAAATGCAACCCACCTCCCGGCCAGCCGAATTTTTTTTACTTAATTATATACACCAAAAAGCACCATGATGTTTAATTTGAGGTATAGCAGTTATGTCAAATTTCTACCGTGTCAGGATAATAGCAAAACTGAAAACAAAATAAAGTCAATATGATTAAATCTATGAGGTTTAACTATTTACTAAGGCCCTTTCCATTTTGGAAAGATGATTGATTTGTTGCATGCATTTTCCAGAAGGATACTATATATATACAACTCCTTGGTTTAACATCACAGTCAAGTATATCTTGAAATTTGAAAGAAAGAAAATAAATAAATCAAAGGTAAAACTTTATTTTTGATACCCAATATAATGACCAATCAGTATATATATATATATAGCTGCTTGGCATATACAGCTTGCATTCTCTGGAAAATGCATGCATGACGTATTTTCCTAACAACAAATCAATCATCTTTTCGAAATGGAAGGGGGGAGTAAATGTACTATCAGTTGTTGTCAAGATAAACACAATATATTCGCTATTGTATTGATACTGACAAATCAGCGATTTGTGTACCACCCCCACAGTGACCCCATTAAAACCCCGATTTTGTTGATATAATATAGTCAATACACAAAGCGTGTATATATGTCAATATACATGAAGTGGCCGTGAGTGGCGTATCTAGAAGTTTTCACTGACTGTCTCAGAGGGGCCGATGCAGTCTGCTGTGGTTATTCCCTATATAATCAGCCCATATTATTTTTTCCGCATTAAAAAAAACGAGAGTGGTGCCACCAATGGGCTGTTCAAAATTAAAACTTGCCTTTTCAAATAAATGGTTCAATCATTCATCTTTTGATGAGGTGGTGAATGGGTTCAAGATTTATAATGTTTCTTTATACCAAAAACAATATATATTATTTTTTAACCAAGGATGTATATGGAAATACTTATACAGTAGAATCCTTATTAAGATATTCTTTTATATCTAAATACAGGAGTTTTACACATTCAATGAAAATATTTTGTCATCTCGCTTTTAACACAAATCATTCCTAAATGCATCTAAATAACATGAATAAAAGATAAAACTCTCCTCTTTAAAATAAAACCGCACGATACACGTGCTCTTCGACCACGTTGTTGTTATTGAAGTAAGGGAGGAGTTTATTATCCAACATGTAAATACCATCCAATCGCGTTTTAGCAAAAAAATCCGAAAAATGGACACGAGGCTCATGAATATAACATACATCTCTACAATTGACACCAGACGTTATTGTTGGCTGTAAGAACGATAACTCTGGTGCATCGAGACTATATCCATACGAGCCCCAAGTTTCACTTGGGGCTCGTATGGATAGTAAAAAAGTGTCTCAACAACCTATTGCTAGTCGATTGCAATAACTTTTTTACTATCCATACGAGTGTCTCAACAACTTGAGACTTAATATATATTTATACATTGTAGAAAATTGAAAATAAATTAAAAAAACACCAAACAATTTCTTTTTTTAGCGAGGTCCAAAAAAGGGGGGTTCATGCCCCCAAATACCTGTGGTTTCTCCCAAACCGCTTGTCAGATTGACTTAGGATTTCATAAAATGGTAGACTAATATGTCTAGGTGAGCCATCAATCTTTCGTTTGTAAATTGGGGTCTATTAAGGGGTATTTGGGGGGGGGAGAAAGGAGGGAGGGGTTTACTATAGAACCCTATAGCTATGGGATTTTATTTTCCAAAATTTTCAAATGAATATAACTTGAAAACTGTAAGTGATAGATACATGCAGTTTTCAGAAATGATAAAGACAATAAAACAAATCACATGAAATATAGGGGGAGTCCCTAGGGGGTCATCCCCACCCCGTTCAATTTGAGAATATGATTTTATCTTGTAAACGGTCCAGATCCCCACCCCTTAACCATATATATTCTTGAATGGTACAATAAAACAAATCAAAACAAATTAAAGGGAAGTCCCCGGGGGTCATCCCCACCCTGTTCAATTTGAGAATGTGCTATAATCTTGTATACGGTCCAGATCCCCACCTTAAACCATATATATACTTGTAGGGGACAATAAAACAAATGAAAGGAAATAAAAGGGAAGTCACTATGGGCTTACCCCACCCCCTCTTGTTTGAAAACTTGTAAACGGTCAACATCCCCACCCCTAAACATATATATTATTGTATGGGAAAATAAAACAAATGAAATGAAATAAAAGGGAAGTCCCTAGGGGGTCACCCCACCCCCTCTGATTTGAAAACTTGTAAACGGTAAATATCCCTACCCCTAAACCATATATATTCTTGTATGGGACAATAAAGCTAATCAAATGAAATTAAAGGGAAGTTCCTGGGGGTTGCCCCCACCCCGTTCAATTTGAGAATGTGCTATTATATATATTGTAAATGGTCCAGATCCCCACCCCTAAACCATATATATTCTTGTAGGGGACAATAAAACAAATGAAATGAAATAAAGGGGAAGTCCCGAGGGGGTCACCCCACCCCCTCTTGTTTGAAAACTTGTAAACGGTCAACATCCCCACACCTAAACCATATATATTCTTGTATGGGACAATAAAACAAATCAAATGAAATGTAGGTAAAGTCCCTGGAGGTCACCAACACCCCTCCTGTTTGAATACTTGTAAATGGTGGAGATCTCCACCCGTAAGCCATATATATTCTTGTATGGGACAAAAAATCAAATCAAATGAACATGGGACCATATGAATGGCGAGTTATGGGAGCTTTGTTTGGGAGACTTCGTAACAGCATCCTGTTACAATTACTTCTTGTTGTAATTTTGTTTGTGCCAATAAATAAAATATTTGTATTTTGTGCAGATTTGAGGGTCTATTTATGTATCATCACTGACAAAATGGGGTCTTATTTTAAAGCAGGGTTTGGCTCTTGAAAATTAGTCTGTAAATTGAAGTTTCAGTCAAATTCATGGTTTATTTTTAATTTTCCCAATTTGATGAAAATGTCGCATATTTTCCCAATAAAAAAGGGTAGAGGTAGTTTTGAAAAAAGCCAACAATATCTGAGAGGGGGGCAAGGGGTTTAACTGTTATGCTGTTATGGGGCAATTTAATTCTTTGTTATCTGTTATTTTGAAAATATATTTGCTGTTAGCTGTTATTGTCTTATTCATTGTTAGCTGTTATTGGGCTTTTAATTTTTTTGTTATCTGTTATTGTGATAATGTATTTGCTGTTAACTGTTATTGAAAATTGGAATGTTAGCATTTTTTTACAGCAAATTTTCGGTAGAAATTGAAGATCATTGGACATTGGGGTCCACCACTACTAATAAGTTGGTCCCGTATTCGGAGAAGGGTTCCATTAACATATACCCATCACAGAAGTGAGGTCCAGGACAATTCCAGTATATCTTAAGATTATCTTTTGTAATAAATTCCATTTTTTGGAACATGTATTTAGAATTATCTTATTTTTTTGTATGAGGATAATGTTTCTTGTTTCCCTTACTAACATATTAAATCAGAACAATTCATTCTTAATATGACAAAAAGGAAAACATATGGCCAGGAATATCTGACAAGAATCTCAATTAAGGACTAGGTCCTTACAAACAGTTAACCTTTTATTTAATATGGTACATTGACTCAGCTCTGTGATTCTTTTCAAGCAGAACCAAACACATTGTACAATGAAAGTTCCAACCATGTACTGGGTTCCGAAGCTGCACATAGCTCATTACAAACAAAGATTTATTTTGTCTTCAAGCCATTGTTCCCCTACTAAACTATGTATCTACTTACTGGTACACTTGATGCAATCAAAAGCCTGATAAAAAATTGTTCAAATTGAGCCTATGAAAATAGTGGAATAAATTACTTTTGGAGTGTCAAAAAATGGTTCGAGGTACTTGATAAATTGCATGCTTATAATTGGTGCTTTTGATTTTTCTACCCGATATACCACTTTGCCTCATAGTCTTATTAAGAAAAATTCACACACCTCATTAAATGGGCATTTAAAAAAAGTTAGAATGCGAATATATATTTTCAAACTCTTTTAGGTCATTTTTTAGTAGCAACAAACACAAGAACTATATATGTCAATTGGACCTGCTTTGAGACCATAACTGCCCTTGAATTTTTACTTGATATCATTTTTTTTTCTCTTTGACATATTCCTCATTTCCATTCTCAATTTTATTACACACTATTTAAATTATAAGCATGTGTGAGTTTCTATAACTGTTTAAAAATAAATGCTGAAAAAAGTATTCTATAACAAATCAACAGCTAAGCCATGAGCGCATGATACGCCCGTCGCCCTTTTTGAAATATTCGATAACTTCCTTATGTCATATCAGATATTTATAAAAATTTAAAGAGAGCTTCAGTCAATATGTATAAACAATACACCACAGTTTCATGAGAACTGCTGAAAACATTTTTGAGTTATTGTCCGAAAACTGGAAAATACCACCTTTTTTAATGAATAGAACCCTCAACTCAATAACATAAAATCTAAAATTAATGAAAATAGAAAGGGCGCTTACAACAAAAGCTATAACGTAAAATCTAAAATTTATAAAAATTGAAAGGGAGCTCATGTCAATAGATATAAACAATTCACCAAAATTCCATGCAAACTTGTGAAATGATTTTTGAGATATTATCAGAAAACTGAAAAAAAAAAATTTATTAAATAAAACCCCATTACTAAAAAACTTTAAATCTGAAATTTATATAAAAAAAAAACGAAGGGGAGCTCACGTCAATAGATATAAACATTTTTCTGAAGCTTATGCAAATTGGTTTAAGAGTGTTAATTGGAGTTAATGTTTGACATGTTGACGACAGACGGACAACAGTATTCCATAATACGTCCCGTAAATGAGCGTATAAAAATATACTGAGTAGTAAACACATTCTAGATACATAATTTTAAGAACATGTTCATAAAAAATGGAATTCATTACAAAGGATTATATCCGTAATAAGAAATACTGGATCTGTAAATGACCCGACTTATTTTAATATTTCATTTACTGTTATCTGTTTTTGTCCATTTTAATTCCTTGTTATCTGTTATAAGCCAAATCAATTTGCTGTTTTGCTGTTATTGGGACCCCCCTTGCCCCCCCTCATCTGAGTGACTGATCGACCAGATTTGACTGAGACGCATGGTCATTCATCAGTCTATATGGTGCATAATGCAGGGATTATGTAGAATCTGGGAACACTTATCTAATACAACGAAATTTGTTTTACTTGCACACGTATAAAAATTGCGGTTTTTATCCAACGCAATCATAGGTTTGAACCTGACGCAGTTTTCATTTTAGATTTATTTATATTTTTTCGTTTGGGCTTGTATCATATTTTACCTGCGGTTTATATGATCTGTTCATCCTATATTGACTTAAAATTCAAGAGTCTGTCTAAAATGGAGGGTAAATTATATGGACCAAATTATATGGCCTTCTAAATACCGTTTCGACCCTAACATCATTGAAGAGACATTTATTGTCGAAATCCGGATCTGGTGTACAAATGAATATTGACACCTCATGTTTGTGGCATAACATCTTGGCCACAAGTTTATTGTTTTCTGTTTAGTATTAAATTTATATTAAGATCCATTTTGTTACATCTTGTGATCAATTTTATTTGGCAATCATCAATGGCAGTCAGCAGGGTTAAAGAATATCAGTTGTTCGACCTGTTAGTCAAATGCATTTTGTTTAAATATACTTGTTCACTTTTTTGGTCTTTTGGGAAATGTAGTTTGTGCTGTCACTTTATACCCTTCTACAACGAAATTTGTTTTACATGCACACCGTCAAGTATAAAAATTGCGGTTTTTATCCAACGCAATCATAGGTTTGAACGTAGTTTTCAATTTAGACTTGTTAATATCTTATCTTATATCGGTTCCTGGTAGAATTCCTGATTTTTCAGATATTATGTAGAATCACTAAACTCATTATAGATATTTTAAACCAACAAGGTAATAATTTACTGAACATGTGTTTATCCTCAAGACTTAGGATCTTAAATGGTAGATATTTAGGAGATTCGTTGGGTTATCACACATATTTTTCTAAAAATGGCTGTAGCACAGTTGACTATGCAATATTGAGCAAGGATCTCCTGCCCTCAGTAGAATATTTTTGTACCTCTGATCTGAATTTTTTATCGGACCATGTACAGATCTCATTTAAAATAAAATGTGATATAAAACAATATATAAATAAAAAGGACTTTAATAATAATAATATGAAAAAATTCACAACATACAGATGGACTGATGTGTCACATGGTAAGATGTATGAAGCATTAAACTCTGATGAAGTGAAAAATAAGATTTTAAATTTTGAAATCACCCACTTTGTAAGAAATGAAAAAGGCATAAATGAAGCTTCAAAATCATTAACAGAAATTCTAGATAATGTAGCCTCTAAAACATGTATAATAAAAGTTCCAATAAAGCAAAAGAAAAGTAAAATAAAAAAGAACCCTTGGTCAGACAATGAATTAAAAGATTTAAAAAGTAAAATCAATAATTTAGGTAAAAAACTAAAACATAAACCATTTGATAGAAATTTAAAACAGCAATTTTTTGAAACTGCAAAATATTTAAAAAAAAGCAAGTAAAAAGAAAAAAATCCAATATCAACAACAAATGATTGAAAAACTATCAAATCTTCAAACTAAAGACCCTCAACAATTTTGGAAACTACTTAAATCTCTAAGAAATAATATGAATACCACAGAAATTAATATGAAATCAGATAACCTAACAAACCATTTTCAAAAGCAAGGTCTTTGGAACAAACCTTGCGACAAAGCAGAAGATGAGATAAACCTTTTTTTGAAAAACAAAGAGAGTGAAAATAGATTTAAGTTTAAGAGTAAATAAGTTTTTAAAATCCCTTAAAATGAAAAAATCCCCTGGACCAGACTCCATTGTAAATGAGGTGATTAAATATTGTAGTCCAGTAACTATTAAATGCTACACAAAATTATATAACCTTGTTCTTGATTCAGGATGTTCCCCTGAAACATGGCAATATTCTCTATTAGTGCCAATATTTAAGTCGGGAGATTCCAAAGACCCAAATAACTACAGAGGAATATCTCTTATAAATGGTATTGCCAAAATATTTAGCTCAATTTTAAATAACAGAATAATTAAATATATGGAAAACAAATTTAGCCAGGAACAATTTGGATTTCTTCCTAAATTAAGAACTACAGATAGTCTATTTGTATTTAAAACTTTGATTAATAAATATTTAAATTTAAAAAAGAAACCATTATAATTATATTTGTTTTGTTGACTTACGTAAAGCATTTGACTCCATTTGGAGAACAGCTTTATTATATAAAATTTTGTCCCAGGGTATCGGCAGTAAAATGTATCAAGTAATAAAAAATATGTATTCAACCACTAAATCTTCAATAAAGATTAATAATAAACTCACTAACTGGTTTGAAGTAACTAGAGGGGTAAGACAAGGGGATTCTTTAAGTCCCACCCTATTCAATATTTTCATAAATGATCTACCTCAAATTTTTAAACAGGATGACTGTGATCCCTTGAAAATAGAACAGACAAATATTGGAAGCCTCCTATTTGCTGATGATATTTTGATAATGTCTGAAACTAAAGAGGGTCTTCAGTCAAGTTTAAACCATTTGTCTCAATACTGTGATAAATGGCAGTTAACTGTAAATTGTAAAAAAACTAAAACTATGATTTTAAGCACAAGTAACAATAGGAAAAATCTTAACCATTCTTTTAATTATAATGGTGATAAATTAGAGCAAATGGAAAAGTTTAAAATTCTTGGTAATATCATTAGTCAGAATGGAAATCTTATTCATTCAGCACAAGAATTAGCCAAAAAATCTATGAAAGTAATGTATTCTATAAAAACATATTGTAATTCGATTCATCAGACTCCTGTAAATTTGTCAAACCATTTATTTAACTCTCTCGTCAGACCAATATTAACTTATAACAGTGAAATATGGTATATGGATGCATACTCATCCTTTTATAAAGCTTCAATTAAAGGAGATAAAAATAACAAAAAGGTAGATACTCTAAATTTCATTGACAAAAGTCCACCTGATAAAGTACTAAATAAATTTAATAAGTTAACTTTAGGAGTAAAAAAATGCTCTTGCAATATAGCTGCTCGATCTGAATTAGGCAGCTACCCTATTGATTGCTTTATAAAAAGACAAACTCTTCTTTTTCATGATAGACTATTAAGGGAAGAAACTAGTCCCTTACTAAAAGATACACTAAATTTGGCAAAAACTTTACATAATGCAGGTATTTATTCTTCATTCCTATGTAAATCATGTCAGAAGTCAAAATGATTTAGAAATTGTTAACCAAAATAAGGATAAAAATAATAGGCTAATATACAAACAAAATCTAGAAAACTCCTATGAAAATTTATATAATGATAAAATATTAAATTTACAAGAGAATAGCAAACTCCAACTTTTTAAAAAAATAAAGAAAAGCTATAACTTTGAACCATACCTACTTTCTCAAAACTTTGAATATAGACAACTAATTTCTAAATTTCGAATAAGTGACCACTGCTTATTAATAGAAACTGGAAGATACAGGAAAATTCCCAGAGATTTAAGACTGTGTACACATTGTGATGTACTAGATGATGAGTTTCATTTCTTTTTTAAATGTAAAATAAATGAACAATTAAGAAAAGAATTTTTAAATGAAAATAAATATAATAACTTAAATGATATAGATAAATTAAAACATATTCTCAATCCTGAAACAAAACAGGACACTTGCAAATTAGGCTCCTTTTTAAAAAAGTCACTAAGACTGAGGGCAGGGAGTCCTTGATATAATTTGAATCTCTTATATATATATATATATATATATATATTGATTTAAAAAAAAAAAGACAAATTATAGTTCAAAGTGTGTCCATTGTTTATTTTCATTGTTTTATGTAAACTGTATATTATGTATAATGTTTTAAGCCATTGGTCCATATGGGCGTAAAGTGCTTTTCAATAAAGTTTATAATAATAATAGCCAGTGATATTATAGTTCTTTACATAATAAGATAAGATAAGATAAGTATTTTTTTGTAATAAGTTTATTCAAGTGTCACTGGACATGTGTCGCTTAGTCCACAGATGTGTAAATACCCATCATATAATATTATGAAAATCTTGTTATTTTGAAACTGAGTAGTCCAGTGGCATATATTTCATGCAGGTCTTCAATTGAAAAACTGCGATAATAAAATTGAGTATGTCTGCATGAAGAGAATGTGCCACCTGTATAAATATAATCAAAATGTTACATATATTTATGTCCACTATGTATTGATAACAGAAATGATTTTCTTCTGAAATTTCTCTAACTTGTTATAATTTTCAATCTTTAGACAATTTTTCAAAGCTTTCATGGCAAATTACACAAAAAAATTTAAATGTGTATAAATGTTTAGGAAAGTATTTATCTTAAAATCTAGAGAATCAGATAAGGAGAAGTTCAAATAAAATTAATGCAAATGAGCCACAAATATACATATGTTTAGTGGTATGATTTTAAATGGTATATTTTAAAGATGTAAATTGTATTATCAGGGCCCGTATGAATAAAGCTACTTCAGTTAAGATTTTCCTTAGTAAACACTTAAGTTAAGGAAACTCCGCCCTTTTTATCTAAGTGGTATGCATAAAAAATCTTAAACTAAGTATTTCCTAAGTAAAATCCATAGGCGGATCCAGGGGGGCCCTGGGTGGCCCGCCCCCCCCCCCCCCTTTCTGGGAAAAATTTGATTGGTTATATAGGGAATCATTGAAGCATGACTGGAGCGGCCCCCCCCCCCCCTTAGGTCAGTTAGTGCCCCCCCCCTTAGGAAAAGTTCTGGATCCGCCACTGAAATCTTAGTTGTTTTAAGTCACGCCCATGCACAAACCTTAAGTGGTATGCATAAAACTCCTTATACTAAGGAAACGCCTAAGATAACTCCTTAAATTTTCAAAAATAGTTTAAAATCAATCGTTTTTTTGCAGAACATTAATAAGTTACCTACAATTAAATTGATTAATAACTTTATCAGTAATAAAATACTAATTATTCGTTTATTTATTGCTAAATATTAACGATCATCGTAATTTTCTTCATATCACGTATACTGTACTGTAGTGAGATATGGTCGCTAAATATTGTGAAGAACAACAAAGCTCTTGAATCTCAATATACTTATCTATGGAATCAGTAAAAATCCAGATCAAATTTGCGAAAGGTCTTCTAAATGTTAATTCAAAGGCAGTAAATACAGCTGTATTAGCTGAATTGGGAATGTACCCTATTGGTATACAGGCCCTTAAGTCTTCTGTAGGATTACGATTGGAAAAAGCAAAACACAAAACTAATACCATACTATAACGTTATGGACAGGATCAGAGCCTAACACAACATGTGTTTTATATAACTATTATATTAAATCTCATAACAATAAAATATTAAATTATTTCATATATATATATTTTGTTTACATCTGGATCTTATTTCTAAACCTTTAATAATTAATGTAATTTCCTAGGCACATGAGAGTTGGTAAATGTCAATTTGTGAACAGCCAGAAATATTTCTTATCATTAGGTAGTTCTTTAAAATTAGTACAAAAAGTGATAACTTTATCAAATAATAATTTCCTCTGTTCATCATATAATGGACAATTTACTGTAAAATGGGTCTCATCTTCAATAGAATTTGATCCATGTGATAAGCAGTGATGACATAGACGTTGAGTTCTCTTTATGTATTTTTTACTATATCTATCTTTCTCAATTCTAAGATCATGAGCACTTATTCTCATTTTACATATAGCTCTTCTTATACTAAAATCTTTAATTGATAAATAAGCCTCCTTTACAAAGTCAGTCTTGAGGTTGAAATAATTTTCTAATTTACTATTACCTTGTGATAAGGTTTCATTATATAATGTTTATAAAGCTAACAAGCAGTTAAATGATGGGTTTGCTTCAAAAGTTAAAATGCTTCTTTCAAAATTGAATTTCACTCATGTTTGGGAAAATCAATGTACCTTCTCTAAAAAAAAACGATTACTTTTAGCAGTCGTGAAGAAGCTCAATGAAAATTACATTATATTTTGGAAAAATTGTCTCTTTAATGATGATAATTCAATAAATGGAAATAAACTAAGAACCTACAGAAAATTTAAAGTAAAGTATGAACTAGAAAAGTACCTTTTATTGAATTTAGATAAAAATGTTACAAAAAAATATGCTAAAATAAGAATAAGTAATAGTATGCTGGCTGTTGAACGTGGTAGATACAACAAAACAGCTTTAGAAAATGGAATATGTCCTTTATGCCATAAAGAGGTGGAAGATGAAATTCATTTTATCATAACATGTTCAGAAATTAATAAAACTAGGATCAAAATATTTGATGAAATTTCTAGTATTGTCCCCAGTTTTAATTCAATGAGTGAAGAAAACAAATTTGATTTTATATTTTCCTGCGAGGAATGTGATATTTTACTTATCATTGTTAACTACATAAAATAAATGTATAATGAGAGAAACAATTATAATGTTTCATGTTTTTCTCTGGCTGTTTATGACGTCTTTACACTAAATCCATTGGATGTTGGATGTGTACGGATTGATAGTTTAGTCTTAGATGCATGTTTTTTTTATTAGTTGTTAGTGGCTTTGAACTAGCTGTCAGATAACTGCGAGTACTCTCAGATCTGTTCATTGTGTCTTTTTGTGTCGGATGTATAAGTACCGGGCCACATCCACTTGTATTTTTGTCCATATGATGTCAGTTAAGCCTTTTTCAACTGATTTTTATACGACCGCAAAAATTTTAATTTTTTGGTCGTATATTGCTATCACGTTGGCGTCGTCGTCGTCGTCGTCGTCGTCGTCGTCGTCCGAATACTTTTAGTTTTCGCACTCTAACTTTTGTAAAAGTGAATAGAAATCAATGAAATTTTAACACAAGGTTTATGACCACAAAAGGAAGGTTGGGATTGATTTTGGGAGTTTTGGTCCCAACATTTTAGGAATTAGGGGCCAAAAAGGGCCCAAATAAGCATTTTCTTGATTTTCGCACTATAACTTTAGTTTAAGTGAATAGAAATCTATGAAATTTTGACACAAGGTTTATGACCACAAAAGGAAGGTTAGGATTGATTTTGGGTGTTTTGGTTCCAACAGTTTAGGAATTAAGGGCCAAAAAAGGGCCCAAATAAGCATTATTCTTGGTTTTCGCACAATAACTTTAGTATAAGTAAATAGAAATCAATGAAATTTAAACACAAGGTTTATGACCATAAAAGGAAGGTTGGGATTGATTTTTGGAGTTGAGGTCACAACAGTTTATGAATGAGGGCCAAAAAGGGGCCCAAATAAGCATTATTTTTGGTTTTTCAAAATTTTGCACCATAACTTTTGTATAAGTAAATAGAAATCTATGAAATTTAAACACAAGGTTTATGACCATAAAAGGAAGGTTGGGTTTGATTTTGGGAGTTTTGGTCCTAACAGTATAAAAAATAAAGGGCCCAAAGGGTCCAAAATTGAACTTTGTGTGATTTCATCAAAAATTGAATAATTGGGGTTCTTTGATATGCCGAATCTAACTATGTATGTAGATTCTTAATTTTTGGTCCCGTTTTCAAATTGGTCTACATTAAGGTCCAAAGGGTCCAAAATTAAACTTAGTTTGATTTTAACAAAAATTGAATCCTTGGGGTTCTTTGATATGCTGAATTTATAAATGTACTTAGATATTTAATTATTGGCCTAGTTTTCAAGTTGGTCCAAATGGGGGTCCAAAATTAAACTTTGTTTGATTTCATCAAAAATTGAATAAATGGGTTCTTTGATATGCCAAATCTAACTGTGTAGGTAGATTCTTAATTTTTGGTCCAGTTTTCAAATTGGTCTACATTAAGGTCCAAAGGGTCCAAAATAAAACTAAGTTTGATTTTAACAAAAAATAAATTCTTGGGCTTATTTGATATGCTTTATCTAAATATTTACTTTGATTTTTGATTATGGGCCCAGTTTTCAAGTTGGTCCAAATCAGGATTCCATATCAAGTATTGTGCAATAGCAAGTCTTTTCAATTGCACAGTATTGCACAATAGCAAGAAATATCTAATTGCACAATATTGTGCAATAGCAATTAATTTTCAATTGGAGTTATCTTTCTTTGTATAGAATAGTAGTTGATAATATATGTTGGAAATTTGCCAGACATGACTATGATGTCATTTTCTATTTTTATTTGTTATAAATAACTTCATTGGAAATTTGCCAATATAAAATGTTGCTGATGAACCTTTTTTTCCTATCTTATCTAAAATGTTTTTAGATAATGTATGTTGGACATTTGCCAGACATGACTATGATGTCATTTTCTATTTTTATTTGCCAATAACTTTATGTAAATAACTTCATTGGAAATTTGCCAATTTAAAATGTTGCTGATGAAGTTTTTTTTATTGTTTTATACAATAAACAATGTATATTCACTTTTACTACCAACCAATCTTTACCATTCAGTGATAACAAGCACTTTATTTTACATTTTAATATTTTATGATGTATTTAAAAGAGTAGTTATTGTTGCAAACTCCATTAGAAATTTGAATTGATATCAGTTTTGGAAAAAGGGAAATGGGGATGTGAAAAAAGGGGGGGGGTTAAGTTTTTCTCATTTCAGATTTCATACATAAAAAGAAAATTTCTTCAAACATTTTTTTGAGAGGATTATTATTCAACAGCATAGTGAATTGCTCAAAGGCAAAAAAAGACCTTTTAAGTTCCTTAGACCACATTCATTCTGTGTCAGAAACCTATGCTGTGTCAACTATTTAATTTTAGATTTAAAAAGTTTGAAGAAGAAATCTTTAATTGATTTGTAAAATCTTGACATTTGTTTTGTGTAAAAAAAAACATGTAATGTCAAAAATTTGATCACAATCCAAATTCAGAGCTGTATCACGCTTGAATGTTTTGTCCATACTTGCCCCAACTGTTCAGGGTTCGACCTCTGCGGTCGTATAAAGCTGCGCCCTGCGGAGCACCTGGTTATAGTTCGTTCTTATGTTGTACTGTTATACCACTGTCCCAGGTTAGGGGAGGGTTGGGATCCCGCTAACATGTTTAACCCCGCCACATTATTTATGTATGTGCCTGTCCCAAGTCAGGAGCCTGTCATTCAGTGGTTGTCGTTTGTTTATGTGTAACCACTTTTAAATGAAAATATCTTTTTTACCAAAAATATACCATCTCCAATTTTTTTACACATTTTAAAAAAGGGGTAAAAGTTAATGGGGAGCTATACTATGCATTTCTTGATACCTGCACTTTTGCTTGAAACAATTCTAAAAATTGCTATAAGTCTCAATGTCCCTTTTGCAGATATCAAGATGATCAGAAAATCGGAAAAAATCATTTGAAATGTGATTTTCTGATACTGTACGCACACAAATACCCCCAAAATCGGACTTAAATGCAGTTTAATCTTATCAAAATAGATGTAAGGTGTGTTTATCATTAATGTTCTGAATCACAAATCTAACAAGCTTTCATTTAAACCATTACAACTGAAATTTCCATTAGAAATACAAATTTTAGCATGGGTGTACTGAAAATTCGACATTTTTTGAAAATGACCCACATGACGATAGACATTAAACACGACAAACATGTAGCTATGAAAGAAAAACAAAAATATAGATTATCACTGGCGGATCCAGAAATTTTCCTAAGTCGGGGCCCACTGACTGCCTAAGAGGGGGCCCGCTCCAGTCACGCTTCAGTGATTCCCTATATAAGCAACCAAATTTTGTTATTAGTGGAGGAAGCCCCCACCCCCACTAAATCCGCCTCTGATTATTAATATAAATTATAATACTATTTTTGACAGCATGCCTCCTCTTTAAAATTATCAATTCAAAGATTATGCTTATATATAACATTATAAGTTGAGCCATCAATTACACAGTTCATATATTGACATTATATAAAAAAAGAAGATGTGGTATGATTGCCAATGAGACAACTATCCACAAAAGACCAAAATGACACAGACATTAACAACTATAGGTCACCGTACGGCCTTCAACAATGAGCAAAGCCCATACCGCATAGTCAGCTATAAAAGGCCCCGATAAGACAATGTAAAACAATTCAAACGAGAAAACTAACGGCCTTATTTATGTAAAAAAAATGAACGAAAGTCAAATATGTAACACATAAACAAACGACAACCACTGAATTCACGGGGGGGGGGGGGGGGGGGGTAACTTCGATATTTTTTTGGTAGGGGTGTGCCATTTTTGCCTCAAAAAACGTACCCATTTTAATATAACATTCACTGAAATTCAGTTATAGTTATATAAATATTTAAGAAAGAATGACCTATACTTATATACAATATTTAAAATATGACCCATGCTTATATAAGCACTAACTCATCATCACTCATAATTCATAAATATACTAGCTACCCTTAAGTTTTTATATATGAATTGACATCGTTTGGTGCACATTTGGGAACTTATTTGAAAGGTGAACTTTCAAATGAATTGATTTAATTTAATATAATAATTGACCATTAATTAATAGTGTAAGATTCTCAATAGCATATTTATATATGATATGTAGATCATACCCCAAATCAATATACAGTTATCAAACGTAAATGCATTTTAATATAGGATGTCATTAAAAAGGAGGCCCATTTTTATATAAAATCTCGCAAAATTATGACCCATATTTTTGGCACATCCCCGTATACCCAATAATAGGAAGTTACCCCCCCCCCCCCCCGTGACTGAATCACAGGTTCCTGACTTGGGACAGGCACACACATAAATAATGTGGCGGGGTTAAATAAATCCACTTTGAATGGAAATAAAAGAGGACACTTTCACTTACAAAATATGGGGATGGTCGTTTTATTTAATAATTTATACAAAAAAAGATTGCAGGAAGAATACACAATGAAAAACACTGCAACAAAAGGCAAATTACAAACCACTAAGGTAGATAAAACATATAACATATTGAAAAAAAATAACAAAAAAAAAAATCAACAGACTTGGTACAGACACAAAGTTGTGGTGGCTTTGAACCGGTTTATGAGCGCCTTAACCTCCCTTTTCTCTATCATGTGACTCTTGTGTTAAAACATACTTTACATGCACAAAAAGATTGACTCATAAATGACTACAAAATTTACAATACTTGTATCTCTAAAAAATCAAAAAAAAAACCAAGTATTATTTAGTAGACATGAATGAATTAAGCAACACAACTATATAGATGATTTAAGTTTAATAAATCTAGCGCACATTGCTCTTTTTCATGTAACAATAACGCAATGTAACCGTAGCCTCAATACTTATTGTTACATTCGTAATTAATCGGTTCCTTATCCAACCATGTATTCCGGCATTTAGTCTCCAATGTAACAATAATATTTTTATTATTGTTACATTTCCATGTAACCGTAGCCAGTGCCTAAATTAATTGGTTGTCTCTATGTTATTGACTATAGTATTCCTCTGTTGCAATTCTTGCACAGACAACATTGTTCCAAGTTTATTGTATTTCATATGCGGGGTTGCTTATTTATCATGTATCGTCTTCTGGAATTAATACAAAGAAGATAACAGAACATGCCAACAATGACAGACCATACAGCAATTAATGTTACTATTTATATATATATATCTATATAGCTTATTTTTATGGTAATTTTCATGCTATTCATGAATGACTTTACTGGCAAAATTGACATTCATTTACTGTTTGAATCCCTGTGATTTTGAATGGCATCAAACATGAAAAAATGATAAAACAATTATAGCCATTATATTATTTCAGTCAATATATAATTGATAATAAACTAAAAATAACATAGTTTTTATAATACTGTGTATTGAGATAAAAACAACTTTTAACCATGTGTTGTTTTGTTTTTAGGCAAACTACTTCCTAAACCACCGAATTACAGTGTGAACCTTCCTCAACTAAAAATTATCAATGATTGTTCAATCGGTGTTGACTTTCATTCCTTGGGAAGACCAAACCCTAAAATTGAAACGGCTGTGGATCCAGTGTTGTCTGGAATTTTCACATGTGAAACAGACGGGTGTGTCCAAAGTTTCAACACACATAGAGAGCTTGAGGAGCATCACTTGGTTGACAAGTGTGTTATCACTGCTGAAAAACATCCGAAATTTCAAAAAGTGCAGCTTTACGTAGAAAAGTTAAACACTGCACAGATAACACAAAGAGATGTTGAATTAGCTCCAGCTAATGTCATTGAAGGACAAAATAGACAAGCCATGGGTTGGGCACTAAAAGCCACAAGACTTAATTAAAGGTTTAGTGAAAAGCAAAAAAAATATCTGATTGCAAAGTTTAACATAGGGTTACAGACTGGAAACAAAGAAGATCCTGACAGTGTAGCAGAAGAAATGAAATATGCTACACAGAATGGTTCACGATTTTTTTCTAGTACAGAATTTTTGACACCTCTGCAGATTTCCAGTTTTTTCTCCAGACACGCGAGGAAAACTGATGCTTGAGAGAGACTTTGATTACTGAAGTGGAAAAATAACTTACAACATCAGTTTGACACATAACATTGTTCTAAATGATTTTTAGAATGGTTCTCTTTATTGATTGATAAAATTATAGTTTTCTTTTTTTTATTGGTACAAGATAAGTATATCATTGAGGAAAAGCATTTTGCATAAGTTTGTTATTTGTATTTTACCTGCGTAGCCAAAGGTGGATGCAGGTCTAGGAGTTAAGTCACCTTGTCCGTATGTCTGTCTGTATATCATATGTAGTTATGCAAAATATCAGGAAATTTAGATTCTCAAATTTTTAAGGGAGTTATGTCCCTTTGAACTTTGAAATTTACTGAAAATCATCATGTATCAGCTTTTCATTACAACTTAACTGAACTTCATGAAACTTTGAATGTAGAAAAATCACCATTAACTGGTATCATCAGTACCAGACAATTTTTCTTTTTCTTCAAAAATATGAGGTTTTTTTTAATGTTATTGAATGATAATTCAGAATCTTGCAATTCTATAACTTACTCACAAATGCCTTATAAAAATAATTTATTTACTTCAACAATTCTTCAATAATTTCCCTTTCATATTGTTTCTCTGCATTACATTGGGTTTAATTTATAATCATTCAAAGTGAAGAAATATAAAGCTTATTTACATTAAAAACATTACTGAATTAGGGTAAGTGACGTAGGTCAGGAGAAGGCTATTGCTCCTTGTTTATAATAATGATATAACTTATTGATCAGTTGGAGGTGTTTTTCGAATTCAATTTATCATTACTGTTTACAGTATGAAATGGGTGAGCTCTATTTTACAAACAATATACTGGAAACATTATTGGTAAAACATTTGTATGTATTTTTTTTTTGTGTCTGGTTTGGTATGTTATTTGTTTATGTTTTGATTTTTAACCCTCATTGTAATAATGAAGATATAACATTTCTATTTTATTGGAGGATTTGTCACAAGTCTGCTTGAAAGTTTTGTGATAGTTTGTACATGAACATATTAATACAAGTTTCTCAAATGATCATACTTTGAATGACAAGCCTCATTAAGAATTGTTTAGGAACAATTGATGAAAAAATTCCCCAAAACCATATTTTTTCATCCTTTTCAGCAAATTTCCTCTAAGAGTAGGAAAATTTTGATAAAAAGATTAAAATTGTTTAATTGTGTTTTAATCTAGTAACAGACACAAATGTAATAGGCTATACAACTTGACTTGTTAAAATAAGGTCTTATTGATGAATTTAGCATTTTTTTCAGTCATTTTCCAGGGGTAGGGGAAGGTTTTCCAACTTTATTTTGCATCCTTTCTTCATTTTAAATTTAATTTTGGTATTATAGGAAAGGTGAAAGACTGATCTATTAAGAAAATGCTAAAGTACCTATGTTTTATGCATTTATTTGTACATACTAATAAAAAAAAAACTGCCTTAATCTGTATTTGCCTGTTTTTAAGAAAGTGCCATGACAACAATTTTCAAAGTGGATTATTTTTAAATTCAGCAATATACCATCTCCAGTGTTTTTATATTTGATATAAACATTGGGTATACATTGGTCTTTATTATGCAATAAAGTTTTTTTCTGTCGATGCCTGCGTTCTTTTATAAATCTTACCTAGAAAAAGGTAAATTTTCATTTTTTTTCTGAAACCTAAAAATACCGATCTTTGGTATTTTTGATTTGCTTATACCAGAATATTATGGACTTCTGATGTTATTTTGTTATTTAAAAAGTCAAGTACTATGCTTGTTTTTACAATATCAAAAGTCATTGTATTGCTCAATTTGTACAGATATGTGTACACAAGTCCAAAGTTACCCCCATTTCACATAAAAACCCATTGAATGTGAAGCCAAAATTTTAGGTCAATGGTTACCATAGCAACCATACACATGAAAATAGAATTTTATTTTTTTTCTCAATATAATCATATTTGAAGCATATATGTCAAATTTGGTGGAAATCTGACACCTATAGTTTCCCAGTCCCTATTGATTCCTTTGATGCTAACAGAGAATTTTTAATTAAAATTGCACGGCTCGTGTGACCCTAATTAACCCGAACGACGTAGGAGTTCGGCTTAAACTGAGGGTCACACGAGCCGTGCAATTAAATCCTATATACCGATTTGATTGGCAAATAACTGTTTTAACACATGACGCAATCAATTTACGTGAACGTTTGAGAAATGAGGACGGTATTCCGCAATCCACGAATCCTAGGAAAGTTTCTTGTAGGGCGGAAAAGAAAGTGGGAAATACGACTTTGGTAAGTTTTGAGTTAATAACTTTTTCTTAATATTCAGACTTATTCTAAAATTGCGATTTAATGGTTGATTTTTTTTTTATCGTTTCTGTTAAATCTATTCCTACTTTTTATTTAATTAGAGACGATTAAGACTTTGACAAATTGTTTACTTTCAAATCGGTGTATGGAAAAATCATAACTGAAAGGGTTATTGAGTTTGGATTAATTGCTATTGAATTTCTGTCCCCTCAATGATATGCCTAGAGAACGATGAACCTAGGAAGATGTTATATTAACCAAATTCAAAATGTTAAATAAACAGAAAATACATTTCTCTTTCCAATCTTTTACTTCCTCAACCCCACCAAGTTCTTTTTATTTACTGTATTAATTTTTAAGACACGTCCATCTAAATGAAGTCTGATTTATCTCCAGCTCATCCCCCTTGAAACAAACTTAAATATGATCCTCATTTAATTCGATAAAAAATAGTCATTTTATATGAATAGATATCCAAAAAGTCGTTATAAATTCCATTGAGTCTAAAACTAATCCAAATCATATTTCTGTTATTCGGATATCTTTCTTTTTTGCCAGAAATTACAAAAAAATGTTTTAACTATCTTTCTGACTTTAAAACACTAATTTAAGATTTACGTTGTACACAAAATATGATGAAATATTTTATGTCCCAGCTTAGATAAAAAGTAAAGGAATGAGAATTAAACCTTTCTTTTTCCTTTTTTGAATGTTTGTACAAAGTTAAACTTTGTCGTAACTGTAAGGCAGATGGCGGATACGGGGGTGGGGGCGAATAAGTCGTTCACCCTTGGATTGGACAAAGTATCGTGTTTTAGCATAAAATCGTCAATATTGTTTTTAGTCTCGCTACACTCTGTGATATTTTTTTTTTATTTTTTTTAGAATAACGCCCCTTTCAAAATCCAGGAACCGCCCCTAAAGGTAAAAATAGATTTGAAATGTGCAGTATATATGCTGTGCATTATCCAGATTATTGCACAGTAAGAACAAAGAGAGTTTACCCATGTCATGTGTTAATGAAATGTGATACATTCATAGGATATTCATGTCTTGATTATATTTATTCGTTGTGCACAATTCTGAAAATAGAAAACTGATGAATTTGGATACATTCATATGTTTTGTCGACTTAAGCAAAGCGGTCGACTCGGCCAATCACACTATCTTGTGGAATAAACTTTTAAGTTCAGGACTATCTGGGATTTTTTTTCAAAACGATCAGATGTCTTAATTTTAAACTGAAAGTTGCTGTCCGAGTATCCCCTTGTATACTCACGGAATGGTTCTCAATAGATTCTGGTGTACGTCAAGGTGATAATCTCGCTTCGACACTTTTTGCTTTATTCATAGACAGCCAGGGACAGTGAGCCTATAGTGCCAGAGATTAACAGTCTATCGTATGGAGTTCCAATTGGAAATGATATGGTCAGTTGCTTACTATATGCAGATGATATTGTGTTTATATCTGAAAGTGCTCACGGTTTACAAACTAAGCTGGATACTTTACATGAATGGACAAAGTGAAACTGTTTACAGGTCAATATCGATAAAACGAAGATCATTTTATATTCGGAAAGCTTCCGCCGTTAGATGTGATTCTGAATTTATGTTTGGAAATACCCGGATTGATTTCGCAAATAAATATTGCTATCTATAGATATAGGAAGATGTGGTGTGAGTGCCAATGAGACAACTCTCCATCCAAATAACAATTTTAAAAAAGTAAACCATTATAGGTCAATGTACGGCCTTCAACTAGGCTTAATGACATCTGAGGATATGGACTTCGCTGTTTCTGTGAAAGAACTCTTAACAGCAGCTAGTAGAGCGCTTGGATCACTTACATCAAAATACCATCATATGGGTAATATATATATATATATATATATATCTTTAGTAGCCTCCCTAAGGAGAGATAGTAATACCAATACAATATTATTGCATAACACAATATGTACAAATTTGAATACAAAAAAAAAACAAAAAAAACCACATGAACGGGAAAAAAATAAATAATATTAATTGAAAGTACTGTCGACTTAATTCACATTGTTAATTCGGTTTTAGAAAAAACTTTGAACTTAATTTATATTGTCAATTAGGAATGAGAAAATGTTTTGCAAAATCTGTAAACATATTTGACGCATATAAATTGAAAACGTTTTTTCTGCTCACAGTCTAGTTCAAATTCGGTTTCGCATGAGAGTAAAATGTAACAGAAATCTTCATCATCTAAGGAACCAAGAAAGGCACTGAAAGTTATTGGGTTTAAGCATAGCAGCTCGCACCATAATTCATCCCGAATGTCGGGTAAATAGTTACACAAAGAAATTGCGTGAATACACGGGTCGGTGAAAAGTTTACCACATTTATCACATAAAATACTATCACTGTTCGTATTGTGGACCAAACAACACAGGGATACTATGTAATTTGCCTGTTTACGCAAATACGGAAAGTCTAATGCAACTGTCCATGCAGGATGAGGCTGAAATACTTTATGTATCTTCTTGAAAATGTTAAAGTCACTATCTATATTCATACGTTGTTGCCATTCCTTAAGTTCATATTCAAAAATAGATCTGTGAACTAATCGCTTCCATATACACTGAGACGGAAAATGTCCGCTATCCATAAACTTTCTTAAATAGTCCGATAAATGGTATTTGTAGAGTATATCCACACAGTCCTTTGAAAAATCCGATGCACAATTGATGTACTCTTGATTGAAATACTTGAGTTCAAAAAGTTTACGTACGAGAATACGAAATGAAATTGCTCTTTGTTGTAAATTACAAATTCGTCCGAAGAACAGTAACTTGCGTTCATTAATAAAACTGTCTAGGTTTAACCAACCAATGAGAGATAGGCACATATCAGTTCTTGTCCGTCTAGGTAATCCTTGAATGAACTTGCAAACATAGTGATGCGTTCGTTCTAACATAAGTGTTTCTGTTTTTGACAGCTTACCCCAGATCTCGCATCCATAAAGAGCTTTTGGGTAGCATACTTGGCGAATAATTTTTTGCACATACTATAGGGTTGAGAACAGCAGGATGAATACCAGAGCGAATCACAGACGCAGTGGTTGCTCTTAATGTTAGACACGCTTTTAATGTACGATCCATTGTTTTCATCGAAGTGTCTAGTGAAATACCAACATGTGTTGCACTTTTAACTGATAGAATAGGTTCGTTGTATAGGAATATATCTGGACCTGTTAGTTTTTTGCCGAATTGAAGAAGTTTGCTTTTCGTGGGTGAAAAGGAGAAACTCCACGATTCGCTATATATTGTTCACATATTGATACCATTTTCTGAGCAGATTCGTGATTTGTTGCAATGAGAGAAATGTCATCGGCCTGGACGGGAGAAGTACTATTAATGTCATATAAGAATGCTCCTTTGTTGCTAGATTCAAGTTCATTTATCAAATCGTTTATAAAGATTAGATATAACTTGGCAGACAACGTACTACCTTGGCGCACACCACGGTTCAGTTTAAACCATTTCGAAAGTTTTCCACCAGACAGAATAGCACTTGATAAATCTGTTTACATGTTATCTAATAGTAGACATAATTTTCCGGTCGCACCATATTCAAAACGTTTAATACGTAATCCATCAGGAGGTACTGTGTCAAATGCTTTAGTGCTGTCTAATAAAACAACTATAACTGTTCCGTTCTTTTTTATGTGATGAAAAGTTACTTCATTAAGGTTAAATGAAGCATTTAAACTAGACAGGAGATTTTTGGTAAGCTACCTGTTGGACATTCGGGAAGTTAGTACGCAATAAGGTAAGTAGCAAGCCGACCATCTTCTCGAAGATCTTTGTGATACTTGGCACTAACGAGATGCCTCTGTATGAGTTTGTATCTGTTTTTGGCTTGTTTCCACCTTTATAAAGAAGTATTATCATACTCTTTCTCCAGTCGTTCGGAATGTACGCACATTTGATACACAAGTTGAAGAGGTGATGTAAGTGTTTTATAAGTAATTTACCGCCATACCGTATGTGCTCATAAAACAAGCCGTCGTGGCCACACGCTTTGTTGTTCTTTAGTTTTGAACAAATTTCATTTACATCTGATAATTTAAATGTAATGTTGTTCTGATCACGGTTGACAATTTTGCGAATAGATGACACTTTTCCGGTAATTTCAGTTTCACGCTTCGGGTCGGTATATGTCGACGGAGAAAATGCATTTTGGAAATGAGATAGCCAGATATCGTTGATCTTTTTAGGATCGGTATAAGTCACACCATCTTTCACTAACGCACTACAAGCACTTGATTTCTTTTTTCGATTATTTATGATTGTCCAAACCGTTTTCTGATCGATATCAAGGTTACTTTCAATAGTTTTTGCTAAATTACTTTCATATTCATCAATTAAATGCTTTTCTTAAAGCTGTACGAAATTCTCGTTTTGCAGACTTGTATTTTTTAAAAATTTCACAGTTTGTATCATGACAATGACAATTGTTTATCCATTCATTCCGAATACTACGCATCGAGTCTCGTAAAACTGTAAGGTTCGGATTCCAATACGGTTTCGAGTGGCGATTGAACTTTTTATACGGTAAAGTGTCTTTTTTGGCTTTCTTTATAGCACTGACCATGCAAGAATAGTACGATTCAATCACATCAGGTGTGGCTGTATTTGGTAAAATTTACCGTTCATAGATTTGTTGATACTGCAAAAGTGTAATCCTCTATAGAGTTTGTACTTCGTGCGCGTTCCCAAGATACAGTTGGGTCACTAGTCTCTTGTGGGTGATGAAGATGAGATTCCGTTTCTAAGGTACGTAATATTGGGTGATGATCGGACGTGCGAAATGAATGATTGTCAATAACCTTAGCTTGTTTAACGTGTTGCAATTTTGTACGGTTAATTAAGATGTGATCAATACAAGTCGAAGGACCATCTTCGTAAGATTGGAACATATTAACAGGACCTTTACACATTAATTTTATATTTACTGAACAAAGATTGTGAGTTGACATCAAAGTTTTACAAAGTTTACTTCTTTCGTCGTATTTTATTTTACACCTCGGGCCGCCTATTTTCGAATTGAAGTCCCCCATTAAAATCACAGAACCAAATTCTTCGTAGACGGAAGACAGTTCGAACAGCAAATCTACTTCGTTACGGAAATATTCGTACGGTTGAGTTACTGCAGGTAAGTATAAAGAGAACACATAATACTTTTCACTGTTTGGTATATTTCAATACCGATAATTCTGTCGCTGTTAACCTCAATTAAAGATGTAAACGGATAAATGTCTTTTGATATGAGTAATGCAACCCCGGAACGTCCTTTGCAGGTGAGTAATTCAGGATTAAATTCGTCAGTCCCTTTAGCAATTGAGATATAATTCTTTTTTTTTTTTTTTTTTTTTTATTTTTTTTTTTAATGTTATAATATTTTATTTGAATTTTACATTTGTTAGAGATACAAGAAGTACCGGTACTTTATCCCGGCCTCGTTAACATTAGTATATAGCATTTTATTGATAAGTTAGTACTTGTTAGTGCACAATATGTATATATAGTAATAATGACATGTATGTAACTGAATAGAAATATGATAACATGATGTATAATAAATTCTAATTTATGAAATTAATTTAATTTTTGCTGCAACCAGATTATGGAATTTTTCGTATTTGCCTTCTTTATTTATCAATATTTCATGATATTGAAGAAATTCTTTTTTGAAAATTTCAAACATATTAATTTGTTTTGTTTTTTGTTCGGATATATAGTATCCTTTGTATACAGTAAAAAGAATAATTGTAATTAAATCATTAATACTGTAGTAACTTGTATCGTTTATTTTGTATCCGTACAAAAGTGATTTAATTGATATGATGTGATGTCCTATTTTAAGTTTATCAAGTAAAATTTTTATTTGATTCCAAAATGATTTCAGAAATTTGCATGTTAAAAAGTAGTGCTCATAATCTTCGATGACATCACAAATATTACAGAGCGGAGTTTTAGTTATTTTCCAAGAGAAAAGTAATTGTTTGGTTGGTAAAATGTGGTGCAGAAATTTCCATCTTAACATTTTGAATTTATTATCTTGTATATAGTAAAAGATATAATTTAGCATTTGTTGTCTTTTGTTTGTGTTGTTTTCCAAGATAAATATGTTGTCCCATTTTTGAAATCCTATTGGTTTTTCATAATATCTATTTAAGAGGGAGATGTAAATGTCTTTGGAGGAAATGTTTTTAAGTGATGCCATTTTCCCTTTTTTATCTTTAAATTTATATTCGGAGTCAGTGGCAACTTTTGTTTTTAATGATTCTTCTTTAGTTAGCTCTTGTAACCACTGTTTTGGTATTGCTTTCATTAATTTAGAATATTCTGAAAACCAGTTAGCATGACAGGAAAGTTTATCTAAGATCATGTTTTGATTAAATTTTCCTTTATTATCAATAATGTCATTTAAAAAAAGAATTTTGCTGTTTATCCAGTTTTTGAAGATGAGACATTTACCGTTTAGTTTGATATTTTTATTGCCCCATATAAGCTGCTGTCTTATTTGTTTATATGATAGATGATCCAATTCCTTTTCAGATTTTGTATTTATCCATGATTTGATTATTCTTAAGTAAAATTGTGTAATTAGTTCTTTCAGTTTATAGACCAAATTAATATTGGTAAAATTCATTTTAAATATAAGGAATTCTTGTCCAAATTTATCAAAATAAAATCTTGGTAATACTTTCCAATTGGGTGATAGATCTTCGTTGTCGATGAGTTTTTTTACCCAACTAATATTTATTGCTTCTAGATATTTATCTATGTTTATCATTTTAAGCCCGCCAGCATGGTAATTTTTACTTATTATATCCCTTTTAACCTTTTCAGATTTATTATTCCATGTAAAACTGTATATTAATTTTTTAAATTTTGCTAGGTATTCGTTATCAATTTCGGTTACAGATGCAACATAAGTAATATTCGGTAAGATTAATGATTTAACAAGAGTTATCTTACCTAACATAGTTAAATTTCTTTTATTCCAATCTTTAATTATTTTTTCAGATTTTTCGTATTGTCGTTGCATGTTTAATTTTTTACACTCATTTTTATTAAGTCCAAAGTATATTCCCAAAACTTTTATAGGTTTTAGTGTAAAATTAATGTTTTCAACTTTATCTTTGCAGGACTTTAAATTGCCGAGCCATATTCCTTCTGTTTTATTTCGGTTAAGCTTTAGGCCTGAAAGTGATCCAAAAATTTCTATAATATTCAGAGTTAATGACACTTCTTGTTTTGAATTTAAAAATAAAGTGGTGTCGTCTGCAAGCTGGCTTAATTTTAATGTATGGGTTTTATTATCTAGTTTAATTTGAAAACCTTTAAAATTTTTATTTTGTCTTAATCTACTAGCTAAAATTTCAACAGCAATTACGAAAATTATAGAACTCGCGGGACACCCTTGACGGATTCCGCGCTCAATGTTGAAGGGTCTTGAAATCCAACCATTATTTAATATGCAACCCTTTATATCTGTGTATAACGTATTTATCCACCTCAAAAGAGATTCCTGGAAGCCAAATTTCTTTAAAGAACAATACATAAATTCCCATTCTAGCGAGTCAAATGCCTTTGTGAAGTCTAAAAATAGGATAGCTCCATCTACATTGAATTTTTCCGAATAATCTATAATATCTTGGATTTGTCTAATATTAAATCCTATATATCTGTTTTTTATATAACCGTTTTGATCACTATGAATGATTTTATGCAATATTGGTTTCAGTCTTTGTGCAAGAGAGTATGCTATAATTTTGGTATCTACATTTAGTAAGGTAATTGGTCTATAATTATCTAAATTTAATGGGTCGTTTTTCTTGTATATAAGGGTAATCAATCCAAGTTTCTGAGAATTTGTTAATTCTTTTTTTTCATAGCAATTATTAAAAACATCTACAGCGAAGTTTTGTAAGTTTGACCAGAAAGCTCTATAAAATTCAATTGAGAGACCATCGATACCTGGTGTTTTATTAAGTTTCATTTTAAAAACAGATTGTGTACATTCCTCTATTGTCAGGTTGCCGTCAATTTCATTGCCTTCTTTTGTACTTAATTTGTAATTTATTTTAGTTTTGTCAATATAATTTTCAATTTCTGTTAGATCAGGGTTAGTTGATTTATATAAATTGACATAATAATTTCTCCCCGTATCTAATATTTTGCCTTGATCTTCTGTTATTTCTCCTTTACTGTCCCTTATAGCAGTAATGGTTTTCCTTGTTTGTCTTGATTTTTCTAATCCCAAGAAATATTTTGTATTTTTTTCGCCCTCTTCTATCCATTTAACTCGTGATCTTATTTGTGCCCCTTTTATTTTATCTGAATATAGAGTTTGTTGCGTTTCTTCTGTTTTATTTATTGAATCTATTATATTTGGCAAATTATTTTTTCCATCCAGGTTGTTATCATGAATTTCATTCAAAAGTTTAAGTTCTTGTTCTAGTTTTGTAATTTCATCTCTTTTATGTTTAGCTTTTAATTTACAATATTCTATAGTTTTCTCTCTTACTTCTATTTTAAAAAAATCCCACACGATTGCTAGACTTTTTTTATTTCTTAATTTTTTATATTTATCTATCAAAGTATTTATTTTTATTTTGTATGATTCGTCGTTAAGAATATTGTTGTTTAATTTGAAGTATCCCTTTCCTTTGTTCCCTTGACAATGATTAATTTTAAGTGAAATCGCTAAGTGATCTGTATATTGAATTGTTGCAGGTCGTATATCAGTGCTGAGTACTCTTGGTCTCACATCTTCACTTACTTGAAAATAATCAATTCTACTAGCTACTTCATTATTTTTCCTTTTCCAGGTATATTGCGTTTTATTTGGATTTATAGCTCTCCATATATCTATAACTTTTAGTTTTTTTATCAGAGTTTTTAGCCCATTTGTCTTATTTTTTATTTTTTGTTGATCTTTTTTATTACTTTTTCTATCTTTTATATTAAGCGTTTCATTCATATCACCGCCTATGATAATTATACCAAGACTATATTTTTCAATGACACTTAAAGCTTTTTAAAGAATATATTTCTATCTTTACATGTGTTTGGGGCATAAAGGTTTACAAAGGTAAATATATTTTTATCGATTTCTATGTTAATTAAAACAATTCTTCCGTCTTGATCTACATATTTATCTATGATTTCATACTTAATTTTTTGGTTGATATAAATCGAAACACCTCTTGATTGCGTGCTTCCAAAACTATGATATAAATCGCCCGTAAATTCTTTATCTATTGAATTGTTCGAAAAATGTGTTTCTTGTAAAAATATTATGTTGCATTTTTGTTGTTTTCCATTCTTTTAGTCTAATTCTTTTTTCGTATTTTCCTAACCCCTGACAATTTAAAGAACATATATGCAATGGATTAGTTGACATCTTGATTTTGTTTTTAAAAAAGTATTTGATACATGTATTTCAAATATGAAAAGCAGAATATACATACAAATATATACAGAATTTAGAGATAAAAATACAATCATATGTGCATCTCTAATGACAGTTTTAGTTTTGACTGTGTGAGTTGCTATAGTGCCTAACAAGATTTTGTGAGGTAGACGAAATTGACTTTAAAACGATCGTATTGACTTTTGATGTCCAGAAATAGGCAGATCGAACATATTTTGACTTTATTTACTGACTTCTTAAGTTTGGGATTAATTGTAATTAACACTTTCCAATGAGACTGAAAAATGCTTTTTTTTGTTATGATAAATAATAATTTTACCTGCCGTAGTCGTGCGTAAAATATATTTCGGCATTTCTCTTAAGAAATGACTTGTTTAATGGAACAAAACGTCTTATTTGTAAACTTTCTCTTTTATCTACACAATAGGCTTTTAAAAAATAATCTTTCAACTGTGTATTCAGAAAATTTTGTGAAAATAGAAGAAGTGGCAATTCTTACCTTTCATACCTTAACTTTCATTGATAAAACATAATATTGACTCGTCCAGTGTCCAGTTTGAAGGTAATTTTCGTTACCGTACACATTCATGCACGTTCTAAATAATCAATGAGGGGGGGCAAGGGGGGTCCCAATAACAGCAAAACAGCAAATTGATTTGGCTTATAACAGATAACAAGAAATTAAAATGGACAAAAACAGATAACAGTAAATGAAATATTAAAATAAGTCGGGTCATTTACAGATCCAGTATTTCTTATTACGGATATAATCCTTTGTAATGAATTCCATTTTTTATGAACATGTTCTTAAAATTATGTATCTAGAATGTGTTTACTACTCAGTATATTTTTATACGCTCATTTACGGGACGTATTATGGAATACTGTTGTCCGTCTGTCGTCAACATGTCAAACATTAACTCCAATTAACACTCTTAAACCAATTTGCATAAGCTTCAGAAAAATGTTTATATCTATTGACGTGAGCTCCCCTTCGTTTTTTTTTTATATAAATTTCAGATTTAAAGTTTTTTAGTAATGGGGTTTTATTTAATAAATTTTTTTTTTTTCAGTTTTCTGATAATATCTCAAAAATCATTTCACAAGTTTGCATGGAATTTTGGTGAATTGTTTATATCTATTGACATGAGCTCCCTTTCAATTTTTATAAATTTTAGATTTTACGTTATAGCTTTTGTTGTAAGCGCCCTTTCTATTTTCATTAATTTTAGATTTTATGTTATTGAGTTGAGGGTTCTATTCATTAAAAAAGGTGGTATTTTCCAGTTTTCGGACAATAACTCAAAAATGTTTTCAGCAGTTCTCATGAAACTGTGGTGTATTGTTTATACATATTGACTGAAGCTCTCTTTAAATTTTTATAAATATCTGATATGACATAAGGAAGTTATCGAATATTTCAAAAAGGGCGACGGGCGTATCATGCGCTCATGGCTTAGCTGTTGATTTGTTATAGAATACTTTTTTCAGCATTTATTTTTAAACAGTTATAGAAACTCACACATGCTTATAATTTAAATAGTGTGTAATAAAATTGAGAATGGAAATGAGGAATATGTCAAAGAGAAAAAAAAATGATATCAAGTAAAAATTCAAGGGCAGTTATGGTCTCAAAGCAGGTCCAATTGACATATATAGTTCTTGTGTTTGTTGCTACTAAAAAATGACCTAAAAGAGTTTGAAAATATATATTCGCATTCTAACTTTTTTTAAATGCCCATTTAATGAGGTGTGTGAATTTTTCTTAATAAGACTATGAGGCAAAGTGGTATATCGGGTAGAAAAATCAAAAGCACCAATTATAAGCATGCAATTTATCAAGTACCTCGAACCATTTTTTGACACTCCAAAAGTAATTTATTCCACTATTTTCATAGGCTCAATTTGAACAATTTTTTATCAGGCTTTTGATTGCATCAAGTGTACCAGTAAGTAGATACATAGTTTAGTAGGGGAACAATGGCTTGAAGACAAAATAAATCTTTGTTTGTAATGAGCTATGTGCAGCTTCGGAACCCAGTACATGGTTGGAACTTTCATTGTACAATGTGTTTGGTTCTGCTTGAAAAGAATCACAGAGCTGAGTCAATGTACCATATTAAATAAAAGGTTAACTGTTTGTAAGGACCTAGTCCTTAATTGAGATTCTTGTCAGATATTCCTGGCCATATGTTTTCCTTTTTGTCATATTAAGAATGAATTGTTCTGATTTAATATGTTAGTAAGGGAAACAAGAAACATTATCCTCATACAAAAAAATAAGATAATTCTAAATACATGTTCCAAAAAATGGAATTTATTACAAAAGATAATCTTAAGATATACTGGAATTGTCCTGGACCTCACTTCTGTGATGGGTATATGTTAATGGAACCCTTCTCCGAATACGGGACCCAACTTATTAGTAGTGGTGGACCCCAATGTCCAATGATCTTCAATTTCTACCGAAAATTTGCTGTAAAAAAATGCTAACATTCCAATTTTCAATAACAGTTAACAGCAAATACATTATCACAATAACAGATAACAAAAAAATTAAAAGCCCAATAACAGCTAACAATGAATAAGACAATAACAGCTAACAGCAAATATATTTTCAAAATAACAGATAACAAAGAATTAAATTGCCCCATAACAGCATAACAGTTAAACCCCTTGCCCCCCCTCATCAATAGTCATGTATGAAAGGCATAAACAAGTTTGAAGGTAAACTAATAACAACTTAATCCAATCAAATTGCCTACGATTCAATAACAATGACCAGTCCACATCATAAAAATGTATAGGGGTAAACTGGGTAGGGAGAAAATGTCAGATATTTTAAACTCATTATTTTGCAACAACGAATAAAAATTTATTAACCAATAGATTTGCTATAATTTCATAAACATGTCATTCTGTATTAGTATAGTTTTTGGATCTTTTATTTGCGTATTTAAGGCTGTAAAAAGTTTGGCCTTCAAAAGTCAACATAATCATTGACTTTATACAGAAAATTCGCCTTTTTAAAACATTGTATGTATCACGAATAATACGCGACAACAAAGTAAAATCATTTCTTAAAACACTGCAAAAAAAATCATTCTGATTGATCCAGTGGTATTGTCATAAATTGCGCTGGAGTGAACAGTGGTACAGCAAACGTCGAATTCCCTCACACAATGTTATAACACACTATAGACTAAATATAATTACATGTACACACATACATTTAATTTCATATTGACCGACTTTAATAGGTTTCCACCTATTTCTATATTTAGAATTGTTAGCTGGTAAAATATATTGACCTTCACATGTGAAACGATTAATTCGCAAGAGGATTAATAGATATAATTCTTATCTATCGAATCAAGAACATGTAACTGAAAAGTACGTAGCCAATGTTCTGCTGATAAGGTGCATACATTTACATTATACATCCGAAGACTTTCAGCTAGGAACGGTATACACGAAAAAACACCTCTACAATTCAAACACATTAAATTAAGTTTTTCTTTAGCAGCAGTCATTATGAAGGGGTTATAGAATGTTCACTGGCAAATTGCTCCCACGGTAACCATTGTTTCATGTAAATACCTTGGGGCCAAAATTCTGGATGAGTTATCAGATGTTCATCATCTGCTACAATATTGAGTTGAGCGGCGGCAGTACGTTTTGATGGTCTATTGAAATATCTTAAAAATGTCACACGTATATTCCGCTCGGAAAGAAAATATCGCATATTATCTTCAGAACTACATGATTTATCGATCCCGCCGATATAGAAACGACTAACACGTCTGCTTTGACGAGTGAAACCTTTAAAATCCGAGGTTTTTGGGTTACATACTGATCTTGGAAAATGTACCGAAATACTGCAGTCGGAAACCCGGTTGAAATAAAACAAAAGAATCGAAGCTCTTTGTTAGAGAAGGCGATAAATGTGTACTGTATTGTTTACTATAGTGACAAAAATTTTAAAAGTTAATAGAAACAAACAAAAATACAATTTTCTTCTCAATTACGTGGTGTTTTATTTTTAAAACACCATTTGCATAAGTTTTCAATTTATCTAGTACATAGTTAAGCAGAACCATTAGATTTCAAGTCGACGACATGGGTATCTTTCAAGTTGGATGAAGAAAATGCATAACCTCCGACTTTTTTGAAAAAATTACCACGGACGGAAAACATATCAATCTATTAGTTAAAAAATTTTCGTGTCTGCCCTTCCATTATCACTCAAGAAACAATTCCAAAAAATGGATAACAATTATATCGAAAAGAGAAAATCGAGTGCACCTTTTTATGTTAAGGCGTGTTTTAGTTGAATATTTTGTATTGATATCGTACAAAGTAAGATTATTTCATACATCGTCTCGCTTCAGATTCTATTATGTTTATATATCAAAGCTACAGATTGACTTTATAACACAAAAAAATAACAGTACTAAAAGATGAAATATATGGGTCAAGTGAAATACCTATCTAATAGGTAAAAAAAACAGAGAAGGTGTGTTCAAATAGCTATTTTTTTACTGAAAGTACTTGACGACAGTCTTTCATGTTGGATGATGAAAATGCATATCTTTGAAAAAATATATTTTTTTTGTGTGTGAAAACTAGGGTTTATAGTCTTTATATACTAAACAAATCTAGTCTGCCCTTCAACGAAATTTTTAATTAGAATTTTTTTAAATGTTTATCAATTTTCGACAAAACCACCTGACAACCGATCAGACAATAGTTTTAAGTTGAATCAATGCAGACAAGATCATTAACTGATGCTCATTAGCCAGTTGATACATTTGTCTTTTAAAATACAACTGACATATAAGGATCGTAATGGTGCAATGTGGATAAATTTATCGGTTTCAATGAGCAAAATTGGTAGCGCGTCATCCCTACAATGGCTTCCATTTCTACGATTGTGAAAATGAACTGGCGTAATGAGGAGATAATTCTGACGGAGAAGAGTCCTGACTGACTGTTTGTGTCATTTGCTTGAATGTTCGTTGTTTTTGATGAAGTTGACATGTTTCTAATTTGATTATCCGTTTTAGATATTGTCTCTTGAGATACATGAATTCGATCGTGTGCAGGTAATGTCGGACATGAAGTTGAAGTGCGAGGTGTCTCGGACCTAATAGGAGAATCCAATGGTACAACAGATACAGATTTATCTGCTGTCTGAACTGCGGCTGCTGCGTAAGTCATAACTTCACGTTTACACGCTTGGACGTTCTTCTCGACATTAACTATGCGTCTTCGTAATTCACTAGTGGATGTCATAGATGAATTAATTTTTGTCTGAAAATCCTCTAAAGCGGTATTGACGTCCTTTACTTGGTCACTTAACAATAACAGCTTACTTTTTACACTACAAATTCCAGTTGAGCGGATATCACTTAAGTTTGTGATGCGTGATGCTTCAGAATTCAAACGGGTTTTGGTTTCATTGGCCACAACAGATTTTTGTACTTTAGAGATTCTAGCTTCTCATTTCGTAACAGCCGTTGTGTTGTTTTCAATAACAAGTTCGATTTCTTTTATTTTGTTGTTTGCTGAGCGCATTGTTTCCGTGGTATTCGAGTTATCGTTAGCTAAATCTACTTGCTTTAGTGACACACTTTTAAGTTCCGATTTAACACATGCTAAATTATCATTTAGTTTATTATTTGCAGTTCTAGCCAAGTTTAATTGATTTTGAATGTTATTCATGCGTTCCTTTTGCTTAGTGAAATTATCATTAAGTTTTACATTTTGTTTTTGTAAACTATCAATTTTACACAGTAGAGCAGACTTCGTTTTCGTGGCCAATCTTTAATTCAATGATTGAACTTTTGACATGTATCAAAGTGTCTCTAATGGAACTATCTACATACTGTCATACAGCTGCGGGGTAGATGTGACTAAGTCATCCACACAAGGAGTGTCCCTTAACGATGGTTTAATACTTAGAGCTTCTTTTAAATCATCGCAAAATTCGCCTTTAGTTGCAAGACGGAGGGAAAAGCAATCACGACCAAGCTTATTTACCAATGGCTCGCCTTTCTTTGTTTTTGGTTGCATGCGTTTTTTCAAAATTGCGGATGCAAACGGAAAGTCCGGTCTTTGATTTGCCATGACAAAATATTGTAATCGTAGTTGCTCTAGAGCTATTGCATCCCAAAATTGAACCAATCGGGTAACGAAAGTGTCTTTGGGTAGGCCATTACATTGATCTTCAATGCTCTGTAATACAAATTTCGTTGGATCAGGGTCTTGGTTAGACATATTGGTAGACAGGGTATAATCAAACGGGTTTGCCATATGCTCGCTTTGAGAACCAAGAAATTGTCTGAGCTATTTGATGTAATTTCCGTATCAAAGTTATTTTGTATATAAGTATTTTGACTGCATTGTAGGGAACAGGGTTGTAATTCAGTGTATATCAAGTCTGGTTCATTGTTTACACTTTTGTCACCGTTCATTTTGAATAGATAATCTAACGGGTGGATTAAAACAGTTCACTACTCATTACTTTACACATTGACAAAGTTTGTGTTGCCGATCTATTAATTTTAAAGTGGTATTTCTTATCATGAAAGGTGGAAATATAGTGTTTGTACGAAATTGTTCTTTCTCACCAAATATGTTGACGAAATTCCTTGAAGAAAGCTCCAAAAACACAAGAAAATTCTCCGAGCAAAATACAACCTGAAGGGAGACAATAAAAATTTCCACTTCATTTATTGATTGAACAAAAAAAAAAAAATCAAACTTTGGATTTTTGATATATCTCTTAGCTAGTGCCCCTTTAAGGTAAGCATGTGGTAACACAGATATGATCTTAGCCAAAGCATGAACAACATAACTCTATTTCTCGGGGAAAGTTTGTATGGCCTGCCAGTGTCATTCTGGAAAACATAATTTCCAATTTGTCTCAATATGGACAGTGGCAGAGGAACTTGAGGGAGTGCAACTACCTGACGAGCAGCAGCCCGGACCTAGTGCGTCTAAGGAAAAAAAAAGCGGAGCCCAAAAAAGCATCATTGATGCAGCTTGTAAAAAAATCAGCCTACCTATGAAAAATTTATGGCAAAGAAAATTCCTAAATTACTGAAAGCATTGGAAGTCAGCTCCGCGTCTGATTCAGACGAATAAAAGAAGTACTTGTTTATAAAAATGGTGAAAAATAGTTTCATTAAAATTATATCTCTCATTGTTTTCGTTTATTAAGCATGTAGCCACATATTTCGAGACATTATGTATTTTGAGACGACCCACAGGTAAGTTTACCTGTAATTATCATCGTCAACCTAAATGTTATTGTAAACTTTGTTTCCGAAGACGTCTAATGAAATGTGATACTTTAATAAACTATTGAATCTGAATACATGTATAGGATATTCATGTCTTGATTATATTTATTCGTTGTGCACAATTCTGAAAATAGAAAACTGATTAATTTGGATACATTCATATGTTTTGTCGACTTAAGCAAAGCGGTCGACTCGGCCAATCACACTATCTTGTGGAATAAACTTTTAAGTTCAGTACTATCTGGGATTTTTTTTCAAAACGATCAGATGTCTTAATTTTAAACTAAAAGTTGCTGTCCGAGTATCCCCTTGTATACTCACGGAATGGTTCTCAATAGATTCTGGTGTACGTCAAGGTGATAACCTCGCTTCGACACTTTTTGCTTTATTCATAGACAGCCTATAGTGCCAGAGATTAACAGTCTATCGTATGGAATTCCAATTGGAAATGATATGGTCAGTTGCTTACTATATGCAGATGATATTGTGTTTATATCTGAAAGTGCTCACGGTTTACAAACTAAGCTGGATACTTTACATGAATGGACAAAGTGAAACTGTTTACAGGTCAATATTGATAAAACGAAGATCATTTTATATTCGGAAAGCTTCCGCCGTTAGATGTGATTCTAAATTTATGTTTGGAAATACCCGGATTGATTTCGCAAATAAATATTGCTATCTATAGATATAGGAAGATGTGGTGTGAGTGCCAATGAGACAACTCTCCATCCAAATAACAATTTTAAAAAAGTAAACCATTGTAGGTCAATGTACTGCCTTCAACTAGGCTTAATGACATCTGAGGATATGGACTTCGCTGTTTCTGTGAAAGAACTCTTAACAGCAGCTAGTAGAGAGCTTGGATCATTTACATCATAAATAAAATTGAGAATGGAAATGGGGAATGTGTCAAAGAGACAACAACCCGACCAAATAAAAAACAACAGCAGAGGGTCACCAACAGGTCTTCAAATTCCCGCACCCGGAGGCGTCCTTCAGCTGGCCCCTAAACAAATATATACTAGTCCAGTGATAATGAACGCCATACTAATTTCCAAATTGTACACAAGAAACTAAAATTAAAATAATACAAGACTAACAAAGGCCAGAGGCTCCTGACTTGGGACAGGCGCAAAAATGCGGCAGGGTTAAACATGTTTGTGAGATCTCAACCCTCCCCCTATACCTCTAACCAATGTAGAAAAGTAAACGCATAACAATACGCACATTAAAATTCAGTTAAGAGAAGTCCGAGTCTGATGTAAGAAGATGTAACCAAAGAAAAATAAACAAAATGACAATAATACATAAATAACAACAGACTACTAGCAGTTAACTGACATGCCAGCTCCAGACTTCAATTAAACTGACTGAAAGATTATGATTTCATCATATGAACATCATGCACAATCCTTCCCGTTAGGGGTTTAGTATCATACCATCATAACATATATGAGAAGAACATAACCCGTGTCATGCCAACAACTGTTTTTAGAATAAATGTGTTTAGTTCTGATGGATATGGGTAATATGGCATTTGCTACATAATACAAAGATATACGAAAATACGGTTATCTCCGTAATGGATAATGCGTCAGGGGTGTGGGGATCTAAGCGTCATGATGTACTTGAAATATTCCAGTATAGAGCAATCCGAACTTTTTTGGGTGTTGGGAAAACCTCACCGATTACAGCAATAACAGGTGACATGGGATAGACTTCTATACATGTAAACAATCAATGTTATATAGTTCGTTTATGGTGTAGACTTATGGAATTGCCTGATTTCAGGATCAGTCGTAAAGTATTACTTTGTGATGCCTGATTTCAGGATCAGTCGTAAAGTATTACTTTGGGATGCCGATCTTTCCACACGCTACAAGAATACCTGGTTCAAGTGTTAAAACAATATTGAACAATGTTCAACAACTCCGACGAGAACCCACCTCTGTTAACTATGTACATATATATGTATCAGAATACGAGCTCTTATTATTCCGAAACTCACCCAGTCGCATAATTCGAATTATAAAAAACCTCGCAATATTATCTGAATTTACAATAGTCAGTGTCATCTCCTATTATCGTGGTTTACATGTTTACTTTCACGAAAATAGCAAAACGTGTGGCGGCTCGAAGAGGATCACCTCTATGGCTTCTATGTATACCAGTAAACTGTGTGTTGGTTCTTAATCTGTGACTATTTAATTGTTTTATCACCTGGTTGTTGTGGGTATATGAAGCAATACTTAATTACTTCCTTTGTTTTCCTGTATACAAGCAGTTGGTTTTGAGCACCAAAATCTTTTCCAACAACTATAGCTTGTTACAGACTAATAGATGTTTTCCGCCATTTTCCATCATTTTTGTTCTTACAAATGTATGCAAATACTTGCAACAAGCCTGAGAATGTTGGCTTATAGTACAGGGCTGGGGCATTGAAGAAGAGCATGTCTTTCTATGCTATTAATGATGACGTACAGCATCGATATTTAGTTTTTCATGAGTTAATTGTCAATTCAATAATCATTTGGTCAAAGTGCAAAACGGTAATTCATATATAGACAGGGCTTACAACTTTTGTTTATGATTCTTATATATTTTAAGAATATTAAAACTTTCATATATAGATAA
This sequence comes from Mytilus galloprovincialis, assembly GCF_965363235.1. Lineage (NCBI taxonomy): Eukaryota > Metazoa > Mollusca > Bivalvia > Mytilida > Mytilidae > Mytilus > Mytilus galloprovincialis. Next base: position 96,203,792 of record NC_134842.1, read on the forward strand.
TAGATATGTACAATTTATAAATATAAATTATTCAGATTTGATTGTTTTGAATAATTTTTCCCTTGTGCTTTTTCAAGCGTTTATTAAAAAAATACCCCTGCCCGTTGCTTAAGACTATATAATACATGTAGTTTATCTATGAAATATGATATTTTTGAAAAAATATTGAACAGTGAATAATGTGACCTATATTACCATGATTACAAAAAACAATTATGTTCTTCCTTATTTGTAAATAGTAGTTCCTTGTTGTTCAATAATCGTAAATATATGTTATGATTCTATAACAATAAGCATTTTAAGAACATAGTAATTCAATAAAAAAAACAAGAGTTAATTATACCTTTTTCTTTGTTCAGGGTGTTGTTAAAAAATAAATAGGAATTCACTAGCTGTTACAAAGAAACTAAATACTACTGTCATAGAATGGAATAATTGTCCTGTTAAATTATTTTTTTAGTTTACCACCGTTTTTGCTAGAGATTGGTCTGCTCAATCTTCTTTGTGGACTGTTGATTGTCCTTTCTTTATAAAAATTATTCTATTATTGACAGATGTAGTAACTGTTTTTTTGGAGTTATGAGCATTTTATCTTCCTTCTTTCGACACAATATAAGCTGTACTTAACGATATTTCCGCTATTTCTCCTTTTAATTTCTATTTAGAAAAAAGAACCTCAACAAAAAGGCATACTTCTTTCGATGGCAGATTGTGAACTTTAATGAACGGTGACCTCATTTTTGAATTTTATTTTTCTGTTTAGTATATGAAAAAGCTCATTTATAGAAAAAAAAATTAGCAAAATCCTACATTTTAAATAAGAAGCTGAGGGATGTATACCCTTGAGCCCTCTTAAAGACCGTGCGACACTGACTCATCAAAAATCACAGGTGTTCGGAAAGAGTAAGCTATCCTGTTCCACATGTTGCACCCTATGATTTGCTCATGTAAGTACAAAGAGGGTGATAGTCTAACATAGTACTTCACACGACGTAAAGAGGATGGGATTGTGGGTACGACAATAAGAGCATATCAATCTTCCTCTGTAAAACTGATATTCTATAGCGGTTAAACAACTCGTAATATCGTCCGTAAAATTGTCGAAGGGATGATGTTTACGTCACCACTTGAAACGCTTGGTTCAATAGCTTCTAAATATGCAGCATAAATAAATACATGTGTGTATCTATAATTTACAAAGATATTAAGTAAAAACATACGGTCGCTCATTCTGTAGATACTTAAATTTTGGCATTGCCAACGATCCTCGTTGTATATACTTGTTTGTCTTTTGGTCGGTTTTTCTTGTTTCGACATGGCGTTGTCAGTTTGTTTTCGACATATGAGTTTGAATATCCCTCAGTTATATTTCGTCGTCCCTCTTTTTATGCTGTTTCAGAATGTAATCCGTTGGTGGTCTACTCAATGATATTTAACTCATTATAAATTGAGCAAGACGCTTTTTTTCAGAACATTTACTGCACACACTCTCAGAGGATTTGTATCTTGTTTTTGTATATACTGATGTGTCAAGTCTTGTACTTAGGTTTCACTTATTTTCAATGTTATTTTTGTATTGTATCACTCTCCCAATTTTTGTACATAAATCAGGCCTATAGTTTTCTTGTTTGAAATGTTTGACATTTGTCATTTGGGACCTCTTATAATAGTTGACTATGCAGTTTCGGCTTTGCTCATTGTTGCCGGCCGTGCGGTGACACATAGTTGTTAATTTTTGTGTCATTTGGTCTCTGGTGAAGAGTTGTCTAAATGTCCAGATCTTCTTTTTTATATTGAGCACTCTCATACATGTATGCCAAATTATATCCAAAGCCTGGAGTCTAAAGTTTTTCATTTGTCGTTGTTTTATTTATTCTTATTTCGTTTATAAATAAATAAAACAACGACGAATGAAAAACTTTAGACTCCAGGCTTTGGATATGTTTTGTCATACATGTATGAGAGTTGCATTCTCTTTAAAACTGGTCCACACCATGTTATCCTGTGATAATTTAGATGAGGTTTGACCATTGTTTTACGATAAGACGTTGACTAAAAGAAAATTATAAAGGAAACATTTTCGTTTGCTTTTTTTTAAACTATTATTTCTTTAATTTGTTTTATTTAATTATCCGAATAACAAATGACAATATTTTGAGGCAAACGAGCATTAGTTAGTGTAAGTAATGTGTTGCTATTAATTACTGGTTATATTTCTGAATGTACTAAATATATAATTTCTTTACAAAAAACAGACATTAAATTGACAAAAAAAACAAAAAGACGATAATACAAAACAACAATATGTATTGTATTATATTTTCATATAAATGAGTGACAAGTTCAGAAAAAGCGTCTATATCGAATAAGCTAGTCTTACACAGGGCTTTCACCACAGCTTATATTTATTCCTGGATACAGAGTAGGATGTGTAGCAACAATGTCATAGCACAATGCTTTCCTATCCGTCTTAGAGAAAAATAAGTCTACAAAATTTACAGATTAAACCTTGTGTAATGTAATAAATAACCTTGTATGTATAAATTTTGGTGTTTACTCTTTTTACCTGTAGTTAATTTGAGTGAGAAGGTCTGTCGTAAAGTTCTCGAATATGTAATGAAATTATATTCATGTGGCTAGATGGTAATAACGGTCATCTTTTACAACAGACAACACAGCTGATATGCAAGGGGAACATTGACTTGATACAATACTTTATGTACTGTGATAAAAGATTATGTAAAGCATACAATGAAATATTATACAGCCTAGTAGAACGAGTGGTTTGTAGGGGGACCTTTGATACAAGACACAAGGCAGACCATGTATCATTGCAAATCCCAGCACTAATTTAACATTGTTTGGCTTATTTTTCACAAAGTATATCTAATTGCAACGTCTATCCTGTGTTACTCCAGGTTAATCGTTGAGTTACATCACATACACATATATCAAATAACAATATACTGCATGTTACTACATTGAAAGTATCAGTCATCCTTTAAGAAACGAAGATATAAAATCAACTGACTAGTCTACATCGTGAACTGTAATACAATCCTAGTTTAACCTGACAATCACTCGCTCAACTATTGAAAGTTATATTTTATAAGTTAGTTGGCCTATTGTTATGTGTCGCTGAACACAGTGCAGTTTTAATTGCTATGATTTAACATATTAAAACATGGATAAAGATTTGCTATTGAATTTTAGCAGATCTTGCATTGCATTGTTTGTCTAAATTTTTAGTAAAATATATAAACTTGCAAATGAATAAAATACCTTTTTGACAGTTATGATACTTTTGAAACATGAGTTATGCATCATTGGAAACATCACATTTACATATGCCTCTTGCCATAGTTTCTAAACTGTAAGTTGAATCTTTTATTAACATATATAGGATCGACTGCATTATAAAATCAAGACAAATATGCTACTAATGATATTAAAACATAAGCATAGTACACAAAATTACAATCACAGTAATCAAAGAAAACAGAGAGCAACATAACGCTGATACGTTAATACAAGTTTAATTTCTTATTTTATTTTATTTATAGCCAGAAGGTTAACCCAAATCGTTTAAAAACGTTTAAATCATGTTTTCAAAACATTGAAAAAAAAAACAATGATTTATGACTAAAAACTATAATTACATCATGAACATGAGATTTACTAAGTTCAAGGATATGATTGCTCGAGTTTTGCTAAATATCAAACATGATATGAGTTGTATTGTGTATAAACATGTTAAAGATATGCCTGTAAACTAAACAAATTATGAAATCAATCAGGATTAAGGATGAACAATTTGTGGACGATGATTTCGCATATTTCTCTCTGGTAAGTATATACCATGTTAATATCAAACATCCATTTTACATACATAATTGATAATTCAAATGCAACATCGAACAATATGTGTAATCAAAGGTTATTAAATGTTCAAAGATACAGTATATGATATTAGGTTTTAAACCATTCTATTGACGTTCAATATTGAACACGGTATAGTATAAACCCTGTCATAAAAGACACACTAACGTTTTAGAGAACATATGACAGATAACGTTTCAGACGAAACAGAATATTAATAAACAAATTAAACGTCAGTGTCCATTTCTTCATCGCCCTGTCCGTTGGGATCTTTTAAAACGACAAGTTCTGAAAGTAAATAAAAAAAGTATTCTAAATATTCTAAAAAGTACTAAAGTTACTAGATACTAGGATAGAAATTTTATATTTACGCCGACGCGCGTTTCGTCTACAAAAGATTCATAAGGGAGTGTCGAATAAAGAAAATGGTAAAAAGACCAAATAAAGTACGAAGTTGAAGAGCAACGAGGACCAAAACTAATAAATGTTTTGCCAAATACAGCTAAGGTAATCTATTTCTAGGGTGAAAAAACCCTAGTATTTCAAAAAATTCAAAGTACGAGTTGTAAACAGTTAATTTATAATAATGAACATATCAATGATAACTCAAGTCAACATAGAAGTGCTGACTACTGGACTGGTGATACCCTCGGAGAATTAAAACTCCATCGGCACCAGCAGTGGCATCGACCCAGTGGTTGTAAATAAACTTTACCATAGATACCAGGATTGAAATTTTATATTTGTGCCGACGCGCGATTCGTCTACGAAAGACTCATCAGGGACGCATGAATCAAAAAATGTTAAAACGGCCAAATAAAGTCCGAAGTTGAAGAGCACTGAGGACCAAAAATCCTATTTTTTTTGCCAAATACAGCTAAGATAATCTATTCCTGAGGTAGAAAAGCCGTAGTATTTCAAAATTTCAAAATTTTGTTAACAGTTAATTTATAACTTTTTTATATAGATTAGACCGTTGGTTTTTCCGTTTGAATGGTTTTACACTAGTATTTTTTGTGGCCCTTTATAGCTTGCTGTTCGGTGTGAGCCAATGATCCATGTTGAAGGCCGTAACTTGACTTATAATAGTTTACTTGACCTATACATTTCTACTTGGATGGAGAGTTGTCTCATTGGCACTCATACCACATCTTCCTATATCTATATTAATGATAACCCATTTTTAAAAGTAGCATAACAACATATGGTTTGACAGTTAAACTTTCATTAGTGATGCATGATGTCAAAACAATTAAAATTAACGTAAAGACCTCTCATTTTTTCATTATTCTGGCTGTTGGGAGCGGTATCAATGCTATCTGATCTATCGGAAAGTTTATGAATGAAAATAATAAAAACATGCACTGGTATTCTTAAATTCTCACTTAAATACAACGGACCAGTTTTACTGATTGAATTATTTTGTATCATAGCTATATGTTAAATGAAAATGATTAAACATAAGAAATCAATTGAAATAAAGTTTGTGACTCCCTCGTGGACCTGTTATGTTGTTCTGGTTTGGCCACGCTTTAAGTTGTTTTAAATTAGATCAGATCTTCAGCGTGTGCAATTGCAATAGTGTGTACTCGTTCATCAAGCAAAAAACCCCAAACAAAAATGTAGAATACATTCTTTTTTGGAAACCTTTTACTATTGCAATGTCAACTATATTATGGAATCCAGGAAACATGATGACATCGGTGGTTTCCGATTTTATAAGACGACTCAGATAAAAAAAAAACACACACTATAACTAAGGAAATAAAATGAAATCATTAAGAAACGATAATAAGTGCGTCGATAGAACAACACATCCTGTTATACATGTATCAGCCATAATGCCAATAAACAATCAGTCACAATGCCACAGCAAGAAGTCGGACATTGTATGCATTATAACAGTAGAGTAGCCAATTTTACTACACCATATAGTTTGACAGTTTATGTGTTAATGATACTGGAGGTCTCAAGATTTAAAATAAACGTAAACACCTCTTATTTCTTCATCATGCTGACTGGTTGAAACGTTTTCAACACTCTCTTCACTTCCTGAAAGTATATGAATGAAAATAATACTATATGCGCTGATCTTCTTAAAATCTCACTAAATATCACTTAAATATTGACGGACCAGTTTTAATGATTGTTTCATTACATATGATACATTGTAGCTATTCAAGCAAAAATTGTTTTTTATACCTTGTTTTATCGCGATGTCAAATATACTATGGAGTTAATGGTGAATGAGTGAATTAGTGGTTACCGATGATATAAATCAACCGATATGACAAATCAAGGCAACACAAAACAACTATGGAAATTACCTGAATTAATTCCAAAAGAAAAAAATGTTATGTGTGTCTACAGGGTAAACATATCCTGCTACACTGCATCACAATCTATGTAAAACAAGTATTCAGCCAAACTGTCACACTAGGTTATATGAAACTGCAGACTATATAATATTAACAGTAGCTTATATACTAAACCATATTGTTTGAAGTTAATGTCTCTTTAGTGCAAACATAGTTGATTGTTGAAATCATCATACAAACTTTGACGAGATCATAAAACCATAAATACAGAAAACAAACCACAACAACGCATAATGCATTAATTCGTTCTAAAATTGTATTCACTGTTACATAAAAAAACGAGGTGTCAGAAGATATAAACAGCAACCAAAGTCCATATGTCCAAGGAAAAACAGACAACATCATGGCTAAATTAAAAATAAGACCAGCAGCTAACAAATTTCACAAATGACCAAACGAACAAAACCTTGACAGCAAAACCGATACATGACTCAAAATGACAAAATGTAAAACAACTCAAACGGTAAAACCAATTACCTGATTTACAATAAGACAAATAACAGCAAACAAATATGACATACAGCAACATCAGACTGAACTGCATTATATGTATATAAGCCGAGAGATTTGCGCAACGGTATTATTAGGTGATGGTTATATAAGAAGAGGATCTTATAAAATGGTGCTGAAATATATTTCGGCTGAATAAATAGCCTCCGTCAGTGTCAGCAAATGTACTATATGTATTCATTTGTGACGGCAGGGGGAATCCTTCCACGGATTTTAAAATTTGTTTTCCCCCCTCCCCAAGTCTTTTTATTTGTCAATAGATTACAGGTTCCATGCCTACCGAACATCGATCATAAAGATATAGGTGCATGTAACAGTGTTTCCCATATCACATAAAAAAGGCATGGTTACTTAATTGAAAAAGGCCATCTAGAGCGCGCAAAAATTTATAAAAATGGCACCTAGAGTGTATGGAAAATTAACAAAAGGGCACCTACAGTATGCTGGAGGAAACAAAAATAGAAACAGGTAACCAGTTCAATAATCACTATATGGAACATAAGTTGTATTTAAACATGTAAACCTTATTTTAACTTTATTTAGAAATTATTGTACGTGTTATTTATGTTGGTTGGAAGTTATTTAGTCTCATTTAAAATGTTACAATTTTTTTTTTTAAATTTAAAAAGTTTAAAAAATATAACAGATGGAACAGGAATTGATATATTGATCAATAATACATTGCATACATTGCAGAAGGTATTAACAGTTACTGTTTTTTTCTCAATAATTGTTAAAAATAAAAGCATTTGTTAAGTGCTCCTATATAAGGAGGATTATAAATACAAGTAAAACAGGAAGAAGTGCAATCCATGTTTATGTTCAAAATACGAATTTCTTTAAATTTCATACTCAGGGTTATGAAACAAAACATTTTTTTTTACCAATTTAGGCAAAACTTTGTATACCTTTGAAATTGTTTCACCATTCATTTTAATTTTATGCCTACTTAAATGAAGTTTTTCAAATGTACATGCTGTACATAAACAAATGGATAACCTGTGGACATTTTTTAAATTAAATATCTAGTATTTGTTTAATTAAAATCTTAAATCCCCTAATTAGCAGTAAACAATCACTAACAGAGGTGGTAAAACTGCCAAAGGCAAGGTATTTAACTTTATCCCATTGTCAGTTAATTCACCGTTTTAGAATCTAATGAATTCTGGGTAATATTTTCAAAAGCGTACACTAAAACGTCGAGATTGGTTTAAAACGTTCTAAACAATGGAAATTAAGTCAATGACGTTACGTTATTTTCATTTTGGTGTACGAACAATGAGATTACCCATAGTTCTTTAGATTCAGAAAGGGCGAATTAGAGTGTTACACAATCAGGTAACAATTTTACCAGAAATGGCAGATAGGTATGAAATTTTGAAATTTTATTTTTGAAAAGGCTTCTATCTAGGGCATTTTCAAAAACACAATAGCGTCATCCAAAGAAGTGAAAAGAGCATGGCGTCATTAATTAAAACTAAAAATGGGCAAAGCGTCATTTAAAAACGGCATGGCGTCTATCCATGCTAAACCTGCTTGGGGAAAACACTATACAGTAAAGGACTACACTTTACATTAGGATTTTTAAATAGACTCTATTTATACTTATAAACAATGAAGGCAATAATTTCTTAACAGAATACTTATAACTTTTATGAAATTCTTCCGTGTGTATAAAGCTTTCTTGTCACATCCTTACTCTGACTGTGATAATGTTTATTGAGCTCCTAAATTTAGATTTGATAGTGTAATCTTATTTGTATTGTAACTCACCATCAAAGGTTATAAATTAAACATCAGAGTAGTGTATCATTGAACATACTTTATATCGTGACTTGCAATGATTGTATTTGATTATTTAAGTACAGACTGATATTGTTAAATTAAACAAAAGAAATGGAACTCCTTTTTTGAGAAGGTTCATATGGTCAAGATTGTATACATATGTTTCTATGGCCTTCAAACGTTTAATATACTCAGTAGCGTATTTACCTGACGATATCGGGATATGGGTATTTAGTCGGATCTTAACATATAATTGTGATTTGTTTATGTTCCGGACCATATGAGTATTTGGACCATACGCGTATGGTCATGACCATATGGGTATATACTCATATGGTCCGACCATACGCGTATGGTCGGGGTAATTAACACTCTGTTACAGTTTACTTTTAATACTTCTAAACTCTTCATATGGTATGACCGTTCATTCAAAAGACGCTATCATATAGGTAATTTTATCGTTATATTATAATAAAAAGATAAGCTAAATAAAAATAAGAAGTTTCACATTGTTAATTTTACTTAATTGTCAAATTTAAAGTAAACACATTTTATACCGATGGTCATTACCGATGGTCATAACCGATTTGTTATTACGAGTAAATGGCAATATGTCGACTAAAAAATTAAATTCCAAAAATTTCTTAATGAACTGTTACATAAGAAGTCACTGGAAAGTAGCATACTATTAGTTTATTTAAGTTGTGTTGTGAAGATGGTGTATTGCAGTCAACCATTTTACGATATTTGAGATCTAGAGCTTCTTAAAAACACTGTAGACATCAGAATTGCCAAAGACCTCGGTATCACTGTACGCAGCTGCAAAAAGGCTTGTTTTTCACTCGCAAACAAAATGTGTAAATGAAAAAGATCGTGCACAAAACTTGCAAATGCAAAAAAGCTATGATACCGTGTGGAAGTGAATGTCATCCAAGCCTACATGCACTAATGTAACTAGCGATGAAAACTAACTATGGCATCAATATTAAATTTTTACGTAGTTTTTTTTATTATAAAATTAAAAAATTGTCATGTTTTAAACCATCACTTTTTTTTTTTTAGATAAAGTTCTTGTATTATTGAAACGTTTATAATGTAATTTGGAAAAATAAATATACATATATGGTCCAAATACTCATATGGTCCGGCCCGTTAATAACCAAACGAGTATTATACTCATATGGTCCGACCATACGCGTATGGTCGGACCATATGAGTATACGCATATGGTCATGACCATACGCGTATGGTCCAAATACTCACATGGTCCGGAACATTTACAAACCGGTATTGATAAAAAATAAATAAACAATGTCGAAATGTTCAGGACTTACTTAAATCTGTATTTCGGTAAGTTGATACAAGCATACGATCTGTATTGCGTCTTACACTTTGGGAAGCAAATGATCTTAAACTATTATATTATTATATTGTGTAAAAACGTTAATTATGAGCTATGATAATAGTTAATAAGCTCGAGCATTTTTCTGAGTAAGTTTAAAAATTTCAAAGAAATATTCTTTACTGTGTGTTAGCATTCATTAGTCGTCACTATCCTACAGATAAAAAACTTTTGGTTATATTTATAATTTAAAATCTTCATTGAAAGTGGAGCACGAATGCGCAGTTAATTAATTATACTGATGTGTCATTTGTATGCAAGAGTGACATTCCTTTGTATTATGTTCCGATTCGAAAAAGTCAAACCAAGTAATGCGAGTATTGTCTCCCTTGAACAGGTTCATAATTTTATATTTAAGTTTAGTCATTTGATTTATTTTTGAATAATTACAAAATTTATGATTTCAATAGATTTCAGTTTTTGTGTTTGGTGTATTAAAGACATTGACGAATGAATATAAATTTATAAATTTGATCACCTGAATGTTTTACCTCATTTTATATTTAGACAGTATTCTGTTATGTCTGAGGCATTGCACTGACCAAGTCTATATTTTAGTACAGTGTCTCACTACACACACTGTCTTGTGATGTTTGTGTAACTGAATAATATATAAAAATGATGAACGGTTCTTTATATTGGTATGTTATAATTTTAAACGTTTAATTGATCAAAACGCGTGTAATAGCCAGATGTAGTCATTCAGATGTCATGGATACATTATTAAATAAATTGTGTCCACATCATCTAACCTGCAACAGCATTCATCCTGCTACTTGTTAAAGCATTTGTCGCTTTAATATGGTATACATGTATACAATTTTTGTCAGAAGTTCTGAAAACTTAATGTATCTGCATTACTCGATCTCTAAAGACAAATACATGAAAGAAGTGTAAAACCCCCTAACACAAACACACATACGCTCCATAGCCACCACTTTATCAACTTATGCCAATTGCTTTAGTGAAGAATTATAATTGGAACCTACATAAAAAAAAATTTACTTAAAAAAAACCAAACTATAATTGAAAACCGAATTATATTATCTCCCTATAATGATAGAATGTTGGGAAAATTAACCAAAGTTATATAACATTAATCACAGGGAGGGGCTAGCAAACAATTTTTTAATTATATCTTATTTAACGTTAAAACAATTTTCCAGTATAAACGAATGTTACTTTATTCAAATATAAGGACTTTGTTAGCTAAATCTACAAATTTTATTAGATATTATGAATTTTTATTACAATAGATAAACATGCTAAATATAGGTGCATAATTTTACATCATATAAACTAATTGCTGACGTCAACCCAGAGACTTTGCAAGATTTATCTATGCTATAGGTTTTGATAATTGTTGAAGGTCGTTCGCCGACTGTTAATTTTGTACATCTTCGTGTATTTTGTCTTTAGGAAAAGGTAGTGATATGATGCCTATAAATACTTATCTTTATATATGGATAAAAAAAAAATCATCAAGTGAACAACATTAAAGATGAACTTTTTTGGAAAAATGATATTGATTCACTCATAGGGTCTTTGCTTCGGAAATAAACCCATTTATTCTAAATCAAGTTATTGGCATGATACGGTTTATGTTCTTCTCGTATATTTTATGATGTTATGATACTAAACCCCTAACGAGAGGGATTGTGCTTGAATTTCATGTGAAGAAGACACAATCTTTCAATCAGTTTAATTGAAATCTGGAGCTGGCATGTCAGTTACTGCTAGTTGTCCTTTGTTAGTTTGTGTACCATTGTCATTTAGTTTACTTAGTTTCTTCTGTTACATATTCTAACATCGGACATTTAGATTTTTTAAACTTAGTTTTACTGTGTTAATTGCTGTGTGTTTTCTACATTGGCCAGAGGTACATGGGGTAAAGATCTCATAACACATGTTTAAACACGCTGCAGTATTGCACCTGCTCAAAGTCAAAAGCCTAAAACTGTAAATCAACTTATTTTGCGAGCAATTTATTTAAGAGAAGAATTAGATCGCGATTATATAACTCTGATCTTCTGACGTGTACATAAAAAAGTAAGAAAAAAATGAAAAAACAATTTGTTGCCATGTCAGCTAGAAAGGGCTAAACTTGCAAATGAAGTATCCACCAAAATATTGGTTTTGCAGTAAGTATCATGGGTATATGTCAAACAGTCGCAATTTACGTTTCATTGTATGCACTTTTGTCGATAGATCACTGAATTAAGTGAAAATCACTGAAATCGGTGAATGTATGGATACAATGAGTTTATATAATAAACTGAAATTACCTGTTTTTCTGTGCAATCTTCCATCTCTCGTTTTATGCAGCCTTTCAATTGATTCCATACACTGTTAATTGAAAGCTCGTTAAAAAAACAACTAATGGTGAATGTATGGATACAATGAGTTTATAAAATGTATTCATACTTTAGATGCATATTTTCAGTATGGTTGCAAAGATTAAACAGACAACGAAAATAAATGTAGTAAACTGTTTAATCTCACACTCGAAAACAAACTTATGTATCATTTAACAGAAGAAACCGTTTAAGAATTAACAACAGATTTTTCAAAATTAAAAAAGTTATCTACGAAAATTTGAAAATTTGAAATATTGAAATTTTGACAAATAATTTCGTTCCTGTGTTTTGTTAACTTAAAAAATATATTTGAATTTAGTAAGTTTGATTTTTGTAAAACCATTATTTCAGATAGTCGTTCTCAAAACTCAAAATATCAAGTTTTCAACCATAAAATTTTCCAACATCTTGATCATGTTGATTTCCATGAACCATTACACAACGTATTTTCTTGTTACTGTTCACGTCACTCGCTAGGCACAAACAAATGTTTGAACATGACTGGTTCAGTTTATAGCAAACACATTTTATCAAATATTATTATGATACATTCACATGATGGCAGCAAGTAAATAACTACTAAGCAGTACTGAAAAAAACACAGGACATCACCAACCACAAACGTCACCATCCAAGAACACCCGACTCATTCTAACAGCGAAAAGCATATGCTTATTAAGATAGTATGACTTGACAAGCAATTAAAACAAATACAGCGAAGACAATATCATCAAGATGCCAGACACCAACAATATATTTATATATTGGAGAACTAGAATCTATGAAAGACATGCGGATTTAAACTTTCAAATAGTCAACTCCCTTTTTTACAGCAGTAGCGTACCTTCTGCTCAATCGTATGGAGTTTACATATATCGTAACTCGTTATGCTCGTGCATGTTCACTATACTTGGTTCATCTCTAGCAGTACGTGTCTTCAAAATACAAAATTGGCTAGAACAGAGTAATGAGAAGAAAAGACGGCTGCAATCGACACGACATAAGTTTCCGGTCATCATCACAAATTAGTTGACCAATACTTTTTGTTTCAATTCTTTCGTGACATGTTTTCCCAGTTTGAGATCCGTAGATATCAGAAAAGCCGTCTGATACATGTGATATGAATAGTGATTATGTCCTGTTTCCGAATATGATGATTTGACTGTGTGTGGATTTGGATGTCGGGATATGAAAGCATAGCAGGAGACACCAATCCCGTCGACGCACGTGGTTTGGCTACTTTTAGAGTGTATGGTTCTCAATCGGTTTTTGGTTGTTGCTTTGGTTTGTCTTCTTAATCGATTGAAACATTTTGAACACTGGTAAACGAGCATCTTTTATATTAGGTATAGGCACAAAATGGTATGAGACTACTAACATGATTACCATTTTCTTGGAGAAAAGAAATAGAAAGAAAAAAATGTTCTAAAATGAAAAAAAACAGATGTGGTATGATTGCAAAAGAGACACATCTTCCACACCAAAGAGCAAATGACGAAGCAAGTAGCAAGTATAGGTCACCTTACGGCCCTCATTAGGTGGCAAAACCAATACCGCATTGCAAGATATAAAGGGCTCCAAAATAACAAATGTAAAATAATTCAAACGAGAAAACTAACGTCCTGATTCGTGTACAATACAATAGAATAAACAAAACTAAAATGTGATATACAGCAAAACACAGTAACCGCTGAGTCACAGACTTCCGACTTAGGACAGCCAAATACATAATGAAGTGGGATTGAACATGTTGCTTTTTCAGATTTTCACTCGCTGTTATATTGTATAGTGACTAGAGATATCTAAAAACTGTTAATTTGACCTGGAAACTATAATGCAAGAAGGTAATCTGTGATGCCACCTTTATGTCATAAATACGTCGCAATTGACATATTTGACCCTAAATTGCATTTTATGCATCTTTTCTACAAAAATGATATGAGCCAAGTATATAACCAACAATATTAGTGGGAGATATTGTGGAGATAATTGTGCAAATCGTGATACAAGTATGAAATTTGGTGTAGAGGTTGACATAACGATAATTAAAAAAAATCAGCTGCTGGCCATCCAAAATTTTCATTTTTTCAAGATGGCCACCGCTCATTTTAAAAATTGCGTCATATCCAATTGGCTATATTTCGTAAATCCTTTGAAAGCTGTGCTATAGGTATAATCCAAAGTCAATTTTGATAAAACGTAAATAAGAGTTCCTAAACTACGATAAAACAATACAGAAATGACGAAAAATGACTTCTGGTTCAAAAATGGGGGCAAGTACGTTGAAAATGGCTACATTTCGTAAATCCTTTAAAAGCTGTGTTTTAGGTATAATCCAAAGTAAGGTTTGATAAAACGAAAATAACAGTTCCTTAAGTACGATGAAACAATACATAAAACACGAAAAGTTACTTCCGGTTCCAAAATGGTGGCAAAAACGTTGAAATATCTAAATATCGTAAGTTCCTTGAAAGCTGTGTTGTAGGTATAATCCAATGCAAGTATTGATAAAACGTAGACTACTGCAACAGTTCCTCAAGTACTATGACACAACACATACATGACAAAAAAGTTACTTCCGGTTTTAAAATTGCGACAAAAAGGTTTAAAATTTCATTAGGTTTATTTTCTACTAATTTAAAAGAGATATCACTGAATTTGTTAATTTCAAATTGTTAAATACCTAGTTTGGTTAGAAAAAGCAGTTTACAGTTATCAACAACGCTTGATATTTTGCATCCAATTTTCAAAATTTTCTGATACGAGGGTGCAAATGAGTCCATTTTGGTTTCCAACTATCAGTGTTTGTTTTTCTTTCATCCAAACACATGACTTGGTATGTGTACCTGTAGAAAGCACACATCCGGTTGATCCCACCTTGATATGCTTCTCTTTCGAGGTGCTCCGGAAGAGAACCTCTTGTAGGGGGAATAGCATAATAAGGGCGCTGCTTCCTGACAAAGGATTCAAATCGTGCCTTGATAACAGCAAATGTTGATGTTGCCGTACATGATGCAAGCAAATGCTTCTATGATGTCCATGTATCTGTCTTCATACAAAACTGAAGCGAGCAACAGCATCCTTTACATCTGGAAACAATTCCAATGTCTGCCAAGCTGACCTATTCTCTTTCCCACCAAATGCTGACACAGTGTCACATTCACAGAATGCATGGAAGGAAAGCTGCACGAAGACCAAGCACATTTGATATGTCATATACATGAAGCCATCTTTATTCCCTCTAAAAACCTGTCCACACTTTGTCCATACCTAATTTTGCGAGAGCTGCAATCCTAATACTATTACATCTGCATCAGTATTACTTAAAATTACTTTTATCAACCATGTTCAACAGCAAGCTTATTATGGACACACATACGTGTATCTGCGTGTTCTTGGTTATAAAGGGATAGCTGGGAAGTATCCGTCTTGAAATTGCAAAGAATATTTCACCTTGAGTAACTTTTTTTTCTCCAAAGAAGCAATTCTGTCGGCAACAAACTTGAATCCTTCCGTTGTATTGTCATCTTTATTAGGAAAACGACTCCAAATCCTTGGCGTTCTATCAGAACCAACAACTTTCCGTCTAACACCAGCACCTTACCTTTTTCTCGGTCCAGCCTTTAAATTATTCATTTAGTAAACATCAAATACAATGTCTACTCGTCAATACCTATCGATGCAAAATTTGATGTGAGGCAATATGACATCGATTGCATAATCATCAAATATTTTTGAACGTGGTGGCTTGGAATTGACCGTTGCTGGCCCCCCAAACGGTAAATGCGTCAGAATTTGAATCAGTTGACTGCAAATCGCACAATGTTTCAAGTATACCCATTTGCTGCAATTTAATAACACTGTTTAAAGTGACATCCTCAGACAAAAACAGAGAAGTAATTTTGTTTTCATGGATAAAGAAAACTTCCAAGTCAAACTGTCTACTTTTATAAGAAATGAATAGTCTAGAAAAGAGATCGCAATCACTATTCACGTTCTTACGCTTTGGTTTTTAACATAGCCATTTCGAGCGTCGCTGGTGGGTCTTTTGTAGACGAAACGCGCGTCTGGCGCATATATTAAATTTAGTCCTGGTATCTGTGATGAGTTAATTTCCAGTTTCATTTTACGGCGACAATAGGAAATTGTTGTTTTTTTTATCTGGTTATAAATAGCAGATTTTCCTTCGTTTTGCATTTACTTTAATAGATCTTCAAATTGTTCGGACCCACTATCTTAGAGTTTATATACATATTTCACCTGCCTCCGAGTCAATAATTTCCTTAAAAAAATCAATTTTTTACAAATCTTACGACTGTTCTAGAAAAAAGTATAATCAGAAGATGGATTTCCAAACTCATCACTTTAGAAACCCTTTGACTCTTTTCATAAAAATCCTTTTGTGTTTTCGTAGAGTCTTCATGAAGTCGTTCATCTGTTTTAAAATGACTAAAACCACTATTTCGTTCAAATTCATCTACCAGCTGTCTACTGACATCCATCCATCCATCGTCTCAAGGGAATATTCGGTGGCACCAACATCGCCCTTCACAATTGCATTATTCTGTGTTTGTGCCTGATCAATTGTGATATAAGAAAACAACTTGCTGGTCTTTCGTACAGTGAAATTACCATTGGCACCTTGTTTGTGATGCTCGTGAAGGGAAGCCATATCTCGGAGATGGATCCGTAACCGTCGAACATAATTTTCACGATCTGGACCAAAACAATACGGTATCATGCTTTATATGGACTTTTTGTGAGGTACGATATCTGACTCATAAAATGGGCATACCGCCGACAGAACAAAAGTTCTTAATTCATAATTGAACAACAAATATTAAACTGTAGTCGAGATGACTCTCTTTCCTTGCACCAGACTATCAAATAATCGAAAGACACAGATTCATGAGATATATTTACTGCGTTTAGACATTAATGGTTCAAGCAAAACACACGCAGTTATCTGATTCGCATGTCTAGACCTAGGTTCATTTGAATATATATGAAAATAATATGAGGTTCTAGGTGTTGCAACGTCGGCTTCAGTGAGGGCACAAGTTCATCCACTTTCAGGCAATATAACCCCATGAATTTAAAAACAAGTCATTTTAATGTACTTTCCACCAAACATAACGATAAACTTATATTCTCCGTACAAATCTGGCCATTCATACTGAACTTACTTACCCAATACCAAAAGTGGTTGATCTGCAGCTATAATTGATTTTTGGCCGGGATTTTGAAAGTTTAACCACTTTTGTTCACCTATCCATCGTATGATTGATCAATTCAACTGAATGGGCATGTAACAGTGGCATCATAAAAGTTACAGTTACTTGAATGGACGAGTATAATTGTTTAGAGGAATGAAATGACGACCAAGATATCTTTACGAAATTCATATCCTTCTCTGTTACATGAACTATGATTTACATCAGTGTCCTCTGGTAGTGGGTGCAAATCGCATTGTATGTCTATAAATAGTTTGCGCATGCCCAAAATTGATAAACGCCTTTGTTTCATAACCTTAAATATTTTTATCAAACAATTCATAATATCATTAAAAATCACAAAGCATCAAGTAAATAGTAAATAGTTCAAATTTTTATGTGTGAGTTTTGTTACATTTTCGCGCATGCGCAAACCATGAAGAGTAAAATATGTATTTCTATTAAATACGCCGAATGCAAGGAATGTCGCCACCAAACCATATAATATTTTCACTAAAAGAAGGTCAAGGAACAAGTAGAAAAATAAGTATTTTTGAACTCGAAAAAACAGCCATTTTTTAAAACGGCGGTGGCCATCTTGAAAAACATATTTTTTTGACATGGCCAGCAGTTTTTTCTTAAAAAGTATATACTAATGATGCTTCGTGCTAATTTTCATGCTTGTATCATCATTTGCACAATTCCCTCGATTCTGCTTGCTAATATCTTCCACTATATTTTAAGCATATCATAATAAACATCTGTGTAAAATCCTCATAGCAAAACATGTTTTCTTTGTAAAACCATGGATCATATATGTCGTTAAATTCACGTGACATTACTTTATATAAATAAGAAGATGTGATATAAGTGACAATGAGACAACTCTCCATCCAAGTCACAATGTATAAAAAGTGAACAATTTTAGGTCAAAGTACGACCTTCAACACGGAGCCTTGGCTCACACCGAACAACAAGCTCTAAAGGGCTACAAAATGATTAGATTAAAATAATTCAAACAGGAAAACCAACGTCTAATCTAAATTAAAAAAAAAACGAGAAACGAAAATTACCTATGAACCACACCAACAAACGACATGGATTCATGAATAAAATGGCGTTGTTCGACTGTGTGTAATGTAAGTGAATGAAATACAAGACCAAAGTCGGACAAACTGCAGGATTTTGAATGAAATGTTGGAAGATATAGCGACCTATTCTATTAAGAATGCTGTCTGGAGCAGAATCACAATCCTTGCCAGTGCTCTAAGTATTGCAGCCAGATCACACAAACACGGCAAACGCAAAAATAAGGAGGCAAAAATGTGTTTTGCAAGTTAAACAGCGAGCAGAGGGTTACAGGTGGTAGTCAAAAGCCAAAGAAGTTGTGTCTGGCCATGGAGAGGACAATATTATTAGAACTTAGATTTTTTCAAAGGGAATAAAGTGTGCTTGAAACGTATCACCAATTTATTCATTCTCTGACAAACTATGCGAGTAGACAATAAATAAATTTAATAGAAATATATCTGAAATACTGTTTGTTATTCCCAGACTGATTTGATGTGGATTAAAAATAGCCGATTATTTCTACCATGTCATCCCTAATTCACAAAATTGACATCTATTTATTTGGTTTATTGCACCTCAATTTCAAAGCGAAATATTTTATCGGCATTCGGCTATATTTATTCCTAGTTCAGGAATATTTTTTTTTTTATTTATTGAATTATTGAATCAATAATATCATGTATAGATGTCATCTGCATTCACACGTGTACGTCCTGAATATTAACCTTGACAGACGCCAAACATGTGCATGAACATTTTAGTTTCTAACCTCTTTTTTAACTAATGACAAACAGATTTTAGAGCGATGGATGATTTGAAATATTGTTTTTTTACGATATTGTAATGTTCGATTGTTTGTTCATCTATTACTAGCTTGCTTGCTGTTGTTGTTTCTTTTTGATTTTTAACACAAAGTGACAACGAGTTGAACCATTGCTAATTCGTTATCCGTATCTTCAATGTCGATCGTGGAATACGCTATACGAATAGTCCTAGACTAAAAGCATTTTCATCATCTCCCAAAACAAATGATCGTCCCATATTAGAAATATAGATGTTGTACAATTGAGAAGGACATGGGTGGCAAAGTTAGGGAAATTGATATTACAAATTTTCAGAACTGAAAAGAACAAAATTATGATTGCTATAACACTAATGGGACATTGATAGTTGAATAAAATGATAAAACAGCAAGAAACAGTCTTTATATTTTTGTCCCTTTTCAGGGTAGTTATATTCAGAACTTTTTAAAAGTGGGACAAGTCTCGAGTCCAGATGCATGGGTTTGAAAATTTATTTAGGAATACAATGTATCATATCCGATTAGAGGTAATACTTACTTATAGTTATTCCCATAATGAGTCATATTGATGTTGATGGGTGTGAGATGGAAGTCTCTACATAAAGTTGAAAGATGAATTACTAGATGCCCCTAACTGTGCCATTTCTCTCCAAATGTGGCGGGAAAATAAATTTTTGAAAACCAAATGTTCAGAGTACAAAAGCAATTGTTCAAAGAAGAAAGGCAATTGTACAGAGAACAATTAAATGTCTTGCCTATGCTTGATCATTTCAATTGCTTGGCTTTTTTTAATTTTTTTTTATTTTAGCGCCACTTTCAACACTATTCTCTCTCCATTAAAATTCATTTTAAATATAAAAAGTAAACTAAAATACAGAACTCGTAGGTCATTTCAAAAAGGGGTAGCCTAAAAAACTTAAAAAAATCAAACGATAAAACAACAGCCTTATTCCTGACTTGGTGCAGGCTTTTTTTCGAAAATAAAATGGGTTAAACCTGGTTTTTATTGATAGATTTAAACTCGAAATAGAACATGTAGAATGTCTGGTGCTAAAATATTGCTTGCTATAACAATTCCAAAAATAAAATGTTGAATGCACTCCTTATAAATCAAAGGAAACACTAAGCAACTTTCAGTCAAAAAGTCACTTCCTGTGTCAAATAATAGCGTACTTTACACTGATTATAAAAATATATGGTTTCTTTATAGTTTTGATTGAAATAATGGAGATAAAGTTAGCTCGAGGTACTTCAAAATAAGATTAGTGCAAAATATGGCTACTTCTAGCTTACAAGAAGGTAACTTGTTGTTAAAGTTTTCGAGGTCATATATTTACGACCGAATGCAAATGACCCAACTGACGTTAACCATGTAAACATGTATCCATATGAAGTTATAGCAAAGTTCAAAATCGAGAACTTCAAATTAATGTCTGGACTCGACCTCAATAACAGGTAATAAAGCCAGAACCTCAAATCATAGATATATAATACATATGGTTAATGAGTTATTTAAACATAAAGATCCAGGGTTGGAAACTCTCATTAACTATGTCATAGAACACTCCTACCCAAAATATATTAACTACGACACGTCGCAACTCACAATCTAGTAAAAAAAGGTCATCGATATCTTATATGGTTTCCGATGAGAAGCAATAATAAGAAAACTGAAATTCTAGGACATGACCTTGACCTTTGACCTTGACTTCTTTTTCTTCTCGGTGGACCAATAACCTCAAAGCAAAATACCCTAGTCCTCTAACGCTTACGGTTGATGATTTATAAAATACGATCAAATACGTGAATGGTATTACAAATTATCCGCAATATAGAGACATTAACTTATGCAACTCTAATGGTTAACCTAACGTATTGTAACGTCATATGATTAAAACGTTTTGTATGTATATCGTTTTAAGTCAGAACAGTAAACAGTTTGAAATATACACACGTCTTTTTATAATTCACACAACAAGCGAAGTACTCCCACTAAACCAAAACACTGGTGCCGTGACCCAAGTAGAAGCTTACAGCACATTTGGGGTGGACACAGAAGCGCCGTAACAAGACTAATGAACAGAACTGACAAGAAAATTAAGAAATTGACATAGAAAATCAAGAACTATCGGCAGCCACAGAAACACTGGTGAAGAAGAGGAGCTAACTCGAAACTTTTGACAAACAAATTTAAGACGGAACAGAAGTCGGAGATATTGAACAGGAAACTAGCAATATTAATCACAATACAAATCAGACACAGGATGCTAATCAAAGCACTATTGTAAATCACAGAGCAAACACTACTTATAACCCTTCTCCGAATTTCTATCACTACCAAAGTTAGACTCGCCTTCATTTTCGGGAGATATTGTACATTGGCAGACATTTTGGGATTCGTTTGAATCAACCGTACACCAGAACCCTGTTCTTACAAACATACAAAAGTTAAGTTATTTAAATTCACAACTCCATTACGAATCAGCACAGTGTAACACAGGGTTATCCCTTAGCACGGCAAACTATGACCAGGCAATTAATTTTCTAAAGGAGCGTTACGGTCAACTGCAGAAAATTATCAACGCACACATGCTTCATTTACCCTCAGTAGTATTAAGTCATTTTACGATAATTAGACGCCAACAAAGGCGATACGAATCTCTAGGTCAGACTCAAAATACGTATAATCTTTTCTTGTACCCATAATTTTCGGGAAACTAACCGCAGAAATAAGTAAAAACTCGGGAATATGGAAAAAATAGCTTGGATATAATATCGCTGCGTGAAGCTTTATTAAAGGAGATGTATGTACAAGAGGCTGGTAATAAGTCCGATATTATGATATCAATTGCGTCTTTTCACACGGAAGCCGTTCCTAAGACAAGCACAAAAAAAAACCCAATAATTTAGGGGAAATCAGACCAAGACCATGAATACACGCTTGACAACTAAACCATGTGTATGAAAAGTAAAAACACAAAAATACTGAACTCCGAGGAAAATTCAAAAAGGAAAATCAAGGATTGTGTATATTGCAAACAGTCTCATTCGTCAGTAGATTGTACACGCATTGTAGGTTTGGTATCAAATGAAAACTTGGGGACTTGGGATCTTTGTAGAACCCTTTAGCTTGTTAAAAGATTCTTTCGAATAATAAAAAAAGTATTTACAATGATAATAGGCGGGCACATTTGCCCTGTTGTTCAGCTCAGAAGTACCTGTTTTTGTTCTATCTAACTTCCGGAAATCAGTACGCTCTAATATGCAACTAAAGGTATGATAAATGTTTCACCACAAGTCAGGACGATGTATAGTTTTGACTGCCACTTCATTTGAATTTAAAACAAAGTAGCCATTTATGCTTGATATTGCAGAAATTACCAAGAAAGCAAAAGTGCTTTGAACTGGTGGTTTTATACCTATTAAACAAAAAAACCTTTGATTCAATTGATTCGGAAATCATAAGGTTTTAGAATGCAGTTCTAAATTTAAATGCCGTAAATGTAAGCCTATGTAATAAACAAAACACAAAATTACACGATGAACAGACAAGCGCATCTGCAAATACAGTTGATATTGAAGAGGGAAATAGTAACACATCTATATTTTACACTACGTCAACATTGCCCATGCAATCTAGAACTGGTGCATTACTGGAAATAGCAATTTTACTTGACAAAGCGATTATTGAGTTGGAAACCCAAAAGAAGAGAAAATACCAATGGAAGTTCTTATTTTGCCCACAATAGCTACCCCTCTACTGCAGAATCGAATGAATTACGAAGCATTAAAACTGCCTTATCTACAAGATATAAGATTGGAACACCCCGTATGGGAAGAAGATAAATTTGAGATTTCTTTGTTAATAGGCGCACACTACTATCGCGACATTGTTGAAAACAATATAATCCGCGGAAATGGTCCAACAGCTGTGAAATCAAAAATTAGGTATTTATTATCGGGACAAATGATTAACACAACAGTTAGTACAGTTGCACCCTCAATTATGAATATTTTGGTGCAGCATAAGAAAGAGGAGATTGATTTAGAGCGTTTTCTTGGAAACTGGAATCCATGGGAGTTACTACTAGTCAACACAGACAGACAGAGATTTTTATGAAACATATCAGAATTCTAGTATTATGTATACAGATAATCGATACATCGCCAAATTACCATGTAAAGACAATATTCAAGACTTACCGACTAACTACAATATAACAAAACGTCGTACTGAAAATTTGATAAATAAGCTCAGTAAGGACCAAGACATGTTGATAATATACGGAAGTATAATCAAATGTATAAAAAAGTGTGGATTTGTTGAGAAGGTTAATAAGGAAACAGACAAAAGTACAAGAATACATTACATTTCGCATTATCCTGTGACAGACAAAGACTCAACAACAACTCAATGATGAGTGGTTAAGGTTGCACTTGGTAAATACAGCTGTTTCTCAAACCACGCCTCTTTTGGGGACATATATAATATTCATAGATATGTTAATTTGTTAACGTACTAGTTTCCATTTATGATCTCTGTCTTTCATCTCATAGAGACATCACTTGGGAAGGAAACCAGTATAGAAAATCATGGTAGCGCCTAAATTTTAATTCTTAGAAGGTCCAAAAATGAAGGTAAGGGTAGTACAGAATTTTAGTATAAGTTTAAACTCTTAAAAGTTCAGGGCATATAAATGTTGAAAATATGCCGCAAAGTCCAATATTCTGACCTTTGAAGGAAATAGTAGTGAATATACACTTTCCGTTCTTGGATATTTTTTTTCACGAAACTTCATAGTAAAAGAGGGACGAAAGATACCAAAGGCAAAGGGACAGTCAAACTTATCAATCGAAAATAGACTGACAACGCCATGGCTAAAAATGAAATGGACAAACAGACAAACAATAGTACACATGACACAACATAGAAAACTAAAGAATAAACAACACGAACCCCATCAAAAACTTGAGTGATCTCATGTGCTCCGGAAGGGTAAGCAGATCCTGCTCCACATGTGGTACCCGTCATGTTAATTCGGTAGGTCACATTCATGAAAGGGAAGGGGATTGTAGTTACGACGTTAGGAACATATCCGATATCATTTGTGAAACGGTTATTCCATAACGGTCAACCAACTCGTGATGGCGTCCGTAAAATATA
Organism: Mytilus galloprovincialis; assembly: GCF_965363235.1. Lineage (NCBI taxonomy): Eukaryota > Metazoa > Mollusca > Bivalvia > Mytilida > Mytilidae > Mytilus > Mytilus galloprovincialis. The sequence continues at coordinate 96,228,353 of NC_134842.1, forward strand.
CGAAGGGATGATTTCAACTTCACCATTTGGAACTCTTGGTTTAATAGCTTCCTTGTGAGCAGCAACCCTCTATCAAGAAAATCATGATAGGAAATGCAAGCACGGGAATATCGTATCAATTGGGAGATATATACCCCGTATGCAGGTGCTGCTGGAATGTTGCTACTTAGAAATGAAAAGTTCACAATTGGAAAGCTGAAATCATCTTTTTTGTCGTAAAGTTTTATTTTCAACCGACCCTCATTGTCAATTTCTAGATGCAAGTCAAGATATGAGGTCGACTTAACTGTATCTGTAGTATCCTTTATCTCTAGTTATTCTTTTTTTCATAGTAAAAGTGTCACAGTTTTAGCCGCAAAAGAGTTCTTATGGGAAATTGCACTGTCTATATTTACAGAATTACAACCTTAAGATTGTAACTGTAGAAAATAGCCATGCAAAGCCAGCTAGAATGATTGTCTCATGTCAATTCTACCATTTATGAATGATTTGACCGGAATTATCACAAGATTCAGACTAAACAAGTTCGTTGTAACAAATGAACAACGGATATTACAGGTCCAATTACACGAAGAAGACCGAGACGTAACAAGATTTCTTTAGTTGAGTGATCCGAGCGACCCTACTATCTACTAATGACATATCATTTCCCAGTAGTTCTATTTGGAACAACTTGTTTTCCATTCAAGTTCAATGCCAGGGCCGTAACTACCTATGAGGCAGGAATTTTCTACACCAAATTTTTTTTTTTGAATTAATGAAAATAAAATGAAATATTGACAATATGTACACAAAGAAGTTGAAGTTATATTATAAACAACACAAGTTTACAGTTTTACCAGTGTTATCATGATACGTGATATATCTGTCATTTTCCGGATTTTTACCGAAAGTGAACCGTTTCAGTATTTTATTTTTCGTGTGGCCGTCCGTCTGTTATTCAGTATTCATACGAGAACACATATGAAACTTTGCTTTCGACAATTTTGAATAAAACTTAACTATTCACATTTATTTAGGGGCTCCATTAAGCAGAGGAAGTTCCCTTTGTATAGTGAGTCTTTTATAATATTGGAAATTCGTTACCGGTTGACTCAGCTGTTGTGTCATTTTGTTAACGTCTCCCGGCCGATCTTACGAGAACAATAGTCAATGCCTTAGTAGTTAAACACTCCCAAATCGTTGAAGCAGAGACTTTCTAAACTAAGTATAAACTAGTTTAGAAAGTCCCTGGTTGTAGTTATATACATGTCTGTTCAGCTTTCAACAATATTAAAAATCGGCGGGGGGCTGCGCCCCCAACCCCCTCTCTATTTGGCCTCAATCGGCGGCCCCCTAACCCCTGTCTCCCCTGAATTCGAACTCTAGTTACGGCCCTGAATGCCACAATCATGAAACATCTGAAAAATAATTTGTCAGATACTGCTAGAGTATTAAAGAGAGACCTGTATGTGGACAGCGTTTTGTCGAGCTTTCATAGCGAGGAGAATTCACTATCGTTTTGTAAAGAATCACGTCAATCACACCGAGATTTTATTTTGCCCATGAATCATCTACAAATATCAACATCAAGGAAAGGAAATAACATGTATTTACCGATGCTAGTCAAAGTACAAATGGGTGCAGTCCTAACCTGTACAGCAAGTCAACTTGATAACCAGTCATTTGGACTGGTCAAAGTTAACCTGTGACCGGATTTAAGACTGATCTGACCAGTCCTAGGACCAAAATATTACATAAAAAGCGGACTTGGTCCTAGGACTGTTTTTATGTCTGCCAAAAAGTTAACTTGAAAACAGGTCCGCTATTGATATAAGTTAACTTCGAACCAGTCCTGTCATAAGTTAACAGAAGTTAACTTCGAATCCAGTCTTGCCGTAAAGTTAACATAAGTTAACTTCGAAACCAGTCCTGCCACAAAGTTAACATAAGTTAATTTTGCTTTGACAAATCCGATCGAAACCAGACCTGTTCCCAAGTTAACTTTTGACTGGTCTGCTCAACACTAAGTTAACTTGTAACCAGGACCGCCTATACATCGAATTTTCAAAAATATTTTTTTATATCTTTGTTTCGTAGTATAAACATCGAAAATAAAGTAAAAATAATACTTCCGTTATATAAACAGGATTAAATACAAATATGTGAAAATAAAGTACGCATAAAACGTTGCTTGTTACGCAAATTTATGTGAGATCTGCCAATCTATCAATTAAAAAACGATCTTGGTTACAGTGATAACGGGCACTGAATATATATTCAAATTCAACCATATTTGCACTTTATTCTGTATATCTATGCAAGAACGTATATAAGATGTTAGTTATACGTCCTTGTTAGTTATACATCCTTGATCTATGTAGATACAATCAGCAATATTTTAATTTCAGGATAGAATTTATTATACAAAATAAAAGCATCATTAAAACACATAACTACAAAATTTTGTCTGCACAATTTAGGGTGACAGCATGTACTCCTTTTCTTCAAAATGTTGATACGTAACAAAATTTCAATAGTTTTAATACCTCATGCTGACTTGTACAACAAAATTATTTGACGGCATCAACCATAACTGACCATATGTGCACTTTAATTTGTAAATCTATATACCCGCATAGTAAATCAGCCATATTTTTTATGTCAGCATTCAATGTATAATACAATGGACAGCATTATTGCAATACAATAACAACACATTTTTGTTTCATAAATTAATGGTGCCAGCATGTCCTTTTTTATTCAAAATATTGATACGTAATAAAATTTCAGTAGTTTTGATATCTTATGCTGAGTTGTACAACAAAATTATTTGACCGCTTCAACCAAAACTGACCATATGTGAACTTTAATTTGTAAATCTATATACCCGCATAGTAAATCAGCCATATTTTTTTATGTCAGGATTCAATTTATAATATAATGGACAGCATAATTGCAATACAATAACAACAAATTTTTGTTCCGATAAATTAAGGGTGTTAGCATGCCCTCCTTTTATTCAAAATATTGATACGTATCAAAATTTCAGTAGTTTTGATAACTTATGCTGACTTGTACAACCAAATTATTTGACCGCTTCATCCAAAACTGACCATACAGGCGTATGTGCACTTTACATTGTAAATCTATATGACCGCAAAGTAAATCAGCCATATTTTTTATGTCAGAATTCAATGTATAATACAATGGACAGCAATATTGCAATACAATAACAACAAATGTTTGTTCGCATCAATTTAGGGTGCGGAGCATGCGCATACATTGTTGACGGAGATCAATCAACGCTTGGTATGGTGATAAACAGAGTGGTCCCTTTAAAGCAAATTACATTACCAAGACTTGAATTAATGGGAGCATTTACATTACATTACATTACATAGCTTATCGAACCAGAGATAAAAGATACTACAGATATAGTTAAGTCGGCCTCATATCTTGACATACATCTTGAAATTGACAATGAGGGTCGGTTGAAAATAAAACTTTACGACAAAAGAGATGATTTCAGCTTTCCAAGTGTGAACTTTCCATTTCTAAGTAGCAACATTCCAGCAGCACCTGCATACGGGGTATATATCTCCCAATTGATGCGATATTCCATGCTTGCATTTCCTATCATGATTTTCTTGCTAGAGGGTTGCTGCTCACAAGGAAGCTATTAAACCAAGAGTTCCAAATGGTGAAGTTGAAATCATCCCTTCGTAAATTTTACGGACGCCATCACGAGTTGTTGACCGTTATGGAATAACCGTTTCACAAATGATATCGGATATGTTCCTAACGTCGTAACTACAATCCCCTTCCCTTTCATGAATGTGACCTACCGAATTAACACGACGGGTGCCACATGTGAAGCAGGATCTGCTTACCCTTCCGGAGCACATGAGATCACTCAAGTTTTTGATGGGGTTCGTGTTGTTTATTCTTTAGTTTTCAATGTTGTGTTATATGTACTATTGTTTGTCTGTTTGTCTATTTCATTTTTAGCCATGGCGTTGTCAGTTTCTTTTAGATTTATGAGTTTGGTATCTTTCGTTCCTCTTTTATCATTTACTGGAAAATTTAGGGGACATGGAAGTAACATTTTGGTCCGATAGTCAAATTGTTTAGCAATTATTGCGTCGATAAACCCACCATATAAATTTATTGCTAACCGAGTGACTGAAATCAAAGAACTGCTTAAAAATCAGCGAGGGGAATATTGGCCGAAGGACATGAACCCTGTTAATTTTAAGACTAGAGGTTCTTCTGCAGATAAATTTATGAACAACGAATTATAGACACACGAACCAAAGTGGATTATCAACGCAACTTAATGGCCCACATGGAAAGGAAACACAGCGGCATTGTTGCATGTAACAAATGCTTAATATGACATTCAATGAATAATCGGGACTTTACCGGATTATTGATTTAGACTATTTCAGTAGTTTAAGGAGAGTTTTGAAAATTACTGCATATGTACTTAGATTTATCCAGAATTGTAAACTACAAAAGAATGAAAGGAAAACTATCAGAACTAACGGTAGAGCAAATTAACCATTCAACATTATTATGAATCAAGAATAATTCTCAGGATAATTCATTTCATCACATCAATTCGACTAAAACATATCCGTAAATATTAAAACAGTTGAAACTTTATAAAGACGATCAGAACATTTTGAGATGTGAAGGCAGAATAAATAATGCACCTTTGAGCGAAACCGCTAAATTCCATATTTGTTGCAGACAAAGCATGTTTTTTTAACTTAGGTAATTAAAGATCGATTGTGAAGCAGATACACGGAGGGGTAACTAGTACAGTAACTTGATTACGTTCAACATATTGGATTTCAAGAATTCGTCAATTTGTCAATGCCGTATTACTCAAATGTGTCAATAACCGTAAAGTTATAGGGAAGGCTCATCACAAACCGGACCCGCCACCACTACATGTACATAGAGTTCAAGATACATTTACGTTTAGAGGAGATAGACGTTGCAGGACCACTTTTTTTTCGATAATTCAAGAGCTAAAGTTTACATCTGTTTATTTACTTGCGCCTCTACTAGAAACGTACATTTAAAGATCGTTTCAAACTTGACAGAGGAGTCTTTTATTTAAGAATTCAGAAGATTTGTAAGTCGTAGATCGCTACCAAAAATAATGATTTAAGACAATAAATCAACCTATATAGCCGCCAATACTGATATTCAACGGCTAACAAATTCGAAATCTTTACAAGAAAATTACAAAATTAAGGAAAAGAATGGAGATTTATACCTAAGAGGCACCTTGGTACGGAGGATTCTTGGAGTTGATGATCGGACTAACCAAGACTACTTTAAAGAAAGTATTATGGAGTAAATGTATACGCATGGAAACATTACATACAGTCATCACTGAGATTGAATCTATATTAAACGACTGACCAATCACGTACGTGTCTTCAGATGTCAACAAACCTTTTCATCATCTTTTTGGCCGGAGAAAAAGATGTTTACCGTACTCGTCTACAAACAGAAATTATTTAATTGAATTTGAACCAATTACACATAACAACTTGAATCAACGTCTGCAGGATCAGCATAACATTACTTAACATTTTAGACGAAGATGGGAAAATGAATATCTTACATCATTAAGGGAATACCACACGAATCTAGGACACAATAATCAGACTATCAGAATTGGTGATGTGGTTCAAATACGTGAAGATTCAACTAAAATCAATTGGAAGCTAGCCATAATAGATAAACTATTGGTTGGCAAGATATCGATGGACTCGTTAGAGCAGTGAATTTGCGTACAAACAATGGACATACAAATCGTCCAATTTCAAAGTTATATCCGAAAGAGGTTTCTTGTGATTTGTTTCAATCAACGTATGCCACCAAAGAACATAAATAAAAGAAGGACGCCAGGGAAAAGATTCGCCAATTCATGTCTTAATTTTATACTTTTACAGACTTAATTTTCAAAGTGATATTTATTTTTTTACATACATGGACTGTAAAGTGATTTTAATTCATTGTGAATATTTGAAATTTTCGATTTTATTTATTAAGTTTTTTCATTTCCACTTTTCTGTGGCCGGAGAATTACGAGTTATCCGCAATACAGAGACACTAACTTATGCAACTCTTATTATTAACGTAACGTATTGTAACGTCATATGATTATTACGTTTTGTATGTTCAACGTCTTCTGTTGGTATATATAGTAAACAGTTTGGAATTTACACGTCTGTCTAGTTTATCACACAACCAGCGAAGAATTACCACTTAATCCAAACAAAGGGAACTAAATCCCACATGAAGTATCGGGTTGCTTTGGAAAAATATAAACACAAAATTTTTAGTATATAACGATGAATTTGGAAAGATTAATTTGTCTGTTCCTTTCATGGTCGCTGAGCAGTAGAGATAACAAGAAAAGAGTGTTTGATTCAACGTTGTAAGTTTTAAAAGATTATGAACAGTTCTATAACAAATGCAAAATATTTAATCGATATCTTGTGAAACAAACAAAAAATATTATGTGGCAGAAGAGGAAACAAAATATAAAAACCAATTGGTTTCTAACCAATTGTCCAAAGAATATTTAGAAGTCACTGCCAGATTCCTATAAACATTTTCGAATAATTACTTATAGCTACAAAACACAGACTAAAAATATATATATTTTGCATGAAGTATTGGGTATTATTAGTTACAGAGTTTGCTAATAAACTAATACGGGATATATGAGGTAGGTTAAATCCATATGGAATGAGAGCGAAGCTCGAATCCAATATGGAATTTACCTACCTTTTATATATCCATTGGTCTATACAATAACAAATGCCAACAATAACAACTCGTTACATGTTGATGTATTTTATGAACTTTTTTCAATGATCCTAGAAGTGTATAGGAGCTAAGATATACACTTTGCTATTTCCTGTTTTCAAAAGGTCACAAATATTCTGCTTTTAGGTAGTATCTTTTATTAGGTAAAAAACGGCTACTTCTTGTTTCCAAAGGGTCATTTCCAGTGAAATTTTTGCATGGTGAGACGTCTACAAACCTAATGTAACATGTTAATTTATTTAACAGTTGGGAAGTAGTTATGATAAACAGGAAAAGAATGTTCGAGAGGTAGCTCTTTCAAAGAAATTGAGATTAAACCGCAATAACTGTTCAATTTATTGTACAAAATATCTAATCGAAATATTGTACAACATGAAAGCTCTACATAATATTTTAGACCTTGCGTCGAGAAACTTTATTAAATGCCAGTGTATCCTTTAGATCAAAGTATTTTAAGTAAAATAACGACATGAGGACCCCTTAAATGTCGAGAAAATTCAGAGTTTGACAGGAGTTAAGATTATAAATAAAAATAGTTACATTTCTCTTAGACCTTGGTCTTCTTCTTAACCAAGACACTAGGCCTTTATTGTTTACCGTTAATGAGGTACAATTAAATTTCACTTTTGTCGACTACATGCAAGGAGATAATTATCATATGAAATCTCTATCATGGATCTCTTCGGATTTTTTTCGACGTCCTGAGATTAAAACCATTTTGGTTAAGATTTTGTTTTAACCAAAAATTGGTCAAAAGACAAAAAAAAAAAGAAATCATTTTACAAGGAAAAGTGTTTGGTCAGGAAATGTCGATTTCATACACCATATTAATTTTCGAAGGTCTTTCCATGGCAAAGTGGAAAGACCATATAAACAGACAAACTAAATTGTCTTTTCATGGAAGAGATCAACTCCCACTGTTTCCAAAAATACAAAAATGAAAGTTCTTCATTTCCTCAACATGTTCAAAAAGGATAAGAATTAACCACTTCCGGTTTATGAAAAGGTCAATCTGGTTAGATATTTCATTATATCTCCACACAAATGTATAGTTTCTCAATCCCTTTGACCCTAATATATAATGAATAACAATTTACACAAAATCTGTGGATAATTCTGATATAGCCTGAGTATTGATATTGATATCGATATCGATACGGTTCAAAGAGTCAAATATGAAAGTGCAATTACCATGGTCACTGTGTGATATCATATACCGAAAACGTTTTCAAGACCATGCGAAACCAAAGCAAAATGAAATCATAACAAAAGTAGAAGGCCTTTTCACGTAAAAGTAGACATAACTAATAAATAGAGATATATGTACAGTATAGCAAAATGTTGTACCGGTGCGTGGAATATCGTTAATTTCATAAAACGTATATATTTTTATTGATGGTTGTTGTCATTCAAAAGAATACGATTGATTTTTTAGTCGTTGAAAATAAGGTCTCATTCGATAATTTGTATTTCTAAAGGATGCAAAAAAATTAAACACAATTGAAATAAGAAGCACAACGGTAGCAATTTTGAGCTTAAAACATACCAATTAAATCCTGGGGTATCTTTTAACGAATTAGTGCATATTTGTCATGTCTCCTCAAGAAATTGTGTTTATTGATCATTATACTAAATAAGATAACTGTAAAGACTTACCATGCATTTTGAAAACAAGAAGTAAAATAAAAATGACATGTCAAATATTGGCATCGAGAAGAAAAGGACATCGGTATATCTTCTGTTCATTACCATTGTAGATGTATCTGTATAAGAAAAAAGATAGAGTCGTGTTTTTAAACATGTTAAAGATGGCTTATCAAAACATAAGCATGTGTGATTCTATCGCGGCACAAAATTCACCATTTGATGTTTGTTCATTCATTCGTTTGGGTAGCATATGAGTATGTCGACAATTGTTCAAGCATCCCACGAATGCTTATGATGTACCATCACATCATAACTAATTGAGAGGTGTTAGCCTTGAGTGAAACAAAACAAACGATCTATTTTGTCACTGGTGAGTTCTATGTAAATAAAAATAAGGGATATAAATTACCAACGGGAACATTAAGTATATCGTATACATCAAAACATTAACATGATTTAAACATAAAACAGCATACAAATTACTCCTCGCGAAACTAAACAGTCATGCTAAGAGCAGAGAAACACGCACAACATCATTATAAACCCTAGAATATCTTAGTAGTTAAAGAAGGGTAATCAAATCATGTTCCGCAAGGACTACCCGGTGCCTTATTCATCACTGAAGTTTAAATTCAACGAAATTACCAATTTTATTTTAACTGTTCGGGCGGAGCTTACGTTTCAGTTTGCATAAGGGCAGTCTATTTGAATTTGTGTGTGATAAGGTTGATTCCCGTTATAACTATTATTACTGATTTCTAATCACTTATCAGTGTGAACAAACGGATATTCAAAGGAACTGAATGCATGATATTGGACGAGCAAAATAGTTTAATATTTATATCATTTGTATGTGCTAAAGCAGATTATTTAAAGTATCGGCTATTGTATTGTTCTGTTCGAAACCTTTCCGATTGTGAGATTTATTTTAATCGTGATAAATAAAAATTTAGTATAAATAATAAAATATTTAAATCCTAGTTTTCCTTTCTTATATATGATCAATACTGTTTGCAATATATCCCCGTGCAACCCCAGAGGCGGATTTAAGGGGGACAGGAGGTCCAGTCCCCCCTTTTGTTAAAAAAAAGTGGTTGATTATTTAGGGAATCCCTGTAGCATGACTGGAGCTCTTTACAGTAAAAGGTTTAAGTTATATGGCCATAAAACTCCTTTTAAAATTTATCGTGCCCTTACGATCAAAACTGTGTAGTTCCAAAATTTCCCAATTATCATTTTGGTAAGGTTATTATTTCATTATTCAATGTAATTGATGACGGAACCTGTCAAAAGTCAAATTAATTAGACGTTGATATTTATTATTAATCTCAAATTCCTTTTCTCAGACTGGTGACATCAAATAAAAAGATCCGCGGTCTTTAAAAATTGAGGTTCGTGAGTAATACTTTTATCTCACTTATCATGCTTATGTAAACAAAAAATCAGAAGGGGAAATAACCCTTAAATAGACAATACGTATCACTTCGATATAAATAGAACAAGATGTCCTGAGGATATAACTAGTTATTTGGAAAAAAATGTTAATTTATTTTACAGTTGGGAAGGACTTGTGATAAACAGGAAAAGAATGTTCGAGAGATAACTCTTCCAAAAAATTGAGATTAAACCGCAATAACTGTTCAATTTATTGTACAAAATATCTAATCGACATATTGTACAACATAAAAACTCTGCATCATATTTTAGACCTTGCGTCGAGAAGCTTTATTACATGCCAGTGTATCCTTTCAATCAAAGTAAAATAACGCCATGAAGACAAATAAATTTCGCGAAAATGTATTCAGAGTTTGACAGGAGTTAAGATTACAAATAAAAAGTTTGCACTTCTCTTACACCTTGTTTTTTTTAACCCACACACTAGGCCTTTATTGTTTACGGTTAACTAGTTACAATTAAATTTCACTTTTGTCGACTACACACAAGGAGATAATTATCATATGAAATCTCTATCATGGATCTCTTCGGACTGGAGCCGTCACCCTCTAAGGCATTCAGTAGACCCCCTCTTCTGACAATTTCTGGATCCGCCACTGATCTCCCTCCTTAAAAAACAAAAAAACAAAGCAACATTCGGAATAAGAGGAGGAAAAACCAGTATTTCAGAACGTTATAAAACGCCATATGCACATTTTGCAACTTCTGTCGTCATATTTTTACTTAAAAACATAATTGTTAAACTCCGCTTTGCAAGAAAAATCAACGGCTGGGTCTCACCTTTTATTTGGCGAAAACACAAATAGTGTTTACATTTTTTAACCCGATCAACGACCATGACTGGACACTTCGTTGATGAGGTTATCCCAAAACACCTATCATTAGGTAGACTGGTCTATGGTGAGCGAACGGGTTAAACTCCGCCCAGTCAAGTGAAATAAATCAAGAAATAGCATCCGGAAATATGAATGATGACGGAATCGTAGTTATGACATAAATCCGCCATCAATGGAACCAAAATGAGAAACACTGGCCTAAAACATAAAATCCACTAGGGGGTAAATATACAGTTAACCAAAAGTTAAGCACCACCTAAATATAAATGGCAATATTTTTTTAACTATTGGTAAAAAATTATAAATGTTTGATATTATGAATTGCCTTTAACATACACTAAGAAAATTCATTACGACCAAATAGATTGAACCCCTATAATCCCGTCAAGCAACTTTTTATTAAAGGTTATCTGCACTTTTACATATACACTGTTGGTTTCTGTTATGACAGGCAGGCGGTAGATAACGAGTTTGGCGGGAAAATAACAAAAAAAAAAAAAAACATTTGCCCAAACGACTGCATTCAGTGCTGGTGATGTTACAGTATGGGGTTGCTTCTCATACTGTTGTAAGCTGGGTATTTTATTCTGCAGGGTAAAATAAACGGACAGATATACAGGGATTTTGTGCTTAGAAACATTGTAGTCCCTCATTTTGACAATCACCCACTTGCGTCAAGACGACAACGCTAGACAACACTGGTCAATGATTGTAACCCAGTACAAGGAGCAAGAAGCCATTGACACTATATTTTGCCTTTCCATGTCTCCAGACATGAATCCTATCCATGTCTGGAATGCCATTGGCAGAAATCTCAATCGCAGAGATCCACCACTGCAAAATCTTGGCGATTTAAGAGTGACAATCGTTGATGAATGCAACAGATTTCCTCAACTAAAGTTCAGAAGGCGTGTACAGAGTATGAGGAGCCGTGTTATGGAACTGTACCAAAAGAGAGATGATTACGCCTCCTATTGACTCTAAAATTGACATTAAATTTGCCAAACATACCAAAGATTATTTGAAGAGAATTTTTATGATATCTGGTAATTAAATGTTGTAAAAAAAATAAAATTAAAGTGAAACTTCAATTCCGTTTCTGATTTGTGTAATTTGCACTAATTCTATGAACGCAGAATTTCAATGCATAGAACATGCAAAAGTGACCAAACTTTAGTTTATGGTTTGTTTATGGTATATGTTAACAAATTAACTACATGAATGTTTTTTCTTTTTCGAGCTATAACTGATTTTTTTTAATGATGCAATAAAAATAGGTGATGCTTAACTTTTGGCGGACTGTATTGTATATATATATATATATATATATATATATATATATATATATAAGTTCCTATAAATAGCAGCACATAACATACAAATCTATATATATATATATATATATATATATACTAGAACACATCCGTGATATCGCGGATCCGTGACTGAATTAAAGTATATAACTATGCGTAAGCCTTATTTTAGTATTGGTATTGTCATCTGATAAAGTCAGGCCGATTATAAGATACACAGTTGTCTCTGCTTTCAAATCTTTATGGTTGAACCCGTCGACCTGGAACTTATCAATTATTGGTAATATTAATGATTTGGAAAATAAAAGGTCCTGGAATGGAGTATTTTTTAATCAACAGCATTGTCCTATAAAGTTGAATTCTTTGATTTGCTGTTTTACGTCATGTCCGCTAACAAATTGAAAACTGTACGCCTTAAATTTTAGTATTCGTATTGTTATCTTAGAAAGTCTTACTGATTAAAATACTACAATAAGTAACAATTTGACAATGATAGAATTTAGTAGTGTCAACCCTGTGATTATGACCCGTGTATATAGCAAAATCAAATCCACCGTTTGGTGGTGCGCCTGTCAGATGCGGAACGTACAGCTAAGGTAATAGGTAACCCGGAACTTGTTAATTATTAGCAAATTAATAATGTGGAAAACAAAAGGGTCCGGAGTGGTGTAATTTTTAATCTACACCATTGTCCTATATTAGCTATATATCAAGTTGAATTCTGTGATTTGTCGTTTTTATCCGATGGCGGCTGACAAATTGGACCTCGTTATTTTAGTATTATATACAAGTCTAAATTTAAAACAACGTTCAAACCTATGATTGCGTTGGATAAAAACCGCAATTTTTATACGTGTTCATGTAACATATTTCGTTGTAGAAGGGTCTAAATACAGCACAAACAACATTTTCCAAAAGACCAAAAGAGTGAAAAAATATGTTTTAACAAAACGCATTTGACAAGCAGGTCGAACAACTGATGTTCTTAAACCCTGCTGACTGCCATTGACGATTGCCAAATAAATTGATCACAAGGTGTAACAAAATGGATCTCAATATAAATTTAATACCAAGTAGAAAACAATAAACTTGCGGCAAAGATGGTAAACCAAAACATGAGATGCTAAATTTTTTACACCATATCCGGATTTCAACAATTAATTTCTCTTCAGTGACGTTAGGGATCAAAAAGTATTTGGAAGGCCATTTAATTTACCTCAATTTAGATTAGACTCTTGAATATTAAAGAGTCAAAATAGAATAAACGGATTATATAAACCGGAGGGAAAATATAATACAAGCCCAAACGAAATAAATATAAACAAGTCTAAATTGAAAACAACGTTCAAACCTATGATTGCGTTTGATATATATGTTACAGTAAATAGGTGAAATTAGGAATTACATGTAATTACTAAAATTGAGGAATTACAGGTAATTCCCGATGCACTTAGTAAATACAAGTAATTCCTAAAACAGTCCAGTTATTACCAGTAATGACTAATTTTAAAATGAATTTTTACACCTATTTACTAACTGGTAAAACAATGTTGTAATATGGTCGGCTGATCAAAAGTTATGGTAATACAACAAATGTAAATACTAGAAGATCAATGAATACTCAAGATTAGAAAGTTATCAACCTAAAATGTTCCTTTTTGTTATTGGTGCATTAGCTACGAGATATAAAGCAAATTAGATATGATTTTTGTGTTGATTAATGGAAATGATAGAGTGAAATTAGAATTCACTTTTAGCAGGAAATCTCACTGATTCTATTCTGTTAAATAAGCTAAGAAATAAAATTGATAATGGAAATGGGGAATGTGTTGTGCACTTGCAAGTTATTAATTGGACCTCTTTGAGTGTAAATTTATAAATGTTAACATGAAAAAAACTAAGTTCAGCTATAAGTTATATACGATAAAAGTATTATTTTACAAATTTTACTTCAAGATATTATATTATGATCATAAACAAGCTTCTGTCCAAGTTTGGTAGAAATCCAGGCATAGTGCGAATTTAATTTTAAATGGCATAAAAATATATACAAGTCCATTTATAAATAAAATACATCATTTTTGATGTGTTTTGTTATTTGATTTTGCCATGTGATTATGGACTTTCCGAATTGATTTTCCTCTAAGTTCATTATTTTTGTGATTTTACTTTTTATATTTTTGAAATTTGTCTTATGATCATAAACCAGCTTCTTTTCAAGTTTGGTTTCAATGGTAGAAATCCAGGATAATTTAAGAAAGTTATTAAAATTCAACAAAATTTAACCACAGAGTGAATATTTGCGGACGCCGCTGATGAAGGAATGTAGTTTGGTTCACCATGTCTCGCGCTTTTGCGATAAAAAATTTGCGGTCGTATAAAAATGAACGAAAAACAAATATGTAACACATAAAAATACAACATCCACTGAATTACAGGCTCCTAACTTTGTACAGGCACACACATAAAGAATGCTGAGTATGCACTTTTGATGTAACTTATATTCATTAATCCTTAAGGAAACCCTATAAAACCCTACCCTTTTACTTTCTATTTTGGTATATTGAAATATGTCTTTAATTTTAAAACCTAAAAGTAAAGTCAGTAACTAGCTGTAAAAATGACCAAAAAATCAGTGAATACTATACAATTACTGTCTTTTGATGAGGTAAATATGCGGTTTTATTGACTTTTGAAAAACTGATATTCACTGAGGCCGACGGCCGAAGTGAATATCAGTTTTTCAAAAGTCAATTAAACCCCATATTTACCGAAACAAAAGACAGTAATTGTTTTATTCCATATTCCGAGAGAAGAACATGTATTTAAGGAATAACATATACCAAAATAAATTTAACATGAAAAATCTAACCATAACAAAGCGCGTGACGTTTAGCGCGGTGAATAACACTTTCTCAGGTGAATATGCTTTTTTATTCAAAATCCAATTCATATAGAGAAACCTACTAAAATAATACCAATATGGAATAACAGTAATTACTGAATCAACTAGTAAATACATGTAATTACTAAATTGGCTAGTAATTACAGGTATTTACTGAAATTTTTAGTAATTACTTGTAATTCCTAATTTCACCTATTTACTGTAACATATATATATATATATATATATATATATATATATATATATATATATATATATATATATATATATATATAAAGAATTCTATAAAAAGGACCAACCAGCAAATTTACTATGTACCGGATCGTCTAGAATAGACGATACTATGCAGAGAAGGAAAAAACTATATAAGTCTAAAAATTTGCACAACGGTACTAATATAAGATGTTATAATACGAAGATTTTGTTATTAAATCGTGTTGACAAATATTTCGGCTAGCTCATAACCTTCTTCGGGGTCAATAGTTTTATTGATATAAAGAAAAGCTGAGTTTATAATGCAAAAGCTGTATTCAACTCTTTTGTCTTAAACCCTCGCTTGCAACACTCTTGTGAATAGAAGCGTGTTTTGTTCACATAAGAATACAGATCGACTGTTAAAAACCTCGTCTATAAATAGTGATATAGCAAAATTGCATGTGTAGTCCATCCTTAATACAGACCAACCAACTTAAAACGCTGGACGCACGTTGCGTCTATATCAAACTCATTAGTGACGTTCAAATTTAAACAACAAGAAAAGCAAATCAAAATACAAATTTTGTTATCAATTCAAACAACAATTCCCAAACGGTGTGTCAACACTTACAAAACCAATATATGCCAGGGGTAGAAACATATTGATTCTTTGCAATAATAAAACATTTATCAACAGTAAATGTACAGCTAATGACCGAATCAATAACATTATGTGGTCGCCTGATACTGGGTTGTGATTCCCTCGATGACAAGTTTAACCTCATTGGTTGATATCTTTGGCGGATGTACATGTGATACATCCTCATTCTTTCAATATCCAAGCTGTGGGAAGGTCGTGCTCCACGTGTTGTCGGCAAAGTAACTTTATTCTTTAACTTTTACTTACATTTGCCTTGGTGGCTATAAAACCTTGGTGGCTTTAAGACCTTGGTGGTCATTTATATATGCCTTGGTGGCAAAAGACCTAGGTGGTCATTTATATATGCCTTGGTGGCAATAGACCTAGGTGGTCATTTTTATATGCCCTGGTGCCAATAGACCTAGGTGGTTATTTTTATGATTTTTTACATTTGCCTTGATGGCAACAAAGAATTAAAAAGACTAGCCTTGGGGGCGTCAAGACCTTGGTGGTCATTTATATTCGCCTTAGCGGCTTCTTGATAGAACTAGATGGTAATGTTTGACCTTGGTGGCAAAATGTTTTGTGATTTAGACCTTAGGTAGTTATTATCAACCCAAGTGGTCGGATATTTGTTATGCCGTGCGCCGGTTAAACGCAAAGCAAAGTGCTATCGCTATATAAAATATATGTGGAAGTGGGGCTCTGGCCATTTTGGAAAATTGTAGTTGAAAGGAGAATAATAAATTGTTTATAGGGTAAATAGTTTCTTTTGTTACTTTTGACTGTGTTGTGGACTTTTCATTTATTTTTACATCGTACATACTGATAGAAATGCTATTTAAAGACTTTGTTAGAAAAGAATAGAATTATTGAGAAAGTGGAATAATTTAGTGTGACATGTCACTTGATTTCATGTTTTTTATCGGAGTGATGTGTATTGAATTA
This sequence comes from Mytilus galloprovincialis, assembly GCF_965363235.1. Taxonomy (NCBI): domain Eukaryota; kingdom Metazoa; phylum Mollusca; class Bivalvia; order Mytilida; family Mytilidae; genus Mytilus; species Mytilus galloprovincialis. The sequence continues at coordinate 96,245,129 of NC_134842.1, forward strand.
TAAGGTGTCTTCGTCGAGGTCCGCGTTCTGTGGTCTGTTTGATTGTACATAGAATTGAATAGAATGTTTTTGTTTTCAGATGGTGTTACCTACAGCTTTGACAGGGTGACGAATGAAGGAGAAGTAATATGACATCGCACGATGATTCATGTCAATGAGTTCGAACAACCTTTTTAAAAGGAAAGGATTTTTTTTCTAATCAGAATATGGTGAGAACAAATTGCAATTGAAGTAATGTTTTGATTTCTGAAAATACAAAATAATGAATGGGGAAAATATTGATACTACACTAACTTATGTATGTCTGTGTTGAGAAAGGCAGAAGATGCCAATATGGCACGGAACTAAAAAAAATCTGTGATGGAAGCAGCTTTATGTTCAAATGAATCTATTTAAAAGTAATGCTAATAATTTTTCCGTAATTTGATGATGTTTTCTATTGGATGTGTTTTTAATTTTATTGATGTGTTGAAATATGTCACAAAAATCTTTTTGTCATGGGAGATTAAATAATGGTTGCAATATTTTTGTTTTGTTTTTTTTTTTGTCTAAATTAATAAATAAATATAATGTTGAATGATTTTGTATACTTGTACAAATGTATACTTAAATTTTATGTATGGTTAAATATTTAATTTAAATTTCTTTGTCTACAGTTCGAGGGACACTGATTCCCTAGTGGTTTTCCACGTGGATTGTAGGCAAAGGGATTTTTCCTTTTCAAAGTGTGACTAATGCTGTCTTTAGTACAAATAAATAATTTGTTATTGGTTAATATATTTTCAGTAGACATGTGAAGAATCGAGTGGAAATACAATTGTCAATGTTCCTGATTAAGAAGTAAAGAGTGTGTTTAATTCAACAACAAAAAAGAAAGAGACAAGCCAGCATAGTTTACACTTGGAGGTTAAGTCCCTTTGCTAACAAGCTTTCCACATGCTGAAGATGTTATTAGAATAATGACAATGTTCATTTTGACATGAGTTCATTGCCTTAACTCAACTTTTAAAAATCCGTATGTGGTCAAATTCATGAGAATTTATTGAATTAAAAGGAATGATATTTAATAAAAGTGTTGAATTTGTTTTGAGTATTGGGAATACTATTCCTTAAGGGAAAGCCTTGCTAGTGGTGTATTTTGAGATTGGCCTGCAAATATGCTGTATGGACTATAGAGTTTTCTATGCCCATAACTTAACATGAACTGGATGCAAGATTATATCAATCACTGAGGATATGTGTATAACCTCATTGGTTGATATCTGTGGCGGAAGTACATGTGATACATCCTCATTCTTTCAATATCCAAGTGGTGGTTCGTTTAAGGGCTATGTTTGGTCAGGCAATACATATTGCCTGTTTGGGTTGATGAGGTTCTTGATAAGTTCCCCCTTCTCCCACCCATAAGTACCAAAATGTGGATATGTTTTTATATTTATATTTCAATATTGGTATTACATGTATGTTTTTTGGGTTGATGAGCACGAGACAACATTAGAAAAACATAAGCATTACCATGGGATCATGTTGACAAAACAAACCTTCGCTTTATCGATTTTCAAGGGAAAGGTCAATTAGGGCAAGTGTATTGGCATGTTTGTGTTTGCTTTTTCATTACAATGGTAAAAATAAGATGATATATCTCGGATGACAATAATGTTGATTATAAAACTTCATTTTATGAGCTCCAGAGTAGTTTTATAACTGAAAAACAACTGTGCACTATATCCAGTGAGCTCTTCTGCATTGCATTGTGCATGGTAGTCCACATTTTGGTTTCTGAAACGTTAAGTTATTATCTTGTATTCGGTTCTTTCCTTTAGAGTTTTCTATGCCCATAACTTAACATGAACTGGATGCACGATTATATCAATCACTAAGGATATGTGTACATCAGAATTGGTATTGACCGAGTGATTAAAAAACTAACCAAATAAACTATAGCTAGTGCGCTGTATGGAAAACAAATTGCACTGGTGTCTTTATTATACTTACCAAAGTAACAATTGCATCTCTGCTTGATTCAGGCAGTTATACTTTCAATAATTCGTATGATCAAATATTGCAATGTACCATCAAATGTTATCATTATATTTACTTTCATTTTAGTTATTATTATAATGGTGTCGTATAAAATCGTCTAAATGAAAAAAAATCACAAATTTGAAATTTTGCTAAAAAGCAAATTTGCCATTTGATAAGGGACTCTCCGTTTTGAGTTTTCATCGGAGTTCAGTATTTTTGTGATTTTGCTTTTTATATAAATGAAAGTCAAAATGAATCACTTTTCAAATTTCAGTTTGTGCAGAATTGTATAAATTTAAAAATGAAATAAATGTCCAACGCACTATTGTTTGCACAGAAAGAAAACGAAATGATATATTCAAAACATATATCGTTTTTTACATCAGGATGTGAAACGTAAAATTGGGGAACACTTTTCTTAGATTTCTTGCTTCATAATAAAATGTGTAAATTTATTTTTCATTCAATTATAAAGAAACTTTGTCTCTTTGAACATATGATGTTACTATTAGCTTAAACATCATCTATCCATTTAATTGAAAAGTTCTCATGTCAACAGAACTATTTCTTATATTTGTATGATTTGAAACGAACTTATTGGTGGTATAATTATAAGCATAATGGTTCTTGATGCAAAACAGCTAGGAAACAACATCACTTTAAAGTTGATGAGCATTTGAAAAAATTGTTTAAGATACAAGACTTTTAATTTAGTACAAAAGACGAGCGCACTGACAAGGTTAGATTTGTCAGTGGCAATTGAATGTAAACAAACGAAAAACAAATCAAATGCGAAGTAAAACCGCTGAAAATCAACAGCAATACATGAGGGTCGGTTAAAAACAAAACTTTACGACAAAAAAGATGATCTCAACTTCTCTGTTGTTAAATTTTCATTGCTATGAAGCATTATTCCAGCAGTGCCTACATTTGCTGAAGATATCTCCAAGTTGATACAATATTCAAGGGTTTGCGTTTACCATAATCCAATCATAATACAGTGATGATGCTCACAAGGAGGCTGTTAAAACAAAAGTTTTAAGTATTGACGTTGAAATCATTCCTTCGAAAACTTTACGAACGCCATCACGAGTTTGTTGACCTTATGAAATATCTCTTTTACACATACTACGACGTACATGATCCAATCTTCGAAACCGCAATCCCATCTTTCTGTTCATCGAATGTGACCAACTCATGTAGACTTATCACAGGTTTGTCCGCACATGAGCAACACGACTGTTGCCACATGTAGAGAAGGATCAGCTATGTATAATACCTTCTTGAGCACCTGCGATCACCCTAAGATTTTCGGGGGGTTCGTATTGCTCAATCCTTAAATTTGTGTACTGTTGTTTTTCGTTTGTTCTTGATCTTTTTCTTTTTTTCGCAATGGCTACAACTTATTCTCTGCGTTTTTTTTATGTACTCATATATTTAAATACTTTCAAGTCTATTTTCGAATTATGAGTTTTAATGTGCCAGTAGTATCTTTTTCCTCTCGCTTATAAAAGTTGTTTGAAATCAAACTGTGTTTATGTTTCTTTATTTTTTATTTCTCAAACAGATTATCGTAAATTCATGGGAAGTGTGCGTTGTTCTGTGGTTAACATGTTGTTATATACTATTACATTATTCATTTATGTTTCTCTGTCCTGGGTGTTCTTGTGTATATTTGTACTGTATTCCTGTCATTTAATCTTGTAATTTTAGCGGTATATTAAGCATTACCATATAAGCAGGATGTTTGGCTAGCAAAGAAACCAGCTTCAACCCACAATGTTTTTTTTTAAAATGGCATGTACCAAGTCAGAAATATGGCGTTGTAATCAAATAGTTCGTTACTATGTATGTTGGCGTTTGTTTTTGTTGCAGTTCAGTGTTTCTGTTGTTCCATTGTTTTCCTCCTAAAGTTGATGTGTTTCCGTAAATTTCAGTTTGTGATCCGGAATTCTTTTAGCTTAATCGATTTATGACTATTGAAGAGCGGTATGCTACTGTTGCTTTTTTTTAGCTCTCTCTTGTAGCTGCCTTTGTTCTCGTTATGTTGAAAAATTACTAAAGTGGTCGAATTATTACAAAACTACAACTTATTCTGCGCGGTTTTTTATGTATTCATGTATTTAAACACTATCAATATTTGATAATTAACTACTCAATACGAATCGAGTGTATTGATCAATTGAATGAGTCTAACAACTTACCTTGCATTGCCGCCCAGGCTATAAGTATGACACTACCAAGCGGAGGAATCATCAAGAAAAGTGCATACATCGAACCTAAAATAGGAAAACTGATATAACGTCTTCATTCGTTGCAACTTAGTGTTATGAAGTCTGCATTAATCTTAAAAAATAATCATTCATTGTCACATTGTACATACTTATAATTTGCTTAAAAAAAGGATATTTTGTAAATTAAGTTCGTACAGCATTGTTTGATTAGATTAATCAAACATTTCCAACAAATCTTATCTTACTACGTTCAAACGTCAAAATTTTAAAATGTACACGTATTAATTGATTACAGTGTATATAGCAATGTTGTTTTCTCTCGACATGCGACATGTGTTTGATTGTGTATTTTATTTTCCTGAATCATACATAATGCATAACAGAAATATTTTGAATGGTTTCAAGACATGGTTACTAATAACCGAATAAATCAAGCAGCGTGTATTTTGCACGTATGCGGTGTATTAATTCTGGCTTATTTCGATCATGAAGAGTTCATCAATTAATCCAATATTTGACACATTTTTGTATGCAGATTATATAAAAGCTAGAATACGTACAACAGATGTTCTCTGGGAGTTTCCATTCAGCAAATAATTTTACAGAAAGAATCTACAATATGAAAGTGCACATGCTGTATATATAATGATATCAAAAAAGTAAAATAACTTAAACATCGAACTCCGAGGAAAATTCAAAATGTAATGTCCCTAATCAAACCGCAAAATCAAAAGCTCAAACACATCAAATGAATGGATAACAACTGTCATATTCCTAACTTGGAACAGGGAGTTTCTGATGTAGAAAATGGTGGATCGAACCTCGCACTTGTATGACAGTCGCAGAACATTCCATTATATTGACAACATTGTGTGTAGAAAACAGACAGACATAATAGGTAAAAATGTCAAAATCTTTCCGAATTTCGTATCAAACGCCATAACTCATTTTGACAGATTTAAAAGCACATGTTGGCCTATGCTTTAACTTTGTTTTAAAAAAATTAGCGTAAACAAATTATTAAGCAGTTGTTAGGCTCCAGCGGCAAAAAAAGATAAAAAATCCTAACCCCTGGGTAATAAAACTGATAACTGAACATGAAAAGGCTATGCTTTTATTATTATAACGCCTTTCCATGTTAAGTTATCAGTCTTATGACCCAGAGGTTAGGATTTTTTTCTTTCTCTTTTTTAGAAGGCTATGCTTTTATCATTATAACGACCTCAAGGGTGACTTGGGAATAGAAATAAGGTCACTTGGTCTTTTTCCGACCGGCAGTAAAACGCTTGCTAAATAGGGGCGCCCGTTGGCTGTGCGGGATGTATCAAGTTTGCAGCAACGTCCAGTCATAATGGGGACGTTACATCCGATGCATCGTGTAAAGAGAGTGTCACGCTCTTTTCCCGTTGAGAACCCTTGCAACAACTCTTTGAGGGGTCCTTATGTGGCCTGTTACAAGGCAATATTTCTATCCCTATCCAATATACCCTTACTTTCCAGTGCCAGTCCACATTTACCCGACCATCATCCCGGTTGACCTCTATTACAAGACCTACATATTGTATTTATTGTTAACTTGTTTTAGTCCTGAACATGCATGAAATGGACGTTAAGCAACCAACAACCAATCAATATTATTTTATTTACCTACTAGTATATGTAATTATTTTCTTTCAGAAATGATAGGTCATTATTTTGACGAATCAACCCGGACGATACCAAGTTTCAATGAAATATGCTCCAAGGCATAAATAATTACATGTATTAGGTCATTATTTTGCATGGTTTAAATGCAAATTATAATTTACTTAAACATTTTATTCGTTTGATAGTTATCGCGTGTTGTTGCAAATGGAGCTTCTACCTTTTTTATTTTCCATTTTTGATAGGTTTAAGGCAGATACAACCCTTTCCTACGTTTATTAGATTGAAATACCAAAAATCGTCATTGACGCGCATTTAAACTTTCTAAACAAATAACGTTAATTTATCGCTACGATAAAGGGACATTATGTGAGATGAATTTAATAATGCAAACTTTTCATAACACTTTAAAAACAAGCCAGAAGCCTTTTCAACTGAATTGTATAGTTCGTTCTTATGTTGTACTGTTGCACCACTGTCTCAGGTTAGGGGAGGGTTGGGATCCCGCTAACATGTTTACCCCGCATCATACTGTATGTTTGTGCCTGTCCCGAGTAAGAAGCCTGTAATTCAGTGGTTGTCGTTTGTTGGTAATCATACCACATCTTTTTTTCTTCTTTTTTTCAGATATAACACATTCGTGTTTAGAATTTGAAATATGTGGATATTAGTTTTTCGTGTTACATGCACTTGTATCACGACTTAGTGCTCTAAGTGCAAGTTCCAAACTTTTTTACATCTTTAGCTACCTTTTACTTCATCAAATGTTCATATGACTAAATAGTCTATTTTTTTTATAAGATAACAGCCACGTACTTTATAATGGGGGTAGGGGGAGGGGGTTAAAAATGGAGAAAGATTTCTAAACTTTATATCTAGAGTAGGGAGGTGTTTCTTTTGACAATCCTGTCACCCTGAGGTGTGTTCTACGACAAGAAAAACCTTAAAATATGCATTATTCATAACATAACGATCTTTTGTATATAAAAAATAACCTTGCTTTGAAGTTACGCAAAACACAAATTTTAGCAGTCAGTTCTAATGTTTTTCTTTTAATGAATTTATATATCAAACTGGTAACTTCATACATACAATGTTTGCAAATATATCTTTGTTTACACACTTCTAATTCATATATTAGCCAAATTATGTTAGATACATGGTCTGAGATGATATTATTATTACAAGATTACTGAACTGCCCATTTGAAGCAGACATTGTTAACTTGTATAGATGAATGGACATACAGTAATATACTTTGGACTGGACACAGAGGCATGATTGGATACTTTATATAATCTTTAATGTTGGAATGCTTAACTATAAAAATTTACATTAAAAGTCTTTTGGAATGCTTTCAATTTGATATCAAAGTAGTTTCATACAGGTTTTAGGCATTTAATGATATAAATCATGCACATAGGGTAAGCTGACATTCTAGGATATATTTTTTTACGAAACTTCATAGTAAAAGTGGAACAGTTTTAGCCGTAAAATTAGTTTCTATAGGAAGTTACATTGTCTATATTTACAGAAGTTCAACCTATAATCCTCGGTAATAAACGGTATTAAAGATAATTCGAAGGTAACAATTTACGCAGATCACGTAACAATAACACATAGTTTCTAAATTCGCAATTTCACGAAATTTACGTGATATTTGAAAAATGTCAAATTGACAATTCATAAATTATGGCATCACTAACATTAACCGGGACCATTCAGTAGCCAACACTCTGACCGGCAATAACCGGCCCTATTAGGATCAATCGTCGATTAAAGTACACACACGTAGATAATTGCATGTATCAAAGATAACAATGGAAAAGTTTGAATCGTCGTAACCACATTGCTGTTTACTGTTTCTCGAATGTAATATCACCACATTTGTATAACGTATCATTACTGAACTTGGTCCTTTGTGCATTAATGTACAGTTCTATAAAATGTGAATAAAGATTATACTCACTGATATGCAACAAACAACCGGCCATAACATCGCAATTATGCTGAATGCATTCATTCCATCCTGAAGTTGGATTGGGAGTTCAGGTCTCACTATAATATATGTGTACATCGAGTTAAAAAAATAAGACTGGTTCAGTTAAAGAATGAATAGGTTGAGATTTGATTACATAACAGATTTACATGTAGATCGGTGTATCGAAAATTCGTTATGAATTTCGTTAAACGTGTTTTAGAATTAACAACGCCGACGACTGCATGTTATATGTTTTATGACTATGTGTAAAATATACTGAAGTCCCATGCAACATCTAAAGATCGACATGTAATAATGATAAATTTTGCTTTGATCAAGTGTGTCATCTAGAATCCAACATAATTTAGCATTTATAAATAAAACTGAGTAAAGAAGCTTTTAAAAATAGTTTGAATAAACATTTCTTCAAATGTTTGAATACAGGTATGTAAATTCCAACTAGGTTATAAAAAGAAAGACAATTTTTTATCAGAAAAGATGATCAGGAAAGTAGAAAATTAATTTGATTCACAAGAATTTGATTTGAGAAAAAGAATGGCAATCTGCAGAAAATGGTGGATTAATAAAGACAACAGTAGTATAATGCTGTTGGAAAGTCATCAATCGATTAAGAAAAAAAAATCCGGGTTACAAACTAAAACCGAGGGAAACACATCAACTATAAGATGAAAACAACGAATCAACAGAAACACTGAAGTACAACAAAAAACCAAACGACAATGCAACACACACAGAAACGAACTATAAGATAACAACTGACAGTTTAAATCTGGTTTTATAGCTAGCTTAACATCTCACTTGCAATGCAAACAAAGTCATTAAGATTAGATAAAACTGTAAAAATTTACAGTTATATAACATCATTCAAGTTGCAATTGACACCTGATCTTAGCCAAGCCGACAACTTCTAGTTGAAACACAGTTTAAACATATTTATTTATAGTGGATTGGGAAACAAGTTATTGCAACTTATATTAATCCCTTTCCACTTTGCGGGTGCGAGTGCTGCCTTGTAGCGGCATTAGCCTGCTCTTTTGCAATATTTCAGGTGCCAGATAAAGGCTCCTATCAAACCTACTCCTTCAAACAAACCCACTTTGAAGTTACATAAAAGAGAATTTTTGCCTTAAAATTATATGCTCTTATAAGAACAAACTCAAACTTAAGGTTCAGATATGTTAAACTGAGAGTTAATAATAATTAATATGTTTTATTTTGTTGAATTTCTTGAGGAATTATACATAGGTATAAAAATAATAGTATTTGCAAATGAAATGTTATGTTGAACACAAACGGACTCTATGATTATGATTTTTACAATCATTTAGTGGTACTAGCTATGATTTTCCCTGATCTTTCTTCAAAAGAAACATGTTTATATAGTCCGTAGCCCAAGATTTCCAAAACAAACCTAAACCCAGTTTTCCTTCTTATGCCACCAAATTTTGATTTCTTTTATCCCCAAATGGTTATCTTTCGAAAAATGCAAGTACAAAAATGTACGTTAAGATATTTTCACTTTAAATAATCAAATACTTACAGTTTAACAAACATATCCATGGCTTTTGGGTTAATGGTTCCATTTAAATGGAAATTATTTTTAGGCATTATGTGTTGTATTTTGTTGTTCCTACACTATAGTTTAAAGAATTTGCATTTAAGTTATGCATTCCTTGTTCAATAAAATATTAAATTTGTATGTTATGCTTGTGTATGTATAATGTGTAGCCCACTCTTGAAATTGGTGGAAGCTATTATGTTAAAGTGAAAACTTTTTAACTGCTTAACAAAATGTTCAGATGATCTGCCTAATAAAGGATGTAATGTAACATAAAACATACTTGTAATATATTTCATTGAACTTTATTGTTTCATCAATCTGTAAAATAGATAAGCACCTGATCTTGGCCAGAAACAAAAACAAAATGGTGTATCAATACTCTATAGACAAAGTACATACGAAATATGCCCAAAAAAATCAAAATTGACCATAGCACAATAACACTATGGCGGAATGTATAAGTATCGTTCACGCCAAAATTATGTTACCAAAAAAGGACTAAACCGTTGAGGTTTATAATGTACAAAAAAAATAATAGCTTCCTTGTGAGCAGAACCCTCATGTGCTACTTTTAGAGATAAATGGGGTAAACAATTTATAGACTTACTAATTTTTTTTTAATTTTTTTTTACATTTCTATTACTGAACAGACATACCTGATCTTTTAGTATCAAAAGATTACTTAATCATGACACCGGAAGTGACTTTGATTTAACCGGGCGTTGCTTATTATCTTCGTTATTTCAGGATGAAATTCTAAATCTTTGTATTCTTAGAATGACTGTTAGAGAAGCTATCTTCTGACACAAGAGCTACTTTATTTTTTATAATATATTTGCTCTATGTTGTTGTTTCGTACGATGTCGCATACTATGCTGTACATGATATTGAAAGGTTTTTACGCTTTTAAAACTCACATAGTTTAACTTATCCACGTAAGAGTTTTATATCAAAACATTTTTTGTGTTCACTACTCCTTTACAACGGTAAATCATTTTTTCTCAAATTGCTCGTATCATCCAAAGAATGTCGCAAAATTAGTTGACCGAATCTATTCAATGAGAATAATTTTTTCAAATCTGTTTGATATGACTGATATTTCATGACTAAAATTCATCAGTATTTGTGGAATCTGAGCTTAAAAATGTATATTCTGACACCAGAGCTACTAACTGTCGCTTTTATTGACGTTAAGGTAGATAAGGTGTCTTCCTCCATATTGGATTTTGAAATACCAGAAAACAATCGGTCTAGATCTTTAATAAAATGTGCAAATTGTAAGAGTAGTAGGTAACTCATGTGTAAGAATTTTCATTTCAATATAGAAAATGACATGTTTTATTATATGTATGGTTTTTTTTCCAAAAACAGAATACTTTTGTTTTATTTATTATTTTCCAACATTGCCACATAAGGCCTAGGTGAGGCAACTCATATGTAAGGGCAGATAATTCAGATATAGTTACTTTTACTATAGAATGTGTTAGGAATTTATCTATTTTATTATGTAGTAAGAAAACGAGTCCCGTGACCCCATTTTTTCTTTTTCTCATCTGAAAGCATTATATTAGAGCTATTTTCTCATATTTTATCTCAAAATTATATGGTGTAGTTTTCGTTTTATGGCAGAAAATTCGAATTTCTATACATAATCTATACAAAATCTGTCAATTTTGAACAACCTGTAGCGTGAAAATACGCCCCGTGACCCATTTATTTTATCATTTAAAAAACCACAACTATAAACTACATCCCTTATGATACAAGTGTATAAATCTGAGAAAGTATTTTTGTGACAACACTGAGACACATAAGAGAAATGGGAAAAGCTATTCTCAATAATTTCCCTAAAATCTATCATATCATTTCTATTCTTTCTGGTCAAACTGTTAAAATAGATTTGAATTTGTATTTTTTTTTCAGATACAGTGAAACCTGATTTAAGAGACCACTAAAGGGATATATATGTAATATAAGGAAAATTACTATTAAGCCATTTCTGTTTATAGATTAAAAAAGTTTACTAAGTTTCACAATACTTATATGTAAATCATGTATTAATATGTAATTATTCAGATTAGAACACAGATTTGTAAATACAACAATAATCAGTCTTTTCACTACTGTAACTGTTCATGACATGTCTCCTTGGGGGGTTTATGAAGCAATATGATGATATAACAATTAAAATATAAAATGTGTATATTTAGCTGTAATACTATTACACTACAACAAGTCTTGGATGCATGATTTTTTTAAAAGTTGTTAGTGGCTTTGAACTAGCTCTTAGTAACTACGAGTACTCTCAGATCTGTACATAATGTCGTTTTGGTGTTGGGATATACAAATACCCTGCCACGTCCACTCTGCGTAGTATTTATATTTGTATTTATCTGATGAGTTATAAGCCTTTTTCAACTGATATTTATAGTTCGTTCTTATGTGGTAATGTTACACCACTGTTCCAGGTTAGGATAGAGTCGGGATCCCGCTAACATGATTAACCCCGCCTCATTTTGTATGTATGTTCCTGTCCTAAGTGAGGAGCCTGTAATTGAGTGGTTGTCGTTTGTTGATGTGTTACATATTTGTTTTTCGTTCATTTCTTGTACATAAATTAGGCCGTTAGTTTTCTCGTTTGAATTGTTTTACATTTGTCATTAGGCCTTTCATAGCTTACTGTGCGGTTTGGGCTTTGCTCATTGATGAAGCCAGATCGGTGAGATATAGTTGTTAATTTCTGTGTCATTTGGTCTCTTGTGGAGAGTTGTCTCATTGGCAATTTTACCACATTTTCTTTATAATATTTACTATTGTTTTGTAAAAATAAGCTTAAAACTTATATAACCCAGCATTACCCGTTTAAAGGAGTATTGCCAAGCCCGGGAAATCCAGGGTTTTCCCATCCGTTTACCACATTTCATATACGTGTTTTCCCGCCCGGGTAATACTTTGCAAACCCTGTATCTGGAAGCTAATGCCCTTTCAAGTTTGAAATAAATGTATGACGGTATTGCAATAAAACCTAAGAGATGAAGGATGTTTACATTGAAGTCCATACTTTATGGACACTCCACCATTAAAATAAGGAGGTCATTAGCGGTCACGTTTTAATTTTGCACTTTTACTTGTTTGCGCTACACCTAAAACACCGTTGTATTATAGTATTAATGAATGGATGTTTTTATAATGGCCCTGTTATATGTCCAAGGTCTGTAATAATGGTCGAGGAAGTCTGTAATGGCCAACAATGGTACTTCACCATTATAAAGCTTTAAATATACCAAATATCCAAGATATTAAGTTGAAAGAGATATGTGTTGAAAAAAAAAGGATGAACAGTGATCCCTTTAATATATGGTTCTTTAATGTTGGTTGCTGCTTACTAAATTAAATAAAATACAAAAAGGTATTATACTCTTTACAACTTAGTTTTATTAACTTTATTAAAAACCCTAACAGGGCTTAATACAGACAAACTGGGCATTATTACAGGGTCATTACAGAAAAACAGGGCCATTACAGAAAAAACAGGGCCATTACAGAAAATATGTAATTTTTAATAAACAGTCACTTTTGGCAATAATGAACTTAGTTGGTTAATAAATATCGATAAAGATGTTCTTAGCTAATATTGTTAGTTGCGACATTTTGTAATTGATAAAAAAAATCTTTCTCCCCGAAGAGCCTCAAATAAGATGTATGGTTATACTATTCGTACTATTTACCAAAGACAGTAGAGTTTCGGGTAATTTTGAGTTGAGGTTTGTAGTTTTCAGACCTTAAAATTTATTAAAAGAAAGGTCAAAGGTAAACGTGTCTATTTAAATTTTGACAATCCTTATTACTTTATATTGATACATTATAAAGCTATGGGGTCCTTTGCAATAGATTGGAAGACATATGATTTAGAAAATGTCAAACTTAAAGAAGATACCTGGTGTAAGCCAAAAGAAGCCATTTTTGCAGTTATTTAATTTAAAAAGGTACTAAGAATTACGTGTTTTTGAAACTGTGTGAAATAATCTGTAATATCAATCAGGGTGTGTTAATTATCACTCTAGTGCACATTGTTGAATAATTGAATAATTTTTTTTTTACCTTTTATATCTAGTCCACCAAATGACAAAAATCCAAACATAAAGTTTGATCCTATACATACATAAGATATGTTTTCAATTCTTGATAATATTTGTTTTGTCCTATTAAACTGATCTGAAATAATAATTCAAATCAAATAGTCACAACAGAGCTTTTGTATGCTGTATTAGGCTTATGTAATGTTATTATCATGTCATGAAGTCAATTAATTAGCTTTTTTGTATTTATATAGAAAACACAATGGTTAGGAATATGATCGTTCACAATAAAATTAACGGAACTGTAACAACATTTATGAATTTATCTATGAAAACACTAAATTTTAAAGGACTAATTGTTCTTTTGGCGAAAACTGTTACAGTTCGAAGTTACGTCCAAACTGATTGAGGACAAAATAAAATAAAAGCTACAATATAAATGGTCAGATTAAATGTACGTGTCATAAAAGGTAAATACTCGTTTCAGATTAAACTGCACGATTTTCGTATTTTTCATGTCATTTCCTGTTTTATGATATTTCAATATATTCAACATCTGTAATCTACAACGCCATAATTTACTAGTTTCTGTATAACTTAACGGATATCGATATTTTGCTGATGTCCTCCGAAAAATTAATCATAAGACGACTTTTTTTTTACTAAGTACAATATTCGAAACTTCTCCTCCAGCAACACAAATAGACTGTTCATAAAACCAAGCAGTTTACGTTCAAATTTAATGCTAAATGAAGTGTTTTGACCGCTTTTTTATGCACGAAATGTTTTGAGTTCTATTAGTATGTTTAATATCAACAGAATATCATATCAAGACATGACACAAATTTCCCTTTTTAATGGTCTGGGACAAAAGTACTCCCCAATGATTGTATTGTCTATGAATATTAATCTTTAGTAGATAGAGTGTAAAATTTGCAATTTTTTTCATACACTATCCAAATTTTTGTCACGTTTGTCTTTATTATTTTTAAATAAAACAGAAGATGGGGGATACACAATTTGGGTCAAGTGTTAACAGGTAAAATGATGATTTGGTCCAGTTGAAAAGGTCAAGAATTAGTGTGTCAGAAACTCTCAAAGTGAATTATGAACCCCCTTTACACAAAATTGTTTATATTTTGAATAAGTTCTTGTATATTTTTCTTGAACTTTTATATAAATTGTCTAAAAGGTGGAACAATACACTTTAAAATCAATTTTGAAACAAAGCAGGTCCGATTACATTTATTTATAATTAAGTTTATTATCTAAAAAGAAATGCACTACGAAATAATTTTGTTCAGGATCCTAAGAGTTCAATGGAACTATAGCAATGTATAACAATTCACCTTTGCTTGCGTAGTACAAACGTACCATTACCACCACTACGGATACGGGATACAAAATATTAAAGACACCAACAAAGACTATTGCCGATAAATAAAAACCTGTTAAAGATACGAATAGAACATAAATTTAGTTTATATTTTAAATAAGATATGTGTTAGAAAACATACATAACATTTGATCAATTGAGATATAAAATCCTAAATTGTAATTCTATAGTTTTCAAATTATCTATCTCTTTGAATAAGAAAATAGTTTTCAAAATATTAATTTTAAAGGCAAAGGCATTTATTGTAATTTCAATAAATGGGATAAAAATAGGAAGTATAAAAGAAAAAAATGAATTTTTTACTAATTGTAATTTTTTCATAAAGAAACAGTGTTCAAACTTGATATGGAATTGGTTATTTAGATGTCCCTCTTAATCATATAGAGCTATAAGTATGTATATATCTCTGGCCTTAAAGTTTTTTGAGTTTGTATGTTTCCAATGAAGATAAACGTAGATAAGTGATTCAAGTAATCATGTCATAACCATTTATGTACATTTCCGCACTAAAGTTTATCGATATGTTGTAGATATTCATGTAGCCATCAATTGTGCCCCTATAATAGCAGACTTTTTATGTATTGTTAGGAATCTCAGTTTATGTCCAAACTCAGTAAAGACCCGTCTTAGTTCTATTTTATTGATGAATTCAACAATACTTACCCTTATACATATTATATTGGTGCTATTTTCGTTAATAATAATACATCATCTAAATATACTGCCGAAAATTACCCATAGCAACTTACTTTAAATAAATCAAATATTAACAGCAAGCAGTGTCCATTCCTAGATTTAGATATTTAGTTTTACACCAGACACTCTACACAGAGATTTACGACAAAATGAATGATTTTCTTTCCCTTTTGTTCTTTTTTTTTCTTTTTTGGACAATGATGTTTCTCTGGTACCATATAGTTTGTTCTTATGTTGTGCTGTTACACCACTGTCCAAGCTTAGGTGAAGGGTTGAGCGCTCGCAAATATGTTTAACCCCGCCACATTCTTTTTTTGTGCCTTTCCAAAGACAGGAGCCTGTAGTTCAGTGGTAGTCGTTGGTTCATGTACGTCTCATTTGTTTTAACTAATTGTTTTGTAATACACTACTAGTCAGTTAAGTATTTCAATAGAATTGTTAGTAATTTTCATGTCGGCGCTTTTTACAGCCGACTATACGCATGATACGATATGGTTTGTTTTTTTCGTTATCAAATGCCGTATGTTTGCCTATAATTGCTTACGTCAACTTTACGTGAACTTTGGTGAATATTTGTCTCCTTGGCAATCATACCTCATGTCCATATTTTTATATTTCCGTTGCCGTTGACAAGTTTAGAAATTACTGACAAATTATGGTTCTGACTTCTTAAAGATATTTGACTTGTTGATATAAGGAATAAGTTATTCTTTGTTAGAGATCGTATGGTCATATTAAAATACATTCATTCTTGGCTTCCAGTGTAACAGCTTAAGCGTTGATGGTGATGGTTAATCCAAAAAGCTCTCTAAATGCAACAAATTTATTAAGCGAAATTTTTGTTTACAAAAGCCTGTCCTCTTACACAAACATGATCTTTCACATATTTTACATAGTTTTACTATTTATAAATAAGCAAATTTATTACTGTATAAAAAGTGGTGGAATAACAAAAAACACCGAACTTCAAGGTAAATACAAAACGGAAAGTCCTGAATAAAAAGGCAAATAATCAAACGCTCAAACACATCTCATGAATATGAATATAAAACAACAGTCATATTCCTGACTTGGTGCTGGAATTTTCTGTTGTAACAAATGGTGGATTAAACCTGGTTTTATAGCTAAAAAAACCTTTCACTTGTATGACAGTTGCATTAACTTCCATTAGTATTTACATGTATGAGATTCCTCAAATATTTTATCACATATTGGTTGGTGTTTTAGTTTATGTCCCCTGTGTTCTTAAAGGTCCCCTTTGGATTTAAAATTTGTTGGTCTGAGCGTTCAAAATGAAGATTAATCAAGAAAATCACTTCGAACGCATCCTGTTTATAAAGTGTTTCAACTATTTTCAATATATATGGACAAAATATATACCAACTACCGTGTGTATCTTTTTTTGTAGTTTTAAATATGTATTTTGATTTATGTTCTAACACCAATTGAATACTTTTTAAGATAAATAAATTTTGAAATGCTTACCTTTTAACGGACTTATATCAACAAAATTGCGTTCCGTTGTCAAATCTGTAACACAAAATTTCACTAGTAAAATAACCATCTCAAAAATGAACACATGATACAAATAATAAGTTAATGTTTGGTGTTATGTGAAGGTTGACCAAATGGTCCCAGTTGTTCCTTTGCAGTGATCAGAGGCCTGTCAATACTTTTTGTTGTGAGTTTTAGTTCCACTTTTGTCAATTTTGCAATGTTGGTTTAGTTCCATTTATAGTTGTCTAGAATTTTATATTTCCTGCCGATTGAAAGTTCTCCTAGTCCAAAGTAAAAGCAGAAAAGTGAAAGTCAACAATCAAAAGTGTATATATTTTACCTGATCTGAAATCTCAAATAACAACATTCATGGACTTTTGAAGTGTTGTCTCTATAACCTGCGAATCTTATATATTATATACATGTATGAATATCATAAAATCTTGCAATTTGAATGACATATCTGAGACTATTGATGCCAGAAATATCCATATCATATGAGGGTGCATGATATGTTAATTTTTGATATTTTATATCTTTCCACCTTTACAGTCCTTGGATGGTGTAAATTTCCCAATTACACCATACACCATACACCATTACACCTTGTACCATAAAACAGTACACCATTACACCTTGTACCATAAAACAGTACACCATTACACCTTGTACCATAAAACCATACACCTTGTACCATTACACCATACACGTTACACCTTTGCACCATACACCTTACACATTACACCATACACCATTACCCATTATATCTACACGATCCGAAATTACCCATAATGCAATTAAATTTCAAATATTCAGATTATTATTATTGTCTATGTTTACAATTTGAAAAAAACAAAATAAAAAGAACTTCGTTTTCAACTAATGAAATGTCGTACACCATCATTCACACCATACCCGATCACACGTTACACAATCGCACTATTCCTCATACACCATTACACCATTCCCCTTACACCATACACCATATCACCATACACCTTATACCATTGCATCATACATCTTACACCATTACACCATACACGTTTTTTTACACCATCCAAGGACTGTAACACCTGAATATTGTTTTTCTGTAGTTTTATTTGGATATTAATATCCTCGGTAGATATTTTATTGATACATGTCGATCTATTATTTCAAATTACTTATTGTAATCTTCTACAAGTACACTACCATAGTTAAAAACCTTTTAATGATAAACTCATGTCTATGGAATTCTCAAGTTATGAGAGGGGACAAAGTTGTCATGTGCTCAACAGTCAAATAGTACCTATGCACTCAGAATATATGTATTGAAATGAATAAAGTTTCTACGCTGTTGTAAAAGGAGTCGTGCTGCTGTTAAAATTAGATAAAAAATTATTTCTCATAAGATTGTTAATGGTCTGAACGTAGACAAATAAGTTATTTATCTGAAGAAATTAGACACCACTTGTAAGATGTGAAATTCAACATGTTTAAACATGTTTTAAGGCGAAGTCATTTTACTGTAATATTTAATGAATGAGACAATAATAAAAAGCCAAAAAAATTTTTTTTTTAACTAATTGTACAGCAATTATAAAGCAACATTGTTCAAATTACCTCAGGCAAATTTAACCTGATATGTAAATGGCTATTTGTAGGTACCTTTTGATCATATAGAACTTTACGGATGTATATATCGCTGGCTTTAAAGTTTATTGGGTTTGTACTTTCCTGATGAAGGTTAACCAAGATAAGTGATATTATATGTTATTCAGGTCTCAGACAGAGTATACACTGTGACATTCCCGGCTTAGAGTTTATATCCCCTGAGCCGAAGGCCTAAGCCGGGAATGTCACAGTATATACCCTTTCTGAGACCTGAATTACACATATATTACGGATTACCCCTGACTTGCCACGTTATTACCAGTGACCTTAACATTGTTAATAACACTTCTCTACGAAATGTGTTATCGAAAGGTCCGAAATATCGTGAGCCTAAATCCATCAATTGGAAATACAACTTTAAAATGTTGATGAACTCAGTTGAGGATTATGCCAGGCAATGGGCTAAACGTGAAAAGGAAGACGTAGACACTCTATCCGAATGGATTAAGGCAGTGAGGTCGTTAATACAAATCAGAATCAAGCAACTGAATGGGTCCATCAATGCCCATGCTACGTCAATCTTTAAAGACCCAAATGTTGCTAAACACTTATCCGACCTCCATGATAAATATGTTGTTGTCCCCGCAGACAAAGCCCCAAATAACATCGTTTTTGTCTGTAAAAGTCACTACATTAATTGCTTGATAAACGAATTAGGTATAGACAATTCACTTGGAAACTCAACATATACCCTCACGACACTTACCAAAGAGGAAATCCTGGATAATCATAGGTCTGTTCTTTGTTCCTTTGGTATTTCAACCAAAGATGAAGAACTGGATCTTCCATCACTGTATTGGATACCTAAACTACATAAGTGTCCTTACAAACAACTGTATATTGCTGGGTCTTCCAGGTGCTCCACGAAACCTCTTTCTAAATTATTATCATCTATTTTATCAGCAATCAAAGACGGGCTTCAAAGTTATTGTGAAACTGCCTATTCTAGAGGTGGCGTGAATCAGATGTGGATTAAAAATTCCAAAGATCTGTTAGAGTACATACAATCTAACTCTCTTTCATCTTGTAACAGTATTAAAACATTTGACTTTTCTACTCTTTACACAAGTATTCCACATTCCAAACTAAAAGACAAATTGAAAGAGTTGGTATTACTTTGCTTCATAAAAAAGAATGGCCAAGGTAGATACAAGTATCTTGTCTTAGGGAGGGATAAATCATACTTTGTAAAGAATCACTCTGATTCAAACAAAAAATTCTCTGAAACCGATATTATCAAGATGCTTGATTTCTTGATTGACAACATATTTGTAACGTTCGGAGGACGCGTTTTTCAACAGACTGTCGGCATCCCAATGGGAACAAACTGTGCCCCTCTACTTGCCGACTTGTTTCTTTATTATTATGAGGCTGACTTCATGCAGGAACTTCTTATGAAGAAAGATAAGAAGTTAGCAATATCCTTTAACTCTACTTTCCGCTATATAGATTACGTTCTTTCACTAAACAATTCAACATTTGGTGACTATGTGGAACGCATCTATCCCATCGAATTGGAGATAAAGGATACTACAGATACAGTTAAGTCGGCTTCATATCTTGACTTACATCTAGAAATTGACAATGAGGGTCGGTTGAAAACAAAACTTTACGACAAAAGAGATGATTTCAGCTTTCCAATTGTGAACTTTCCATTTCTAAGTAGCAACATTCCAGCAGCACCTGCATACGGGGTATATATCTCCCAATTGATACGATATTCCCGTGCTTGCATTTCCTATCATGATTTTCTTGATAGAGGGTTATTGCTCACAAGGAAGCTATTAAACCAAGAGTTCCAAATGGTGAAGTTGAAATCATCCCTTCGTAAATTTTACGGACGCCATGGCTAAAAATGAAAAAGACAAACAGAAAAACAATAGTACACATGACACAAAATAAAAAACTAAAGAATAAACAACACGAACCCCACCAAAAACTAGGGGTGATCTCAGGTGCTCCGGAAGGGTAAGCAGATCCTGCTCCACATGTGGCACCCGTCGTGTTGCTTATGTGATTACAAATCCGGTAAACAGTCTAATTCGGTAGGTCACATTCATGAAAGGGAAGGGGATTGTAGTTACGACGTAAGGAACATATCCGATATCATTTGTGAAACGGTTATTCCATAACGGTCATCCAACTCGTGATGGCGTCCGTAAAATTTACGAAGGGATGATTTCAAGATGTAATTGATGATGGTAAATCCATAACAGCTCTTTAACAGAAACAAAACTATTAAATGTTATTTTCGTTAATAAAAGTCGGTGATTTTACCCAATCATGATCTCTCACATATTTTTTGTAAAAGATATAAGCCAATAACAGTCCATTCTGTAAAATATTGTTCCAGGTTGTCCAGTATTTTACAGAATCGACTGTTAGGGGCTTATTTCTTACTTTAAACATTGTTTAACACGTCAAATTTGGTGAAGAAAAAAAAAAACAAACACAAACAAACTTTTGTTAAAATTTTATTTTCATCAAGTGTGTAAGTTGTAATGTAAATAAATTTTACTGACATTATCCTACATGTTAGCCTCTTTAAACAGTAGCTCAACTTAAACAGTAGACAAAAACTAAAGTACATTTGAAGGTAAACATCATGTATTGCTATAAGTACACGAAGACGCAGCGTATGCGTATAATGATTGTTGGTGTACGCCAGAACTACTTTATATATTTTCCGTGAATACTTTTACATGCATTTGGTGTCTCAAAATAGATAAAGACGATGCATGTAAATTATTAATGCGAAAAATGAAGAAAGTTGTAATTAGTGATTGTCTTGTTTTAAACTTTGGATTAAACTAAATGTGCATTCAGATATATTCGATTTCAGTGTGGATTACAAAGAGGGTGTAGATATAGCAGCTAATAATGGTTATATATATATATTCTCAACTTTGTATAGAACAGATTGACACAGTCCCCTTCTGTCTTCCTCGTTTACCAAAATTCATCTGGACTCGGAGTTTTCTTTTTAATGGTACCAATTGAATATCCCCCCTTTTTTCTGTTTTTTCTGCATGGTCGTGTCGTTCTTTTTTCGTTTATTTGCGTATCGATGTCCTTTTTGGGTTTTATTTCAAGTTACCGAAACATAAATTTGTCTTGATTTCTCTATGCAAAAAAACGCTGCGTTTCTGATTTTCTTTCGAAACAATGCATTGCAGGTATACATATCTTGGTTGTGTGTCCTCAATCATTTTTACCTCTGTAATCTAAACTGTGTGTGTAAAGGGAAGTGTCTGAAACTGTTAGGAAATTACATTGGAAAAAAATGTCCAATTGAATTCGAACTTTGATGTTATATATAATAAAATACTTTTATGAATCCACCCTTTTTCAATCAATTCATTACAAGAAAGGGTTTGATGTTGAAATTTATATAATACAATCAAAAACTGTCAAAAACATATGTAACAATCAAATTATTAAATCTAGCACCTACGTTAGTTTAATTTCAAGAGAGTATATCGCTTTAGAAAACACGATCACTACTAACAACGAACAACGTGCGAATCGATCGATTTGTTTAACAGATAACCTGCGGTAACGTGTTCCTTTATTATGCTTCCCGGATTCATCGTCGTTGATACGCGAAGTGTAACTGTTGCATTATATTCCTATTAAAGCACTACTATCAGATTTAAAAAAAAAATGTAAATCAACGCCAACACCTGAAAATTATAAAAAAAAACTATTGTAGTCCCTTAGTTCATGAAGCATGTTCTCGATGATTTACACTTTGTACACAGCGTAAGATTTAGGTTGTTGTTCAAATTCTTGATTACAGCTATTTGTCCAAGGAACATTATGTGGCTTGCACATCAACACTTGGTAAATCATTTACTTCAGATGAACGATTTTCTTTTGATTATTATTATATAATTGTTTTACTTGTGGTCTTTGTATTGCAGCATGAACTTTCAAAAGTTAGAAGCATTCTTTTATATTTATTTTCATGTTAATTGTATATGTATATACGTAGCTGATGATGTTAGAAAGAGAAAGAGCAACACCAGAGGTCGATTTTGATATCCAGAGATGGACGACGATAAATCTTTTGGAAAAAGAATTACCTAAAAGCAACAAAAACAAAACTTACAACGAGCATTATCAACCAAATTGTTGATAAAGAATATAACCCAAAACATGAGAAAAATGGCTGTTAAAAAAGTATTGGCAGTGTTAAAATCAATTTGAAAGTAATTTTTCATCTCTCAAGAAACTGTCTTGATGAGTCACAAAATTAATGTATTGAAAGGTGACTTTAATAAATGTGTTTGTGTAATTGTCATTTGTTTTTTTGTTGTATTTTTTTTTTCACATGAAGAAAAAAATAATTGGAATTGATTGGTTTTTTTTTAAACAGTTATTGAACTATCATGTACCTGTAAGAATCAATATTGATACCTTCAGCTGTCCAATATTTTAAGAAGGATGATTAGAGGGAAAATGATAGTCTAATCAATGAAACAAAGAACGGGTACAACAATAGAATGACGCCACAACAATGTTTTAATTATAAATAAGTAAATTATTAGTGTATGAAGTTCTTACTTTCTCAGATAGTTAATCTCATATTGGTTAGTCTTTTCGTTTATATCCCTTATGTTCATAAATGTGATTTATGAACATAATTTTTTTATCTTTAGCTTTCGAATTTGTTGTTCGGAGCGTTCATAATGAAAATATATCCAGAAAAACACTTCGCACGCATCAATTTTATATAGTGTTAAATCTATTTTCACAATATATGAAAAAATATATATGAAATATAATGTGTATCATTTTCCAAGCTTTAGATATTTATTTTGATTTGTGTTCTAGCACCAATTAAATTTATTTCAGACAAATACAGTTGATATGCTTACCTTCAACAGTACTAATAACAAGATTGTGTTCTGTCGTCAAATCTGAAACATAAATGTTTACTAGCAAAACAAGTTCTTATTAAAACAAACATCTAAAAATGTTTACATGATATAAATTTTATATAGTGTTATAACTATGTTCAACATATATGGAAAACTATATATCAAATATAATGTGTATCATTTTCGATTTTTGTATTTGTGTTCTAGCACCAATTACATTTATTTAACATTGTTTAAGATACATAAAGTTGATACACCTACCTTCGTTAGGACTAATATCAACAAGATTGCTTTTCGTCGTCAAATCTGTATTACAAAATGTCATTAGCAAAAAACGTTCATCTCAAAAATGAATACATGAAATAAGTAATTAGTCAAATGTTTGGTTCATGTAAAATTTAACCGAATGACCTAATTCGTGTCTTTGCAGTGATCACTGGCATGTTAATACTAAAGGTTGTGACTTTGAGTCTAGCTATTGACAAGGTTCAATAACCTTTGTCTTGCTGTACGAAAATTATCATGGTCAAAAGTGTAAACATTTCTTTCCTGACTTGAACTGTCAAATAATAACATTCCTGAACTCTTGAACTTTGTGTCTCTATAAACTTAAGATGTGGTAAATTGAATATGCATATTATTAAAATCTTGCTATTTGAATGACATTTGTGGGATTATTTATGCCTTGAATTGAAGAAATATCCATGTGATATGAAGGTGAATGAGCTGGTCTTTTTTGCATCTTATATCAGTTGTACGTTCCACCATTGACACCTGAATATTGTTCGACTTTAAGTTTTTCGTGTAGTTGTTGTTTTGGATATTTATATCCTCGGTAGTAGTACGAGTGTTATTGATGTTATTGATGTATACAAGTGCTCAAAGTCAAAGAGTACGTATACACTCAGAAAATCTGTATCTGAGCATTCATTGTACTTGTTGTAATGCTAAAACAAAATTACTACGCTGCTGTGATATCTGTCTAACAAAATTAAACAAAAAAAAGTGAAAGTCTAATTTATTCCTGAAATACAGTGCAATCAAAATAACAGTCTAATGAACAACATATGGCTGCAATTTATCCAGCCACAAATGAGAGTTTGCTGTTAAATGAATTCAAGATAGTTTGAAAGCTTTAAGATTATCATTGTAATACAATATCCTTACACGATCAAACCCCTTAAATACAAACTGTCTCAGAGGATATTTGTTAACAAAATATCATTATTACAATAATTCAAAAGTGGTTGAGGTTCATTTGCTATAACGGTACAAGATGATCAAATTCACATGATTGGAATCAAGCTTAACAAGTATAAGAGTTTCCATCAACCGGAACTCAAAGGTGTCATTGTTACAAACTAACAAAATTGTGTCTAAATTCCTTTAACTTCAATTGCAATTGTCAAATGAAACTACCGATATAGTAAAGTCAGGAATATATTATGACAAAACATCCTACAGGTATACAAACGTTCAGGTTTTTAGAAGGTGTACTTACCTTACAAATGGAAAGTAAGACAGTTAGACAGAGGTATAGATTTTTTTGGATATTTTTCGCATGAGGCATACGCTGCGGAAAACCTTTACAGTTTTAAAACAGTATTTATTTTGTTATACGTCAGTCTTTGTAGTGCTATATATCTATAATACTAAAATAACGAGGTCCAATTTGTCAGCCGTCATGGGGAAAAACGACAAATCAAAGAATTCAGCTTTATATATAGCTAATATAGGACAATGATGTAGATTGAAAATAACACCACTCCATACCCTTTTGTTTTCCACATAATTAACAAGTTCCGGTTCGAATCCGATATCGATACCAATAGTATATTTACCTGTTACCTATTACCTTGTCTGTATGTTCCGCATCTGACAGGTGGATCACCAAACGATGTATTTATGATTTTGCTATATGCACGTGTCATAATCACAGGGTTGACACTATACTAAATTCAATTATTGTCAAATTGTTTCTTATTGTAGTATTTTAATAAGTAAGACTTTCTAAGATAACAATACGAATACTAAAAATCTGGACTTTAAAAAGGCGTATAGGTACAGTTTTCAATTTGTTAGCGGGCATGACGTAAAACAGCGAATCAAAGAATTCAACTTTATTTATAACTAATATAAGAAAATGCTGTTGATCAAAAAATACTCCATTCCAGGACCTTTTGTTTCCCAAATAAATAATATTGCCAATTATTGATAAGTTTCAGGTCGACGGGTTCAAAAAGACATTTTGTGCTGACATAAATTTACTGTTTACAAATTTTTGAATGTTTTGAAAATACTACGGCTTTTCTACCTCAGGCATAGTTTACCTTAGCTGTATTTAACAAAACTTTTAGGAATTTTGGTTCTCAATGCTCTTCAACTTCGTATTTTATTTGACCTTTTTAACTTTTTTGGATTCGAGCGTCACTGATGAGTCTTTTGTAGATGAAACGCGCGTCTGGCGTATATACTTTAAATTTAGTCCTGGTATCTATGATGAGTTTATTTATCTCATAGGCTTAAGACTATGGGAAAATTATTTCGACGCCTATCCTACTACATCCCGTCTCTTTAAGAAAATAGTAGTAAAAGTCGGTTTACAAATGATATCATGCATGATTTTAACTAAGATATTTCAGAATATTTAACTTAGAGCTATCCCATTTCAAAATCATCATTTAATTTCACTGTTCAGTGTAAAGACGTTAAAAATTTCTTGAAGTCATTCCCTAAATTACAGATAAAATGATAACGTTTATAAGGATTTTTTTGGGGGGAGTTGTTTGGTTTATTTTCCAAAAGTTATCACCGCATGTTACATTCGTATAAAACTGAAAGAAAAAAAATTGCATGTAAAATTAACTGATAAAAGATCCCATTTGAGATAGTTTCCCATCAAGCGTCGACTCAAGATCAGCGATTATTATAAATTTAGTTAACTATAGAAATAATAAAGAAAAACGGGCTTCTTTCGTGAAACAAAATACCTGATTTTTTTTTACAGAATGGATCTACACTTTTCCATTGTCTCCTTGATCCATTGCACCTAATACAAAGATCTCCAAATGATGTCATACTCATATCAGAAGTTGTATAGGTGACAGCTACATTATAAAACAATCCAACTTTCTTTTTCTCGACTGTCAATGCATTTGTAATGTCAGTGTCCTACATGAATATACAATCAACAACCTGATAACCATCAATTAAAGTTACATTATCCGAATGGTAAGATTTATGATTATTTTATCAATAAATTGCCATGCTGAAATTTTATATCTTAACACGAACAAAAAAGATTCAAAGGGTGATAATACAAAATTAAAAACACACAATTATACCATGAATAGAACACAGTATTCCCATGACAACTCAGATGTCACGAAAGTGTCAGGTAAACCAGTGCTTCAAATAGCAATATAACTAAACAATAAGTATAAAAAGGGTATTGTACTCCTTCTTGTTACCACCAAAACAATACACTGATTTTGTAAGTACTTGATCTAGAGTCAGTAATGACAAAAGAAGAAGCATATTTTTATGTTTTTGGTCCCACTAAATAACACGATAATATAATGCGTTATGGAGAGGATTTTTCAAAAGCACATGAGCAACAAATGTGGACCAGGATCTGCTTACCCTCCTGAAGCATCTGAGTATCCTCAGTTTATGGTGAGGTAAGTGTTACTCATGAGTCTGTAGTTTTCGTTGTTGTATTTTAAATGTATTTGGTGTATTGTTGATTGTCTGATTGTTTTTTACTTTTTCTGTACCAAGTCAGACTATCTTGTCTACTTTCATGTTCGTTGTTGTTCATGTTGTTCGGTAAAGTAAAATTGTTTATACTTGTTATTCGCAAAAGTCACAGAAACGGCTATTATAATGATTTCACTTCAGCTGCTTGATGTTAATGGAAACAACATAATGATCCATGATACTAGAAAGGGACATTGTAAATACGATAACTACGTTAACAGAATTAAGCTATTGATGAAAACCAGTATGCCGGAATGTTTCTCTCAGAATAAAGAGCTAAAGTTAAACATGCTTACTGCAAATGTTGCTTGACACTCTGGAACTGGGTATATTTTATCAATCTTTAGACTGAAAGACACTTGTTGATTTTTAAAATTCAATGCAGTCGATACCATCTTTTGAGCAGGAGCATCTTTAGGACAAAAAATGTGCAATATATGTCAACATTTTCGTAATGAAATACTACTACTAGTACTATAAAAAGTAATTATGAAAATAAAAAGTCTTGAATTGATAACTAGAATTTCATTGAATGATATTGCTGATTTCACAGAAAACAAATAATTGAATAATATGTAAGGGTCTCAGAAAACGAGATCAATGATTGAAAACAACACAACGAATTGGTAATTCATGATAACAGAGTACTAATGCGATAGTAATGGATTTGAAACCGTTTAACTGATTGTTAATGCGATACAACAGATTGTAAATCAGAAATTATGGATTATAAATCCTAAATAGCAGATCATTTATATGATATTAGGATTATCAATCTAAGTTAACGGATTTGGGAAAAGGAGATAATGAATCATTAATTCGAATTCGAGATTACAGATCAAAAACCAAGATAATGGATTATAGATTAGATAATATGTATTGAGAATCCTAGATAATTGATAAATTATCATTTTTATTTGTCCTTTTAATTGCTCCTGTAGTCAGACAAAGTTTACCTCAATTGAATTTAGGTTTTATATATCGGTCCTTTTTTTGGCGTATACCTCCTGATGTTTCCCGCCCCTGGACTTCATATATTTTTTATTGAATGTTCCAGGTGTTGCCGAATCTAGATAAAGTGTTTAGATTGCATAACAATTATTTAAAAGAGTTATTATTTTTTTAATATTGTTAAGTTTTAATATATAAATCGGGACCAAACATGAAACTTTTTTGCGGATTCGCATTATCAAACAGACAAAATTGTGTGTAAACAAGTAAGATTTTAAATCGTTCTCAGTAAACTTTGCAAATTTTCAACATTAAGCATTCATCAAGGAGGGAGAGCCGAAATATGCATCGGACGCATAAAAATCATAAAGCATTATAGAATTCTAAATGTGAAATTATCAGTACTCATAGATATTTCATTAAGGAGATAGTGTAGGATACACATCAATTTTTCCCACAGCGCAATAATGTTTATAGAAATCCCATCCTTATTTCCAATGTAAACAAGAGCTTTACCCAATAATAAAAAGAGCGAGTTTAAGTCCTTATTTATGAGTCTCTTTAATTGGTGAACACTGTTCCAATAGAGTGATATATTTTAGTTTCTGTCTATGTATGTTACCTTCAAAATGTTGTTTGGGTATTATTTTTTTCTTATGGTTTTATGCTGATCATCTACTGTGTCATATTTACAACCGAAAATGTGCATTGGGTTAGATAATGTGTACTTCGTTTATCAGATTGAATCCAAGACACCTTATATCAAGTTATAAACTTACATTCATATGATATATTTTCGAAAGTGATCTCCTCTTTTGGATACTCCACAAATGAACTTTCCGTACTATTTATATTCGCAATACCACATTTGTATTTCTTGCTGTAATCTATTTCGCTAAAGTTAGATATTACTAGATTGGAATACTGAGTGCAAGACGATCTTATTTCCGAATATTTTTTTCCGTTCTTGTACTTCTCTGAAGGAATACCGTTAGTCATGATGAGTTCATTTTTCGGCTCGGTAGTCCATGTCCAGAAGATATGAGCAGTACAAGATAGACTGTTATGATACGTGCATTGTATACCAACATCTCCACCAAACACTAAAGGTTCTTCCATAACTTTCCATGTTATATAACCTGCTGAATACATTGAATGATAATAACATGAACAAGGTGCTACCAATCACAAGTTTTATACACAAACCATCGACCAAATATGCAAAGTATGTTATGGGAAAAAATCCAATGGTTGAGATGACACCACTTTTCAAATGCTATTCTGTTATATAAAATATTACTAGTTTGTTTAGTTTTAAGCTCAATTTGTCATAAAATGTGGCTTGCATCAAAAAGAGGCACCCAGTCTCTCTCCATTTGAATTTTTCAAATTGTATGCGTTTGAAAAAAAGTAGAATTTTTTTTATTACTTTCATTGCTTTTTTTATTTTTCAAAGGCCGGCTTTGTATAAAAGTGACACCTAACATCCACGTATTCCAACATCAGTTTGAATTCCGATAGCAAAAAATGACAATAATGATCATGTAATAGATCTGATTTAATAAGAAAAAAGGCCAAACAAAACAAAAAGGAAATTTCTTTAGTATTGGCAACGAAATTTAATCCATGCATTCTTAAATTAAACAATGCATTAGTAAACATTGGGATCTACTAAAACAGGATGCAGTTTGCAACGAAATATTTTCAAGCAAACCAATAATAGCTTATAAAAAGCATGAAAATATTGCAGATCTATTGACAACGACAAAATTAAAATAAATTGATATAGGTAAATCCCTGATGATGACGGGCCTACAATGCTTAAACCCTTTCATAAATAATTTACATTTATCATTAGCATATAATACAAAAACCGCCGAAATATTATATTAATGTAGGATTGATGAAAAGCAATTGAAAGTCTAGTAATACTAGCATCATGTGATCAAATTTTTGTAATATAATTACAATAAAGTACTAATAGTATGTATACGGAGTCTTCCGAATAAGATTTTTTGCTATCGGAATTCAGACTGATGTTGGAATACGTGGATGTTAGGTGTCACTTTTATACAAAGATTGCATTGGGGACTGTGTCCCACTTGCACCTTCCCTTGTATCATCATTTAGTTGATGATTCGTGTTCCCAATCTTTCTGGAATTCGATACTAATTAATCTTGTTTCTATAAATAATTTTGGCAATGCCATCATGACGGAAAAGCCTGTTAAACATTAACATATGTTAAATGTCACTGAAAAAATCCGCTTCCTCAGGTCAAAAAGTAATTTATTGTTCGGCACCTATGGTCAATCCTGTCTGATTCACACAATTGGCATTACTGTAACATTAGTACTTCTAACATGTTGTTGTTGAAAACAGATTCTGAAGAAAATGCATATATCATCACGTTTAAAGAGAAACACTGAGGATATTCCACATGTGAAATCTTTGAAAATAAAAAGCACACAGATAGCTTTTTCCGACGAAGCATTTGATGATAAGGACACATTAATAGAAAGCTATTTTTGCATTTTTTTGCGATCAGAATTTGGAATAAACAATAAATATTTTATTGGTTTATTCGAAATAACTAGTGCTTGGCACTTGATACCTAGTAAAGAAAAACAATAATATTTATTGTTTTTATTTATATTGTAATTTTAGAATTTATATTTTTCATTAAATTGGTATGTATTGCAGTACGTGTTACTCTTAACATAATTACAGAAGTAACAGAGCCAATGAAAATCAGTTTAGGCAACTACACCACGCCTCCTAACATTTCATTCTGTTGATATTGCATTGATAATAGTCTTTCATATACTAGTCTATGTGATCACAGATATGGCTAGACATTATAAGAAATATGCTAAAAGAAATATACATAAACGAAGGCTGAAAAACAAAGCTGCAATGCAGCAAAGTAAGCTAGAATTTATGCTATCGCAAGCTAGAAGACAGGTTGTTCATCTTTCGCATAGAAAATTAACTGATGACGAGTATTTGGTTTTATCCAGAGATTTGAATTTCATTCCTTCACCGTCAGTCAAAAGGGCAAAACAGGACTTATTACATGATTTTGATGAATTAGCCAGAAAAATGAGATGTCTTTAATTATATCTTGGTAACTTGGATGAAATTCATCCCTTCAGAGTTAAATCTGGACATACGCCACCTTTAACCTGCAACACCCTTGAAAATTACCTGTTTAATACAAAGCATGAACTATCTTCAATGCAAATTCGAAAATTTCGAAACAATCTAAGTCTTTCAAAGAGGTCCGGAATTTCTTCTCTGTTAAATGATGAATCATTAATCATTAAGAAAGCCGATAAAAGTAACAATGTTGTTATTTTAGATAAGGTCAATTACCTTCTTGAAGGCGATCGCCAATTAAATACACAACATTACACCAAATTGGAAAACTTTGACCTAAAAACACTTAGATGCAATATCAATACATATGTCAGAGGCATGTACACCAAAGGTGCTGTAGATTACTCCACATTTAATTACCTTAATAATGGTAATCTAATTGATTATGGGCCTGAATATATGCATATCTTGCCTAAAATACACCGATTAAATTAATCGGAATTAGTAAAAATCAATAAATATGGGTTTAACATGGATAACATAATGCCGCCATGTCGGCAAATCATATCTCAGATTGGTACTGTCACAGAATTTATTGGACGCTATATCGATTATGTTTTAGTACCTATGGTACAAAAACAACACACGTATATAAAGGATACGTCTGATCTAATTTACAAGTTGGAAAGAATTAAGCCTAATGCAGATTGCTGGTTTTGTAGTTTTGATGTAGTATCAATGTACACTAATTGCCCGATTGATAAATTATTATCGGCAGTTAGAATTTCGTATGGTCAGATTGATAAATCAGATTACAAAATCAAATGCCCACCGACGGAGGATTTAATCTATCTCCTCAGATCAATTTTAGAGAACAACATTTTTGATTTTAATGGACAGCTATATAAGCAAACAATAGGAGTCGCAATAGATGCCGTGACTATCCCGGAAGTCTGTGATATACTTATGTATTAAATTATGAAAGAAATTCTTTCTAAGTTTGAACATAGAAAAAATATATTTTTTTCTATGGAAGGCATAGTGATGATATTATATTAGGAAATAAAGGATTTGCTAGAGTTAGAAAATAATCACCATCCGTTCCTGAAATTCACACTAGTAGAATTCTCATCTAAAGAAATAATATTTCTTGATGTTTTAATATTTTCAAAGGAACTAGATTTTCTAATGAAAATATTTTGGATGTGAAAACACTTTAAACCGACAAATGCCTTCCTTTATCTAGATCGTAAAAGCTGTCACAGTAGACATGTGTTTGCGGGGTTTATCAAGGGCGAAGTAATCAGATACATTAGAACAACAAATAATGATGTTGATTTACAATATATTTTGTTACAGTTCAGATCGAACTTAATAAAGAGAGGATACAAGGAGATTGAAATCAAAAAGTACATAACTGAGGCATTATCATGTAATATATCTGATTTAATAAGAAAAAAGTCAAACAAAACAAAAAGGAAATTCCATTAGTATTGGCAACGAAATTTAATCCATGCATTCTTAAATTAAAACAATGCATAAGTAAACATTGGGACCTACGAAAACAGGATGCAGTTTGCAACGAAATATTTTCAAGCAAACCAATAATAGCTTATAAAAAGCATAAAAATATTGCAGATCTATTGACAACGACAAAATTAAAATAAATTGATATAGGTAAATCCCTGATGATGGCTGGCCTAAAATGCTTAAACCGTTTCATAAATAATATACATTTATCATTAGCATATACATGTAATACAAAAACGACCGAAACATTATATTAATGTAGGATTGATGAAAAGCAATTGAAAGCGTAGTAATACTAGCATCATGTGATCAATTGTTTGTAATAAAATTACAATAAAGTACTAATAGTATGTATACGAAGTCTTCCGAATAAGATTTTTTGCTATCGGAATTCAGACTGATGTTGGAATACGTGGATGTTAGGTGTCAATTTTATACAAAGATAAAAATAACACAATAGTTCTGAAAGAATATTTAAACCTGAGGAAGAGATTACCGTAGCTGTCTTTGGCAAAACCTTTTGGAATTTTGGTCTTAAATGCTCTCTGACTTCGTACTTTATTTGGCTACTTTTTTTTTTACTTTTCTGGATTCGAGCGTCACTGATGAGTTTTTGTAGACGACACGCGCGTCTGGCGTAAACACAAAATTTAATCCTTTTATCTTAGTACTACTATGATAAGGTCAATCTGGAAAGCATGAAATATCACGCTTAAGACAAAAGTACGCTTGTTCAATTAAAACGTAAAAACCATACTCTTATATGAAGCTGAGATTTGGAAAAAAAAAAAAAACCTGGTTCATAAACATCAAGTCTGCATTATCAACTGCCTCAGCCGCATCCTTAACATCAGATGGCATGAGAAGCTATCAAACAAAGATCTTTTGGAAAAGACCAACTAATCCCCAGTTGATGAAGAGTTAAAAAAGAGAAAATGGCGATGGATAGGACACACAATGAGGAAGCCAAAAACTATTTTTACAAGGCACGCCTTACTGTGGAACCCACAAGGAAAGCGTAGCAGGGGCAGACCAAGATACATCTGCAGAAGGAATGTTGCAGCCGAGATGGTGACAGAAGGGTAAAAGTGGCACGATCTGAAGAGGCTAGCAAAGAATATAACAAGGTGGAATAATATCGTTAGTGGCTTTTGTTCCACCAAGGGGCAACAGGATTAAGCAAGTAAGCATCTATGATGAGTTTATCTATTAACAACGGTTAAGGTGGTATGGGTGTCTTCCTCCATCTTGGATTGTAAAAAAAAAAGAGAACCTAAGGTCCAGATTTTCTATTAAGTTAGCAAAATGTAATGCAGGAATGCAAATATTTAATGTTTATTTTCATTTAAAATAACCAATTTATAAGAATATAAATTATAAATATTAATATTTTTGCAAGTGTTGATTATTTTTGGTTGTTTTTATCTTTTTTTAAATTGGCATTTTAAGCAGTCAGGGGCATTACTTAAACAAGTAACAATTAAAATTACCTATACAATTAATGTTGAAAACGAGGCTAATTTAAATATAACTTATATAAGTTATTTTTCTGAATATTATTTTTATAGGTGTCCAAGAATACAGATTTTACTAGCTTTAAAAAATTTTCACAGTTATCTGGTTATTTTTCCTTTGATATATGAAAACTAATTGTTCAGAAATACTGATTAACTTTCCGACGCACTTATCTTTCATACCGACGCTTCTGGGTCAAAGATTTGTCTCTTGGGACTATTAAATTATCATTTTCCTCTAAAATCTTGAAGTTAGACTGATTTAAATAGATAGATACTTGTGAATTAATTTAGACCTGAAGTTATTTATAATTTGTAACCTAAATCAATTACATATGTGCCTTAGATAAGTGTAATTGCTATTTTTTTCAAAAATGTTTAAAAAAACTTATTCAAGTAATATTTTTGTCATTAGTTTCAAAGTAACCCTTAATCTCTATACTCCTTTCAAATCTGATAAATTCTTTATTTTATGATATAAAATGTTGTTTAAAATCATGAAAACTACATTTAGTCTATGTTTCTATTGAAAATTAAAATAACTCTATTAAGTAATTTTATTATTTTTAAAATAAAAAATTACTTATATAAGTAATTAAAAAAAATAACTTGTTTAAGTAACGCCCCTGACTGTTTAAGGGGAGGTAACTCTAAATAAAGGCAACAGTAGTATACCGCTGTTCAAAACTCATAAATCCATGGACAAAAAACAAAATCGGGGTAACAAACTAAAACCGAGGGAAACGCATTAGATATAAGAGGAGAACAACGACATAACACTAAAATGTAACACACATAGACAAAATCCCATGAGAATAACAAATATAACATATATATATATATAACATCAAAAAAACCAAATACATGAATTTGGGATAGACAAGTACCGTGACACGTCTTATCGCAATGTGAATTTGCACTCAAAAATAAGAGAAAACAAACGACACAACGTTATAATGTAATACACACAGAAACGAACTATAATATAACAATGGCCATATTCCTGACTTGGTACAGGGCATTTTTAAAGGAAAAAATGGTGGGTTGAACCTGGTTTTGTGGCATGCCAAACCTCGCACTTTTATGACCATGTGAAACATAACATCAAAATGACAACACAGGACTACAATATAAATAAATTGGAGAACACAATTGACAAAGAATCACACGAACAACAGCCAACAAAAGGCAACAAGTTCAAAATTTTAATACGCCAGAAGTGTATTTTGTCCACACAAGACCTACGTGTGACGCCCAGATACAAAAGTTTGAAAGCCGAAACGAGTACAAAGTTGAACAGCATCGAGGACCAAAAGATCAAAAAGGTTGTGCCAAAAACGGCAAGGGTTTTCTGTTAGTTACCAGAAAATCCCTATAATTTAGAATAATTTATACTTTTGCAAACAGTAAATGTTATAAAATGAATATTCAAAAAGATGTACATGATAAAACTGAAGTATTAACTAATTACAGGAAACAACTGAAATACATTTACATAACCAGACATTTGAAACACAAACGTAGACACATCCGAATAAGTTTAAACCTCTACGCCAAGTGACGTCCTATTTGAAACTGAAAAATGACGAAAAAATGACGTCATTTGAATTTGTAAAACAGATCATCAAAAAATGAAAAATAACGTCACATAAGAATGAATAAGATAGAATTAGGATGATTTAAGATTATATATTTGAACTAAATACTGATATTGCATTTAATAACAAAGCACATTTAAATACTTATTAATATCAAACTAAGGTAGCAATTAACTATATTATAAAACTATGTCTAAAACAGTGCATTTTCTGAAGAATTCTACATGGAATTTTCCTATTTTGTATTTTAACCGTAAAAAACGTACGGTGACCCTATCTTTTCTTTTGATATTCTCAAAGCATTGTCTGAAAGCTATATTTTCCTTAAGTATTTAACAATTCTATCATTTTGTTTAGTTTCTAATCACTAAATGGTGTTTTTTCCTGTATAATCCATTCAAAATTTGTCATTTTGTTACGTCCTGTAGCGTGAGAAAATGCACGGTGACTTATCATTTTTATTTTATTTTTCAACATATATCAATAGATACTATGTTTTGGAAAAGTATGAACAAATTCTAACATTTTTATTTTAGACTTCCATACCACCTTAAACACAAATAATCACTCTTGGTTTTTCGTTTTTTTTTAAAACACGAAATTAAATTGTTATCTATCCTATTTAGTTTTAGAAAAAAATTAAGCATATTTAGATAGGATGAAACAGAAATATCCGATAATATTTAGGTATAAAAAGAAGAGGATAAAATGAAGTTCAAGTTGTAGGTTAAATTACAGCCTTCTTTAAATATGCAAAATCCACAGCGAAAAGTAAGTTATAACAGTCATATACCATGGAAGTCCACATGTACAGCTGTCTAGTGTTGCAGTCTGACATAAAATTATGTGATTTAAAAAATACTTGTTGACAGTTTGTCAGCACATGATATGGTTTTAACATTAGTTAATATCATAGGGTCAGATTATATTATGTTATACATCATCAAATGAGATGCAGATGTTGATTTTTTTTAAATTTCTGATTACCCGGATGTTGCGGACAAACATCTACAGCATAACTGATTACAACGGCTAACAGTAATGCACATTAATTTGCAACACTTTAAAAAAATGATGTACATGGAGCTCAATTAATGTATCCAGAAGTAGAAAAGCATTCCAATATGCAACTATAAAGACGGCCAGTATGTTAAGGTCGTTAGAAAAATTTGAAACAAAATAAAACAGAAAACTAACAAAAATCATTTGTATTTTAATTCTTCCATATAAAATTATCAGCTTTGAAAAGAATGTTTCATTTAAATCATCGACATTAATTAATGATTTTGAATATACTTCAAAGCTAGGAGAAGAAGATGAATGCAATATTGATGACCTCCACACATCAAAAGCACTAAAAAAAGGTAGGCACTTCTCAAAAGTGGACAAGCACAAAATATGAAAGATTGGTAAACTGAAATTTGCATCCTATAGAATTGACACTTTTTATAATGTAACTTTAACACTGTCAATGCCCACATGATTTGTGAAAGATGCATCTGGTAACTATGTAGGTTCGTCAATGCGAAATGTAGCACCAGTTTTATTTGCCACATGTGGAGCAGGATCTGCTTACCCTTCCGGAGCACATGAGATCACCCCTAGTTTTTAGTGGGGTTACGTGTTGTTTATTCTTTAGTTTTCTATGTTGTGTTATGTGTACTATTGTTTGTCAGTTTGTCCTTTTTATTTTAAGCCATGGCGTTGTCAGTTTATTGTCGATTTATGAGTTTGACTGTCCCTCTGGTATCGTTCGTCCCTCTTTTATGAGTATACAAAGAAGTTTGTTACATATCAAGCTTCTTCAACATCCAGAAGATGTGAATGGAACGTAGAATGAAAAAAAAGGAAAGTCTCAAACAGCTGATTGAATCTGCATATATATGAGTAAAGAAAAAGAAAATGGACAAAATTATTGAAAAAAGTAAAATCACAAAAATACTGAACTCCGATAAAAATTCAAAACGAAATTTCCCTAATCAAATGGCAAAATAGAAAGCTCAAACACACCAAACGAATGAATAACAACTGTCATATTCCCGACTTGGTATAGGCCTTTTCTTACGGCTATGCATTATATGAATGAGACTAACATGTCTTCCAGTGTACTGGTACATTCTTAACTTACATGTTTATATAAGAGCGTATTAGTCTAGCATAAAACAGGGGTCATATTCATATAATATAAAGATGCCAACGGACTATTTCTAGACGATATCATGTTTACCTGTCCCCAACATCATCACCTAAATTTCATATGCATAAAAACACTTCTTTAAGCAGAAGATCACTATTGTTACTTATCTATGTTTATCTGCCGACGTTCCCTTGTCACCGTCTTGTTGTTTTCACATATCTCAACTTGCTCGATTTAGTCATGTATGTAACAACGTATTTGATTTTAGCGAAAGAAATGTCCGTTTTACTGAAAATATATTATTTTTGGCTTGTCGATTTCAACTACTCAAAACATTTTTTTTCATCATTACGTACATGGACATCATTCGTACGATTAATACAAATCAACATAAAGACGTCTTTAACGTTCAGGTATTTCGCTTCCAATAGTTTATGGAAAATACAAAAATATTGTCATTCATCTCAAAATCTTATTAAACCTTTAGCAGACTAATTCAGAAGAAATATAGTTACAACACTGTTGTCAAGACCTATGGCATATTTTGAAATTTATATTGATTCACACAGATGGGCTTTGAACCGGAAATTATACAACCAGTTGTTGACAAAATATGGGTTAAGTTCTTGACATATAATCTTGATTGTATGATACTAAAACCCTAACTAGAGGTTTGTGCTTGATTTTCAATTGATAAAGACATACTCTTTCAATCAGTTTTGTTGAGGTCTGGAGCTGGTAATTTTATTGCTAAAAATCCTTTGTTAATTTCGGTATCAGTGTCGAAAGTCTCTGTTATTACTTATTCTGACATTAGACTCGGTACGTATTGGTGTGTGTTTGTTTATTCTAAATTTGCTAGATGTATAGGAGGGTAGATCTCACATGTGTTACTCCGTCGCATTTTGTTGTCATTACTTGCTTACATGCAACTGATTTGAAATTTACCATATCAGGAAATGAGAATACATCATCGAGGAATGAAAAACACATCATGGTTGAGCTCGGATGCGTCTTATGTGTAAGCAGACCCTGCGCTAAATTGACACCCCTTCGATTTATTACTTTTTTACGGAAATTTTGTTTGTCATTTGCTTATGATGTGTATTCCGAAAATTTCATAAACTACCAAATCATATAGCCTCAAAATATATTCAATTACAATTAAGAAATGTATAAAAGGTAGATAGAGACTTAATACATGTAATATAACACAATTGATCGAAGGACGTTGACGAAATCTTCAAATCCAAAAATTTGTTTAAAGTTTAATCCTTGCAACTGTTATCATGGTTATAGATGAAAAGAAACTTTTTTATTGTCCTACATGTATCGTAAATATTATTTTTGCATATTGTTAGTTATTTTGAGGCAATGTAAAACTGATAAACAATAAATAGCGCAATTGATCATATAACGTCGACAAGACCTTCAAATGCCTCAAATGCTTTGTGGCGAAAATGACAAGATTGTGGACAACAAAATTATATATACAATAAAAAGCAGTAGTGCAGTCAAATAACTGAATTGTCAGTCAATTCGTTGTAATTGATATTGACCCGCGGTAAAAAAAAAAATAATTGAGCAGATGAGCACAAAAAATCGACATAAATGAAGTATTTGTATATAGAATTAATATTATAAATCTATAAAAGCAAGAGCAGAAAAGACTCATGTTTAGCAATTGAAATACCATGAACAGTATAAGTAAAAAATAAAACTATCTGTTAAAGAATGGATAAATGAATTGTGCAAATTTTAACAAATAATAAAAAGTGAAATACAAAATTATATATTCATTTTATCTATTCAATTACTGCGTTTAAGGTAGATAAGGTGTCTTCCTCGATCTTTGATTTGGAAATACCAGAAAACAAGGTCAAGATCTTTCATAGAATGTGCAAATTTTTAGAGTAGTAGGTAATTCATGTGTAAGAACTTCCACTTCCATATAGAAAATGACATGTTTTATTATATTAATGGTTGTATTTTACAAAAACAGAACACTTTTGTTTGATCAATTTTTTTCCAATTTTGCCACATAAGGGGAGGCAACTCAAATGCAAGGGCAGATAATTCAGATTACGGTACTTTTACAATAGAATGTGTTAGGAATTTACCTATTTTATAATGTAGCAAGAAAACGGGACCGGTGACCCCATTGTTTCTTTTTCTCAACTGAAAGCATAATCGGTTTTTTTGCATAGTCTATACAGAATTTGTCAATTTTGAACACCGTGTAGCGTGAAAATAAGCCTGTTGACCTATTCTTTTTATTATTATTTTTTTAAAAGCATGATATAAACTACATTTTGGCAAATTATTAAAAAATTCTATGGATTATAATTTAGACACCCCATCTACCTTAACGCTGATTGTACAACAAATTATGGATAAAAGACTGATGGCAGATCCAATATGCACTCTGAATACTTACCATCTACATTAGGTTTCTGCCAATCCACTAGAAAATGTGCAAAAATCGCTAACTTCAAAAACCAAATCATATCTGTAGTTTTGTAATATATATCTACAAAAATCAATTACTCTTTGAAGAATAAGTTGCAAAAAAGAAGAAGAAGATCATGACGGGTCATTCAACATGTATTATTCGCAGGTGAACGATATCTTCTCCACAAAGAAACGAATAAAACGAAGATAAACAATTATACTTCATTATGAACATAGAAGCACAATAAAACTTACCCTACACCGGGAAGATCGCAGGTGTATGTGAAGAGTAAGCAGATGTTCCTCCATATTCCATAGTTTGGCACCTGTCGCGCTGTTCACGGGAAAATAACAAGTCGGTGAAATGAAATTTTCGAGGGAAAGAGGATGGGATCGTGGTTATAACGATTGTTAAATATCTGTATTCATGTATGCCACAGATAATCCATTCTAGCTAAATGAACCCGTGGTTGTGTCCATAAAGTTAGCAACGGGATTACCCCAGCGTTACCACTTGGAACGGTTTGCGTAATAAGGTGTTATCAGTAATATTCTTTCAGGGAAATCATTATAGAAAATAAAAGCTCGGGTATGTTCCGGGATATATAAAGTCCGTGTATATCACCTGCATGAATGTGGTACATTTAAAACAGAAATGCACTATAGGTAATCTGAAATCATGTTGTTTGTAGTAAAGCTATGTTTCAAAAGACAATCCACGTCTATGTTTAGATTTACGTCAAGAAATGAGACGAACTGACCTGTTCTATTTTGTGTTGTTTTAACACTGTCCCAGAAAATATGTTTAATCCCGACCCTGTCTACATGCGCTTATCCCAAGTCAGAAGCCTATTGTTCACTAGCTGTCGTTCATTGCTGTGTACACTAACTACTTTTCGTTTATTTATTAGTTACTCTACATTAAAAGGGCGTTTGTTTTCCCGTTTGGTTGTTTTACAATTGTGATGGTATGCTTTTTTATAGGTTTCTATGCGGTATAGATTTTGTTAAATGTCAAACGTATCACAGTCACATAAAAACTTTACTAGACGTTGCTAATTTATAAGTTAAAACCATTTGTCTTTAATGGCAAGTTCTCACATTGACCATTTTACTCATTCCTCTTATCTTAATAGTAACAATATCTGTGGTAAGCCTTATTTTAAGTGAATAGAAAAGATGCATTCAACATAGTTATTAAACTTTTCGCATTGACAAGACATCATCTTTACAGCTGTTAATTCTTATTTCTTTTCATTTTTCATGAGATGATCCTGCATGATAAATTGATGGTTTCTAGTTTAACGTCCAAATAAAAACACATTTAATGCATATTCAGGACGAAATTATTATGTGAGTTTTTTGCAAGGAAGAACGACGGGTATGAATGTCGGTAAAATTTGACAATGGTATATTTAACAGGAGTTTGTATACTATTTTCAAACAGGCTAACCATTCCGTAAAGAGTCGACAAAAGGGTTTGCTTAAACGTTCAGAGAGCTCGGCTCTCTCTCACTCTGTTTACAATAGGCATCATACTTATTGTTTCCATTCTAGCCTGACGTTGATCCGGATTTAAACATCCGCCCAAACAAACGGATGCCTTCATTGGCAATAGTTTTACAACCGATGGGATAAGATCCGGTTGACCGTATTTATATATCACATCGGGTTAATTCTGTCTAAAATCTGGTTCATAGGGATACAGAAATCAATTTATCAAGAAAAGGGACACAGTCGGTTCACATAAGAATGCCGGTTGTTTGTCCTACAAACATTGCACATAAGTTGTCAGTCATTTATTAATATATATTTATTTATTCACAACCACTTAGTTGATGCTACTACTGGTGGAGTTCTCTCCTCAAAGTTATCATAAGGCCAGTAGTTGACATGAATTACCATTGATATTGTATTGATTATAAATTATCTGTTAACAAAACTTTTCTTCAACAGGAATAGACTACCTTAGCTGTTCTGGAATTCATTCATCATTAGTTCTTCATGTGATCATCATTTGTAGTTGTTTAAAATGTTTTATTGCGTACATCGCTTTATGTGTTCCAGTTTTAGAAGTTATATACAGGACAGTGTAGGAATCCGTGTTACTCTCCCATCTCTTCTGAGTGACGAAAACTGCTCGGCAGGGCGTGTGCACAACTGTAAGGAACATTCAGCGGACAAGTTGTCCAAATGAACAATTCGTGGCTAACCACAGCGTAAGTTACATTTAAAACATTACAAATTATGTCTTTACATCAGCGATGAACTGTTTAAATATAATTATCCTATGTTATAAAGAAACTATGAACATTTAACTGTTCAAACTGTTCGTATCTGCGATTTCACAATTTAATCCAGACAGAACCCGACGTGTGTAAGAATATGCATCTATCTATTATTATAAATAACATTTATAGCTTTATATCTACGAACTGTTTATCCGTATTTTTGGTAGACTTTAATTATCATTGAACACATTGTAAAATTGTATTTATATTTATATTTTCAGTTTTTCACCATTTGGATTGGTAGTGAATTAAAAGTCAGCTTCTGATTGTTTTATCTTTACTTAAACCCAGCAATCTTGGTTAAACTCGATGGTCCGGCCAGTACATGTGTTTAGTATAACATTTAGGAATTTTAGGTCCTCAATGCTCTTCATCTTCGTAGTGTGTTTTTCCTTTTTTCACCTTGTCGAATTGAGCGTCTTAGATTAGTCTTTTGTGGAATAAAAGCGTGTATAGCGTACTAAATTGCAATCCTGGTATATATGATGAGTTTTCTGTACATAATATAATAAATAAAAAAAAGTTTTGTATACATATATACGATATACATTAACTTATTTCATCATTTTACATGATAACACATCAGTTCTATGTCTGTACATATATAGATATTCAAAATGTATTACATTTTAACATATGTGATTCTTTTGATAAACAATTGTAAATCTACATTTTCTTAAATAATATACAACGCTAATAATTTGTTCTAGCCTCTTTTATCGTGCATATGTCTCTTATGCATGTTAGAAAAGAATCGTGTATTATGAAGTATCAATTATTC
This sequence comes from Mytilus galloprovincialis, assembly GCF_965363235.1. Taxonomy (NCBI): domain Eukaryota; kingdom Metazoa; phylum Mollusca; class Bivalvia; order Mytilida; family Mytilidae; genus Mytilus; species Mytilus galloprovincialis. The sequence goes on from NC_134842.1 coordinate 96,288,909, forward strand.
TTGAAAAAAACCACCTTCATTCCTGTTGACAATTATGGCGAGCACCCTCATAGCTGCTAAATCATGTTTGTTAAGCACAATTCAGTTAATTTAAAAGACGATTAAAAGAAAAAAAAGTAAAAAAAATTAATCGAAATCTAACACAAATAAAAAGAGACAGACAGTACAGAAGAAAGCCCTTATGTCATCTCAATCAGATGGTATTTGGAACCGAACAAATGATGAAGACACAATATACTGAAAAGTTATGATATAAACGATATGGACTAAATACAATCGATATACACCTTATTCGTTCCAGTGGAAAGTTCACAATGTGGAAGCTGAAACCGTCTATTTTGTCAAACATTTATTGTCATTGTCGAGATGTAAGTCAAGAGATGAGACAGAATTATCTGCTACTGTATCTGTGTTATCCTTTATATCATGTTCAATAGGATAGACGCTTTAAATAAAGTCATCAAACTTTAAAAAGATTATATGCTGCTATCTAAATAACTTACTTTGTTGTTAAAAATATTTAAACAAGGGTCTTTTTTATTAGTATTATCAATATCACCGATGGTTTAATATGTACATTGGATACTTTAGGCGCGTGTTCTGACAATTTATTTTCAGTGACATCGTACCACAGTTTGTGTCATAAAATATGCTCTTGTATATACTTTAAGCAGTCAATCCAAATTTGTATGATTAAGTTTGAAAGTGATAAACGGTATTGCAGATACTGTTTATTACAATCTTGTTCATTAGAATTGGAACAAAAAATGGCGAGAGGTTTTTTCATTCATGGCCTTTTAATTTATTGCATGAGGTTGAATAAAACATTTATATCACTTAATGCTTGTGAAGTTTTAAAAACAATATGACACCTGTTGCAACGCTTATTGTTTAAAGAAGAACCATGGCCCTATCGTTCTTTTTTATTTTTTCATTTTTTTTTTTTTTTTTTTAACGTGGATAATATATTTTATTGCACTCTATTGCTGTTAACAATTTACTTAGTGTACAGCATTGCACTAAGTATCCCTGATATATTAGTTATTAGGTATCCAGGGAGAATATCTAATAAAAGTAAATTGATGTTACATTATAATATCTAATAAAAGTAAATTGATGTTACATTACAATATTACAATATTTTAAATGATTTCATGTTTACCGGAGAATTTCACTTCCGTCCGATAGTGGTTTTTAATATTAGATAAATGTGCATTATATTTGCCATCATCATCTTTGTGATTTGGATAAATTTAATTCATAATACTTAGACAATTTGTCTAATTTGAAAGGTAAGTTGATCATAATTTTCGTGATGTTTTGAATCATAATCGAAGTTTTAACTTATTTGAAAACTGTGGTATTTTAGACTAAGATCATATATCTAAACTACCCAGGTAAACATGATTATACACAACATCAGAGTGTACAACACAAAGTTGTCAAAATCAAAAAAAAAAATAGTAAAAGAAGAAGACAACAAAAAGTGTGTATTAAACAATATTGAATAATATATTTTCATTTTTTTTTAACATGTGATAGATGTTAAAAGTACATTATTGTCACCTGACATGCTTAAGTCATGTGACTTAATACTTGGGTCATGTGACCTCAGGGATATATATTATTATTTATGATCATTTATGTAGTTTAGGGTTTTTATGATCAATTTACTGTTTTTTTTTTTTTAATTACATTATTGACTTCAACTATATATTTTATTTCTGCCTTGAATATTTTAAAGATATCTATTTTTGTTCTCTTTGAGTCAGAGATGTAATATGATTTGTAGATAGAAAAAAATATTACAGTCAAAAGGAAGTTAATTTCATAGTAAGCTTCATCATTTATTTTATATCCTACTATAAGATTTTCCATATTAAAATGCTTTCATTGAAACCTATAAATTTAAGAAGGTTCAATATTTTTTATATAAAATCACTGTTGTAACTGCAAGAAAATAAAAATGTTCATAATCTTCTTTTATACTGCAATGATTACATTTATTATCTGTGAGTATTTTCCATTTTACTAATAAATCATTGCATGGAAGTATATAGTGAATTAATTTCCATCTAAACATTTTCAGTTTATTGTCAGGTAAGTAGTTAAAAATGAAGTTGAAACAATTTTCTAGTTTGAAGTAAAGGTTTTTGGCAAACAATTTCTCCCACATTATAACTCCTATAGGTTTGTCTGGTTTGTTTTCATTTATAATAATGTTATAAATTTGTTTTGTACTCATTTTAGAATTAATTTCTTTATTAAGCATGATTTTTAGGCTATTTATAGTTTTATGAATATTAATTTTAGTTTTAGTTGAATTATCTTGATTTATTATGGTAAGCCATTGATTTGGTATTGCTTTTTTAATGCAGGATATCTGCCTGATCCAATCTTGTTTATTTTTTAGTTTAGAAAGTATATATGTTTCTGAAATTTGACCTCTATCATCTATGATGTCATTTATGAAAAACAAATTGCTTTTTACCCACTCTTCAAAAAATAAACATTTTCCATTTAGTCTGATAAAATTATTTCCCCATATAAATTGTTTTCTTATTTGTAGAAAGTCATGTGGGTATGATGACCCACCTCCTTTAACACTAATCCAAGTTTTAATTAATTCTTGGTAAAATTCTGGAACACTTTTGAAAATTGTTTTATCTAGATCATTTAGATTCATTAAAAATATGATCAAGTTATTACCAAATTTATTTAAATAAAATCTTGGTATAACTGTCCAATTGTCCATTTCGGTATTAAATAATTTTGTTATCCAGCCTATGTGTATGGATTTTATAAAAATATTAATGTCTATCATTTTAAGTCCCCCTTTTTTTGTACTCTGTTGTAAGATTTGATCTTTTAATTTTATCTCTTTTACCATTCCATATAAAATTGTATATGAGGGTTTTAAATTTCTGTAGCGAATCTTTTGGTATTACAGTATTTGATGCTATATATGTTAAGTTTGGTAGAATTACGGATTTAGTTACTACTATTCTCCCTTATATACTTAGTTTTCTTTTCTTCCAATTTGCTATTATTTTTTCACATTTCAATATTTGTTTTTCAATATTAAGATTTTGACATTCTGATTTATTATGTCCAAAGTAAATTCCCAAGCTTTTGATAGGTTTATTACTCCAATTGATATCTTCATATTTTTCTTTGCAGTGCTTTAATTTGCCAAGCCATATTCCTTCAGTGTTAGTTCTATTTAGTTTAAGGCCAGAGAAGTCACCAAATCTTTCAATTAAATTTAATGCAGCTGTAATGTCCTGTTTAGAATGTAGGAACAGAGTAGTATCGTCTGCTAGTTGACATATTTTTAGGGTATTAGTGCTGCTTTCTAGCTTAATTTCTAGTCCTTTAATATTTTTATTTTCTCTAATTTTTATAGCCATTATTTCTACAGCAAGAACAAAAAGTAACGAAGACAGCGGACAGCCTTGTTTAATACCACGGAATGCTTTAAATCGACTTGAAACCCAGCCATTATTAGTTGTACATCCCTTAATATCTGAATACATTAGTTGAATCCATTTTAAAAAACTTTCTTTAAAACCAATTTTTTTGAGTGTTTCATACATAAAGATCAACTCTAGAGAGTCAAAAGCTTTGCTAAAATCTTAAAATAAAACAGCTCCATCTATCTTGAGATTTTCTGAATACTCAATAGCATCTTGAATCTGTCTAATGTGGAAACCAATGTACCTATTTTTTATGTATCCTTTTTGATCTGAATATACCAGTTTATGAAGTAGTGGTTTAAGTCTTTGCGCTAAGGCATATGCCAGAAGTTTAACATCATAATTTAAAAGTGTTAAGGTCGATAATTATCAAGAGACAATGGGTCATTTTTTTTATAAATGAGTGATATAACGCCTATTTTTTGTGTGTTGGACAATTGTCCTTTAGTATAGCAATAGTTAAATGTTGATACAATTAAAGTTTTTAATTCTACCCAAAACTTTCTGTAAAATTCAACATTTAGTCCATCTAATCCTGGGGCACGGTTTAGTTTCATTTTGAATATAGCTTCTGTACATTCTTCTTCAGTTATTTCTCCTTTGCAAGCATCACTTTCACTTTCACTTAGTTTTTTATGTTTTTTAATATCCTTTAAATAATTTTGTGTTTTTTTGTAAGTTTGGATTTGTTGACGTGTATAAATCTTTATAATATTTTACTTCAAGGTTTAATATTTTTTCATGATCCCTAGTTATCTCCCCTTTTTCATCATATAGTTGTGTTATTGTTTTTTTGCTTTGTCTAGATTTCTCAAGACCTAAAAAATAAGCTGATTTTTTTTTCACGCTCTTCCACCCATTTTGCTCTAGCTCTAATTTGGTTACCCTTTATTTTTTCATAGTAAAGCTTTCCTAATTTTTCGTCTGTATATTCTATTGTTTGCAATAAACTTGTTTTAGTTCTATTATTGTTTTCCGTATCAGCTAGGATATTAAGTCTTTGTAAGTCTTTTTCTAAAATGTTTATATTATCTCTTTTTTCCTTAGCTTTAGATTTGCAATAATTAATTGAAATATCTCTTACTTCAGTTTTAAAGTTATCCCATAGTAGGTCGAGATCGGGATAATTTAGACTTTTATTTTTATAATTAGTTATCAAATTAGAAATTGTTTTCACATAGTCCTCATTATCTAATATACTGTTATTCAATTTCCAGTATCCCCTGCCTTTAGGACCTCTATTTATATCTATTTTTAATGAAACACAATTATGATCAGTATGTTGCAGAACTATAGGTCTTATGTCGCATGAAGTGGAGTTTTTGTAAACTTCAGGTCCTATTAAAAAATAGTCAATTCTTGTTGCTTCAGATCTATCTTTTCTACACCAAGTGAACTGTGTTTTATGTTTGTTTTTCTCTCTCCAAACATCTATAACTTTTAGTGATTTGATTAATTTGTTGAGGTTACAGACTGGTTTTTTATTTTTTGTTTGTTTAGATTAATTTTTTGAATCTATTTGAGCTAATATGTCATTAAAATCACCTCCCATGATTATTTGTCCTATGCTGTGTTTATCCACTAGTAATTTAATGTTCTTAAAAAAGTTATTTCTAGTGTGTGGGTTATTAGGTGCATATAAGTTGACTATAGTTAATATGTTGTCATTTACTTCTATATTTACAAGTAGAAATCTACCTTCTTCATCTTCAAAACTATCAATTAATTTCAAATTTAGTGTTTTTTTTTATCCAAATTGCAACACCTCGTGAATTGCTTGTTCCGTTACTTAATATAATTTGTCCCTCAAATTCATTTTTTAATTGAGTTGACATATTATTTACAAAGTGAGTTTCTTGCATTAATATGATATCAGATTTTTGTTGTTTTGACCATTCTATTAGTCTTTTTCTTTTTTCAGCCTTTTGTAGTCCTTTGCAGTTAATAGAACAAATGTGAAGATTATTCCAAATTTTCATACGATAGGTAAGTTTGTTTTATATTATTTTCGGAAAAATGAGGAGTTTCCATTCTATTTTTATAGACAGGTAACATGACCTGTTTCTGACCTAGATCGAAAACGATCACGTGGTATATATGTGTATAGTCTACAACGTGGATGTCGGAGATATTCTTGTTTATGTTTACAAAAGTGGTAGGCCTTTTACAGATTAGTTCGCTATTTAAGCATTCGTTTAAATGACATTTAAACAGTTCATTTAATAAAGAGTAATTAAACAATTCAATAGTTGCACAACATTCTCTAATGGTACAAAAAATTATGTACATTATTTCATGTGTCAATATATGGGTCATCATGGTGACTTTGTTTACAAACTTTGACATGCAATACAATGTGCAATTACATTCAGAGTTTGAAAAATAAAATTTACAATAATAACAGTTTGAAAAAATAAATAGACAGGTATATACAATAACATAAGTTAGCTGTTTAATTGAAAATAAATTCTGTGGTATATTACAATAGTGAATAATAGTTGTTTTCCAATTTATTGTAATAATGAGCTGACAGTAAATGACAAAAAGACAGTAAATTCTGTACATGTCATGAATATTATGAACAAAATCAGACTGAATTTGTATTGCTTTTAAGCTTTGTTTGAAATTGAATTTTTCTCTCTCTTTTAGGTTTGATATTATTTGATGATGAATGGTGTGACCATTCCAGTGACAAGTAGTTGAATGACTTTGAGTATTCATCTTTATGGAAGATAACAAACAGTATGAGAAGATGCTATCGAAATTTACATATAAACTTATGAAAAAACTTAAAATAGATATGTACAAATTCATGAGGTTTTTTTTTGTAGTTTTTTTTTAGATTTTATATTAAAAAGAATAAGTCTGTATAGTATTCTGGTCTTTATTTGGCATGACGTATAGGAAGCGGTTTTTGATCTTTTGTTTGCATTATTGCGGGTTCCATCGTGTAATTGCTCAGTATGTGTCACTGGTGATTTTTCGATGGCACGTCCCGATGTTGATTTTCCTGGCGTATTGACATGTTTATTTTCATTTTTTGTTGTTGAACGGGATTCCTGATTTGTGACTTGCATAAATTGTTTTTTCATTACGTGAAACACAAATAGTATGGGACTTTGCTGGATTTTTTTAAATTTCTGCATTGATGAAAAAGTTTCTAAAAGCTGTTTCAAAGCTGCAAGTGCATAGCTGGTACCCGTTACTGTTTAACATAACATGCGTTCACTACGTATTTCAACGACATCATGTGCCTCTGTGTTGTATTATATTAGTTAAACTTAATAACATAATTGCTACGTGATTTGTTAAATTCTTAAACTGTCAGGGGTTAAAAATTCCACTAGCCCCACGCCCGGGACTAGATCATTTACGCCTCGGGCAATTAAAATGTGTAATCCGATATGCCCGACGGACTAGTAACAAAAAATTCTTGACGTTTCCAAAATGGAAAGTGAAAAATCCCTTTATCACTATTCTATGTAAGCCATTTCAATTCAATTAAGTCATCCGGGATTCCAAGAATTTGAACTGGTTTGTACATATTTTAAAAATAGAACAAATAACTCTGGCATGTCTGGGTGGCCTGGTATCATGTGTTGATTGCAATTCTCGTACTTTAAATATCAATTTCTCATACCATAGCTTGGGGTATTGTACATTGCTTATCGTGCCGAGATTTCCAATTAACGGAATTTGGGGGTATGATGTATTGATTGGTATTGACCTGTCTTGTTGCACAGCTCTTGAACACGAAACCATGCAACAAAATATTTCTTAATATTTTAGTACGGGAACCCCAGGAACTTCGTCAGTTTCAACGAAAAACGGTAGATGAAGAGAGTAACGAGGCTGAAAATTCATCCCCCAAAAATGCTAAATACGACAGGAAAAGCCGCGAAAAAAAAAATAGTGTCCAGGAAAGCAGGGCTGTCAAGTCTTTAGCGCGAGACTCACACATTTTCATGCTTATTTGGCGGCATTTTCCTTTGATCTATTGTTTTTTCTCTTTGATCTTTACAATTTAGCAAAAAAAATCAAGCATTCACTTCCTGAAAAGTTGGCAGAACTGGGACACAATGATTCCCCTGGCAAGGTTGGCTGTTGCTGATGAAAAGAAAACCAGACAATGCTCTGTGAATATTGCCGTTAGTTGCCCCAAGAACGCCAATAAAAAGTCTGCTTTGAATGTGGGAACAACTGAGTTAGGTTAAGCACCAAAACAATAAATAACAGATCAACAAAAATTATCAAATACAGTGTATAATGTCCCCTTCAAAACAAAGGACACCCACTTTGTATTATGCAGCAAACTCTTGATTTTTAAGGCATACTAGGGCTAGAAGGTCAGTTTTGATGGACTAGCAGTTCTTCCAACAGGGCTAGTAAAGTCCTGCTGCCAATAAGTCCTGGGCTAGTTAGCTGTAACAAAAATTTTTAACCCCTGACTGTTAGACCTTTCTTTTTAAGAGTATACTGATGAAAAATACTCCAAAAATAATGTCAAGGAAACTTTATATATTCCGTTTGGAATGACTACTATTTCGCATGTGAAAAAAACCGAAACAGTGTCGCCTGTAAAATTTATACCTTTCACAGGAATGTGCCAACATTATAGTTCTATATACCCATTCTTTAATATTTCTCTCTGCAAATTAAAGAAATGTTTGACACACGCTCTTGAAAATATGAATGTTTTTGTACCAGTTACAAAGGTAATGAAATTTTTCGTGACCTCAAGAAACATGTTTTTTTTCAATTAGATTTGTTTTTCTAATTATGTATAACAACAAATATTGTTATGAGGATACATTGTATAACTGAGGAAAAATATTTTGTGGTGAAAAAAAGGGGACGATGGCACTTATTGGCACTTCTCTTCCATACAATCTTTTTTTTTAATTTACAAGAGACAATTGAATCATGTTGGTGTAAAAGCACTAACCGATGGGCTGATGGTAATCTCAATGAGGCGTCAATTCGTTGTCTCATTTAAAAAAATATATATCTTGCATAGCTTATTACCATAATGTCTTTATTTGCTGTTTATTACATTCATTTTTTAAGGTTTTTCGAGTTTTTATAGTTTTAAAGTTAATTGTCAAAATTGAAAAAAATGTTATATTATAATTCGTCTTATACATGTTATAATGTTGTAACAAGTATACAGACATTGACATTCTGAACAGTTTTGTTTTTTCAAAGTTTATGTATCTATTAACATTTGTAAGATGTAAAACTTCTATTTATATTTGTCAGATAATTCCTGATGAAGATAAATCAAGAAAAGCGCATAAGAATTTGTATATTTTTATTTCATCCTGTCGTTTTATTTTAGCCAAGGTTGTAATGTGTGTTATTTAATAACCACAATGAAATTGTTAAATAATAACATATACTAGTAGATACCACACAAGTTGATCTTGTGAAATTGCATCCACATTGGTTTCGTTGATTTATAAAAGATGAAGGACACCAGTTTATTGAACATCATATACAGTCCTTCGGTCTGATGAACTAAATATTAAAGAACCATGTTTATCTTTTATGCTTTGATACAGCTAATTGATTGCATCCCTAACATGCTAGAGTATTACTTAGTGGTTTTCCAATTTTAATTTGCTGTTTTCTTTTTTTGTTTGGCCAAATGAAACTTTCCAACGAAATTCAATAAGTCGTCTTCTTTCTTTTTATTTTCATTTCCTCCCGAATTAAAATCAGAAGATATTTTGACATTAACATTTAATACCAAATTAACATATGAGATAGTTTCTCCTATAAAAAAAGCACATTAGTAAAATAATGTGAACAATTGATGGTTCCGATTCACATGTAGTTTTCCTGTCCTACATGACGACATCGAATATCAAATATACTTCTTTTGAGAGGAAGTAAATACTTATTAACGAACAAGATCAATTATTTCCCTGTTCCTTGTTTTTATTGTTTGTAGACAAGGGTTAATGTTCATCGGTTTGATAATTTGTGAATTCTCAAAAAACATGGTCGTAAATATTGAATAAAATATGCTTTTACGTAGTTAATTTTACCACATCTACAGATTTTATGATCCAGATATAGACTTAAGGTAATCTTTTACGTTTGTGATGACTAATCTTTATTTTGATAGATTGTATTTATGAAGAGTGTTTTTGTTTACCTAATTATGATGCATCTATATCTTATCGGTAGTTTAGCAACAAAAATCAATATTTCTTTAGATTTTTGTAATTTTTATCAAAGTATTCAAATATCAAAATTCCAAATTGATGTTTGAATTTTTAAAAAAAATTTGAAATGTTAACTAAATAATTAATATTTTAAAATTCTTTATATCATTTTTGAATATGTTACTTTAGATAAACAAAACAAAAAGAAACGAAAAAAAGTGAAATGAACAGATACTGTTACTTAAAAGTTATTGCATACAATAAAACCAGAGGTAGACAGTTGTAAGCTGTGAAAATTGGATTACAAAATAAATATTTCTCAGACGGAAGTCTTTTAAAATTAAGAAAATATGGCTCTGATTATGATCATTCTTAGTTTGAAATAAAAAGACAAAATATATCAAATCAAATCAATTTAAAATTGCGCGGGTCTAAATCATTTATATAGGATTTCTCTATATGTTTCTATAAATGAACTTTATCTTATAGTTAACAGAAAAATAAAATAAAAAAGTGGGGTCACCGTTCATTTGCGCTCACAATCTGCCTTCGAAAGAAGCATACATTTTTGTACAGATTATTTTTTCTGTTGAAGTAATAGGAGAAATAAAGGTAATATCGAAATATAAAAAAGAAATTTATAACAGAAATCGCTAAAATTTTACAAAAATTAGTTTAAGTACAGCTTATATGGAAATTATATTAAAAAAGATAGGTCACCGATGAGTTGAAAAAGCTATTTCAATTTTAGAGCAAAAAAATGGCATTTTTCCACCAAAGGGAGATAATTTGGAACTTTTTCAATTTTGTATACATTTTGAAAGTCATCTGGGGCCAACACGAATTGATTGTTTTGAATAATTTTTGTACCATATGATGAAGTAACAACAACAAAAGAAAAGAAATAAAATTTGTAATAAAAAACAAATGTTTGATTTTATTCTGAAATTTTTATACCCTCGAGCCTCCTTAAAGACGTTCCGTGTGCAATAATTTTAAAAGTTCATATCAACGATAAACATATAATCAGTTGAAGTGACCAATCTAGATGGTAATCTATTAGGGAATCGGATATATATATATATATATATATATATGTGACTGTATCTTACATTAATTTGTAGGATCCTTTACTATAGATAATTTAGCTGATCTGTAAGAATAACATCTCCTTGCCTTATATATCATGTACTGTAGTACGACGCTAGATTAAAACTGACGTGAAAAGGTAACATTTTTATGAAGCCCAGGTGGTCGTGTGGTCTAGCGCACCGGTTACCAGTAACTATCATAGCCGCTTCAACTTGCATATTTTCTTTTTTGTCACTTAAATAGTCTGAAACACTGTTCCAAATAATATCTGTATAATCAAATAAAAGTCTGATAAAACTTCAATATATAGATGTACATACTTTCGTTTGTATTTGAATTTTAAAGGACGAAATACATTTAATCTAGATGTAATCTTTTCAGTTATCTTATTGACATGTACATGCTACGAACCATCCTCAAAAAAAGATTAAACCAAGGTGTTTTTGGCTTTCTACTTGTAAAATATATCATAATTCATATACAAAAGGGTGGTGTTGGGGTTTCATTGATATCTTGAAAATTGTGAAAGCTTCAGTCTGTTTTGCATTAAAGTTTAATAGCCATTGGATTGACCAATTGTTGATAGTCTCCATATCAGAATTAAGTTTGCTCGCTGCTGCATATTCGTCTTCAACTACTATTGAAAGGAAGCACATAGTTTTATATTACAGTCTGTCGTTACAATGTCATTTATATATACTAAGACAAGTAAGGTGCCTAGTATTAACCCTAAGGGGACGCAATCATTTACACCAAAGGTATCTTAAGATTGACCAGAAATAACAACTTTGCGTTTCCAATTTGACAAATAGCATATAAACCCCTCTACTAGGTTTTCTCTTATACCATCTTTTAAAAGTTTATAAATTATACCTTCATTCATTAATTTTAGAATCTCCAGACATGAAACTTGACTGGGCATTTGTTTTTATACTATATTTTGTCAAAAAGGTGACAAAATGCTTAAAACACAACGTTTCATACTCTGACTAATAATAGATAAATATAGGTTGCACTTTGTAATACCGCTGTAAAAACACGCCTCTTTTGGGGAGATCTTGATTATTCATAGAAAATTAATTTTGTTTACATACTGGTTCCCAGTTATGCTATTGGTGTTCCATCTCACAGAGACATAACTTGGGAATGGTACCAGAACATTTACAGGTGCATATTGTTATTATTGAGATCTGTGGTAACTTTCTTTATTTCGAGGTCGGAGTAGTTAAGAAAATTAGTGTTAGTTTAAACTCTGAGTAGTTCAGGGCATATAATCGTTGAAAATATGCCGCACAGCCCTATATTTTGATCCTTGAAAAAAATGAGGTGCAAATGAACTTTCAATTCAAGGATAAGTTTTTTTCAAAACTTCATAGTAAAAGTGGTACAGTTTGAGCCGTAAAAAGAATTCCTATGGGAAATTGCATTGTCATCATTTACAGAAATGCAGTCTATAGTTTGACACCAGTTCTCTATCACCACTTTTGAAAACTGTATAAAGCTTGCTAATTTCCAGTTTTCGGTATAAACAGCTTAACGCATAGATATTTTGAAAACCTAAGCTAAGGTCTACTTAACTCTCGAGCAGCGTACTTCATAAGCCTACAACTAATTTCACAAGGATCCGTCGCTTTAGTGATATCTAACGAAGACAAGTGTCAAACACGTCTTCTTCGGTTATTATGATATTGATTAAGATTGGTATATCATCGGACAGGGGGTATTAGGAAAAGACTTTAGAATCATCCACGGTCGCTTGCTTACAAAAGAAGGGATTAAATTTTCATTATCGTCTTCTCTATATAAATTTTAAACTAACTAAGGGGAGTAATTTGACACTTTCAAAGGGTGTCCAGATAGATTTCTCAAAAGCTTCAACTAGTTCTTAACATTTGTTTCTGGATTTTTCAATATATTTACCTGTTTGTTGAAAAAGTCAAGTTTAGCTGTTTTGATAAAATTTTTGCACTGATTCCTAACATATCGATATTTCCACCAAGAATCAAGAGTATATTTTTTTTTGCCTTGGTATGAAGTCTTTTTTCGGCGCCGAATTAGTTTTATTATATGACCAGTTAGCCATAGCGGGTCTTGAGATCTGATCTTGTTATTTTACAAGGTATATGTTTTGCTGCTATTTTTAAATATAGTTTCTTTAATATTTTTCAAGGCATCATTTACGTCATTATTATTAATGAATGTATTCCAATTGACTTCACTTTGATCAAGTCTGCGTGATTGTAGTTCCAAATCTTCCTACTAAAATTTTTTTTTTTTTTTTTTGCAAACTTATATTTGATTTTTTCGAAAATTCAAAAAATTGTCGTTGAAATCGCCATTTCTGCTTTTTGATAAATACCCGAATTGAAAGTATTTTTTATGGACACATTTGTTACATCCCAGTAGTGCACATTAGCACCAGGGGGTCTGTAAAATACCCCAATCTGACATTTTTGTGTGTGAATTTTATATCCAAAAACTCTCAAGATATAAGTGTTACACTGACCCAAAACCTATGAATGTACGCCAATAGTAACTTTCAGTTATTTATTTATAAATGTAGTGTTAAACGATCTTCAATTTCTTTCTCGAAAATTAGATTTTCATTTTTATAGATACTATATTTTCAGTTTAGAACTATGGATAACAGATAATGTGCTGACAAACAGAGAAAAACATTAGATTATAGTTAACATGTCATCCATAGTCTTAGTTATTATGACTGTACTGATCTCAAACTATTGTAAGTAAACAGGACGTCCACTACTACATGTACTATGTATTACAAAAGGTGTATATTTAACATTATAAACACTTTACTAATACAAGTAATGTAAATATAATCTAACACAAATACAATATAAGTAGAAGTTAACACTGATTTTTAATTATCATAGAATGTCAACTATCTGAAAATAATGATGCATCTTACTGGATTTTTTCTCTCTACATAAAGAATAATTGAATGAGATTTGTCATTATGTTTCTCTTACTGAAGATTCGTTTCGCTAGATGCATCATTCTTCTCTCTGAATAAAGATTTAATAAACAGTATTCAGCATTCATTATCTTTGCATAAAGATGCATTTGTTTTAACTATACTGATCATTTCCCTCTAGGAAACAAATTAGTCTTTCTTTCTGAATTAAGTTTGATTTAAAAATATTCACCATATTTGTTCTCTGAATAGAAATTCTTTTAACTAGATAAATCATACTTTATATATGAATAAAGATTGTTTTATTGGTATCTTTATCATTCTTTTTGTCTCTAAAAAATGCATTTGATAAAACTAGATTGATAATGCTTTTTATCTAAAACGGTCATTTTGATCTGATTATCATTCAGAGCCTCAACAAAAAAACTTTGAAATAACATTGATAATGTTAATTCATTGCAAATCCACTGTTACAAAATATTAAATTAATCAGAACAAAACTACGTTTTTGAATTTGCCTTCAAACGATTTTGATTCAAGTCCCACTGATAAATGTTATTTAGAAGAACTGCGTGTTATGGTCTACATTATTATTGGTGTAGTATCTTTAATGGTTTTAAGTGTTCACTTGTATTGAAATACTAAGGTTTTTCTACCTCAGGAATAGATTACCTTACTTTTAGAAGTTTTTGGTCCTCAATGATCTTCAACTTCATACTTTTTTTGCATGTTTATCATTTTTTTTATTCACGCGTCACTGATGAGTCTGATGTAGACAAAACCAGCGTCTGGCGTTATTATTAAATTTAAATACCGGTATCTTTGATAAGTATATTGCTGAACAGTTACCGAATACTTTTGCTAGAATCTCTCTGCTATTCGTACAATTGTTTGCAGTCGCCTCGAACCTGCAGTGAGTTATGAACCTTTGCTGCATTTCGATGGCCGCCACTTTGCGAGGCGAAAGCAGAAAATGAAACGTCGGGTTTTTTTTGTTTGTTTGTTTTTGGTTTTTTTTTGGGGGGGGGGGGGGGATTTCAACTGGTTATATCCAGTGCGTAAAGAAAATTGAGCCTCAATATTTGGTCATTTGTATAACTTTCAAAAAATAATTGCCGATAGAAATCTGAATGGTGGTCTGTTTTGTTTAAATGTTTGTTGATTTATGAATTCACGTTTCACAACTACAATCTGTGTTTTACATTAAAATTAAGATCATCTGAATATTCATATTATCAAGATGAATTCGAATTCGGTCATGCCATTTGACGGAGGTGATCTATTCTTGTAAGGGATAAATTCAGTGACACTACAAAGTTTAGGAATATTTGTTTTTCTTCATCTTCATTCATCAAATACTTATGTCAATAAAATTCAAATAAGACCATATTTAATTACTATGCACAAATTTAATATCACATATGCAAGTTACAACACCTCAACCGACTCCTGTTTGTGTCACTCAAAATATTTGAAAAATATCATCAAAGATACAATGCTTTTAAATTGGAACACCTGGTCTACATAAGACTCCTCAGTGGTGCTAGAATCAAACCAGTTACAAAACAAATACCTATAACTACGCACCTACTGCTTTTCAAATGTCTTAAGAATATTTTGTTTAGAGCTAAATCATTTGATTTTTTTTTCTTCTAAACTGCAATAAGGTTTTCACGTTATGGAATGTAACATATGTTTAGAGGCTTCAATCGATAATTTAATCAAATGGTTAAGCTTGATTTCTAATCCATCAATATATTACTATATTTATTACTATATATAATGTTGTATAAAGTTCTGATATGAATGGTTATAATCTTTATTTATCATGAACTTATGAACAATCATATGTGTATTACTCTTATCAACATAATATCCTAATGTTATATCATGCATGTTAATTTTGCATCCGAGTTGCTAACAATAGATCCCAAAAGTCCCGCAAAGTGTTAAAATATGTCTTGTTAATTTCAAAATTATACTTAACAAACAGTCAGGTGTTCTAAAGGGTCTTTATTGTGCACCTGTGATTTTGAGACAGACAGATGAAAGATTTCAAAATCGATTCTAAAACAAACTTCATAATACGCCGTTTCATAATCTAAAGGACTATGGGTAATCTCATTGTTCGTACACCAAAATCAAAATAACGTTACGTTATTGGTTGATTTTCCATTGTTTAGAACGTTTAAACCATCACAAAGTTTTGATGTTCGCTGTTGGAAATATTACCCAGGATGCATTAATTTCTGAAACGGCGCATTTCTAAGCAATATTATCTGCCTCATCATATGGCGTAAATATTTCACAAAACATAAAGTTACTCTCGTTTATATAGAGGGTTGTGCAAATAAAAAAATATAGAGCGATGAAGGAAAAAAAGATTAACCGCGATTAACATCTTCTGTCTGTACATACGTATAAATAACATCAATACGATTTGTTAAACCGGTGCGATGTTCTTGTGTCCTAGCGATCAAATTGGCGGTTTTAGATCTTAAGATACCATACTTGTCACCCGATCAGTAGATGAACTGATAGTGTCCTTTCCCGATTATGACATTTTACTTATTGACAATAACAATGCCAAGAAACGCGTAGCAAAACTACTGTGTCTACGCACCAGGGTTTAATCTCTTTAGGGATTTCTTGCGATTTTCTCATTTTCCATTGTTTTTTTTGTTTTTTTGTTTATACATTGATATTCATTTTATAATCAGGATAACTTATTACGCGAGTTAAACATAAAAAAAAGTTCTGTCTAATTATAAAGGAGTAGGTTCAGTAAGACCCCTTTTTGGCCCCAAAATATAGCAGTTTTACCAAATTGTGGAATTGTAATCTTTTAGCTTTTTATTGGAAAGTAGAATGCGTCTGCTACATAAATATTGGCTGATTTTGACGATGCAATGTACATATATCGGGTACTTGCATCATTAAGTCATGTTAAATTACTGAAATCTTCACAATTTTAGCATTTTAGTTAAATTAAGACGGTTTCCGTCTTAAATGAAAGTGGCCGCATTCGTATTTATACATAATATGGAAATGTAATTTGTATTTGATGATAATACATAACATTTATAAAGGTTGAGGATGAACACGGATGCGGCCACTTTCATTTTTGACAAAAAACATCTGAAAAGTGACCTTATTTTTGCATATTTGATAGATTTTTCATATTTATGCTTGAATAGGACCGTTTTTAATGACTAAATCGGTTAAAATCTTTCACAAAAACTAATAAAAGCAATTGAAACAGACACTTAAGTCTTTAAAATGTGTCCAAAATCTTTCGCAAGATGAACCTGAAATTGAGGACAAAATCGGCCATTACCGTACCTACTCCTTTGTATGTATCTTCGTTATAATGTTTTATTAAAATCACTGTTTTTACTTATTTTTTTATGATAATTTCTAGTTTGTTTTCAACAATGTTATGCCATACAAAAGTATTTCAAGGAAGGTTCAACAGCAATCCTGCAGTGTCCATACCAGTCTGATAATTTTCCGTTAATTTGGATGAAAGGAAGACAATTGAAGTTAATAAGCAGTAACAATCAGATCATGACCAAAGACCAACAACATAAACTTTCAGTAATGGGCAATCACAGTTTGGGTGAATATAACCTTGCGATTCACAATTTTACCAAATCTGATGAAGGAATTTACAGATGTCAAGGAATCTCAGAACAGACAGCTTTTGCTGCAGATATAACGATTGTTTTGGCTAGTATGTAGCATTTTCTACGTTTGTTATGGCACTTAGGATATATTCATGCTTTAAAGATAATAATACCAATAGCAATCATAATAATTATCTTTTCTTGATAGCTCAGACAATAAAAGCTAAAAGGGAATTATCTTTATTTTTCATATATATTTTCTGCGCTTATCGACACTCTGTGTTATTCAATTTATTTATCTTTTTAACATATAGCGAACAAAAAAGGGCAATGCCTACTTTATCATTCAAATTAAAAAATATGATATAAGTAACATTACGAAGAAAGCACTTTCCATTATCTCAAGCCCGCCCACTGTCAGCACTTTTGAGTCAGCATGAATAATCTTGATATTCCTATATATTGCTATCCTTAGCTTTTTTTTTGTAAAACGTTTTTATAATTAAATATTTGATTTGGTCTTACAACTTTTTTCTTTCGATTGCAATGTATACAATGTAGGCGTAACACACATCTTGTGTATCAGTTCTATCCATTGTATTTTCAGTGCGTTTCTTGTCATCTAATAATGTTATGATAACAGAGGGTTATTAATAGCTGAAATACTTCATACAACATTATCAAAAGCATTTATCGTTGTATTATCCATATAAATGTTATTACCTAATAGAAACGTGACCACCTAGTGCATATAACTATATCTTATTTTATCTAGTGTTTGGATTTATTCGGTCACAATATTTAGTTATTCCAATTTAGGTGTATATCAAAACGTATGACTGCCATACTGCGCCATCTCTTAACCTTTTGAGAAATACTTTATTGATTTATTATATAAAAAAAAGAATTTATTTGTTGCTGTCTCATTCTCTGTTTTTTTAAGCAAATAAAATAACAAAAAAGGTATACAAAATTAAACATAATAATATACGAAAGTATTTTCCATGTTCAGATTGAATATTAAAATGTCGTATAAAGACCAATTTAAGGGCTCATTTCATTTATTAACCGGTATAAAAAGTAAAACAGAGAACTAACTAATATTCAACGTGACCTACATTATGTAAAGCTACGTTATCAACTAAAAAACATATAATAGTACATATTTTGATTTAATTATTTTTTACTATTACCTTTAGTTAAACGGTATCCAAAACAAATGTAACAGCTGTATGAATACAAATAAAATTCATGTTCGTGCTTTCCTCTTCATTATGCAGAAAGAGATAAGAGAATTAACACATATCTAATAAATGATAACCTGGTTACAAAGGTATCGTTTATTGTATACACAATCTAGTTATCTAGGTAGGTAACTACCCAAGATTAATATTCAAAATGTCTTCTTTATATTAGTATTTTATAATTGCATTATCCGTAACAACATGAGTGGTGTGAACAGGTTAAGGGCTGTATCGACTCTCGTCATCTACTTAAACAACACTGAAAGTCAATCTGATTTCGAAAAGAAATATTTTCTACTAGTATTTGGATTACTTTTTTAACACCAATTAAACATATAATAGACATTTCAAAGAGAGAAGCTTTCAATTTTCATCTTTATTCACTACAAACTTTTAGAAATAATGCTCTATTTATATAATGTTTATACAGATAGACATGACCACCTTGTCAACAGAATTGTTGTCAACTATATTTATTATTTTTCTGTCACATTGTATTCAATTTCTCCTATTTAGAGGTATATCTACACGACTGCGTAATCTCTTTTCCGTTTGTGCAAAAAATTGTAGCGTTGTATTATGTAAAAATAATATTGCATTATAAGCTGTCTGGTCCTCTCCGACTCTTTAAGCAAACGTTAAATAATACATAAAATTACAAAATTAAATTAATGAATACCGAATGAAAATTTGTGCGGTTAGATCGATCTCTGAAATGTTGATGAACAGTGTAATAAGACGTGCGAATCAAGGTACTTCATTTTCACTGTCGAATGAGAGTTTGTCTATTGTATAATAAATGATGATGGAAAAAACTGCGTTTGTTTTCTTTTTGAAAAAACAAATACTTGTAATTGATTTGAGAGTATGTTTGAACACAATTTCATAAGAACTTAACTTATTAATGTATAATAACAGGATTAAAGTCCAAAAAAGTACTAAAATCAGCTGAATCTATAATATTGAAAACTAAATTCGAATCATTTAAACAATTACTGGGATCATTTCTGATATGAAATTCTAAGAGGTGCAATGCATTTTCATTGTTGTTTTATATAGTTCAACATTTAACAACAGAAAATGGTCTTTTATCGACAATATTTACAATTTGAAATGAAAGCAGCAAGACATGGATGCTTACTGGAATATACACGGGTTTAACCAATGTATGGTTGATTTCGGGCGACGTGTGTTGTGTACCGTTTATAGATTTTTTTTCTGTAGTTTTTTGCGTGTTTTCGTCATAGTTCTATTCCATTCGTAAGTAAAACATTTAGGACATAATTTATGTAGCTGTTTATACTTGTTATATTGGAATACCTATCTTTAATTTTTTTAGCAAACCTTTGAAACTACTAAAACTTTTTGACATTGCTAACTTTGCGTATTATATTGGGTGAAAAAAGAGAACATTCAGAACTTCACCAAATTTACTTTATCATACAGAATTAAAAAGAAAATAACTCAAATATGAAGTTTTATAAATATTTCATGAAGATTGATAGAATCCTGGACTTTAAATATGATGACTCAGCATAAATTCACAGTTTACAGTGTGCACAATTTACTTAAAGCCCTGAATACAAAATTAGTTCATAATATCTGCATTTATATTTGTTTGTATGTTAAATTGTTAAGAGGTGCTTATACTTACTCTTCGCAGTCATTGAAACTCAGAAATCCTTCCTGAATGTTATGTATGGGGCGTTTGTGTCCTGTCGATAACCCAAAAGTAAGCCGTAACACCTAAATCTACTTTTGTGTCACCACGGCATAAAAAATACAAGCTACAAATTCAAAAATATATCAACAAAACTTACAAGAGTGTGTTCTATCCTGAATATGTACTAGATATTCCAAATTGCTAGAAACAGCTGTAAATACAGCTGTTTCTCAAACAACGCCTCCTCTTTTGGGGAGATCTAGAATATTCATAGCAAAATAATTTTGTTTACATACTGAGTCCCAGGTATGCTCTCTGTGTTCCATCTCAAGGAGACATAAATTGGGATTGATACCAGTAAATAAATATGTGCGTATTGTTTATATTGAAATATGTGGTACACTTGTAAGTTGGTATCCCTTCATTCGAGGTAAGGGTAGTTAAGAAAAGTAGTGTTAGTTTTAACTTCAAGAAGTTTAGGGCATATAAACGTTGAAAATATGCCTTACCCTATATTTTGACCTTTGAAAACACGGGTAGTGCATAAGCATTTTCAATTCTAAGATAAAAAAAAAACTTCAGAGTAAGAGTGGTACAGTTTTAGCCGTAAAAGGAGTTCCTATGGGAAATTGCATTGTCAATATTTACAGAAAGGCAACCGAGAAATAAAGAAATAGAAATAGAGAAATAAAGAATCGGAAAATAGGAAAATCGATAAATCCAGAAATCCAGAAATTAAGAAAGCAAAAATGCAAAAATGCAATAGAAATGATTCACCCTACAGTGAAAACGAGTCTAGTATCATTATTTGACAGTAAAAATGAATCGCATAACGTAAACAGCACAGTGAAATTCAATGAGATTTAAACAAGTTGAATAACACAACCTGTTATACAGCATTAATAATTATGTTAAAGGTATAGTTTTCTGCATATGAAACTTAACTACTGCTTATACATCTCTTGCACACTCTGTTAGTAAAATTCTTGATGTTTGCCTATTCTAGTAAAGATTGAACACATTGATCGGTGTATGTGCAATATAAACTCTTTTGTATCTCTTAGATATGTTGTACTTTATCTCAAGTGTATTAAAACAACCTATTTGATATCATATTTATTATCTTGTTCCAAAATCATAACTTTTTCGTCTTTTTATTTATCATTCGACATCAGAAATGCATGACATATACAGTGAACATGGTATTAAAGGATTCGCACTTTACATACACTGACCTATATACGATTTAAAGATTATATATTGAAAACAAACAAAGCTTTCAAGTACAAACTATAGGTATTAAACAAATAAAAGAAAACCTCCGTTTAGATGTGTCCATTTTTTTTTAAACACATACAATAAGATCGATTATATTTTTTGCTTTACATATATAAAAAAAAAAACAATTTTACCGCAGCCATTTCACCAAGGGGACTTACTTTATGGAACACGAATGGGCATAATACAAACAGAAATATTTTTCATCATTTAGTTGCACACCGAAAAATTTAAAAGTATTTATTACAAAAGACATGATTTTTTTCTGGTAATATTTCTTCGATCTCTACCTATCGTGTTTACATTTTATACTAGTTCAATGTGACTTGTAGATGTAACTTTTTAACTGCAATAAAAGAGGGCGAAAGATACCAGAGGGAACTCAAACTCATAGATAGAATAAAAACTAACAACGACATGGCTTATAATAAAAAGACAAACAGAAAAATAATAGTACAAAAGGGACAACATAGAATACTAAAGACAAAGCAACACGAACCTCACCAAAAACTGGGGTGATCTCAAGTGCTCCGGGTGGGTAAGGGTATCCTGTTCCACATGCGGTACCCGTCGTGTTGCTTATGTTACTACAAATCCGGTAAATAGTCTAACTCGATATGTCACATTTGTGAAAAGGGAAAGGGTATTGTAGGTACGACATAAGGAACTTATCCGATAACGGTCAACCAACTCGTAAATGGGGTTTATGAGTATCTGTTACTGCAGGGATTTTTTTTAACACAAATCATAACATTTTCTATGTAACAAAGACCAACGAATCATTTTAAAAAATTAAAACAATGCAAGTAAATAACAATAAACGTTATTGATATGTAGTTAGTAGTGTTAAACAATCAATTGACAATTTTTTTTTTCTCATAACGTTTTAAACTAATTCACATTTAATGTGTCAAAGGACCATGTGTATACGTTATTAAAAACAACTGTTATAGCTGTATAAATACGAAAAGTTCAACCTGGATAATTACTGGTCCGTTCTATGTTTCAGTGATAAATCAACCAACTTCCTTTACTGAAGTGAATACCTAAATAACATGTCCTTACATACATCACTACATTCCTTTGTCTTCAAAGTGATCCACGAAAGTTCTTTCTAAATTATTAACAGCAATTTTATCTACAATTAGAGCACGGCTTCAAATGAATGGATGAACTACATATAAAATGTGGAGTCCAAAAAATCCGAAAGATCTGTTAGAGTACATTAAATCTAAAACTCTTTTATCTTGCGATTTGAGATGTATGAAACTTTTGACTTTTTACTCTTTACACAAATGATAACCATTCCACAACTAAAAAACAATTTGATAGGGGTGATTCTACTTTGTTCTATAGATAAAGAATGGTCAACGTAGACTCAGGTATCTTGTCTGCGGTACTGATAAATTGAACTGTGATAAAAATCACTCTGGGGTTGAAGTCATAAAACTTTTCTCAGTGCTTTGAGCACACATATCATGCTCGAAACCTGAAATCCAGCATTTTGATTGGTTGATTCTCGAGTCTGAGTACAAAAATCTTGCTCGAAAGTTTTATGACCGCAAGGCCTAGATTGAACTAACAATTCACTGAAACTGACATTATCAAGATGCTTGATTTCTCGATTGACGGCATATTTTTTACGTTTCGAGGACGTGTTTTCTAACAAACAACCGTCATTTTCATGGGCACTCACTGTATTCCTCTTCTTGCTGACGTGTTCCCTCATTCATATAGGAACTTTTTAGGTTTTAGCTTACCTTTCCGTCATATAGGTTATGTCTTTTCACTAACAAAATTCTAATTTTTTGACGACTATGTTGATTGCAAGAATCAGATCGGACTTGATATAAAACTAAAGTAAAAATATTAAGTTTGCATCATATCTTGACTAACATTTAAGAATTAAAAATGATGGTCAGTTGAAAACAAAAACTACCAACAAAAGAGAGGATGTCAGCTTTCCTTATTTCCATTTCTATGATCCTAAGGATGACTGTAGAATAGAAATATGGTCACTAAAGGTTTTCTTCTAACCGGCAGTAAAACATTTGCCAAGGTTACAAGGACACAGCAAGTGACAATTTTTGTTCCTATTCAAAATACCTTCATTTTCCAGTGGTAGTCTGCATGAATTTTTAAGGCCCCAAATCCGGACAACTTTTATTACAGGACCTACTTATTGAATTCATTGCTATTTTATTCTCATCCGAAATATGCATGAAATATTTACAACTGGTAGTTAAGCAACCGACAATCAATAATCTATTTCTATGTAGCAACCTTCTGGCAGCTCTCGCAAATGGAGTTGAAACACTATTCTTAAGCTTCTGTTTCCTATCATGATCCCTTGATTGAGGGCTGCTGCAGATAAGATATGAACTATTAAACCTAGTGTTGAAGATGAAATCATTCCTTGTAAAGTTTAACGAACGCCATCCTTATTTGTTTGTTACGGAATATCAATCAAAGATGACGACGGATATGGTCCAATCGTTGTAACCAAAATGCCCCACCCGCCGCCCTTTTTTTCGGGGTATGACCTGCGAAACTAGACTTATGACCAGGTTTGTATTTGCATGAGCAATAAGACGTGACATATGTAGAGAAGGATTTCCTTACACTTTAGGTGACCCATCCCAGTGGTGATTTTTTCGTGATATCTATACAGATCGGCACATTATCTCTACAATATACGTTTTGATAATTATTTCTAAATTATGCTATTGTGTAACTATGCGTATTGTTACGCTGATTTGAAATGTTAATTTATATCTGTATACATAATGTGAAAATAAAAAATTAGGATTGTGTCCTTCCAAATCCTTCAAGTCCCAAAAGTCAAATACATATATTTTGTGGGTATAAGTTTGTTTATCAATACTTAAAAGATTGAACTGTTCATATACATACATATATATATTATTCGTCATGCATAAATCATGTTATGTTTAAAAACTTAAATGAAGAACCAGTACCTGTAAATACCTCAATGCAATTATGCAAATCATTTATATTTTTTAATTGTTAGTGTCACAAATTAAGGTGTCTTCCTCCATCTTGAATTTGAAATAGAAAATTATAATCGGTCGAGATCTTTAGTGAAATGTGTAATTTTCGAAAGTAGTATGTAATTCAGGTGTACGGCTGCTCATGTTGATATAGAATATTAAGTGTTTTATCATATTTTACGGCTGTAATTATACCCCCGCTTTAAAAAAGGGGGGGATACTGTTTTACCTCTGTCTGTCAGTCCGTCCGTCCATCAGTCCGTCCATCAGTCCGTCCGTCAGTCAGTCAGTCAGTCAGTCAGTCAGTCCGTCCCATGAAACTTTCGTCACATTTTTCTCAGGAACTACACATCCACCCTTTCTGTAATTTGGTATCATCATTTATATATGTCAGCCATACCGTGTGATGCGTTTTCAGATTCATCACTTGACAACTTCCTGTTTACCGAACACTTGTCTGATTTTACACATGATAGCCAAGTTGAAAATTTTCGTCACATTTTTCTCAGGAACTACAATACAAGGATTTCTGAAATTTGGTTTCAGGATTTATATAAGTCAGCTATACCGTGTGATGCGTTTTCAGATTCATCACTCGACTACTTCCTGTTTACCGAACACTTGTATGATTTTACACATGATAACCAAGTTAAAAATTTTCGTCACATTTTTCTCAGGAACTACAATACAAGGATTTCTGAAATTTGGTTTCAGGATTTTTATAAGTCAGCTATACCGTGTGATGCGTTTTCAGATTCATCACTTGACAACTTCCTGTTTACCGAACACTTGCATATTTTTACACTATTAATATTATCCACTTGCGGCGGGGGTATCATCAGTGAGCAGTAGCTCGCAGTTTCACTTGTTTACAAAAGAAAAACATAATATATTTGTTTGATTCACTTTTAATTCAACGTTGTCATATAAAGGAAGATAACTTCAGATAAAGTAACTTTTAGAATAGGATGTTTTATGAGTTAACCTATTTTGTTATAAAGCAAAAAAAAAAAATAAGTCTGGTGAACCCATTGGTATCTTCTTCTCATCTGAATGCATATTGGTAAAACCATCTTCTAATATCATGAAAATAGTATCCCAAATTCTATGATATAGTTTTCTTTGTGTTACCTAAAATTGTGTTTACCATGCATAATCTATATGAATGCTGACAATAATACACAAACTGTATCGTATCAAAAGCCCGATAACACATAATGATTGTTTTATTTTAGACAAAAGCATTATTATAACTACATTTTGACAAATTAGTAAAAAAAACCCAAGAAATTCGTTTAAATCCATCCCCCTAATCTTCCTGAAATGATTCGATTGCATTTTGTCATCTACATATATCTTTGTTTCAGTACCACCATCAAATATCAGAATTGCTAATAAAACGAAATGGAATACTATCGAACTATTTGAAGGTCAATACAGTGAAATAACATGTATGGTAAGCAATGGGATACCATTGGCTCACACTGTGCTCAGCATTAACGGAAAGGATGTTAAAAATGGGAGTACTGACCTGATTTCATTCCATCTCAATGCTACTCCCAAATTGCATATGAAACCTATAACATGCACTGCCAAACAAACGTTTTTTGAAAAGCCGTTAGAAGATGGAGCCGTTTTGTTTGTATTTAGTGAGTAATAAATGTTGTTTTCTTTCCTTTGTGTCAACTATTGGATTGTGAATGAGTGTATTGCCAAACAAAACCTTGATGGATCTTGAGAATAATTCTAAAATTTATATGCATGACAGAGTAAAACAATAAAAACTCCCATTTGAACAGGTCATGCGTATCATGACCTGATCAAAACACGTAACATAATCAATCAAGTAGCGTGTCGGATACATCCGGCATTGACACGAGAATCATAAGTAAACATGTCTCTATATATTTGGTGTACTCACAGATTCTAAATGTTGGTTTAAACCAATAACAACATACTGAGAATAAATTGCTTTTAGATTTGACCGGACATAGGACGATATAAGTCTTTATAGATGTATAGAAAAACTATTTCGCTACGTTTTAACTACGAACAATAAAGCCAGTATCGATCAATCTTAAATAATATTCAAAGAACGTGACCGTTTAGAATATTATTTTGACAAATATCATGGCATTTTTGTTCTGGATCCTTTACAAAGTTACTGGCTGTATACACACACTCGAGCTCAGTGTAGAAATATAGTGTGATATTCCGTTACTAATGTGGAATCCACAAGTTCATTTTGTATATAAGTAGCAGACTATGCTTTTTTAAATAGCTGACAAGACCCTTTGATTGAAACCACAGTTAATATGAAACGAGTTTCTTGTAATTATAATGTTACGGAAATTATTGAACCATTGACATAAAAATAAAGAGATATAGTATGTTTGCTAATTAGACAACTTTTCAGCAACATTCAAAGAAAGTGGAAGAAAGCACAGTATAGTCGTTATGCATTTATATAAATTCAACAAACTCCTCCACTAAGCATTGTTGTACATCGAATTCATTACGAACCCATAATATATGTACATACAAATGTAGTAAAAAAACAACAACAATATTTTATTTAGTAAATGTCGATTGCTAACTGTAGGTCATCTTGAATCTTCTGACTTGTTGTAGAAATTCACCTGATCGTGACATTTATTATAAATCAACAAAAAACTCATTCAGCACATTAGAATAAGTAAGTTGATAAGGCGAGGTTAATTTTCTTTTTTATTTCCCATTTATAAATCAATTATTATCAGAACAGTTTTTAAATGATAAGATTCATTAAGTTTTTTTTAATAATTATTTCACTCTATTTACATTCGAGTGCACTTTTGTTTACATTCTTTTCAACACTTTTGATATATGCGGTTGTTGCAGTTCTATCAAGGAGTTTCTTGGTTAAGGACACTGCGTACGGAAAAGTAACCTTTTGTTCGTATTTATAAGAGAATGATTATCCCATTATTCGTGATCAAATACTAATCATGCAAGTTATAATCATGCAAGTGCTAATCATGAAGAAAGTATTTATCATTCTCTTACAAACTAAGAATATTGTTGAGTGCTCAAGGCTCAAATGATATCTTGATTGGTTGTATTAAAGAATTCGTTTCATTGTCGTTGCAATGTTCATTATTGATGCATGACTTACTTTTGGCATAGCATTTATGGATTAGTTTTTTGTAATCTAAATACTTTTTTATAATATGGGATATCTTAAAAAAAAAGCGTTATAGATATTAGCTGACAAAACAGTACAACGAAAAGGTATGAAAAGTATATGTTTTTTTTATTGTGAGTTTGACTATAAATTTTGTAATATTCATTGTGAGGAATTATGCTTTTTTTATTTACGAACATTTGAGTTAGAACTAAATCGATTTCACAGCCAATTTCTGGCTTTTAAAACAATTACTATTTCTTTTTTTCTTTTTTTAATTTTAACAGGACATTTTGAATAGCTAACTCCTTGTCCGGTAATTTGAATTGGGGACAACTAAATATTTATGTTATTTTGATGTAAAATGTTGTTTTGGTTGTTTATTTTTGCATTGCTTTGATATTTTCAATCTTTTTAGTACTTTTAAGTTATTAATGTTTTCATTATAACATTAAAGGTTACAATTTGGCCACTCTAGTAAAAAGTAAAATCACAAAAATGGAAACGTCAATTTATATTTGATTTATTATTGTTGTTTCACAATACAACTTTTGGTCAGTTTCAATCACTGTGATAAATCTTGTCAATCTGATAGATGTGCTTCGGAGCAATTGTAACTCAAAAATAGACACTCTTTGTGTTGAACTGTAAATAGACCTAAAAAATGAAATTATTCCTTACTAAGACCATGATTTAAATTCATTCTTCACAATTAAGAGACTTCAAATCCTATAGTTTTATTCGTCGAGAGCACTTTGCTATATTTTAATTATCAGAAAGGAAAAACATATTTCTATATAAAAAAAATATATGCAACTACAAGCATAAGAAGTAAAGTATGTTTAACACTATTTATAATGAGTTGTGTACCTTTTATATAGAACATCCAATCAAAGGCTGTTTAAGTATTGTTTGATTAGATATAACAGATTCATGTTCTGTACATTTAACTTATTTAAAAGTGTGTGTATTTTATTTGTATTTAAGTGGGACCAAATATCAGCATTACAGCCAAACCTTCAGCCGATATCTTAGAAGGAAATAGAATTATTCTAGAATGTATTGATAGCAGTAATATGCCATCGAAAAACTACTCGTGGGTGTTTGATAAATCATTGCGTACAGATGCTACAACCAATGTATTGGAAATATATGACGTTACTAAAAAAGATTCAGGAATATATGCATGTCAAGTACAAAACAAGATTGGGTCTTCGGGTTCAAGCATTAGAGTAAATGTTTACCGTAAGAACAATTAATCTAACAAAAATATAAATGTATGGGCAATAAGGCCCTTATTTGGCCCAAAAATTACTGCAAATTTAAAAGTTATCATGCATATTCTTAATAGCTGAAAACTTGACTAAGGTATAAGAAAATAAGAAAACCAAAACAAATTTAACATTGAACAAGTTACCATGGGCAACAAATCATGACTTAATTTGCATATTTTGTTAAATTTTGTGATTTTCGTTGCTTTTTCATAAAATTTTAAGTATATTTTAAATTGAAAAATATGTGCGCATCCAAGAAACAACTTTATATTTGGTGTGATTATGCCAATAATTATAACAAAGCTACTGTTAAATTATTTTGTTGTTTCTCGTAATAGAGGTTTCTCAACATCTTACGAACGAGCAAAACTCGTTAAGGAGCAGTAATTTAATTTTAATAAAATCCATGATAAATATCTACCGATATTGCAGTGTGTTAAAAGACAACAGTTAACAATTGCTTAGTCTTTTTGCAACCTTGCATTTTATTTTGTGGTAAAACATCGGTGTTCCTATTTATATTATGTTGTTTAATGTTACGAATTATTACGTTGAGTTTCGTTTTATTACATGTCTGGTTTACATTTCATTTGATTGATTGTTGGATGTTTAACATTCTGTGTTCTATGCTTTTCACGACGGGATTAACGTTTGAAAAGGATTGAAAAATGAATTAGATACATCGGCGGATCCAGGGGGAAGGGAGGGATCAGAGGGTTGGAAACCCCCTTTTTTGGACGATCAATGCATTTGAGTGGGAACATATAGTTGGAACCCTCCCTTTTTTTGCTCTGTGTTGGGACCCCCCCTCCTTTTAAAATGGCTGGATCCGTCCCTGAGATGACACTAGTTTAGTATTTTTCATTTATTATAGCCACACATCCTTTATAAATATGGAACGAATCGAAAGGAGGGCGAGTTTTTGGTTAATTATGTCTCCAAGAATGAAGCACCCCACAGGAAAGTCTCAATGTCCGCTAGGTCTGACTTAAATTAATTTTGGGAATGAGTTACCGAAAAAGAAAAGTGCCCATGATCAATCGTAAAGTAATAGATTGTTGTGTATTCTTGTTGAAAGTATGAGTGCTACAGCACTAACAAAACTGTAAGTTACATAGTTTTAAAAGCTACATTTTCTTTAAATACCATTCCCAAAGTAAAAAGAAAAACAAATAAGAAAGAAAAAACGAAGAAAACATATACAGAATCCAATAAAAACTCCACGAAAACAAAAAAGAACAAAATAATGATAAATATACTAAAATGGGTACGATTATAAAACGTACACAAAGAGAACAAAAACTGCAATTAAAACAAAACAAACCATACAAATAAATAAATGCCTTACAGAACATATTTTTAAAGTGTTAACTCTTTTTTGTTTTTTTGTCACATATTTATTTTAATATTTCCCTTAAGTAGTCTTATTGATTTCACCAGTTTAGCTAGAAAATAAATCAGTTATAAACATTTTATACCGGCGTCACACATCAGCGTATAGCTCCGACGTACGCTGGGCGTGTTAAAAAAAACTATGTATGCTGCCAACACGCTAGTAATTATGGATGCATTCAACCTGTCAATCATGTCTGCAACGTGTGCTTAACGAGCTATAAGCGTGTATCGGGCATACGAGAAGCGTTTGACGATTGCTTAGCGGTCATCTGGCGTGCAACTAACGTATACCGACTTTGTCAATTTTCTCTGTACGTTTGGTGAACGCCAGTCTATACGCCAATGTGTGACGCCAGCATAATGTGAAGGAGTGATCATTTGAATTCTAACGTTGGGGCGACGACATTACACCGGATCCAATGATGGTTTTTTAAGGGGGCTCGCGGGTCTAAATCATTTTTTTGTTTAAATATAGGATATCTCATTTTTTTCTATAAATAAACTTTATTCAATAATAAATGGAAAAATAAAATAAAAATATGTGGTCACCGTTATTTTAAGCTCACACTATGCCTTGAAAAGAAGTATGCATTTTTGTTGAGGTCCTTTTCTTCTGTTACACTTATTGGAGAGAAAAGGTACAATCGAAAAAAAAGATTTAAATTCCTGTACAGAAATCGCTAGAATTTTATAATAGTTTAGTTTAAGTACAGTTCATTTGAAAAAAAAAATAACAAATACTTATTGATGAATTAAAAAAGTTTGTCTATTTCACTGCAAAAATGGCATTTTTTTTCACCAAAGGAGATAATTTAGAGTCTTTTCAATGATATAAACATTTTAAAAGTCATCTGGGGCTAAGACAAATTGGGTTTTTTTTGTCGATTTTTGTACCATATCATAAAAGTAACAACTAATAGTGTAATACAAAATATGTTTTAATTTTTCTTAATTAAAAACTAGAGGCGTTCACGCATAGATTAGTTTTAACTCATATTTGCAAAAGACCTTCTTGATCTGATCCTTGAAAGGATTCAAAAAGATTCCTATGCCCTTTCATTCCAAAGTTCTATAGTTCTACCCTGTTTCCTATATATATACTTACAAAAATCGAAATGATGTTGTCATGTTTATCAAAATCCCTTGTACGATTGGTGTCCTTGCTCTAATATTTTATATAGTTCGCCATAATTCATTGATTAGATCTTCAACTGTGTTAATTAAATCGTAAATTGTATATCATATGTATTATACATAGCAAGTCAATATAATATGTTTACCAGTCAAAATTGTTTTACAAATCCTGAATGGATATATTATTTATGTAAAAGACATTTCAAAGGGAAGAAGATCAAATCCGATAGTCCAAAAGTATTGAATAAATGAATGCTTTCTTTTTTCTTGATACGACATGTTACGTAAAGTAAGGTCAATTTTCGTTCGTTCGTAAGATATTGAGAAACCTCTATACAGTCTTAAAATTAGATCTACTGTTTTTTTCGTGAAATTTATTTCTCATTTCGGTGAATCTAATAACAAAAAAATGGTCAATCATTGATAGGCGCAATAACAACGTATCATATGTTTGATTTATATGACATTTGAACATCAATAAAGGGGTTTGATCAAAACTTAGAAAAAAAAATCATGCAGGTAAGTTTCTGATGCGGAAATATGTATAATGTACGTTTTACGGTCATTATACTGAATGCCTTACCGACTTTTAAACTTACCAAATGCACATATTTCATTCATGGGTTCAAACCATTGGTACATTTCGGTTTAATTTTTACTCTAGCTGAGTTCATGCGTACGGACTATTTTTCTCAATGATTATTTCAATAAATCAACAAAAGCATGGTTATTATATATACTGCAAATGAATACATTTAAAACGCGACTGGTGTATTTTTTCCTTGCTTTTGTTATTTTTTTAAGTCGAGCATATATATTATTACAGACCGACCTTATCTCCTTGAAAATTCTATCTCAACTTTAAACTACAAAACAGAAGTAGGTGGTCGGGTACTGGTTTCGAAACCGGTGGAGAGCAATCCCAAGCCACTAACTGTATCTTGTCTCAATATAACAGACTTAAAACTAGACGACTGGATCATCGATCAACATGATTATGGAGAACATGTCTTCGTTTTAACTACAACCTTATTTCCCATCCACACAGAACAATATGGCAGATATTTGATTCTTGTACGTAATCAATACGGGAGCTTAAAAGTGGTTATCACTCTAAAACTTCCAGGTATGTTTTCATCTTTACTTTTTAAAAAGGGAAGATAATGGATCCCTCTATACTTCATTTGGTCTCTAACATTTTGTATGCAGATAATTATGTCACTCAGCTTCTTTTTTTCTCATAAAGTAAAATTACAAAAATACTGAACTTAGAGGAAAATCTAATCGGAAAGTCCATTATCACATGGCAAAATCAAATAACAAAACACATAAAAAACGAAACGACAGGAACTGTCATATTCCTGACTTGGTACAGGCAGTTTCAAATGTAGAAAATGGTGGAATAAACCTGGTTTTATAGCGCTAACCCTCTCTCTTTGATGACAGTCTCATCAAATTCCGTTATATTTACAATGATGCGTGAACTAAACAGACATAATAAGTAGAATAGTCAAAATATTTGTACAGCAGTCATCATCGTGTGATAGTTTTAAAAGGAACAATTTAACAGAACACAAAAACATCTATCTACAAACACATGCATTGATTCGCGTGTCTGACGTCAGAAATTTTTAAACCTCACAGCTATTTGTCGTTCAATGTATATACAGAAATTGTTAAAATAAATATTTTTAATTTTATTGTTTTTCTAAATTCTGCTAAGAAGCATAACACGACGCAGAACAAAGATGTGAGAATCTATACCCTTCTTGATTAAATTAATGTTGGTACTTACTTATGATGAATAGATATAAGAAGATGTGATTTGATGTCAATGAGACAACTCTTCATAAAAGTCACAATTTGTAACCATATTTGTAACGTGCTGAGTATCATGTATCAAATTTTTTTAAGTGATTCTTTTCTTTTCAATTTTGCTCCATAGATGTCAACGTAACAATCCTACCTGCTTATCCTCTGTGTGATGTTGCTGAAAATTTGACTCTATCATGTACACTACATCAAAAGAACTTCCATCAGTGGACAAACTCGTGGTCACATTGGATTAATGAAACTTACATCAGAAATGTTTCCGGAGTAACAAAGGGAAACACGTCTTTCATTTATTTTCCTTTTTGTGATTATCAAGACTTTGGAACGTACAAATGTAGTTGGGTTCTGCAAAATAGAAATGGAATTTCTTCAGTATACGTATCAGTCAATTGTAAGTATTATTATTCCATAGTTTTGATTGTTGGTTAAAGTCCGGAGAAATCAATACAATCTTATAATATAAAAAAAAGAAGATGTGGTATGATTACCAACGAGACAACTCTCCACAAGAGACTTTGTGTTCTACAGTCGGGATATTTTTGGCTGCATTGTATCAAACAATATTGATAACATATATATACTATTTAATTTGAAATAGGAAAAAAATACTTTCAAGAAACTAACTGTGTAACTATTTCCTGCAGGATTTTTTTGTATTTCAGTGTAACAAACATATAAAGAATTGTTTTTGCCTTAAAAATATATATTAGTAATGAAACATTGAAAAGTAAAACCCCATTTGACAACGATTGATATCAAATGAATTAATTGATTAAATTAACTGTTGTTTGCATTTTAATCATGTAAAAACTTGACACTGTAGTCGCCGTCAGCTGAAATTCGTAGCGGTTATCGGTTAAAATAATCTAAGCTATCAACCACGTTCACTCGTGAAATAGTTTTTCACATTCCATTCAAAAATTGTCAAAAAAGAAAAACCACTACTGACCTACCTTTAAGTGATTGCACTGTGATAAACCTGACCTTCACATTTTCGAAGACGATTTTGAGTGGTGGAATCAGTCATTGGAGTTCAAGTTCAGAAAATGTGCATAAAGTTTCCCGCGCTTTATGCAAATTTTCTGAACTTGAACTCAAATGACTGATTCCACCACTCAAAATCGGAAACTTTATCACATCAATGAAAATAACATTAAAGGAAACTCCGAAAGTGACGAATGTCATATGTAAACAAAGGATCCTCATAGAAACGAAGATGGCGGAATTACAATGGAAAACATTCTCGAAAATGTGAAGGTCAGGATTATTACAGTGCGATTAATTAAAAGGTTGGTCAGTAGTGGTTTTTCTTATGACGATTTGTGAATGGAATGTAAACAAATATATCTCGAGAGAACGCGATTGATAGTTTAGATTATTTTTACCGATAACCGCTATGAATTTGAGCTAACAGCGACTATACACAGGTCATTAAAACAGTCTTTCTAAAAGATGATTTAAACTTTACCTATTGGAACTCTTGATATTATAGCTTCCCTATGAGCAGCAACCCTCTATCACAGAAATCATTATCACAAATGCGGACGTTTCATTTCTAAAGAAGTGCATTCTCAGTAAATTAACCTTCTCGTTTAGACATTTGGATATTCATCTTTTCTACGGGCCATAATTGTATATTGATATTCTTTTGTTTTCAAAGTGTTAGTATATTTTCAGCTGTACCTGTAAAAACACACTACAGAGTATCAAAATCAAATACAGACATAATCCTAAGCGTTGATATTTTTTCCAGAGAACGTATTCGTTCTATAGATTGGTATGCAAATGGTTTCATTATTTCAAACACATCTGGAACGTACGAGAATTTTAAGAGGATGACTGATATAGAACTTTCAGTATACAAAAAACGTTTGACAATTTCCGGTTTTGAAGTCGGACTGAAAATAAGACATGCGAATTTTTCCGAAAATGCAATTTATACTTGTCAGATTGCAAATATATATGGTAGCACAGACACGTATTTTGAAACTGACCAATTCCTGCAGAATGCAATAGAGTCCGAGGAGCTAACCACATTGACGGACATGTCAACCAGATTAGAAGAATCAACAAATGGTATAATAAATTTCTTATACAGAGTATTATAGATAGAAAGTAGCCTATCGAAGTTTAAGGGGAATTGTAGGTCTAAATAATTTTGTTTTTATTTAATAAAGGATGTCTCTATATTTTTCTATAAATTACCTTTATCTTATACTTTATAGAAAAATGAAATAAAACATGGTGTCACAGTTCATTTACGACTTCATGCAGGAACTTCTTAGGAAGAAAGATAAGAAGTTAGCAATATCCTTTAACTCTACTTTTCGCTACATAGATGATGTTCTGTTACTAAATAATTCAAAATTTGGTGACAATGTGGAACGCATCTATCCAATCGAGCTAGAGATAAAGGATACTACAGATACAGTTAAGTCGGCCTCATATCTTGACTTACATCTAGAAATTGACAATGAGGGTCGGTTGAAAACAAAACTTTACGACAAAAGAGATGATTTCAGCTTTCCAATTGTGAACTTTCCATTTCTAAGTAGCAACATTCCAGCAGCACCTGTATACGGGGTATATATCTCCCAATTGATACGATATTCCCGTGCTTGTGATTTCCTATCATGATTTTCTTGATAGAGGATTGCTGCTCACAAGGAAGCTATTAAACCAAGAGTTCCAAATGGTGAAGTTGAAATCATCCCTTCGTAAATTTTACGGACACCATCACGAGTTGGTTGACCGTTATGGAATAACCGTTTCACAAATGATATCGGATATGTTCCTTACGTCGTAACTACAATCCCCTTCCCTTTCATGAATGTGACCTACCGAATTAGACCATTTACCGGATTTGTTATCACATAAGCAACACGACGGGTGCATGTGGAGCAGGATCTGCGTACCCTTCCGAAGCACCTGAGATCACCCCTAGTTTTTTGGTGGAGTTCGTGTTGTTTATTCTTTAGTTTTCTATGTTGTGTCGTGTGTGCTGTTGTTTGTTAGTCTTTTTCATTTTTAGCCATGGCGTTGTCAGTTTGTTTTAGATTTATGAGTTTGACTGTGCCTTTGGTATCTTTCGTCCCTCTTTTACGCTCACAAACTGCTTTCGAAAGAAGCATACAATTTTGATAATGTCCTTTTTTTCTGTTGAACTAATAGGAGAAATAGCAGTAAACTCGAGAAAAAAAATGGCATTTTTGCACCAAAGGCAGATAATTTGGAGCTTTTTCAATGATATCTACATTTTAAAAGTCTGCTGGGGCCAACACGTATTGATTTTTTGGAATGATTTTTGAAACATATTATAAAGTAACAACTACTTAAAGTAATTAATAAAATTTGTAATGAAAAATAGATGTTGAATTTTTTTCCGAAAATCTTATACTTAAATCTCGCAAATGGATTAAGAAACGACAAATCAAGTTAACAAACTAAAATTAGGGGATTTGCATGAACCCCAAATAGAGTGCGTGTAGGTGCGTCAACATGGTAAGATTCATCAGCTATGCCTTCAAATATATTTCCATTCATAAAATTGACATGCTTCCTTTTCATAATTTTGTAAATAAACTTAAAACACCGTTAACTAATCTACAGATTTGAAGGATACAAAAGTTAAAATTACAAAAACACCAAACTCCTAGAGAAATTTTAAAACGAGTCCCTAAGCAAATGTCAAAATCGAAATCTCAAACACATAAAACGAAAATGTAAACTGAATTTATCTTCTCAAACCAAAAAAATACAGACGTTACAGTGATTCAGAGTATACTTACCGTAAATGAATAGACCTAATCAAAATCAACGTTTTAATGTTTTAAAATTATTGAGATAAAAGAATCTTCTTATCAGTTTTGCCTGAAAATAACACAGATGCACACGATATTCCAAGCAAACTTGTCAGCGCTTATGGTGAATTGCATATAGTATAAACAAACATGTATTACTAATAACTGTATGTTTACCCCTAGTTTTGTTTTGGTGTTACTTTTATATTGAATCATCTCCCTTATTTAATTGATGCCGCTCGAAATTAAATGTTTAAAGGCGAAGTATACAAAATTGCACGCCTCTAACGGAATTCGGGATACAAAACGTGCGACGATTGTTATTTCCTTTACTCCAAAAGCAGGGAAATGGGCACATGAAAGAGAAATCATCAGCGGTCTTTCATGAACTCAAACAAGTATTCCTGACCCTGTGCTATCTAAATATTTCAAAGAAATTATCAGAATGACTCCAATCAGAAGTCTTGTTATGCTATTGTGTGTTATACTGCATCTTTAACCACAGTTTAAGAAAGTTTTTCCACCACTCGTAGTTATTTCAACATAAATACAAAACAAACAAACAAAACCAGAGAGTGACAGTTCTGCTTCTAGTCTTACATGTATACTAGTACGAGTATATACTCGGTAAAATCAAACCAGATATGTGGAACCCTGTCTTATCAAGAAAAGATGGAATTAAATTCTACACATTAACTTTCTACTCTTGCAGTATATCTATTTGCGAATGTGCATATTTTTGGCCGCAGAAATATTCTTAAATATTTTTCAGTTTATTGTCCTATTTTTTAGCATTTCCAATACTTCGGAAAATGTTTAACACACTGGCACTCATTCAGTCTTAAAAAAAATCTGTGAACCAATCAATTAGAAAATCATGATAGAGTAAAATATCTGCCGTTTTTATTATTTTTCCCTATATAACCTTTGTATTTCTGGCGGATCATGCTGCTAGTTTCAACAGCTTGTATCTGAAAAACGAAAACGGTTACCCCATTTTTTTAATTATTCTGATGTATTTTTACAAGCAGAATCCACATGTAAAATTTAAAATATTCTATGGAGTGGTTTTTACGTACATTTCGCCCTTAATATGCAATCCCTTAACATATCTGTATATCATATTGAGTGTTAAAAGAGGGACGAAAGATACCAGAGGGACAATCAAACTCATCGATTGAACATAAACTGACAACGCCATGGCTAAAAATAAAAAGACAAAAAATATGACAGTTGTTGTCACTCGTTCTGTTTGTTGATAATGTTTTATTTTGTCAGTTTTTATGATATTCCCATTTCTGTATTTACCTTGGATACGATATTTTGTAAAATTCTTATTATTCATTGAGGAACCGGTTATCGATAACTGAGTCGACTACGTCAAGTGTTTGTGATTGACCTAGACAAAGACCCACAGTTACTTTTTAATAAAAGAAATGCAACCCAAAGTATATGATAAAAAGTAATATTTAGGTAAAATAACACTTAGTAATTTTCTTTTAAATTACACAACCATCACGAAAAGTGGCAATGGCTCAATATTTAAAAAATAAATAAAACAGATCATCAACATGATCAACACCGACCTTTCCAATAGTAACAGATGAGGAATATAACAAATTCTATGTTTTCAGGCTCAATTTACAAAACAGTCGTACAGAACATCCATTTTGTCATTAGTGGCTTTGTCTTTATTTGTGCAGTACTTATAGGCGCCATATTTTGCTGGATTAGAAAAGGTATTTCTAAAATGATGTATCGAGAACATCTTATCTCCAATCGATATTTAGCAAGGGTATTAAAACATTATTGTTTTTTTTTACATTTCAAGCCATGCAAGTACGATGATACGTGTATGGTATATATGTATTGCATTTGTCATTTATTCCTTGTGCGAATTTGTTTCAGCATTAACCTACTTGATCTTATATAAACAAACGTGTGTGTTGTGTCATTTTTTTTTCTCTAAAATATGAATTACGATTTTTTCATATATAATAAAACATTGTAGATTAGTAAAGAATATAGTTGTAAGATAGAAATAAGTGTAATTAATCACGAATTATGAAATAAAAAAAAAGCATGGCATTGCAAACTATAACGAAACAACATACAGCATGTATTTGTTTTGCAGCTTTGATCATTGAACGGTCTGATTTTGATCTGGAATCCAGAACGGCTGTTAAAATGGACCATATGTATATAAAAACTATATTTTAAAGAATATTGCTTAATTTTTTTTCAAAAGGAAGTTTGCTCTAATGCTTTTAAATGTTTGAATAGTATGTTAGCGAGGGTGCAAGTACGCTCTTCAAATTAATAAATTCGCCCGACCTTTTTTTAATTGTTTCAGGTCGTAGAAAATTTACACTAAGAAAACAACATGAGTGAGACATTTCTATATTTATTCTAATTAAAGACTATTTGACTAACATCGCTTAGCATGACGGTCGTCTTAACAAATTTAAGCACGAATTTCACTGCATTCTTTTTAACTAATTGATATTTTATAATATATTGACTTCAGTATTCACAATAGTGAGGATAAAACCGCAACCATCTCGTCAATGGCAAACACATAATACTCTGTATTTCGGGATTCCGTCGTCTAACATTTATAAAACATATTTAATAAAAAAAAAAAGTATGCTTAAAGATATATATTTTCATCATGCATGTAATTCATAACCTAAAAAGATCCTTCAGGTATATTCG
The DNA here is from genome assembly GCF_965363235.1 of Mytilus galloprovincialis. Taxonomy (NCBI): domain Eukaryota; kingdom Metazoa; phylum Mollusca; class Bivalvia; order Mytilida; family Mytilidae; genus Mytilus; species Mytilus galloprovincialis. The sequence goes on from NC_134842.1 coordinate 96,328,721, forward strand.
TCGCAAACAATCACTTCGGTGTTGACATGAATATCAATAATGTGGTCATTTTCATATATTTCCTGTTTACAAAACTTTGAATTTTTCGAAAAACTAAGGATTTGCTTATCCCAGACAAAGATTACCTTAGCCTTATTTGGCACAACCTTTCGGAATTTTGAATCCTCAATGTTCTTTAATTTCAAATCTATTTTTTTCGAAGTTTTTCTCATTTTCAGATACATCATGTACATATTCCCAGTTGTTATAGCTCGTTATGAAATTCGTTATTCTAAAAAGGACATTTTAAAATAAGCATCTAAAAAGAATTGAAACACGCTTACCACAAACGATGGAAGCAACTAGTTCACTCTCAAAACATTTCAAAGAAATCAATTGCAAGAAGAAATTCAATATAATTGATCATGACATGTATACAATTAATACCATTTTCTTGTATCAGGTCACATACTACTCCACAGCAAAGGATATCTCAAGAAGAAATGAATGAATCAGAGTATGCTGAGATAGAGGGTGATTATTACCATTCAGTAGAATGGCGCGTATATCAGCCAGGTGTCGTTATCCCCCCCCCCCCTTTCGGTGTAAAAGTGGTCAAGCATTAGAGTCTTCAAGAAGTAGCAAAACCCTTGAAGATCCAACAAATGTTTACCTAGAAGTTATAGCTGATGTCGAAAGCTTGAAAGAAGATCATACGACCATGCTCCATGATAGTGCTAGTGCTTGTGATGAAAGTTCGAGCAGCAAAACATCTGGCACAAGTAGTTCCTCATATATCCAACCTATCATGAGGAACAGCTTAAGTGAATCAAGGGACTTAACTCTTTCACACAAAGATGATGGTGAAGCTGGAACTGACTGTAATAACAGTTCTGAAAATACCAATTCAGAAGGTAATTCATCAGGGTTCTCGTATACACTCTCATATTTAAATGTAAAAGCAACTTTATCTGCAGAGGAAATTGAATTTGAGGGAAATCTGTCGACTGACAACAAAGAACTGTGTGAAAATAAACAAATGGGTGCAAAAGTCAGGCGAGATCTCAATTATGAACAACTTAATGTAGTTCATACAGGAACCCATTTGTATGATTCATGATGCATCTCACTTAAGAGATATATATCTGCATTTATATTTTAATTTAAATTGTTGTTATTAATAAAAATAAGTGTATTCAAAGTATATGTTTTAGAAAGTTTAAAATCGCGTGCTTAAGTGAATTTAATTGCAAAAGAGGACAGTAAGACTCTTGTTAGTTCCTACAAAAATCAACATAAACAATAAAAAGTTTTTTTTGGTGAATTTATAATGACAAGGGTAAAATCTCTTTGTTCTTACTGTGCAATAATCTGGATAATGCACAGCAAAGGTGTGCATTACCTACCTCAGATATACTGCACAGTTCAAATTTATTTTTTAACTTTGGGGACGGTTCCTGGATGTTGAAAGGGACGTTATTCTATAAAATAAAAATAAAATATCCCCAAGTGAAGCGAGACTAAAAACAATATTGATAATGCTAAAACACGATACTTTGTCCAATCCAAGGGTAAACGACCCATTCGTCCCACCCCGATTCCTCCATCTGCCTCAAAATTACGACAAAGTTGAACTTTGTACAAGCATCGTAGTTTCAAAATAGGAAAAACAAAAGGTTTCTTATTCCTTTTTTATTTTATCTAAGCTGGGAAATAAAATATTTCATCATATGTTGTGTACAACGTAAATCTCAAATCAGTGTTTTAAATTCAGAAAGATAGTTAATACAATTTTTGGTAATTTCTGCCAAAAAAGAAATGTATCGAAGAATATTCGAATAACAGAAATCTAATTTTGATTAGTTTTAGACTCAATGGAATTCATAACGACTTTTTGAATATTTATTCCTATAAAGTGACTATTTTAGGATCGAATTTAATGAAGATCATATTTAAGTTTGTTTCAAAACAGGGGAGAATAGCTGGGGATAAACCAGACTTCAATTAGATAGAACTGTCTTAAGAATTTTAAAATACAGTTGATAAAAAGAAATTTGTGGGGTGGGGGAGTAAGAGATTGGAAAGAAAAACGTATTTTCTGTTTATTCAATAAAACATTTTAAATTTAGGTAATATACATCTTTTGTACGCATATCATTGAGGGAAAGAAATTCAAACGCAATTAATCCAAACTGAATAACCACCCTTTCAGTTATGATTTTTTTCATACACCGATTTAAAAGTACACAATTTGCAGTGGCGGATGCATTGGGGGGGGGGGGGTCGGGGGATTGGAAACTCCCCCCTTTTTCGGACGACCAATGCATTTGAATGGAAGCATATAGTTTGAACCCCCCCCCCTTTTACCCTGGGTTGGGACCCCCTTTTAAAATGGCTGGATCCGTCCCTGTAATAAGTTTTGTCAAAGTCTTAACCGTCACTAATTAAATGAAAATTGTGAAATTTTTTAACAGAAACGATAAAAAAAATCTACCATTTAATCGCAACTTTGGAATAAGTCTAAATAAAAAAAAAGTTATTAATTCAAAACTTACCAAAGTCGTATTTACATGTACCCCCTTTCTAGGATCCGTGGATTGCAGAATATCATCCACATTTCTAAAACGTTCACGTTAATTGATTGCGTCATGTGTTAAAACAGTCATTAGCTAATCAAATCGGTATATTGGATTTAATTTGTACGGCTCGTGTGACCCTTTAACCCGAACTCCTACATCGTCCTACCGACTTGCTTGATCAATAACTATAACATAATATATAAATCAAAATTAAAATATCTATTACAATAAGGTCCTCGGGTGGTCTAAATAATTCATCTACTGTATTATTGGAGTAGCAACACTGAGTTATAATAGTTATAAACAACCTCGAAGAATTCAATCTGGATACTAGGGTCTAATTCTTTTTTATAAAATGTCGATGGAAATCAGCTATTCAATATGGATAGGCATATTTTCACATAGTTTTTTGCAATAGTGTAAGTTGTACATTTGTAAGATAGCATATGCGTTTAAAAAACTTTACAATATGCCCTTTTATAGATAAGAGATTTGAAGAACTCTAATTGCATACACGAATCTTCAAATAAATTGAGTTAAGAATTCATAACAAAACATATCGTTTGATGTCAGTGCACTTACTACAAGGCTTATAAATATTAATATACATTTGTGTTTAAATTTAAATGGTTACAACCACAATCTATGAATTCACACACTTGAAGGTCACATATCTCTTCACACCTTTAGGCAGCAACCATTTAATTTTCTGGGGGGGGGGGGGGGGAGGGGGGGTGCTATGATTTTTTTTTTGGAAAAAAGGTTTGTTTCCAGTTTTTGGAGAAAAACATAATTTGATTTTGATTCTGAGAAAAAAAAATGTTTGTTTCACCCTCAGCTGCTACTATATAAAATTCTAAAATTAAAAGAAAAAAATGTTTTAAAATTAAACCTACAAATTTTACTGGGTCACATAAATTTACACAACTATGTTTCCCCATTCATATTTTATAACAAAATGGCAATTTCAAATAATGTACTTCATCTTTTTTAATAAGATTTGGTGCACATAAAGTTTGACTTTTATCCCAGTGCATTTCACAATTCAGAAAAGTCTACCAGATTTATTGTCATGAGCAAATCGTCTCTCTTAAAAAAATGTTATCGTCTACATGATTTTTTTTTCAAAACGTTTGCTAGAGAAAATCAAGCATAATGAAGGTTGGTCAGAAGGAAACCCATTGCATACAAGACAATCCTAAAATGAGAGTGGTGGCCATACAAGAGCCTTTTAACAAGAACTGTTCGAGATTAACTCATCGCTACTGGTTACCGTGCGATAATACCATTTCGGAGACCTTTGCTAACGAGCAGACTTACAGTTTTCCGTATCCAATGTAGTGCAGAGCTCGCCAAAGTTGGAAATTAGCATCGTGGAGGAAGATCCAATGTTCAAATGGAATTTGGTTCATCTTCCTTGGTCCGATCGTAGCCCGGCTTTGAACCATATTGAGCTTATATGGGACACTATTGGGCGGAAAGTAAGCGAAAGGACACCCCAATTCAAACACAACATGAAATAAACAATTCCCTTCATCAGAAATGGTTGCTGCTACCTTAGCAACAAATTAGTCGATTTATGGCTGGAATCAGAAGACGTTAAGATGCGGTTATCCGTTTGAATGGAGGCTGCGCACAAAGTACTAATTCTTTGGCGTATAACGATCAACCATGATGTGAACAGTCATCTGAAGATTAATTTTGAAATGTCTGACATTGTAAAGTTCGACTACAGTGAAACTTGTCAAATGCGTTTTTTTGTACAAAAAACACTTCATTTTGTAATTAAAATTGTGGTTATATAAATCATTTTTTTTTAAACATTTTTTGTTCGTTTCAATTCCAATGTTATCGTGAACTATGTTTCAATAATAATATACACATATTTCATTATATTCCATCAAAAAAAAGAGGCTGATTTTTCAAATTAAAAAAAAACAAGGTGTTGCAATACTTTTTTCCATGTGTATAGATGAGCTACGTCTACAATGTGTCATTGTATAACATTTAGTGCAAAAATAGTCAAGTACCATGACTTTCGTTAAGAGGATATTAGCTGTCAAATACATGATCACCGATTTGACTCAAATTCTCATATTTGTTTAAAAACATAAATCCAAATTACAAAAAGTCTTAAAGAAACAATTAACAATGCAAGGACTTGATGACACAGTGTAGATACTATTCTGTACGCTATCCGGAAGTCGCGATTTTCGAAGCGAGAACTTTTTGGATCACATTTTAAATTTGATGGGTATACTGAATTAAACGGTAAGTTGATCATCTGTACATTGCTTAATGATTAATTCAGCTGACATCGATATTCTCAAGTGGTTTAAAATTAAATTCCGCACATTTAATATTCGTGTCTTTGCCTTAATCAAGAGATTTTCAAGTGCATCACTAAGAAAAATCAGTCGGCGAACCTAAAAACAATCTTTTTGTCCTCTTAGTGTACAATTAACGTAAAAACCAGACTTAATTAACTCAATGAAGTATATTTCAAGTGGTGGTAAAAGTTTCAACCAGATCTTTGAAGCCAGAAATAAGAAAATTACACTTGTTTGAATTTCTCACTGTACGATCAGTCTCGCTTGTTTATTTTAAAACTGTATGATCAGTCTTTATGTCACTGTATTCTAGTGGTGATTTCAAAGTTATTTACGATACATTAGAAGGTGGCATTTTTCTTAATAACACAAATATATTTCAATACATTCACATCCTGAAAACTTATGAAACATGTGTTAGTTTGATAGGGTGTACTCGACTTACTACATTAAGTATAAGGATGTTTAAATGTTGCTAAAATAAGAGGAAGGTTTGATGTATATTAGTATATAAGTTTCAGAAATGTCCTCCGTTATACTAAAAATTGTACAAACACACAGATTTAGTTGTTATATAAAAATGCATGTATTTACACACATTCGAGGCCGTACTGTAGCCTATAATTGATCACAGTTCCTTCATTTTGTTTAAGATGTAGAGCTATATAAAAAAGATGTGGTATGATTGCCAATGAGACAACTATCCACATAAGACCAAAATGACACAGACATTAACAACTATAGGTCATCGTACGGCCTTCAACAATGAGCACAGCCCATACCGCATAGTGAGCTATAAAAGGCCCCGATAAGACAATGTAAAACAATTCAAACGAGAAAACTGTCTTTTTGACACTCAATTGTACACCACTTTGTCAAGTGGGGGGTTATAGTGATAAAGAAGTCCGTCTTTCCGTTCGTCCGTTGGATATATATATGTTTCGCCGGTTTTGTAAGCGCATCTCCTCATAAACCACTTAATATACATTGGGGGTTCCGGCCATTTTTAAATGGAGAGGGGTCCAATCCAGGAGAAAAGGGGATTCCAAATATAGGTTCCCATACAAATGAATTGATAGTTAAAAAAGGGTTTCAAACTCCCGGATCCCCTTTTTTTGAATCCGTCACTGATATAACTATTAATTAATCTTATTCGGATTCCTTATCATAAATGATAATGATTGTATTGTGTACCGTCTATTTCGAATTTTAGTAAAAATCTTTTATGAGGTTACTTTATATAAGATACGGACTTGAACATTACATTATATGGGGGCACCCATCAGGTATTTCCAACACCTCCTAAACCAATCACTAAAGTTTTCTGAAATTGCTCCATTTTTACTCGATTAATGCATTATGGACCTTCTATTTCTGTAAACTTACCAAAATTATATCATATGAATTATCCCCCTACGCAAAGCTGTCTTTATCCATTTTTTGTTATTTTAAAAGACAAGCTTGATTTATGTTATCATCAATTGGTCAACGGCGGACGGTGTAAATAATCTTTAAAAATGTAATAGTTAAACAGATAACTGTAACGATACACTATTACAAAGTCCACAAGCGAATCATGTATTACTTTTTAGGCATTTGATTTTAAATAAGACTGATGGAACAAAAATACGATTATTTTGCCGTCTAAAAAATTCATCAGAAATATATTTGTATTGTCTGATGAAAGTAATTACACGTTATAGTTCCCTGGATAGTTCATAATATCACATATACACGTATATACCTTCAAATTGCTGTTGTTTTTTCTTCAAAACCACGTAATTTATTTTTGGGATCCTCAAGGAAAACATATTTTTTTATGGGAAATACGAATATTCTACTGAGATGTTCTTGCCTTTTACGGGGACTAAATAAATAGACAAGACATCATTACAAACACGTCTTTATTCTCCATAAGCACGTTCATACTCAAAAACATCAAAAACAGCATTACGGGTCTGACCTTACACCCTTACCTGGAATAGCCCCGACCTCGAACAGAATTCAACCCTAATACATAACATCCCCCCGCTTAGCAAAAATTTGGATAATTTTTTTCCACAGGTTGAATTCAGTTCAAACCATAATACTATGTAAATATCAATTTATAAAAAACAATCTCCAGTACAATACGACTCCATATGCAAAAATCTTATTGAAATACGTTTCAACTCTTTGCTCTACAATCTTACATCTTACTCCATGCTCTAGTAAAATTTGATAACGTTATGAAATCACAATACAATTATTTGTAAAATAGCATATATAAGTGAAACAATGTTGTCATGACTGTAGCTGTTTATTATACATCGATAAGGAACCAACAGAGACCGCTACCTCTTATTGAAAATGAGCTTTCCACAATAGGTTTCATCCACCATAACTGTTTCTCTCACACTCTCATACCCCCACCCCCCTACTCTCTCTCACAGGCTCGTGGATCCGTATTTATAGTTAATGAAACATGTTTCAGAAAAGCAACACCTCTTAAAACGGCAATTTATGATTTCTATCACACCGCTACTGACAATATTCCACATGAACATTCATTCTACTGTATCAAATGTACACGCTATCAAATGATTTCCGTTATCATGAACAAATTTGATGAAAATCAGTTATGTGCAAATAGTGAAAACTGATATGCAAATCTTGAATGAATTTATGCACACTTATTAAAAAAATGGGCTATTCCAAGTCAACCAAAAATATAATGAAATGCAATAAATTTGAACAAACGATTAACATTAATAAAGTGCTTCAATTAACAGTTCAAAATTTATCAAATTGTTGGACATCTATACAAGAATACGAATGACGGCGAGATAACCCTCACACAAATATCAGGTGCAACAGAGATGATGCTGGCGATTCTTTTCTTTTCTTTTTTTTTTTTTACATTACTTTGTTACGCAAACTTTATCTCTGGATACTTATGAATCAGTGAAAATCCCACACGCTTATGCAGTTACAAGCAGACGCTACTTTGATCATTTATTTCATTGTAAGCGGCGGAATAATTTCCACACGCCCAAGCTATAATACACTTAATTTATTATAGGCGGGGGCCTTTTACTAACAATCTCTTTGGCTTTAACGTTGAGATCAGAAATATCCATCCAACGTGCGTTCTGTGCAGGTTCGCCACAAAGATGAACTAAATATTTATGTGTTCCGTTCACTATTTTACAAGCTAGTATACGTTTGATTTTAACATTGTCTTTGATATGACTATCTGTGGACGATTCAGGTGTCGTAAAATTAGTGTCTCGGAAACGCATGGGTTTTCTGTGTGTCCTTTTAGAACGTCGCACGGGTAAATTATTTTCTGATGTGCTTACATCCGGGACATTGGATAATTTATTTTCGGATGAAACAAGATCATTGCATGGACTATCGTTCTCACTGTGTTCCGAATGTTCATCTGATAGTAAATCGTGTTCTACTGTGAACTGATTGACATTTGTAATAACTGGATCCATGAAATAGTTACACTGAATAGGTTTGCGAACATATGCCGGCTTTAGTCTGTTAATATGGATTGACGGGAATATTTTAGATGTAGTCTGGTCTTTTAATGTATATAAGTGTGGACTTTCACAATTTTCAACAACATATGGTCCTGCAAATTTGAATTTAAATTTATGTCCTGGACCTGTCGGGTCTTTACTCATGTATACAAAGTCGCCAAGTCTTAATGTTAAGTTATGAACTTTTTGATTAGCGCGTTCCATCATTGCTGTTTGCGACTTTAGTGCGTGATCCTTTACTTCATTCCGAATAATATCTAATCTTTCGGAAAATTGTTTAAGATAGTCATGATAATCTTTTGGGATTGACGCTAAATTCAAATCACGAACGTGTCCCGACAAAAGAAATTTAGGACGACTGCCGTAAAGAATTTCAAATGGTGAATATTTTACACTGTCATTAGCAGTTGAATTTAATGAAAATAAAATAGATGGTACCATATCCTCCCAATGTTTTCCCTGTTGAATGTAAGGCGTCATGCGTTCTGCAAACGATCTATGCGTTCTTTCACACAAACCAAGACAGTGGTGAGTAAAACTCGGTGTGTATTGCTGATTTATCTCCAGTAATCGACACACTTCCTTAATTGCACGAGCGGTGGCTTCCGAACCACGGTCACTGATCAGAGTATCGCAAACTCCATATTGAGATACAAGTTTAAACAAGACTTCCGCAACTGTCAACGCATCTTTGTTTGGTATAGGCTCTGCAACTAAAAATTTTGTGAACGCATCGACGGCTGCAAATATATAAGAGTTTCCTTTTGCTGACACTGGTACAGGTCCGTATAGGTCCATTTGCCAAACCTGAAAAGGCGCTTCAGGTGTCTTTTCACACTTTTCGGTCGAAAACTGTACATTATTAACCTCTGGATTTTCTCTATTTCCTATACATGTAGCTATTAAATCAGAGTCATTGTCAAGTATCTCAAATTTCGCAACAATCTGACCCCTTGGAATATCAACTATTTCATTTGTAGAATTAAACAGTTTGACAGGCACCAGTTTATCTTTATTTACAGAAACTACCGATTTCGCTGTCAAAACACATAATTTAAACAAATAACTATGGTTCGTGCATATTCCTTGCATACCATGTAAAATATCATTATGAACTTTGCCCCATACTATCATCTCAGAATTTGGCAAAACTGACAAACGCTTTTGATTTTTCACTTTACAGAAACGAGAACATACGGTCAACTTTGAAAAATCTAGCATTATTTTCTTCGAGACCAAATAGTCTGTGCCTAATAATAACGGATGTGATGTTTGTGAAAATACATGTACTAAAATCCAATGTTTTCCTTGTGGAATTTATATTTTAATTCGTGAAACACCAATAATGTTAACAGATTGGTTATTAGCTAAAACAATTTTCTCACTAGTTGAATTTACCCATGACTTGTGAGTTTCAGGTATTGAATTAAATAACTGTTGTGAAATTACATTTATTGAGCTTCCCGTATCTACTAGGGCTGCAATTTTCAAATTCAAAATCTGTACAGGCAAATAAATAAACTTATTCCGACTTTCCATATTTGATGTAGAACACTGCATTTCATCATCGGAAGTTTGAAAATGTTCAGATTGAACAGTGTTAATAAATGACCTAGAAGGCGAACGACTACGACATCTGGCACCTTTATCAGTCCTCCCGGAAGACCGTGCCTGGTGGCCCCCGGGACTGTTCAGTTTCCCGAAAGTCTCTTACAATTAACCGCTGAATGACCAATTTGGTCACACAACTGACATGTGATATCGGAACTGCTAACTCCTTGTCCGTTCCAGTTGCAATAACGTTTAATATGATTTGGCGAATTACAATTGAAACAAAGATTGTTTGTTGCCTGAGGGAGGTAGGTTGCCTGCTGACGACTGTTGGTTGCCTGAGGGGGGTTGGTTGCCTGCTGACGACTGTTTGTTGCCTGAGGGGGGTAAGTTGTCTGCTGACGACTATAAGCAAATCGATCGGTACGTCTGTTTTGTTTTGTACTTTCATCAGTTTTAGATGCAGTTAAATTTTGGACTGCCTTAGTGAGAGTGTCTATTTGTGACTGTAAGGAGGCGAACTCGGAGTCACGTTTATCACTAGGTTTTGCCTGTTTACTTGCCGCAGCTACTTGTAGCTCAGCCTTCCTATACCCATAAGCTTCGCCCATTTTAGCGGCTGCTAATGCCGATGGACTGTCTCTATGGTGACCGGCTCTTACAAAAAATGCTAGTTGTTCGGGTAACCCTTTAATGAATTTAACTAAAATTTCGTGATCAGGTTTTTTCAATGAATCTGCTTTTTCCACAAGTTGGCAATAAAAATCATCAATTAACTGGCCTGACGATAAAGACATGTTTTCAAAGATTTCACTATCAAGCATAACTGTAGGATTTTGCCAGTCTAAATCAACATATTTATCGGTGAACAAATGTACTATAGCTTCCCATGATGCCTTATTTTCAGACGATAGTGAATTAAACCAGGTTAATGCTGGACCAGTCAAATGTAAATGAAGCGCCGCTATTATGCGGTTGTCGTCCAGTGGTGAAATGTTATGTAGGGTTGCATATGATTCAAACTCAGCAATAAATAATGCAGCATTTTCATGGGGATAGCCGCCAAATTTCCGACAGTTTGCTAGTTTTTCCATCGTGTCTGAAATGGCAAGATTTGAATTACATGTTGAAAAGTTCAAAGGTAGTTTTGGGGACGGAGTAAGTAAATAATTAATATTTGGCTCCCGAAGCTGATTAAGCGACAAAAATTCGTCTGATAGAACAGAGTTTGGTTGTTCAAGTTCAAATTCTAGGGAATCGTCAGAGTACTGGGACAATGGTGATATAGAAACGGGTAAAGGCAGTAGTGGGGTTTCAGGCGACTTTTAATTGATATCAATCCAAATTCGACCTCACTGTCGTACTCGTCATCAGAAAAATTTGCCGAGAGTTGATTTGAAGTCATTTACAAAATTATGTTACCAACGATCAGGATTACCCTATACATGTAGCGAGTAAATTCTCACATACACATTCATAAGATGCCATTTTAATATAAAGAGCAAAAATCAACAGTTGTGGGTCTAGCGAGCTAGAATGATATTACGCTTTTATATGTATACTTCAGTCTAAATGTATTACGCTTTGTGTAATGCCTTGTGTAGCGAGTTAATTCTCACATACACTGAACCACTATACATACAACCATGTTCATGTATCAATACAAAGAGCAGCGAGATAAATTCTCACATACAAAACTGAAAATCTGTGAAAAACATACCAATCAGTTAGGTAAATGTTTTAATTACAATCTTTATTAAGCCTTAAACAAAGTCTGAGAAGCCAAAGCTTCGCTAGTGTAGGTGACGGATGAATCCCATCCAAGTACAGAGCGAACGATGTACTATAACTCGTTTGCAGATCGTAGTGCCGCTTTCTGGATGCCAAAATGTCCAAATTGAAATCCGGTGAGTTTTGTCCTAAAAATTCGTTTAAAGTGATGATGTACTTATTCACTTCTAATAACTGCTCATGTAGAATATCGTCCTTCTTTAAGAACTGGTCGGGGTCAGGGTGGTTATGAAACTTGTTCCACCAGTAAATAGAATAAAACGGAACTTGAAGAAAAATAAGTCGCACTGTTGGGAACTTGTGTATAAAGGTGTAGATATCCCGTAAATCCTGGCAAAGATCTGTTACCACTTGAAAATCAGATGATTTCAAAAAAATATATTTACCAGTCTTGAATGTTAAGTCACAGGTGCCCAACCATATAAAAAGAGTAATGTGTATCTGCCCTAAGTCCTGAAATGTCTTCACAGCTTTTTCTTTCAACCATTGTAAATTCTGTTGTACTGTCGTGCCGGGATGTATCCACCATACAATTTTCCGTTCAGGGTGTCTATCTACAGTCTGATCCTTTAAATACCTTCCCTTACTGTCAGATAAAACGACAGGTATATTTTTCAAAGTTCCCACATTTTCTAACCTCGGACTTAAGTTGGTGAGATTTTTCTCGGCTTTAGAAATAAGACTCATTCGGGTACAAAAATTTCAACAACCAACGGAAATAAAATTGTCTCTGTGTAAAAACCATGTGCTTGCCGCCTACATGTAGCGTCACGCATCAGTGCACGCAAATCGATCCTCGTGGTAATTCACAAAAATATTTCAGTTACACAGTATAAAGTTGAAACAAATTGTCAAAAGCGGTTTACAAAACAAATTAATCCATTTGAAGTCCTCCACCATGAGATGTTCTTGCCTTTTACGGGGACTAAATAAATAGACAAGACATCATTACAAACACGTCTTTATTCTCCATAAGCACGTTCATACTCAAAAACATCAAAAACAGCATTACGGGTCTGACCTTACACCCTTACCTGGAATAGCCCCGACCTCGAACAGAATTCAACCCTAATACATAACACTACTTAAATACGAAAAGAATATTGAAACAGTATATATTTAACTGTAAACTGATGCAAATATTTGCATTAAAAGATTATTTGCTTTGTACTGCGAAAGCAAAATTGTCCATCGATTTCACTTTTTTCTACCAAGTTGATGTGATGCACACGTATATTTTATATTCTAATACATGTTTTTGTTACAGTTACTCATATTTATGATGCTATATATACCTTGAAGATGTTCAAAGCACATTGTAGATGTAGGAGTAAACAAATGATGAGAAAAGTTACCGTAGGCAAAACCGTCCTGTTAGCCAGTTGGAAATCATCGCTTCGAAAATCGCGACTTCCGTATAGCGTACAGAATAGTATCTACACTGTGGATGATATGTATCTGCATTTCGTGTGTATTTTTATTTAGACGTCATTATATTAACCATCGAGATGATCTCCGAAGTATGCCGACGGTCATATAACCGATAAAAGCATCTATACTATTAAGCGAGACGACCTCATTTTGTGTGTCGCTTTTTTCCTTCGACTATAAATTAATCATCATGCCTTTGTGTCCTATAGGTACCATGCATAGTCGCATTGGTCATCCTTGCTTATGATTATTCCGTTTGGGTTATTTTGGGAGAAAAACGATAATAAAGGCGTCCATATATTGTTTCCGTCATCGGTTGGACTTGGGGGACAGGACATATTTTTTTGCTATATCTGTATACTACATGTATGAACATAAACATACTATGAATAAAGTGTACATTGTATTTGCTGGCTATCAATTCCAAGTTTACCATAAACTGCGGTCATTTATTACATGCTTAACTTTTACTTTCTTTTTGGCTTCTTATTATATGTGTATTTGATCCAACTTATTGTGTACTAGATATGAATATCTATATTAATTTTTTTCTCTCTCTCTCTTTTGGGCTGTTTATTGATATCTAAATCAACCTTTGCATTAAAATGCATACGATATTTATATAAAAAAAAATATAGATTCTTTATCTATATATTCTTTAAGAACTTAAATAGTTTTCATTAATCCTTTTTTTATCTCATTGTTTGTAGTGTAATGCAAATTATTGATGTTCTAACGTTTATGCCCTTTGGGGCCCATAATTGGAAAATAAAATATCTTCTCCTTCTTCTTCTTCTGTTATATAGAGATTATAATAATTTATATGCGTGTTCACAGTATATGGAAAATAAATAGAACTTTTTTTTAGCGGATTTGCAAAAAAGTGGAGGGCTAAAATAAATTGCTCTGCCACCAAGTACCTTTGACTTTTGATACCTTTCCTGAAGTTCTCCAGTCATAAAATCTTTAACAAACGGTTTTCATACTTTCAACCAAGCTCTAAATGTCCACGTTTTCGCGGTGTGTTCCAGTAAATATAAATTTAAAACAGATAATGACCACGTGCAATCGAATTTTTTTCTAGTCTTTTTTATTTCATGTTGTTAGTTAACAAGTATGCTCATCATCGTTGTTACCTTTATAAGAATGAATATTTTGTGGATCGAATCAGTAAATCCAATGATTCATCCTTGTTTCACTTTCAATTTTTTACATTCTTTTCCTTTTAATAGCAGAATGCATGCGAACCATGTCTAGCTAAGGGGTTAAATTGAAGGATACATGAATACGGATTCAATGAGGTTGAATTATTCACTTGCAAGTGAATAATTCAGCAGCGATGTTTCTTACTATATCTTGACAAACTTGTATCAAGTTGGTTGCTTACACACAATTATTATTTCACAATTTCACTTTCATTAATTATTATATATAATGATTGAACAAAAAAATAACAATTTGAATATTTTCATATCTCGTGGCCTTTAAAATCAAATCAAAATGATTTAAAACTGGTTTAAGCTTATGCTTTTGGTCAAACAATTTCAATTCGATTCAGACAGATGGACAAAAACAATTACTATTACAATCCCTGCGGCACTTGCGGCGATGGACAGACAACACTGTGCGAAATCAATATGCCAAAGTCAAATTATAGTTTGTCCCCTACAATTTCGTAGACAAAATTAAAGAATAAATATTACTTTTATGATGAAACCTTGTTCACAGTTCAGTGACTTATAATACCAGATTTCAGCGTTTCTTGTTGGTGTGAAAAATCTATTAAATAAAAGATAGAGAAGTGCAAGCTATTGATTCAAAATTGCAAAAAAGAATGTTAAATGTGGATTTCCAAGATAGGCCTTTTCAGTTTTGGTAATATGGCCTGGGACTAATAGAGGAATGCATTATTCACAGATACGTCAAAATAGCTGTTTGACTATTCATGTAATCTCGCCTTCAATCTCACACATAGTACAGTTAAAATTACATTACTCATTGACATAAGTACTAAAAATTTAAAAAATATGTTTGCTTATGATCAGAGGCGGATTAAGAGGAGGGTAGGGGCTTCTTATTGAGTATAATATATAGTCAATGCATAGACTTTTTACAAGTTCTACTCCTAATGTTGTATTTTATCCCCTCCTGTCCACTTTTACATCTGATCAATACTTGCAAATATATATACCATAAATTACCATACATTTCTATGTATAGGATTGATTGAAAGCGTCCGCGTGTAAACCGTGAAAATTCTATATTAGGTTAGTAGGGTTCAGTTCAGTTTCTTGTATGGGAGGCGGGGATTATTAGAATACACGGTTAGAAGTGGTATTACATGTTGTACGTCCCTTTATAAAACAAAACGGTACTGAGAAAAAAATCTTAAAGGTTTCAACAAACGAAGAAATTGATGATGAAGATTGAAGTAAATTCATAAAACCATTTAAAGCTAACAAGTTGTTATGTTGGCATCTGTTTTTGTAGGATCAATGGAAGTAATTTCTTAATGTTAACGGTGTTGGAGATTTGCTCATTTTTGATAGGTCACTAGTCTAAATATCACACATTAAGATAGTCGGTAAGATAGATTCGTTACATAGTGTGCTAGTTACGTAATACGATATATATATGCATGGGGTCAGTAAAAAAAATCTATATGGTGGTTCGAGCTTCGCTCTCACCCCATATGGAATTTACTGTCCCAATATATACCGTATTAGGTCAAGTGCACACTATGTAACTAATAATATCTCTCGTATTTAAATCTCTTATACTTATAACATCATTAGACTTAAGAGTGACACTGAAAATGCACGTCAGTATGTCTAGTCATTTAAGGTGGTATGGGTGTCTTCCTCCATCTTGGATTGTAAAAAACAGAGAACCAAAGGTCCATGTTTTCTATCAAGTTAGCAAAATGTGATGCAGGAATGCAGATATTTAATGTGAATTTTCATTTAAAAGAACCAATTTATAAGAATATAACTTACAAATATTAATATTTTTGCAAATGCTGATTAGTTTTGGTTGTTTAAAAAAAAAAATTAAATTGGCATTTCAAGGGGAGGTAACTCTAAAAAAGTGCATTTTCTGAAGGATTCTACATGAAATTTTCCTATTTTGTATTTTAGCCAGAAAAAAACATACGGTGACCCTATCTTTTCTTTTGATATTCTCAAAGCATTTTCTGAAAGCTATCTTTTCCTTAAGTATTTAACAATTCTATCATTTTGTTTAGTTTCTAATCACAAAATGGTGTTTTTTTCCTGTATAATCCATACAGAATGTGTCATTTTGTCATGTCCTGTAGCTTGAGAAAATACGCGGTGACCTATCATTTTTATTATATTTTTCAACATATATCAATAGATACTACGTTTTGGCAAAGTATGAACAAATTCTATCATTTTTATTTTAGACTCCCATACCACCTTAAAAATGCACGATGGTGATGTTTCACGTGGTTTGGGCAAATATCATAATATTATTTCGAATGGTAGTGGTCCTTTACATTGTTTGACTGATCAATTGAAAAAAAAAATATTTTTGTAAAATATTTATTAGTGTATTCATGACTAAAAAATAATGTGTTCCTTCCTCGTTTAGTCAGAAAAAAACGTACGGTGACCCTATCTTTTCTTTTGATATTCTCAAAGCATTGTCTGAAAGCTATCTTTTCCTTAAGTATTTAACAATTCTATCATTTTGTTTAGTTTCTAATCACTAAATGGTGTTTTTTTCCTGTATAATCCATACAAAATGTGTCATTTTGTCACGTCCTGTAGCTTGAGAAAATACGCGGTGACCTATCATTTTTATTACATTTTTCAACATATATCAATAGATACTACGTTTTGGCAAAGTAAATGTATGAACAAATTCTATCATTTTTATTTTAGACTGCCATACCACCTTAAAAATGCACGATGGTGATATTTCACGTGGTGTGGGCAAACATCATAATATTATTTCGAGTGGTAGTGGTCCTTTACATTGTTTGACTGATCAATTGAAAAAAAAAAAAATATTTTTGTAAAATATTTAACAGTGTATCCATGACTAAAAAATAATGTGTTCCTTCCTCATTTATAATAGTATTTCCTTTTTTTTTATTTAATTGTCATAATCAAATGTTATGTTTATATTAGAACATTGTATTTTCAGTTAATGAGTAAGGATTTTGTTTTAAATCATTAAAAATTCACAAATTATTCCTCTTTTTGTGTTTTTTAATTAAGGTAATGGGTGTTGGGCGAAAAAAACCAGCATCAGTTTTATCCCCCCCTCCTAGTACCAAGAGATGCTAATTTTTCCACCTTGTAGTAACGTTGGAGACGTCCGTTGGAAAATATTTATCCATGATCACGTCCATTCTCCACCGTGAACCCTTGATATGTGTAGTGATTATAAATGAGGAGATATGGTTTGATTGACAACGAGACAAGATTTAAAAGAGTAAAGCCACCAGAGTTAAAAGTAAATAGTAGTAAGCAATTATAGGCCACCATACGGTCTTCAACATCGTGTAAAAACCAAACCGTGTAGTCAGTATAAAAAGACCCCAATACAAGTAGGTCTTAAGGACCAATGGTCAAACCCCTGTTCTAGTTGAAGCCCATATGACACAAGAATTTCGCCGAATTGTTACAGTTTTTGTAGGAATGTTTGAAACATATGATAGTTAATTATCACCTCATTCTTGTTATCAATAGTTATCAAAGGTACCAGGATTATAATTTAGTACGCCACACGCGCATTTTGTCTACATAAGACTCATCAGTGACGCTCATATCGAAATATTTACAAAGCCAAACAAGTACAAAGTTGAAGAGCATTGCAAATTGATGACATCCTAGAAATAAATTAAGGTCTTCTTGTTTGACCATGTTTGCTTTTGAATAAATCATGACACACACAAATTCTCAGCACCCTTTAGTGTATAGTCCCGTCTCTTGTAAAAGATACATTGTTGTAGGTTCATAATTCTGTCTCATTCAAGTACAAAGTCTTTTTAAGATATGTAATGTGACTTCGATGTAACATTAAATAACGGAAGCCATTATCTATAATTCTAAGATCCTCTTGTGGTCTTGTGCTTTTCCTAGCGTTTATAAGGTTCAAGCGATCTGAATCTACTGATTTGATAGGTTTGTATATATTTTGTATTACCTCGGGCCATTTCCAAACAAACAAAATATCCCTTTTAACGGATACACGTTTTCCTCCGAAAAGCTTGACATTTTTTTCTGACAAAGTCCATTGTTAATAGTTTTTGGTCTGTAATTTAAGTATGAATAGGTCGGATATTTGGATAAATAGTTAAAAATATGTGGTACGTGTGCCAGTGAGACAACTCTTCATCCAAGTCACAATTTGTAAAAGTAAACCATTACAGGTCAAATTATGACCTTCAACACGGAGCCTTGGCTCACACTAATCAGCAAGCTATAAACAAGAAACGAGAAACACTTATGAACCACATCAACAAACGACAACCACTGAACATTAAAGTCAATATATGAATGGGAATATTTTTCGAATGTAAATTGCACTCCTGTAACAAAATCTAGGCCCCTATCGCATTCCCCGACCACACGACCCCATGCGTGACATGCGTGTCGTCAAATGAACCTAATTCGTACTTTACTTTTCTTCTATTCAGCCCAAGACGAAAAACAGATTTTTTTTAGCATTCCAGAGATAAATATTTTTTTAAGAAAACTCGGAAGATATATGCAATAAATGACTGTGCAATTTATATGTTTATATATATAATCCATATTGTGGGTAAAATATAGGCATTATGGAAAAGTGGCTTCATGTATACGCATTGTCAACTTACCGCGCGCGGGGGAAGAATGGCAATGATTCGAAATTTCCGCGGTTGAAAAATTTGATTATGCCAATTATCGCTCCCCCCTCCCCCTTTGTGAAGAACAACTGACATAGGGTAAAAGGTAAAATGGCTACATAACATCGGTGTCATATGGAAAATTTAACTGCCAAAAATTTGAACCCTGTGTAAATTTTCTATAGCAGAAAGTTGATCAACCTCATCCTCCCCCTTGAAAATTGAAATCCTGTATTCCCTTTAAATAAATTTCAACATGTACATTAGGTTAAGCGTTATAACTATATAAAGTGCCTGGAATAGCTATGACAATTTGAAAGTCTGATTAACAGAGGGGAGTACATTTATTTTTTAGTTCATTTCCGTTTTTTTTTTCCTTGTTCAATTTTGAGTATTCTTTGTGGTGTTATATGCATTATGATTAGTAAGAGTATTTGTGTGCATGAGAATGGTGTACACATATATAGTTATAAAAAAGTCACGACCATTGACACAAAACAAAACGAGGAAGTCAAACAACAGTTACCAAAACACTACACCGAAAATTAAAGACGAACTCTCACAAAAACGGGTAGTAAATCAGTAAATTAAAAGCAAAATATAATAATTCTTGTTATTATATATATATATAACTTTTTTATGCACATTCATGGCTCTTTAATCTGTATCTGTACCTTATACATTGCACCAGGTCATGTTTTTCTCTGACTGTTTATGACGTCTTTACGCTAAATCCATTAATGTTGGATGTGTACTGATTGATGATTTAGTCTTAGATGCATGTTTTTTTTATTAGTTGTTTTTGGCTTTGAACTAGCTGTCAGTAACCGCGAGTACTCTCAGATCTGTACTTAATGTCTTTTTGTTGATGGGATGTACAAGTACATGTCCACGTCCACTCTGTGTTTTTGTTAGTTGATTTCTATTTGTATCCATCTTACGAGTTAAACTTTTTTCAATTGATTTGTATAGTTTGTTCTTATGTTGTACTGTTAAACCACTGTCCTAGGTTAGGAGAAGGTTTTGATCCCGCTACATGTAACACGTTTCACCACTCCAGACTCTGTGTTTGCCTGTCCAAAGTCAGAAGCTTGTAATTCAATGGTTGTCGTTTGTTGCTGTGCTACATAATTTATTTTGTACATAAATTAGGCTGTTGGTTTTTCTAGTTTGAATTATTTTATATTTTTCATGTCTCGGCCTTTTGTAGATGACTAAGCGGTATGGACTTTGCTCATTGTTGAAGGCCGTACGTCTGTGTCTTTTCGGTCTCTTGTGGAGAGTTATTTCAATGGCAAGCATACCCATCTTCTTTTTTATAGTAAACTCAAGATAAATTTATGAAAAAGATACTTTATATTTGTTTGGTTTTGAGTAATGCCAATGGATATCGTAACATGTCTACGTGGGGTTGGGAACTAACCAGCCTTCCATTTAAAAACAATTAAAAAAAACCTTTAGCTCTGCCCTTCTGTTCATATATAATCTACCAAATGTAACTTCTTTTTCTCCACTGTTGACTTCGACTGTTATATTGTCATCAATCCTTTCAACTAACTCTTACTTGCATACATGAAATACTTGCCACTGAACGTTAGGCAACTGTCAATCATTGAGTTAATCAATCTACTTGCATCCTTGTTCAATCATTGCGATAATTATATAAACAATAACAATATAAAAAGACTATCCAATTTATTATAAATACAAAGTTTACATAAAAAGAACAATTTAATTTAAATATAGATCTCTGATTTGTTATACTACATAATGTAGTATAACGAAATCAGAGATCTATATTTAAATTTGATTGGCTAAAAGAGATACCACATTGCCATAACGATCTACTAAGTTGATACAGCGACGACAACTGGCACATGTACTGTACGTAAATAAATTCTGAAGTCGATCGCAAAAAGAACATCCTTTATAGGAATCACGAGGGTGGTCAAGAGGATGATGAGTTCGTAAGCCCTTCCCCCTTTTTTATTGGATTTTTTCACGCACAATATCGTCGGAAAAAGTTCTTGGCCATTTTTTGAAGTATGGACACTTACTGCAGCCCCCCCCCTTTTTTTTTTTGCTCCCCTCACCTTGTTTTTTTTCTGGAACCAGCATCCTGTTCTGGTATAATACATGGCATAACAAATATATTCTATAACGTATATCTAAATGAAAATAGTTTGACAACCCGCCATATCTTGAACGGGTTGTCAAAATATTTACAGTACAGATTTGTCTTCGTTTATGTTAAACATATAATAATATAGCATTTCATTGTTTCAGATTGGTCATTAGATTTGTTGTCTGATTTATTTATAAAATATGATATTTTTGTGAAATATATAACAGTGAATAGTATGACCTTTATAACACAAATAATTATTTCCTTCCTTATTTATCAATAGTATTTCCTTGTTCGATCATCATAAATAACTGTCATGATTATTTGTTGTTAATGCGTTCCAAGCCCATGATAAACTGTTTTAAAAATTCAATGAAAAAGACACGAGTTATACCTCTTTCTATGTTAATTAATAACTTTGGAATAGATGATTTTCTAAGGTGTTCAGAAATTGTAGAAAGATACAACTAGAATAAATATCACTAATACTGATTGTAATTATTATATCTTAGTTACTTTGTATATAATGAACCAAATGTCTACTTATAAAACACCTCTAATAAAAGCTGGTTTGATGAACAAATATATATGTTTAATTAGCGTATATACTAAATTAAGTTTTGGTATCTATGATGAGCTTATTTACAACCACTGGGTCGATGCCACTGCTGGTGGAGATTTATTTCCCCGAGGGTATCACAAGCCCAGTAGTCAGCACTTTTTGTTGTGACATGAATTGTCACAGATATGGTTATATTTATATTTTATAAATTTACTGTTTACAAATTTTTGAAATTTTGGAAATACTAAGGCTTTTCTACCTCAGGCATAGATTACCTTAGCTGTATTTGGCAAAACTTATAGGAAATTTGATCCTCAATGCTAGCGCTCTTCAACTTCGTACTTTATTTGGCCTTTTTAACTTTTTTGGATTCGAGCGTCACTGATGAGTCTTTTGTAGACGAAACGTGCGTCTGGCGTATATAATAAATTAAGTCCTGGTATCTATGATGAGTTTATTTGTACATTACTGATAAAAATGTACACGTAACTGACTCATTGAAAAAGGAAGAGGTATCCATGATTTTGTACAACAACAAAAAAAACAAACAGCTGAAACAAAGAGTCACACATGAGCTAATATTGGGAAACATGTTCCTCTGGAAATAATTTTTTAGGTGAAAGAAAATTCCTTCCTTTATATTGATATTGTTTGCTTATTTATACACCCATCATTCAGTATTAAGCAGATAATTACAAAAGTTTAGTGATCCTATGTTCAAGACATGCCTTTGGTACGAGTTGTATATGACCTGAAGCACCGATATGATAGAGGTCAGCATGGTCAAAGGTCAAACTCAATGTCATAGTGACAAAGTTTTGGTTTCTGACAGATTGCCTTCTAATGATGCATCCACAAATCAAGTTTGGTCAAGGCTGAATGATATACGAGATATGCTCCGATACAAAATTTCCACGGACACGGTGAAACTTCGTTTGTGTGAGTCTAATAATCAAGTGTCCATTTTTGGAATTTGGTACACATGTATATACTATATACCAGTAATAAAATGGCTTAATACTGCAATCACTTAACCTAGACATCGACTGTTCAAAGCCAGTGACTACTAGTATTTGTCCTTTATCCTGTCCTTTGTTTTGTTCTTAATTTGTTAGCAATTGGCTGGTTGTCGGTGTGGAATTTTTTTTAATATGGATTGTTTTCTGTTAAACTTTTCCTTTTAAATAATTCAACTCAGAAAAACATGTTTTGATCCAATTGAAAACAACATCATGATGCAACAGAAAACATTTATTAATACTTTTGAGTGCAAAAAAAACAATATCTAACTCAACATTTCACATACTTTAAACTAATTGCAAGAGAAGAAATACATAAAATATAAAATTAAAATGCAAGATAGCTGACAAGAAAATAATACAATAGCAGTTCGAAACAGCAGATTCCACTGGCTGCTGAAACTTGACAGGTGTTTGTCTTAGTAAAAAATTGGACACACCATTATTGTGGATACAGAATTATTTTGCATACTAAATTAGTATTGCTACAATATTAGTTTTGATCCTGTTGTTACCCCCTTTTTGCTGTTCAGTATATTATAACTTTAATAAAGCCCAAAATAAGTATTTAAAAAAGCATAATCATAAAGCTTAAAAAGTTCCTGTGTGGGTGGTAAATCAATTAGCAGAGATGGCCATTTTCGTCGGTAACTAAAGTGAAATAGATGCCGGTATTCTGGAATCCGGAGTTTTACCACATCATGATAGAGAAGAATGGTAATAATAAAGAAGAGTGATCATAATAAAGAAGAGTGATCATAAAGAAAAAGCGTATAATGACGTAACCACAGCATATAATAAAAAACCCACAGCATATAATAACAAACCCACATCATATAATGCAAAACCCACCATCACATAATAAATACTATCACATAAGACAGTTATGGCGTTCCATAATTATGTATCTCTCCAAAAGAGGTGTAATTGGTGAAACAGCTGTATATACAAAGTGCAACTTGTAATAAGATGAAAAACCTCAGAATCGAATCACTTAATATTCATTTCACCTGTTGGCTTACATTCATCGTGATAGTTACTGTAACAATAGTTTTACAAAAAAAGATTTAAGCAGTAATTCTTTCAAAAGTAAATTGCACACTGCTCTACTCACGAAACAGACTTTCTAACAAAAACTACATATCGTAAATATTCAAAAGATACATAAACATCAAACCATGATTTAAAAGTAGCTAAGCCAACGAGTGTACTGTTCATTTATTTTAATTTCAATTTTGTGCTGTATCACAATATAACAATAAGGAGATATGGTATGGTTGCTAATCAGACAACTATCCACCATAGTTCAAAATGGTGGGTGTAAGCATTTATGACAACCATACATGATCAATTGAAAAAACTAACGACTCGGACTTAATTTAAAATTTAACGAAAAACCACTGAACTATAGGCTTCTGATTTTGGACAGGTACAGAAAAATAAGGCAAGATTAAACATGATTGACAGCGCCAAGGCTCTTCTAACGTGAGACAGTGGTGTAACGACACAACACAAGTCCATTACTCTAGTATTATACCGTTACCTTTATGACGTATCTAATAGCATACATACTTATTCATGTTTGACAGATATATATTAAATGTGATCTAAGTCAATGAAACGGATTATTCAATATAATTGACATGATACTTCTTTTATTTTCAAAATGCTGAGGCAATTGGTGTCCCTTATAAATAAGAGCACACATTCATTTACTTTCTATTTTTTTATTTATGTATATGTCGTGTACATGTTGCGATTTTGTACAGGTTATAACATATACAAAAATATTGTACATGTTATAACTTGTATAATGCAAAAATACAAGTTATAACATGTACAAAAGTACCCCATACATGTTATAACATGTACAAAATATTGCTTAAAAATGGTGTTAACTTTAACAAAAATTAAAATAAATATAAAGGAAGTAAAATAGACATTAAAATTTATTAATGAATAAAGAACAACAATCAATAGGCCAGAACATGTTTTTTCTTTACAGGAAAATGATCACAAAGTTTCAGAAATATATTCTTCATGACTTATGTGTGTTTTCATGTAATTGTATGTTTTATGCAGTCCGTCATAACTTACATCAGTGCGACACTTAAAGCATAATTTCTTTTCTGTTTTATTTACTTTAAGCATACGTTATCTTTAAAATTCCTAGATGACAATACACTAGTAACTAGTAACTAAATTCATCTGAAATTTTTAAGAACAATTCCTTAATATTTTGCGTAATACTCCTCGTTTTATAGCATGCAAAAACTAAAAATGTCTCATATGATTAATCTGTAAAAGCAAGAGAGAGCTGAAATTGTTTTCATTGGACCACGCTTCATTATAAATATCTTTGAATCTACTTTTCAACATTTTTTACCTTCAGTATGACTTGTGTAAATTTATACCTCAAATTATTATTTTTTTGATAAATTGTAAGCTATAATCATTCATTGCATGAGGCGAATGTCATTCTGATGTTTTAGATATAATATATCCTCTGCTTTGAAAGCAGGTATTGGTGGCCCTCGGCTGTTGTCAGCTCTATGGCCGGGTTGTTGTCTCTTTCACACATTACCTATTTCCATTCTCAATTTTATTTGTAGAGAAATCTATCCTGGCTATCAGCTTAAAAATACCTGATCCCGACGTCACAAAAAGGTCCTGCCCCTCTTTAAATGGTCACATAGTAAGGAATACAGGAGAGGGTGTCTAATGAGGGTCTTAGGATAGTCAAAAATATATTCTCATTTATTATCTTATCAACTTTCATTTTCCTGCTAAATCTTTGTAGGTTGCCGGATTATTATGAGTTGTCAATAATAACCCTTCAATGTATTTATTTTAAGCAATGGTGCACCATTTCAACCTTGAACTTTATCATAACCGATACAGTGACACCTTTAATAGATATAGGAAGATTTGGTGTGAGTGCCAATGAGACAACTATCCATCCAAACAACAATTTAAAAAAAGTAAACCATTATAGGTCAATGTATGGCATTCAACAGGGAGCCTTGGCTCACACCGAACAACAAGTTATAAAATTACTAGTGTAAAACCATTCAAACGGGAAAACCAACGGTCTAATCTATATAAAAAACCGAGAAACGAGAAACACGTATAAATTACATAAACAAACGACAATTACTGTACATCAGATTCCTGACTTAGGACAGGTACAAACATTTGCACATATTGAGGTTAATAACATCTGTTGCAATTTTAGTTTTCAAATTTGTACAAGTTAAAACCATTTTTAAGCAATATTTTGTACAGGTTATAACATGTACGAGGTATTTTTGTACATGTTATAACTTGTATTTTTGCATTATACAAGTTATAACATGTACAATATTTTTGTACATGTTATAACCTGTACAAAATCGCAACATGTACACGACATATATAACATAGATTATTTATGTATTTACAAATTAGCAGGTGCATGCAAATCAAAGTTGGGGAATAGAGTGTATTTCTTTTAAAAAATAACAATATTGCCAGGGTTGGATTATTATGATTTTTTTTAATGAAGCTGTTTCTTTGTCTAATATCATCTGTTGTTTTGTGATATAAATGGCACAGTTACAAAAAGAAATTGATCAATTTATTAATCTTTATTCATCTCTGCAACGTAATAGTTTCCTTGTATAATTCATCGATTAAATAACGGAAACTTTATGTACACAAAAATTAAAATAACGGAACACTAATTATCATTTTTATAAGTACCTTTAATTTTAAAATAATATTTTTGAATATTACATATGGTTTAGCATTCTACTTTTTCATTGGTTATTACGACCACGCGATGCAAAGGATACATGTATATAGCATATTGACTTTATAGTTTTTTTAAATGTATATATTGACTGTTATTATTAAAAATCTTACAAATTGCAATGTAAAATACAAAAAAAAAAATTATATTGAGGTCCATTTCCATAATTCATGATTTACTAGACATATGTAATATAAAAATAAAGAAACTTCACTTAGTCAATACGTTAAATATGGACCTGATAGATTTTATTTAACCTCGGACTTCTTTCTCGGTCAATATAACTGATAAGGTCCATATGCAACGTATTGACCACGTCAAACGTACATAATTGATAAAATTGGTTAAGTTTAGGTTCTTAGTCAATATCACTCTAATACCGCAAAAAGGAAATGTTTCAAACAAATGTTAGAACTACATGTAGGGAAATATTTAACAAAAAATAAAAGTATTTACTCTAATGTTTAAAATTACATGAAATTCATAGTAAGTACTTGCATAATGCAGTTGCATTTTTTATATGCTTTAGTAGTTGTCGTTTGTTTATGTAATTTATACGCGTTTCTCGTTTCTCGTCTTTTTTATTTTATATTGATTAGACCGTTGGTTTTCCCGTTTGAATGGTTTTACACTAGTACATTTGGGGCCCTATATAGCTTGTTGTTCGATGTGAGCCAAGGCTCCGTGTTGAAGGCCGTACATTGACCTATAATGGTTAACTGTTTTTAAATTGTTATTTGGATGGAGAGTTGTCTCATTGGCACTCACACTACATCTTCCTATATCTATTTTAAATTCTACTTGTCCTGCACAACATTTCCATACACTATTATTATATGAAAGTTATAAGGATGGGTACAGTGAAGATTATATGATGTATTTTGCATTCTTTGATTTTAATATAGGATATTTTGGGTGGTCCTTGAGGCGGCGTAATTTTCCAGTAAAATGCTTCGAAAGCATGAACTATATGAAGCGTTATTTTATACAGGAAATTGTATCTTTCTATAAAAACAATATGCAAAATAAGAATAAAAGGAAAAAAACAAAACAAAACAAAAACAAACCGACATTATAATATACCTTACACCTTAGAATCCACAATACATTACTACTTTATTTTGAATGTGCGGCAGATGTTTATTTTTTCATACGAGGGGGATAATTTACTTTTAAAAATTATCAAATTGCTTCACTTTGGTTGACAATGTCTTCTCAGGGTAACAATCTCTTTTATCCCTCTCTCAACGCTATGTTACTTAAACAATATCCTATACATTAAGAAAATCAAAGTTGTCTTTATTTCTTTACAAAATTGAAAAAAAAACTTTGTAGTAGAGACGGGAGGTCATGGGTTTGATCCATGAGCGAGTCAAGCTAAAGACTTTAAAATCTTTATTTGATGCGTCTTCACTAAATAATGGATAATCAACAAGGTATTTTCGAATACACTGCTTCTTTTGAATTCTCTAACTCAGTTCGTGTAAATGACTTTCTATGTTAAGTTTTGATCATAAATCAAGGACATTTCTTAAAGACAAATTGTCATTCTTTGTTTATTTATATTTTATAATCGGAATTGAATGTATCCTTGCAAAATCACATTTAAATCCGTCAAATTAAAAAGTGTAAATTTGACTTAAAATTTGATACATGTACATGTATTTAGAATATGCTTTTATTGTTCGCAGAATATATTCAATCAAAGCTATCCGTCATTACTAAGCCCATTATTCTCTATTCTTTATATCATTTTTTTCCTTCTTTCCCTTTTCTTTTTTAATTCTTTGACCCTTTATTCTGCAAATTTTACCCACTACTCACTATTTAGCAAACCCCATCCAGACCCTCATATAGCCGTGTTTGAATAGGCGTGGTAACTCATAGATAGGATGACAATCAAATCCTTCACGCGGAATGAAAACATATTCATATCTTTAAGCTAAAAAAATATATATTGTTCAAATCACCGAAAGTATAACGTGTCTTTTTTTTTTTTTAACATCATATGGTTATAATTTTGTTCTTTCTGACTGTCAAAGAATCCTGTAATACTATATTTAATATAATTTCAGTTAAATACATGATCGTCCAACTGGTGCTTTTTAACGGGAAATTTAACGTCACAAAACAAAGGAGTAGGCCCGGGGTTGAAGTCATAACACTTTGCTCAGTGCTCGCAGCACAAAAATCATGCTCGAAACACAAAATCCAGTATTTTGATTGGTTGATATTTGAGTCCGAGTACAAAATTCATGCTCGAAAGTTTTATGACCGCAAGGCCCGGTAAGACCCCGTTTTGGTCCCAAAATATAGCATTTTTACATATTTGTTAAAATGTAAACTTTTAGCTATTTATTGGAAAAGTAGAATACTTCTGTTCCATAAATATGCGCTGTATTGACAATACAATGCACATGTATCAGGTAATAGCATCATAAATGCATGCAATATTACTGAAATATTCACAATTTTAGCATTTTTGCTAACTTTAAGACTGTTTTTGTATTTGATGATAATACTTTTACGTATATAAAGGTTGCGACTGAATACAAATGCGGCTACTTCCATTATAGACAAAAACATCTGAAAAGTGGCGTTTTATTGGCATATTTGATAGATTTCCCATATTTAAACTTTAATTTGAGAGTCTTTTGTGACCAAATCAGTCCAAATCTTTTACATAAACAAATTGAATCGGCTGAAGTAGACCTTCTCCTAGTGTCAGAGAAAAGTACAAACTACATACATGTATATCCGAATATTTGTAAAATAAGTCTTTTTAACGAAACATATTTCGGGGGGGGGGGGGGGAGGGGAAAGAGATTTTGCATATCAATATAACAGAGGGACGAAATATACCAAAGGAATAGTCAAAGCCACAAGTTGATAACAAACTGACAACGCCATTGCTTAAAACGAAAACAGATCAAAAGACAAACATCAGCCTACAAAACACAATTTAGACAGAGTAAAATGTAAGTTCATTCAAACCTTAATTAAAAACATGTGAGGTGGTAAGACTTTCAATCGTTCTCTGAACAATTGGTATTTAATTCTATAAAGAATTTGACACCATAAAACTATTAAAACTTAAAGAAACATATTTGTTTCCGCTAGACTATCTACTATATAATATCGACTTGTCGACGTTAGACGGGTGTCACACGTTGAGCAGTATCTGCTAACCCTTTTTGTTGACTTGGGGTTTTTTTCGATGTTTTTCGTGTTTTGTTTTTTTATAGTGGCGTTTTAAAATTCACTTAGAATTCTTAGCTTAAATTCCCCCTTCCGTCTCCGTTGTGTCAAACATACAGAGAGGGTGTTGAGACAAAAAGAGTAAATCATGGGCTGAAGAAAAAAGTGAATTAATCATTGACGTTTGGTTTATTTTAAGTACATTTTTTATTTTGATATTATTTGTGACTTACATGTAGATCACAACTCGGGACAACAAAACCAACGAACTTCGTGTAACAATATAGTGATCTTTTGAATTGGACGTTTGACAAAAAGAAATCTGATTTGTTCTTTTAGTTTCTTGTGATATGTTAGGAACATGAACAAATCGAAACACACATATACACTGTAACAGTTATACTTCATTTATTAGAAAACCCTAAAACCCGAATAGGATGACCAATAATGGTATATGTGCTTTGCATAGTGACCATGCGCTGCCACATTGGCTACGTCGCCTTTCTTTAGTTCAACTACTACGGTTTTAGTTGCAGGTTGATACTCCTTGTCGTTGTAAGCGCTGACATGATTTCCTGCAACAATTTTACCATTGACTATAAAATCACTCTCAAAACTGTTATTAGGTGAAGTCAATGCAGTCCAAGTAAAACTATATCATACACCATCCTCAGGACAAGTAAACAATCCGTTTGATGGGCTGTAAGCCTTCCCAATGTTAAGAATGACTTTGTCAAATATTACAACCGCTTTTGGTTTCAAATGTCTTAAATCTTTTCCAAGGTTGACATGAAAACATTCTTTTTGTGAGTACTACTGCATTCACTTGTGTGTTCTGCAATGGAAACGTGACAAGAATAGAAGCACTTTCTGCAATTAAGTGTACTCTAACACAATTTTTAAAAAAACCAACAACATGTTTGTGCCTCTTGCAAAAAAGAAAGAGCATTCATGCAATACATTTACATGTAATCAAAAATTGTATAACAGTTAGTCATCTATCCCCACCTCTGCTTCAAGAAAATTGTCGCTACCTTCTTCTAATTGTTTGGTTTAAAACTCAGCTTTTTCGATAATTATATAAGTTTTGTGTTTATACATAATTATGATGGTTATTTTGAAAAAAGGGAGGATAGATCATTTTAAGTTTTTATTATATCTACTATAATAAAAGAATACATGATATGCATCTACCACCGTAACATAACTAAACTTGTGTTTCTTATATTCCCAGGCGCGTATCCCGATATTTTAAAGGGACCTTGGACAACATCATGTAACGTTCGCATGATTAACAAAATCGAAAAAAAGGGAGAGGGGTTCTAACTCCCGGAACATCCTCCTACCCTGGATCAGCAAACGTATTCCCACATCTCCCTTTTAAACATGTGACTAAATGGCCAATTCTTAAATCAAGTTTATACCAAATTGCTGTCAAATCTCTGATAAAGTGTTGTTTATCTAATTTTCGATTTTACCTTTAAATCATTAGGTTGTAAGTTCACAGTCCGTAGTCTGTATCAGTTCGGTATTGAAAGGGTTTGTAACGAATAGCCAATGTAAATATTGAAGTTGCATTACACATTCAGAAACGACCAATCAAATAAACGTATTTGTTGTATCACTTGTCAGGGGCGGATCCAGCCATTTAAAAAAAGGGGGGGGTCCCAATCCAGGACAAAGGGGGGCGGGGTTCCAACTATATGTCACCATTCGAATGCATTGATCGGCATAAAAATGGGGTTCCAACCCCCGGACCCCCCTCCCACCCCCTGGATCCGCCAATGCTTGTTCATAACACAAGGAGGGAAGTAGATCTTAACTGCGGGAAATAGATACATGTAACAAGCCCCAACAGAAAGAGAATGAATATTAACTAAATTAAATTCTTGTTATTAGAGTATTATGTGACTAAGTTCGCGTCATCTGATGTGCAAGTTATCTCACGATCTGCAACAAATTTCTTACACAATCATTATAGTCATGGCATATATGAAAGCAATCTTCATGAAATGCGTTTTCTGTATATATAAAATGAAAGTAGTTGCTTTAACTTTGATATAATTAGACTTCACTGTTTTCTCTCTGTTCCTTTTCTTCTAAAAGGTATTTCACATTTTCAAGAAGCTCTTTCGTGCTTAAGTTATGACAATCGCACTTCTTTTTCAAAGCTCTGACATACAATACGCACATCGCAATCACAAGTAATCATGCTACCCTCATCCTAAATGATAAAAAAAAAAGTAATAATTTGATAAAATAATCATTAAAGTCATTTGTAGATTCTCGATACTTACGGGTCCGTGTGGTCCATTTGCTTCTCGTTTTGAGAAATCATAAACGAAAAAAAATATATAATCAAATGAAAGTGTTTACAGCTTTCGTTTAAGATATCTTTAAATCAAAAAAAAAAAAAAAGAAACCGTGGCAAAGGATTATATTTCGTATTTACAAGTTTTACTCATTTATAACAATAACGAATAATTTGATCTGTCATAACAAAATCATTCGTGTTATTGCATTACAAAGATCTGTGATAACTAATTCCCCAGATTCGTCATCACGAATTAAATCCGTGATAACGAGTTAAAAAAAGAGTGATAAGGTTTTAATCCGTGATCACGGTTTTTCTTTTCGTAATCTCGAAGTCATATTTTTTTCATAGAAAATGGGCTTCCATACAAGAAAGGTATGAATATGGCAATTAATAATACATCTCTGGTATAGAGATGCGGTATCTGAAACCATTTGTGATACTTAACAACTTTACTCGAGATTACATGGGCATTAAACCTGACCGGGCGCAATAGATAGGTCTTGGCATGTTAAGCTAGAATATTTATTGTTTAATGGACTCAATTCGTCGAATGGGGTTAAAAATGTAAGGGGAAAAAACCAATAATGATGTGTTTGGGTGTTAGCAGGATAACTTCACCAAACCTCATGCTTGAAACAAAAATCCGATAAAATATTAATTTAAACTAAAAAATCCGTTAAAATAATTTTTGGTGCGCTATTTAAAATATTGACACGCGTTTCTTAGACCCAGCCTTATCTCACTCGTCTTAGGGGCATTTTTAAAATGTATTAATAATTGAACAGCAACCAGTCATCACAAATCTATGATCTATATTACAACTACATGTATTTCCTGCAGTCGCAATTACAGATATATGACCATTATGGTCCCAGTATATATGAGTTGTTGATTATTTTACATATACCCTTAATCTTCTTGTAAGAGTAAAAATAAAATGGAATGCACAACTGTGTATAGGAATCATGTGTCATGCAAAAAACAAAAGTCATTCTTTTTTATTTATGCCATAACAATATATATTATGAAAATCTGAACCCTCAAATTTCACTAAGTGGCCTAGTAGGCTACTTGTCTGCAGGCACTCATGTCATGGAGTCTATCTTTTCTTTTCTTTATCAATATCTTACAGTGCATTTCTTTGATATAGACTTCTCAATATGTTAGATTTGGACCCTATGAGCATAAATAAATCAGAGATGTATTATATTTTATTTTAATTTAAGTGTTGTAACAAAAAGCTTTTTTTACAAAAACTTACCTGCAGCAAACAAACAAGCAGCAAAGACACACAGAATCAACACATAACATAAACAAAAAAAAGTAGCATTGTTCTACCTACTTGGTTCTTTCACTTTTCTCCATATATATACATCGGTATTGAAGAGGACAATACTACCAATACTTAATCATAATAATGCAAAACACTATAAAAGAACTTTAACAACCAATTATAAAAGAGACATTTTGTCCCTGATCTCATTGCAGATAATACAATAGCTTCTTATTTTTATATAGTGCATGTATTTATAAAAATACAACATAAAGATTTACTCTGTGTACGTTCTTTTTTTTTAAACTTTGTCCTCGAATTTGATTAGGTGATGTCCAAGTTACATGTTGTTTGTTTAGTTAATCGTACTACGTGTGCGCAAAATAATATAATGAGGATACAAGTTTCTTTTTTTCCATAGTTATTGTGATACGGGTATTGAAATATTATTTTCTGGCTTTACTGCAAATTAAATCTTTACGAGTTTTACTTGTGTCTTAAGTACCATAGTGTTAGTTTTGTTCTTTGTTTTTTTAAAGTAGTAAATGATATAAATTAGATTTGTGTGCAAATGTAACAACGCAATTATAGGGACTTATCAACAGGATTTAAACAGATACACTTTGAACAACCGTAAGTTAAATATTCAAACTTATCGAATTCTCATTCGATATAAGCTAGTTTACCTGTTATAGTTTGTTGTACGGTTAGGATTTTATTCATTGTTAATGGTCGTGTGGGGGCATATAGTTACACACCATTGACATGCACGTCATTTGGTCGCTGGTGGAGAGTTGCCATATTATATCTTCTTATTGTTGAATAGCATTCATACTATATAATTTAAAGCCTTGTTATATACTGTACACATTTATATTTTTCAATTATCTTGAAATGTGGACAACATTTGTCAAAATTTGTGAATTTTTTTTCAATATAACGACATATAATTCACGATCGCAAACCAAAACCACTTGAATATGTTTGTAGCAGTTTTTAACATCTTACGAATACAGTTTTGATGGAATATTCTGGTAGTGTTCCAAATACACAGAAGATGACAAAGGCACATTCAAAACTACGACAATTATTTCTGTCATATCTGCCATACAAAAATTTCCAGTGATTCAATAGTTAAAATTACTGAACTTTCCGTTGAATGATGAGATTGTATTGTGCCAGTTACCAACAAATTTAACAACTATTTATTCAACACACTGATTATCTATTTTATATATCTGTGTACATGAGGGGTCTGGAGATTGATGCATATAAACCTGTGAGTTTGAGTGATAAGTACAACTATTCCTTCTCGTTCTAATAAAAGTTTCTTTTTAAATGTGATATTTTTTTTAATTCTTTTTTATTCAAGTGTTGTTCATGATGTTGCCTTGCCAGATGTAAGACCACAATCAGTACCATCTGTTCATGATTATGAAGATGTTGAAAGTGTGTCATCGTCAGACTCTGACCAATCATACATCAACCGTGGTTATGCTAATTCTGATAGTGACGTCAGAGATAACAGTCACTATATAAATACAATAGCTCTTCGTATATACGAAGATCTGAATCCCAACACAAGGAATGAAATTAACATATACGACCGACGTGTAGAGTACAATTGTTGATATGAGATATAAAAAGATGTTTTGTTAAAACAAATACAAAACAGTGTTAAAAAATTGTATAAAAGATATATTATAATAAACATATATAATGACATACCTAAACAGAACAAATTGAATTGCGAGCGTTATTTCGAAAATGGAAGGACCAATAGTAATGGTTCAATGTGCAACATGCATGGTTGCTTTGAAGATGTTCAGTCTGCAAGATTTTTGTACATTATAATAATAAAATTGATAGTTTCTTTCTTCAAGGCAAGAAACACATTTATTACGCATGATTCAAGGTTTAATGAGCATAACACATGATTTTGGTAAATATTATTTATAATAATTAATATTATTATAATATATTATTGCTTTGATCGTCAACCAAATTGGCCTATTTAGTTTGGCCAAAACCTACGTATGGTCGATTTCAAAGCAAATGTTTTTATCTTAGTCGTTTTTCCAACGACAAACTGAAAAAAATATGTATTTCACAGACAAAAATATACGTGTTTTAAGCATGTGTTGTGGACATTGTCTCATATAAACTATACATATTTGCCAATCTCTGTGTTAATCCTAGAATCTTCTTCGTAACTCCCTTATATATAATTATGAGTTACGATTTTTTGGTAAAAATATATTAAGGAACATTGAATGAGTTATCACAGAACTGTCATTTAATTGGAAAATTTCCTATAAATATATACATGTATTTAGGTACAATTATCGTCAATTTGCACATTTTGTCTTTAAGCTTACTGCCAAATATTTGTTTGGATTATGGACAGGACTAGATACTCGAAAATAGTAGTTAATGACGTCACGTATATCACTGCAGCAACGTCTCGTGCTATATGTTCGTCGGTAATTTACCAATGAACTGAACGCGACTTCATTCATACAACCGAACAACTATCCCGACGTTTTGTACGCGTAAAAGTTGTTTGACTAACTAATTCATTTATTCCATATTCTAAACCTAAAACACATTTTGGTAAGACAAATTGCCGATAAAAAGAACAATGGCATTTTATGTTTTGATGATGACTTCATCAGCTCAAATATCAGCTCGCCCTAGCGGGCTCGCTTGATATTCTTGCTGATAAAGTCAGTATCATAAACAAAAAATGCAATTGTTCTAGATATATATTTGACGGTCTGTCATGCCATCAAGTGAGGTCAATTTCACAATTTCTATCTACTCATTCGTTTCTCGTTTATTGGTTATCATCAAGTAAAGTTTAGAATGTCTGCCTCAAATGGTCAGTTTAGAAATCTTGTCACAACAATATCATCTGTAACCATACATCTAACATAATTTAGCTAATATATAAACTAGACGTGTTTAAACAAAGTCATATTTGCAAAAGTTGTATGTATGAAGTTACCAGTCTGATGCATGTATTCACTTAATTTTTCATTGAACTGTGTGCTAACATCTTTTTTTTGCAAAACTTCCAAGCACATTCATTGTTTTCTATACAAAATACCTTTATAATAATAAATTCATACCATTTACACATTAAATGATCTGTTTTATGACACAGGGGGTAGACAATTTTTATCTGTTTGCCACAGAAGGCTCACATTTGCTAAATACTTCTACTGTTTCTATCAATATGGAATAGTTAATACATTTTTAAGATAGAACACACTATTGTTAGTTTTATTAAGGTATTTTTGTATTTCTAGCTTGTATTTGTTTATGCCGCGGTCACAAAAAAAGCACGTTCTGGTGTTACGGCTTACTTTTGGGTTATCGACAAGACAAAATTATGTATTTACAAATTAGCAGGTGCATGCAAATCAAAGTTGGGGAATAGAGTGTATTTCTTTTAAAAAATAACGATATTTCCAGGGTTGGATTATTATGATTTTTTTGAATGAAGTTGTTTCTTTGTCTAATATCATCTGTTGTTTTGTGATATAAATGGCACAGTTACAATTTTTTTTTTATCAATTTATTAATTTTTATTCATCTCTGCAACGTAATAGTTTCCTTGTATAATTCATCGATTAAATAACGGAAACTTTATGTACACAAAAATTAAAATAACGGAACACTAATTATCATTTTTATAAGTACCTTTAATTTTAAAATAATATTTTTGAATATTACATATGGTGTAGCATTCTACTTTTTCATTGGTTATTACGATCATTTTTTTTTAAATATATATATTGACTGTCATTATTAAAAATCTTACAAATTGCAATGTAAAATACAAAAAAAATTACATCGAGGTCCATTTCCATAATACATGATTTACTAGACATATGTAATATAAAAATTAAGAAACTTCACTTAGTCAATACGTTAAATATGGACCTGATAGATTTTATTTAACCTCGGACTTCTTCCTCGGTCAATATAACTGATAAGGTCCATATGCAACGTATTGACCACGTCAAAAGTCCATAATTGATAAAACCGGTTAAGTTTAGGTTCTTAGTCAATATCACTCTTATTCCACAAAAAGGAAATGTTTCAAACAAATGTTAGAACTAGGGAAATATTTAACAAAAAATAAAAATATTAACTCTAATGTTTAAAAGTACATAAAATTCATAGCAGTTGCATGTATTATTTGCTTTTAAATTCTACTTGTCCTGCACAACATTTCCATACACTATTATTATATGAAAGCTATAAGGATGGGTACAGTAAAGATTAATATCATGTATTTTGCATTCTTTGATTTTAATATAGGATATTTTGGGTAGTCTTTGAGACGGCGTAATTTTCCAGTAAAATGCTTCGAAAGCATGAACTATATGAAGCGTTATTTTTATACAGGAAATTGTATCTTTCTATAAAAATAATATGCAAAATAAGACTAAAAGGAAAAAAAACAAAAAAAAAAACAAAAAAAAAACAAAACAAAACAAAACAAAACAAAACAAAAACAAAAACAAAACAAAAACAAAACAAAAACAAAACAAAAACAAAACGACATTATAATATACCTTACACCTTAAAATCCACAATATATTAAACTACTTTATTTTGAATGTGCGGCAGATGTTTATTTTTTCATACAAGGGGGATAATTTACTTTATCAAATGGCTTCACTTCGATTGACAATATCTTCTCAGGGTAACAATCTACTTTATCCCTCTCTCAGCGCTATGTTACTTAAACAATATCATATACATTAAGCACATCAAAGTTGTCTTCATTTCTTTACAAAATTGAAAAAAAAACTTTGTAGTAGAGACGTGAGGTCATGGGTTTGATCCCTGAACGAGTCAAGCTAAAGACTTTAAAATATTTATTTGATGCGTCTCCACTAAATAATGGATAATCAGCAAGGTATTTTCGAATACACTGCTTCTTTTAAATTTTCTTACTCATTTCGTTTAAAATGACTTTCTATCTTAAGTTTTGATCATAAATCAAGGACATTTCTTAAAGACAAATTGTCATTGTTTGTTTATTTATGTCTTATAATCGGAATTGATTGTTCCTTGCAAAATCACATTTAAATCAGTCAAATTAAAAAGTGTAAATTTGACTTAAAATTTGATACATGTACTTGTATATAGACTATGCTATTATTGTTCGCAGAATATATGTATTCAATCAAAGCTATCCGTCATCACTTAGTCCATTATTCTCTATTCTTTATATCATTATTTTGCCTTTTTTCCCTTTTCTTTTTTTAATTCTTTTTAATGGGAAATTTAACGTCACAAACAAAAGGAGTAGGCACGGTAAGACCCTGTTTTGGCCCCAAAATATAGCATTTTTTCACATTTGTTAAAATGTAAACTTTTAGCTATTTATTGGAAAAGTAGAATACTTTTGTTCCAGAAATATGCGCTGTATTGACAATACAATGCACATGCATCAGGTAATAACATCATAAATTCATGCAATATTACTG
This sequence comes from Mytilus galloprovincialis, assembly GCF_965363235.1. Lineage (NCBI taxonomy): Eukaryota > Metazoa > Mollusca > Bivalvia > Mytilida > Mytilidae > Mytilus > Mytilus galloprovincialis. The sequence continues at coordinate 96,367,560 of NC_134842.1, forward strand.
AAATATTCACAATTTTAGCATTTTTGCTAACTTTTTTAAGACGGTTTTTGGCTAAATTGAAAGTGGCCGCATTTGTGTTCAGCCTTAATATATGTTGTATTTGATGTTGTATTTGATGATAATAATTTTACGTATATAAAGGTTGCAACTGAACACAAATGCGTCTACTTCCATTATAGACAAAAACATCTGACAATTGACGTTTTGTTGGCATATTTGATAGATTTTCCATATTTAAACTTGAATTTGAGAGTCTTTTGTGACCAAATCAGTTCAAATCTTTTACATAAACTAATTGAATCGGCTGAAGTAGACACTAAAGTGTTTAAAAAATGTCAAAAAAATCTTTCATTGATGTACTTCCAATATTAGACCAACACTAGCCCTTACCAGACCTTCTCCTTGTGTCATAGAAAAGTACAAACTAAATACATGTATATCCGAATCTTTGTAAAATAAGTCTTTTTAACGAAACATATCTCGGAGGGAGGGAGGGGAAAGAGATTTTGCATATCTATATAACAGAAAGATATCAAAGGAATAGTCACAGCCACAAGTTGATAACAAACTGACAACGCCATTGCAAAAAACGAAAACAGTCCAAAAGCAGCATCAGCATACAAAACACTTCTATAAAGAATTTGACACCATAAAACTATTAAAACTTAAGGCAACATATTTGTTTCCGCTAGACTATCTACTATATGTTTTCGACTTGTCGACGTTAGACAGGTGTCACACGTTGAGCAGTATCTGCTAACCCTTTCAAAGCCCCGAGATCAAGCCCGGGTTTAAAAGAGGAACGAAAGATAACAAAGGGACAGTCAAACTTAAGTGAGGTTTATGTTTCTCAGTGTTTTGTGGACTTGTTGTTTTTTTCGTCGTTTTTCTTTTTTTTTTTATAGTGGCGATTTAAAATTCACTTAGAATTCTTAGCTTAAATTCCCCCTTCCGTCTCTGTTGTGTCAAACATACAGAGAGGGTTTTGAGACAAAAAAGAGTAAATCATGGGGTGAAGAAAAGAGCCTGTGTCGCTCACCCTGGTACATGTATATGTGAATATTAAACAAAAGAAACAGATGGATTCATGACAAAATTGTGTTTTGGTAATGGTGATGTGTTTGTACATCTTACTTTACTGAACATTCTTGCTGCTTACAATTATCTCTATCTATAATGAACTTGGCCCAATGAAAATTGTTAGAATTAACTATTGATGATTGTGGACAAGTTTGGATTAATTTGGCCCAGTAGTTTCAGAAGAGAAGATTTTTGTAAAAGATTACTAAGATTTAAGAAAAATGGTTAAAATTGACTACAAGAGTGCACACACTGAAATGTCTCGCCTTCTTTACTAATCATTGATATTATGTTGATACTCCTAAATATAAAGCTTTATTACGACTGTCACATAAACTTAACATGAACCATGAAAATGAGGTCAAGGTCAGTTGAACCATATGCCAGGCAGACATGTACAGCTAACAATGCTTCCATACACCAAATATAGTTGACCTATTGCTTGTACAGTTTAAGAAAATAGACCAAAAAACAAAACTTAACACTGAGCAATGAACCGTGAAAACCAGGTCAAGGTCAAATAAAACCTGCACGACTGACATATAGATCATAAAATATTTCCATACACCAAATATAGTTGACCTATGACATATAGTATTAGATAAAAAGACCAAAACTCAAAAACTTAACTTTGACCACTGAACCATGAACATGAGGTCAAGGTCAGATGGCACCTGCCAGTTGGACATGTACATCTTACAGTCCTTCCATACACCAGTATACTAGACCTATTGCTTATAGTATCTGAGATATGGACTTGACCACCAAAACTTAACCTTGTTCACTGATCCATGAAATGAGGTCGAGGTCAAGTGAAAACTGTCTGATGGGCATGAGGACCTTGCAAGGTACGCACATACTAAATATAGTTATCCTATTACTTACAATAAGAAAGAATTTAACATTACAAACTAGAGGCTCTAAAGAGCCTGTGTCGCTCACCTTGGTCTATGTGAATATTAAACATAGGAAGCAGATGAATTCATGACAAAATTGTGTTTTGGTGATGGTGATGTGTTTGTACATCTTACTTTACTGAACATTCTTGCTACTTACAATTATCTCTATCTATAATGAACTTGGCCCAGTAGTTTCAGTGGAAAATGTTAGTTAAAATTTACAAATTTTATGAAAATTGTTAAAAATTGACTATAAAGGACAATAACTTCTTAGGGGTCAATTGACCATTTCCGTCATGTTGACTTATTTGTAAATCTTACTTTGCTTAACATTATTGATGTGTACAGTTTTGCAAATGCTGGTGTAGACTACTGTTTTTATATCACAGTAGAGTGTACAAATGTAACAGCTGTTTTGGATAACGTGGGTTGCCTTTGATTAATTTCTTATCATATTGTATTTAGATGACAGGCCGATGGTTTTATATTACTTTTAAATTGATATCCAGTTAATATATTACCAGTTAACAACTTGCCACGAAAAGTTTTGATAATACATTGTTGCAATATTTGAATCTATCTATTTTGAAATAAAGTATATAAAATAAAACTAATTAAAAACTTTAATAAAAAAAGACATGTAGGGAATTTAAGATGCAAAGTCAAATTATATGCAAGAGAAATGAATTTATGTAAAAAACACTTATAACAGTATTATTCGAACAAAACAATATACATGTTCATATGGTATCATTTTTTTCAGGATGTCTTCTTCAGAGAAGATACATGTATAAAGTTTGGCTAAAATTCGATCACTATAAATTTATGTATTTTGGCAGCCATTTCGAAAATGGTGGCCATAGTTATAAAGAAGTAAGACAACATTTAAACATGAGGGAAAATACAAAAATAAAATAAAAATATGTTTAGTTAAGTTAAGCTTTTTAATTTCATAAGGATCAACCGTTCATGCACGGGATTCAAACCGTTGCCCGGAATAAACATGATGAATGCATTGATATCAACATCGTAAGCGAAAATCGTATCCCCACTGCTAACGGAGTAACCTTTGACAATTGGCAAACTAAGAAATTTAAACTGTACTTTGAAAATCTTTGAAATATATGAAATAATTCATTAAAAATCTTAATAAAACAAACAAAAAAGGGGGGCTCAGCACTTGAAGGTGTATATAGCTTACATGGTCAATGCAACGTGAAAGGTGGAAATGCTTCGCCAGTTGTATTTGGCTAATAAACCAAAAACTCCGTCTATAACCATTCCTGAAACATCTAATCAGCCTCCCGTTAATGAGTTGCAAAACTCTACAAATACGAATTTGAATGATCAAGAAGTAGGATTATATCACCCGTCAACGCTTCCTGTCGAAAATTATACGCGTATTCATACGCCAGGTAACACACCTAATCTTAACAGTGAGGTACTCTTCAGGGAATCTGCGGCAGCCTTTACTTCAGCAACAGAAACTCTTTCAGACATCGCTAAGCTCATGTTACAAACTTCAAGTACAGAAAGTGTTACAGAATAGGAAGCAACAACAACTACACTTGAATCTGCAATAAGATGTTCTAATAGCCGACAAACAGATTCCGCTGCCGAGGCGACATCGACAGGAAAAGTATACTACGCTGAAGATCTTCCAAAGATGGATTTCGTTGCACCTTTCATCAAAAAGCAGATAATAGAAGGAAGGGACATTAAGCTGGCTACATTATTGGCACCTAAATATGATATACCTTATAACCAAGCTATGCAGTCAAGGGGTTTACCGTTGAGCTGTCGAGTAAGAAAGACGTAAGATTGGACCACAATCTTTCAATAGAAGAATCAAATAGGGCTTTCCGGAAATACCGTAATATTATGGGGAAAGCTTTCCCTCAGAAAAAAGTTGAATTGGAACAATATTATGAATATGAAGCCGACATAAACGAAATATCACAAAATTACGGCCCATGTTTTTTTTATACATATCACAAGATGTTTTCTGCTAAAGCAGCTGCTGCCATAGTTGAACAAAATATGGTTATCAACTAGTCAAAGGTCGATGAAAAATTGTTGAACCTTGTTACTCATAATGTTCAAAGCAGAGCATGTGCTCACTGCGGGAAATTTTACCACACATCAAAATTCTGTGAAAAAGCAAAACACGGCAATCCAACTTTATCCCAAGGGGCTACAAATATTCGTAACACAGATAAGAGGGGCAGACCGGTTTCTAATATTGCAGGGGCAGAACTCTGAAAAAACCCACAATTACGGCACTTGATATAGAAGAGAATGCAAATTCATGCACGCATGAAGTCAATGTGGGTCAAGCGGGCATGGCATGAACACTTGTAGTTAAGCCAAACAACAGACAAAACAACCAAGGTCAAACAATGAAACTGCAAAATTAGATAAATTATCCAACTTATCTAAAGCTTCACAAAAAGAAATGCCAAAGGCAAACATCTGACTAGATATGTCACCTATAAACGTAAATAGACTTGAATACAAACTTAAAGAACACACAGATAAACATTTTGTTATGTATCTTCTGAATAGTATACGTTTCGGTTTGGATACATTAGTATCTATGCTCGATTTACCTACGTTTGAATGTATGAATTTACCTTCTGCCATCAGAGACCCCGAAAGTGTTGATATGCTTTTAAAACAAGAAATAGATGAAGGATATGTTGAAGGCCCGTTTAGTAGTCCACCTTTCGAAACTTACCGTTTTAGATATAGGAAGATGTGGTGTGAGTGCCAATGAGACAACTCTCCATACAAATAACAATTTAAAAAGTAAACCATTATAGGTTAAAGTACGGCCTTCAACACGGAGCCTTGGCTCACACCGAACAACAAGCTATAAAGGGCCCCAAAATTACTAGTGTAAAACCATTCAAACGGGAAAATCAACGGTCTAATCTATATAAACAAAACGAGAAACGAGAAACACGTATATATTACATAAACAAACTAGTCCTATTCGGATTGCAGAAGGCAAATATTCTGGCAAAAACGTCTTATCCTTGATCTATCTTCTCCACACAAACATGAAACACACGAAAGCATCAATAGTCTTATAGATAAGGAGGTATGTTCGCTATCTTATGTAAAAATAGATGACGCAATACGGGACAAAAAGCATTTTGGAAAGCAAACAATTATAAACAAAACCGATATGACCGATGCATTCAAACAGCTAGGAATCCGTAAAGACAATCATCACATATATAACATGAAATGGAAAAACAATTATTATCATTATGTAAGACTTTGTTTTGGTTCTCGCAGCTCTCCTTTCATCTTTGACAATCTATCACGGGCTATTTGTTGGATAGCAAAGGAAAATTACGGCATACCAGTTATACTTCAGGGTTTCAACTTCACTCGATTCAGACATGTCCATGGCTTTTAGAGAACTGTACCCGATTGTTGTTGCATCTTTATTATGGGGCACTTATGGAATAAGAAAAGTACCATGTTCCACTGTGACAATGAAGCCGTCGTTAATATAGTTAACAAAGGAAGATATAAAGTGCTAGACATTATGAAGTTAATGAGAACACTTACTTAACTATCCGTTACACAAAACTTTACTATTCAATGTCAACATATTCCCGGAGTGAAAAATGTGATAGCTGACTCTTTATCTCGCTTTGATTTTCAGACCTTCCAAAAAGCAGCACCAGCAGCAGAGACAGTACCCACTCCGTGTCCGAAATCTTGCCAAGTAATGTGGAATTAAATGCTAAAGTTAAATATTTAATTCACAACTCCATCGCAAGCAGTTCGCGTTTGCAATACGAACATGGATTTAAATCATATAAAAACTTTTTGTGTCTCTCCGGTTTTAAGTGGGATGATAAAACAGATTTGCCACCTCTAACGGAAGATATTTTAATGCATTACGCTACACATTGTCACGAAAATCTTAAGATAAAATGTTCTACAATAAAAATGTGCATTTGCGGTTTAAGATACATATATCTTCAATCCGGAGTACAGTGTTTATTCAGTAGCTGTTGCTCTCAAAACTGCTTAGGTTAGAAACAATCTACAGGGGTATTAAAAAACAAGAAGTAAAGAGTTCCCGAAAAAGATTACTGCTAACTTATGATATAATTAGAAATATGATAACAGTGCTTCATAAGGGTATATTTTCGCTATTTGTAACTGCACTTATTGAGGCAGCTTGTGCCGTTGCATACCTCGGATTTCTCCGCTGCGGCGAATTAACCGTCAACACGGACTTCGATGCATCTTGCAATCTATGTATAGAAGACATCACTTTCGAGGAGGATTACGCAATCTTACATTTAAAGACGTCTAAAACAGATCCTTTCAGAAGTGGAGTAAATATTTATCTTTTCAAAAACAATACTTCTGTGTGCCCGGTCAAATCGTTGATTAGATACCTCGATGTTAGAAGATCTAGATTCAGCATAGCTTGCAACTCCATTCCGCTCTTTGTTATGGGAAATGGAGAGGCTCTAACACGTACGTTTTTCATCAATCATGTTCGATCCATCTTGGAGATTATCGGACTCAACCCATCTAATTACAACGGACACAGCTTCCAAATAGGAGCGGCAACATCAGTTGCATCAAAAATTGAAGATCACCTAATCAAGATTTTAGGTCGTTGGAGATCCGAATGCTATACTCCAAAATCAACGATTAAGCAAGCCCAGCTAGCTTTGATATCCGATTAGTCTAGTTTTACAATTCAACTGTTTTCTTGTAGAGTTCACGGAAAATATGTGCGCGATTCTACAGTGGCATAATAATCCTCTGTTTAGAATGAGTGCTTACTTGTCAAATACATGTAGACTACAATTCTGCATGTTCTATTTAATGAAATTTCAATTTGATTAACAGGGGCATAATAATCCCCGTCGACTGCAGTATGTTGCTTTATTATTAGAAATAACATCTTAATTGGAATATGTGGTTCATTAGTTTCACTTGTGCATTAGAAAACATATCTGCATGCTATGACGGGACACAGTAATCCCCTTTCTATGAGCTTGAAGATACTCATCATTGGTGCTTAACAATCCATAGTTATATAATATGTTACTCAAATAAAAGTGGTGTACTTTTCCTTATATGATTTCAATATATTCTATTTTGAGCATCATGATAGCGTAGTATGAACGTGTATATACTTCAAATTGTCAAATTCATATGCTTTTTGTTTTTAAACTACATTTCGTGTTTAAACTAGTTATTACCCTTAATGAGTTATATTTCGAATTTGTTACATATTCTTACTTGAAAACTGAATATTATGAATATGAAATTACTGACTACATCGAGAACAGAACTTCTCATATGCTATTCTTGTTGTTTTTGGTTCCAAAAACACTTTAATCGGATATGCTAGCAACTTCTTTTCATAGTTACCATAATCTTATTTTTCATACTCCCTTCAATTTGGGGTCCATCTGTCTCATCGGCCTAATCAAAATATTCAACATCTGTTTTTGGGGTCATTTCGAGTTTTCACTCAACTCACAAATTTACGGGGTATTCAGTGGTCACTTACATCCTAACTTTAGCATAAGTCTTGCCAATATTTTCTGGCTAGAAAGCTCAGACAACTGCTTATGCTAATTGTTTCGCAGATCGGCTCTCTCTGGCTTTCTACTATATCTTTGGCTACTTATCTGAATCACAGTTCAGATGCTTAATATCAATCACATGCTTTGGAACCAGGAGAGCGGATAGTGCATATTATAGTGTTTCTGTAGTAGCTTTAAACTAGATTAGACACTGGGCACTAACCAGCCGATCTGACTACTTTAAAGTTATTTGCAAGCAAACCGCAGTTTCCCTTCAACTACACTATTTCTATTTGTTTTTTTTCAAAAAAATCGGATAAAGTGACCATGCACGCTAAATTGCTGAGACAGCCGTACGCCAAAAAAGTATTGTTAATAATTGTATAATTGTATCAGTTACTATGTTTTTGTAGTTTAGCAATAAAATTATTTTCTTAGCTTGTCTTGTGTATAAAATGAGAATTATGTATATAATTCAGGTTTATACAAAAGGCGATTTGCTCCTTACCGATCCCCATTGCATTATCTACATTCAATTATTTTTAGCACGTGAAAACTATTTATAAATTTTCTTTGTTTACGTTGAAGGCATCGCCATTCTTTTTGTTAGCCACCTTTCTCCCCTCCCCCAACGATAGATTTTACTGTTACACATTATAAGCATGTCATATGGTTAATCTAGTGTATGTTTATATATAGATATCTATATACTATTATTTTATTTTTTTTCATTGTTATAATTATTGTCTCAGTTGAATGCTAAGGTTTTCATACTGTTAGATCATGTGGGTCATTTCGAGTTTTCACTCAAATCACTAATTTACAAGGTATTCATTGGTCACTTACATCCTAACTTTAGCATAAGTCATGCCAATTTTTTCTGGCTAGAAAGCTCAGAAAACTGCTTTTGCTAATTGTTTCGCAGATCGGCTCTCTCTAGCTTTCTACTATATCTTTGGCTACTTATCTGAATCACAGTTCAGATGCTTAATATCAATCACATGCTTTGGAACCAGGAGAGCGGATAGTGCATATTATAGTGTTTCTGTAGTAGCTTTAAACTAGATTAGACACTGGGGTCTAACTGTAACATGTATAGTATGTCAGTACTTTGATAATGCACGTGTAATAACTCATGCGCACTGGCACTTCCGCCCAACTGTGTTACACATGTTATTTCTTGTAAACAATGTAGACTAACCATGCTGTATATTAAACGTAGTTCACTATAACTTGGTTCTCTCTTAATGGTATACTATGGGATATAAACATGGTGTCAGATGTTAAAACCCGATGTCAGACAACGAGGAAAACGAAAACATAAGTGAGCCGGAAGAAGAGATCATCCCAGAGGAACAAGCGATAGAACCACAAGCAGAACTAGCGATTGAAATGGCAGCCGTCCCACCATTGTTTAACATTCCTTTCCCGGGGAAACTGGACTTGGATGGAAATATATCAACAAACTGGAAAAAATTCAAGCGGACATGGGACAATTATGAAATCGCATCAGGTTTATCTACAAAAGATACAAAACTACGTACTGCAACATTGCTTACTTGCATTGGCCCAGAAGCAATGGATATTTTTGATGGACTAGCTTTCGAAAATGAAGAAGACAAGAAGGACATAGCAAAAGTGATCGAAAAGTTTGAAGCGTTTTGTATAGGCAAAACAAACGAAACATTTGAAAGATACACTTTCAACATATGTAATCAAAGCGAAGCCGAAAACATCGACACTTACGTCTCAAAGCTAAGAAAACTTGCAAAAACATGCAACTACCAGGATTTAATAGAAAGCCTCATCCGTGATAGAATTGTCTGTGGAATACGGGACAACACGGCAAGAAAAAGACTTTTGCAAGAAGACAAATTGACTTTGAATAAGTGCATAGATATTTGCCGTGCTTTAGAATCTACTTCAGCAAAAATGAAAACCATGACAGGAGCATCTAACAACTTGGATATAGGAGAAGACATTAAGGCGGTAAGAAGTAAATCATCTTTTAACAAGCATAAAACATTTACACAAAAGCAAAGCAAAAGAAACTGTTCCTACTGTGGAAAACAATGCACTAAAGGAAAATGTCCTGCATATGGAAAAAAGTGCGACAGTTGCGGCAAACTAAATCATTTCGCTTCCCAATACAGACAAAAAATGAAACCTAGAGGTAAAAAGTCAGATGTAAGGCAATTTAACACATTATCAACAGACGAGAGCGATAGCGAATATGAGATAATGGCTGTAGAAACAGACGATGTAAACGTAAACATGATACAGAATAAGATATTTGCAAGGATGCTATTAATAGATGAGAACAAAGAGGTTAAGTTTCAATTAGATAGCGGTGCGACTGCTAACCTAATTCCGAGATCTTATCTCATTCATTCACAAATTGAGAGTGGAAATGACAAGTTAACGATGTATAATCAGTCTACTATGAAATCGTATGGCACATGCATGCTGCGTGTAAAGAATCCAAAAACACACAAACGTTACAAGGTCAAGTTTATTGTTGTTGATGATAAATACACACCTCTACTAGGAGCAAAGGCCATTCAAGCTATGAATCTAATTAAGATACAATTTCAAAACATTATGGTATGCGATAACCAGAATGCAACAGGCATTGCGTCTATGGAAAGCATTATTTCTGAATACTCTGACGTATTTGAGGGAGAAGGAACATTTAAGGGAGCCTTAAAATTAGAAATTGATGAGTCCATACCTCCTGTTAAGTCTCCGTTAAGACGCATACCTATTGCACTTAAGCCGAAGTTAAAGACAGAACTTCAAAGACTGGAAAAACTAGGAGTTATTAAACCAGTTGATACACCAACAGATTGGGTATCCAGCCTTGTAATTGTCAAGAAACCTAGTGGGAAAATAAGACTATGCATTGACCCAAAGCCATTAAATAAAGCATTAAAGCGGTGTCATTATCCGTTGCCAATTATCGAAGATTTACTTCCAGAATTAAGCAAAGCTAAAGTATATTCCAAGTGTGATGTTAAAAATGGATTTTGGCATGTAAACCTAGCAGACGAGTCAAGCTTTTTAACTACTTTTGAAACACCGTTCGGAAGATACCGTTGGACAAAGATGCCATTTGGAATTTCGCCTGCCCCCGAATATTTCCAACAATTTTTGGAAAGAGAAATTGAAAATCTACCGGGAGTCCGAACCGTAGCTGATGATATTATTATTTATGGTGAAGGACAGACCATTGAAAATGCAACGCTCGATCACGATAGAAAACTCAAAGCATTATTGGACCGTTGCCGTGAACGAAATATCAAAATAAACAAAGACAAACTTGTTCTAAGAGCAACAGAAATGCCTTATATTGGACACTTACTGACAGCAGAAGGAGTTAAGCCAGATCCTGAAAAGATTGCTGCGATTGTAAATATGGAAAAACCGACAGACGTAAAAGGCGTGCAGAGACTATTAGGTATGATTAACTACCTAACAAAATTCCTTGAAAACTTAAGTGATATTTGCGAGCCGATAAGAAAACTTACGCACAAAGAAAACGCTTGGAACTGGACTTTTGAACACGACAAAGCATTTGAAATGATTAAAAAAGCAGTGACAAAAACACCCGTTCTCAAGTACTTTGACTCTAAATCCGAAACAACACTACAATGTGACGCTTCAGAAAAGGGACTAGGCGCTTCCCTAATGCAAGACAGTCAACCGATTGCTTACGCTAGCCGTGCTTTGACGAAAACTGAACAGAATTATGCACAAATAGAAAAAGAACTCTTGGCAGTTGTTTTCGGTATGGAGAAATTTCATCAATATACGTACGGACGCAAGGTGTACGTTGAAAGTGACCACAAACCGCTCGAAAGTTTGTACAAAAAACCTTTATATCACGCTCCTAAAAGGTTACAGAGAATGTTTCTCAGATTACAACGCTATGATATCGAACTAAAGTACAAGCAGGGTAAATATCTGTACATAGCCGATACATTATCCAGAGCATATTTGAGAAGCACCGATGGCAATGAATCAAAAACACAAGACGAAATACTCTTGGTGCGCTCCGACATAGAAGTCGAAGTTGAACAGATAAATATGACCGACTATTTGGCAATATCGGAAGAAAGACAAAAACTCATAGCACAGTCTACTCAACAAGACAAAACACTACAACAGCTTATCGAAACTATTGAAAATGGCTGGAATAGTTCTGAACACCCGAGTGAACTAGATCCATTCTATAATGTACGTGACGAACTTTCTGTACAAAACGGCATTATATTCAAAGGTGATCGATGTATAATACCAAATGCAATGAGAAACGAAATACTGAGCCAGATTCATACTCATATTGGCATTGAAGGATGTTTAAAACGTGCATGATAATGCGTATACTGGCCTAGAATGAATTCAGAATTGAGAGACTACATCAGTAAATGCGATGTGTGCCAGTCACTTGCTATGAAACAACCGAAAGAAACTTTAAAGTCACACGACGTGCCATCGAGACCGTGGGCTAAGATAGGAACCGATTTATTCACACTATCGGGAAATGACTATTTGATTACTGTAGATTATTACAGCAGTTTTTTCGAGGTGGATAGACTTTATGATACTTCGTCAAAGACAGTAATCAATAAACTTAAACAACATTTCGCTAGATGGGGAATCCCTGAAACAGTTATCTCAGACAATGGACCGCAATATTCGTCCGAACAATTTAAACAGTTCAGCAAGCAATGGGATTTTCAACATAAAACATCTAGTTCGGGACATGCACAATCTAATGGGAAAGTCGAAAACGCAGTGAAAACAGCAAAACGCCTAATGCGAAAAGCGAAAAAATCAAACAGTGACCCGTACATTGCGTTACTGAATTTTAGAAATACACCACAACAAGTGACAAAATACAGTCCGGTACAACAAATGATCAACAGAAGGACACGAACATTGCTACCAATGAAATCAGCATTATTTGAATCGAAAATTCCAGAAAATGTACGAAGCAACATCATGGATAATAAAAAACGTCAAGAAAAATATTACAATAGATCCGCAAGAGACTTAAACGAACTTAAACAAGGTGAAATTGTCAGATTAACACCACAAGATCGACAAAAAGAATGGGAAAAAGGAGTGATCAAGAATAAAAAATCCGAGAGATCGTATGAAGTCGAAAAGGAAAATGGACGTACCGTAAGACGTAACAGAAAATATTTGCGTAGAACTAATGAACAATTCAATCCGAAATGTCAAACGGAAGAAATTAACATTGATCCGAATGAACAAGAGATATCTCATGATGAAAACAAAAACAATAGTTCGGACCCTAAACATTCAGTCGTGCCCGATGTTGAAGAGAAATCTCAACCGTGTAGCCGTTATGGAAGACCAATTCAGAAACCAAGCTGGATGAAAGATTACGATTTAAAGTGACTTTTAACGGTTGAACATTGTAAATATTAGTTAGAGACTAGAAGTTAGTTTTAGTTAATTTAGTATTTGAACTTTAAATGACAGTGCCTTAGAAAAATCATTTTGATTCTAGAACATATACATGGAGAGTTAAATATAGCAGTTAAAGAATTTTATAATTTTGTTCAGTAATTATTTTGAGTTTAGATTTTTTGATAATTTGATATAAGCTTCAAGTTGAAAAATGAAAGGATGTAACATGTATAGTATGTCAGTACTTTGATAATGCACGTGTAATAACTCATGCGCACTGGCACTTCCGCCCAACTGTGTTACACATGTTATTTCTTGTAAACAATGTAAACTAACCATGCTGTATATTAAACGTAGTTCACTATAACTTGGTTCTCTCTTAATGGTATACTATGGGATATAAACACTAACCAGCGGATCTGACTACTGTAGTTTGCCTGAAACTACACTATTTCTATTTGCTGACCCAAAGCGTCAAGTGATCTTTACCCATCACTTAATTGGCGTCCGTCTTCCGTCTAATTTTTACAAAAATCCTCTCCTCTGAAACCACTTGGCCAAATTGAAACAAACTTGGCCTTAGTCATCCTTAGAGTTTCTAGTTTAGTTTTACTCTTACAAGAAGATTAAGGGTATATGTAAAATAGTCCACAACTCATATGTAATGGGACCATATATATATATATATATATATATATATATATACATATATTATCATGATTACCCTTCCGGGGCAACTGATGAAACGCCCGTTTTTATTACCTCAACTGACCCAAAGGGTCAAGTGATCTTTACCCATCACTTGGCGTCCGTCTTCCGTCTAACTTTTACAAAAATATTCTCCTCTGAAACCACTTGGCCAAATTGAACCAAACTTGGCCTTAGTCATCCTTAGGGTTTGCATTTTATTTTTACTCTTACAAGAAGATTAAGGGTATATGTTAAATAATCCACAACTCAAATATAATGGGACCATATTGGTCATATATCGGTTATTGTGACTGCAGGAAAAAATTGTAATATAGATCATAGATTTGTGTTGACTGGTTGCTGTTCAATTAATAATACATTTTAAAAATGCCCTTAAGACGAGTGAGATAAGGCTGGGTCTAAGAAACGCGTGTCAATATTTTAAATAGCACACCAAAAAGTATCTTTACTGATTTTTGAGTTTAAATTAATATTTTATCGGATTTTTCTTTCAAGCATGAGGTTTGGTGAAGTTATCCTGCTAGCACCCAAACACATTATTGTTTTTTTTCTTACATTTTCAACCCCGTTCGACGAAATTAGTCCATTAAACAATAAATATTCTTGCTTAACATTTCAAGACCTATCCATTGCGCCCGTGTTCAATGCCCATGTTATCTCGAGTAACGTTGTTAAGTATCACAAATGGATTCAGATTACGCATCTCTATACCAGAGATGTATTTTTAACTGCCATCTTCATACCTTTCTTGTATTGAAGACTTTTTTCTATTAAAAAAATATGACTTCGAGATTACGAATAAAAAAAACCGTGATCACGGATTAAAACCTTATCACTTATTTTGTAACTCGTTATCACGGATTTAATTCGTGATGACGAATCTGGGGAATTAGTTACCACAGATCTTTGAAATGCAAGAACACGAATTATTGTGTTATGACAGATCATATTATTCGTTATTGGTAATGGGTAAAATTTTTAAAAACGAAATGTATTTTTTCCCTTTGTTTATTTTTTTATTTTTTAAATATATCTAAAACGAAAGCTGAAAATACTTTGGTTATTAATTTTTTTTTTCGTTTGTGATTTCTCAAAACGAGAAGCAAATGGAGTCAAATATACACGGACCCGTAAGTATCACGAATCTACAAATCTTGCTCCAATTATTACTTTTGTTATCATTTAGGATGAGGGTAACAGTATTTCATTGTGATTGCGATGTGCGTTTTGTATGTCAGAGCTTTGGAAAAGAAGTGCGATTGTCATAATTTAAGCACGAAACTCCTTGAAAATGTGAAATACCTTTTTAGCTGGGAATATTAATTATTTTCACAATATTCTTCGTCTGTATAACAATAAACTCATCATTGATACCAGGACTAAATTTTATATATACGCCAGACGAGCGTTTCGTCTACAAAAGACTCATCAGTGACGCTCGAATCCAAAAAAGTTAAAAAAGCCAAATAAAGTACGAAGTACAAATGATTCAAAATAATTTGTTTCGTTATAATAAAAGATAGAAACTACAAAATGAAGCACTATTGAAATATTTGCTGCATAAATTGCCAACAATGTGAGCAATTCTTTACACAGGAGTGTACAAATTCTATCTAAATTTAGCCTCAGGTGGGCCTCTTTTTTTCGTAAATAGACAATTTTAACACTGAAAATGCTTTTAGTATGACCAAATATTGTCTTACTCCATAAACATTACAAACTTAACCAGACAATTTCCTATTTTAAAATATTATGCCTAGAGAAATACCCAAGTTATACATTTAGGGAATTTAACACAGCAAAAAAGGAAAATATATGGTTAAAAATATTTGTGGCGACTTGAATTCTGGGATTTCCAATTGAATTAATCATTGCGAAAGGTGAACACAAATACAAAAGAACAATAGTTTGGTGCAGTTTATACAATATAGCTAATATTGAAATCCTAGAATAAAGTTTTATATCAGTACCCATCAATTTGACTTATAATGATGACTCAGCACTTTTCTCAACACAGTACTGTTCTCAGTTAAAAATTTGTATTCTTTGTGATAAAAATCAAATGTACTTATCAAATGTTTCACAATAGTATAATATGACTGAAGTCTAATTAATTTTGATTTCCCTTGCTATCTTGAGTATAGGGAAAACGGTACTATTTATTCTGCCATAGGCGACTATACTAACATTTTCTAATTTTACCACTTTTTATAATAAAAACCTGGATAAAACAGTTATGTGTGGTGTTAGTACTTTATTACTCTATTTTAAAAATTGAAGCCAAATAGTATCATGACCAATTTCCAACGGAGCTTGTTTATGTTATCCATGCCCACCGTCATTTTGCAGCAAATTTATAAAATTTTGATAGCCTTTTCGAATAATTCTCTAGAAAGTATTTCAATAGGTTTTAAAATTTATATTTTAAATATAAACACTGCAGTTATTCATAGATAAATAAAAAAATATATTGTACCCTTTAATACATTCAATCACGGCGCTCCTAAGTTGACTTCCTTCACCTGTCTTGGGTACACAAAAGGCCAACCTAATGCTGGGAAAATGTAATAGTACCGTTTTCCCTTAAAGGTCTTTTTATTTAAAAGAAAAATCAACGACGGACATTCGAGTAAATTCCGCATTGATTCATCTAGCCCATTGAACTCTTGCACTCATGACCATTTAGCATCGTTGTTTCAAGGGCGAACTTTAACTTTTTTTCAAGATGATCGAATATGAAAAAGTCTTTTTTTTTACACCAGATCTAGAGGTATTCCAAGTTTCCAAGTAAGCGAACGGTTTTTTTCCGTCTCCCCCAAACTGATTTTCTTTTATCTTGCGACGAAAATAAGCCATCATTATTTCAGATTCTTTGGAATTTTATCATATATTACTCCTTAAAAAAACCTTATGCATTTACTCTCTCTGAATTTTTACCAATCTCAAATTATAGAACGTATTTGTGCAATCATGCACATATGATTCAGCACATTATCCATGTCTATGGACAGTTTTGATATTTTCACTATTACGGATAGAATTGGTGGAGAGTGTTCTTATAGCACAGATCCTTGTTTTTATATTAAAAAATATCTTGACACGGACGTTTTAATTCTTATTTTGTTTGCTTGGTGAAAGTAATAGTTATTGTTTAAAACCACAGATCATTTGAATCGTTCAGGGTTAAAAAAAAATTAAAACAAAAAATTAAAACGTTCATATTTTTTGTACGAACATGAACATCAGCTATGTACTTATGCGTACCTCTAATAAGTTAATGCGTGTCTCTATCACATGCTATTGCATGATATTATTTCTCATAGAAAATGTAACATGGCGGCATTCGAAGTTCTTAATGATATTCGCTACTCTGTTTCAAAATAACAAGTGTTTTAAAAAGTCTATTATAAATTAATAATATACAAATAACAGAACTAGAAAGCAGAAAAATATGAAGGGACAGGGTTCATGTTTTCATGAATTAAACCTTTGAAAATTTGGTGGGAAATGATGCTCTCTTGATTTTTCATACATTTGTTATATGCACCTTCTTTCTTTCAAAAAATATGAAAAATAACAAGGATTTTATAAGATTTTCAAATATTGCTTTTTAAACTATGTGTAATAAAATCATGAAAAGAAAAGTGAGTTAATTATAGACAATTAAAATCAAGCATCCACCGGGAATGGTTGATTCACATCTATGTTAACCACCTCCGTGATCTGTGCTAAAATTTAGACGAATTAAAGTTATTATTAGAAGTTCCAATGTTTTGTATTTCTAACAGTACATGTACTTCACCAAGTCCCAAGCATGCATCAACGCTTTACTATGCTTGAAAGTGAAACGTAGACAACTATTCTGCATTTTTGTAGATTAATAATATATGTAATTAGTACAAAATTACAAGTGAAATACTTTAGAGTAGAGACAAATAGTATAGTTCAACGTCCTTGGGGGACTAATAAAGGACGAAATCGTTTCTAAAAACTAATTTTACTGCTCTCAATATATTTGTGTGTGACTACCTTAACATGCGGTGGTAAAGAGAAAGAGAGAAAAAGCATGCTAATGAAATGTGATACATAGGATATAGACGATTATACTATTTACAAACATCATCCCGGAGCACCCCTGTGATTCCGTATGATACGTACTGAACTACGTTTCCAACAACCATATAAAAATCAAGTATATAACAATAGGCTTTAGATTTCTATAGTGTGTTTTGCGTACATGTACTTGGTGTTTGTCTTTTGGTCGTTTTTAGTCTTTTATTTTGCGATGGCAATTCAGTCGCCTCTCTTTTATCTGTTAATATACCGTTTCCTTCGAAATCTTGTACATAAGACAGTGTTTCTCATTAAATATTATATTGAAATATCGTGAATAGCGTAGACCTGAAAGTTTTAAAAATCTCATATTTAAACTGAGAAAAGTTATGAAATCTTTCAGCAAAAAAAAAAACAGGCATATTTTCATTCTCAATTTCATGATTTAGTCAAAAGTGTTTTTCTTTTTCTTCGATGGTCAGTTGATTTTCAATACGTTCTTGTCTCTCATAAATACTGTTCATGTGGTGACTTAAGTATACTAATAGATATATATGACTTACCCAAGAGTGTCGCTGAGTACTTTTAGGTGGAGAGTTACACAGGTCTGTGTACAACACCGAATTCCAGGCTCCTACCTACGACCAGGGAACACGTCTGTCAGCTTGGCCTTCTATATTAACTCTAAGGGAAACCCCGACCATTCGGAACTCTCTTGACTAATGCATATCGTGTTTGATTGTACCTAACAGGCGTACTCCACATTCCTCTCCCTTCTGTTTGATAGGATTCTGTTATCGTATAAGTTTTCAGAATTAAGAGTTGTCTAAAGATCTTCTGCAAATCCAAGACAGATATTATCTAACATCAAAAGTCTTAGGTTAACTAAAGCCGTTATTAAAACATGAGCACACAAACATATATACAGGTACGCACACGTGACAAATGTTTTTATCCCACACATATAAAGAACACATAAAAGTTAAAGGAATATCTACTAAACAAAGCTTTATACAGTTTTAACATCACATAAATCCATGAACTAATACTTTATGTTATACAACTTCAGCGCGTTTGAAGTTGTAACACTGGCCATCTCCATGAGAGATACATTAAATAAGTTGGCCAATTTTTGCTCTTCCTCCTTTGTTACTTAGGTAAGGCGCATCTGTCTCAATAATACTATCGTTGATATTCATGTTACATACTGTCGATCTTATATCAGGATATTTCTCTTCCATCAACAAACTAGAGGCTCTAAAGAGCCTGTGTCGCTCACCTTGGTCTATGTGCATATTAAACAAAGGACACAAATGGATTCATGACAAAATTGTATTTTGGTGATGGTGATGTGTTTGAAGTTCTTACTTTACTGAACGATTTTGCTTCTTACAATTATATCTATAATGAACTTTGCCCATTAGTAACAGAGAACTATATTTGGTAAAAATTTACATAAATTTACCAAATTAATGAAAATTGTTAAAAATTGACTATAAAGGACAATAACTTCTTAAGGGGTCAATTGACCATTTAGGTCATGTTGACTTATTTGTAGATCTTACTTTGCTGAACATTATTGCTGTTTACAGTTTATCGCTATCTATAATAGTATTCAAGATAACCAAAAACGGCAAAATTTCTTTAAAAATTACCGATTGGAGGGCAGCAACCCAACAACCAGTTGTCCAATTCATCTGAAAAATTCAGGGCAGATAGATCTTGACCTGATAAACATTTTTATCCCATGTCAGATTTCCTCGAAATGCTTTGGTTTTTGAGTTATAAGCCAAAAACTGCATTTTACCCCTATGTTCTATTTTTAGCGGTGGCGGCCATCTTGGTTGGTTGACCAGGTCACGCCACACATTTTTTAAACTAGATACCCCAAAGATGATTGTGGCCAAGTTTGGATTAATTTGGCCCAGTAGTTTCAGAGGAGAAGATTTTTGTAAAAGATAACTTTAATTTACGAAAAATGGTTAAAAATTGACTATAAAGGGCAATAACTCCTAAACGGGTCAACTGATCATTTTGGTCATGTTGACTTATTTGTAGATCTTACTTTGCTGAACATTATTGCTGTTTACAGTTTATCTCTATCTATAATATTATTCAAGATAATAACCAAAAACAGCAAAATTTCCTCAAAATTACCAATTCAGGGGCAGCAACCCAACAACCGATTGACCGATTCATCTGAAAATTTCAGGGCAGATAGATCTTGACCTGATAAACATTTTTATCCCTGTCAGATTTCCTCAAAATGCTTTGGTTTTTGAGTTATAAGCCAAAAACTGCATTTTACCCCTATGTTCTATTTTTAGCGGTTGCGGCCATCTTGGTTGGTTGACCAGGTCACGCCACACATTTTTTAAACTAGATACCCCAAAGATGATTGTGGCCAAGTTTGGATCAATTTGGCCCAGTAGTTTCAGAGGAGAAGATTTTTGTAAAAGATTACTTTAATTTACGAAAAATGGTTAAAAATTGACTATAAAGGGCAATAACTCCTAAACGGGTCAACTGACCATTTTGGTCATGTTGACTTATTTGTAGATCTTACTTTGTTGAACATTATTGTTGTTTACAGTTTATCTCTATCTATAATATTATTCAAGATAATAACCAAAAACAGCAAAATTTCCTCAAAATTACCAATTCAGGGGCAGCAACCCAACAACCGATTGACCGATTCATCTGAAAATTTCAGGGCAGATAGATCTTGACCTGATAAACATTTTTATCCCTGTCAGATTTCCT
Source organism: Mytilus galloprovincialis (assembly GCF_965363235.1). NCBI lineage: Eukaryota > Metazoa > Mollusca > Bivalvia > Mytilida > Mytilidae > Mytilus > Mytilus galloprovincialis. Next base: position 96,388,081 of record NC_134842.1, read on the forward strand.
CAAAATGCTTTGGTTTTTGAGTTATAAGCCAAAAACTGCATTTTACCCCTTTGTTCTATTTTTAGCCGTGGCGGCCATTTTGGTTGGTTGACCAGGTCATGCCACACATTTTTTAAACTAGATACCCCAAAGATGATTGTGGCCAAGTTTGGATTAATTTGGCCCAGTAGTTTCAGAGGAGAAGATTTTTGTAAAAGATTACTTTAATTAACGGAAAATGGTTAGAAATTGACTATAAAGGGCAATAACTCCTAAACGGGTCAACTGACCATTTTGGTCATGTTGACTTATTTGTAGATCTTACTTTGCTGAACATTATTGCTGTTTACAGTTTATCTCTATCTATAATAATATTCAAGATAATAACCAAAAACAGCAAAATTTCCTCAAAATTACCAATTCAGGGGCAGCAACCCAACAACCGATTGACCGATTCATCTGAAAATTTCAGGGCAGATACATCTTGACCTGATAAACATTTTTATCCTGTCAGATTTGCTCTAAATGCTTTGGTTTTTGAGTTATAAGCCAAAAACTGCATTTTACCCCTATGTTCTATTTTTAGCCGTGGCGGCCATCTTGGTTGGTTGACCGGGTCACGCCACACATTTTTTAAACTAGATACCCCAATGATGATTGTGGTCAAGTTTGGTTTGATTTGGCCCAGTAGTTTCAGAGGAGAAGATTTTTGTAAAAGTTAACGACGACGGACGACGGACGACGACGACGGACGCCGGACGCAAAGTGATGGGAATAGCTCACTTGGCCCTTCGGGCCAGGTGAGCTAAAAAGGGGAAATCCCAAATTTACATTTCGGAAAGTAACTTTTCCATTTCCTATACATACCGATGTTACCCACGAAACAATGTCAATGTATATGATGGTCCTATTCCAACACTTTCCTCATAACTCCTAAGCATTTGTCGTCTGTACTATCTTCTCCAGACGATCCCCTACAGTGGATGACTACTGGCAGCTGTTTTACCTTAGCCAACTGTAGCTGGTTATCCAGAACCTCCATTTGCCTACTAATATCCCTCTCCGATGCTTGTTGAGCGTCTAACCCACATTCCCTAATTGCGCATACCTTCTTAGCTTCGAGGTCCGACAACCAGCTTTCAATCTGTTGTTTTGTTTCCCTTGATACCATCCTTGGTAGTATACCAAAAGTGAACTGCAATCTGTTATCTTTTCTCAGCTGATGTCGGTCTTTGCTTGATGGCCAATTACGCGGAAAGCAGTAGTTTTAAATCAAGAACTGAATTTCCACGTGTCTGTCTGTTTCATCCCATGTTAATGACGGTAGACCAGAATGTCTGGTCTCTTTTAAATATAAATCCAGATGAAAATGGCTATCTTCAAGTGAGACTAAATGTTTTGTTTTTTAAGTAGGATGCAATTCTAGTTTCTTTTGGAAAGTGACTGAATTTTCTCCCGATTCTGTATGGGCTATCAGAATTGCTAGAATTTTCCAATGAAGTAATGAATGGGTATCTGTAGGTGGGTAGGCTGAATGTAAAAGATGCGACGGCTTGTAGATGTTTATCTCATTAAATAGCTTTAATAACGGCATATCTGACCAATGATGTACCCCGCCGGAACAAATTGAAAAATCTGGATGCTTTTGAACAAATTTGATTAAACCTTCAAATTTAACTGGTATACGTTTAGCAATGTCATCCCATAAACCGTTCATTAGGTATGTCCATCTTTTTCCATGCTGTAAAGTATCAAATTTATGTGGTTCCTCCTGGCGGCTGTGTATGTTTACCATATGATCCTGTACCAACTTTTCTTGTGCCAACTGTAGTTTACAGGTCCAGCATGCTGTGAGTGGCGAGGTATACCAAGGGAGATTGGAACAAATAACATGCCTCATAATATTACTAAATCTGCATGTGCAAACTGGACAAGACTGCGCTTTACTCTTACGTTTGGAACTGCCTCTAATTGTCGAACGAGGTTCCGGAATTTCACCCTCTTTTGGTGCATAGTCTTGTTCAAAATCGTCCATTATCTATAATAGACTATATAGAAAGATAAATATGCATATATATTATATATTGAATCTATACGTAAACATAGAAACGCAAACAAACGCACACAAAAAGACTACTGAATAGTTCGTCAGAAAAAAATCAAATCAAACCGTATACAATACCAGACAAACATATAGGACAGATAGGATGCACAAAAACAATACAAATAAACATGACAAAATATACATGACGAATACGTATACTGCAATATTTATTGAATAACACAGTATAATTACAAAACACAAAACATCACTATACATATATACAAATAAAACAACATCTTGTCTGTACGTTATTCAACATAGTCGCACAAATAAGCGGGCTTCTTAATTTTCCGCTTTGTTCTTGACCCTATTGTTGAATAGTCTTGTATATTAACATCCCTGTCATCGTTGTCAAAATCGTAGATTACTGTATCATCCATTTCCGGAATAATATCAATATCATTCAAATTGTTAACGATGATTCTGTGGCCATCTTCCGACATATTTTGGAGATAAAGCGAGTCTCTTAATCGATAAGCAAAATTCGCTGCAGTGTCATCACGGTACATCGGAACATCCGATGTTTCAACTGCAGTATCACGGTACATCGGAACATCCGATGTTTCTACTGATGCGTCACGGTACATCGGAATTTCCGATGTGATAAGACTCGACTCATCAAATAATGGCTCCAGATTCATATCTGTCTCTGTATCTTCTGGGGTTGTTGTATCTGTTTCTTGAACCTGTTTACATAGGTCAGATCTTTTCCGTTGTAGCCATACCGGAAGTTCAGCGTCCGTACATATTTTTAATCGACCATGGTGTACGAACCAGTCTTTCTTTCTGTCGCTTATTTGAAACAAAAGAGGATTTATCACTTTAGTGACCATATAGGGTCCTTTCCATGGAGATTTCAGTTTTTTGGATTGTCCGATTTTAGTAACTGAATCACGTTTGTAACCAGCGTCCCCTTTGTAAATTTTGCCATAAGATCCTAATCTCTCTTTTGTCGTTGCTGTGCTGATTTAAGATAATCGCTAGCAATATCATGTATCAAATTCAGCATAATAATCAGATCTTATATGTATTCTACAGTCTCTTTTTCACGTTGGTTTACAGCCAAAAGTCCAAAAGATAAATCAATAGGTTGATTAACCTCTCTACCAAACATTAAAAAGTTTGCTCGGTGTTGCTCTGATTGCCCCTGCAAGCAGTTACAAATATTTGTCCCATTTATTCTGCTGTTTCTTAATAAAGCATCTGATAGCCTGTAAAATTATGCTATTGTACCTTTCGATTTGTCCGTTAGAGGAAGGGTGGTATGGTGTTGTCCTGGTCTTTTTTATTTGTATCACATAGTTTTCTGATCATAACGCCATCCATGTTTTTTCCTTGGACAACCAAACTTAGAGATAAATCCATCAACCAGGGCTCTCGCTACAGTATCTGCAGTTTGATTTGGCAAGGGATAACACTCAATCCACTTGGTAAATTGATCAATTACCATTAATATATACTTGTTCTTTTGTTCTGTCAGTGGTAAAGGACCAAGTATATCCATATGTACTCTTTCTAATGGTATTCCAGAGTGACATTGGCCTAGCTTTGCCCTAGAATGTTCTCTTACTCTCTTGTTTTTGTTGCATATGCCACATGATTTTGCATATCTCTTGGAATCAGTTGACATTCCATGCCAAAGAGCGTACTGTTTCAGCTTCATTAATTTTTTAGTCTGTCCCATATGACCCGACAACGGCAAATTATGGCACAACTCTAATACCTGCCTTCTCATATTTTTTGGAACCACCAACAACATCCTTGGTTTAACAGGGTCTTCCTATTCATAATAAAGCACCTCGTTTACCATTCTCAATTGGGTGCGGCCGGTCCAAACATGTCTAACTGCTGAACTGCTTAATTGAAGTTCTACGATGGTAGGTTGGTGATTTTTTTCAAAACATTCAATGAGGCATTTTAAATCTTTATCTCTTTTCTGTTCCTCACTGATTTCCTTTGAAGTATGACCCTCTATCCAATTACATCCTCCATCTTCGGGCGATATCCGTCTGAATGCTATAGTCTGCGCATAGTCAACTTCTTCTTCAAACATTTTCCATTGACTCCTGGCCCTTGTGCAAAAATCACATCCGCCGCAAGGAAGCTGGTTCAATTCAATGATGGGTTGATATTCAGAACAGGCTGGTAGTGTGTCAGATATTCTTGATAGTCCATCGGCGTTCGTGTGTTGTTTACCAGCTCGATGTTGTATTACCATTTGATATTGTGCAAGTTCCTCAATCCAACGTGCTAGTTGTCCCTCTATGTTTTTGAAGTTCAATAGCCAAATAAGGCTATTTGGGTCCGTCCTATCAATAAAGGGTTTACCAGGAAGATAGTGTCTGTACTGTCGGGTGAATGCAATAATAGCAAGAAGTTCTTTTCTCGTTGTACAGTATTTACGTTGAGCAGGTGCAAGTACCTTGCTTGCAAAACTTAGAGTTTTCTCTTCTCCGTCTTGCACTTGACTAAGTTCAGCACCTATTGTATCATCAGAAGCGTCTTTATCTAATATGTATGTACCATGTGAGCTAGGGTAGTGTAATATGACAGCGTCAATTAAACATTTCTTCAATGTGTCAAATGCTCGTTCATGGTACCTTTCTTGCCAAATAAAAAGTTCTTACAGTCTTACAACCTCATAAAGGGGTAGTGCTATACTTGAATATTTAGGTATGTGATCCCGATGATAATTCATAAAACCTAAATAGGACTCTACATGTTTGTTATTCTTTGGAATGGGCCAATTTCTAACGACTTCAACATTTTCTGGATTGACTTTTACCCCTTCAGCACTGACAAGAGTTTGATACCTGTATAACATTCTACTCCAACATATGTTTAAGATGCTCTTCTTCTTCTTTTTCAAAGTGGAGTGGCGTTCTACGAAGCTTTTGTCTAATTGGTTTTGCATCTCCTGTATCTATTCTGTGCTTCACATCTCCATTAAACAAACCTATTTCAAAGTCATCTTTGGAAAAAACATCTTGATATTCTAACAACAAATTTCTAACTCTAACTGCTTCACATTCGTTAATTTTTCGTATGGACCGTTCGTACAGGTCAGTTAAATGGTCTGTCAGTTGTTTGCTTCCCGTGTGTGTTGTATTTACCTTTCTGATCTTTGCTTAAGATTTTTCACATCTTTCTTCACCAAATAGCATCTGTACTTCAATTCCTGATCCAAATAACTGTTTTTTCTTTATAGTTGCCTCTTTGTCTGTTTGATTCCTAACTAAGAGATACATGTCTGCCTCTGGTTTACACAAGGAGTTTGGTGATGAAACTTTTCCAAGATTTGGTGATGGTTGTATTACAATATCGCCTTCTGGTTTGGTGTCAAGTTTCACTTGGATGCATTGTGAACTGTATGGTGGTAAAACAGTCGTTTCCGCTACTACTGCTTTATACACTTTAACGTCCCCTATTTCAGTACTTGACATATCTGTCGCCGATATTATTTCTTTATTCAATGTTATTGTATATTGTCCATGGTCAACAATAACTCTGTTTGTTTCTAAGAAATCCAAACCAATAATTAACTCATCTTCTATATCTGCTACTAGCATGTTACTTTCTATCTTTGATCTACCTATTTGTAGAACGACCTTTTCTGCAACTTATGCTTGAATTGTTCCTGCTGTACTGATACCTTTAACAACAACAGTATCCGATAGCTTTTGCTTAGTTTGTAGTATTCTAAATAGCTCTGTATTAAGTATTGACACTTGAGCACCACTATCAATTACTCCATGACTCTTAAAACCATTTATAAGTACTGGAATATACATAGTATTTGCCTCAATCTGCGCCTTTCCTTGATACATGTATATTTCTCTGAGCGTCACAGGTGCTGGTTGGCCAGTATCTGATTTATGAACTGAAGATCGGCCTACATCTTCAGTCCGTTCCAGTTTAACTGTCTTCTTGGTGATGGTGAACTTGACCGATTCCCATCAGGTGAGTTGCTTCTACTTCTACTTCTACAATCTCTTGTATAATGTCCTGGTTTACCACATCTACAGCAGTTTGTGTCTCTGTTGCCGCCTCCCATGTTGTTCACAGGTGAATTTGGGAACTGTCGAGGTGGTGACTTTGACTTGTTGCTGGTCAGCAGTTTCCAGATATCTTTAACCATTGTTCTGGTCTCTTCTTACCCTTCTTCTATCTTTTTCAGTCGTTGGTCCAAATTAACAATGAATTGGTTATTCTCCCGATCAGCAAATTATGCAAAGGTCTGATTTTGCTGGAATTTCTTCTTTGTCGTCATCAAATGTGACCCTTTTCATCTTGACTCTTTTAGAACAAAGGATAGTTCTTTGGTTAGTTATGGCACTTTTCACATACCGCATTGACTCATCTAATGTAGTGGGATTCTTGTTCATTGCTGTGAGGGCTGCCTTTTTGTCTAGACATCCTTTCATCTATGGCTACAATTTCTATAAATGCGTCTGGTGTATCAGGATACCCATCTGTTGCCATTTCTTGTGTTCTTTCTGTGTATTCTTCAAGTGTCTCATCTTGGTCCTGTTTCAAGTCCTGCAACTGTCTCCTTATTATATGAGGTAGATCCCGTCTTCCAAAACTTTCATTCAACTTGTTGCAGAGTTTATCATAATCTTCCTGTACTCCTTTGGCTTTCACGCTGTAGAATTTCAGTGCCTTATCCCTCAAACATTCTATCAATTTAGCAAGCCTGTGTGGTGGTGTCCATTTGTATCTGTTGGCAATGTGACTAAACTGTAGGAAATAAGTTCGCCAATCTGTTTTTCCATCATAAGTTGCCCATCTTTGGAGCAGATGGTCCTTCAACTCTCTTTTCACTCCTGTCCTGTAAATTACCTTTTGGAGTATATCCAGGGCTTGACTTCAATGCAGTTATTAATGGTTTTCTGTCCTCTTGTTTACTGTAAATTCCGGACGGAAATAACTTCTCAATCCTCTCAGTGGTGAGTCTCATTTCATCTGCTTGTTTCATTTTGTTGTCTTTAATCCTGATTTCTTCACGCATTTCATTTTCTTTTTTCTCAAAGTCTACTGACAGTGCGTCTGTATTTTCTTTATGGTCATGTTCCATTTGCTCAATGCATTTCTGAAACTTTGCATTTTGTTCAGTAAATCTTTTTTCAAACTCATCTTGCATAGTTTGCATTTGATGTTGCATTTCTTGTAGTGCTACTTGCTTTTATTGCATTCGTTGTTTTATTATGGCATTTATGCCACTCATTTGCTCCTCTAATTCACGAACTCTTTGCTTTGGATCTATGTCTTTTTTGGTAAGTTCCAGTGGTTCCACAACAATTGCTCCTTCGTAAACCAAAGGGTCCCATATGGTGTTAGGAATACCTTCAAGTAATTTCAAATCTTCTATGGTAAGTTGTCCTCTCTCCTTTCTAGCAGCTGTAATGACCCTAGCTCTCTTTGTGCCAATACTTTTAATACTTTTGAGTTCTTGAACTGTAGCAGTGTTGATATTTACTGGCTGTGACATTTTGTAGTATTCTGTTGTGCAGACACCAAAATATATATACGCAAAAATTCACGATCCAAAAAATATGCGATTTCTCAAAATCTCAAAATCAAAAAGTACACGAGTGAAGATAATGTCACGTAATGATCAAAATAAGTCAATGCGCAAAAATCGTATACGCTATCTCAAAATGCTGAAGTACGTGCTACGAATCAAAATGTCGCGTAATATTCAAAATAATATCACGACAAAATAATTTCACAAAAGTGCGGGGAAAAAAGGGGTCAAGGAAATAGAATATGTCCATACGCAACATCAGAACATATGATGTACCCTTACAGGGAATATATAAAGGTAAAGGATATAATTACTATATTAAAACGGAAACATCAGAACATCTGATGTATCTTATCAAACTATAGTAACTGGGGAAAAAAGGGGGAGGGGTCTCAATGTCACTGGACTACTGAAAACAACAAAAAATGTATTAAATATAATATATATGAGTTCTACACACAGTAAAAAGTGAATAATACTTCTTACTTTTATCATATATCTCTTTAAATAAAAGAGAAAACAAGTTTTTCCCTTTTCTAAAATTTGAAAAATTTGCCGCCAGATAATGTAAACAAACAGTGAGTTCGTCAAACAACATGAACAACTTCTGACACCAATTGTGGTGACTTAAGTATACTAATATATATATATATGACTTACACAAGAGTGTCGCTGAGTACTCTTAGGTTGAGAGTTACACGGGTCTGTGTACAGCACCTAATTCAAGGCTCCTACGATCAGGGAACATGTCTGTTAACTTGGCCGTCTATATTAACTCTAAGGGAAACCCCGACCATTCGGAACTCTCTTGACTAATGCATATCGTGTTTGATTGTACCTAACCGGCGTACTCCACATTCATTTCAATTCTTCGCTACTTTGAATTAATAAACTTGTTAGAAATGATGTTTCTCTCTTTTCCTCATGAGTGTAGTATCAAATAAACATTTTTGACAACCTTACATAGCTTTCCATAGTAAACGCACTTTCTGAACAAAATGCTTTTAGAGTTTTTTTTTATTTTTCTGTTCTGAGTAAGCGGTCATGATGCACTGAAGTGTGTATATTTCATTTTCTTTTCTGATGAGTAGGAAGTTCGTGGTTGGTGTTGCATATCCTAATTATCGAGCTCTATACTATTGGTACTATTATTGTTTTAATGTATTATTGTAATACAAAAAGCAGAATCCATCATTAGCAGACTTTTGTTCATGCCATGCAAGTAAAATATATTGTACATAACAACCAGTATTGAATGACAATGATGCAATACACACATGGGAACCTTTAAAAATCTATAGTACGCTGCATAAAGGGATAAGGCTTCTACAAAATAAGTGCAAGTAAATATGACTACTTAAAATACGTTTAATTCATTTAACTACCAAATTGGAAGCAGTGTAATGTATAAAGCAAAACAAATTCCTGTGGTAAACTTAGGCCGTGTCACACCAAACGCCATGTACAGTAAACATGTTTACAATTAGTTTAATGTAATGTACACTGGTTTCACATTAAATTTGCTCACATCTATACACCTTGTTTAATTACCTGTACGTACGATTTGTTCACACTTGTTAACTATATGTCATTTAAATGTTCATCACCTAGAACCGAATGCAAAAAATAATCGTATCCCAAATTTCATAAAAAAAATATTCTGATACTAAAGATGTCTCGATTACGCATTGGAAAACATAGGCTGCAGGAGCGTGCTAACAGACTCCAGGGAGTATTTGGAAATGGGAAGGGTGTTGCTTTTTTGTCTAGGTGGGAATCGGAATATTCAAGACTCTTTACCAGCGTGATCCAGCAAGCTGACTCTGAATTTATTGCGCAATTACAGCAATTAAACGAACAATTAGAGCATGAATACGGAACTCTCAATCCTTCTACCGAAACAATTGATACGGATTTACAAAAGAGGGACGAAAGATACCAGAGGGACAGTCAAACTCATAAATCGAAAATAAACTGACAACACCATGGCTAAAAATGAAAAGAACAAACAGACAAACAATAGTAACCATGACACAACATAGAAAACTAAAGATTAAACAACACGAACCCCACTAAAAACTAGGGGTGATCTCAGGTGCTCCGGAAGGGTGAGCAGATCCTGCTCTACATGTGGCACCCATCGTGTTGCTTACAAGATAACAAATCCGGTAAATAGTCTAATTCGGTAGGTCACATTCATGAAAGGGAAGGGGATTGTAGTTACGACGTAAGGAACATATCCGATATTATTTGTGAAACGGTTATTCCATAATATATTTGTTAAACGGTTATTCCATAACGGTCAACAGCTGTCCCGTGATGGCGTCCGTAAAATTTACGAAGTGATGATTTCAACTTCACCATTTGGAACTCTTGATTAAATAGCTTCCTTGTGAGCAACAATCCTCTATCAAGGAACTCATGATAGGAAATGCAAGCACGGGAATATCGTATCAATTGGGAAATACATGAACACATAAACCAGCCGATCTCATTGAAAAAACATAACGTGCATTGCAAAGTTTAAAGAATGGCAAAGCAGTTGGAATCGACAACATCCACAATGAAATTTTATAAAAAGTAACAATTTGACTTCAGTTCATTATATAACGTTTGCTTTTTACATGGTGTAGTACCTGATATGTGGTGTCAAAGCATTAATTGTCCGATATTAAAGAACGGAAAGGATTATCGTGACCCGTTGGGATATAGAGTCATAAGTCTAATGTCAACTGTGGCTTAAGTTTTTAGTCAAATAATGAATGAAAGACTTGTAAGATATCTCGAAAACAACAATTTACTGAGCAAAGTGGATTTAGGCGTCTAAGGTCATGTCTTGATTATATTTATTCGTTGTGCACAATTCTGAAAATAGAAATCTGATGAATTTGGATACATTCATATGTTTTGTCGACTTAAGCAAAGCGGTCGACTAGGCCAATCACACTACCTTGTGGAATAAACTTTTAAGTTCAGGACTATCTGGGATTTTTTTTCAAAACGATCAGATGTCTTAATTTAAAACTTAAAGTTGCTGTCCGAGTATCCCCTTGTATACTCACGGAATGGTTCTCAATAGATTCTGGTGTACGTCAAGGTAATAACCTCGCTTCGACACTTTTTGCTTTATTCATAGACAGCCTGTAGTGCCAGAAATTAACAGTCTATCGTATGGAGTTCCAATTGGAAATGATATGGTCAGTTGCTTACTATATGCAGATGATATTGTGTTTATATCTGAAAGTGCTCACGGTTTACAAACTCAGATGGATACTTTACATGAATGGACAAAGTTAAACTGTTTACAGGTCAATATTGATAAAACGAAGATCATTTGATATTCGGAAAGCTTCCGCCGTTAGATGTGATTCTCAATTTATGTTTGGAAATACCCGGATTGATTTCGCAAATAAATATCGCTATCTATAGATATAGGAAGATATAGGAAGATGTGGTGTGAGTGCCAATGAGACAACTCTCCATCCAAATAACAATTTAAAAAAAGTAAATCATTATAGGTCAATGTACGGCCTTCAACTAGGCTTAATGACATCTGAGGATATGGACTTCGCTGTTTCTGTGAAAGAACTCTTAACAGCAGCTAGTAGAGCGCTTGGATCACTTACATCAAAATACCTTCATATGGATAATATGGCATTTGCTACATATACAAAGATATACGAAAATACGGTTATCCCCGTAATGGACTATGCGTCAGGGGTGTGGGGATCTAAGCGTCATGATGTACTTGAAATACTCCAGTATAGAGCAATCCGAACTTTCTTGGGTGTTGGGAAAACCTCGCCGATTCCAGCAATAACAGGTGACATGGGATGGACTTCTATACATGTAAACAATCAATGTTATTTAGTTCGTTTATGGTGTAGACTTATGGAATTGCCTGATTTCAGGATCAGTCGTAAAGTATTACTTTGTGATATCTGATTTCAGGATCAGTCGTAAAGTATTACTTAGGGATGCCGATCTTTCCACACGCTACAAGAATACCTGGTTGAACAGTGTTAAAACAATATTGAACAATAGTGGTCTATCAGCCTTAATTAACTGTACAAACAACTACGATACGATCTCAATAAAATATGTGATTGATTTCGTTAAAACTAAACTTGTAAAAGTGAATTGACTATTAATGTTGAGAACATGCCAAAACTAAGAACATACAAGTTACTTAAGACCGAATTTTGTACTAAACCGTATGTTAAAAAGTTCGTGTCCAGAAAACGGCGATCGGTTATAGCTAGAATTCGATGCGGTACACGACCGTCAGAAGTCGAACGAGGTCGATATCGAAATATTCAAACCGACCGGAGAATCTATTAAGTATGAAACTCCAATATGACCGAAGATGAAAATCACTTTTTGCTTGTGTGTGACCGTTACTCTGCTAGAAGGAACGAACTCCGACGAGAACCCACCTCTGTAAACTATGTACATATATATGTATCAGAATACGAGCTCTTATTATTCCGAAACTCACTCAGTCGCATAATTCGAATTATAAAAAACCTCGCAATATTATCTGAATTTACAATAGTAAGTGTCATCTCCTATTATCATGGTTTACATGTTTACTTTCACGAAAATAGCAAAACGTGTTGCGGCTCGAAGGGGATCACCTCTATGGCTTCTATGTATACCAGTAAACTGTGTGATGGTTCTTAATCTGTGACTACTTAATTGTTTTATCACCTGGTTGTTGTGGATACACGAAGCAATACTTAATTACTTCCTTTGTTTTCCTGTATACAAGCAGTTGGTTTTAAGCACCGAAATCTTTTCCAACTACGATAGCTTGTTACAGACTAATTCATGTATTCCAACATTTTCCATCTTTTTGTCCTAACAAATATTTGCAAATACTTGCAACAAGCCTGAAAATGTTGGCTTATAGTACAGGGCTGGGGCATGGAAGAAGATCATGTCTTTCTATGCTATTAATGATGACGTACAGCATCGATATATAGTTTTTCATGGTCATTCTTGAGTTAATTGTCAATTCAATAATCATTTGGTCAAAGTGCAAAATGGTAATTCATTTATAGACAGGGCTTACAACTTTTGTTTATGATTCTTATAAATTTTAAGAATATAAAAACTTTCATATATAGATAATAGTGTATGTACAATTTATAAATATAAATTATTCAGATTTGATTGTTTTGAATAATTTTTCCCTTGTGTTTTTACAAGCGTTTATTAAAAATATACCCCTGTCTGTTGCTTAAGATTATATAATAAAATTGAGAATGGAAATGGGGAATGTGCCAAAGAGACAACAACCCGACCATAGAAAATAAAAACAACAGCAGAAGGTCACCAACAGGTCTTCAATGCAGCGAAAAATTCCTGCACCTGGAGGCGTCCCCCAGCCGGCCCCCAAACAAACATACACCAGTTCAGTGATAATAAACGCCATACTAATTTCCAAATTGTACACAAGAAACTAAAATTAAAATAATACAAGACTAACAAAGGACAGAGGCTCCTGACTTGGGACAGGCGCAAAAATGTGGCGGGGTTAAAAATGTTTATATGATCTCAACCTTCCCCCTAAACCTCTAGCCAATGTAGAAAAGTAAACGCATAACAATACGTAATACATGTAGTTTATCTATGAAATATGACATTTTTGAAAAAAATATTGAGCAGTGAATAATGTGACCTATATTACCATGATTACAAAAAACAATTATGTTCTTCCTTATCTGTAAATAGTAGTTCCTTGTTGTTTAATAATCGTAAATATATGTTATGATTCTATAAAAATAAGCATTTTAAGAACATAGTAATTCAAAAAAACAAAACCAAGAGTTCATTATACCTCTTTCTTTGTTCAGGGTGTTGGAAAAAAAAATAGGAATTCACTAGCTGTTACAAAGAAACCAAACACAACTGTCATAGACGGAACATATTATCCTGTTCAATTATTTTTTTTTAGTTTACCTCCGTTTTTGCTAGAGATTGGTCTGCTCAATCTTGATTTTCTTTGTGTATTCTTTGTGGACTGTTGATTGTCTTTTCTTCATAAAAATTATTCTATTATTGACAGATGTGGTAACTGTTTTTTATTGGAGTTATGAGCATTTTATCTTCCTTCTTTCGACACAATATAAGCTTACTTAAACTAAACAATTGAAAAATTAAAGCGATTTCTGTAATTTGGTTCTTTTTTATTTCGATATTTCCTCTATTTCTCCTTTTAATTTCTATTTAGAAAAAAATACCTTAACAAAAAGGCATACTTCTTTCGACGGCAGATTGTGAACTTTAATGAACGGTGACCCCATTTTTGAATTTTATGTTTCTGTTTAGTATATGAAAAAATTTTAAAGCTCATTTATAGAATTTTTTTTTAGCAAAATCCTACATTTAGAATAAGAAGCTTAGGGATGTATACCCTTGAGCCCTCTTAAAGACTGTGTGACACTGATTCATAAAAAACCGTAGGGTCACAGGTGTTCGGAAAGAGTAAGTTATCCTGTTCCACATGTTGCACCCTATGATTTGCTCATGTAAGTACAAAGAGGGTGATAGTCTAACATAGTACTTCACACGAGGTAAAGAGGATGGGATTGTGGGTACGACAATTAGAGTATATCAATCTTTCTCTGTTAAACTGATATTCTATAGCGGTTAAACAACTCCGTAAAATTGTCGAAGGGATGATGTTTACGTCACCACTTGAAACGCTTGGTTAAATAGCTCCCAAATATGCAGCGTAAATAAATACATGTGTGTATCTACATGTATTTGCAAAGATATTAAGTAAAACTTACGGTCTCTCATTCTGTAGATAATTAAATTTTGGTATTGTCACCGATCCTCGTTGTATATACTTGTTTGTCTTTTGTTCGGCTTTTCTTGTTTTGACAGGGATGGCGTTGTCAGTTTGTTTTCGACATATGTTGGTACAATGTATCTGTTGGTTTGCCTTGAGAAAATAAGAGTCGGAAGTTACAAAGGGGACACAACTGATGAATATAAGAATTTAAAATGATAGAAATACTTTAAAATTAGTTTCCACCCTGTATAACCCCGATACAGATGAAACCGGACGTTGACGCGTTCGAATCGATTGCACCGTGTAACACTGAGTTCGGACAGTAAGGAATTAATACTTTTAAAGAAAATCCAATATCTATTCTTCGGATATTTTGCTCCAATATATTCTTTGCCATAATACTCATTAGTTACTAAAAGGTTTTTCAAATATGCGACACTTTTTTATACAAACATCAAAAAACGCATGACGATATCAATGATAAAACGTGCTTGATATTTTTAAATATTCAAAACTTAATGTTTCTCGTACCCCATAGTTTTTAAAACATACATTTTTGAAAATTTCATAGTCTAAAATTAACAAACTTATAAAGATAGTATGTGTATGTTGTATCTAGAAACAAAAACAAAATATACACGTTTTAAATTTAAAGTGTCTTTATTTTCATGTTGTGTACGCTTCGTTGTCATTACACCTTTTTATACTGTACGCTTCGTTGACACAATATTGCGTTTGTCAATGAATTTTGCATGTATTAAATAATGCTTTGATATGATTATAACCAATATGCATGTTTGAAAAAAAATATTTTACCACCATAACATGCAGACAGCAACCCATTTGTCGAAACACTCTTGCAGGTATTTTGTACATGTTAAAAAAAAATCCTTATGTATACGAAAGTGTTAATTAGTAGGAAAATACAATAACTCGACAGATGCAAATATGGCTAAGTATACAGATACACACGTCCGATTTCTAATTTGACAGCATTTTTGAAAGTGTTTACCATACGACAGTCAATGTATGGTTAGGGAGTAGGTTGGATGCCCGCTAACATGTTTAATCCCGCCATATTCTGTATTTGTCACTCCAAAGCCAGGAGCGTGTAATTCAGTGGTTATATATATATTTTTGTTCACTTTTTTGTGCATAAATTAGGCCGTTAGTTTTCTCGTATTAATTGTTTTACATTTGTCATTTCGGTGTGTTTTATAGCTGACTATGTGGTATGGGCTTTGTTCATTGTTGAAGGCCGTACGGTGACCTATAGTTGTAGTTGTTCTTTTTCGTGTCGTTTGGTCTCTCGCGAAGAGTTGTTTCAATAACACATCTTCATTTTGATATAGACAGCAATCAAAAACAATCAATGGATTATAGGCCTTTGGCCTGAACCTCAGAGACGGGTCCAAGGGGGTCATAGATTACAATAGAGTTACATTAAGGCTAAAGAATATGTATGTAGGACTCGGAACCGCGATGGTACTCCAAACCGCGATGGTCACGCTGAAGTGCGATGGTCTACGCTGAAGTGCGATGGTTAACACGCTGAAGTGCGATGGTAACATTGTGACGTTAACTTGTTGATATTTACGCTTAAGTGCGATGGTGGTTACGCTGTAGTGCGATGGCCAACTTAAGACTTTGAGTAAAAGCAGAATGCACATGGGCTGTTGTAATAAAATAACACCATTAATATTTGGCTGCTAGCCTCTTATTTGGAAGATGTTTTAACTTCTGTTTAGATCAAACCAAAGACTTTAATTTTTGTTTTGATCTAATTTTCCATGTCTCCAATTATTCTTTTAGCACGCAAGAGTATGGAATAAGGTGTTCAAAGGAGAAATTAAAAAAAAAAAAAAGATTCAGCGTGTAGGTCTTTATAATAGTACTAAGAAGTGTCCATCTCATTTACTTAAATATTATGATAAAACTTAGTAATTGCTCACATTCTTCTTCAATTTGTATATACATGTTGTACCTTGAATGTCAGAACAGTATCCACGAAGTAAAAATACCGACAAGTAAATTTATGCTTTACTAATAGCGAAGCTTGTCAATTATTTCACGAAAAACAAAGATGAGGATGATAAATTGGGAAGTACACGTAGGGTTTAGTCAGGTTAATTTCTGTCTGACATGTTTTAGACTGAAACCATAAAAAAAAAACCCAAGAGTGACGGTGTTCTTTCAAAACAAAACAAAAATATCTCGGGAATAAAACAACATTATATGTATGAACTTAATATAGCAAAATAATTGAAACATTGCTAATTCTATCATATTTAATTTTTTTTTAATTGCCCACATAAAATTATGTGACGCTTACCGTAAGATAAATTAAGATTAATATTTAGATTAGTATACTGTATTTATCGTACAAAAAGTCTGCGGTATAATTCAGAATACTGGCTAGCCCATTTGGTGACCAAGTTCATTTTTAGCCGCTTTGCTGCCTAAAATGTTTAAACATATTTGTTTAACCTCAACATGTAATGCTTAAAACTGTTCGGGACTTGAATTGTTTGTTTCTTTCTTATTTCCTTACTTTTCTTTGTTAGCATGAAACCTTCATCTACAAAACCCTATTCTCCTGCCTGCGAATCCATGTTGTATTTTGAAAACGTCATATTATTCAAACGTCATACACAAAACCATCGCACTTCAGCGAAGGGACCATCGTACTTCGGCTTGGACCATCGCACTCCAGCGTGACCATCGCACTTCAGCGTCCCCATCGCACCTCCGAGTCCTACATGTATATACAATGAACATGTAACTTATAGCCATCAACAGTAATACAGTTTCTTTAATGTGCATGAAGATATAAAGATGAAGAGGTAATTCTTAATATTAACTGGTTTGCTTTCTTCAATTATGTTTTTTGTTTGTTTAAATTTTAAGGTATAAAGATTATACTTAATTTCCTCGAACATTACAGTCTTTCTAATGTGGTGCCAAAATCTAAATAATTGGTAATTCTGGACTGGGTTGCACAAACGTCTATTAAAGTTAATAGTCTATTAAAAGCACACTTAAATTTAATAGTCTATTAATTGCGTTGCACAAACGTCAATTAACGTTAACAGTCTATTAACTCGCTATTAAATTTAATAGAACGAAGGAGCGCTATTAAATTCTTAATAGTACAATTAAAATGGATGACCTAGTGCTTGGATTCCATGTACCGCAAAATCAGCCGAAAAAATACCGAGAAAGGATGCTCACCATCAATGATTTGACGGACCGTGAGCTTCGGGCAAGGTATCGTTTTTGGAGAGCTGGCTTACAGTTCATAACGGACTTTGTAAGAGCTGATATAGAGCACCCAACAAAAAGAAGCAAGGCACTAAGCCCTGAAATGCAGGTACAAACATTAGTTTTGAATGCATGCTTTCATTTTTTTTTTTATATAGGAATTAAATAATCGACTTTCAGTTCATTCCCAGTAAAAGTAAGAAAAATAACGTAAGAAAAAATGACTTACCATGTATTTGCCATGACTTCTATAAAGTTTACTGGTCACAGCATCACAGAAGTATGTGATAATCCATATTTTAGGAATAGATTGAATGTATATTGCTTTGTTATTCTAAGTCCACTGATCACAAAGACACATTTCCGAATTGACAAATGATGCACACACATTGATCATCGAAATCAGTGTAACAAATATTTAACACTTGACTTACACTGGGTTTTTTTAGATGATGTCAGTATTTTCACAGTTTAGATCAGAAACAAATACCATACTAGACTGTCCGAAGAATGTCACCCTCTACTGTAGGCTGTAGCTAAGTTTGACATTCCACAATTGTGAAACGCACTGTGTAGTCTCCATGTACCCTGTGTTTTGTATGATTTTCACAAATTCGAAATACAAACGTGTTTTCTACTGTATACTATAGGCTAGCTAGTACTACCAAAGTTTACGCCGACACTTTACTAAACAAACCATTTTCATTCAATATTATTTGTCCTTCTGTGTACAACCGTTTTACACCAAGAAATCATAAGTGTGTGACGTCATAATAATTTTAGGAATTTCCCTGTTAATATCATGACATTCATGTCATTGTGTATAAATTGTTACAATCGAGAACAATGTTGTTAACATTTTTCATCGCGCTTCCATAGTATGAGGGGGTATGACGGGTCCTGATACCGAAATCACGGGCGTAAAAACAGGAAATCCCGAGGTCCCGAATTAAAAAAAAATCCCGACGTCCCAAAATTTGAAAAAGATATGCCCGGATCCCGAAATCCCGATTTTAAAAATAGCCGATCCCGGAGTCCCAATAAGGGACTTATCATTATTTACCTGGGAGGGGGGGGGGTGGTCATTTTGAAATCAAAATTATAAAATTTTCTTCATCCCCCCATAAAATTTATCTGTTTTTATTTTATCACCCCTGTAACATAGAAACACAACATAGAAAACTAAAGAATAAGTAACACGAACCCCACCAAAAACTACGGGTGTTATCAGGTGCTATTAAATTGTCCCTCTCTTATATGCTGCCTAAACTTAAGTTTTACGTGAATTTTGATACCTGTATGGATAGTTTATGCTTTCAGCTTTTAGAACAATTCAATTACTCATTTGTTGTCATATTTCATTTATAAATGTGTGATAGTAACCCCAAAATTTTGATTCATTAGCCTTAAAAGTACAAACTTTGCAATGAGAGGTATAAATGGACCCAAAGGGATCTGTACTGATAATGAAAGCAAAAAGTTGCATTAGTGGTGTTGTCATCTCAGAATCGTCTTTTGTATCAATATTCAACTGGTTTTATGCAGAATATTTGGCCATTTATTGGAGAACTTATTGCTCTACACTATATTCTTTCATGATGCAGCGTGATTTTATTTGTTTGACAAAGTTTTGCACAAATCGCTGTAGATTTCATTTTAATTTATACTTAATTTCTCTCAAACTTTTAGCTTATTATAACATAAGTTGGCACTAATGCTTGTTAATGTAGTGATCGAAGGTGGTGTAATATAACGACTTGATTAATCGGGTTATGAACATGATGAAGCACCTATGCATTCTAAATGGGACAACATGACACAAAATGATAGCTTACTACATCACCACAAAGTCTTGTGATGTCTTACTTTATTGTATGAATGGTGGTAAAAATATATTTCCATTTAACTGTTGTAATGTTATTTTTGGCATTTTGTCTGTTGAAGTATTTTAACTACTCAGTTTTCATGTGCAAAAAAATATTGATCCCCCACTTTGAATTTATATAAAATTTGAACCCCCCTTTTCCACATACATAAAAAAAACTTGATCCCCCCTGTATTTTGACCAGCCCCTTCCCAGATAAATAATGATAAGTCCCTAAAGGCCCTTATTCTGGTCCACACTAAACCAACATTTTTATTAAAATTTCGGAATATTTTTAATGTACGCAAATTTATTTGGAATGACACAGTTTTATAATTTGAAAAACTCCTAAAATATCGCATATATAATTTTGTTATGCATTTATCATAATGTGATGTATGTACATGAAACTATGTATTCCCATCGAACAGGTACTTATTGCCCTGAGATATTATGCAACGGGGAGTTTTATGCAAGTGGTTGGAGACATGGTCGGGGTAGATAAATCAACTGTCAGCCGATGCATCACTAGAGTTTCCACAGTTCTTGCCTCTAAAGCAGGCGATTTCATTAAATGGCCATCAGAAGACAGAAAGCGAGAAATTAAAAATGGTTATTATGAAAATGGTGGATTTCCTGGAGTTATAGGATGCATTGATGGCACCCATGCGAGGATACAGGCCCCTGCACAAGATGAACCGTCCTTTGTAAACCGCAAAGGATACCACAGGCTATATGTGACCATGAGGGTAAATGTAACACTGAACGGAACCGTACCCAAATTGCACCTATTCTGGACAATTTTCATCTACATTTATTTATGATCCAGACAAAAGTTTCCGTTATTTTTTTTGATTTCTAGGCAGTATCTATATCGATCTTTATTAAATACATTAGGTACATCAATTTATATATCTATATCAATACTGAATCACTGAATTTTGGTACTCGGTGCAAGTTGGGTACTGTGACGTTAGATATGTATATTTAGTAATGACATGCTTTATGAGTGATTATACGACATATTGGACCTTTATATAATTAGTCTAGTATTTAAATCGACGAGATTCTAAATCTTTGGACCTATGTATTCCTGAAGAGACGTGGGAATCAAACAGGCGCGTAGCTACGTTTACGTCAAAACGCCCGGGCGTACACTTGAATTTTGATAAAAAATATATTTTAATCTAAATAAAATACAAATTACTTATAAATAGTACATCAGCTCTGTAAAGCTTTTTTTTTAAATTGCGAATAAAAGTGACGAATTTTACTTTTCGAACAAAAGGTATCATATTATATAGATTTGCTAAATGTCTCTCAAAGTCTGAATCTACCAGTTGTGCTTTTTCTTAGATTTCTACCAACTTTCCGTTTATTTAAATGAATTCATTATATTCTGTGATTTGATATGTGGTTTGAATTTTGGCGAGCCTGTGACATTTTTATATGTCGCAAAAGCAATACATATGCAATTCTAAATTTCGTCGTTGGTGTCACTCTTGCCCCCTCCCTCCTTTAGGATAAGTGTGTGGTTAAAGGGTGTTTATTTTAAATATCAATACCTTAAGCAAACCTTTGTATGGACGTTGGACAGAAACTGTGCATGACAAAAAGAGAAACAGGAGCATAATGATGAAAGTATCTGTTTAATTTTGCCATATTTAGAATACAAAAAATCTTGTTGAACAAGTTGATACAGTCTGGAATAAAAGATTGTTATATATCAATCACTTTGTCAAACCTTTTTTTTGGGGGGGTCCTCTTCATGTATCGTGTTTCAACTATGACGATTTCTTTGAGAATCAGAAACACTGATTTAGATTTAATAGCTAAATTTTTAAGTGTTGATAGTAGTTTCAGGATAAACGCAATATATGTACATTGTTGGTAAATTTAAAATTATAAAATTATTTTTACTCGTCACGAAAGAGGAGAAAAACTCGACAAAGCCTCACTTTTCCTCCTGTTTCTAAAGCACATACAATTGTTTTTTTTACATTTTCCGACAACATAAATAAATATTGTATTTAAACGTGTTTACGATCAACCACGAACACGTATTAAAATTACTGAAATGCAACACATTTTTTTCATTCAGGCAATGCGTGATTAACAAATTTGCTTAGTTTTCATTTTTTTGTCTCGCCTTGACGGAGTCAAAAAGCGAGACATAGGTATGCTGTTTCCGGCGTCGGCAACGGCGGCGACGGCGTCAACAATGTATTAGTTTGTGATTAGGTCTTGTTCATGATGAACCACTAGTGGTAGGTCAATGATATTTGGTATGCAGTTGTATTAGCATTGGTAACATCTCATTACCATGGAGATTGTTTTGCCCCACCCCCCCCCCCCCCCCCCGGGCCTTAGTCAAGGTCTATTGACTTTGAATCTTTTCATAGATTACATGTATTAGTTTGTGATTAGGTCAATTTATGGGGAACTAATAGTGGTAGGTCAATGATATTTGGTATGCAGTTGTATCAGCATTGGCACATCTCATTCCATGGAGATTGTTTAGCCATGTACCATCAGTCATTGTTCATCGACTTTTAATATTTGCAAAACTTACATGTTAAAGTATTGCTATTTTAATTTCAACATTTGCATTATCAAAATTACAAAAAGGCGAGACATATCTCTGTGATAACAGTTTATTTTTGTATCCACGTTTATTGTCCGTGATATAAAGTATTCGTTCTATGCTCATTTTAAAGAAGAATTTTTTTCCATGGATAGCGTGTAAAAAATGTGTAATACCTTATAATGTATAAAAAGAAGATGTGGTATGATTTCGAACGAGACAACTCTAAACAAGAGACAAAATGACACGGAAATAAACAACGGTACATGTAGATCACTGTACAGCATTCAACAATGAGCAAAGCCCAAACCGTAAAAAATGAACGAAAAACAAATATGTAACATGGCACAGTTAACCCATTGATCTCTTTATAAATGTCCACTTAACCAAATGACGCGAGCTAAGGTTATCCATGGCGTCATCGGTAAATTATGCGGTTGAGCAAAGCATCAATCATCAACCGTACCTTAGACATTTGCTTTGTTTCTTCTTTCATGTCTTAATAGTTATCAATAAAAAATGAAACGTTTTAATGAATGGCTACTATCTATTTTGAATTTATTGAACCATAAAACTAAAATTAAAGCGGATTATGTAAAATGTGAAGAGTCAAAAATTAGTTTTATAGTTTTATAAAATCAAAATAAGTTATTGCCATTCATTCTAAATAAATTTCTATCAAAACTAAGGCTCAAAGAACTTTTTATATTATTTATATTAACAATTACAATGTACACACATGATGGCGTATGATTACACAACGTCAAAGTGGGCGTGTCTCCATCAAAATTGACAACATTGAAAAAAAGCTTATAATTTTAATCAATCAGAAGACAGTAAAAATACAAAATTTATTTATTCACAGTTGGTACTGAACAATTTCTGGATCCATTTATTTGTTAATGACACGCGTACGTAATGGCTGATTGTTGGTTGCTTACCGTTCACTTGCAAATATTTCATGCATGTTAAGAATAAGCACAAAATAGCAACACATACGACATGTAGGTCCTGGAAGGAGGCCCATCGGAATTACGTCAGGGAGTTTTGGACTGCCACTGGATAAAATGAGGTACATTGAATAAGGACACAAATGTTACCTTTCAACAGGCCATTTATGGACCTCTCAGAAAGTTTTTGCAAGGGTTTGCACAGTGTAGTTAGCATGGTGTTCTCTCTACACGAGACATTGGATCTTATATTTTTCATTCGGACTGGACGTGACTGCGTACTTTTACATCCCACACAACTAAACGGGTGGCCAACTTCGGTCAGGTTTTACTGCCGGTCGGAAAAAGACCTAAGTGACTATATCTGATAGTATATTTCCCAGTCACCCTTTACCAAATTCTTTCATGAATAAAAAAAAAAAATTTGGCTACCCAATATATGCACACTTATGAGAACTCATAAGATTGTACATACTCGAGCTCTTGATATGGTTTACTTATATTTGGCATTGCACAAGTTCATGCGTGTTATTAAGTCTTTACCTAAATCCGTTGGATATATACTGTCTAATACTTTAGATACATGATTTACCTCTTAGTTGTAATTCACTTTGAAATAACTATCACTTACTACAATTACTCTTTGCTCGATATTTTATGTACATTGTATTTGTGCCTTGTACCGATATTTTGAGTTGAGCCAATTGCAGCTGTACAGATTTTTTTTATTATATTGTGCTGTTACACCAGTGTCCCAGGTTAAGGAGAGGATTGGGGACTCACATGTTTAATCCCGCCGCATTTTTTGTTGTGTCGGTCCAACGTCAGGAGCCTGTAGTACATTGGTTTATATATAGATCTGTCATATATGTTTTTCTTCTTAAATAAATAATTCATAAGTTATAAATGTATAATTCTTTTATCATTTGCATATCTATAAATACTTGAATTGGATTGGTCAATTTGATTTTTTTCTCTTGGTTTACACTTCGATAGACCTTGTTTCAAAAACTACTTTCGTAATCTATTCATGCGCGACACACACTCTTGCAGGGATACTGGGATTTTCAGCAAATTTAGATTATAAAACAATTGCTTAACAGTTGTTTGTATTCTAATGCATATATAACTAAAAAAAGGAATAAAACAAATGCACTAAAGCTTCGAAAATGTATAAAAATAAAATTGAAATAAAATTCCGCGAAATTTCATGAAGGCTTTGTCGAATTTACGTCTTGGCATAACACGAGGACGTCATACGGATGAAAATTTTCAAGGGAAAGATTATTTCGTTACGTGTACGCTTCAAATTAGTTTTTGTCGTTTTAATTTTTTCTCAATTTTTTTTTTATATCGGGGCCTTTTTTAGCCGACTATATGGTATAGGTTTTCCTCATTGGTAAATATTGTACATTGGACTATAATAATTGATTTATAAATTTTGTACACCCACTTCATTTAAACTTTAGTGGAAACATGTCCCACTGGCCATCACACCACATCATTCTACACACGGCTTTATATGTAATAAAAAAAGCTCCTATGTCTGCTTTCGTCTAGGCGAATTTGGACCAACATCGGCATTTGGAAGAACCACAAGTTGTGAAAAGTAAGTCATTAAAGTTTTATTGACTCTACTATACTTTTTGAAACTTTATTCCCTCTGGAATATATTTATTAACAGTTCATTTCATCTGGAATAACGTTGAAAGTCCCAATTTTCAATAGAAACATTCCTATCAGATTTACGATCATGGTTAAACATTGCAATTTTGACTTTGGACGACATATTTTAAGTTCAACTACTTTGACTAAGTTAACAGATGAATATTTACAATAAAATATAGAAAAAGGGTCGCCGACACCATCTCGAATACCTTTACAATAAAATATAGAAAAAGGGTCGCCGACACCATCTCGAATACCTTTACAATAACATATAGAAAAAGGGTCGCCGACACCATCTCGAATACCTTGACAAGAAAATGATTTGTGACGGTTTGTTTCAACGAACTGTACAGTGAGTATTTAGTAACGCACAACGAACGCGACACATTTGGTGGAACGAACAATACAGTAAAAGAAAACTTATTCAGTATGATATTGCGTTTATTCTAAGTTCTAAGGAACATTTGAAGGCACGTAGTAATTTTACATATAGTTATTTATTATTGCTTAAGGTATTAATACGCAAAAGTGTATGCACGATAATATATTCAGCATTGTTTATCTCATAAAACGTTTGAAATTGCACCATGTCCGTGCGTTTTGCATCTAGCAGTTTTATCAAACGTTCTATGCAATATCTAAAACATACAACAACTGCATAAACTAGCTTGTATATTGACATATTTATATACCCTCAAATAAGTTCCAGAGAGTCATTCGAAATTGTTGTCATCCCAAAAGTTGTCCTGACTATCACTTCGAACGCGTCAACGTCCGGTTTCATCTGTATCGGGATTATACAGCTAGGCTGGTTTCAATGGGTGCAGTAGTGGGGGAAAGTGTTCAATATTGATTTAATGGAATTTAAGTTAATAGACTTAAATTCAGTTATCGCCGGGGCCACTCATGGATTGTGTTTCATGTTTTAGATTTACCCAACATGTGTGACGTTATATTCTGTGACGTCATTCAGTCCTTTTTAGAATTTCATCGCAGCAAGCAAGCTGTTTAAATTTTGTAAGCGGTAAACTTGAAAATTAGAATTTCATCGCAGCAAGCAAGCTGTTTAAATTTTGTAAGCGGTAAACTTGAAAATTGAAATGAAAAAGTAAACTAGTGTAAGAATTTGTATGGTTATAACCTGAATCATGCATCTAATGTTTATTAGAAGTAATCTTAGAAAGAATTCGTTTTATCGATCGTCAATTTTTAACCATATTGCTTCGCCACGCTGAGAGCACATGTAAAGACTGAATGAGAAATTGGTCCCATGTATGGATTATTCGTTTTCATTTTTATAATTATTTAATTTTTACAAGTGTGAGTAATTAGATGCAACATTGTCCTAAGATTTGCAGATTATAATCATGGTTACCATGCGTCATTGTATATTTCTACATAAAATCAGATGCACGACGAGTTTAATTTGTTTTTATTTTAAGTTTTTTTACATATTACTTTTTCCCCATATCTTATACTATTGAAATTGAGTATTGACAGATCGTCTAGTGCCTATGGGTCAGTGCTATGGGTAAGCCTAACAAATTGTATTTTGCGCTGTAACAGATCGTGCAGGTTAGTAACGTGTCTTTAATGATTATGTATTGTGGGGCAGGTGTTATTTAATGAAATCCCGAAAACTTCCGAATTAAAAAGTAAATTTTCCTTATAAAGAGGGTATACATCGGTAATTGTGTATCTAGATCTTTCAAAGCACATATACAGCAAATATTCCATGAAAGGATTTGAACGTAAAAGGGACGTACTCTTTGGGGCGAAAGACCCAGGTTCGTAACCGGAAGTTCAACTTTCGATACAAATAAACAAAAATCTTGGAAATCTTGAACAGAGACCATACCCGGAGTTAAGAAGCAGTAGCCAAAAGAAATCATTGCTAAATGTTAGCTTGCTGGTGGATTTAAGCAAATATTATCATTAACTGTATATATCCGGCTATAAATTTTGCGTGTACCTACACATTTGTGTACTAAAAATGGTCAAGAGTCGTAACGCGTTCATCACAGTGACATGTAATGTATACATTTTTTAGTTACTACTACTCTCTAGCCTAGACTAGGTCGATATGGTATGAATAGTTCAGTTAAATCAAGAATTTAGCCATATGTAAACAGGCCACAGCTTGAATTATTGTTGTAATAACTCAATTATATATACATGTACTAATATTACATTATGTTACTATCAACTGACTATGGATTTTAAGTTTAATAAATATATAAATCTGTATATATACTAATTTTGAATTATTTTTTTTAAATTATTGTAACTATTATCGACACAACTACATGTATGAGTATACGTAATTTTTAATTGTTATTGTTTTTTTGTAGTCATTTGGTTTTGTTATGTCAATGCTATGTAGCAGGGTGGAACTAATATTTACTTTTTGTTGAGTTGTAGCACAATGTTGGGTAGATCAGTTAGAGACCTTGCTCGGCCACAGAACATGGCCAAGGGTTGTAACAGTTGGACCAGTGACTTAGACAACAAGGACACACCAGTTTTTACAGATGGGTTACCAGACTGGACTGGATTCACGACTCATCACGCCACTAACTCAACTCCTTTGGTCACATACATTTGTACATTGAATCATCATCAGATGTTATTTATGCCAACCCCTAGAGCTTTGCATTGGTATGATCCAGTTGAGAATTTTTCAGGTAATCGTCAGATTTACTAGTTAAAAGCAGTATATTACTTTTAAGTTGAACCCCCTCATGTACAAAATGTACATGTGATTACAACATATAACAAATATATTTATATAGATTAAGACAACTTTTTCTAATCTTATGGGTTAGATTGAAAAGATTTGCGTAACGTTTATATCTCAGTTTCTACACTTAAAATTGCTGAATGTGTTACTTTTACAAATTTATATGGCCTTACAATGATGGGATGCCGCATCATGTGTTTGAAATTAAAAAAAAAACTTTCGCAAATATGAGGTTACATTCTATATGTTTGCTATATAATATATTACATTGAAACTTTTAAATGTTGTTTGGTATTTATCACATTTTGAATGGAGAACGCTATCGATTTATATAACTTTATAATATTTATCTTGTTTAATAACCTGATAAAAAAATAAAAAAACAAATACAGATTTTGCAATAAAGTACCACAATTTAAAGAACAAAAGTTTATAGAAGTGTATATTTATTGATCACTAATTTAGGACAGACTTCTTATTGCTGTTTGCCACAAACCCTACCAACCAGTCTCAGGGTGTGGGAAATTTTCATTATTATTGATTTTTTATATATATATATTAAGGGAAAAAAGGAGTCCAATGGTTTTATCTTGTAATCAACTTTTAAATGACACTATTTCAAGTTTTGTGTAATTTAAATTTGTCAGTAGCAGTTAAACGGATATGTACATGTAATATTAGCAAATCTAGTACAAACTAAGTAAATATTTACAGCTTGTCTTGCAGTCTGCTCCACCGTTAAAAATCTTTAGTATTTAGGTGTCGAAAACAGCTTTAATTTATATATATACTAGTCTAGAATGTATTGTAATCTTCATCCTGGGAATTATAGAAGTTGCCTATTTTATGAGTATCGTACACGGTATGTTTAGGTGCCGTTTGTTATTTTAGGCTGGTGCATTACCAGGAACTTTTCATTTGCATAAATCATTGGCCCTACTGGTTGTTTGGCAACAGTTGATTCCAAATTATGGTTGTTATTTATTATAAAATTATAGTACCGGTTGTATTTCAGTAACAGTTAGCATGAATGCTGGGACTATTTGAAATGTTATGCTTTTAATTATGAGGGTATCTAGATGTTGTTAAGCACTTGTTTGTGTTTTGTTTTTTGTGTAACACAGGTCATCCTTTATAACTTTTGGATGTCCTAACAGGTAACTTTAACCAGGTTTACTTTGATTAATATAGGCCTTCTTGTGATATCCAAGTTCAAATCACCTTGTCCTTTAATGGAAATAAGGTTTCATTTGGGCAACCTGGTTCATACCCAAGATAAGAGAGAGAGAGTGGTTGCTGCTGTTAGACTCTAGTTTGTTTCTGCTTACATGGATTTAGACTCTAGTATAGGGTTCTCATAGTCATTCTTTTAATTTGCGTTTGCCTGAGTTGATCCAGTTATTCTTGCTTTGTATTTATGGGCGTTTACATTATAATAATTTCACTCCTACATAGTCATCTTACACATTCAGGTATTGACCATCCAATCTTTTATGGTAATACACTTTACAACGGACAAATGTCAGCTTTTATCTCAAAAACTAACAAAACATAAAAGCAAACTTATATAAAGTAGAAATACTGTTGCCTGCATATATATGGCTTATTTTGGCTTCAATATTGATTCACTTGCACATCTATGCATCAGACTAAACCTCCTTTATTTTTAAACCAGTTGCAGGTATGATAAGAGTTATGTTTCTCTAATATATTTTATGGTGATATGATATTAAACCCCCATGACGGGATGGTGCTAGATTTTCGTATATTCAAGACATAGTTGTTCGAACAGTTTAATTGAGGTCTGGAGCTGGCATGTTGGTAACTGTTCGTAGTCCCTTGTTGATTTTTGTAATATCGTCATTTTCAATTTTTGTTTTGTTTAATTTGTTACTTATTCTGATATTGGACTCTTTATGATTTTTACTGTGCGTATTGTTGTGCGTTGCTTCTTCTTAATTTAGTTGAGATTTTGAAAAACTTGTTTAACCCCTCGCCAGTTAAGTATCTGTTCCAAGTCTGGGGCCTCTGGCCTATGTTAGCTTGGGATGAACTGTTATTTTAGATTTGAGTTTAGTATGACATTCATTATCACTAATCTGGTAAAAAAAAAAAAAAAAAAAAAAAAATCATTATGGATGAAGCCATTTCTGGTTTTTAGAGGGATTGCTTCAGCTACTTGACCCCAACTGCACATGTTTATCCTGTTATTACCCCAAGGGAATTTTTACAGTTATTTCAGACCTTTAGTAACCGTTTATTTGTAAGTTCCACACCACCCGTACATACCATGTATCAGAGAGGACAGTCGTTCTTTTTTTCATGAGTTCGGTTCTTTAGTTGATTTATTGAATACATTTCCTATCTCTTTATGAATTGTTAAGGTATTTCTTACTTGAACATTTTGTATCTCTCCCAACAAAAAATGTGACACTACTAATTTACTAGGATTGGATATTTTTTTTTTTTTTTTTTTTTTTTTTTAGTAATTTTAATGTAGTTCAAAATTGAGGTTTTAGTTTTTAAGAAGGTATTAAACACTCTAGGCCAGAGTCATGCTGAAATTAAGCAATATTTTCTTATCTTGTGTTAGTATGAATTCAGTGTATTTGAAGCTGTCCTTTCATTGATTTTGGACCAGGAGGATTATTACATGGGTTGGAGATCCAATACTGACACTCAATACAGGGTTTTACAGAATTATTATTTTTCTTGATTTATTATGCTTTAAATTGTATTCGTATTACTATGTAGCTATTTGCCGTACAGAATTGTAGGAGATTTTTAATGTTTGATGTTTGAATAGTGGAATCCTCAATAGTAAGTATGTTTTTGTAGCAGACTGACATCCTCCAGATGGGGTTGACTTAGGTCTAGCCACAGAAATGCATTTTTGTGGTGGCATATTTGTCGCATGTTAAAAAGTTAATTCAGAATATATAATGAAACTATAAGGATCCAACATATTTTTAATAAACTTGTAGGGGTATTGACACAGGTAGTTCTAGAGTGGGTCTTTGCCAACGAGATGAGGAACATGATCAGATGGAGTGTGAGATTCATCACTCTTAAGTAAGGATTGTTTCAATTTAGACCAATGCAAACATGGACTGGTGCTGCTATAGAATTTACAACTATTTATTGCCGTTATAATAAGCTGTCGGGTTGCTACATAAAATATTATGATTTTCGATCAGACCAGAACTTTTTCAACTAGATGTTTTTCACTTGTCACCCTTAACCTGCTTATGAAATGAATTCTTAACATCTTTATATTATTTGTTGATATACTATAATATACTATATTTTATGATATACAAATACAATCAACTATCTTCTGGTTTGTTGTAGTTTTGGTAAGTATTTTTATCTGTGTAGATAAATATGTTTTGATCAGTTGTTCACAAAACTTCATCTAGATTATTTAACATATATTATGTACCAGTTGTACTTTAAATAAAAAAATCTATTTATCTATCTAGACATTTATCATATATATGGACCAAGTTGTGCGTTAAATAAAATAGCTATCTATCTACCTAGATTATTTAATATATATATGTACCAAGTTGTACGTTAAATAAAAATAACTATTTATCTACCTATCTGTAGTTGTCTCATATCTGGTTCACAGCTTTGCAGCGAACCGCCCTTTTTATGGCGGTTGACAGAGTCTCTGTTTTCCTCCGTCAATGTGGCAGAATTCGCTGCATAGAATCTTAATGTTAACTATGAAATTTTAGGTTTTTGGATAATACAGACTACACTTGTGTATCCCACGGTGTTTTCTAAATTTAAAGCACCAGTGTATCCCACGGTGCATCTTTACATTTTCATATATATCTATCTTCACATATGTCTATCTATCTACCTGGTTGCCATATTATCTTCGGGTAACCGACCATAGATTTATCTACATATGCATGGTCTATGGTCTATCTATCTATATATATATATATTATATATTATATGAATCTATCATATTATGAATAAAAGCTGTGGCCAGATATCGCCAAACCATATATGTATTTTGTTTTAATGGCACCATCTGAGATAATAATCATGTTATCACAGATTAATAGCTGTAGGTGAATAAATAATACCAGAGACATGATCTGTTAATAAACACTTAGATGGGGTTTTCCTGTATATATATATCTATTAAAAGACTGCGAATTTTTATCAAATTTAAAGAAAAAAATTATAAATACCTATCCATAAAAACAAACGTAATTAGTAACACTTTATAATGACCTTATCTCCACAGAAATGAATTAATTAAAAACTAATTAGTGATGGAACAACGTATCATGACATCATTTGTTAGGGAGGTTAACTCTAGGAGGTTAACCTCACTCCCATAGGGTTTGCATTAGAAAAAGTGGCCCAGAATGCCCACTTCCCCCACTACTGGGTGCAGTTAAGGTGGCTCGGCCCTTTACAATGCGCATATTTTAACGCATGTTTCTTACGACGAGTGCCTTGAAACGGGCGTTTTAAGGGGTCTTCTCAAAAATAGCTTTGACGACCTTGGAACGCGGGCGTCTATGAAAGCACCCTTGACGATGTAAACAAGTGTGCAAAACGTTCTTCAAAACAGGAAATATGAACGGTCAGAAATTTAGAGTGCTTTCTTCATTTTTTTCATAAGAGTCTAAAAGGAGAGAAATATACACGATTTAAGCATAACATTAAAAAAAGAATATATAAATACTGACAGTCACATGTATGACGTCGACGGTATTTGGTGCCGCTTCGCTCCCAAAACGCATTTTCATCTTACACGGTCGCCCCTTGGGTTCGTTCGTACAATATTTTGAATTCATTTAAATACCTATAATCTATTAATAAATCCTCGGGGCCAATGTTTCTATTTTTTTGATATTTTTCTATTACTTATTTTGCTGAATTGTTATTTTGTTGATTTCGATTTTCTGTTGTATCTATCAATATGTCAACCGAGTTCATATTAAAAAAAAAAAACATCAGCATTAAAACTAAAATAATTGAATCAGAGCAAGTGTTATTATAATAGACTAGTAATGGATCCAGCAACTTATTTCACTAAACTAATTATTTGTTTTCCTGCAGAAATAAGACGACCCTTCAATAATTTGCTGTTTTCCGCCTTTTCATGAAGATGAAAATTGATTAATCGGGGCGGATCCAGCCATTTTAAAAGGGGGTTCCTAACCCAGGACAAAAAGGGGGTGTTCCAACTATATTTCCCCATTCAAAAGCATTGATCGTCCAAAAAAGGGGGTTCCAATCCCTGGAACCCTCCCCCTGGATCCACCACTGTCAAATAACCGAGATTGGCCTAGTATTCCGACATATCGGTCTATGATATAATTCCTCAATACTGCATGCTTTGCGGAGGACCTCAAAATTTGTTGTTTCACCATGTCGGGATTTTGCTAGGACACACACCCGCAGCATGCCAGGCAGTCTCAAACACTACTAAAGACTGTATATACAAAAAAATCTATACTACTACTAGGTCCAGGAAAAGTTTGAATTGTAATTTAAAAACTCCGCCCAGTACACAGGAACACTATATTAGCCGGTGATGATGGCAACTTTAATTTCTATCTTAATTTTTGACATGCTTTTTTAAAAGGTAAGGTAATAAGGAAAGTTCTTGGTTAAAAAAAAATACAGTGGAATGATGTCATTGCGGCAAAAAATGTGAATGACAATTTTGTTTGGGAACACTGATTTGATCTTACCGTATGAAAGAAATGTATAACTAATCATCGATCTATGCGTGATGATAAAATGAGATGGTGTTTTTATTTATAATATTGAATTTTAAATTTGAACTTTGGTGGATAGTTGTTTCATTGGCCATCATACCACATCTGCTTATTTTCATATCGTATGGTTATCATAAATGTGACTAATCTGACAGATGATCCCTTGATTATACAGGGTGTTCAAGCAGCTGGATGTATACATACGAAGCCTCGAAGGGTAAAAAGGGTAAAAAGGAAAATTTTGCCTATACATGCACCAACTTGACCAAGCATAATTGTCCATTCATTTTCTTATGCCAGTCCATATATCTAGCTCCTCTTACTTAGCATAACTTTCATAATTGATACTTATCCGTATTATACTTGAAATATTTGCCAGTGACCATTCAGTATGCACAAATTAAATGTTCATAATGTGCAATATATAAAAAAAAAACGTAATTTCTGGGACTTTTATTTGTTTGACTAATATGTGGTATATCGATTTTTGGTAATTGTTGAAGTCCGTACGGGGACATAATTGTTATCTTCTATGTAAATTAGTCTCTGGTGAAGAGTCGCCTCATAAACAATGATACCCCATCCTCCTATTTTTTATACCCCACACTACGAAATTGCGCAGGGTATAATGTTTTTGACCCGTCCGTCCGTCAGTCAGTCAGTCTGTCAGTCCCGTTTCTTGTCATCACAACTCCTCTCAAACCGCCCAACAAAATTTCATGAAACCTTTTTAGATAACAAGGACATACTATGTATATATATGTGCATATCGACAGAAAATTACGATCCTTTTTTTCTAGGAGTTACGCCCCTTTGAACTTATTTGCTGCAGTATACTACTGCAACAGCTTGTCATCGCAACTCCTCTGAAACCACACTACAGAATTTCATGAAACTTTGTAGATAATAAGGACATACTATGTAGATGTGCATATCGACAGGAAATTATGATTCAAATTTTTTTTCTTATACCATTTTTTTTTCTTAGTTATTTTTTTCTTCAGTGACAATGTGGGAACTGACTGCCAAATCGGGATTGGCTTCAGTTATTCACAATATAATCAACCAATGAGCCCGCATCCTATGTCTCACTCTGTAACAATCATCCCATTGACCAAATATTTAGAAACATATTTAGAATTCAAGAAACAGACAAATCCATGAAAATGAGATTAAGTTCAGATAAACCCTATAAGACAGACATATTTGTTTTTAATTTGTACATAAATCACCCATTAGTTTTCTCATTTGATTTCATTTGTCATTTCGAGGCCTTTAAAACCAACTATTCAGAATAGGTTTTACTCATTGTTGAAGTCCGTATGGTGACCTAAATGTATAGTTATTTCTGTGTTATTTGGTCTCTTGCGTCTCATTTACAATCATATCACATCCTCTTATTTGATATTTTAATTTGTTATAATACATTTAATAATCATTTCATACACCAAATATACATGAAGATGACCTATTGATTACAATATAGCATATTGAAAGAAGACTTACTGT
Organism: Mytilus galloprovincialis; assembly: GCF_965363235.1. Lineage (NCBI taxonomy): Eukaryota > Metazoa > Mollusca > Bivalvia > Mytilida > Mytilidae > Mytilus > Mytilus galloprovincialis. The sequence continues at coordinate 96,422,825 of NC_134842.1, forward strand.
TAACCAATGAACCATACAAATGATTATGTGGTCATTTACAATTGCCAGACAGAATTGTAAATTATTGCACACAAATAGTTTATCTACTACATGTACCTTTTAGTATTTATTATTTTTGAGTATATGTCTGACATGTTGACGACAGACAGTCAATGGTATAGCATAATACGTCCTGAAAACAGGCGTAAAAAAAAAGGCCCAACTAAATCAAATTTTTGAAACGTGATTGATTTTATTCCTCTAATGTCTGTCTATGAGATCAAATTTATAAAACATTCATTAATATTGTTAATTTCAAGACAAGACAACAAGACAACATATTTTATTTCCTCAGACACAAACGTGTACAAGAGGTCAAAACATAATAAAGTATACATATAAATCGACAGCAGTCGATTTCAATGTACTATTATATATGTTAGTATTGTTGCCATTTATACATCATGTACATGTACAATCATTAGCTGATCAACTCTATATTTTCATTATTTTTATTCCCCTTCATTGTTTTTTTTTTATAATACTCGATATATAAAAATGATCTGTATTCATCATTGGGACAGGCAGGTGAAGTAAGTCCTTTTGATTGGATTATTTTAAGGATTTTGACAGCACTAAAGCATATACATGTACATGTAGTTCCAATTTATAGTTGATCTTAGCTCCTTAAATGGATTGTCGCAACATATACATGTAGAATGTTGGCTGCCGTTTCATAAAACGATCGCTAGCGTACGTTTGAACGTTAACCAAACGTAACGCTAAAATTCCGTTTCATAAAACAAACGTACTTTGCGATGGTCGTACATTGCGTGCAAATCGCGAACGTTATTAGCGTGAACTTGAACCTATCGCAGATTAATCGCAGCGTCCGCAAAGATGGCCGTCGCGTTACATATTATCAGACACAATGAACGCAGGGCAATGCGGAGGGAAAGAGTCTTTAGAGATAGGACCAATATTATGGACAGTTTGAATGATATTGAACTCATATCAAGATACCGCTTAGATAGGCGGAGTATTTTCGACTTGGTAGATGTGCTTGCCCCTCATTTAGAGAGGCCAACCCTTAGAAACTTCGCCATTCTCCCTTTGCATCAAGTTTTGACAACTTTAAGATACTATGCAAAGGGGGGATTCCTGTCCGAGATAGGGGACATCCATGGTATAAGCCGGTCTTCTGTAAGCAGGATAATATCATCAGTTACCACTTCTTTGGTTTCTTCTCTCCTGTACAAAATAAAATTCCCACTTGACCAGCCTTCTTTAAGAGAAATTAAGCAGGATTTTCATAATATGTATGGTATGCCAAATGTTGTTGGGGCAGTTGATGGAACTTTAATTCCAATAATAAGACCAAGTGAGGATGAACAGATATTTGTGTGCAGAAAAAATTACCACAGCTTAAATGTGCAAGCCATTTGTGATGCCAAGATGAAGTAAGTATACGAAAATCAACTCTTCCACAAATATCTCTGTATGGAGACATAGAATTAAAAAAGCTTCTAAATTAACGTGCATCTTCCATCAGATAACCATTATATGATAAGACGGAAGATTATGTCTTTCAGCAATAATATACTGTCTTTCTTATAGACTGAGAGTGCTATGGACTTAAAAGGTGAATTATCTAGTATAAATCATGTTTTTAAATCAAGTTATGTTAAAAAAAATCGTTTACCAAATATTTCGATCCATTATTTACTGTTGACGCTACATAGTGGTGTCTTCTGTCACGTCCGCGTGTTTTAACAGGGAATGTTTGATTGTCAAAACAAATTTACTCCGGTCTTAATACAAACATTCATGTGTATGAGGACCATATGGGTATTTTGACCATACGCGTATAGTCATGACCGTTTGAGTATATAATTAACACGTTGACTTATAATAAAATAATTAATTTTTCATTAGGTATGACACTATCAATTTTTCTTTTTTTTTGATAATAATAATTAAACAAATATTAAGATTTTCTCACTACCTAGGTCTTATAAATTTAAAAAAAAAATGTTTGACTGATTGTGTCGAAAAACCAATCTACTACTCATATGTAGTATAACGTAATCAGAGATCAATATTTTAATTAGATTGTCGAAAAACTAAACTGATACTATGATTGCACATTGTCCTGGAAAAAAATTCGACTAAAAAAATATATATATATATACCGGAATGTAAAATGTTACCATCACTACAAAAGAGAGACGAACGATATCAGAGGAACAGTCAAACTCATATATCGAAAATACATTTTCGGCCTTCATATCCCCAGCTGATCCCGTCGTAGCGTAAAAATACATTACAGTTATCTCTTACTTTAAAGGTAAATAAGTTTACTCAGATATTAATATGGTATAAGTTTTCTAAATTAGTAAAAATAATATATATGTACTAAATAGTATAAAGTAAATTGCTTGTTTTGGAGCACTGAATTTTTGGCCCCTAATTCCAGAATTTCAGAATGATCCATACATTACACTTAAGTTATTTGAAACTAGGAAAAAAGCTTATTTGGACCCCTTTATAAACTGTTGGGAACACAACCCACAAAATCAATCCCAACTTACTTCTTCGGTTTACTTAAACTAAAGTGATACCAATAAACAGACAAATACAGCTTCCATGCAACAAATAAAGTTGACCTATTGCTATTATTTTAAGAAAAAAAAGAAAAAAACACGACATACGCAAAAATGTCTCACCTTCTTTCTCTAAAGAAATATAGGGGTGCCAAATTATGATAATGATCAGACTGTAGAGAACAGTTTTCAACATAAAATACTGAATAGAGAATAATGGAAAAAATATTTAAACGGAAAAGAACAACCTTAGAAATATAAGAATTCAGAATTTTAAGAGACCCTCATGTGGACTATCATGAAGGAATAGAAGGGAAATATTTATTGTTATATTCTGTATTTTTTGCGGTGGGAAATAATTATGTAAACAAATAACTATTTCATTTAGTTTCACAAGGATGGCACATTACTGCACATGGTATATAACATCATATGATGCTACAACGAAATAAATAAAATCGCAAACTGGTTTATTTTTGGTTGCTTAACGTCAAGTGGCAAATTTTTCATACATGTTCAAGACGAATATCGTATGAACATAAATTCTACCGCGAAAAGAATATACAATCTTATTCCTCCCAATTACGAGTCGTACTATATAACATTTGTATTGACCATTGGCCAACATATTCATGGTTGAAGAAAGTGACATGACACATGCGGCGGGTGAAATAAAATAACATCGGAGCACATGCTTTGGACACGTTTCGGACAGGCATATGGTCCAGTTACAATGTCATATCCGCTTGCGAATATAGGGGTGGGGGTGGCCCGTCCAGTCTTTTGTGTCTTGTGAGCATACCAACAATGTTCGGTGTTAACTTAACTCTTCCATGGGGCATCCGTGTACTGGGTGCACATTCTTGTTTTTTCTCATTTCCCATGATTGTCTTTACAAAATGACAAAGTATCATTATATCACCGTACGGCCTTCATAATGAGCATAGCCCATACCGCATAGTCAGCTATGAAAGGCCCCGATAAGACAATGTAAAACAATTAAAAGGAGAAAACTACGGCAGTTCCGGCGTTCCATACGAAAATGTTTGTTTATTCACACAGGGAACATACTGATAGATTTGAGAACAATAATTTATTTAAATTAATTATGTATTTTATTTATTACTATTTGCAAACAAGAGTGCACACACTGAAATGTCTCGCCTTCTTTACTTATCATTAGGTTGATAGTCCTAAATATAAAGCTTAAAAACTGTCACATAAACTTAACATTAACAAAGATAACAAAACAAAGACCAATGAACCATGAAAATGCTTCCATACAACAAATATAGTTGACCCATTACTTATAGTTTCAGAAAAATAGACCAAAACACAAAACCTTAACACTGAGCAATGAACCGTGAAAAATAGATCAAGGTCAAAATAAAACCTGCGCGACTGACATATAGATCATAATATAGTAGATCTATTGCATAAAGTATGAGAAAAACACACCACAACACAAAAGACTAAACTATAACCACTGAACCATGAAAATGAGGTCAAGGTCATATGACATCTGCCAGTTGGACATGTACACCTTATAGTCCTTCCATACACCGAATATACTAGTCCTATTGCTTATAGTATCTGAGAAATGGACTTGACCACCCAAACTTTACCTTGTTCACTGATCCATGAAATGAGGTCGAGGTCAAGTGAAAACTGTCTGACAGGCATGAGGACCTTGCAAGGTATGCACATACCAATTATAATTATCCTATTACTTATAATAAGAGAGAATTCAACAATAAAAAAAATCTGAACTTTTTTTTCAAGTGGTCGTTGAACTATGAAAATGAGGTCAAGGACATTTGACATGTGACTGACAGAAGCTTCGTAACATAAGGCATCTATATACAAAGTATGAAGCATCCAGGTCTTCCACCTTTTAAATATAAAGCTTTTAGCTAACGCCTATGTAAAGCTTTCTGCTACCAAAGTTGCAGGCTCGACAAAAAAATTACAAAGCGGATAGAAAGTAAAAACACAAAAATACTGATCCCGAGGAAAATTAAAAAAGGAAAATCAAAAATCAAAAGGGAAAATCAACAGTCCAAACACATAATAGTGTGTTAAGGTTGTTCTTGTAAACAATATACACACCAATTATTCTACTCAATTTGACCTGGTATCGGCATTGGCAAATCCCGGGGGGGAGGGGTCCGGGTATGGACCTCCCCTTTTTTTGGCCGATCAATGCATTTGAATGGGGACATATAATTGGAACACACACCCCTTTTTGTCCTGGGTTGGGACCCCCTTTTAAAATGGCTGGATCCGCCCCTGTATCGAAACCCCCCTATTTTTTAAATAGCTGGATCTGCCCCTGAATCGGTATTTTGAAGCAAATAAGGACACTGGTTATGAACATCAAAAATATTTTTCACATTAAATAAAAGTAAGATATAGATTTTCCACAGCTCTAAAAATTTGAAAACAATTACTTTGAATATTGGGCTAAATACATAGCCCATTATATTGGTGATTAGATGACTTTTACTTTTTCAGATATTCTGCAACATAACGTGACCCATTATCAGATTTGTGCACTAATATTTTTATTATTGTTACATTACCAAATAACTGCAGCTAGTGCCTTTTAATAATCAAAGCAAACATGACACATGATTGCTATTTATCAGCTGATTTTTGTTGATTTACAGCTAATATTCTAATGAATGTATATCAAGACTTTGATTAGCTTGTTTTTAAGTATGACATATGGCCTTCTTATTTCAGATTTACCAATGTAGTTGCAAAATGGCCTGGAAACACACATGACAGCTTCATAATGCAGAATTGCTCTTTAAGTGAAAAATTCGAGAACAAGCAGATAGACGGCTGGCTTTTGGGTGATTCAGGGTATCCCCTGAAACCATGGCTGTTGACACCCTTCTTAAATCCATCATCAAATGGAGAAGAAAAATACAACAGATGTCATAAAAGTACCAGGAATGTAATTGAGAGAGCCTTTGGACTTCTGAAATCCAGGTTCAGGTATACAAATTGTTCAAATGCACAGCCTGTGGTACTACTTGTACAATTAATAAAAAGATATGATGACTTATTTCTTTATATAAGTATACAAAATCATAACCAAGTCCAAAATGATTCACCTACATCTACCAGCTATTCTAATATTACATTCTTCTTCTTTTGCTTTGTATACAACACCGTGATAAAATTCTATTCTCAATATATATATACTTAGCGCAGACTCAGTGATATTCATATTAACGGATGTTACAATATACCTCCCACGTAAAAACACCAGTTTTGGAACTTATTTGGATTATACTTAAAAGAGTCAATAATTGACGAAATATACTGGTACAACTGTAATTTGAGAAATTATTGCAATGATTTTATTACATTTTTAAATTTCTTGTGAACTAAACAGAAATTTTCTGGATACTACAAATTGTGATCTAATTTAAGTTCAAAATCAGATCATAATTTTAGTCCAAAATTAGATCACAATTATAAATGCATACACTTATTTCTAAATTTACAGTTTTCTCAAACCAGAAACTTAAGGATATATAGGGTATGTTAACATCACACTTAATCAGTATTTGCACAGTAAAACACATAGAGGAAAGCAAAGGAATAAAACTGTCACAAATATTGCATCAATACAGTTCTTTTATTTTGATTGTCAAGTACATTAATCAATAATAAAAACATGTATTATACAGAATGAATTCAAAGTAGTTAAAATGACTTACAAATTTGCTATATATTAGGCAAAACATCAGATGTAAAGAGTTGTGTTGCATAAAAAAATGAAAGTTTTATTACACAAACAGAAAATGTGGGTAAAACCAAAACTGTTGTGACTAACCTGTTATACATGTAAATTGAAAGTCACCATCATATTTTCTTCACAAAATATGCTTTACAATTTGAAAGTAAATGATTTAATTCATTATTCCAGGTGCTTACACAAAACCACAGGATGCCTACATTTCATCCCAAAAAAGTGTACCAACATTGTTGTAGCATGCTTCATACTTCACAACATTTGCATAGACAAGTCTATTCCACAGCTGGATGAACTACTGGAAGATGACAATAACGAGAATGACCATGAGCAACCAGAGGTTTTCAATGTTTTCCGTGATGGTATAAACACACGTGCCTCCCTTGTGAGACAAAGGTTCAACTAAACATGTCAGTTACACATAGTGTACAACCATCATTTAATTTTAAATGCTAGTTTAAGGATATTTTATAGAGTGATATTATCTCATTAGTCTTCAATAGAATTAATAAACGGTAATAAAATGCTTGTGAAGAGATGGACCTCTTATTACTTATCTGTTTTGGAGTATGAACAATTATCCTGGAAAAATACTTAAAAATAAAACTTATTCATGATACAATAATGAATAATCAACTTGCTTGTACACAGAGTAGGGATAAATTTGACCTATTGCTCATTAACTACAGATAACTTTTCTGCTATAAGTTCAAAAAATTTCAGTTTCTTTCTTTCCAAATCATTTCTTTCCTCCATCAACTCTATTTTTCTTTTTTTCAACTGCAACTTTTCCTGTTCTATTATCAACAATTTACTGGTAGAATCACTTTCCACTGTCTTTCCTAAAAATAATGGTATACTATTCAACAAATTATTGATTTAAAAATATTCTACTTCCTACATTGAAAATTATTACTAAATTTTTTATGTAACAAAATAATATACATCTCAGCTGAATATGTTTAGGCCAGCAAAGCAATTACTTGTAATCAATTTTAGGGAACAATTGCTGTGGAAATAGTAAAATAAACAAATTTGATTTCTTCATTATTATGCAGTTGATTCGATGTTTTATGTTTTTCACAATTATTCTTCTTGTTTATAGAATGTATTCCAGGTGCACATTTAAAATGTTATTTCTTCATAAGCAGAAAAATGTATCAGTCACTCCTTAAATAGACAACTGCAAATTGCCTATTATTGCTTACATCACTTTTATTAAAACTTTGGTGGATAGTTGTGTTATTTGCAATCTTCTTTTTTTATATTGTCATTGTATAAAATATAATTCCGGTTTATGCATTGCTTCAAATATTATACTAGTATTGAAACCAATATTTCATAAAAATAACTAAAAAAATTATTATTTAAAATTTCACTGAAAAAAATAACATTAACATTCTGAATTTAGAATAAAGCTGATATAATAGAAACTATATACTAGGCATACCAGTCCTATTCTTTGATGGTGGTGATATTTGTTCCTTGGGTCTGCTCTCAATACCACAAAGTGTCTCTTCATTTTCGTTAACTGAGAAATAAAAATAAAAACCAATGAAACTATTTTTAAGCTTCCATACTATAAAGTATATTCATAAGCTACTTAATCGCAAACATGAACAAGTGCAGATATAAAGTTACATGTCATAATGACTAGCTTGAAGATTATGTATTTATAATTAATTCAATATTTCCTATGCCTCTGAAAAATTTTTCTTCTCAAATTTTATTATCAACAATAACATAACATTTTGCACTCATACTTGTGACTTAAAACCAATAGTCCAAGCACAAACCTTAAATTAAACTTGTTTTTTTTTCTAAATTAAAACAAAAAGGGTTTCTACTGTATCAAAGAAATGTGAAGTAATAGTATTAAAGAATTTTCTTTAAAGGGGCACTAGCTACAAGATGTCTAAAAATTGAAAGTACGATATGTTTTTGTTCAATCAATGATAAAAGTGAAATGGTGAAATAATAATTTGCTTTTAGCTGCCAACATGGTTGAATTTGGTCAAATAAATCTTTTTATATTGATAATGACTTATTCACTTGCAAGTGAATAAGTCGACCTCATTAAATCCGTATTCATGTTAACTTCAATTAAACCCCTTAACTAGAGATGGACAATGCATGTTTTGTAGGTGTACTGTTTATTTAAAGGAAAGGAATGTAAACATTGAAAGCAAAACCAAGGTAAATCATTTGATGACTGATTCAATTCACTAAAAATCTTTCTTCTACATGTTAAAACGACAAGAAACATATATTTTTAATCTATAAAATAAAATTAAACAGACATATAAAAATTCAAATGCACATGTTGGCTTAATCTATTTATATCTAATCATTAGTATATTTATGTTTACATCTCTTATATGGTCATCTGAGGTCAACTCAATATTTAATTTGATGGAGTCTAGACTAAAATACACAAGAAACCAAACTTCATATTATTGACCCTATCCTCTGTAAACTGTTTATTTCACACTTTTGATAGTTTGGATAAATGCTTTACACTGTTATCAATAAGATATGAAAATTTGACTTAAATCGGTGACCATGACTTTGACAGCTAGTGCCCCATTAAGTAGGAAAATATATATATGTAATTAAGAATTACTTCTGATTTCCTTTCCGGTCGACAAGTCTATCAAAATATTAACATTGTCATCAGCACTACCAATTGGATCTGTTTGTTCATCTATTAAAATAATCAAAATTATGATAAACTACTACAATTAAATCAATGTGTTTGTATTTGCTGGTTTGCAATCATGTTTTTTTTTTTGCTAAATATTTTATTGACTTGGTCTTCTTTAACTTGAACATAGACTTATATTTCTAGTAATGATTTGACTATACCTTAAGTTACTTTTTAAAAGAAAGTGATTTTATTTTGTAACACACTGTTATGTTTTTTTAAACAACAAAAAAGTTTTGGAATAAAGCACATCTCTTAAATTGTACAGGACTTAATAAACCCTAAATGAAATGTAGGCCAGATTTGTCATTTTATATTCAGCAGTGAAATTGTACAAGTTCATGTTCATACTTACTCTGAGAAACAGGTAACTGTAATGTTGGGAGGTTGGTCATGTCTGGAATCTGTACTGAGGACTCTAATGATATCAATTTAAAACAAAAAGATATGATTATTAGAATTGACAAAATAAACTTATGTTTAAATATTGTACATGAAGGTATTTGTTTTGTAAACAAATTGTATTATTTGTTACATATATGTATACTGAAAAAAAATGTGATTGTATTAATAGTTTAGAAATATATTTCTTTTTTTTTTTTACCAAAATGAGTGCTACAAAACTCAGAAGTCATTAATTTTAAAATGGTCAAGTTATCTTTCATACTTTCAATATAAATTTTAAACCTTGTATTTGTTGGGTTTCTGTCTAATTTACAAATAACCTGTTTCAAAGATGTAGGAAAGACACTTATTATTGTATTCGTCCTAAGTTAATTCAAAATAGATTCATATAACATGTTTAATTTTAACTTACCACTGTCAGTGTCAATACCACCAGGAATTCCATAGCATGCAACTTTGGGAATGATAGAAATAACCTGTAAATAAATGTAGATATATATATACATGTATATACATTGAACAGATTTAAAATGTGTACAAAATACAAAAATAAGGCTGAAAATGACCAAGTATTTATATTCAATATGAAAATATGTCTAGTATTTTGATATAAAATGGTTCATAAATGTTCTCCATAGTCGTGATAGTATCCCATACATACATATATTCATGTATTTAATTTCTATTGTAATTTATCTTTTATTACTACATTCAATTCACTTGCTATATACTTCATATCAGATCAGTGATATTGTTTTTTTATTCTTCAAAGCTACCTCTATCCTTTTTTATTGGGTAAATAGGATTCAAATTGCAAAATTTATAATGAACCATGAATTTGACTGGAAGTTCAAGTTGAACCCCTTATTATCAGTGATTATACATTTTTGTACATAAGCAGACCCTCAAATCTGCACACATGGTCTTTTCGGCATGAAAAATGTTTGAATGTGTGTTTTTCAGTTTGTATTCATGCACAATTACTACTGAGACTGCACTCCTGGGACGAAAAAAAATCTTTTTGGGAAAATTAAAAAAAAAAAAATTATTTTCAAATTGGGATTCTTCTCAAGGGGAAAAAGCCTTTAATTATTATCCTGTAATCTAAGGCAAGTAATCAATGTCACTGTATCTGTACTTCATGATGTTTAATAAATGATTCATAAAAACGTGAGATGGAACTTGTTCAAATTAATTTGAAAGTTAGCCAGATATTGTACTGTAATGGGTCTTATTTTAAATATATATACATTGTACTGTAATAACAAATCTGTTATAAAAATTGCAAATTCATCAATTTTACTTTTTAAAAAGCTGGTACAACATGTTTATATAATTGTAAAGTCTTAGAATCCATCACAATATTATTCTCATGAGCACTAAAATCACACAAAATTGAATTGATATACCAGTACAATATATACATATATATATGTAAGGATTGAAACTACCATTTGTTTCAGATTATTACTTATTGAATTTTTCAATGTCAATCAAATTTGTCTTTATATGTCCTTTATATTCATATATTAATAACAATATTGTTTGAACTACAACAATAATAAAACAACAAAATAATTCAACCTTTAACTCCAGTGGTGTTAAAGCAGGTGGTGCTGGTCCACCACCTGTCAGATTCTGTAGCCTATTTCTTTCTGATTCCTTTTTCTTCGACTTCAGTTGCAGATCCTGCCATTTGTGTTTCACCTCTGTGATAGTTCTTACAACAGAACTAATTGAATTGACTCTATTTAGATGAGAGAAAAAAAGAGCTGTTACTTCCATATAGTTAATGAAAAAGTATTTGCTTTAATATAACAAATATTTCTTGATTAAAAGTAACATATAGGTTTACACCAAGATATTGTCAAACATTGTCAAATGAAATTGGATATCCTATATTTATCAACAATGATCAATTCATGCTTTTAATTATATATCATGTGTTTCAAAGATTTAACCATATAATATCTGTGGAACACATCCTCCTATTAAGTTATTGAAAACAGTTAACCTGAATTTATAATAATACCATGGTGTAAATGAGTAACATCAATTCAGGCTTACACACTCAAGGTGTATCTAAACATATATATGAGATGTGTCTGGTAGAAATTGACCTTTTGCAAGTTAATGTGAATATCTACAGAGACATATAAATATTTAGTATACATGTCTCTGATATGTACAAGCATAATAATACTCTGATATATTTGGAGCATTAATCAACTTTGTACCAACATGACCAATAGAACCAGTATTGTCACAGATTTATTTGTTTACTTGGTATTTTTTTAAATGGATACAGTTCAACAAGGTAAACATATGCAGGAGTTTCTTGCTGCATTGAAGATCTATTGGTGACCTTTGACTGTTGTTTGTTCTATGGGTGGGTTGTTGTCTCTTTGTCTTTGACACATTCCCCATTTCCATTCTCAATTTTTTCAAAAAATTAGTTTTATGAACTGATTACTATAGTCTAGCATTTGTCTAGTGAACTGTTGTTTTGTCTGTTTATCCTTTTCATACTTTTTTTAGCTATAATTTGCGTTTTAGTAGTTTTTATTTTTAGACTTTTGAGTGTGAACAGGTTTGACCGGTTGGTATTCCCGATTCCTCGCCTCTCTTTTTTACGGGACACATCAACGACTATCTGAATAAAGTGTCCGCTGTTACTGTAGTGCTTATTGTAAAAGTACTTATCCTTTATAATGTAAATCTAAATGTCGAGGTAGATTAAAATTTAAACCAATAAAATTGTGTTCGAAGAATAAAACAGGAAACAGGAAGTGTGCATATTTAAAATACATATCAAAAGCGGTTAGTGATCCTTCTCGTTTCCGAGATTTTAGAATAGAAAAAAAACATTGACATAGAATATATATTGTGGGGAACGAACAGGTACTTGACTGATTTCGGTTTACTAATATAGTGTTTGCATTCATCTGACAAATTATTAAAAGAACAATCTTTGTGTTACTGATTTGTTTGGTTTAATATTCAATTTGTGTCTATTTAAAATATTCAGTGGTGTATACACATACTTTTGAACAATACTTGACCAGAGTGCCTTCTTTTTATTCTGGTCTAAATAGGGGGAGAGTGCTCCAAAAAGATTAGAATAATTCTCTTGCACTCCCTCCACAATTACATCTACCTCCTCAATGGAAAAGTGAGGTTTTCTCGGACTGATTTTTTTTTCCATACTGTGACTGTAGTCAGATGCTCTCAGTACTTATTTTCGTCTGCTAATTTCTATGTAACATACCTCCAATGAAAAAGAGTGCTGTTTTCGGGAATCCCCGTGCTATTAATAAATAGCGATTGTCTAGCGATCAAAAATTCTAACGATTCTTCTGCGTACGGTTTATGAAACACACGTAGACGTCATCGTTATGTAGTCGTTAGTTACACGCTAAAATTAACGTTAGTCGTTATTAGCGATTGTTTTATGAAACGGCAGCTTGTTCTTAAGTTTCAGCACTTTACACATAGTTTCCGGTTGCAAGACTAGATGATACTGGCTTCTCATGAAATTCAGACTTCTGTCAGTACTTGGCCAATAGTTTCCAAGTAAAGTTGAACATTCCAAGATTACTCCTTCCATTTGCATGTACATGTACAAATGTACTTGCAGCCTGAAATTAAATATTGTATATTGTATATAAAGAATGAACAGAGTGACACCACCCAAATTTGTACTTGATCTGAGTGTTGTTGTAGTAAGCATTGCATATAAATTTCAGAACATTTGGATGAAACAAACTTGTGTTAAAGAAAGGAAAAAAAATTCAGCATTTTTTTTAATTTGTAAAGGGGCATAACTCTAGATAAGTAAAAGCGACCCCACCAAAAATTCAAACTTCATGTGTGTTTGTTGGTAATAAGCATATATCATTTATATATGGGTCATTATAAAAAAAAAGTGCAAATTTCGACGAGGTAACATTTTGAAAAATGATGTCATTGTTTAAAACATTTAAATGTGTTCCGCTATTTTATAGTATGGTAGCAACGATATTCAGAAATATGCAATGGGAAAAATGAAGAGTTCCTTCAATTTTAACAATTTTAGGTCATGCTTTGATAGAATCGTGTCAATGGTGTTACCAATTTAAAGCATACATTTAGCTACTAAATATTATTGTTTAACATCAAACAACTGTTCCAATTTGTTGTTTAGATTAAAATAACGACTTATTGACATTATTCATATAGCTGTGCATTCTATTCAAAAATAATTTCAGAATACATGGTCGTAAAAAAGTTGGCTGTCCTAATCATGACCGTTGTAAATACTAAAATATGCACTTAAAATGAATATATGTGAATTGTGTAAGATTAAATGATAATAATATACCTAATCCTTCGTACACGACCTAAAAACGCTTATATTTATGAATGAAAATAAAAAAAATGTCGCATTTTTATATAGTAACACCACTGACCCTACAGTAACTCCAATGACACAAAAGTTCTGAACACAGAGCCAAAAACACCGAGCAAAAGAAAAAGATCAAAAAATAATTCTTAGGCTAAAATATCTCAAATTATATAACATAACATCAATAACTAAAAATGTCAATAGTGTTACTAAATAGTGTCATTTGTTTTACCAGCATACATCAGTTTGTGAAAACTTTGTATATGTAATACATGATATTGTTAAAACATTGTTAAATAAGTATTGTTTTTCGTAAATAATATGATGTTTCGCTTGTTAAGCATGAAAGAAACACAAAACAATGCTGATTGTCATGATATATTCAGTGGTGTTACTAAACTGGTCAATGGTGTTATTTTATCAAAATGGTCTCACCATTGACAGTAACACCAATGATTTGAGGTGTATTTTAAGATTTAGTTACGAAATAAGTGCTCCATTCCCCCATTCTATATGTTGTTCCTGGTGCATGTTTCTATAATCAATATATTTCATAATTCAAAGTTCAGGAAATGTTTTCAAAAAAAGATTTGTATAAGGGTACACCATGGACACTATTTTCAATTATGATACAGCTTTTACTTACTTTTAAGATTTTTTCACTAAATTTTCAACATAATTGTTTGGTTTTTTTTTGCAAAACATGCTTACAGGTGATATTGCTAAGGGACAAACTGTTGTAAATGCCCAAATCTTGCGAAAGATAACTCTTATCCTACTAATTTGTCCTTTGGTTACACCATTGACTTAAAAAATGTAACATTTCCTTTTGGTGAATTTTTTTATTATAAAACCAACATACACCTCCTAAATCATTAAAAAAAATGTTTGTATGTATCAAAATGCAATAAAAAGTGTAATCAAAAAACAAATCATATGAATAGTAGTCCTTTTTCAAGTCTGAAAGGATTTATAGTAAACATTAACCGTTAATTCTGGCTATCTCCAAGGGTTTAAGAAAACATTACGGATGTTCTTATAACATTTCATACTGCAGACTGTATATTGTGTATCACAAAACATTCATATCTAACATATGCAAGTGTTATTTTGATATATTTTCATGTCTGTGACTTAAAAAGACCCAATAACATAGTTTTGCATGTTTTTTTGATAACGACCTATATGCATTAATTGTGTATAAGTTTCATAACATTGGTAGAGGCAAACTGAAGTTAGAGAACAGAAACAAAATTTGGCACGTACATGCAAGTTCGATAAGACTGACAATGCAATGGAAATCACTCATGGAAAGATTAGAAGAGTAGTTTGAATTATTTCATATTAAGGTATGGTGGGGAAAAATGAACATTTATAAAGCACTATTGCTGAAAATTGCATTTACAGCAGGTCTTTAGAAGGAAACTTGCTTTTCCAGTATAAGGATAAAATGAGCTCAAATTAAATAATATGGGTCTCTTAATTTGCACAATTTTATTTAAACTGCAGTTTACATCTTATCGAAATTATGTTTCCGGTTCTGAACATGTTTCAAAAATAAAAAAAATGCAAAAATTCTTCTAGTTATAAATGTTACCAACTATCCTTGTAAGACATAAATCTGGACCAACAGCTTAAAACTTTAAAGTGTCAAAAAAACAATAAAATGGAAAAATGTTGTTTTGGGGCATTTTGTAAGTTGAAACAGAGGTTATATGGCATTGAAAATTAAAAGTGTTAGAGTGCCTTTTGATCAATTTTTAAAGTATTTTTCAACACAGGGCATTGAAAATGTACTTTTTCAGCGTAAACCAATTAAAAAACTTATCTTATTGAAATGTGGATTCTTTCTTGATTGCAAAAATATATCACTTCTAACAAAAATTCAAATGACTAAAAAAGACATAATGATTGATGGGAAATAAACTAATAAACAATGGTTTGTTATAATTAAAAGTTTTAAAATTTTTAAACTGTTTCAAGCCAATTCCTGATAAACAAAAAGTGTACTAATTTAATTGTTGATTAATTACAGATGATTATTGGAAATTTATTTATTTTTTAAGATCTTGTTAATCCATTAATCATTTATCTTTCAGATATAATTGACAGAATCACTTTATGTAATGTAGATCAAAAGTAATTTGCAATACATAAATCTATCATCCTTATAAATATCAAACATCTAATATACACATTTGTGTATTCAATTATGATTTCAAATACTTGTGTATTAAGAATTATATGTATATTGAGTGGTCTGTATAATTATGTAAGACTGAGGTTGATAGGTAATGTGGTCAATTTGATTGGCAGTTTAGGAGGTGGGGCTTTGTAATTAAAGGTCCACCTTGTCTCTGAATGTTTAGTGATAATGACAGTTGTTGTTCTGGAACTCATTCATCATTTATTCTTCATTTGATCATCATTTTATATTGTTAGGGTTTCATGGTGTACATCGCTTACGTGCTCCAGTTTTAGGAGTTTTATACAGGACAGTGTAGGAATCCTCGTTACTTTCTCCTCTCTTCTGAATGACGAAAACTGATCAGCAGGCCGTGTGCACAACTGCAAAGAACATTCAGCGGACACGTTGTCCAAAGGAACAATTCGTGGCTAACCACAGCGTGAGTTACCTTTAAAACATTACAAATTATGTATTTACATCATCGACGAACTGTTTTAATATATTTTCCTGTTATCAAGAAACTATGAACATTTAACCGTTCAAACTGTACGTATCTGCGATAACACAATTTAATTCAAGACAGAACTTTAATTATCATTGAACACATTGTAAAATTGTATTTATATTTGTATTTTCAGTCTTTCACCATTTGGATTGGTAGTGAAATAAAAGTCAGCTCCTAATTGTTTTATCTTTACTTAAACCCAGTCATCTTGGTGACACTCTTTGGTCCGGCCAATACAGTTGTCAATCATACTAGTTGAATCAATACCCAGTTACCTAATCAAAATGTTTTTTAAAAAGCCTGCACATCAACACACCTTGATGACATACACTCTTGAATGAACTGCTCCAATAATAAGGGCCCCGCCAAAGGCGGGTCCCCTATGGTGATCAGTCTGTCCGTCCATCCGTCCGTCCGTCCATCCGTCCGTCCGTCCGTCCGTCCGTAACACTTTGTGTCCGCTCCATATCTAGAGAACCATTATGATTTCATACTTTATACTTTACATGTTTATTAACCACCACCAGAGCAGGCCTAGGGTAATGGTAATTTGTAATTGTAATGCATTGTAATATTACTTTTTTTGGATGTAATGCAAAGTAATTTGTAATGCACATTTTCTGCATTACAATTACATGTAATGTAATGATTACTTTAGTTAAAATCTGATGTAATGCCTCCATTACAGTACATTACTTTTCATTACAAATTGGTGAAACAGATACATTTGAAGAATATTGTATAATAAAAATAAAATATTAACAAAAACAAAAGAAAGTATGGAATAAAATTTTTGTCACAGTTATTTACTGTATTAAATAAATTACATCAATCTTTAAAACACACATTAAGGTAAGAAATATAAAATGGTAAAAAATATCAAGTCTTTGATCTTGGTTTCTGATATTTGTTTAATATGATATGGGAATATTTTGGTGTTAGGTGGTCTTTGAAAAATCTTATGAAAAAAATTATTAAACAAAACTATATAGATCAATGAAAAAAATATGAAGATGAAAATTTCATAATTCTATACACACCTTACATGTATTTCAATGAACTTATGTTTGTCCTCACAGAACCCTTAGGCATTTCACAAGATAATCCTTTAATGACACATTTATTATATCCCTTTGAAATCCTTAATGATGTCTTAATGATTAAGTGATCAATGTTAGAAACAAAATTATATGATAATTTATTTATTTTTTACCACCACCTAAGAAACTTAAAAGTGACTTTTTCAGTTTCATGCCTCCTACTACTCAAAGGGTATAGACACAGGTAAGGTGCAGTACATGATGTTGACATCTACTTGTCTGAGCCATGTGAAGAAATTTCAATCAATGCACTGGAATAATGGAAGTCAAATTCAGTGTGCCTTTCTTCTTTGGTTAATACAGCTATCAAGTATTTAGCCATTTCTCACACATAAGCTCCTGTAGAAAGGCTTTTAAGTATTGCCGGAAAGGTGTACAGAACTGATCGCTGTTCTCTTAATGGCATCACATTTAAACCACTTATGATGATAACGTGCAATGGACATATTAAGTATTTGAAGTCTATGTCCCTAACACTATATACATATGTACATATACCTCTGTTTTTGAAATGCTTTTTGTTTTTATATTGACAAAGTAATGTGTAATGTAATGCATTACACAGGCAAAGTAATTGTAATGTAATGCATTACATGTGAGAAAAAATGTAATTGTAATTGTAATTGTAATGGAAGAATCACAAAGTAATTGTAATGTAATGCATTACATTGCAATGTAATGGCCCCAGGCCTGCACCAGAGGGCGTGTCATGATGTATGTACAACTTCCTAGGTCAAAGGTCAAGGTAAAAAACTTTGGTTTCAGTTGACAACCCTGTGTCCTGTGGTGAAGATCGTGTCCCCTCTATATCTTGAGAACCGTTATGATTTCAAAGTTTATACTTGACATATATATGAACCAACACCAGAGGGTGTGTCATAATTTATGAACGACTGCCTAGGGCAAAGTTCAAGGTCAAAAACTTTGGTTTCAGTTGACAACCCCATGTCCTATGGTAAAGATTGTGTCCGCTCTATATCTTGAGAACTGTTATCATTTCAAAGTTTATACTTGACATGTATATAAACCAACACCAAAGGGTGTGTCATAATTTATGTGCAACTTCCTAGGTCAAAGGTCAAGGTCAAAAACTTTGGTTTCAGTTGACAAACCCATGTCCTATGGTAAAGATACAATTTTTTAATGCACATTATTCACAGCGGGGCCCACAGAGATGGCTCCCATCTCAATGATATCTAGTATACCCAGTTTTTGTCGAGCCTGCAACTTTTGTTGCAGAAAGCTCGACGTAGGGATAGTGATCCGGCGGCGGCGGCTACGGCGGCTGCGGCGACGGCGTTAGCTAACTTCTTAAAAGCTTTATATTTTAGAAGGTGGAAGACGTGGATGCTTCATACTTTGTATATAGATGCCTCATGTTACGAAGTTTCCGTCAGTCACATGTCCAATGTCCTTGACCTCATTTTCATGGTTCAGTGACCACTTGAAAAAAAAGTTCAGATTTTTTGTAATGTTGAATTCTCTCTTATTATAAGTAATAGGATAACTATATTTGATATGTGCGTACCTTGGAAGGTCCTCATGTCTGTCAGACAGTTTTCACTTGACCTCGACCTAATTTCATGTATCAGTGAACAAGGTTAAGTTTTGGTGATCAAGTCTATATCTCAGATACTATAAGCAATAGGGCTAGAATATTCGGTGTATGGAAGGACTGTAAGGTGTACATGTCCAACTGGCAGGTGTCATCTGACCTTGACCTCATTTTCATGGTTCAGTGGTTATAGCTAAATTTTTGTGTTTTGGTCTGTTTGTCTCATACTATATGCAATAGGTTTACTATATTTGTTGTATGGAATGATTGTAAGGTGTACATGTCCAACTGGCAGATGTCATGTGACCTTGACCTCATTTTCATGATTCAGTGGTCAAAGCTATGTTTTTGAGTTTTGGTCTTTTTATCTAATTCTATATGCCATAGGTCAACTTTATTTGGTGTATGGAAATATTTAAGGATCTTTATGTCAGTTGCGCAGGTTTTATTTGACTGTGACCTCATTTTCACGGTTCATTGCACAGTGTTAAGTTTTTGTGTTTTGGTCTATTTTTCTTAAACTATAAGTAATAGGTCAACTATATATGTTGTAGAGAAGCATTGTTAGCTGTACATGTCTGCCTGACATGGTTCATCTGACCTTGACCTCATTTTCAAGGTTCATTGGTCTTTGTTTAGTTATCTTGGTTAATGTTCTGTTTGTGTGATAGTTGTAATAAAGCTTAGCTTAATTCTTAGGACTATCAACATAATATCAATGATTAGTAAAGAAGGCGAGACATTTCAGCGTGTGCACTCTTGTTTTCAGTTTATATGTGTATTATGTGCACATACATATGATGAGAACCATAGGGAACTATATTTCAGTGTGAATACATTTAGTAACAGTAGCTAACCTGTCCTGTTGTTAGGGAGGCCGGTGCCTAAGTAAAGATTTAGAACAAGTTCTAATCTTTCCAAAAATTATGCTGAGGCTTTTTGTACCCTGTTTGCAATAGAGGATACACAAATTTTGTATTTATTAAAAAATACTATTCACAAAACAGTAATGATTTTTTCAACTCAAAATACAGTACCTGGTCAAAAGTATTTGTCAACTGCATTATTTTGCTATATATTTCATATAAAAACACATTTCTTCAAAAAAAAAAAAAAATTGTTCGGAGGTCTTTTAATATCAATATTAACCTATCATTGAACTTTTGCTATTACACAATGTTCTAATAAGTGACCATTAGTTAGTGGTGGAACAGAAAAAGGGGGGGGGGTAGGACCCATTTTTGTGTGACAACTCATGCTTTTGTAAGGAGACATCTTGTAGGAACCTTTTTTTACATGACTTGGATGTGATTGAACTCCACTTTTGAATGCCTGGATCTGCACCTGATAAGTAGATAATAGGCTCGGACCTGCTAAAATAGGATGAAGTTGTTTGAATAAAAGAAAAATATAGGTGGGTTTATGATAAACATTTCAGAATAAATGCTACACTTTCAACACCAATTGTAGGCTTTTAAGTTTGTTGAGTTTTCCTATTCTCTTTATAAAAGCCAAGTTTGGGGAATAAAGTTTACATGCATGATTAAAGATTTACAATCTTGGTTTTTATCTATTAGCCATGACTATGTTTTATTCCTCTCCTGGCTTTATCGACTCATATAGATTCTAATCGATGGCAAAAATAAATTGAACTATATGACATATCGGGTAAACCGCCCCACTCTTTACTAACAACTCGTACAGGCCTATGGCATCCATACTATTGTCCTTTTGAAATGCCATTCCTACATTTAACTTTACACCCGATACAATGGCATACATGGAGATTCTCTGAGTTTGACCTGCCGATTATGGTATAATTGGACAATGCTACATACCGTTTTCGCTCTTCCACCTATGCTGACGAACTCTAACGGGTCTAGGAAACAAGAACAATGGGATTATTGAAGCCATGCCTACCTCTATCTATGGTATAACATTTTACCCCATCTAGTTTATGCCCAGTCAGAAACGACATACCAGAAAGAAGAACATATTTAACACAAAATAGGTCAAAATAGTAGAATATTCTGATAATTCTTGATCCAACGAACAACTTGTGAAGGTGATTGACTGTTGATCACTGTAGAACTAGTTTTGATTATAAATTTGAATAAAAGAATAAACGAAATTTAAAAAGGAGGGCATATTTTGACTGTTTGTCAGATCTCAAGAACCTTCTTTGGTACATTTGAAATTCTGGGAAACAGTTCTCGCCTAATTGTCCATTTCCCCCCCATATTGACACTCTAGGTGCTTCTTTGACAACCAATTATTGTCACTTTATTTGAACTAAAAACGAAAGAACTAAGCCTGCATGTAATTGAGAAATTTAACGAAGAAAGCAATGAATCCATGCATTAGTGGTTTACTTCCATAATTACTCACTCGGAGAATCTTTTAGTGTGGCCTTTGTGTATTGTTTTTTTAGGGGGAGAGGGATGTCAGGATGAACTTTTCTGTACTAACTTGTATTGATGGGTCCAGGTTGACAGTTTTATACAGTTATAAAATATTCCTTGAAAAATGTTTTCATGGCTTTTTCTGTAAACACTGCCAAATAGTAGTGTAAAAGATTGTTATCACCAATTTCTAAGAAGGGTTAAAGGAATATAAAAAAAATTGGAGCAGAACAACTGACCACATCGAAACGCGCGTCTGGCGTAAATACAAAATTTAATCCTTGTATCTATGATGACTTTAAATTTATTATCAACAACCAAAAATAGCATCTTGAAAAGGCGTTCAAACAAAAAACAAATAAAAATCAGCGTCCTGCATAAATTATTCGTTTTTATATAGTATACATGTTGTGGATAAAAGATTATTTACAGTCAGTGCATGCCATAGTTACAAGAACTGTGATTAAAAAAGATATTCCAAGGTTAAACATGTTAAACTTTCTTCAGTTAGTGCCGAACTGAAATTAAAGACACCACTTCCTATAAACCTCCTCCGATTGTATACGTCAATGATACAGCAAACTAACGACAACAATAACCAAAAACATTTAGCTTTCTTAAGGAAATATTTGAAGGAAACATTTTTGTTTCTTTCATTTTCCGACCAACAATTGACAAAATTGTTTTTAATAGCAAACTAGCATAAGTTAGTGCAAGTAATCTGTTGCTATCAATAACTGGTTATATTTCTGAAAACTTTATTTTAAGATACATTTTCTAATGCTCAAGAAACAATTTATATCAAAAACAAACATACATTACATTACAATAAAACAAAAGCAAAAAGACGATAACACAAACAACAATATGTTATATAATTATATATGTACAAATAAGTGACAACATCAGGAACAACGTCCTCTATCGAATAACCAAGTCATATACAGAGCTTACACCACAATTTATATTCATACTTAGATACAGTGTAGGATGTGTAGCAACACTGACATAAAACTATGGGTACCCATCCAGCTCAGGGAAAAAGAGAGAGAATATGTCTTCAAAATTTGTAGATTGAACATTATGTGACGCAATTGTGAACGAAGTATATATAAATGTGGTGATCACTCTTCATAGCCGTAGTTTAATTGAGCGAGAACGTCTGTTATTAGGATCTCAAACATGTAATGCAATTATATTAATGTGACAAGACAGGACAAATTGTCATCTTATACAACAGACACGCAGCTGATATGCAAGGTGCACATTGACTTGATACAATTCATTCTGTACTGTGATAAAAGATTATATCAAGCCGAAATCATTCAAAAGTTTCCAATCACTTTTTCATAACGTTCAAAAACAGATAAATGACAAAAAGACTAACCTAACATAAGATTTATCAAGCTGAAAGAGTTTAATTGATCAAGTGTTGCACAATAGTAAATATGACTTGTATTGTGATTAAACATGATCAACTTTTTACCTATAAACTATACAACAGCTATGAAATAGATCGGAATTCAGGATTTGTTGACGGTGTTAGAAATATATGTATATACTTCAAAAGCAGCAGCTAACATTATGTGTATTCAAAGGTTATTAAATATACACCTGTTGGTGACCTTCTGCTGTTGTTTTTTTTTCTATGGTCGGGTTATTGTCTCTGTGGCACATTCCCCACTTCCATTCTCAATTTTAATGATATATGATATGAAATTTCTATTTGTGATAAATCTTAAAATCTTTGAAGTAAAAACACTTCCATATAGCATGTTTAAGACATGATGACATTTAATAACATATGATAGATAACGTTCTAGAAACGAAACAGAATATAATTAAGTGTAAGTTGTCATTTCTTCATCGCTCTGTCTGTTTGAAGCATTAAGAAAACATTCTGAAATTAAATAAAAATGGTATACTACATGAACTGATATAATCCAACACAACACAAATTATAAGTTAAGTACTCGACCGTCCAGTTTCACTAATATTTTTTTTATTTCATTTAATCGATGTTAAATATGCAGGTATCGAACATAAGAAATTATTTGATATTTAAGAGTTTATCTTCCCCAAGCATCTGATTCCTTTTTCTCGTTTGGCAATGCGTTTAGTCCTTTCAAGTAATACTAATTGTACCACGTGTGTGTACAGTTATGGATTTGCAAATATTTGTTCTCGGTCAACATCGCTAATGCATCATTAGTCGAAATGTGTATACGATGCAGTGACATTAATTTTGTAACCTTTAATAATATTATTGAACAAGCAAAGTTTTGAAAGATATTCCTAGATTTTTTACATTTCTGTTTAAGGAATCCTCGGAAATTTCGTCATTACACAACACATAAAGAGTATATGGCTCAAGGCTTAATTGCTGCATTGAAATGAAGATGCAAGTTTTCTTGTAAATCTTTATTATAGCAGTGTCATATAAGACATGGAATGAATAATAAATTAGGGAAATAGTTGTACAGCATTTCACTGAAGTCTAAATCTGTTCACTCGATTCAGACAACAAATCTAGGTAACACACACAAATTAAGAAAATCACATGAATTCCAAAAAGGAACAATACTAGATGCGTCGACCGAAAAAATATATCATGTTATCCATGTATCAGACGTCATGCAAATCAACAATCAGCCATAATGTCACAAACAGACGTAGGACACTGTAGGCGTTATAAAATTACCGGAGACAATTTTAACTTCAACAGATGATTTGACTGTTAATCCTTTCATAGTGATGCAGGAAGTCAACAGAATTGAAACGAATTTACAAACCTCTTATTTCTCCATCATTCTGACTGTTGGAATCGGTATAAACACTCTCTAAACCCTCTGAAAGTATATGAACGAAAATAATAAACTACATGCACGGATATTCTTATAATCTGATTACTACTTAATATCCTTATATATGGATGAACAAAAAATATCAAGTGAACACAATTAAAGTAGCATTTCTTTGAATTGATATTGATTCACAAATAGGGTCTTTCCTTCTGAAATAAACTAATTCATTCTAAAACCAGTTATTGGCATGATACGGTTGATGTTTTTCTAGTATATTTTATGATACGATATAAACCCCTTGCGAGAGGGAATGTGCTTGATTTTTGTGTGACGAAAACACAATCTCAATTAGTTTAATTAAGGTCTGAAGTTGGCATGTCAGTTATTGCTTGTAGTCATTTTTTAGTTTATGTACCATTGTCATTTGTTTACTTTGATTCTTTTGTTACATATTCTAACATCGGACTCGGACGTCTTTTAAACTGTGTTTTTCTGTGTGAATTAAAACGAATTTACAAACCTCTTATTTCTCCATCGTTCTGACTGTTGGAATCGTAATAAACACTCGCTAAACTCTCTGAAAGTATATGAATGAAAATAATAAAATACATGTTCTGATATTCCTTTAATCTCATTCAATATCACTTGAATATAGACGGAGCAGTGTTACTGATTGTATTTCTTTGAATTGATATTGATTCACAAATAGGGTCTTTCCTTCTGAAATAAACTAATTCATTCTAAAACCAGTTATTGGCATGATACGGTTGATGTTTTTCTAGTATATTTTATGATACGATATAAACCCCTTGCGAGAGGGAATGTGCTTGATTTTTGTGTGACGAAAACACAATCTCAATTAGTTTAATTAAGGTCTGAAGTTGGCATGTCAGTTATTGCTTGTAGTCATTTTTTAGTTTATGTACCATTGTCATTTGTTTACTTTGATTCTTTTGTTACATATTCTAACATCGGACTCGGACGTCTTTTAAACTGTGTTTTTCTGTGTGAATTAAAACGAATTTACAAACCTCTTATTTCTCCATCGTTCTGACTGTTGGAATCGTAATAAACACTCGCTAAACTCTCTGAAAGTATATGAATGAAAATAATAAAATACATGTTCTGATATTCCTTTAATCTCATTCAATATCACTTGAATATAGACGGAGCAGTGTTACTGATTGTATTATTTTATATTACAGCTATATTTTAAATGAAAACCATGACAAATAAGAAATAAATTGACATGAGGCTGTGTACATTCCTCGTATACTTGATATATTGTCCGGGTTTGGCTTTGTGTTTTGTTATTTCATGTTATATCAGTTGTTCAAGGTTTTTATTGGATTAAGCAGTTGTAATATTGTGCTCTCAGACATCAAGGACAGGCCACCAAATAAGGAAGTGGCATACCTGCAAGCTTTTTTGTAACATCTTTTACTTCTCCATCAGAATGAATGTGTGATTGGCTATCAACACTCCCTGGAATTCTTGAAAGTATATGAATGAAAATATTACTGCACTGATATTCTTAAAATCTCACTAAATAACATTCAAATATTGCCGACCAGTTTAAATAGTTGTTTTAATTAATATTATAGCTTTTCAATTTTTTTTTTTTATTTCCCTTATATTATCCCTATGTCAAAAATACTATGGAATGTATGATAAATGAGGGAATCAGTGGTTCCGATTATATAAATCAACCGAGATGACAAATCAAGGCAACACAAAACAACTATGGATATTACATGAAATCCAGAAAGTTTTATGTATATGTACAGTGTAAACGTATCTTGCTGCACTGCATCACAATCCATGTAAAACAAAAATCAACCAAACTATCACAATAGGTAATATGACACTGCAGCTTATATAATATTAACAGTAGCTATTATACTAAACCATATTGTCTGAAATTAATGTTGAAAACATCATATAACTTTGACAAAAAGTAAAATCACAAAAATATTGAACTCCGAGGAAAATTCAAAACGGAAAGTCCCTTATCAAATCGCAAAATCAAATAATAAAACACATCAAACGAATGAACAACAACTGTCATATTCCTGACTTGAAGATATCATAAAACTATATAAAGTGTAGAAAAAATAAGAGTAGAACAAACCGATACAACACAATATACATCAATTTGTTCTAAAATTGTATTAACTGTTACAAAAAAAAAAAAGGTATCCCAAGATATAAACAGCTACCGAAGTCCATATATCCAAGAAAAAACAGACAACAGTATGGCTAAATTAAAAATAAGACAAGCAGTTTACAATATAAATAAGAAGATGTGATATAACTGCAAATAAAACAACTTTTCACAAGTGACCAAACGAACAAACATTTACAGCAAAACCGATATATGACTCAAAATGACAAAATGTAAAACAAATGACCTGAAAGCAAATAACACATCAAACAAATATGACATACAGCAACATCAGACTGAACTGCTTCTTATGTATATATCAACTTAGAAATTTGCGCAACGATATTTTTATGTGATAGTAACTATATATACGAAGATGATCTTATTAAAACGGTGCTGGAAATATTTCGGCTGAACAAATAGCCTTCGACAGTGTCAGTAAATGTACTATACATATTCATTTGTGACGACAGGAGGAATCCTTCAACGACTTTTAAATTTCTTTGTCAACAATTTAGAGATTCCTTGCTTAACGAACATCGATAAAAAAAAAGGTATAGGTCCATGTACAAGACTTCATTTTACATAAGGTTTAAATAGACTCTGTGTATACTTTTAAATAATGAAGGCAATATTTTTTTTACAGAATACTTATAACTTTTATGAAATTCTTTCATGTATATACAGCTTTCTCTTCACGTCTTTACTCTGACTGTGATAATGTTCATTAAGCTCGTAAATTAAGATTTGATACTTGTTATCATATTTGTATTGTAACCCACCATCAATCAGAGACTTTTTAAGATTTATTTATGGTATAGTTTTGATAATTGATGCAGGTCGTTGGCCGACTTTTAATTATGTACATCGTCGTGTATTTTGTCTTGATGAAAAGGCAGTGATATGATGCCTATTACTATTTATCTTTATATATGAAAATAAATATCAAGTGAACAAAATAAAAGTAGCATTTTTTGGAATTGATATTGATTCACCCTTAGGGTCTTTGCTTCTGAAATACACATATTTATTCTAAAACCAGTTATTGGCATGATACGGTTTATGTTCTTCTTGTATATTTTATGATGCTCTGATACTAAACCCCTCACGAGAGGGAATGTGGTTGAATTTCATGTGACAAAGACACAATCTTTCAATCAGTTTAATTAAGGTCTGAAGCTGGCATGTCTAGTTTATGTACCATTGTCATTTTGTTTACTTAGATTCTTCTGTTACCTATTCTAACATCGGACTGGGACTTCTTTTAAACTGAGATTTACTGTGTGAATTGCTGTGTGTTTGCTACATTGGCTAGAGGTCCATGAGGTAGAAATCTCATAACATACGTTTAAACACGCTGCACCTATTCAAAGCCAAAAGCCTAAAACTGTAAATCAACTTATTTTGCGTGCAATTTATTTAAAAGAAGCATTACATCGCTAATATACAACTCTGATCTTCTAATGTGTACGTACACCAAGAAAAAAAAGAGAACACAAAGTGTTGTCATGTCAGCTAGAAAGGGCTTATCTTGCAAATAAAGTATCCACCAAAGTATTGCTTTGCAGTAAGTTGTGAAGACAACTAGATGTTGGGTATATGTCAAACAGTCGTAATTTACATTTCATTTTATGCACTTTTGTCGATAGATCACTGAATTTATTGAAATTACCGGTTTTCCTGTGCAATCTTCCACCTCTCTTTTTTTTACGCAGATTTTCCATTGAATCCATACACTGTTAAATGAGAACAACTAAAGGTGAATATATGGATACAATGATTTTATATAATGTATTCATACTTTAGAAGCATATTTTCATTATGGTTGCAAAGATTAAACAGACAACGAAACTGTTAAATATCACACCCGAAAACATACTTATTTTTATATAGATTAGACAGTTGGTTTTTCTGTTTGAATGGTTTTACACTAGTAATTTTGGAGCCCTTTATAGCTTGTTGTTCGGTGTGAGTCAAGGCTCCGTGTTGAAGGCCGTACATTGACCTATAATGGTTTCCTTTTTTAAAATTGTTATTTGGATGGAGAGTTGTCTCATTGGCACTCGCACAACATCTTCCTATATCTATTATGTATCATTAAAAGAAGAAACCGTTTAAGAATTATTGAAGTAACACCAGATTTTTCAAAGCTAAAATTAGAAGTTATCTACGAAATTTTGAAAATTTTGAACTATTGAAATTATGACAATTAATTTCGTTCCTGTGTTTTGTAAACTTAAAAAGATATACTAATTTGAATTTAGTAATTTAGATTTTTGCAAAACAATAATTTCAGATAGTCGTTTCTCAAAACTCAAAATATCAAGTTTTCAACAATATACATTTCTAATATCTTGATCATGTTGATTTCCATGAACCATTAAACAACGTGTTTACCTGTTACTATTCACGTCACTCGCTCGGCACGAACAAATGTTTGAACATGACTGGTTCAGTTTATAGCAAAAAAATTATATTGAGTATTATTATGATACATTCATATGATGACAGTGTATACTTATTGACTGGGTATGAGTGGAATAGTAAGTTTATTGTCCCGCAGAGCAACTATTGTCCTGAGGTGTAGCCGAGGGCAATAGTTGTCTCCGAGGGACAATAAACTTACTATACAACGAATATCCAGTCAGTAAGTGTTTTATTATATCGAAAAAGACAACAGATAATAAATAGCGGTGATAAATCAACTATCGTAATATTTAAAAGAAGAAACCAAACCATAACGTTTATTTCATAGATATGTCCAAATGCTAAGGCTACATCTTGCACTGACGTCAACTCTATACTAGATACAAAAGGTAAAACACGACGTCGTTACTCCCGCGTTATTTTCAAAATCCTCAGATCGAGTAGCTGCATTTAAAATTCCGCGAAATATAATGACTCTCGCGGTCAAATAGTTTCATCCAGGTCCAAATTGGAAATTTTTGACCGGTCCAATAGTTCAAAGCTTGTAATTTGTAAAATAGTGAAAATATTGTGTACTTATTTTATATAGAAAATGATAACTGAGGTATAATAAGAAGAAAATAACTACTCGGCAGTACTAAAATATCACAGGACATCACCAAGCACGAACATCACCATCCACGATTAGCAACTAAAACCAATACAGCGATGACAATATCATCAAAATACCAAACACCCACAATATATTTATATGTTGGAGAACAAGAATCTATAACAAACATGACGAATAAAACTCCCCTTTTCCCAGCAGCTGCGTACCTTCTGCTGAATCGTATGGAGTTTTCATATATCGTAACTCGTTATGTTTGTGCATGTTCACTAGACTTATCTGTAGCAGTACGCGTCTTTCAAAAACATAATCGGATAGAACAGAGAAATGAGTAGAAAAGACGGCTACATTCGACACGAAATAAGTTTACGATCATCATCACAAATTAATTGACTTTGTGTTTCAATTCTTTCGTGACATGGTTACGCAAAAATGTGTTTTGCAAGTTAAACAGCGAACAGAGGGTTACAGGTGGTAGTTAACAGCCATAGAAGTTGTGTTCGGCCATGGAGAGGACAATACACCTTTATTACAACTTATACTTTTTCAAAGGGATTAATGTGTGATTGAAATGTAACACCAAATTATTCATTCTCTGACAAACTTTTCGAGAAGACAATCAATAAATTTAATAGTAAGATATCTGAAATACTTTTTTTATTCCAGGATCGGTTTGATGTGGATTTAAAACCGCCGATTATTTTTACCATGTCATCCTTAATTTAAATGTTAACAGCTACAGATGTCAATTTGGTTCAATATTCGACATTCAATAACATTCAAAATTCAATTTTTTTCAATTTTTTTTGTAGCATTCAACATTTCGTTTTCAATATTCAACTTTTGTTTTCAACATTCGATTTTCAACTTTCAACTTTTAATATTTTATTTTCAATTTTCAACATTTGTTTTCAACTTTCAGCATTCATTTTTAACATTCATCATTCGTTTTCATCATTCGTTTTTAATATTCGTTTTCAACATTTGTTTTCAACATTCGTTTTCAACATTCGTTTTCAACATTCGTTTTCAACATTTAAAAATTCGTTTTCAACATTTAACATTCGTTTTCAATATTCATCATCTGTTTTCAACATTCATTTTCAACATTCGTTTTCAACATTCGTTTTCCAAATTTGTTTTCAACATTCGTTTTCAGCATTCGTTTTCAACATTCGTTTTCAACATTCGTTTTCATCATTCATTATCAACATTCGTTTTCAACATTCGTTCTCAACATTCGTTTTCAACATTCGTTCTCAACATTCGTTTTCAACATTCAACATTCGTTTTCAACATTCAACATCCGTTTTCAACATTCATCATTCGTTTCGATCATTTGTTTTCAATATTCCTTTTCAACATTCGTTTTCAACATTCGTTTTTAACATTCGTTTTCAACATTCGTTTTCAAAATTCGTTTTCAACATTCGTTTTTAGCATTCATCATCCGTTTTCAACATTCATCATTCGTTTTCATCATTCATTTTCAATATTCGTTTTCAACAGTCGTTTTCAAAATTCGAATTCGTTTTCAACATTCGTCTCCAACATTCGTTTTCAACATTCGTTTTCAATATTCGTTTTCAACATTCGTTTTCAACATTCGTTTTCAACATTTGTCTTCAACATTCGTTTTCAGCATTCGTTTTCAACATTCGTTTTCAACATTCGTTTTCAACATTCATTATCAACATTCGTTTTCAACATTCGTTTTCAACATTCGTTTTCAACATTCGTTTTCAACATTCGTTTTCAACATTCGTTTTCAACATTCAACATTCGTTTTCAACATTCGTTTCAACATTCGTTTTCAACATTCGTTTTCAACATTCGTTTTCAACATTCGTTTCAACATTCGTTTTAAACATTCGTTTTCAACATTTAAAAAATTCGTTTTCAACATTTAACATTCGATTTCAACATTCAACTTTCTTTTTCAACGTTCGAATTTCGACTTTCAACATTCGCGTATGGCGTAAATAAACATTTTAGTCCTGGTATCTATGATAAGTTTATTTACAACATATGGGTCGATGCCTGTCGAGGATTGCGGGAACGTTATGCATTCCTATATGTGCCGTCGCCACTAACGATGTGACGTCGCGTTTCTATGTATATTTTAACTATGATTCTATTCTTATGCTTAAATGAATATTGAACCTTACACTTGTATTTTATTGAGAGTCAAACATAATCGAACATAACGCGAAGTATACACCCCAAAACCCATCATTGGTTCCGTGACTAACGGAGTGAGAGAGAATGGACATTAGCAGATTGAAATCTTTGAGACCGGGGAACAAAGCAGCGGTGACGAAGGTTTTAAACAAACTGGAGGCCACCATCGTTGATACGCCTTTCAACCCGAAGGAAATATGTACATTATTGGAAGCAGTTGAAAAGAAAAAGAAAACTTTGGCAAATAATGACAAACAGATTTTAAATACATTGGACTCGGAGGTAATAACAGAAGAAATTATCGAAACAGATGATGTTGAAAACGAACGTTGAATGTTGAAAAGGAATGTTGAAAGTTGAAAATCGAATGTTGAAAAACGAATGTTGTATGTTGAAAACGAATATTGTAAGTTGAAAATCGAATGTTGAAAACAAATTTGGAATGTTTAAAAACGAATGTCAAATGTAGAAAACGAACGTTGAATGTTGAAAACGAGTGTTGAAAGTTTGAATCCGATTTTCAACTTTCAACATTCCTTTTCAACATTCAACGTTAGTTTTCAACATTCGTTTTCGTTTTCAACATTGTTTATCAACATTCAACATTGTTTATCAACATTCAACATTCGTTTTCAACATTCACATTATTTTTCATCTTTCGTTTTTCGACTTGTAACATTCGTTTTCAACACCGGACATTCGTTTTCAATATTAAACATTCTTTTTCAACTTTAGATTTTCACAGCTTTTAACATTAGATTTTTCACAACTTTCAACATTAGATTTTTCACAACTTCCAACATTCGTTTTAAACATTCAACATTCGTACACAACATTCAACATTCGTTTTTAACATTCAACATTCATTTTCAACATTCGATTTTCAAATTTCAGAATTCATTTTCAACATTCAACATTCGTACACAACATTCAACCATATACATTTGCCATATTCGTTTTCAACATTAAACATTTGTTTTCAATATTCAACATTTGTGTGTATATAACATTCGAATTTCAACTTTCAACAATTGTTTTCAACATTCGTTTTCAACATTCAACATAAGTTTTCAATATTCAACATTCTTTTTTGACATTAGATTTTTCATAACTTTCAACTATCGTTTTCGACATTCAATATTCGTGAGATCACGCCTAGTTTTTGGTGGGGTTCGTGTTGTTTATTCTTTAGTTTTCTATGTTGTGTCATGTGTACTATTGTTTGTCTGTTTGTCTTTTTCATTTTTAGCCATGGCGTTGTCAGTTTTTTTTTCGATTTTTGGTATCTTTCGTCCCTCTTTTAGTACTATTCTCTTTCTAGTCAAATTTCTTTTAGATATAAAAAAAAAAGTAAACTAAAATACAGAACTCGTCAGTCATTTCAAAAAGGGGTAGCCTAAAAAAATGAAAAAAAATTCACAGTACACCAGCCGTAATCCTGACTTGGTACAGGCTTTTTACGAAAAATAATGGGTTTAACCTGGTTTTTATGGATAGATTTTAACTCGAAATACAACATGTATAATGTCTGGTGCTAAAATATTGCATGCTATGACGATTCCACAAATACAATATTGAATGCACTTTTTATAAATCAAAGTGTGTCAAATAATAGGTAACTTTACACTGATTATGAAATATATGGTTTCTATGTAGTTTTGATTTAAATAATGAAAAAAAAGTTAGCCCGAGGTACAAATGTACTTCAAAATAAGATTAAAGCAAAATATGGCTACCCCTAGCTAAAGAAGTTAACGTCTTTTTAAACTTGTCGAGGTCATATATTTCCGACCGAATGCAAATGACACCAGTGACGTTAACCATGTAAACATATACACATAAGAAGTTATAGTAAAGGTCAAAATCTAGAATCTCGACCTCAATAACAGGTTTACAGCCAGAACCTCAAATTATAGGTATATAATATTTATGGTTAAGGAGTTATTTAAACATAAAGATCGAGGGTTGAAACTCTAATTAAATAAGTATTCTGCTCAAAATGTATTTTCTACGACACGTCGCAACTCACAATCTAGTAAAAAAAATGTCAGCGATATCTTATACGGTATCAGAGGAGAAGCGATATGAGGAAAAGTGAATTTCTAGGACATGACCTTGACCTCTGACCCTGACTTCTTTTTCTTTACGGTGGACCAATAACCTCAAAGCTAAATACCCTATTCGCTCACGCTTACGGTTGATGATTTATAAAGTACGATTAATTTGTGTCAAATACAAGAACGGTATGACAAATTAGCCGCAAATATAGTCACTAACTTATGCAACTCTTATTGTTAACCTAACGTATTGTAACATGATATGATTATTACGTTTTGACGAAATAACATCTTCAGTCAGTAGAGTGAACAGTCTGAAATAAACACAAGTCTTTCTATAATTCACAAAACAACCGAAGAACTACCACTAAACCTAAACACTTGTGCCTTGACCCATTGAGAAGCTAACATCAATACGTGGTGGACACAGAAGCGCCGTCACAAGACCAATCAACAGAACTTACGGGAAATTTAAGTAATTTACCTCAAAATCAAGTCAAAGATATGGAACAGGAATTTTGGATTGTGATGAATTCAATTTATATTTGGACGTGTTAATTAACAAATTCAATGACATCACATCAAACTCAAAAGCGAGCGTTCTGAAACTTTTTTAAATCAAGGTCCAGCAGCATCGATTTCAATACTTCCAACAACTAGCAATAGTTATCACAATACAAATCAGACACAGATGTTATTCAAAGCACTTGTGTAAATCACAGAGCAAATGCTACTTATAACTCTTCTCCATTTCTACCACTACCAAAGTTAGACTTGTCTTCATTTTCGGGAGATATGGAACATCGGCAGACATGTTGGAATTCGTTTGAATTAACCGTACACCAGAACCCTGCTCTTACAAATATACAAAAATTAGTTATTAAATTCAAAACTCCAATACAAAGTAGTACAGTTTAACACCGGGTTAACCCTTAGCACGGCAAACTATGACCAGGCAATTATTTTACTAAAGGAGCGTTACGGTCAACTGCAGAAAATTATCAACGCACACATGCAAAATCTTCTCGAATAACCAAGTCCTTCCTTCACCCTCAGTAGTATTAAGTCATTTTACGATAAATAAGACGCCAACAAAAGCGACATGAATCTCTAGGTCAGACGCAAGATACATATGGACCCCTTCTTGTACCCATACTATTCGGGATACTACCCGCAGAATTGAGGAAAGACTATGGAACATGGAAAAAACAGCTGGGATATAATATCGCTGCATGAAGCTTTATTAAAGGGGATGTATGGACAAGAGGCTGGTAATGTTAATATGTCCAATACCATGACATCAACTGCGTCTTTTTACACGAAAGCCGTTCCTAAGACAATCACAAAAAGCAAAAGCAACAATTTAGGGGAAATCAGAGCAAGACCATGAATACACGCTGGACAATTATACACCTATTAAGATTATTGAACTTCACTTGATTATGTTGAACACTGAAACTGACACGATAACAATTAAAAAGGAGAAATATGTTACCAAGAGAGTGATTCTTCAACAGTCGTTAAGGATTTTTGACCCGTTAGCAGTATTGAGTCCAATCACAGTACGAGCTTATAAAATGTTGATGCAGACTATATGGGATAGGAAATTTGAATGTGATGGGCCCTTATCAGATAGTATAATGAGTAAATGGTACGAATGATTTGAGAATTTTAAAAGAAGCAGTCACTGTTGAATTACCGCGATTTTATTTTGCCAATGAATCATCTACCAGTCTACACATATCAACAACAAGGTAAGGAAATTACATGTATTTATCGATGCTAGTCAAAGTACATACGGAGCATGCGCATGCATTGCGGTACTGCTGCAGATCATTTCTGAACAACGAATTATGAAAACACGAACCAAAGTGAGTTATTAACGTAAATGAATGACCCACATGGAACGGCACACAACGGTTTTGCTAACAAATGCTGAATATGACATTCGATGAATAATTGGGACTTTACTGGATTATTGATTTCGAATATTTCAGTAGTTTAAGGAGACTTTTGAATATTACCGTCTATGAACTTACATTTATCCAGGATTGTCAACTTCAAAAGAATAAAAGGTAAACATCAGATCTTTCGGTAGAGCAAATTAACCATTCAACATTATTATGGATCAAGAATACTCAGGATACTTCATTTCAACACATCAATTTGAATAAAATCCGTCAATATTAAAACAGTTGAAACTTTATAAAGACAATCAGAACATTTTGAGAAGTGGAGGCAGAATTAACAATGCACATTTGAGCGAAACTGCTATATTCCATATTTATTGCAGACAAAGCATGGTTTTACAAATTAGGTTATTAGTGATGCACATGTGAAGCACCTACACGGAGGAGTAACTAGTAGAGTAACTTGATTACGTCCGATATATTGAATTTCATGAATTCATCAATGTGTCAATGCCGTATTACTTAAATGTATCACTTGCCGTAAAGTGATAAGAAAGACTCATCAAAAACAGGACCTGCCACCACTACCAGTAGATAGGTACAAGATACATTTCCGTTTACTTGGACGTTGCAGGACTACTTTTTTCAATCCTATAATTCAAGAATTAAAGTTTACATCTGTTTACTTACTTGCGCCTCTACTAGAACCGAACATTTAAAGATCGTATAAAACTTGACAGATGAGTCTTAAATCGTACAAAAAATATTGATTTCAGAAATGAATCAACGACAAACCAAATACGTGGGTGTCATCGGGTGTCAACAAACCTGAACCATTGACACCTTCTAATCATCTTTTTAGCTGGAGAAAAATATTTTACCGTATTCGTCTACAAACAGGAATAATCAATCAATTAATGACACATAACAATTTGAATCAACGTCTGCAGGATCAGCATAATATTCAACGTTTTAGACAAAGATGGAAAAATTAATATCTTACATCATTAAGGGAATACCACACGACTCTATGGCACAATAATCAGACTATCAGAATAGTTAATGTAATTCAAATACGTGAAGACTTACCTAGAATTAATTGGAAGGCACCATTATAAATTAACTATTGGTTGGCAAGGATTAACTCGTTAGATCAGTGAATTTGCGTACAAACAACTGACATACAAATCGTCCAATTTCAAAGTTATATCCGAAAGAGGTTTCTTGCGATTCGGTTTAATCAACATATGACATCAAAGAACATAAATGAAAGAAGAATGCCAGCGAAAAGATTCGCCAATTAATGTCTTATTTTTTTTACTTTTTACAGACTTTTAATTTTCAAAGTGATATTTACTTTCTACATACATGGACTTTAAAATGATTTAAATTCATTGAGAATATTTTAAATTTTTGATTCAACGTTGTCAGTTTTAAAAGATTATGAACAGTTCTATATCATATGCAAAATATCTAATCCATATATTGTGAAACAAACAAAATAAAGTTATGTGGCAGAAGAGGAAACAAAATATAGAAACCAATTGTTCTCTAACCAATTGTCCAAAGAACACTTAGAAGTCACTACCAGTTTCCTTAAAACAATTTCAAATAATTACTTTTAGCTAGAAAACACAGACTAAAAATATATATATTTTGCATGAAGTATTGGGTATTATTAGTTACACAGTTTGCTCATAAACTAGTACGGTATATATGAGGTAGGTTAAATCCATATGGAGTGAGTGCGAAGCTGGAATCTCATATGGAATTTACCTACCCTTTATATATCGCATTATGTCACTAGCACAAAGTGTAACGAATTTATCTTACCGTCTATCTTAACATGTGGCATTTAGACATGTGGCCTATTAAAGTGACCAAGCAACTAATATAAAGAACGTACATCCATTGGTCTATATAATAACAAATGCCTACAATTACAATTTGTTACATTTCGATGTGTATTCTGAACTGTTTTCAATGATCGTAGAAGTGTATAGGAGCTAAAATATACACTTTGTTATTTCCTTTTTTCAAAAGGCCACAAATATTCTGCTTTTATGTAGTATCTTTTATTAGGTGAAAAACGACTACTTCTTGTTTCCAAAAGTTCATTTCCAGTGAAATGTTTACATGGTGAGACGTCTACAAACATAATGTAGCAGAGGCTATGATTCTATTATTTACTAGTATAACCTATATGGAGTTATGGCAAAGATCAATATCTAGAACGTTAAATTAACATTTTACATTGACATTGATTTCAAGTTCACAAAAGAATGATCTGAAATCAAAATATACTCTATACAGCAAACGGTTTAAGTTATATGGCCATAAAACTTCTTTGAAAATATATCGTCCCCTTACGATCAAAACTGTTCAGTTACAAAATTTCGCAATTATCACTTTGGTAAAGTTATTATTTCATTATTCAATGTGATTGATGACGGAACCTGTCAAAAGTCAAATTAAATAGACGTTGATAATTATTTTTAATCTCAAATTCCTTTTCTCAGACTGATCACCTCACATAAAAAGATCTGCGGTCTTTATAAATGAAGGTTAGCGAGTAATATGTTTATCTCACGTATGTAAAAAAATATCAGTAGGGGAAATAACCCTTATATAGAGACTACGTATCACTTCAATAAAAATAGAACAAGATGTCCTGAGGTTATAACTAGTAATTTGGAAACAAATGTTAATTTATTTTACAGTTGGGAAGGAGTTATGATAAACAGGAAAAGAATGATCGTGAGATAACTCTTCCAAAGAAATTGAGATTAAACCGCAATAACTGTTCAATATATTTTAAAAGTTTGGAAAACATAAAAACTCTACATCGTATATTAGACCTTGCGTCAAGAAACTTTAAGATTAAAAATAAAAATAGTTGCATTCTTCTTAGACCTCGAATCGGTCTAGGCCTTTATCGTTTACGGTTAACGAGTTACAATTAAATTTCACTTTTGTCGACTACACACAAGGAGATAATTATCATATGAAATCTCTATCATGGATCTCTTTGAATTTCTTTCGACGTCTTCAGATTGAAACAATTTTGGTTAAGATTTTTTTTAACGGAAAATTAGTCATAAGACAAAAAAAAAGAGATCATTCTTACAAGGAAAAGTGTTTGGTCAGGAAATGTCGATTTCAACACCATATTAATTATCGAAAGTCTTTCCATGGCAAAGTCGAAAGACCTTATAAACAAACACCCTAAATTCCATGGAAGAGATCAACTGCCACTGTTTCCAAAAATACAAAAATTAAAATACTTAATTTCCTCAACATGTTCAAAAAGGATGAACATTAATTTCCGGTTTACAATCTGGTAAGTTATTTCATTATATCTCCACAAAAATGCATAGTTTTCCAATCCCTTTGACCCTAATATATATTGAATAACAATTCACACAAAATATGTGGATACTTCTGATATAGCCTGATTATTGATATTGATATCGATATGTCCTGGCGTATATACAAAATTTTGTCCTGATATCTATGATGAGTTTATTGATACGGTTTCAAAGAGTCAAATATGAAAGCACAATCACCATGATGACTTTTCGATATCATATACCAAAAACGTTTTCAATACCATGCGAAACCAAACCAAAATGAAAAAAACAACTTTATTTCATCAAGTGGCGACAGAAAAAAATAATCAGTACAAAAGTAGAAGGCCTTTTCACGTAAAATCAGACATAACTAATAAAAAGAAATATATGTACAGTATAGCCAAATGTTGTACTAGTGCATGGAATATCGTTAATTTCATAAAACGTATACATTTTGTTAATGGTTGTTGTCATTCAAAAGAATACCAAGGATTTTTCAGTCGTTGAAAATAAGGTATCATTCGATAACCTGTATGTTTTAAGGAAGCCAACAAGACAAAACACAATTGAAATATATAAGAAACACAACGGTATCAATTTTGAGCTTAAAACATACCATTTAAATCCTGGGTATCGTTTAACGAATTGATGCATATTTGTCATGTCTCCTCCAGAAATTGTGTTTATTGATCATCATACTAAATAAGATAATTGTATAGACTTACCACGGTCTTTGAAAACAAGAAGAACAATAAAAATAGCATGTCTGTTATTGGCATCCGAAAGAAAAGGACATCGGAATATCTTCTGTTCATTAACATTGTAGATGTATCTGTATAAGGAAAAAAGATAGATTTGTGTTTTTAAACATGTTAAAGATGACATATCAAAATATTATTAGTTACATAGTGTGCTAGTGAGAGCGAAGCACAAATCCCCATATGGAATTTACTGACCCCATATATAACGTATTACGTCACTAGCACATTATGTAACGAATTTATCTTACCGACTATCTAAACGTGTGAAATTCTGACTAGTGACCTATCAAAATGAGCACGTTCAATACTGTTAGCATTAAGAAACTACGTCCATTGATCCTACAAAAACAGAGGCCAATAATAACAATTTGTCAGGTTTAAATGTGTTTTATGGATTTATTTCAATCTTAATGATTAATTTCTTTGAAATCTCTAAGGATTTTTCTCAATACCGTTTTATTTTTTATAAAGGGACGTAACACCACTACTAACCGTGTATGAAATAAGCCCCGCCTCCCGTCTAACTTATATGGAATATAAGGGGACGTAACACCACTACTAACCGTGTATTAAATAAGCCCCGCCTCCCTACTAACCTTATATGAAATATACACAGTCTCCACGCGGACGCTTCAACCAACCATATTCCTAGCAATGTATAGGAGGTAAGATAATAGTATGTGTGATGCTATCTTGGCACAAAATTCACCAGTTGATGTTACTTCATTTATTTGTTTGAGTAGCATATGCGTAGGTCGACAATTGTTCCAGCATCCAACGTATGCTTATGATGTACCATCACATCATAATTAATTGAGAGGTGTCAGCATTGAGTGTAAACATAACAAACGATCTATTTTGTCACTGGAGAGTTCTATGTTAATAAAAATTAGAGATAGAAAATACCAACGGGAACAGTGGCATATCGTAAACATCAAAACTTTAACATGATTTAAACATAAACAGCATACAAAGCACTCCTCGTGAAATAAACAGTCATGCAAAGGGCTGAGAAACACGCACATCATTACAAACCCAATGATATCTTAATAGTCAAAGAAGGGTAATCAAATCATATTCCACAAGGACTATCCGTCGCATTATTTATCATTAAAGTTTAAATTCAACGGAATTCCCAATGTTATTTCTACTGTTCGGGCGGAGCTTACGTTTCAATTTGCATAAGGGCAGTCTATTTGAATATGTGTGTGGTAAGGATGATTCTCGTTATATATAGTTATCAAAGGTACCAGGATTATAATTTAGTACGCCAGACGCGCGTTTCGTCTACATAAGTCTCATCAGTGACGCTCATATCAAAATATTTATAAAGCCAAACAATTACGAAGTTGAAGAGCATTGAGGATCCAAAATTCCAAAAAGTTGTGCCAAATACGGCTAAGGAAATCTTATAACTGTTATTACTGATTTTTAATGACTTATCAGTGTAACCAAACGGATATACAAAGGAACTGAATGTATGATATTGGACGAACAAAATAGTTTAATATTTATATCATTTGTATGTGCTAAAGCAGATTATTTTAAAGTATCGGCTATTGTATTGTTCTGTTTGAATCCTTTCCGATTGTGAGATTTATTTAAATCGTGATAAATTCAAATTTAGTATAAATAATAAAATATTTAAACCCAATTTTTCCTTTCTTAATATGTGATCAATACTATTTGCAATATATCCCCGTACAACCCTAGAGGCAGATCATAGGGGGCAGGAGGCCCAGTCCCCCTCTTTTGCTGAAAAAAGTGGTTGATTATATAGGGAATTACTGTAGCTTGACTGGAGCCGTTCCCCTCTAAGGCAGTCAGTGGACCCCCTGTTATGAAAATTTCTGGATCCGCCACTGACCCCCCCCCCCCCCGAAAAAAAATAACATTTGAAATAAGAGGAGGAAAAACCAGTATTTCAAAACGTTATAAAACGACTTATGCACATTTTGCAACTTCTGTCGTCATACTTTTACTTGAAACATAATTGTTGAACTCTTCTTTACAAGAAAAATCAACGGCTGTGGCTCACCTTTTATTTGGCGAAAACACACATAGTGTTTACATTTTTTAATCCGATCAACGACCATAACTTGAAACTTCATTGATGAGTTTATCCCAAAATACCTATCAATAGGTAGACTGATCTATGATGAGCAACCGGGTTCAACTCCGCCCAGTCAAGTGAAATGAATAAAAAAGAATAGCATCCGGGAACATGATTATCGATGAAAAGATGACAGAATCCTCGTTTTGACATAAATCCGACACCAACGGAACCAAAACGAGAAACACTAGCCCAAAACATAAAATCCACTAGGGGATAATTATACAGTCCGCCAAAAATTAAGCACCACCTAAATATAAATGGCAATATTTTTACTACTGGAAAAAATTATCAATGTTTGATGTTATGAATTGCCTTTCACATACACTAAGAAAATTCATTACGTCCAAATAGATTGAAAACGATAGTCCCGTCAAGCAACTTTTTATCAGAAGTCATCTGCACTTTTACAAATACACTGTTTCGATACATTTAAATCATCGTCCTACTGTCACGTGTACAGATGAAATGCGACCTCCATCAAGTCATTGTGTAATAAGGCAAGGCATAAGCTATCTGTGGCCGAACGTTGTCAAATGATTGTAGGAGTACTAGGAGTATAAATTACTATTTCAATTTAATCACACCGTCATTTTCAGACTCTTACAACGTCATATTGACACAGGAACTGTAAATGATATACCAAGGTCTGGAAGACCCCGGTTACCTTCCCGTCGTGCTGACAGACTGCTTATTCGTCATGTTAAAACCAACCCATTTACTCCTGCACTGCAGCATAGACACCATTGTCCTCCAGGTGGTCGCGTTGGTGTTAGCACATTGATCCGTAGACTTCATTGAGGCATCCTAAGAGCACATCGTGTTGTCAAGAGACATGCCCTAACAGCCAGGCTACGTATGATCAGGTTTTAAAGGGCTAATGACCACAGACGCTGGAACACGAGATGGTGACAAATAATTCATTGGTCAGATGGTAGTCGGTCTCTGTTATGACGACCAGGCGGCAGAATACGAGTTTGGCGGGAAAATAAAACTGCCTATAACCAAAAAAACATTTGCCCAACGACTACATTCATACTGTTGTAATCTGGGTATGTTATTCTGCAGGGTAAAACGAATGGACAACATACAGGGATTTTGTTCTTAGGAACATTGTAGTCCCTCATTTTGACAATCACCCACTTGCGTTAAGACGACAACGCTAGACCACATTGGTCAAGGATTGTAACCCGGTACAAGAAGCCATTGACACTATATTTTGCCTTTCCATGTCTCCAGACATGAACCCTTTCCATTGTTGATGAATACAATTACTCTACCGTTGTCATATGTTAAATATAATACCAGCTTAGATCGGTCTTGGTTGTATATTGGGACTGTATCTTCACGCAGTTGTAACATCTTAACTGTCGTCACCTTTGGAAATTTAGAGTTGTGCCAGTTAAAAACGCAAATAACTATTTTTATTTTAGCATATCTTTGCGGTCTTTGCGTCGTGTTTGGAAATTTCAAAATTGTACCAGCGTCTCTGATGTTCGCTTAAACTGTTTTTTTTTGTGTATAAATTTCAATATTGTGATTGTATAATCAGAATAGATTGACATGTTTCATTTTTTCCATCGTGATCATACTGATGAAGGATATCCGACATATTTAACATATTGTTCGTTTTATTGTTATTTTTGGTGATGGTATACCCTTTTAGACTTGTTTATATTAGATTTTGTAGAGTCTTGTATCATATTTATATGATCTATCGCCCCGTAAGATTTATCGTTGAGTATTATTCAGTTATTATATTTAGACAATATACGTATAGTGTATTTATAGTGTATTTATTTGTATTCGGAACGAATCGGGAAAATGCTCGCATTTTCCCGTTTCTAAGCCTCATACAAATAAATTTCATATTTCAAGACACTCACTATACGTATATTGTTTTTATACTGAAATCGATAAAAAAAAAAATGTAACAAATATTGTTAAAAAATAAAGTGTTTGGAATTTCCCTCTTGGGGTACCATTTTATGGTATTTCCCTATGAGTGTAGTCCAGGCGGTAAGACATTGACATTTTAAGGAATTAGAAAGGGACTATGAACTTATTAATAACATTTGATAAACATGGTATATAAATTACCAATTTGAAGACATAACAAGTTTAAATTAAAAAAAGTTTGACCATTGTTACTACACGTTGTCGTGGTTGTGACGTGACGTTGTTGATGAAATACGGTAGTTCTGGTAAGTAGGCGGGGCTAATAGGTTAGTTGGGGTCATTGACGTATAAAGCTAACGTTTATACGTATAGCTTTATCTGTATAGTAAAATAGCTGATTGCAGTATAAATATATATATATATAAACAAGTATAAATTGAAAACAACGTTCAAACCTATGATTGTGTTGGATAAAAACCGCATTTTTATACGTGTGCATTTAACAAGTGTCGTTGTAGAAGGGTCTAAATACAGCACAAACAACATTTTCCAAAAGACCAAAAAGAGTGAAAAAATACATTTAAATAAAACGCATTTGACTAACAGGTCGAACAACTGATGTTCTTAAAACCTGCTGACTGCCATTGACGATTACCAAACAAATTGATCACAAGGTGTAACAAAATGGATCTCTATATTAATTCGATACTAAG
The DNA here is from genome assembly GCF_965363235.1 of Mytilus galloprovincialis. Classification (NCBI taxonomy): domain Eukaryota; kingdom Metazoa; phylum Mollusca; class Bivalvia; order Mytilida; family Mytilidae; genus Mytilus; species Mytilus galloprovincialis. The sequence goes on from NC_134842.1 coordinate 96,467,408, forward strand.
TAGAAAACAATAAACTTGCGGCAAATATGGTAAACCTCAACATGAGGTGCTAAAATGTTTACATTATATCCAGATTTCGGCAATTAATGTCTCTTAATTAAATGATGGTAGGGATAGCAAAGTATTTGGAAGGCCATTTAATTTACCTCAATTTAGGATAGACTCTCGAATGTTAAAGTGTCAAAATAGGATGAACGGATTATATAAACCAGGGGAAAATATAATACGAGCCCAAACGAAATAAATATAAAGAAGTCTAAATTGAAAACAACGTTCAAACCTATGATTGCGTTGGATAAAAACCCAAATTTGTATACGTTTGCATGTAACAAATTTCGTTGTAGAGGGTTCTACATACAACACAAACCACATTTTCCAAAAGACCAAAAAGAGTGAAAAAATATATTATAACAAAACGCATTTGACTAGCAGGTCGAACAACTGATGTTCTTAAACCCTGCTGACTGCCATTTGCGATTGCCAAATAAATTGATCACAAGGTGTAACAAAATGGATCTCTATTATATATTAATTTAATACGACGAAGAATAAAATAAATTTATGTAAAATAAACCACAATAAAAGGTGCTATTTTTTTTACATCATATCCGGTTTTGACAATTAATGTCTCTTCAGTGATGTTAGGGATCGAAAAGTATTTGGAGGGCCATTCAATTTACCTCAATTTAGGATAGACTCTTGAATTTTAAAGAGTCAAAATAGGATGAACGAATTATATAAACCGGAGGGAAAATATATAATACGTCCCAAACGAAATAATTATGTAGAAGTCTAAATTGAAAACAACGTTCAAACCTATGATTGTGTTGGATAAAAACCGCAATTTTTATACTGTGCATGTAACAAATTTCGTTGTAGAGGGTTCTAAATAAAGCTAAAACAACATTTTCCAAAAGACCAAAAGAGTGAAAAAATATATTATAACAAAACGCATTTGACTAGCAGGTCGAACAACTGATGTTATTTAACCCTCCTGACTGCCATTTGCGATTGCCAAATAAATTGATCACAAGGTGTAACAAAATGGATCTCTATTAAATATTAATTTAATATGAAGTAGAATAAAATAAATTTGCGGCAAAAATGGTGAACCACAATAAAAGGTGCTATTTGTTTTTACATCAAATCCGGATTTCGTCAATTAATGTCTCTTCAGTGATGTTAGGGATTGAAAAGTATTTGAAAGGCCATTTAATTTACCTCAATTTAGGATAGACTCTTGAATTTTAAAGAGTCAAAATAGGATGAACGGATTATATAAACCGGAGGGAAAATATGATACAAGCCCAACCGAAATAAATATAAAGAAGTCTAAATTGAAAACAACGTTCAAACCTATGATTGCGTTGGATAAAAACCGCAGTTTTCATACGTGTGCATGTAACAAATTTCTTTGTTGAGGGTTCTAAATACAGCACAAACAACATTTTCCAAAAGACCAAAAGAGTGAAAAATATATTATAACAAAACGCATTTGACTAGCAGGTCGAACAACTGATTTTCTTAAATGCTGCTGGCTGCCATTTGCGATTGCTAAATAAATTGATCACAAGGTGTAACAATATGGATCTCTATGATATATTAATTTAATACGAATAGAATAAAATAAAAACAAATTACACCACATCCGGATTTCGACAATTAATGTCTCTTCAGTGATGTTAGGGATCGAAAAGTATCTGGAAGGCCATTTCATTTACCTCAATTTAGGATAGATAAAGGCAACAGTAGTATACCGCTGTTCAAAACTCATAAATCCATGGACAAAAAACAAAATCGGGGTAACAAACCAAAACCGAGCGAAACGCATTAAATATAAGAGGAGAACAACGACACAACATCGAAACGCAACACACACAGAAACAGACCAATCATCAGACAAAACACCACGAGAATAACAAATGTAACATGAAAACCAAATACATGAATTTGGGATAGACAAGTACCGTGCCACGTCTTATCTCAATATCTCAAAAATAAGAGAAAACACAAACGACTCAACGTTAAAATGCAACACAAAGAGAAACGAACAATATATAACAATGACCATCTTCCTGACTTGGTACAGGACACTTTTAAAGGGGAATAAAAGTGGTGGGTTGAACCTGGTTTTAAGGCATGCCAAACCTCGCACTTTAATGGCAAAGTTAAATATAACATTGAAATGACAACATAATATTACAGGACTACAATACAAATAAATAGGAGAACATATTAGACACAGAAAAACATGATTAATAGATAACAAAAAGCATCAGGTCTAAAATTCAATACGCCAAAAACGCGCCTTGCCCACACAAGACTCACCAGTGACGCCCAGATATAAAAGATCGAAAGTGAAAAAAGTACAAAGTTGTACAGCACTGAAGATCAAAAGTTGAAAAGGTTTCGCAAAATACGGCATTGTTTTTATGCCCGGGATAAACTCTTGAATTTTAAAGAGTCAAAATAGGATGAACAGTTTCTATAAATCGGAGGGAAAATATAATGCAAGCCACAACTAAATAAATATAAAGAAGTCTAAATTGAAAACAACGTTCAAACCTATGATTGCGTTTGATAAAAACCGCAATTTTTATACGTGTGCATGTAACAAATTTCGTTGTAGAGGGTGTTAAATACAGCACAAACAACATTTTCTAAAAGACCAAAAGAGTGAAAAAATATATTATAACAAAAGTATAACTGCCTGAATCAAAGCAGAAATGCAATTGTTACTATGGTAAGTATAATAAAAAAAAACACGGTGCAATTTGTTTTCTATACAGCGTACTAGTTTATTTGGTTAGTTTTTCAATCACTCGGTCAATACCAATGCTGATGAACTTGTCATCGAGGGAATCACAACCAAGTATCAGGCGACCACATAATGTTATTGATTCGGTCATTAGCTGTACATTTACTGTTGATAAATGTTAAATTATTGCGAAGCACCAATATGTTTCTACTCCTGGCATATATTGGTTTTGTAAGTGTTGACAGACCGTTTGGGAATTGTTATTTGAATTGATAATAGAATTTGTATTTTGATTTGCTTTTCTTGTTGCTTAAATTTAAATGTCACTAATGAGTTTGATAAAGACGCAACGTGGGTCCAGCATTCTAAGTTAGTGGGTCAGCATTAAGGATGGACTACACATGCAATTGTTATATATCACTATTTATATGCGAGGTTTTCCATAGTTGATCTGTATTCTCATGTGAACAAAACACGCTGTTGTTCCCAAAAGGGTTGCAAGTGATGGTTTACAACAAAAGAGTTGAATACAGCTTTTGCATTATAAACTCAGCTTTTCTTCAAATCAATAATACAGGGCTCCTTATATACATGCACACGTATAAAAATTGCGGTTTTTATCCAACGCAATCATAAGTTTGAACGTAGTTTTCAATTTAGACTCGTGTGTATATATATATATATATATATATATACAACTCGTCTAAACATCAACCCAACAATGTTAGATCTGTAAATTTGCTTTCGCAAATTTTTGGTTCTGCCCTCGCCGGGATTCGAACCCATGCTACTGTGATATCGTGACACCAAATCGCCTGCACTGCAGCCGTCCCGCTAGACCACACGACCACCTGGGCTCTTAAAAAAAAGAGCTTTCGCTGGCCGTGTGTTACCTTTCCACGTCAGTTTTAATCTAGCGGCGTACTGCAGTACATGATATATAAGGCATGAAGATGTTATTGTTACAGATCAGCTAAATTATCTATAGTAAAGGATCCTACAAATTAATGTAAGATACAGTCACAGAAAATAATTATATTTATAAGTACGTCTGAGTCAGTGACAACCCTACAACAGATGTATCCATCGGATCGCCATCAATGATGATGATACATGGCTGTGTACATAATGTATATACAACTCGTCTAAACATCAACCCAACAATGTTAGATCTGTAAATTTGCTTTCGCAAATTTTTGGTTCTTCCCTCGCCGGGATTCGAACCCATGCTACTGTGATATCGTGACACCAAATCGCCTGCACTGCAGCCGTCCCGCTAGACCACACGACCACCTGGGCTCTTAAAAAAAAGGGCTTTCGCTGGCCGTGTGTTACCTTTCCACGTCAGTTTTAATCTAGCGGCGTACTGCAGTACATGATATATAAGGCATGAAGATGTTATTGTTACAGATCAGCTAAATTATCTATAGTAAAGGATCCTACAAATTAATGTAAGATACAGTCACAGAAAATAATTATATTTATAAGTACGTCTGAGTCAGTGACAACCCTACAACAGATGTATCCATCGGATCGCCATACTTATACGTACTTATAAATATAATTATTTTCTGTGACTGTATATTACATTAATTTGTAGGATCCTTTACTATAGATAATTTAGCTGATCTGTAACAATAACATCTTCATGCCTTATATATCATGTACTGTAGTACGCCGCTAGATTAAAACTGACGTGGAAAGGTAACACACGGCCAGCGAATGCTCTTTTTTTGAGAGTCCAGGTGGTCGTGTGGTCTAGCGGGACGGCTGCAGTGCAGGCGATTTGGTGTCACGATATAACAGTAGCATGGGTTCGAATCCCGGCGAGGGAAGAACCAAAAATATGCGAAAGCAAATTTACAGATCTAACATTGTTGGGTTGATGTTTAGACGAGTTGTATATATATAATATAATAATATATATATATAATATATACGAGTCTAAATTGAAAACTACGTTCAAACCTATGATTGCCTTGGATAAAAACCGCAGTTTTTATACGTGTGCATGTATATAAGGAGCCCTGTATTATTGATTTGAAAAAAAAACTGAGTTTATAATGCAAAAGCTGTATTCAACTCTTTTGTCGTAAACCATCACTTGCAACCCTTTTGGGAACAGCAGCGTGTTTTGTTCACATGAGAATACAGATCAACTATGGAAAACCTCGCATATAAATAGTGATATATAACAATTGCATGTGTAGTCCATCCTTAATGCTGACCCACTAACTTAGAACGCTGGACCCACGTTGCGTCTTTATCAAACTCATTAGTGACATTTAAATTTAAGCAACAAGAAAAGCAAATTAAAATACAAATTCTATTATCAATTCAAATAACAATTCCCAAACGGTCTGTCAACACTTACAAAACCAATATATGCCAGGAGTAGAAACATATTGGTGCTTCGCAATAATTTAACATTTATCAACAGTAAATGTACAGCTAATGACCGAATCAATAACATTATGTGGTCGCCTGATACTGGGTTGTGATTCCCTCGATGACAAGTTCGTCAGCATTGGTATTGACCGAGTGATTGAAAAACTAACCAAATAAACTAGTACGCTGTATAGAAAACAAATTGCACCGGTGTTTTTATTATACTTACCATAGTAACAATGGCATTTCTGCTTTGATTCAGGCAGTTATACTTTCAATAATTTGTATGATAAAATATAACAATGTACCATAAAATGTTATCATTATATTTACTTTCATTTTTGTTATTAATTTAATGGTGTCGTTTAAAATCGTCTAAATGAAAAAAATTCACAAATTTGAAATTTTGCCTTACATTTGTTAAGGGACTTTCCGTTTTTAGCTTTCCTCGGAGTTCAGTATTTATGTGATTTTACTTTTATATAAAGGAAAGTCAAAATGAATCACTTTTCAAGTTTCAGTTTTTGCAGAATTGTATGAATTTAAAAATAAAATAAATGAACAACGCACTAGTGTTTGCACAGAAAGAAAAATGATATATTCAAAACATATATCGTTTTTGTATATCAGGATGTGAAACGTAAAATTGGGGAACATTTTTATTAGTCTTCTTGCTTCATAATAACATGTGTAAATTTACTTTACATTCAATTATAAAGAAACTTTGTCTCCTTGAACATATGATGTTACTATTCAATTAAACATCATCTATCCATTTAATTGAAAAGAACTCATGCAACTTTTTTCAACAGAACTATTTCTTATATTTGTATGATTTAAAATGAACTTATTGGTGTTACAATTATAAGCATAATGGTACTTGATGCAAAACAGCTAAGAAATAACATCTCTTTACAGTTGATGAGCATCGAAAAAGAAAAAAAAAAACTCGTTTTAAGATACAAAACTTTTAATTTAGTACACAAGACGAGCGCTCTGACAATATATGATTTTTCAGTGGCAACTGAATCCAAACAAACGAAAAACAAATCAAATGCGAAGTACATTGTAAAATCGCTGAAAACCAACAACAATACATACATGTAAGGGTCGGTTAAGAACAAAACTTTACGACAAAAAAAGATGATCTTAACTTCTCTGTTGTTAACTTTTCATTGCTATGGAGCATTATTCCAGCAATGCCTACATATACAGAAGATATCTCCAAGTTGGTACAATATTCAAGGGTTTGCGTTTACTATAATCCAATCATGATACAGTGCTAATGGTCAAAGAGAGGATGTTAAAACAAGTGTTTTAAGTATTGAAGTAGAAATCATTCCTTACAAAACTTTACGAACGCAATTACGAGTTGGTTGACCTTTATGAAATATCTCGTTTACACATATGACGACGAATATGGTCCAATCTTCGAAACCGCAATCCCATCCTTCTGTTCATCGAATGTCACCAACTGATTTAGACTTTTTTTGTCCTTACACGAGCAACACGGCTGTTGCCACATGTAGAGCAAGATCTGCTATATATAATACCCTCTAGAGCACCCTCAGATTTTCGGAGGGTTCGTATTGCTCAGTCCATAGTTTTGTGTACAGTTGTTTTTCGTTTGTTCTTGGTCTTTTTTTTGGCAATGGCTACAACTTATTCTCTGCGGTTTTTTATGTACTCATATATTTAAATACTTTCAAGTCTATTTTCGAATTATGGGTTTTAATGTGCCAGTAGTATATTTTCCCTATCTTTCATAAAAGTTGTTTCAAATCAAAGTGTATTGATATTTCTTTATTTTTTATTTCTTAAACAGATTCTCTTAAATTCATGGGAAGTGTGCGTTATTTTGGGGTTGACATGTTGTTATGTACTATTATATTATTCATTTATGTTTCTCTGTCCTGGGTGTTCTTACGTATATTTGTACTGTATTCCTGTCGAGTAATCTTGTAATTTTAGCGTTATTTAAAGCATTGCCACATAAGCAGGATGTTTGGCTAGCAAAGAATAGAAAAAAGAAGATGTGGTATGATTGCCAATGAGACAACTATCCACAAAAGACCAAAATGACACAGACATTAACAACTATAGGTCACCGTACGGCTTTCAACAATGAGCACAGCCCATACCGCATAGTCAGCTATAAAAGGCCCCGATAAGACAATGTAAAACAATTCAAACGAGAAAACTAACGGCCTTATTTATGTAAAAAAAAACAACAGTTTCAACCCACAATTTTTTTTAAAATGTCATGTATCAAGTCAGGAATATGGCGTTGTAATCAAATAGTTCATTTTTATGTATTTTGGCGTTTATTTTTGTTGCAGTTCAGTGTTTCTGTTGGTCCGTTGTTTTCCTCCTAATATTGATGTGTTTCCATTAGTTTCGGTTTGTGATCCGGACTTGTTTTCGCTTAATCGATTTATGACTATTGAAGAGCGGTATGCTACTGTTGCTTTGGTTCTTTTTTTTTTTTATCTCTCTCTTGTAGCAGCCTTTGTTCTCGTTATAGTAAGAAATTACTCAAAGTGGTCGCATTATTACAAAACTACAACTTATTCTGCGCGGTTTTTTATGTATTCATGTATTTAAACACTATCAATATTTGATAATTAACTACTCAATACGAATCGAGTGTATTGATCATTTGAATGAGTCTAACAACTTACCGTGCATTGCCATCCAGACGATGATTATGACATAACTAAGCGGGACAATCATCAATATTAGTGAAAGTATTGAACCTAAAATAGCAAAGCTGATATAACGTCTTCATTCGTTGCAAATTAGTGTTATGAAGTCTGCATTAATCTTAAAAAAAGAATCATTCATTGTCACATTGTACATACTTATAATTTGCTTTAAAAAGGATTATTTTGTAAATTAAGTTCGTACAGTATTGTTTGATTAGATTTATCAACCATTTCCAACGAATCTTATTTACTACGTTCAATAGTCAAAATTTTAAAGTATACACGTATTGATTGATTAAGGTGTATATAGCAATGTGGTTTTCTCTAGACATGCGACATGTGTTTGATTGTGTATTTTATTTTCCTTAATTTGTACATAATGTATAACACAAAGGGAAAACGGTACTATTACATTTTCCCAGCATTAGGTTTGCCTTTTGTGTACCCAAGACAGGTGAAGGAAGTCAACTTAGGAGGGCTGTGATTGGATGTAAGGGTACAATATATTTTTTTTATTTATCTATGAATAACTGCAGTGTGTAAATTTACAATATAAATGGTATGACACGGGTTATGTTCTTCTCATATATGTTATGATGGTATGATACTAAACCCCTTACGGGAAGGATTGTGCCTGATGTTCATATGATGAAATCATAATCTTTCAGTCAGTTTAATTGAAGTCTGGAGCTGGCATGTCAGTTAACTGCTAGTAGCCTGTTGTTATTTATGTATTATTGTCATTTTGTTTATTTTCTTTGGTTACATCTTCTTACATCAGACTCGGACTTCTCTTGAACTGAATTTTAATGTGCGTATTGTTATGCTTTTACTTTCCTACACTGGTTAGAGGTATAGGGGGAGGGTTGAGATCTCACAAACATGTTTAACCCCGCCGCATTTTTTGCGCCTGTCCCAAGTCAGGAGCCTCTGGCCTTTGTTAGTCTTGTATTATTTAAATTTTAGTTTCTTGTGTACAATTTGGAAATTAGTATGGCGTTCATTATCACTGAACTAGTATATATTTGTTTAGGGGCCAGCTGAAGGACGCCTCCGGGTGCGGGAATTTCTCGCTACATTGAAGACCTGTTGGTGACCTTCTGCTGTTGTGTTTTTTTTTATTTTGGTCGGGTTGTTGTCTCTTTGACACATTCCCCATTTCCATTCTCAATTTTATTTAAAACCTATTGAAATATTTTCTAGAAAATTATTCAAAAAGGCTTCAAAATTCATAAATTTGGTGTAAAATGACGGTGGGCATGGATAACATAAACAAGCTCCGTTGGAAATTGATCATGATACTACATGTGTTTGGCTTCAATTTTTAAAATAGAGTAATAAATTACTAACACCACACATAACTGTTTTATCCAGGTTTTTATTATAAAAACAGGTAAATTTAGAAAATGTTAGTATTGTCGCCTATGGCAGAATAAATAGTACCGTTTTCCCTATACTCAAGTAGGCAAGGGAAATCAAAATAAATCAGACTTCAGTCATTTTATACTATTTTGAAGCATTTGATAAGAACATTTGATTTTTATCACAAAGAATAGAATTTTTTTTATCTGAGAACAGTACTGTGTTGAGAAAAGTGTTGAGTCATCATGATAAGTAAAGTTGATGGGTACTGATATAAAACTTTATTCTAGGGTTTCAATATTAACTATATTGTATAAACTGCACCAAACTATTGTTCTTTTAAATTTGTTTTCACCTTTGTTTTCACCTTTCGCAATGATTAATTCAATTGGAAAACCCAGAATTCAAGTCGCGACAAATATTTTTAACTGAAATATTTGCCTATTTTGCTGTGTAATTCCCTAAATGTATCAATTGGGTATTTCCCTTGACACAATCTATTAAAATTGGATATTGTCTGGTTAAGTTTGTACTGTTTATATAGTTAGGGAGTATTTGGTCATACTAGAAGCATTTTCACTGTTAAAATTGTTCATCTAAGAAAAAAGAGACAAACTTGAGGCTAAATTTAGATAGAATTTATCCTCTCCTGTGAAAGAATTGCTCGCATTGTTGGCAATTCATGCAGCAAATCTTTCAATAGTGCTTCATTTTGTAGTTTTTATCTTTTATTATATCAGGCATATATAATTTGTCATTTTGTACTGTTTGAAAGGACTTTTGATGGAAATTAATACTCCCAAGGGACATAATTCAGCTTTTTCATAGATTAATACAGGCAACAAATTCAACTTTAAAGCTGAGTATTTTGCAGATTTAATGTTTTAAGTGTCTAATATCCTTGTTTTTGTTAGCTGCGGTATCGTAGCCCTGAGCACCATAGATGTCCGCAAAAAGTCAAAAAATAACATAAGGACCTAAGAGCTGCGATACCGCAGCTATGTTTTTATCATCTCAAGACAGAATAATGGATTTTATAACCAGCTCTGAAATTTTGAACCACAATATGGCATATACTAAAGCATGGAATGGAGATTAGTATGACAAATCTTGAATTTGTGCTTATGTTGTAAATTTTGGATAAAATGAACAAAAATTGAATGGAACTGTCATTTTTATCTGTTTAAATGGAACTGTTTATTATTCTTTTTAAATAAGATAAGATATAGTTGGATACAGGTTGTTTATTAAGCCGTATCTGAAAGAAGAAGAGAAAGAGGTAAATCAGCATGCAGGGGTGGGGACATAAAATGATTCATGTTTCGTTAAGTAATGGGGACATACAAGTATTTATTATAGTCAAGGTTTCCACAATAACCCAGTATTGCATTGATGGTGTCATAAGAATTCTTTATAGCTTTGTGTCACAGTATAGGGAAAACGGTACTGTTACATTTTCCCAGCATTAGGTTTGCCTTTTGTGTACCCAAGACAGGTGAAGGAAGTCAACTTAAGAGGACTGTGATTGGATGTAAGGGTACAATATATTTTTTTTATTTATCTATGAACAACTGCAGTGTGTAAATTTACAATATAAATTTTAAAACCTATTGAAATATTTTCTAGAGAATTATTCGAAAAGGCTTCCAAAATTTCATAAATTTGGTGTAAAATAACGGTGGGCATGGATAAAATAAACAAGCTCCGTTGGAAATTGGTCATGATACTATGTGGCTTCAATTTTTTAAATAGAGTAATAAAGTACTAACACCACACATGACTGTTTTATCCAGGTTTTTGTTATAAAAACTGGTAAATTTAGAAAATGTTAGTATTGTCGCCTATGGCAGAATAAATAGTACCGTTTTCCCTAAATATTTTGACTTGTTTCAAGACATGGTTACTAATAACCGAATAAATCAAGCTGCGTATATTTTGGACTTATGCGGTGTATTAATACTGGCTTATTTCATAGAGAGTTCATCAATTAATCCAATATTCGACACATTTTTGTATGCAGATTATGTAAAATGTAGACAGAAAGAATACGTACATGGGATATACTCTGGGAGTTTCAATTCAGCAAATAGTGTTACAGAAAGAATCTACAATATGAAAGTGCACATGCTGTATATTTTAATTACATTTATGCATATTTAATAATATAAAAAAAGTAAAATAACAAAAATACCGTCTGTTAGGTGGGTGCATTAAAAATATAATTTTATGGTTAAAGTCACTCGCCTAAATAACACATAGTTTCTAAATTTGTAATTTTTCGAACTTTACGTGATATTTGAAAATGTCCAATTGACAATTCATAAATTATGGCATCATTAACATTAGCCGGGACCATTCATTAGCCAACACTCTGATTGGCAATAACCGGCCCCATTTGTCTCAGTCGTCGAGTAAAGAACACACGTAGATAATTGCATATATCATTTCTTTTGATGAAAATATTTCCTTCCTTAGTAATTATAAGTAACAATGATTTCTTAGAAGCATTAACTACTTGTCAGAAAAGCAGACACATTAGGTAACATTAAATTCTAACAAATCAATGATGTTGGATGCCATTTTTTTTTCACTAATGAGAAAGATGCTTTCTTTCTTTATTTTCCGTGAAATAAAGTAAAACTGTGCGTCGTCTACACAGGAAAAATTGCAACATATGATTTTCATATGTTTTATAAAACATATGAAAAACATATGATTTTTATATGTTTTTCATATGTTTTGTTCAACATATGATAATCATATGTTTTAAAACATATGTTTTCTGTCTGTTTTGAAACATATGAAAAACAAATTCATATGAAAAACATATGTTTCATAAATCTTATGAAAAACATATGTTTTTCACGAAACATATGAAAAACAGCTGTTGAAAATCTTATGAAAAACATATGTTTTTTATGAATCATATGATAAACATATGTTTTTCTTTATGTTGAAAATTACGCGAAAAAGGTATTTTTGTGGTATTTGAAGAGCATATTTAGCCTATTATACTCCCAGATTCAGCATATTAATCTATAATTTAACACCATATATTAGTGATAAACCCTGATAGTTTTGCATGGTTCACATCTCATTAGTGATCTTAGATCGAAGATGTTGAATAAATGTGTAAACATACATATGTTTTGCCTATGTATAACTATGATATTACAACAAATTCATAAGATAATGCATGAATCTTTAAAGAAATGATATATGCCAATGCTAAGGAAAATGCATACTTAATATTATTAACTTAAAAGTACTTGTTTCAGTCACAATATAATCATAAACTTAAGTTATGAAAATATTGCAAAGTCAATAAAGTCAATCAACAACGCATATGGGTTGTAGTAAAAAATCTCCACAGAAATGAGATGTGCAGACGCTTATATAATAACATGTCAAATACCATAGACTTACCATACATTAGGTGATCCCTCGTAAACCAATTCATCAGAAACTTTAACATGTAAGCTATAGAAAACTTCAAAGTCAATAGACCATGACTGAAGGGGCTTGGACCAAGTTATCTTCCTTGAAATGATGAGTTTCAATACTATCATTTTCTAAAAGAAGTCATTTGTATGTATTTCCCATAGGGTCCTATGTTAAAGTAAGTCCCCTGCTGGTGGCCATTTTGGATGATGGCTACAAAGTAACAGCACTTCGTCAGCACCTCATAAGGAACATTTATGCTATGTTTGGTTAGCACCTCATAAGGAACATTCATGCTATGTTTGGTTTGATTCCATTCAGTGGTTCTCCAGAAGAAGTTCAAAATGTAAAAAGTTTACACCGCCTGATGCCAAGTGATGAGAAAAGCTCATTGGAAATGAGATGTGCCTACGTCAGAAACAGTATTCCTTAGTCCTGCTTTTTGATTCAAGGTGACACAAAAACCAGAAAAGAAGGATTTTATTTTTTTTATATATTGATTAAACAAGACACCATTGTAATATGTATGATTAGACATGGTGAATGTGTCCAAGAAATAACAACATGAAATCTACACAATTCAACTCAAGCATAGGTACACTCTTTAGAGTACGAGTTAGTGTTTGGTACAGAAATATGTTGGTCATTTCTCATTGTGAAAGTTTTTCCAATGTTACTTGAAATATAGATAATATTAGGCAGTTGGAAATTGAATCTGCACAAACTATCTATGACAAAATAAAAGTAAATCTACAATTGAACAGTTGAAACAGTTTATTATTAATATAAACTATTTTCCAGAGACTTAAATATATATATAAAACATGTAACTGAAAATTTCAGTGATCCTCAATAAGTGTTTGATGTGTCAAAAAATATGATTCTTACTATATCTGATTCTGGCTAATACAAAATATTGCAATTTTATTCAAGGAATGACTGTAATATTTTTTCTGTCTAGGAAGAAATAACAAAAAAAGTTTAATGCACACTGAATAAGGCGCGTAGTGGGTTATTTATCAGTGTGCACCACATTTTGTATGTTATTCCAAATGGACAGAAAAAATATTACAGTCATTTCTTATAACTTAATTCTAAATTCCATTTTAAACTGTATAAAAACATGAAAAAAGTTGATGATCACAGTCACATGACTAAATTATGTCTATGAGCAGATAACAAAATTATGTCAGCCAATCATAAGACGCATTACATCCAAAATTAAATTATTTATATATATATATATATATATATATATATATATATATTTATATCAATGAAATCAGATACAGCAAAACCAAATTATAGTTAACTCTCTAGGTTTATAATTAAGGAATAACAGTACTGTAGTTGAAGAGTTGCCACCGTCAATTGTAGATTTGACGGTCGCAAATGCAGTTTTATTTAATGCTAATTAATTCTGTTCGAAATTTTCGTTTCTTAAAGCAAAAAAGTGGACAAGATTATTGTTTTCAATCCAGATACGGCCATAATTAATTAATTTTGTTTTTAAAAGGCAAAAACCAGAGTCCGATTTTTTCTTTCAAATATCTCAGACTGCCTTCTCAAACAAATTGTTCGTATCTAGAGCTTAATATGTTGACTGAGGATCATCATTCAGCTATGTTATTTCTAGTTAAAATAGGCTGAGGCGTTTTGGGTAACACATGTTTTCGTAGGTTAATAATCATGATTGCTTTTTTTTTTTATGAAAGTGTAACTTGATAGAGTATATACGTTTCTGTCTCGTGGAATTGTGAAATAGAAGGCAATACATTCTTGCTCAATCCTGTGTCGCTTTTTTATCCATGTGTTACTGTAATTTGAATTTCAAAATGACTGAGTGACGTTTTTACGGCGAACTGGTCAACTCCACTATAGCGAATCACACGACTTTAACATAATCAGTAAATACCAGCAAAAAACATCATTTAAGGTAAAGAATTGTCGCATGAAAAAAAATACACGGGAAATGGCAAAGTTCTCGAAGTCTTGTCTGATTAATCAGTTTACAAAAAAAAATGTCCAAGCAAAGGGGGCGTATGCCCCTCTACGCCCCCCTTTTTTGCCCCCACCCTCTGGAACCGCCACTGACAGTGATACTCAAATTGCAGACTCTTATTAGTAATAACAAAAATCTGTGTTTTCTGTGACCTCATTTTGTAAAATATATGTACATGATATTTTATTTATTACACTCTAACTGTCTAACAGTTACATTTAATTATTCTCTGATTTAGAATAATTCTCGTTTGTCAATTTTCCAAACTTCACCATCATGCCCCCTTCAGCACAGTTATTTAATAATGAATGGAACAAAATGTGAATGAGTTATAAATAATAGATAATTGATTGAATATCTGTTATTTAGTTTTTCTTTATTCTCATGATTCTTCTAGAGACACTATATATGCTCTGAGAATAATGATTCTTTATTCTATATTTTTGCTTTTTAACTAACTTTGTTGGTTTTTTGTCCTTATTTAATTCCCCATTCTCGATTCCAGACTAAGTTAACTCTCACATAAATGATATGATATTATACGTAAATGTACGAAAGCTTGGATCCTCGAATACGGAAAACCGGAAATCTTTTCACCGTGGTCGTTTTTGTGTAATATGACGCGAAAGGACGCTCGTCTGCTGATGTTTGAAATGGTCAGACGTTGACACAAAGAACTTTGGTTTTTCAAACAGATGGTTAAAAAAGCTATTGTAAACAGATATACTGAAATGGGTTACATTACCGATTAACTGGAAGAAACCGGAGAACGAAACATACATTTAAAAAAGTCATCGCAACAAAAGTGTATAATCATGCACATTTTTAGGACGATGTTAGACTAGTTTTATACTTTCATGAAAAGATATATAGTCACTTTATCCACGTCATGCATGTAAACCCCGAAAATCAGTCAAAAATTGACAAAAACGGAAGCAAGTAAGCTCGCCCCACTGGCACTGGTAAAACGCCAAACGCCTCACTTTTTTAAATTGCTCCACTCTTTTTTAGGGAGCTCAGTCTCATTCATCTACCATTTGAATTGTATGGGAGAAACGGGAGTGGTTGGGGGTTGGATGAAATTGAAATATCGAGGACGAGTTTTGAGTAAAAATCTAAAAGCCAGGACCCCCCCCCCCCCCCAAAAAAAAAGTAACGACAATGCAGGATAACATTTCCATCATAGCCCCCCCTAAACCCTTGTAATAAATATAATTTGAACTTCAGCTTTTATCCGACAGCTTATATGTCGGATAAAAGCTCTACAGAGCTTAATTATGTTGTATTGTTATATATGTATAACTGACTTTAAATAAATCTTTTATGCTTTTATGCTCATACTTCAATCCCTAATTATACTCCTGCCAACAGTCATGACAGTGGCAACTCACCTTACTTGGGAAAAATCTAAATGAATACAACATCAATATACAGTGCTCTTTAGTCCGAAACTCCACTTTCCTAAACTCTACTTTCCTAAACAAAAATTAGGGACCCAAATTTTTTTACACTATAATTTCACCCCCTTTCTTGCAATTTGAGGCATTAAACATGGAGAAATAGTTTTAAACAGTGCTCCAGCTAGAAATCAAAAGGGGCAGGGTGCCAGTGGAGGGCAGGGCACTTTTTTATGATAGGAAAAGGCACTGCTCATTTCTTTCGTTAACGTTTCTGTGTGTATCACAAGTTCATATTCTTTTTTTTTACTGTATACATGGCATATGTTGTCAATAAAGATGCATAAGGTCTGAGACCGCAATTGTCGTCCCTTGATTTTCGTTATTCACGAATATAGTCCCTAGTGTTGACAGTGGGTTACTTGCCATTAATTTTTATACCCCTTCCAAAACTATTTCTCCATGTTTAATGCCTCAAATTGCAAGAAAGGGGGTGAAATTATAGTGTAAAAAAATTTGGGTCCCTAATTTTTGTTTAGGAAAGTAGAGTTTGGTCCAGCTGAAAAAGGTTTAAAATTAGCACCTCGGAAGCTGTCAAAAGATTTCAAGACGCCCTATATATAAAATTGTCCATATTTTGAGTTAGAGATGATGAAGTTTTCTATAATTTTGATATAATTTGTCCCAAAAGTAGTACAGCACACTGTAAAAATTTCATTGAGAAAGCGCAGGTGGGATTTTAAAAATTATATATATATGTTATAAAGGTCTGCCAACTTGCCCTGCCCTACTTTAAAAAATGAAAACTTATCTACCCAGATTTAAAAAAAAATGTGACTGTCACCAGTAAAACTGCATTTGCAACCGTCAAATCCACAATTGACGGTGACAACTCTTCAACTACGTCTACAGTACTGGTATTCCGATTCTAATTCATAACAAAAAGATATAATACGATGGAGTTTGAAAAAATGTATAAATTTGACATACAAAAAAAATCTGTGAAACTTCATGAATGATTTTCGCGCAAAGACGTCATGGCTAAATATGACTTCATGCAAATGAAAACTGACAAATTGGAGGTTAATAAGTTGCCTCTTCGATTCAAATTTGGATAAAATCACTGTAAAACAGTGAATTGGAGAAGGTGTTGTTCTATTAATGACAACATTGTAGTAAATCGAACCTTTGTTGATCCAATCAATTCAATATTGCGGCCCCCTCCTTAGTTTTGCCTTGTCAACTGGGGAAATGTATGTATTTATTAGAGAATACATTTATTTAACTACTCGTATATGCTTAATATTTTTAGTGATTTGCCAGATAATTGCAAAGAAAACTGTTAATTGTATCATAATATATCTTATAGGTTTTTTAGCCAACTCAAAATCATGCTTCTAGGACCCCCTTGTTGTACTGAGGAAGTGGACCGCTCAAGAAGATGAAAGGTAATGTAAATATAAAAATAAGAAAATGTAGTATGATTGCCAATAAGAAAAGAGAGGAATTTGTAAAAGTGAAAATTCACTTGTTTTCCAATCCTAATACTAATAAAAGTGTCTTATATTGTAATGTTTAAATTACCTAATTATTTAAAAAAAAAAAATTGTTTACACTAATGAGAAAAGACAACTCTCCATCAGAGATCAAATGACTTCAAAGTTAACAACTATAGGTCACCATACATCCTTCAACAATGAGCAAAGCCCATACATTATACCATATATACTGTAAATTCTGAAATATTGTGTGGATTTATTATTGCCACCATTGCCATTTTCAGTGGCAGATCAAGAAATTTTCATAAGTGAGGGCCCACTGACTGCCTAAGAGGGGGCCTGCTCCAGTCATGATTCAGTGATTCCCTATATAATCAACCAAATTTTTCCCAGAAAAAGGGGGCCCTGGCCCCCACCTAAATCCGCCTCTGATTTTTAACCGGATTTTTGTGACAAAAATGTCGGTTATTGATTTGGGGATGTACGGCGGGCGGCCGGGCGGTCGGGCGGGCGGCAATCAAATGTTGTCCGTGCATTAACTCATGAACCGTTCAACCAAAGCTTTTAAAATTTTAATATGTTATTACTGACAACTATACGAAGGTCAAGTTCAATAATGGCGATTTTGACTTTTACCGTTCAGGAGTTAAGGTTCTTGAAAGGCGGCAATCAAATGTTGTCCATGCATTAACTCATGAACCGTTCAACCAAAGCTTTTAAAATTTTAATATGTTATTACTGATAACTATACGAAGGTCAAGTTCAATAATGGCGATTTTGACTTTTACGGTTCAGGAGTTATGGTTCTTGAAAGATTGAAAAATGGAGTTTCCAGTCGTGTCCGTGCATTTATGCATGAACTGTTCTAGCAAAGCTTCCGAAATTTTAACATGCTGTTACTGATGACAAAATGGAGGTCAAGTTCAATAATGACGATTTTGACTTTTACCGTTCAGGAGTTATGGTTCTTGAAAGATTGAAAAATGGTGTTTCCCGTCGTGTCCGTGCATTTTCTCATGAACCATTCAACCAAAGCTTTTGAAATTTTAATATGTTGTTACTGATGACAAAATAGAGGTCAAGTTCCATAATGACGATTTTGACTTTTACTGTTCAGGAGTTATGGTTCTTGAAAGATCGTAAAATGGCGTTTCCATTCACGTTGTTGCATTTACTCATGAACCGTTCAATCTAAGCTTTTCAAATATTATTATTTCAAAATGTTGATACTGATGACAAAATGGAGGTCAAATTTGATATTGATGATTTTCACTTTCACCATTCATCAGTAATGGTTCTTGTGATATTGCCAGGACACAAATAAATGTAAATAAATCCGGTTTGCTGTCGTTGTGACAGCCTCTTGTATCATTTAAGACTTAAATGCAAGTTTAATTTTTAGGATTTTGAGAAAAATCCTGTTAAATTCATAAAAAATATTTCAAAATGCGAGTTTAAATTATTGCCTTTACAACTAAACTCTGTCCCATTTTTGTCAAGCCTTTCGAAAAAGGCAAGACTAAGCAATCCTACATTCCGTCGGTGTCGTCAGCGGCGGCGTCCACACAAATATTCACTCTTGTGGTTAAAGTTTTTGAAATTTTAATAACTTTCTTAAACCATACTGGATTTCTACCAAACTTGACAGAAGCTTGTTTATGATCATAAGATAGTATCCAGAAGTAAATTTTGTGAAAATAAAATTCCATTTTTTTCCGTATTTTACCTATAAACATGATAAATGGACTTAGTTTTTCTGCGGGAAAACATTACATACACTCTGTGGTTAATGTTTTTAAAATTTAAATAACTTTCTTAAACTATCCATGGTTTGTACCAAACTTGGACAGAAGCTTGTTTATGATCATAAGATAGTATCCAGAAGTAAATTTTGTAAAATGACAAATCCATTTTTTCCATATTTTACTTTAAATGGACTTTTTTTCTGCCAGGAAACAACACATTCACTCTGGTTAAATGTTTAAAAATTTTAATAACTTTCTTATACTATTTTTTATTTGTACCAAACTAAGACAGAAGCTTGTTTATGATCAAAAGCTAGTATCTAGAAGGAAATTTTGTTAATATTTTGTACCTGTGTATCTGTATTTTACTTATAAATGGACTTAGTTTTTCTTCCAGTTAACATTACATCCAGTCTGCAGTTAAAGTTTTTAAAACATTTATTAGATTCATAAACTATCCAGGATTTTTTACCAAACTTGGACAGAAGCTTCCTACAATCCAAATATGGTATCAAGCGGAATATTTTTATTGATTTTTTCCCTCATTTTTGTTGATCTTGCAATTTACAGCAAAAGTAGGCAAGACACTGGGTTCCACGGAATCCTTACAAATTTTTAGCAATAATCATGCTAATAAAAACCTCACAACAATTTCTGAATTTACAGTAGTCTGGTATATAAAAAGACCCTAAATGAAAACGAAAAATTTGTAAAACAATTCAAACTGAATTACAGGCTTCTGACATGGGACAGGCACATACTAATTGAAGGATGTGATGGGGCTATTGGGGGCTAGACTATATAGCTAGCAGTTTGTGGTGCCAAACCCACCTAACCTGGTACATGTATATTGATGTGAAAAGGGCTTAACTCACCAGATCTATATACAGTATACAAAAAAGAAATGCATCTAACAAAAACTCACACAAGACATGTTTTTTGACAGTAAATTTATTCACACATTGACATTGGCAAGATACATGTACATTGAAAGGTTGTTCTGTTTGTTAAATGCCTGAAGTACGGATTATTACACAAATGACAACAGGCCCGAGAACACAGTTCTTTCGTAGTGCATTAAATTCAAATTAAAAAAAATCGCGCCTGCTCTTTCTCAAAAAGTTTTTTACAGTGTAGTGTACTACCAGTGAGACAAATAATATCAAAATTATAGAAACTTCTACCAGCTCTAATGTTCACGAGTTTAGTCTTTCCTATATCAAAATGGTGTATTTTAACATGTTTGCCTATTAACTTAAAACAGCAAAACAAAATCTAATAAACATCTGACAGTAATTAATGCCTAGAATCATTTTTTTTAACTGTATACAGTAGAATAGATAAATTAAAACCAGAAAGTTCATACTGTACATATATTTATTAGCTAAGCTGTTGATCTTCTTTCTGTTGTTTGCTTACATGTTCTTTGCATTCACTCAAAAGTAAAAGTACTTATAGTTCTGTAAAGGTATAAATTAGTGAGCATCAGTTCAATATGTTCATACTAATTACTACATCTAGTTTTTGTCTGGACTTCATGGACTTCTTGATTAAATAATTTAGATTTTATTCAATTTTAGCTTGTTACCAAAAGAATGGAAAGTACAGTATTAAAACCACTGGTGAACATGTACTGTACATGTAGGTGTGAATGTCCTGCAAAAAGAACTGATATCAAAGTATGTTCATCTCCAGAATTGCAGTAAATATAAATAATTTGATGCACTCTGTTCTCAAGTATAATTGTACATGTACACTTGCTTATTTTTCTCTCTTTCCAATGTCAAGTCGGGGGTTAAGAAATTTTGTTATAGCTCACTAGACCAGGGCTAATTGGTAGCAGGATTTTACTAGCCCTGTTGGAAGAGCTGCTAGCCCAACAAAACTGACCTGCTGGCCCGAGTATGACTTACAAATTCAAAGTTTGCTGCAAAATACAATGAATTCTATAAACTTTACAATTTTTATCCGTTGTACAGTAATTTTTAGCTAATTGGATAATCAAAACTATGTCAGCAAAAAAATATCCCATTAGCAGATATATTCAATTCGTTGATACATGTGATAATTGAATATTCCTTGACTATTCTGTAATAATGAGTTGACCAAATCCCTATATGGTACAACTCTTGACCACTGCTATAGTATATTGGTATATAAAAGGATTGGGGTGATTTTTATCAAATACATCATTACGTTTGTGTATTAAAAAGAATTATGAAATGCTCATATTTGTTTTCAGTTTTAAAAATTCTCTTTATTAAAATAAATCAAATGACCTCAAATATTTATGTGAATAAATATCACCATCCATAGTTTGTGTCTTTTATAATTGTTTTATAAAGGAAGTACAGTAATATATAAAACGTATACATTTATCACGGGTAAGCTAATTGTGGGCTATAAATTGACTACAAACTGGGCATGAGTCTCTAAACTGAAATAGTATTTGTTAGAAATTTTATTTCTTTAAAATCGAATTCATTTGAATATCAATGAAGATAATCGCTAAGATAGAACATGTAGAATGGTGATGAGGGGATTTTCCACTTTCTATTTTGAAAACGCCAAGAATTTTTTGTTTCTAGTCCGTCGGGCATATTAAGTTA
Source organism: Mytilus galloprovincialis (assembly GCF_965363235.1). Lineage (NCBI taxonomy): Eukaryota > Metazoa > Mollusca > Bivalvia > Mytilida > Mytilidae > Mytilus > Mytilus galloprovincialis. The sequence continues at coordinate 96,489,314 of NC_134842.1, forward strand.
CAAGTTTTGGTTGCCTGAGGCCCAAACGCTGTAGTCCCGGGCGTCGGGCTAGTGGATTTTTAAACCCCTGCTTGAAGTATGCTTCAAGGCATCCTTACCCTGATCCCCTCCTGCTCCATACACACACACTCAGAAGTTCAATTAATCAGCATTTACATTGTATATTACAAACCTACCTAGTCAGACTGGCCTATACAATGTATATATTATGAATTGACAAATTTTTTGTTCTTGTTTTGAATACATAAAATATATGCCACTGGACATAGTTTCCGTACAATAACTTTAGTTTAAGTAAATGGATCTCTATCTCTATGAAATTTAAATACAAGGTTTGAACCCACAAAAGGAAGATTGGGATTGATTTTGGAGTTATGGTCCCAACAGTTTAGGAACAAGGAGCCCAAAAGGGGTCAAAATAAGTATTTTCCTAGGTTCCAGACAATTACTTGTGTATAAGTGTATGGATCTTTCTGAAATTGTACCACAAGGACTTGAAGGTTCCATACCAAAAAAAAAAGAAGGTTGGGATTGATTTTGGGGGTTATCATGGTTATGGCACAAACTGTTTATGAATTAGGGGCCAAAAACAATACTTCTCAAATACTTTGTATAAGTTGCTTATTTCTAGACCAATTTCAATGGGGTTTTATTCTTGAATTCTTGGGGTTCTTTAATATGCTGAATCAAACCCTGTATTAAGTTTTTTTTAATTTGGTCCCCGTTTTTATAAATATTTACGTTCTTATATTGGTATCACGTTGTCGGCTATATAAAATGTACAATATATACAATGCAATATTCACTTAACTACCAACTGATAAATTAAAGCAATCTTCACCATTCAGTGATTACAAGCACTCTGATTACCATTCTAGGGTTATGTTCCTTTACAAGTGGAAAAATTGAAGAATTTTTAAGTTTCTGTTCTTTTAACTTAAGTTTGTCTCAACTAAATTTAATGAAATGTGTGCTTATTACCTCTAAACTCAGTTTAAGTTTAATTTTTGGCAACTTCACTTTTACAGTTCTTGAGTTATGTCCCTTTATAACGTTATATGCTAGCAGGGGCATCATCTGTGTCCTTTTGGACACATTCCCTATTTATTTTTTTAGAAGTTACTATTAATTCTAACCATGACTGTATAAATAAATTTGGTGTATTTACTGTCTTCTGATTGGTTAAAATTATTAGTTTTATTTTCAATGTTGTCAATTTTGATGGAGACACGCCCACTCTGGCGTTGTGTATTCATACGCCAACATATGTGTGTACATTGTTATTGTTAATATATATAATATAAAAAGTTCGTTGAGCCTTATTTTTGATAGAAATTTATTTATAATGAATGGCAATAACTTATTTTGATTTTATTGAACCATAAAACTAATTTTTGACTCTTGACATTTTACATAATCCGCTTCGCGGATTATTCAATGTGAAGAGTCAAAAATTAGTTTTATGGTTCAATAAATTCAAAATAAATAATAGCCATTCATTAAATGACATTTTATATTTTAATATTTTATGATGTATTTAAATGAGTAGTTATTGTTGCAAACTCCATTAGAATTTTGAATTGAGATCATTTTTGGAATAAGAGAAAGGGGGACGTGGAAAAAAAATTTGGGTGGGGGTCATTTTAGATTTCAGAATTTAAAAAGAAAATTTCTTCAAATATTTTTTCTTTGAGAGGATTAATATTCAACAGCAAAGTAAATTGCTCAAAAGCAAAAAAAAAAAAAAAATTAAGTTCATTAGACCACATTTATTCTGTGTCAGAAACCTATGATGTGTCAACTGTTTAATCACAATCCAAATTCAGAGCTGTATTCAGCTTGAATGTTGTGTCCATACTTGCCTCAACCTTCAGGGTTCGACCTCTGCAGTCGTATAAAGCTGCACCCTGTGGAGTATCTGGTTAAATTGGTCGCCATTTAGGTCCAAATGCCATACATATTATATACACAGGTAATGTGTAGTACACATGCATGAATAGAGTTAGTTTTCATTATTTAAAAAAAGAGGAAAATATGTAGTATCATTGCCAATGAGACAACTATTCATCAGGTCAAAATGACTGAATGTTAGCAACTAAGGCCACAATTAAAAATATTTCAGTTTGCCCAAACCCGACCCATGTTGACTGGGTGTGGGTAGGTAGGTAGGCAAATTCTTTTTTTTTTTTTTTTTATCCGAATTTGCATGAAAATATTAAAAGATCTTAAAACAGTATATCTTTTTTTTCTCTGTCAAACCTTTGTAGAGACAACCAAAAGCCATGAATTTAAAACCTCTATAAATGAATTAGTCTACTATATGATTTGTATCCTGATATGTTTATAACCCTGACAATTACTAACTGTGTGAAAGGGCTGTTGGATTTGTGAAGTGATTTTCAACAGTTCCATCAACACGATGTTTGTGTAAAAAAAATATCAGCTGATTATGTAATGATTAAATTTGTTTGCAGTTTTTAAATCCTATTTCTATTAAAATAGATTAAATGTCCTAAAATATTTATATGAATTATTATCTACCATCCTTAGTTTGTGTCTTTTTTATGTTTTGAAAACAAATTTATATTTTACATTATCACACAGGTAAACTAATTTGGCTATAAATAGACCAAAGCATGTTCTGTAGAATCTCCAAACTAAAAACGTATTTGTTATAATTTTATTTTCTTTAAATAATCAAGTTTAAATTTTTGAAAATAATCATTATTGATAAAATATAATTGCATAAAGTTAACGTTTTCTGAAGACTTTATTTTTAGGTCATGGTTCTAGAGGCTTCCTCACAAGTTGTATAAAAATCCAATATGGCGTCCATAACATGTTTTTACTTTTGCATATGCGAAAAAATATTTCTGACAAAAGTCAGATTTCTCTTGTCAAAAGGGATTTATATTTATATTGCAATAAATTATTCAGAAGGATCTACATTCAGTTAAGATTATATTTCTGATTCTGTGAGCAATTATAGTTTTATCAAATTCTCCCAAACAGCAACGTGCTGACTGTCTAATGAGACTTGTAAATTTGAACTATTTGAATAAAAGGGCATCTAATTTACATGATAAAGGAAGATTATAATTAAAGACAACAATTTATCAAGAAATAATTCCTTTTTATTCAGTAAAAACAAAATCTTCTTGCATGATTGTAAATTCGCAACTTCCGGGTCCATTTCTTGTCAGAATAACTTTGAAAATATTTGATTGCACATGGTTTTGAACAAATCTACCTGAATATTCTTATCAGATATTCGATAACACGATGAAATTAACATTGAGCATATAGGTAAGGGTTTGGTAGTACAAACAACTACAGCGTAAAAAAACTGTGCCACTTCACATGTTTTACTTCTTTACGTTCGTTAAATCAGAAGATAAAAACAGAGAACATCGAATATCGATTAACTGCGTCTCTTATACGCTTTCTTTTAATCTTATTCACAGTTACTTTCAAACGCAAAGATGACAAATATTAAGTTTCGTACGATGACGGAGCGGACCCAAAATAAATCCAAAAAAAAAAAAAATCTTCCAAAAAACGTCAAAAAAAGAATTTAAGTCGGCGGGTTTATTTTGGGTCGGTCGCGTTTGGGCAAACATACAATCTTTTTATTTTGGCCTAAAGATACAAAAATAAACAGAGTTTTTCATTCATTTAATTAAAAGCATTCACATAAGTATATTTTTTTACATTTTCTATTATAGGTAATGAGATGTAGTAAAGAAGAAACAATGAGATGGAGTTTAGGAATGAATTATAAAGAATGAACATGATGAAAGAAGGAACATAGCCAAAAAGATACTGAAATAAAAATAAATAAATACATTTGTTAATACATAAATTTGTATGTTTTTAATTAGCACAGATCAACCAATATGACATTTGATAGTGATATTAGATATTCACATTTAGGACATATAAGAAGATGTGCTATGAGTGCCAATGAGACAACTCTCTATCCAAGTCACAATATAGTTCAAGATACAGTCCTCAATACGAAGTGTAGAGTTATATAAGATAACTGGTACAGATGATTGCCAATGATACAACTCAAGTGAATATTAGTAATTCTATGGCCTTGAAATGGGAGTAAAAACCAACTTATTAGCAAGCTATGATGGACCAGTTTATAGAATTTATAAATTCTTTCAACCTTATTAATCATTTTGTTATTCGACTTACAAGTTCAAGGTACATAGACAGCTAGATGTATTTCTTGCATGCTTGATTATAATTCTGTTGATAATGATTTTGTGAGAAATTTTGCTTCTCAAAAGTTGCTTGGACATGGCTATGAGTAAGTCAAATGAAAGTCAGCTTTCAAGAAATTTCAAGGTCGCCATAATGTCTGACAGTTAAAATGATTGTCAGTGCTTTAGAAATTATATCTCATATTTTCCATGTGTTGTTCAAGTACATGGCATGCTATATACAGTGTCTAAAACTTAACTTGTACTTTAAAAGTATGCTTTCTATTGAATAGATATGTAATTTCATATTTACTCTCACATGAAATTCATATTTATATCATTATGGGTATCAAATTAGAAAAAAAAAACCAACATATGAAAAACATATGTTGAGATCCTCATATGAAATCATATGATTTGATGGCATGAAAAATATATGTTTAACATATGTTTATCATATGATTTTTGAAAAACATGTGTTTATCATATGTTAAACATATGTTTCTCATGTAGTAAAAACATATGTTTTTCATGAGTGGTTCTCAACATACGTTTGACATATGTTTTTGAACATATGAAAAACACATGAAAAACATATGAAAACATATGTTGCAATTTTTCATGTGTACATGCCATAGAAAGTCCATTTTAATGATATTAATTGTCGAAACGTGAATACGGATTGAAAACAAATCCAGCTTTGATTTGATATGTACGATATATAGAAGGACCAAAGAAAATAACCTATCTTGTTTTAGGAAGAAATAAATCATACTCTGAAATTATTTCAAACCACAATTAACTCTCTGGAACTTTCAAAATATTTGATTTCGCACTTGATACTGTATTTAATTCGTGCAGAAGGAGAGTTTTTTAACAAACAATTGGCATTTCTATTGGAACCAACTGTGCTCATCTTAATATTGACTTTTCCTTTTTCATAATAGGCAGACTCAATACAGGAGCTTAACATGAAGAAGAATAAAAAGCTAGCATTATTCTATTACTTCACGTTTCATTATTTGGATGATATTCTCTCACTAAGTAAATCGCATTAATGATATCGAAATTGAAATAAAGGAAATTACAAAATTAATAATAACATATAAAAATATGCTTAATTCCTATCTTGTTTGACAATGTACTTTAAACTTACAATGAGGGTCGATTGAGAATCTATTTTTTTTTATAATATAGATTATTCCAGCTTCTTAATTATTAACTATTGATTTCTATGTAGCAGCATTCCAGCAAAAGCTGCATAGGAAATACATATCACCCGACTTGATACGATATTCCAGATCGTGCATTTCCTATTACGATATCCTTTGGTTCCAAGTGGTAGAACTGAAGTCTCCCATCGAAAATGTTACCGACGCCACCACGAAATAGTTGATCGTTATTGAATAATAGAATATCTGCCTCAAATATAACAATGTAAAAGTTTGAAATGTCGTAACCACAATGCTGTTTACTGTTTCTCGAGTGTTATATCACCACATTTGTATAACGTATCATTGCTGAACTTGGTCCTTTTATGTATTAATGTACAGTTCTATAAAATGTGAATAAATCTTATACTCACTGATATGCAACAAAAACTCGGCAATAACAACGCAATCATGCTGAATGCATTCAATCCATGCTCAAGTTGGGTCGGGAGTTCAGGTCTCACTACAATATATGTGTACATTGTAATTAAATATACTTAAAAAAGTCTTGTTCAATTAATGAATGAATAGGTTGAGATTTGATTAGATAACAGATTTACAAGTAGATCGGTGTATCGAAAATTCGTTTTTTACATTGTATTTCGTTCAACGTGTTTTAGAATTAACAACGCCTACGACTGAATGCTATGTTTATATGTGGATGTGTTCTTTGACCATGTGCAAAACATACTGAAGCCCCATGCAACATCTAATGATGTAATAATGATAAATTTTGCTTTGATCAAATATGTCATCTAGAATCCAACATAATTAAACATTTATAAATAAAACTAATAGAGTAAAGAAGCTTTTAAAATAGTTTGAATAACAATTTCTTCAAATGTTTGAATACAGGTAGAGTGTATGTAAATTTTAACTAGGTTATAAAAAGAAAGACAAGGTTTTATAAGAAAAGATGATCAAGAAAGTAGAAAATTAATTTGATTTACAAGAATTTGATTTGAGAAAAAGAATGGCAATCTGCAGAAAATTATGAATTAATAAAAACAACAGTAGTATACCGATCGATTGAAAGAAAACAAATCCAGAATGCAAACTAAAACCGAGGGAAACACATCAATTATAAGATGAAAACAACGAAACAACAGAAACACTGAAGTGCAACAAAAAACCAAAATGACAATGCAACACACACAGAAACGAACTATGAGATGACAACTGACATTTTAAACCTGGTTTTATAGCTAGCTTAACATCTCACTTGCAATGCAAACAAAGTCATTCAGATTAGATTAAACTGTAAAAAGTTACAGTTATATAACATCATCAAGTTGAAATGGTCACCTGATCTTAGCCAACTGCTTGATTAAACATAGTTTAAACATATTTATTTATAGTTGATTGGGAAACAAGTTATTGCAACTTATATTTATCCCTTTCGACTTTGCAAATGGTGTCAAGGGAGAACCGCAAATTCAGTCCTTGATATTTTCTCCCCGGAACGGGGATCGAACAAGGAACCTTTGTGCTAGTAGTCCGATGCTCTAACCACTTCACTACGGCCTACAACTCTGAAAGGCTTTAATAAGATTAATGAGTTTGCAATTTCAGGGGCCAGATAAAGGCTCCTATCGAACCTACTCCTTTAAACAAACCGACTTTTAAGTTACATAAAAGACAACTCTTGCCTTAAAACTATATACTCTTATGAGAACACACTCAAAACGTAAGTTTCAGATATGTTAAACTGTTTTTTTTTTTTGTTTTTTGTTTATCTTTTTTGTGTTAAACTGTATCGACTGATTATATTTTAATTGTATTGAGAGTTAATAATAATTAATATGTTTTATTTTGTTGATTTTTTTTAGGAATTGTACATAGGTATAAAAATAATAGCATTTGCAAATGAAATGTTATGTTGAACACAAACGAACTCTATGATTATGATTTTTACAATCATTTTTCTCTGATCTTTCTTCAAAAGAAACATGTCTATAAAGTCCGCAGCACAAGATTTCCAAATTATTTGCCCAAAACAAATTTTAACCCTGTTTCCTCCTTATGCCACCAAATTTTGATATCTTTTATCCCCATATGTATATCTTTAGAAAAATGCAAATACGTCACTTCAAATAATCAAATCCTTGAGTAAATACTTTTACAGTTAAACAAACATACCCATGGCTTTTTGGGTTAATGGTTCCATTTAAATGGAAATTATTTTTAAGCATTATGCGTTGTATTTGTTTTTCCTACATTTTAATTTTTAAAAAAATGCATTTTTAAGTTATGCATTCCTTGTTAAATAAAATATTTTAAATTCGTATGTTATGCTTGTGTATATATGTAGAATCTATAGCACACTTTGGAAATTGCTGGACGCTATTATGTTAAGGTGAAAACGTTTTAACCGCTTAACAAAAGTTACAGATGATATGCCAAAGGCTGTAATGTTACATAGAACATACTTGTAATATATTTCATTGAACTTTATTGTTTCTTCAATCTGCAAAATAGATAAGCACCTGATCTTGACCAGAAACAAAACCAAAATGGTATATCAATACTCTAAAGAAAAAGGACAAATAAATCAAAATTGACCATAGCACAATTATACTATGTCTAAAAGTATGTTATAAAAAAAGACTGAACCATTGAGGTTGATAATGTACAAGAAAAAAATGAATGAGCACTGTAACACGTAATTTGGATGATAAACGACGTCAGTAACCAGAATCTCTATTTCAAGACCGGAATGTAGTATTTGTGAAGTTGATACCGAATCTTGATCAACCAGGTCTTGGTTTCCTCCAATGCACATTTTTTTATAAAAAGGACGTAACGTTCTTTGACATTACCCTGGCCCATCAACTTTCTTGGTAGCAGCCGAAACCTATTGAAAGCCGACTGAGATGAGAAATGTATATCACATATAATGGTGGAGTTGGTATATTGTTACTCAGGTGTGGGAAATTTAATCTATTTGACCTACTGTTTTTGTTAAATTTGAAGTTACTTTAAGGGAAAATATGTAGAAATAATTTATTTAAATGATAACAGAAGTAACTTTGGTTTAATCAGAAATTTTATTTTTGTATAGAAGGGATGATTTCAACTTCACCATTTGGAGCTCTTGGTTAAAAAGCTTCCTTGTGAGCAGCAATCCTCTATCAAGGAAATCATGATAGGAAACAAATATATGCATGTGCTACTTTTAGAGATAAACGGGGTTAAACATTTATATACTTCATTTCTATCATCTGAACAGACATACTAGTCCTGTCCCAAATCAGGAGCCTGTAATCAGTGGTTGTCGTTTGTTTATATGTTACATATTTGTTTTTCGTTCAGTTTTTTTTATATAAATAAGGCCGTTAGTTTTCTCGTTTGAATTGTTTTACATTGTCTTATCGGGGCCTTTTATAGCTGACTATGCGGTATGGGCTTTGCTCATTGTTGAAGGCCGTACGGTGACCTATAGTTGTTAATGTCTGTGTCATTTTGGTCTCTTGTGGACAGTTGTCTCATTGGCAATCATACCACATCTTCTTTTTTATACTAGTACATAAACTTTAGTATCACAATATTACTTAAACATAACACCGGCAGTGACTTTGATTTAACCGGGCGTTGCTTATTATCTTCGTTATTTCAGGATTAAATTCAAAATCGTTGTATTTTTAGAATCACTGTTAGATGAGCTATCTTCTGTTCGCATTCTTATTTCATAATAGATTTGCTCTATGTATTTGTTTCGTACGATGTCGCACGATATTCTGTACATGATACTGAAAGGTTTTTACGCTTTTAAAACTCACATAGGTTAACTTATCTACATAAGATTTTTATATAAAAAAAATTGTTTGTGTTCACTACTCCTTTACAACGGTAAATAACTGTTTTCTCAAATTGCTCGTATCATCCGAAGAATGTCGCAAAATTATTAGACCGAATCTATTCAAAGACTCCATATGAGAATAATTTCCTCAAATCTATTTGATATGAATGATATTTCATGACTAAAATTCATCGGTATTTGTACAATCTGAGCTTAAAAACGTATATTCTGACACCAGAGCTACTGATTGTCGCTTTATTGACGTTAAGGTAGATCAGGTGTCTTCCTTCATCTTGGATTTGAAATACCAGAAAACAATCGGTCTAGATCTTTAATAAAATGTGCAAATTTTAAGAGTAGTAGATAATTCATGTGTAAGAATTTTCATTTGAATAAAGAAAATGACATGTTTTGTCATTTGTACATGTATCATGTGTATGGTTGTTTTTTTTACAAAAACAGAATACTTTTGTTTGATGTACTTTTTTCCAACATTGCCACATAAGGGGAGGCAACTCAAATGTAAGGGCAGATAATTCAGATATAGTTACTTTTAAAATATAATGTGTTAGGAATTTATCTATCTTATTATGTAGCAAAAAACCGAGTCCCGTGACCCAATTTTTTCATTTTCTTATCTGAAAGCATTATAGTAGAGCTATCTTCTAATATTTTATCTCAAAATTATATGGTGTAGTTTTCGTTTTATGGCAGAAAATTTGGATTTCTATGCATAATTTATACAAAATCTGTCAATTTGAACAACCTGTAGCGTGAAATGACCCCCGTGACACATTCTTTTTATTATTTGTCTTTTAAAAGCATGACAACAACTACATCTCTTATGATACAAGTGTATAAATCTGAGAGAAAGGATTTTTGTGACAACACTGAGACACATAAAAGAAATGGGAAAAGGTATTCTCAATAATTTCCTTAAAATCTATTATATCATTTCTATTCTTTCTGGTCAAACTGTTAAAATAGAATTGAATTTGTATTTTTTTCAAATACAGTGAAACCTGATTTAAAAGACCACTTAAGGGAGAGCAGAAAAGTGGTCTCATAAGACAGGTAGTCTTTTTGTTACACGTTCAATCTATATACACAGCTACTTTTGCATAGGTACTATTTCTGTACTTAAAATCTGTAGTACTGGAAATTTACTTTTAATGTTTAGTACTATTTCTTTACTTAAGAATTATTGTAATATTTAGGTACTTGTATTTTACCGTACTTGATTTGTACTTAAAATATTGGTACAAAAATAATACCAACAATGATTACAGTATTCTATGTTTGAACACCATAACTCTATGAAATTTGAAAAAGACAAACTTTCAAAATGCTGAAAATGTAACAGTGCAACCAAAAATCTGTAGTACTTAAATTTCAAGTACAAATCAAGTACTATAAAATACTAAGATTAATGGTCTGTTTATGTAGTTCGTACGTGCTTCTCGTTTTTTTGTTTTTATATAGATTATACCGTTTGAATGGTTTTACATTAGTAATGTTGTGGGGCCCTTTATAGCTTGCTGTTCGGTGTGAGCCTTTGCTCATTGTTGAAGCCCATACGGTGAGATATAGTTGTTAATTTCTGTGTCATTTGGTCTCTTGTGGAGAGTTGTCTCATTGGCAATTATACCACATTTTTTTTAAATATTTACTATTGTTTGGTAAAAATAGGCTTAAAACTTATAAAAGCCAAGCCCGAAAAATCACGGGTTTCCCATCTGTTTCCCACATTTCATATCCGTGTTTTCCCGCCCGGGTAAGACTTTGCCACTCCTGTATCTGGTAGCTTATGTCCCTTCAAGTTTAAAATAAATGTATGATGGTATTACAATAAAACCTAAGAGATTAAGGATGTTTACATTGAAGTCCATGCTTTATGGACACTTCACCATTACGATAAGCAGGTCATTAGCGGTCACGTTTTAATTTTGCACTTTAACTTGTTTGCGCTACTTCTAAAAAACCGTTGTATATATCGATATAAAGATGTTTTGGCTAATATTGTTAGTTGCGACATTTTGTAATAGATAAACAAAATATTTCCCCCTGAAGAGCCTCAAATAAGATGTATGGTTATACTTTTCGCACTATTTACCAAAGACAGTAGAGATTGGGCTTATTTTGAGGTGAGGTTAGTAGTTTTCAGACCTTAAAATTTATTAAAAGAAAGGTCAAAGGTAAATGTGTCTATTTAAATTTTGACAATCCTTATTACTTTATATTGATACATGATAAAGCTATGGGGTCCTTTGCAATAGATTGGAAGACATATGATTTAGAAAATGTCAAACAGAAGTGACCTGGTGTAAGCCGAAAGAAACCATTTTTGCAGTTATTTCATTTCAAAAGGTACTAAGAATTACGTGGTTTTGAAATTGTGTGAAGTAATCTGTCATATCAATCAGGAAGTGTTAATTATCACTCTAGCGCACATTGTTGAATAATTGAATAAAAAAAAACTTTACCTTTTATATCTAGTCCACCAAATGACAAAATTCCAAACATTAAGCTTGATCCTATACATACATGAGATATGTATTCAATGTCTGATAATATTTGTTTATTTCTATTAAACTGATCTGAAATAATAAATCAAATCAAATAGTCACAAGAGAGTTTTGGTATGCTGTATTAGGTTTATGTAATGTTATTATCATGTCATGAAGTCAATTAAGTAGCTTTTTTCTACCTATATAGAAAGCATCATGGTTAGGAATATGATCATTTAAAACATTTAGGCATTTATATATGAAAACACTGAATTTTAAAGGACAAAATGTTCTTTTAGTAAAAACTGGGACAGTTCGTGATTACTTCTAAACTTACTGAGGACAAAACAAGATAAAAACTACAATACAAATTGTCTTCTACGGTCAGAAAGTACGTGTTATAAAAAGTAAATACGTGTTTCAGATTAAACCGCACGAATTTAGTATTTTTATGTCATTTCCTGTTTTTATGATAATTCAACATGTTCAACTCTATAAACTACAACGCCATATTTTACTAGTTTCTATATAACTTAGCGGATATCGATATTTAACTGATGTCCTCAGAAATAATAATCCAAAGTCGACTTTTTTTTATTAAGTACAAAATTCAAAACTTCTCCTTACGCAACACATATAGACTTCATAAAACCAAGCAGTTCACGTTTAGATTTAATGCTAATTTTGTTCGAGATCATAAAAGTTCAATGAATAACAATTCACCTTTGTTTGTGCTTGCGTAAAACAAACGTATCATTACCACCAATATGGATGCGGGATACAATATATAAAAGACACCAACAAAGAGTATTGCTGCTAAGTAAAAACCTGTTAAATATACAAATAGAACATAAATTAAGTCTATATTTTAAATAAGATATATGTTAGAAAACAAACATTACATTTGATCAATTGATATATAAAATACAAATTGTTATTTTTCGTTAGAGTTCGTATGGTCATAATTCTATAGATTCATTCTTTTCTTCCAGTGTAACACTTTTAGCGTTGATGGTGACGGTAAATCAAAAAATCTCTTTAAATGCAACAAAATTATAAAGCGTTATTGTCGTTTAAGAAAGCCTTACCGCTTATACAAACATGATCTTATATAATTTTACTATTTATAAAGAAGCAAATTTTTTAGTGTATAAAAAGTGAAACAACAAAAATACCGAACTCCAAGGGAGACCTTTATAAAATGGCAAAAAAATCAAACGCTTGTATGACAGTCGCATTGAATTACATTAGTATTTTTCATGTATGACTCCTTGAAATAATTCAATAATATATTGATTTGTCTTTTAGTTTCTGTCCCCTTTGTTCTTAAAGGTCCTCTTTGGCTTTGGAATTTGTTATTCTGAGCGTTCAAAATGAACATGATGAAGATTAATGAGGAAAAGCACTTCGGACGCATCAAGTTTATATAGTGTTTTATCTATTTTTAATGTATAGGGAAAAACAAATACCAAATACAATGGGTAGCAATTTCCTAGTTTTAAATATGTATTTTGATTTGTGTGTAAGCTCCAATTTAATACTTTTTAAGATAAATAAAGTTGATAGACTTACCTTCTACAGCACTAATATCAACAAGATTGCTTTCCGTCGTCAAATCTTTAAAAGAAAAATCACTAGCAAAACAAGTTCTTATTAAAATGAACATATCAAAAGTTTATACATGATATAATAATAAGTCAAATGTTTGGTCTTATTACACAGCAAAAAATGCATGTTAACAATGAGTTTACCGCATGTTTCTAAACATGTCAGAAACGCATGTTTGGAGAACCGTACGTTTAACGCATGCTTGGAGAACGTATAGTTTACATGGGTTTATGTCAAACATGCGTTTGAAAACACATGGTAAACGCATGTTCATGGTAACCTTATGTCTGTGAACATATGGTTAACACATGTTCATAAACCGTATGGTAAACATATGTTTGGATGATGGTTGCTTTACTTCTAGTGGCAGGTCAGATGCATATTCAGGTTATGAGATCCTGATAATGCAAAATGCACTAACCCTGCTTTGTATTAGACTGACATCTTAACTCACAAAGTAACAGTTCTCAGGAAGATATGTGAGGCCCTCATGGAGATGTCCAAGTAAACACATAATAATAATTATTTGGCTAATTTAATCACATGATCATTAATTATGTTTTTATACAAGATAATCAAATAATAAAAAAATACAGTCCTAGATTATCAAATAATTAATAAATAATCATGAAATATTTGGTCTGGCAATCAATTAATCACATAATCAAAAACCCCATGAGTAGGCTCATATATCACCCTATCGGGACACATTATTCTGACTACGGGTCGATTCAGTCTTTGCCTTTACTTCTTAATGCTCCTTGCCTAACGGACACGCAGTTAATACTAGTTTTCAAGTCTTTGTATTTTTAAACCTATAATAAACTCCTGCACTCAAGGCAAGCACTCTCAGACTTACTGAGGCGGTCTAACATATGTTTGAGAAATATCATGTAGGATATATAAACAAAACATAAGTCATTATGTGAATTATGCCTTTGAAATAAAACTTTCATGGTATCAATTCTATTGCACCAAATCAGCATTTCATCTGAGTGCAGATGTTTCAATCAATAAAGAATCTACAGCTATACAGTTTGCACTTTTATCCTCTTTTTTTTTAGATTTTCTGGAGAGCACTTATAAATCATATTAATAAGTTGAGAACACCTTAACAATCCTGTCAGCGTAAGTGCAATCCAATTTCTTAAAATTGCATGCTTGTCTTTGGTAGCAGAATATATTTGTAGAATTTTGTAAAGTGTATAATAAAATGTAACATTTCAAATATATTGTAACAAAAAAATGTCAACTTCTTCATCTTTTTTTTTCTTCTTTAAACTAATTTCTTTCCATGGCAGATTCTGAAACAAAGCAAGATGCAAAGTTTATCATAACAGCAACTAACTATTAATTTATTTTTATTTTCAAACAAGCAAAATAATTAAGTTAAGGTTACAATTACGTACAATGATACATGAACATCTATGTATACTAAAAACCATTGAAAATCACATAAAAGTTATCAAAGGTACCAGGATTATAATTTAGTACGCCAGACGCGCGCTTCGTCTACATAAGACTCTTCAGTGACGCTCATATCAAAATAGTTATAAAGCCAAACAAGTACAAAGTTGAAGAGCAATCAAGATCCAAAATTCAAAAAAGTTGTGCCAAATACGGCTAGGGTAATCTATGCCTGGGATAGGAAAATCCATAGTTTTTCCAAAAATTCAAAGTTTTGTTTACAGGAAATTTATAAAAATGACCACATTATTGATATTCATGCCAACACCTAAATGTTCACTACTGGGCTGGTGATACCCTCTGGGACGGAACGTCTACAAGCAGTGGAATCGACCCAGTGGTGTAAATAGTTATCAAAGGTACTAGGATTATAATTTAGTACGCCAGACGCGCGTTTCGTCTACATAAGACTCATCAGTGACGCTCATATCAGAAAACTTATAAAGCCAAACAAGTACAAAGTTGAAGAGCAATGAGGATCCAAAATTCCAAAACATTGTGCCAAATACGGCTAAGGTAATCTATGCCTGGGATAAGAAAATCTTTAGTTGTCGAAAAATTCAAAGTTTTGTTTACAGGAAATTTATAAAAATTACCACATTATTGATATTCATGTCAACACCGAAATGTTGACTACTGGACTGGTGGTACCCTCGGGGACAAAAGGTCTACCAGCAGTGGCATCGACCTAGTGGTGCAATAGTTATCAAAGGTACCAGGATTATAATTTAGTACGCCAGACACGCGATTCGTCTACATAAGACTCATCACTGACGCTCATATCAAAATAATTATAAAGCCAAACAAGTACAAAGTTGAAGAGCATTGAGGATTCAAAATTCCAAAAAATTGTGCCAAATACGGCTAAGGTAATCTATGCCGGGGATAAGAAAATCCTTAGTTTTTCGAGAAATTCAAAGTTTTGTTTACAGGAAATTTATAAAAAATGACCACATTATTGATATTCATGTCAACACCGAAATGTTGACTACTGGGCTGGTGATACCCTCCGGTACAGAACGTCCAATATCAGAATACATATTTAAACAGTTATCTTCTTCCTTCTCAAACAACTCATTAATTAAGGCAACAATTTCTTTTTACATCCTCAACTGTCACCATTCTGGTTTTAACTGTTTGATATACTATACATGTCATTTTTAAAGCATATAGGTACATGTTCATGTGTTTTGTCTAAATCAATATATAAACTCCCTCTAGAATTATAAAATATCAGTGTATGTTTTCAATTTTATTACTATTTTTGTTGTTGAGGGTATATAAATTCAAAAGTAACATTGTAATCCACATGTAGGACTATGAACCGCTAATATCATGCTAATGTGCAATGGTTTAACCCCGAAGTGCATTTTTGATCAAGCTGAAGTGCGATGATGGCATTGTGACACTTTCTTATTGATAGTTTTGCTGAGTTGCTATCATGGTGGTTACGTTGAAGTGCGATGGATTACATTAATCATATTTTCAATGTATTTTTTATTTTGACATGTCGATTTGGTCAAAGTAAATCCTGTATACTACCCACGTCATTAAGTGGTGATATAATTTGATTGATTGAGGTCATAACTTAAACATTAATATATATACCTATTAAGTTTACTGGTTGGTAGATTCTTATAGACTATATATATATAAATAGCAAATTTACAGATCTAACATTGTTGGGTTGATGTTTAGACGAGTTGTATATATATAAGGGCTCCTTATATACATGCACACGTATAAAAACTGCGGTTTTTATCCAAGGCAATCATAGGTTTGAACGTAGTTTTCAATTTAGACTCGTATATATTATATATATTATATTATTATATTATATATATACAACTCGTCTAAACATCAACCCAACAATGTTAGATCTGTAAATTTGCTTTCGCAAATTTTTGGTTCTTCCCTCGCCAGGATTCGAACCCATGCTACTGTGATATCGTGACACCAAATCGCCTGCACTGCAGCCGTCCCGCTAGACCACACGACCACCTTGGCTCTCAAAAAAAGAGCTTTCGCTAGCCGTGTGTTACCTTTCCTCGTCAGTTTTAATCTAGCGGCGTACTACAGTACATGATATATAAGGCATGAAGATGTTATTGTTACAGATCAGCTAAATTATCTATAGTAAAGGATCCTACAAATCAATGTAATATACAGTCACAGAAAATAATTATATTTATAAGTACGTCTGAGTCAGTGACAACTCTACAACAGATGTATCCATCGGATCGCCATCAATGATGGTGATACATGGTTGTGTACATAATGTATATACAACTCGTCTAAACATCAACCTAACAATGTTAGATCTGTAAATTTGCTTTCGCAAATTTTTGGTTCTTCCCTCGCCAGGATTCGAACCCATGCTACTGTGATATCGTGACACCAAATCGCCTGCACTGCAGCCGTCCCGCTAGACCACACGACCACCTGGGCTCTCAAAAAAAGAGCTTACGCTAGCCGTGTGTTACCTTTCCTCGTCAGTTTTAATCTAGTGGCGTACTACAGTACATGATATATAAGGCATGAAGATGTTATTGTTACAGATCAGCTAAATTATCTATAGTAAAGGATCCTACAAATTAATGTAATATACAGTCACAGAAAATAATTATATTTATAAGTACGTCTGAGTCAGTGACAACTCTACAACAGATGTATCCATCGGATCGCCATCAATGATGGTGATACATGGTTGTGTACATAATGTATATACAACTCGTCTAAACATCAACCTAACAATGTTAGATCTGTAAATTTGCTTTCGCAAATTTTTGGTTCTTCCCTCGCCAGGATTCGAACCCATGCTACTGTGATATCGTGACACCAAATCGCCTGCACTGCAGCCGTCCCGCTAGACCACACGACCACCTGGGCTCTCAAAAAAAGAGCTTTCGCTAGCCGTGTGTTACCTTTCCTCGTCAGTTTTAATCTAGCGGCGTACTACAGTACATGATATATAAGGCATGAAGATGTTATTGTTACAGATCAGCTAAATTATCTATAGTAAAGGATCCTACAAATTAATGTAATATACAGTCACAGAAAATAATTATATTTATAAGTACGTCTGAGTCAGTGACAACTCTACAACAGATGTATCCATCGGATCGCCATCAATGATGGTGATACATGGTTGTGTACATAATGTATATACAACTCGTCTAAACATCAACCTAACAATGTTAGATCTGTAAATTTGCTTTCGCAAATTTTTGGTTCTTCCCTCGCCAGGATTCGAACCCATGCTACTGTGATATCGTGACACCAAATCGCCTGCACTGCAGCCGTCCCGCTAGACCACACGACCACCTGGGCTCTCAAAAAAAGAGCTTTCGCTAGCCGTGTGTTACCTTTCCTCGTCAGTTTTAATCTAGCGGCGTACTACAGTACATGATATATAAGGCATGAAGATGTTATTGTTACAGATCAGCTAAATTATCTATAGTAAAGGATCCTACAAATTAATGTAATATACAGTCACAGAAAATAATTATATTTATAAGTACGTCTGAGTCAGTGACAACTCTACAACAGATGTATCCATCGGATCGCCATCAATGATGGTGATACATGGTTGTGTACATAATGTATATACAACTCGTCTAAACATCAACCTTTCAATGTTAGATCTGTAAATTTGCTTTCGCAAATTTTTGGTTCTTCCCTCGCCAGGATTCGAACCCATGCTACTGTGATATCGTGACACCAAATCGCCTGCACTGCAGCCGTCCCGCTAAACCACACGACCACCTGGGCTCTCAAAAAAAGAGCTTTCGCTAGCCGTGTGTTACCTTTCCTCGTCAGTTTTAATCTAGCGGCGTACTACAGTACATGATATATAAGGCATGAAGATGTTATTGTTACAGATCAGCTAAATTATCTATAGTAAAGGATCCTACAAATTAATGTAATATACAGTCACAGAAAATAATTATATTTATAAGTACGTCCGAGTCAGTGACAACTCTACAACAGATGTATCCATCGGATCGCCATCAATGATGGTGATGCATGGCTGTGTACATAATGTATATACAACTCGTCTAAACATCAACCCAACAATGTTAGATCTGTAAATTTGCTTTCGCAAATTTTTTGTTCTTCCCTCGCCGGGATTCGAACCCATGCTACTGTGATATCGTGACACCAAATCGCCTGCACTGCAGCCGTCCCGCTAGACCACACGACCACCTGGGCTCTCAAAAAAAGAGCTTTCGCTAGCCGTGTGTTACCTTTCCTCGTCAGTTTTAATCTAGCGGCGTACTACAGTACATGATATATAAGGCATGAAGATGTTATTGTTACAGATCAGCTAAATTATCTATAGTAAAGGATCCTACAAATTAATGTAATATACAGTCACAGAAAATAATTATATTTATAAGTACGTCTGAGTCAGTGACAACTCTACAACAGATGTATCCATCGGATCGCCATCAATGATGGTGATACATGGTTGTGTACATAATGTATATACAACTCGTCTAAACATCAACCTAACAATGTTAGATCTGTAAATTTGCTTTCGCAAATTTTTGGTTCTTCCCTCGCCAGGATTCGAACCCATGCTACTGTGATATCGTGACACCAAATCGCCTGCACTGCAGCCGTCCCGCTAGACCACACGACCACCTGGGCTCTCAAAAAAAGAGCTTTCGCTAGCCGTGTGTTACCTTTCCTCGTCAGTTTTAATCTAGCGGCGTACTACAGTACATGATATATAAGGCATGCGATGTTATTGTTACAGATCAGCTAAATTATCTATAGTAAAGGATCCTACAAATTAATGTAATATACAGTCACAGAAAATAATTATATTTATAAGTACGTCTGAGTCAGTGACAACTCTACAACAGATGTATCCATCGAATCGCCATCAATGATGGTGATACATGGTTGTGTACATAATGTATATACAACTCGTCTAAACATCAACCTAACAATGTTAGATCTGTTAATTTGCTTTCGCAAATTTTTGGTCTTCCCTCGCCAGGATTCGAACCCATGCTACTGTGATATCGTGACACCAAATCGCCTGCACTGCAGCCGTCCCGCTAGACCACACGACCACCTGGGCTCTCAAAAAAAGAGCTTTCGCTAGCCGTGTGTTACCTTTCCTCGTCAGTTTTAATCTAGCGGCGTACTACAGTACATGATATATAAGGCATGAAGATGTTATTGTTACAGATCAGCTAAATTATCTATAGTAAAGGATCCTACAAATTAATGTAATATACAGTCACAGAAAATAATTATGTTTATAAGTACGTCTGAGTCAGTGACAACTCTACAACAGATGTATCCATCGGATCGCCATCAATGATGGTGATACATGGTTGTGTACATAATGTATATACAACTCGTCTAAACATCAACCTAACAATGTTAGATCTGTAAATTTGCTTTCGCAAATTTTTGGTTCTTCCCTCGCCAGGATTCGAACCCATGCTACTGTGATATCGTGACACCAAATCGCCTGCACTGCAGCCGTCCCGCTAGACCACACGACCACCTGGGCTCTCAAAAAAAGAGCTTTCGCTAGCCGTGTGTTACTTTTCCTCGTCAGTTTTAATCTAGCGGCGTACTACAGTACATGATATATAAGGCATGAAGATGTTATTGTTACAGATCAGCTAAATTATCTATAGTAAAGGATCCTACAAATTAATGTAATATACAGTCACAGAAAATAATTATATTTATAAGTACGTCCGAGTCAGTGACAACTCTACAACAGATGTATCCATCGGATCGCCATCAATGATGGTGATGCATGGCTGTGTACATAATGTATATACAACTCGTCTAAACATCAACCCAACAATGTTAGATCTGTAAATTTGCTTTCGCAAATTTTTTGTTCTTCCCTCGCCGGGATTCGAACCCATGCTACTGTGATATCGTGACACCAAATCGCCTGCACTGCAGCCGTCCCGCTAGACCACACGACCACCTGGGCTCTCAAAAAAAGAGCTTTCGCTAGCCGTGTGTTACCTTTCCTCGTCAGTTTTAATCTAGCGGCGTACTACAGTACATGATATATAAGGCATGAAGATGTTATTGTTACAGATCAGCTAAATTATCTATAGTAAAGGATCCTACAAATTAATGTAATATACAGTCACAGAAAATAATTATATTTATAAGTACGTCTGAGTCAGTGACAACTCTACAACAGATGTATCCATCGGATCGCCATCAATGATGGTGATACATGGTTGTGTACATAATGTATATACAACTCGTCTAAACATCAACCTAACAATGTTAGATCTGTAAATTTGCTTTCGCAAATTTTTGGTTCTTCCCTCGCCAGGATTCGAACCCATGCTACTGTGATATCGTGACACCAAATCGCCTGCACTGCAGCCGTCCCGCTAGACCACACGACCACCTGGGCTCTCAAAAAAAGAGCTTTCGCTAGCCGTGTGTTACCTTTCCTCGTCAGTTTTAATCTAGCGGCGTACTACAGTACATGATATATAAGGCATGCGATGTTATTGTTACAGATCAGCTAAATTATCTATAGTAAAGGATCCTACAAATTAATGTAATATACAGTCACAGAAAATAATTATATTTATAAGTACGTCTGAGTCAGTGACAACTCTACAACAGATGTATCCATCGAATCGCCATCAATGATGGTGATACATGGTTGTGTACATAATGTATATACAACTCGTCTAAACATCAACCTAACAATGTTAGATCTGTTAATTTGCTTTCGCAAATTTTTGGTCTTCCCTCGCCAGGATTCGAACCCATGCTACTGTGATATCGTGACACCAAATCGCCTGCACTGCAGCCGTCCCGCTAGACCACACGACCACCTGGGCTCTCAAAAAAAGAGCTTTCGCTAGCCGTGTGTTACCTTTCCTCGTCAGTTTTAATCTAGCGGCGTACTACAGTACATGATATATAAGGCATGAAGATGTTATTGTTACAGATCAGCTAAATTATCTATAGTAAAGGATCCTACAAATTAATGTAATATACAGTCACAGAAAATAATTATGTTTATAAGTACGTCTGAGTCAGTGACAACTCTACAACAGATGTATCCATCGGATCGCCATCAATGATGGTGATACATGGTTGTGTACATAATGTATATACAACTCGTCTAAACATCAACCTAACAATGTTAGATCTGTAAATTTGCTTTCGCAAATTTTTGGTTCTTCCCTCGCCAGGATTCGAACCCATGCTACTGTGATATCGTGACACCAAATCGCCTGCACTGCAGCCGTCCCGCTAGACCACACGACCACCTGGGCTCTCAAAAAAAGAGCTTTCGCTAGCCGTGTGTTACCTTTCCTCGTCAGTTTTAATCTAGCGGCGTACTACAGTACATGATATATAAGGCATGAAGATGTTATTGTTACAGATCAGCTAAATTATCTATAGTAAAGGATCCTACAAATTAATGTAATATACAGTCACAGAAAATAATTATATTTATAAGTACGTCCGAGTCAGTGACAACTCTACAACAGATGTATCCATCGGATCGCCATCAATGATGGTGATGCATGGCTGTGTACATAATGTATATACAACTCGTCTAAACATCAACCCAACAATGTTAGATCTGTAAATTTGCTTTCGCAAATTTTTTGTTCTTCCCTCGCCGGGATTCGAACCCATGCTACTGTGATATCGTGACACCAAATCGCCTGCACTGCAGCCGTCCCGCTAGACCACACGACCACCTGGGCTATATATATATATATATATATATGTTACAGTGAATTTGTATAATCAGTGATTATGTAGAATCCCTGAATTTTTCAGGGATTATGTAGAATCACTGGTTAGTTTAGGGATTATAAATAATCACTGAAAATTTCATGGATTATGTATAATCACTAGAAAAAATGTCAGGGATTATGCATAATAACTGAAATGAAGAATTATTTTTTTTATATAGAAAAAAAAATTCTTCTATAGAATCATATTAAAACATAATTATTCACATACATTTTAAAATGTTAAGCACAATATGTTAAAAAATTATATTAAAAAGTTAGGCACAATGTAATAAAATGATCGGCACAATATATTAATATATTAAAATGTTAGGCACTATAAACAATATTTTAAAATGTCAGGCACAATATTTAAAAACAATCATTTATTTTTACAAACTAAATTTGGATGGCACCGACTATTGCACTCTTGTCCTGCTTTTCTACATGCACATCTGTTGGTTTCACATCTGTTTTTACCGCAACATCCACATTTTAAAACATCCACATTTTAAAAAACCCTGTCCTTCACATATTGAATCGGATTTACAGCATGTCTTAAGGAAATAAAATTTTCAGTACACACATCTGAAGGTACCAAAAAAAGGGAATCAGCAACCTCGAACTGAGTTCTTGTATATGATCCGAGCAGGATACCATGTTTTGTGGCCAAGCGATATCCTTTTTCAGTCTTTTGATGAACGATGGCCATGATGTTTTTTGTGTCTCCCTTTCTTCTTTTAACATGCGGGATTGGTATCAGAACATTACAACCAATGTCAGCCTCCTCTAAAACTTTGTTCGATCTGTTGATCATTTGTTCTGCCTGTTTTTCTGTATACATAGTTGCATTTGTTCTCTCGGTTTGTATTTCTTGTTCATTTGAACACAAAAAGCACAAAACAGATGTCCTATAACCGTCTTCACCATTTGCTTTACCACTAATAACATGCACTGTTCATTTACAATTTTAACATGAATGTGCATTTGAAGCTGGCTTTTGACAAACAATACATGTGATGTCGTCGCTATCAATTGAAATATTTATATTATTGATTTCCATGCCTTCTTCGTTATCACGAAATCCTGTGTTGATAATATCTTTCAGATCATCCCCTGTATTTAAGAGCGAAATTATTTCATCTGGCAAGGAGGATGTCGTTAGGCCAACCTTTGCCTCTACTCCAAACATTGCTTTATACGGTGTGCGTTTAATGCCAGAGTGGTAGCTTTGATTTTTTTGAAATTGGACAAATTTAATTCCATCAGGCCAATCTTTAACATCATTATCCCGCATCCATGTAATTGTCATATCTTTGATATCAGCATTTGCACGTTCGATACTTCCTTGACTATGAGGGTGTCTTGCCTTCCCATGAACGATTTTACACTCTGGCCATAAATCTTTTAATTGAGAAATAATACTCGCAGTAAATTCAGCACCATTGTCACTTTGTAAAATGTTGGGGGCACCAAAAAGAAGAAACATATCAAGAATCTGCATTGCATTTATTCCTTGCCCATATCTTACATTTTGTTTTTCCCTCAGCAATTTGCAGTAACTTTTGAGCATACGTTTGCTCTAACCCAAGCAACATCTGTGCCTGTGCTATACTTGATTGTTTGTGAAATAATGAGGTTCAACAATTGAATTAAATATCACTTGAAAAACTGTTCACTTAAGATTAACCTAGTACATGTAGTAGAAGATCAGAATTAACAACTGTTCACTAAAATCTTTCAAGGAATAACAAATAAAATTGTAATAATTTGTCTATATTTTTTTATCAAACAAAGGATCTTCAGATTATTGATAATCCCTGAAATCATATTAGGGAATTTGTAGAATAATTATCAAAATTTTCAGTGATTATGTAAAATCACTGGTCATTTTCAGGGATTATATATAATCACTAATGAGTTTAGCGATTCTACATAATCCCTTAAAAATCAGGTATTCTACATAATCACTGATTATACAAATTCACTGTAACATATATATATATATATATTAACATATATATATATATAAACGTTATCCCCTTGTTTTACGCCGGATTTACAGTCAAACCAATTCGTCAGTTTATTGTTGATACGCACACAGGAGCTTGTATGCTGATAAATGCTTATATATATACAACTCGTCTACAACGAAATTTGTTTTACATGCACACGTATAAAAATTGCGGTTTTTATCCAACGCAATCATAGGTTTGAACGTAGTTTTCAATTTAGACTCGTTTATATATATATTGTGCAATGATATTCAACACTTTTTAGTGTTTTGTTTTCCATCTATTTATCGGTATTGTTACACAATCTTTCAGACTCATATATATATATATATATGTCTAAGAATATAACTTAAACACGCTAATTTATACATTAAAAGTTCTATTAGATTTTAAATAGAAATACGCAATATTTCGCTCAACAAATTAGCTTCATCAGGCGTGTGCATCTCTCAAGGTGAAATCGGATGCATGACAAAAAAATATTTTTGTAGCTTAATCTATACAAGAGTTGAGGAAAAGTGTAACATATTGATTGATGTTGCATAAAATATGTTGATTGCTATTTTTAGACACTCTCTCATTGAGTCCATCAGGTTCAAGAGTTCGTAACTGGTGCATCCAAAATCTCTCTCTTTTTTGTCTTCCTTGTGTATCCCAATTTTGATTTTTCTCAATGATTTGAAATGTGACGTTTTCAAAATCATATCCTGCTCATAAAAGGTGTCTTGTAATTGGGCAGTTCCTTTCTTTTGAATAAAATGACCGATGGTTATTTAGTCGGATGTTAAATGGTGTTTCTGTTTCACCAACATATTGTATTTTGCAAGTTCCACACGTTAGAACATAAATGCAATTTTGCGTTTTGCAATTTGATGTTAAGAATATGTTGTATTTTTTCTTTGTGACTGTGCTGACGAATTGGGTTTCGATAGTGGCGACTCTGCAGCGCTTACAATTGCCCCTTCCGAATGGTGTATAACCTCCGATTGTTGATATCTCCTGTTTAGATACTTTGGATGTTACTAGAATATCTTTGAGGTTTTTGGGTCTGCGGTAAGCCATAACGGGAGGTGATGGAAAAATCTCTTTTAAGGAAGGATCATTTTCAATAAGACGCCAGTGTTTGTGGACAATTGATGAAAGATTTGTCAGGTCAGGATGAAAGCTAACAACAAACGGGATTTTATTTGTCTGGGACGTCTTTTCTTTGTATTCAAGTAGGGTTGTTCGGTCTTTTTCTTTTGCTTTACCGAAAGCTTCTGAAATATTTTTGTTCTTATAACCTCTTGATTTAAGTTGCTGTCTGAGTTGCCTCAAAGGATGGTTAAATTTTGATTCCGATGAACAAATCCGTTTTAACCTGATGGCTTGGCTGTACGGAATGCTCCGGGAGCAGTGTTTCGGGTGGCAACTCTTCGGAGAGAGAAATATATATATATATATATATATATATAAGTACGTCTGAGTCAGTGACAACCCTGCAACAGATGTATCCATCGGATCGCCATCAATGATGGTGATACATGGCTGTGTACATAATGTATATACAACTCGTCTAAACATCAACCCAACAATGTTAGATCTGTAAATTTGCTTTCGCAAGGGAAGAACCAAAAATTTGCGAAAGCAAATTTACAGATCTAACATTGTTGGGTTGATGTTTAGACGAGTTGTATATATCTAGCTTCATCAAGCGTGCATCTATCCAGGTGAAATCGGATGTAGATAATAAGAAAATTTTGCAGCTCAACTTATATGTTGCACTTAGCTGCCTTGAAAATAAGAAAACTTTGCAGCTCAATGTCTATGTTGCACTTGGATTTAGCTGCCTTGAAAATACATAATTGGTAGTTGAAGTAAGCAACGTCCATTGGACAATATTACGGGATAAAAAGGACGATGCTTTGTTTTAAATTATTCTTTTAAAATTATTATTTATCGGTATTGTTACATAATCTTTTAGACTTTTATATATATATAAGTACGTTTGAGCCAGTGACAACAGATTTATCCATCGGATCACCAGCAGTGATGGTGATACATGGCTGTGTACATTATGTATATACAACTCGTCTAAACATCAATCCAACAACGTTAGATCTGTAAATTTGCTTTCGCAAATTTGTTGTTCTTCCCTCGCCGGAATTCGAACCAATGCTACTGAGATATCGTGACACCAAATCGCCGACACTGTAGCCGTCCCGTTAGACCACATGACCACCTGGGCTTCATATTAAATGAAGCTTTCGGTGGCCGGGTGTTACCTTTCCACGTCAGTTTTAATCTAGCATCGTACTACAGTACATGATTTATAAGGCATCGAGATGTTATTTGTATATATATGTAAATAAAATAAAATTTCAAAATTGATTTTCCTCTAAGTTCAGTATTTTTGTGATTTTACTTTTTAAAGTCCTTTAATTCTCTTCATTTTTCTCCAACCGGTTTCACATCTTTGTGATAATCATGGATGAATGTAACTTACGGTAACGTAACGTCACGATAATAAGTCTGTAACAATACATTAAAGGGGCGTTACCCTTACAAAAGTAATGTCTTATCTGTTTTGGCTTGGTTTGTACTTTTGTATAAAACATACATACTTTATTAATTCTCATTTCTTCGGTGAATTGGTCGTTACACTGGTAAAATGGGAAAACATAGTATATGGGTGTTTTGTTGCTACCGCAGAAATCCAGGTGTTCACTTACGTTAATCATCCTTATTTCCTTATGTCGGATTTGTTGACGGTGAACAGTAAATCTTTTCCGTAAAGTGTTTCCTGTTTGCCCAAAATAATCTTTTTTGCACCCATTACATTTGATGACACAAATTAAATTGCTCGATCCACACGTAAAAGAGTTTTTAATAGTGACAAATACCGCAATTTGAACGTCCGCATTCTTTAACAGAATGAATTGTATCATCTTTGCTTAATTTCGTGCTGGTGAGTAATTTCTTCAGGATTTTGACTGTGTTTTACTCTTAATAACTTTCTGTGTAGCAAGGGCTCTTTTCATTCTTTGATCTTTCAACAAAATTGGTACATTTTGTATTTTGTATTTGGCATACGCCTCTGTATTTCTTGGGTTGTACGATGAGACGTTTGGTAAAATTTGATTCGTATCAATTACCGTGTTTTTCGGTCTTCTTAGTTATTGAATATTTATAGCCTTTGCACGTTCTATTCCCTAATAAATCAAAGTTTTTAGATATTGTCTTTCTAAAAATATTTCGTTGAGTTCTTCGAGTCTTTTATTTCTCATTTTATACTGGAGACAATAGTACATATTCTTCTAGCCAAGTTGAACGGTATGTTTGTTCTTGTGTGTTTTGGGTGACAAGAATTGAAAAGTAAGTATTGTTTTAATAGAGTCTGTCGGTTTAAAGTAAATATTGGTTTCAATTTCTGTATCTTTTTTTATTATCAAAATAACTAGAAATGGCAATTGTTTATCGCTAAATTCCATAGTGAACTTAATACTTTTGTTGATATCATTGATTACATTTCTCAATTCATTTAATTTTTCTAAACTAGAAGTCCACAATATAAAGCAGTCCTCTAAGTAACGTTTCAATTATCTAAAATATATTTGTGGAAGTGGGAACCAAACTGTAATTTGGATCGTTCGTACATTTGAGTTTCCAAATACGCCATTACTAAATTGGCATAGGTTGGTGCAACTTTTGTTCCCATGGCTGTACCAGATATCTGTCTGTAAGATTCCCCGTTGAAATTGAAGTAGGATTTATATTTCTACTAGTGTGGACACAGAATTCAATTTTTAGTATATATATAATATATATTTACTTTATAACATAATACCTTGTCTTTTCTTGCTCATGCCGGTGTCCATGCACTGTAATATTTTCCCCTTTTCTGTTTCACTAATATGTTCCACTTCCAAAAGTCCAAGAAAAACTCGATTTCATCAGGCCCATTGACATTAAGCTTGTTTTTGTGGAGAAATGACCTCTAAAATTAAAACATTAATTTTATAACAATTTACTGATTAAGGGATTAGGTACCCGTCTTATGTCCCTAGGTTTAGTTAAAAATCAACCGTATTTATAAGGGATTATTTATAGTCAAATTTTAAAACTACAAATATATTATAAAGTTATAGTCTCTGTATGAGTTCGATACAGGGTATATCAAGAGAAGCATATTGACTGTGGACAAGGCTAAGGTAGATGTGCTTCTCTTGGTCAATATAATCTCCATGGAAATAAGAAATGCATATCTTACTGCATCTGCATAACAAGTATTATTGACAGGTTTATTGCACAAGTTATTTCTTGGTTCTTCTTAAACTGACCTAATCATGAATTTTAACAAATCTTAAAGATCTCGCCTCTATCAAAAACAATATACCTACGTCTCACCTTTATGAATTTGCTATGGCAAGACTAAAACTAGAGGCTCTAAAGACCACGTGTCGCTAACCTTGCCAGATCTATAATGCATATTCAACAAAGGACACTCTCCCACATTGCAGACGAGAATAGAATGCATGACGAAAATCTCTGTTTTTTATATCATGTATTGCTGATCATTTCGTTCAGTACATCTTGCATTGATGATATATTTTGTGAATTACAGTGTCTACCCACTATTATAAATTTTATCATAAAAGGCAAATTAAAAGACAAATATGGTAAATAAAAGATTTAAAGGGCAATAACTCTCTTGAGTTGTTGGATAATTACCCCCATATTCTTATAATTGGATTTCTTGTCATGCTGATGAAATTTTTTCTGTACTTAATGATTGCTATAGCTTACATAGATTAATGAGTGGGTTTTATTTCACGTTTTAAACGAGCAGTTATTGTGTATTAAAACCGGAAGTCACTTCAGAAAAGAATATCCCACTTTAGTGTGGTCTGTAAAATATGATGGAAATCTTGCAAATCTTAGCAGAAAATTATATTTTTTAAGGGTAACAAGTCTAACAGAAACTTACTAACGATTTAAACTTACCAAGCTTTTGATCAGAGGTTAATTTAGGGGGAGGGAGCAGTACTTCTTTTGTGGGAAAAATTTGGTTGATTATTTAAGGAATTATTGAAGCATGACTGGAGTAGGCCCCAGTTTGACAGTCAGTGCAACACTCCACTTTTATTAACATTTCTGGATCTGCCACTGATGACCAATTCAATCAGCTGTGAAAATGAGACCACGGTCAGGTGAAACCGGTCATTCACTACACCCTAAACAGTTGACTTATTGATTATTTACTTGGAATGATCTATTTTTGACTTTTATTTTTACATAAACTAAATTCATATAAAATCAAACACTTAATGTGTATCCCAAACTATGTGTATGACCGACAAAACGTCAGACAGAAATTTTCAGATTGTTTTTGATGAAAACATAGTAGAAAAATGTCTACTGATTGCAAGAAAACAAATAGCCTTTCAAGACATCATTTGGACTAGATCTAGACAAAACCTAAAAAGGTTTGGCACAGACTAATTAAATATTCTGGACTTTTTACATTTAATTTACATAAACCGCTCTCTCTCTCTGATAGTACTTTATAATATATTTGTAGCTTGCTCTTGTAACATCGTCATTGTGACACACACAATTTTAATGATAAATAGATAAAATACTAAAAAGTATCCAAACTTGTTTTTAGGACAGACCTTCAAGTTGTTTAAAAGTCTGAAGTCAAATTGTTATTCGTGGCCATGTAGGACGCGACGACCACACACTGCCATGACTTCCATAGGATGTATCGGCCGTACTTTGAAAAGTTGTAACGGCCATACATGTAAGACTTCATCGTCCATACTTTGTGAAGACGCTTCATCCATGTTTCTTTTTTTAGAAATTCTTATTTATAAATTAAAGTATTTAAACATATACATGTAGATAGTTATTATTACTTGTAAATGTATTGTGCTGTTTTAACATGTTTTTTTATTTGTTAAACACTTGAAATACGCATTATATAGACTATATATTTATATATATCATATATAAATGTGTTTTATCTATTAAGAACATTTTATTATTTTCTAAATGTATGTTAATTATCTTGCGTAAAACAAAATAGAAAAAAAATACAACAAATAAGAATGAATATTCAAAATGGGAGATTAATTTGTCATGGTTAAAACAATACAGCTTATCGTTATTTGGAAATCTGTCCCGCTTGACCCGAGAATCTGCCCACTTGAACTTTTGACGTCATACAACAATCACTAGTCCATTGTGGCGTCAGATAAATTCTATTATGTCGTCAAAATTTTACGGGAATGTTTGTGATGTCCAGACATGACGGACAAATAGCAACATGAGCAATAAAGTGTATAAGTAAGTTAAGTTTGAAATATAAAACAAAATAATCTGATAATGATTAATTCTATAGAAATTTTAAGAAGATTGTTAATTGCTCATTACAATTTTTCTGGTGAACATTAAAATTAATATTATGCTTTTGTCAAGAAATTGCAAAGCCTAAAGGAAATACAAATCGATATCACTATAAAAACACAGCACCAAAGCTGAGTTCAAGCAGATACAAACATACATTGGGTAGTGTTGTGTTATCATATTTTATGCTATAACATCAACATGCTCAATGGAATTACACCTTAAAGTATCATGGTCTTTACAGGGTATGGACCATGTGGCGGTATGGCTGACACATCCTATGGAGGTCGTCACGTCTCGAAAGCATTCGTGAAGACAATTTCAGACTAACATCTTCCTGCATTTATCCATTTAAAAATGTGAATGATAAATAATGTTTACCTTTCTTTGTGCTTTCCAAGTCACCCATCAAAACAAAAGCACTTTCGTTGAGTTGACTTTTATTTGTCTAATTCAATTTCTTTGTTTATCAGTTTGACCATCAGTTTGAACAACCAGAGTTCTTCATATCATCTATCTCTGACTCTGTCCAATCGTACGGTAAAAATTGAAACCTCCATCAGTAGCTTGTGCAGACGAGCGTCCATGGCTTTTGCGTCATGGTATACAAAACGGTAACGGTGAGACGACTTCCGGGTTTTCATATTCGCGTACATATATGAGGGTCTGGAAACAGTTTCGGGATGAAAGAATAGAGAATGATTGACGGATTAAAGTGCAGAATAAAGAAAAAAAGGAAGGAGAGAGGAGAGTAAAAAAAACAAAAATAAGAATAAACAACAATTGAGAATCATGGGGTTCTCAATTATAAAGACTGAATATTGAGAATAATTGAAAGTAAAGAACAAACTATAAAATGAGGAAAAGAGAAAAATGTTAATGATCTTAAAATCAAGGATATAAAGGACCCCCACCAAGAACCTCACATTTATAGCGAAAAATATCATTTTATTCAATTAGTTGTACTGGGAACATATTTACAGAAAGTTGAACTATAAATTCATTTATTTTACATTTTTTTTTACCGGCTGTCAGTAATAAATAAATACCTCTGCTGAGGGGTGCGACATTTCTTATGTGGGATTTATTTTTTTTGGGGGGAGGGGCATATGGAAAAAAAGTCGTGGGATTTGAGATATGATCCTCTCCGTTTTCAACCCCCTACAATCACAGGTTGCTGTCGCATGCCATGAACATGTTACTAAAATGCATGCGGCCACATTTGCTAAGATGTTCAGGCACTGACCAATCATCATCACGAAAAATAACTATTCTATTAAATAACATATAGTTACTTGACATTTTTTTTAAACGACATATTGCATTTCCCACACCCAACCAATTTTCAAAGGCAACACACATTGTTAAAGAAATAACACTAACACTGTGACCAAATCTCCAAAAAAAAGGGAAAATAGAATGATTAATGCCTTATAACGCAAAATTATATTCAATATGTAATAATATCCTCTGGGTTCTTGATAGGTATAATGTCAAAAAGGTCAAAGTGCCATAAAAAAAATTGTGAAATTTTACCGAGATTTGAAAGCCCGAGGTATACGTAGAGGTGGGCTTCCGGTGAACCCTTGTAGTACCTATGCATCCTTGATAAGAAATAGAGTGTGTGGTGTTCAATTAAATCATTGATATCAGTGTAGAAGTTTCAATCAAACCTAACCATAAAAAGGGACATTAGACTGAGAATTACACTTAACAAAGAAGAAATAAAGTGCTAGAGTGTAATAAAAAAATAGTACACTTAGGAATACTTTTGGATACATAGTTGTCGAAAGTACTGTCAGTTTTACTGCCTGATAGGTCTATGGTTCTCTCCATCTTCCTCTGTCAATAAAAACACTTACTGCTACGAAATAGCCAATATTGTTGAAAGTGGCGTTGAAGATCAATCAATCTTGGACACAGAGGCGTCATTTAACTTATTTTACTAATATGACAGATGATTAGTTAAGAAGTCACAAGTCCTTTCGTAATTATATACAGTACATTATATTTTTCATTCCATACTCTACAATGTTCTGTACAAATACTAGAAACTGCTACATTATCAGAATGATCAATCATTGAAATGGCTAAATCTTGCTCTTTATCTATAATAAGTCAAACGTTAAACAAGATGTTTTGATTGTATAATTTTCAACCGTTATGAACTATGAAAATACTTTCAACTCTATTAACTATATTTGGTGAAAAGCCCACCATGCATAACTTATGTTCATATGTTTGTCAATATATATGGCGAATCAAATCAAACCAAAGTTTATTTTAATACTTTGCAATCATACTAAAACCTAATTTGCCATTCGTTGGGCAAGAATTGTTTACCTTTCCAGTTTACATGTGTTCACATATCTATTTTGAAGGTTCTTGTTACACAATCTTCAGTTTTCTGTAGTTATTGTTTTTTTTCTTCTCTATCTTTGACTCTTCTCGTTTTATTGGACTTATGGTTATAAATTACCACTTTAATTGGTATCCTCTTTCGATTTAACAGTTAACAAAAGCCCTGTACTGTAATGTTTTATCTTTCCCAAACTATTTTTTTTAGACTGGAGAAATCCGTCCAAAGTTTCATATATACTCGAAAATAAACTACTTGAAATATTTATGGGGATAACACAGCTTGGGCTCGTGTTTTCCAAACTGGTTTTATGTACTGATGCATTATGTTGATAGTTTTGATTAGTTTGCAAGTTGTTCTTCCATAGAACTCCCTTATGATTTAAAACATTCAGTGGTGCAAGTTCTGTCTCTTTGTGAGATGGGGTGCTGTGAGAAAGGAGAAATTTACTAAGAGAAGAAGAAAACAATTTAATGAGTAAGACATTTCTTAGATTTTTTTGGGTTTTTTTTTAGGGGTGGTAGTTAGATAAAGTGATGCAAGTTGTATAAATTAGTGAGAGTGTTTGAGTTGGACGAGTTGTATAGAAAAGAGAAATTGAGAAGGACATTTATTCCACATACGAAATTTGAAAGAAGTAATTTTAAAATAGAAATAATAAAAAAAAATATTGTTTAAATTACCTCAGGTAAAATGACCTGATACGGAATTGGTTATTTGTAGGTCTATTTTGATCATATATAACTTTACGTATCTATGTATTCATGATAACCCCGGCTTTAAAGTTTATTAGGTTTTTACGTTCCTGATGAAGATTAACAAAGATAAGGAATATAAAAAAGATACCAATTCAATAACTGATATTTTTTATTTTGGCGCTTGGTTGATACTACTGCTGATGGATTTTTAAATCTCGAAGATATATAACAAACACTGTTGTTTGTTAGCGTTCGTATGATTATATTGGTATAGTATTAAAACATGATGGTAAATCCAGAAAAGCTCTTTAAGGCGAAGTGTACGTAATTAAACTACACAACCGTTTTTTTTTTAAATTTCACATATGAATTCTGCTTGTAAAATTGCACCAGAAGATGAAAAAAAAGGGAGTAACCGTTTTCGTTTTTGAGATAGGAGTCGTTGAAATTAATTCCCTGACACGCCAAAAATACAAAGGAAAAATAGGGAAAATTATAAAAATTAGCAGATATTGTTACATTATCATTGATTTTTTGGTCGGAACATCAAAATTATCCGGCGACGTCATTGTCTACAGTAATGTCGCCACAACTTCTACGTCGTTACTCTATTATACCGTACAATGTCGTAGCTATGTTGTGCGTGTGTATTACCCAATCTTCCTATATATTACAAATGATCTAGTGTTATAAATTGATAAGGAAATAAACTAACTAATTCTAAAGAATATTTCTGTCGCCAAAAAAATGCAAATTAGTTATCAAATTTACCGCAAATGACCGTAGACTTTAACTTCATCTTTTCTATATTATAGTGGTTTCCGCATCTTTTTTTGTTTTTTTTAATGCTTGCATGGCTAGTTTAATTTTTTTATGAATCAAATATCGAGTATAATTTGTCCCGGTTAACACAGTGTTGTCAGAATAAATTGATCGGTTTTAATATTAGGATTGGGTATACACCTCGTTTTCAATCTTACTTCTGCATGTTTGTATTTAAAATGGTAGACCTATTTTCTGCATATTTTCATCTTCGTCATTTCTGCATGTTGTTAATCTGAGGATTTGCATACAATATAGTCTACATTATAAACTTATTTCATAAGTCTTGTTGACACACATGCTCGTGGCGCAACTCTTCGAAAAAATATTTTATTTTACAAAATGTCTCGATCACTTTCCCTTTTCTTTAACTAAATGACAAATAATGATGTAATGTTTGCTGAATGGAGTTTCAGTAACATGAAAAATATTTGTTTGTTCCATGCATTATTTTTTTTAAATATACATACACGGATTTAAATTGATTGATTGATTGTTGGTTGCTTAACGCCCAGTGGCAAATATTTCTTGAATGTTCAGGACATGAACAAGTTAACAACAAATACAATAGGTAGATTTGGTAATAATGGAGGTCATCCGGGATAATGGTCTTGAAAATTTGAAGTGCCACTGTAAAATGAGTGTATATTGGATAGGGACAGAACTTTTGCCGTGCAACAGGCCACCTACAGACCCCTCAAAGAGTTGTTGGAAGGGTTCTTTACGTGCAAAGAGCGTGGTACTCTCTTTACACGATGCATCGGATTTAACATCCAAATTCTGACTGGACGTGACTGCAAACTTAAGGTTCATCATAACAAACGAACAAATACGGCTGTATTTTTATGCCAAAAATTACTCTGAGTACAGACTTATGTTCGGCTTTTAGTGATCCTTATCAAGAATAATCCAGAAAAGCGCTTCGGACGCTTGAAATTTAAAACTTGTTGATTTCATTTAATCTTCAGAGGTTTTTTTAGGCCGCAATGAGGTTAAAAAGGGCTCGCTTATACATTTTAACAAAATAGAAAAGATCAGAGTATTTGGTATAACTTCCCGTCGTAGATATTTCATACATGTATATTCAAAATGAAAACATACACCTAATATGATATGATACTTTTGAGATCGACGTACCTAGTGCAATTACGACAGGGACATACCCAGTGTTATGCAATAACATTGTGTATAGGGAAATGCTTTAGCAATATATATATAGTGTAATTGCTTTAAATTAACTGGTGTAAATTAATGACATAAGAATGTACCAAAGGCGACCTTATAAGAATGTATCATGTTCGATGCTTTAAAAATTTACCTAATACAATTTTATAAAAATGTACTCAGTGTAATGCACGGAGATTATTCAGAATGTATTGCTTCACGGGTTTACCTAGCGTAGTGCCATACGAATATAGCCTCCGCATAATGCAAATGCATAGCTTTCCTATTTATATAATTTAGAAAAAATAAGGAGATGTTATATAGAAAAAATAAGAAGAAGTGGTATGCCTTCTAATGAGACAACTACCCGCCACTGGTTAAATGAAGTCGATGAAAGCAATAACTATAAACAACCATACTGTTTTCAACAATTGAAGGAAAAAAAACACATAATGTGTAGGCCACAAAAGACTCAGTCGACATGTAAAATGCGAAAAATTTCAAACGAGAAAATCAACGGCCTTATTTCATGTATTTATAAAAAAAAAATAGTTATGGAAAAAAAATACCATGTTGTGAAGTGACAGACTTAAACCAAAGTGAACAACAACCAGTGAACCACTAGTCCTATAATATAAGACTTTTGAGTTGCATTTCATTAACATTCAACGTTTTTTATTGGATTTTTTTTAGGGGGGGGGGGGGGGGGGTTCATCATTGATAGTATAAAAGTAATATTCGATAAAAACATTAAAGGTAATTATATGAAACTCCCAAAGTCTTACATTATTAGACTAGTAAACCGCAGGCTTCTCAAATATTGTATAATCATGAACTAGGTAAAAGCATATAGAGCTGACCGAGTACGAGATCCTCATTGAAAATCATTGAGGTTTTTAAATATCCCTTGCAGTAGACTGCTAAAATTTCAAAAAATTTCTTTAAAATGCTATCGAAATATAATAGTCTGAACTCAATTCACCTCTCATTCCACTAAATATTAAATTACAGTTACAAGTGTAACAAAACATTCCTGATCTCTTTTCTTTAACCTTTTATACTATATTCTATTCATTTATAATCTTGAATTGAGACTTGAGAATAAAATGTTACTTCAAAATTACATTTTCTAATTTTGAATGATACATACAGGCACAATAAAAGACAACAAATTTCGATATCTTCTCGAAATTGGAATTTGATAAAAAAGAGAAATGACATGTTAAATTTTTATCTTACATGACTTGTGTACTTTCAATTTCAATTTGGTTCTAAATTTAGATTTAGTTTTCCCATAAATTGCGGACGGAATAGAAGACACCTGTTTATTTTCTGCACACGTAGAAAAAGTGAAATACTGGGAGTTGAATGACTAAGTTTATACTTATTCTAAGATAAATGTAAAAGTGAGACAAATTTTAACATGTCTAAGTTACTAAGTATTTTTGGGGGCCTAATTTGTTTATTTTTTGTTTGTTTTCCGTCTTTGTTCTTCCGACTTGTAAGTGTTGCACTAGTGGTCAAATTATTCTCTTGGTCAATGTCAATGTCTTTTTAATTCAACAATTAAATTCACATGCTTCATTAATTATTCGTAACTTATATAACAAGAAAAATGTTAACCAAATTTAGAATACGCGATCATTGTCTCTTAATAGAAACTGGACGATATACCAAAAATACCACGAAATGAAAGAAAATGTAAAATATGTAATATCTTAGACGATGAATTTCATTTTTTGTAAACTGTAAAATAAATGAAAATAAAAGAGAAATCTTTCTAAAATATTATATACAAAAATATGTGAATTTTAATACACTTAATTTTACTGATAAACTCGTGATTATACTAAATCCATCAACACCAAATGATGTAAAAGCAGTTGTTTCTTTTATTAAAGAGTCATTAGAACTGAGGAAAGGAGAACATTAACTTTTTTTATCATATCTCTTATAATTTTGTCGAGTTTTCATTATATTTGATCATGTTTGTTTTGTCAATGTATTTGCCATAACCAAAATTGGTTTTTGTATGTTTTGCAAATAAAGAATTATATATAAAACTTTACGATGAGCACTGTGTGTTTTTCGTTCAAAACTACCGCTTTTAAAACAATATTGTTGGGTAAATGCAGGTTTCATTTTAATTAATTAGATATCAATAAATGTAGAATTGTTACATGTTTATTTGTTTATTTCATTTAAATTTTGTTGTAAGGCGTTTTTACTTTCTGTTGATATCATAAAAACGAAATGCCTTCTCCTACGCGTCAAAAACAAAAACAGTGTATTAAAGTCAGGCTGCACAAAACAATAGAATGCTTTGATTTCTAACTGGAGTAATTCAGATAATTTCTATGCGGTTTAAAGACAGCACATGCGTGCTTGTTGGATTCATGATAGACCGCAAAAAGTAGTTTCTCTTTCGTGTGTCCTTTCTTGAAGTAAGGTAGAGAACTTGCGTAACTAACGACGGACGTTTTTAATCCAATATTCCGCTAGAGGCGTTCAATTACCTACACTTTGCCTTAATAGAAACAAAACTATTAAGTGTTTTTTTCGTTAAAAAACGCCTGTGCCTTTAATCAAAAATGATCTCTCACATATTTTTCATCAATCTAATATGTAACAGATTTGTGTATTTATTAATGTTATGATGAACACGGGTATTTGTTTTGACATTTGTTACATGACTAGATATACCGGTTTAAGGTATACTCTAGAGTAATGAGTATTTCACGAGCTAATTTAAGCGGGAAGAATTGTAACGGCAAATCTGTGTGTAATTATGTGTCATTCGACGCTTGCCTTCGGACAGTTCAGCCTGGTCATTTCTCTTCAATATGACCGAACATACAGAAAAAAGTCTAGTTCTACAGGACGACTCGTTACCTAATAAAAGCAGTGATGGTGCAATAAGATCATTTTCTGATAGGGACTTACACGACACATTCTCTCTATTCAAGTTGTACATGGACGGGAAAATGGATATCCGTGAATCCAAGTTGGTACGTGAACAAGATTGATGTCCAATAAAGGAGAAAATTTCTATCAAGTTCAAGCATGACGGAAATCGAATTCATTTCAAGTTTAACGAAGAAACTGTGAATGAATTTAATTAGCTTTATAAGTTAATTCCGTCAACAGAGGCACAGAGTATTCGTATTGTTCTTGATTTGCTAGAAAAAGTTAAAGGCCGTAATAAGCTAATACGGATTGCAGATTCTTTATCGGCAGGATGGTCAACGGTCCATGAGTATGAGTCTAATGATATTGCTTCTACATGTAACAGTGAAGAGGAGAAGAAAATTCGCCAGGCGGAGAACTGAGCCATGCACACGATGAAAGACAAGACGAAAGGGCGTCCCGCTCCGTAGTCCAACAAATCCAGATTGCCACCAGCCGAAACCTATGCTAATCCCACCTACAATCAACAGTTTCAGAGGCAGCCCTTTCGTAACAGCGTCGCACGGCGTAAGCCGTGCCAGTTGGACATGTGCTTCTTTTGTAAGCAGTTCGGGCATTTGGAGAAAAATTAGCTCCCCCAAATCTGGATCCGTTGGGGTCGGATCGTCTGGGGTTGCCAATCAGAAGTAAATCTGCAGATGCATCCAGAAATGTAAATGATAAGTATAATTTTACTCATATAGATTGTTATGAATGTGAATATGGGTCAGAGTATGAATTAGATAATTTCTTAACTCAAATTCATTATTTTGAAGAAGTTAGTCATAATTTCATGTCATTTACGGGTGTAAAGGGAAGGTAAGCGAAGCATGTAAAATTTTGGGAAAGTATTGGATCAAATTCCTTTGTTATTGACACAATAAGTAATGTCATTCCATTTATTGACCCGCCGGTTAAAATGCTCTTGAAGAATAACAAATCGGCACTGCTGAATGAATCATTTGTCAATCAGACTGTTTCTGAGTTAGTTTCTACAGGTTGTGTAGATGAAGTACCAGTTCAACCTCATTTTGTTAATCCCTAAAACGTAGCGATTAAAATCTCTGGCAAAAAAACGGCTTATTCTTGATTTATCTGTTTAAAATAAATCAATCAAAAAAGACAAAATAAAATTTGAAGTTTGGAAGATAGCAGTTCAGTATTTTCAGAAGGATTCGTACATGTATAAATTTGATTTTCTGAATATTTTCACTTGGACATTTGTCCGCAGCAACAAACATTTTTAGGTTTCAGCTGGAACAATAGATTTTATTGTTTTACAGTTTTAGTAGTTGGTATATGTACGAGCCAATACATATTTACAAAATGTCTGAGACCTATGGTAAAATATTAGCGTGAAAACGGTATAGATGTTGTATTGTATCTTGATGATGGTTTTGGTATGTGTATAGATAAATCTAAGTGTATAGAAGATTTAAATTTTGTTAAAAAAATCTGAAGAAGACGCCGGATTTCTTATAAGTCAATATGTTCACCTGTACAGTCATTAGAATGGCTTGGTATTGTTTTGAATGCTAGCTAATTTAGTCATGTTATCCCAGACAGACGTGTAGGTGATTTGCGTGTATCCCTTGTATCAGTTATTGGAAGATTTCCTAATATAACTACTAGGACCTTAGCTCAGGTTGTAGGTAAACTTATTTCCATGGCTCCAGTCATTAGCAATGTAGCCAGATTAATGACAAAATTGTGTTATATGGCAATAAAGTGTAGAACAGAATGGGACAAATGGCTGTTATTTCCATGTCCTTACAAAGTCTCATCAGAACTGCATTTGTTGTTAGAAAACATAACTAGTTTGAACATTAAGTTGTTGGGTAATAAATAAAAATCACATGTTTTTTCTGAAGCTCAAAAAAGTTCAACACTGAGGGAGTTGAAAACTATAGAGCTAGCCTTGATATCTTTCAAAACGTTTTTGAATGCAAAACGCTTAAATGGTACACAGATAATCAGAATTGTGTAAAAATTGTAAAAGCTGGTAGTATGAATGAAAAACTACAAATTATAGCTCTGTCGATATTTTCGGTCTGTATCCAATGATGTATTTCCATTGACATTCAATATTTCACGAGCTAATATAAGTTGGAAGAATTGTAACGGTAAATCTGTGTGTAATTATGTGTCATTCGACACTTGCCTTCGGATAGTTCAGTCTGGTCATTTCTGACCCCAACCCCCCACCCACTTTTTATTTTATCAAGTTTGTAAATTGATGTATTCATACTAATGATTGATGTGGATGTTTTTAAGATTATACATGCTTGAAAAGATATATGTAGATTGTGTATAATTGGAAAATGATATGTTGAAGCAGCGGTTTCGGGCGTTCCGACAAACATCCATGCATTGTAAATAAAATTAATAAACATGCATAACTGTACTGTCCAGGCGAGCTGATATCCCAAATAGTGTTTAGTTATTTATTTATAAATATTTTATGTTCGTTTGAGTAGACGAACAAGAACATAAAAGCCGATAACAGTCCATTCTGTAAAATATTGTCCAATAGTGTCCAATATGTTACAGAATGGACTGTTAGAGGCATATATATTACTTAAAACATTGTTTAACACGTCAAAATATGTGAAAAAAGCAAACACATTTTTTATTTTTATCAAGTGTAAAAATTGTATTGTGAATAAACTTTATTTACATTATCCTACATGTTGGCCTCTTTAAACAACAGCCCAACTTTAACAATAGACAAATTCTAAAGTGCAGTTGAAGGTAAACAATATGTATTGCAATATGTACACGAAGACACAGTGTATGCATATCATGATTTTTGGTGTGCACTAGGACAACTTTATTTATTTTCCATGAATACCTTTACCATGTTTACATGCGTTTTGTGTCTCAAAATAGATAAAGACGATGAAAGAAAATTATTAATGAAAAAAACAAAGACAGTGAAGTTTTAATTAGTGATCGTCTTGTTTTAAACTTTGGATTAAAACCAAATGTATATTCAGATATATTCGATTTCAATGTGAATTAAAACAGCGTATAGTTATCGCAGCTACTGATGGTAATTTTCATATATATCTTTTTAAATGTTATCCTCTCCTATTACTTCCTTATTTCTTCTAAGGTTTTATTTCTAATTAGATGAATGATAAAGGAAAAAACTCTGAAGACAGTCAGGTTCAAGTTTAAGAAAAAGGTGTAACCATATCGAGTGCATATTCGATTTTATTTCAAATATAATACTATCTCATATGATTATGAGCACATATCAAGAGATAACAACTTTAAATCAATTTGAATTATTGTTTTGTGCATCGGACTTTTCCAATCTTCTGTTATTTCAATGCATTTTAAAGTGAAATCACACTATTGTTTATACGCATCGCTCTCGGCGCCGCCATAGTGTCGTAACTGTATTATGACGTCGCCGTTTTCGATTCCGCCGTAAAGGTTGCTAATTTATGAAAAAGCGAACGCTCGAAGGGATGTTCCACTAAAGCAGGAGAAATGATAATGGACATATCATATTTTTTACAACTGATATGTTGTACTAGCGAGTTTCTAGATTGTATTGAGGTTTACCTGCGGAATACAAAATAATGGGGAAATACTGCAGAATAAAAGGCAAAAAAAAAAGATTGAATGATGAGGTGCTAAAATATAAAGAATAACAAATATTGGAAACACAAAATAAACATTAACAAATGAATGACCCACTATCCAGACCATTATGATAAAAAGGATCTACCAATACAAAACACCTAATCATCATGCATAATCAACACTAAGAACGTTGGAATTTCATCCTCTCCGACCATTTTCTCGATAACGAAGTCGGTGACATATAATTTTTTTTTAATTTTCTGATGCATATGTTCAATATCTAATTGAATTCTAAATTTCCAAAAATATTATGGACTCATCTTGACCTTAAGTGCAAAAATGAAAATGCTACTCGAAATGGACAAAATGTATGGCAAAAAAATTGCCGAAAGTGGTCATGAAATGGCACAACTGTGGCAGCGTATCGCCGCGATGCGGTATGTAGGGTTCAGCGTATATTTTCGGGGGGGGGGGGTACATATAGACCAAGAGTACCAGCATGTTATCGTATAGCTATCGGAATCTGTAGTTTTCTGTTCAAAAGAGGGTTGTAAATAAGAACAACGAGTTTCAACTTACAGTTTTCTCATATCACATCATGCAACGTCATAAACTCATAACTATTATAGTCTTCTATACTACATGTATAAATAATTCTTCAAACATCAATTATTAATCGATTGCACAAAAATCCTTCATGTAATCGATAACATTTTTCAGTAATCGTGCCCATCCCTGGTCATAACTATTATAGTCTTCTATACTACATGTATAAATAATTCTTCAAACATCTATTTCACATAAGTATTTATCCGGCTCAGCCTGTCGGGTTTTTACAAAGCAGAGTCAAATTCATATGTTCTAGTTCTGAATATGCATTAAACTTGCCACTGGACGTAAATGTGTGAAGTCCAATTTGAAATCGTTATTTATTTCACATGTGATGACAGAAATGATCTAAGTGTCGTCCATCTTTCCCAAATGTTCCTTTGATATCTAACGCCTCTGAACCCTGAACAGTTGGGGCAAGTTTGGATACAATATTAAAGCTTGATACGGTCTAAATTTGGATTGTGATAAAAATTTTGACATAATGTAGGTTTCTGGCACAAAATAAATGTGGTCAAAGGTATTAAAATTCTATTGTGCAATACTGATTTCTTTTTGAGATATTTCGAAAAATTTGCTAAAAAAAAAATGAAACGCCACCCCTCCCCTCTTGGAGTAATTACCACCAAACTCAATCCCAGCCTTCCCTGTGTGGTATGGAACCTTGTAGTACAATTTTAGATAGATCCACAACACAAGTTATTGTAAAATAGTAATTTTAGTAAAATGCTTGTTTGTGGCCCCTAATTCCTGAACGTTTTGAGCAACTACATGTACCCCTTAAATCAATTTCAGCCTTTCATTTGTGATATGGAACCTTGTGGTACAATTTTAGAAGGATTCATTACTTTTCAATTTCATATTAGGAAATTTA
This sequence comes from Mytilus galloprovincialis, assembly GCF_965363235.1. Lineage (NCBI taxonomy): Eukaryota > Metazoa > Mollusca > Bivalvia > Mytilida > Mytilidae > Mytilus > Mytilus galloprovincialis. Next base: position 96,533,351 of record NC_134842.1, read on the forward strand.
TGAAAATCAAAAGGGTATATATTGCTCAGAAAAGGGTATTTACATCAACAGATATAAACAATTTATCAAAGTTGTATGAAAATTGATGAAAGCGATATTGAGTTATAATTGTCCGAAAACTGGAAAATCCCCCTTTTTAATGGATAACTCGGAAACGTAAAATCAAAATTTATAAAAAAAGAAAGGGAGCTCACGTCAATAGATATACACAATTTCTTTAAGGTTTTATGCCAATTGGCCAATTGGTTAAAGCGTTTTTGAGTTAATGTCCGATATGTTGACGACGGACGGACGGACAGATGTTTAACATAATACGTCCTGTTACCGGGCGTATAATAATTCAACAGATTTATGTAGAGATATACAAATGTCTCACAGAGTACTGCTAAACTGAAACAAACACATTAATGGTCCGTCTGGTGAAAGAATATTCCACTCATATAGACAAATGTTTAGTGCTGATGTTCATGTAATATTTGCCACTGAAAGTTTTGCAAAAATCAAGAAAACAATGGTAGAAAAATTAATAAATAGTAATAAAAGTTCAGATGTAGGTTCGAGTTTAGATCACTCAATGTGATCACTGTCGACAGTGATAAAGGGATATTGTCGGAGACCGTGACTGAAAAGGACATCCAGTTTTTTTACTCTTTATTCTTTGGTTCTTTAACAAAAATAGCCAACATGATATATCAGAGAGTGCTTAAATATTGGCACACAAATTCTATTAATTATTTTCAAATTAACTATCATTAGTGGGGGGGGGGGGGGTCAGAGGGGTCCTGATCCCGAAATCCCGGGCTTAAAAACATGAAATCCCGAGGTCCAGAATTTTAAAAAAAAATCCTGACATCCCGAACATCGAAAAAAGAAATCCCGGATCCCTAAAGGCTCAATCCCGAAATCCCGAGCTTAAAAACACTTGATCCCGACGTCCCGAAAAAGGTCCTGCTTCCCTCATTAATCAGTATTGGCAAAAAAAGGTGCATTTACCACAATGAAAGATAAATGTGTTAAAAGAATATACATTCAAACAAAAAGAGGTGCTCCAACAGAAAATAGAAACCACATTCTTACTCTTAATTTCATCGGATCTCAAAATTTAAACTCTTACCAGAATTTTTACTCTATCTAACAGTATAACTCAAGAAGTTTCTAAGTGTAACTCGAGCTTAAACTAGAAATCGTTCTGGAAAAAATATTCGAAATCAAAATAAAACTGGAACTCAAACTTAATTTGTGTCGATTATGGAGCGTTGTGTAATAACAGAAATGTTAGCCAATTTTAAATTTCTTCCGAAAACGGTGAAATGAGGCCTTTTTTTTTTAAAGTGCCGAGTTTGTGGCTTTTTAAACACGGCATTTCGGGTTTTATCTTCCCGGTGCAATGGCCAAGTTAGTGAATTTATTCTGTTTGTAGTCTAAATGGAACGTGTAACTTTTCAGCCCAGATACCCTCAATCTTCCGAAGTGGAAGATTCTAAATCTGTAATCCGTAAATTAATTCTTTAATACGGCATGAGGCACACATTAGTTTTTCCTATACAACAAATGCAATTAAAAAATTCAGATGACTCCAACTTTGACAATTACTTTTTAATAAACTATAACTGTATGTTTAATAATGAATAATCAAAATACCTTAACAAAAATATTATTATATAAAAAATAATATATATATATAATTTTAACCCAATAGTACCAAGCATTGCAAGAAATGCTTCTATGCTAGCAACGTCGTTCTCGTTAAGAGAAAAAGTTATAATTCCCGCTAAAAATTGATAATAAGATTATTTCCACTGTAGCGGATTTAAAACCTCGGTGACCCCCCCTTTTTATTAATGCTTTTAAAATCTCCCCTGAAGCTGCAACTAATGCAGAAGTTTGAAGGAAAAAACATTATTAGATTTTTTTTATTTCAAGAAAAATCTATAATAAACGGCAATTAAAAATGGCGGGAAATGTAAAAAGGCCTTAAAAAATAAGGAAACTGAGAAAAATAAATGTGTACAAGATAAAAGTTGCAATTGACTGTTTTAGTTAAACCAGTTAAACATCGTTTTTCAATAATTTTGCCTTCTTTTAGCATTTTTGAGCGCTATTTCTATATTACTGTATAACGCAATCTTTATTTTTTTATGACGTCATATCTCGAAAACAACATCGGTGACCCCAATTTTTTTTTCGCCTAAAATATTGAAATAAGTATGATCTGTCTAAATGCAAAATTTCAATGAATTATTATTAGTAGTTTAAATAGTGTGATTTCCCATGAAATATCTGGAGATCAATAAATCGATCAGACATATTAAACGAGTATGAAATATGAAAAAAATATTTATATTCTAAATTTTGCGTAAGACAGATTGACGCAGGCCTCCTCTTATCTTCCTCGTTCAACAAAATTCATCTGGACTTGTTGGTTATCCCCTTTTTTCTGTTTTTTTTCTGCAAAGTCATGTCGCTTCTTGTTTGTTTATTTGTGTATTGATGTCTTTTGTTGTTTTTTATTTAATTTTATCGAAACAGAAGTTTGTCTCTCGATTTTTTTCTATGCACAAACGCTTTCTGATTTTCTTTCGAAACATCAAATTATCTTTGTTTTGTGCCCTAAATAATTTCTACCTCTGAGATCTAAACTGTGTTTGTAAAGTTAAGTGTCTGAAACTGTTGGGAAATAACAATGGAAAAAAAACAACAATTGAATTCGTATTTTGATGTTATATATCATGTATATAGTAAAATACTTTAAAGAATCCACCCTTTTTTCGATCAATTCATTGCAGGAAACAGTTTTATGTTCCAATTTATATAATACAATCACAAACTGTCCAAAACGTATGTAACAATCAAATGATGGAATTTAGGTTAATTTCAAGAGAGTACATCAGTTTCGAAAAAAACTATCACTACGAACAACGTGCGAATCGAATGATATGTTTAACAGATAACCTGCGATAACGTGTTCATTAATTTTGATTCCAAGATCATCGTCGTTGATAAGCAAAATGTAACTATTGCAATATATTCCTATTCAAGGAATACTATCAGATTAAGAAAAAATCAATCATTAGATAAGTATAGAAAAAACTTTTGTAGTCCCGTAGTTCATGAAGCAAGTTCTTGATAATTTGCACTTTGTGCACAGCGTAAGGTTTAGGTTGTTGTTCAAATTCTTGATTATAGTTATTTTGCCCAAGGAACAATATGTGGCTTGCACATCAACACTTGGTAAAACATTTACTACATCTGAACGATTTTCTCTTGATTATTATTATATAATTATTCTACTTGTGGTCCTTGTATTGCAGCATAAACTTTCAAGAAAGTAAGAAGCATTCTTTTATATTTATTTTTATGTTAATTGTAGCTAAAAATGATGTTAGGAAGAATAAGAGCAACACCAGAGGTCGATTTTGATATCCAGAGATGGACGACGATAAATCTTTTGGAAAAAGAATTACCTAAAAGCAATAAAAATAAAACTTACAACGAGCATTATCAACCAAATTGTTGATAGAGAAGATAACCCAAAACATGAGAAAAATGGCTGTTAAATAAGTATTGGCAGTGTTAAAATCAATTTGTAAGTGATTTTTCATCTCTCAAGAAACTGTCTTGATGAGTCACAACATTTATGTATTGAAAGGTGACTTTAATAAAAAGTAGTTTGTGTAATTGTCATTTGTTCTTTCGTTGTTATTTTTTTTTTTTGACACGAAGAAAAAAAATGGAAATTGATTGTTTTTTTAAACAGTTATTGAACTTGTACCTGTAAGAATCAATATTGCTACCTTCAGCTGTCCAATATTTTAAAGAAAGATGAGGGTTATTCTTAAAACTATTGGACAATTAAAGGTAACATAATGGTTTCTTACAGAACGGGTTCAACAATAGAATGACGTCACAACAATGTTTTAATTATAAATAAGTAAATTATTAGTGTATGAGGTTCCTACTCCCTCAGATAGTTTATTCTCATATTGGTTAGGCTTTTCGTTAATGTCCCTTATGTTCATTAATGTCCTCAACAATGTTTTATATTTGGCTTTCGAATTTGTTGTTTGGAGCGTTCATAACCAAAAATTATCTAGAAAAACACTCGGATGCATCAATTTTATATAGTGTTATATCTATTTTCACTATATATGGAAAAACATATATCAAATATAATGTATATCATTTTCCAAGCTTTAAATATTCATTTTGATTTGTGTTCTAGCATCAATTAAATTTATTTCAGATAAATATAGTTGATATACTTACTTTCTACAGTACTAACAACAAGATTGCTTTCCGTCGTCAAATCTGAAACATGAATGTTCACTGTTGAACAATTTCTTATTAAAATAAACATCTAAAATGTTTACATGATATAAATGATCAGGCAAATGTTTGGTCTAATGTGAAGGTTGACCGTGTGGTCTCTGATGTTCCTTTGCAGTGATCACTTGCCTGTCAATACTGATGGTTGTGAGTTTAAGTCCCACTTTTGCGTTTATAGTTGACTAGTTTTGTTATTTTCCATATCTCATGATAATTATCTTAATCTAAAGGGGAATAAAATGTGCAGAGTCAACGGTCAAACTTGTATTTATTATTTCCTGATCCGCAATCCTAAATAACATTCCTGGACTTTTGAACTCTTGTCTTTATAAACTTTAGATCTTATGTATTATATATGAATATCATTAAAATCGTGCAACTTGAATGACAAATCTGGGGTTTTACTGCCTGAAATTAAAAAAATATCCACATCATATGAAGGTGCATGAAAGGGTAATTGTGTATATCTTACATCTGTTATACTTTCCACCTTTTACACCTGTATATTGTGCGACTTTAAGTTTTTGTAGTTGTTGTTTTGATAGTTATATCGTTGATGGATGTGGTATTGATGTATACTCTTCAACAAATACACTACCACAATTTAAAACATGTTAACTGTATGATAAACCCGTGTCTGTGGAATACTTAAGGTATGATAGGGACAAAGTAATTAGGTGCTCAACCATCAGAGAGTACATATACATTCAGCATATCTTTATATAAGCATTTATTGTTATTATTAAAACAAGATGATGACACTGTTGTACACAATTTAACACAAAGCAAAAGTCCAATTTCTTTCTGAAATACAGTCAAAATCAAAACTACAGTTTATTGAACTAGAAGTCAACAACATAAGGAAGCAAATCATCCTGCCAAAAAATAGAGTTTTTTTTAAATGGATTTAACAGAGTTTGTGTTTGAAAGTTTATCAATCCGATACAATATCAAAACATGTCACATGCTGGTTAATATATATCCCATTATTACAGTTTAAGTAAAATGACTGTATATTTTGATTACCACACATTATGACAAACAATCTTAACGGGTTTCAGAAATTCTTTTCAAATTGTCTCAGTTTTGCAAAAATGGTTAAAGTTCAAAGACTATTGTCACAATTGTAATAAAAGAAAGACGGCAAAAAAATCAACTACACATGATTGGAACTAATCTTACCAAGTATGAGAGTTTTCTTCAAATAGAACCCAGAGGAATTATGTACACCAGTTTTCATAGTTCCAAACTAACAAATTTGGTCAACATTCCTAATATTTCCATAGCAATTGTCAAATGAAGCTACCGATATAGTTATTTCAGGAATGAATTATGAAAAGACATCATACCAAGTATACATATTTTCTAGCAAACGGTTTTTACTAATGTGCTTGTCCCAAGTCAGTAGCATCTCATTTAATGGTTATCGTGTGTTTCTATGTTACCTATTTTTTTCGTTAATTTTTTTGTACATTAATAAGGCCGTTAGTTTTCTCGTTTGAATTGTTTGTGATTTCTGGAACTTTAATAGTAGACTATGCAGTATGGGGTTTGCTCATTGTTGAAGACCGTACAGTGATCTATAGATGTTAATTTCTGTGTCATTTGGTCCTTGTTGATATGTGTCTCATTTTCAATCATACCACATCTTCTTTTTTTATAAAAAGTATTGGTGTATCAGGTTAAGTTATCTATTCATAGAAATGAGATATCTGTTTGTAAGATACGGATTTTAAGCGAAGGCACCTGAGATCACCCTAATTTTTTTATGGGGTTCGTGTTTCTTTATTTTTCTACGTTGTGTTTTGTATACTATTGTTTCTCTGTTTGTCTTTTTCTTTTTAGCCATATAGTTGCCAGTATAGAAACTATAAAGAATTATTGTTCAAATTATCTCAGGCAATTTAACCTTATATAGAACTGGTTAGTGTAGGTCACATTTGAATATATTGCTCATATAGAACTTGAAGTATATAAATATATATATATACGAATATCCCTGGCTTTAAAGTTTTTGCTTTGCACGTTCCTGATAAAAATTAACCCAGATAAGTGATTCCAAGACACCATTTGATAAATGATACTTTTATATTTGCGCTTAATTAATACCACTGCTAATATATTTTAACTTCTCGCAGGTATAACTAACACAAAAGTGATTGTTGGCGTTCGTATGGTTATATTGGTAGAGTACTTTCTTGGCTTCCAATGTATGATGGTAAATTCAGAAAAGCTCTTGAAAAGTAAGAAAGTGTTATTTTTGTTATCAAAATCATATCATTTTACACTAACAAGATCTCCCACATCATGCAAATATTGTTCATAAATGCAATAATTGAAAATAGGCAAATTTATTAGTGTATGAGGTCTCTTCTTTCTCAGATAATTTAATCTCATTTTGGTTGGGCTTTTTGTTTATGTCAATTGTGTTCATACATGCCCCTACAATTTTTTGTCTTTGGTTTTACAATTCTGAGCGTTTAAAATGAAAATTAATCAAGAAAAAGACTTCGAACGTATCAATTTTATATAGTGTTATAAATATTTTCACTATATATGGAAAACTATATATCAAATATAATTTCTATCATTCCCGAAGTTTTTAAAAAAAATATGTATTTGATTTGTGATCTAGCACAAATTAAATTTATTTAACAATGTTTAAGATAAAGAAAAGTTGATACACTTACCTTCTACAGAACTAATATCAACAAGACTGCTTTCCGTCGTCAAATCTGAAACATAAATGTCATTAGCAAAATAACTTCTTATTAAAATTAACATCTCAAAAATGAATACATAATTAGTCAAATATTTGGTCCATGTGAAGTTTAACCGAATGACCTAAGTCGTGTCTTTGCAGTGATCACTGGCGTTTTAATATTACAGATTGTGAGTTTGAGTCCGGCTTGTGACAAGGTTCAATAACATTTGTCTTGCGCATGAAAGTTATCATGGTCAAAAGTGTATATATTTCTTTCCTGACCTGTCAAATAACAACATTCCTTAACTTTTGAACTTTGTGTCTGTATAAACTTAAGATGTTATAAAATGAATATGCATATCATTAAAATCATGCTATTTTAATGACATTTATGGGATTATGTATTCCTTGAATTAAAGAAATATCCATATCATATGAAGGTGAATGATCTGGTCTTTTTTATATCTTATATCAGTTATACGTTCCACCATTGACACCTGAATAATGTTCGACTTTAAGTTTTTCGTGTAGTTATTGTTTTGTATATTTATATCCTCTGTAGTAGTACGAGTGTTATTGATGTATACTGTTATATATCGCTCTGTTCTTTAATTATTGTTATCTTTCACAAATACACTACTTAACCACTGTTAATGGCTATGGAATGCTTTTCGCTTGATGTGTTTATCATTTGATTAGGGATTTTTAGTTTTGAATTTTCCTCGAAGTTTAGTATTTTTGTGATTTTATTTTTTTCTAATTATGAAAGGGGATAAAGTTATCAAGTGCTCAAAAGTCAAAGAGTATGTACATTCATTGTACATGTTGTAATGATAAAACAAAATTACTACGCTATTGGGATATCTGTCTTACAAAATTAAACAAAAACGGGAAAGTCCAATTTCTTCCTGAAATACAGTGCAATCGAAATTACAGTCTAATGAACAACATATGGCTGCAAACTATCTAAAATGAGAGTTTTCTGTTAAATGAATTCAAGAGAGTTTGAAAGCTTTAAGATTATCATTGTGATACAATATCCTTACACGACGAGTACGAGTTCCGATCAACCCCTAAAATACAAATTGTCTCACAGGAGTTTTGTTTACAAAATATCACTGTTACAATAATCCAAAAGTGGTTGATGTTCACTAGGTATGTAGCAGCTAACGGTATAAGATGATCAAATTCACATGATTGGAATCAAGCTTAACAAGTATGAGAGTTTCCTTTAATCAGAATTCAGAGGTGTCATTGTTACATATTAACAAATTTTGTATTAAGCATACGCGTCAGAAAACCATTACAGTTTTAAGACAGTATTTATTTTGTTGTACATCAGTCTTTGTAGTGCTATACATATGTTTTTATTATATATATATATATATATATATATATATATATATATATATATATATATATATATATATATATATATATATATATCATTTTCGTCTCATTAGCTTTTAAATGTTCCTTCCTCTAATAGGCTATATAATATGGGAACATTATTTCGATGCCTATTCTACTACGACCCGTCCCTTTGAGAAAATAATAGTAAAAAAGTCAGTTTACAAATCATATCATGTATGATTTAAACTACGACATTTCAAAACGTTTAATTTAGATCTATCCCATTTCAAAATCATCAGTTACCTTCACTGTTCAGTATAAAGACTTGAAAAATTTCTTGAAGTCATTCCCTGAATTACAGATACAAGATAAAGTTTATTGGGATGTTTCGGGGTTTATTTTTAAAAATATCACAGCATGTTACAATTGTATAAAACTGAAAAAAAAAGAAAAAAAACCTGTTTGGATTTATACTTTACTTGCTTGTTTCTCAATAAGCGTCGACTCAAGATCAGCGATTATTATATATTTAGTTAACTATTGAAGTAATAAACAAGATAAAGATTATTATTTTTCGTCAAATAAAATACCTGATTTTTTTTTACAGAATGGATCTACACTTTTCCATTGTCTCGATTTTCCATTGCACCTAATGCAAAGATCTCCAAATGATGTCATACTCATTTCAGAGGTTGTATAGGTAAAAACAACATTATAGAACAATCCAATTTTCATTTTCTGAACTTTCAATGCATTTGTAACGTCAGTGTCCTATAGGAATATAAAAACAACAACTTGAGAACCATTAATCATAGTTACGTTATCTGAATGGTAAGATTTTTGGTTATTTTATCAGTTAATTTCCGTGCTGAAATTTAATTTCTTCAAACGAAAAGAAAAGTTTCAAAGGGTGACAAAACAAATTAAAAAAAAATACAATTATACCAAATAAATAAGCATAAAGAACAAAACACAACTCAGATGCGTCGAAGGTGCCTGGTAAACCAGCGCTTCGAATCGCAATATAAATTAAAAAAAATAAGTATTAAATAGTATTGTAATCCTGCTTCCTTTTTGTACATTTACCACTAAAACATTATACTGATCTTGTAAGTACTTGATCTAAAGTCAGTAACGACAAAAGAAGTAACATATTTTTATTTTCTTGATCACACTAAATAATACGATAATATAATGCGTTATGTAGAGAATTTTGCAGAATTCACCTTACTTACATGATCTGCTTACCCTCCCGAAGCACCTGCGTACCCTCAGTTTTTTGTGAGGTAAGTGTTACTCAGTCTTTAGTTTTCTATGTTGTATTTCCAATGTATTAAGTGTATTGTTGATTTCTGCTTGTCTTTTGCTTTTTCTGTACGAAGTCAGACTATCTTGTTCACGTTCATTTTCGTTGCTGTTCCTCTTTTTCTGTATGTCAGAGTGTGTTGGTAGGAGTCAGATTTTGATGGTTGTTGTGGTATATTGAGCTACGTTGGTATTTTGAAAATTTGGTCAATTATTTACAATTAAAATTTAAAGCACAAGTAAAATTTATTCTGTAATAACTTCTTTTGGTTATCTTTTGGGTGTTTAACAAATTAGGCTTCTATGGATATAGCATAGCGGCCATTTTGTTTTTTTTGGAGGACGTTGGAGTACCAAGAAAAAACACAAATATTCGGCAGGTAAACGGGAAATCCTCGTCTACTTAGATCAGGGTCGAACGTATCTTGCAGAGGATCGATATGAACATGACAAACTCACTAACTCAGAGTTAATAGGATAATGACTAATGTAGATAAACTAGCTAAACTTCTTGGTCACCGAGTTCCCATATGTGACAGTAATAAAAGCAGTTCAGAACCAAATTTCAAAAATCTTGAACTAATTAAGCCAAATGATAAAACTTTTTTAGTTTTGTGGCATGCCATACCTCTCGCTTTTATGGCAATGTTAAATATAACATTAAAATGACAACATTACATGACAAGACTACAATACAAATAAATGGGAGAACATATAGGAAAATATTCGTAATATTTTTCATAATAGAAATTAAAATTGTTTTTAATTGTTATTCGCGAAAGTCAAAGAAACGGCTGTTATCATGATCTCAATTCAGCTAATTGATGTTAAAGGAAACATGGTACTAGAAAGGTACAATGCAAATACGATAACTATGTTAAAAGTGTTAAGCTATAGATGAAAACTAGTTTGTCGGAATGTGTCTCTTAGAATAAAGATCTTGAATTAGAAATGCTTACTGCAAATGTTGCTTGACACTCTGGAACTGGGTATATTTTATCAATCTTTAGACTGAAAAACACTTGTTGATCTTTAAAATGCAATACAGTCGATACCATCTTTTGAGGAGGAGCATCTATAAAACATAAAATGTGCAACTACGTGTACTAGTACTATAAAAAGTAATTATAAAAATAAAAAAATGAAAACTAGAATTGCATTGAATGATATTGCTGATTTTACAGTAAAAAATAATTGAATTATATGGAAGTGGGTCTCAGAAAACGAGGTCAAGGATTGAAAACAACACAACGGATTGGTAATTCATGATTACAGAGTACTAATGCGATTAAAAACCGTTTAACTGATTGTTAATGCGATATAACGGATTGTAAATTAAAAATGATGGATTGTAAATCCTAAAAACAGTTCATTTATATGATATCTGGATCATCAATCTAAGTTAACGGATTGTGAAAATGAGATAACGAATCAGCAATTCGAGATCACAGATCGGAAACCAGGATAATGGTTTATAAATTAGATATGACGTATTGAGATTCCTAGATAATTGATAAATAATTTTTTTTTTGTCTCTTAAGCTAGGTTCACACTGCCGGTCAGACCAACTCGATTAATTTCGATCAAGAAAAAATAAGCGATCGGGAGACTGGTCCGTCTCAATCGACAAGAATGTTCGGGATGGTCTACCTTGGTCGTGATCGATATGACTTTCTACCCGAGAGTTTTTGACAAAAACATTCCAGTAAGGATCGAGAAGTAAGTCACTTGAGAACAGATCGAGAATTCGTCGAGCAGCGGTCGAATTGATCGAGAAAGGGTCGTGTAGAGATCGAGTTTGGTCGGAATACAAACAGTTTACCGATTAGTACTCGATCATTTCGATCTTCGCTCGACTAATAGCCGATTATTTCCCGATCAACGACAACCTGTACGATATGAGGTCAAGAGTAACTCGACCAGTGCCCGATCGCTTCATGATCAATGCAGCTTTTATCTCAGACCAACTCGACCAATACCCGATATCTACGCAACCACCTTCGATCACTCGTCGATCTCTACTCGGCAATAAACGAGTATACATGAATGCTACACGATTCTCTAGAAAGGTTATCAGCTCTGATTAACGATCATAACTCTGCTTCTGCAAAAATATATTGTCACTATTTATTTTTTATTGTACACAAATTCCTCCATTTACAGTACGCGTCTGTACTTTTGCAAGGAGGTGTAAAATCTTAAAAGAGAGAACACATATAACAAAGGAACAATCTAACTCAAAGGTCAAACCAATGCAACACAGCCATAGCGAAAAAGGAAGACCGATGAGAAGACAAACAGAAGTCTACATAACATAACACAAACAATTAAAAAAATTAGCAATACGAAACCCAATAAAACCTAGGATGATCTCAGGTGTTTTGGAAGGGGAGTAGATTCTCCATTTTGGCCCCAGAGGATTTTTCAAAATATGAAAGTAATTGTGCAGTAAAATTCATTATTAGACAGCTGATGACTAATTTAAACTTCAAAGTTAGTTTTTAAGAACATCAATATTATATTTTAGCTGTTTAATAAGCTATTTTTGATTTACAGTCCGTATTTTCCGTATGTCCAGAAATTTTTGTAGTATAAAAATAAGAAGATGTGGTATAATTGCCAATGAGAAAACTCTCCACAGGACACCCAATGACACAGAAATTAACAACTGTTTGTCACTGTACGGTCGAATGCTTACAAACACTTTTTTGATACGTTTTTTGATACAATTTTATTTTAAAAAATGCGACGAAAGACAAATGATTTTTATTTGAATTCGTGATTAATATATGTAAACAGTTTCAGAAAAGGTATCCTAAGAGGATTAAAATTCTATTTTTGGCCAAATTTTGGGAACATATGTGACATCTTTAACCCCTTTTTGCAATATTATTAGTAAAAAAGGCAGATTGTTGCCATTGATACACCAAAAAGAAATATCTTGAACCATTCAACTGCTGGGTATCAGATCTATGGAAAATACTGATTACATACATATGCACATGCATGACACAAACAGTAGGCTTAATTTGTAAGAAGGCAAGGAAAAGGAATGGATATATTTATGTATATTGCTATCTAACTGATCCAGTGACAAATCTCATTTGAAGAAAAAGACTAGTAAAACTCCCATAACAAAGCAGCGTCCTACTTTACTTTCAGGAAGTTTCGATCTTGCCATTTGATTAGGGACTTTCCGTTTCAAATTTTCCTCGGAGTTCAGTATTTTTGTAATTACTATTTATACTGCACACAAAATGGTCACCTTGTATGCCACTGCACCATCTAGATTTGTTTGCACCCTTTGCTGTCAATCCCTTTTTTGTTTGTTTTCTGCTCTCTCTTCAAGCTCCGTCACAGCTATAATCTGTCTATCTGAGCTCTAACCACCTTGATAAACTGCTTTATTTTCAAGTAAGTACTTTTAATAAAATTGAGAAAGGAAATGGGGAACGTGTCAAAGCGACAACAACCCGACCATAGAGCAGACAACAGCCGAAGGCAACCAATGGGTCCTCAATGTAGCCAAACACTCCCGCACCCGTAGGTGTCCTTCAGCTTGCCCCTTAAAAATATGTATACTAGTACAGTGATAATGGACGTCATACTAAACTCCAAATTATACACAAGAAACTAGAATTAAAAATCATACAAGACTAACAAAGGCCAGAGGCTTCTGACTTGGGACAGGCTAATTTTACTAAGACCTTCTGTGAACTACTGCATCTAACCAAAAAAACGGGGAACGTTTCCATTGGACACGTTAATGCCCCAGCATGCATATAACGTTATAAACGATCATTAATCAAGAATGGTAAAAGTGTCACCACCAAATTAGCACTTGATCTGTGTTTTATTTATGGTATTGCGTTTCATAAAATTTGGTTGAGGCAAAATAAAATGAGAGAACGGAAACTAATTGTTGGGACGTACGTATCCGTACTTACGGACGGACAAGGGTAAAACTTAATGCCTCCTATAGATCCGCTGCAGCGGGTGATATAAAACAAATCAGATTATTTTATACTGACATTGTACATACCCGACCAATGTCAGACTACCCCTACGACCCCTATACGATCAAGTCGATCTGGTATGGTCGAGATCAGGCTGAGATCGAGTATAGTTGATTTGGTCTAGCTAGTCGAGTAAAGATCGTGTAGAGATCGTGAATTGGTCGGAATTATCGAATATGTATTCAAGTAGTGGTCGGGTTTGGGACGTGATGGAGTCGTTAATGAGTCGTGAAGGTCGTAAACAAGCCCGTTCAAGAACTTGGTCGCACTTTGTCGTGGAAATTTGGACAATCGGGATCATCGAGTTGATATGATCGGCAGTGTGAATTTAGCTTTAATGACTCCAAAAGTCAGACAAAGATTACCTAATTTAAATTTAGGTATTAAATATCGGTCCCTTTTTTGGCGTATAGCTAATGTTTCACACCCCTGGACTTCGATCGGTATTGTCGAATCTAGATAAGGTACTTAGATTGCATAACAATTATCTAAAAGTGTTATTTATTTATTTTAATATCGTTAAGTTTTAATACATGGGACCAAACTTGAAACTTATTGCGGATTCGACAAAGTCATACAAACAAAATTGTGTGTAAATAGGTAAGATTTAATTCGTTCTCAGTAAACTTTGCAAATTTTCAACAGAAGCGTTCATGATAAAGGGAGAGCCGAAATAAACATCGAACACGTAAAAATCATAAAGAATTTATTTATAGAATTCTAAATGTAAAATCATCGGTACTCATAAATATATCATTCAAAGATATATTGGAAGATATACATCAATTATTCCTACAACTCAATAATTTTAATAGACATCCCATCCTTGGGTTGAATGTAAACAACAGCGTTACCGAATTAAAAAAAGGGCGCGTTTAAGTCCTTATGTATGAGTCACGTTAAATGGTTTCATTTGTTCCATTAGAGTGATATTCTTTGTTTCTGTACGCTACCTTCAAAATGTTGTTTGGATAGACGCATGCTGATTATCTGCTGTTTCATATTTACAACCGAACATGTGCCGTGGTTTAGTTAACGTGTACTTCGTATATCAGATTGAATCCAAGACACCCAAAAGTTATAAACTTACATTCATATGATATATTTTCGAAAGTGATCTCCTCTTTTGGATACTCCACAAATGAACTTTCCCGGCTATTTATATTTGCAATGCCACATTTGTATCTCTTGCTGTAATCTATTTCGCTAAAGTTGGATATTACTAGATTGGAATGCTGAGTGCAAGATGATTTTCTTTCCAAATATTTTTTTCCATTCTTGTACTTCTCTGAAAGAGTACCGTTAGTCATGATGAAGTCATTTTTTGGCTCGGTAGTCCATGTCCAGAAGATTTGATCAGTACAAGATAGATTGTTATGATACATACATTGTATAACAGCATCTCCACCAAACACTAAAGGTACTTCCATGACTTTCCATGTAATGTAACCAGCTAAAACATATTGAATAAACGCAAGGCGTTAGATATGATAAATTTTTACAAAATATATAAGCAACCTTTGAAAACAAGTTCAATAGTTGCGATGTTTAACTCAATATCTTCTAAAACAAAGCGTGTACCCAGTAGTTAAAGCACCACTTATTGCTTCATTTGGTGTCCGTGTGATTTTATATCTTTGTTCTGGTTTGCGTTCATAGGTTGGAACGTAGGTTAACTACTCTGATTTCTGACTGTAAATGTTGTAAGATTGGACACGTAAACGATAGGTGATATTCAAACTGAGGGCCAAAAGATACCAGAGAGACATTCAATTAAACATAGTGCGCACATACGTTTGCAAACAAAATACATATGATTGCATCTACCCATATGTCGTCAATGACCCATTCACAGTGAAGAATTATGCCGTATACAAGTTATTTGTTAATCCATTTACCGTTTAAGTTTTCTATGTCAATAAATTATTCAAAAACACCTAATTACGGTAATAAGGTTATATATAAAGAAGACAGATTTTGTTCATTATTTGTTGAAGTATAAAATTAGGAAGAAGTGGTATGATTTCCGATGAGAAAACTCTTCATAGGAGACCAAAATTACATAGTTGTTAACAACTATAGGTTACAGTACGGCCTTCGGCAATCAGCAAAACCCATACCGCATATTCACCTGTTAAAATAATAAACTGTCTTTTTCTAATTCTAATAAAAAAGATTGACCATCGACCTTGTGGTTCAGCTTCAGGTAATGACAAATTACACATTGTATAAAGATAATTAATTTCAATCAGTTTTCAAAAATGTGTACGATGATTCCGCTTGTCGACCAACATGACCACCAAAGATAAAATTAAGACGTGTGATGATATGAAAGTTATCGATATATTAAATCCGTCATAGATGCATCAAAGCTGCAGTATACACTGTACTATGCTATTTGCTCCGTCAAATTGCATTGACCGTATATTCATATATATAAAATACAGTCACTGACCGTATATTGCCTTGCTTGTGACGTTGACAATGCGTTTCCCTAGAGTTTTATTTCTGACGTCAATCAAACACACAGGTTCGCGGAAATTTTACGTCGTCCGCTCCAAATTACAAACTGGTGGTTTTTACCCTAAATATTTTATTTAGAACAGTTATAAGG
The DNA here is from genome assembly GCF_965363235.1 of Mytilus galloprovincialis. Classification (NCBI taxonomy): domain Eukaryota; kingdom Metazoa; phylum Mollusca; class Bivalvia; order Mytilida; family Mytilidae; genus Mytilus; species Mytilus galloprovincialis. The sequence continues at coordinate 96,549,669 of NC_134842.1, forward strand.
GTTGCAGTATATATAGGATAACCATACAGTGTCTCGCAATATAAATGTTATTTGTACTCGGCTTAAAACAGGTAGAAATGATCGGCACATCCTCGCTTTCTACCAGTTTCTAAGTAGTCAAATAGCATTTATATTGCGAGACAATGTACGGTTATTCTATATATAAATATGTTGAGATTCTCTAGAATTACCTTTTACGACTACATATAGAAGTATCTGTCTTTTGTTACAGTAATTTGCAATTTCGGTTATGACATGTATCTTTCAAATTATAAAAGAAATTTAATCGAGAATCTTATTACCAAAATATATAAAAACAAAAAATACTTTACATGACCACAATTCATAAAACATTTTTTTTTCTCTTAGTAGATTCGAGTGTTAGAAAGGGATGTCTCTTACCATTTCGGATAGAAAATTAGCAGAATACAATCTGTGTAGATCTATACTGAAATACGCGAAGTCTGAGACAGGAATGAAATTCTTTGTAAGAAAGACTTCGTTGATATAACGATAATTCATATGTTACATATGTTGCTTGAAGATTTTTCTTGTTAGTCATATTAGGGAAGATATTCCAGAAATTTAATTTTATAAAGGAATGCAAAGTACCAATTTTGTTGATACTTTTGACAAAAAGACGATGTGAACTACATCATTAGACTATTTACCAGGTTTGTAATAACATGAGCAACAAGACGGATGCCACATGTGGAACAGGATCTTCTCACTCTTCCGGAGCACCTGTGATCATCCCCAGTTTTTCATGGGGTTCGTATTGCTTAGTTTTTAGTTTTCTTTGTTGCGTCTTCTGTGCTGTTATTTGTCTATTTGTCTTTTTCATTTTTAGCCATGGCATTGTCAATTTATTTCGATCTATGAGTTTGACTGTCCCTCTGGTATCTTTTTTCTACAGTGAGTGAAAGTCCTCTATCGACTTTAATTTGCCCCTCATCAACTGACATTATCTCTATGCTATTGACCAATATATTTAGCACATTTTGGAGGTATTGTTTTTCAATAATGCTACATTTGGAGCAGGATCTGCATACCCTTCTCGAGCACCCACGTTTACCCTTGGTTTTATGATGGGGTTTGTGTTGTTGAGTCTTAGTTCTCTATATTAGTTTTTGTAGACTATACGTTTGTATTTTTCTTTTTGTGCTTTTCCATTTAGTTTTCAATTTGTCTTTGACTTTGAATATCCCTTAGATATTCTAAATATGTGTTTTAATGATAATTTTACAAAACATGCATTATGTCGTTCTGGCTGTTATATTGAAAACAATCATAAACCAACACAGCCAGCCATGAGCGATCTTTTAATGCAATATTCCTTCAATGGCGATTTCATACAATGTTTTATATTTTATTATTATCAGGAGGTTCAAATTTCCAAACTTTTAAGACTGATCGAGTATTGTTCAGACCTTTGGTCGAGTATAGTTTAAACTGAAAAAAATGGTCGAGTACAGATCGAGAGTGGGTTAAGACTGATTTAGACTGGTCGAGTAATAAATTAGACTATTTTCAATGGCAAAGATAAGGGTGAAAAACAAAGCATTACAGTTTAGTATTGTTGAGACTGGGATCGAGTAAAGTCGAGTTAAATTCACACTAATTCATACTGTTCGAGTAGAAATCAGTTTAGTTGAGAACAGATATAGGCCATTTCAGACTTTTACTTGTTTGAAGTAATGACGACTGTAACATATCTTAAGGTATTAAAATTACTACAATCCTGAAAGATGCATGTATCACAAATACAAAAAACGTTTAAATCATAGTAATGATCAGCAAAACACAATCTGACATACATTTTTACTTACCTTCTACAAGAAGTCGTTGAAAGTCCATAAGAACTATTGGAAAAACACATAACTTCAAAAACCCAATCATAACTGATGCTGGAAAATATACATACTCTTTTCATAAGGACATTTCTCATTTCTATAATCAATTTGAATGGGAGAAAGCATGTCTAATGAAATGATTGTTATATATCAAATGTCAATTTTGAAGTTAGATATGGACACAATTCTACGAAATCATTCACATAGAGTAGCTAACAACACGATAATAGTGTTGAAACAGATCATTTGATTTAACATATTGTAAATGATGTAAAATTATCGGTTCGACTTGGACAATTCTTGGGAAGACGGTTATTTTACACAAGGTACTAGTATTAGTAATTACAAAACAAATATATTTGTGGTATGCGGTTTTATACTAATTTTTATGATATGGTAGTCAGCAATAAGAAATGTAATCTACCAAGGTTTCATACTTTTCAGATAGTTTGTTTACTATGGACACATGGTTTAACAAAGATATGTTAGACGCGAGATATAACGTGAATACTGCAATACATAGTAGTATGTCTATATAATAACCTTTGTGACGCAAACGCTGAGAGAAACTTATACTCTAAAAGTTATAGACTAAAATACGAAAGAAACATTTCAATCTCGTACGAAGACCTAACTCAGCATACGATGTGACTGCGCTAGAATACTAGAGACAATTGTTAGGACTATGTTCTGAAATTATTACATTTATTCGACTTGGTTTTAAATTCTATCTTATCCCCATAATGAATCGTCATCTTTTAGTTCAATTAAGACCCGGTTCGTTCTTGCATTAGCATGTTCAAAGACAGTAATCACTATGAATTCAAATTCCTTGATAAAAGTCAAAAGCTGTTTTGAAGTATAAGAATTGTATAACATTAAAATACATAAACGGAGATACAGCTGTCTTCCAACACCTCAACGAAAGGGGATTTTATTCAAGTTGTGATCAGATATTGATCTGAGTCTCTATTTTGTCCTTCCAACACATTTTCATTAGATACAAATTCTAGGTTCCAGTTAAATATTGTCAGATGAATTGGTTGAAGTAAAGTTTGTTGAGCATATATTTTATCAAATTCTAATACGTATTTTTTATTTTAAATGTGTGTGTCACAACCAGTTCAAATACAAAATTGTAATTAAGACTAATGCCATATACATGCAGTTTTCGTGCTTAAATGATGACACATTGGTTAGGAATCAAATAGTTCAATTGTAATTATTTTCAGAGGAAGAGGAAACTTATTGCCGGATGAATTTAAGTATTTCCTTATTTTAATGTCCATATAGGAGAGTACTTGATTAAACAGTTCAATTATTAATAAATGTTATCGATAGGATCACGAACTTGATTTATGAATTCAGATGAAACAAAGAGTATTCAAACTTTGGTGCATATACAGGTTTATACATCCAGTTTCAACCAGGTAATTATTTAACTTTTTGTGAGATCTACTTCTTTTTTTAAAGATATTGCCATTTATTTCTTTTTATATAATTGGTTTCTGCTAGTGTACTGTTGTATTTTTTATTGTCCTGGTTACTACTAAGCATTATTACTAGTTGATTACAACCAACAGAAGTTTCTAATCAATTTTTAAAGATATATTCGGCTTCTAAAGCACTTAGCTATTGCAGAGTTTCTTAATTTAATAAATAATAGGGTCGTAATTTCGCGGAATTACTTGAAAGTATTGAATCATATTGGTTTGGGTTGAATGTATTTACTTGTAAACTTAAACAAGCGAATAAATGGAAATGCTTTGATTGTGGTATCATGAAAAGAAGCAATTAAGATTGGCTACTTAATAGGTTTGACAAAGAAGTTTTGCCTCAAAGAAATATGAATTTAGGTCATCGTGTGCTATTTAACGATGAACAAAGTGTAGAACAAATAAGACAAGAAAATCAACTGTATGATGAATACTAAAACAATAAACGAAAAACAAATATTACAACCTCAATCAGTGACAACTACTGAATTACCTGCTCTTGACTAGGAACAGGCAAACACAGAATGTGGCGGAGTCAAACATGTTTGTAAGAGTTCAAATTGGCACAAGGCACACAAAACAACTTACAGGAAGCAAAACACAACGTACAAATAAACCTAGTAAAACTGAATATTAATGAGAGTCTAATAACAAATTTACAGTAATCTAACGGTGTTCAAATCTCGGAAATCGATTAGAAAGATAAAGCAAAGGAGTAGGTTCGATAAGGCCCTAAAATAGCACTCATTTTTATTTTCACGAAAAAATCAGTGAAAATGGGTAAATGTTCATTTGATTATTGGAAAAGAAGCATAGAGCGCATGCGTCGACAAAACAGACATTTTAAAATAATGTTTGTACAGACATTTTATATGTCTAACTTGATTACTTAGTTTGTCGACGCCTGCCCTCTATGTTTCCTGGTCCTACATTTGAATGAAATCCGGCTAGAAATCTCTTATCTTGACCTATTTGGGATGTAAAAATCAATGCCTTAGGACAAAACTTTGAAACAAAAAGTTATACTTAACTCTCTCACATGTCTTTAATTCAACTCTAAACATTGTATATCTTGTAACATTAACCTTATAATCGGGCTAAATATGGCCCTTACCGAACTTACACCTTAACAAAGAAAAACATATGCAATCACAAAAACTACAATTGGAGTGAGACCTAGTGCGTATACTGAGTACATCCCTCCTGCTTTGCTTGGAATAGGCGCCCTGCGAATCCACAATATGTTAAATGTCGAAATCGAGAATAGGACCAAATCTGTTAAAAAACAGATAACGACATTTCTGGTATCTAAAGATTTAATCAGCAAACACATGTCGCAAGTCAGTTCAGGCATAGACAAATCATTCAACCAACTTGTGATGTCATCAATTTTTAGGCACATTTTTTGTGTATATCTCTGCTTATTCAGTCCATAAAGTGTGAACATGCACGAGTGTAACGTATAAGTAAAAACGTGTTAACGGCGTGCGATTATACAGATGGTATGTAACTGCTGAAAAATTTGTAGTTGACAATTGGAAAGTTGAAGTCATCAATTTTGTCATAAATTCTATTTTGAAGTCTTACATCTGTTTCAATATCAAGAAAACGATCGAGGTATTTTAAATACATTAGACCGTTGGTTTTCATGTTTGAATTGTTTTACACTAGTTTTTTTGGATCCTTTGTAGCTTGTCGTTCAAGCTTGTGAGCTAAGACTCCATATTGAAGTCCGTACTTTGGCATATAATTGTTTACTTTTTACTCATTGTGACTTGGATAGACAGTTGTCTCATTGGCACTGACACAACATATTCTTATTAATATATATTATAGTTTCGGTAGGACAAGTCCTTTATCTCACGTTTACTGGGATATATGAAGTGCAAGCCCTCACTAAAATGTGAGTTACTGATTGACAGGACATTATCGAAATATCGGAAGGTAGATTGGGGTCTAAATTAAAATCCATAGAATTTTTTAATAATTTGTCAAATTGTAGTTTATATTATGCTTTTTTCAACAAAAACATGTGTGTCACTGTGCTTTTTTTCAAGTTGTGACAAATTGTCAGATTGTGTATAGGTTATGCAAGGAGAACCCAATTTTGTATGATAAAAAGAAAGTCACACCACGAATTTTTAGATAAAATATGAGGAGATAGATCTAACATGTCTAAGGATATGCTTTCAGATAGCTAAAAGAGTTAAAAAAAAAAAAAAAAAAAAAAAGAATCAAACAAAAAATAAACAGAACGAAAAAAAATCTGTTTATTTTTTTGTAAAATATTATCTTGGATAAGCATGTGGAATAGTAGCACTACAAACCAGTAAAAGTCTGAAATGGCATATATCTGTACTCAACTGTACTGATTTTTACTCGACCAGTCTGAGTTGGTCTGAAATTTACTTGATCATACTCGACTGTAGTCTGAACCATACTTAACAGACTGAACATGTACTCGACCAGTACTCAACCATTTTATACATATCTGAACCATGCTTGACCTAGTCTGAACCATGCTCGACCTAGTCTGAACCATACTCGACCTAGTCTTAACCTTACTTGACCTAGTCGGAACCATACTCGATCAAGTCTTAAACAACCTTGACCTACATTTTGTATCTATCTAGTGTATTTCATCACTTTAGGATCTGTTTTGAACAACAGCTATTATGTCTAGTGGATAATGGAATGAAATTTTTTTTTGTATTAATTCATGTATAAAAAAATATATGTAAAGCAACTTAATAAATTGAAAAAAATTACATCTTTTTTTTGTAAAACCAAGAATATAATCATGATAATAAAACTTCAAAAGCAATTCTTGATAACCTTCTAAAAAAGGAAATGTGTTCGAAGTTTCAGTAAAATTTTATTTAGTTGAATATTTTTTTTCAAAATTAAAGACCTGGCATTTATGAAACAATTTAGTATGGTTTAATTACCTCAGTATATGAGTGTTTTACAGGTAAAAAGAAAACTCTATTTTTCTTAAACTCGTGTATTACCTGTCTAGTGAATTCGAAGGCCTAGTGACTTAAGTTAAACAGGACGTTGCAATTTTGAATGAATGCAATTTAGAATTTAATACCTCTGACCAGATGTGATCTTTTTAATGAGTTTATTAGGAGGTATTACTTTATACTTCACCACTAATCACAAGAACAATTTTATTATTTCTTTCATTTTTTATATATCCCTTTTTGATATATATTATTGATTGTATAACCCAAATTATGATAATGAATATAATTCTAATATAAGGTTAAATAGTTTTATTGATTGTGTTGTTGTTATCTCATTAAAAAGATAATTATATAACTATTGTATGTAACCATGAAACATTTGTAATTTTTATAAAGAATTGATGCAATTTAAGTTTTAAAAAATCCATGCCAAACAAGAAGAACTTAAATCATGTTAATAAGGTTATATTACCCTCAATATAGGTGTGGTTTTTGGGTAAAAGAAAATCTTTTTTTAACAAAACTCTTAAAATTAAACGAATAATTAAGAATAAATATAAATAAATTATTTTATAAGTTAACTTGATTTAACTATCTTTATTTGATAATTCTGAGAATCATGTAAGGATGTAAAAATCTGTTTTTATGTATATATTTTATTGTGGCTGTTGTCATGTCAGTTAAAAATAAATTTATTTTAACAGTTCAAAAAAATATTGAGGTTATTTGGTGGTCAAGTATGGTTCAGACTGGTCCAGTATTGTTCAGACCTTTGGTCGAGTATGGTTTAGACTGATATACAGGTCAAGAATGGGTTAGGAATGTTTCAGACTGGTAGAGGAACATTTCAGACTATTTTCTATGCCAAAGATAAGGTTCAAGTACAAATCAGAACAGTCGAGTATGGTTAAGACTGGGGTCGAGTAATGTTGAGTAAAATTCAGACCAATTCAGACAGGTCGAGTAATAATCAGTTCAGTACATATATAGGCCATTTCAGACTTTCACTGGTTTGTAGTGTAGTTTACAGCGAAGAAACATAACTTTTTTTTTATATTACATGAAAATTTTAAAGATTGTGATAGAAGAATTTGCAGAATCCACATCTGATTGACACTACATTACGAATATATCTATTATAAAATGTTTGTAGGCAATCTGACACAAGTGTTCTATCAGAAATACAAATATCAATGAAACACAAATATTATAAAGCCCGAAACATGAAAATGAACCAAAATTTAAAAAGCATACAAGACAAACAAAGGCTAGAGGTTCTTAAATTGGGATAGGCACAAACATGTGACGAGTTTAAACATGTTTTGTGAAATATCAATCCTCCTACTATAGCTCTAGGCAATATGCTTTTCAAAACCATATGACATAACACGATATCCTTTGAAAAACTGCCATATAAAACTTGTTTGCACGGAAACATGATAAAAAATATTTTTCAATCAATCAAAGTTCATAATTCATGAGCATCTATGGGTAAATATTCTTCATTTTGTAATTTGTAACAACATGTTAATGCTTGAAAAATTTTAGAACATCAGTACATTTCAGAACTATAACCAGATTTTCGTCGAAATTCCTGTTAACAATTGTCCATATAAAAAATGTCTATACAATGTCAAAACATAAAATGAAACAAATAAATAATATGAAGTGTTACTCACATGAACCAAATATATAAACATCATTTGGTATACATAATATTGTTCAGCTACCAGTTGATTTTTATTTCAATCGTGATTTCCTAAGAATTATGTTTTACGTTATTTGACAATAATATTTCAGAAAACATGGACGTCATTTCCTGTTTCTTTTCTTTTACACATTCATAACATATATTATGTACCTTGTGACAAATACCTATACGAAGTTTGTTTAAATTCTATACATATTTACATACCTGTATATGGTCGACCTATTTCAATTGTAGATATATATCAACAACAAAATACATTTATTTAAATCCCATTCAAATTGTTTATACATTACCAAACAAAACAGACATTCTGAACATGTTATCTTACGGATCCAGGTACCTGCGGCTTCGACTTTTGTTTTTCTTCTTTTTTGTGTTCCAAAATATAAATTCTCTCATGTAATTCAGACGTCTTGTTTATTAGCGTTATAAAAAACCTAGTTTAACTTGCTCTATATAAATCTGATCAGTTCACAATGCGTATTTCTTCAGCTAAATGGTTGGAGTTGAAGTGGTTTTTTTGTTTATATTCTAATGGCTGCACTTTGTCATCAGCAACTGAAGTTAACGGATCCAACAACGTCTTTTGCTATAATATGACGTATTATTTCTACATGTGTGATACTGTTTGAAAAAAAAGTAATAAATCTTCTTGAGGAACTGAGATGATCATCGGTTATTTGAAATGTCTGTGTGTTTAAGTCTCTCTGATTGCATCAAACATTCACAGAGGTCAGGTAAAACATAGCTGAACATACTGGTAAATGAGTCATTTAAACGCACCTGGGGTTATTTTTATTCGTTGACGGGAATAACAAATCGCAAAGGGTCAATACGCGTTTGTTTGTGAATTATTAAGCCCTTTTTTTGTGTGACTCCCAACGGGGATTGAAACCTAATATATTGGTGAGTTATTTATATTACAATGGGCCATTCTGATTCCATCGGATTTATAATTCTCGAAAACGATAATAGACTTTTGACTCCGGGTGATATAATTTTTCGACAGGTTACTTAATCTTTGGTTAGACATCCTGGTACTTTGTCAAGCAAGAGCAAAGTAAAAATGTAAAAGCATGCTTTCAATTCTTAAAATATTTTAAGAATATAGTAAACTTACATCCCCCTTCCCATTTGCACAGATTTTAGTTTGTTTTTTACTTATTTGGTAGCTCTTACTTGACTAGGTTTCAGGATGTCCAACCATACATTAAGAAACATGTAAGAAAAATTTATTATCCGGAGTCAAAAGTCGGTAATATAAGAAAAAAGTATAATGTTTGCGTCTTCACAGCCCCTATACCGACAGACTGTAATCACCATATACAATTTAACATTCATTCATAGATCGGAAAGTTAAAAGCTAATCAAACAATAAGAGAGTAGCTTAAAAAATATAACTTATTCATTAAAATATCGAATTTTACGGTGTTTTTTCAACAGTGCATTCTGCTTTTCAAGAGCAAAATTAAAATTTAAACATTGTTGATACCTCTTCTGAGTGGTTGGCATCTTGGATCTAAACAAAACTCTGTACTATCGTGTTTGACTTGGCAGAAGTTGTTACAAATTCTGAAATATGTCTTTTAAAACTAACGATGAATTAATTCGATAACAATATTCTGAAGTTAATCACTGTGAAATTCATTATCAGTCATTTGCATGTATTAAAAGAGGGGCGAAAGATACTAGAGAGACATTAAACTCATCGATCGATTAAGATATGATCTGAAGTTACAATGATAAACATCTATTTTTCATCTTTTCATCTACATGTTTGCTCTGTTTTGGTAATGTCGTAATGTTCCTCTGTGATTAGCATAACCATATTCGATCGATGCAAATATGTATCAACTGAAATAATAAAAATGTTTAATAACAAAACTGTACAACAAAGTGACTGTTCGAATATGCAGCATTCTAAGGTTCAAAATTGCATTTCTTTTGAAAAAGAACTTTATTTACCATTAAATGACTTCAAAGGTAAATATTTAAGTATTTGAAAGGGTTTATCGAATAACGACCTTCTATTGTTATTGTAAAGTTGTTACAACTCATAAACTAAAGGTGATACAAAGAGTACTATGAAACAAACTGAAAAAGCATAAGTAAAACAGATAAAAATTCATTATACAGATAAAATTAAATCATATAACACTAACGATTTAGAAATCCTGATTGAAATGTATTGTAATGTAAGCAGAGTATATGTACATCAAGTATTTCGTGGTCAACCATTTTGTATAGAAATATTCAAATGCATTAAATATTTTGGCATATTAAAAGTAGCAAAACAAATCTGTTGAAATCAAATAAGAAAATAATTGATTGTTGAATGCTTGCTTTAAGTCCAGTGTACTGTCAAATTAGCAATGAATACAATGAGAAGGTTGGTAGATCAAATATGCTGAGAGGGGGATATTGTGAGTGCCCTTGTAGAATTGTTGGATAGGAAAATAGTTTGCCTTCAACGTCTGTACCCGATTTACCGAATTCAAGTCTCCTTTCCAATTGGATGTGATTGTGTGTTTGTGCATTCCACTCAGTCATCCCATTTAGGCAAGGGTTGTACTGTCGAATAGGTGAAACCTAGGCAAAATCATATGACAAGTAAACCGTTTTGTTTGGATGACAAAAGTTCGTCCACCACAAACAAAGAAAGTACCTACAAGCAGAACATGAAACATAACAGACGATTTCATGACTTATAAGACTAGTGAGGTGTTAAAACAATTTTATTTCCACTTCTAAAATTAATTAATCAATTCAACACTGTATCTGCATGAAAAGTTATCAGATTTTTAACTGTCTCAAATTACACTGCTGACATTTACCCAAGGGCACTTAATAAATCTAATAAAAAAATATAAGTGTCTTTTTTCTAGATTTATACGGTGATGTTCCTTTAGTCTCATCTTACAGTATTTATAGTTTAGAGTTTAAGATAACTTAATCTATGTGTACATTGTAATGTAAATAAATTAGTCAGAGATTGTTAGTATCACAGATTACTTTAAACATCTATTAAGTTGTTCCATATATAAGAAGAATTGTTTTAGGGGTTTGGCAAATCGTATCTAAATTTACGGTAGTGTTGTTTAGAAAGCCGGTAAAATTAGATACGAACAGTGTCAAAATTATTGATCCGTGAATAACTAACTCTAAGAGGCTCCCAAAATAACACTACTATGAGTTCCGTTTTGTATTGTCTTTCTTGGTACTTAAATTGATTGTGTTATAATTGCATAAATATATACTGTGATGTATACTGCTGATTATTTATGAACTCATGTAGTCCTATATCATGTCAATACGTACATAAGCATTCAGTAACTGTGAATTAAATTGTATTACCTTGTATTTTTTTTCTTTATGAAAGTTGTATGGTGTTTTTATTTGTTTTTTTATTTTTTGTTTTTGTCTCAATCTGATTAGTCGATCTCTTTTCAACTGAATTTGACAGTAAGTTCTTTTGTTGTGCGTTACACTTGTATTGTAAATCATGAGATAGATTAGCGCTTGCAAACATTTAAAACCTCGTCATATTCCGCATATTCCTTCGCCAGGAACCTGTGTTTCAGTATTTATCGTTGGTTGATATGTTTCAATTATTTTTTTTCTTGATGTTTTATTTAATAAAAAGCAGGTATTTGGATTTCTCCTTTGAATATTTTTTATGTTTTGTCATCTCAAAAGTCCTTGAAATCTTACTATATGGAATATGGGCTTTACTCGTTGTTGAAGGATGTGCCTTAATCATATTTACTTACATCCACATTATTTAGTCTTTGGTTCATAGCTGTTTCTTTGGCTAGATTGCCACATCTCTATAGTGACACATTAGTTAAGCCCCCAAAGTACTGCTTTAATGTAAATGTCAAACAATTTAAGTGGGAAAAACAAATTACACTAGTCAGTATGAATACACATTTATCATATTCCCACTTCATGTTTCATATGACAGTTGTACTTTTAAACTGATTTAATACATTGCTCATACATATTTTACTTCCCTTGTAGAATTCGGAGTAGTAATGAAATATGAAATTCAAGTTGATATGTCATCCCATGTCTTAGTTATCCTGATCGTACTGTCCTCTAATTTTTGTAAGTAAACAGGAATTTTACAAAATCAATATTAACTTTATCAACCAACAAATCGAGTGAAAAAATCACCTGTTATATTTCTGGCTTATTACAGGAATTTTCCTGTTGCTAAAGTAGCTTCCACTTCCACTTGTATGACATTTGTTTATAGTTCCGTTATGTTGATGCCTTGGGTGAGCAACCCTAACAGACTCAACACTCCTACCACATCTTCTTATATCTATAAACAGGTTAATATGACAAAGATTGGGATACAGCAGCCAAAACTTTATTAATATATATCACAAACATATAACATACCAAACCAACTGTCTGAAACATTTAAACAAACACACAAATAAATCTTACAAAGATATCAACAAAAAGATTGATGTAGTTGATTGCAAAGTTAACAAAGAAGCGAACAAAACCGTGTGTGTAGTTGATAATACATACCGTATCGTATACATTTGTTGCGATAATACAAACTTTAGTAAAGTATAAATATAAATGGAAACAAGACTTAATATCCTATTGCATCAAAACCTAAACGCAAGACCCAACTGCAACAGGAACACCCAACGCCATAAACCCGATAGCGAGATGTTTAAAACACTTAGTCACGTTAAAAGTCATACGAATAAGAGACATGATACAATGTAGTAAGAAGACAAAAAAAGCTAAACTATGGAGTGAATAAAAAGACTCAACACCTAGAATATATAATTAAAGACCATCTTTTATTATTTGTGCATTAGAAACTGATTTTTTATCTACTAGAGTCTTATTTCTTTCCGATGAACTTTTCGAGCAAGAGTACGACTTTTGAATAGATATTTGTTGTTAAATACCATATAAATTATCAGGGACACACTTCTTATGGTAATTTAAATATGGCGGTTAGACTGGTATATACAAAATTAGACAGGAGTATGACGGTTTGGGCCATATTTGGTCCCGAATTAAGGATCATAGTCTGTAGATGAAAAATAAATCAAAATGATGAACAGATACTTTTTGAAAGTGAAACAGAAATATCTTTGTACAGTTTTTCAAATAAACAACCTTAAAAAAACCCGTCAGTAGAAATTGTGCTGAATTTATTAGAGTTAAGCCTTCGAAACATAACGCGCAGGCTTTGATAAACTAAATAATCAGGTTAGTTGTTAAAAGAAACATAATTTTAAAATATCTTTATTGTCGACGGATGCACTGCATTTTTGTAGTCATAACAAATCATACTTTCTTATATATCCGGTTTAACCAAAACAGCTTCACCACTCCAAGCAAAAAAAACAATTGTCGTGCCACATATTTGTAAATGTTAGCTTTCAGGCTTCCTTTGTACTTTTGCAATTGCTGAAAATGTTTTTGAAAGAGCTAAGTGATTTATAAACAAAAGACAGTTAATAAAAATACTTTGTATGAAGTTCACGTGCAGGAATTTATCATTTGCATTAAGACATTCATTTTGTGATTCCAAGAACAGGATAAACCAGTTAGGTGTTCTTGGAAGATGCTCGATTTCTTATTTAATTCTGTTAAAGATAATAAATCCATCATTGATATTTTAGTTTTACTTCTTATAACGCTATTTTGAGTCAATATACGGTTCAAGTTCGAATAGCTTTTATTATTTATTTCGCACACTTAAAGAATTCACAATTCTGGTCGTCTTATCAGAATATATTCCTCATTTAAACTAATGATTGTTAAGTTATAACCTACATTACTGACAAAAACACCTTCCTCCAAAGAGAGGTATAAGTAATAACAAATACTGGTAGTGGGCAAGCAGAGATTGAGCATGCAAGGAAATAGCCCTGACTATTCCCCCACTAATGCAAGAAAATTTGTATAGAACCATGTACTTTTTATACTTTTTCTTTCATTTTTTTTAGTTTGTTTATATCAATGTAGCGCCATTACAAAGTATTTCAAAGAAGGCTCGACAGCAGTTATCCGTTGTCCGTACAAGTCCTCTAGTTTTCCTCTTCTATGGATGAAAGGTGAACAGTTGAAACTTCTAAGCAGTAACAATCTGATAGTGTCCAATGATCATCAGCATAAACTTGAAACCATTGGTAACTACAGTGATGGTGAATACAATCTTGTGATTAAAAACTTTTCTACAAATGATCAAGGTCTTTACAGATGTCAAGGAATCGTAAAAGAGACAGCTTTTGCAGCTGATATAATGACAGTTTTGGCAAGTATGTAATATTGTATTTATTAGTTTTGACAATTAGTACTACGGTTTTTTTCAGCTTCAACAATTTAACTATAAACAGCATGCATACTGTCAAACATTTTTTGCAATAAGGTTAAATATGATAGAATTAAGGTAAAAGGGAACTGCTCTCATTCGAAGATAACATAAATATAGGAGATGTGGTAAGGGACGACATCAAAAGGTTGAATGTAGGATAAAAAAAAATTAATTTACATAATTTTGACCCCCTCGAAACTATTTGATTTAAGTTTTTTAATCATACATTGATCTCTTGATATCGTCCCTAAGATTGTTTATGACAAAAACATCCATCAGATACAAAATGACGTCGATGTTAGCAAATATAAATATTCACACAGCCTTTATCAGTGGGAAAATTCTTTACTGCAGAACAAGTAACGAAGTCCCCGACACTAAAATTGAAACGATAAACATTCATGTACAAAACAACAACAGCTAAAAACAATAATTATGATAAAGAGTAAAAACCGACAACCATTAAATTGAATTGGGACATACAATGTCAAAACACAATGTTGCCAGGTTAAACATGTTAGCGGCCACTTACCCTCCTTCTTGTCGATGATATTTGCGTAACAGCATAACATCTTAGATTTCATACTATATCAGTTGAAGACTTAACTCATCAGTCGATACAAAGCACAACAACAACTGACAAAAAGACAGTAGACTTAAATCCGAATGTACACAGTTACTGTTAGGTCTATTATTCATATTCAATAATCAATTAAGCCACCATTTTGGTGAATATAAGGAGTGTAAGATATAAATGCTGGTCTTCCGGGTTTTAAATAACCTTCAACTGTCAGATGATGCCAAAGGAACATCACCATCTAAAAAAACAAAAAGTTTACAATAGGAAACAAAAAGTCGTTCCTTTTGTCGTTCATTTTAGTTTGGAGTTTCCGGTATAAAATTGGAATATCTAAATCTAGGAAGGGAAATTTATTTTCTTTTATATTTGATTCATTTTAGTAAGTTCCTTTGATTCAATTTTGTAAATATATATTTAGAAAAAAATTGATTATTTAATGAAAAAATGGTGTTTAACTTATCAATATAATTCAATTCGATTGAGATATTCAATAGACAATTCGTAAACTCCTTTTGCAGTCTGATTCAATATTTTCATTTATAACTGTAATGAAGTTCTAGGACCATGAAGTCACAGTTAATGTTGACTCGACATCATTCAGTCATACAATAGTTTTATAATTGAAATATTTTTACTAGATTCCTTTAATCAATAACTCTGATTTACATATGTAAGTGTCCATTCTGGATGTACTTAGGTGAGGTTAAGCAATTTGTGTCAGATGTTCGGATTCCTTGTTTTTTCCTACCCTACAGGGCAAAATATTTTGCCCCATAACATCCATCTTTCTTTTCACATAAGACTTCAATAGTTCATAGAAGGTCATTTACCAAAATTTGAGCATATTCTATATTTCCTTTCTTTCGATTTGAGACCCAAACAAGACCAATGCAAATGTAAGTTAAATGTCTGAGTCAACCTTTTACCGCTCTTTTTTTTAAACTCAAATATCTCGTAAAATAGTTCCATAACCTATCAATATTTTTAGCTTATTTTACTCCTTTCAACTTATAGTATCAATTTTAAATTCTAGATATCTTTAAATTCACCTAAGTGCATCCTTATATGATTTGTTCATAAATCAATAGAATTCATAAATTCATACACTCATATTGTTATTATTTTTATTTCAGTACCGCCATCAAATATAAAAATCGCAAATAAAACAAAATTGAATACAATTGAATTATTTGAGGGTCGAAACCATGAACTAACATGTTCGGTTAGCAATGGAATACCAAGTGTTCAAATTGTTTTAAACATCGACGGAAAGGATGTTAAAAACGGAAGTAATGACTTTATTTCATTTCATCTCATGGCTACTAAAACACTTCATAGAAAACCCATAACGTGTACTGCCAACCAATCGTTTTTAGAAAAACCGTTAGAAGATGGAGCCATCTTGTTTGTATTTAGTGAGTAATAAATATTGTTTTCATTCCTTTGAGTCAACTATTGGAATGGAATGAGTGTATTCCCAAACATATCTTTGAGGGATCTTTAGAACAATTCCAAATGTTTAAAATTTGAATGCTGAAATATACACGACAAAGTAACACATTAAAAAAAAACATTACACAATAAATGATAACATTTCATGATTTGATCAAAACATATAACATATTCTATCAAGTAGCGTGTCATATACAGCCAGTATAGAAACGAGAATCGTTCATAAGTAAACAGTCTCCATATATCAGATATACTCACAGATTCTGAATATTGGTTTAAAACCAATTACAACATACTAAGAATATATTACTTCTGGCATTGCAAAAAAGTAAGTTTTGTCCGGACATAGGACCATATAAGTCTTCATAGATATTTAAATTTTTGGATAACGTAATGTCCGTATCGATAAATTTAAAATAATATAAAAAGAGCGTTTAACCCTTTAGAACATTTTTGACAAATATCATGGCATAATTTCTCTGGGTCCTCTACAAAGTTACGTCCAATATAAACACTCAGTAAAAAACTAGAGTGTGATATTCCGTTACTATTTTAAATCTGACTAATGAGATATCCACAAGTTCAAAGTGTCTATTTCTTATACTAGTAGCAGATTATGCCTTTTCAAAAGAACAAAGCTGACATGATACTTTGATTGACAACTCAAGTCATATGAACTGGTTTTTTTTCTTGTTAATTATAATGTTACGAAAATTATTGAATCAATGGACATAAAAATAATGAGATGCAGTATGATTGCCAATGAGATAACTTTTCACCAATGTTCTAATCAAATGGAAGTGAGCACATTATTGTCGGCATGCATTTATATATGACCTCCTCAAATAGTCCTCTCAGCAATTTTGTACATTCATTGATTACCCATAATACATGAATATACATGATATAGTCAACAATACAATATTTCATTTAGTAAATATCGATCGCAAACTGTGTCATCTATTGAATCTACTGGTTTGTTTTCGAAAATTACCGGATCGTGACGTTTATAATCCACCAACAAATAAATCATACAGCACTTGCAAATTAGTAATTAATTGATAAGGCGATGTTAATTTTTTTTAATATTTTCCATTTATCTATCAATTATTATCAGAAAAGTTTTTAAATGATTTGGTATATTAAATTGGGTATTTTTCATAAATGAATTTACTCTATTTACCTTCGAGTGCACGTTGGTTTACATTCTTTTAATCACTTGTGCTATGTGTGCGGTTGTCGAAGTTTAATCCACTAAAGGGGTTTCGACGTTAACGACACTGCAAACGGTAAAGGTATCGCCGAATTACGTAAAGACAATAATGCAATAGCAGTACATTTATTAAGATTTTCATAATATAAAAGATTTATTTTACGAAAGAGTCCATGTACACTTGTACAGTAAATTTCGCCACTCAAGTATATAAGATATATTCAACTTTTGTTCTAAAAATGAACTTAATTTGGCATTCAGGGGTTATAAACAGTTTTAAAATGTATTATTATGTGCAATTATATCTAATGCCGAAAGAAGATTCTTTTAAACTAAACATTAAAAACGTTAGTAAAAAACTTATTATATTATAAATAATAGTAACAGTAATATACCGCTGTTCAAAACTCATAAATCCATGGACAAAAAACAAAATCGGGGTAACAAACTAAAACCGAGGGAAATATAAGAGGAGAACAACGACATAACACTAAAATGTAACACACACAGAAACGGACCGAGCATCAGACAAAATCCCACGAGAATAAAAAATATAACATGAAAACCAAATACATGAATTTGGGATAGACAAGTACCGTGACACGTCTTATCGCAATACACTCTAAAATAAGAGAAAACAAACGACAAAACGTTAAAATGTAACACACACACAGAAACGAACTATAATATAATAATGGCCATATTCCTGACTTGGTACAGGTCATTTTTAAAGGAAAAAATGGTGGGTTGAACCTGGTTTTGTGGCATGCCAAACCTCGCACTTTTATGGCCATGTGAAATATAACATCAACATGACAACACAACACCACAGGGCTACAATATAAATAAATTGGAGAACACAATTGACAAACAATCACACGAACAACAGCCAACAAAAGGCAACAAGTTAAAATTTTAATACGCCAGAAGTGCATTTTGTCCACACAAGACCTTCTAGTGAGGATATAAACTTTTCATTCACTTAGAACGGACACGTATTTTACCATAACAAAATAGGCAATTACAAGCGTTAGATGTAAATATGTTTAACACTATTCATAATGAGTTGTGTTACTTTTATATAGAACATCCACCCAAAGGCTGTTTAAGTATTGTTTGATTAGAGATAATAGATTTATTTGTCGTACACTTTAGTGTAATTTAAATTTTTTATTATATTAATATGTATTTTAGATAGTCCAAATACAAGCATTGCAGTCAAACCTTTAGCCGATATCTTAGAAGGAAATAGAATTATTCTAGAATGTTTTGACAGCAGTAATATGCCCTCGAAGAACTACTCATGGAAACGTGATGGATTGTTGCTTACAGCTACCACGAGAAGTGTACTGGAAATATATGACGTTACTAAAAAAGATTCAGGAATATATGAGTGTCATGTACAAAACAAGATTGGCTCTTCGGGTTCAAGCATTAGAGTAAATGTATACCGTAAGAACAATTCCTCTATCAACTCGATAACCGTATTAAAATTTGATATATTCCGAAACGATTTTTAATCATTCAGAATTTTATTTTTTCTCATACTTTTTTCCTGTCTCAAAAAGACACGCCTGTACAGCCTAATAAATTAAACGTACTTTATTTTTCATGAAATGTTTTTCTCTTTTTTGGCAAATCCTATAAAAAAAAATGTTTAATTACAAAATAGAAATGTTTTATTATAATACATGAATATATCACGGATATTTCACCATGTTTAAATGGAAAAAAGAAAATGTATTAACCAAACTTAAATAGTATTTCAATCATGAATCAGACCCTTGTCGTTGTTTTAGCAGTGTAAATAAATAAAACTGTCGGTTCAGCTGCTAGTAGACAAAATGCTAGGTACAATTCGGCTACTATGTTACTTCTTTGTTTTTACTATTTGTTTGGGAGGTAAATGACTCTGTGATATTAATTTATATAGCTCCTTTAATCTGATATCTTTACTGCTTGGAAACAACATTTGTTGCTATAGATTGGCACACTGACAACGTAACATATAAATTATTTGAATTATATGATATTTAAACAGTATTGAGGGGGGTTCAAAACATAAAAAAAACTTCTACAGGTGAGTTTTCGGGGGGAAAATATATATCATGTAAGTTTTACGGTTTCAACTTTTGAAATATTTTTATTTTTAAATAAAATAGTCGTTTGTTCTGTGAAATTTATAAATTGATCCTCCTTATCGCTATTAGTTTTTCATGGTTCGTAAGACAAGTGATGCGTGCATGATGCTTATCCATAAGCCCAGTCTCGCTGCTTTTGGAGTTCAGTATATTCTGGTTTTAACACTCCGTTGAGACATGTATGTAAAAATTTAATCATGAGTTTAGAACATTGGTACACTTCAGTTGACTGATAATAGTTAAGTTCAAGTGTACGGGCTAGTTTTCCTTATGATGATTTATTTTAATAAATCAACAAATCCATGGATAGAATATATACCGCAAACGTGTGTATTTCAATCGCAACTGATTCAATGGTACCTTATTTGTATTAATTAGGTCTTTCCACTTTTCCGTGGAAAGACCTATTGAATTTGTTCTGATTATTATTATTTTTTTTTTTTTTTTCTTCCGCCTAAATTTTTTTCTTGCGTAGTATTGATGTTTCAAAAGATGTCGCTTAGATATTTGGAATATGATGTCGTATAGTTTATAAGCTTTAAAAATTTACAACTGCGTAACAAAATACTTTACGTTGTATGAGTTATCTCCCCAAACACTGTTTTTCTTGTGGCCACTACTCCTTCGCAACCGTAAAAGATTACGACAAATTTATTTAACCAAATTGCTCGTTACTTCTTCAGGATTAGGATATTCATTTGGACTGAAGCTATCTGGCGACTCCATATGAGAGTTATTTCCCCTTATGCATTTGATATAAGTGATATGCGTTTCTAACTGGTAAACCATCAGTGATATAGGCCTAGGGTCTTTGGATTTAAGTTCCTTGGTCCAAAAAAATGAAAATAAGGTCAAGGTCAAAGGTCAAGGTCATATTCTAAATTTTGATTTTGGCTTATTTTTACTAGTTTTCAAAACCTTATAACATCTTATTTTCACTAAATTGTTAGTTGCGACATGCCGTTACTTATAAATTTTGGTTAAAAGGGTGCGTAAACAATAAATAGGAGTTTTCGCCCATCTTTTATTTAGAATTATGAGTAAAGTGATATAACTCCTTTTACCATACATAATAAAGACCTAGGGTCTTTTGATTTGAGATCCTTGGTTTATGACCTTTAAATTGAGGTCAAGGTCAAAAGTAATTTGCACGTTCTAGATTTTGACCTTTGCTTTTAATTCATATTTATACATCATAAAGGCATAGGAAATAACATTTAATACTGATTTTTAATATTTTAATAACAAAATAGATATTGACTGGTGGAAAGACCTTCAATTGTTCTCTGAACAATTGGTTTTTAATTTTATATGAAATTATGTGTTTTAGTCGAACATATGTATTAATTTCAGACCGTCCTTATCTCCTTGGAAATTCTACCTCAACTCTAAACTACAAGACAGAAGTAGGAGGCCGGGTATTGGTTTCAATACCGATAGAGAGCAATCCTAAGCCACTAACAGTATCTTGTCTCAATATTACAGACTTAAAATTAGACGACTGGATCATTGAGCAATATGATTATGGAAAACATGTCTTCCTTTTATCTACAACCTTATTTCCCATCCACACAGAACAATATGGCGTATATGTTATTCTTGTACGGAATAAATTTGGAAGTTTAAAACTGGATATTAATCTACAACTTCCAGGTATTTTTTCATTTTTTTCTTTTATTTAGATTACCTTAGCCGTATTAGAAATTTTAGAAATTTTAGGTCATCAATGCTCTTCAACTTTGTAATTGTTTGGCTTTCTAATTATTTTAATCTGA
Source organism: Mytilus galloprovincialis (assembly GCF_965363235.1). Taxonomy (NCBI): domain Eukaryota; kingdom Metazoa; phylum Mollusca; class Bivalvia; order Mytilida; family Mytilidae; genus Mytilus; species Mytilus galloprovincialis. The sequence continues at coordinate 96,571,214 of NC_134842.1, forward strand.
GCGTCACTGATGAGTCTTGTGTAGACGAAACGCCATTCTGACGTATCAAATTATAAATCTGGTACTATCAGCTTCTTTTTTTCTCAACATATATGTTCAATGTTATTTGTTCAAAATCTCCATTTGCATTTCTTTTTATAAGTTCTGTCAATCAGTATAACACGTCGCAGAATATAGATGTTAAGAATCTATTCCTTCCTTGATTAAATTATTTTTTAAACGTACTTTTGATGAATTTTTACAAGAAGTATGGTATGAGTGACAATGAAACAACTCTTCATCCGAGTCACAATTTGTAAGCATATATATAACGTGCGGTGTATCATGTAATCAAAGTATTTTATGCGATTCTTTTCTTTTCAATTTTGCTCCATAGATGCCAACGTAACTATCCTGCCTGCTTATCCTTTGTGTGATGTGGCTGAAAATTTGACACTGTCATGCACATTACATCAGGAGAACTTTCGTCAGTGGACAAACTATTGGTCACATTGGATAAACAAAATTTTCATCAGAAATGTTTCCGGAATAATAAAGGGAAATACGTCTTTTATTTATTTCCCATTTTGTGATTATCAAGACTTTGGAACATACGAATGTAATTGGGTTCTTCAAAATAGGCATGGAATTACTTCGGTATTCGTATTAGTCAATGGTAAGCAATAAGCAATATTTCACATTTTTAATTATCAGAAAATATCATAAAAATCATTACAATCATATATTAAGCTCTTTGGTCGTGATACAGGATAACATATATATGAGGTACCTCAAAATAGAAAATATTATCTTAGAAGACTGTTTCATTAAAGGAACGGGCTATCCTAAAAAACACAGTAGACCAAATGTCAGTATAGATCATACCGTAAACCCGATTTTAATCATTTGAAACCCGACGGCCACCATATAAATTTAATATGTGAAACAAAACTAGCTGCTTCAATCTTAATCTTTATGAACATAAATGAAATAACTACTGTTGACATCTTGGTCATTTTTACCGCGGAATGTTTTTCGTCAATTTTTAACAAACAGTTTATTTTGTCTTGATTAACATTTTATTATAACAAAAAATAACCCCTACCACCTACTACGAAGAAAGAGGCGGTTCCACTAAACAAAAATTAGAATAGAATTGCACGTCAAAAATTAAGAACTGCGCGAAGAAAACACAAAATCGTATTGTTTGAATATATTTGTGCAAATCCAACACATAAAAAATAATAAAATAAGGCTTGTTATAAAGGACAAATATGTCGCACGCTTGCCTTAGTTGAAGAAATAATTTACAAAATTTATTTGTTGTCAAAATTTTTAAAAAAATGCGTAAACGACGTTTTCTGGTATTCCAGTCTTATAAACGGAGAAAGGATTGTTTCTGCCCTCAAAAATATTAAAGAATTAAAACTATAATTGGCAACAACACACGATAACTATCAAATTAATTAAATGATTGAATAAAATGTTGTTTGCAGTTTAATCATTCAAAAACTAGACATTTACGCATTATTTTGTGTCTCAAAGTACATTTCATTGATTGAAACTTGGTAGTCCTAGTAGTTTATCCAAAAGAATGACCAGTTTTTCTGAAAGAAAATAACACCATATTATTATGTATATCACTGTCGAAACGCTAATTATATGTTTGTATTATTTATAGTTTTATCTTCGTATTTTGTTATATATTTATTTTTCATTGTTTTAGTTTGCCTTTCGTAGTATGAGCAGTATGATAGTCACAAATGCGGAATGTTTCATTTCTACCTCATGAATAGATTACCTTAGCAATATTTAATGAAACTTTTAGGAATTTTTGGTCCTCAATGTTCTTCAACTTCGTAATTTATTTGGCCTTTTTAACATTGTTTTTATTCGGGCGTCACTGATGAGTCTTTTTTAACGAAACGCGCGTCTGGTAAACATATAAAATTTCAATCCTGCTAATATGATGAGTTTATTTACAACCACTGGGTTGATGTCACTGTTGGTTGGGTTTTTGTTCCCCGATGGTATCGCCAGCTCAGTAGTAAGCAATTCTATGTTGACATGATATTTTCATAATTATAAATCAATTGTTTACAAAACTTTGCATTTTTGAAATACTAAGGCTTTTCAACCTCAGAAATATATTACCTAAGCTGTATTCGGCAAAACTTTTAGGAACTTTTCATCCTCAATGCTCCTCAACTTCGTATTTTATTCGGCCTTTTAATACTTTTTTTATTCGAGCGTCACTGATGAGTCTTGTGTTGACGACACGCGCGTCTGCCTCAAGTATAAATTTTAAATCCTGGTATCTTTTATGGGTTTTATTAGATATAAATTACAAGCAACCTAAATTCCGAGATATAGTATCTGTACAAAAATGTACCGATGGGCTTAGTTTGAGATTTTGTGATAAATAAAAATCGTTGCTTGTGTTGGATTGAATGATAATTTTCGCCAAAAATTGTAGTTAGATGCTGATATTTAATCAAAGATGTCTTGACATATTTCATTACTTGCAGTCATGAATGAAATTTAAACATATTAGTCCAGTATATCAAGTTAATAATCAACCAACATATTTTACACAATAAACGAACAGAAATTATCATTCTTAAACTATCAACATGTTTATATATTTTCAGCTAAACCAGTGAAAACTGACTATAGAATAACAATTTCAAACACAGACATACTCTTAAGCGTGGATATTTTCTCCAGGGAACTTATACGTTCAATAGATTGGTATGAAAATGGTTTCCGTATTTCAAACAAATCTGAAATATATAAAAGTTATTTGAGGACGACTGACATACAACTATCAGTATACAAAAAACATTTGAAAATTTCCGGTTTTGAAGTCGGACTGAAAATAAGACATACGAATTTTTCCGAACAGGCAATTTATATTTGTCAAATTACAAACGTATATGGTAGTACTGATATGTATTTTGAAGCTGACCAATTTCTACAGAATACAAAAGAGTACACGGAGTCTACGACATTGGTGGAATTGTCAACTAGAGTAGACGAATCCACAAACGGTATATTTCCAATTTATGGTATAATAGATTAAAGAAATACAATGTAGTAGTTTAACTATCCTCAAATCACGTTAATTGATTAAGAAAACGACTAATCATAATAACGAAAAACAATATTGAGTCAATCGCATAAAAACAAGATGAGGAAAACGGGGTAAAAACTCCAAGATAAATTAGATAGAATTCTCAATATCTGTAAAATTATGTTTAATCTGGCCAAAATTAACTTTGCCTTTGCAAGAAAAAATAGTAATATATGTGTTGTAGTTTCTGAAAATATTTATATTATATTATCATATACTTAGCATTGATATGATAGCTTTTGCATATGTGTAATGAGCGGAAGTACACAAGCCATAATTTCCCAACCGGGCTGATAACCCATATCAGGTGCATCTCGTGCACAAAACCCATAATAGTGCCTCTCGTGCAAGTTACTTCCGGTGTTTCCGGTATCGGTCGTTTACTTTTCCATTGTGACGTCAGATATTTTTTTATGACGACGTCAAAACTTACGGGAACTTTTGTGAGGATAGTTTAATACTTGCTAACAAATGCCATTGACAATTATGAATCATTTTATAATACAACAAACATGGAGTAGTAATGATCGTAAAACTCTTCCAAATTTTCAATGTTTCAAAATGCCTCTATGTTACCATAAATATATAAGGAGTTAATGATGCTGTTGTTGGACAACTATAGTATATTTGATTCATAATTTTAATTTTCTTTATAAAATGTTTGACTGTTTTAGTTATTGCATTAGTTTATTTGCCTTACATAAAACTATTGTCGGAAGTATATGATAAAGCGATTACTAGTAATACATGGCCTTTTCCATATCAGCCTGGGTATCATCCCTCGACCCATATCAGCACCTCGACTCCGTCTCGGGCTGATATGGGGGTCTCGGGATGATACCCAGGCTGATATGAAAAAGGCCATGTATTAATCTCTATTTATTGTTCAATGTTTATTTTGTCGAAATAAGAAACTGTTTTTTTAATTCAACGTCTCCCGTTCTGTGTTTAACAAATTGTTTTTTTTAAATCGTACGGCGTTTACAAGATAATTTTTCATCTATAAAACTTTACAATACTTACCCAAATTTCCAAAATATATTTGGAAATGTCAACAGACACCAGAAACATCCAAATCCCAAATAGTAATATCAGAATGAATCATATATTTTTTCAGGATTATTTTACCACAAACTCTACCAGAACATCCATTTTATCATTAGTGGATTTGTCTTTATGTGTGCAATAATAATTGCAATAATTTGCTGGATTAAAAAGGGTATTTATACTTTAATGATATGTCTATAAGATGTTTTACTACAGTTGATGTTTTACATGGATATTTTGAATAGTATTATGATAGATTTATTAATGTATATTTCATGTCATTTAGTTACATTTATTCTTCAAAAGTATAGAATTATACACATTGAGTAATTTTGATTTGTTACTTAAATGAAAACAAATTGCTTATCGTCTTCTTGTTAAAATAACCTCTAACATGGTATGAAACACACAGCTGCAAAAGGATTTAAAATGATTTCAGTCTAAAACTAGGAAATTCAGGATTTTAGTGTTTGTCTTGAATCTAGAATGACTGATTTCATGAAACATATCAAAATAAACTTTTGCAGAATCTTGTTAAGAAACTTTCAAATCGGGTTTTCGTATTTATCATTCCACACAATTTTTAATCGAATGTACGCAAGTATGATAGCATGATCGATATAAAGTAGAATGTCAAATACCTTCCGTCTGATATTTATTTGATTGCTCTTTTACATACTTCTGTAAGCTTGAATCCAAAGCAGAACAAGAATAGAACTTCGACATGTTCACTTAGAAATGAACCCCGTGGACGCATGCAAGCCACGTGTATGGAGGTTGGTAGCCCGAATCAAAGATTGATCATTGGTATATTCTGCTTCTTTGTGAGTGGCATATAGGAATTAGAATAAAACACTTGTATGCTCTGAGTCAGAATAAAGTGTCCGATTATGGCTGCATGCATTTTTGTGGAGTGGTATATTGTAAACTGGCATTTTAAACGTTTGCTTCAGCATATATTATAGTACAACCCGTTGTCCTCTTCCTATGACATGAACATGATGTCGTGATATGCATACGATATATTTGCCACTGGACGTTAAACACCGATACATTACTATCATCACAAAAGAATGAATAATGATATGTGTTAATATTAAGTGCGCCTAGATATAACATGTTATAACGATACTGATTTAACAAGGATGTTAACTCTGAGTAAAATAAGCTTTGTTTTCAATGTATTCTCTATTTTATTGAATGATATTCAATATGTATGAAATATATGAGGAAATGAGCGTTCATAAAAAGAAATCAATTTCATATGGAGGATTTTTTATTTAATTCGCAAAATTTATTTTTCGTCACTTATAACTTATGTGCAAATATGCCTGGATTCAAAATACTTTCATCTGTATTGAGAAAAATCAAGGGTTACATTACATGTAGCTTTCATTAATAAATTTTCTTCCCTTTCAATAATTTTAGGTCGTAGGAAATTTACCTTAAGAAAGCAAAATGAGTGAGAATGTTTTTCATTATTTTCATTTGCTATGATTTCACTAACAGTTTATAATTCTACGATATTTTGAATTGATTATAGCATTATAGCATGACTTACACTCAGTTTATGTAATACATTGTTGACTTCATATTTCTCACTCTTTGGTGTTTAGTAATCTATTTTGTGTTTGAATACTATTGTGTGTCATTTGATATCTTATCTTGCCATGACTTGTGGGTGTCAATTTTTCGTGCTACATGTTCATCACAATTTCGCACTCTGTTTATGCCAGTTCTTTTTGTTTTATTATTTATGTATACTTTTTACTCTATTAAATGGTAAAATGACAAATTATTCTCTAGATAATAATAGTCCGGGTTGGTTCTTCATAAGAATGACGAGTCTTTCACAGAAGATAACTCCATCCAATAAAATTGAGAATGGAAATGGGGAGTATGTCAAAGAACCAACAACCCGTACAAAGAGCAGATAACAGCAGAAGGCCACCAATAGGTCTTCAACGCAGCGAGATAATCCCACACGCGGAGGTGGGCCTAAGCTGGTCTCTAAATAAAAATGTGTACTAGTTCAGTGAAAATGGACGTCATTCTAAACTCTAAAACATATAAATTAACTAAATTAAAAAAAAAACATACAAGATAAACAACGTCCAGAGGCTCCTGACTTGACATGCATACTTCTAGCCAATATAAAAATGAAATAGAAAATGAATAGTACCAATCAGTATATAACTGAAAAATGATCTGCTTTTCCGCAAAAAAAAATTTCCTGAAAAAACAACATCATAGCATCCTCCTTTCATAAAGTAAGTTTATACAATTAATTACTTACTTGGTAAGTTGTATATATTTCATACATAATTATAACAATTTGTTTGTGTCTTGCTTCATGCAGTTAGTGTTGTTTGTTTCATTGTTAGTAGGTATTAACTTCTATAAAGTTTATATCTAGATTTATTAGTGAGTTTTATTTCACATTTAAGGTGGCACGGTAGTATTTGCATTCCAGAATTTAGGTTGCTCTTTTGTGTACCCTACTTAGGTAAATGTATCTAAACAGTGTGATTGGACAAAAAATACAGTATCAACTGAACATACTTTACCAAACTGAGGGATGCATCAGGTGTAGAAAAATATGAAATAATTTTACATACAGATGAAAATGAATTTTTGAGAATTTTTTTAAATTTTGTATTCACTGCACCATAAAAGACCTAAAATTAGCCTTAGGTTTCTAAAAATAGCCAAAAAAGTAAACAGTCATGATACATATTCAAATTCATTTCAGTAAAATGAAAGTACTTCAGTTAAGTGTGAATGTAGATTTTTTTGCAGTGTTAGAAAGTGGTGAAAATTCTAAAAAGGCTATCATTATCCCTATGGGCCAGGAAATACTACCGTGCCACCTATAAATCAGTTCTAGTGTGTATTTAAACCTGAACGCATCAGATAAGAATATGCCACTTTAGATTGATCGGTAAATTATGATGTAAATCCTGTGAATCTTTGCAGAAAATAATATTTTGTGTTTTTGACGTTATATAAGTTAGATATTGCATATAATAAGGCTTTTCTTGTCGTGTAACACACCTCGGGTGTCAGGATTGCCCAAAGAAAGACCTCCCTATGGTCAGGCTATCATTTGATCAATCCTGGCATTTCTCGTAGTGTAATACGACTAGGAAAACAACTTTAAAATTAACATTATCTAAAACATAAAAGCACCTACAATGCACTTTTTTTATAAGTGTTTTTTTTTTCAATTAATCATTGGATATGATCTTCGTAAAAAAAAGTTTTAAATTCAATAAAAACTTCTTGAGTAATACTTTTTATTTTAAATAATAATAAAACAATCTCACTATAATATAAATGCATGTATGAAGAAACAAAAAGGTGTATTCATTTCATAGTTTTTAAAAGAAATCAAAATGTTGAGCATGTAAAAGAAGAAAGACATCACTATTAATTATAACATGTTTCGCTCATATTTATACAAGTTATCAAATATATATCATTTGTACGCATTTTATTCATATCAGGTCGAATAATACTGAACAGGAACAGAATGATCAAGATGGTATTGATGAATCAGACTATGCGGAAATAGAAAATGAATATTACCAATCAGTAGAATGGCGTGTATATCCTTCAGGTATTTGTATTTCTCCTTTACGGAGTGGATGTGATCACAGTTCAACGTCTCCGAAATATCAAAATGCCATTTTACATCAAAACGATGATTACCTAGAAGTAATAACTGATGCCGAAAGCTTGAAAGACGAACACACGGCCATAATATGTGATAATGCTAGTGCTTTAGGTGTAAGTTCTAGCAGCAAGTCATCTGACAGAAGTACTTCCTCGTATATACAAACTATCATCAAGTATAGCTCCAGTGAAACTGAGGATCTGTCTCTTGGAAATGACGTTGAAAAAAGCAATTATAATAGCTTTTCTAAAAGTACCAATTCAGAACCTGATTTCGAAGGTCCTTCCCATAGTACCTATTGTTTAAATATACAGGCAGCTTTACGTTTAGATGAAGATGAATTTGAAAGCAATATTTCTGACGATAACACAGAACTTTGTGAACTAAAACCAATTAAAGAAAGTGTTACTGAAAGTTCCAAATACGAACAACTCAATATATCTCAAACAGAAACTCATCTATATAATCAATGATATATACTTTTCAAGAGAAAATTGTCTCACTATCATATATTGATTTAATATACGCTATAACTTATTCAAATGTCAAATTTAAATGTAGCAGTATCACATGTACTTGAAACTATGGCTAATAATGAATATAGACTAAATCTTTAAGATACCTGTAGAAAACCATAAACAACCATCTATAGTATTAATGTCGTAAATAAACTCTCCATGCATAACGGAACTGACATTTTGTACAACAGACGCGCGTGTTGTCTACAAAAGACGTATCGGTGGCGCTTGAATCATAAAGGTTAAAAAGGCAAAGGCAAAGAAAAGCAAATAATTAAATTAACAAACGCAAACAAAAAGTAAAAATTTCTAATAAAAGGCAATTGCCTCCAAAAGGGACTAAACATACGATTTTGACAATTATGTATAACTTCTTTGTAAATCTCGTCAAACTGTCCATTATTTTTCTCTTAAAGTTACTATCAATCTATTGTAGTTTTTTTTAGATAAGAGGCAAAATGCAAACATTTGGTAAACATTGTCATTTTATGGCAATAACTCACAGAAGTGGTCGACTCTCCATTTTGGCGTCTAATTTGTTGATCAAGTGTCTTGCTGATCATATTTGCTATATAATGTACCACATCACTGACTATAATGTTCAAGATAATAAGCAAAAATGATAAAATGGACAAAATATCATCATCGACTAGCATTTCAACTTTTATAAGAAGTCGTCAGACAGTTTTGATATAAGTAGACAGTCTGTAGTCTTCCAATCGGAAGGATAAGTATGACCGGTATAATTTTGCAGCTTATTGAAAAAGCTTTAATACCAAAGCGTATAAGGGCCATTCTTTTTTTTTCATAGTGTCGACTTTTAAGCGATCTTTTTTTAGACTGAAAATAAAAGTCAATCATTCGGAATTAAAAACTATGCAGTGTTAAATTTTAGGATCATTTTAATAGTATATCAAAGTCACAACAAAACAGGAGAAGTTCCTTGAATGCTGTAAAAAAATGCTTACACTAGGCACTAAAACATTTTGTCATATTTTTTGGTTGATTATGTAAAAAATAATATTTTGAAATACTTGTTAGATTCTTTTGTTTAAACATTTTTAGCTCAACTTTCATAAAAGGAAAATGTGTCATCACTTGGCGTCCGTCGTTTTTAGTGCCTAGTGTGAGCATTTTTTCACTGAATTCAAGTAGCAATCGTAAACAAGCTGTATTATGTGACTGGTAAAGATTGATTGATATGGACTAAAATATAGGTCACAGATTTGAAGAGTTTGTTTTGAAAGTGGTGTCACATATTTTGTTGTGAATCCTGGGGCCGTGTCTATGAAAGTGTCCTAGGATATGTCCTAAGCTATGTCTTAGGAAATTATTTAGGATGGTCTTAGGACGTGTCTGAGACATGTCTTGGGATGTAAAACAAAGCTTTCTTATGACAATCCTAACTACGATGTTCCTAGGACCACCCTAACACATTTATTTAATTGAAAAAATATGCAGAGATTTTTATGTCAAAGATTTAATGGTATGTTAGTATCTACTCTTATATGGAAACAATTAACGCAAAATAAAGTTTTGACGAAATACTAATAAATACGTTATTAAATATGATAAAAGATATAAATGAATTTGATACGAAAACAAAAGTAAAATAGTCACAAAACTTTGTTAAATGCGATATTCGTGCTGCAATAAAGTACATATAAACTAGGTTTGTACTTAGGTCCACTCGATTTCATTACATGTATTGAATCAGGATTTGTTAAAAAAAAAAAAAGGAGTCAACTTTTTACCATATTCAAATTAATATTGCACCGTTTTGGTTAGTCGCAAAATATGTTGCTTATAATGATAGTATTTTGTAGGCTTCAAAATAAACAGCACGAAATAATTGAATGTAGTACAATTGAATCTTTAACAAATATTGAAAATATTTTGATTTATTAATTCAATTCTTATAACAGTAGGATAGTTTAATATAGTATTAGTATTTTTAGTATTGAGTTCGTGCTATATTTGTTATTTTTATTACGTTTTAGGACATTGTAACCTTTAGGACTATCCTACGACACCTATTTGTATATCCTAAGTTTAGGACCAAATTTAGGACATATCTTATTTTAGGAGACTTTCGTTAACCTGACTTAAGACTAAGACGTGTCCTAAGACCATCCTAAGACGTGTCCTAGTCCTAGGACAGCTTCGTTGACACGGCCCCTGATTGTTTTTGTCATAACATGTGTGTGTGTGTGTGTGTTATAATTCTAGAGCTATAGTGTGTACACGATATAATGTGTACACAAGAACAATTTGTACATAACAATCTCAATTGTAAAACAAAAGTTAGAAAATAAAAAAATGAAAAATTTCAGAGCTTATTTAGATTTTGTCAAAATGTATAAACACTCTATTGTTGAATATTATTTGTAACCCTCTAAATGTCTTTTCTTTATTTAACATTGAGTGGCTGTTCATTATAGTATAACCCGTATCTCGTTTTGAAACTTAATCTTCCTGATACAACTTTGAAATAAACTGAATATATACAGTAAACTTCAAACAGCATTTAAAAAATGTCATGTCAGTACAATGACTCATGGCTCATTATATCTGATATATTCAAATTACCGTTTCTTAAATTGTTTAAACAAAGTTTGACATATTTTCTCAAGTTACACAATCTTCAATACAACTTTGGTATGGTAAATTAATAAGAGGTTTTTTAAAGGAACATTTAGCTCATGGCTAAAAATAAAACTGAACCAAGTATATTATATATATATCTGTTTAAGCCAAGTAGAGTTTACTCCCCTCGCTTCGTTCATTATGGGCTAAGCCTACTCATGTTAAATATTGTTATGAATAATAATGATGAAAAATGTTTGGTTGTGTAGTTTTATTTTTAATTTTTATATTGTTTCTTAAAGTTTTCTGGCGCTTTTATGCTTTTTGATATTCTACTTCCAATACTTTCATATCGTAGCTTGAGTATTCCTGAGAGTAACAAGACCAAATGTATGTCTTTGACAATTCTATTACAACAAATATATGAAAAAATAGATACCAAGTTAACAATCAACATTGTTCGAAGTCGAAGAGAAACTGACAACGCCAGGCAAACAAAACGATAAACAAGTAGGTCAACAATTCACAACATATTAATCTAAAGACTGGATGTTTATTGTTACACGAAGCACAGTCACTAGCCTTTTCAGAGGAGATCCAATGTTTAAAATAGGTAAAGACATGTCTAGATATAAGCCTTTTTCCTTGTAACTGTACTTTGGAAAATTTGACATAAGCGTTTGTGTGACATCAATATAATCATATATCTAAAGTTTTGTGTATCCCTTTAACTTTGGTTGTATGTCATTGTATTGCCACGTTATTGTCATAAATGGATAATAAAACTGTATAAATTCGTTTGTTAAGGGAAATATATACATTTATCTACAAATATCTAGGTCAAGAGCAAGCTTTCAAACAAAATTTGTGTTTTGTATAGTTTTTAAAAGCTTCCAAGGTGGCAATAAAATCATAATTTGAATCCAACACTATGAAGTCGAACAACCGAGATAAAACAACACAATATAAAATTAAGGATATGTGGTACGATCCACCAGAATTAAATAAGTGAATATACCCTCACTAAAACGTATATTCAACATGTTCAAGATGAAGAACGAAATAGTTTTTTAATAAGATGAATTTGCAGTTAACAGTTTAGAAAAATGCTCAAATTCTACAAGTTATATGGCATATGCCACAAGTGTAAATAGTTGACAAACCACTGAAAAATATGGAAAACTGTAAAAATGAATACGATTGCAATCAATGCTCTAAATTGGAATATTGAAAATATTATAACAATGATAAACCCATTTATTCAAATTACCTTGTGAGGCGAAATTTTAGAAAAGTGTAATCAGGAAGAAAGTAAATATAGCTGCCAAATTCCTCCATTAATAGTCTATTTGATGGATACTCAAACCTCCAATTGATATCAATGAATAATAAACTGTACACTTGTATAGTTTGATTGCAATGCACTTACTTCTAAGTGGATAAATATTCATAATACAGTTTATATGATAAATCATTAGATTTTTTATTTAAAAAATTATTTATCAATAGCAGTCGAACAATTCTCTCACTTGTGAACCACTTGATATTTGAAAGTGAACCACTAGACATTTGAAATACACTTAATAATCACTTTACATATTACAAACACACTTGAAGCGCATATAACAACCGAGTTTTAAACCGGTCAATATAACTTTAAATGGTAATAAGCCTATTTTTAATATGAACATTTAGGTTATTTCTAAAAAAAAAAACGATATCAAATTAAGTAGGTTTTATATATTTTATTATATACCTGAAGAGGCCTTGTAGAGTTTTCTCCCCTTCATTCAATATGTTCTTTTCATTCAGGAGATACGCTCCTTTGTATGCTAACCAGGGTTTGTGATAACTTGAAATTTCCTAGGTCGTACCAATATCAGAATTTGCTATGTGATTTATTGTTCATTTTATTTTCATTCTGAATATGTAGAATGTAAACTGCGCTCGATCTTTGCGTTGTATAATAATCTCACCATGAATGTTCATCATTACAACTATTAAACTAAGGATTTTTTTTCATTGATATGGTCATAGTTATAATATGTATAAATTGATAGCTAACACAATTTCGGGGAACATTTTTTTATTAACATCGTAATGAAGTCATTTGCTCGATTCAGACCAAATGTGTCAGTGTCAGTGACCAAGAAACGATTTGCGCTATTTCTTGAAAATGTTTGTTTTACAGTTTCAAAAGAGATCGACGTGATAACAAAGCAGTACAACAAACTAGAACTTTGACCAAGGATTTCAATTTGTATACAGGTATAATGCAAACGGCTAATGAGATACTTCACCACTTTACTTTGTCTATTCACATTTAACATACCAACTTTAAGTACAGAATAAAATCAAACGATAACATGCAAGGTGCATTACAATTTAAAGTTGTTTCATTAAAATGCATTTCTTTCAAAATTTTAATTTCTCGATGATAATAACATAACCACCACCGACCAACGTACCAGAATGCTGATGGGGATGAAATGCCAATGGTTTATGAAGACCTAGAAGGTTTTACTCCAGCAATACACACATACTTGCAATGTAATGTAAATGAAGAGGAGATCTGAACGTTATAAAGTCGAATATGTTAATAGATGTAACATCAATGATAACCAATGCTTTTCTGGTCATTTATTGAACTTGTCATATTGAGTCTTTCTTATATCTTCAGTTGTAAATTTTTCTTTTACAACTTTTTTGAACAGTTAAACAAGTGCATAAAACTCTGCTCCTACCATTACATTGTTTTGTTTGAGGATAATAAAATAAACATATAACTTTCCTATAACTAGCGTCGTATTTATTGGTGTCGGTGTTAAAAGAATGTAAGAAACAATTATTTTTAAAAATAAATCGTAACCTTGTATAATAAACGGAGCAAAGGACTGATGTGATGGTTGATGCTGACTTGCGTTTACGAATCTAGTTTCATCTAAATATAATTTAGGAAGTAAACCAAACGCAATTGTTTTATTCATTAAATATAAAAATGATTACTTGTTTCGTGATGAATTAGAAGTACAAAGAGGCCGAATCTTCTATGAAATGAGGAAAAATTTAATTGCCTAAATTTCAATCTAGTTACGTAACCTATTTACGCTATTTCAAGCCCAAAATATTGTTCTTTTAAAGCTAGAAAATTTGCTTTATGTAGGGAAAATAATTTTACCACCGATAGGGACAGGTATTTTGAGTTCTTATTTGCCAGCTCCGTTTCGTATATACACTAAGACTGTTAATTCATTTAAATATTATAAATTTCATGATTTATTCTTTATTACATTTTGTGATTTCAGCTTGTTTTTAGGAACTGTCAGCATTTCAATACAATATAATTTGGTATTCATCTACAATTCGGTGTTTTTTTCATGTTTAATTTTATGTTCTTCTTTATAGATACTCTTTCCTAACTGCCTTTATCAACTAAAAAACTTAAGGGAACGAATTAGACCACAATTTCATTTTTCTGTCTTGACTCAGTCATATGTTCACCTTTATCTATATATGATATTAAACTATAAATTTTACTAACATAGATTTCGACATTTAATATATATTCAAGAATGCTCGAAACCAAATATTTGAAAAAAACAAAACTGCATTTAAAAATTGAAAAGCTGATAAATCGAAAATGTATAGACCAAGCCAACTTAGACTTTGCATGTAAAATCCTGCTTCTAGCAAAAATACATATATGGTTTTTTTTCAATTCATACATAAAAAGACAATACTTGTATGCCAGTAAATGAACTAAAATAAGAAGAGTGTAGACTGTGATCTGGATTATTACTTATGCTCTGTTTACATTTTAAACCAAAAACATATCCATTTTATAGATGTGTTTACGTTTAATTTTCAAAATAACATTTATGATTTATTATAGCATGTATATCTTGAAAATTCGTTCATTGTTTGAAATGATTTGAAATTAATTCGGTGAAACACTTATACAACTGGTTATTGTAATGATCTTCAGGTGACATTCTTTGGCTCTAAAAGTAAATATTAATATCGGTCAACATTACAGAATACCTTTCTGATGGCCAACCAACCTTTTCAAAGATATGTAAATCATTGGTAGGAAAACCTAATGTAACTGTAAGATTATATCAGAATGAACTACCTTTCAAATGTTATCTATTATTAATTAACGTTTTTTTTTTTTATTTTGTAAGTGTGATTTTAATCATAAGAGGAGAACAAAACCTATTGTCATGTCATGAGGTCAAGAAGAGGAACTTAGTAAATAGCTGTTGTACACTTCGTACATTTGCCTTCTATGTCGGATAAAAAAAAGACAAAAAAACTACATTCCGAAGATAATTCAAAACGAAAGTCCCAATCAAATGGCAAATTCAAAAGCTCAAACACATCAAACGAATGGACAACAACTGTCATATTCCTGACTTAGTACATGTATTTTAATTTGTAGAAAATGTTGGATTGAACCTGGTTTTATCGCTGGCTTAGCCTCTCATTTGTATGATATTCGCATAAATTTAATAATATTGACAACGATGTGTGAAAAACACACACAGAAATAATAGGTAAACATGTCAAAAATAGGGGTACAGCAATCAAAATTGTGTTACTATCTTAATCACTCTAACAAAACAAACAAAAATATTAACAAATATATACAATGACAAAATAACACAACGAAGGGTCCACTGTAGATGTTTGTCTCATTGTACCACGAATATGGTCCAACGATAGCAACCTAAATACTCCTCCTTTCACTAAACAATTCAAAATTTGGTGACTATGTGGAACGCATCTATCCCATCGAATTGGAGATAAAGGATACTACAGATACAGTTAAGTCGGCTTCATATCTTGACTTACATCTAGAAATTGACAATGAGGGTCGGTTGAAAACAAAACTTTACGACAAAAGAGATGATTTCAGCTTTCCAATTGTGAACTTTCCATTTCTAAGTAGCAACATTCCAGCAGCACCTGCATACGGGGTATATATCTCCCAATTGATACGATATTCCCGTGCTTGCATTTCCTATCATGATTTTCTTGATAGAGGGTTACTGCTCACAAGGAAGCTATTAAACCAAGAGTTCCAAATGGTGAAGTTGAAATCATCCCTTCGTAAATTTTACGGACGCCATCACGAGTTGGTTGACCGTTATGGAATAACCGTTTCACAAATGATATCGGATATGTTCCTTACGTCGTAACTACAATTCCCTTCCCTTTCATGAATGTGACTTACCGAATTAGACTATTTACCGGATTTGTAATCACATAAGCAACACGACGGGTGCCACATGTGGAGCAGGATCTGCTTACCCTTCCGGAGAACCTGAGATCACCCCTAGTTTTTGGTGGGGTTCGTGTTGTTTATTCTTTAGTTTTCTATGTTGTGTCTTGTGTACTATTGTTTTTCTGTTTGTCTTTTTCATTTTTAGCCATGGCGTTGTCGGTTTGTTTTTAATTTATGAGTTTGGCTGTCCCTTTGGTATCTTTCGTCCCTCTTTTAATGTTTCTTCTGCGGTAACATCAACGAAATTGTCTCGTAAATGGAATTTCCATGTCATGAAATGAAAACAACACGTATTATACAAGAATTGTTTGTCGTTCAGGATTATTTCAGTTCATGGCGGGATTATGTTTCACAATTCATAGTTGTTTCGTTTTTGTTTTTTTAGGATTTTTTGGAAAGCGTTTGATGTTTGTTGCTTGTTAAATTTTTTGCTTGGTTATGGATCTGTCTGAATTTTCTTCGGTTATTGGTGGCACCCTTGGTGTCTTCGTATGCTGATTATATCAACGATGCCAAATATAGATGGTTGAAAGTTCGAAAAACTATTTCAAGCTATATCAGTTGTTTGATATGTTAGAAAATTGTCAATACAATCGCCATATATACCAAGATTAAAAAAAAATAATCCAGACGCGCGTTTCGTCTGCAAAATACTCATCAGCGATGGCCAAAAAAGTTTAAATGACACATAAAGTACGAAGTTGAAAAGCATTGAGGACCCAATCTTACGAAAGGTTTTGACAATTACAGCTAAAGAAATCTACTCCTCCCATGGTGTAGGAAATCCATAGTATTTCGAAAAATTTATGTTTTATAAACAGTCAACATATGTATTTATATGTATAAAGTAAAATCACAAAAATACTGAACTTAGAGGAAGATCAATTGGGAAAGTCCATAATCACATGGCAAAATCAAATAACAAAACGCATCAAAAACGAATGAACAAGAACTGTCATATTCCTGACTTGGTACAGGCATTTTCAAATGTAGAAAATGGTGGATTAAACCTGGTTCTATAGCGCTAACCCTCTCACTTTAATGACAGTCTCATCAATTTCCGATATTTTTACATTGATGCGTTAAATAAACAGACACAATAAATAAAATAGTCAAAATATGGGTACATCAGTCATCATCGTTTAACAATTTTAAAAGGAACAATTTAACAGAACACAAAAACATCTACTATCTACGAACACATTTATTGATTTGTGTGTCTGACGTCAGAAAATTTTATACGTCACATAAATTAGTCGTTCAATGTGCGTACAAACAATTTAAAAATTTTCATGGGAATGTTAGCATACAGGGTTAAAAAATCAAAAGTATGTAAGAATAAATTTAAGAAATAGACCGAGATTTAAACTAGTCCAAAAGTTATATATAGAATTTATAAGAATCCGAAAATAGTTAATTCCACTACGCGATTGAATGATTTAATTTGACGTTTGTGGTTCAACGTATATTGTAATTCATAATAGAAATATATCATAATGACATATAATAGAACAATATCATATTGACGGGATCTTTTAAAGTACAGAGTCACGTAATAAGAACAAAAGAAATACAAAAAGTCGCAAATACAAAACAAACCACAAAAAAATGAAAGCCAATACAAACACATTGACGAGATGTATAAGTACCGAGCCACGTGAAACGGATATCACATGAAACCATTCAACAGTAAAAGTAATAATAATAATAGAACAAAGACAAATGAAAGAACTATAAAACACGTTGTTAAGATGATAAACAACATCAGTACGCAGAATCTATACATCAAGACCATCGTGTATTATTTGAGAAGTTGATACGAAATATTTATCAACAAGGTCTTGGTACCTTCCGATGAACTTTTTTAGAAAAAGAACGAGACGTTCTTTGACATACCCCTGTTTCATCAACTTTCTACTCAGACACTGATGACGTTTTACAAAGTCTGAGTAGGAGCTGCAAGCTCTTGAATATCGAATAAGTTGGGAAATATATATCCCATATGCAGGTGAAGTTGGTATATTGCTACTAACCATTTCAATGATAATTTAGTTTAAACTACTATCTCAATTACCATAACCAAATAATTTCTTGCTTTATCTTATTTTGAAATCTCAATACAATGTTAATTTACATACTTATCGTTCAAACATCCTACCTTTTTTTAAATAATCAATTGTTAAAAATGTAAAAGATATCTATAGTTAAAATAGTCGGCAAATTTCAAATGATCTTTTGAAAGCTGATTTGTATGCGTTTTATTAAAAAATCTTTGTATCTTTTTGTTCACAAGGCGATGTGCGTAGTTCATTTGTAGTTTGTGAATTAGTGTATGTTCAGTGTACCATCCTTTGTTTTAGTTCTGAAGCGAATTACATACAAAACTTAATATTTGCATAAAAATTATATTCAGATTGGATGTCAATTAAGAAGATTTAATTCTCCATCACCTGCATCACTTCATAACAAATTAAATCGTCTCAATATATTGGTATCTGATCTTTCAAAGTGTCTGTTAATTTTGTTTGCAACCTTTTCTTGATTCTTTGTAATTTACAGCTTGTCCAGACATTTTTCATGGAGGACAATGGGATGCCTTGTGTTTTGGATCTGTATTTTAGGATATTGACGTATAGCCCATATTTCTGTTTTCTTATTTTTTCTTCTCTTAGTAACTTAAGTCCGTTTAAAACTTGAAAATTACAATTGAACATGGTGTAACTCGAAAGGCATAATGTTAATGTAACATGTGTAATATTTTGTCCCATATCATGACACTATCATATTTTGAAATTGTTTCCATGAAACGATAACACATTGAAAGACATTTCATAGATAGCTTAAATATATTTGTCCACTTGTAGAAAAGACAAATGGTCAAAATTTAAAAAAAAAAAAGTAAAATAACATAAATGGATTTGTTTTTAGGATAATAGAAAATTAAAAATAATAATAATAACAGGAAATAATTTTGATTCCGACCGTTTCTTTAAGTGTTTATATTAAGTTCAGTCAAGTACAATTAACAATAATTATATATTGTCACCTTTAATCGAGTTTTTAACATCATACAAAAAGTCAATTTTGTTTTATTGTCTATGTTTTATAAAAGGAAACTATCCTCAGTTGCCAATGAAAAATTGTTATCACGTCCTGTTACAAACAATTGAAAAAATATTTCCTTCTTTCGTACATCCCTATTGTACTTATTTAGGAAATTTAACACATTATTTATACTGTTGAATGAATTAGTTGCATAAATGATTCAAGATCTTCCTTAAAATTGATCGTGTCGTTAGTCTCCGTTGTGTCTAGTAAAACTGAGTACTACTTTGAGATATGTTTGATACCTTGATATGAATAAGTAATAAAACATCTTTTAAATATCTTTATTGTCGGAGTGAAATACAGCTGTTAGACAGAATCATTATATATTCTGTGTACCATATAAATAACCTGCACACAAAGTTGAAATTAAAATTGAATTGCATGGTTTTCCACATGGTCCTACAAATAGGACAATTGCCGAAAATATAAAATGGTAGGGCAAGTACTTCTCGAATTCTATTCACAACAGGAAAATTTCCAAATAGTTTTTAATTATGTTTTAAAAGTTAATATACCTAAGCTCTTATTATATATCTGAACTGAACTCCTTGGACTTGTCTTCCTTATTTTCAATTTGAATACGTTAAGATGTCTAGGTTTACATCACGACCTTCCAACTATAAGTAACTCGTTAAAGCAAAAAAAGTATAATGTAATTCCGTGAAAGACAGTCATGTGTTCCCCTATAGATTTTCGAATATTACTAAAATATAGAAATAAGTCTAAACATAAGTTTTAATGCAAGATTCAATTGTTAAAGATCTGTCATAATGATTACTATAAGGATGACCATTTAATGTTATGTACAAGGCGGAAGACTATATTTTGATGACCGAATTCAAGAGGCTACATATCGTAAAAAAAAAGAGCTTTCGCTGGCCGTGTGTTACCTTTCCTCGTCAGTTTTAATCTAGCGGCGTACTACAGTACATGATATATAAGGCATGAAGATGTTATTGTTACAGATCAGTTAAATTATCTATAGTAAAGGATCCTACAAATTAATGTAATATACAGTCACAGACAATAATTATATTTATAAGTACGTCTGAGTCAGTGACAACTCTACAACAGATGTATCCATCGGATCGCCATCAATGATGGTGATACTACAGTACATGATATATCTACAGTACATGATATATCATGTACTGTAGTACGCCGCTAGATTAAAACTGACGAGGAAAGGTAACAATCGGCCAGCGAAATCTCTTTTTTTGAGAGCCCAGGGGGTCGTGTGGTCTAGCGGAACGGCTGCAGTGCAGGCGATTTGGTGTCACGATATCACAGTAGCATGGGTTCGAATCCCGGCGAGGAAATAACCAAAAATTTGCGAAAGCAAATTTACAGATCTAACATTGTTGGGTTGATGTTTAGACGAGTTGTATATACATCATGTACACAGCCATGTATCCCCATCATTGATGGCGATCTGATGGATACATCTGTTGTAGAGTTGTCACTGGCTCAGACGTACTTATAAATATAATTATTTTCTGTGACTGTATATTACATTAATTTGTAGGATCCTTTACTATAGATAATTTTGCTGATCTGTAACAATAACATCTTCATGCCTTATATATCATGTACTGTAGTACGCCGCTAGATTAAAACTGACGAGGAAAGGTAACACACGGCCAGCGAAAGCCCTTTTTTTTAGAGCCCAGGTGGTCGTGTGGTCTAGCGGGACGGCTGCAGTGCAGGCGATTTGGTGTCACGATATCACAGTAGCATGGGTTCGAATCCCGGCGAGGGAAGTACCAAAAATTTGCAAAAGCAAATTTACAGATCTAACATTGTTGGGTTGATGTTTAGACGAGTTGTATATACATTATGTTCACAGTCATGTATCACCATCATTGATGGCGATCCGATGGATACATCTGTTGTAAAGTTGTCACTGACTCAGACATCAAATATCTTTTTATGTGCATTGACTGTTGGTGTAGGATATTTTTATAAGAAAGTGTTTAATTGGTTTCAAATGATTTTAACAACAAAAGAAGCATTCACACACAAAACAAAACCCATTACACATTTATACTCAAGTTACTTAATCGTGAATATAGCTTTGTAATGGTAACAGAAGGGTTTTTAACGGAACATTGAGGTCATTGCTAAAAATATTCATTTCCAACTTATTTTTGTTATGCTTGTTAAGTAAACAAAAAGTTTCCACCTTGAAAAGGTCAACATAATAGACAGGAAATATTTGAAATTGATTTAGTTTTTAAATGTTGAAGTTTTATGCAATACCTTTTGTTATTATTCACAAAAGAAGAAATCATAGACAGGCAGCAATTTCTCAAATGCAATATTAGCAAACCGTTTTTATGAAGTTACGTATATTCAGAAGTTGCAAAGTTTTGGGATTTTTTATCAAGATTTGAACATTCTCTTTTATAAATGTTTTGTTTTTCCATGAAATCGTAGAATCGGGAAGTTATAACTGCCTGCTAAATTTTGTGTTTCGATTTAAAATAAAAATGTCTCTTTGACAGATCAATTCTTTCAAATTTTTAGCTATATATTCAAATTTGGTATGAAAAAATCTGTAAAACTGATAGTAAATGGTCCCGTTTATCATAAGATACGTCAAGTCTGTTGTTAGAACTCCTGAGTATACAACAATTTTGTATTTAAAAAGAGTGATAGCAAAAATTCAATTGTAATAAATAGTTCAGAAAAACATATCCTTCATTTATGCCAGTTTTCGCTGTAAAAAGTAAAACTAACAGCACAGAACTCCATGATAAATTCAAAAAGGTGAAGTCTTTAAAACCTGGCAAATACAAACGATATTGGAATGAAAAACAACTGTCAATTCTTGGGCTTGTTAACTTAAGGCTTTTGTAAAACAGTCTAGCCAATAACATTTTGATCATTGTATCAAAATTGTAAGAAGATTATTAACAGATCATTACAAACATATCATCCCGAAAAGACAAACAAAGACCAATCACCTCTGATTTCAAGATGAAGAACAGAGTAGTTTTCTAATGACACATGCTAACTGAATATCATTATTCTTAAGTATTATAAAAAAGTCACAAGTATGTACTAGTATCTGCCTGCAATTATTCACAATTAGCACAAAAAAGTGGTGTTACAGCAATTGATGAGTAGAGGAGAACCGCTGTAAGTCACATATTACTTGGAATATTATCAAAAAATGATATATAAATAAAATTCAGAAGAAGGTTACTAAATCATCTATAGTCTTCTAATGATATTCTACTTTTTTAGTATGCATCAAACTTCACGTAATATCAATACTACATATTAAACTGCAAATGATATGTATATACTGTATTGGCTTTTCAAGTCAGTGTACAGACTATTTGGTAAATAAATATTTATTTTATAGCAAAAAATTAGCACAAAAAAGTGGTGTTACAGCAATTGATGAGTAGAGGAGAACCGCTGTAAGTCACATATTACTTGGAAATATTATCAAAAAATGATATATAAATAAAATTCAGAAGAAGGTTACTAAATCATCTATAGTCTTCTAATGATATTCTACTTTTTTAGTATACATCAAACTTCACGTAATATCAATACTACATATTAAACTGCAAATGATATGTATATACTGTATTGGCTTTTCAAGTCAGTGCACAGACTATTTGGTGAATAAATATTTATTTTATAGCAACAGTATGTGTTAAAACTTTAAATATCTAACTATAACAATTTAACCATGTGCACACTCAAAACATATTACACATAAAGCTCAGGTTACACATTCAGTAAATAAATCTTTTAAATAGTAAAAAACATTTTTTGAAAATGAGCATTTAGCTCATTGCTAAAAATAAAACTGGGTCACATAAGGTAGATTTTATTTATTTGATTATATATGACATCAATAGGCCTTACGGAGTTTTCTACCCTTTATTAAATACCTTACATTTGTATTTCATTCAGGTGTTACTCTCCTTTGTATACAAAACCCGATTATGTGAGTTGGTATTTTTATCATACGCTGAATGAAAGTGTTTTATAAAAAGAAATTTCGACTTGAAGTCATATGAAACTTTAAATTTTAAAAATGATGCATATGTTTTTATGACATTAACTTTTTTCTGAAGAAAATTCTCAAATTTGTCCAAATTCAGAAGAAATACTTGTTATTAATTGTAAATAAAGGCAACAGTAGTATACCGCTGTTCGAAACTCATAAATCGATTGAGAAATAAACAAATCCGGGTTCCAAACTAAAACTAAGCTTCCAGCAAACGATTCTCCGATATGTTTTCTGTATGCAGTTACCTCAGCCTGACCTTTCTCGTTAAAATCCTGAGATCGCAATACGCAAGTGCAAAGGGGAAAACCAAATTGACAGAGAGTCAACAAACGTAACATCGTTCCGTCATCCAAATAGACTGTATATATCGTATTGTACATGTTGTACACGTGTTTACCTGAATATGCATGCTTCTTTTTGAATAGTTTACAAAGGTGATAATCGTTAAACTTCGGTTTTAAAACACGACCATTAATTGGCTGTCATATATTTACAACAACACTGATCAAGTTAAATATTTTTTTTATAATAATACGATGGGGATACTTAAAAAATGATAAAATCGTACATATAATACCATGTTTGTGATATATTCATGCATTGGTTCAAGAATTGGATTAACATTAGGTTTTACCAGTCACTCGTTGTATATGACTTTAAACTATAGTCATCGTTTAGATAAAGTTTTGGCAATTGCTTACTAATTTGATTTAGGATCATTCTGCCTTTTAGTTTTATTCGACTTTTTTTGTTATTTCTATTTACTACCGATTAACCCAAATGTTTGACTGGGATAAAAAAAATCGCATTGTCCTTTCTTCAACATGTTCAAACAGTACAACTACGTATCCCAAAAAAGCGAAAAGTGTGTTTACATTGACAGCTCAGGATTTCTAGCGCTTCTTACCGGTCGGCCATTTGTCATAGCCTTCAATTCAGATATTGTGTTTTTTAATTATTTTCATCCTTAAAAAAATAGAGGCCGTTAGACAATCTGCAATCAACAATCAATCAATCAAACAAACTATGTCATTTACTTCCGTCGTTATTCTCAAATTAAATAATATCAAGACTTTTAATAATGTTACGTATATTCATAAGTTGGAACGTTTTTGTTTGGTTTTTTTTTTAGATTTGTAGATGCTCACTTTCCATAATTTTGTAATTCAATGAAATCTTAGACTCGGGTATTTATTACTGCCATCTGAAATTTGTTTTTGGTTTTTATATTAAAACGTCTCTTAAAGAGTCTCTTCCCTCTCTTTCTGGAGCTACACATTGACACTTAAAATGACGAAATCTGTCAAACGCTGAAGAGTAATAATCATGTTTGCCATAATATACGTCAGTGTTGTTCAATGAATAGTAAGAAAAAAGGTCAGATTCGTATGTACTAGTAGCTGTCTGTTATTGTTCACAATTAGCACAAGAAATGGCATAGAACCAGACGTCTTTTTTCTAATAATCTTCAACAATAAAATTCAGAAAGGTAAAATCAAGAAAAAGGTAAATAAATCAGCTATAGTCTTCTGGTGATAGTCAACCTTTTCTGTATGCCCCAAACTTCACGGGGTAGGGATGAATAATAAACTGCAAATGGTATGTATATAGTGTAATAACTTTTCAAGTCAGTGCACAGACTATTACGTCAATACATATTTATTTTATAGTAACATGATATGTTTAAACTTTAAATTTCTATCTAAAGCAATTGAACCATGCGTACACTCCAAAACGCATTACACAAAAAGCTCAGGTTTTACATTTAGTTAATAAACCTTTAAATGGTAAAAAACATTATTTTTAAATGAACATTGAGTTCATTGCTAAAACAAAACTGGGTCAAATTAGGTAGATTTTATTCATTTTACTAGTGATTATAATATACCTTGATAGGCCTTACAGAGTTTTCGCCCCTTCAATAAATACCTTATGACATTTATGAGTTACTCTCCTTCGTATACCAACCCGAACCCGATTATGTGAGTTGGTATTTTTTTTTTTATTCAACGCTGAAGAAGAAGAAGAAGAAGAAGAAGAAGAAGAAGAAGAAGAAGAAGAAGAAGAAGAAGAAGAAGAAGAAGAAGAAGAAGAAGAAGAAGAAGATTGATACTTCACTCAGTCTTAGACAAAATATTTTTTTATTAGTTGATATTGGCTTTAAACAAACTGTCAGTAACTGCAAGTACTCTCATATCTGTACTTAGTGTGGTTTTTGTGTTGTTATTTTCTATGGGGATGTATAAGTATCCATCAAAGTCAAGTTTGTTTTTTCTAGATGTATTTCTATGTGAATCCATATGAGTTAGGCCTTTTTCAACTGACTTTACTGTTCCATGTAAATGAAGGTTTGAACTCTCACAAACGTTTTAACCCCCGCCACAGTCCTTATGTGCCTGTCCCAAGTCAAGAGTCGGTAGTTCAGTAGTTGTCGTTTTATGTCTGTCATATTATTTTTCGTTATTTGTTTTGTTATGAATTAGGCTGTTAGTTTTCTCAATTGAATCATTTTATGTTTTTAAGCGGCGGGGGAGAGGGGGTTTTAATAGCCGACCATACGGTATGTTTTTTTTTTCTCATTATTGGAAGTTTTTATACCATTGGCTATATCTACTAAATTTTGCAATTGGAAATTAAGAAAACATCAAACAAGCAATCACGTAATCCGTCTTTATTGCGTTAATTGATTATTTTCGTATAGATTTTTTATCTACTTTTTGTACTGCCACTGGAAAAATAATATGCAACCATTTCATCTTTTAACATGCAAGTTGCAAGTAACAGACACACGTGTAAACGTTGTTGCAATGTAAAACCGTAAAAGTGCACAGAGCTTAGCACTCTTACAAAATATAAGACATTTGTTTAACAGTTACATTCCGAACGGACGTGTTCACGTATTTGTACATCCCAGATATATGAAACCTTCTGAACAGATGAGTCTGCGTATTTGTACAATGTACCAGCTATGAAAATAAGGTGTTTCTTCACCCCAATAAGATGTTGATTACTTGCAGACTAGAATCAATGGGAAACATTATTGACTTTCTATTTTAAGTTATATTATATTCTTCCACATAGACGAATGTTCTTCAAGAATATTGTAACGATGTTTCATGATTTATCATCTGCTTTATTTTGGAATAAATGAAACCACAGAGGAAACTGACGATTACAAATGTCTTTTCGTTATTTTCTTAAATGTAACATCATTGCTTAAAATTTACCTTAAATTCATATGTTGTATTTGATATTTTTTTCGTTCAGAAACATGAGTCTTCATACTTGTTTTTAGCTGCACCGAATCCCACACTATATAATACCTGCATCATCCTAAGCTTTGATGTATAATGTTATGTGAGTGACAAGTTCTTAGATAAGTCAGAGTTAACTCTCTTTCCATATTATGCATCTTGTTACAACAAATAGTTTTAAAAGGTTTTTAATTAGATTTAACGAATAACATGTGTGTACTGTTGTATATGGGTATGGTAATTCTAATGTTATATTGAAAATATTTGGAAAGTTTGGGAGATAAATTATTTTCCTTTGAGAGTTTGAATTAGTTACAAATTCGGAGGTGTATAGGTATTAGTGCAGAGGAATATTATATAACATAGAAGTGTTAGATTCAAGATCATCTTGCTTAAAGTGTAAACAAGGCTAACCCAGCAATGTCCAGAGCCAGGAACCTGTAATTCAACGGTTGTCGATATCTGCTGTCTGCCATTGGTAGGGGAATATTTTTAGCATTAATCAGACCGTTGATTTTCTAATTATTTTTCTTAAATGGTTTCATATTTTGTCCTGTCGTGACTTTTTATAAATTTTAAAAGTATATGGTGTCTGCTCTTTTTTGGTGGGTTGTTGTCGCTTTGACATATTCTCAATTTCAGAAAAGTGTATGTGCTTTGCTTATTGTCGAAGTACGTGCACGTATGGTGACCAATATTTACTACCATTCTCATCCGTACGTCTCTAGTGGATAATTGTCTCATTGCCAATCATACCAACTCAATTTGTTTTCACAATAAATCGGGATACTCATGTATCTTTGACTAACCTTCGTAACGGCTGAAAGGGAATATTTACTTAATGGTGTTTTTTTTTTATACTTTAGGAAATTATAATGACTTATATTTTTCTCAAAAATGGAGTAAGACCCATTGGTGGTCTTGGTCTGTTTTCTGCTCTTTGGTCGGGTTGTTGTGTCTTTCACACATTTCCCATTTCCATTCTTTTTTATCGCATCCGGTAATTAACCATCAGAATAGATTATGCCGATGAGGTAGTCACTTAACTGGATCTAATACTTTCACAAAGCCTATGCTTGTATAAAATTTTAGTTGAGTGACAATTTGTAAAATCAGCTAGAGTTAGCTCTCTTTCCATACTATGAAGCTTGTTTCTAAAGAAATTTTAAATGAAGATTAACGAATAACATTTGTGTACTGTCGTATAAGAATATCATATTAGGGCTACTATTAAGTAATTTTAAGTGAAATATTGCAATTTGCATGTGTTTTAAAAATCTTGGATATAATCTATTTTCCTTTGAGAGTTAAAATCTGTTATAAATGCGAATGTGTATAGACAATAGTGCAAATATATTATATTACATAGAAATGTTAGATTCGCGTTCAATGTGCTAAAAGTGTACATGGAATATTTACTTTATGGCTTTTTTTTATACTTTAGAAAATTGAAATTTTCTCAAAAGGAAGTAAGACCCATTGGTGGTCATGGGCTGTATTCTGTTCTTTTTCCGACGTAGTCGGTATAGTTTCGGTTTGTGCCCTTTGAACTTAAGGACGCTTAACTATGGCAACAGAATACGCATGCTCGAAAATCCTTTCTGTGATTGGACAAATTACTGTCATGGTGGGTGATTTGGTTGTGTTTGAAAAAACGTCTCGTTAATTATATCGTGATGGAAAGCAAGTGAAAAACTATAAATATTTGACTAGATCTTACAAAGATTTATATTTTTATTAAAATAATTGTTTCTCCAATAGCTCTTTGCATCCGTGACAGCTGTTTATTCGGGACAATCATATAATTTTTAATGTAAACTTTGTTGTACGAACGTACATGACTTTTAGAACGCACCTACGCATGTGAGATTTCCGCGGGGTTTTTGGTGAATGTAAACAGAAAGATACGAGGACCGAGAATACTGAACACAAGCAGAGAAAACGTTATTTAAATGGTATCTTTGTGCTTCTGGAGGTTATCGAAATGATAGTTTTGAACATATACTCAAATTTAAATACGTCGGATATCTTTTTTAAAGATAGTTCTTGTTGTAATTATCATTGCATTTGGTAGTTTACCTTATGCCGATGAAGTAGTCCGATGGTTATGCGGGCTGTCTAATACGTAGTCAAGACCGGTTGGAATTGAGATATTACAGCTGATTCTTCAGCTCAGTGTATAATTCTATGGCGGACACTGCATTGCATGTTTATATGAAAACAGTATATATGTGTGATTGATCTAAAATATATTCTATAGGTGCCAATGGGCGTTAACCATTTGTTTACAAAAACCAAATTATAATGGAGACGTATGTGCAGGTTACTCGTCACAACCAAATGACCGTACAGGACCCTCATAGGTAGTAAGGTTATTTAACCCTCTTTTAGCAGAGATTTTCTCCTCCTGAGTTAACTTATTCACAGTTGCAATGATTAATTTCTTTTCCTTTTATCTTTAAAAGGACAGATTATTCTGTTTTACTATTCAAATATATTGAATAGAGAACTTCGATATAATTTGAATGTAGTAGTACGATTATTTTCATAATTTATCAATAAAATTGACATTAAATGGGGAATGTGTCAAAGAGACAACAACCCAACCAAAGAGCAGAAAACAGCTCAAGGCCACCAATGGGTCCTCAAACATTGATATGTAAGTAGCCCTACACACGTGCTTCTATTTTCCTGTTGAAAGAGCGATTCTGGAATCTCGTCAGTGAATGATTGTCAGATTGTTCTATTTTAATTTTTTTTTTTGTTGAAAAGAGAGGGACAGCATATATTATGAGTGCAGGTTTCAGAGATTCTGACCTTGTCATACGATTAAGAAATTGTTCTATATAAAAAAAAAAGTGTGGAATGATTGCCAATGACACAACTCTCCACAAGAGACCAAATAACACTGAAATTACCAACTATTGGTCACCGTAAGACCTGTGTTGTTTTACCATCAAACGACGTTAATCTTGTTCATTATGTCGTCTCTTTTGCGTAGGCAAAATCCGAAAACGGGTAGTCCTTTTATAGATAATCAGACGGTGCTATGGAATAGTATTTATATACCTACACTTCCTTTGAGACCATATAATAAATATTTCTGTTTATATATCAAACGAACATTACGTTTACTAGTTGCCTCGTGGGAGAATTACCATTGGTTAAATTCATGTAATTTCTTTAAAAACTAAGTGCTTTAAATGATGGCAAAAAGTAAATAAACCCCTTGTTTACGATTATTTTTCTCAATGACAATCGAAATGGAAAATTAAAAGCAATGGTCGCTCTTCTGTTACCGAGCAGACGGTCCGATATGATTTAGCAGACGACAGTGGTCTCGTGAGAGGTGGCGCTAATAGTTTTACATGAAATGGAACAATAGCGAAACATTAGATACAATTGACCAAAGTTTTAGCATCAATTTCAAATAGGCCGTCAGTCTATTGGGATTTAGAGTGTTGATATTTCAAAATGGCTACATAAAATTGTAATTGAATTTATGTCTACGATAATACGGGAATGGGTAATTGATTAAAATACAATACATTTGTATCTTCAGATGACACAAAAATAATGTTCTTTGGACATACAATCACGGTCTTTGTGGAATTGGAGTTAAAAGCACAATTATATTCGTGGATCGGTACGACAGAAATGAACAGCAGCCACTTGATGCATCATTTTGTTATTTTTCAAATTAAAAGAACATAATTTCATATGTATATTTATGGGAAAAACAACTTGTTTATTACACTGATCTTATATTTTTGTAGTGCAATTATGTTTTTGTTTTCTATAAAACATATGATAAGGCCAAACAAAAAGGTATGTGTGTTTACTGTCACATGGTGAAAAAAAACAAGGTAGGGATTTTTATTTTTTTTTACATTTAGTCTATGGGAGCAACATTGTGACTTTAACAGTGCTTCATCAAAAATGGTAAAAAAAACTTTAGGGTAGGTAGGAGTAGTGAACACATATACTTATTTGGCCTAAGAAGGAATTAAATAAAGATGTGATGTGCGTTGATACTTTAGTATTGTTCCATTCGTTATCAGACTTTGAATGAAAATGGCCTTCAGCCAATCGGGGAAAAAAATTAAAGAAAAAAAGTTAAATCACGTTTAGTCAGTTGCCAAAATGCAAAATCAAAAATGTTAAGTCATCTTTTTATTTTCTATCGTCATGGCTATTGTGGTGTGGTTTCGTTGTAACATTTGAAAGTGTTCGATTTTATTGAAATTTTAGCAACCACAAAATGACCTTCAGGGTACTTTTTAATTTGTCCAAAGCAGACTACAATCTGTGAAATTAACACGTGATTAACACGTACCAATATCAACACGTCTTTTAAAATAAATGGCGCTAAATTTTGTCTACGGGAGCACCCCATTCGGAAAGTTGTCTCGTTGTGGTTTCTGTCAGATATTTGTGAAAATCTTGTTAATTCAATATCAAAGTCAATTTTATGTAACAACTATCTTCGACTGGACATTATAAATGAGATAGACTATATCAATTGTAAAATATCCTATACCGCCTACCGTTTCTAGACAATTTTTCAAAATGTTTATGATCTGACAGCTTAATACAAAAAATCATGTTGACGTGGTTATATTTTTTTTAAGTTATATTATTTGCATTTGATCTGTTTCTTTGTATTGAACTCTAATGCAGAATGCTAACAAATTCTTCGTAAACATTTTATTCTGTATGTCTTCTAAGAAAAAACGAAAACAACAAAGTGATTAAAACCTCAGCGAAATTCTTTATGCATAATTTCCTTTATGGCCAATGTCAGATGTTGAATAGACATGAGAAGGGCGAAAATGTCACGAATAAACTTATATAACGGTTAAAATGTATTAGGAATAATCAAATTTCAAATAGCTTTCAAAGCGATGTTCATGGAATACGAAAAACTCGGTTAAAGTTATCAACAGCAATCATCGGTGAAATTTCAATTAAAATCTTAAAATTATTATAACGTAACCGATTATTCTAAAAATTCTCCAAAATGTTAGCTACTTTTTAGCAGTTAGAATTTTATTCCTTCTATTTTGTCGCTATCTATAATTGTATTTGCCGCTTTGAGAAAATACAATGTTCGGTTACACTGAATTTTAGGGTTTCTATATAATATACAGTTGTATTTAGTGTTTTTGTTTCCAATCTCTTCTGGTGAATATAAGTAAAGTTTCTTTTATGTGGTTATCCTGTCCCAGGACATGTATATCCGACTGCGTTTGTCGGGAATACATTTTTTTTTTTGAAATATCATACTACTGGTATTATTCTCATCGCGAATTTATCTGGTATCTTTAATGATTTTTTTATACGATATTGGTTTAAAAATAAATGCAAACATGTATTTTTCGTTGTATTTTTTCATTTTGTTTTGTTTTTGGTTTTTTTGGGGTTTTTTTTACATATATAACAATATGAACTATATACTTTCTTAAGATTTTTTAAACAACAATATCGTTTCTTTCTGATTTCAGAGATATAGATTAACAGCCAATCCAAAAACAGTCACAGTTTTCTTTATCTACAACCAAAACAAGCCTTGATTTATATATAGAAGAATATGAAGGTGCTCAGCACTTATGATTCAAACACCTCGTTATCGATGGTTGCTGTCAATTTTGTCCCGTTTACTCGGTAAAATCACGTCCACGTGGTCAAATCGCGTGAACATCTCAAAACGCTGCGGAAGTGTGAAAAATATTGGTTTAAACAGTTCTGCTAACGGCAATAAGAATACCAAATGGTTCAAGAAAATCTTATCTGTATTAATTTTCACTCATTTTTATAATACCCATAGACATGTTGCATAACACTTCAAATTTAATCAGCGAGGATATCATGAAGAGGCAAAACATGGGATTCGTCTCCCAAAACACAACACAATTATGAAATTTAAAAAGAGAAATAATGTAAAAATTATATTTTTAATAAAAAAAAAAAAGTAGCTTAGAAAAAGGTTGGTGGATTGAAATTATTTCCAACTAAAGCATATTCAATTTTAAAAGGTTTCCAAATTTTAGTAAATATATACAGTTTTACAACTTTCGCGACGTTTTGGGCTCTGGTAACATCACACCATATGAAAATGTAACTAACTTATTCATCCGAAAAGAAAAAATTAAAAGGCGCACTGCAATTGCTTTGGTAGATACGCTGAATAACATTGTTTTTAATTGTATCCCCCCCCCCACCACCACCACCCCAAAAAAAAGACACAAGAATTCAGATAGGACATTGAAATGAAATTGAGAACAGAAACTGGGAATGTGTCGAACAGCCAACAACCCGACCAAAGACCAAAAAACAAACGGAGTAAATAATCACGTTGTAGACGAAAGATTGTAAGTTACTATATTATAGCAGTTACTCGTATCCCTGCAAATACGTGTTTCGTGATTTTTTTATATACTAGTACGTAGATGCTTGCTTTGAATACAAGAAATCTATTGAACTATGAGTTTCTATTTAGGCAGCAACCATTTGATTTTCTGGGGGGGGGGGGGGGGGGTGGGGGCTATGGTTTTTTTTGGAAAAAAAAGTTTGTTTCCAGTTTTTGGAGAAAAAAATAATTTGTTTTTGATTCTGAGAAAAAAAAATTGTTTGTTTCACCCTCAGCTGCCACTATATGTAATGCTAAAATTGAAAGAAAAAAATTGTTTTCGACTTGTCCAGAAAAAAAAACCATAGCCCCCCCCCCCCCCCAGAAAATCAAATGGTTGCTGCCTTAGTATCTTCGAGAGTTTTTAACGGATTGGGTTGGTATTGATTATCTGTGCCACATATCACACAGATACGTTCCAATGTCGTCGTCCCCACAATCCAGTCCTTTTTTCATCAATTATAGGATCACAGTATGCGATTTATCCTCGAATGTTCTCACCGGGAGCATCATGACGGATGCCACTATTGGAACAGGGTCTGTCCATCCTTCCAGAGCGCATGATATGGGCTTTGTGTTCTCAGTCTTGTTTTTCTATTTAGAAGTATGTGCACTGTTTAATGTCTGCTTAACTTCTACCATGTTGAAAATAACACCCATATACACAGGTACACAGACAGACAGACAAACACACATAGTATATGCTGAAATAATGTACATTAATCATGCATATCGCGTGTGTGTGCATGATGAAAATGCTGAGCATAACATGATCATAGTTCTCTCTCAGGTTCAGTTAGGAACGTTGAGGGTTAGAAAATAATGTTTTAGCATAATTCAAAATATATATATCATTACGGACGATACTCCGACTTTTATTGAACCCTGGCTCTAACATGAATATAACTACTATCTTTATATAAATTTTTCACAGTATGAAGATGTGGTTGAAACGAAAAGATATCCATGACACAACAAAGGTACATGCACAGCAAAAAAAAACTAAACAAAAACACTATTATTGCTATTCTTCATATCAAAGTCACAGTGAGGCCTTCAATGTAGTTCACATAGAATGTTTGTACATTTTTACGGCATTGTGTAAAAATATAATATTACCGTTGAAAATAAAATGAGTAGATCAACTTAAAACCAAAACAAATGCCATTATTTAAAACAGCTCAACATTGATTTCTTCTTCTTATACCGGATACGGAAGTAGACTACTAGATAGGAGTTTAAAACATTTCCAGAGATTCATCTTTGATATACAACTATGTCTTTATCTTTTTTTTTCTTTACTTTTATTAATGAATGATTATCCTGTCAGTAGTTTTAGTTGTTAAATTGTCATCGTCACAAACCTTTTGAAATTCATTTAAAATAGACAAATTGAACTTTGCACCCGACTCTGAGTGAAAATATTATTTCAACATATGAACTAGTAATGGGAAGTTTTGAAAATTACAAGTGTAATCATTTTTATGCTAAAAATAGTCCTATGATATAAGAACGTGGTTCACCATTGATAGTAAAAACAAATATCCGTTAAAACAAAACAAAAAGTTTGAATGCAAACAATATATGAACCTATGAAATGGTACAGCATTGATAGTAAAAAAAATATATCCGATAAAAATTGTTGAATTCAAACTATATGTGAACCTACGAAGTCTTATATTATGGCACTAGCTTTATTACAGCAGTAGGAGTATACAAGTCCTATAAGACGGTTGAAACAAAACAATCGAAACTAAAGAAGTATATAAGATTAACAAAAGCAAAAAGCATGCCTTACAAGTCATTCATAAAAATTAACAAGAATACCAGCAAAAAAATCTCGTAACGAATGCATTTCTATAACTACTTCCCTAAATGATCCCCTATTTTAAAACACCCCGGATAAAAGAAAAACGGCAAGTGTGAAAATTAGAAAGCAGTTCCCTGCGGCAGAACGTTTAACTTTTGATTAAACATATCATATCTGAAATCTATAAAAGAAAATAATTAAATTTCAGTTGAAATTAGCACCTTCCGTTATAATTAACATCCAAATATGACTGATAGGAATACGCCCTAATGTACATTTCTTAATGTAGAAATGGATATTTTGTTTTGGAATTAAGTTTCAATGATTTCTTAAGCATTTTATGTCATTGTAAATAGAATCCTATACGATATTATCGATGAGAATAATTTTTCAAGACGTTATAATTGACAAAACACTTTTTGAATTATTTTTGTAATATTAATCATTTTGATGTTTGATTATCTTGTTCTATTGTTTTCGTAATGTGAATAAAAGATTTATATCAAATAAATGTTTGATGCCTAGAAAATATAACGCCACATGAAACTTTTAAATTTTGTTTTAAGAGGGTTTCCTTCGACAATCGCAAGAAAATCAAGATTTTGATTACATTATAATTGTCATCGAGCCAATAGTAAGAAAAAAATTTAAATCAAAAAGGATACTTTCCGTATTCAAACATTTCGAAAATAAAAATTACACAAAAAAAAATCCAAATTAACCTTGCTTTACCAAATCAAAAAATTATAAAATATTTTATGATTTTTTTTTTTTAGCTTTATGAAGGTTAAATATCAATGTAGACTTAAAATTAGTAGTCCTTGCGTTTGTTCAATAAATCAGATCACATTTTTTATACAACATTTTAACGTTCTCCAAGTTGTATGTCTTATGCTTAAAATTTTGAAGTTTTTATGAATAGCAACACCCCATCTGACCTAATAAATTGTACATATTCATACAAAAGTTATTGAATGCCTAGAATCTACTTGTTAACCACTTTATGTCTCTACTTTATATTTGGATTTATAATTTCATTTACTAGTATATTACTCTATACCATTGTACTTTGGTTTACGGGAATAAAGAATTATATACTAGTATACTATTCCAAACATATGTCGCCATGACCATGTCAGATTTGGTATAATAACAAATACCAAATTGTATGTGATTTGTCAGTATCTTACTTTCTGCTATCGTCTGTGACATATGTCCAACCCGCATGCTTTCAGGAAATACTCTAAACGAAATTTACAATCTTTGTTCAAACATCTAATAGTTTCAAATTTCAGCTTCATCTGTATTTTAGAAATTGGATTGTAAGAGAGAGTGAAATTTTATGTATCCCGTGGTACTACTTTGCAGATTTTTATTTTAAACTACCCATAATTTAACAGATGGATATAAATTGGTCTTTACTAAGTCTTGATATCATTGCTTTAGCCTGCTTGTTGAACCGCATTGGGCGAGACAAAATACTTGTTTTAATACTTTTGTCTCGTAACCTAAATGTGCATAAAGTTGAATAATGCGCCAGTAAGACAAAAAAAAACTTGTCATTAAGGATGTAGTAATATTCAAGCATTGGTGATAATAATTATTCAGGGAAGGGGTACAAATTTTCCAAATAAGTGTTATAAACACTAAAATTGCTATCCCATGGTTTGCATTAAATAAATAATTATACACATAGAGTAAAAGTTCTGAAAACAAATAATGATAAGAAATAAAACCAAGACTGGTTGTTATTCTAAAGAATCCGAACTGACATACAAAATGTACTTTATTTGGTCCTACAAAAACAATTCAAATGATACCACTTCTACATTTATGTCTATAGTATTCCTCTTCCGTCTTGGAGTTTACTTTTAATATTCAGTGACATACATTTGTGTGAACCAATCTTGATGAAGTTGTGGCTTATAAGCAAAATACTATTTACATCCGACTTGCAAATGTCCAAAATGTCAGCAGTTTTATTGATGTATTATTGATTCTGTTAAGTAAAATCTGCAATTGAATTCCGTTTTTATCTTAAATGTTTGCTGATTTAAAGTTTCAGATTTTTTATCAACATTTTTGTTATCATTACACGTTTAATCGTTTGGAACTTCCGTTAAGCACGCGACATGGTGACATTTGGCACGCGCTGTTGAAACTGATAGCTACTCCGCCTCCTGTTTGAAGACTGAATAAAAGAAGGATAATTATTTGAGACTAAATAATCCCAGAACAGTTATTTATTATTTAAGAATGATAAGATGACTATATAATTGTAGTTTAATGAATAATTTTACTGTTAGAAGTCAATTTAAAATTGACATGGACATGAAAAATTATTAATGAAAGTGAGTCAGTTAAAAATATATCTGTAACAGTCCGTCCGTTATCACAATATGTCAAGAAATTTATAATTTCAGTGGGAAATATTCAAATATATATTCTGCTTCGTTTGCTGAATAAAAGCAGTGTATTTATTCATAAAATTGATAATGTATACTGGATATAAGTATATTATACATGTATATCAACAGTAAAACAAATGTGTGATTTTTAACTCATGCAAAATAGATGCTCTAATTGTTTATTAATCATTTGAATATTTACCTCATTCACATAAGTTTCTATAAATATTGTCCTTGGTTGATCTTAAAATTGTTATAAGTGTCTAGTGAAAATTTTACGTTGCCTACATATGCAAAATTTATATAAAGTCATCTGCAGCAGACAACTTTTGTATCCTGGGGAGAAATTACTTGAGTTTTGGTTTATTCCAGTAGCCAATATTACAGTCGTGTTCAGAGCTAGAAGTTAAAAAAGTTATTATCAAAACTAAAGATTCCAATTTTATGGTGTGATTAATGTAAATATAAAGTATTAAAAAATACACGTTATGAAAATAAGAATCTGTGGTATGATTGCCAATGAGACAACACTTCATCCGAGACAAAATGAGGTAGAAGATCACCGTAGGCCTACAACAATGAGCAAAACTCATACCATATTTTAAATGGTTTTGTACTTCCGAAACTGCAGATATATTAGATTTTTAGAGATTATTTACACAAGTTGGGGAATGGGATAACGCAGAACGATTCTGTGAAACCGTCCTTAGCTTATATCTTCAAATATTTTGGAACAAAATATCGCTTTTGGACTTTTTCCTAAGATTCTTTAAGGGCTTCGACATGATTATCAACATGTCCTGCACGTGCGCCTTCAACATACTAGTCGAAACGGTCTTAGAATAGAGTACCATCCGTACATCCCAGAAATTACAGGCCATGCAGGCTGTTCTTTATCTGCGGCTCTTTTACAATAACTCTTAAGATACATTCAGGGACAAGAAACAAATCAAGTTCTTGATATGATTGCCAATGAGATAACAATCTACCTGATACCAAAGGACCAGAAGAGGTAAACAACTAAAAGGCACTAGTATACGGTCAAAACATACCTTATATGGTACACGCTATAAAAGACTTCTTAGTTTGATTTAAAACAGAATGATTAAACAGTATGGGTTTCGCTCACTGTTGATTGCTGTACGGTGATCTACATATTTGTTTGCTATTACTAGTATGTCATTTGGTCTCAGGTACCGTGGAGAGTTGTCCAAATTGCAATCGTATTATATATATCTTCTTATTTTTATATGACCATATTCCCGTGAAATGATAATATAAAGATAAGGAGATTCGATATGATTGCAATTGAGATAACTATACCTACCGAAGTTCAAAAGAAGTGGATGTTAACAAATATAAGCAACCGTAAGACTTTTGACTTAATATATGCTGGAACATTATTTAACCCATTACAGAATTACAGCATCATAAAAAATACTGTATGAATATTTTTTATATGAATATAATGAACTGTCAAATGTTTTATTGCAAATATGTAAATTTTGTTATAAACCAATTAGTTTCTTGCATGTAAGATCAAAATATATCAAGTACTTTCGTGCCTTTGTTAATCAAATCTTTCAATAATCCGTTATTTTCCAGTTCCAATAAAATTTCTGTCCGATCATATACGTTTATATATCTGTATATTTTACAAAATCTGTCAAATTTGGTTAAATCTATATTAACGCGTTCCCATCACGCCAGAACGTGTCCCTTAACACTATCGTTCGTGTCGACGTCTATACGTCGTGTTCAGTTTTTCAATCGAAGGCG
Organism: Mytilus galloprovincialis; assembly: GCF_965363235.1. NCBI lineage: Eukaryota > Metazoa > Mollusca > Bivalvia > Mytilida > Mytilidae > Mytilus > Mytilus galloprovincialis. Next base: position 96,610,241 of record NC_134842.1, read on the forward strand.
CGATGACGTTCCCACCTATCTTTATATTAAAACGGCAAAAGTAATAAAGAAATATTACTTCTGGTGAAGAAAGATGAAAAGCCTTGTCAATTTTTCACGTTAGCTGAAAACGACGAGAGATGTAGCGAACAAAATGATCCAAATTGTTAATGTTCTCGCAAGAAATTAAATTTACTTTGCCAAGTTTGGTGTAACTTCAAATCTATTTCTCTCGATGTCGAGGTCAAATGATGACATTTTCTACACGTACATTTCAATGTCCGTATATCTATAACCATTACCTAGACTATTTTATGGTGATTGTTTTATTGATATATTTTCGCTATCTTTTCTTACGGAAAATATACAAATAAGTTGCATTAAACTAATATATACAAATATAAATAAGGAGATTTGGTGTGATTGCCAATGAGACAACTACATGTACCCATCAGACTGCAAATGAAGCGGATGTAAGCAATTATAGGCCCCGTGTGGCCTTCAACAGTGAGAAATATACATAAGAATTGTTTTCAATATATTTATACATATTTTCAGGATTTAAGTGTTCCTGATGAAAATCACCCGATCCAAAATAGCACTGATGATGCGTTGAAGTTATATAAAATTGTATTTGCATATACATTGAAATACTTGCCACTGGACGTTAAACAATCAACAATTAATCTATCATTTACAATGTACTTTAGGTTATGGGGTACTGGAAATATATTTAACTTAAGAAAGATACTGATGATATTTATAGATATTGATAAAGGTTTGTAAATATACCTAGTAGCGAAACAATGGGATTTAGAAGGAAAATCAAAACATGAAGATCTTGTGGTGACTACAGTGAATTCAACAGGCCGCGTGTGTGTATTGTCTGTAATATGTCCGGAAATAGTCCAATAATGCCACTATAACACCTTATGTCATTTCAATGTGGAAATGTGTTATACAATCATATAAAGTGACGTGTGTTTTTATGTGAATGTTATCAAGGGTCCGAAATTTGAACAATAATTAGCATTCTCCTTATTAATGCAAAAAAAAAATTAGAACGTTGGGAATAGTATAGAGGATAAGTTTAAAATCTGCATGCTTCCTATTTCAAAAACAGTAGTACCCTATCTAAGAGGTTCCGGTAATTAACAATGTATGAAAATACCATTTTTGGCCAGTAAAATTGAAAGGTTTTATAAATATATCAAATAACATGTTCATTAGACACAACTATGTCGTACATACGCATTCATATTTTAACTTTGTGTGATTTGTTTGTACAATGCAAGAGCTTCAACCTTCAATTATGTCAATAAAATAAAGATTAAAGTCAACGCCTTATCAAAACTTATTTTTCGCTAGAACATTGAAAAGGAGGTGACATATATGATGATGCTAATGTGTGTTACGTATCTTTTTTGTCGATGAGGATCAGCTGGGGCCGTGTCAATGAAAGTATCCTAGGACATGTCCTAAGATAGGTCTTAGGACATTATTTAGGATGGTCTTAGGACGTGTCTGAGACATGTCTTAGGATGTAAAACAAAGCTGTCTTAGGACAGTCCTAACTACGATGGTCCTAGGACCATCCTAACACATTTATTTAATTGAAAATATATGTAGAGATTTGTATGACATAGACTGAATTGTATTTTAGAACCTATATGTAAAGAGAGGGAGGATGACTCTTATATAGAAAACAATTAACGCAAAATAAAAGTTAAAGTTTTTATGGAATACTAATAAATACGTTATTAAATATGATAAAAGATATAAATGAATTTGATACGAAAACAAAAGTAAATGGTCACAAAACTTTGTGATATTCGTGCTGCAATTTTAGTACATAAGCTAGTTTAGTCCTTAGGTCCACTCGATTTCATTACATGTATCGTATCAGGATTAGGTAAAAGAGAAGTAAACTTTTTCCCATATTAGAATTATTTAAAATATGTTGCTTATGCTGATAGTATTGTTTAGGCTTCAAAAAAGGCAGCACGAAATAATTTAATATAATACAATTAAATCTTTAACAAACATTAAACAATATTTTTTTATTAATTTCATCTAATAGTTTAATATTGTATTAGTATTTTTAGCATTGAGTTTATGCCATATTTGTTGTTTTTATTACGTTTTATAGGACGATGTAACCTTTAGGACTATCCTAAGACACCTAATTGTATATCCTAACTTTAGGACCAAATTTAGGACATATCTTATTTTAGGAGACTTTCGTTAACCCGACTTAGGACTAAGACGTGTCCTAAGACTCTCCTAAGACATGTCTTAGTCCTAGGACAGCTTCGTTGACACGGCCCCATGTTTAATATGATCAAATAGACAATACGGGATGAAATAGGTGAATTTACACAGGTTTATGACATAAAAATTGATGTTTCTGCTTTAAAATCTGCCATTATGTTATCATATTAATTCGTCAATAAAATAAGCATAACTTCAACAGGTTTAAAATGTTCTTATTTTTTATTTACTAGTTTTCAATCTGTCTAAAACAACGGACGTTTTAGTTTCAAGGTTTCTTGCTTATACTAGTACGAAACTTCAAAGTCGAGTTTTTTTTAACTTTCCCTGTTTATTAAATCATTTCCGTATTATACCTGTTGTCAAATTTTACATTGTTTTCATGTTCTTTAACTCTCTTCCGTAACTTCTGTGAATTTTGTTTCAGGTTATATAACTTCGAACATTGAAAAAAGTTAAAGGTAATTTGTTTTTTTTTTAATTTCTTCAATTTAAAAAAAAAACAATTTCCTCTCAACTAAGTTTTATAGTTATGATCCGAGGTTTAAATACCCCTTCTCCTCAGAATGGGATCACTTGTGCATGCTCTAAAGCCATAAGTTGCTACATCTAAATAAAAGCCTTCTTCATCAATAAAGCAAACATTTTACCAATTATGGTATCATTTTTCTCTGCATGTGGTAGTTAATATGATGATAACGGTATATTACTCGCTTAATAGAACACTACATTGATGCTGCGGTCGGGATAGGTATTCAATAATTCAGCTCGACCATATGCTCACAACAGCACGCGGTGGCTTGTATGTCCAGATGAGTTGTGCTGATACGGCTTCTTGTCATGAAGTATAGGTTACAGTGTTTCAAATACTGATACGTTGTGTCTAGAATAAAAAAGATTTTTTTCTGATATAACTTAATTTAAAATGCATCCTCTTACAAAACAATCAAGTCTTTAACAATATTTTGCAACAAATTATGTTCTTGTTTATTATTGGAGATTTATTAATATGTATTCGAGCATTTCTTGTGTTGATTTGTCGATTTTATGGACTTCACTTACTTAGATTTAATTTGGAGGTCAATATTTTCAACCCGTGTTTACTTATTATAATTAACTTTTCTCCGTCCCTTTTTCGAAAAAAAAATAATTCTGAAGACATCCATCTCGAATGTTTCTTGTACTTATCTTTGATATGGCATGCTATATCTAAAATTGTTTTCAATTTAGATTGTCACAATTATCAGATAAACTTTTTAATGGTCTCATTTTTAAATCAAAATAGTACAATAAGTTCGTCAAATCTTTTGTTAGACCTTACTTTCTCAATTCAGAAATGTATAGTGAGTACTATACTCGCCATTGCTGTGGTTTTACTGTAACCTAGCAAACCAAACACAATGAGATACAACAGCAAAATTATCAGAGAGACTACAGTATATCCCATTCAGTGTGAAAATATGGATATATGGTACGAGTACTTATAATACCAAAGAGGTCAAAGGACTGAAGTTTGGCTTTTATGGGTCAACGTACGGCTTCAGCAATGAGTAAAGCACATATTACTGCAATGTTCGTTATTCTCGTAGTTTTTGTCGTGGAAGTGTTATCTTCTTAGTTGACAATTGCAAGGCTTTTTATATTTTAATTAACCTTGCTGAGTCTTAATTTTCTTCTTCTTTTTTTTTTCTTCTTTTTTTTTTTTGGATAGAAAATTAGTTACCTATACGGTCCACTTTAACATTTATAAGTTTTGTAGTCTAGTTGTTCACTTGATATAAATGATCGACCTTTCATTTAAGATATCTTGGGGAACGACTTCCAATAACAATATTCAGAATTCTGTTCTAAAATTGATTTATTATAGAGTCTTTGACACATTGTAATTGACTCCGCTACAAAGAACCCTAAACATTCCCGTTAGGCTTTAATTACAAGAAATTAATTTCTAATTGATATGGGATGAAACCGCCATCTTTTCAAAGAGTTTATAGGACTCGGATACAAGGTCATGGTAGGAAACAATCTTGAAAGTCGGTGCCATCTGTTTGCAGAAGATGGAGACTACCTAAATATGAATGAAATATTTGTCACTGGACGTTAATCAAACGCAAGTCGTTTAATGTTTAAATGAATAACATTAAAATACCAAAATTTTACTTTCAGAAAAGCAATGAGACAATACGAATAAAATATTTGTCACTGGACGTTAGGCAAACAAAAGTTGAATAGTGCCGCTTAAGAAATTAATAAAAGTAAAATGCCTAAACTATAGGTATAGAAAGGAATACGATTTTAGGAATAAAATATTTGTGTTCGGACTTTAAGCATACAACAAGCAAATATGTTCTATGTTTAAAAAGAAAATACAAAAAAATGTACATACAGGAAGGGAACAAGATGATATTATTAATGAAATATTTGTCACTGGACGTTAAGTAAACAACAATCAATTGATACGTTTAATGTATATAATTAAAATATAAAAATTATACACACTGGAATGGAATAGGTTAATATTAATGAAATAAATGTCACTGCTCGTTATGCAAACGGCAAAATAAATCAAGTTTAAATGCATAAAATGTGAAGATTAAAATCATACCTGCAAAATGGTAATACGGTATAAAAGAAAATGAATTATAGAAATAATAGAGTTATAATTTGTTTTATACGAACAGAAAAAAAGAGATCTAGATAAAAAAAATATCATTTCATCGAAATTGCAATGAACATGTATTCATTTCATGTTTATTTTCGTTTTTTTCACTCGCTTATGAATGAAATTTATTATTTTTTTTTGTTTTCTAAAATCTTTACATATTAATTATTATTATATTATTTTTTAATTATGTAAGTTTTATTTCTTTTATTTAATTTTGATTTTCCTTTTCACCTCTTAAATTTGTCTTACTGTTTGACCAAAAGAAAATGATTTAAAGATATGTTTTTATAGCACTTTCAGTTCCTCTTTACTAAAATAGTAAGACAAACTCTGGCAGACAGATGTGTGGCTTCTTTACTGTATTAAAATTTCATAACAAAAAAACAATCTACTCAAATTTAAAAAATAAAAGCGAGCAATTTTACACATATGATAATTGTTTTAAGTACTATTTCCTCTGACTTTGATTTTGTTGTTTTAATCCAATTAATAATGTATAAGAATATAATAAGCAAGACTGGCCATGTTTTTACAAAAATCGTAATTAGGTCAAATGCAGCGAGACGATCGAGAACGAGACTAACGAGTATTAGTCCGTCTACCTCGGCCTCGTGTCCTCTATCTCGGATTAACGTAAGGCCGTTAACGAGTTGTACTTTCTTTAATTAAAACATTAAAGGTAACCGCGGTTGAATATGTTAAAATTTACTAAATGGGATATAAAAGAGTAAATTGATGATATTATATTTCGGAGAATTACTAAATAAATTAAGAAGTATAATTCTCAACCCAGACGTCTAAAAGATCATCCCTCTAGACATTCCTATTAGCATCAGAAATCAGTTAATAATCTTAATGCAAATGATATAGAAATACACTTTATTTATATACAAACTAATTTTTATATTTTGAAACTAATATAACGTAAAATTTAGCATACACAAAATTATTTGTGTAAAAGTTCCTCCTTGAAGTTATATTTTATTTTTTGAAAATAATCTCGCTCTGACTCTTTGTTTTCAAGTAATGAATCTGTTTCTGGCTCTCTCTCTCTCCATCCGTCTATCTGTTTAACAATAATGGATAAAATTCTCTCTCCGTCTCTCTGTGCCCAAATAATGATTTTTTTCTCTGTCTCTTTGTCTCTCTGTTAAAAAAATGAATACAATTCTCTCTCTCCAATGATCGAGAAAACAGCATGCAAAGTGCAACAACTTTCGTGAGTCGAATCATACCGAGTCATTACGTATGCAAGTACAGCACAGAACATCTTATTATCTTGATACAAATCATCACTGATTTCTTTACAAATTAACAACGAACTATTGATATCACTATCTCCCTTTTTCATCAAATTTCGATTTTTAGATATCAAAGTGTTGACAGATCTGTATGATAATTAATTAGTAAAAGGCAAACTTGTTAATTCTGGGGTTATATCAATGATAAACTGGTACCCGAGGTGGTGATGACGACAGAACATGTTTTGCCATCAGGCTAGGAATTGTATGTATTGGATTAAAAACAAAAAGGAAACACAGGGATGGAGTAAGGGAGGGGACATATACGCCCTTGTCAATTGACGGCATCGACAAACTAAATAAAGAGCAATTTTTGCAAGTTGGGTTTAAATATTAGTCATTTTTTAAAGACATATGATTTGTTATGAAACATAATGTTCTCAACAGTTTATACCTCTATAATATTTATAACGTTTCTAAAATTTGTTTGCGTAACTGCATGTATTCAGGCCTGTAGCCTGCAATACGGGGTCACATGAAGCAGAGGTTCCAATATGATCCTTTGCTATAATTTATGAAGCAGCACTCAGCGTGTCTAGTGTGTCTCCGAATAGAATGAAGTTGTCGCTTTGCATAAATATATAAGGAACATTGTCATTTCTGACCTTTTTCGTGTTATTGGGTTGTCTTTTTAATTTGCCATATATCCAAACATTTATATTGTTCATATGATATTATATGATACAAATTAACTTGAGCAAACATTTCGAATGTTTTGCCTCTTAGGTCGAAAATAGTGTTTTAGGGCTGTGATTTTCTCTTGGTCCTAATTTATAAAACAGACCGCGTATCAAGCGGAGAGATACAGAGTCCAAGACAAATAGATTAAACGTTTTAGTCCCCGAATAATGTCATATACGCAGGTGTTTGCAATCTTACAAAAAATCCCTATTTTCTGCGTCAAAAGAGAACTGAAATTTTCACATGACGGCCAGAACACTCCTGTATACCTTAAACGGCATTTCAATCAAGGACAATTGACCACCCTTGTTATTTCCGGGTCGTAATGAAATTATCCTTAAACGGACTTAGTTCAGTTTTCAACCTCCTTTCTAAGTGATCAAAGCTTAAATTTAACTAAAGATTTACTCGTAAAATTAACGTTAAAATTGACATTTAAAGCCATAGTGGTCGGATTTTAAAGCAGGTATCCAGATGTAATAAGCATTAAGACAACTTGACTCCATTGAAATAAAGTTCCCATCTTTAAAGGGAAATAAAAAGACTGATTGGTTTTTAATTGCTCATTTTCGGTCAAGAAATTGCTTTAAATTTTATGGTAAGTAATCTGTTTAGGTTTGTTTACTTGGAAACTTTTAAACAAGAGAAGTCATCATATCAGCATTTGTATCTATTCAGACAGTGGATGCATATATACGTAATCTATATATTTGCCAACAAAATAATTTGAAATAAAAGATTGCCCCTAAGAATTGTTAATGGATAAGTTGGCAGTATAAATCAATTGAAAAAATGGCCTAAAAGTAAAGAATGCAAAAATGAAGGTCCTCTTTCCACCAATACTCTCAGCATATTTTGATAGACGCAAAAGCTATGCATAGAAGTCCTTCTCCTTTTTTGGCAGAGTCCAATATAACACAGCAAGCTAGAAAATAGAGAATCGTGCATTCCATGATATTCTTTAGTTTCAGTATATTATATTCCTCAATTATATCTCATTCGGTTTAAGCAATCTTATAAACGCACCAATTGTAGACATTTATCCGAAAATATTCTGACAATCTTCAGAAACGGTGTCCTGAATTTAAAGGGTTGTTTGACATTATAATTTGAATTCTAATAAAAATTGTATTTATTGTGTTGCGTCTTAATGTCAATTTATCTCTTTTTAATCGTCAATTAATATTCAAAATTCCTTCACAGAATTCATGCAATATATATAATATCTTTTACACGAAACCTTTTTTACAATCGAAATTATTAAAATAATCTAATTGGTTTTTAATTTATTTAACAAAATCTACAAGCAAATCTTTTTATCTTTATTGATAATTTAACCCGTTACCTATCAACAAAAATATAGATAAACATCATCCCCCGCGGAAATTTGACTAAAAAGCGGAAATAAGTCTGTATCAGGTGAGAGATCTCGTTTGTTCGAGTCTTTGACGATAATTTGTTAACAAGGGGTTGTCCATGATACACATTTAGAAAGGAGACACTTTTCCGAATATCCGTAATAAAATTAGCAAATAAAAATAATAATATTCTATTAAACGAACTGTTACGTATATTATACTTTAGATGTGATTTTTCATAAATTAGATTTTAAACTACAATATAAATGGAATATATATCAATATAACAAATTCAAACTTCACTTATTTATACTCATAAAGCGAAAAATACAAGACGAAAGGAACAATATTTGTCGCTATTTCTAAAAATGCGTTTAATAAGCATTGTACCGTCGCAGTTTTTCTTATAAAATCAAAAGCTTGTATACATTTTCTTCTTTTTTACTTTTCTTTTAATTTTGGAAAGTAATATTAGATTAAGTGTGGGATCTCGAATATGACAGCCTTAAAATAAATTAGTACAGTGAATATACATGAAAATAAATTTAGATAAATATGCGCAATGCGTATTCTCCATTTAAGAAGAAAGTTTTCTGAAAAAAAATATTTTTACGTATATTTTATGTATTAAAGAATATGAAAATAGCACATACGGTTTTGTTTTTCATCAGTTTAAGTTATCTTACATAAAAACCCACGTCCCAATAAATAAACTAGTCTATAGAGTAGATCATTGAAAAAGAAACAAACTTTTTTAAATGTGTATTCAATCACAGTTATAAAGGAATCTTTCCGTCAGCATCAGGGATGTTCCAAAGTTCGTCATATAATTACGGATTCTAGAAAAACGGAGGCGGAGCCAGATACGATGCGGAACAAAACACCGTGTTTGACTTATCGGAAAGCTTTAGCACCGAGATTGTTAAATTTGATAAGCAATAGTCACTCTGAACAAAAATCTTCTCAGAAAAGTGTATTTAAATTTGTTAAAATTTACTCTTCCATTGTTTGAAGCTTCGCACTTTTCAACTGGAAATTTTTACAAGTTTTGAAGAAAGGAAGAGTTAATTCGTTTTAAAGTGTGAAAGTTGTGTTGTTAGAAATAACTGAAGATTCCTAAGGTAATATCAATATTTGTATGGTAAATAATTGTAAAAATATCTGGGATATTTCCGTTTGATATAAATTTATTTATTTATTTATGTTTATCATTGTATTAAAATGTCATTTAGAATAATTAAAGAAAATATAAAATGATAACAATTTTACATTTTCTCAAAATGCCATTTTGTACTCAAAATTCAAAATGATTTATTTTGATTAAAATTTTTACTTTGACTAATAATTAAAAAAGTAGTTATGGTTAATTAAAAACTCGTTTTTGTAAGCGTGTATGTTTTCTCCAAGTACTCAAAATCTTGATGGGGTAGCTTGGCCACGCCTACTAATTGTCCAAGCCAACAGGTAAATTCGAAATAGCAATTTTTACCTTTTGCGCAGACGATAATTGCACCTTACTGGGTGATTGACAGCTGATTGACAAAACATTTCGAAAAGAACAAAGGGACTACTCAAACTATCAACGAAATAAGTAATTCTGGGATGCTTAGAAAAACATTCAAATCCAATATTAAGGACAGTCCGACACAACTTCAAGTATTCTGTTTTCGACTAAGGTGCAAGCAACTTCACCATACTTGATAAATCTATTTAGTGTTTAGATACGGATATTTTACAAGACTTGTGATATTTTATACTTGGACTTTTGTGTTACAACAGTATGCTCCTGTTACAGGGTAACCACTATTCTACACCGACTTCAGCAGCACCCTCCAGTATGTACGAGGATGACTTCATGAGCCAGAGAGCCAGACACTTTCCTCTTGGACACCCTGGACTTATGCCATCGCCACAAGCATTTTCTTTCGGATTTCCCGTCCATCCAGCACATGACCCAATGGGTCTTTCTAGTAAGTATTAAATCTATATACAAATTATTAAAATAAAATAGAGAGAGATAACAAAATAATTTGGGAAAAAAAAGTTAAATGGTTAAGTAACAATATATTTAGATTTTCAGAATAAGAATCTTAGTGAATTGTTTCAAGTTAAATATGTATGCTTAAATATTTTCGTATTTCGATATTGTGTTTGCTAATAATTGCAATTCGAACTGTGATGAACGGTTTCAATAAATGTTAACATGAACACGAAATTTAAGATGAATTAATGATATTTCGGTAAAATTATTGGAATTTATACATAATAAATAATTAGAATTTTGGAGTTGACAGGTTTTATATTTCACCCATTGAATCATCTTACAGTCTTTAATAGATAAATACAAAAGATGTCAGTAGCACATCTTTCAGAAATCAATTTTAATCATTTTCGAGCAAATTTGGTAACTTTCCTGTGGTTTTCATCAAATATTAATTATTCTATTTTTGAATTATATATCAAATGTATTCAGAATTTGAGAATCTATATATTTAGAAATTTAAATATTTTGTCAATATCCTTTCATTTCTATCGATAGTTTTTTCTTCGACATTTAAATGTATATTTAATACATTTATTTCAAATTATTTACAATACACATTGCAATTTAATAATTTACTTAATTTGAGTTGTATTTTACACATAACTAATTATGGGTTGGAGTTGAAGAAAGTGAGGTTGTAATTAGTAATTAAAGTAATAATAAGCTCGTATTAAACTACTCGTCGTCTGCTTCGCACGTGGCCAGCAGACGAGAGTAATTGTTATCAAAACCAAGGTCTGAACACTTTCACCACTAGACGAGACATTGTTTTTGTAACAATTTATTAATAAACATCTTCATATTATTTACATGATTAACCATGTCATGACACGTAAAAAATGAAATTAAAATAAAATAGATTCTTTTGATGATCAAAAGAGAAGTTGTTTTAAGATATACATATTTTTAACTTTTACCGCCATTTCAAATTTATGTTTCTTGAATATTATATTGATCAAAATTTCGGACCTTTATATATATTTATTTGTCAAAGTTAATATAAAACATTTTTTCAGTAATTTAAATTACACTGAAAAAAGTGTATTGTATAAATTTGGTATTTTAAATTACAATCAGAAAGTGAAAAAATTCACAGCAAAATAAGCCATCAAATAATTTATATACCTAAAGGTGATACACTAATTATTGTTTCCATTTGAACTCTTGTGAAAAGTATTAATTTTCTGTTTTATTTAGAAGGACATTGTGAATATATTGTTCACTTTTATGTTTATTTCTATACGTACGGTTTAAACTCAAGAAGGCTATAATTTGACAATCTTGTATTAAAATACCATAATAACTAGTTTATCTTTGAAAGTTACGACGTAGTTAAAGCAACAATTCATTGGTTTAATTTAACAAGGTATAAGACAGTTAAAAATCTTTTCGTAAATTAAAATAGTTCAACGTTTGTTGGTTGTTATCTACAGATTTTGGTAAAAAAAAAAAAACACTTTGTTGCAATAAAGAAGACAAAACGTAATTGTACTTACGAAACAACACTATTTATAAGTATGTACAACTTTCTGAGAATTGAATTTCGAAGAGATCTATATGCAAACAAATAATTTGAAACACAAATGATCTTAACTATGGAAAAAATGCATATATTCTCAAGATTATAAACTCTTCGTCTAGTCTTAAATTATTTCATATTATGTTTATTTCATAGCTTAAAACTTTATTTATAATTTAGGCCAGAGCCAACAGTTTGGTGGTTATCCCTCACTCGGCTCCCACTCGGACCACAAGCGTATGTTGGGCGGACCAGGACAGAATGAGACTTCAGACAAGAACATCAAGATCACATTGGAAAACCGTGACCTCTGGCAAAAGTTCCACAACATTGGTACAGAAATGATCATCACAAAAACTGGAAGGTATGAATTCTTATTTATTTATTTTCTATTCAAAATTTGCTCATTCAAAATCATATGAAATACAAATAATTTCGCACGGAAATCAGTGTTTTGATTTTTTATTATTTTAGTTTATTAAATATCAAAACTTCAAAGTAATTATTACACAATTAAAAAAGAAATTACAACTTTTTGACAATTGTTTTATTTTTCTCTTGTTCAGAAGTATGAATTTTCCCACGGTAGTGAAATTTTGTGTCAATCATTAATTGTAAACAAAAAAGTCGGCGTTAACAATAGAAATATTAACACCAATTGTTTAAGGATATAATCCGACTTTTGAGAATTAATAATCGGCCTGCGTTATTATTTACAAGTTTGTTTTCTATTGACCTGTAAATATAAGATTAACAGTTGACATTACATGTCGCTGTGACCTATTTAAATCCATAATTGATGCACAATGCATACTTATATTCTGTATTTATCGCTTCACGAAATATTTTTGACCAGTGTGGGAAAGTTATTTTTTCTACTTATTTTTATTTGTGATCACAGCATATTAATTATTATGTTTTTCATAGGTATCAATTATTTTAAATAATTCCATAAGTTTGAATAATATGTATTAAATTTATCAGCAGACACAAATACCTCTGTTGATGATCTCAGAAATGTTAATAAAAAAAATCACATACTCATGAATAAAGGATAGAAGCTTAATTCACAAGTATCATCATGTATCGAAAATAGATAATCCAATTTCAATATCATTTTACTAATCTTGAAAACAAATTTAATTTAACCAATCAAGTTTCAAAGATTATAACACCTCCTCTGCAACCCAATATCTCTGTTTTATTTTTGATCTATAGAAACGAAATCTTAAATAAAAATACAACAAATTGCTAACATTCGTCATATTGCGTCAGCATAGATAATACCGTCTTTTTTATGACAATGGGTTAGAATTATATAAATTCTATAAAAGAAAGATTTTTTTTCATTAGGAGACGTAAAGTCTGATACCGCCTACTATTATTCCGTAGAAATTAATTAATCAGAAATATTATCAATAGAGGGTAATTTACATTCTATTAATTGAAAATTTTCCTGTTTTTCTCTGTTACTAAAAAGAACTGTTCTGTAAAAAAATCGTTCTACTTGTCTTTTTAAATTTTATTTATTTTGTTCCAATGACCCTCAATTTACATGACACGCGCCAGACATTGCAAATCTTTTTGCAACTATCGAAATGTAACACCAAAATTTCTAAATAATTTGTTTGTAATCCGCTATAATTTTTGGAAGGTGAATATTTGAAATTGAAAGTGTGAAGACAACAAGATTTGGCTTCTAATTAACTATTATAAAAGACGACCGCTTCTTTAAAATCGTAGTCAGCTGTTGCCTTATTCGGGGCTTTAATCCAGCAATTTGACTGGTAGTATTAAAGTCCATCTGCCGCACGCGACCTCAGCGGTATTCACAGAGTTGCGTCAAGTTACATTTTGGCCACCAATTTGTTTGGATCCCTACAGCGCAAGTTAAAATGGTGTTGATTTTCACCGGAATAAATCCTTTTCTTTTCCTGTCTTTTCAAAGATTATTTAGTTGTCCAATTAATGAAATTACATTCAACTGAAATTAAATTAGAAAAATAAAATAGAATAAGTATGTTTATGTGAGGACATCGAATCATGTATATATTTGACAAGTAATCCTGATATGTTGGTTGGTAGAGTTACCTTTAGCCATGTCCAGTGTTTTGGTCATTCGTTTTATCTGCATATTATTGGAAATGTCTATAGATTTAAAAGTTTTTGCTCATTTTTTTTTTTTGTTTCCCTTTGATAATTATATTAATTCAATATAATTGTTTTAAATATGCAATTTTACGTGTAAATTGTCAAAACAGGAGTCATTTTTTAAATAAAGCATCCAGCAGGTTAAATAGTGTTAATTTTTACTCAGGCAAGGGGTCAACAACCACTTATGTTTGGATCAAAGACTCAAAACTCCTTGCATTTTAATAAATACTATTGAAAGTAAGTAAATTGCCAATTGACAAAATCGTCACTTAATTAAGTACTAACTAAGGACAAATGTCTTGTATTGTCATAGAAAAGTATGTCTTTTCATTCGACAAATTTATCACCTTAATTCAATTAGAAAATCAAATTTCTCACCACAAGGGTCCTTGATAATTTGAACACGTTGTTATAACACCTTTTCCTTTCTGCAGAAGCATACTTGAAGGTATTATCGTTCTTTACCGGGGGCCGCAAGCAACATCAACAAAACACTTCAGTCTTAAAACACAATAGAATTTGTTTTTATAGAAATAATATATTTATGCAAGGTGTTTATTGAATCAGGTTACGTGTAATATTGTTTTGAAGATAAGATCTTTTTAAAAAGTGATGACACTTACAAGCAGTTACATAAAAATCACACTTACAAATAAAAATATTAGTCCAATTTGTTAATCCTATTGACTTCAAACATTCCATATTGTTAAGGTTATTCAGGTCCTCGGAAAAATTGATATTAAATACAATGAATTAAATTTTGAAATTTCAGTTTAAATATTTTTGAATTAGAATAATTAATTAACAAACGTATTTATTTAATGAATAAATATTGCTACTAAAAAAATACAAAAATATGTCGTTTTCCCTCCGTTGTGGTTTGATAGATTGTGAAAGAAAATAAAACAGTTTATGTATCATCATTTTTATTTTCAAAATTAATTTTGGAAAAATCATTTTACACCTGTTTAAATGTCAACTTTTTATTCCAGGCGTATGTTTCCAACATTAAAGGTTGCCATGGAAGGTTTAGATCCTCACTCAAAGTACATTTTATTGGTCGACATCGTACCCGTAGATGACTGTCGCTACAAGTACCACAACTCAGAATGGGTCGTCACCGGTAAAGCTGAACCCCACATGCCTGGTAGACTGTATATCCACCCAGACTCTCCAGCTTCCGGTTCCCACTGGATGAAACAGCCGCTTACGTTCCACAAGCTCAAATTGACCAACAACAACCTTGATCAAAATGGACATGTAAGTTTATTTATTTATTTATATTAATATTTATTATTTTTCCCCTCGAATTAACACAACATTTTATCATGTTTGGAAATTGCCAGCAAGCATTTTCTATATTTCTTAGTTTTTTAGTTAGTTCTGTCAATATTGAAGCAGTATAGCTCAATTCCTTGTTTCTATTGCTAAACTTTACATGTTCAAATTCATTAACCACAAGCATTTAAGATACGACATCTATCAATGTCGCATACGTAATTGAAAAAGATGGAAAAATTTATTAGCAAGTCAAAGAACGCGAGGAACTTCTCGTGAATAAGAAACAAATTGCCACGAATTCTTTTATAATTATCATATTTCTATTCAAAGTTTTTCAAATGGGTGAATAACGTTTAAAAGAAATATCTGTTTTTCGCTTCATCATAGAGTAGTTGTTGATTTTCTTTGGTCCCTATGGGGTCGCGATTTATGTTAGAAGATCACTTTTTATAATTGCATGTATTAAGCGCATGAAAGGAACGCTACTAGCTAATAGATTTTAGTTCCCAAATGAATTAGTTATTGCAGAAAGGGAGTTTCATATAAACAACACACGGATCTTTGTTTTTACTCTGTCGTAAATTATTAAGAAACCACTCAATAATGCCTGAAATGGACATCTATTTTCTATGAAAAATGTTTATTTATTGGAGATTGAAATATCTCAATTTCTGATTTTCTCATTTTGTTTCTTTTTTATCAGGATAGGATCAGAATCGTTTTACACTTTTATCCCACCCCCGGCACTTTCATTCTGAACAACTTAATTGGTTTTAATTGCCTTATCATTTATCAAATCTTTTACGCCATTTAGCGGTCTAAAAAGAGGCTATCGAACAACACAGAAAGCTTCCGATAAACATCTAACAGCTATTGAGAAAATGGCTAATTGTGTCTTAATTAATTTTCTGATCAGATATTTAATTTCAAAAACCATTTATAATTGAAATGAACATCTTCTGATGTAACATATCAATTTGTCCGATTCCTCGTGAAACAAAAAGTTCAAAACGACCCTTGCTGAAAACATACTATAAACGAATGTTGTGAACAGATGGGTTATAAAAAAGTACAAAGAACGTGTGTTTTACTAATTACAAATATAACAAAACAACTATTATCAAGTGATGAAATCTAATTTTCTTTCGGACAGATTTACATGTTTTTCGTTCTATTTATGACCAATTTTCCTTGAAACGGATATCACCGTACCCGCAAAAAAGAACATAAAATTTCTATAAAAAGTAGATTCATATTTGATTTGGCGAATTTCAGATATATTGCTATGGTAAAATGTTGACAGCTATAGGTACGAAAACAGACAATAAATGAAATAAGATGTATATTATGTTGTTCCAAAGGGAACTATTTTGTCATTAGTTTCGCGTTATTAGGCGTAACATGTAACATGTACATAAATCATTTACAATCCTAACTTCATAAATATTTAAAAAGAACGCAACAAAACTCTGGACTCTTGTGGTTATTAGCTATACAATTTATAGTGTCTCTATTCTTATTGGTTTCGCAAAATTAGGAAGAAACGAATTTTTACAGACTTCCAGTTGTTCAATTTATGTTTAGCTTTTTATAGCCTCTTTTATATAATTAAATTTTACGACATTTGACCATTTTTTATCAACTGTTCCTTTATATTGCAGATCATTCTAAACTCCATGCACAAGTATCAACCACGTGTTCACATAGTTCAAGCAAACGACATTTTCACGATGAGATGGAACTCGTTCAACACCTATGCCTTTGAAGAGACAACATTCATTGCAGTGACAGCGTACCAGAACGAACAGGTAATCAGTCTTTTAATTTGTACACCTTTAAGAAAAAAGAAGAAAAAAATCTTAACCAATTCTGACCAATTTGATAAGGAAAATTTGCGGGAAATAATATGCAATGTATAAACGACGTAAAAACTATGAATGGGAGTCTAATGCAATCTTAAATAATTCTGAAAAGTTGATTTATTTTATTCAAATTTTAAAATTTATTTGTATAACTTCTTCAACGTGTTGGCAAAATATTTTATATCATTTGTTTCTCTTACAGATCACACAGTTGAAAATTGACTACAATCCATTTGCTAAAGGGTTCAGAGACAACGGAATGGGTAGGAGGTGAGTTGCTATTCCATTAAAGCAAAGCTGTTTTGTTTAATTCTAAGTTTCAGAATTTAAATTAATCATTTTTTAAGCTTAAAAATTTAAATTATTAATATTTTTTTAAGCTTAAAAATTTAAATTATTAACATTTTTTAAGTTTCTAAATTTACGTTATTAACATTATAACGGACCAATCTTGCTTCGAATCTTTAGATGATTATATAATATAATGATGGGAAAAACATTTTTATTACTGTTCTTCATCTTAAAGTCACAATGGGGTCGACTCCTAGCTTTGGTAAAGCAATATAATTAAACTTGATTCAAGCTTTTTATTAGTTTTTGCTTTTCAATATATCTTGAAGCCGATTTCAGATTGTTTTGTTTTCGATATGCATTAAATTTAAATAGTTCTTCTTTCAGGGACCATCGACTGAGCGTAAAAAGACCAGCATCTGACGACATCTCAGAAAAAGGTGAGAAACAGATTTGTTTTGATTTCCTTTCCTCGCCATTTTTTACGCTAAATCGTTACATTATTGTTAAATTTTCTGTCTGTTTAAATAATTGTCTGTCGAAATATAACTCACTTTTTCATCTGAAATCTGCTAGCAGGGCAAATCGTAACACTATTCTAGCACCCCATTTAGACAGATTTGGCGGGTTTATTGCTATTCGGAACGCCATTTTTTACCGAAGGTGTATTTAGTTCTGTCACCTTGTCCGATACGATCAGTAAAGAGACGAGGGAATTCGATCACAACGTATTCTTGATCAAATTAGCTTCGCTATGCCATATATTGATGACGGTAGCAAATTAGATAAGCAAAGTGTTTGCTGAAATACCATCGAAACTTTTCGCACCTTCCGTTGCTGTAATTATATTAATATTTGACTGCCGTCTTGCAACACCTGCTTTTATCGAAAGCTCTAGAGATGCTTAAGATCACGTGCTTTAGTTCAAACAGCAGCCAATCATTTCAGTTCTTTCTTGTGAAGTAATTAAATAACGGTTAATTGACATAACAGAAGAGTACAAAAACCACAACTTTATTCGATTGATTTCCTTTTGCAATAGTCAAGTAAAGAATTGGAATATGATCTTCATGTTTGTTTGATAAATCGGTTTCTTTAATTAATAACTAAGTGATAAAGACTCTCAATACACCATTGACAGATATCTGGTCCGTCTGTATCGGTTGTATGTTTTATAACTACCATACATATTGCGAAATCTAATGCGATTCGAACTTACGTAGGTGATATCTCTATTCATCGCTGTCAAACTTAACCATACGTTATATGGTTGTTTTTCTTATGCATCTTGTGACATCAAACACATAATTTGTCAGTTATATGCGCAATAAATGCGCGTTATGCATTCTTTTACATTCCATGAATATTAAGTGAACAAAATAACTTCTATTTCTGTAAAAACATTTTTTTGTGAAATTACAGACTACGGGTAATTAAATAAAGTTATTTGCCATCTTTTTATTCTTGGCGGAGTTAGTTTCACAACTCGTTTCGTTTTAAACCAAATTAATGTCAACACGGTTTAAATGCTAGTTACTTGGTATATCAATCAAAATGTTAACTATATTTATATAAATACTCACTACTAACAAGGTGTCATTTTCTACTTTTTAACAATCTCGATGGAAATTAAATTATATACATTATCAATCTTTTTTATAATAATTTTCTTGTTTTATAGATTCTCCAACTTCAAAGAAAGTGAAATCTGAAGATGAAACAACACCGGAAAGGGTTACCATGCCAGCAACTAATGTCTCACGTGCCAAATCAGATGATGACAACGACTCTGTTTCTGAAGCTAGTCACGAGGGTAATCACGACAACGATCTTACAGCATGCCGCATTAAAGACACAAGTATTCCACTCAACAAGACAACCAGCCCACAACAACAACAAAGTGCTATCAGCCCGAATTCCTGTGACTTTATGAGTTCTGCATTAAAACCTTATTCTAGTCATACATTTTCCAGTGTCGGCGACCAATCATACTACCCTCATCATCCATCAATCAACAGATCTCCGACATCGTTCATGCCAGTCTCATCATCCTCATCAAGTTTGTTACAACCATCATCGTCAGGTTTAGGTCTGCACAATATCAGCCACCAACAGATGCAAGCATGTCGTCTTTCCGGTCAAACAAGCGATTGCGCATTACGTCAACCATCCGGGCACCTGTCATCAGTCAACCATAGTTATGGCATCAGAACTTCACCGCCTCAGCATCCATCTCTACCATCATGTACTTACATGCAACCGTCTCAGCCGTACCCAACACACCTGGCACCAAATGTACACATGATGAATATGAACTTTCCTGGGTCAATGTCTTGAACTAGTGTATAAACAAAACATTACGATAATTCTGCATGAACAGTTAGGGCCTCGACCCAAATCCAGATTGAGCTGACCATGAAGGTCATGTCATTGACCCGTATCAAGATTGTGCTGACCATGAAGGTCAGGTTTTTGTTGTTTGTGACAATCAAAATAATATACGGATACTCAGAGATATTTCTAAAACTTTGTTAGATGTATGAAACATGTGACCTTGTTTTGTTTTGAGTTATTAGTTGTACCTCATGTTTGGTCAGCCATCTTGAATTCCTAATTGTATTTATATATGTCCGGGAAATGGACGGATACTTATCCCTAAACATTCTTTGTATAGTATGGGTTGAATATTCATATATGTAAATAGAAAAAAGATTTTATTATTATATATTATGAACTACTGCAAAAATGTGGTGTATTGAAAGAGTGGAGATTAGAACGGTGCTAATAATAATTCACAATTAATTGTTAAAATGTTGTTTTGTATTATAAATGCTTCTTTTTTGGTATCTTTGACAGATCCAAATAAAATATTCAAAAGTACTGACGTTTTCTTTTTTATTCATAAAAGGTGATATAGAGGTCAACATATAAGTGTCTAAAACAGATACAATACAATATCAACCTAAATAGTAAAGACTACAAGAACATGTAAAGAGAAACAAAATATCAAAAAAATAAAAGTAAACAAACTGACAAACGAAAAAGGCGAACAGACAAACAGTTCACAAACACAATACAGAAAACTGAAGGCTGAACAACATAGACCACTAAAACCCGGATTAATCTCAGGTGCTCCGGAAACATAGGCAGACCCTACTCCCCTGTGGCACAATAGGTGTCCATACCAAATGTCATACAAATTCACAGATTTGTCGACAAAATGAATACAAAAAGGTTGCACAAAACAACAACAACATAAGAAACTAAAGCAAACTAGTCAAACATCTAGATTACATATCATCCAAAATAATAGACATGCGTAGAACAGCCATGAACTTTATCACTGAACTAGTATATATTTGTTTAGGGGACAGCTGAAGGACGCCTCCGGATGCGGGAATTTCTCGCTACATTGAAGACCTGTTGGTGACCGTCTGCTGTTGTTTTTTCTATGGTCTGGTTGTTGTCTCTTTGACACATTCCCCATTTCCATTCTCAATTTTATTACTTACACTGAAAAAAATGTCCTAATTAAATCTATTTAAAAAATACAATCAACTACTTAAATCTATTTAAAAAAAATCAATCAACTGAAGTCGCTTTTGTCAGTAGTTTAAATAAAAATGAGTCTGTAATTCAGTGGTTGTCGTTTGTGTATGTGTTACATATTTGTGTTTCGTTATTTTTTGTACATAATTAAGGCCGTTAGTTTTCTCGTTTGATTTGTTTTATATTGTCATTTCGGGATTTTTATAGCTGACTATGTGGTATAGGCTTTGCTCATTGTTGAAGGCTTTCGGTCACATATAGTTATTTATTTCTCTATCATTGAGGTCTATTGTTGAGAGTTGTCTCATTGGCAATCATACCACATCTTTTTTATATTATGAAATATATTTATTAAGCTATTATGAACCGTAGAAGGTAGAAAATAAACCTAAGTAAGGACGAAAAATAAACTCGAAAAATCTTGTTTTCCACACTTGTCAAAGCTTTAGACTGAAAGGGTCTAAGTAGGACAGAAAAAAACCTAAGTCTGAATAAACGCATCATATATACCAGGATTAATTTTGTAAATACGCCAGACGCTCAAATAATAAAAAAAGTTACAAGTACAGATTTGACTAAGGGATTTGATATTGATTAAAGGATATAAAGAACGGAAAAAAACGCGAGCACAATTCGTTCGTATGGGGCAACCGTCCTGCTACACCAATATGTATATCCAAGTTACAGATATGTAACAAATATATGTTCACATTTCGACTCTAAATTAGGCAATCTTGCTTCAAACCAACCGAGAGTAAAGATGGCACAAAGGAGTTAAACGTTATTGGTAGTATGGGGGAAAAGGACATATTTTCGAGAATTGTCAGTTTATTTAGATATTTAAAAAAAAGTTTTGTTGGTAAAAGTGTAATACCACCATTGATTTTCCCCTATTAGTCTTTGTTAAATTTGCACTTTTCAAAAAATTGTGCAGAATTTATCTTTATTTCAAATAAAGAAATACTTGGCATGAGTCAAGTTTTATCCTGTCCAGTTCTATAGAAAAAGTTTCACATAACATTTCATTGCATATAAGAAAATAACCATCATTGGAAGTTAACCAATCAAATTTCTCCCCTTATTCTATCTGTGTACAAGGTTTAGTCACCATGTAACCTCAAGATTACAACATTTTCTGTAGAAATCACAAATAAAAAATAATGGTGTTTTGAAATACCCAAGACATATGTTTATGACACAGAAATAGTTTTACTGCAATAAAATGTAGGATTAATTACCTACAATGGTCAAATTCAAGGGAATATTTTTTTAGACCTACTTTCGTATGCAACCGGATGTGACGTACCATGATTTGGTGGTATCACACCTAAACTGGCTTAGCATTATCAAAGGTTTATGGACAATATGAAACATTCAGGTTTTGTGATAGATAACACCAAAACAATCATAAATTAATACCCGAAAAACCAAAGTTGTATCGCTACACAACTTATTCAAAGATACTATTGCATGTCTGTTATAAAAAAATATAATCGAAATGGCGCTAATGATCTTCCAACCCATTCTTAAAAGATGAGACAAGGCCTCTAGTATTTAATAATGTCGCTGTTGCATTAATGTGTGTATGCTCACATCTGCTAAATCTGTTTTTAAAATACATATGTATGTAAACATTTTCTATAAATTTTTAGACTTAAGGTGTTACCCAACACTTTAACTAAAATTAATTTGGCTCGTTTAATTTTCTTTAAATTTTGACAAATTCTTTACTTTGAGCCTTTGACAAAAGTATAAAATTTCAGAAAACATTGAAACAACAGTTTTGTCAGAAAAATTACACTGGTTATATAGCAGATTGACAAACACATATTTTGCTCATTGAGAAGCTTAATATTCCCTTAACAACACAACGTAATTAAAACGTTTAGCTGATTTTACAGAGTAATCTCCCTGTAGTGTTAGGTACCACCTTAATTGTATTATATTTGCTGGGAATGAATGAAGTTAATAGCACTAGAAACCATAAGACATTACTATGCATATTTGATATCGCGAAAGTAATATTTTCAGGAGGCAATCTTGCTTTTCCGTATTACGTATTACGGCATTCGGAACGTGATTATATACTTGGTAGGCTGGTCCTCTCCCTTGCAACATACGGGTATATCAGAGCCAAGCTGATAAAGGACGAAGAACCAGTCTACTTATTTGGGTATCTTTATGTGTCGTTGGGTAGCTGTCGCACTGACGTATGTATACCCATATCTCCTTTTATTCATGGAAATATACTAGATGTGTTTTTTTTTAAATACGTATGTTTACCACTAAATACATTTTTAATGACGTTGTAGACTGTTTACTATATACGACCACGTGTCTTTTATGTTGTGAATTTGTCAATGAATGAAAAGATTTGAAAGTCACCGACAGTAATAAATTAAAATTAAACAGATAGCAATGAAATATCAGTATTTTGTTAAACATTTAAGACCACACAGGTAATTCTACATTTAAAGCGGTTTCTGAAACTAGAGACGTCAAAATCTTCTTTGATGAACGTTGTTAAGTCAATTATTGGTCTAATAAAGTTTCATTTTAGTGGGGAACCAAAAGGTGGTATAACACCTAACTACATTTGCTGCAATCCATAACAACTAATCTACAGATGTTATTCTAAATCCACAACAAATGATATTGAAATAATGATGAAGATTTTGTTCTTCTTTTGAATTGAAAATATTGATGATCATAATAATTCATAAATAAATAGATAATTTCACAAATAAATATATTCAGAATACGCAATCTTGAGACATATATACAACAAGCAACAATACTACTTATAATAAAAAAAAAAAAGAACTGACCTTAATCATGCAAGTACTATTTGCCACTGGACATTCAGCAACCAACAACCGTCCACTCAATCAAAATAAAATATATAATGATAGAATTGAAATAGCAACAGTCTATCAGGATTTTTAGTTTAGATCAAAGCCAATGATTATTCTTATATGTTAGGTTGGTACATGTATCATCTCGAATAAAAGCAAAGTTTAATTTGTTAAGAACTGATAAATGTCTTTACCCGTTCATCTGGACGCATTTATCCGCCGTGTCCACCTAATGACAAGAATCAGGCTTATTATGTGATTCTCTTTTTTGTGCACCTCCAGTACAGACTTTTAAAAGGTTTTAACTTCGAAACGATCTTGTATAGTAGCACGGGGTCTTTGGCTTATATGAAAGCAGTATGTTTAACCCTGTCACATTCTTTATAGGCTTGTTCCACATCAGGTGCATGTAATTTAGTGGTTGTCGTTGTTGCAGCCTGTTATATTTCTTTTTTGTCTGTAGTTGGGTTTTTTTCGGAAATCAGCAGTTGCTTTTTTTTCTTTTGCATAGTTTTATATTTGGTCATGTCAGAGTCATTTAAAGCTCACTATACGGTTTGGGTTTTGCTGATTGTGACAGGCCGCACGGCGACATATACTTTTCGCGTCTTTTAGCATTTGGGGTGTAAAAGCGTTGACCGTGCGCACATTTTAAGAATGAAGCGCGGAAATGTACTTCGATCAACGCTTTTACACCCCCATGAAGTTACAAAAAGAAGCATTCAATTCTTGAATAAAAAAAAAAAAATAAAAAAAAAAATTCATAAGTTGAATTTGATAAAATTTGAGAAAAAAACTAAGATATTTGAAAGTTGTTCAAATTTTTAAACTGTTCGGCACCTCCCTCATAGATCAACATGCTGGCAGACGATAAAGACATTTCAGAGCCAAATAAAAAGACGCACGTGACACCCTATACTGAATACTTAAACTAACCATATGTTAGAAGTAAACCAGTCTTTTTATTACAGAGTAATTTGAATGTATAAATTTCATCAAATTTGAATATCTCTGCAAATAACCATAATTGTAAAGTCATTTTAGCAAGATAAATTGATTAAAAATTGACAACAAGTTATTAGTATCGCTCACTTCGTATCATGTTTTAGTTAATCGCATTTTAGAATTTAAAAATGGATACTTTTGATGAATTCATTAAAAATATAACTTCTTTCACATCATTTCGTTGATTACGATATTAATCCATTGGAGCACATTGAAATTCGAAAATTGAATTATCATGATAGGACTAATACTGTATTCAATAGAGTAAAGTGGCAGAATATTTTCCATATAAAAAGGTTAAAAGGAAAGTACCAAGTTTAATTTTAAAGGAAACTACGAAGTACTAGTATAATGGTCCGAATAGATATGGCGGGAAATTTCGCGCGACTAATTCAACCAACGTGTGGTGCATCAAACTGCATTGAACTTGTTAGAACCTGTTTTAATAAAGAAATAATTTTATTGCTTCAAAAGAGACCAGTTAAGAAATACAAAGCAGAACATTTATACAACATGATATAAACTTGTATCTTATCAATTCATTATATATATAATATTTAATTGACAAATGTGGACGAATTTTCTTATAACAATTACAAAATGGATGGACATATCAGCAATAAAGTAAAATATAAAAAAAAAATGGTACACAACAATTAAAGTATAAACATCTATACATGCAATGTGAAAACCATGGTAATTCCATTTATAAGACGAAACAAACAAAACATTTTAATACGCCATAATAACTTTACAATATGAAAAAAAAACCAATACTTTAAGCTGAGATGTGTATTTTGGTATACTATAAAGGTACTAGTATACTTTTTTTCTCTTATTGGTGCTATGTTTGCTAACATATACACACAACCAATAACACTCCGCAACGACTGTGTTCGAATCGCAGTGCTTGAAAATGTTCGAGACCACGTTAGTCTGTTACACATAGAGATTTAAATGGTTTTGAAGTCAAGCGCTGGTGATATAAAAAATCAACGCGGAAGACACAAGTCAAGCAAATGAGAATAAACTACAGCGCTAAAGATTTAAAGTTTTAAGCTGAGGATATATTCTCCAGCTCTGATGGTTGGATCTGTTGGAACAAAATCAAGCAATTTAGATAAACTACATAAATAGCACTGACTGTGAAATCAACCGCTGAAAATTTAATGTGATGCGCTGAATATTCAAAGTCCTGCGCTCAGAATTACAACTTTAGCGCTTCAGATCTTAACCAAAGAGCTAAAGTCCAGCACAAGAGATGTAAACACCATCGATATAAATTCAAGTTATGCTCTTTTAAATCAATCCCGTGGGATATCTTACAAATCTAATACTAAAGAACATGTTAACTTCACAAAAACAAAATATATATTCATATTCTTAAGATTAAAATACCATCGTAAGAGATGTAAAGTCAAAGGTGGCAAGTGTTCGAGACCATATTAGTGTCATACAACTAGCAATATATATATATATACATCCAATATGATAACGCATCATTAGACAGACAATGTCTCCTTGAGTTTATCCCAGAATACAACATCCCCGTACTCGTCGTTCGGATACTCTATGTACGATTTTGATTGGATAAGTTCCAAAATATTCAATGGTAGATCTTTTGGTGACATTTGTTCAAGGAACACAAGTAATATGATGTTTTCTTTACTTCTTGAGTAGATACTCTCCATTTTTGCCATATTAAATTCAAATAGACACCAATCAGATTGTAGAAAATGTTGCGACAATATTACGACCGTTTTACGGCTGTTATGAATGGCGGATGTTATATTAGTTGCGATATCATTTCCGGCCAAGAAGTCTCTTTTGTGAATACAACAACGAATGTTTCGGTCATCCTCTAAATGTTTAATGAATTTCGTATGAACAAATGTGCAATCTTCGTCAGCGTAAGAAACGAATGCATCGTACTGAAAATTATCATCTAGTCCAACAGGATTGATTTGTCCATGATGTTTTCCTTTCACTATATAATAGGCATAACGAAGTTTCCATCTATACCGATATACAATGCCAGCAATTATGACAATGGCGAACATAGCTACCCATGATCCTACAGCGATAATTGTTGTCGTATAAGAGGAACATGTCTTCTTCAAATGGTCATAAATGACCTTTGAACTATTCAGAGGCATTAAGTGAAATCGACAATCATGGTGCAACACGTTTTGAACATGAACCTTTGTTGTTGACAACCAATGAAAAAAATCAATTGTTTCGCATATACATTTAATGGGATTACCCGATAACTCAACAGTCAAGTCAGGAACAGTTTCTGAAAGGTGATCTAATTGTTTTGTGAAAAATGTATCCAGAACGGAAAGTCTATTATTTGATAAGTCTAAATGTGAAAGTTTTGTCATATGTTTTATTTCGAATATAGCAGTTTCAAGCATATTCCCGCCCAAATTTAACGTTCGTAATTGTGATTGGGCATTAAAGAAGACTGATGGCAAGCTTGGAATTCTATTGTCAGCCAAATCTAGCACTTGAAGGTTAACAAGTGGTGATAGTATTTCTCCGTTTTTATCGCTCGGTATTACAAATCCTAATAAGTTGCTTTGTACTAAAAGGGTTGTAAGGTTTGGCATACCGGTAAAGAACTCAGGAGAGACTTTGGAACAGAAGTTACTCGATAAGTTAAAGAATTTCAGTTGATATAGATTCCCCAGTGGACCTTGCCAGTCAAAAAAGGTGTTTGAAGAAAAATCAACATAGTCCAGCATGTTATTTGAAAAGATAATCTCAGGCAGATAGTATCGTAACTTGCATTCCCTCAAGTGAATTTTCCTCAGTTCAAATGGAATATACACAATATCATGATCAAACAAGGTAAACAGGGAGTTGTTCGTACCACTGTTTAATTCATGTCGTTCAATCACATCATTTTTGTATGTATCGGGGCAATAATTGCAAGGTGAAGGAGTTATGAGCGTATGATCACATGATTCATCAGGGTTCTTCAAGTAATGTGACATCCCAATAAACGATATATTAACTTCATGAATGGTAGATTTAATTATATCTTTAATGTACTCTCCAGAAAAACTAAATTCGTTATCCGCAACTGATAATATTTTTAAAGTTCTAGGGAAAAAATCAATTGCACCCTTCTCGAATAACTGCAGCCGATTGCTGTTAAGGTATATCTGTGTTATATTAGTACCTTTTAGAGGCTTCAGAACACACTTAGTCATAACAGTATTCAGATCAAAAGTTTGATGGATTTTGTTAATTCGTAAAATGTCTAATAAGGTTGATGGGAGATCATATGTGACATTTGCAAGTCCTCTAAATTTAAGACATCTGTTGTAAGATAAATCCAGATATTTCAAATGAACTAAACGTTTAAAGGTTCCACTTAAAATTGCATTAATGCCACACTTGCTTAAATCTAGCCGTTCGACATAAGGAATATATTTGAATGTATCTGGTGTAACAACTTTTATTTTACAGTATCCCGTAAATCCAGAGATGTCCACTTCTTGTAGGAAACGTAGATTTTCATATTCAACACCAAATGGATTAGTACTAGGAGGTATAACATCAACTCTTATAGTATGGAGCTTCAACAATGGCGACACATTTAGCGTAAACTGGTCGGGGTACCCCCAATTAAATTTTAGCGATAGGTGTAATAAGGCTTTTAATGGCTTGAAAATATCTGTCGAAAAAACGGTAAAGCTCGCACGGTTGTTACTGAAAATCAATGTCTCCAGTTTCGAAAGACCTAGAAAGGATCTTGAATGCAGTCGATGAATTAGATTGTCGGACAAGTCTAAATGAAGAAGACGTACGTTTGCCTCAAATATGCCATTGTCAACCAATTCAATATTGTTTCCTGCAAACGAAATGTTTATCACATTTGAAGGAATTTTCGGAATTTTATCGAGAGCCTCTTTAGAACAGTCAGCTTTAATCATATTTTGCTTTGTTAATGAACATACACAATCATCGTCAAACTGGCAAGGAAAAGTTCTGTTTGAAGTCCCAATCGTCTCTTTTGCAACAAAACAAAGAGTGATGCAACAAAATATAACTTTGTTCGTCATTCTTCCGCCAGGACCAATAAAAAGATAAAGATACACCTGAAAACAAATACATTTAAATATCATATTTCAAAATAATATTACATTTTATTTTTTCATTTGGTCAGATTGAATGTTTCCTTTCATTACAATAGGAACTATTTCTATTGAAACATTTTTTGAACGCATGGTTTAAGGTATAAACTAGGGATGTCAACGAGTACTCGAGTACTCGAGTATCGATTACCAAAATGATACTCGACTAATTGGTTTCCTGTTAGATTGTTGTTTCTTTCTTAAGTTTAGACAAAAAATATTTTTATTGAGAGCGGCTTCTGGGAAATTATATTTTAATTAAAATTAATAAAAATTAAAATAATATTTGAATTTGTGCGTTTAACTGTCATTTACAATTTCTCCAAACAAAGATACATGTAGGATATTTGAACACTAGCATTTTGCCAAGGCTTACACGTTAGCTAATCTTTGTCATTCCCCCACCTCTGTACTGTCAGAGCATATATTTTCACCAACAGGACTGTTTCTTGACACATTTGAGAAATTGCTCCGTCCCAGAACAAAGTTTGTTGCATCCTGTATTGCTCCTCAGAAAATGCTTAATGACATCAGTAAGTTCTTATCATCACACCTTTGTTGATAATTAAATATTGTATTTTCAAGGTTCCCGTTTGCTGTTGTTTGAGCAATAATCTTTGAATAGATATTAATCAATTTCTTGATTAGATTATTACCAGTTTACATAATTAGTACATGTAGCAAATGCAAATCTGCTATTGATGATGGTATACAATTCCTTGGACTATTATCTAGTCATAGATAATGATGTTGAGTGTTAAACAATCCCACGGCAACGACCCACTATACATAAAATGGGTATAAGTTTATGTTTCCATTTTGTAAATGTTTTACCAAGCGAGTACTCGAGTATCGCTCGGTAAATCCAACGAGTAATCTATTAATCTGTATGCTTACATTGCTTGTGTAAATTTTAAAACTGTTTGTATGCACATTGAACGACAAATTTATGTGACGTATAAAATTTTCTGACGTCAGACACTCAAATCAATAAATGTGTTCGTAGATAGAAGATGTTTTTGTGTTCGGTTAAATTGTCCCCTTTTAAAATTGTTATACGATGATGACTGATGTACCCATATTTTGACTATTTTATTAATTGTGACTGTTTACTTTTAGTATTTAAAGCATCATGTAAATATAACAGAATTTGATGAGACTGTTATTAAAGTGAGAGGGTTAGCGCTATAGAACCAGGTTTAATCCACCATTTTCTACATTTGAAAATGCCTGTACCAAGTCAGGAATATGACAGTTCTTGTCCATTCGTTTTTGATGCGTTTTGTTATTTGATTTTGCCATGTGATTATGGACTTTCCTAATTGATTTTCCTCTGAGTTTAGTATTTTTGTGATTTTACTTTTTTGTAAATCTTCACCGAGTTGACATAACCTAGTATAAACACTTCGGTTCGTCGTTGTAAATTTGTCGTTGACAATTTGTGATCACATCATATGATAAAGAACATCAAGAGCGCTGTTTCTTTATAATGTCCCTCCACCTAAAGCATATCGTTACATATTTATTCATCAACATTGTAACTTGGCCCAAATGTGATGCAATACAAAATACCAAAAACGGAGATGTTGTACGATTGGCAATGAAACTACTATCTAACAGAGACAAAATGACGTAGTGGTAAAGCACTGTTCTTTTGTGTTGTTTTTTCAATTATTACTATTCCTTTTACTGTTTGGTCTGTTGCATGTGATATCCATTCGACGTTGCTCGGTACTTATTCATCCCGTCAAACTGTTTGTATTATCTTTCATTTTTTGCTAGTGTGTTTTGTATATGCGTTTTTTGTGTTTCCTGGTTTCTTACAACGTAACTCTGTACTTTTAACGATCCCGTCATTATGTTATTGTTCTATTATTAATTATAAATTTGACAATCCTTTGAACGCCAAACGACAAAATTATTTCACTCGCTTGTAGTATTAACCATATATGGATTCGTTAATATTCCAAAGAATTGCTTGATAATTTTTAATCCCGGTCTGTTTCTGAAATTAGTTTTAACATAACTTTTGATTTTATAATCCTGCATACCACCATTCCCTATGTGAAATTATAATTGTTTTAAATAGACACTGAACGACAAAATTTCTTTTTTGTGACGTTTGCATTTTCTGACGCCCACCACGCAAAACAAGGAATGTGTTTTTAAATTTGATAGATGCTTTTTGTGTTTTTTTGTGAATGTTTGTTTGTCTTGAGATTGGAACACTTACGACTGCTATAACCATTGTTTGACTATTTTACCGATAATGTCTGTTTTGTTCACGCGTCGTTGTAAAAATAACGGAATTTGATGCGACTGTCATAAAAGGGAGGGGTTAAGCGCTATAAAGACAGGTTCAATTCACCATTTTCTAAATTTGAAAATGCCTGTACCAAGTCGGAAACATGCCAGTAGTTTTCCATTCGTTTGATGTGTTTTATCCTTTGATTTTGACATTTGATTTGGGACTTTCCGTTTTGAATTTTCCTCGGAGTTCAGTATTTTTGTGATTATGCTTTTTAGATCACATATCGGCCTCAATAATAAAAAAAATCATACTAAATAAGAAAACATTTGAAACAAATCAAGCGAAATCAAGAACGGCTTGATTAATTATATTTTATATGATATTCCCCGAGTTTTTGTGTTATTTTTTAATTTGTTATCCCAGGAATAGATTACCTTAGCCGTATTTGGCACAACTTTTTGGAAATTTGGATCCTAAATGCTCTTCAACTTTGTACTAGTTTGGCTTTATAAATATTTTGATATGAGCGTCACTGATGAGTCTTA
Source organism: Mytilus galloprovincialis (assembly GCF_965363235.1). NCBI lineage: Eukaryota > Metazoa > Mollusca > Bivalvia > Mytilida > Mytilidae > Mytilus > Mytilus galloprovincialis. The sequence continues at coordinate 96,641,997 of NC_134842.1, forward strand.
TGTAGACGAAACGCGCGTCTGGCGTACTAAATTATAATCCTGGTACCTTTGATAACTATTATGTGTCCATTCGTGGGATTTGAACATAGGTTAAATACTGTTACCATAAGATTGCATTATGTATTTTTAGGGAAAAATGAGATAATGAGAAAAACTAAATGAAACAAACTAACGAAACAAAACTCAAAAAGACATTTTAAGAAAATAGAATTTTGGCTTGCAATACCCATGATTTCCGACATATCCGTTAGAAAAACCTTCCAAAATCACTTTTTGTATAAAAAAAAAAAAAGTAGCCTCGTATGTTCATATCATTATTCTGATCGGCGAAATAGAGATTACTTTCCCTTTTTTTATAAAAATTTCTCAGGAAGTTGACCTTCCTCAACCACTGGGTCCAATCATTTCTCTGGTAAGCCGAATATCAACAGATATATCAAATATACGATAACGAGCTTCAAACACATTTTTTGAACAAACAAACTTTTGCAGTTCGGTACATAAAATATCCGATGCCCGAAACACATGCAAATACAAAAACATTTTAATGTAAGAGTATCTACACAATGGCGTATATAACTTGTAACAATCGGAACGAAGTATACGAAAAGTCTCAAATAAATTTAAAATAAAAATATTCAATTACAATTTTTAACTTGTTTATATTGATGTTCTATTTGCCTGAATCTTGTTTGAGTAATATCATTATGAAATGTTTGTGGATGATGACGGTCTTTTTTTTTTAAAAGCTACCAACTTCTGTGGTTGAAAATATGTAAAAGTGATAAGTAAATATTTAATAATGAATAAAAATCAGTATACAACAATGTTTAAATAAGGTATAGAACAATTCGATACGAGCCAACAATCAAAAAGATTATATTCTTTCAATCATATTGTTTTATCACATTTCTGTTGATGGTGGCAGTATGTTGACCATAATGTATCTTTAGCTAATTTATCATAAATATTCACACTTACTTTATTCAGCTATCCATAGCATTAAATGAATAAAATCATACAAGTATTTTGCTGAAAATGTTTTCATTTTCAAAATCAGGTCTCATTTTATATCGCTGAAATTTATATCATATATGACGCATTTTACACGGAAAATGAAACAGATTCATTTAAATCTAATAGGATTTATATTTGAAGATAAAAAATACCTTGTTTCCTGTAATGAGATTAATGCTTTTACTGTTTTCGATATTTGTTTGCATTCCCATATTAGGCGAAAAAAGAAGTTTTTAAGGTTTGTTTATGTGTAAAAGGTTATTCATGTTAATCTTATGTCATAAGATTTTAAACTTCACGTTGTGGTGTTACATGACACTATCATCAACATTATGAGTTACATATAAAAAAAAAGGAAGATGTGGTATGATTGTCAACATGGTCAATGAGACAACTCTCCACAAGAGACCAAAATAACACATAGATTATCAACTATAGGTCATCGTACGACCTTCAACAATGAACAAAGCCCATACCGCATAGTCAGCTATTAAAGGCCCCGAAATGACAATGTAAAATAATTCAAACGAGAAAACTAACAGCCTACTTAAAGTATAAAAAATGAATGGAAAACAAATAGTGCGCTAGTGACCACATACGATATATATGAGATCAGTAAATTCCATAAGGGGTGAGAGCGCATTTATCTTACCGACAATCTTAACAATTGGTATTTAGACTAGCGGCATATCACAGTGATCAAGTCTTCAATGCCGTTTGTTTTAAGAACCTATTCCTACTGCTCTATCAGAAAACAAATGCCAATAATAACAACTTGCCAGTTCTAAATGTGTTTTAAGAATTTATTTCAATCGTTCAGCATAGTTTTTCCTCAACACTGTATTGTTTAACTAAAGGGACGTAACTCCATCACTAACTGTGTGTTTCAATCAGCCCCTTCTACTAACATAATATGGAATATACACGGTTTCCACTCGATTGCTTTTAACCAACCGTGTTCCAAGAAATGTTAGTTAATATAAATCATTTTATACGATAATATACAAATCAAGCCAATTTTTTTCGCTTATCTTCAACTCAACATTTTCATTATATCAGATCACCAACACAAGTTAGTTGACCGATACACCCTGTCAATGTTTAAATGCACTAACGGCAAGTTTTTTCTGTCTTGGATCTTCAACCAGAAAATTCGTTTGGTCTGTAATTTGATCGTAATCTCGTATAAAATATTAATTCAAACGATTCTGTCTTTTTAGCTACGGTAATCTATTCCTATAGTAGAAAATCATTTATTTTTCAAAACAGTTCAAGTTTTTAAACTGGATTTTGTTCAATTATTGGCTATAACATTTTTAAGTATGATAACGCATGGCCAGTTAAAAGTAAAATCACTAAAAGTACTGAACTCCGAGGAAAATTCAAAACGGAAGGTTCCTTATTAAGTGCATTATCAAAGGCACAAACACAAAAAATGAATGGATAAAAACTGTCATCTTCCTGACTTGGAACAGGCATTTTCCGATTTAAAAAATGGTGGATTGAACCTGGTTTTATACCTAACAAAACCTTTCACTAGTATGACAGTCGCATCAGATTGCAATGTATTGACAAAGATGCGTGAACAAAACAAACACACATAATAGGTAAAATTGATAAAAATATAGCAGACAACATTGTTTTATAATCTTTATCTATGTTCCTGAATTATTTCAACATCAGTATATGAGTTTTGAGAACGAAGACTAGATTTAGCCACTTTTAGGTACTTTGTTTCAATATTGTGCACACCTTTTCGAACTTGTCAATATCTATCAACAAGAAAGGTTTGAGTCACGTTAAATAATCAATCACTGATATGCTTTCGTATTTTCTCACTTGCTTTTGTTATCAGGTGTAGTCTGTAAAACTTCTGTTATGGTGTTCCTTGTGCTTTGTTTTAATTTTGTGTATAAACATGATAAAGTGTGTTCCTGAATTATTTCAACATCAGTATATGAGTTTTGAGAACGAAGACTAGATTTAGCCACTTTTAGGTAGATATTGACAAGTTCGAAAAGGTGTACGACCAATGGCTCTTTACACAAAAATATCTTACGACTGTAACTTTTCGTAATTCTTGATCTAAGAGTATTTGCCTCTCGTAATATTTGTTTTTAATGAGTGGTGGTTTACTTAGTATTAAATCAAAACGCATTCGTTTTAACCAAAAATGAAGGAATTTGTACACGAAAAATAATACATAGATTAACTTCCCGATTGAATATTTATGTTAGTTTAACATGACCCTCTTATCTTTTTTTTTAACTATTGCAAACATTTATTGAAATTTTTTTATTTTGACATTTATCACCATTTATGATCGCATAATCGGAAGTACGCCTTAAAACCTTTCAAAACACCTGCATTTGTAGTTTTGTGCATTGAAATAAAGAGACTAAAAGACTTAAAAACTGTTCTTCCTAATTAATGAATGAATTTAGAATTGGCCATGCGCTTAAACTATAAACGAATAGGAAGATCTCTGTAGCAATAACGTGACCTTCATTTTCAGATGATTAGAGACTTGAAACGATATAAGAAAAGAATACCATAGTTAGATTTAGGAGATAACTGTATTGTATTTTACGCTTGACTTTCGTAAAACGTAGATTTTACTGTCGCAAGTTGAGTTCAGATAGCGACGCGGAGCGGAGATACGTAAATGGATATTTGCAACATTAAAATCAAGTTTTACGAAGGCCAAGCGTAAAATACAATACAGTTATCTCCATTCTAATGCAGCATATTAAAATAAATGTCATTTAAGAAATATTTTGGCTTAAAAATGGCATATATCATGTATATGAAAAAGTCCGCGAAACTGTTTTATCGTCTTCAGCATCTTAACAATGTGACGTCATATGTTTACTCTGGATATCAAACATGAATACTAACTTTTCAGACGATTCAGAGTGGTTTCAATGTTTCAAAAAAAGATTTTGATGCCGAAAGTGTCACTTTCTCGTTTATTTTTTTTAAGAAATTACATGCCACAAAAAAAAAACGGAATTCAAAATGGTGGCTTTCTTCGTTGTGTACTGATAGACCGTGGAATCTAACAACTCAAAATATTTGTCAACGTCCATAAAAATTATCGTTACAAAGTAATTGAAATAGAATTAGAACACTAGCATTTACTAGAACAAAATATTTAATTGATGTTATAACAAATTGAATTTATCTTTGACAAACAAACTTTCGTATGATTTTGTACATGGTACCCATAAGATTTTAATCCGATTGCTAGATGACATTTCCATCAATTTTTTTCACTTTGATTATTTCGAAAAACTACGGATTTTCTTATTCTAGACAGAGGTTACCTTAGCCGTATTTTGAACTACTTTTTGGAGGGACCTCGGTGGACGTGTGGTCTAGTAGTTACATATTTGGATAAAACGTTATCTAGAGAAAAGGTAGTTACTACTGTTATCACTAGCCAGTCAACACTGAGGTTGTGAGTTCGAACCCCGCTCGTGTGGTGCGACTCCAATCTTAATTGACTAGGATTGTCAGTTTTTCTATCGAAGGTCGATGGTTTTTCTCCGGGCCCTCCGGCTTCCTCCACCACTGAAAACTGGTTGCCACGAAATAGCCTAAATGCGGTACTTAAAAGTGGCGTTAAAATACAAAAAAAAATCAAATAATCAATCACAACGTTTTGGAATTTTGGATCCTCAATGCTCTTCATCAATATTGTACTTGTTTGGCTTTATAAATATTTTGATATGAGCGTCACTGATGAGTCTTTTGTAGACGAAACGCACGTCTGGCGTACAAATTACAATCCTGGTACTTTAGATAAATATTTACTCCATTGGGTCGATGCCACAGCTGGTGGACGTTTCGTCCCTAAGGGTATCACTAGCCCAGTAGTCAGCACTTCGGTGTTGCAATAGATATCAATTATGTGGTCATTTTTATAAATTTCCTGTAAATAAAACTTTGAATGTTTCGAAAGACTATGGATTTTCTTATCTCAGGCATTTATTTACCAATCCGTATTTGGAACAACTTTTTGGAATTATGAATTCTAAATGAAGTTCAACTTTGTACTTGTTTGGCTTTACAACTATTTTGATATGAGTGTAACTGAGGAGTCTGATGTAGACGATACGCGCGTCTGGCGTACAAAATTATAATCCTGGAACCTTTGATAACTATTATCGAAGATATAATATCCGTTTCGGATAAGTATTGTAGAGTAATATCTACAAGAATAGATAACATGTTTTTTAACATGTTTCAAATAAAGTTTACTAGGATTTATGCGTTGATGTTGATGGAAAAATTCATGTAAATGTAGTATATGTATATGTTTCCTATGAATTATTCATCGTATTATTGATATTCAATAATTACAAAATGATTTATAAAATGAATATTAAGAATAGGTGTAATCTATAAACTAGCTAATCTATTAATAATACATCAATATACATATGAGAATTCAAATACGAAATGGAGATAAAAAAAATATAAAATTATGACATTTTTTTGGTTGTGTACAAGTGAGTTGAATTTAAGTTGTCACCCTATCGGTTATGGTAAGGTTAAAGGATAAAATCGTGGATCTGTGCTAGAAATACATCGAATGTTCATTGTTGATAAATCATTATGATAATCCGTCAATATATAAGGAATAAGTCATGAGAGGGAGACGATGTCTTAATTTATGATTATCCTGAGGCCATCATTTTTTTTTGTGTAGTCCTAACTTTGTGAACTTTAATACATTTCCTTAGTTAGAACCATTTTGCAAAACCGACTTAGTTTTTAATGTCTGTGTCATTGCACCTAAAATATTCAACTATAAACAGGCATTGCAGGATCTTGACTTAGAACAATATTTAAAAACCCTCCGACATGTGAATGTTCCTACTCGCCTTATAATTACAGCCCCTCTGGTCATGTTATAACTGGGGATCTAAACATAATTCAACATGAAAATCTCCGAAAGGTGATTTCTCATGGTCCTAAGTTTAGAGAACCCCAACACATCAATTGGAACCATAACTTCAAAATAATTATGGATTCTATTGAGGACTACGCCAGGGCATGGGCTAAGCGAGAAGAAGTTGAACAGGACACTTTATCAGAATGGGTTAAAACTATCAGATCTCTGATAAAACGTAGCATTCACAAGTTGAAAAACTGTGTGAACGATCGACCAAAGTCCGTTTTCAGAGACAAAGAGGCCATGAAATGTCTATCATTTCTTCATGATAAGTATGTTGTTGTTCCTGCGGACAAAGCTTCAAATAATATTGTCTTTGTATGTAAATCGTATTACTACGAATGTCTTGTAAAAGAATTGGGTATAACGGAGCACTCAGGTAATCCCACATACAAACACATATCATTTGACAAGGATGAGATTTTAGCAAATCATAACTCCTTCATGGCTTCAATAAACATTACATTGAACACCAAATCGGAGGACTTACCTTGTTTGTATTGGATACCAAAGCTTCACAAAATTCTGTACAAGCAACGATATATTGCTGGCTCATCTTCATGTTCAACTAAAGAATTGTCCATTAAATTGACTAAAATTCTGTCCGCAGTGAAAGAGGGTCTTCAGAAGTACTGTGAAACTGTTTACTCGCGTAGTGGTATTAACCATATGTGGATTCTTAAAAATTTTAAAGAACTTCTAGACAATTTTAAACCTCGGTCTTTTTCTGAAACTAGTTCCATCAAAACTTTTGATTTTTCAACCCTGTATACCACCATTCCCCATGTAAAATTGAAAGATCGCCTAAAAGAAATTATCCACAATGCCTTTCAACATAAAAATGGTAGCATAAGCTATAAATTTATTACTTTGGGATTTCATAAGGCATATTTCGTTAATAGTGAGAAACAAAAAGGTAAAACATGCTACACAGAAGAACAAGTGGTCAGTATGCTGGAGTTTCTTATCGACAACATATTTGTTGAGTTTGGAGGTAGACTTTTCCAACAAATTGTCGGCATTCCTATGGGAACAAACTGTGCGCCTCTTCTTGCCGACCTCTTCTTATTTTCATATGAATCGGAGTTCCTCCAGACACTTGTCAAAACAAGAGGATCAAAGAAGCCAGATTATTTAATTTCACTTTCAGATATATTGATGATGTTCTTTCCATAAACAATCCGAACTTTTCTGATTGGGTTCCATTGATATATCCCCCAGAACTAGAGATTAAAGAAACAACAGACACAGCTTCCTCCGCCTCATTTTTAGACTTATATCTCGAATTTGACTTACACAGTCATCTCAGTACCAGAATCAAAGACAAACGAGACGATTTTATTTTGAAATTATAAATTTTCCCCACCTTAGTAGCAATATACCAACTTCACCTGCATACGGGATATATATTTCCCAACTTATTCGATATTCAAGAGCTTGCAGCTCCTACTCAGACTTTGTAAAACGTCATCAGTGTCTGAGTAGAAAGTTGATGAACCAGGGATATGTCAAAGAACGTCTCGTCCTTTTTCTAAAAATGTTCTTCGGAAGGTATCAAGACCTTGTTGATAAATATTCCGTATCAACTTCTCAAATAATACACGATAGTCTTGATGTATAGATTCTGCGTACTGATGTTGTTTCTTAACAACATGTTTTATTGTTCCTTCATTTGTCTTTGTTCTATTATTAATATTACTTTTACTGTTGAATGGTTTTATGTGATATCAGTTTGACGTGGCTCGGTACTTATACATCTCGTCAATGTGTTTGTATTGGCTTTCATTTTTTGTGGTTTATTTTGTATATGCGACTTTTTGTATTTCTTTTGTTCTTATTACGTGACTCTGTACTTTAAATGATCCCGTCAGTATCATATTGGTCTATTATATGTCATTATGATATATTTCTATTATGAATTACTATATACCTTGAACCACAAACGTCAAAATCATTCAATCACGTAGTGGTATTAACTATTTTTGGATTCTCATAAATTCTACCTATAACTTTTGGACTAGTTTGAATATCGGTCTATTTCTGTAATTTATTCTTACATACTTTTGATTTTTTTAACCCTGTATGCTTACATTGCCTATGTAAAATTTAAAACTGTTTGTATGCACATTGAACGACAAATTTATGTGACGTATAAAATTTTCTGACGTCAGACACTCAAATCAATTAATGTGTTCGTAGATAGAAGATGTTTTTGTGTTCGGTTAAATTGTACCCTTTTAAAATTGTTATACGATGATGACTGATGTGCCCATTATTTTATTAATTGTGACTGTTTATTTAACGCATCATGTAAATATAACGGAATTTGGTGAGACTGTTATTAAAGTGAAAGGGTTAGCGCTATAGAACCAGGTTTAATCCACCATTTTCTACATTTGAAAATGCCTGTACCAAGTCAGGAATATGACAGTTCTTGTCCATTCGTTTTTGATGCGTTTTGTTATTTGATTTTGCCATGTGATTATGGACTTTCCTAATTGATTTTCCTCTGAGTTCAGTATTTTTGTGATTTTACTTTTTAAGTCTCTTGTGGACAGTTGTCTCATTGGCAATCATACCACATCTTATTTTTATAATAAGTACTGTAAGACCATCCAGAGACATCTTTTAGTCCTTAGACAATGTTTGATATTAGACCCAGGATTCATCTCCACCAGGCAAAGTAGAATCAATTTACACATGATGTTCATTTTAAGTACGTAGTATCGATTTCAAAATGACGATTTGATTAAATGTAATTGGATCACTAGTGATAAAATAGACAGGCAATGTTTGGTTTAATTTAGCATATAATACAAGAGCCCAGTGATGATTTACTAAACCACACTAAAAGTTAATTTGATCAATGCAGTATATATAAGCACGTAGACTTTAGACTGACAATGCCTCCTTGAGTTTATCCCAGAATACGACATCACCATATTCGTCGTTCGGGTATTCTATGTAAGATTTTGATTGTACAAGTTCTAAAATATTCAACGGTAGATCTTTTGATGACATTTGTTCAAGAAACACGAGCATAATAATGTTTTCTTTACTTCTTGCATATATACTCTCCATTTTTGCCATATTGAATTCGAATAAACACCAATCAGATTCGAGAAAATGCTGTGACATTATTATGACCGTTTTACGGCTATTATGAATGGCGGATGTTATGTTAGTTGCGATGTCATTTCCAGCCAAAAAGTCTCTTTTGTGAATACAACAACGTATATTTCGATCCTCCTCTAAATGTTTAAGGAATTTTGTATAGACAAACGGGCCATCATCGTCAGCGTAAGAAATAAATGCATCAAACACGAAATCGTCATCTGTTCTAAAAGGTTTGATTTGACCGTGGTGTTTGCCTTTAACAATATAATATGCATACCGAAGCTTCCATCTATACCGATAAGCAATTCCTGCAATTATGACTATTCCAAAGATGACCAGCCAAGATACTACGGTGACAATGGTTGTCGTGTAAGAGGAACATTTCTTCTTCAAAATGTCATAAATGAGCTTCGAACTATTTAGATTGATCTGATGTGATTGACAGTTTTGTTTGATCATATCTAGTACATGAACATTTGTAGATGCAATCCACTGAATTAACTGTATTGATTCGCACGTGCATTTAATAGGATTACCGAGCAGGTTAACAGTTAAGTTAGGGACATTTTTTGAAAGGATGTCTAACTGTTTGGTAAAAGAGGAGGCCAATGTTGACAATCTGTTGTCAGATAGATCTAAATACGACAGTTTGGTCATGTGATCTATTTTAAATATTAAATTTTCAAACATATTCCCGCTCAAATTTAAAATCCGAATCTCTGTTTGACTATTGAAGATTGCTTTTGGTAAACTTGGAATTCTGTTGTCTGCCAGATTAAGAACTTTTAATTTTGTAACTTTTGCTAATATTTTCCCATTAATGTCCTTTGGTAAAACGAAACCTAATAAGTTGTTTTGTATTAATAGAGTTGTAAGGTTTGTACCGTATTCAAAGAATTCTGTTGATACCTTTGAACAAAAATTGTTAGATATATCCAAGAATGTCAAATATCTTAAATTCGTGATGGGACCCTGCCAGTCATAAAAAGCATTAAATGAAATATCTATAAATTCAACTATATTATTTTCAAAATTCATTTCAGGGATATAATATCTCAACTTACATTCTCTAAAGTGAAATTTTCTAAGTTTCATTGGGATAGGCACAAAACCAAACAAAGATAGGAAAGCGTTCTGTCTGTGAAGATCTTCAATGTTTCTTTTTATTTTGAATTCTCTGTAGAAATCCGTAGATTCATTGCAAGGCGAATAACCAGGTTGTCTATGTTCACATATTTCATCTGGGTCCATCAAGTAATGGGACAATCCCATGTACGACGCGTTTACTTCTTCGACAGTCACGTCACTTACATCCTTTATGTATTCTCCAAAACTGAACTCGTTGTCAGCGATTGAAATTTTTTTCAGTGTTTTGGGGAGATATTGTAAAGCACCCGATTCTATTATCTGCAAACGGTTGCCTGCCAACTGCATCTCTGTTAGGTTTGTACAACGCAGTGGTTCAACCTGACATTTAGTCATTATTGTGTTCAAATCAAAAGTTTGATGCATTTTATTTATTCTAAGAATTTCTATTGAAGTTGATGGAAGTTCACGTGTTACATTTGCTAGTCCTCTAAATTTAAGGCATCTGTTGTCAGACAAGTCAAGATACTTCAAATGCACCAATATCGTAAAGGAACCAATTGAAATGGTATTAATTTGACACTTACTCAAATCCAATCTTTCAATATAGGGCATATATTTAAATGTATTTTGTGTTATAGCCTTTAAAATACAGTAACCAGTTAATCCAGACAAATCCAATTCTTGTAGAAAATACAGTTTCTCATATCCGACACCAAATGGTTCATTTCCATTTGATACAGCATCAATTTTTAAAGTTTGAAGACTTACCAACGGTGCAACATGGAGCAAAAACGGCTGGTCGAAATTTCTTTTAAGCGTTAGATGCAGCAGGGATACTAATGGCTTGAGAACATAAATTGACAAAGCGGTATGATTGATAGGGTTATTACTCATAACTAATGTCTCCAGTTTCGAAAGACCTTGAAAAGAACTTGGATACAGAGTTCCAATGAAATTATAAGACAAATCCAAGTATATAAGGTTATAGTTCATTTTAAATGCCTCCTTATCAACGCTATAAATCAAATTGTTATAAAACGATATGTTTGTCACCGTTGTAGGAATAGTTGGAATATGTTGTATGCCTTTCGCAGAACAGTTGGCAGTCACCGTTTCTCTCGTATATAAGCATGAACATTTTCTCTCAAAATGACACGGATCATTTCTCATTGAAGCCTTAACCGTTTTTGTGGCGATGATAAGGATAGCAATACAGTAGACTGAAACTTTGTTGGACATTTTTTCAACGAAAACGTATATGAAATGGTAAAAATGAACTGAAAATAAAAATGATGAGTATTGAACGTCAAATATCTAAAATTTTCAACTAATTTCAAAATAATTTGTTTACTTTCATTACGATATCTTTGAAACTGAAGCATATACCTTTAATATACAGTGTATGCCATTCTTTATATCCGTGTAGTCTAAATTCATATATGCTTAGGTTTGATAAAAATGTTTGTTGAAGTTATTAGCACTGTAGTCAGTTCTTATTTAGCATTGACATGATTTATAACATAACTTTCTTCATTTTTCCTTGGATAAGTTGATAACAAAGATTGCAAATCTATCGGACAAAGTTTATCGTCTGTTAATGTACAATTCTCTTCAGGTCTCGTTTGAACATATAGCTCCACATACGTTGAAATGAGCAGTGGTATAGCAAACATCGAATTCCCTAACAAACTGTTATCACGCACATTTTTTTTTATAATAATGTAATTTTTTTTAAACAATTTTTCGGATGCGACAGACTTGAAAAATGGTTTGTCTAATTTGAGAGTAAGAATCTTATGAAATCTTTTTAACACTAGTTTTTCGATGTTCCAAGAAAGAATACGTAAAACTAATGCGTATCTATTTATAATTATTCTTACAAAGTACTTACGCTATCTAAGTATTCAAAACAAACTATGATGTACAATGGTGAAGTAAGCATATATATATATATATATATAGCTAAAAACTTTTTCATTTTTGTTCCCACGTAGTTATGATAAGTGACAATGATAATTAAACACGGAACAAGAAACTTTTTTCATTTAAATCTAAATGATATTAATGCAATAATAAAAAGCATTGTTTCCTATAATGAGAACTAGATTTTAATTTTTTCACTTTTTTCGATATTTTTGTTTTTGTTTCCATTTCCTTGTGAAACGTTGTCATACAGCAAAATATTTATAAAAGCTTGTGAAACAGAGTATAGAGCTAAAAGTTTGTTTTGCCGGGTTGATTCTGTACAAATATCAGTTATTTAATCGCTGGACGGAAAGCAACCAAAAAGCAATCCATCAATTAGGTATTTAAAATGTACTGTTGAAACTTCGAGTTAACAGTAAGTTTCATTCAATGTGAAACTAGTTTATGATTTTACAATCTTCTGTGCATATACCTCGTATTTTCTTTTAACACTCTAGTACGAACTCCGTGGAAAATTCAAAATGGAATATCCTTAATCAAATGGCAAAATCATAAGCTCAAATACACCAAACGAATGTGTAAACAACTGTCAGATTCCTGACTTGGTACATGTTTGGGTTTTGCGTTTTTATTTTTATCTAGTTCGTAATAAGCTCTTAGACGTCTGTACGATAGACAACTGCAGTTAAAATACAGAAATACTAAGGATGTTTTACCATAGATGTATTTGACAAAACTGTTTGGAATTTCGAATCCTCAATGCTCTCCAACTTCGTATTTTATTTACCCTTCAAATCTTTTGTTTTATTCAAGTGACACTGAAGAGTCCTTTTAGTACACGAAATGCGCGTCTGACTTGCATTAATTATTTACACATTTGGTACATGAAAAAATACCCACCAAATTAAAAGTAAAAACCGTTTGCCATGGTTACATATACAAAATGATATGAGCGACGCGTATCCGTTCGAATATATATTAAACCTTTATTGGCGTATCCGTAAACCCTTCCATTTAATTATAACACGATAGGTATTTTTCAATGAGGTGATACTACCATGTTTTATAAAACTAAGTCAAATCACTTTTTGTATATGGCGTAATAAAGGTCTTTCCTCTACGCGAGGAAATATCTTATTGTTTTTCTCATGTTTTTTTTTTCATTTTTCCATGTTTCTATTGGAGTTATCAAAACCAAATATGGACTATCGGTAGATCTTATCATGACGTATTACCAGATGAGGCTCTGTAGGATTTCATCATCCACTGTAGAAGTTATCTCTCTTTTATTATTCTTTTTTTTTCGACATGCCCCCCCTCCCCCTCGTTGTTTTAAAGATATCATGACCTTATCTGGACAATATGTAGATCTCATCATGATGTGTTACCATATGAGGCTGCGTAAGATTTCATCATCCCCTTTGAAAGTTATGTCCCCTTGAAGCAATTTCTTTTATTTGCATTTTTCTTTAAAAGTATTAGAGATAGAATCGATTTGTAAATGGCAGCATGTACAAGAACATATGGCAATGGTTATAAACATAAAAAATTCATTTGTTACTAAGCCTCATAAGGGATACATTTTGTATTTCCCTTTAAAAATTATAAATAATTTTTGAAAAATTCTATTTCGAGAACTAAAAGTCATAGAGACTTGGAATCTTCATCAATAATCTTTAATTCATGTGACCTTTAATATGCTACCAAGGTCAAAGGTCACCGAGTGCAAAAACAATACGATTTTGCTGCATATTAACAGCATGTAAATTGTTTCTCTAGACGAGCTCTACATTTTATACGATAAGCCCATAAATGTCCGACCGTCTGTTCAAAAGTTACATCAACATAATTCTTTATACTATAGTAACATGTGTATATCTTTTAAAAGGTAACAGATATCAACCTGCCATAAACTGCAAAGATTTTTAACTTGACCTTCAAAGTGTACTATGACCTTGACCTTGTCATATTCAAAAGGCCAAGTAGTCTTGAGTTGAATGATGATAGTCCCACGTCTCTACGACTTCCGGTTCTCAAGTTTGGTATTGCATCATAAATTTGATGATTCTTTGTTACCTTGATGAACCTTGGAAGTGTTTTTACAATGTTGTCCTTTAACAGCACTTCATTTATCACTTAACAGATTTGACAAATCTGCTGTCGTTTTAGAGAAAAATTTAATTTGAAATTTTGCAAGCGGAGGCCAGAATTCCTGAATCAACAACAGGTTACTACCTAAAATGTTTTATATATTGAAGATTTTAACATAGTTATATGTTTGACCAAATAACAAAAACATTCCATTATTTTTTATTTTTTTTATATTGAAATTTTTATGTTTCTCATAGACTTTGTAAGTTGTATAAGTTCTATTTATATAATTGATATTGCGTCATTTTTGGCGCTTTGCAAAATGAGGTCATTTGATATATCCAACTGAAGGTCTTAATGAGCTCTACTCAAAAATGAAAATTTTAAACCCCCTTTTCATCCCGGTGGGCAGGGTGGGATCATTTAGTGCAAAAAAATCAAACTTCTCAGTTGATAGGTTGTCGCATATCAAATGAAAGTCCACAAAGCATACATTTCAAATATCAAGTTGACGTCCCCCAAAATGGGCTGGGTTGGGTAATTGAGTGCTAAAAATAGATTGTCTTCTAAGGTAAGGTTGTTAAATATCAAATGAAAGGTCATGATGTGTACATTTGACATATCAAATTCCTGACCTCCAAAAATGAGGTGGATGGGGTTATTAAGTGCAAAAAAAATCTAACTTTCTGGAATATGGTGTTGTCGCATATCAAATGAATGGTTATCAAGTCTACATCACAATTATCATACTTTGGATCTCAGAAAATTTAGGCGGATGGGGTCATAAAGTGTAAAAAGTGAAAATTTTCAGAAGGTATGTTTGTCGTGTATCAATTGAAAGTGCGTAAAGAGTACATTACAAAAACACCACTTATACAGGAAAGACCTTTCAATTTGTTTTACAAACAATTGAGATACAAGTAATGTATATGAATTTGTATAGTTTCCAATATTGATTTGGTTAAAAACCTGGATCTCTTCCAGTATTAAAGGTGAAAGATCGACACAGATGTAAAATCTAATTTAGGACATTACCTGTATTTTTTTTATATTTAGAATAAACTTATTACTAGAACACACCCGCGAAATCGCGGGCATTCAGAGCGTAGTTTAAAGTATGTAAAGTGTTGAAGCATTCAGAGCGTAGTTTAAAGTATGTAAAGTGTTGTTGGAAGAATTTTGTAAAATATTAAAGAACTGGAAAATTTCAGCAAAAATATCATAAGTCATAGGTTATTGGAGGGGGATAGGAGGGGTCCTGATCCCGAAATGCCGCCTTCCCGGGCTTTAAAACATGAAATCCCGAAATCCCGGGCTTAAAAAACGAAATCCCGAGGTCCCGAAATTCAAAAAAAGGAATTCCCGGATCCCGAAAGGGTCAATCCCGAAATCCCGAGTTTAAAAACAGCCGATCCCGGAGTCCAGATAAAGGTCATATCCCTCCTCTTATTGCCGGGGGACAGGAAAATGCTCTTTTTTTATCCCTCTTCCTTTATTTCCAATATTCCCATTTTTTGGTTTTCTGTCAATTTCAATGTCAATTTCAATATGAACATACATTTAGTATGTTATGAACATTCAAGTAAGGAGCCTGGAATTCAGTGGTTGTTGTTTGTTTATGTGTTACATATTTGTTTTTTGTTCATTTTTTTGTACATAAATAAGGCCTCTAGTTTTCTGGTTTGAATTGTTTTACATTGTCAGTTCGGGACCTTTTAAATCTGAGTATGCGGTATGGGCTTTGCTCGTTGTTGAAGGTCGTACGGTAACCTATAGTTGTTAATATCTGTGTCATATTGGTCTCTTGTGGAGAGTTGTCTCAACATGGCAATCATACCACATCTTCTTTTTTTTGTAATCAATGAATTTTGTAAAAGATTTAATGACTGGAGAATTTCAGAAAAGGTATCAAATGTTCACATGAATATTTTTAGCGCTTATCTGTATATTATGAACATTCATTACTATATAAATATAGTGTATTTACTTTCAATTCTAAGTTTACTAATCGATCCATAGTGGTCATTGATATAGTATACAGACCCTCTCTATTTAATAAACTCTGTGACTGCCGTGGATAGTAAACTTGAAAATGATAGCAGATAGAATTCTGAAAATACACTTTTATTCTTTGTATATGTATGTTCAAAGTATACAGAAAAACGTAAACCGGAAGTATAATCTGACTTGAAATTGCTTTGCTCGTTGTTGAAGGTCGTACGGTAACCTATAGTTGTTAATATCTGTGTCATATTGGTCTCTTGTGGAGAGTTGTCTCAACATGGCAATCATACCACATCTTCTTTTTTTTGTAATCAATGAATTTTGTAAAAGATTTAATGACTGGAGCATTTCAGAAAAGGTATCAAATGTTCACATGAATATTTTTAGCGCTTATCTGTATATTATGTTCATTACTATATAAATATAGTGTATTTACTTTCAATTCTAAGTTTACTAATCGACCCATAGTGGTCATTGATATAGTATACAGACCCTCTCTATTTAATAAACTCTGTGACTGCCGTGGATAGTTAACTTGAAAATGATAGCACATAGAATTCTGAAAATACACTTTTATTCTTTGTATATGTATGTTCAAAGTATACAGAAAAACGTAAACCGGAAGTCTAATCTGACTTAAAATTTCGTCCAATGACGGGACAATATCCGGATACCTTTTTTCTTGTTTTTCTCCAAAAATAACTCAATCTGAATAATCATATAAATGGATGACAAATTGCAATATGCACTGTACCTATAGGACACAGAATCGTGTTGATTAATTTATTGTGGAAAGAAGAGAAGCGACACCCAAAATGAGGTCTTCTCGTTTAATAGTATAGATACCAATTATCTTCTTCTTCTTTGTTTATTTTGTCAGTCTATTTTTAACATAGTATTTGTAATTCCGTGTTCGGCATTGGAATATCCATTTTATAGGACAGAAACTTATCAACACAATTACGCAATAATGATGGACCCGTGTTTATAAAAATTAAGCTTGTTTTCTGTCCACTCGTATTTTTAATTTATTTTTATCTCTGTCATCATTTCTAGCTCAAATCAAATCGATTTTGATGTAACATCTATATAAAGAGATGTGGCATAGTGCCGATGAGACAACTATACACCAATGACCAACCGTACGGTTGCCAAAATGAGTAGAATCCATTCCGTAAAGTCCTTTACATGAAAGTTTTGGTAATTAACTTCAAAGCTATAGGTAACATGCAATTATAAAATGCTTACAAATAATCCTTATTTTTCTGTAGCCAATGAATTTCAAGTTCAATCATTGCAATTATAAGATTTTTTTTTCTCTCCCAAAAAGCAATAAATACATCTTAATCGTGTTAAAGTTTGTGAAGCAAGAATTGTGAGATATCAACCTATTTTTTCCCTTCATTATTTCTTAAGCTGATTTATCTGCATTGTTGGTCCATTGTCCGTTTTTATATTCCGCAGACCCTAAAATATAGACCCGCATAAACCTAACAGATTAAAAAAAAATAGTTGACCATTATAGGAACTATAAATTAAAGGAGATGTGATACGATTGCAAATGAAACAATTACCTACCCGATACCAAACGACATGAATGTAGATATTGACAGGGATAGTACGAGCATGAACAATTGTTTGATCCAAATCCAGTTTTACGGTATTTTTTTTTATGTCAGATCTGCTTACTTGTACCTTGACTTATTTTCAATTTTAATATATTGTTTTCAGAAGTGTACATTTGGCTGTGTTGGGTGTACAAATGCACAACCATACATGCTCAAGCGCTATATAAGATGTCTCGTGAAGACAGGGTTAGGAATTACGTAAGATACCTGTTGTAAAGCAAACATTTTATCCTGATCCAACTTTCATTAACTTTCCATCAGAAGTCGGTTTTTTTTTTTAGAACAAAACAATTGCATTGATTAACATTGACTTATACTGACCGAAAATTTTGTTTTTGCTACAAATATATAAAGTAACCTGGTTAGGCCGTTTTATTTTGTTCTGTTTAAATCTTAAGCACAACTGAAAGAGGGTTTTTATCGTGAGATACCTCCCCCTCTCGTGTTGCCGGTTGGTAAACAACAGTATTCCTGTAGATATAATGATTCGTCAAGATTATTTTTAGATGATTTTAAAGATTTTGGAACTTTTTAGAGATATATTAAAGTATTATGAAGTGTTCCTTCAGAAATTATTGCTTTCTATAAATAAATGAATATTTTTAGAATTTATTGATCAAGGTAGACTGCACATGATAAATGTGTGACTAATAACTTTATAAATAAATATTTTCTAAAAGGGTTATTATTATTTTTCTGCTCAGTCGTGTATGAAATGTTTGTTTTTAAATGAACTTTATATACATCTGATTTATTAAATCGATTAATTACTGTATTCTAAAAATAACACCGGTGTTTTCCTAAATTACCCTATCAGAAGATTGAATAGATTACCTAGAAAGTTCCAATTGACTAAAATTACTAAATAAAAACCATACGTCATTATACATGTAATAGTTTTCGTAAAAAGATATTGTAGAAACGCTGCGTATATATTGTTTGACAAAGACTTGATCATTACGGAAGTTTAAATTATTGTTATAGTAAAAATTCAACCTTCACAAAATGGCGACAAAAAGATTGAATAAGGTAAGCGTTTTAATCAGTCATGAACTGGTTAGGATGTCAATTAGACAGCAACCAAACGACACAAATAACCAATAGACAATCATAGGCTCAAATACAACCTTTAACAATAGCCAGGTGTATATACAATACGTCAAGCTCAAACTTTTCTAACGTGTCTAAAATATAAAAATGCTGCGAATATCACATGTATAAATTAAACATGCATACTATTTTAAATATTATGAATAATATGACACATTTTGCTTAGACTATATGGTTAAGATTTGCTCATTGTTGAAGACCGTACGGTGACCTACATATGTTAATTTCGGTGTCCTTTGGTCTATTGGCATTATATATAGACAATATATAGATGCGTGTTTGTATGTTTGTGTGTCTTGTATTATAATATGTTTGTTTTTCATACCTGTATGAGAAGGGATAGGACCTTTATCGGGACTCCGGGATCGGGTGTTTTTAAGCTCGGGATTTCGGGATGGACCCTTTCGGGGTCCGGGAATCCTTTTTTCGATTTTCGGGACCTCGGGAATTCGGGAATTTTAAGTCCGGGATTTCGGGATTCCGTGTTTTTAAGCTCGGGATTTTGGGATCAGGACCCCCCCCCCCCCCCTACCCTCCCTCCTGTATGTATATATTTTTACAAATAAAAATGATGTTACAGTATGAAAATTGTCATTATTATTATTAAAAAGATGTAAACCAAAAAGCATGTAAAAGGATATAATACTATTTAGATAGTAGGACTTAACCATTTGAAACGGTTTCGCTTTTCCTGGGAAAGTCTACAAAACACGATACATGTCCAATATTTTCTAGTTGGTCTAATCATAATTGATATTCGGACCGCAAAATTTAAAATAAAAAGTAAAATATTATAATACAAAATTATGCATTCAAGTTTAATGTCATTAAGGTAACATATAAAATGCTCATCCTATAGTAAAAGGAAATGATTGTGATTTACAGAAAATGTATAATGATTTCTCCGAAACGTGAGACCTTCCTTTTTCATTTAGTTCAAGGTCCTCACAAACCTGATAACGGAAGTAATTTGTTCAATTAAAAACTGACAGTTGAGCATGATGTATGTAAATGGCGAACACATGCAAAACAAAGTAGTACTGTACACAATTTTTTGTTACTGGCTTATTAATGATTGTTTATTTGTTGCTTGTTAACATTCCTTGGCAAATATTTCATGCATGTTCAAGACGAGAGCAAATTAACATTAAATAAAATAGGCAGGTTTAGTAATAGAGGTCGGGAAAAAATGACTATCAATGGAAAATGATGGTATATCTAAGAATGAGACAGAAAATTTGTCTTGCAACAGGTCGTCTACGGAACCCACAAAAAGTTGTTGCATTGGTTCTTAACCGGCAGACAGCGTGACTCCCTCTACACGAGGCATCGGATTTAAAGTTCTCATTCTGACCGGACGTTGCTTCGTAATTTATTTGGATTTTTAACATTTTTGATTCGAGCTTCCCTAATTAGTCTTTTGTAGGCGAAACGTCCGTCTGGCGTATAACATTTAATCCCGGTATCAATGATAAGTGTATTTGTTAGAGAACAGCCATTTAATTTCAAGGGGGAGGGGTTATGTTTTTTCCTAAACAAATATTCTGATCCCCAATATGATGTAAAAATGTATTCTGATTATGCAGATGACAAAGACAAATATTCTGAATGCAGATTCCCCCTATACCTTATAGTGTTAAATTTTGAAAAAATCTTGATTGATAGGTGTTGAAAAACAAATTAACAAAAAATTTTCTTGGAAAGAAAACAATACCCCCTTTTTTTAATTATATGATTGCTCACTTATACTTGAACTAATGTGAAATTTTACTTTTTAGGAACTTATAGACATTTCAAAATGTCCACCGCCAGGTATTTCTGCAGGTCCAATTAACGATGACAGTAAGTTTCAAAACTCATTTTAGATATTTATAGATTAAGTCTTGACGTGTATTGTGGTACCACAATGGACTTCAAATTAATGTCATCACGACTACAAATAAGATAAGGACGAAACGTTAAACAAAAATAATTTTTCAACGTGGTTCGATAATCGGAGTTCTTACAGATGAAATGATGTAATACTATAACCCATATATTAGACTTTACAAACTAAAAGCAATGTTGAGAAAAAAGTGAATCAATTAATGTATGTTTTACTTGGAAGACTATATAATAAAATAAATGCAATACAATATTACATGTTCCGTGTCAAATATGTAGAACTGTTTTTGATTTTTAGGTACAAGCATATTTCTATGTTGTGTTTAATTTCTGTAACAATGGATAAATGAATAAATTCACCCTTTACTATATAATCTGTTTAAATGTGATTTTTTTGCGTTTATTTATAATGCAATGTACTAAGTTACAGAAATAAACCAGTGAAAAAATATTTGAAACAATATGTTCAATGTTCCATTATCGTCTTTAACGCATGCGTCCGGACTAAAATTGTGAAGCACAGTATTTCGAAAACTTTCAAATAGACCTAACGCAGCTGCATGGTTTGAGTCAATTTTGAAATTAAAAGAACTAAACCCTACACAATTCTAATTCATTTGATTCAAGTTAACCTGTTCATGTACTAGAATTCACTGTTCAAGATATATCTGATATATAGTTCTACAGAGGCTTAGGTAGACTTTCGTTTCGAGAGGTGCAAATATCTCAAAGTGACAAGCAAAAAAAAAATAATAAAAAAAACAAACAAAACAAAAATAAAATAAAATAAAATAAAACAAACAAGGTATCGGTATAAGGACACCAATCGTAAATATAGCTCAACATGCAGACTTCTTATACGTACAGGTATTTGACATCCATTTTTTTTATGGAAATATTCTTTATAAAGCACAAAGGTGTCAGTATTCACCTCAGAAACTAACAAAACCTTTGAATAGACTTATTAAGAAGGGATATAATTACGATACTGTTGTCAAGTCATTAAGGCTTGCATATTTTGGCGTTAATATTGAGTAACTGATAAGGTCTTTGCATCGGAACTAAACACATTTATTCTAAAAACAGTTGTTGGAATGACACGGGTTATGTTCTTCTCATATATGTTATGATGGTATGATACTAAACCCCTAACGGGAAGGATTGTGCCTGATGTTCATATGATGAAATCATAATCTTTCAGTCAGTATAATTGAAGTCTGGAGCTGGCATGTCAGTTAACTGCTAGTAGTCTGTTGTTATTTATGTATTATTGTCATTTAGTTTATTTTTCTTTGGTTACATCTTCTGACATCAGACTCGGACTTCTCTTGAACTGAATGTGCGTATTGTTATGCGTTTACTTTTCTACATTGGTTAGAGGTATAGGGGGAGGGTTGAGATCTCACAAACATGTTTAACCCCGCCGCATGTTTGCGCCTGTCCCAAGTCAGGAGCCTCTGGCCTTTGTTAGTCTTGTATTATTTTAATTTTAGTTTCTTGTGTACAATTTGGAAATTAGTATGGCGTTCATTATCACTTAACTAGTATATATTTGTTTAGGTGCCAGCTGAAGGACGCCTCCGGGTGCGGAAATTTCTCGCTACATTGAAGACCTGTTGGTGACCTTCTGCTGTTGTTTTTTTATTTGGTCGGGTTGTTGTCTCTTTGACACATTCCCCATTTCCATTCTCAATTTTAACTTTTCTATAGTCTTATAGTTTAGAAGTTTGTCAATGTCCTCTTTAATAGTAGGTGTGTGTTTCTATAATATGTATTGATAGAATGTTGTTTCATTGGCAATCATGCCACATCTTCTTTTTTATATTAAAACAAAATTATAAACATGAATTTTGTATTTTTCAGTGTTCACTTGGGAGGGCATGATTTCAGGTCCAGTAAGTATATGTACAATATAGGGAAAGTCAGAAAATAGTAAAATTGTCTTAATAAAACGATACTCACTGCGTGTACATAAGATAGATCAGAAAATATATATGATTATCGCTATTTTGTGCATTTTTCCTTTGATCTTTTTTTGTGATAATTTTCATATCATGCTTCTCGCTTGATATGGAAAAATTATTGCTGGAAACTAAGGAGGCCACGTGCCGTTGCTAACGAAATTGACATTGAAATTGACAACGTCGTCATAGGTAAAATAGCGATAAACAGATTATCATTGGTCATCTCAACTCGATTCCTTTTCTCACTTTCGCTGTACCAGCTCAAGCGAGAAAAGCAATCTCGTTGAGATAACCAACGATAATCTATAAATATATTTATTTTCTAACGTAATATGAACCGAAATGTTAAAAAGGCCTACTTCATTTCGTCGTTTTTTTTTGGTTTTTTTTGTTTGATTTACCACTATCTAACAATGACGATATTTTAACATAATTAGAATCGTCTACCTTCGCATTGTTGCATTACTGATGCATTTCAAAAGCAGAAGTTTTTCGAGACTGTGTGTGTGTGTGTGATTTGGGTCTGCTTTTACTTTTTATAATTCAACGTGCGTATTTCTATAAGTATCTTTCGTTTGAAGAAAAAATACGGGAATGTGTGCTTTTCATCTTTTCATCATTGCACGCTGTCGTCATAGCAAAATATGAAAGTAAGATGAATTATGATGGCCGATATCAGAGTTCAAATGCTGTAGAGCTAATCAATTATAGGTCATCGTACGTACTTCAACAATGAGAAAAAACTCAAACCGTATAGTTGACTGTAATAGACCCCGACACTATAAAAAGGAAAAAAAATAAAAAGGAAACTAACAATTTAGCTTATTGCATTCAATTTACGAGAAACAAATATGACAGACATCAACCAACGAGAACAGCGACATTACATACACATAAAACGGTATTTTTTAAACTTTGGACGATTAAGAGATAGACCTATTAAAAACCCTATGTAATGTATATTAACGACCCAAAGCAGACTGTAGTTGTTTTTCACGTTTTTGTGTTGCTGAAATGTTACATTAAAGATGTTCACAGAAGCGACAATTGCGTTGTCTCGGTATTGCAACATTCATTTGTTACAAAATGTCTAAAATATCATAAACAACAAAAACAATAATGATCTGTTTATGTTTCAGGACAAAAGTCCATACGCTGGAGGGGTATTTTTCGTACGAATAATGTTTCCCAGTGATTACCCTTTCAAACCCCCAAAGGTATGTATTTATTGTAACAAAATTATTCTGTAGATTCAACATATCCGGGTCACTTTTTAGAATATTAGGTAAGAATTGCACCACGTGACTATTAAATTCAAATGATAAAAATGTCTATGATTTTCAGATAACAGTTATTAAGACGAATCGTGTTTTGTAATTTTGAATGCGCTCGTTGTAAATATTTAAATACACCCTATAGGTTGTTGATTTGTTATCTCATTGACATGAACACACTACCCCTGTACTCTTTTAATTCAAATTCCTGGATTCTTTTAATTCAAATATGTATCTTTAAAATCAAAACAGAATTTATGTTATCCTAAACATGAGCATTAATGATAGATAAGTGTAAAACCTAATGATAGTAAAATATCGGAATACTAATATACAAAATAGCCACTCAATGTTTAGCAAACACTTATTGGATCAATCGTCATACGGATTTGACATTGGATGACGCATTATTCAATAAAAGAATCAAACTCAATACATCACTATAGTTCGGTTCATACTTCCGTAGCCATATGTCACCACTAATATTGTTTCGGAGTTTGTAAACGAATAACAAACCTCCATTAGTGACTGCAATCAGGGCGTGGTCGATTTATAGCGATTTCCTGCAATAAGATTGGACACTTTCCATTCCGAACATCACCCCCTTCTTAGACGCAGTATTTCAAAAGGTTGATGAGAACCTAGTGATTTTTTTTATAATGGTTTCAGAAAAACAAATGAATAATCAAACGCAACGTTGATATAACATTAGAAAAAAAGTATAAAACTAGCAAAAAGCAATAGATATATAATCCGGCAACAACACGTAAAAACCGTCATTCAGAGCTGCTTTTAATGAGTGATGAAATTTATAGAAAGAACGTGTAAATTTATATGTTAATGATAAAGAGGGTTGCATTTCTTGCCTAAACAAAAACTGATATGGTTAATGAATAATGAAGATAAGAATTTATTATCAGAATTATGCATGTTCATTAAGAAATATGAAAAGTTTTAATGAGATTTATTTCCCTCTACTACTTGTAATTTGAACTTTATATTTTCTCCATAGTGAGTTCTAGAGCACCGTCCCTTGATGAATATTGTCCAGTAGCAATGTTAACCCTTGCTATTGTGCATTAGTCATGAGGAGAATCACTATTGGAGTAATCTCATGTATCTGTAGCTAGTTCTGAAGGATCCCCCCTTGATGACCTTTGCATTGTTGTGATGAAGTCCCTCACTACTGTGCACTGGTCATGAGGAGAACTACTGCAGATTGAGATACTATATTCCCGGTTCTATTTTTGCTATTTTTTAGTTTCCATATTTTAAAATAAACTTAATATCATATCCTTTTAATATTAAATCGGCCTCATTGCACTCAATGTCTCTTACTATAATTATGTCCTACATTGCTCATATTATCAATTTATTATTTGTGTATTACTTATTGTGTATTTCACTAATGTTTATATAATCATTGTTTTATGATGTTTTTGTATCTTGCCTGACAAGGGCCCATGATTGGAAAAATAAAATAATGCCTAATGTCTAATGTCTAATGTTATATTTCGATAAGTAGATGTATCTTTATGATTTTCAGGTAAAATTTACCACAAAAATATACCATCCAAATATTAATGGTAATTCAGGAGAAATCTGTTTAGATTTACTGCGATCACAATGGTCTCCAGCTTTAACTATATCAAAATGTAAGATTGTGTTTATTGTTTGATTTATTTTTTATAGTTCTTTAAGAAATCTTCGAAACATATATTAAAAATGTAAAACCTAAAGTCGAAAATGCCAAAGGAACAAGCAATTCATACTAATAGTTCAAATGGAAGTGGATGTTCATAAGTATGAGCAATATTACGACCTTCAACAATGAGAAAAAACATACCGTATGATTCTCCATCAAAGATTCAAAAATATGAAATAACTCAATTAAGAAAACTAATGGTATAATTTGTAATAAAACAATTTACGAAAAATATGTATGACAGACAGGAACCACCAACAACCACTTAAGTATAGGTTCCTAACTTTGGATAAGCACATAAAGGAATTAAATATGTTTGAAGGCACCAACTCTCCCCTAACCTGGGACAGTGAATATCTTTTCCCAAGAATGCTCAAACCTAAACATTGGAAAGCAATGGTGGAATCTAAACGTAGAAATTTAGCATTTATATGAACGACCGAAAAGACCTACACTGAATAGAAAAATAAATGTCAACTTTGCCAGGAGGAACTGAAAAACTCAGTTACTTAATAATTGCCAAATGGTAACAGGGAATATTTGACCAATACACGTACCTGTATTGCTGTAACTTGCATAATTCAAATATACACATGCAATTGCTTTTTTAATAAATATGTTGTTTTTTTTCCCATTTCAGTATTACTGTGTATAACATCTTTATTAACAAGTCCAAATCCTGACGATCCGCTTGTTCCGGAAGCTGCAAAACTTTATAAATTAGATGTGAAAAAATACAATAAAACAGCGATGGAATGGACACGAAAATATGCCACGTAATGTGGTCAACTTAAATGTGTTATAGACTAGTACCTTGAATTTTGTATAACGAAACTTTATTATTTTACTGTCGTTTATTTAAGAACGTTTTATATTGTTAAATTACTCCGTTTTTTTAACGAATAAATGTTCGTTAACGAAGATATCATGGACTTAATTATTTGTTTTGTGTGTTTGAAATAGAAATTGTAGAACATTTAATATTTCATGCATATTGCGTTTAATTTTTACAAAACTCGCAGTCTTCTTTCTGTGGTCTTTTGATCGAATTCAATAAGAATGTGTATGTATATTTATATTTATTTGATTGTTGATGATTAATGCCTCTTTTAGCCATTTTGGCAATATCGTGGCTGCAAGTTTTTATTAGTGGAATAAAAATACCATCAAAGGTACCAGGATTAAAATTGTTCATGCCAGAAAACTCTTCAGCGACGCTCGAATCATCTGGTTTATAAAGGTACCAAATAAATAATCAGAACGGTTTTGCCAAATGCATTTAACGTTATCTATTCCCGAGTTAGAATAAGCCGGAGTGCCAAAATGAACATCAATAGTCGGCCGGGAAAAATGGCAATCCTGCAATTAAGATCATCGTCAAATGCACCTGCCGAGTGCGGGGTTCTAACTTTCAACCTCAGGGTTTACAGGTTAGTGATCGTTGTATATGAAGTTTCAGACCACTCGGCCATCCTTTTCTGTTAGTTCATATGTTGTTCACTGTAGGCATTTTAAAACTGCAATTATTATTAACATGTCATGGTAAGTAGATGATAATTCTTACAGGGAAAACAATTAAATAACCGTGCATCCATCTTTGATATCAATAAAAAGCAATCTGCGCAAATGCAGATATGAAGGACACCTTCAGGATATCTAAGAAACAACCATTTGATATTCAGCCGTGAAGGGAGGGGTAGAAATATACGTTTGTTTGTGGGGAGAACGGAATATTCACCCATTTTGGTGCTAGCTTTGTTTGTTTTTTGCCGGCAAAAAATTATTTAAGCTTTTATGTATATCTGCTCCCTCCTTTATGTGGCCAGACTATTCATTACCATCATGTATTAGGTTATCGTTGGGGAGGGGGGTCCTCTTTTTTGTATTCATTTGTTTTATTCCTTTTTTCTCTATGCTTTACATTTTTTGTCCTTTTTCTTATTCTTAATATATAATCAACTCATTAATCTCGATTCTTTCTTTGTTTGGTCCATTTGCTCTATGCTTTATATTTTTGCCAATTACTCTCTGTTCCATTAACCTTTATCCCACATCCTCCTGTATTTTTTTTCTATCAGGATCTACTGTTAAGTTCCAAAATTGTTGAACTTGGTCAATGCAAAAGAAGACACCACCAACACCAATAGCATTACAGCGTATCATTGAAATAAAAAATAAGTTATTTGTGAGTCATTTTTGATAGGTTGTAATTATCATACTTAGCAACAGAAAAACACCACTGGAAACGTCCTTAAATCTAAGTACTTAATATGAGTATTTGTGACGTAAACGACATATCAGAATTTACTATGGTTGTCAATTGTTATTTTCATAATTGCATACAAAATTAATTTGTAAATAAATGCAATAGTTTTTAAAATAAAAAATGCTTATAAAATTTGTATTCTAATTCTAGCTTAACCCGCAGAATATAAGCTATATATCTTTCAATCTGACATACCCGATTTCGAGAAAATCCTGAAAATTCGTTCCTTTAATATTAAATAGATATATAAGAACAATAACGTACAACGTAAGCAATATTTCATGGTCTATCAAGCAATCTATGCACGGTTCGCTTAACATCCATATTTTTTTTCAATATATCAATTTGATTAACAACAATTGAAAAAATGTTATATAACATTTATGTATTCTAAATATAAAACTGATTCTGATCTTTAAATTATTTTTTCTTAATATTTGTTGGGTCATGCTTACGCCTTAGCTACCGAAAATATTTACAAATGGCGGAGAGTCGATTGAAAAAGGTAATTAATTAAACATAGTTAACGAAACCTGGGGCCTGTTTATCGAAACTGTCCTAAGATCGGTCCTAAGAATTTCTTAGGACAGAAGTTAGGATAAAGTTAGGACCGACTTACGACACGTCTCAGCATGCACATCAAAGCTATCTTAGGAATATCTTAGCTAGGACGTCCTAACTGATGTCTTAAGTATTGGCGGAAAAGAAAATACAAACCCAATATGAAAAAAATAATAATTATGATATCATACATGTATTTTATCAATTATTTTATTTCAAATATGGTTGATTAGAATCTATTCTAACATGACGTCCTTCAAACGCTTTGAGTACACACCCGTGGTAAAATATGAATATATTGCATTGGCTGTTCCGATTGTACTCCCACGTCATATGTTTTTTATGAATGAAGTACCCGACGTCATAGAATGATGACGTTATAATTTAAGCATTTTACGGGAAAATACACGCTTTTGATACCGAAAATCATCAAAACAAGGAAACGTTAACAAACGATGCTAAAATGTGATATAACCCCCCTTTTTTTATATGCATAGAACAAATATATAAGTTATCATTAAAATTCATCCAAATGTATATAAATAAGTTTTGTGAATAGTTTGAGCATGTCACTTATTCTGTTTGGTCTGTTCTTTTACGCCAATCTAAAAGTGCGTTAATTTATGGGAACGGCAAAAAATGGCCTCCACCTAGAGCGCTTCGATCCAAAAAATTGCCGTATTTGTCCTATTAGAATCGGGGTTCACACATTGCCGATTATTGCTCCCGTTTGAGATCAGACAGCAATACGATACGAAAAGTGAAAAAGTCGGATTGGTATCCTCAATTATCTGGAATGTCCTATCATTGTCTGAACGCATTCGTTTTAGTTCGTAACAGATTCCTACGGATCGGGAAGGGTCCGAATAGTTCGGCAAAGCATCCCGACAGTTAGGTGCGTCCCGTAACATTCGGGGCAACTCAGCCGATTTTGTCTAATCGGATTACAATCGTGGCTATGTCGTGACAGATTCTGCTGTATCGGATCGAATTCCTAACAATGTCTTGTGTATTCTGGACGGTGTCCTGTAGAACGGGAATGATCCGGAGTAATTTTTCATAGCTGTTTTTCTGCCGATTGAGTCAAGATTGCATCCAGATCTTGTCGATTGCGAACCGTTTTTTGCCGAAACCGTTCCGAAACAGTCCCGTTATTAATACGAAATTCGTCAATGATACCCACGTCAGAGTCCCGACAACTACAGAATACAATACGACTGAGACCAGACAAAGCCGTTTGCAATGCGATAGAGCGGACCGGGATAGGATTACGTTCCGACAGTACCTGATCATCCCGAACATGCCGACAGTTTTCGAACAAATAACTTCCGTCAGCGTCGGTTCACTGTCTGGTCACTGTCTGATCTCAGTCGGATAACATTCGGTAGAGTCGGGACGCAGTCGTGACAGACTCGGTCGAATTTTACCTGGCGAAAAATACAAATCGGATTAGAAGCGGATTCAGAACGGGATTATCGGGACTTATTCGCTTAGAAACGGTTGAATATCGGTGCTTCCTGAACACTATCTGATTGTTGTCGTGATCAAATTATTTTTTTTACAAATTTTAATTTAAGTTTGAATTTCCATCCACGATTCACAGGATCTTGATCATACTTTTGATAAATTTTAATCGGGAATGGTTCTGTCAAGAACGGTAGTAAAAATCGTGAATGTGTGACCCCAGCTTAACAGTTCAAATGCAAATCTCGTGCATTATTCATATCATTACGGAGAATTTCAACTATTTTTACTACTGCTTTAAAAATAATACGCGTGAAAATGAACAAAAGACGAAATTCTAATGTATCCTAAAGTTAGGACCGTCCTAAGACACCTAAATTGGTATCCTAAAGTTAGGACAATTCCTAGGATTTTCTTAAGTTGCGACATGTTTGATAAACCCATTTAGGACTAAGATGAGTCCTAAGTTGGTCTTAGGACACGTCCTAATCCTAAGAGAGCTTCGATAAACAGGCCCCAGATATGCATATGTATAACAGAAAACATACATGTAATAGACACCAATCAAGTTATATGTCAGTTTCATTAGACACCGTTGATTGCATTGACATACAACAATCACAAGACATTGTATTACTATATGTCATTTCCTAATATATAATGACAAGGCTAAATAACATAGAATTTCGGTAATGTCTAACGTCCAAAAATCTACAATAAAGTGAGAAATTTTCACAGGGTGCGAAATTGCTCAGGACATAAAAATATGATTCCTAGTCCCATTAAAAACCATTAGCATATTATCTTAAAACATTCAACGAAAAGACAAAAAATTTAAAAAACAGAAAGGGTCATAGATAAACAGTTAGAAAAAAATGTAAATTATGACCTAAACCTTCGGAGGACTACTGCCCTTTAATGACGATTTTGGACTGATTTTTTTTGTTTTTGTTTATAATCTCGAAAATCCTAATATAGTGCTATTAACTAGCTGCTTCTTTTATATATGCAAGGTTAACTGTATTTGGCCAGATACTTGGTGAGTCGAGTGCCAATACAGCTATTCGAGAATCTTTAACAAGGCCATATAGAAACAGACAGTTCACATCACTTGTTTTTAATTGTTCTAATTCTTCGAGTAAACTCAGAAACTTACCGTGAAAAAAATACAGGAATTCAAATTTAGTTTTTTTCTTTTCGCAGTCACGGTGCATTTTTTGTCAACCTTGATAAAATTTCTGATTTCTCGTTTGAGTACTTAAAATCTGCGAATTCGATTCAGTTTATCAAACAAAATACGAAGTATCTGGGACGAATACATCAGACATTTCAGACAAAAACTTTTAAACATCAGTAAATATCAACAATACAATTTCTTCAGACATGCTTAATGACCTATACGTATACCCTTTATTAGAAAGTAAAAACACAAAAATACCGAACTCCGAGGAAAATTCAAAAAGGAAAGTCCAAAATCAAAAGGCAAAATCAAAGTCCAAACACATCAACCGAATGGATAACAACTGTCATATTCCTGACTTGGTACAGGCATTTTAGACGATTTCTTGCCCTCAATTTACGATTCTTTATATTTTTTGTGTTTCTATTTAATAGTATATAACGGTAACTAGGTTGCTCTTTCATTTATACAGTGTTCTAACTGTTTTCATTTATTGATATACTTATTTTGCATTAATAAGATGTGCAAATATTCTTTCAGGAACTTTTCGACATTTCAAGATTTCCTCCTCCAGGTTGCTCGGCAGGAATAGTCGGCGAGGATAGTAAGCTAGATTTCTAATAATTATAAAATAATAATTTAATTTGGATGTTACGCGTCTTCCGATTGGCTGACGTTATTTTGTTATCAGCCCATAGTCATAATTTATTCATGTGACTGTGACGTCGTCAACGTTTTTCTACGATTTAAAATCGAAATAAGAATTAAATCAGAAGAAATGACTGTAATATTTTTTTCTGTCTATTCGAAATAACATAAAAAAAATGTGGTGCTCACTGTAAATTAACCCACTACGCGCGTTATTCAGTATGCACCAATTTTTTTATGTTATTTCTTCATAAACAGAAAAAATATAACAGTCATTCCTTAATTATCGCTACTGTGGATTCATTATTATTCGTTGGATATCAACTTTCGTGGGTTTCATTAGTACAGTTGAACCACGAATTGAAATGTTCAATGAATTAAACATTTTCTATAGGCTTTGTATGCAGAGATTTACAAAACCACGAAATCAATTATGCACAAGAATATAAATTTTCCTCAATCCACGAAAATTTATACCCACGAAAAAAGATAAATTGACAGTATTTTACGAAATGTTCCTTTGATCTTAATGACTTTCCTTTTACAGTGCAGAGGAGTGAAATGGAACATTCTCGCTAAAAACTAAGGGTGCATATCAATGAAATTAACAAAGTCTTTCAATAAACCTTTTTGAGATGACCAACGACAATCTTATCAATATTATTCAGATGTTGCATATATACCCAAGGTTGAGCCAAATGACTGTAATGAGAGTTTAAAAAAAAAACATTTATAAACTTTTTGTTTAAACTTTGTTTGTGTTCCGATATCAGAACTGTTTCGCATTAAACGATTGGATTTATTTCTCTCATAAATTCTTCAATTATAACGTATGAATTGTCTACCTTCTGGCTAGAATCTGTTTTGAATAAAGATTACATACAGTTTGCATATAACATGTATAAGGGAACTGTGTTTTGATGTGTTTTATCATCTGATTTGCCATTTGAATTTTCCTCGGAGTTCAGTATTTTTGTGATTTTACTTTTTCAATGAAACTTGTAAATAAATGTACAAATATCTGGGTAAAAGTAAGTACCATGAATAAAATGATATTTTTGTGTACACGTCAATGAGACATAAACCCAACGACAAAATATTAAACCTGTGTTTTGTATTTTCAGTATGCACGTGGCAAGGATCGATAGCGGGACCAGTGAGTATAGCCTTTATCATATATAAGTTTAATCTTAAATGATTTATTGGTCAAGGAAATAAACTCATCAAAGATACCAGGATTGGCATTTGGTATTTGTGGCAGACGCGCGTTTCGTCTACAAAAGACTCATAAGCGGCTTTTGAACGGGACGAAATCAAAATAGGAAGTTGAAGAGCATTGAGGACCACAAATTCTCTTTTCTCTTTTTTAGTTTTGCCAAATTCGGCTACGGTAATCTATTCCTGAAGTAAAAAAAAGCGTTTGTTTAGTATTTCAAAAATTCAAAGTTTTGCTTACATTTAGTTCATAATTTTGACCATATCAGTGATAATTCATGTCAACATAGAAGTGCTAATTACTTGTCTGGTGATACACTAGACGAATAAAAACTCCACCATTAGTGGCATCGACCCAGTTTTAATTTATTGTTACAGGATGAAAGTCCATACTATGGAGGAGTATTCTTCTTACTTATATTGATTCCTCGTGGTTATCCTATGAAACCACCAAATGTAAGATTGCTTATTCTACTTTTATTCGTTTAATGAATGTAGATGTCTTTTTAATATGATATTCAACTTGCATTTTTCAATATTAAAGTGGTTTGCCTAAATGTATTAGAAAATATCAAAATGACAAATTTTTAATCAAAACTGCCTTTTATTATGGTAACAATAAACATGTATTGTGAAAATTATAGAAGATATGCTACCTTTAGTTTTTAGTAAAAGTTCTTTAAATTGTCTGGTATCTTCTTTTTCTGATTGTAGTTGAAATTTACCACAAAAATTTATCATCCAAACATTGATCGAAACTCAGGAGAAGTATATTTGGATATACTGCATTCTTATTGGTCACCAGCTATAAGTATATCAGCAAGTAAGATATAAAATTAAAATAATGTAAAATGAATAAATTTGGTGTATTTACTGTCTTCTGATTGGTTATAATTATTAGTTTTATTTTCAATGTTGTCAATTTTTATGGCGACACGCCCACACTGACGTTATGTATGCATACGCCAACATGTGTGTACGTTGTTATTGTAAACATAAATAATGTAAAAAGTTCTTTGAGCTTTATTTTTGATAGAAATTTATTTATAATGAATGGCAATAACTTATTTTGATTTTATGGTTCAATAAATTCAAAATAGATAATAGCCATTCATTAAATGATTGCCAAAGCGACAACTAGCAAACAGGGTCCCAATTTAACAAATTTAAACAACTATAATGTTGCCGTACGGCCGTCAAAAACTTGCAAATCCAATATCGCATAGTCAGCTAAAGACACCTACGTAACAGGTATGTTTATGAATTTAAACGAGAGAGAAAAAAACAGCCTTATCTGTGAAAAAGTTATAAAAGAAATACAAATATGACAGGCAGCAACCAACGGCAACAACTGAAGGTACAGGGTATTGACGTGAGGCTCCCACAGGGTACCCCCCTCAGGTCGCAAGGTCGCTTTTAAATTCGTCGAGGGTCGTTTTTAAGGGAAATGTACAGGTCGAAGGTCGTTTTTATCAACACAGAGGACGGAAGTCGGTCGGAGGTAGGTTTTGTTCCAAATTTTACAGGTCGCAGGTCGTTTTTAGAAGGCCCTCAGGTCGGAAGTCGCCTCTAAAAATCCCAGATGTCGCAGTTAGTTTTTGACCCTGCGGGAGCCTCTGACGTTGGAAAGTCACATAAAGAATATGATGGGTTTAAACATGTTGATTAAGTTTCAACATAGGAAACAAAACTTTTTTAATAAATTTTTATCATTAAATTGTATAATATTATATGATGTCTGCTTTATGATGAATTAGCGTATTTGAAACAACATACTGGATAAATTTTAACGCTTAACATTTTACATGATTACATGTCACAAAACAGAAATCATTTTACGAAATGTCACATTACACATATGTGTATCCAATAACCAAAGAAAAACGAAATCAAAAGTCGAGTGTCATTTACGAAACGACATCTAGTGTCGTTAGTGGAACAGGACTAACAGCTTACCCTATCGGATCATTTTTTGGTGTGTTTAAATGTTTTTCGTTTTACTCTTGTAATCAGTTCTATATTTTGTACTCTTATCCAGGTCTTATTTGAAAATGCTGATGTTTCTACTAGTATAAGTTCTAAAAACACATGTTTCATCTACAACTCCCTATTTGGTCAGGTTTCGGGTTTAAGAAAGTACTTATGTCCATGAGTAAGGGTTAAACGACTTAGACATGACCATTCATAAATAAAGTATTTTTCGTATGATCCTATGGTTTCCTTCGCCTCTCTTCTACTGGTGTGACTCATCAATGTATTGACCAAAAGTTTCACGGCGAGTGTATATAGTGAAGCAGTCCCTGTTCTGCAGGGCGTCAGGGTGCTCCATGAATTTGTTACTATGTAATGTTTTGTTCACTGTCTTATTTGCTTTGTAAGTTTTAAGTTATGACTCTCTCTCTCTCTCTCTCTCTCTCTCTCTCTCTCTCTCTCTCTCTCTCTTTTCGTGCTTATTAAAAACACGACTTTGTTTACAAAGGGAAATAAGGACGTCATATTTCGAAATTGTATGAACAGGGTATTGACGTGAGGCTCCCACAGGGTACCCCCCTCAGGTCGCAAGGTCGCTTTTAAATTCGTCGAGGGTCGTTTTTAAGGGAAATGTACAGGTCGAAGGTCGTTTTTATCAACACAGAGGACGGAAGTCGGTCGGAGGTAGGTTTTGTTCCAAATTTTACAGGTCGCAGGTCGTTTTTAGAAGGCCCTCAGGTCGGAAGTCGCCTCTAAAAATCCCAGATGTCGCAGTTAGTTTTTGACCCTGCGGGAGCCTCTGACGTTGGAAAGTCACATAAAGAATATGATGGGTTTAAACATGTTGATTAAGTTTCAACATAGGAAACAAAACTTTTTTAATAAATTTTTATCATTAAATTGTATAATATTATATGATGTCTGCTTTATGATGAATTAGCGTATTTGAAACAACATACTGGATAAATTTTAACGCTTAACATTTTACATGATTACATGTCACAAAACAGAAATCATTTTACGAAATGTCACATTACACATATGTGTATCCAATAACCAAAGAAAAACGAAATCAAAAGTCGAGTGTCATTTACGAAACGACATCTAGTGTCGTTAGTGGAACAGGACTAACAGCTTACCCTATCGGATCATTTTTTGGTGTGTTTAAATGTTTTTCGTTTTACTCTTGTAATCAGTTCTATATTTTGTACTCTTATCCAGGTCTTATTTGAAAATGCTGATGTTTCTACTAGTATAAGTTCTAAAAACACATGTTTCATCTACAACTCCCTAT
Source organism: Mytilus galloprovincialis (assembly GCF_965363235.1). Taxonomy (NCBI): domain Eukaryota; kingdom Metazoa; phylum Mollusca; class Bivalvia; order Mytilida; family Mytilidae; genus Mytilus; species Mytilus galloprovincialis. The sequence continues at coordinate 96,678,365 of NC_134842.1, forward strand.
TTGGTCAGGTTTCGGGTTTAAGAAAGTACTTATGTCCATGAGTAAGGGTTAAACGACTTAGACATGACCATTCATAAATAAAGTATTTTTCGTATGATCCTATGGTTTCCTTCGCCTCTCTTCTACTGGTGTGACTCATCAATGTATTGACCAAAAGTTTCACGGCGAGTGTATATAGTGAAGCAGTCCCTGTTCTGCAGGGCGTCAGGGTGCTCCATGAATTTGTTACTATGTAATGTTTTGTTCACTGTCTTATTTGCTTTGTAAGTTTTAAGTTATGACTCTCTCTCTCTCTCTCTCTCTCTCTCTCTCTCTCTCTCTCTCTCTCTCTCTCTCTCTCTCTCTCTCTCTCTCTCTCTCTCTCTCTCTCTCTCTTTTCGTGCTTATTAAAAACACGACTTTGTTTACAAAGGGAAATAAGGACGTCATATTTCGAAATTGTATGAATATATGTAATAACTTATAAATTATAATATTGAATAGTCCTCTTGATAAATGTTAAACCAAAATGCGAATAACTTCAACTTGGAATATATCTAAAATACAGTATTTGTTTAACATTTCATTCATGATTTCACTTTCTATTTCAGTATTACTAAGTATAACAGCGTTAATGAGTTCTCCCTTTCCTTATAATTCACATGAATCAGAAGCTGCACATTTATATATATCAGATAGGAAAAATACGATGAAAAAGCAGCGGAATGGACACGAGTATATGCTATGTAATATGGTCAACAGTTTTTTTTTATATACATCGTTTAAGTTTCATTTTGTAAAACGAAACTTAGACAAGTCTTACTTTTTTTTATAAGCGGTGTAATACGTTAAAAACATTAGTATTATTTTTTTTTATCTTGTTGATATAAATACTATTGCCGTGTTTATTCTGTAATAATTCTGTATGTGGCATAAAAATATTAACATGGTGATATGCCGACGCAATATCAAACTGGAAACAAAAAGAATTGTTTGTGATAAACTGCATGGCTATGCGAACATCTTCAAATTTTACACTTGATTTCCAAAGATGTTTGTTAACATGACGGAGGTCTAAAATAAGGCTTTTTTTCCTACCGTCCGACGCTGAAACTGTAAGAGGATTTACAACACGAGGTTGAAATTCACATTCCTCAATCAAACCCCTTATAAGAAGATCATGTATAGCTTCGGTAACAAACTCGCTATGGATGATTGCCGATGGATTGTTTTTTAAACATAAAAAAGGAGGGGTACTGTAAAAAGGAATTTTGTAACCATTCAAAATAGTATCTAAAATATAATCATAACAACCAATATTTTTCCAAAAAGAATAGTGACTTTTAAGCCTGTCCTTCACAAAAATATGTGCCTGTCCCTGTTCATACTCGTAGTAATCATTAGTGAGATTATCCGAGTCACTTTTCGAAGATACTTTAGTTGTATTATTTTCAATTAAATAATCTATGCTACAATTATACTCATCTTTTATAAAGTCTGTACTATTTCGATTTTGGCTGAATAGTTCTGGGATTGAAGGGACACTGGCTTCTCCAGTGCTGGAACGATCCACAACCATAACATGCACCTTGTCTATTTTGTCGTTGATATCCGCTCGTGCTGGGTTGACTTTTTTCCTTTTGCATTACGTTTACGTATCGCCCTACTATCAGCTTTATTTAATTTGCTCTCATCGTCGGAGTTACTGGCCACTGGATTACTTTCATATTGCCTAACAGTCTCCCAACCCCCTTCACTACTATCGGCAATCTTGACAAGTTTTTAATTCGTCTTTTAATCTTGTCAATTACTTCAGTAATAGTTTCCCGTGCGTAGTCGGTCTTTGAATTATCAATGGCCCAAATAGCTTGTGTCAGGTCTTCTAAAAATTCAGTATTTAGTAGAAATTGAACCTTATTTCCCTCATAATTCCAAATATATTGAGATTCAGTTTTTAACTTTTAACCTGGGAAGCAACTGCAACGGTAGACCCGTGAACTTCATGTTTTAATTCGGAAATGTCTTTCCTAAGTTTTTCGTTAAATTCACCCTGGGTTTTAACAGCTTTCATAACGTCTCTAAGAGACACCTCCTGTTCTGGGGTTTCCCTCTCTTCAGGGTCCGACATTACAAAAAATTTACCAACTTACCTAAGAATTAAACTTTAGATAAATGTGTTTTGACGGTTCGGCGCTGTCGTGCTGAATGACCAAAACCCCCGTTTTGGCGGAAAAAATGACCGTGCGATAAGCACGACACCTACATACATCATGAACAAACAAGAGAAAATAATTTCACTCTTATTCACTACGTTCACACGAAAGAAATTATATTATTATTTTTTTTTTTATCTTGTTGATATAAATACTATTGCCGTGTTTATTGTAATGGAATACGGGCATAATTTTAATAAAACATGTTTGATGTACAATTGTCTTTTGTAAACAATAACAATTACATACATTTCTCACAGAATATGTAATAAAACAATTGCTGTCTTTTGTTTCGGTATATATGAGGTTTATTGACTTTTGAAAAACTGGTATTCACTTCGGCCATCCAATCTATGCTCTTCTAAGTTGACCTTCTTCATCTGCCTTGGGTACACAAATGGCCAACCTAATACTGGGGAAATTATTACTACTGTGTTCCCTATAACGTAGGCATTATTAGTAAGAGAGACCGAAAACAGCTTAGGGATATTCTAACTTATGAGCCGATGACAAACTTACAACACCATTAAGTGAAACGGAAAAAAATGACCAATTGTCCGTTTCAGAATCTACTGCATCCTGGGTAGTAATACTTTCAAAAGCGTACATCAAAGCGTTTTGATTGGTTTAAAACCTTATAAACAATGAAAATTCAACCAATGACGTAACGTTATTTTCACTTTGGGGTACGAACAATGAAATTACCCATGATGCTTTAGATTCTGAAACGGCCAATTGAAAAAACAAACCACAGTATACATATGTAGATACCTAAAAAGAATAGTAAAAGCGATTGTAATCATGTTATCACCTTGCGGGTGTATTCTTTTTTTAAATCATTAATAAGTAATCTGCGCATGAAGAATACCTTCGTTGAACATGATGAAGAAAGACTTCTTGATATTCGGCCGAGAAGTTGGGGATGTAGGTTTTTAGGGAAGGAAATACCCATTTATACCTGTTTCTAGTCCGGCTTTGTTTTTTGCCATACATAAAATAACGTTACCTTTGTACACAAATATTCCTGCATTTTCTAGGGCTGAAAATTCTTTATTATCTTGTCGTTAATTTAATCTTTACAAACACCCTCTTGCCTTTGGAATGCATATTCCCCTTATACATTATAGTTTTAATTTAAAAAAAATGTGTTTGCGTGAGAGAGAAAAATTCCGACTGAGAAAAGTACCAATCGCGTTTCGGTCTTTCCCCCTTTGTTTTTAATATTACTGTGAATCTGATTTACTAATGAAATATGTATATACCTATTCTAAAAATAATACCGGGGAATTCCTGATTCTTGATTTGATACAATTTGATACGATTTGAATCATGATTAATTTTGTTTCTCAGAAAAATTTCATGTAAACAAATGGCGAAATTTCGATTACAAAGGGTAAGTTAACGTTATCACATAATGATTGTAAACAACATCACTTTTTCATTCTACTAAAAAAACAAAAACACTATACTACCAACTTACAATTTCTTTCATCATGTAGTACCGTATATATCAATTGTGTATGAAAGACGGTCAACATTTTAAAGATATTTATTAAATAATAATACATTTAAACGGGTGGGGAAAGAGGGGCGAAAGAAACCAAATCGATAATAAACTGACAATCCACTGATAAAATTTAAAAAAAAACACACATTATGTAGGGTTTGTTGTTTTTGATTACTTTTTGGATATTTTGCCTTTTTATTTCAAACACCTTTGTTTTTGCAGTGGCAGAAACTTTAAAAAATAAAAACACGTTTGTATATAGAATAAGATAAAAACGGTTGATAAAATGAAAAACCATGATATTTGAGAGATATATGATAACTAATCTGTATAATATTAGCCTGTACAATTTAAAAGATATTTCTGTCATTAATCTATTTCTATTTATAAATGTGTAAGCGTGTACATGTGTAACAAAGACACAATGAGGAAGTACATGTATTTCAGACTATCATATTAAATTAAGTGGGTCGACGAACAAGAACACACCACTTATTAAACGTGATTGTTAAATTACGTATTTGTTAACTGTTAGTAGTAAGCAGTAATTACACAGGAAACAAACGGATTTAAGATGATGTAGTTACTAGACTTAAGAACACTTAAACACAACTGAAATAAAAAAGTGCTTCCATCTAGTATGACTTTTTGCAACGTCAAAAACTTTCCAGACTTATCTTATATTTTTTTCTATTTTTGTACACTTTTAAAAAGTAAATATAATATACACTTTTAATTAAATGCACAACCTCATCAATTAAAAAATGGGTGTTTGAGAAAAAATGATTTCGGGTTACAAAATAAAACCGATGGACACACATCAACTATAAGAGAAAAATAACGAACAACAGAACGCTAGCTGAAGTGGCAAGAATTTTAAGGGATACAATAAAGTTTATCCGAATGCGATATAGTTTCCTTTTTCATGAATACTCTCAATTATATCTACAACTTGGAATATTGTGTATCAATTCTAACAATTATATCGATTGCTTTCTGACCTTCATCCTTGTATGATTTCAATATCATTTGGGAATACTAAATTTTTCTTGAATGTATACAAATGGAGGTAATTCGATTATAAAATGTAAGTAATTATACAATGAACAAAACCCCCTTTTATATATATTGACAAATATGTCCAGTAAAAAAAACTCCTTGTAGGAAATTTTGCTCTTAAAAGACAGGAATATAAGATAGTATATCACATTTTGAATTTACAGATCGTTTCAACTATATTGAAAACAACAAACGATTTAATAAAACAATAATTGTAAAACAAACGTATACACAAATTCTTATAGCACTGAGATCATTAGAATACGCATTCAAAGATGTCATTTTACACTCAAAAACAATATGTTATTTTCGATTGTTTGTTTATCCTTGCATACAAAGGCAACAGTAGTATACGGCAGTTTAATAGTCATAAATTGATTAGTCGAAACCCAATCCCGATCACAAACCATAACCGAGGGGAAAATATCAACAAAAACAGAAAACACTGAACTGCAACAAAAAAACAAACGCTAACATACATATAAATGGACTATTTGATGACAACCATTTATATTTATTTTTTTGGAATGGTGAGCGATGTAGAATCGTTTTCCTGTCCAACCGTGCACGCTCTTCTTGCTGTAACTCTACTTCAATAATTGTATACTTTGTTAATATGATGTGCAATATGTCTTCAAGGAATTTATAGAAATTTCTAAAGATCCTCCTCAAGGTTGTTCAGCCGGCCCCTTAGAGGATAACAGTAAGTTAGAGTCTTTATTTTCATTATTATAGACAACATACTTTTGAGAGGGTTTCTAGATTAACTTAGTCTGATCCTAGTATCATATAATAGTATCAAAGGTACTGGTACCAGAATTATAATTTAGTACGCCAGATGCACGACCTGTTTTTCACAGATGATAACGGTTATTTATCAAAAGTAGCAACTACAAAACCGTCCACTTTTTTTAATGTGACCTACAGAATTTAATTTATTACATAATCAACACATAGTGTAACAGAATTTGCCTACCCGTCCATATCATCATCCCTGGTTTCTGGTGCTGTTCGTGTTGCTCAGTCTTTAGTTTTTAATGTTGAGTTTTGTTTGTTTTTGTTTGTTTTTGTTTGTTTTTGTTTGTTTTTGTTTGTTTTTGTTCTTTTTCAGCCATGGGGTTATCAGATGCTTTTCGACTAATGAATTTGAATGTCCCTCTGGTATCTTTCAACTCTCTTCTATAAATTGTTCATTTGAATCTATTCTTGATTGTTCATACGCAGCAAAACGGTCTCTAAAACATCAACTTCTCGACACATATATAAAAAAAAAGACACCTAATGGGCAATTTAACGGCTCAAACAATAAAATCTCTGATTGACACATTCATTTCCAAACTGTTTCGAGTCACAAAAGTTCTAATATGACTGGGACTATTATAATATTACTTCAGAAAGGTATTAGGACTTCAAACACAATGTGTGGCTTGTTTTCCCGAATTTTTGCTTATTATTTCGAACTTATATGGCGGTGTTTAAAATACCGCTAAAATGACAACAATACGTGACGTAAATACAGTACAAATAAACATATAAGCTCCAAGGACAGAGAAATACATAGACAAATAATATGAACGTACATTACATATGTGAACCACAAATTAACAATGGTAAAGTGATCAATTATTCTGATATCCGCTGGACTATGGACACTTCCCATGAATTTACGACAGAACAACATAACACTACAAAATAATTGATTATTCGTACGTGCATAACACGACCGCGTACAAAATACGTTCATTGATTGGAACAGACATGGTTGCGATAATGATAAAATGAATATTTGCTGAATCTGGAGCTACTAGGATAAGTTATGATAAATTTAATCAGACAAATGGTGATTAGATGTAATAGCATGATATTTGATATAACTAATATGTGTAGATTTTACTCTGAACAACTTAATGCCTCTGATGGTGGACTATTAGTCCCCGAGGGTATTACCAGCCCAGTAGCCAGTACTTCGGTACTGGCATGAAAATACGGATTTTTTGTGTTATTAAAATTTGCTGTTACAAAATATTAGAAATTATTATAAATTAAGGAATGTATCTCCCTCATGCAAAGCTCTGATTTCTTTCAAGGATTTGGCTATACTTTTTGGACCTTTTGGATTATAGCTCTTCATCTTTTATATAAGCTTTGGATTTCAAATATTTTGGCCACGAGCATCGCTGAAGAGACATGTATTGTCGAAATGCGCATCTGGTGCAAGAAAATTGGTACCGTTAATTTTATTAATAGAGTTCTAGACATTTTTGTAGTATCTGAATTGTCTCTGATTCTGAGTATCCAATAAATCTTTATTTATTACACAAATTCTTCTGCCGTTTCAGATTCTAATGCATTCTGGGTAATATTTTGAAAAGCGTACACCAAAACGTCCTGAAAATTTCGTAAACAATGGAATGTTAACCAATGACGTGACTTTATTTTTATTTGGGTTACGAACAATGAAATAACCCATGATTCTTTAGATTCTGAAACGGCCAATTATATGATCACCTTTCTTAAAGAATCTGTATTGAATTGAAATTAACCACAGTTTTTCAACTTATTTAATGAATAGTCATATAAATATCACAAAAAGAGACCCTCAGCCCAACGATAAAAGTATTAATTCTGCATTTCTTCTTTTCAGTATTTGAATGGGAAGCCATGATCGCAGGGCCAGTGAGTATAGAATTTGTCTAAAATAAGTTTAAATAAAATAAATCGTTATAGTACTTGTTTATACATTTATAAATGTCATATTGGATAACTTCTATGCATTTATTGTCTTATGGAAATAAAATACATAAGAGAAATACCAAGATGATAATTTCACTTTAAAAAAAACATGCATTGTGTAGATGCAACATCAGTATTGCTTGATTATCGATGGAGAAGTCTGTACGATATTAGTTAAGAAATGGCTGTAATATTTCTTTCAGTCTATGAAGAAATAACATCACAAATGTGGTGCCCAATAAATAACCTGCATTTTAAAACGTTATTTTGAATAGACAGTCATTCCTTATGACTTTTAAATTCTAAATTTCATTTTAGACTGGAGTCAATCATGAAAAAACGTTGATGGCATCACCCTCACATGACAAAATTTTATCTATGAGCTGATAGACAAAACACTGTCAGCAAATCAGAAGACGTGTTACATCTAAAATTAAATAATTCAAGAATGGAAACCTTTCTAATTAAAGTTTAAAATATCAAGTTTGCAAACACTTAACTGTGGAATTTATTACTATGTTGATTACAGTTAATGTATCTTATTTGTAGTATGATGATATAAACAGTCCTTACGCGGGAGGAGTTTTCTTCTTACAAATGACGTTTCCCTCTGACTACCCTTGGAAACCCCCAACGGTGAGTTTGTTTTATTTAATAATTGAAGGTTCTTTTAAAAACTTCATTGGGGTGTAAAAGCGTTGAACGAAGTACATTTTTCTTTCTAAAAATATGCATACGGTCAACGCTTTTACAACCCTATGAAGGTAGAAGAAGAAGCATTCAATACTTATTCAAAGTTATTGTGAAACTGCCTATTCTAGAGGTGGCGTGAATCAGATGTGGATACTTAAAAATTCCAAAGATCTTTTAGAGTACATACAATCTAACTATCTTTCATCTTGTAACAGTACTCAAACATTTGACTTTTCTACTCTTTACACAAGTATTCCACATTCCAAACTAAAAGACAAATTGAAAGAGTTGGTATTACTTTGCTTCATAAAAAAGAATGGCCAACGTAGATAGATGTATCTTGTCTTAGGGAGGGATAAATCATACTTTCTAAAGAATCACTCTGATTCAAACAAAAAATTCTCTGAAACCGATATTATCAAGATGCTTGATTTCTTGATTGACAACATATTTGTAACGTTCGGAGGACGTGTTTTTCAACAGACTGTCGGCATCCCAATGGGAACAAACTGTGCCCCTCTACTTGCCGACTTGTTTCTTTAATATTATGAGGCTGAATTCATGCAGGAACTTCTTAGGAAGAAAGATAAGAAGTTAGCAATATCCTTTAACTCTACTTTCCGCTATATAGATGACGTTCTTTCACTAAACAATTCAAAATTTGGTGACTATGTGGAACGCATCTATCCCATCTAATTGGAGATAAAGGATACTACAGATACAGTTAAGTCGGCTTCATATCTTGACTTACATCTAGAAATTGACAATGAAGGTCGGTTGAAAACAAAACTTTACGACAAAAGAGATGATTTCAGCTTTCCAATTGTGAACTTTCCATTTCTAAGTACCAACATTCCAGCAGCACCTGTATACCGGGTATATATCTCCCAATTGATACGATATTCCCGTGCTTGCATTTCCTATCATTATTTTCTTGATAGAGGGTTACTGCTCACAAGGAAGCTATTAAACCAAGAGTTCCAAATGGTGAAGTTGAAATCATCCCTTCGTAAATTTTACGGACGCCATCACGAGTTGGTTGACCGTTATGGAATAACCGTTTCACAAATGATATCGGATATGTTCCTTACGTTGTAACTACAATCCCCTTCCCTTTCATGAATGTGACCTACCGAATTAGACTATTTACCGGATTTGTAATCACATAAGCAACACGACGGGTGCCACATGTGGAGCAGGATCTGCTTACCCTTCCGTAGCACCTGAGATCACCCCTAGTTTTTGGTGGGGTTCGTGTTCTTTATTCTTTAGTTTTCTATGTTGTGTCATGTGTACTATTGTTTTTCTGTTTGTCTTTTTCATTTTTGGCCATGGCGTTGTCAGTTTGTTTTGGATTTATGAGTTTGACTGTCCCTTTGGTATCTTTCGTCCTTCTTTTATAATTACATGTTTTAGCTAGGATAATGAGAAAAAAACGATTTTTATCAAGTTTCTATTTAATTTCCCTGTGCACGTTATTGTGGGACCTCGTGTCATCATAAATGATAAATTTTATTGAGTAATGCAGTTGATTAAGAATTAACACGAGAGTGCAGTGTAGCCAATCAAAATAACGTTTTATAATGAAACATACATCTGATGTTATTATTCAACCATAATAGGTATGAATTCTTATAGACCCAATTTATTCTGTGTCAGAAACTTTAGCTTTGTCAAAAATTTAATAACAATCCAAATTCCGAGCTGTATCAAGCTTGAATGTTATGTCCATACTTGCCTCAACTGTTCAGAGTTCAACCTCTGCTGTCGTAATCAGCTGTGCGCTGTGGAGCATTTTATTGATATAAGATATGAACAACATTGGTAATTTAGTATTAAATGATTGTATTGTATTTTCGTTCAATTCTTTTTAACAGTAATTAGGTAATTAAGTTTTCTAGTTTTAATTGATAAACATTTTTCATTTTTGGGCCTTTGATATATGACTAGTATGTGGTATGTGCTTTGCTCATTTTTGAAGACCGTATGGTGACCTATCATTGTTAATTTTTGTGTCATTTTGTCTATTGTGAAGAGTTTTCTCATGAAAATCATTCGTAATCTTTTTTTTAATATTGTAAATAAACGAGTAAGAACAACACCCGATTGGTGAGACATAATTTTCGTGTTTTGGATTTCATTTATATGCAAAAGTTATACCGTCAATGCAAAATGGGAAACATAATTGAATTTGCAAGAGATGAATTATTTCACAAACCGATTAAATAAAGAAGAGAAATGATTTTAAAACAACTGGAGTAACAGTTATTCCATACGGTCGGATATAATCTTTGCATTTTGATGAAGGATTCCCCAACTGTACAGTAATAATGATATACGAAAAGAATCACGAAAGCTTCATGACTGAAAGCGGTCTCACTTCGTTGGAATTTATCCGATTTTTTGTTTTGCTTATCTCATTAATTTGTATCTTTTTTTATAAAAATAAAAAATCATAACAGATACCAATCTAATAACTAGAAGGCTAGACTACGTAATACATGATTTTCAAATGTGATAAGATTATTTCCTGAAATGATTTTCGCAATGAAAAAAAAAATGATATCTAAAGGCCAAAACGTTCACTTTCTCGATAAAAATACAAGTCCTTTTTTTATTGTAAAGAGTAAAGGTTTGCGTTTTTTTTCAGCAAAGAAAGTCGAGATCTGAATAATTAAACCATTGAATGATGCATGAAACGGGAATACAGAGAAAAAAAGCTGAATACAGTCGTCTTTGATATCTTAATTCATTAAACATAAACTGTCATAATTGAGAGGTTACACATGAATGTTGCAGTCATACAAATATGATTCTAATATACGAACCTTAGTTCACTTTGTTAATACCGTATAGCGGGTTATTTTCGCGGGTGTAAAATTTCGCGATTTTCATTGAACAAGGTATACGAAATATTTTGGCGGTTATTATTTTGGCGAATTAAAAACTTTTATTAATACCTTTGTATGTACACCTTTAATTTTGCGGAATTTATTTTGGCGATTTAGTTCTGTCCGCGAAAATAAGCGAAAATTTGCACCCCGCGAAAATAACTCGCTATACGGTATCCCCGTTATTTTCATTTTTATCCTTGATAAGGATCTTAATGCTTATCCATGTTTAAATGAGCAGAGAACATGAAATAAAGCAATAATATGTATATCATCATTTATACCTTTTGTTCCAGAATATTAAGGGATGAATTATGTTTCCTGATATATATTTTATGATTATAGGTTAAATTTCTCACAGATATTTACCATCCAGTTGTTGAACAGAGCACAGGGAAATTGTTTTTAAATAGACTTAGTTCACCGTGGTCACCAGATTTTACTATATCAAAATGTAAGATGGTAAATCTAATTTAACATTCTGGTTATTTTGGGGGGGACTTTACCATGTGATCAAAACATTACTATTTTCTGATAGATATATTCGTATATATCTGTGATTTTTGTTTGTTATAGACGATCTTCATTGAAACACAATATCACACAAAGGTATAGAATAACATATTACAAAACAGACAGTCTAATTGTAAATATGATAGATAAAAAATATGTGGTATGAGTGCCAAGGAGACAACTCTCCATCAAGTCACAATGTGTATATAGGTATATTATAGGTCACGGCTTACATCGAACAGCAAGCTATAAAGGGCCACAAAATTGACAGAATGTGTTATTTTCTATACATAGTTTGTAATGTTAGAAATCAAAGATCGCTACCACTGCAGCGCATTATGTAATATAGGGACCAATAGGATAATATAAATATTTTCTCTCTAATAAATCTTGATATGAAATCTAAGCGTTTAGACCACGGGATATACTTAACATAAAGCCTTTTCGAAAGTATTTACAAACGCCTTTTATTGTTTCCCTTTATGATTGAATTGACCTTGAGCTCGAGTGACCAAATATTGGTAATTTCAAAAGTGTGCGTTTGAATGCCGATCTAAAAACCATGGTACGACATAGTGTAATTTCGGGCATTTAAGCCTTTACATGAGTTGATGTTATGCTTGAAGCATCAACAGGCAGTAGTCTTATTTGGTTTTATTTTTATTATTTTGTTGCTGATATAAAAAAAAAAGAATGATGAATAAAAAAATTGTAAACAAATTTTAATATTTGTACATACTACCAAAGTGAGCCTGCTTCCATTGGTCTATACAAAAACATATGCCAATAAAAGCAACTTTTTAGCTTCAAATGTCTCTAAAGGATTTATTTCGATCATTCATTAAAGTCATAAGAAACCTCAAATCAAAAAAAAAATATGCATATGTTTTTCATAACTAAATAGATAATTTTCATTATACAACTTATGTACAAATACTTTTTTCTGAGGAAAATTTAAAAGAAGTTTACTTATTTTTAATTGATTCCTTCCAGGAAGCAACTCGCCGACATATTTTCCGTATGCATTGTGACCTGAGCGTAACCCTCCTTGTAAAAATCCGGTGATCGCAATACGCATGGATCTGTCATTACAATAAACAATTACCTGATTGTACATGTGAAACACGTACTCAATACATATGCTTTTTGTTATTTGTTTACTATAAGACAAAGAGAAAAAAAATTGACGATTAAACGATATATTCGCGTACAAAATGATGAAATTCGTGAAACAGAGGACGAAGTTTATGATATATACATGCACTGGTTCAAGAATTGGATAAACATTATTTTTCACCACTCACTCGTTTCATATGACTTTAACTTTTTCTGTTGAAACCTTTACGATTTTTCCTCAACACCGTGTTGTTTTTATAAAGGGGCGTTACAGAACCACTAACACTGTATCGATGCTCTTCAACTTCGTACTTTATTTGGCCTTTTTATCATTTGAATTTGGGCGTCACTGGTGAGTCTTTTGTAGAAGAAACGCGTGTCGGTGTAAATACAAAATTTAATCCTGGTGTCTAGGATGAGATTATTTATACACATTTTGTATGGTGTTGTATGATTTATTTTATTTTCCAGTATTACTATGTATAAAAACATTATTGGATTCTCCAGATCCTAATGGTGGACAGTTGAGTTTATTGGAAGCATTCATGTACAATAAAACGGCGGCTAAATGGACACGAAAACATGCCGATGTTAAATGAATATTATAATATTTTATATCAATTGTGTTCCTTTAAATTTGTAATGCGCGTCTCAGATTATGTTTGTACATCTATTAAGTGTATTTGATATGTTTATTGTGCTGAGAAAGCTGTCATATCAATATATGATTATAAATTTTATGTTTAACAAAAGTTGTTCTTATTTTTATTGTTGTATGTTGATGGGCTTGAATTGTGACTTATACATGTAGTTGCTAACTTTACCTATTTTGCTCTGTGTGACTTTCATACCCCTATGTTAGAGAATAAATTTTAAACTTCTAAGTTATTTGGTATCATGTAGTATTTTTCTCATAGGAAACCAAATAAAATCTCTTACATCTAAATCAGGTAACTTTTATTTTCTCTTTCCTCCCTTTCAAAGCGCAGGATTTGTTTAAAAGTAATCTATATGATGTCCTGACGATAAATATTTCAACGTTTGGCATGTTTGGTGACTATGTTGAGTATCTATCCCGTCAAATCTTAAATACAGTTGATACACTTAACTTTCATCTAACAATGACAGCTACGTGATTAAAACTTTTTCGTTGATAAAATACTCTTCAATTTCATAAGGATGGTTTACCCTTTGTCCATCTTTTGTTCATTTCAATTAATAATTTAAAGTGCGTCTTTTTATGTTGTACTGTTACACTATTGTTTCAGAAAATGGTGAAGGTTTGTACCTATTTAAACGTTTAAGCCCGCTGCAGTTTTTTGCACCTATTCCTAGTCAGGAATCTGATGTTCAGAAGTTGTCGTTTGTTTTTCCTTTTTTATATAGATTAGATCGTTGGTTTTCCCGTTAGCATGGTTTTACACTAGTCAATTTTGGGATCCTTTATAGTTTGCTGTTCGATGTGAACCAAGTCCCCGTGTTGAAGACCGTAGTTTTACCTATAATGGTTTACTTTTATACATTGGGACTTGGTTGGAGAGTTGTCTCATTGGCACTCAAACCACATTTTCTAAAAAAAAATGAGATATTAATATGAGGAAGGCGCTACCTTAAATGCCAGCTTTATACCAAGACTATAAAAAAGGAAGATATGGTATGATTGCCAATGAGACAACTCTCCACAAGAAACCAAAATGACACAGAAATTAACAACATAAACCTTGCAGCTGAGTAACTATTGACAAAAACATGCTAGATTTAAGAAAAATGAGTGTAAATATTTTACCTATATCTACTGTCGCCATATTGGGATAATCGTAATTTCAGTTACGATTATCTCTTTAATACCAGTGATAATACAGATCTGACGTCAGTCGACTTTGAATAAAGAATACTGTAGAAACGTTTGATAATCAAGATAAAGACTTGAGCAAGGAAGTTTAAATATAGTAATAGTATATCGCACAAAATGTCGATGCTAAGACTGAACAAGGTAAGGAATCAGTGTCAATTAGATAGAAACCAAACGACACAAATAATAAATAAACTAATATAGGATAATATACAGCCTTGAACTATAACCAAGTGTATATACAATATGGCAAACTACCTCTTCAAGAGAATAAGATTGTGTGAATATTTTGACATGCAAACTATGAAGCTAAAATGCTTCAAAAATGAAAAATTAAATACATGACAAATACAACCACTACAGGTGTTTACCAAAAATAGATATAAGATTATTTATGTACTTTACAACAAAACGATCCATCTTTCGTATACTTTTTGAAGTTGACAACTCCCTTCTAAGAAAACGATATAATGTGAATACACTCAAGAAGTCTTTCAACATGCTAGAGTACAGTACATATTAGCGTGCTAGGGTATTAAATAAAAGCCTAGGGATATAGCTTTCTAAAAAGTAACAATTTCTCAGCATTGTCTATTATTCTAGCTATTGAAAGATATACCCCTTACCGATGCAAAATCGACAAAATTCTAAAACAGATGTATTCGCTGTTCCCAAATACATGAAATATAAAAACTCATGATGAAGATTTTTCAATTTGTTGCCTCATGGGATGTTTTTACCTAATTATTATATTACTCATTATTTTGATTGTTATCATTTTATAATTTAATTTTGGATGTAGCGCGTCTTCTGATTGGCTGACGTTATTTTGTTATGAGCCCATAGTCATAATTTAGTCATGTGACCGTGACGTCATCAACTTTTTATTCAGTGTGCACCAAATTTTTTATGTTATTTCTTCATAGACAGAAAAAATATTACATGGAATTTCGTTCCTTAAATGGAACAATTTTAAAGCTTTCTAATGAACACCTAAATATCATGAATATCAAAAAAATGAACTCCTGTAATCATTTCACTAATAATCATCTGGTATAAATCATCCAAAAGATAAAAACAGACTCTGGCTCGCCTAATTCCATTACTGTTGCTTCAGTTTTGAAAACATGGAAATTTCGGATTTATAGATTTTCCAGAACTTATGAATTTTATCATTATTTTTTTTCCTTTTGACATTGTATTTCTTCGGTGAATTTTGTATAAGGCGTCTTAAAAGCCTAGTATAACAAGCTTTATATAAAAAAAATCTCATCGAAACGGAAAACAATACCATACCAATTCAAATTTGAACATAAATGTATAAGTGAGAAAAGCTTGAAATAAAAAGTATTAATTTTGTTGAAGTTTCTTTTCATTTATAAATGTAATAAGTATATTCAAGGCATCCCAGATATTTGAAAGCTATTTATGAAACGGCAGAATTTTTATAAATGTGGAGAAAAAAACAGACGATTTCAGATTATCCCCTTTGACCTTTTCTCTTCTCTAAGGTACATTTGTTAAAAAAAAATTTGATGGTCTTAATGAATCAGTACTGTACTTGAGTTTAATATTACAAAAATCTTAGATTATTCTGTAGCGTAAATCACAACAATATTTGAAATATTACATTTTATCAAAAGTTTGTTGATTTATGCACAAATGTTTAGAATAGGGGTTTCGAGTCCATTAATCTGCTTTTTTATCAGTAGAATTATTTAAGGTTTTGAAAGCAAATAAATAAGGTTTTCATAGAGGTCCTCATATTTTATGTTAGTATAAGTATTAACTTCCGAAAAAGATGTAGTGAAAATGTAGAGAAACACTATAAAACGTTATAAAGATGTAGTCCAGTCAAACTAAGTTTTAACCTTAAAGTAATTGCAACAGAAAATGTTTTAGTTCTAATCTATAGCATTATGTCCTTTATATACACAGAAAAAAGTCCCATAAAATCTAACTTGAGGAAAACTCAAAATCAGCATTTTTAATTTCCTATGGAAATTAACATTGGAAGGGGAGATAACTCTTGCAAAAATGAGTGTTCTTTGGTCAGTTTTTTGTTGTTTTTCTTGAAATTTATGTAAAGTATGATACTTTGATTGGGTTATAAGTTTGTATTTGACTAAATTATACAATCTTCTGCTCATGAAATGTACAAAACCGAAGTATTGTGGATAGTTTTATTTTTTTCATGCATTTTTTATTAAAGAAATTGCAAATATGAAGCTTTGTGACCATTTAGAGAAAATAATGTGAAAATTTGGTATTGTTTATATCTGTATATCATATTTTTCAGCAACTAACTTATCTAAAGAAACTTTAAACCACAAAAAGAAGATTACATGTTTAATTATTTTGATTAAATTTCAGGTTCTTTACCTTGACATGTTGAAAAATTCAATAAATTGTCAACTAATGAATTACGAAATCTAGATTATAGCTTGATAAAATATATGAAAACAACTTTAGAGTTGTTTGTTATACTCTAAAGACCGCTAAAAAATCAAGAATCAATACATTCTGATGAATAGAAGCGGTAAAGTAATAATTTTGTATCAATTTTTTTTGATATTTCAGCCTTTTTTTGCAAGAGTTATCTCCCTTTTCAATGCAAATCTCCATAGGAATTTTAAATGGTGATTTTTTTAGTCTTCCTCAAGTTAGATTTTATGGGACTTTTTTCTGTGTATAGTTGGGGTATAATGCTAAAGATTAAAACTTAAAAATCTTCTGTTGCAATTACTTTCAGGTTAAGGGTCAAATTTATGCTAGATTGACTGAACTAATGATAAACAACGTCAGTACCCAGAACCTATACTTCATGACCATGAAGTATTATTTGTGAAGTTCATAATGAATATTTATCAATATTTGTCGTGGTATCTTCCGATGAAATATTTAAAAAATGGACCACACATACTTTGAAATCACCCTGATTTATCAACTTTCTGGTAAGACACTGATGACGTTTTATTAAGTCTGGGTAGGACCTTAGACCCCTTTATTGTCAAGCCCCCCCTCCTACTTTTCCGTATGAGCCTCTGTTATAAGGAGCACCACCATGAGTTATGGCGTATAAAGGACGACATTTGGAGCCTGTATCGGGACAGATTATAGTGAGCATTTGCCTACCAAACAGGCCGTGACGGGTTTTTTTACCAGAAAGTTAACCTTCCCCAAACATAATGCAATGTAATGAAATAAAATAAAACATACTTTCTCACACACTCACCTGATTCGCTCAGTCCTCAAAGTAAAAAAAGTGCAAAACTCTAACAGATTTCTTATGTACCAATTTTTTTTTAAATATCTGTGTGTTTATCAATAAAATGGAACAGGGTCACCCCGGATGCCAACAAATGCCTTGGCAAAAAACGTCCAAGGTTATAACGAGGAATCTGTTAGGACAAAATACATATCAAAACCGAAACTGCAAAATGCCCTGCTGCATCAATGGTAGAGGAAAACCGAAAATCCTACTGAAAAGGATCACGGAAAGAGGCTACCTATCCATTAGGAGAACATGCAGTAAGAACTCTCAGACTCCATATGAAAGGTCTGATAGTTTCCAATGGAAACTACTAATGGATCCCATATGAACAAATCACATGTCTCAAACAAACCTGAAAATATCTGCCGCAGGTTTTCCTAAACAAGAAAAAAATGACCGAAATTGAAAGTAAATAATCTATGGATGATAAAATGCATCCAAGAAAGCTATTTAGAAAACTGATTTGAATGATGTTGATGGGTTCTGATAAAAGGTGAAAACATTACATTTTTTTCATTTCACAATTTTTCAATATGAAGTCAATATGTAATGATTTGAAACTTCATTTAAATTTGTTTGTACTTCTTTTGTTTTAAATCCAAGTTACATACTAAAATTACCACCGGCGATTTTATAATCTAATTTTAAATACATTATAACATTATACATGCTATAAGCTAATCGGTTACTGTAATTTGCATTTACCTTGAACAGTTGAATGAATACTTTGTACTATAATACAGATCTGACTTTGAATAAAGAATAATGTAGTCTAAACGTTTGATAATCAAGATAAAGACTTGATCAAGGAAGTTTAAAATATAGTTATAGTATATCGCACAAAATGTCGATACTAAGACTGAACAAGGTAAGGAATCAGTGTCAATTAGACAGAAACCAAACGACACAAATAATAAATAAACTAATATGGCTAATATACAGCCTTGAACTATAACCAAGTGTATATACAATATGTCAAGCTCTACCTCGTCAAGAGAATAAGATTGTGTGAATATTTTGACATGCAAACTATGAAGCTAAAATGCTCCAAAAATGAAAAATGAAATACATGACAAATACAACCACTACAGACTAAAAAATAGATGTAAAATTATTTATGTAATTTACAACAAAACGATCCATCTTTCGTATACTTTTTGAAGTTGAAAACACCCTACTAAGAAAACGATATAATGTGAATACACTCAAGAAGTCTTTCAACATGCTATTGAAAGATATACCCCTTACCGATGCAAAAAAGACAAAATTCTAAAACAGATGTATTCGTTGTTCCCAAATACATGAAATACAAAAACTCATGATGAAGATTTTTCAATTTGTTGCCTCATGGGATGTTTTTACCTAATTATTATATTACTCATTATTTTGATTGTTATCATTTTATGGAACAATTTTGAAGCTTTCTAATGAACACCAAAACACGGAAAATTTAAAAGAAGAAAACTTTAAAATATTGAAAATATTACTTCTACCCAACTTATTTAAACTAAAAATCATGAATATCAAAAACTTGAACTCCTGTAATCATTTCACTAATAATCATCTGGTGTAAATCATCCAAAAGATAAAAACAGACTCTGGCTCGCCTAATTCCATTACTGTTGCTTCAGTTTTGAAAACATGGAAATTTCGGATTTATAGATTTTCCAGAACTTATGAATTTTATCATTATATATTTTTTCCTTTTGACATTGTATTTCTTCTGTGAATTTTGTATAAGGCGTCTTAAAAGCCTAGTATACCAAGTTTTATGTAAAAAAGAATATCATCGAAACGGAAAACAATACCATACCAATTCAAATTTGAACATAAATGTATAAATGTGACTGAGAAAAGCTTGAAATAAAAAGTATTAATTTTGTCGAAGTTCATTTCATTTATAAATGTAATAAGTATATACAAGGCATCCCAGATATGTTAAAGCTATTTATGAAACGGCAGAATTTTTATACATGTGGAGAAAAAAACAGAAAATTTCAGAGTATCACCTTTGACCTTTTCTCTTCTCTAAGGTACATTTGTTAAAAAAAAATTGATGGTCTTAATGAATCAGCACTGTATTTGAGTTTAATATTACAAAAATCTTGATTATTCTGTAGCGTAAATCACAACAATATTTGAAATATTACATTTTGTCAAAAGTTTGTTGATTTATGCACAAATGTTTAGAATAGAGGTTTATAGTCCATTAATCTGCGATTTTATCAGTAGAATTATTCAAGGTTTTGAAAGCAAATAAATAAGGTCTTCATAGAGGTCCTCATATTTTATGTTAGTATAAGTATTAACTTCCGAAAAAGATGTAGTGAAAATGGAAGTCTACTAGGTAAAATTCATAAATACATCATAGCATTTATAAAAACCAATACCTTTGAAGCTAATGATAGCATGTTGATGTTAGGTTGATATATATGACATTTTATTCCTAAATCAGGATAATCTGCAATAGAAAAATTTTCCAGTTTTTTTCCTCCGTTAACAAAAAAAAACTTAATACAACTAATTGATAGACTATTCATATGAAAATCAAGCGATATTCCTCCCGTAAGGGGGTTATTATCATACCATCATAAAATATACGAAAAGATCAGAACCCGTAACATGCCAACAACTATATTTTGAATAAATAATTTCATTTCCGATGCAAAGAATATACCAGTGAATCAATACCAATATAAAAATATGCCATATTTAATGACCTTACAACAGTATCGTAACTATTTCCCTTTTGAATCAGTCTTATTAAAGTTTTTGGCTAGCTTTGATGTGAATGACGACATTTTTGTTTTGTATAGAATATTGCCATGAAAGATGAAAACGATGTCTACACGTTCATTTATGTGTATGAATGATGTCCTTGTACTGATGATAAATAAAGTAAATGTTTGAACGTTTGGACAAGTTTTGACATCGATATCTAACTCGGTTTTTGTTAATAATTGAAAGAACTTTTTTTTTTTGCATTTTTGATTTTTTGATTTGGTAGGGTCTTTAAATTGTGGGAATAATCGTGAACAAAAATACTGAAAACCTTGTAATATTAGAAAGCCTATAACTTAACCTGGGCTTCCATTTGATAACCTTCAAAGGTACTGAACTATAGAATATTGGTAGTTCTCATTAAGTGTATGGTATTGTAATCTCAACATCTTATGTCGGCTATCGTTAAATTGGCGTCCATACTGGATATTCATAACTAACACTGTGCAAAGATTCATGCTTTAATCATTCTGATATCCGCGTAACTTAGCGCAATTTCGTCATAAACATGTTTACAGAAGTGTGTAGTTTCTTATCCTTGCAAATCAAAATTGATAATAGAGACGGTTTAACCACAAACTTGCATTACAATTATCTATTGTGAAATTTTTACTTTATAGGAGTTTTTAGACATTTCCCAAAATCCTCCACCAGGCATTTCTGCAGGTCCAATTGACGATGAGAGTAAGTTTACAAATATGGCCGTGATCACAACAAACGCTGCATACTGCAAGCATATTAACAATAGAAGGGCGGGTTGATTCAACTTGTATGTAATTGAATATTTTTTTGGAACTTTTATTAAAGTAAAAACAAAACAATGAAGTGTCTATCGATGTTCAGGACGAAAACAAATTCACAATAAATACGACTGGTAGGTCTCATTATAGAGGCAATCCGAGATTAAAATCGTGGCAATTTTAACTGTCATTTTAAAATGAAAGATTATTTGATAGGGACAGATATGTTTTCTATGACATTCGGAATTACTCCGGTTTTATCCATGCAGTGCCATATAAAAGTTTGCCCGATAATTCCTACTTTCCTATTTATAATTTAATTACATGATTAAATTTTAACTGTACGAAACAAAAATAGAAGAATCATTTCCGTCAAAGGAGTAGGTTCAGTAAGACCCCTTTTTGGTCCCAAAATATAGCAGTTTTAGAAAATTGTGAAAATGTAATCGTTTAGATATTTTTTAAAAGTAGAATGCTTCTGTCACATAAATATGTGCTGTTTTTTGACAATACAATGCACATATATCGGGTACTAGCATCATTAAGTCATGCTAAATTACTGAAATCTTCACAATTGTAGCATTTTAGTTAAATTTTAGACTGTTTCCGTCTTAAATGAAAGTGGCCGCATTCGTGTTCATTCATAATATTGAAATGTAAGTTATATTTGATGATAATACATAATATATATAAAGGTTGAGGATGAACACGGGTGTGGCCTCTTTCATTTTTGACAAAAAAACATCATAAAAGTGGCTCGAGGGCTGATATTGACCGAGGGCTGATAATACATGCGATATGAAAAATGATATGTTATGATCTTTTTATCATATGCTTCAATAATGTAGAAAAATAACTGATTCGTATATTGATCCTTTTACATGTACGTGGTTCTCAAATGGAAGTTCAAAGAGTGAAAAGTTCACGGACGTCAGACCCCAAATTTAGTACATTCGATAACAAATAGTTGTATCATTTTCCTCAGAAGAGAAGAAACGTTTTTTTAATATAGACGAATCGACAAAACAAATATTTCAACAACATACATAATGAAGACTGGTTGGAAAAGTGATCTTTTTCTAAAGTAACTATCTAAATTATGTTTGAAACTTTTATACAATGCATTTATTTAATAATTTGTTGGATTTTTTTTTTGTTGTTTTTTTTTTTAATTATTTTACGAAATGTACTTTCCAGTTTCCAAATAATTGTTTTGTACACTATTTTGTAATGTTTTTCACTGAAAACGTAGCATTGAGGTGTATTTTCCGGAATTTACCGAGTATCGCCGGAATGCCATGGGATACCGTTACGGAAAGGCATGTGATAACAATCGAAGCATGTGCTAAACTTTTCATATCAGCCCGCTAAGCACCATTTTGAAAAATATGGAATGAACGGTAATTTAATGGTATTATCATACAGTAAAAATCATATGTTATTTAGTCTTGGTTTATGATAAAGAGCTCTATCAAAATTGAGTAATACTAAAACCTATATTGGACTTTACAATTGAATAAATATGGACTCTACCATTTATATTTTATAGCTCCTATAAAAATATTTAAAACATCTTCAGAAATTCGACTTTTGAATTATGAAAACAGCAAATTTCATTTCATTTTAAAAATAAAAAACTTACACAGTCTCAATTTTGAGAAAATCCCAATGTCGTCGAAAATTTCCAGTTTTTAAATCAGCTAGTTCGTTGTTTTTATACGAATAAATTTATACTGTTTAACTCATATGATACTTCAAGTTTTAAAAAAAATAATGCATATTCCTTTTATAACTAAATGGCTAGTTTTAATTATAAAACTTATGTACATATAACTTTTGCTCTAGAAAATTCTGTAATCTGTCCAAATCTAGAAGAAGTTTACTTTTTTTAATTGCTTGCTTCCAGTAAAAAATTCACCGACATGTTTTCCGTATGCAGCGTGACCTTTCTCGTAATAATCCGTTGATCGCAATACGCAAAACGTTATCATCGCTCCGTCATCAAGATAAACTATACTATTGTACACGTGCTTACCTGAATATATATGCTTCTTTGTTGATTGTTTACAAATGGATGACAATCGTTACACTTCGGCTTCTAAACACGAACATTTCGCTGACATATTTTCGCAACAACACTGTCCGATTGAAATATTTTTTGACGATTATACGAAATTTATGCGAAAACAAATTGATAAAATCGTGCATATAGCCTAAGTTTATTATATATGTATGCATGTGTTGAAGCATTTGATAAATATTATTTTTAACCGGTCACTCGTTTCATATGACTTTAAAATAGCTTGCACCATCAAACATATGTTTCAAGTATTACATTATAGTAGCAAAAAATACTTTTGCTTCAAGGAATTTGTTAAATTGATGTATAAATAGACGTAGGTTTGTTATTAGTTCTATAGAACCAATTGACCGATGACGAGAAAGAAAGGTCTGTAATTGTGTGGAGAAAAGTGCAATCTTCTGTAAGTTTCAAGCAAACAAATTATAACAAACATGTTTCTGTAATCTTATAGTCTAGAAGTTAGTCAGTGTCCTCTTTCATAGTAGATCGACCCCAACTGCCATTAAAAAAGAGGATTTGTTCGATTGAGGAAATTTTGTCTTGCATCAGACCTTCTACAAATCCCTCAAAAATTGTTGCACGTGTGTTATTCAGCGTGCTAATTCCGACAGGACGAAGCTATGTAGTAATACATCAACACAGTCGAAAGTTGAAACATGGAGCATAAAAATCAACTATAATAAGAATAACAATCAATTATGATAAGAAGCTATAAATAATATTAAAAGTATAGTATATGTATTGAAACAAACTATTAAACCAGCAGGTATTTTGTATGTTTCAGTGTTAACTTGGAATGGCATGATATCAGGACCAGTAAGTATACAGTATAGGTAATTCACAAAATTATATAAATATATTTTTGGTTACTTTCTGTAGGAAATATTATATTGCTATGCAAAAATAATAAGTATTGCAATTTTCATTGTTATTAAATGGAATATCATTATTTAGTTCAAATATAATCTTATTAAATCAATCCTAATTCTATCTTATGTTTGAGAAATAGTTTTAGTCATTCAAATGTGACGTCAGTTTTTGTGTGCTGTTTTAGAATTTCAAATATGACGTCATTTTTTTGTGCTTTTTTACAATTTCAAATGTGACGTCACTTTTTTCACTTTTTGCGTTGAGGCCTTGACCAACTCGCGTGTGTCTATTTTTTTGTGTTGAATTATGTTGTTTTGTGTAATATAATGTATCGGGTTTTTTTCTGTAATTAGTTAATACTTCAGTTTTATCATGTATATTTTTTATATAGTCATTTTATAAAATTTACTGTTTGCAAAAGTATAAATTGTTCTAAATAATAAGGATGTTCTTATTCCAAGCAGAAAACCCAAGACGTATTTTTGACAACTTTTTTGAACATTTGGTCCTCAGTGCTGTTCAACTTTGTACTTGTTTTTGCTTTCGAACTTTTGTATCTGGGCGTCACTAGTAAGTCTTGTGTGGAC
The DNA here is from genome assembly GCF_965363235.1 of Mytilus galloprovincialis. NCBI lineage: Eukaryota > Metazoa > Mollusca > Bivalvia > Mytilida > Mytilidae > Mytilus > Mytilus galloprovincialis. Next base: position 96,703,256 of record NC_134842.1, read on the forward strand.
GAAACGCACTTCTGACGTATTAAATTTTAAACCTGGTGCCTTTTGTTAGCTATTATTCGTGTGTTTCTTTGTCCATTATGTTCTCCTATTTATTTGTATTGTAGTCCTGTAATGTTATGTTGTCATTTTAATGTTATATTTAACATTGCCATTAAAGCGGGAGGTTTGGCATGCCACAAAACTAGGTTCTACCCAACATTTTGTCTTTTAAAAAATGCCCTGTACCAAATCAGGAATATGGCCATTGTAATATTATAGTTCGTTTCTGTGTGTTACATTTTAAAGTTGTGTTTCTGTTGTGTCGTTTGTTTTTTTCTTATATTTGAGTGTGAATTCACATTACTATAAGACGTGTCACGGTACTTTTCTATCCCAAATTCATGTATTTAGTTTTGATGTTATATTTGTTATTGTCATCGGATTTTGTCTAATGCTTAGTTCGTTTCTGTGTGTGTTACATTTTAATGGTGTGTCGTTGTTCTCTTATTTTTATTGCGTTTCCCACAGTTTTAGTTTGTAACCCGGATTTTTTTTCTATCGATTTATGAGTTTCGAACAGCGGAATACTACGGTTGCCTTTATTCAACTTGGAAAGGCATGATATCAGGACCAGTAAGTATACAGTATAGGTAATTCACAAATTAATGAAATTGTGTCAGTAAAACTATATTCTCAGCGTGTCAATAAGACACAGAAGTTTTTTGCATTCTTGGAAATCAAGTATTCATACATTTGTTACAAAATGATTTAGGACTATAATAATGATCTTAATTATAATAATTCTCTTCAGGACAGAAGTCCATACGCTGGAGGGGTATTTTGTGTAGTCATAGATATTCCAAGAGATTATCCTTTCAAACCTCCAAAGGTAGATATGTTTATTGTAATATTGTTATGCTATGGATGAAAATATTCCGATATAAGCATCTTTTTCTATTTAAAAAAAAATGGGAATTGTACCATTGACTAAATTCAAATGATAAAAATAGAAATGTTTTCTCGTTGTGAGTTATTAGGAAGAATCTTGATTGTGACTAAGAAAACAGTTATTGGGAAAGATATAGAAACAATTTATTTATTAGCATTCATACCATTAAAAATATCAAACAAATACGCATTAATAAATGAAAAATTCAATAACCTACAAACAGAATTGTAATTGTCTGATTATGAATTAATAAAAGTTGACGATGGACATTAATCAAACACTTAGCTCCATTACAGAATTACGGTGATATTGAAAATGATGCAGTAGATTTTTGACGATTTCATCGAATACGATCTGAATTTAGGCAAAAAAACAACCCAGTTTCTTCCATTTTTCAGTCATATTCTAATTTTATTTATGAATGATTATTTCCGTCAGGAAAAAAATCTACTCCCCTCCCCAATGCTTGAAAGAGTTGAATGATAAATAGGTGGTTTTAAGAAAGCATCAAAAACAGCGAAAGTAAAATTGATAGTAAAATTATTCTTTTCAAAGTAGTAAAACAAGCATAAATTGATACATATTGTTTTCACAAAAACGGGCCATTCATGCATCAATCTGTATTGTAATACTTCTAACCAGTTATTCATAGTTAATACACCTTAGTGTTGTGAAAATTGTAGGGAGAAAAAGAATTTTGTATATATATAAGAACCAAAAATTTGCGAAAGCAAATTTACAGATCTAACATTGTTGGGTTGATGTTTAGACGAGTTGTATATACATTATGTACACAGCCATGTATCACCATCATTGATGGCGATCCGATGGATACATCTATTGTAGAGTTGTCACTGACTCAGACGTACTTATAAATATAATTATTTTCTGTGACTGTATATTACATTAATTTGTAGGATCCTTTACTATAGATAATTTAGCAGATATGTAACAATAACATCTTCATGCCTTAATATATCATGTACTGCAGTACGCCGCTAGATTAAAACTGACGAGGAAAGGTAACACACGGACAGCGAAAGCTCTTTTTATGAGAGCCCAGGTGGTCGTGTGGTCTAGCGGGACGGCTGCAGTGCAGGCGATTTGGTGTCACGATATCACAGTAGCATGGGTTCGAATCCCGGCGAGGGAAGAAACAAAAATTTGCGAAAGCAAATTTACAGATCTAACATTGTTGGGTTGATGTTTAGACGAGTTGTATATATATATATATATATATATATATATATATATGAACTGATGCTAAGGAACGTTGCGTTTTCGGTTACTGCGATTTGATTGATCTTTTTTTGTGACTTTCAGGTATTTTTTACAACAAAAATATACCATCCAAATATTACTGAAAATGGGGGAATCTGTTGTCTACATCTGCGCATACTGACACCATGGTCACCAGCGTATAATATATCAAAATGTAAGATTATGTTTATTGCTTAAATTTGTTTATAGTTCTAAAAGAAATCTAAGAGAGACGTATAAACAATGTAAAACATAAAGTCGCAAATACCAAGGGGACAAACAGGATTTCGAAAACAAGATACATTTGAACTTTTGCTGTCTCCATGACGGTTATGAAATATATTTGTCACAGATCACCACTGCTTTGTTCCAAAAGTCGCAGCCCGAAATCGCTCTCCCGTTTACTCGATGGTTGAATCATAGAATACATTTATCATCGAATTTTAAGTTGCCATAAGCAAAACGATAAATGCTGCCAGAAAAGCAGGACTTAATGCAAACACTTCCGGATCACTTTAGTTCGCCACTAGATTTGTTATGAAGTTTACAGTGCTGTGTGTCCTCTTCTTTTCCTTTCAAGTGTATCTGGGTTTTTTTTTCTAGTAACAGACATGTCTTTTATTTTCCTGAAACCCGAGTTTTCATTTTAAACGTACTAAATCGGTCGGGCTTAGTGTCAGGGAATGTCAATATGTCGGCAGTTTAAGAATTTTTTGTTGTCTTATAGTTAGACAAGAGAGACAATATAAATTACCCAAGCATAAGTAATAAGTTGCATAATCACCACATTTCCCCAGTCGATCTTATTCAACGTGACTGCTTTGGTTAAAATTTTAAGTGCTATATTTTGTACTTTAATTTTCAATTGTCTTTGTTGTGTCTACAGTAAACACTATTGTTTGTCATTTGTCTTAAATCCTGTTTTGGGGTCCATTATAGCCTGCTGTTTAGTATGAGCCCAATGGTTAATGCTGTACTTTGACCTATAATTCTTTACTTTTTACATATTGTGACTTTGATGGAGAGTTGTCTCATTGGCACTCATACCACATCTTGTTATTTCTATTTTTACTTACGTCGTGCTCTAGATCACTCCGAGTTTAAACAGGTTGTGAAAAGATTTGACTGTTTGGATATGAAATAACATTAAATAGCCCTTGCAGTACTAGTTCGTTGGTTGTAACATATGCAAGCGCGTGGTGTTTATTTGAGATATATCTAAAATATATTGTATTATTACATTTGTTTATGACTTCATTTTCTATTGCAGATTTAGAATGTGTAGCAGAGTTGTTAGCTTCTCCACATCCTGATTGTCGATTGAACAAAGAAGCTGCAGATTTATATAAATTAAATAGACAAAAATACAATGAAAAAGCAGCAGAATGTACACGAATTGCTGCCATGTGACATGGTCATCACATATGTTATATAAATCGTTTTCCTTTAATTTTGTATTACGAAACATCGACATATCTTACTGTTTGTTTTAGGACTTTTTACACCGTATTACGAGAGGAAAATATATTTTTTGTAAAATGTTTTATAAGTATATGTACTTGTTTATTGTGATGACAAGTTTATCTTGTTCTTTATTCTTGTCTGTCGACGGACTTTAATAACTTTTATTTTATCTCGCCTTCAATCAATAGTGTGTATTTTGTTTTAAGAGTTGCAAAAGAGAGACGAAAGATACCAGAGGGACAGTCAAACTCATAAATCGAAAATAAACTGACAACGCCATGGCTAAAAATGAAAAGGACAAACAGACAAACAATAGTACACATGACACAACATAGAAAACTAAAGAATAAACAACACGAAACCACCAAACACTAGGGGTGATCTCAGGTGCTCCGGAAGGGTAAGCAGATCCTGCTCCAAATGTGGCACCCGTCGTGTTGTTTATTAGATAACAAATCCGGTAAATAGTCTAATTCGGTAGGTCACATTCATGAAAGGGAAGGGGATTGTAGTTACGACGTAAGGAACATATCTGATATCATTTGGGAAACGGTTATTCCATAACGGTCAACCAATTCGTGATGGCGTCCGTAAAATTAACGAAGAGATGATTTCAACTTCACTATTTGGAACTCTTGATCTAATAGCTTCCTTGTGAGCAACAACCCTCTATCAAGAAAAAACATGATAGGAAATGCAAGCACAGGAATCGTATCAATTGGGAGATATGTAGGTGCTGCTGGAATGTTGCTACTTAGAAATGGAAAGTTCACAATTGGAAAGCTGAAATCATCTCTTTTGTCGTAAAGTTTTGTTTTCAATCGACCCTCATTGTCAATTTCTAGATGTAAGTCAAGATATGAGGCCGACTTAACTGTATCTGTTGTACCCTTTATCTCTAGTTCAATAGGATAGATGCATTCGACATAGTCACCAAATTTTGAATTATTTAGTGAAAGAACATCATCTATATAGCGGAAAGTAGAGTTAAAGGATATTGCTTACTTCTTATCTTTCTTCCTAAGAAGTTCCTGTATAAAGTCAGCCTCATAATAATAAAGATACAAGTCGGCAAGAAGAGGGGCACAATATGTTCCCATTGGAATGCCGATAGTCTGTTGAAAAACACGTCCTCCGATCGTAACAAATATGTTGTCAATCAAGAAATCAAGCATCTTGAAAATGTCAGTTTCAGAGATTTTTTGTTTGAATCAGAGTGATCCTTTACAAAGTAGGATTTATCCCTTCCTAAGACAAGATACTTGTATCTTCGTTGACCATTCCTTTTTTATGAAACAAAGCAATACCAACTGTTTCAATTTGTCTTTTAGTTTACAAAAGTCAAATGTTTTAATACTATTACAAGATGAAAGAGAGTTAAATTGTATGTACTCTAAAAGATCTTGGGAATTTTTATGTATCCACATCTGATTCACGCCACCTCTAGAATAGGCAGTTTCACAATAACTTTGAAGCCCGTCTTTGATTGCTAATGAAATAGATGTTAATAATTTAGAAAGAGGTTTCGTGGAACACTTGGAAACACCCAGCAATATACCGTTGTTTGTGTAAGAACACTTATGCAGTTTAGGTATCCAATACAGTGATGGAAGATCCAGTTTATCATCTTTGGTTGAAATTCCAAAGGAACATAGAACAGACCTGTGATTATCCAGGATTTCCTCTTTGGTAGGTGTCGTGAGGGTATATGTTGGGTTTCCAAGTGAATTGTCAATACCTAATTTGTTTATCAAGCAGTTAATGTAATGAGTTTTACACACAAAGGATGTTGTTCGGGGTTTTATCTGCGGGGACAACAACATATTTGTCATGAAGGTAGGATAAGTGTTTTGAAAAATTAGGGTCTTTAAAGATTGACGTAGCATTGGCATTGATAGACCCATTCAGTTTCTTAATTCTGATTTGTATCAACGACCTCACTGCCTTAATCAATTCGGAAAGAGTGTCTAGGTCTTCCTTTTTACGCTTAGCCCATTGCCTGGCATAATCCTCGACTGAATCCATCAAAATCTTAAAGTTGTATTTCCAATTGATGGATTTCGGCTCACGATATTTTGGACCTTTCGATAACACATTTCGTCAGTTGGAAGTTATTGTAAATTATTACAATAAAATGTTGAAATATATTTTAATAACTTAATTTGTAATTCTCTTTTCTCTTCGAACACTTATATTGATATAATGATATGATTTTCATTCAGTAATCAATTGGTCAAGAATTGAAACACATAGGTCTTTAACATGAAATAATAAAGTTGTGGAATATACGTCAATGAACCAACCACAAAAATGACTGAAATGCATCTTCTGATCACCGTTTACTAGTAGTCTTTAACAGTTGACAACCTATTGACGCCACTTGTCCCACACTTTTTGGATGTCTATACAGTTTCCTCAATTTTTGCTTCTACTTTTATTTGTATCTACATAATCGATTTACAAGATTTGAACGTCGGTACACTATTGTTCCCAAATTTATATATTGTATGCATATATTGAAAATAAACTCATCATAGATACCAGGATTAAATTTAGTATTTACGACAGATGCGCGTTTCGTCTACAAAAGACTCATGAGTGGCGCTCGAATCCAAAAAAAAGTTAAAAAGGTCAAATAAAGTAAGTTGAAGAGCATTGAGGACCGCGACCTGAAAAGCGAACAGTGTTTTTGTCCAACTATTGAGTCGATGGCCATGCTGTTTGTCCAAGAGGGTATCGCCAACTAAGTAAACTTTTTGGGAAATTTGGTTTCAAATACTCTTGAATTTTTTTCTTTCTTTTGGCTTTCCAACTGTTTTGAATTAAGCGCCACTGGATCAAATCTATACAAAAACGATGTGCTGCTAGTAAATCATAAACCAGGGGCCATATAAATGAAAGTATCATAAGATATACTCTAAGATATTCTTTAAACTTGATTATGGAATGGTCTTAGGACAAGGCTGAGCCATGTCGTAGAATGTAAAACAGAACCATCTTAGGATGGTGCTTCCTGAATCACCATTTTGCTTATCAACGAACGTATATAAAGAGAAGCATCTATACAAAGTGTCCGTGTAACAAATGTATCGTTTCATTTTATTTAATCCTTTTCTTACTCTAAACTTTAATAAACTGTTACCAGAACAATATTTATTATTATATACTTAGTTGAGAAAACATGTAATTTTATGTGTATTATAATTAATGGTAGTCGTGTTTAATCAGCCATTCATGTTGATATCGATATAAGTCATCCTAACAAAGACTTTATCAAACCCCTAAGCTGAGTTACGTCAGGTAATCTATATTAGTCACGGTTAAAAATGCTTTATAATATCCCTGATACGTATTAAGTTATGTCTTGTCAAAACAAACCAATCTAAATCAGTTGTACTTGAGGTATATAAATATGAGTGTTGTCAACGGTTAACCGGTTAACCGGCTTACCGTTTGAACGACCGAATTTCGAATATCAAAAACGCTAAACGGTTAACCGGCATTTTTTTTGTTGATAGATTTGATATAAATTTGTATTGAAATCATCAAATATTTCTGTTTTCTTTAAAAATTGTCGTCGTGCTAATTAATTTGACATATCAATTGTCAATTGCTAATGTTAATCCAAAAATATAAAACTAATAAGAACTTGTCTCTCAGCTCGGGGCAAGATCTTAAGGAAACATAATTAGTATACATGTTTGTTTACCAGTAACTTAATCAGTAATACGATTAAATTTTAAGTTTACTTCATTATTTCATTTTTGTTATTATATTGTGAAGACTTACAGCTAATGTGCAAACTCCATAGTTCACTGCTTTGTCATACGTTAAACGAAATGCCATCTCAAAAATTGTGAAATGCAAATCAACGTGACTGTTTTCAATGTATATTTGATAGTACGAGTAACATGCCTTGGCATTATCATTTCAAATTGAAACACTCCACATTATTTTCGGAGACAACAAGAGAAAATGAAAGAATCATGGGTTTCAGACATAAAAAAACATCTACGAGATCAAGATTTTTTTTTTTAATTTTTCAATCTGAAGTTAGTACAAACGCCATAGTTGATACGGTGTATTTGATTTTTAAAAGTCAAACTTCGCCGGGAATCTTTACAGACAAGCCTTATAATACCAAAGAACAAACTTCAATTCATCGTATCATAAAAACGAAATGTATTATAACTTGTATGTTAGGTTGTCACATTGACACTCATACCACATCTTCGTATATCCATGTGTAGGTACTATAGAATAAAGCCTTTAACCGTCAACTTAAACTACCGGTTAATCGGTTAATCTGTCGAACGATTAGCCGAGTAACCGTTTAGGCAAAATTGTACGATTTGACAACACTAATAAATATAATAAATTCTATATGATATGGCTTTTTCACTTTCACCAACTGTATCAACCCTCAACCAATATAATGCCCCGGGCAGAGCTCTAAGAATAATTTTGGTTTTATAGTGATTACACATGTGTGACATTGAAAATACATATGATATTCTCTATATATTTCAATTCATAATGAAAGAATGAAAATAGCAAACTGATCTCAAATAAGTATCAGAAAAAATTATATAAAATAAGACCAAAGCAAAAAAAAAGGTGAAGAGAATTTATTAAAGGAAAAACATGTGTATGCATGCGAAAAGTATTTCTATTATTAAAAAAATAAACATCTGCAAGAATAACAAATCAATACATTCTTAAAATACTGTTCATAAAAACAAAAAAATTACCAAACAAATCGTAAATTTCAATTTATAAATATAAGAAATTATTATATGTTATATGCCATCTGTCTTCAAGGGAACAAAGAATTTGACCCTAGTTCACTCGATGGCATTATCTTACTGTTTTATGGTCTGGTATATTTTCGTTTTGGTGAAGAAAAAAATTAAAATTTTGTGTATTTAATGTTTATCTGGCATTTCAGAACCATCTAAAGATCATCCTCCATGTGTGAAGGCTGATCCTAATTTGTATTGAACTCCTTTTTCTGTATTTGGTTCAGGTCAAAATATAAAAAAAAAATGGAATATTGGTTATCAATATTTTTTTCGAGTGTCTTTGACGGAACAATTTATTTTTGATACCAAGAATAATAACGAAACCTAAAGGTCTGCTGTATATCTTGATCTTTTCCACGAAATTGTCACAGACAGGAGACTAAAGTCTATGGTAAACGTGATGATTTCAATTTTCAAAGTTGTTAACTTTCTATTTTCAGCAGTACCGTTCAAACTGTCCAATTCCATCGTATTGCGTTTACACATTTTACATCATACGACGTTGCACTCCCTAGAAAGATGAACGACTGAAACCCCGACAATACATAAGTTGCACAGTTTACATCATGTCGTAGTTGACCGATACGATGTGTTTATATCTAAACTAATTAGCGACATGTTTTCAAGCTCTAAGATCTTGAGATTCCCATTTAGTCGTCTGACCTGTTATTTAACCGATAGTCTCCATTTCCCGATTGTGACGATTTGACGGAGTACGGATTCATATATGGAATTATGCATACATATCGGGAGATGCTAATCCCGTCGACGTCTATTTTACAACAACTTGTACGATGACAAAATGGTAAATGTTTTGTCCATGGAATAGCACCAACTAAGTAGTACAATCTCCTAAAAAGACTTGGCTTTCAATATATACTTTTCGATCTTTATTTTTAGTTTACTTTAGACACTTTTTGTATTCGAACGTTGATGGTAGCGTCGAACGGAACGCGAGTATAATGTACTAACCATTAGCCAGAAGTATGCTATGGTCGGTCCTAAGATAATCTTAGGATTTGATACAGGATTGTCGGTTGTAGGAAATTTCATGTCTTGAATGTAAACCAATTGCTCTTCCTACGTATTGTGTTGCTTATAATTATTAATCAATATATATAAACTGTATAAGTATAGATACAAAAAATATATAATATTTGAAGTGTCCATGGAAAAAGGGATAAATCTCCTAATTTCTATTCTGACTTACGCAAAATAAACTATTACCGGAATAATATGATACATTAGTATACTATTTTTACATATGTTAATTAAACAAAAAAATCAAAAAAACATATAAAATCACAACAAAAAATATAAAAATATAAAAAATTTCAAATAGGAATAAAACTAAAATGTAGAGAAATTATAAGGGGACATGTTATTGTGTTTGCATCTAAAACTAAAATCTATTCTAACGTATAACATGTAGAATAAACTCTACTAAGAATAATTATTCGATACATTACTTATCCACTGTTCATAATAAACAACGACAACAAAACATTTTTAAAAAATTGAACACTAAACAAGTCTTTATCTACAGTTCTTATTTTAGAGATAGCCCTTGTACATTCAATTAATTACATTACCTTATTCATGTTATTATTTTATGGTTTCGTGTAATTATTTTATAATGCCTTTTTCGTGTAATTATAAATGATATAGATAAATTAAAACATATCCTCAATCCTGAAACAAAACAGGACACTTGCAAATTAGGCTCCTTTTTAAAAAAGTCACTAAGACTGAGGGCAGGGAGTCCTTGATATAATTTGAATCTCTTATATATATATTTAAAGAAAGACAAGGATTATAGTTTGTTTATTTTCATTGTTTTATATATATGTAAACTCTATATTATGTATCATGTTTTAAGCCATTGGCCCAAATGGGTGTAAAGTGCTTTTCAATAAAGTTTAAAGTTTTAAAATAATGCTATAAAACCAGGGTTATTTTAAAATCATAATATTACATGTATTATAAGAACTATTTCGGTAACAAAACAAGTGTCGGTCTATACCGAAAATACGTATAGGATATATTCAATATTACTTTCAGTTTATGTACATATCTATTGTCAATTATTCTAAAAATAACAACGGTGTTTTCCATATCTTTATTTTTTATTGAATATTATTTTTGGTCTGATGACTTTAATAGATCCCTGGAACTTTAATAAATGCAAATGGCGACCGCGACAAAACGATTGAACAAGGTAAGTCCTAAATTACACAGTAAACGTAACCCCTATTTCATATCAGTATAATGTGTATCTACATACAAGGAAACATACAAGACATAACACCATACCCGTAGCCAGGGGGGGTTCGGGGGGTTCGGACGAACCCCCCCTTGAAAACAAATAATGACTGTTAAAGTCAACGTTCTGTTCGAATTGTGACTGTAAAAGTCGAGTTTTTGAGGCCAACGAACCCCCCTTTGGAAATTCCTGGCTACGGGCCTGAACACTATTAACAAAATAAACACGAACTTACAATTTATCCAATATCTTCTAAAGTCGAGAGTTATGAAATCATAATAATTTGGATATATATAATTCTTACTTGATGCAAATGCAAACCATCATTATTAATATACACCAAAAAAATTGTCACAGTTTTAAGAAATTTCTTTATTCGTTTTTTTTTTGCCGATTGGTTCATATCCTATTATATTAAACTAAGCTATTAAAGTCAGGAAGAAGAAACTTCAAACAAATATACCATGTATACATCCAGTACAACGCATGCGTTATTGTTTAAGCTTCCTGAATTCCTATGTTAACTTGTTTACGGGCTTTAATAACGTATTTAATCGGTACAAACAGGTTAACACTAAATAACCTTTATTTAAGAAGAAACTTCAGTTGATACCAATAGTGTAATTATTTCAGTCATTTTCAAACATGTATTTTATGTAAGCTGATCGCATCTGTATCATGTGTATGCTTTAAAAAGTACATGATACCATTGATACGGACTTACATATAAACACATTACTGATTTTAAGAGTTATCTTCCGTAACCAAGATCTGTTGGACCCTTTTAATAATTAAATACAAATTAACAATGAGCAGTAACAGACTGATGTGATGTATCTTAGCTACGACTAAAAATGAGAGAAGACTGAGTATGTCACTTGTGCTTAATTTTGAAAAGGCTTTGAAATAGTGAAAGCTCACAGGCACTTGTCTCAGCAAAAAAAAATGTTATATTAAGGTATATAGGAATAATTTTTTTCTGAGACATGCGCCTGTGTGATAGCTAGAGACATGAGAGAAATGATAAACTATACAAAATCGCAATATAAGTTATTTTTGTTTTAACTTACATTGCATACTCATTGCTGCTATTCCAGGACAGTGCCTCACATTTAATCATTGATAAACTTGCTTTGTATTAACAGGAAGTGTAATTATGCTTTTCAGGAACTTAGACAGTTTTCTAGAATTCCCAGTTCATGTTGTTCCGCGGGTCCTATAAATGATGACAGTAAGCAATTTAAATAATTATAAGACTTAATATATATATATATATACAAGTGTGGACACAGATCAGTGTGGATAGTATGTTTGGATGTTTGACAGTGTTTTCTGACAAAAAGAGTTCTCTGGTTATTCCCCGTAGGGTTTTATGTTGAGCTGTTGTGCCCAGTGACAGCCAACCTGTACTAAACACTGAAAATAGCAGTGTCTTTTATTTAATATTGAGTTATAACATCTAATAATGTTCAATATATATAGGAAGATGTTGTATGAGTGCCCATGAGACAACTGTCCATCCAAGTCACAATTTGTAAATGTAAACCATTATATGTCAATCACGACTGTCATGGAGGAGACACTACTTTAAATCAGTGCTGACCGTTCATAGATTTTATTTAGATATATAGACATTGCTTTTAATAGCAAATCTACATATTGGACAACGTACTATGAGTGCTTCTTGTTTATAACATGTACATTCCTAAAAATAAATTTTAAGCATGTGCAACGTTACATTGGAGGATTTCCTTTCAACATTTTAACTTTGAAATAACTTCTATGTGAAAACATTAACATTTTTAAAAGTTATCTGTTATGGGAACACAGCTAGCTGAGTTTGCTCCAACGCTGGATAGATTTACGTAAAGAAGCAAAAGATTGGAAGGATTGCCAAATAATTCAAAATAAGTTCCAAAATTTGATTTTGTATTTACATGTATATGTTATCGGCAATAAGTTAAATTAGGCATTAAGCTTAAATCCTAGGCAATAAGCTAACGCCTAGGCATTAAGTTATTGTCTGAAATTTCTAAGCATTAAGCTTATTTACTGAAATATGATGATGATTATTCATCCTATTGCCGAACATAATTTTAGGCAATAAGTCAACTCTGGAATTTATGCATATTTGGTGATTTATTCTCGATATAAAGTCGTTTCTTAATTATATTTCTAATATTACATATATAAATATACGTTCATTTGAAAGATCTTCAAATTTAGTAAGTTTATTTAGTTAATTTAGCTGTTAAAAAACAGAATTAACTCATACGTTTTTCATATTTTTGTGGTATTACAAAATATTAAAAAAGATTTAAAAAAGTGATTGTATCCAAATAAAAAAGGGGGAAATTCTATAAAATAATTATAATATTGATTTGAAAAGTTTTACATTTATACTTCACTAATTGAGCTCACACCATTTTCCATTTTTTTTTTTATTGGATAAGATAAGATAAGATAATAATTATTTCATTAAAGTGTCACATATTGATCTTCCAAATAAATATACAAGTTAAATAGTTAATTTCCTATGTTAACAGTTCCACAACTTGTGAAAAAAATGATTTTAACACAAATTTCTTTCAAGTTTTCATATTTCTAAAGTATTATTTGATGCGTTTTAATATAAATAACATATTTTATAAGTGATTTTATTTCCGGAAGTCCCGAAGATGACATTTGAAACTTCAGTGGCATGTTGATCGAAGCAGTCTTATGTTAGGGTGTGTCCTAAGACCAACTTAGTCGATTTCAGTCCTAAGTGGGTTCATCAAACATGTCGCAACTTAGGTAAACTCTAGGAATTGTCCTAACTGTAATATACCAATGTAGGTGTCTTAAGATGGTCTCAGAATGGTCCTCACTTGGGATGGTTATTTTTATAAACAAATATGTCCTGTATTGGTTGCATTTAATATAGAGAGCTACAATTTGATGTTTAGAAATAGGGGGGAAAAGGGGGGGGGGGGGCTAGGATGCAAAGCATTTGTTTTTAAATTTCCGTCTTTGATTTTTTACACTCTATTCTTTTATTCGGTGCTTTTTACATAAAAGTCATCCTGCCTTTTTTTTAAATTTGCTCATCATGGCCTGCCCTTTTTACAGTCCAAACTTCTGTCCTGCCTCTTTTCAAATTTCAAACTACCCCCCCCCCCCCCCTATACAATTGAAATGGTAGCTTCCTTAATGCATATCAATACCTATCCTTCATTTCAGCACCATTGGTTGTAACATTTGACATTTTTTCAAAGCAAATAATGATTTTATTGATTATTATATATTTAATTTTAACTACTAGTATTTACAATTTACTTATAGAGTTTAAATGTACCATTATAATATCAAAATTTTTTATTACCTTTAATTTATAACTAATAATCATTTTCAAACAATCAATTGGTTTTTTAAACTATAGTTATTGTAAGAGTAGAAGATATTATCAGTATTAACAAAAGGACGCTAGACCTATGCTTATGGGAGTCAACTCCTGATCATTTTTTCGAATGATCAATTTTTCGAATATGCGGTATAATTCAAGGAAAATGTGCGGTATGCATCAATGAAAATGTGCGGTATACATGTACGTCATTGAGAAAGTAATTTAAAGAAGCGAATAACCAATAAAATTTATTGGGCAACATTAAGCTGTGAATGATAAATAAATGAAAAACAGGAATAATCAAAACTATTGGAAAGACAGACTAAACAAACAAATACAATCAACAACACAAAACTCGTGGTTCAGATACCATGGCTTTGTATAAACACAACACAAAACTCATGGTTCAGATAACATGGCTTTGTATAAACGGGCGTATGACATTTGCGCCGATTTTGAAAATTTTCAATCTTTCATTTGCGCCGATTTCATTTTTTCATTTGCGCCGATTTTATATTTGCTCCTAATTAGATTTACAGGTAAGTTAATACTTGTAACGTACATATACTGTACTATACCATTGATAAAATCTGGTTATAATTGTTTTTCATTTATGTTTAAATACTTTTGATTCATTTTGTTCTGGAACTTCGTTGTAACATGATGGACATATTACACAATGAAACGAGCCGAGGAGTCAATTCTTTAGTTATCGAGGGCCATACATATCGGAAGATTAGTGTCCTGAAACATACCAACATACCTTACAAATGTACCATAAATCGTGTAAAGCCATGGTCACCACGGATTCTAGTGTCAAAACACTGATCGAGCATAAACATGTGGCAGAGGTCCTAAAGACAGAGGTTAAAGAACTATACGGGTACTGTCAAGGAACAAGTCTGGAGGTGTATCTTCTAGGCCTTCGTCCATCTCCCCGTAGTGAGCAGGGGACAACAGTTTTCCCGTTTGAATGGTTTTACACTAGTAATTTTGGGGCCCTTTATAGCTTGTTGTTCGGTGTGAGCCAAGGCTCCGTGTTGAAGGACGTACATTGACCTATAATGGTTTACTTTTATAAATTGTTATTTGGATGGAGAGTTGTCTCATTGGCACTCACACCACATCTTCCTATATCTATGTTATGATTGACACAACATATGGTAGAATGAATAAGTCATACAGAGACCATCAAAGTTCTGCTATTTCAGTACACAAATATCTTCAAACAATCAAAGTTATTAAGATAAGATTAAGACATTCAACAACCACTGAAAAGGTTACTGGCTTGTTTGTGATTTATAATAAATCCATTAAAATAATCTGGAGTGGATATAAGTTGGTTTCCACAACTGACACAAAGGGTGATAAAATCTAAAAGAGAGATATTAAGTTATATATATCTAATGTAGATATTGTAGTCTATAGTTACCGCAAAGGACTTTAGAATATTAATATGTTTTTTGTTGTTCATGTACTGATTGTGTGTCATGGATGGATACACCATATTCTTTGTAATCGTAAAATATTCTAAAGTCCTTTGCGGTAACGGTGGTACCCAACACTTTCACTAAAATTAATTTGGCTCGTTTAATTTTCATAAAATTTTGACAAAGTATTTACTTTGACCCTTTAACAAAAATATAAAAAATTCAAAAAATTTGAACCAACCGTTTTATCAGAAAAATTACACTGGTTATATAGCAGTTTGACAAACACTTATTTTGATCATTGAGAAGCTTAATATTCCCTTTACAACACAACATAATTAAAACGTTTAGCTGATTTTACAGAGTTATCTCCCTGTAAAGTAAAGGAATAGCACTTTTATTGCTGCACTTCATCTCAAAGTCATAGTGAGGCCTTCAACACGGAGCAAAAACAAACTCTCACCTCTGCAATTTTTAAACGGTCTATATAAAGCAATGGTTTGAGCGAAATTCTTTGCAAAATAATTCGATGGCCCATAGCAACAGTTTGAGCGAAATTATTTGCAAAATAATTTGAATAGACTTTGTAAGATGTAACACCCACAAATCGGGTCCGGTGAAAAAGAAATAACTGGAAGGTAATACATATTTAAAACAAAATTGAATTTGTTTGTTGGCTTTAGTTCTGATTAATCAGCGAATTCTATTTCTTGTATTTATTCTACAATTATATCAGACACATTACACTTTCTTTATAGAATCTATTAACAATGACAATTATGTATAGCATTTTTATAATGCAGAGTATAGTGTAGTAAAAATGAATATATGTAAACAAAAGAAAAACATATAATTTTATTAAAAAGAATGTTTCCATAGCACACGGATTCCCTACTCGCACTATTATCTTCTATGTTCAGTGGACCATGACATCAGGGTCAAAACTCTAACTTGGCATTAAAATTAGAAAGATCATATCATAGGGAACATATGTACTAAGTTTCAAGTTGATTGGACTTCCAACTTCACCAAAAAGTACCTTGACCAAAAACTTTAACCTGAAGCGGGACAGACAGACGGACGAACAGACGAACGGACGCACAGAACGAAAAACAGAATGCCCTTAGATGGGAGAAAAAAGTATATATTTAAAAAAAAAATAGTATTGATTCTGAAGCGCATGCATCAAGGAATGAATTACTAAATCGATGTGAAACATATTGGATCGTGTAAACATAAAGAATAAAATACGAATTCATTTTGTATCTTGATTTTAGTAGAGTAAAGTTGCATATTTCAGTTGAACCTATCAGAAATCTTTTTTCTTCAATGTATATTCACATAGAATATCATTCATACACACAAGCTGATTTCAAAATAAATGGCAACATTTAGAGGTTAGAAAATAATGGTCGTATCTTGTAACACAACGATAAAAATATAAAATGTAACTAATGAAAAAAAAACTGTTTCCTTTATTTTTCAGTGTTCAATTGGGAGGGCAGTATACAGGGACCAGTAAGTTTAGACTTTGTATAAAGAGGGTCCGGATGGGGTTTACAGAATTGAGAATAACTGACAAATACTACAGAATAATGGACCAAATAAATAAAGATCAGAACAGAGAGAATAATACGGTGTTAAAATATTCATATAAGAATAGAGAAAAAATGGCTTAAAATATTAAAAAATACAGAATTGAAGGACCGCAATCCAGACCCTCTTTAGATACCAAAGTCGAGAATCAAAGCTCATTTTAAAGTCGAAAAAACTTACAAACTCATGCAAAATAAAAAAAATAAAAATATTTGCTATTTTTTAACATTTTAAGCATTAAGACAATATCCTCTATCAACGGTTACAGTTTAAACACACTTCATAATGAAACATCAGTTTTTTTGTATTTACAGAAATGTTTCTGACGTCTGTTCTGATTGTACTGTTTTGAGTTTATTCTTCTTCTTTATTGTCAAACATATTTAATAAACACAAAAGGTTCCTGTCAATTTTTCTAGATGGAGTTGGACGAAGGAGAAAGACTAATTTTCCTAGGAGTAGGGCGAAGGAGAAGGACCAATTTTCAGGAGTAGGATCAATTTTCTCTATATTTGTTTCACTTACAGTGTCCAAATCTAAAAATTGTCAAATCCTATTGGATAATTTGTCATTTCAGGACGGTACTCCTTATGCTGGAGGATTATTTTTCTTACGGCTGACGATTCCCAGTGATTATCCTTTCTTTCCACCAAAGGTAAGTATGTGTATTCTATAATTGTTATCTTGTAGAGTATACTTTGTATAAAGTCAATATGATGGAAAGAAAGATCCGGTGTCCATGCTTCGCTTATGGAGCTACCATTTGATTTTTATGAGGGAGTAAGGATGGAATTTAAAAAAAAGGCAGGACAGGAGTTTTCAGTTAAAAAAGGCAGGATGAGATTGTGTGTAAAAAAAAGTCAAGATAAGCAAAACAAATGCAGGACCGAATAGAGTGAAAAATAAAAGGGCAGCACAACTGAAAAAAATGCAAGACAAAATTTTTCATCCTAGCATTATTACTTAGTTGCATTTTAAGTAATATTCCTATAGTCTAAAAGTAATATTTCTATAGTCTAAAGTAATATTTTTATAGTCTTAAAAAATATTTCCATACTTTAAAGTTACATTTCTAAAATTTGCAGGTAAAATTTACAACAAAGATTTACCATCCAAACATAAATGGAAGTTCAGGAGAAATAAGTTTAGGCGTACTGAAGGAAAAATGGGCACCATCTTTAGACATACGTAAAGGTAAGATATAGCTTTAAGTTTCAACATGTCAGGTAGAATGATGCTAAATTAAAACAAGAATGTGCTGTATTATTGCCATTGAGACAACAATATCTAAAAAGCTGTTTGTCTTTGTTAAATTTGTACTTTTCAAAAAATTGTGCAGAATTTACCTTTGTATCAGATAAAGAACTACTTGGCATGAGTAAAGTTTTATCCTGTCCAGTACTACAGACAAAATTTCACATAATATTTCATTGCATATAAAATAACCATCACTGGAAGTTAACCAATTAAATGTTTACCCCCTTTTTACTTTGTGCAAGCTTTAGTAACCATGTCACCTCAAGTTTCCAAAATATTCAATAGAAACACCAAATAAAAAAAATAGTGCTTTGAAACACCCAAGATATGACTCAGAAATTTTTTACTACACTGAAATGTATGATTAATTTCCTACAACTGTCAAATTCTGACAAGGGAATATTTTTTTTCAACCCTTTTTCGTATGTAACCGGATGTGACAAATAAGATTTGGTGGTATTACACCTAAAGACCATGGACAAAGATGTGAACTATTATGTATCACTTTTAACAGTACATAAGGTTTCCACTTTCCTTGTTTTTATGTGTGGCTTTTTAACGAAGTAACTATGATACAATTACACAGTCAAGTGTCTGGCTTTTACTGGGAATACACATGTAATACAACTACACAAGTGCACTGTTTTTACTGGGAATACACTTGTCATACAACTACACAAGCGTGTGGCTTTTACTGGGAATATATATATATATAACAACTACAAAAGCGTGGTTTAACTAAAAATTCTTTTGGAATACCTATGGCTTTTACTGGGAATACATATGTAGTACAAATACACAAGTGCGCATGGCTTTAACTTGGAATATATATGAAATACAACTACACCAGTGTGTGACTTTTACTTGGAATACATAAATAATACATCTACACAAGTGCTTGACTTTTACTTGGAATACATAAATTTAATACAACTACACAAGTGTGTGATTTTTACTTGATATACATAAATAATACATCTACACAAGTGCATGGCTTTTATTGGTTATACATATGTAATACAACTACACAAGTGTGTGGCGTTTACCATGAATACATATGTAATACTACACAAGCGCATGGTTTTTACTGTGGGGAATATATATGTAATACAGCTGAGACTACAACTACCGTGACAAGCGTGTGGCTTTTACTAGGAACACATATGTAATACAACCACACATGAACATGGCTTTTACTGGGAATACATATGAAATACAACAACACAAACAAATGCCTTTTATTGGGGAATACATATGTACAACTTCACTAGTGCGTGGCTTTTACTACAGGGAATAAATATGTAATACAGCTACACAAGCGTGTGACTTTTACTGGCAATACATATGTAATCAAACTACACAAGCGCATGGCTTTTGCTGGGAATATATGTGTAAAACAACTACAATAGCGTGCGGTTTTTGCTGGGAATATATTTGTAATACAACTACACAAGCGCTTAACTTTAACAGCATTGCATTTGCTCTATTTTTTATGATTTATTTTTTCTATTCCAGTGTTACTTAATATAATATTGTTATTAAGTTGTCCAGATCCTGATGATCCACTTGAAGCAGATGCTGCCACACTATATGAAACAGATAGAAAACAATACGATAAAACAGCGACGGAATGGACAAGAAAATACGCCATGAATCATGGTTAACTGGGATGTTACATGTAACGATTTTATCTAATTGTGTACTATGATACTTTGTCATATCTAACTTTTCATTCCAGCATGTTTTAAATTAAAACATGTTTTTTTCGCGTGACTGATATTTATATTACTTTGCAATAACTTGATTTGTGTGTCAAAATAGTTGTACTTATCTTGTGGATTGTAATGAAATAACTCTTGTAAGCACGATACTTGTAATATATCAACATTGGTTTTTGTTCTTGTTTGTGGTCCGTGGATGGACTTGAATAAATTATATATTTTCTTGCCTTTTTTAAATTTATATGTTGATCAGTATTTAGCTCTGTGTGACTCAAATACCCGTATGTTGCAAGGGAAAGAAGCCTAACAAGTACGTTATTTGGTATCATGTAGTAGTTGTCTGATTGGACATCAAACCACATCTTGTTGCCCTCATCGATCCCATAGAACCTTGAATAAGTCTGTTTCATATCGTGATTTACATCTTTTGAAATTGACAATGACCGTCTGTTGAGAACAAAACTTTACGACAAAAGGGATCATAGTAGAAACATCCCTGTAGTGCCTGCATATGGAGTATGTTCTCCCAGTTAATACCATATTCCACAGTTTGCTCATAAGGAAGCTAATAAAACAAGTGATGAAATTGAAATCGTAATCAGACAACAATGGAAATATCACAAATGCGTGTAAGGGCACCCTACAACATTAAATAGTCGACAAGTCTCTTTTCACTTTGGCAAACAAGCACTTAAACTTTATGCGTGTGTACATGTTTTGATAAAATAAAGTACACACAGTAGAGTCGTCATAAACACACGATTTTCCAAATTTACACTTGTTGGGTGTTTTAATTTGTGCTTCTAACTTTGGGATATTATGTGAAGGTCTCGTCTCGAACTTCTTTTCTGTCATATTTGGTGCAGTTCTTAATTTTTTTTATATTCTGGAATCTTTCTCGATATTGACACAGACAGAATACTTTTAACTAGAATAATAATAATAATAATAATAATAATAATAATAATAATAATAATATCTTTATTTAGAAAGAGTAACTCATTTGGATTAAACCAATTTTCAATAAGGCTCTCTTAATACAAAATAATTACATTAAAAATAAACAATGCATCAATAATAATGATAAATAAAAATTATATACAATTTAATTGAGGAATGACTGTAATATATTTTCTGTCTATGGATGTAATACTGCATGTAATATTTTTTCTGTCTATCATAAACGTGATTTTACAAGAAATCTAGGAAAGAACAGTTAATGCTGTCTGTTAGATTTGAAATGTAATTCCAAATTGTTGAGTTTCTTCCATTTATTATTACTGAACTTATTTGTTTTATTTATAATACTTGTAGATACTGTTTTTGATGTCTGCGCATATGTAACGTTGCGTTAATTTAAATTGTAATTTTGCCCGTTTTTTTTTTTTAATTTGGTGACGTTTCGTCTGTCGTACGTAACTATGTCTAGAGTTCTTGTTCGTTGCAAGTTATCTATTATTCGGAGACACATCTGTATTTTGTATAGAGAGATTATAATAGGTAAGTTTTGTGAATGTACATTTTAAAGAACAATATTTATTTACAGAAGAAATATTTAGTAATGTAAAAAACACTTTATTATTTATTTGTTGTGTCGTTGTTCTCCTCTTATATTAAATGCGTTTCCCTCGGTTTTAGTTTGTTATCCCGATTTTGTTTTTTGTCCATAGATTTATGAGTTTTGAACAGCGGTATACTACTGTTGCCTTTATTAATTGAACACGTTATCTAGAATCGTGAAAGAAAGTGATTTCTTTTGTTAGTGAGGTTTAATGTTTTAGTATTTTGATTTATATTTTTACTAACGATGTACATTAAAGTGTTTTCCTATTTTATTGCAGAGAATCGGTTGTTACGATACTGCAAAACGTGATTTGATGAATAAAGTAAATTATGATTTAACCGCATACTCGGATTTTTTTTGATTCACAGTACCAATTACAACAATTAAAAAAGTCAACAGTAACAGATAAACGTTTTAGGTTTTGATATGGATAAGACGATGCTTGTGCCAAGTAAGAAATATGACAGTTGTAATCCATTCGTTTGATGCTTTTGATCTTTTGATTTTACCATATGATTAGGGAATTTTTGTTTTGAACTCTCCTCGGCGTCGGTGATTTTCCTTTTCACTCCAAACAAATAAAAAAATTATCAGTGTCAGACTGAGTATGCTTTAATATACACTCGTTTTCATGTGCGTGTTGCATCTTGTTGCTCGCCGTAGTTATCAGTTGTAACTTCCAAATAATTCAGGTTTTTTTTCTTTCTAACTTCTGTAATGTTTATAATCATTATGTTTATCGCATACCCTGTATCACTACTGGCGTATCGTATACGCTGTATCACATATGCTGTATCGCATGCTCTTTATCCCAGATGCCGTATTGCATGCCCTGTTTTCACATGCCGTATTGCATGCCGTGCATCCCACATGCCGTATCGCTTACCATGTATCACATATTCCGTATCGCATGTCAATTATCACAACCTGTTACGGAATTTGATGAGACTGTCGTACAAAGTGAGAGGTTTAGCGTTATAAAATCAGGTTTAATCCACCATTTTCTACATTTGAAAATGCCTTAACCAAGTCAGGAATATTACACTTGTTGTCAATTCGTTTTTTATGTGTTTTGTCATTTGATTTTCCCATATAAGGACTTGCCGATTTAATTTTCCTCTGAGTTCAGTATTTATGTAATTTTACTTTTTTATAAACATCTCGAGATTACTTTCGAAACTAATCAGTTGTTATCCGTTGATATTGCTGCAAACAATGTTGTCGATGCTAATCTGCAGTTTTTGTTTATGAAATTATTTGTGCAAGCAGAAGGTTTGTTGGAAATGTTAATACAGCCCTAAACATGTGAATATGATAACACACTTACAGCTTACATGAATTTATTTCGATTATGATAAGTTTAAAATAGGGCAAATAAGGGATCAAAAATAACTGAAGCGATGATAAGTATGTAGTGTGTGCGAATGTTCTATTTTACCTACTGTCAGTTAAAGCTAAAACAAATTAATAAGTCTATGGTGCAAATGAAATATTTCTCAAATAAACTCTATAAAAAATGTATATAAACCTAATAATTCGTTACACAAACACTAGTTATTGGTGGCTTCTATTTACCGTCAAATTAAACTGGATCTATGTCCTTTATCTGTTTGGCTCTGATAGATACACAGGTAAAATAGCTACGGATGTTTTACGTCCGTAAAAAATCTGTAATACGTCCGTATTATACGGCACGTCTACGGACGAATAGTACTACGGACGTAAAACGTCCGTTGCTTTTCATCCGTAAAACGTCCGTTAAGGGCATACGATACAGTTTTGATCCTGTATTTACAAGTTCGTGAAAATTTGCATATAGGCTATTTTTTACCTGATTAAATCAAATATTTAATAAAAAATATACCTTCATGTCTTACTTTTTGAGTAAAATAGAGGTCGAAAAATTGTATATTTGCTCAAAATTCAGATTTGTGGCCGTAGCAATTTTACCTGTGTATATGGATCAGGTAATGACCAACCATTTTAGAAACTCGTATGCTGCACGGAAGAGTACCAACCGAACTTTCGAATCAACAGCGAAATAACATAACTAAAGAGTGAGCCTCGTGGCTTATAAATGTGCGAAAAAAGCATTGAATTAGAAAATAAAACAGAATCTGCTTAATAATCTGAGTTTGCAGCAAACTTGTAACGGAACATATTCAGCCTGAAAGTGTTCATAGTTATAACGTCATGTTTTAACATGCTCATAATGCGACAAGACCTTTCATCTAGTTTTGATGAATATTATTTTATTTTAATTTCATATTTGTGTTCTATGCATTCTCTCGTGCATTAGTCTTGTGCATTTGTACATGTATAACGGTTCTGTAAATTTAATTTCAATGTCAATGACAAGACAGCGAGGTCGTTAAAGTATATGCACAAAGCAAGCAAACGATAAATTTGTGTTTGCATGGGAGTTAAATCGCTAGTATCTAAGTTTGTGCTAAGTAAAAATGAATCGAGAATTGCATTATGTTGTTCTTACAAATCGAAAGAAGCACGTCATATAAGAATTATTATTTTAACATTAAGATGAATAATCCATTTCAAATCTGTATTCAAAACTATATCAAACCTCAACCTTTTAAATTTGTCTCGTATTTCGGTATTTGTTTCCGATGTAATTTTCGGAGGGAGACTTCAAATTGGAAAAAATTAAGTCCTCTGTTTAAATATTTGAAAAAGAGATTATTAATAAATAAATTCATCATAGATACCAGGATTATATCTTACACCAGACGCACGTTTCGTCTACAATAGACTCATCAGTGACGCACAAAGCCAAAAAACTTAAAAGGCCAAATAAAGTACGAAGTTAAAATGATAACATCTCACATACCTCACAACCTTCGGCCCTCTGGCTGATATTAGTTACTAGCAGTAATACAACATCAGATACCGATTTTACCGTGTATTGTTCTTTATGTATGAGTTGTAGAATAAAGCCGGAGCTTTATACAGATCTTCTATATCCTTTTGACGAATTACTCATTTGGGTCACTACTTAGTTCGCAGGAACTTTCATACAAATGTCGATTGAACAAAGCAGATACTCACACTATAAAACCAACCTCTTTTTCTTATCCGTCATTTGTATTACATACAAGCAATCAGAATAAACCACAACCACAAAATAGACAGAATTTTACGATTTCTATAAGAACGGAAAGTTAATCTAAGTTTTGAAGGTACTTGTATATATATTAAATGACGACCATTCTATATTTATAAACAAATGCACAGATTAGGGCAATTTCCATTATACTTGTTTTGCGTTTAGTTAAAAGTTTCAGCTAAACCAGGAAGTTTTATCTTCACTTCCTTATTTCTTTATTGATTTGTTCTTTGTTGAAATCAGTTTTGTTTTCCTGTCCTTTTAAATCTACAGGCGATAAATAATACAAAGACTTGAACAAGGAAGTTAAGAATAAATTTATAGTATATTCTCACAAAATGGCGACTAAGAGATTGTATAAGGTAAGGAATCGGTGTCAAAAAACACAAATAATAAGCCTTCAGCAATACACCTTATCGCTATTTATTCACCATGCATGATACTTTTGCAGAGACCATGCAGTTTAAACCATCAGAAACACTTCAAACAAAATATTTTGTTAACTTTAATTTGAGTTTCGAAAAAATGAATCATTATCTGTCCAAGTTTCAAAGTGTACGATGTCTATTTTTTCCTCCCTCAGCTCGTTACTGCCGCGATGACCATTGTTTTGGCCCCAGTTGACCAAAACAAGAAGTTGTCTAAATGACTGGTTTTTTTTCTCGCTTAGACTAAAAAACCATAAGGTGTATAGCCAGTTGTATATACAATATGCCAAGCCATAACTTGTCAAGAGAATAAAATGGTGTGAAGAATTTTAACATGCAAACTATCAAATTCTGACTTAAATACCAATATGCATCAAAAAGGTAAGCATATATGCGAAACAACCACTAATGATGTTTAACAGACTGAAAAAGAGATAAAAGATTATTGATATGTAGGACTCTAAAGTGCGATTAGGACGCTAAAGTACGATGGTCACTCTAAAGTGCGATGGTCTACGCTAAAGTGCGATTCCTACATACGCTAATGTCCGATGGTCTGCGAAAGTATAGACGTTAGAAATGAATTTGGATTATGACGTTATCAGTCGTTTATACAAACTAAAAATGAACATCCCGGAAGACAAATTACAAATATTTAATTAAGAACTTTTCAACCAATGTCAAGGACTTAATTAGTTTTAACCTTATCGTACTTTGTCGGCTAAAGCTGTTTTAGTTTGGTAGCTGGAAGAAGAACTTGTATCCTGCAGTCGACCGTTTTACTTTACAAGCAGTATTCACATTAATATCCTGTATTCTGCTTTTATTGTGAGCGAACGGATGCATTTGAACCATTGTTTATGTTTCAGTGTTTTTTGATGTCCTTGTTAAAATGTTGAAAAGTAACGTAGGCAAAATAAAGGTACATATTTTCAAGCGTAAATTATAAATTGTCGGCTAAAACCAGAAAATAAAGGTTCATATTTTCATGCATAAATTATGAATTGTCGGCTAAAACATTAGATTGTACATTGCAAGACAATATAACATGAATGTGTAGTCAATACAAAAAACGGTCGGCTAACATCGTCTTTCTCTCTCATTAAAATAAACAAATAAATGTTACATACTACGACAATAATAGAGAGGGGTAGATATAAAAGAATTCAAAGAGAAAATAGAATATGTAAACATTGTAATATAAATGCGGTTGAAGATGAAACCCACTTTTTCTTAAAATGTAAAATTGATAAATCTTTACGTAATCAGCTTGAAAAGGATATAAATAATATATGTCCAGAATACTTTAATTTGTCTGAAACAGATAGATTACAATTAATTCTATCTTCATTTGATATTATGCAGCTTACTGTTCCGTTCATTAAAAAGTCATTTGCATTGAGGGGAGTGGACACAACGCCTGCATAAATATTACTGGTTTACCACTTTATATATGATGTTTAATGTGTTAATTTTTCTATTGTGTATATTGTATTGTATTGTTTGTATATGCCTTCAACCCCCAGGGGTATAAATGTGCATTTCATAAATAATAAAAAAAAAATAATCGAATTTTGTATCTTTTAATTTGAAAAGGACGATTGTAACGGGAGGTGTTCCAATAAAACTTTAAAAACTTTATTAATCAAACTCAGACGCAGTAACTGCGCTTCAGGAGCATCACATATGTATAGTATATTATAATTACAGATGACAGAATGAGTATAGAAAGTATCTTACATGTATATATTAAACTATATGATTTCAAGTCATTTGAACTTATATAAATGTATAACATATACAAAGTAAATATAGGTAGTAACATTACCGTATATATATATTATAATTATTAACACATATTTCAAAGGTAATACACAAGTTCATGCTTCAACTTTGTTTTGAGTGTACTCGATTCGGTTACAGTACGTCACGCCACCACGTGTAAATAGAGTGTTGTGTTATGGAATGTAAATAAATATGTCATCCGAGTACTAGATCATGAGAGTACTAGGTCGTGAAGTAATGTGACAATAAGCGATAGACTGTGTACGGCAGGCTACACCAATTATAACAATATTTAATACGCACAAGTTGTCAAAAATTAATTTACAAGAAATAAATAGTATTCTGTGACACCTAACATGGGGTGAATCAAAGAAACTAGCCAAGGACAGGAAAAGATGGAAAGCTACTGTAGTCGCCCTATGTCCCCCATGGGGCGAAGTGGATTAAACTGAGAAGAAAAAAACCTGTGACACCTAAAATACCTTTCTAGCAATTATTACGTGGTCGGTCTATGAGAATCATTCAATTAAGAATACCGTTGAATTATACACCCTTTGACATATGGTATACACCTTATAATACTAGATTATACAAAAGGACTATTTTTACATTGAGTGTTCCGACTTTAACGTTGTTTATTTTAGAAAGCCCTCGAGGCTCGAACCTTACCCTTTTGGTCCATCGCACGTTAGCGTGATATACCATCGTACTTTAGCGAACAAACAACCATCGCATATTCGTATATTGTACCTTATATATATATTTTTTGAAGTTGACTTTACCAAAAAAATCCATTTATGTTAACTTTGTTTATAGTAAGGACAACGTTTAAAATAAAACAAAATATTCAAATTGAAGGTAATGGAAATTAACAGGAAAAGTGTGATGGTTTCCTTTTCCTTTCGTAATCCAGCAGCTAAGTCCTATAATTGACCTTATTAATCACTTTATAGTAAAAGCATGCAAAATCTTCGATGAGAAGGAAATAAAGTAAACAAAGTTAATATATTTATACATTTTCCAGAGCGTAACAAGTTGATCGTTTTTATCCTTTTGAAATACACTACAAATTGTGCTCTAAACTTACAACGTAATTTGTCCAATAATTCAATAGATTGACGCACATCAACTAATAAATTGTTTATCTTATGTTGTTGTTTTTAACAATTGAAAGAACTTTCTTTTAGCATTTTTTTCCATTTTTTGAATGGGCAAAGAGGTATATCTTTCGATTGTGAGAATAATCGTGAATAAAAAGCATAAGCTATTTAGTTCATACCCTGCGCTTTCATTTGATGAAACCTACATATGTACTGAACTCATTAAGTGTATGATATTGTATTCCCAGTTAATTATGTCGGCCATGTAGTCCAGTCAATCTAGCTGTATTTGACCCTAACCTGAAAGTAATTGCAACAGAAGATTTTTAAGTTTTAATCTTTAGCATTATACCCCAAATATACACAGAAAAAAAGTCCCATAAAATCTAACTTGAGGAAGACTAAAAAAAATTGCCTTTTAAAGTTCCTATGGAGATTTGCTTGGAAAAGGGAGACAACTCTTGCAAAAAAGGCAGAAATATCGAAAAAAAATTGATACAAAATTATAACTTTATCGCTTCTTTTCATCAGAATGTATTGATTCTTGATTTTTTAGCGGTCTTTAGAGTATAACAAACAACTCTAAAGGTGTTTTCATATATTTTTTCAAGCTGTAATCTAGATTTCGTAATTCATCAGTTGACCATTTAATGAATTTTTCATCATGTCAAGGTAAAGAATATAAAATTTAATAAAAATAATTAAGCATGTATTCTTCTTTTTGTGGTTTAAAGTTTCTTTAGATAATTAAGTTACTGAAAAAAATATAATATACAGGTATAAACAATACCAAATTTTCACATTATTTTTTTAAAATGGTTACAAAGCTTCAAATTTGCAATTTCTCTAATGAAAAATGCACGAAAAAAATAAAACTACCCATGACACTTTGGTTTTGTACATTTAATGAGCAGGAGATAATTTGGTCAAACACAAACTCATAACCCCATCAAAGGATCATTCTTAACATAAATTTCAAGAAAAAACAACCAAAAACTGACCAAAAAAGACTCATTTTTTCCGAGAGTTATCTCCCCTTCAAATGTTGATTTCTATAGCAATTTAAAAATGCTGATTTTGAGTTTTTCTCAAGTTAGATTTTATGGGACTTTTTTCTGTGTATATATAGGGCATAATGCTATAGATTAAAACTAAAACATTTTCTGTTGCAATTAGTCAAATTAGGTTAAATCTTAGTTTGACTGGACTAATGGCTAATTTGGCGACCATATCAATAATGCTGAAATCCCCCTGACTAAGCGCTCATTGTCATCTTAAACATGTTAACAGAAGTGATTTTTTCGATTAAAAAGCTAACATTTATTTGTAAATGGCGAAAAAAAAATCGATGTCATGGTTTATGAAAGTAGGTGAATATGTGTAAAAGAAACTGCTGAGTGTAGTTTTGCGTCAATCAGACAGGAAACCATTACAAATATTAAGAAAATATGTTTAAGAAAAATATTTATGCTTGAGAGAACATATATATCTTTAACAGTTTTGACATGTAGTTCTTAACTTCTTTGTCATTTGACCTTTGATGGAGAGTTGTCTCATTGACAATCATACGACATCTTTTTTGTTTTTTAAATATAGATGATTAGTTTGTATACAAAAATAAATTATATAACATATGCCGTTGCATCACAATTAACTTATATGAAATTTTACTTTTCAGGAGTTTAGAGACATTTCTACAAATCCTCCGCAAGGTATTTCTGCAGGTCCAATTGACGATGACCGTAAGTTTACACCAAACGCTGCATTACGCAAGCATGTTTACAATTAGTTTCATATAATGAACACTGGTTGACATTCAATTTGTTCGCATTTGTACATCGGTTTAAATGACATGTACTTGAAAATTGTACACACCAGTACACAATAAGTACACGTAATTTACATGTTTATTACATAGAATTTAATAAAAGATTTCTCTGTAAACATTTGTTTAAGTTCGACGCAGACCAATTCATATTCATTTTTCTAATTTATTTATGTCTTTTGGGGGATGAGAGTGATAAATTGTTAAATTAATTTTTGTTTTGGGGGGGGGGACGAGAAAAATGGTTCGAAACAATTAAAAATGAAGGTGGGGTAATTCAACTTGTAGTTTATGAATACTCCTAAGACAAGGTGAAAATATGTCTCCTTTTTTATTTTCATTGTATTTGAACGATCTTCAACAGTTTATTGAAGAAAAAAATGTATGTAGTTAAGATTGTATTACTGATGAAATAGAGAATGAGTTTGATATCTACTTAAAACTGTTTGTGTTATTGTAAGCAGATGATACAGTGTTTTTTTTTCTTCGGATAATGTATCCGATCTACAGTTGCAATTAGATATATTCTTTGAATATTGCAGTACCTGGAAATTAAAAGTTTACACAAGTAAAACTAAGGCAGCAACCATTTGATTTTCTGGGGGGGGGGGGCTATGGGTTTTTTTCTGGACAAATTATTTTTTTCACAACAAGTCGAAAACAATTTTTTTCTTTCAATTTTAGCATAACATGTAGTGGCAGCTGAGGGTGAAACAAACATTTTTTTTTCCTCAGAACGGAAAACAAATTATTTTTTTCTTCAAAAACTGGAAACAAACTTTTTTTCCCAAAAAAAACATAGCTTTATGAGTGCTAAGAAGATTTTAGTTAGAAAAGCAAATAAAGCAATGTATGAAGTATTAAAAAAGGGGAGGTTGCACAACTTGTCAGTGAAATCACAATCTGATCTTTTTGATAAAATTGCGAAGCCAATTATCCTGTATGGGTGTGAGATTTGGGGTTTCAGTAATACTGATATTATAGAAAAAGTGCACTTAAAATTTTGTAAACTATTATTAAACCTTAAGAAGTCGACACCCAATTTTATGATTTATGGTGAACTTGGTATTTATCCCATGTCTTTATATATACAGCTGCGTATGGTTAATTTTTGGTCAAAAATGGTTAATGGGGATGATAACAGGATTGCTAAAATACTATACAAATACATGTTCTTGGAAAAATCTGACAACCAATTTAGGTCAGATTGGTTGAAATACATTAAAGATATATTAGATAAATGTGGATACAGCAAAATATGGTTGTCACAAGGAAATTTTAATTCTAAGTGGTTGGGTATTAGTTTAAAACAAAAATTATTTGATCAGTTTCAACAGAAATGGAGAGCTGGTATTGACTGTTCGTCAAAAGGTTTGGCCTACAAATTGTATGAACAAAATTTTGAATTTGAGGAATATTTGAATATTTTAAATGATAAAGAAAGAATAACATATTGTAGATTTCGTACGGGTAACCACAAGTTACCCATCGAAACTGGTAGATGGAATAAGATTAAACGAAACCTTAGATATTGTAACTTATGTCATTGTAACGAGATTGGTGATGAATTTCATTACACTTTGCAGTGTAGTTCTTTGGCAAATTTTCGAGCACAATATTTGGATACTTTTTTCTTGCACAGATGTAACATACTAAAATTTGAAAAAAAAACTATTTCAGTTAAAAATAAAAATAAGTTGAAAAAGCTGTGCAAATTTATCAGGGTTATAACTTTTCAAGTGAGTCTTCCTGGTTAATCACCCCTCTTCTTTACTATACTGTTTATTTTATTTTATTTGATATTTTGATCTCATCTTGTCATGTGTGTTTGTGTTATGTTATATGACTTTTGATGAACTTCTTTGTACCATTGTATCGTTATGGTGTTTAAGAAATAAAGAATCTTGAATCTATGTTATTGAACATTTTTTTTTTATTAAAGTAATAAAACAATGGTTTGTTTCACGAAGATGAATGGTCGATACCTTAAAAAAAGTCTTCGAATGGTCGATACCTTAAAAAAATCTTCGAATGGTCGATACCTTAAAAAAATCTTCGAATGGTCGATACCTTAAAAAAAGTCTTCGAATGGTCGATACCTTAAAAAAGTCTTCGAATGGTCGATACCTTAAAAAAGTCTTCGAATGGTCGATACCTTAAAAAATTCTTCGAATGGTCGATACCTTAAAAACGTCTTCCCATTGATTTGGACAAACTTTAAGAATTCTGGAGATACACGATTACGCAGACTAAATGCGAAATAGAGATTTTGAAAATGATTGATTGATGGATAATTGGGTGCTTAACGTCCAGTGGCAAATATTTCAGGCATCTTCAGGACGAGAACAAAATTAACAATAAACTAGTAATACATCATACAACGTTCCTGATGAAGGTAACTCCCAAAAAAGCGCTTCGGACGTATAGAATTATTAAACGTGTTGTTTTAAATTTTTTACATCACTGGTCGATACCTCTGCTGGTGGACTATTAGTCCCGATGATATCATCAGCTCAGCAGTAAGTTCTTCGGTTCTGACAGGATTTAACAAACTTTTCTAAAATTGTCCGTTCAAAAGTTTTGAAATTATTATGAAATTATGGTTTCAACTTCCTCAGGCAGAGTTTACTTTAGATGAGTTTGGCTATTCATTGTAGGTGTTTTTGTCATATAGCTCTTCAACGGTTTCGATACTTATACATCTTCGGATTTCAAATGGGTGGCTTTACGCGTTCCTGATGAAGGTAAATCCAGAAAAGCGCTTCGGACGGATAGAATTATTAAACGTGTTGTTATCAATTTCCTACACAGTCGAAAGTTAAAACATGGATTTAGCATTACGATAAATTAAGTAATAAGAAACTAGGAAAGAAATTTTAAAAAGTATTTAATATGTCTTCAAAATAAATATTTAACCCGTATTTTTCAGTGTTACATTGGGAGGCTGTGATATCAGGACCAGTAAGTATACAGTATAGGTAAAATCAGAACATAGTGAAATTATCCTGATAAAACTAAATTCACAGCGAAATTTAAACATAGGAAAACTATTGCCGCCTTATTTCATAATCAAATCAGACGAAAAAACTCAGAGCTTTCATGAAACCTTGTGTCCTGTCGTCTTTTAGAATGAATATTTCAAGATAAGTATTACTGAATGTATCATTTAATTGAAGTACTAACACGAATGAATGAAGCGGGAATGGCTGCATATTTTCCTTTTATTATTATTATTTCTACACTGTCGTCTAATCACAAAATCATAATAATGAGATGAATTATAATTGCCAATAAGTAGCAACCAGAATTCTAATGAAGTGGATGTAAATTAGTATTGGTCACCGTAAGACTTTCAGCAAATTGAATGAGAAAAACTCTTAGCGTATATTCGGCTTTAACAGGTTACCGACATACAAAATATGAATTTAAAAAAAAATAAAAAAAATAACGTTCGAATTTATCATGATTAAACTGACAAAAAACAAATATGACAAACACGAAACAATTACAACTACGGAATTTCGGTCTCCTGACATGGGACAGGCACACAAACAATGTTTTTGTGAAGACTTTGGATTGGCTAATATCCGTCTAATATCGGGGAGAAAATGTAGTTTTTGTTGTTAGGTTGTTAGGTTGATATCTAATTGACGTATTACAAAGTTTCTTGTATTCTTGTACATCTTATTTTCACTCGTTTATTTCAAGATGTCTTAGAACACTGATAATGATCTTAATAATTATTCTTATCTTTTCAGGACAGAAGCCCATATGCTGGAGGGCTATTTTATGTAAAAATACGGTTTCCAGAGAATTATCCTTTCAGAGCTCCTAAGGTATGTATGTTTATTGTAATATTGTTATTTATGGACGAAAATATTCCGATATAATAAAATTGAGAATTGAAATGGGGAATGTGTCACAGAGACAATAACCCGATCATAGGACAAACATCAGCAAAAGATCACCAATAGGTCTTCAATGCAGCAAGAAATTCCTGTTCGGAGGCGTCCTTCGGTAGACCCACAAACAAATATATATACTAGTTTAAAAAATAATACAAGACTAACAAAGGCCAGACAGAGGCTTGACTTGGGACATAAGCATTTTTCTTCTTTTAAAAAAAAACGGGAATTGTACTTATTGACTAAATTCAAATGAGAAAAATAGAAATGTTTTCTCGTTGTGAGTAATATAATGAAGAATCTTGATTGTGTCTTAAAAAACGTTTATAGGGAAAGATATAGAAACAACTTATTTATTAGTATTTATACCATTTAAAATATCCAACAAATAAGCATGAATAAATGAAGAATTCGATAACCTTGAAACAGCATATACGTACATGTAAGTGTCTGATTATAGATAAAAAAAAAAAAATGACACCGGATTTAAATCTAACACTTATACAAAAGCATGATAGAAATACAGTCCGCAATTTGTGATTGTGATAATGATGTAGTATATTTATGACGATTTCCTAAAATAAAATCGGACACTTTTCAATCCAAACTTCAGCCATTTAAAAATAAAAAATAAAATTTCGTCATTTTTTTCAGTCCCATTTACATTTTTTTTTACAAATGACAATTTCCTTCCATTTTACTAGAAGTTTAAAAAAAAAGAAGGAAAAAATAAAATCGAACCCCCTTCCCAATATGTCAAAGAGTTGGATGAAAACTTAGTATACATTTTTAATAAATTTCGACATTAAATAAATTGTAAAAAAGTAGTAAAGTAGCATAAATTGATTAACATTGTTGCCACAAAAAGGGGCAATCATGCACCAACTGAATATTGTCTTACTTAAAACTAGCTATTCAGTGTTAAAAAGATATTAGTATTGTAAAATTATTTGGAGAAAAGGGAACTTTGTAAATAAATGAACTAATGATAAGAAACGTTGTTTTTTTAAGTTAAGTGACCTTGATTTGATCTTATTTGTATGATTTTCAGTTTGATATTCCAACGAGAATATACCATCCACATATGGATTGGTGTAATGGTAGAATCTGTGAATGTCATATGCGGTTTGACTGGTCGCCCGCGTCAACTATATCAAAAAGTAAGATTGCGTTTATTGGTTTTTTTTATAGTTCTGAAGGATGAACTATATATTAAAAATGTAACACATCAAGCCCTTAATACCAAGGAGACAAGCAGGATTCGACTCCCATCTTAATTGACTAAGATTGTCAGTTTTCCTGCCAAAAGTCGGTGGTTCTGTCTGGGAACTCCGGCTCCTTGATATAGACAATAGTACTTAAAGTGGCGTTAAATACGAATTATTCTACTCTACGCCCCTTTTTCAAATATCCTGGAAACGCCCCTGGTCATAGCGTTAAATAAGATAAGAAAAGTCACAAATCAGCTGTTATATGTTGGGTATTCACCTGATATGACTCGTCAACATACTAGTATTGAGCAGGAGATTCACGACGGGTGTCACTAGTGATGCAGAAATTACGGACTCATCATTTTGGTTTATCTGTTTAATCGACCAATGGTTTTCTATGATCCCCTTGGTTTCGTTCACATTTCTCTCTCTCTTTCTTTATGAGTCAAAGGAGATATGAGAAATACGCAATGAGACAGCTACGCAATGCCATAAAAGTGCAAACCAAGACGTTCAGTCTTGCCAACATTCGATATTGTAAACAGTTCTATACCTATTTCGTGCTCTAGATCGCACCAAGTCTAAAAAGAAGTTGTGAATAGATCTGACAGTTTGGACATCATATACCATTGAATAGGACTTCTAGTACTTTTTTCGTTGGTTGTAACAAGCATATAAACCTATGCAAGGTACGTGTCTATTTGGAATATATCGGAAATATAATATTAATTAACATTTGTTTGCGATTTCATTTTTAGCTCACCTGGCCCGACGGGCCAAGTGAGCTTTTCCCATCACTTGGCGTCCGGCGTCCGTCGTCGTCGTCCGTCGTCGTTAGCTTTTACAAAAATCTTCTCCTCTGAAACTACTGGGCCAAATTTAACCAAACTTGGCCACAATCATTATTGGGGTATCTAGTTTAAAAAATGTGTGGCGTGACCCGGTCAACCAATCAAGATGGCCGCCACGGCTAAAAATAGACCATAGGGGTAAAATGCCGTTTTTGGCTTATAACTTAAAAACCAAAGCATTTAGAGCAAATCTGACTGGGGTATAATTGTTGATCAGGTCAAGATCTATCTGCCCTGAAATTTTCAGACGAATCGGACAACCCTTTGTTGGGTTGCTGCCCCTGAATTGGTAATTTTAAGGAAATTTTGCTATTTTTTGTTATTATCTTGAATATTATTATAGATAGAGATAAACTGTAAACAGCAATTATGTTCAGCAAAGTAAGATTAACAAATAAGTCAACATGATTGGAATGGTCAGTTGATCCTTTTAGGAGTTATTGCCCTTTATAGTCAATTTTTTACCATTTTTCGTAAATCTTAGTTATCTTTTACAAAAATCTTCTCCTCTGAAACTTTCGGGCCAAATTAATCCAAACTTGGCAACAATCATTTTTGGGGTATCTAGTTTTAAAAATGTGTGGCGTGACCCAGTCAACCAACCAAGATGGCTGCCACAGCAAAAATAGAACATAGGGGTAAAATACAGTTTTTGGCTTATAACTAAAAAACCAAAGCATTTAGAGCAAATCTGACATGGGGTATAATTGTTTATCAGGTCAAGATCTATCTGACCTGAAATTTTCAGATGAATTGGACAACCCTTTGTTGGGTTGCTGCCCCTGAATTGGTAATTTTAAGGAAATTTTGCTGTTTTTGGTTATTATCTTGAATATTATTATAGATAGAGATAAACTGTAAACAGCAATAATGTTCAGCAAAGTAGGATTGACAAATAAGTCAACATGACCAAAATGGTCAATTGACCCCCTTAGGAGTTATTGTCCTTTATAGTCAATTTTTAACACTTTTCATAAAATTTGTAAATTTTTATTAACATTTTCCACTGAAACTTCTAGGCAAAGTTCATTATAGATAGAGATAATTGTAAGCAGCAAGACTGTTTATTACAGTAAGATTTACAAACACATCACCATCACCTAAACACAATTTTGTCATGAATCCATCTGCTTCCTTTGTTTAATGTTCACATAAACCAAGGTGAGCGACACAGGCTCTTTAGAGCCTCTAGTTTTATTTCAGTGTTACTGAGTATATCAGAGTTGTTAACTTCTCCAAATCCTGATTGTCGAATGAACGGAGAAGCTGCAAACTTATATAAATTAGATAGACGAAAATACAACGAAACAGCGGCGGAATGGACTAGAAAATATGCCATGTAACATGGTCATCAGACATGTTATATAAATTGTTTTCCTTTAATCTGTATTACATATATCTTACTTTTTGTTTTAGGACTTTTACACGTTGTGAAAATTTTGTATCACGAGCGGATTATATTCATTTTTATTTCTAATATGTATGTTTGCTTGTTTATTGTCTTGAAATAACAATAATTTGTATATAAAACTTAAATGTCAACCAAAGTGTATCTTGTTCTTTTTTCTTTTCTGTCGGCTTCTTGAATAACTTTTATTTTCTGTCGCCCTCATTCAATAATGTAATTGCTTAAAAGTTGTCATAAATGAATTGATTTGATAAGTAGTTTTTAATCACTATACAATCACCATACAATACAATGGTGAAATATGTCCCCAACAGCTTACATTTTTGTCATCTCTTTGAAAAACTTATATCAATATGATTTTCGTAAACGTATCAATTTTTCAAGAATTAATATTAATTTGTACGTATATGTATGTTGTGTGTGTTTGTGTAAGGGGTATCACAGCATGTATACATGTATTTGTCTTCAAGAATTAATGCTCATGACTCTATGACTCTTTCATATGGAAAAATAGGTATGTGGGATATACATCAATGATTCAAACAATGAACTAACTCAGAGGTAAATTTTGGACACCGATTTGGTAGTAGTCTTTATCAGTAGTCCGGTGTCTATATAAAAGAGGGACGAAAGATACCAGAGAAACAGTCAGACTCATAAATCGAAAATAGATTGACAACGTCATGTCTAAAATTGAAAAAAGACAAACAGACAAACAATAGCACACATGACACAACATAGAAAACTAAAGAATAAGCAATACGCATCCAACTAAAAACTAGGGGTGATCTCAAGTGCTCCGGAAGGGTAAGCAGCTCCGATAATATATAAAGGTCGAATTCGTTTTGAGTCCAAAAATGAATCAATTGACACAATTAAAATGTTGTCATAAACAACGTCCACTTTTTTTGTCCCCTAATATATAATTATAACTATAAAATGTATCCTTCCGATATGAAGGTTGTTTCTTTCCTTGTTTCTACTCTTTTTCTGTGTAAAGTTTGGTTCAATGCTGGTCAAAATGTAATCCTTTCGTATATTAGTAATTTATAATTTGTTCGAGCAACATACTAGTAGATGAAAAATAAATTTTAGACTAATTAAACTACCGAAATAACCTGTTCTGTTCTATATCTTGATCTTTTCCTCAATATTGACGACTTTAACTAGAAACTATGATAAAAGGGACTATTTCAACAACCCATTATGAACTATCCATTTTTTAAAGAGTAACATACCCTCTGGTGTTCACATAAATCGTTTAATGCGTTGTGCACTTGCCTGTTTTACTATACGGACTTCATATGCAGGAAAGAAATGCTTACACAAAGAAATAATTATAGGTTAGACAATACTTGGTCATGTTTTATGAATATTTAAGCCGAAGGCGAAGCCGAGACCTGAATCTTCATAAAACATGAACAAGTATTGTCTGACCAATTTAGAACATATTCACACTTTCGAGTGACCTTACAAAACTTTTAATCTTTGCTCTTTCATCTTAAATCAGTAGACTATTTTCCCAAGGAAAATGCCTTAGGGGATTGAACACTTCATTAGTGCTACTATTAAGAGTTTACTTTTATAATTAACTGACAATGAAAAGTCATTCATGTGAGCATTTCATAGTGCATGGAAAACCATGAACTATGAAAATTATAGGGCAAAAAACTGACTTTTCATTTAACGAGAAGGGGTGAGTATGTTCTAAGTAATCGATTTACCATTAAATTTATATATTGTTTGTATATATAGAGATAGACCAGGAGAAGCGTACCGTTATTTTCAACCACACAGTCGATGGTCCTGCTGGTAGACAGGGTATCGCCAAATAGATTTGAGAATAAATAAATATTAAAATACTGAATAATACTTACAGAACATGTTAAATTGTTGTCTTAACATCCAAGTAACTGTATCATATCTGGGACAATATCTGAAAAAGTCTAGTTTCCATGTCCCCAACTTCCCAAGCAATTATTTTTTTATTCAACCATCTTTTTTGAAAATTTTAAGTTTCAGTGTAAACTAAATTGTATAATGCACCAACCCCTGCCAATTAAACACTCATTCTTATATTTCTTCCGATAAAATATTGTAATTTAAATGTTCAACCCCCCCCCCCCTAAAATCATGTTGTCCCCTGTGTTTTTTTGAAAACTAAATCATTCAAATAATATCCAAATTAATTAAACAGGCGTCCGATTTTCACATATATGATATATTATATAATAAACTTGCCCCTAATTTGTCTGTTTGTATTATAACTATAGCATGTAATAAAATTTTGCAAATTTTAAGAGAAAAAAGAATTGTCCCCAGGGGTAATTTCCCTCCTGTTACCACTGGGTTTTTTTAACCTGTGGAAACGTTTACAAGACCAAGAGTTATTTTCCCATTATGTATTGTGAAGAGCATCATTTCCTGAATGCATTAGTACAAAGAAATAGTTGGAAAGGCAGCCAGGTTTAAAAATGTTCTTTCCTGTTATGGCCTTTTCTAACACTTTCTGAGAATATTTTTGATTTTGCACCACAACATTAAGTGTGTTTTTATATCATCTGTTTAAAAGTTATATGTCATCGGAAATACACTTACATTTAATGTGATAAAAAGGACAAAAACTATCGCGTAATTCCTTTCTGTTACGTTCTGTCATGTTACCTGATAAAAAGTAACAGCATAACCATCATCAGTAACAGGAAGGATGTTCAAAGACAATTTCACTGAAGAATCGAAAAGTTAATCTACTATATGCCAACCATTTCATTTGATATAAGTTATCACCACCATATCAAAATAAATTTCAAAATGATATACAGTATATTGAATAAAAAAATAGGTTTTTTGCTTTTGATAACAGCAGAGAACATTTATGCAATTCTAGTATAGTAGATAGTAACAGAAAGGAATTTATTTTAGAATTGTTCATTACCTAGGCAGATTTTTCATCTTGCAAATAGTTTCAAAGGATTAATGACATTGTTTGCTGTTATCTTCCAATTCTGACCAATCTAAAATGATGAATTTTTCTTAAACTTTAAAATAAAGCAGAAAAATCCTTTCTGTTACCAACTCTGTCCTGTTACCGTTGTCCTGTTACTCAAGATTCTTTCATGTTATCAACATATCTGACAATATTTAAGTATATTTCAAAACCTTTTGTATTGCAAATGCTAAAATCAATAATTGGCATTTAATAAACTATTGCAGGATAAACTAGTAAACCACAAATAGTGTCTTAAACTTATTCCTTATTCCCATTAGAAACTTTTTAAAATTGATTCACTTTGGTAACAGGAAAGAATTGGATTTTGTTGGAACCATTTTTAAAATAGCCATTGTTTCCTTATTAAACAATTGTTTGAATTACAGACAACAGTTCCTAGATTCCTAATGTGTGTTCTAAGATTTTTGCTATTAAAATACCCGGTCTAAAGACTTTTTTTGTGATTTTTTTTATTGCCAAAAACTAGACTTTTTCAGATATTGTCTCATCTATAGACAAGCGCGTGTTATTGCGAGTATATCTGAATTACAAATTTAAAAAAATATATTAATTCCTTTTCCAGTATAACTGATTTTTGTTATTCACCTCTATAACTCCTAATGCTGCATTCAAATCAGCTGCACATATATATGAATCAGATAGGAAAACTGTCAACGAAACAGCGGAGGAATGGACACGAAAATATTCTATGTATTTCTATGTTGTAATGTTACACTATTGTTTCAGATAAGGGTGGAGGTTTGGTACCGTTAGAACGTTAAATCCCGCTGCTATTGTTTGCACCTATCCTAAGTCAGGAATCTGATGACAGTGATGTTCATAAGTTATCGTTTGTTGGTGTGGTTCATAAGTGTATCTCGTTTTTCGTTTTTTATTTAGATTAGACCGTTGGGTTCTTTTCTTGTAATTTATGGAGTCCTTTGTAGCTTGTTGTGCGGTGGGATCCAATGCTACATGTTGAAGACTGTACTTTGACCTTTAATGGTTTACTTTTATAGATTGTGACTTGGATGGGGAGTTGTACCATTTGCACTCATACCACATCTTCTTATATCTATGTAAAATGGATAAAACATATACTAGTAAATCGTTTTCCTTTAATTTTGTATTACAAAACATTGACATGTCTTACTTTTGCGTTTTATGACTTTTGATGTTATCAAATTTCTGTATCACGTGACAAAATATATATGTTTATATTAATTTTTGTTAATTATATTTGCTGTGTTTATTATGATGAAATAACTATTTCAAAAATGTTTATAAAATTTATATTTCAACAAATGTTTGTCTTATACTGTCTTCTTCTCTGTCGATGGGCTTGAATAAAGGCATTAATGATTAAGAGTTATCATAGTTGAAATGAATTAATAAGTAGTTTTAACCAATAACAACATGATGGTGAACTTATACCATTTTCTGTTTCCATTTTGAAAACTGATCCCGTCGACGAACCCAGTCTCGCTCATTTTGCAATTTTTATTGGTTTCTTTGATTTGTATCTGCTTATATTAATTGATTTACCAGATTTGAACCACGGTAGACTACTGTTTGCTTTAATTTTTATATCGCATATATATACAAAGAGAAATTGAGACAGCGTGTCGTTATTTTACAACCACTGGTTCGAAGCCCCGAATGGTAATGCTTTGTCCAGGATTTAATAGCAAACTAAGTAGTCAATCTTTTAAAAAAAACTTGGCTTTCCAAAGCAATCTTAATGAGGATTGTCCTTTCTATGGAATATTAAACCTATTAATGTATATATTATTACGGGACGGCTGCAGTGCAGGCGATTTGGTGTCACGATATCACAGTAGCATGGGTTCGAATCCCGGCGAGGGAAGAACCAAACATTTGCGAAAGCAAATTTACAGATCTAACATTGTTGGGTTGATGTTTAGACGAGTTGTATATACATTATGTACACACCCATGTATCACCATCATTGATGGCGATCCGATGAATACATCTGTTGTAGGGTTGTCACTGACTCAGACGTTCTTAGGAATATAATTATTTTCTGTGACTGTATCTTACATTAATTTGTAGGATCCTTTACTATAGATAATTTAGCTGATCTGTAACAATAACTTCTTCATGCCTTATATATCATGTACTGTAGTACGCCGCTAGATTAAAACTGACGTGGAAAGGTAACATATGGCCAGCGAAAGCTCTTTTTTTTTAGAGCCCAGGTGGTCGTGTGGTCTAGCGGGACGGCTGCAGTGCAGGCGATTTGGTGTCACGATATCACAGTAGCATGGGTTCGAATCCCGGCGAGGGAATTACCAAAAATTTGCGAAAGCAAATTTACAGATCTAACATTGTTGGGTTGATGTTTAGACGAGTTGTATATACATTATGTACACAGCCATGTATCACCATCATTGATGGCGATCCGATGGATACATCTGTTGTAGGGTTGTCACTGACTCAGACGTACTTAAAAATATAATTATTTTCTGTGACTGTATCTTACATTAATTTGTAGAATCCTTTACTATAGATAATTTAGCTGATCTGTAACAATAACATCTTCATGGCTTATATATCATGTACTGTAGTACGCCGCTAGATTAAAACTGACGTGGAAAGGTAACACATGGCCAGCGAAAGCTCTTTTTTTGAGAGCCCAGGTGGTCGTGTTGTCTAGCGGGACGGCTGCAGTGCAGGCGATTTGGTGTCACGATATCACAGTAGCATGGGTTCGAATCCCGGCGAGGGAAGAACCAAAAATTTGCGAAAGCTAATTTACAGATCTAACATTGTTGGGTTGATGTTTAGACGAGTTGTATATACATTATGTACACACCCATGTATCACCATCATTGATGGCGATCCGATGGATACATTTGTTGTAGGGTTGTCACTGACTCAGACGTACTTAGGAATATAATTATTTTCTGTGACTGTATCTTACATTAATTTGTAGGATCCTTTACTATAGATAATTTAGCTGATCTGTAACAATAACATCTTCATGCCTTATATATCATGTACTGTAGTACGCCGCTAGATTAAAACTGACGTGGAAAGGTAACACATGGCCAGCGAAAGCTCTTTTTTTGAGAGCCCAGGTGGTCGTGTGGTCTAGCGGGACGGCTGCAGTGCAGGCAATTTGGTGTCACGATATCACAGTAGCATGGGTTCGAATCCCGGCGAGGGAAGAACCAAAAATTTGTCAAACAAATTTCGTTGTAGAAGGATCTAAAAACAGCACAAACAACATTTTCCAAAAGACCAAAAAAGTGAAAAAGTATATTTAAACAAAACGCATTTGACTAACAGGTCGAACAACTTATGTTCTTTAACCCTGCTGACTGCCATTGGCGATTGCCAAATAAAATTGATCACAAGATGTAACAAAATAGATCTTAATATAAAATATAAAAATGTTTCGGTGTCAATATTTCTTTAGTACACCAGATCCGGATTTCGACAATTAATGTCTCTTCAGTGATGTTAGGGATCGAAACGGTATTTGGAAGGCCATACAAAAAGTACCCTCAATTTTAGATCAACTCTTGAATTTTAAGAGTCAATATAGGATGAACGGATCATATAAATCGGAGAGAAAATATGATACATGCCCAAACAAAAAATATAAACGAGTCTAAATTGAAAACTACGTTCAAACCTATGATTGCGTTGAATAAAAACCGCAATTTTTATATGTGTGCATTGGAATCCACTATTACAAACCCTCATTCAAACCAATACAAACTTCAAGCTATAATTTCGGATATTGCAAGTCACAGACTTTTCAAGCCAGTTCGCATTGGGAAAGATGAAAAAGAGAACAGATCTTTTCTAAATCTTTCCTTTGCCATCAAAGGGTCAACCTAGGCAATATCCTTCATCATAAATTAGTTCAATCGAAAATACCTCCTTATTTCAAAGACCAGTCTGTACCAATAATTAATTATACCTATACCAAACCTATTGCAAGTAAAATTTTCAA
Organism: Mytilus galloprovincialis; assembly: GCF_965363235.1. Classification (NCBI taxonomy): domain Eukaryota; kingdom Metazoa; phylum Mollusca; class Bivalvia; order Mytilida; family Mytilidae; genus Mytilus; species Mytilus galloprovincialis. The sequence goes on from NC_134842.1 coordinate 96,747,534, forward strand.
TTACAAACGCGTTTTGCAGGATCTCGATATTGACGACTTCAAGTCTAAACCTCCCGATTGCACTTGTGGTAGTTCCCAATTCACATATAATCCTGTTGGCCACGTTATTACCGGTGACCTTAACATTGTTAATAATACTTCTCTACGAAATGTGTTATCGACAGGTTCGAAATATCGTGAGCCTAAATCCATCAATTGGAAATACAACTTTAAAATTTTGATGGATTCAGTCGAGAATTATGCCAGGCAATGGGCTAAGCGCGAGAAGGAAGGTGTAGACACTCTATCCGAATGGATTAAGGCAGTGAGGTCGTTAATACAAATCAGAATTAAGAAACTGAATGGGTCCATCAATGCCCATACTACGTCAATCTTCAAAGACCCAAATGTTGCTAAACACCTATCCGACCTCCATGATAAATATGTTGTTGTCCCCGCAGACAAAGCCCCAAATAACATCGTTTTTGTCTGTAAAAGTCATTACATTGATTGCTTGTTACGAATTAGGTATAGACAATTCACTTGGAAACTCAACATATTCCCTCACGACACTTACCAAAGAGGAAATCCTGGATAATCATAGGTCTGTTCTTTGTTCCTTTGGTATTTCAACCAAAGATGAAGAACTGGATTTTCCATCACTGTATTGAATACCTAAACTACATAAGTGTCCTTACAAACAACGGTATATTGCTGGGTCTTCCAAGTGCTCCACGAAACCCCTTTCTAAATTATTAACATCTATTTTATCAGCAATCAAAGACGGGCTTCAAAGTTATTGTGAAACTGCCTATTCTAGAGGTGGCGTGAATCAGATGTGGATACTTAAAAATTCCAAAGATCTGTTAGAGTACATACAATCTAACATCTTGTAACAGTATTAAAACATTTGACTTTTCTACTCTTTACACAAGTATTCCACATTCCAAACTAAAATACAAATTAAAAGAGTTGGTATTACTTTGCTTCATAAAAAAGAATGACCAACGTAGATACAAGTATATTGTCTTAGGGAGGGATAAATCCTACTTTGTGAAGAATCACTCTGATTCAAACAAAAAATTCTCTGAAACCGATATTATCAAGATGCTTGATTTCTTGATTGACAACATATTTGTTACGTTCGGAGGACGTGTTTTTCAACAGACTGTCGGCTTCCCAATGGGAACAAACTGTGCCCCTCTACTTGCTGACTTGTTTCTTTATTATTATGAGGCTGACTTCATGCAGAAACTTCTTAGGAAGAAAGATAAGAAGTTAGCAATATCCTTTAACTCTACTTTCCGCTATATAGATGACGTTCTTTCACTAAACAATTCAAAATTTGGTGACTATGTGGAACGCATCTATCCCATCGAATTGGAGATAAAAGATACTACAGATACAGTTAAGTCGGCTTCATATCTTGACTTACATCTAGAAATTGACAATGAGGGTCGGTTGAAGACAAAACTTTACGACAAAAGAGATAATTTCAGCTTTCCAATTGTAAACTTTCCATTTATAAGTAGCAACATTCCAGCAGCACCTGCATACGGGGAATATATCTCCCAATTGATACGATATTCCCGTGCTTGCATTTCATATCATGATTTTCTTGATAGAGGGTTACTGCTCACAAGGAAGCTATTAAACCTAGAGTTCCAAATGGTGAAGTTGTAATCATCCCTTTGTATATTTTACGGACGCCATCACGAGTTGGTTGACCGTTATGGAATAACCGTTTCACAAATGATATCGGATATGTTCCTTACGTCGTAACTACAATCCCCTTCCCTTTCATGAATTTGACCTACCGAATTAGACTATTTACCGGATTTGTAATCACATAAGCAACACGACGGTTCCGCATGTGGAGCAGGATCTGCTTACCCTTCCGGAGCACCTGAGATCACCCCTAGTTTTTGGTGGGGTTCGTGTTGTTTATTCTTTAGTTTTCTATGTTGTGTCATGTGTACTATTGTTTTTCTGTTTGTCTTTTTCATTTTTAGCCATGGCGTTGTCAGTTTGTTTTAGATTTACTAGAACACACCCGCGAAATCGCGGGCATTCAGAGCGTAGTTGAAAGTATGTAAAGTGTTGTTGGAAGAATTATGTAAAATATTGAATGACTGGAGAATATCAGCAAAAGATTTCAATTTCAATATGAACATAATACATTTAGTGGGGAATTTCAGCAAAAGTATCATAAGCCATAGGTTAATGGGGACAGGAAAATGTTTTGGCGTTAATATTGAGTCACTGATAAGGTCTTTGCATCGGAACTAAACACATTATTTTTTTTAAAAAACAGTTGTTGGCATGACACGGGTTATGTTCTTCTCATATATGTTATGATGGTATGATACTAAACCCCTAACGGGAAGGATTGTGCCTGATGTTCATATGATGAAATCATAATCTTTCAGTCAGTTTAATTGAAGTCTGGAGCTGGCATGTCAGTTAACTGCTAGTAGTCTGTTGTTATTTATGTATTATTGTCATTTTGTTTATTTTCTTTGGTTACATCTTCTGACATCAGACTCGGATTTCTCTTGAGCTGAATTTTAATGTGCGTATTGTTATGCGTTTACTTTACTACATTGGTTAGAGGTATAGGGGGAGGGTTGAGATCTCACAAACATGTTTAACCCCGCCGCATTTTTGCGCCTGTCCCAAGTCAGGAGCCTCTGGCCTTTGTTAGTCTTGTATTATTTTAATTTTAGTTTCTTGTGTACAATTTGGAAATTAGTATGGCGTTCATTATCACTGGACTAGTATATATTTGTTTAGGGGCCAGCTGAAGGACGCCTCCGGGTGCGGGAATTTCTCGCTACATTGAAGACCTGTTGGTGACCCTCTGCTGTTGTTTTTTATTTGGTCAGGTTGTTGTCTCTTTGACACATTCCCCATTTCCATTCTCAATTTTATTGTTTATATAGCTCCTCCTTTATTTCCAAAATTCCCAATTTTCGGGTTTCTATCTGACAATTTCAATATGAACATAATACATTGAGTATGTTATGAACATTTAAGTAAGGAGCCTGTAATTCAGAGGTTGTCGTTTGTTTATGTGTAAAATATTTGTTTTTCGTTCATTTTTTGTATATCAATAAGGCCGCTAGTTTTCTGGTTTGGATTGTGTTACCTTGTCAGTTCAGGGCCTTTTAAAGCTGATTATGCAGTATGGGCTTTGCTCATTGTTGAAGGTCGTACTGTGAACTATAGTTGTTAATTTCTGTGTAATTTTGGTCTTTTGTGGAGAGTTGTCTCAACATGGCTACCATACCACATCTTCTTTTTTGTAATCAATGAATTTTGTAAAAGATTTAATTACTGGAGAATTTCAGAAAAGGTATCAAAAGTTCACATGAATAATTTTAGTGCTTTATATCTGTATATTATGAACATTCATTACTATATAAATATAGTGTATTTACTTTCAATTTTAAGTTTACTAATCGATCCATGGTGGTCATTGATATAGTATACATACCCTCTCTATTTAATAAACTATATGACCGCCGTGGATAGTAAACTTGAAAATGATAGCAGATAGAATTCTTAAAATACAGTATACAGAAAAACGCAAACCGGAGAGTTGTCTCAACATGGCTATCATAACACATCTTCTTTTTTTGTAATCAATGAATTTTGTAAAAGATTTAATTACTGGAGAATTTCAGAAAAGGTATCAAAGGTTCACATGAATAATTTTAGTGCTTTATATCTGTATATTATGAACATTCATTACTATATAAATATAGTGTATTTACTTTCAATTTTAAGTTTACTAATCGATCCATGGTGGTCATCGATATAGTATATATATATACATACCCTCTCTATTTAATAAACTATATGACCGCCGTGGATAGTAAACTTGAAAATGATAGCAGATAGAATTCTTAAAATACAGTATACAGAAAAACGCAAACCGGAGAGTTGTCTCAACATGGCTATCATAACACATCTTCTTTTTTTGTAATCAATGAATTTTGTAAAAGATTTAATTACTGGAGAATTTCAGAAAAGGTATCAAAGGTTCACATGAATAATTTTAGTGCTTTATATCTGTATATTATGAACATTCATTACTATATAAATATAGCGTATTTACTTTCAATTTTAAGTTTACTAATCGATCCATGGTGGTCATTGATATAGTATACAGACCCTCTCTATTTAATAAACTATATGACCGCCGTGGATAGTAAACTTGAAAATGATAGCAGATAGAATTCTTAAAATACAGTATACAGGAAAACGCAAACCGGAAGTCTAATCAGACTTTATATTTCGTCCAATGACGGGACAAATCCGGATGCCTTTTTTCTCGTTTTTCTCCCAAAATAACTCAATCTGAATAATCATATGAATGGATGACAAATGCGACTATGTACTGTACCTATAGGACACAGAGGCGTGTTGATTAATTCAATGTGAAAAGAAGAGAAGCGACACCAAAAATGAGGTCTTCTCGTTTAATAGTATAGATGAGTTTGACTGTCCCTTTGGTATCTTTCGTCCCTCTTTTCAAACAAATTTCGTTGTAGAAGGGTCTAAAAACAGCACAAACAACATTTTCCAAAAGATCAAAAAAGTGAAAAAGTATATTTAAACAAAACGCATTTCACTAACAGGTCGAACAACTGATGTTCTTTAACCCTGCTGACTGCCATTGGCGATTGCCAAATAAAATTGATCACAAGATGTAACAAAATGGATCTTAATATAAATTTAATACTAAACAGAAAAAAAAATTGTTAACTTGTGGCCACGATGTTGTGCCACAAACGTTCGGTGTCAATATTTCTTTAGTACACCAGATCCGGATTTCGACAATAAATGTCTCTTCAGTGATGTTAGGGATCGAAACGGTATTTGGAAGGCCATATAAAAAGTACCCTCAATTTTAGATCAACTCTTGAATTTTAAGAGTCAATATAGGATGAACGGATCATATAACCCGGAGAGAAAATATGATACATGCCCAAACAAAAAATATAAACGAGTCTAAATTGAAAACTACGTTCAAACCTATGATTGCGTTGGATAAAAACCGCAATTTTTATACGTGTGGATGACAAACAAATTTCGTTGTAGAAGGGTCTAAAAACAGCACAAACAACATTTTCCAAAAGACCAAAAAAGTGAAAAAGAAAATTTAAACAAAACACATTTGACTAACAGGTCGAACAACTGATGTTCTTTAACCCTGCTGACTGCCATTGGCGATTGCCAAATAAAATTGATCACAAGATGTTACAAAATGGATCTTGATATAAATTTAATACTAAACAGAAAAAAAAATTGTTAACTTGTGGCCACGATGTTGTAACACAAACGTTCGGTGTCAATATTTCTTTAGAACACCAGATCCGGATTTCGACAATAAATGTCTCTTCAGTGATGTTAGGGATCGAAACGGTATTTGGAAGGCCATATAAAAAGTACCCTCATATTTAGAAAAAGTACCCTCAATTTAAGATCAACTCTTAAATTTTAAGAGTCAATATAGGATGAACGGATCATATTAACCGGAGAGAAAATATGATACATGCCCAAACAAAAATTATAAACGAGTCTAAATTGAAAACTACGTTCAAACCTATGATTGCGTTGGATAAAAACCGCAATTTTATACGTGTGCATGTCAAACAAATTTCGTTGTAGAAGGGTCTAAAAACATTACAAACAACATTTTACAAAAGACCAAAAAAGTGAAAAAGTATATTTAAACAAAACGCATTTGACTAACAAGTCGAACAACTGATGTTCTTTAACCCTGCTGACTGTCATTGGCGATTGCCAAATAAAATTGATCACAAGATGTAACAAAATGGATCTTAATATAAATTTAATACTAAACAGAAATTGCGCCACAAACATTCGGTGTCAATATTTCTTTAGTACACCAGATCCGGATTTCGCAATATATATATATATATATTAATTGTATAAATATAGATACATTAAATATATAATATTCAAAGTGTCCTCGAAATGAGTGGTAAATCTCCTGTTTTCTATTTTGATTTACGCAAAATAAACTGTTACCATATTGATATGATAAATTAGTATACTAAGTACTGTTCCATTTATTAATAAAACTAAATAATTCAAAAATGATATCAGATAAGAACAAAAGATAAAATCAATATTCTAACATATAACATGTGTTTTAAATTCTAACAAAAAAAAACCATTAGTTAACTACTGTTCATAATAAACACAACGACAACAAAAAATTACAAAGTAAACATTGTATATTTTATATAGAGAATAATACATGGCAAAATCCGTATTATATGTCTTATCATCCCGAGACATCAATATCAGCCCAAGGGCCTTTAGGCCCGAGGGATGATATAAGTCGAGGGTGATACGGCATGTGATACGAATTTTGCCATGTATTATACGCTTTATCATATATTTCAACAGAAGAGTATTATATTATATGAACTGTTTTCTGATCCATAGCACTGGGTTACCTTCAGTTCTACTTTTGTCTTGTTTCAAAGGCCTTTTAAAAAAACACTGCTCAATTACTTATCCGAAGCACATTACAATTTGCGTGCTGTTGTTTTTAAAAAAATATTTTGTTTATCATTGTATTTATTTGTGTGTTTTGTACTTTTTATAGTTGCATTTAGTGTGCCAAAAATATGAAAACTTGACGTTCGTGACGTCACATACAATATATATAGAAAACTTGACGTTCGTGACGTCACATACCAAACAATGACGTCATTAAAAAAAATTACCTATTTTGAGGAAAAATTTTCTTTGAGCAAAAAAAAGTAAAACTAACTTTAAAAAAAAAAATAGTAAGTAGGGGTGTGATAAAGGGTAGGGGTGCGATAAAGGGAATGCGATAAAGGGTAGGGGTGTGATAAAGGGTATGCGATAAAGGGTGCGCATCAAAGTTGCGCGATATGGATTAAACAGCAGGCTATTTATCACATATGCAAAACTACTGTATTTACTACTAAACATATGATAAAAGATAATATAATACATTTAATATAATACTTAACTTGCAAAACAAACAAAATCAATTTTGGTCATAGCAAATACATAGACAAAACTATTAATATATTAAAGAATACGCAGCTGCGCCATGAGCGCATCGGCCGACGTCTTGTGTGGAAGTATCGTCCGACGTCTTGTGTGGAAGTTTTATGCAATAATCATAAATAGTTTCTGAGAAAGTTTTTAGCAATAACCATTTATTGTTTTTGAGACACGACGGGACATTTGACCCCCCCCCCCCTTTTTTTTCAAACCAACTAAATATCACTACAATAAAATTTTGAATCAAACCAAAAAGTATACAGATCTTTAGACTAATGTAACAAAGAAGTGTGTACAGTTTCAAGCAATAATCATAAATTGTTTTTGAGATACGGCACGACATGTAAAAAAAAACATCCCCTTTTTTACAAAAGACTCAATAACTCAAAAATAAAATTTTGAGTCATCACCAAAAGGTATGCAGTTCTTTAGATTAATATAACAAAGAAATGTGTAAAGTTTTAAGCAATAATCATAAACGGTTTTTAAGATACGGCACGACATGTAAAAAAACCCTCCCCCTTTTTTTACAAAATACTCAACCACTCAAAAATGAAATTTTGAATCATCACCAAAAAGTATACACGTCTTTAGATTAATATAAAAAACAAGTGTGTAAAGTTTCAAGCAATAATCATAAATCGTTTTTGAGATACACCGCGACATGTAAAAAAAAACCTCACTCTTTTTTACAAAATAATTAATAACTCAAAAATTAAATTTTGAATCATCACAAAAAAGTATACAGATCTTTAGATTACTATAACAAAAAAGTGTGTAAAGTTTTAAGCAATAATCATAAATCGTTTTTGAGATACAGCGCGACATGTAAATAAACACCTCCCCCTTTTTTACAAAATACTCAATAACTCAAAAATGAAATTTTTAATCATCACCAAATATTATACAGATCTTAAGATTAATATAACTAAGAAGTATGTAAAGTTTAAAGCAATAAATCAAGAATCGTTTTTGAGATACGGTGAGACATGTGAAAAAAACCACACCTCTCTTTTAGTTACAAAGTGCCGTAACTCAAAAAGTTTTAATCTTATTTTCATCAAAAAGTATACAGATCATTTGACCATCATAAGAAACATCTATATTTTAACCTATAGCTGTACAATGTAACCTATGGGAATGCAACAAGTGTATAAATCTCAATAACCGAAAATTATACCATAGCTATCTATGGTATAATTTTCACAATTATACCATGGTTTTGTTGTGCATGATTTTCGAAAAGAAAAATACAGATGGCAAGACCTAAAGGAGGCCGCCTAAATTTTTAAATTGACATGAACAACAGAGTCAATGTGGGGCCACTAAGCTAAACTGCCCGCTTTGCACCAGCCGATATAAATGAATGCCTAGGGTGGGAATCGAACCCACGTACACCAACTCCGTTGTCCCTACATTTTCAAATAAACAAATTTAAAAAAAGGAAGAAATGTGTTAAAATTTAATTATCAAATTATACATGAAAATATAAGTTGTTTTTCGATGATTCAGAATCTGATGTCTACTTAGATTGTAGTCCCATAGCCTCCATTGTACAGCTACACGACTGAATATATTTGGTAAAAGGGTTTAAAATTGCCGAGGCACATTTTTTTTGGGAGAAAGGAGCGGAAGGCACGCCCTTTTCAAGGAGCTTCATGTATGGTAGATGCGTAGTCCTTTTTTTAAATATAGTTTTACCTTAAATGTTGACTTGCTAGACCCCTCCCCCTTTAAAAATCCTGGATTCTCATCCGATTTGATATAAATCCAAACTGTTAACGAGGTTGATTAAGTAATAACAATTATGTTTGAGAATTAAAATAGAAAGGTTACTTAAAATGAAGCTGAACATTTTGTTTAAATCATCTAGAATATACATCGCATGCGATTTTAATCGTGGACATTTTGAATTCCTTGTTAATTAATGCGTCGACCTGGGGTTCTGGTACAAATAAAAACGTGGAATTATTCATCCAAACTCACTAAAAGATTCTTGGGTTCAAATTTCCACAGAATTATAAAATTAATCAACAATAAAAATTTAAACATTTCGAACATTTAACATTTTGATAAAGTAAAAAAAATCACTAACCCTTTGCAGTTCAACTTTTAATCTGGGGTTCCGGAAAACTTTTAAAATACCTCTTGCAGCCATATGCAGAACATCCAATTTCTTTTTACTGTAACGTTACCCGTCACCAATGTAGATGTGCATCCATCGCTGTCGAAAAATCTTGTCTAACTGATGTTCCCGCTGTTTCAGAAGCCCGTGCTTATTTCAGAAAGTAGGCGGAGCTTAATGTGTAAGGTCCAAAAAGGGTATTTTGACTGATTCTTATTAAAGTATTTTTAAAGTAAAAACTAACAAAAATATATGAAATACACATTTTTAAACAGCAATATATGCGATAGGTTAAAACAGATATTTCATATATTTTGGATAGTTTTGTGGTGTTTCATAAATTATACCATAGCTTTTGTTGAAACCCCTCGGCAACCTCACTCGACTTCGTCTCGTGAGGTTATTGCCGGGAGTTTCAACAAAAGCTATGGTATAATTTACGATACACCACAAAACTATCCAAAAGATATGAAATATCTATAACAAGTTTCATGCCTGAAAATTAGATAAGTCGTTCTCAAGTTACGGTGCCACATGTTTACGCCGGACAGACAGACAGACGGACACCGGACATTTGTATACAATAATACGTCCCGTCAAAATTTTGACGGACGTATAAAAATAGTGCACATGTTCAATTGATACAGTAAATGGTCTCCTTTATGAGTTGGAATGACTCTTTTATTTACCTTTTTTTATAATGTATCGTAACAGGGTTATATATTTAAAAAATCATATTTTAAGAGCTATTTCGGTATACAAATGTAACAAGAGTTGCGTTGGCCTTTAACTGTGGTCTATAACGAAGATTTTGTATGTTTAATATTACTTTCAGTTTATGTACATCTATTATCAATTATTCTAAAAATAACAACGGTGTTTTCCATATCTTTATTTTTATTGAATATTATTTTTGGTCTGATGACTTTAATAGATCTCCGGAACTTTAAATAAATACAAATGGCGACAAAAAGATTGAACAAGGTAAGTCCTAAATTACACAGTAAACAGGTAAACAAAACACCTATTTCATATCAGTATAATGTGTATCTATCCACACGCAAACAGACAAAACATAAAACTCATATTAGATTAACCAGAAGTTACAATTTATCCAATATCTTATAAAATGAAGTAAAGAGTTATGAAATAAATAATTTGGATATATCTATAGATTCACACTAGATGCAAATACAGACCTACCACAATTATATAACAACAAACAATTGTCATAGTTTTAGGGAATGCCTTTATTCATTTATTTCAATGTAACTATTAAAGCCAGGAAGAAAAAATAAATTAAATATGATTAAATATACCATGTAAACATCCAATACAACGCATGCGTTATTGATTAAACTTCCCGAATTCCTATGTAAACTTATTTACGGGCCTTAATAACGTGTTTATTCGATGCAAACACTAAATAAGCTTTATTGAAGGAGTAACTTCAGTTGATACCAATGGTGTAATTAATATGTCAGTCATTTTTAAAAATGTATTTTATGTAAGCTGGTCGCATCTGTATCATGTGTATGCTTTGAAAAGAACATGATATCATGGATACGGACTATCATATAAACACATTACTGATTTTAAGAGTTATCTTCCGTATAAACTAAGATCTAGTACCCTTTGATAATTAAATTCAAATCGCACAATGAACAGAAACAGTCTGTTGTGATGTCTCTTTGCAACGACTGTAGAGTAGGGAAGACTGGATATGTCACTTGTGTTCAATTTTTGAAAAGTCATTAAAATAGATGTAGACGAAATATGTGTTTGATAGCTAGAGAAATGATAAACTATACAAACAAAATCGCAATATAAATTAGTTTTTTTTTTAACTTGCATTGTTGCTATTCCAGGACTGTATCAAATTTAAAATATTGATAAACTTGCTTTGCATAACATGACGTGTAATTTTGCTTTTCAGGAACTTAAAGAACTTGCTGGAAATCCTAGTCCAGGTTGTTCGGCGGGCCCTATAAATGATGACAGTAAGCAATCGAATAAATTAAATGATAAGATACTAGTATACTAGAAGGTGACCGCTAAATCGCGGTACAACTGCATGGGCAAGTGTTGTAACAAAGAGTGTGTACACAGCAAAGACAAATGTTCGTTTGTAATCGTCGATTCAGTCTTGTTTTGCTGAAAAAATCGTAAATTTCAAATAATATCATCTCTTAGTCAAAACATTGGGCAGTGGGAGAAGTGTGTTTTAGACATAAAAAGGGGGAGGGTTATAATTAGTCGTTCTCTGTTTGTTTGTAATCGGCAATCCATTCGTTTTTTTTGCTAATAATTCTTTAGTTTAAATGATTTCACCTTTTAGTCAAAGCATTAGGCAGGGGGGTTACATAGAATAAGGGGGAAGGGTACGGACGTCGGGTGCCTGTGTTTAAACATAAAAAGGGGAGGATCATTCCGACACATTCAACGCTCAATTTCATTTTTGGACAGTTCTGCACCCGAGTAAAAAAGATGGAAACGTTTTATTTAGCAAAATGATACATTTATAATACAATACAGGATCTTTATATGCCTAACTGTTCCATTTTCTATCCTTTTTCTAATTTTCACATGGATTTCTCGGGCAGTACGTCGACTGTGCATGTGCAAAAGCGTATAAGACATGGATCGATAAAGTTCTGTCTCCGAATTTGACGTTTTCTGTGGAAAAAAAGAGTGTTTCAAAGGCAAATTACGGAAGTACAAAACACTACATTTATACGTCACATCACAAACATTTCCGACTTTTTATGGTGTAAGAGGAGTTAGGGCTAAACGAAATCAGTCTCTTCCTTTAGTAGTTGTAGATAACATATACTAGTATACACAACCATGTATCACAATCACTGCTGGTGGTCCGATGGGTAAATCTGTTGTAGAGTTGTCAATGGTTCAGACGCACTTATAAATATAATTATTTCTGTGACTGAATCTTGGATTAATTTGAAGGGTCCTTAACAATAGACATATATATATTTCAGCTGATCTGTAACAATTCCATCTTCATGCCTTATATATCATGTACTGTATTACGACGCTAGATTAAAACTGACGAGGAAAGGTAACACCCGGGGTTGAAGTCATAAAACTTTGCTCAGTGCTCGGAGCACAAAAATCAATGATTCTCGAAACATGAAATCCAGTATTTTGATTGGTTGATTCTTGAGTCTGAGTAAAAAAAATCGTGCTCGAAAGTTTCATGACCGCAAGACCCGGCCACCGAAAGCTTTAAATTTGTGAAGCCAAGGTGGTCGAGGGGTCTAGCGCGTCGGATACAGTGCAGGCGATATCTCAGTAGCATAAGTTCGAATCCCGGCGAGGGATGAACAAAAAATAGCAAAAAGTTAATTAACAGATCTAACATTGTTTGGCTGATCAATGTTTAGACGAATTATATATTATATTCAGAGGGTAAAGTTGCTTATTTCAGTTGAACATATCATACATCTTTTTTCTTCAATGTATATCCCGGCTTCATACACAAAATTAATTCAAAATATATGGCATCATTTAGAGCTTAAAAAAACTTGCATACGTTATTATAATGGACGTATTTTGAAACACAAAAGAAAAGAATAAAAACTATATATAGCAGACAAAAATATACTGTTTCCTTTATCTTTCAGTGTTCAATTGGGAGGGCAGGATACAGGGACCAGTAAGTATAGACTTTGTGTTTAAAGATGGGGTTACAGAATTGAGATTAGCTAACAAATACTACAGAATACTGGTAAAAAAGATATTTAAACAAATCTTTGCTATTTTTTTTTCTCCACATTTTAAGCATCAAGACAGCGTCACTAAAGGCACCTGTTCGAACTCACCTATTAGGTCTGCATTGTACTCGGTAAAAAAAAGTAATATTGGTAGTCAGTTTTTTTTATTACAGAAAGATTTCTGGAAACCTGATGACTGTTCTGCGTGTATTGTTTTCTGTTTATGAAAGTGTCTACCTTATCAAAAATATTGTTTAAACAAAAAGAGTTCCTGTCAATTTTCCTTGAAGGAGTTGGGCGAAGGAGTAGGAACAATTTTCATAGAAGGAGTAGGGCAAAAGAGTAGGACCAATTTTCCTCGAAGGAGTAGGGCGATAGAGTAGGACCAATTTTTCTAGGAGTAGGGTCAAGGAGCAGAATAATTTTTCCCTGTATCTGTTTCCTATCAGTTTCAAAATCTAACAAATTGTCGAATCGTACTTGATAATGTGTCGTTTCAGGATGGAACTCCTTATGCTGGAGGATTGTTTTACTTGCGGTTGACGATTCCCAGTGATTATCCTTTAAAACCACCAAAGGTTAGTAGTCTGTATTCTCTAATTGTTATCTTGCAGAGTTAGTCTGGGATCCTGCATGACACAATATTCTCAATACCGTAAGTGGACTTCCGATTTTAGTATTATAGTGAATTGAAGCTTGCAAGCAAAATTGAAAATATTTCATCAGGATTCCATGTCACTTGTAGAGTATACTTTGTATGAAGTCAATATGATTGAAAGAAAGATCCCGCCTTGCAGTCTTAAAACTTTCAAGCACGATTATTGTACTTAGACTCAGAAATCAACCAATCAAAATACTGCATATTGTATAACCTGGAACCCCTGTGTTCACGATTCGCTTACATACAGTAGACTCAGATCAAAGTAAACCAGACAAAAAAGTGAAAAAATGAAAAGAATATTTTGCTGCAATCTTTGTAACAACAGCGCACTCCGCCTTTAGTGTTACAATTGTACTGTGATATTTATAAATTGTTAACTAAGTTGCGTTTTAAGTAAATTTTTATAGTCAAAGGTAATATTATGTTTTTGTTACATTTCTTATAATTTGCAGGTAAAATTTACAACAAAGATTTACCATCCAAACATAAGTGGAAGTTCAGGTGAAATATGTTTAGGTGTACTTAAGTCAAATTGGGCGCCATCTTTAGACATACGTAAACGTAAGATATAGCTTTAAGTTTCAACCAATATGTCAGGTAGAATGATGTTAAATGAGAAATTAGAATAGGCTGTATGATTGCCATTGAGACCACTGTATTCAAAAAGACCAAGGACAGCATTGTACAACAGCTTAGTCCGAGATTTCTCTAACGCCCAACGGCTGTTTTGCCAGAAAATTTGGGCCAACGGCCCCAGCTGGTCTAGCAAAACAGCCGTTGGACGTCACAGCAATCTCGACTAACAACAGTCTAATAGGTTTAAATTATCTGCAATGCATATATTAGTGTCTTAATGGGGTTTACAGAATTGAGATCATGGGGGGAGGGGAATTACAGAATACTTGGCAAAAAAAAGAACATAGTAAAGTTGACTTTAAATTATAGAATAAAAATAATGGGGTTTCTGTGTATTGTAATACAAAAAGTGTGGACACAGATGAGTGAGGATAGTATGATGAATATATGGCAGTGTTTTCTGACAAAAACAGTTTCTATGATTTTCTGTGTCAAATTGTTCCACTGTGACATTCCTCCTGAATATCAGACCAGTACTAAACATCTAATCTTAAAACTAAAAAAAAGTTAATGACCAAGTGGCCATATTGGTTTCAAAAACGATATATACAAGAGTAGCCCAGTAGTAGTCACTAGTGGAGCAAGACATACTGACCGTTTAGTGCACTCAAGTTCACTGTATGGCTTTGACTAGAAATCATATGAAATACAACTACACAAGCGCATGGTTTTTACTGGCAATGGCATATGTAATACAACTACACAAGCAAGTTGTATTACTACTGGGACTACATAAATTATACAACTACACATATGATATATGCAATATATATACAATCGTGTGACTTTTGCTGGGAATATCATATATGTTAAACAACTATACTAAGCCCCAGCCCTGTGTCTTGAACAGCAATGTATTTGCTCTATTTTTGTGATACATGTAATATTATTTATTCCAGTGTTACTAAATATAGTATCGTTATTGAGTACTCCAGATCCTGATGATCCACTTGATACAGATGCTGCAAAACTTTATGAATCAGATAGAAAATTATACGATAAAACAGCGACGGAATGGACACGAAAATACGCCATGTAACGTGGTTAACTTGGATGACATCATGTTACATTTAACGTTTTCATTGTACAATACAAAACCTAAATGTCTTTGTTGCGTGGCTGAAATTTATATAAAATTGCACTAAGTTGATTTATATGTTGAAATAATTAATCTTGTTTTGTAGATTGTAATGAAATAAACTCTTGTAAGCATATGATACGTATATATCAACACCATTTGTGTTTGTTCTTGTTTTTCGTCCGTCGACAGACTTAAATAAATTTATATTTTCTTGTCTTCTTTTTTTTATATGTTGTTCAGTGTTGGGAATTTTGCCTATCATATGAAAATATTGATAACGGCTGCTGACCAAATCACAGTATAACAAAGAAGGGTTCATATTCAGAACACACTGGGATGTTCTCGTCCTAAAATGTGTGTAATGTTTGCCATTGGACATTAAACACCAATAATCATCAGTGGCAGATCCCAGGGATGGGGTTTCGGTGGTGGAAAACTCCCTTTCTTTTGACGATCAATGCTTTTGAAAAGAGGACATTTGGTTGGACCCTCACCCTTTCCTTTTTAAAATATGTCGAGATTTTAATTAACATTGCCAAAAACTATTACCCCCCCCCCCCCTTTAACACACACAAAAAAGAAGAAAAGAATATAAGATAAAAAAAAAATAAAAATGAATTTGTTTAAGATACTTAACCAGCCAATGAAGCTTTTCCAATCTTCTTACGATTTGTTTGACTGATTTATTCATTGACACTCAACAGCCAGCGACAAATATTACAGGTATATTCCCAAAGACGAAAACATGTTTATATCAAATTAATCTAGCCAAACATATCAATTATCTTTATGTTTTACTTGCTGGCTCACAAGTTAAAAGTAGACGTCCCTGGTAATAGGAAGACACGTTACATCTATAATATTTATTTGTGATACAATACAATCTATTTCTTAGTCTATATAGACATAAGAAGATATGGTATGAGTGCCAATGAAGCAACTCTCCATCCAAATCACCATGTGTAAAAGGAAAACCGCTATAATCAAATTACGGCCTTCAACACGTAGCCTTGAATCCGTGAGACCGAACAACAACCTATAAAGGTCATCACAATGACTATATATTATGTTATCATACACGGAAATCAGATATTCAGGAAACGTCTAGAAACCTTCGAAGAACACCTTACTTGTTGAATCTGTTAGTAATTTTAACGCCATCGCTTACAAATGTGACAATCATCTACCTCAGATCATGCATGTATAGTGAGTCATCCTATCGGAACAATCATTTTCAAAATCTACCGTAAATTTAAATAATGATATCTGTTTTACATAATTTATTGCCTGCTGAAACATAGGATATAGTTTCGTTTGACATCTCACGTGAGGTGGTAATACTTCTATTAAGTTACGACAATGGCCACGGTGGCTTTTTATTTTTAATTTATTTGACGTCTTAATGAGAGGGATTTGATATTGGGGTCCATGATAACAATTTTCACCCCTTACTCCGAGATAAAACGAATCGACCAGACGGACTTTTTCAGTATTTCCTCATCTTTTTTGACTCCCCCCCCCCCTTTTCCTAAAGTTCCCACCCTGACTTCTGTTTTGTCGTGCATTATGGAGTTTTCAATAAAAAAAATATCCTGAGAGTTTGTAAAGAACCAATAAAAAAAATGGATGACACTCTTAGGCGACCGGAGTTTGATTTCACTCTGAAACACCTCTAAGATGACAGATCTGAATAAATTTGTTGATCATTCATTAATCGTCTTAATTCTTACCATTTCTTGACACCAGAACTGAAATAGTTTGTAAGTGACTATCAATAAGACATGTTCGTCGAATGATTCATTCAAAATCTACTGTAAAATTGGATAATGATATTTTTTTATTTACATAATTCATTGTTTGCTAAAACATATTATTAAGTCTAAAATTGGCGTCTTTATTTAGTTGGTGGATTTTTTTTTTAAACTTATCACTATAAAAGTAGGATAATTATATATTTTGAAGTTAAAAGAAGTATGTCAACAAAGGTAAAGGGTTTCCTTATAACCAAGAAAACAATTATTTTTGTAAGGGTAGGGATAGGTTACATGATTTCCTTGATAGAGGGTTGCTGCTCACTAGGAAACTATTAAACCAAGAGTTCTAAACGGTGAAGTCAGGGGCGTAGCGGCCGTTGGGCACTTTAGGCACGTGCCTACACATAATTTTTTTACAAATATTTTGTTTTTATTAAGAAAAGTAAGAAACAATGTTATCTATAGATGAACGCCAGTGAAGTTGTCAAAACTCTTTAATTATCGAATGTTCAGTACATACGTTTCTCGTCCTTAGTGAATGGAATATTGGATAGAATTGAATGTTTTTATGATTTTACCTTATTTAGAAACTATAAACTAGAACTTAGGTTCAGATCATTTCACTTCTATCAACAAAAACTTGAATGAACCACAACTGAAACACATGAGTTTTCAATTAGTTGTTGTTAGTTTTCAATTAACTAGCTTTCCACTTTGTCTTCACCCGACTTGCCAATGTTGGTCGTCTGTTTGGCTGTGCATGCATGATGTATAAATATGCAGTCACGTCTGGTCAGAATGGGGACATTAAATCCGATGCCTAGTTGTACAGAGAATACCACTCTATGAGGATTTCGTAATTGGTCTACTGAAAGGCAAACTTTCTGCTCCTATCCAATAATTCCTCATTTTCCAATGCATGGCATTTTCAAATTTCCAGACCTTCGTCCTGGACGACAAGACAAGACCTAGCTTCCTGTTGTATTTATTGTAAACCTTTTTTTGGGACCTGAACTTGCATAAATATTTGACACTGGGTGTTTAAAAATCAATCAATCAACTAGCTTCCAGTAATTTTGAGTACTCTCAGATCTACGTGTAATGACCACAATTATTCAAATTCCTAAGCAGGTAGGGATTTTACAGTAGAGGCTATACAGAAATACGAATTTCTTGAATTTTGTTACGACAGAACAGAACTTTTGCCTTAGGCATCGACTAGTGTGTATGTGTTTGTGTGTTTGTGTGGCTAGGTTGAAGGTTTAAGATTCAAAAGAGTGATGGTTGATGTTTAGCCAAAAGGATAGTTTTATAATATAGAAATATAAGTGTTTACGTGCCTATTTTTTTTTTAATGAAGGATCGTCAAAATGTTCTATTAATTACGTTATTCAATTCGCCAGTCAGATGTTACGGTAAATTATTCACAATTCTCAAACTTTTCATAATGTATATCATAATTATCATGATTACATAACCAGTAAATTTAATATTTTTGTACATAAAATTTTGCAGCTAAAACACTGAAAACCGTTTTCCGTCGGGGGGCTTCGCCCACCTTAACTCCCTACCAGGGCTCTGCCCTGCACCTGATGGGGGGCCTTGAGCGGCCCCCAGACCCCCTGCCGATTGGTGCCTACAGTTGATTGAATACATAGCTACACCCCTGGAAGCTGAAATCATTCCTTCGTAAATTTTACGGAAGCAATCACGATACTACAGTTTAGTCTGCCTCATATCTTGACTTACATATAGAAATTGACAATGAGGGCCGGTTGAAAACAAAACTTTACTACAAAAGAGATGATTTCAGCTTTCCAATTTTGAACTTTCTATTTCTATGTAGCAACATTCCAGCAGCTCCTGCATACGGAGTCTACATCTCCGAATTGATACGATATTCCCGGGCTCATATTTCCTATCATGATTTCCTTGATAGAGGATTGTTGCTCACAAGGAAGCTATTAAACCAAGAGTTCCAAATGGTGAAGTTGAAATCATCCCTTCGTAAATTTTACGGACGCCATCACGAGTTGGTTGACCGTTATGGAAGCCCTGTTTCATAGATGATATCGGATATGTTCCTTAAGTCGTAACTACTATCCGCTTCCCTTTTCATGAATGTGACCTACCGAATAAGATTATTTACCAGGTTTTTAATAACATGAGCAACACGACGGGTGCTACATGTGGATACCCTTCCGGAACACCTGAGATTGACTCCAGCTTTTGCTGGGGTTCGTGTTGCTTTACAGTCTTTAGTTTTTATGTGGTGTCTGTGTACTATTATATGTCTTTTTTCTTTTTTAGCCATGGCGTTGTCAGTTTATTTTCGATCTATGAGTTTGACTGTCCCTCTGGTATCTTTCGCCCCTCTTTTACAAAGCTTTTAATGCGTGGTGATGTTGTGAGAGTATGAGTAGGTGATTGTGTAAGTTTTTCTTCGTCTAAAGTTTTGAATGTCAAATTGGTATCTTTTAACTTTTTTTTGCTTCAACCGGTGTTGTCTAATGGGATTTTTCCTTTTTTAGCTCCAAGTGAGCTTTTCTCATCACTTGGCGTCCGTCGTCCGTCGTCGTTAACTTTTACAAAAATCTTCTCTGAAACTACTGGGCCAAATTTAACCATACTTGGCCACAATCATCATTGGGGTATCTAGTTTAAAAAATGTGTACGATGACCCGCCAAACCAACCAAGATGGCCGCCATGGCTAAAAATAGAACATAGGGGTAAAATGTATATGTTGGCTTTTAACTCTGAAACCAAAGCATTTAGACCAAATCTGACGTGGGGTAAAATTGTTTATAAAGTCAAGATCTATCTGCCCTAAAATGTTCAGATGAATTGGACAACCGGTTGTTGGGTTGCTGCCCCTGAATTGGTAATTTTAAGGAAATTTTGCCTTTTTCGGTTATTATCTTGAATATTATTATAGATAGAGATTAACTGTAAACAGCAATAATGATCATCAAAGAAAGATCTACAAATAAATCAACTAGACCAAAATGGTCAGTTGACCCCTTAAGGAGTTATTGCCCTTTATAGTCATTTTTAGCTCACCTATCCCGAAGGGCCAAGTGAGCTTTTATCATCACTTGGCGTCCGTCGTCGTTAACTTTTACAAAAATCTTCTCCTCTGAAACTACCGGGCCAAATTAAACCAAACTTGGCCACAATCATCATTGAGGTATTAAGTTTTAAAAATATGTCCGGTGACCTGGCCAACCAACCAAGATGGTCGCCATGGCTAAAAACAGAACATAGGGGTAAATTGCAGTTTTTGGCTTATAACTCAAAAACCAAAGCATTTAGAGCAAATCTGACATGGGGGTAAAATTGTTTATCAGGTCAAGATCTATCTGCCCTGAAATTTTCAGATGAATCGGACAACACGTTGTTGGGTTGCTGCCCCTGAATTGGTAATTTAAGGGAAATTTTGCTGATTTTGGTTATAATCTTGAATATTATTATAGATAGAGATAAACTGTAAACAGCAATAATGTTCAGCAAAGTAAGATTTACAAATAAGTCATTAGACCAAAATGGTCAGTTGACCCCTTAAGGAGTTATTGCCCCTTATAGTCAATTTTTAACTCCCCTGTAACTATAGGGCAAGTTCATTACAGATAGAGAAAAATTATAAGTAGTAAGAATGTTCAGTAAAGTTAGATCTACAAACACATCACCAGCACTAAAACACAATTTTGTCATGAATCCATTGGTGTCCTTTGTTTAATATGCACATAGACCAAGGTGAGCGACACAGGCTTTGAAGAGCCTTTAGTTTTTAAGAGTGATAGCAATTTGCCCCTTTTTATTACTTCAATCATCTATAATACTAAAATTACGAGGTCCAATTTGTCAGCCGTCATCGGGTAAAAACGAGAAATCAAAGAATTCAACTCTATATATAACTAATATAGGACAATGGTGTAGATTAAAAATTACACCACTCCAGACCCTTTTGTTTTCAGCATAATTAATATTGCCAATAATTAACAAGTTCCGGGTCGAATCCGATACCGATACAAATAGTATATTCAGCTAATACCTTATCTGTACGTTCCGCATTTGACAGGCGCACCACCAAACGGTGTATTTAGGATTTTGCTATATATACGGGTCATAATCAAAGGACTGACACTACTAAATTCAATCATTGTCAAATTGTTCCCTATTGTAGTTTTATTCAGCAATCTGCAAGACTTTCTAAGATAACTTATATAGGACAATGCTGTTGATTAAAAAATACTCCATTCCTGGATAGCCAGGACCTTTTGTTTTCCAAATAATTAATATTTCCAATAACTGATAAGTTCCAGGTCGACGGGTTCAAACAGAAAGATTTAAAAGCAGAGAAAACTGTGTATCTTATAATCGACATGACTTATCAGATGACAATACCAATAACTAAAATAAGGCTTAGGCATAGTTATATACTTTAATTCAGTCACGGACCCGCGATATCACAGGTGTGTACTTGTTTTACCTATAAAGCCTTCATCTTCAGTCGTTTTAAGTTCAGTGGCCAATATTTCATGCATATTGATGACAAACTTTGACACATTCATAATGTGACTGTCCTTAGTCAGGAGCCTATAGTTCAGATGTTATCACTTGGTTCTGGTCAGTTACATTGATATTTCGTTTCTCATTTCATTTATTTTACATTTTTCATGCCAGAACATTTATTGCAAACTATGCAATTTGTTAGTTTGGATTTTTCTCATTGTTGAAGGTAGCTGCTTGAAACTACTTCATTTGTAATCTGGTGTATAGTTTATTGTCTCTGGCCATAATATGACATCTTATTATAGTATTCATTGGAATTTTCATATGGTTTGAATAGCTATTCAACTGATTGTTTTTCTTCTTGTCAACTTGTATTTAGCTCAAATTTAGAGTGGCAAATTTGTTATTTATCCAGCTACTTTTTATTGAAGATAGACTAATATCTGGTGAAACCAGAGAATAAATAAAAATCAGTAAGTTGTAGTTACAGCCTAAAGAGTAAATGTCAAACTAACCTTTGTAGAAGGTATATCTTCCTATATTTATTTATTGTATAGCTCTAAAGAGAAAAAATGCATGGCATCATTATTTAAGTGGTCTTATGTACAACATACATATTTTGGGTTTATTGTTTTTCTTCTTCTTCTTCATCATTCATTATTTCGTTATTTCAGGCCTGTTATAGCTCACTATGCAGTATGAGAGTAGCTCATTGTCAAGTCCATACTGAGACCTACAGTTGTAAACTTCTAATGTCATTAGGTCTCTTGTTAAGAGTTGTCTCATTGGCAATCGTACCACAACTCTTATATACCATAACAAATAAAGAATGTGTCCATGGGACTGTACAGAGATGTCCTCACTTGCATATAACGTTATAAAGGAACATAACTCAACTTTTAAAGTGATGCAACCCAAATTCGTACTTGACATGTGTTTTGTGGTAATAAAAGTATTGTGTACAAGTTTCATTAAGTTTGGTAAGGCAAAATTTAGTTAGAGAATGAAAACTAACTTTAGGATGTACTGATGGTAACACTTAATGCCTCCTCGGCTGAAGAGCGGGCATAAAAATAAGTTGAGATGAAATGTTATTATCAATTTTTATTTATTGACAATGAAATGACAAAGATGAATGCAATCTGATGAAACTGACCCTATAATCTACAACCCATTAAAATCTGGCAACATCTCTTGATGTCTCATTTCATTATCGTTACAATACATAGCAATGTTGTGAAAAATGTTACCATGGAAATTTGTCACCTCTTCTATTTATATTACTTGATGAAAGATTTCATGACAACTAGTAGATAAGTAACTGTGGACTCATTATTATTTGTAGGATTAATTTTTTGTTGAGGATTATGTGGATATGGGGCAACACACAATCAAGGTGTCCAACAATTAATATATATATCTTAAGGCTTGACTGAAGATAAAGAAATCAAGTATCCATGAATTTTTTGTTGAGGATTATGTGGATATGGGGCAACACACAATCAAGGTGTCCAACAATTAATATATATATCTTAAGGCTTGACTGAAGATAAAGAAATCAAGTATCCATGAAAATTCTTCTCAACAAAATTTTTACACTTTGTACTTACAAAAATAAAGGAATCTAAATAAGATTTCAAGTTCACCTTCAGTATATAGTCTTAAAAGTACATTTATACCAATATAAGTAATTGAATACATCACTGCATTCCAAGTTGAAAGTTTATTTGTGTGTGTATGGCTTCATTGAGATATCTATATAGTTGGACTTTTGAGAAATATATTCATACTATGCAATTGTTCTTATTTCTGCATGATTTTCAAGAATAAAGAAAATTTTATTGTGAAGAATATCCAAAGGATAAATGAATGCAAGTCTTACAACAACATAGCCAATGTTATTTTCCCCTCAATATTATACTGTGTAAAATTTATGACAGAAAAACCTAACCTTTTTTCAAAGCCAGTAAAACAATATTATCAAGCATTGCAAAGAGAATTTTAAAAGCTGGTCCAATCATTTAAAGATCGCATCAGGTACAGATAACAGGTACAGATAAAAGAAATTTGGGTACATAAAAGATAACAATGTTTGGTCATTGCTAAAACATATAACAATCATGGCATAAAACATTTCAATATATACAAAGGTGGGAGCTAAATTGTATCTCAAACAATTTTAATAAAAACATAATAAAAATGTCAGCTCTTCCCAATTAACATTGAAATTAATGTATTAAAAGTAGTACTGTACTTCTTATATATACAATTATTCAATCACCTGTTGTTGGATTACAATGTATAAACCTATGATAGGAAGACATGTTTTTTTCATTTGACATTAAAATGATGATACCTGTAAGCATTTCTTATTTCATAGTCCAAAATAAAGGCTCAATAAAATCCCACATAAGTTGGTCAAGGCAGGTTAGCAAAATATTAAAATAATGACCATGCAAATTATATCGCTCACTTGTTGAATGTCAAAAACAGTGGTGCATTCACTTTTAAGCTTAGTAACTTGACATCCTTTTCCCTCTAAAATGATATGGTATTGAAATGAATTAATCCTCATTATTTCCCAGACAAGCAAAACTACATCTAATAATAATTGTAGGATATGCAACATGACATTTAGATTATGTAATGTAAGCAATTTCGTTTTTTAAAAGTGTTCTTTGTTGAATACTAAGCCTAACATCACAAGAATGTCCCTACTGAAACAGTATAAATTGAGGTATATAATTTTTGTATGGGGTTTATTTATCTATTTGTCTTAGACGATGTGTAAAAAAAACTTTCACATGCATTTGTACAAGGTGTAAAATTTTATTAGCACTAAGTTATATGGTATCATAACAGATTTTGTTTTACAGAAAACAGCCTATATATATATATATATATATAGTACTTAACTCTCATCAGAACATGTCAGATTTACAGATTACACCATAGATCATTTACTTTCACGTTTCCAATTTTTTTTTTCTCACAGACAAAAAATAGAATTACATAATTAATAATGATAAATGATATTTTTTACATCAATGTTAAATGTTCTACTGCTAAAATATGATAACACAACATATTAACTCTACATGAATATTCATGATAATAATGAATTTACAATATGCAAATGACAAACTTAATACTATATGACCATTGCCTTCATTCCCTTTTCTTTCTAAAATGACTGCCTTGTGAAAACACTCAATTTTAATAATCTTATATTTTTTTGAACTTGATGGGAACATTTGTTTTTTTTTTAAAACCATCATTAACAGTACAAATTTGATGCAACCAGATGATATTTGGACAAACAATGGGTTTTTTTCATGGGAAAAAGTATTATGTTGGCAATTTGGTGCAAGAACTCTAAACTGCGTGCAGACTGTATATCAAGACATTTTATGCCTCAATGTTTTGCTATGATTTGATGTAGGCATTTAAATGTAAAATTAACTTTATGGAACCATCTCAATCCCTATACATTGTACAAGTTGAGAAATGTGAAGAGAAATTATTTAAAAAGCCCCTTCAAAGGCATACACAGTGAATAAAACTTGATGCAAAAAATAACCAGATATACAAAATGTCTGCAATTCTTGCTGAATAATGCATTACTTCAAAAGAATTTTGCCATACATCTGTTTCAACATGTCATCAGAGTTACTCTTAAACTAGAGGCTCTAAAGAGCCTGTGTCGCTCACCTTGGTCTATGTGCATATTAAACAAAGGACACAAATGGATTCATGACAAAATTGTATTTTGGTGATGGTGATGTGTTTGAAGTTCTTTCTTTACTGAACGATTTTGCTTCTTACAATTATATCTATAATGAACTTTGCCCATTAGTAACAGAGAACTATATTTGGTAAAAATTTACATAAATTTACCAAATTAATGAAAATTGGGCAATAACTCCTTAAGGGGTCAACTGACCATTTTGGTCATGTTGACTTATTTGTAGATCTTACTTTGCTGAACATTATTGCTGTTTACAATTTATCTCTATCTATAATAATATTCAAGATAATAACCAAAAACAGCAAAATTTCCTCAAAATTACCAACTCAGGGGCAGCAACCCAACAACCGATTGACCGATTCATCTGAAAATTTCAGGGCAGATAGATCTTGACCTGATAAACATTTTTATTCCATGTCAGATTTCCTCAAAATGCTTTGGTTTTTGAGTTATAAGCCAAAAACTGCATTTTACCCCTATGTTCTATTTTTAGCGGTGGCGGCCATCTTGGTTGGTT
Organism: Mytilus galloprovincialis; assembly: GCF_965363235.1. Lineage (NCBI taxonomy): Eukaryota > Metazoa > Mollusca > Bivalvia > Mytilida > Mytilidae > Mytilus > Mytilus galloprovincialis. The sequence continues at coordinate 96,773,356 of NC_134842.1, forward strand.
GACCAGGTCATGCCACACATTTTTTAAACTAGATACCCCAAAGATGATTGTGGCCAAGTTTGGATTAATTTGGCCCAGTAGTTTCAGAGGAGAAGATTTTTGTAAAAGATTACTTTAATTTACGAAAAACGGTTAAAAATTGACTATAAAGGGCAATAACTCCTAAACGGGTCAACTGACCATTTTGGTCATGTTGACTTATTTGTAGATCTTACTTTGCTGAACATTATTGCTGTTTACAGTTTATCTCTATCTATAATAATATTCAAGATAATAACCAAAAACAGCAAAATTTCCTCAAAATTACAAATTCAGGGGCAGCAACCCAACAACCGATTGACCGATTCATCTGAAAATTTCAGGGCAGATAGATCTTGACCTGATAAACATTTTTATCTCATGTCAGATTTCCTCAAAATGCTTTGGTTTTTGAGTTATAAGCCAAAAACTGCATTTTACCCCTTTGTTCTATTTTTAGCCGTGGCGGCCATCTTGGTTGGTTGACCAGGTCATGCCACACATTTTTTAAACTAGATACCCCAAAGATGATTGTGGCCAAGTTTGGATTAATTTGGCCCAGTAGTTTCAGAGGAGAAGATTTTTGTAAAAGATTACTTTAATTAACGAAAAATGGTTAAAAATTGACTATAAAGGGCAATAACTCCTAAACGGGTCAACTGACCATTTTGGTCATGTTGACTTATTTGTAGATCTTACTTTGCTGAACATTATTGCTGTTTACAGTTTACCTCTATCTATAATAATATTCAAGATAATAACCAAAAACAGCAAAATTTCCTCAAAATTACCAATTCAGGGGCAGCAACCCAACAACCGATTGACCGATTCATCTGAAAATTTCAGGGCAGATAGATCTTGACCTGATAAACATTTTTACCCCATGTCAGATTTTCTCTAAATGCTTTGGTTTTTGAGTTATAAGCCAAAAACTGCATTTTACCCCTATGTTCTATTTTTAGCCGTGGCGGCCATCTTGGTTGGTTGACCGGGTCACGCCACACATTTTTTAAACTAGATACCCCAATGATGATTGTGGCCAAGTTTGGTTTGATTTGGCCCAGTAGTTTCAGAGGAGAAGATTTTTGTAAAAGTTAACGACGACGGACGACGACGCCGGACGACGGACGACGGACGACGACGACGGACGCCGGACGCAAAGTGATGGGAATAGCTCACTTGGCCCTTCGGGCCAGGTGAGCTAAAAAAGACTGACATGCTTCATGTCCAGTCGCAAATATTTCATACATGTTTAGGATAAACAGGAGGTAAATGCTATATATAATGATAAACACAAGGAATGATTGACACAATGTAAGTGATATGGGGGGACGGTGATAAACTCCTGTATGGCCTTATAAGGACATACATATATTTACACATTTTCTCTGGTTCCTATACTGACAATAGGAATGTCTACACAAAAATTCCAACTCAATTTCTGATTCTAATGTCATGCAACATTTTGACAATTTCTTTTCTCATTTCCTTTCTTCTTTTTACAGAAACTTTATGTTCAGATAAATTCAGATAAAATGAAAATGGCATTTTTAATAAAACAAATCCAGATTAATTTTATTTAAAAATGACAAATAATTGTAATACAGATATATATAGGATATGGGATACTCTTAACAAGGGATAAAATATATATTTCCTCATTAAAATGTTCAATGTTAACTAAACAGTGGAATTAGTGAAATAATGTGGGTTTACATTTACACAATGCCTTTGTATGAAATCCATAGACTTGTTTGTTTAAAACCTTCTCCCAGTTTGAACTTCAAACAATTCTTTCAAGTTTAACCAATTCATAAAGCACATGTACATTTCTTTGCTTTTCATGATATAAAAATATCCCCTTTTTTGTGCAAGATCGCACTGGGACACATAAGTCTTAAGAAGATGATGATGGAAGCTTTTAATGACCTTGACTGGCGATGCAGCCCTCAAACAGTCGACCCTAGCTTGCGCCTTTTTCAGCATTTTAATAATTTTATTTTTACCATTTGATTCACTCCACATGATAAAGCATGTTGTAGAAATTTATATTCATATAATTTATCAATAAAAGTAAAATGGCCCTTTTTCACACAGATGCTGAATAGCACTACATTATATAATGTTATATTTGTGTCCCAACACGTTAAGGGTTATTCAAATATATGCAAGTGTATTTCAAACTTTCTGCTCAATAGCACTACATTATATAATGTTATATTTGTGTCCCAACACGTTAAGGGTTATTCAAATATATGGAAGTGTATTTCAAACTTTCAGACTGGAAAAGATTCTTTCCTGTAAAAGCAAAATTTGCCTCATGTAGGCAATTAAATGTAAAGAAGAAAACAAATGGTACAAGTTCACTGGTAAAATGTCTCTCCTCAAATAAAATAACAATTCTCCAAAGAACTTTCATATGATATTAGATTCTTTATGACCAGTCATTTCAAACTCTTCAGTTTCATTGGTCACATGTTTCAGAGTCACTATTTCTGATTGGTTAATTCCCTATGATTCTAGTTGTTATCAAGGTTGTGATTGGACAGCTTGTTTGACACATGCTGCTAAAAGTTCGTCTACTTGGTCACCATCAGCATCAGGATCAATATCAAAATCCTAAAATTAAAAGAAATCATAGACATGAAATTTCTAGACTGAATATATGACGTTTATTTTTACAACTATGTCTAAAAATATAAAAACTTTCACTAAGAAGGTCATTATAAATGATTCAAAATTGTTCTGGCTAATGAAATAAAAATTCTCAAGTTTTAATTGTGAAGGATCAGCAAATAAACAAAATTCATATACTGTAAATTCTGAAATTATTGCATGCATTTATTATTGAAAATTTGTCATTTTCAACTCCAATGTGATTTAAATTTTTGCGATTTTGAGAAAAATCCTATTTAATTCATATATTAAATTTCAAAATGTGAGTCCAAATTATTTCGATTATATTGTTATCAAATCCACAAGAAATCATCAGCTTCTTTATCTTTTTACCTTTGATAGTGTTTGAATATCAATGATTATAGTTGCACTTGCTTTATTTAACATTAAATCATTTTGAATTTACGATTTAGTGTCTAATCTGCGGAAGAGAATTTGAGGCATGTATATTACATAGTAAACAAAGCATGTGCGTTTGTAGTGAAAAAAACACATTTTTTTTCTACGTAAATTTAATTAAAGAACCTTAGTGAGCACGCTCACATACCCCACGTCCCCACATTGTCATTGGAGAAAATAAATAAGTATAAGAAAAAAAATTGTATAAGAAAAAATATTGAATAATAATTTCCTGTCAATATACATAGTATGTCCTTATTATCTATAAAATTTCATGAAATTCTGTTGTGTGTTTTCAGAGGAGTTGAGATGACAAACTGTTGCAGAAGTACATTGAAGCAAATAAGTTCAAAGGGGCATAACTCCTAGAAAAAAAATTGAACCGTAATTTCCTGTTGATATGCACATCTACATAGTATGTCCTTATTATCTACAAAGTTTCATGAAATTCTGTTGTGTGGTTTGAGAGGAGTTGCGATGACAAACTGTTGCAGTAGTACATTAAAGTAAATAGGTTCAAAGGGGCGCAACTCCTATAAAAAAAAATTGAATCGCAATTTCCCGTCGATATGCACAACTACATAGTATGTCCTTATTATCTGAAAAGGTTTCGTGAAATTCTGTTGTGTGGTTTGAGAGGAGTTGCGATGACAAACTGTTGCAGTAGTACATTAAAGTAAATAAGTTCAAAGGGGTGTAACTCCTAGAAAAAAAATTGAATCGCAATTTCCCGTCGATATGCACAACTACATAGTATGTCCTTATTATCTGAAAAGGTTTCGTGAAATTCTGTTGTGTGGTTTGAGAGGAGTTGCGATGACAAACTGTTGCAGTAGTACATTAAAGTAAATAAGTTCAAAGGGGCGTAACTCCTAGAAAAAAAATTGAATCGCAATTTCCTGTCGATATGCACAACTACATAGTATGTCCTTATTATCTGAAAAGGTTTCGTGAAATTCTGTTGTGTGGTTTGAGAGGAGTTGCGATGACAAGAAACAGGACTGACGGACGGACTGACGGACGGACTGACGGACGGGTCAAAAACATTATACCCTCCGCAACTTCGTTGCGTGGGGTATAATTAAGTTTTGATTAAACATAAATCAGAATTGACAATTGTCTTAGCTTAAAAGTAATTAAATAATGAAGACAGTTGTAATATTAGTTCTGAGCTGTGATCAATAGCCAGGTGTGAATTAAAAACACAGGTAAAGAGATTAGCGATGATGGATCATTAGCTTAAATATTTCACGGAGGCCTTAATATACATGTAGTAATAAGGCCCTCAGGATTATAACACTACACTAGAGTGGCAGTTTTATTACATGAAATCGATAACAAAACAAAAACAAGTTCAAAATGGCTTTTTAGAAACTCGATCTCAACAAAATGACCGAAACTATTTCTTAATAAAGTTTGTCCTAAATCCCAATTCCTCATTTAGGACAAACCCTTTCAGTTTAGGACAAGTCTGGAATATATGACAATTTCTGGACCCTTGAATTAGAACCACCACATTTTTCACAATGATAAAAAAATCACAATAATTTCTGAATTTACTGTAACATCATGAAAGAGGCCAATAGGTGACATGGCACAAAACTACTTTCTGTCTATCATACACTTATTTTCAAGTGGAAGTCTAAATCTCCCCTTTCATTCTGGTGTTCCAACTTTGTAGACCGCACCTATGGTTTTTTTTATTTGTTCTCTTTTGTAATGCTTGAAGTATTTTAATCAGAATTATAAGCAAATAAATAATCAACTAAAAAATGTCCTCAAGTATTATATAATGACTTTTATGAAAGATCCTAAAAGTCAATTCTTAATCAAATTTTTCTAAAAATAAAAGCAGAATCCTGTGTCTGTGGTGGGACTCTCCAGTAATTTAATGTTTTTGCTAAAAACTAAAACTCTAATCCAAGTCAGTCAATCAGTCAAAAAAAACCTCAACTATACATTTTTTCAAAGTAAAATTTTATAGATTTTTTTCTCAAGTCAAAGGGCAGTAATTCAGAAATTTTTCTCACTATTTGGAATTTAACTCCATCTTTTACAGACAACCAAACAACCTCACGTCTGGAGAATTCCAAATCACAAATATAAATAAAATGTAACTGACCACTAAACCTCAAACCCCAGGACAGTATAATTCCGACTTACAGACATTTAAAAATAACAAAATTTGTAACTGAACATTTAAAAAAATTAGAAGTCTTTTGACTTACTGACTAAATGCAAGCTACTTTTAGGTAGCTGCTAACCCATTACTGTTTATTCAATATTAAAATCATTCTCAAAGAAATCTTATTTTATGACATGAAAATTGATTCCCTTTAATGCAGGTGTTTGAAGAACTGGACAATGGACTGACCTAACAAGCAGAACAAAACCATATCGTACATATTGGGTGGTCACTAAATTTAACCACCCTTGTAATGTTTTAACATCCATATCAAATTTGTATACAAGTCGTAAACACCTGTTTGAAGACACTACAATTGTCTAATTTCCTGTGAGGTATGAGGTACTTACGACTTGTATAAGACCCGTTTAAGTTTTCAATATTTTATTGCATAGCAAGACTGTCAAATATTTCAACTTTTCCGTTTTATTTCTGTGAAAGTATCGCTGTATTATACACGTCACAGTGTAACTTCAGTAACTTAATAAGGTGACAAATTAACACATCAATTTTATAGTTTCTTTTTAAAATGTATTAAAAGTCACAAGTGAGACAAATAATATACAAATTATGCTTAAATGTAGCTTTCATTTCACTAAGATGAGAAACGTGTGGTTTTTAGTGACAAAAACTTCTGGTTAAAAGGTCCCTGAAATTGAGATATTTCACAAGTAATTGGTAAAGGAGATGTAAAGTATAGCTCACAGATTTATTCTTTTAAACAACATTATGCATCGGATTCTAGAAAAATGACACCAAATTAAACCATTCTGATTCATAAGGAAATTGACATTAATGAGAAAGAATCTGTTTCCCTCTTCTTTTTTTTTAACGTCCATTAAATATTTGGGAATTTGAACAATACAGAAAAAAGAAATAAAACTTCTAATTTTAATTTATTACAAAATTTAGCTAAGACCAGTAATTTTAACTCATAAATCAAATTAAACTGAATTAAATAAGTTGTTAAATAACTGTATTTTCCTCTTTATAATGAATCATTCAAACAGAAAATCTATACTTTATTCAAGACTCCTAAAACGTGCGTATTTATGACTAAGGCACAAGACAATTGTATAATTTCCTCAAGAAACTATGATAATTTCAAAAGACAAATCCAAAAGAACAATTCATCAACAAAAGTTGCAATCTTTATCCCTCATTTAAACCTAATATTTACTAACGATTAAAATGCATTTGTTTAAACGTAATTTACATTTCTAATTCAAAAACACCTTTTTTGAAAGTCGACCACTTGAGATGATAATAAAATTAAGAATGAAATTAGGTGTGAACAGTTTACCCCTACAGGTAAAGTTACCTGTTATGCCAGGTGGGATGTAATTTAATATTTTTATGTTTCATCCTCCGACAATCTGATAATCATCATAAATGGTTTTTCATTTACGACTTCACACACCATGAAATTTGACAATTATCAATGCACGTCCCATATACACTAGCTAGTTTTGGTTCCAACCAAATGTTTTGACGATTACGACTTGTTGCTAAACACTGGGAATATTTTGACACGTTTATGCTTCTTTTTTCGGTGACTGTATTGGCAAATATGTTACGATTCTTGTGGGAAAATCTCTGAATTAGTGAGCAAAAATACAGCAATTAAATTAAACAGACATAAAACAATCACACTTTAAAATAATTATTAAATATTTATGCAATGGATCTTAACATGAATTTATAAATATTAGACCAAGAGAATGATTCATTTAGTCACCCGTTTTAAATTAATTTATGATGACACAGTTTTATTGCTTCCATTTAAAAGAATTAAAATAATCATATTTTCAAATTAAAAACACTTTTCCATCAATAAACAATGTTATTTCAAGACCAGGCCGTAAGAAGAGAAATTTGATTTGATTTATAAGAGACAACCAACATATCCAACTGTATATTACAAATTGTTGTGATGTTTTTGTTATTGTGAAAAAAGCAACAGGGTTATAATTGCAATATTTCAACTCACATTTTGAAACATTTTATATAAATCAAACAGTATTTTTCTCAATATCACAAAAAATTAAATAACAATTTAGTCTAAAATGACAAAATCGCAATAATAAATACAAGCAATAATGTCTGAGTTTACAGATTATCAAGCTTTTGCTGAGAAAAGATTACTTGACATAAAAAAAAAAAGTTTTTTTCTTCTTCTTCACCAAACATTTATCTTTATTATGAAAGCATTTTATATAACAACAATTAAGAAATTGCTGCAGTATTTAATTGAGATTGACATGTTTTTTGGTTCCTAGATTTTTTTTTATATTTTAAAGATTTGTTGAAATAACTGAAAACCAGCTTGGATTTCATAGAAATTTGTATCTTTATCAATTATCTTTACCATCATCCAGTCTATTTTAATGTTTCAGAATTATTTTTTTGCAATTTAAATTATGAATGAAATACTTGCATCATTCATTTGTATTTTTAACTACCAGAGATATTTTTTTTGCTACATTCTCATACCATTTAATGATAAATCAATTTGCAATCGATATGAAAATCCATATTAATAAACTCTCCCTCAATTAAATTGTCAATCATTTAAATAGGTTCCACCTCCATATATCATATTTCCAAAGTAAAAAAAATGACTAACAGCAATAAAATAAGAGAACAACCCTTAGATTTCTCTTAAAAGCCTGGAAAAACACAGATCAAATAGTAGTTCTCTTTCTTCTTCAATGACATCCCTAGCTGGAAATATTTCATTCCCAAAACATCACAGTGCATTACCAGTCGTGTAAATGGTGTGAAAATTCGTTGGCATACAGCCATATGTACGGCTATTAATTCAATGACCGTAGATTAGGAATTGATAACATTTTGCTAGTAATGACAGTTGTGTATTAATATTGATGATTTGGCATTGGATTTTTCTCATCGGAGGAACTTATCATAAATCTACTAAATGTCTTTTTCCGATGCAATTCTTGATGTAGTCAAACATAGCTCCCATTTCAGAAATTCTACACACTCTTTGATGTTATTTCTTCTTGTTGTAAGGTTTTTTTTGTTAACAAAAACATTTTTTTTCTAAAATTTTACATACATTGACTGACCTCTTTGGTATGTGAGTGATATGAAAATATATTTATGAATCAATTTCAATCTGGGGTAGTCTTTTAAAAATCTTTTTTTTAAAATCATATTTTATCCATTGTTCATTTAAAACATGTGACTGACAGATGACAATTACATAATATATAGAGACTATTTCATTTCAATGAAAATTCACTGAACTGTGTCAAATCACAATAAGATACTATAGAATGAAAATGTAAGGTTTAAAAAATAGAACCTGACACAAAAATATAAATCACAAAAAACTGAATTAAAAAAACTAGAGGCTCTAAAGAGCCTGTGTCGCTCACCTTGGTCTATGTGCATATTAAACAAAGGACACAAATGGATTCATGACAAAATTGTATTTTGGTGATGGTGATGTGTTTGAAGTTCTTACTTTACTGAACGATTTTGCTTCTTACAATTATATCTATAATGAACTTTGCCCATTAGTAACAGAGAACTATATTTGGTAAAAATTTACATAAATTTACCAAATTAATGAAAATTGTTAAAACTTGACTATAAAGGGCAATAAAATTGAGAAAGGAAATGGTGAATATGTCAAAGCGACAACCACCCGACCATAGAGCAAACAACAGCCGAAGGCAACCAATGGGTCTTCAATGTAGCGAGAATTCCCGCACCCGTAGGTGTCCTTCAGCTGGCCCCTAAAATATGCATAATAGTACAGTGATAATGGACGTCATACTAAACTCCGAATTATACACAAGAAACTAAAATTTAAAATCATACAAGACTAACAAAGGCCAGAGGCTCCTGACTTGGGACAGGCGCAAAATTGCGGCGGGGTTAAACATGTTTATGAGATCTCAACCCTCCCCCTATACCTCTAGCCAATGTAGAAAAGTAAAAGAATAACAATACGCACATTAAAATTCAGTTCAAGAGAAGTCCGAGTCTGATGTCAAAAGATGTAACAAAAGAAAATAAATAAAATGACAATAATACATAAATAACAACAGACTACTAGAAGTTAACTGACATGCCAGCTCCAGACCTCAATTAAACTGATTGAAAGATTATGTCTTCATCATATGAATATCAGGTACAATCCCTCCCGTTAGGGGTTTAGTATCATACTATCATAAAATATATGAGAAGAACATAACCCGTGTCATGCCAACAACTGTTTTTTTAGAAATAAATGTGTTTAGTTCCGATGCAAAGACCCTATCAGTGAATCAATGTTAAATCCAAAATATGCAATCTTTAATGACCTGACAACAGTATCGTAACTATATCCCCTTTTAATAAGTCTATTTAAAGGTTTTGTTAGTTTCTGAGGAGAATACTGACATTTTTGTGCTTTATAAAGAATATTTCCATAAAATTTTGGATGTGAAATACCTGAACGTATAAGATGTCTGCATGTTGAGTTATATTTACGAATTATTTCCTTATACCGGTGATAAAATTTAGTAAATGTTTTGACCAGTTTGTGATATCGAAAACCCTGGTGTAATAATTTTTCAGTAATACATAAATTTCTCTCGCTAAAATCTAATACATTGTTACATACACGAGCGAATCGTACAAGTTGAGATATATAAACACCATAACTCCTTAAGGGGTCAATTGACCATTTAGGTCATGTTGACTTATTTGTAGATCTTACTTTGCTGAACATTATTGCTGTTTACAGTTTATCGCTATCTATAACAGTATTCAAGATAACCAAAAACGGCAAAATTTCTTTAAAAATTACCAATTGGAGGGCAGCAACCCAACAACCAGTTGTCCAATTCATCTGAAAAATTCAGGGCAGATAGATATTGACTTGATTAACAATTTAACTTCTTGTCAGATTTGCTCTAGATGCTTTGGTTTCATAGTTATAAGCCAAAAACTGCATTTTACCCCTATGTTCTATTTTTAGCCGTGGCGGCCATCTTGGTTGAATGGCCAGGTCATCGGACACATTTTTCAAACTAGATACCCCAAAGATGATTGTGGCCTAGTAGTTTCAGTGGAGATTTTGTAAAAGATTACTTAGATTTATGAAAAATGGTTAAAGATTGACTATAAAGGGCAATAACTCCTAAAGGGGTCAACTGACCATTTTGATCATGTTGACTTATTTGTAGATCTTACTTTGCTGAACATTATTGCTGTTTACAATTTATCTCTATCTATAATAATATTCAAGATAATAACCAAAAACAGCAAAATTTCCTCAAAATTACCAATTCAGGGGCAGCAACCCAACAACCAATTGACCGATTCATCTGAAAATTTCAGGGCAGATAGATCTTGACCTGATAAACATTTTTACCCCATGTCAGATTTGCTCTAAATGCTTTGGTTTTTGAGTTATAAGCCAAAAACTGCATTTTACCCCTATGTTCTATTTTTAGCAGTGGAGGCCATCTTGGTTGGTTGACCAGGTCACGCCACACATTTTGTAAACTAGATACCCCAAAGATGATTGTGATCAAGTTTGGATTAATTTGGCCCAGTAGTTTCAGAGGAGAAGATTTTAGTAAAAGATTACTTTAATTTACGAAAAATGGTTAAAAATTGACTATAAAGGGCAATACCTCCTAAACGGGTCAACTGACCATTTTGGTCATGTTGACTTATTTGTAGATCTTACTTTGCTGAACATTATTGCTGTTTACAGTTTATCTCTATCTATAATAATATTCAAGATAATAACCAAAAACAGCAAAATTTCCTCAAAATTACCAATTCAGGGGCAGCAACCCAACAACCGATTGACCGATTCATCTGAAAATTTCAGGGCAGATAGATCTTGACCTGATAAACATTTTTATCCCGTCAGATTTCCTCAAAATGCTTTGGTTTTTGAGTTATAAGCCAAAAACTGCATTTTACCCCTTTGTTCTATTTTTAGCCGTGGCGGCCATCTTGGTTGGTTGACCAGGTCACGCCACACATTTTTTAAACTAGATACCCCAAAGATGATTGTGGACAAGTTTGGATTAATTTGGCCCAGTAGTTTCAGAGGAGAAGATTTTTGTAAAAGATTACTTTAATTAACGAAAAATGGTTAAAAATTGACTATAAAGGGCAATAACTCCTAAACGGGTCAACTGACCATTTTGGTCATGTTGACTTATTTGTAGATCTTACTTTGCTGAACATTATTGCTGTTTACAGTTTATCTCTATCTATAATAGTATTCAAGATAATAACCAAAAACAGCAAAATTTCCTCAAAATTACCAATTCAGGGGCAGCAACCCAACAACCGATTGACCGATTCATCTGAAAATTTCAGGGCAGATAGATCTTGACCTGATAAACATTTTTACCCCATGTCAGATTTGCTCTAAATGCTTTGGTTTTTGAGTTATAAGCCAAAAACTGCATTTTACCCCTATGTTCTATTTTTAGCCGTGGCGGCCATCTTGGTTGGTTGACCGGGTCACGCCACACATTTTTTAAACTAGATACCCCAATGATGATTGTAGCCAAGTTTGGTTTGATTTGGCCCAGTAGTTTCAGAGGAGAAGATTTTTGTAAAAGCTAACGCCGGACGACGACGGACGACGGACGACGGACGACGGACGCCGGACGACGGACGCCGGACGCAAAGTGATGAGAAAAGCTCACTTGGCCCTTTGGGCCAGGTGAGCTAAAAATATATTAATTAACTGTCTTGCACATAAAAGATATTTCTTTCAACATTTAACAAGAGTGCACACGCTGAAATGTCTCGCCTTCTATACTAATCATTGATATTATGTTGATAGTCCTAAGTATAAAGCTAAGCTTTAATACAACTGTCACATAAACTTAACATTAACCAAGATAACTAAACAAAGACCAATGAACCTTGAAAATGAGGTCAAGGTCAGATGAACCATGCCAGGCAGACATGTACAGCTAACAATGCTTCTATACAACATATATAGTTGACCTATTACTTATAGTTTAAGAAAAATAGACCAAAACACAGAAACTTAACACTGTGCAATGAACCGTGAAAATGAGGTCACAGTCAAATAAAACCTGCGCGACTGACATAAAGATCATAAAATATTTCCATACACCAAATATAGATGACCTACGGCATATAGTATTAGATAAAAAGACCAAAACTCAAAAACTTCACTTTGACCACTGAACCATGAAAATGAGGTCAAGGTGACATGACATCTGCCCGCTAGATAGGTACACCTTACAATCATTCCATACAACAAATATAGTAGACCTATTGCATATAGTATGAGAAAAACAGACCAAAACACAAAAATTTAACTATAACCACTGAACCATGAAAATGAGGTCAAGGTCAGATGACACCTGCCAGTTGGACATGTACACCTTACAGTCCTTCCATACACCGAATATACTACCCCTATTGCTTGTAGTATCTGAGATATGGACTTGACCACCAAAACTTAACCTTGTTCACTGATCCATGAAATGAGGTCGAGGTCAAGTGAAAACTGTCTGACAGACATGAGGACCTTTCAAGGTACGCACATATCAAATATAGTTATCCTATTACTTATAATAAGAGAGAATTCAACATTACAAAAAATCTTAACTTTTTTTTCAAGTGGTCACTGAACCATGAAAATGAGGTCAAGGACATTGGACATGTGACTGACGAAAACTTCGTAACATGAGGTATCTAACGTAACGGTACCCAAATTGCACCGAGTACCCAAATTGCACCTATTTAGCAAAACTAGCAGCGAAAATCTTACAAGATTTCCTAGAGACTAAATAATTTGTATTTTTATGATTGATACTAAGCATATCTTTCAACTATTTAGATATGCACAAAACGTGTGAACAAAACGTTCACAGTATTTATCAACCGATGAAGTATTTACTGAAAAAGAAAAATGTACTGAAACGTCGCCATGCGACGTCATCAAAACGTCCTCTTTTTAAAATAAGCAAATTCAATATGTTACAAGTATCCATTTAAAAAATAATAAAGAGTAAGCATGGACTAATATCATATTGTTCAAAATATTTGAAGAAATTAAACAAAAGCTCTGTTATTAGACTTTTGACGATGTGAATTTAAGCATGGATGCAATTTGGGTACTCCTCATTTCAGAATCATTGATGGTTTGGAAGTCAGTATAGACCAATTTTTCTATGATTCCATATGGAATAAAAATCAAATTGGTGTACCTTTATAATAAAGACGGATACGGCTACTAAATAAACACAAAATGAACATTTTTGTCTTTATCATAAAAAAACGTAGATGAAAAAACTGTCAAAATAGGTGCAATTTGGGTACCGTCACGTTATATACAAAGTATGAAGCATCCAGGTCTTCCACCTTCTAAAATATAAAGCTTTTAAGAAGTTAGCTAACACCGCCGCCGCCGCCGCCGGATCACTATCCCTATGTCGAGCTTTCTGCAACAAAAGTTGCAGGCTCGACAAAAATCAACATAAAAGTTGACCCAAGTTATTGAACTAGCTAAGTAAAGGTAACCCAATTTAATTATTCAGGCAAATTAATTCTAATTCTATCATTTCTATCAATGCTGGTCTTTTTAAATGTAAAGTCAAAGTATTTTACAAAGTAATCATTACTGTTATTAAATTGAAAGTGTACAATGACCTATAGTTGTTTACATCCTTTCCATTATGTTTCTGGTGAACAATTGTCTTCTTGGAAATCCTACCATATCTCATTTTTTTTCTAAAGGAGAAATTGAAGATAAAACAATTTTTTTTATATGGTTTGATGGCCGTTTATGGCTATATGTAATTTAATGTAAACAAAATTACTTAGTCAGTTGGTTGTTGGGGGATGTAGGTCTCTTCAACAACATTCATTCTTATGAGAGCCAGATAATGTTTGGTGTATTTTTTCTTTAAACAGGTCACCTACCTCGTTTATTGACTTGAGAAGTTTGGCAATAAGTTTCCGTACTGACGATAATTTTGTGACGGCCTGGTCACTTTCTTGTTTTCTTTGAGAGGCTTCTGTCTGGAAGTTACCAACTAACTGTAATAACAAAAGGAACAAAATACATGTTAGAATATTTAATGCCAAATAGAAAAGGGGGGGGGGGGGAATCTGATCCCACTTATCCATTGCTTAGAAAAATTAACAAAACCAAAAATTGTGATAACCTTTTTTTTAAAAGAATCATTTGATAACATAATTTATTGATTGCCTTTAGAATTATTAGAAGTTCTCCAAGATTTAAGATGTGTTTTTCACATCAAACTTTTTGCTGATGTAACTGACAACTTATCTCAGGAATGATTCCAGGTGTTTTCAAATGGGTCCCTTGAATATCAAATTGGGAATTTTTATTTAATTGGGAATTTTTAAAGCATAAAATCTAAGACGAAATAACATTATTTTCCTGTAAAAACGGAAAATGTATATTATTAATATACATGATATACATGTACACTGATGTTCATGTAAGTTGTAACATTTTGAATAATTCTGGATGGGCTACTGTTATTACATGAATATCATTGAACAAGATGCACAAGTCGATCATCTTAGCTAGAGTTACCTAGGCCTATTACAAAAACATATATTTCAGCTAATATAAACCACTGAAAAAAATCATTCATCAGGTATTTTTCTACAGCAGGTCATCTCTTTAGATTTACCTTGATTCAAATGGATTTCAAATTGAACTAGTCAATTGTCGAATTCAAAAAAGCAATTACAAAAATTTATATACTTAATTGATAAGATATTTAAAGCATTGAACCAGTGTTCTTTAAAATTATTTGGATCATCTTCAAAACTTTTGAAATAGTTCAATAATGATGACATCGTATTTCATGAATGGTCTATCATCAACATTATTTTCAAAAAACGCTCAAACTTTTGTCTTTTAAGGAAATAATTTCTTTTACAAAACAAGTTTTCAGATAGTTGTCTCATTGGCAATCATACCACATCTTCTTTTTTATATTTCATCATATTATATAACCAACTCTTCTGGGCTATTTGCTTTTACGAGATCGGTGTCCATTAAACTTTATCCATCAATGTTATATCAAAATTTGAATTTGCTCTCTGCCGAGGTCTGCTTTGACACCTATTTTTATCAATCTGCTTTTACAAGATCGAATACTCCCATAACATATTAATCAATTGAATTCGGCTGCTAAAATTGTTTGCCACATGTTGACATCATTAATTTGTTGTTATTAAAATGCGATCGTAAACAACATTCTTATCCGGATTTTAAAACGTTTTGACAACAAACTATGAAAAATTATAGTTGCCTTAATCGGTGACAGAAATTTTTCCTGAAATATCGATTTTTATTTTATTTTCCTGAATTGGGAAGTCATTTTCATGTTCATTTTTTGGGGCCGCTAAGCGGCCCTAAACTATATAGTGGAATCATCCCTGTATCTATACAACCAACATAAAGGCTATTAAAGGGCAAGGGCTGCAAAAAATATTACATCGAAGAATATAAGTAAAATTGGAAGAACAAAAATCTTACATACCTTCCTTAAACCTTTTTCGTAATGGTCAAAGAAATCGTCTAATGGGAAGGCAGCTAATTCTGGTAAAGCCATCGTTGATATGGCATCTTTATCCATGATCCAGTTTGGTGGCAGGAAGTATCGTAAACATGTTCTGTAAAGAAAAGTCATGTTACATAAAATTACAATACTGCATCAAGACAAAGGAAATATCATAAACATGTTCAGTAACAAGTAGTAAGGGAAGTATTTGCATTGTTTTGATTTCATAACATTTATTTGAATTCTGATCTGATATTTTAAGTTGGATGCAATATAATAATTTGATTAAATATTTTTTTTTAGGATGTAGAGGACTACCAATGATACAAACAAATCCTTGGTAGTGTAGAAAGGGTCAGTATTTTGGCAGTATTTTGATATCATAAAGGATTCAACTGAGTGGTAGCACCATCATGTGTCCATTAGCATTCTTATTGGAGATTTTACAAGAAGGCAGCACCTATCTGTATCCTTTGGCTGCATCAATAACCATTTCGTTCAATAACAGTGCCAACTTGTATCTACTGGCAGTATAAATGGTAATTTAACTAGATGATGATTGGAGTTTTAACGAACTTGAATGGCTAAAGAGCCCTCACACTGTCAGTTAATTAGATGGCAGCACCTACCTGTAACCATTAGCTATTTCATCTGTGATTTGACTAGATGGTAACTGTGATGTGGTTGATGATGATGGGGCTTCAGTGGCCGAGGACACAGAGACGGGTGAGGGGGGACCTTGCACGGGAGATTCTGGTATAGGCTGACCACTCTGAAAATAAACGAATTAATTCAGCAACAACCTAAACACAAACGAAAAATATGCACGTGACAATAAAAGTTTTTGCTTTGTACAAATTAAGGCAATAAAATTTTCACCAAGGCCTTGGTTATCATTATTACAAAGTTTTAAGTCAACAATTCTATACAAAAAAGTAAAATTATTTTCATCATTTCTCACACTTTTCAAATATTCCATATCTAATATCAATTATATTAATTGTATAACAGATATAATATTAAATAAACATATGATACCCAAGATGCATGAGTATCATATTATCATAAAATTACAAACCTTTAATCTCAAATCTTTACTGGACTTTTCATACCTGAAATTTATAAATTTGTATTAAACAACACACCAAAAAGAACATGATTTATTTGTCAGCTGTCTTTTGCTCAGCCACAGGCCCACATGCCTAGGCTTGTTTAAGTTCTTGTATTTATAAAGGGCCTTCAAGAATTTCTACTACAGACCAAAAGAATCTTTACAATATTTTCTGGATAAAGATTTAAAATAACAAAGCACTACCAAAATTGTGCTGAAGGAATTGAAATTTAGTTATTTCTGATGCATAAAAGTAGGAATAAGAGTATAAATAAAACAGCACTACATCAATATAACCAAATGAAATCTAGAAAAATAGCATTGGGTCTTCAACAATTATGGACATTTTCTGTACAATATGTAAAGCTCTAAATTGCCTAAAATATAAAACAAATTAAGGTCAGCAATTTTCAAATTTTATATGAACTGTGTTCAGATGTTGACTGACCCAACTAGTCATAAATATAAAGTCAAATACCAGAGCAGTCTAAGAATAGCAAACTTCATGTGCAATTTGTGCTTTTTGTTATTATGTGCAGTATGCATCATAATGACAGAAAAATAAATAAAAAGAAGTGCAAGAAATTATCTCATTTTAATTATATATTCTAGAGATGATTGTTATTATTCCATTTCTACCGTTTCAAGCAACTCATTACAGAACATTTTTTGTTTGAAATTTATCTGCCCAAATTAAAAACATGAATGCATGTAATTTAATTATGCAACAAATCAGTAGCTAAATGACCAAAATAATCATGTCAAACATGTGTAATTTAAAATTACATCTGACAGTCGGCTTCCTGTCGGACGTCAATTTCCATGTATCTCACGCTTGGACACTGGTTATCACCGGATGATCTAAAGTCCCTTATTTGCAAAACATTTGTGACACCTATTATTAGCTGATTAAATTTACAAAACCCTATTAAATCAACAATTTAAACAAGATTTTGTAACATCCTTGACTATTAGACTTTGGGTCGTGTGCCAGTCTGGTCTCACACTGTGAGGGGATAAAAGGAACATTACGCCTCTGTTCTTTAAAGTCGGTAACAGATTTTCACCTAAGGCTAATTCGAAATTATAGGCTTGTGACATTTCTTGTAATTTTTCAATTAGCTAGACCACTTTTGTCAGATTGTTATCAAAATTTAAAAAAAAAGTTTAGCAATTGCAATGGATTTTTTCCCCGCTAATTAATGGTACAATGTATTACTCCTCAAATAAAATGAATTGTAGTTGCAGTGCATTAAAAAAAATCCATTGAACATAAAAAGAGATTTTTATATCAATTTCATAAAAATAAATTCTTTTAGTTTTAAATTGTTTTTTTCTTCAAAATATCAATATTTGTAAATTTAAATCGATTCTAAAGTCACAAAATATGTTAAGGTATAGATGGGGACTATTAGCAAATTGCAAACAAATATAAAACCAGTGTTTATTAATTAAACCATTTTTTTTTACTTGATTTATACTATTATAGTAATATCAGCTGCAAATAAAATATCGTTTGTTTTTGAATACTTTCACATAAAGTTATTTAAATTTGAGTAGAAAATGGCCCTAAAAAAACCAATTCTATTAAAAAACAAATCATGAAATAGCCATACCGTTTGCCAGTTTTATTTATTTTGTTCTTTCTTCTTATTTCAACAAAACAAATATTTTAATAAGTATTATTTCAAAGCAGGTCAAAATCATAAAAATCAGTTTGACTATATCATAACACCTGAAATGATATAAGCCTATTCTAATCATGTAATCAGGTATCACTAATTGATCTGATGGGTTAAGTACAACTTGTCACTTTCATCAACTCCTCAGACCACACATAACCACAAAAGTGTGTCCAGCACACTCCGGACATACGTCTGACAGAGATATTATCCACAAATTAAACAGGATTAAGCCACTGAACCTTACGCAGCGGAAATTGATTATACAAATAATTGTCTACGTTTTATAATATTGATAACAATGTTTCAGTCACATGACTGATGTCATTGAAAATGATTACACTAATAGATTTCTGATTTTTTCAAATCAAATTAATTACACGTAGGTTTTTTTTAATCAGTGTCATCACCTCTGAAATTATATTCATACAGGTACCCAGTAATATAAATTAGTATCAGAAAATTAAAATATACAAGATCTTACATAAATAAAGCAAAATGTGAGAATTTATAAAACCACAAATAGAAATTAATTAATTAAGCTTTACCAAAACGGGGAACATCATAATTAAAAAGGAAAGGCTATAATATAAAAGCCAGTTTTGGTTTAAATATATCCTTCAATTAATATCTATGCACTATGCACTAATTGTTTTCAACTGCAACTAATGACCTTTTTTCGAAATTGTATCGATCAGCCCTTACTATTGAAAGGTCATTTAAATTTCTGAAAGGCCAGATTTCTGTAAACTTTTCTTTCGACTAACTTTCATTTCTTTCAATATTTTTGACATTGAAATTATTCACGTATAAAATCCTATAAATTGTTCAACTTTGATGACTTCAAATTTAAATTCTGCCAAGCCATTCTTTATTTAATATCTAAAATTATAGTTTATGAAGTGTAAATGATAGATAAAAATTAAGCTCGTAAAAAAAATTGCAAATTAAATGTCTACATTCTACATTAAACTTTTAATATAGACCTATACTGCCTATTATTTTGTGCATCAGATGCAATGAAAAATGATGCAATACTTCATGCTTGTATTAAAATTGTCAACAAAACTTTTATTTTTCTCAGTATTTTTTTCTGAAGCAAAAGTCAAATAAATTACAAAACCATTAAACATTAATTCATATCCTAATAATTTCATTTTTTTTATAATTACACCTAACAGTCAGTCACTTTCAAGAAACAACATTAAATATCCTTTACTTTCTTGTTATTAAATCACCCATCTTAATACAACACACCATACTTCATGGATATTTAGGCGTGAAAAAAAGACGAATCGTTTCCCTATAATAGCAACGGTAATTATAATTTCATCACTGTCAACAATGCCCATAATTTTATTTGACAAATCGCCGTGGGGCCCTCTTGAGAAGTCAAGTGATATTCCCAAAGAAAGAGAATTTAATTTAGATCTTAAATACTCCTTGGCAATTTAGCCATTATCTCCGTTACATTTAAATGAAATCGTTGTGTAAATAAAGCGATATTTTCCATTAGCCTACAAATCTTCCGAGACTCTCAACATGCCAGATATTTGTTCCGTTAAAATGGACGAACAGCCTGGTTTCTTAGAAACGACCATAAACCTGTCCCGCTAGTAATTACAGGATTTTGTAATTTACAAGGGTTTAGTTAATTATTTTGTAATAAAATGTGTTCAAGCGAGATATCTCAATAAAAAGCATATTAACAGTAAGAGATTCTTCAGTTTTAATGTTTCGGAAGAGAAATGTAGAAATAGAGAATAGCCAAAAACCATAAAGACACATGCACTACTACATAATACATGTTTGTATAAATCTTTAAGCATATGTAATCTTTAAGGAAGAAAATAAAATTTGATCTATATAAGCATGACTGAACAGAATGGCTATTTTACATCTTGCTAGGAACATCTAAATGTTTATCATCTTTGGCATTGCATACCCCCTGGGCCATATACAGCTATTATCCAACTTTATGTCTCATGTACTGCTAAATTCTTAATATATTCCTTTTTATTTGCTTAAAAAGTCAAAATATTTCAAAATTTTAGGATTAAAATCGGAGAGCTTATGTTATAAGACTTTTAAGCATTTTTAATAAATGTGAATACAGGTTTAAATTTTTTTTAAGTTATTGCTAGATAAATCTGGAAATCATTTTAGGAATCAAAAAATGTATATCAAATATCAAACTACAATTGTATACTTTTATCAATTTGATCAGACCAAAAAAGATGAACAATTTTATCATATACTGAAATAAACTGGTAATATACTTTTCAAAATATGTTGAAACATTTTGCTAAAAATGGTAAAATGACAGTTTGTTGGAAAAAAATTATCCAAACAATAATAAATCTTATTCGTAATTCAATAGCTTGTATCTTGTTTTTCATGTTCTTTTTATTTTAGACTATCAATTTCAAAACAAGAGTGTTACCTTTTAAAAGGCAACATAATTGAAAAATGCATTTTGCTTGCTTCTTAATTCAGATAACATACAATTTCTATTTAAAACAATTAAAACAGAAGCACTTAATTTTAATTGCGCAAAAAATCGTGACTGTGTTTAAACAATACATAACAACTGGAGCGATCAACACGATTTTATGTCATGGCGCCCATCAAAGAACAGCAAACTGTAATTGTTTTGTATTTATCTTGTGTGTAGATCCTTATCGACTGCAAAAACAATTTATTTTTACAACTCTTCACTACTTTCAAACTGTGATACATCTCGGTAAAAATGGACACCTTTTCTGCGAAATTTCACTAGTCGCTGATAACGTCAACTGGTTTACATATTATTACTTTGGCTATATCTGACGAGTTTCTAGCGAGATGTTGTGTATTTTTACAGCGATTGGGCACCTTGGGGATTTTGGAATTTATTTCTTGTTAAGTAATTAAATATTTATGGTTCAGTTACGTCTTCTAGGGTCATAAATTTAAGCGTTGAGAACAAACTCTGCTTTATGGCTCTGCTCTTACAGCCGATTCTGTACCCAGTGGAGTATTTAAGGTAACTTAATTAGTGTTAGATTGCCAAGACCGTAAATTTGAGTTAGGGTGCAATTATCATCATCAATAACTCCAATTATATCCTATTTTATTTATCTTGTTCTTTGAGATATAAAAGTGTTCCACTATTTCTGGTAGTTATAGGAAATTTATGATTTCTTTTATCTTTGAAATGAAATATCTTTCACAGATTGTTAACGATCGACAAACTGATTTTTCTCAAATTATCAATCTGTTGCAAAAATGTGTGATACTTTCAAAATCTTTCTTTTATCCAAAACTGAGAAGTTCTAAACTGATAAGAAGATATTTAAACACACAAAGCTATAAGAAATATTCTTGCTACTATTTACAGGTTTTAGTGTAGGATTGCATATCTTTGAGTCAAACTTCAAACATTTTTCCAGAATTTTCAACATATTTTTTCTACAGTTATTAGAATGTATATAAGTGTAAAAATATGATGAATTATGGATTACTTAAGTTAAACAGATTTTAAATAGGTAAATCACAAATAAGGTGCAAAAGACAATGTTGGATAAAGATCAAACAAGCCAATACATTTTTCAAGAATTTGCAAATTAACTAACTGAAAGAGCAGAAATAGCCAAGTTTTTTAGGTTTAGGAAAACACCAAAATTAACTAAAATAAAATACAATATTTTTCTGACTGGATGTATATTATTTGGTTTACACATGAAGTTGTATTACTGCCTACTTAATGTTCAGAAATATGTTTCTATATGTATATGTGATTAAAACGATATTATTGGTCATAAAAAATCTGAAAACTTTTCTATATTTCCATTTTTCCTAATATTTGAATGAGTTCTTGAATATGAACATTAAGATTTTTTTTGGCAATACATTATAGACTTAAATTATATATTAAATGAAAGCATAAGGTTATGAAGGGATAAACAAGTCCCCAAATGTATTTTAAAGTTTCTTCGCTTTATAGACAAATAGAATGTATTTATTTTAATAAATCACAGCCTTTTTTGTTTATTCAGCCATTAAAGGTATAGTGAGAAATCAGTAAATTGGGAAGTTCTTAAATGCCGCTGCCATCAGACAAATGCAGAAAATATAAGACGGAAGACAAACATTGTGCAACAAGAATTACACTATAAGATAAGATAAGAATTTTATTAATCTAATCAAGAACCCATAAAGGGCATCATTTTACAACACAATATGATTGGAAAAAGCAAAACAGAAAACTAATACCATACAATAACGTTATGGACAGGATCAGAGCCTAACACAACGTGTGTTTTAAGTAACTATTTTCTATTTTTATTGTTGAAATTTTTTTAAATTAAAAAGTCTTTAACTGAAATCTGGAAAATTTCTTTTCTGGTGTTATATTCAAAATGTTGCCTAAGCTGAAACTGATATCTACTTTTTCTTAGAAACTATATAAAAGATGTGTCTTACAAATTTCACAATTCCATAATTTCCAGGCCTGCATAAGCCCTCAAAGTAATAGTGGTTACTATATTACCGAAAAATATTGGTACTACAGAAGAGGATTAATTAAATATATACTTTATAGACATATATGTAAAACTTAAGTGACATGAATGTGAAATGTAAAGATTAACTTAATCTCATAATCTTGATCATTTTTTTATCAGAAATTTTACAATGAAAGGGAGATAACCACAGCTTATTTTAGTTTCAAATCTAAGAAACGATTCCAGTAGTTTTATTAAAATCTGAAAATCTTTGACAAATGGAAAATTGGACCCACATTGATTTCTGTATCAAATTCAAACTGAAGTTAATTTTACATAAAACAAATAAATTAATATGAGGCAGGCATTACCTTTGAAAGGGGACGAAGTCTGTATGATATTGTTTTTTTTATATATTCAAACATATCTAAATTTCAAGACGGAAATACCGTAACATTTCCGATTTTGGTTCTGTTGTTAGGGATTTTAGTTGTGACGTTATTTAAGTTATGACGTCATATGCAATGTAAACAAAGAACGCTATCATCAGGTAACGTTTTTTCATATCAAGGAATTATTAAAAATGAAATTGGTATTGCGTTTATTCCTATTTTATACTAGACTGATAAATATATATTTTACTCAAAGTTTCATGCAAACGAGACCGGAAAAAGGAAGTCCATTGTAGATTTCTGCTCAGATGCGGGAATTCAAAACACAACATACAAAAGTTTGAACGATTTTGAGTTCATTAGTACAATGAAAATTTCTGTTTTTTTTTTTATTATTGATTTTTCTACTGTTTTTGGGGACTTCGTCCCCATATTAAAAGAATTACCAAGACAAAATGGTATTAAAACTACATGGCATATTTGCATCAAATTCCTACTGAAACAAATTTAACTGATAACAAATAAATTATTAAAAAGAACTACTTAGAAAAATGAACTCACCATTTATCATATTTGTCTTTTGAATTGTGGTCAAACTTTATCTTCCATTTACAATCTTTGTTATTTATTTTGGTCACCATTCCAGAATACCTGCATAGAATAAAACTGTATGTTAATTCTACAATTATCATGTATATCTGCAGCTAGTATTATCATACAACAAACAAACAGGAATCAGCTTCATGTATCTCACTATAGAATTTTATCAATTAAAATGTTATATTTATTTAATGAAAAAGAATAAAAACATCTCAACTCCTTCAAAACAACTATTATGAATTCAGAATTTATGAACAGTCTGCACCATTAGACACTGGTCTGATGCCCTTGACCAGTAAAAACAAGTGAAACTGCGAGCTACTGCTCACTGATGATACCCCCGCCGCAAGTGGATAATATTAATAGTGTAAAAATATGCAAGTGTTCGGTAAACAGGAAGTTGTCGAGTGATGAATCTGAAAACGCATCACACGGTATAGCTGACTTATATAAATCCTGAAACCAAATTTCAGAAAGGGTGGATGTGTAGTTCCTGAGAAAAATGTGACGAAAGTTTCATGGGACGGACTGACTGACGGACTGATGGACTGACAGACAGAGGTAAAACAGTATACCCCCCCTTTTTTAAAGCGGGGGTATAATTAATTTTTTGAAAAACTTTGCTAAGACATATAACTTAAATGTTGCAAATAACGGTCTTCGGACTAGTAGTCAAAAAAGTTTTTGGTGCAGACTGTATAAGTATATTTCTTTTCTTGTTTTCTGAATAAAAATGGTTTTAAACTACTGATCAAAAGTCATCATTCAAAGAGATATTAAACAACTTCAATATTTATTTCTAACAAACACAAATATTTGAAATGAAATTAATTTCACAAACTGTTCATATTTATTATAAATAAAATATTTTACAATCAAGGGGAGATAACCACAAATTAAATATCATTCAAACCAGTAGTTTTCAAGAAGTTTAAAAACCTGACTGATATTTGGTCCTAACATTAATTATAAAATGGACTGTTAACCTAAATCTAAACTAAAATATGTTTTTTGCAATCATTTATTACAGTGATGGTTGAACAATGGAAATGGACATTTGATCAACTTTTGCGTACAAATAAATTTTTGAAAAACCAATCTTTATTCAACATTGAAAAAATCCCAAAAACTTGTGAATTTACAGTAATAAATTTTCATGTAATGCTCTGTAGCTTTTCCTTGAATTTTTCTCTATTTGATAACAATACAACAATTTCATGACCTCTCAGATTACTGTATATTTTACATAACATGCCCCAAGGAAGAAACATAGATGGTTAAACAGTGTAAGGAAAGTGCCATGCTTCAACTTTGAAGAGACACATTTTGAATCTTTGTAACTACTCACTTAGGACCTTTGTGGAGACTCCATTTTCAGACCTACACTAACTCTGAAATATAATTCTTCTGACAGTCAGAAACATGTTTTAATTTTTTACCCTACCACCTTTTCAAATTCATTTTATGTTAATTTCATATCACCATTTCCATAAAATGCATAGACTCAATATAAGCTTTTGTTCTACTGTGGTGTAATCAATCCTACATTATCTTGTGGAACATAAAACTTACCATTTATCATTAATTCTTGCTTCTATCTTTGTACCAACTTCACCTGTAACAGAAACATATATATTTTAATCAGCTTGCATTTAGGTAATAAAATTGAGAGTGGAAACAGGGAATGTGTCAAAGAAAAACCGCAACAGGACTAAAGAGCAAGAAATAGCCTACTTACAAAATACACTATAGAAGTCAAAAGTTTATGAAATACTAAAATATTTACAAGAATTAAAAAAGTTCCACATGATACAATACACAATGCATTAAAAAGTAAAAAAGTTTCAGTATTTTTAATAATTTTACTATTAGAGCTAGACACCATCTAATTAGACATCAGATGACCTCATAATTTTAACGTATACAAAATAATATTATAGATAGGCAAGCAAATGCAATAATATTAATGATGATTTTAAGAGGTCTGTTCCATTTAATGTTGTATATATGTAAATCATCTTTTTTTCTGTTTAAAAAGGTTTTGTGAAGAGAATCAATGAAATGATTCTTCCTGTCTACTTCCTTGTTTAACTTTTTAGTTTCAACAATCTGTTTTTTTTTGAAAATATAAAAGGCTGCACAAATGCACAACCGCCAACCCGGTTCCATCTGAGGGTCAAATTAAAATACACCAAACAAGTGAAACTGCGAGCTACTGCTCACTGATGATACCCCCGCCGCAAGTGGATAATATTAATAGTGTAAAAATATGCAAGTGTTCAGTAAACAGGAAGTTGTCAAGTGATGAATCTGAAAACGCATCACACGGTATAGCTGACTAATAAAAATCCTGAAACCAAATTTCAGAAATCCTTGTATTGTAGTTCCTGAGAAAAATGTGACGAAAATTTTTAACTTGGTTATCATGTGTAAAATCATACAAGTGTTCGGTAAACAGGAAGTTGTCGAGTGATGAATCTGAAAACGCATCACACGGTATAGCTGACTTATATAAATCCTGAAACCAAATTTCAGAAATCCTTGTTTTGTAGTTCCTGAGAAAAATGTGACGAAAATTTTCAACTTGGTTATCATGTGTAAAATCATACAAGTGTTCGGTAAACAGGAAGTTGTCGAGTGATGAATCTGAAAACGCATCACACGGTATAGCTGACTTATATAAATCCTGAAACCAAATTTCAGAAATCCTTGTATTGTAGTTCCTGAGAAAAATGTGACGAAAATTTTCAACTTGGCTATCATGTGTAAAATCAGACAAGTGTTCGGTAAACAGGAAGTTGTCAAGTGATGAATCTGAAAACGCATCACACGGTATAGCTGACTTATATAAATCCTGAAACCAAATTTCAGAAATCCTTGTATTGTAGTTCCTGAGAAAAATGTGACGAAAATTTTCAACTTGGCTATCATGTGTAAAATCAGACAAGTGTTCGGTAAACAGGAAGTTGTCAAGTGATGAATCTGAAAACGCATCACACGGTATGGCTGACATATATAAATGTTGATACCAAATTACAGAAAGGGTGGATGTGTAGTTCCTGAGAAAAATGTGACGAAAGTTTCATGGGACGGACTGACTGACTGACGGACGGACGGACTGATGGACGGACGGACAGAGGTAAAACAGTATACCCGCCCTTTTTTAAAGCGGGGGTATAAATATCCTACAAACAAGAATGTGTCCAAAGTACACGGATGCCCCACTCGCACTATCATTTTCCATGTTCAATGGACCGCGAAATTGGATAAACAAGAATGTGTCCACAGTACACGGATGCCCCACTCACACTATCATTTTCTATGTTTAAAGGACTGTGAAATTGGAATAAATTCTCTAATTTGGCATTAAAATTAGAATGATGTTATCAAAGGGAACATGTATACTAAGTTTCAAGTTGATTGGACTTCTACTTTATCAAAAACTACCTTGACCAAAAACTTTAACCTGAAATTTGCACTACCATTTTCTATGTTCAGTGAACTGTAAAATTGGGGTCAAAACTCTAATTTGGCATTTAAATTAGAAAGATCATATCATAGGGCACATGTATACTAAGTTTCAAGTTGATTGGACTTCAACTTCATCAAAAACTTTAACCTGAAGCCAAAAACTTTAACCTGAAATTTGCACTATCATTTTCTATGTTCAGTGAACCGTAAAATTGGGGTCAAAACTCTAATTTGGCATTTAAATTAGAAAGATCATATCATAGGGCACATGTATACTAAGTTTCAAGTTGATTGGACTTCAACTTCATCAAAAACTACCTTGACCAAAAACTTTAACCTGAAATTTGCACTATCATTTTCTATGTTCAGTGAACCGTAAAATTGGGGTCAAAACTCTAATTTGGCATTTAAATTAAAAAGATCATATCATAGGGCACATGTATACTAAGTTTCAAGTTGATTGGACTTCAACTTCATCAAAAACTACCTTGACCAAAAACTTTAACCTGAAATTTGCACTATCATTTTCTATGTTCAGTGAACCGTAAAATTGGGGTCAAAACTCTAATTTGGCATTTAAATTAGAAAGATCATATCATAGGGCACATGTATACTAAGTTTCAAGTTGATTGGACTTCAACTTCATCAAAAACTACCTTGACCAAAAACTTTAACCTGAAATTTGCACTATCATTTTCTATCAGTGAACCGTAAAATTGGGGTCAAAACTCTAATTTGGCATTTAAATTAGAAAGATCATATCATAAGGAACATGTGTACTAAGTTTCAAGTTGATTGGACTTCAACTTCATCAAAAACTACCTTGACCAAAAACTTTAACCTGAAGCGGGACAGACGGACGGACGAACGAACGAACGGACGCACAGACCAGAAAACATAATGCCCCTCTACTATCGTAGGTGGGGCATAAAAATATAATTAGGCATTAAAATTAGAAAGATAATATCATAGGGAACATGTGTACTAAGTTTCAAGTTG
Organism: Mytilus galloprovincialis; assembly: GCF_965363235.1. NCBI lineage: Eukaryota > Metazoa > Mollusca > Bivalvia > Mytilida > Mytilidae > Mytilus > Mytilus galloprovincialis. The sequence goes on from NC_134842.1 coordinate 96,801,944, forward strand.
ATTGGACTTCAACTTCATCAAAAACTACCTTGACCAAAAACTTTAACCTGAAACATGCACTTTCATTTTCTATGTTCAGTGGACCGTGAAATTGGGGTCAAAAGTTTAATTTGGCTTTAAAATTAGAAAGATCATATCATAAGGAACATGTGTACTAAGTTTCAAGTTGATTGGACTTCAACTTCATCAAAAACTACCTTGACCAAAAACTTTAACCTGAAGTGGGACAGACGGACGAACGGACAGACAGACAGACAGACAGACAGACAGACAGACAGACGGACGGACGAACGGACGCACAGACCAGAAAACATAATGCCCCTCTACTATCGTAGGTGGGGCATAAAAAACTTGGTTTAGCAACCTTATAACTTGATAAAAGGGAATTTCAAGCTAAGGATGACTTTTTTTATGGACTAAGGGAGATAACTCTTACCTTCATTGTCAGTGTCATTTGTTGATACAATTCCCATATCATCATCCTCTGACCTCGTGTCGACTACTGCATCAGAATCATCACATGATGACTGTAATATAAAGTGGAAACTTGAATTAATATGACATATATTTTTACTTGGGCTCTTAATAAGGTCTATGTCAGAAAAAATATCTCAACTTCTTGGATGATGCTTAGAAACTGGTAGAGGAAAAAGCATACACAGTTTCGTGTTGAACCTACAAAATTTGATATTTTTCTGACATTAAACTTATGTTGTTTTAATACTAATGCTGAAAAAAACTGTTGTAAAAAAGCCATAAAAATTATAACACAAAAATATCATCTTTGATCCTGATTTACAATACACTTCCAATAATAAAACACCTTATCGCTCTTGTCCTCCATTACTGGACATCACAGAAGTTCCCTTAAATTTTTTACATCATAATAGAAAATATCTGACGCCACAATGAAAAAGTGATTGTTGTATCATGTCAAAAGTTCAAGCGGGACAGATTTACAAATAGCAATAAGGTGTATACCCTTCAACATCTGCAATTGCAAATGTTACGACTGACCCTGGATATCAATGCACAATATTTAGGAGATAACTGTATTGTATTTTAAGCTCCGACGGCATCAATTGGGGATTTGATGGTCGCAAATTAAGTTTACTGGCGACGCGTTAGCGGAGACAGTAAACAAGTATTTGCGACCATCAAATCCCAAATTGATGCCGTCGGAGCTTAAAATACAATATTGTTATCTCCATTCTAATGAAACTGACAGAAAACAACGATAAAACATGTATTTAAAATCTGTCAAATGCCGTCTGCGCTTGCGCGTACGTCCCATAGCATCAATTGTCAATTGATGCCTATTCAATTGATGCCATGTAAGAAAGTGACGTTATCCAATCAAAATGACAATACAAACGTTGTTGCATTAGAATAAGGGACATCGCTTCTCAGTTTCAAAGTAATTAACTTTTCAAAACACTAGTTTATATAGATAAGGGGTTATTAAAGCAATCCAAAGAGCCAAAAAAACATATAGGTCACTGTGCTTGTTTTCAATATGTGCCATTGAAATATATTCATTATTATTGGAAAATATTCTCTCTTGACTTTTCATAGCTTTATCATTGACAAGTTGAAGTTCTCAAAAACTGTTAAAAAGTAATTAAAATTTTATAAGACTTTTACAGATTGCTTATCAGTATATATGTAAAAGATTTATAAAAAGAAATATGGGGGTCACTGGGAAATTTTTTTCCAGGCATTCAAATGGATAAAACCAGAGGATTCAGAAAATCTATCAAAAAATCCAAAATATGACAAGCCAGCTTCCATACCTTAATAAGTAAATGAAAAATGGATTAAAAGTCGACTTTAAAAACACATATTTCTATTTCTTCAATATTTTTTGGCAAAGCCATAAATCATTCTATAGTTGGCAGAGAGGCAGGAAACAAACACGTGTATTCTTTAGCTCTAAGTCATTAAATGTTGTTTTAAACACCTCCTTTTCATTTTGACAAAGCTTTCAATATTTATTTATGGATGCTTAATTTATTTTCCTCTTTTGCCAAGTTGAAATAACAATTGAAAACCTCAAATCAGCATTGAATTGCAATAAGTTTAATACATATGTTATTTTCTTTCTTCCCTTTTAATACAAATACTTTGAAAACCCTAAGATAAATACTGTGAAAGTACTATTATTCATGGGGTACCAATTTTAGTGGTTTTCGTTGCTGACTTTATCCGCGAATTCAAATATTCTACTAAACATAACAACTATTGTTCAAATCAAGCCATGGAAAGATCTAAAATCTAAAATCCATGAATTTAAGAATACACTAACATAGAACTTTTGCTCAAATCAAGAAAATTGGTACCCACAAATATAAGTATTTTCACAGAAATTAAACTTACTTCCACAATATTTCTATTAATAGCTTTTCTCCCTCGCCGTGAGGGCGTTGAATCCACATCAGATTTCATCTTCTTTGTAGGAACGTATCCATCGCTATCTGAATCAACAGGTGAAGATATTTTAGCCTTCTTTGCTGACGATGTCGGTGTGATCCTTGATGATTGTAGAATAGGAGAAGCAGCTCTTTTACTTGCCTGTGTATGAAAGTTGTATCTTACCATGAAATTGGGTCTTAACGCTATTCAAAAATTCAGTGCTATTTTAAGTGTTTCTATCATTGTGTAACAAAGATTTGACCAAAACAAATTTTGCAGAAAAGCAAGCGCTTAAAAAAAGTGCACTATGATTCTAAATGTCTCAAGAGTTTATTCAACCAACCAAAAGTATGGATTCTTGTGAAATGTAGTTTATGTTAATTAATTATTGTATAAAAGTTGTTCGGTTTGAATTTAAGGATGTTTGCTTCTTAATCTTTGTCCACATATTTATTGACTGTTTTTTTTTCTTTTCTTTCACATGTATTGAGTGTAAAAATTTGTCTCTAGAATTTTTGTATTTACTGACAGTATTGTTTACTAATGCAAATGCAGAAATTTCTGTGATGTGTTTTTTTTATAATTGCAAAAATTGTGAGCAAAAAGGTGTCACAAAAATGAATTTTTGATGTATGTATACAGTATTTCCTGAAATAGTAATAAGCAAACTCACATTTGTAATGATTGTCCAACAATCATAATAATTTATTAATTTACAGTTATGAATATCAAGGAAATTTGTACTTCCTGACCATTTACTTAAAATTTCTTAAAGCTGATATTATTATATTATATGGATGTGAAATATCCTCTTACACTTAATCTTTTCTGTTCCCTTTTCTTCTCTGCCTCTTGTTTCTTCCTTTCTATTTCCTTTTTCCTTTCTGCCTCAGCTTTCTTTTCTGCATCCAATCTACAGAATAATATCAACAAGCATTCTGTGAGTATTGCATGGCAATACAGTCCCCTACCCATTATAAATTCTTAACTTGACATATAACTTGACATGGTGTAAACTTTATAACAAATATTAAGTCAATATCTTCAAGTATGACGAAAAAAAGAGTTGAAAACTGATTACTTAAGTGAATTATTTAAGTCAAAGGATTGTAACTCTGCACAAGATCATCAGACTGGAACAACATTCAAACTTGATCTGTTGCTTGTCATTATAAAACATATATACCTATTTTCAAATCAATATCTTCAGCATGACGGGAAAAAAAGTGGAAAACGGAGTATTTGAGTGAATTTTCTAAGGAACATAACTCTGCACAAAATCATTTAACCAGAAAAAAATTAAAACTTGATCTGTAACTTGTTATAATTAAATTATATACCATATGATAAAACATTACAACAAATATCAAATTAAAAGCTTCAAGCATGAAGATTAAAAGTGTGGAAAACTTATTTGAAACCCCACAGTTCTACCTTTTCTTTTCAGCAGCTTCTTCTCTTTTCCTTTCAGCCTCTTCATTCTTTTTTCTTTCTGACGTTTCTTTCTTTTTTCTATCTGCTTCCTCTTTCTTCTTTCTTTCCTGTTCTTCCTTTCTTTTTCTTTCAGCATCTAATTTCTTTTTTCTGTCTAACTCTTCTTTCCGCCGTCTTTCAGCATCTTCTTTTCGCTTTTTGTCTGCTTCTTCTCTCATTTTTTTAGCCTGTTCCTTTTTTCTTTCGGCTTCTTCTTTTTCTTTTCTCCGCCTTTCAAGTTCTTCTTGTTTCTTTCTATCCTCATCTTCCTTTCGTTTTCTTTCCTTTTCCTCGGCTTGTCGAGATGAAGACTGTTTCTTCTATTAAAATATTTCAATTTAATCCTGTTACACTGTTTTAAATTTTGTTTCCCTTATTTCAAAAAGTTCATAATATACAGCCTAGGTTTACAAAAATGTATCAGTTGATTTCCTTGTAACATTTACTTCGTAACATTCACCTCTAAATAGCAAAGTTTTTGCATTTTTATATTATTATATTTCTTAGTTAAAAGAAACTGTTTGGAAAAACGATGTAAGATAATTCTTATTCGAAATGGACGATATCTACAACATACTTGACTCCTTCATCAATTGTTTCAAAGTTGTTGTTGATGAGGCTTTCAAAAACATTAAGATTTTAGATACTCATTAATATAAAAAAAGACAATTTACCTGCATTTTCTCTAACTGTTCTGTTTTCCTCCGTATATCCTAAATAAAAAATAATAATTTCAAAACCGAAGAAAGCATAAAATTTTCTAAATTTTTGAGCATTCTTCATAATTAGACAATATACATATAGTGTCTTGAAATATGAAATTTATTTGTATGAGTCTTAGAAACGGGGGAAATGCGAGGTTGTACCGAGCATTTTCCCGTTTCGTGCAGAATACAAATAAATTTTATATTTCAAGACACTATAAATATGTAACAAATATTGTTAAAAAAGTGTTTGGAATTTCCCTCATGGGGTACTATTATGGGGTATTTCCCTATGAGCGTAGTCCAGGCGGTAAGACGTTGACATTTTAAGGAATCAGAAAGGGAAAATGAACTTAATTAATAATATTTAATAAACAAGGTATATAAATTACCAATTTGAAGACATAAGTTTAAATTCATAAAAGTTTGACCATTGTTACTACACGTTGTCATGGCTGTGACGTGACGTTGTTGATGAAATACAGTAGTTACGGTAAGTAGGTGGGGCTTATAGGTTAGTTCAGGTCATTGACGTATAAAGCTAACGTTTATACGTATAGCTTTATTTGTATAGTAAAATAGCTGATTGAAGTATAATAAGATTTAAATTAAATGCAACGTCACACTAATCTTTAATTCTAACCACACATTATATCTGGAACATTCTTCAAAAGCAACTTTTCTGACTTATAATCTTTGTTTTGAATGTGTATGAGGAACACAACAGGTGCAAAAAAAAGTGCAACAGGAAATGCAAGCCTTTTTTGAGGTACATGCATTCATCTCCATTATTGTGTGCACTTCATGTTGAACCATTGATTTTCCATTAAATATTTTTACCATATAAATTATTCATTTGTATGAATATAATTTTTCCAAACCATTCACTTTATGAAATATTAATCTAAAATGATTCTACTTTTTTCACATATTAGATGTAAAACTTGGAAAGGGAGGTATTTGTATAATGGAAAATTTAATTTGACCCCACCAAGCATACATTTTAAATTGGATATTTCATTTAAATGTTCAAGCAATCTTTCTTAAATACCACCACCCATCAAATTTTAATAAAATTGCCTTCCTTCATCCCCTATAAAAATAATTCTGGAAAAGCCCTCAGATTTATCATCAATTGTGTATTGTTGGCTCCATTTTACATCCTTAAATATAATCACTTAATAAAATTAAATTGCATATAATTATATAAAGGGACATAACTCTAGAATGGTAAAAGTGATGCCATCCAAATTCAAACGTAATGCACCCTTTAGAGAGGGCATAACAACTAGTAACAAACCTCTTCTATGTCTTTCTGTTTCTGTTCCTGAGATCTAACTAACTTTTTTAATTGACCTTCTGGTATATTCATCTTCTGTTCAGCTTGTGTACATCTAAAAATAGAAGTACAACAAATGCATTATTAAACTTCCCATCACATCCTGATTTACTGTTTAATGCAATTCCTAGCAATATTGGTTATTACATTTCAGCCAGTGTTATATTGTTGGAGGAAGCCTGAGTACTAGAGAGAACCTTTAATAGTTGGGTAAATATAACAATCCTATAGAAAGAAATATATCTGAGGAATTGGTAATACCTAACGTATGGTGACCTGTAGTTGTTAATTTGTGTCATTTTGGTCTCTTGTGGACAGTTTTCTCATTTGCAATCATACCACATCTTCTTTTTTATATTATATGTTAGAGAGATGTCCAACTAAAGCATGGTTTCTACTTCCTCTCTATTTTAATGTCAGCAAGTGAGATAATCAACAAAGATGGCTCTCTTTACCAACTGTTTTTCTTGCTACTAGCAGGAATTGAATTCCCAACTACAGTACTGACAGGTTAGTGTTTATTGAAGATAAACAAATTGAGTCAGGAGTCTGTTATTCTGTAGTTGTCATTTCTTGCTCTATATCATATTTGTTTTTTGTTCATTATTTTGAACATAAATCTGGCTATTAGTTTTTTTGTTTGAATCATGTTACATTTTTCATTTCAAGGCCTTTTACAGTTGACTATGTGGTATGGGTTTTATTCATTGTTGAAGGCTGTACCGTGACCTATAGTTGTTAATTTTCGTGTCATTTGGTCTCTATTGAAGAGTTTTCTGAGTGGTAAATTAATCATACCCCACTTTTTTATTTTTTCATTAAACCAATAGGCCACTACAGCCCTGACTGTACAAGATCATACCTACAGTAGATTCAAGAAAATTATCATGGATATTTGATTTTGTGGTTGGTTTTGGTTCAATGTCTTGAAAACAAGCTTTTAGAATAATGTTTCTTTGTTGAACATTAAAATTTGTCAAATTGTGGCTTACCTAAATTCATGAAAATGGTATTAAACAATAATAATAGATCCCCAGTATTTCTATACATACTTGTTATGCTGAACATCTGCATTCATGTCACAGATCCAATCATCACTGAAGTCTTTACTTATATTATTAGAGGAGAATGGGATTATTCTCCATTTCAAACAATTATCTACAATGAAATAGGATCAATGGTAAATTACAACAAAAACTGCAGAATTAACCATACATATTTTTTTTTTTAATAAATCAGTGAAATAAATACATTTAAGTTCAATTCCAAGAGTATTTTGCTGCTTAAATCCTTTAATTGAGATTGACAGGAATATGTGAGACTTAGTTAATGTCAATAATTGGAACATGTTGAGTGTACTTTTTTTTTTAATATTACAAGACTTTCCAACTTATTTAAAGCTGTACAAATGATTGCTATTTAGTTTATTTATAAGTAATTTCAAGACTTTATGGGCTACAGATAATCAATCTTCAACTTTGATGCAGGTTTTTTTACATGCAAAGTGACCATTTGCTCATAGATGTTTAATTACAACTTTCTCTTGGATAATATAAATGTCCCTGGTTTTCCTGTGGAATATAGTTTTTCTCCTTCTCCATCATGCACCTGAATATTTGATTCAGACTGCATTTTTTCCCATTGAAGATGGTACCAAAAACATCTATTACATAAAATTAATTTTTGTTGAATTTTCATTGATGAAATATAAAAATGGCAAAAAAAATTGAAAGCTGAAGCACCCTCTGTATAATCGGAAAAAAAATCATTGGAGATACAACACTAATTTTTATTATGAGAAGTTTAATATCTCCTAAACAATAGAATGTGATTTAATTTTTTACAGAGTTATATCTCTATAGTGGTATGTACCATCTTAAATATGAAATCTACCTACCACATTGTAAGGTTGTGTTAACCTGCATGGCACGTTTTCTCTGGAATTTGATATCTACTGATGGAGGATCCTTCCATGAATGGCTAACATAGCCAAAGTTTTCCCTGCAACACAAAACATTAAATATAAAGAAACTTTGCTTCTATTCAAATCTTAATATTATGTTTTGAGTGACAACCATTTTCTTCGAGTCTATCTAAAATGTATGAACAACAGAAAAATATCCATTCTTTCCTTGTTCAATCATAGTAAAAAATTTCAGGTCAATATTTGTCCATTGCATATATGTCCTTTTCCCCCTCCCCCATATATTCAATCGATGAACAATATTTAAATCTAGATACAAAGAGTTAAGTAGTGGCAGATCTCAGATTGAAATAGCGTGTAGTGAAAAAAATTGTCCAAATTTATCTAAGATTTCATACATTTGCTTTATAAAAGTTAATTAAATTTCTATCTGATTAAATGATGTAGGTTTAAAATACAAAATCTGGATTTTTTTTCAACGAATAAATAGAATCATTTAGTTTTTCTATGTTTCAAAAAATATTCTACAAATACAATAACTTACCAAAATGTTGTGACACCTTGGTTCCCTGTAAAAGAAAATAACAAAGTAATGATAATTTCAATTTTTTTTTAAAATTACACACCTTTGTTCGTTATATACATAGTACTTGAGGTAATAAGTATTACTTATCAAAAATGAAGAGAAAAAAAACCTGTATATTTATAATTAATTATGCTAACAATTTATGCAGAAATGAACTAAAACTATAAATATGTGTTAAACAAACTTTATGGGTTTTTTTTCCTGTAAAAAAACTACAGCTAAATGTAATTGCCATAAATATGGTTTGAAAGAATTAAAGGCAAAAAGTTAGAAGAAGGAAAAATAGTAAAACAATGTTTACAGTAAACTAATTGTATTAGCATGTCTTCCATTTTACTTTATTCATAACCAGGGGAAAAAATCTAAAGACATTTTGTTTTCTTGATATAAAGACATCAAATTGCATTTTCTTTCTTTAATTTGGTAATAAATTCTAAATGATTCGTTCTTTGCCACATTTAATGTCTAAGTATGTTTTAGAAAAATGACATCATGTCGAATAATTTCCAAAAGTTAACAAGAAACCAGACCTATTCCAATATCTTTCCAATACTGTTCCATGTGTTCTCCCATAGCTTTCATCATATGTCGATATTCCCGAGCATCAGCAAAATCCTGTTTGTTGTGTGTGGGTTCTAATACTAAGTATGGTATATCTACAATACCTACTATACCACTGCAAAAACTGAAATGTACAATGAAAATTACAGATTATAAAATTGACATGTAAATTATCTGCAGAACCAACATCTTAAACAAATGTTGTTTTTATTTTCATAAAAGTTACTCCACAAAATATATTTATAAAGACAATTTTCAGCATCAGTTATCTTTTAAATCTCAGCATCAAGATTAAATGCAAATTTCTTTAAAATCAATTTTAGTTACTGTGGATTCATTTATTTTCGTGGGTATCAATTTTCGTGGATTGCTGAAAACTTCCTTGTTCCTGGATATATTTGATTTTGTGTTTTGGCCAATTTCTGTATTCAAAGCATAACAAATATATGTTATTTGTTAAACATGTGAATTTGTGGTTCACCTGTACCCACGAAAATTGGTATCCAACGAATAATAATGAATCCCCAGTATATTACATTTATTTAGTATGAAAACAAATAAATAAAAGCAAGTGAGCAGAAACAATCCAGGCAACCCATAGATCATAAACAATATCAGATATAAAACCTCTTGCAACCTTAAATTTGCAGAAATATTTTAACAGAACCAAATATCCCCTCTCAAGACTTCAAGCAAAGTTGAAAAACCCATCATGCACCAAAATATAAATTTTTATTTTAAATATCAATTATATATAAAAGAAAATCCTGGATACATTATTCTTCATGGGATACAAACTTTTTGGGATGTTGTTGGTAGAAGTGAACCATGAATTTAAATATCCAATCAACTGCAAATTTTCTAAAGGCTTGTAAACAGACTTGACAAATCCACAAAAAAGACAATTTTTCACCAATCCACAGTATTAAAGACCCTCTTTAAAACAATAAATTGAAGATTTCCATTTGATAGCTTAAATGGGGAATATATGTTGCTCCCGCGGGCATTAAACATTATAAAGGGACAGAAGTTCAGAACTGTAAAAAAGAAACTGCCCAAATTCTTTCTAGATCTGAGTTTGTGGTAATAAACATTTGATAGAGACACACTCAAGTTATAGAATGGAAACTAATTCTTGGACGTTTGGCCAGAAGTACAGATGGACAAGGGTTAAATTTAATGCCCCCTCTGCCATGGAGCATAACAAATAAATCAGAGGAATATGCTGTCCCTGGAATCTAGCATGATTAAGTAACAGTAACCTACTTACAACATATCATGCTCCCTGAAATAGTCTTCAACAATTAAACATAGTGATATTCAAATTTTTTTATTTATAAGATTTCTGTCTGTTATGGAATAGAGGATTATGTCTTTTAATATTAAATCCCCCCCCCAATCCTATCTGCCATTTGAGACTAGCAGTTGGTCCTACCTTATATAATATAAAGTCACAATAATCTATCAGTTTTACAATATACTTTGGATTCTATATTATTTCTTCCTCACCATTTTTTGTGAGTATGAGTGAACCATAAATTTTTAAACATAAGGTGATATGCAGACTTTGGCAAAACCATGTCATCAAAAAATGAAAGTTCCCTAATCCCATGACAATTGGTACCCTAGACAATAAATAGATCAATTTTAATTTAGAGACCAAAACTGTGCAAAGCCTTTTTAATTTGGAAGGGGAATAGTAGACACTCAAATTTTTTAATTGTTGGTGGTTGCATTTACAATGAAATTTTATTTTACAGACGGTGTAAGTCTAAAAAATGTACCTCCATTGGTTTAATTCTTAAACAGCCATTACATGTCTAAAATTATTTATTTTGAAGAAAGAAATTATTGGGATGGGATTGGTTCAGCCATTTCTAAATCTAAATCCATCTACACAAAATTTTACCCAAAAATCACTGAAACTGAAATTTGTACTTACACACCACCATCTGTTTGGGGTCCTACTTTTTCGTACATCTTTATAAGACGACTACAGTTATATACAAACACACCATCATGACTACGATTATCTAGATTGACACCAAATATAAAATTCAGTGTTTTGGGTTCTTTTAACGACCTGAAAAAAAATATTTTTTTTAGAATGATTTCAATGTATTTTTTTTGTGAGCCAAGGCTCTGTGTTGAAGGCCATACTTTGACTTATAATGGTTTAACAAATTGTGACTCAGATGGAGAGTTATCTCAATAGCACTCATACCACATCTTATATCTAACTAATATCTATCTTTTACATCTGGCAATAGCCCTTCTTACATTTTGGAAAGCCTACATACAATAAATTCAAAAATTATAAATTTCTAAGAAATATGTAAAACCCTTATTAATTTATGTGTAATGCCTCTGAAAAATCAACAATACCTCTCTTTTCTGTCTGCCAATTCTTTTTTTAACTTGGCATCTCTCCGTAACTCTGCAGCATGCTGTTGTGCTCTCCGCAGCTCAGCCTATAATATAATTTTGACATTTAACTAGTTAGCAGAATGCATGAGACCTAAAACGTTTGTTCTAATACTATTATAAATACTTCTTTGCAAAAATCTAAAAGTATTTTTAAAATGAACAGACTTTTTTTGCAAATTATACATGATGACAACAAATGTATCTTTACTAGATAGGTGAGTGTACTTTGATCTCCATTCATACTTACATTTACATTGTTACTATATATTTCATCATCAAATATGTTGTAGAAATTTTAGGGCTGTACATTCAAAGTCTGATACAAAGCAGTTTGAAAATAGAGTAACCATCTACCAAAATATTTTATTTGTCTTTCTTATACTTTTTCACTGAACAAAACTGTGAGTGTTATAATAAGCTTTGGGTTTTCAAAGTTTGGCCTTGAGCATTACAGAAGAGATTGTTGAAATGCACATCATCTGGTGCAGAACAATTGGTACCGTTATGTAATTGACACTCAATATTTAAGATTTTGAAAAGTCCTCTCTTGTTCCCTTGTATTTCTATATGAAAGTCTTTAGGCTGATATATTATTCCTCATGAACCAAGAAATGTTAACTGTCTGACATGAACCAAGATCTTTTTAATTAATTGTTTAGTGTTTTAACCTATATGTTGACCTGTTTGATTTGTTGTGGGTTGCTGTCTGACATGGTGTATTTTCATTTTTTTACATAAATAAGGCCGTTAGTTTTCTCGTTTGAATTGTTTTACATTGTCTTATCAGGGCCTTTCATAGTTGACTATGCGGTATGGGTTTTGCTCATTGTTTAAGGCCGTACGGTGACCTATAGTTGTTAATGTCTGTGTCATTTTGGTCTTTTGTGGATAGTTGTCTCATTGGCAATCATACCACATCTTCTTTTAAATACCATTTCCTTTTATCCATATGACCTTACCCTGTGTTCTTTTAATGACCCTACTTGTTTTGATTCTATGTGTCTACAAAATATAAAGTACTTCAATATGAATTTGTTAGTGTTCACAATAAAATTGTTCAGGAGGGACACAGACTTACTCATTTAGTGATTACTTTAGAGCACAAGCTGACTAATTTACAGGGTTCTTATAATCATTTCATAGTTTTGCTTACAGAGGGATCTTACCCTTACTGTTTTCCAAGCAAATAGTTTTTAAAATCCAAATGTTAGAATCTGAAACATTGAAGATTAAAGTATCAACCATGACATACAAAATGTAATCTGCCACAGTAAACATGGTTGCCAACTTGTAAGGCTTAAACACATAACAAAACCATAGGAAAGCTTTAGGATATCACAATAAAGTTGCAATTGTTCTATGAATTTGATAGCTTTGATTTAGTTATCTCCCTTGTTTAAATGTTGATGCAATTTGGTTAACATGGTTAAACATGTGTTTTATGTACACTTCTCAAGTTTTTCTTCATTTCTATCATGTTTATATTCTTACAAAAATTACAATACAAATGCATATCATTTTTACTACTTTTTTTCACTGCATCATCAAAGGAATGATTTATTTATTTTAACACATCCTACATACTTAGCTTTACTTTCTGCTTCTTTTGCTCTATGTTCAGCATTTTTTGCGTCTTCTTTTGATTTGGAAACATCCATCTCCGCTCGCGTCTTGAATCGATTTGAAGAATATTTGTACATTTTGGGTTTATATAAGCAGCACGCTAATCGCTTTGTCCGTACTTTTTTGCCCTGAATGTATATTTTCATACTAGGGTTTTCATACACTATAGCTGTGTAGGCTCTGAATGATTTCCTTTCTGGCATCAACCTGGAAAAATAATGAAATTTTAATTCATATTGCAGAAAAAATTATGAAACAACATATATGTTTTCATTCATTCGGCACTAAAAATTAGAACAGCCCATACACATGATATACTTGTGTTGCAATACAGTAATTATTTGAATGATGCTGAATATTTATAAGTTGTAAGTAAATATATAAAACATTACTTGTAATGTTATATTATGAGTAAGATTGATTGTTAAAGAGAGTAGATCTTGGAAAATAGAGGTAACTCATTGAATAAGAAATGAGTTTGTGCAAGGTAGTTTGTCAATGTCATAAACCATTCCTGTAAAAACAGAACTAAAGTAATATATTTCTCAAAACCTGACAACTTATTTTTGCAAAAGGTTGACACAAATGCATAAGAAATTTTTAATAATTTCTTTCTTAATCCCTATCCCCTTTACCCTTTTTTCAAGATGACAAACCATTTAAGTAACAGTGGCTTAATTTTAAAGTTTTTTTTATGTCAAGTATGTCATTAACCATAATTTTGAAAAATCTAAAAATTTGAAGCTGCTTGGATCATTGTAGATTTCAAAATCTCTGTCGAAGTATTAATCTCATAACAGCCTCTATTTAATTTATATTCAAGAGATGCTTATAACAGATGAATGTTGATGGTATCACAGCGCATTTCATTGAGTGTGAGGCCAAAGGTAATATCTTTGGTTGCTTGCTTGCTAGCTGAACCCTGAAGTCATTGTTAGGTTAGGTAAACAACCTCACTTTAAGAATAGACTAGTCTGACAGAAAACCAATCTATCGTCTGTTGGACTATGCTACTTCGAAAAGAGGGAAGTATACCCGAATTAATAATGACTTTACGGTTCAGCTAACAAACAAGCTAACCAAAGATATTACCTTTGGCTACACACTCATTGAAATCGGATGTAAGAGTTTTAATTTCAAATAGAAACATACATAAATCACAATTTCATACGGTAAAACAAAACCATACAAAATTCAAGATGAATTTCTGACACTGACATGCCTTGAATCATAAAATGATACCATGCAAAATAAAACTTTTCACACTGCAAAGCTGAACACTACAAAATATAAACCTATCTACAGTAAGATGAACCAATATTATACTTTTAAAATGTGAATTCATCAAAAACTGACAACAAATTTGTTATTTGGTAGTATGCCTTGATTGCCTTATATATCATTTCAACTGAAGAAATGAAGCGATTGTTTATCCAACAACAAATATTCCCCCTTTATTATTGTACAATTGATGTGCAAGAAAAGTAAATTCTATGCTATAATATATATATATATGCTGGTCTAAAAAGCTTCTCAAAATTGAATTTCTACAAAAATAGGAATCTAACATACAGGAACAAAAAATAAACAATAATAGCATTACAACAGCTAATTAATGAAAAATAAAAACAAACTGATGGCGATTATATCAACCTAAAATTACATGTATTTATGTATTTTGTAAAATCTACAGAGACTGAAATGTGGAAAGTGAGTCATACTGAACAGATATATCATGTTAAGGAGAGGGTTTTTGCGAAAAATACCAGTCCAGAGAATGTTAAATTTTGCGAGCCGTAAGGCGAGGGAAATTCATTCTCAAGACTGTTTTTTTTCGATGATACCCCTCAAGATTATGCTATAACTGTTTAATTACACTGAATGTTAACGTTTGAAAACGCATCGATGATAATGACATTACAAGCGTCCAGCCGGATCGCGTATTTTTGGGCAAATACTACAGCAGAGAGGGTAAAAACGACACATACATTTTGCCTATACCCTGATGGCCTTAAAAAATGAACGATACTCATTTGATAAAAATAAATAGGTAAAAAATACACTGGCTATCAACCAATCAAAACCCAGGATTCTTAAATAAGGTGTAATTAATATTAATATACATTCATGAGCATTATTCCCATTCTTTTAATTGAACGTACCAATTAAATGTATAAGGGCAGAATGTACATGATGTACTGTAATTTACCCTATTATTATAACAAAATTATCTATATTCCAAAACACATCTGAAGAATGCAAGTTAAAGTCACAAATTTACGAGGAAGGATGTTTACTGACATGACAGTCAGGAAAGAAAATTATAACTTAGAAGTAGAAACCCAATGGATATGTTTGGTGGCTTAGTTCAACATGATCATGCAAAAATAAGATAAGAAATTTGCAGCTCAGCTCAAATTTAAGGGTCCACCAGGATTATTAAGATGTCTAAGGGAACAGTCTTGGTGCTTTTTGTAGGCCATTTCAGTCCCTAAGATTCTAAGCTAGCAAATAACATGCTCAGGTACAACTAGTTTTTACCTTTCTGTACGAAACCTTGACCACGACCTGATAACATATAAATGTTACACTACATAACTGACTTCTCAAATATTCAGATATATTTATTCACTCAAGCATAGTATATTGTAGACAACTCTTCTTTTAAAAATGGTTAAATATTCAAATGGAGATAATTCTAAATTCTAATGCTGTGTTGACATTTAAAACAATACCATATTTAATTCTAATTTTGTCTATAAACACACCAGCATGTAAGTTAATAACTTTGAAATTTGGAATTTAAGTGAATGAAACTATTTACATATACACTGTTCAGTATTTTTTTCAAAGAGGATTTATTTTTATTAAATCAAAAGAAGTAATTAATCCTTAACCTTGTTGACATAGCCTGTTTATGAGTCGAGACTACTTCAAGTAATATCAACATAATTCTGGTGTGATTCTTAATTAACCAGTGTTTCTCCCTATTTTTTCAAATAGCACCATCAGATGTGAAATAGCATGATTTAAGTTATACAAGAGTGCACACACTGAAATGTCTCGCCTTCTTTACTAATCATTGATTTTATATTGATAGTCTTAAATGTACAGCTTTATTACAACTGTCACATAAACTTAACATTAACCAAGAAAACCAAACATTGATCAATGAACCATGAAAATGATGTCAAGGTCAGATAAACATGATAAACCATGCCAGGCAGACATGTACAGCTAACAATTCTTCCATACAACAAATATAGTTGACCTATAGCTTATAGTTTAAGAAAAACAGACCAAAACACAACCAGATGCTTCGCAGGGCGTAGCTTTATACGACCGCAGAGGTTGAACCCTGAACGGTTGGGGCAAGTATGGACACAACATTCAAGCTGGATTCAGTTCTAAATTTGGATTGTGATTAAATAGTTGACACAGCATAGGTTTCTGACACAGAATGAATATGTTCTAATGAACTTAAAATTTTTGTTTTCTCTTAGAGCAATTCACTATGCTGTTGAATATTAATCCTCTCAAAAAAATGTTTGAAGAAATTTTCTTTTTTATTTATGAAATTTCAAATGAGAAAAATTGAACCCAATTTTTTTAATCACATCCCCCTTTCCCTTATTCCAAAACTAATCTCAATTAAAATTTCTAATGGAGTTTGCAACAATAACTATTTAAATACATCATAAAATATTAAGATGTAAAAAAACTGCTTGTTATCACTGAATGGTAGAGATTATTTTAATTTATCAGTTGGTAGTAAAAAGTGAATATACATTGTATATTGTATATAACAAATATTTAAGTTGATTCTGGACAAAGAAAGATAACTCCAATTAAAAAAAAATCTTGCTATTGCACAATATTTTGCAATTAGATATTTCTTGCTTACTATTCTGGACCAAGAAAGATAACTCTAATTAAAAAAAAATTTGCTATTTCACAATATTGTGCAATTAGATATTTCTTGCCATTGCGCAATACTGTGCAATTGAAAAGACTTGCTATTGCACAATACTTAATATAATAATTTTAGATCCTGATTTGGACCAACTTGAAAACTGGGCCCATAATAAAAAATCTAAGTACATTTTTGGATTCAGCATATCAAAGAACCCCAAGATTTCAATTTTTGTTAAAATCAGACTAAGTTTAATTTTGGACCCTTTGGACTTTAGTGTAGACCAATTTGAAAACAGGACCAAAAATGAAGAATCTACATACACAGTTAGATTTGGTATATCAAAGAACCCCATTTATTCAATTTTTGATGAAATCAAACAAAGTTTAATTTTGGACCCCGATTTGGACCAACTTGAAAACTGGGCCAATAATCAAGAATCTAAGTACATTTTTAGATTCAGCATATCAAAGAACCTAACTGATTCATTTTTTGTCAAAATCAAACTAAGTTTCATTTTGGACCCTTTGGACCTTAATGTAGACCAATTTGAAAACGGGACCAAAAGTTAAGAATCTACATACACAGTCATGACAGGTAGATTCGGCATATCAAAGAACCCCAATTATTCAATTTTGATGAAATCAGACAAAGTTTAATTTTGGACCCTTTGGGCCCCTTATTCTGTTGGGACCAAAACTCCCAAAATCAATACCAACCTTCCTTTTATGGTCATAAACCTTGTGTTTAAATTTCATAGATTTCTATTTACTTATACTAACGTTATGGTGCGAAAACCAAGAAAAATGCTTATTTGGGTCCCTTTTTGGCCCCTAATTCCTAAACTGTTGGGACCTAAACTCCCAAAATCAATACCAACCTTCCTTTTGTAGTCATTAACATTGTGTTTAAATTTCATTGATTTCTATTTACTTAAACTAAAGTTATTGTGCGAAAACCAAGAATAATGCTTATTTGGGCCCTTTTTTGGCCCCTAATTCCTAAACTGTTGAAACCAAAACTCCCAAAATCAATCCCAACCGTTCTTTTGTGGTCATAAACCTTGTGTCAAAATTTCATAGATTTCTATTAACTTAAACTAAAGTTATAGTGCGAAAACCAAGAAAATGCTTATTTGGGCCCTTTTTGGCCCCTAATTCCTAAAATGTTGGGACCAAAACTCCCAAAATCAATACCAACCTTCCTTTTGTGGTCATAAACCTTGTGTTAAAATTTCATAGATTTCCATTCACTTTTACTAAAGTTAGAGTGCGAAAACTAAAAGTATTCGGACGACGACGACGATGCAGACGACGACTCCAACGTGATAGCAATATACGACGAAAAATTTTTCAAATTTTGCGGTCGTATAAAAACTTAACACTGAGCAATGAACTGTGAGAATGAGGTCAAGGTCAAATAAAATTTGCGCGACTGACATATAGATCATAAAATATTTACATACACCAAATATAGTTGGCCTATTGCTTTTCGTATTAGAAAAAAAGACCAAACCTCAAAAACTTAACTTTGACCACTGAACCATGAAAATGAGGTCAAGGTCAGATGACACCTACCAGCTAGACATGTACACCTTACAATCATGCCATACACCAAATATAGTAGATCAATTGCATACAGTATAAGCAAAAAAGACCAAAACACAAAAACTTAACTATAACCACTGAACCATGAAAATGAGGTCAAGGTCAGATGACACCTGCCAGTTGGATATGTACATCTTACAGTCCTTCCATACACCGAATATACTAGACCTATTGCTTATAGTATCTGAGATATGGACTTGACCACCAAAACTTAACCTTGTTCACTGATCCATGAAATGAGGTCGTGGTCAAGTGAAAACTGTCTGACGGGCATGAGGACCTTGCAAGGTATGCACATACCAAATATAGTTATCCTACTACTTATAATAAGAGAGAACTTAACATTACAAAAAATTTTAACTTTTTTTTCAAGTAGTCACTGAACCATGAAAATGAGGTCAAGGACATTGGACATGTGACTGAAGGAAACTTCGTAACATGAAGCCTCCATATATAAAGTATGAAGCATCCAGGTCTTCTACCTTCTAAAATATAAAGCTTTTAAGAAGTGAGCTAACACCGCCGCCGCCGCCGTAGCCGGATCACTATCCCTATGTCGAGCTTTCTGCAACTAAAGTCGCAGGCTCGACAAAAATCAATAAAGCTACTGTAAAGTCAGAAATCATCCAGTTCAATTTCTTTATGATTTTTGAAGAATGGACAAAAAGGAGAGATAAATTATTGCCTTTTCTGTTAATCTGCAAAAGATATTAGTGTCAAATATCAAAATGCTAGAGCTTGTTATTAAGATTCTCACACAGTTGCAATATTCCCATTAATAATAAACCTTGCAATAATTTCTGAATTTATAGTAGCAAAATAGTAAAAAGTCTTGTCATTGCCCTTTGTGTCTTTCAGGCATAGCAAGGACTAAGTAAGTTATTTATAGTAAAAAGTACCATGGCATAGTGCTACACATTTTTACATCATCTACAGTTTTGTGTAAAATTGAAAAAAAATGTGTGTATGTTTGTGTTTCAGCGTGATAATTTTTTACCCTTCATCAGAATCCTCTTCAGCGGAAGGATGTGCCGATATTATATCCCACGGATCACTTAGTACGTCTAATTCTGGTAAACCATTGTCCAATAGCTTCATATTGTATATAATAACAAGTGTCCCTGATTCACTTTCAATTTTATCAAACTGTTCAAAGAATTCAGCCTCATTGTGGAATGGTGAATATTTATAGATTAGTTCCATTTCAATTTCATGCTACAAAAGATGAATACAGGTTTATAGATTATCATATACCCTTTATTCTATGCTAACAAGTGACCTTGACTTAGAAAACTGATTAGTTATTGATACTTTATTTAAATTCTTTAGAGAATAACTAATCGAAGAATTCAAATAGTATACAATTACTGTCTTTTGAGGAGGTAAATGTGTAGTTTTATTGAATTTTGAAAAACTGATATTCACTGAGGCCAACGGTCAAAAGTCAATTAAACCACATATTTACCGAAACAAAAGACAGTAATTGTTTTATTCCATATTCCGAGAGAAATGTATGTAATGGCAATTATTAACCAAAACCAATTGTACATCAATCGTTTTTTACCAAAATAGTGCAGGTAAAAGCACGCGACGTTATGCGCGGTGAATATCCTTTTTCCGCAGGTGAATATGCTTATATGTACCTGATATTCATATGATGAAGACATAATCTTTCAATCAGTTTAATTGAGGTCTGGAGCTGGCATGTCAGTTAACTGCTAGTAGTCTGTTGTTATTTATGTATTATTGTCATTTTATTTATTTTCTTTTGTTACATCTTTTGACATCAGACTCGGACTTCTCTTGAACTGAATTTTAATGTGCGTATTGTTATTGTTTTACTTTTCTACATTGGCTAGAGGTATAGGGGGAGGGTTGAGATCTCATAAACATGTTTAACCCCGCCGCAATTTTGCGCCTGTCCCAAGTCAGGAGCCTCTGGCCTTTGTTAGTCTTGTATGATTTTAAATTTTAGTTTCTTGTGTATAATTCGGAGTTTAGTATGACGTCCATTATCACTGTACTATTATGCATATTTTAGGGGCCAGCTGAAGGACACCTACGGGTGCGGGAATTCTCGCTACATTGAAGACCCATTGGTTGCCTTCGGCTGTTGTTTGCTCTATGGTCGGGTGGTTGTCGCTTTGACATATTCACCATTTCCTTTCTCAATTTTATTATTTATTCAAAATCTCATTCATATAGAAAAACCTTCTAAAGTTTTATCAATATGGAATAAAGAAAAATATTCAACGAGTGACAGAAAAACACATTAATTCATGAATGCAGGTAGCGTATGAGTTAATTATCAATGTTGTTCGGTCACGAGTTGAATATTTTTTGATTTTTGAATTCTTTGATTAGTTATTCTTTTTATTACATAGGCAAATGGCTTTTTTTATAAGACTAAAGTAGAAAACCTAAGGAACTATATCTTTTTCTACGCATTCACAATTTGTTTTGATTTGTCTTTATCGATGTCTTGCCAACAACTATTGTTGTAAGACGTCATAGGAGTGCAATAACCACGTTTATTTCAAATGTGAAATTATCAGTTTTTATTTCACTGGGAAATCAATGTATTTCATTGCAACCAATGTAATAATATTATTTCATTACAACTTACAAGTAATTTTATCTTTTATTTCACTCACAAAAACAATATTATTCTAGAAACATATTATATGATAATAGTTTATCAAAGTTATTGACTTCAAACTGAGCATTCACACATTTTGATATTTTCTAAATTCCATACTCACCTTTTTGCCTTTGCTCACAGGTTTTCTACTGTTAACTTCAAATGATGGCAGAGGAACAATCACCTGTCAAATATATATCTCAAATTATTAGGAACAACAAATTATAAGAGTTCTATCAGTATGCATTCATATGTGCATAGTCTCTGAGCTCTTGTATTGTTATATGATAAAGAACTTATCAAAATTCCAATACAAAGCTATAAAAGTGTAAACCATGAATAACTATATATCTTTATATTTATGTTATTTTACTTTTACAACATATTGTCTAGAAAGGCAATGGAGAGGTTTGAGCACAAATAACACTGATTTTTCTCCAACATGTTTTGAGTCTACTAAGTCAAGTTATCCATGTATTGTTTTATTCTTTGAATGGGTTTTTTAAAAGTTCAGTGTTGTTGTTGTACTCATAAGTATTGTCCAGAATTCTTGGTGATAACACGTCTTTCTTTTTTTTTAATGAAAAACAAGAATGTGTCATTAGTAGACTGATGCCCCATCCTCACTATCAATTTCTATGTCAGTGGACTGTGAAAATGGGTGAAAAACTCTTAATTTGGCATTAAAATTAGAAAGATCATACCATAAGGAGCATGTATACTAAGTTTCAAGTTCATTGGACTTCAACTTCATCAAAAAAAACTACCTCAACCAAAAACTTTAAACCTGAAGCAGGACAGACAGATGAACGGACGGACGCACAAATCCAGAAAACATAATGACCATAAATGGGGCATAAAAATCGTCACTTTAAATAACTACTGTACCTCATCAATGCCTTCCTCCTCATGAAATGTACGTGACAAAAACAAACATGACATTGCCTTGTCCTTTTTGGTAAACACCATCAGGTCATTACCAATCCTCATTGAACCTCTGAAATAACAAAAATATAACATACATTTTCTTCTTTCTAGGAGTTATTTTGAAAAAATAGTAATGCAAACAAATGTAACTAAAATATCAAACAGATATCTTCACACTGAATATATAAATATAAAATAGCATGAAGGTAACACAAACAGGAAGTTGAAAATATTTCAATAGTTTTTGCTCTTCTAACTGAAATATACACATTTCCCATCCAATCTTAAATTGGAGTGAATTTTTTACTTGAACAATGTTAATAAATTAAAAAAATCCAATGTTTGCCACTTAAAGCTCTTTTCTGAATACAGGTTAACTTGAAATGCCATATGCATTGACAAAAAATACTACCTTGAATAAATAGAAAGCTAAATGAACTAACGTATTCATTGATTACTTACGATTTGAGACCATTTCCATACATGCCAATGTGTGAGTTTTCTTCATCTCTTTTTGTTGATCTTCCAAATGTGATGATATCAGCTGTTTCATCTAAAAATGAAATATTTCCACTTAAAATAGTCTTATATATACCCATCTTGACAAAGCTAAATCTCATACTTAAAATAGTCTATATACATGATATATACCCATCCTGACAAAGCTAAATCTCATCTATGTAATAGAAAAACTTGCTACATTGCATCAGAAAATTTGCTTAGTTTCTAATTTTATCAAATACTGTTATATCCATATCTGACATGCATGTCTATAAATGGTCGTGATAAAGTTAGGCCAAAAAAAATATATGTCTGTTTAAGGTTACATACTTACAACAAATAGGGTAGGTAGGTCGGTATCTCCATTTTATTTATTGTGTCATGATTTTGAGTCATGCAGTTGCGTTTTATCGTGGTCCCAGTTGATAATGGGCCAAGTTTACCCATATTTTTAATGATTGGATTATTCCTCTTTGAAAAAATGGCGGCCAAGTGTCTATTTCATCACACGGGTAGTGAATTTCCTTAAAACAGCTGTCATATTCATGATAGTGAACATTAGGATGTATCAGGCAATGGATTCATATTATTGGAAACACTAACTTCACTTTTGACACAAGTTCAGTTTATTTTTCACTTTACAATGGAAATAAAAAGACTTAGGGTCGGCGCTCAAAAATAGCGTAGGTCGGGTAACCGTAAACAGGCATACATTTTTTTTGGCCTTAACAAAAGTTGCAAAGCCAAACATTTTTAAAACTTACTATAAACAATTTTCATATTCTAATTTACCAAGTGTTATAAGAGTGTTTTAAGTGTGGGTGGTTGATAATTCATATAAATGACATAGGATCAGTACAATCTCCTTCAGACCAAGGATCCGGAAATTTTTTCACCTAATTTCGGTCATTTTCATATAACTTAAAAGTTGGTGCCCCTTTTCAAAAACAGATTGTCAAAATCTCATTACTGCATGAGTATGCTCCTACTCGTAGCATCAACAAACTTGTTTAACTGTTGCATCGCGTTTACTTCATGATTTATCCTACCATTTTCCTAAAATCGATCAAGAGCAATTAAGGGAAGGCAACAGTTTAAGAATAAAATGATTTTAATGACTCAAAATCGTAATTTTCTCAGTCATCGCTTACGTTTCTTTCGATTCTGAAGTCGAAATTCAAACCGGATGTAATGCGACAATACTAAAACGAACAATTCCGGACTTATTCCCGGGATTAGTTTTGTTTGTCAAATTCACAGGAAAACATCGTTTTTTTTTAAATATTTTACCTTTAATAGTGTAAGAATATTAATGAAAATAGTTGCACTTGCTTTATTTAGCAAGAAATCATTTTAAATTTACGATTTAGTGTCAAATCTGCGGAAGAGAATTTTAGGCATGCGTATCATAGTAAACAAAGCACGTGTGTTAGTAGTGAAAAAAATCTTTTTTCTACGAAAATTAAATCAAGTTTTAATTTAATTTTAAATCATAATTGACAATTGTCTTAGCTGAAAAGTTATTAAATAATGAAGACAGTTGGTATTGAATTTTAATTTCTTTATAATATTAGTTCGGAGCTTGTGATTAATCGCCAGGTGTGAATTAAAAACACAGGTAAAGAGATTAGCGATCATTAGCCAATAGCTCCCCGAGGCATTAATATAGCTATTAGGAGGGCCCTCAGGATTATAACACTTTACTGGAGTGGCAGTTTAATTACATAAAATTGATAACAAAACAAAAATATGTTTAAAATGGCGATTTGAAACTCAATCTCAACGAAATGACCGAAATTATTTCTGTTGAAAAATAAAATTTGACCTAAATCCCAATAAATGATTTAGGACTTTTGAGTTTTCAAATCGGTCATGTCTGGCATATATGACCGTTTCCGGACCCTTGCTTCAGACATCTACTTACTTGGGTCCATTCCACTTCCATCGTCAAGGAAACACAACAGGTAACCTCCCCTGAGAGATTCATCTGGGACTAAAACAGAAATTATACACATGTAAAGATAAGTACTTGTACATGTGAGCACTGAAAGGTAAAGATCCCTTTCATTTTGCAAATGTATAATTTTTTAAGTATAACATTGAACTGATTGTTTTCTCATTTGAATTGTTTTACAATGTTATTTCAGGGCCTTTTATAGCTGAATATGGGATATGGGCTTTGCTCATTGTTGAAGGCCATACAGTTACCTATAATTGGTAATTTCTGTGTCATTTTGGTCTCGTGTAGAGTTGTTTCATTGGCAATCATACCACATGTGAAGAGCAAGGGTAAAAATCCTCAATATCAAAACATAATCACCATTTTGTCATCAGCAACAAAATATAAAATTTTGAACAATGATTAAATTTTCTGGAAATTTGATAGCATGTAACAGATTGAGTCACCTGCTTGTCAACTATTCCAAGTTATTAACCAGATGTATTGTCAGAAACCTTGCTAAATAACTGCCATTCCATGAATCTAATTTTGTAAATTCAAAATTTTTTGCATGCATTTAATATTACGATATTGTTATTAAAATGTGATTTAAATTTTTGTGATATTGAGAAAAATCCTATTTAATTCATATACAAAATTTCAAAATGCAAGTTTAAACTGTAGTTATTTTAACCCTATGCCGTGGCATTTTACATAATAATAAAGACATCGCAATAATTTGTGAATGTACAGTACCCCTCTAACCAGATGATTTCCTTTTGAACTTACCTGTGAAAATGTTGATTGTTGTTGCATTGGCATCTCTGAAATTAGACATTGAAATTAGTTTGGTTATAAAGTCAAGTTAATGCTGACATCTTGTCATAAACCTTGGATTTCAAATTAAAACATTAAAAATTTGTAAGGGTTCCGCGGAACCCAGTGTCTCGCCTACTTTTGCTGTAAATCGCAGGCTCAACAAAAATGAGGAAAAAAATCAATAAAAATATTCCTCTTATACTATCTTATGATTGTAAGAAGCTTCTGTCCAAGTTTGGTAAAAATTTAGGATAGTTAATGAATCTAATAAATGTTTTGAAAACTTTAACTGTAGACTGTATGTAATGTTAACTGGAAGAAAATCTAAGTCCATTTAAAAGTAAAATACAGAAAAAAATGGAGTTATCTTTTTACAAAATTTACTTCTGGATACTATCTTATGATCATAAATAAGCTTCTGTCCAAGTTTGGTACAAACCCAGGATAGTTTAAGAAAGTTATTAAAATTTTAAAAACTTAAACCACAGAGTGAATGTAATGTTTCCCCGCAGAAAAACTAAGTCCATTTTAAAGTAAAATATGGAAAAAATGGATTTATTTTTTTACAAAATTTACTTCTGGATACTATCTTATGATCATAAACAAGCTTCTGTCCAAGTTTGGTACAAACCAAGGATAGTTTAAGAAAGTTATTAAAACTTTAAAAACTTTAACCACAGAGTGAATGTAATGTTTCCCCGCAGAAAAAACTAAGTTCATTTATAAGTAAAATACGGAAAAAATGGAATATTATTTTTAAAAAATTTACATCTGGATACTATCTTATGATCATAAACAAGCTTCTGTCCAAGTTTGGTAGAAATGCAGTATAGTTTAAGAAAGTTATTAAAATTTCAAAAACTTTAACCACAGAGTGAATATTTGTGGACGCCGCCGCCGACGACGACACCGACGACGACGGAATGTAGGATCGCTTAGTCTCGCTTTTTCGACTAAAGTCGGAGGCTCGACAATAAATGATAAGGATTGGTCATTTTAATCAGACAAATATTGTGTGCTCAACACAAACCAGATGCTCCGCAGGGCGCAGCTTTATACGACCACCGAGGTCGAACCCTAAACAGTTTGGACAAGTATGAACACAACATTCAAGCTTGATACAACTCTGAACTTGGATTGTGATTATATAGTTGACACAGCATAGGTTTCTGACACAGAATGAATGTGGTCTAATGAACTTCAACAAGAGGCAGTCACATATCATATCATAACTGATGAACCATGAAAGTGAAAATCGTCAATATCAAATTTGACCTCCATATTGTCATCAGTACCAACATATTAAAATTTGTAAAGCTTAGGTCGAATGGTTCATGAGTACATGTAAATGCAACAACATGAATGGAAACGCCATTTTTCAATCTTTCAAGAACCATAACTCCTGAACGGTAAAAGTCAAAATCGTCATTATTAAACTTGACCTTCACTTTGTTGTCATATTAAAATTTTTAAAGCTTTGGTTGAACGGTTCATGAGTAAATGCACGGACATCATTTGGTTGCCGCCCACCCGACCACTCGACTGTCATACATCCCCAAATCAATAACCGACATTTTTGTCACAAAAATCCGGTTAAAAATTTATATTTACCTTAAAAATGGTCCAATATCCAAAATCTAAATACATTTGTATATGGTCATGGATTGATTCAGCATATCAAAGAATCCCAAGAATTCAATTTTTGCTGAATTCAAACAAACTTTAATTTTGGACCCTCTTGACCTCAATGTGGCCCATTTTGATAACAGGGCCCAAAAATATAAATACATGGTTAGATTAAGCATATCAAAGAACCTCAATACTTCAATTTTTTATGAATTCAAAAAAAGTTTAATTTTGGACCCTTTGGACCTCATGTGGACCAGTTTGAAAATGGGGATTAAAATAAAAAACTTAACACACGGTTAGATTCAGCATATTTAAGAACCCCAAGAATTCAAGAATAAAACTCCATTGAAATTGGTCAAGAAATAAGCAATTTTGAATTTATACATAGTATTAAAAAAGTAGTTTTTGGCCATAACCCCCAAAATCAATCCCAACTTTCCTTTTTTGGAATTGAACCTTGTGGTACAATTTCGGAAAGATCCATACACTTACACACAAGTTATTGTCTGGAAACTGGAAAAATACTTATTTTGACCCCTTTTCAGCCCCTTGTTCCTAAACTGTTGGAACCATTGCCCCCAAAATCAATCCTAACTTTACTTTTGTGGTTTCAAACCTTGTGTTTAAATTTCATAGAGATCCATTAACTTAAAGTTATTGTCGGAAACTAAGTGTCTCTGGACGACACTGATGATGACGATTACAGACGACATGATACCAATATTCGAACGCAAATTTATTTTGTTCAAATAAATACAACTGAACATTATGATTAAAACACTTGTTAAAGAGGAAGTGCACCATTTAAATTACAAAATAATCATGACAACCATGTACATGTAACTGAATAATTTCTCATAGTATTTAGTAATGTGTTTGAAATACCTTACTGACTTTTTTCGATAAAGGATAAGGTGTCAAATTTACACTTCCCATTTCTAACCTTGCTGCAGAACCGTAGCTCTTACGTCCTAATGTTATTTTTTTACTATTTGCAGCAATTTAATTCGCAAATAGTCAAAAAATAACATTAGGACTTAAGATCTACAGTTCAGCAGCTATTACTACCCCTGCCAATATTTTTCTTTAATTAAGTTATGTTACTTACCTGCTATTGTCAACCAATTCAGCAAGGGCACCAAATAAAAACTCATGTGTAGTTCTGTAAAAATAAATGGAAAAATAATGTGAAAAAAATAATTCGTGTCTAAACCAATTTATAACACCCAATTATTTTGAACAAATTACTTGGTGGTCTTGGGCTGTTCCACTATTTGGTTGTTTTTTTGTCTTATTGACTCATTCCCCAATTCCATTCTCAATTTTACGACTGATTTATTGCATGTATTGCACTAGATACTATTTCTGATTAACAGTAAGTTGTATGTTTTTAATGTCAATAAATATGTCCTGGAGGTTGTTTCTTAACATATATATAGTTTTTAGTTCACTTCCACGAGGACCAACACCTTACCTATGTAGTAATAGAATTTTTCAACCAAAAGAACATTTGTTTGTACAATGCTTTACATCTACTCCAATTTATGTCATTTGGTCTTGGGTGGATAAGAGTCTCTTGGGCAACCATATTACAAGGAAGCAAAGACATTTTCATATTTTTAAATTCATAATTTCTTTTTCAGAATTAAAAATACCTGATGTTCAGTAATAGTTGTTTGTTGATGTAGTTCGTAAGTGTTTCTCATTTTATTTAAATATTTTAGTGTGTTTTCCTGTTTGAATGGTTTCACACAAGTCATATTTGTGGACCTTTATAGCTTGCTGTTTGGTGTGAGCCAAGGCTCCCTGTTGAAGACCTTTCTTTGAAATACTTTTACAAATTGTGAATTGGATGGAGAGTTGTCTCATTGGTTATGTTAGCACTCATACCACATCTTCTTATATCTTTGTAGATTTCCAGCTGGTATTTTTATTAAACAATTTGGTAATGCTTTTGAATGGTTAAATATACCTTGATAACATTTATTTTAAAGAAAAACCACGTTAAATTAAATTGACTCTACAATATTTATCATAAAAGTGAGAATGGAAATGGGGAATGTGTCATAGAGACAGCAACCCGACATAGAGCAGACAACAGCAGAAGGCCATCACTGGGTCTACAATGCAGCGATAGTTTAGTGATAATGAACGCAATACTAAACTCCGAATTATACACAAGAAACTAAAATTAAAAATCATACAAGACTAACAAAGGTCAGACGCTACTGACTTGAGACAGGGCGCAAAATTAAAGTGGGGTTAAACATGTTTGTTGAGATCTAAACCCTCCCTGTTTATTTCATCTTAAAAAGACATATTTCTTAGCCAGTTTTGTTCTGATTTCTTCATTGTTCTTCAGTCTTAACAAAATTGCTGTTTCTTTCTTCAATACAAAGAAAATTAAAAGCTTAATACTAGTTTTACTGTGATCAATAAATCACATGCCATAATAAAATTAAATTGAAATTCTTTGGGTTAAAACAGCCATAGTTCACACTGTGCTTCACCATTATGGCCAATGTTAATTAGTTTTATCTTGTGACATTTTTTCATGTCCAGCAACATTTTTAGCAAAGACGAAAACAAGTAAACAGCACTGCCAAATTGTACTCCTTAGTGGTATGACTCTTGAGGTTGGGGAGGTGTGACAGGATTACTTCCCTTACTTAATGTGCAAAATACATAGTCGTAAACAGCTTCACATTACCATGATGCTTTAAGTCCTTGGGGAGAAGATTGGTGTGGTAATATGAATCTTGTTTCAGGACATAATGTGAAATGATGATTTTACTCCACCAGGATTTTTGTGTAACAAAGCAGCAAATTAACTGAATGAGCTAAAGAATATAAAAAAGAAGATGTGGTATGATTGCCAATGAGACAACTATCCACAAAAGACCAAAATGACACACATTAACAACTATAGGTCACCGTACGGCCTTCAACAATGAGCAAAGCCCATACCGCATATTTTCCCGATATTTTCATATTGTACTAATGAACTCAAAATCGTTCAATTTTTTTTTGTCGCGTTTTTGAATTTCCGGATCTGCGCAGAAATCTACTTCCGTTTCTGGTCTTGTTTGTATGAGACTTTAAATAAAATGTATATATTTAATATCAGTCTCAGAAAGGAGCTCAATACTATAGTCGCCGTCACGTAAAATTGGCACCATGTTTTTTGTCAAAATTTTCTTAAATATCGACCGCGTTTACTGAAGATCATGTTTTTCAATTAGCGGAATCAAATATCATTCCAAAAATCAACTACTGTCCTACCTTTTATTGTGTTTGCACTGTATAATCCTGACCTTCACATAATCCAAGATTAATTTGTATGGTGGAATCCGACATTGTTATTACCGGAAGTGTTGCCGTGGAGTTCCACGTGCTCTCCATTTTCTTGTGTCTCTCGGAGCTTTTCGTCATCTTTACGTAAAAAGCGCGGGAAATTGTATCATCAATGACAATGATATTACCGGAGAGTAACGAATGTTATGGAATAAGGGACCCTCATAGAAACCAAGATGGCGGTTATACAATGTAAATAATCTTGAAAAATGTGAAGGTCAGGATTATACAGTGCAAACACAATAAAAGGTAGGACAGTAGTGGATATTTGGACAGGATTTTACTTCAGCTAAAAGAAAAACACCATCTTGAGTAAACGCGGCTGATATTTAAAAAATTTTTAACAAAAAACAGGGTGCCAATTTTACGTGACGGCGACTATAATTCATTTTTAAAAATTGTTTGTTATAAAAAAAAAAAAACGTTACCTGATGACAGCGTTTCTTTGTTTACATTGAATATGACGTCATAACTTAAATAACGTCACAACTAAAATCCCTAACAACAGAACCAAAATCGGAAATGTTACGTTCTTTGTTTACATTGAATATGACGTCGTAACGCCACACTAAATCCCTAACAACAGAACCAAAATCGGAAACGTTACGGTATTTCCGTTTCGCTTTTTAACATGTTTGATTTATAAAAAAATCCTACAGACTTCGTCCCCATTCACAGGTTATGCTTGCCTCATATTAAGATTAGTTTATTAAGTTCTATAAATTATAAATTGTAATTTGTATACAAAGTCAAAGATGAAGATAACAATAATTGCATCAGTAATAATTTCATGACATGTAACTCTCCAAATATATGTGTACTTACGAATTAGTATGTAGATAATCAAAGCTAAGCTGAGCTCTACTCAGAGACGTATATTCTTCTTGCGACATATTTAACTTAGAGCGTCAACTGCTTCTGCTGCTGATGTTGGCGGGACGACGACAATTCAAGTGTGAAACGGTAAAATTATGATGAAGTCCATGTTGCAATATCAGTGAAATGTTTGAAGATTGAAGGCCCAAACTTTAAAAATCATTATTCACGTTGTTTAATGACATGTTATTCCTTATTTTAGTAGAGTTTTGGGATTTTTTTTGTCAAAATCGGCCTCATGCAGTTATCGCATTCCAGCTTCCTGTCCCATTGCGCACGCGTACATCCGTGCTTTCCGATTTGTTTGTTTACATTTTTTAACTGTTTTCTAACGTTTTTGTAAGTTCATACAGCTTATATACGTTGACCAGATTTACTAATGATCAGATTTTGTGCCATTTAATAGATGAATTATAATAAATTAGCACGATTGCAGTTTTAAAAACAAAAAAAACAAAATTTATATAATTTTTATACAAAACGAATAATAAAACAATATGTTAATTTTGTATCAATGCAAAAATTGTTTCAATATTTTTTTTTAATAAATTTCATAGTATTTATCAACTACAATAATAACTATATAATATGAATTTCAGTAAACATTTTGATCTCAATTTCGTTTTCTTTTTTTAAAGAGTTATAATTTCGGAATATCCTCTAAATTTTAGCATACTTGAATGATAAAATAAGAGAATGTAAACAGCATGTCTGATTCAGATAGTTCAGAAGAAGATATTGAAGAAAAATCTCGGTTACTAGAAGCTGTAGTAAATGTCATCCCACAAAGCACATCCAAACATGTACTGATTAACCAAACAGGTATTTTTAGCCAAAGAAACATTCAAAAACCCTCTCTGATTGACTCAGAATTTTTGATACAGCACTTCTATGACTATATGAAGACATGTAGTACTATAACTTCATATACATTGTATACCTTTATAATAATATGAGGCAGGCATAACCTGTGAATGGGGACAAAGTCTGTATGTATTATTTTTTAAATTCAATCACGTTGATAAAAGAAACCGAAATACCGTACGTAACGTTCCCGATTTTGATTCTGTTGTTAGGGAATTAGCTGTGACGTTCTTTAAGTTATGACGTCATATTTGATGTAAACAAAAGAAACGCTTTCATCAGGTAACGTTTTTTCATATCAAACAATTATTAAAATGGAATTTGTATTGAGATCCAATCTTATATTTTACTAGACTGATAAATATAAATTTTTTCAAAGTCTCATGCAAACAAGACAGATATCTGCGCAAAAGCGGAGAAAACCGGAACAGGAAGTAGATCTGAAAAAAAAAGTTAACGATTTTGAGTTCATTAGTAGAATGAAAAATTCGGGAAATTTTTCCCGATTTTTTTTTTTTTTTTTTTTTTTTTTTTATTGATTTTTCTACCGTAATTGGGGACTTCGTCCCCATAATATATATAATTATATGTAGCGTTTTTTGTTTATTACATGCATCATTGGATTTTATTATCATGGTATAATTTAGATTAATTATTCTCATTAACCATTTTAAAGTAATTCCTTACAATCAGATTTTATCGCCTTCAATCAGATTGTACTTGTTAAATGTCAAATCAATCATGTTAATCAGCTGGTGCTCCGTTTCTTTGTTTATACAGGTGTCTCGGTTGACCTCAGTTTCGGTTGACCTTAGCTCCGGGCTCCTGTTATATAGCTCCTGTAAAATATTTCTTTATTCAGAGTCATTTAACCATATTGTAATCAGGTTACTAGAGTAGCATAAAAGAGAGAAATAGATAGTGAGAAGAGAGACAAGATACGATATACGAGGAGGGGAGATGATTTTGTGTACGAGAGGTGTGTACTTGCGATTGATGATTATACCACCGTATTGTTGAGCCTGCAGTTAAGATGTTGTAAACTTGTATTACTGTTACATATAGTTTGGATTTTTGAATAATACAGTATTGAACTTTTAATCGACTTTGTGTTTATGTTAACTTGCAAGACTTCGTTCAGACTATACCAGGATCCATTTATTTATTTATGTGACCAGGATTCCCTTAATCACTCTACCAGAGATTTTTAGGGTAACCCTGTTAAAGAGTATACTTGGCATTTGTCGTTCCGTGTACGAGTTAAACTTAGACACCCAACAACACAGCACAAACACAAGACTATATACACTTTAGTTTAAGTATAAAGCTGTGCCCTGCGGAGCATCTGGTTTTTCTAGGAGTTATTCCCCTTTGAAATTAATGATCTCTTTATACTACTTCAACAGTTTGTCATCACACTTCCTCTTAAACCACACAACAGTATTTCATGAAACCATTGAAGATAATATGAACATATTATGTAAACTGTACATGCTGTATGTACATATCCACAGGAAATTATTATTCATTTTTTTTTCTTGGAGTTATGCCCTTTTGAACTTACATGACTTATTGGCCACAATATACTACTGCAACAGTTTATCATCCCAACTTGTCTGAAACTACACAACAGAAGTTCATGGAACTTTGCATATA
The DNA here is from genome assembly GCF_965363235.1 of Mytilus galloprovincialis. Taxonomy (NCBI): domain Eukaryota; kingdom Metazoa; phylum Mollusca; class Bivalvia; order Mytilida; family Mytilidae; genus Mytilus; species Mytilus galloprovincialis. The sequence continues at coordinate 96,835,719 of NC_134842.1, forward strand.
TCAGCTTATATATATCATGTATATCGTCAGGAATTATGATTATTTTTTTTCAAGAAGTTATGCCCCTTTGAACTTATTGGCCTCAATATACTGGTCATAACTTTAAACATAATAAGGACATAATATATATATGTTGATGTGCATATCTACAAGAAAAAAATAAAGTTGACTTTTTGTAGGATTTGGTCTTGGGAAACTCGTGAGATCTTGTTAGTCCACTGACAATGTGAGGACGTAGGGTATGTGAGTGTGCTCACAAAGTTCTTCAATTTTGACTATACCATGCACTAGTACTAGTATTAACAGTCAGATTTATTTGTTAGGATCCTAGATCTAACTCAGTCAGTAACTATATGACTATAGTCCAATGTCTTTAAATCTACCATCACAAAATGTAAAACAATTCAACCGATAAATCAAACGTTCTGATTTTGTTATAAATACCATAAAAACAAAAAAGAAAAACAAATATGACAAAAGCCTTAAATGAGAGCCCTATTGGACCTTCATGACAATCAAAGATCTCTCAAAATTGTGTAAACATTGCGGGAATTTCTCGCTACATTGAAGACCTGTTGGTGACCTTCTGCTGTTGTTTTTTTTTCAATGGTCAGGTTGTTGTCTCTTTGGCACATTCCCCATTTCCATTCTCAATTTTAATATTTTTTGTACATGACGACAAAATGTACATTTTCTTTATGATGTTAAAAAAATCAACTGATTTCTCAAGAGAATCACTTAAAATTTCTTTTAAAAAATAAGGGTTATTAATAATATTTTTTTAAACCTCTGATTAAAGAATCACAGGATTGAAGAATCACAAGAGTATTTTAACCAATATGACATATCAGTTGATTGTTATTTCATGTTGTACCTATCAACAAATAATTTAATTTTGGATGTAACGCATCTTCTGATTGGCTGACGTTATTTTGATATCAGCCCATAGACATAATTAAGTCATGTGACCGTGCTGTCATCAACGTTTTTTCATGGTTTTCTACGGTTTAAAATGGAATTTAGAATTAAATTATAAGAAATGACTGTAATATTTTTTCTGTCTATTCGAAATAACATAAAAAATGTGGTGCACACTGTTAAATAACCCGCTATGTGTGTTATTCAGTGTGCACCAAATTTTTTATGGTATTTCTTCATAGACAGAAAAAATATTACAGTCATTCCTTAAATATATCACAGAGACTGTACTAATTCAACAAAAGATTTATAAATAAGTTAAAAGCGAAAACAAGATTTACCATCTGGACCAAATTCTCCAAATAAATAAAAAAAAAGATAATGAAGATATATGGGTTTATTTTTGCTTCCAAACTGATTTAAGGGAGTTCGCTTCTCAGTTTCAAAGTAATTAACTTTTTAAATTACTAGTTTATATTTATAGGTGATTAATAAAGGAATCCAAAGAGCAAAAAAAAAATATAGGTCACCGTGCTTGTTTTTGTGCTATTAGCTGTTGAAATTTTGGCGGGAAAATATTATCTTTTGACTTTTCATAGCTTTATAATTGACAAGTTGAAGTTCTCAAAAACTGTTAAAAAGTAATTAAATTTTTTTAAGACTTTTACAGATGGCTTATCATTATGCATGTAAAAGATTTACTAAAAGAAAAATGGGGGTCACCGGGCAAAATTTTTCAAGGCATTCAAATGGATAAAACCAGAGGATTCTGAAAATCTGACAAAAAATCCAAAACATGACAAGCCAGCTTCCTTAAGTTTTGTAACATTTTTCAAAACTCTTGATTGAATAGTGTATACGATTACCATTGACAAGGTTCCTAACTAAGGACATACTAAGGACTGTATTACAGGTCTTTAATAGAATTTGTTGTTCAGTCTGAAAGCTGGATACAGCACACTTTCATCACACCCTCAATATTTTTTGATTCTGAATTATTTTTAGGCAACGTTAGGTGTAGCAGAATATTTCAGGAAAAAAGTTCTGTTAAATTATGTCGGCCAAATAAATAGGTTTGATACTAAGGAAATGAATAAAAACTGTTTTTGAGATGAGAATGTACGCCTTTGTAAATGTTGTATGTATAAGTGTTTTTTTATGCTTTCTTTTTTATTAAAACTAATTACAAACATGATAAAAAAAGTTTTACATTATATATTTTGTAGATCTTAAATTACCTGTGAAAGAAAACTTGAAAGGAAGAAGATTCTCTACTTTGCCATCTAACAGGTGATGATGAAATAGATAACAATAATAGGCTGCAAGCCAGGATGTTGTTTTTTTTCTTTTTTTTTCTCAATAATGCAATATCAATCCAATACCAGAGAATTACCTGTACAATGTCAATTCCCACAAAAAAGTTCAAAACAGTTAACGATTAGAAAAATGTTTATCAAACTTATTCTAAAGGTTTATATTAGCTTTGTCATGATTGTCTTGTGCAAATTTTGAAAATCAGTACTGTTATTTATTTTTGAAAAGAGTTGTATGGCACTTGGAAATATTTATTATGTCGACAATTTAATTTCATTGTAACGGCTTTCAAGCCTACTTTTCTTTTTTACTTTTATATTTGTAAGTTTTGATTGGAATAATGGCCCTTGGACATTTGAAATATTAGAAATGCTTGGGACGTTGGGATTCTTTTATTTTTATGTCAGTATGATACTGAGTTTGTGAGACCTTAACCAACATTAGTCAATTTTGTTGTTGGCAGGTAAACAAAAAAAAGGATTGATATATATATATTGACACCACATCAGTAAAAAAAGGATTGATATATACATTGACACCACATCAGTAAAAAAAGGATTGATATATACATTGACACCACATCAGTAAAAAAAGGATTGATATATACATTGACACCACATCAGTAAAAAAAAGGATTGATATATACTTTGACACCACATCAGTAAAAAAAGGATTGATATATACATTGACACCACATCAGTAAAAAAAGGATTGATATATACATTGACACCACATCAGTAAAAAAAGTCTATATATATAGCAGTAAAACAAAAAAAGAATGTCTGCTCACAGTACAATTATTGATAATAATTACATTGGTTTCAAACATGATTTCTAGGTAAAAATTGACAATTTCACAAGGTAAATATAAAATAAATTCTGTAATTTTTCTCCCCTGATGTTGTATATAGCAATATTTATATATGTTGCATCAAAAAGAAGCTTGAATTTGTATCTTTCTGGTTTAATAAGTCATATTGTCATTTTGGACATTAAAACACTCAACTATTTTTTGCGTAAAGGCAGTCCAACTCATGGATGCCACATTTAATGTAAAATTGCAGCCTTGATGCTTGGCTCTTGAGTCCAAAAGTTAGAAGCTCAATTATTTGAATAGTTTGTTGAATTCTGTTGGCTTGCAGAGAAGAATTTTACAAGCCTGAAAGCAATTTTACTAGTCAATGGTGTAGGACTTGTGGTTAAGAGTGAAGACTGAAATTCAATTCATGTAGCAAACTTGTGACACGAATTCACCAAAACAATTTACATGAACTATATAATCTTATTTTAATTATTACAGACCATTTCTTGTTGATAAAGAGGAAGAAAATGGTTCAATTACTCCAGGGGTCAGAAAATTTGTGGCGTCAAAATTATCAGAACAGCTCGATAAGTAAGTTAATATGTGAAATTCCCTTAAAAAAAGGGGAAAAGAAACAAAACAACAAAGTATAATTTTCACAAAAAAATCAGTTTAATGCATGCAATGACCAAAAAGAAAACCAACAGTCTTCATAAAAATACATCAAATAAAATCTGACGATTTAGAAATATAAACCCAAACAAATACTGGTGCTTAAATTAAGTGCTCTGGAAGGAAGGGCTGAGCTGTTCCAGATTAAAATATTTAGATTTTTTTTTTGTACATTTACTGTATGATGTTAAATTTTTGTTGTTGTTAAACCATGTCAGAATGTTTTATATTTTGATGTTTTAGAGAGATAGAATTAACTGATAGTAGATTGAATGAATTGAATGGAGAAATTACTGATACAGGTGAGTTTTGAAATAATGCACAGATCTTTAATACAGAATAATTCTGAAAATAACTTGGGATTTTCCTAATATCATCAGTTTGAAGAAACGGAAAACTCTCAAGGAAATTACCTAAATATTGTGATTGCATATTCTTTAGACTTTGATAAATTTATGGGTGGTCAGGTTTTTAAAAAAAAAAAACAGTCATCATGGTCATTGATTGATATTTGATTTTAGGATTTTAGTAAAGTCTGGATTCAAGCCTAAAGCTAAAGAATTTTATTTGTTTGAACATTTGAAATATTGTTTAACCTACACCTGCAAAATCACTGAAATTTGGTTTCCCTGAAATAATGCTGCTAACTGATTTTTTAGAAGACTAAAAACATTTCAAAATAAGAAAATAAACACAACACTGAAAAAGTTCCTAACATCAATTTTTCATATTTTGTTTAAACAGGAATACAGTTATTTTCATCATCAACAAGAAGTCTAGTAACAGACCAAGAAGATAACTTTATCCCAAAACAAAAGAAGAAAAGGGTTGTTAGTTCTAGTAGTAATAGGTATGTATAGAAAACTAGGCTGTATAAGTAAGGTCTTTCTCAGATGTTGGGAAAGACCTTATTGATTCGGGAAAGACCTAAATCAGTCCCCTACCAACAAATGTCTGTCTGTCTGTCTGTCCATCCATCCGTCCATCCATCTGTCCATCCTTCAGTCGGACAAATCAGTTTTCGACACTTTTTTCTTCAGGCTTGAAAATATTGATTTGATATTTGGTTTATTGTATTATCATGACAAGTTACAGATCACGTTCAAATTTTTTCCTATTTGATGATTTTGTTCAGAGTTATGGTCCTTTTTGTAATGCAGGAAGATATTTGATTTGAAATTTTTTTTTACTTATAAAGTTTTTTGACATGACCTCTATTGAAGTAATCTGGACCATTGATAGGCCTCATTGTGAAGTATTACAAGATGACCCTCTGTAGGATTCAATCATCCCCTTGAGAAGTTATCTCCCTTTATTGAGTTTTTATTTCTGTTAATGGAATCTTGTTTTGGCTTTACCTTACTTACCTGAACCTACATAATGTTGTGGATTTGTCTTGTGAAAGTAAAATTATACCTTCTGTTTAGCTAATCATTGTTGTCATCGTCTTATTTAAGATGTAACATATTAAGACAGGGATAAAGAAATAATGTAGGATGCTACATAAAAATATCAAGTTATAAGGCACAATCATTTTCAACTATGAAGGATAGTTAACCTTATTCATTGTTTTATACTGATCAGTTGTGTGTACATTAATTAACCATAAATCATTTGGATCATTGTAGTTCCTATAGCAATCCAACATCTAATAGAAAACTCTTTAACCAATTTAAATTTCAAATCAGATTAAAAAAACTTTTTTTTTATGTCCCACCTACTATAGAGGCAACTCTTGATTCTGTATTTATTTCCAGATTTTATCTCCTCGGAAACCTAGGCATATTTTTTTTTCGAAAATCACTACTTGCTACAATATGTAAAAAGATTTTCCTTTCATGCTTATCAGGTAGCATACATAACAGTAATGATGCTACAAGGTTTTCAATTTCATCATTACTCAATCCATCAATCCTTAATGAACTGCTGATTGCTATGACTTACTGTAAATTCAGAAATTATTCGGATGTTTTTATGATTGCGAAAAATGTGACAGGGTTATAATTGCAATAATTTAAACTCGCATTTTGAAATTTTTATATGAATTAAACAGGATTATTCTCAATATCACAAAAAATAAAATTGCATTGAAGTCCAACATGACAAAATCGCAATAATAAATGCATGCAATTATTTCTGAATTTACAGTAGTTAAAACCAAGATTTTAAAATTTTATCCTGATTTGAAGATATACTGCAAAATGCTGTCCTGTTATACTTTTTTGAAGTTATATTAAGGTAAAGGGATAGTTGTGTTTTATTGTCTATCATAGTCAATTGTTTTGCATTAATTTGATATATTCATTTTTTACTTTTACAGTTCAGAAGATGAAAGGCTTGCTGAGGCTGCAGTTTCTCATGATTTTATAATAAAACAAAGTCATTCAACAGACAGTAACCAGAATTGTGAACAAAAGCTGATAGCAGCTATCTCATCTGAAAAAGACATCAAAGAAATAAACAAATTAAATGAAAATAGTAAAAACAATACTGTGAAAAAGAAGAAGAAGAAAAAGACAAAACAAAAGGAAGAAATAAAAGTTTCATAGAATTATAAATACTTTTTATGTCCTGTATTGTTGCCTGTAATCTCAGCAGCTTGTTGTGTGTTTGGTGGTCTAAAATTGAGAATGGAAATGGGGAATGTGTCAAAGAGACAACAACCTTACCAAATGGCAGCAAAACACAGGGAGAAAATCCTGCATCCAACTAGCCCCTAAACAAAACGTGTACTAGTTCACAATAAACTCAAAACATACAAAGACCAGAGGCTCCTGACTTGGAACAGGGGCGAAAATGTGGTGGGGTGAAACATGATTTGCAAGACCTCAACCGTCCCCCTATACCTCTAGCCAATGTAGAATAAACAAACACCACTGTGACAGCAATATGCACAGTAAAACTTATTTGTAAAGTAGTATGAGGCCGTTTAGTTTACCTGCAATGACTTTAAAATTATTAAACCAATCTTTTTCAAATACTCATTTGTTGTTTCTGATTACAAAATAGAGGTCAAAATGATATTGAAAATTTTCATTTTTCTTTCAAATAGTTTTGGTCTTTAATCAATTGAAAATGTTACTTTTTAACATTGCTGTGCAAAAAATAGAAAACAGTTTCAGATTGAATAATGGAGGGCAAATTTGATTTTGACAATTTGCTCATATGCTGATCAGTTGAGTCCTTTGCTTGCATATGGTACGTGTAGGTAAGACATTATTTAGAAACTAAAGTTGCTAACCCACTCAGCTAAAATGTTGGTGATATTAAAACTCCTAAATATTTCAGGTATTGATACACTTGGCTTGTGAATTTCTAAATTTGATCAATCCTGATGAAGACAAATCCAGAAAATTTCCATACATGTATGCATTAAATGTGTAAATGTAATTTTCTAAATGTGACAAAAAAATTTAGATTTCTGTCACATTGGCTGTATCTGGCTACAGTAATTTTATATATCATTATTCTTTTAAAGAAACTTTTATATGATTAATGTTTTGTATTTGAATCATTATCTTGGTCTTATATTCTGGAGCACAAAAATTCTCGTTAAATCAGATTGGACAATAAGTTCCATAGCTTATAAAAAAATAACTTTGTTCAATAGGAACAAAGCAGATCGATGAATTATCTTACTGGTTGATTGCTGTTTGCTTAACATGCAGGGGCAAACAGTTCATTCATGTCAAGGGCAAAGACAAATGAACAATAAATCTCTATGTAATGAAAGTGGGACTGCCACTGGAAAAGAGGGTATGGTAGTTAGATGTAGAAAGATTGCCTTACAATAATTCTAATATACAGATTTCTTAAGAATTGTTTCAATAATTCTTTGATACCCAGAGAACATGGCAATATAAAAAAGAAGATGTGGTATGATTGCCAATGAGACAACTATCCACAAAAGAACAAAATGACACAGACATTAACAATCAAAATGACACAGACATTAACAATGCCTACACTAGGAATTTGTTTCAAAGTACCCATTCTAATCTGACATGGCAGCATATTTATACATCCCTTGTAGTCGAACAAACGGTCACAAACCATCTTTTGTTCTAATGTCTTTTAGGCTTAGCACAGGTGAGCATATTTCTCACATTATTGACTGACAATGCATTAGACAAAATACGAAAAAATGAAAAAAAATTGCAAAAAAAACCAACAGTTTACTAATGATATGCATCGTAGACACAGAGTTTGAAATTTTGTTTCCCAGATACATGTCTACAAAACATTAAGGCTTAAATAAAAATTTGTACAAAAGGCTAAACAAAATAGAAGATTAACAATGAGAACCCAAAAGATAAGTAGATCTTCTTCAACATGTGACATCCCTATTACAGACTTATTGTCTGTCTGTCATATATGTATTCATTGTAAGTTCGTAAGTTAAAGATGTTAATTTCACAAAATCTTTTTCATGGTATCAAATATTTCGCCTGTTGAATATTTGGTTCCATATATAAACAATTGCTAATTTAACGACATGTTCCAGAAGCTAGAATTACCAATCTGTTTAAAAGGGGGCAGCTTTTAAAAAAAAAACCTAAGTAAAACTGTGATCCAAATTCACTTTCAGAAAATGTATTTAAAAGTAAGTAATTTGATATTGAATCATCAGTGACGTCATTATTAAAACAGTAAAAGGTCCAATCAAGTACACATTTGAATACATTTTAAACAAAATACTCCTAGAAGTTGTGGCAAAAATGCAAAAGTTATGCATGTCTGGTGGTTAAAAAGCCTCCATGTTTCCAATGATTCAACCCTTAAACAGTAAATTTACCAAAATGGTGAAAAGATATAATTGTCTTATGAGGCAGTGACTCATAATTGCTCCAAAAATTTAATTATGATCACCTATTTGCGAATCTCATTTTGCGGAATATTTGCTGACTGTTGTCTTGATGTCATTAGTTTTCTGTATAATAAATTTAGAAAATCGTTTAACAAAGTGCAATAAATCGGTAATTATGGTCATTGAAGTGAAATGTATTTACTTTCCAGTTATATAAACATATTTGTAGATCTTGCTGAAATATTTTCAGAAAACTTATTCTCTCCTCTATCATCGTTTTCGCGATAATAGTAAAAAATGCAAAATATTCAGAATCTTTAGCTCAACTAAAAGTAAAATGACAAAAATAGTGAACTCCGAGGAAAATTCAAAAAGGAAAGTCTAATCCATTGGCTAAATGAAAAACTCAAAACATCAAACGAATGGATAACAACTGTCATATGTCATATGACTTGGTACAGGCATTTTCTTGGTGGATTAAACCTGGTTTTAAAGCTAGCTAAACCTCTATATGATAGTCGCAAAATGTCGTCTTAAGGAAGTTATCTGACAATTTCAGTCTTGATAACTTATAAATGTTTTCGTGTTCTCGTTGAGCAAATACCAGAGACTAAATGACGTGGCACAAATCTCACCAAAAATGCTAAGATTAACATTTTGTAATGGGAATTCATGTTAAGCGTTCTAAAACATTTCGGTTTTAATGAATCATTTATATCATGGGTGGAAACTTTATATAAGGGAATACAAACATGTGTAATAAATAATGGATGGGTATCTGAGATTTTTGAAAACTCCAGAGGAATCCGTCAAGGATGCCCTTTATCTGCTTTATTTTTTGTTTTGTCAGTAGAAATTATGGCTTTGAGATTACGACAAAACCCTGACATCAAAGGTATTCGAATTACTATTGATAAAAAAACACATAGCATAAAAATATCTCAATTGGCGGATGATACAACTCTTTTTTGTAGTTCAAAAACCGACATATCAAATGCTATGAATATAATAGAAACGTTTGGTTCTTTCTCAGGTCTGAGATTAAATCGCAGTAAAACAGAAGGAATATGGATAGGGGCGCTTAAACATAGTAAAGATTAAATTGAGGGAATACGCTGGACGGACAAACCAGTTAAAGCCTTAGGAATTTATTTTGGTCACAACACAAACGAATGTGAAAAGTTAAATTGGGAAACTAAAATTGATAAAATGAAATCCTTACTTAAGGCTTGGAAAAAAAGAAAATTAACTACAATTGGAAAAATATTATAATTATAAAATCTTTGATCTTACCTAAATTTACATTTTTGGCTACTTCGTGTATTGTTCCAAACAAATACATAAAAGAGATTGAAAGCTGTTGTTTTAAATATATTTGGGAAGGTAAAAATGACAAAGTAAAAAAAAATACACTAATTGGCGAATATCAAAAAGGGGGGTTAAAAATGGATTTTGATAGCTATTTTACATCACTGAAAGCTTCATGGGTTTCCAAATTTAATTCAACCACTATGCCGAACTGGAAGATTATTCCTACCAAATATTTCAACAATCTGGGAAAAAATTATCTTGTCTTTAACATGAATTTAGATAATGTTAAATCACTAAAAGAATTTGAAAATATACCAGACTTTTATTTGCAAGTAATTTCAAGCTGGGTAAAAACAGGGGGAGGTTTTACAAAATTTAAAGATAATTTTTCAAATATTAGAAAACAGATTATTTGGGGAAATAGATACGTTAAACATTGTAACAAAAGTTTGTTCTTTCAAAACTGGGTAGCAAGTGGGTTGATTTATATCAACGACATACTTGATCGTGAGGGAAAGTTATCAGAGGTTTTTATTTTAGAAAAATTAAGCAATAAGTCTAATTGGATTGCAGAGTTTACGATATCAAAATCTTCCATCCCAAAGTAATGGCAGCAAGTTCTAATTAAAGAAAACTCTGTAAAGAGTAAAATCAGTATCAATAAGAATAACTTGAGATGTGGAAACAAACAAATACAAGCAAAAGATATCTATAATAAAATGTTATATAATAGTCTAGTAGATCAAAAATATACACAGCCAATCGGTATTAATATTTGGACAAGAAATTTAAAGTTAGATAGCAAGCCAAATATGTCATTCGTAAACGATTTTATATTTAAATTTTTAAGAGAGAATAAGATGAAAATGTTTAGATGGAAACTGCTAAATTATATTATTCCCACAAAGCAATTACTATTTAAATGGAAAATTTCTACTGATAGTAAATGTAATTTTTGTCAAACAGAAGATGAAGATTACTTCCATTTCTTTATAACATGTTCTTTTTTAAAAGACTTTTGGAATAAAGTGGAACATCTTCTTGCACAACTCAATTTTAAAAATAAGATATCAGTTAAACAATTAGTTTTTGGATACAAAATATCAGATAAGGGTTATTATGGTTTTAACTATTTTTTGACAGTTTTAGGTTTTTGCATTTTCAAGTCATACTATGTTTCAGAGCAAAAATTGAAATATATAGATGTATATGAATTGTTTATTAAGGAATAAAGAAGGGTTATGCACGAAAGCAAAATAATTTCTCAAAGTGTATTTTTCATAAATTTGAAGAAACTGATTTAATAGAATAATTTGCATATATTGTAATAGTTTATGTTATATTGTTTATTATATTCTGAGTATGTTCCTGGCAACTCAGAAGTTTTTTTCACAGGAATACTCCTCTGGCGCTTGGACAGTGAAGTATAATTGTAACAAGATATCTTTAGAATAAAGTATATATTTGTTGTTAAAAAAAAAAAAAACATTTTGTAATCCAGAACTGCATGTCGTCTACAAATTATTTGTCAGTAATCAAAATATTAATAAAAGGCAAAAATAAAGCTACTAAAGGATACCTTAGGGCGACCAAAACTGTTTGGAAAATTTACATGATTTAATACCAGAAAAGCAATGGCCTACTTATGTTAAAAAAATAAACAGAAAGTAATGTGACAGATTGCAATCAACGACGACAACCACTGAATGATAACCTCTTGACAGGCACAAACAAAATGCAACGGGGTTTAATATGTCTGTCTCCAAAAAGTGACTGGGGACAAGATGAATGGTCGCTGGGGTCTTTTTTCATCGACAGTTAACTCATTCAAAACTTGGGCGTCCGTTTGGCCTTTTTGATATTCAAGTACGCAGTCCGGTCCAGTCAGAATAGATATATGAAATCCAAAGTCTAACTTATAGAGAGTACCACGTTTTTGTCGTGTTTAGAATCATTGCAACACGTCTTATAGGGATCCGTAGGTGGGTTGTTATAAGGGAGAAAATCTGTCCATATACAATATACCATCTGTTTCCAGTGGTAGTCAAAATGTCCATGACTTGCATCCCGGACATCTTCTATTACAGGACCTACCTACTGTATGTAGTGTTAATTTGTTCTTGACCTGAACATGCACAACATATTTGCCACTGGACACTGAGCACATTAAATAATGTGTTTGTGGATGCACAGAAATATTTTCTCACACTAAAATGTCAATTGGTACACATATGACGGATTGAGTATAAAGACATCATAACCAGTCTGAAAAAAGCATGATTTTGTGCAATACAAAAATATTATTATAAAGGTCCCGGATGTGTTCATACCTGTATACCTATAACGTTTAATATATTTGTTTTATTTGAACCAATGTTGACAACACATGATACATTTGGAAATTATTAATAAAACTAAGTTTCAATAGACCACGTTCGAGTTTGTCCTTCACCGGAAAAAACTCGTCAATTATACGAACCTTTATGACGCCATTTTCAAGATAGACTTAGTCTTAGTGATCGTTATTTTGCAGGATAAACTAGAAATAATGTTTCCTCTGTAGGTACTTAATTTACAATTCCATAACGACAGCAATGCTGATTTTCAATTGTTAGAATTCAATTTGCCGAAAAATTCGTGCAATATCTATAGCATCATAGTTTTCCAACCACTCGCTAAACATATGAACGGAAGTGACAATGCCCCTAAACGCACGAATGATGTTCACTAAAACTAAAAGTTTTTGAAGAAAATGCATCGAAATCAAATTGAAGGTTTGACAAAGTTTTTAATTCCGCAGATAACTTTTAGTAACATTAATACTACTCAGAATTATTAATTAGATTACTATGTAGATCAAGTTGAAAACATAAAGATGATAAATGTTTTATACAGATCAATAAAAACCGTCTTCGGAAGGTTAAGCATATCTCCAATTTTGTTGACTCATAACACTTGCTAACGTCAGTTCTGCATTTATATATTTATTTATAGTGGATTGGGAAACTGGATATTTCAACTTATATTAATCCCTTTCCACTTAAGGGTGCAAGTGCTGCCTTGTAGCGGCATTAGCCTGCTCTGTTTCGAAATCTACAAGGATGTCTTTTACGTTCAATGAGATATTGCTATCTCTTAACATGGGTCATCCTTTTATCGTCCTCTTCCGACGGACTATCATCGTTTCTCATGACCATACTCGAAAATGGTGTCCTGCATTTGACCAACTGCAATGGGGACCAAGTCTTGTATAGAAAATATCTATAATCCGACGACTTTCGCCGTAAAACTTTTTAGATTTCCACAATGTACCAATTGTTTCGTTGAAGACTTATATATAGTTTAGGCGGAGAGACAATATTTGGCCAGATCATTCCAGATATGAACATGACATTACTGATGTAATGTTTTACTTGAAGACAATCAGTTTTCATTTTGCCAAATATCACAACAAATTCCTTTGGCATCTTTGATAAATTTATTTACCATAAATTAATTGAGGATGTACCGATCGTGCAAGGGCTGTATAACCAGTCAAGGTCGTTAAAATTTGCATTTGTTGTTGGAGGATGTTTCCACCCTGATGGTATCACCAGCCACGTAGTCAGAACTAATGTGGTGATATGAATTATCATTAGGAAGCCCAAGCATGTAATTACAAATTACTGTTGATTCATTTATTTTAGTGGGTATACATAAAGTGAATTGAGGAAAACTTGCATTTTCGTGGATATTTATTGTGAGTTTTACCAATGTATGCCTATGCCAATTTGTTATTCGTCGAATATTTTAATTCGTGGTTCATTTTTACCCACGAAACTCACGTAAATTGGTATCCATCGAATAATTATCGATCCACAGTAGTTGCTAACAATTGTTTTTGAATTGATAAGGATTTTCTTCCCAGGAATAACTACCTCAGTTGTATTTGACAAAACATTTCGGAATTTTGGGTCAGTAATACCTTTAACTTCCTGTTATAGTTGGCTTTTCTACCTTTTTTATTCAAGCGTAACTGATCTGATGAATTTTGAAAACGGTAATCGTTATGGTTGAATAGATAGGGATTTCGAATTGGTGGTCTGGCACCTTGAATTAAACGATTAAAATGATAAAAAATAGGCTGGGCGAAAAAAGAACAATGAATCTTAAAGCATTTCAAACTTTATTATCTACTGATTTTTATTTTTCTTATTCTTCTTGTCTTTCCTGTTTGGGTTGTCCTTCCTGTTTTTGTTGTCTTTCCTGTTTTTGTTATCTCTGCTGTTTTTCTTGTCTTTCGTGTTATTTTTGCCATTTTTACCTTTCCTATTCATCGTTGTAGTAATCCAATCTAAATATGCAGAAACTTTGCTATAAATACTTGGTACTTTTGCATCGCAACCAAGTCCAAGTGATACAAGCCCAACAAGCTTTTCTGTATTGTCATCTTCATCCCTACAAATCAATCCTCCTCCACTATCACCCTATACGAATTAAAGAATATTCAAAATATTGAATTGTTCGTTTTGACCACTCTACTCTTCAGCAAATTGGTTTAAATGATACCAGTCTGAAGCCTTAAATTGAAAAGTTGACATGAATACTCGCATATTGATAATAGTATTATCTATATGAAATGACAGAGATAGATATCTTAATATCAACTTAGGATATGATAATCTCATTACATATGTTAAAGTTAAAAAAAATCTACAATCTAAAATTGGTTAGATCATTACTTTAGGAACAAAATAACATAAACTATTGAAACTAGTAGTTTATGGAGCTCCTTTTTGAGATATCTATTTTTTATTTTAAAAGTGAGTAAATTACTCAGACTTTCACCTTATATTTCATTGATATGTGGGTCTCAAAACGAAAGAAAAGAAATATAGAATCTGCGAAAAGTTTTGTAATTGACCTTTAATGAGCTGTTGAATTAATATATGAAAAAATAATGAATGTAATTGGTCAAAATATTTTAGATCTACCGTACATCTATATTACATAGTATTTGGTTTCTGATTGAGAGTTGTCTCATTGGCAAACAAACCTTCTTCTCTTTATGAAAGGTAGCAGCAGTAAATCGATGTTTAAAAAAAATCCAAATTCGAGTAACAAAAACCTCCAAATGGAATAATTTCGTATACGTTGAGATAGGATAGCGTCTCCTGCTATGCATTGATCGACAGTAATCACGGTAGGTACACATGTCGTGCTCGGATTGGGGTTTCTTGAGTGATTTGGATGTTTTTTTTCAAGTGTGACCACTTTTTTCCGAGTGAATATAATAAAAAAAAATATCAACAAAACAGACTGCCTTTCTGATAACGTGATATAGAAGCTTGAGTTTAATATACAAGGTTATACACTGTATGTTAGTGTTTAAAATTAAAAGATATTATCAATCAAACATTATTTTTCGTTTAAAAAGTTAAATTTAGCCTTACAATGGTTATTTCCAAAATACTGGAAAAAGCCATTTTATACACATACAAATGATGATATTAAAGGAAAAGCATTCACAGAATCTGTATATCCTTTCATATACAGACACTTTATAAAAATCATTGTTGTTGCATCGAAAATGACATTTTGAGACATTTTTATATGTCCGGGGGGCAGTCCGGTTTTTTCGAGTGCGTCTGTGGTTTATATCGAGTGATTATATAAATTTCCTTTAGCATAAAATGTTCTGTGTCAGTGTATTAACGTTTAAAAACAATTAAATTGTTTTTTAAATTAAGTACTTTTCACTGTCCGAAACCAATGCATTCATCAGTTTGATAATGGTGTACTAACATGTACATAATGGAGACAAGTCTCATTCATTTGTAAATCTTGCTATAAAATACTCATCATAAATACCAGGACTAAATTTGGTATATTTGTAAATCTTGCTATTTATCACATCTTATAAATCACATATACAGTATACATTCGTTATGTCTGCAATCTAATGTAAGCATAGACAATTTAGATTGAGACGTACAAACATATACTATTTTAAGCTGATGAAGTATCCATTTCATTGCTTACTGCTATAAAATTAGGTGTATTTCGAACTTTTAAAATTCTTTTGAAAAAATTAAAATGCATCTCAATACTTTTCAAAATCTCAATACCCAAAACGTCTTCAACTATATTAACGAACGACACACTTACTAAAACACAGCATCATCCTCTGTTTGTTGTGCATGTTGTGTCAGTTAAACAATGAATTACCGACCACTGTTTCTATAAATAACCTATCATAATAGCAAATTTTACAAGAACAGAATTCATACATTACAGAATCATCAAAATTATCTTTTTTTCGACATTTTTTTTTCTTCAAAAAAACGTGCACACTATGTTGACCAATTGAATATGTTGAAAGATAGGGCACCTTTGGCAAACCTAAGGCTAAGTGCACACAATCTTGAAGTTGAAAGAGGCAGATACATGCAAGTTAACAGAGAAGAAAAGTTGTGTAAATTATGTCATGATAAAAATATAGAAGACGAAAAATATTTTATATTGCACTGAACAAAATATGAATCACAAAGAAATGTTCTTATATCAAAATTGTTCAATTTCAAAAATCATGACAAATAATCCAAAACTGAGGATGTATATATCAAACTACAACTTAATAACAAAAATGTCCTTATAAATGAGTAATATAAGGATTTGAAGCTATAACATACAATATACTTATGTCAGTAGCCTATTCTAAATTAACCTTTATATATTGACATATTTATAACTGCACATTTCATTGTTATTATCATTAATATTCTATGTAGTATTGTTTAATTGCTGCAACATTACTATTTGTATACTAGTTGTATGGGCCGTTGCCAATTATTGTAATTGAGTTTGTGCCAATAAAATATTTGCACAAATTTCAGACGAAAGACTGTTTGACTTTCTCTTTTTTGTTACAAGTAGTGCAAATTAAAACATTCCCTCTGAAGGAAAGGACGTTGCTGGTACTACTTTAAAATATAGTAGCATCAGGATAAACATATTTTTTTGTTAACTGATTTTATTGAGTTTTAAAAGGGGATATTTCAACGGAACCAAAATGAGTGAAAATGTGAAGAGAAATATCTCAAGATGTATAACAGGCAAACGAGTATCCGAGTACTTAAACTGTACTCGAGTACTCGGCCTTCTGATCGAGTACCCGACTACTCGAGTACTCGTTGGCATCCCTAATTATAACATAGCATTTTTCTGATTCTTTAATGCTATCCAGTAGGGTTCTTACTCTAAAACTCCGGTGTTTACCACAAAAAAATATGATCAACTGTAAAAAATAAGTACTTAATTGAACTTGAACAGATTATTTTGTTCCTAAAGTAATGATCTTACCATGGTCAATTTTGATCATCGAAGTAATAAATTTTGGGATTAGTTTGGAATATATGATATTGTCCTTCATATAGTTACAGTTTTAAACTAGAAAAGTCATTTCTAAAGTCAAGAATACCTTTTGTTCTTATTAGAATTTTCGTTAAAAAAATCGGATGGTTTCACAATGCGTTAAATAGTTAAATACAAGGAAATTGTGCTTTTTTGTTGCTCAAACATGTTTGTTATTCAAAATGAGATTGGTAGTCATGTGAAAAACTATCATAATTACAAAATAGCAGTTAATTGACCTTATCGCATGTTTTATCATTCGAAAAAACCCGATCTATCCTCGAAAAAAAATGAACTGAATCACTCGGGTGAACCTGATCCTAGCTGGACACTGTACCTACCGTGGTCATGTAAATCTAAACTAAGACAAAATGACACGATAGAAAATTTATCATTTGGGTAGACGCCTATGGTAAGTGTCAGGAACAAGACAAACCAGTTCTACTGTTAGATAACATACATTTATAAATCATAAAAACATAACATACATAAAAATGAATTTATGTAACAATAAAAATCGTGACACCGACGACAGAGCGTATATTATTGCCTTTTGAATCACGATTAATTCAGTAGAGTAGTTTATGGGTGTACGAATATCAGGGTTGTTTCCTCTGAAATCATGTTTGAAAGAGAATATTTTGAGTATACAAAACGAACATTAACATTAATTATATAATTAGGATCGAGAATTGCAAGTTAAATACTGCTGCTAATGAAAATGAAACCTTTAGAAACAATACTTCTTATATGTTTCATGATGTCATTAAATTAAATTAAAATTGCAATTGTAAGAATGAAGTTTAAAATCAAAATGGTCCAACGAAAAGATCAGTTTGACTGATAAGTTGTGTTATGCTTGTTTAACGTTTAGTCGCCAATATATATTGTCATTTTATCTATCGTTGCGTCAAAATTAGTAATAGTTAGAAATATCGTCTGACGTATCCTAGTATATTGATACTTGAATTATTGCTTTAAAATTATGATCAAGGTGGTACTAAATATTTGACTAAAATCAATTTGATTCGTTTATTTGGCATAAAATTTGTACAAAATAATTACTTTGAACCTTGGACAAAAATGTAAAAATTATATATCAAAGAGCAAATTGAATAGAAACATATGATTAAACAGCCTCAATAGAATAAGTATGCACAGCTTGCATCTAATTTCAATCGAACGTTCGGAACTGGATGTACGAGATGATTATTCTAGAAACAAAAATGAAATATAGTTTAACATACGCCACAGGAACTTTTCTCCTCTCCCTGGACACAAACTTTCGTATTTGCCAGCCAAGTATAACCTACTTTGTAGACTTTAACACAGCTATCAGGGTTGATAATTTGTACAGACGCTTCTTGCAAACGATCCAGTAGGTTTAATTCTTGAAATAATGTTGAGAAAAAATATTTATTAATAGATCAGAAAGAAATGATTTTCTTATCCCAGGAAAATATTACCTAAGCCGTACTTGGCACATCTTTTGGAAAATTTTTGTCCTCAATGCTCTTCAACTTTGTACTTGTTTGGCTTTATAATTATTCTGATCTGAGCGTCACTGATGAGTATTATGTAGACCAAACGTGCGTCTGACGTATCAAATTTATAAACTTGGTACCTTTGATAACTATTGGGACAGAAGCAAATATTTGAAGGCCCCCGCAATATAGTTGCAACAATTATGTGGGTAATTGGACAGTTATTGTTCTATACCATGGTGTTTTTCATTGTCAACTTGGTATTTTTTATTGCAACTAACGTCTAAAATGATGCTTTGACGACAACTAGGTTAAATTACAATGTGTCCAGTCTAACATATCTTAATGTCAAATTTTAGCTAATTTTTATTTTGTTTATAAACGACATACAACTTTCGTTTGCAAATTATGCACCAATAATCGGAGCCTTATCTTCATTAAAGGCTAGACACAATATTCTTCATGACTCATTTAAATAAATCAGTTCACATAACATAATAACAATACTATATGTCCCATTTGGTGCTTTCATATTAAAAATTATATGTTTAGTGTTACTGTATCTGCGTTTTCCCTGTAAATTCTGTAATAAACATACTGTCCTTTGTTCCATTTATATTTCCCCATCCGGATACTTTACACAGCTCTCCTGTACGATTTTTACTTATATCACCGTCCAAGCTTATCTTATTGATTGTCGCACCAAAAATAAGTGGTTTCTTTAGCTCAATCAGCATTATGTCATTACCAATTAACATTCGTTTATTGAAGTTTTCATGCTGAAAAAATAACAATGTTGATTGATTAAACATGATATGTTTGTTGTTTACATTTTTGCCATTTTGTCTCTGGTGAATATGTGTACTATTTTCGATCATACAACCTCCCCTTATTTCCATATTTCACACATTAAAATTCTATGTTATATGATTGAACGTTTATTGTTAAATGACGAAACTGTTTAAATTATTTTGGAGTATTCTTATTTCCTTGATCTTCTGTTTATTGAGGTCTATAAAATTTGTAGTTTAGCCTCGATATGATTTGTATATTTGTAAAGCTCGGATCATCATTGATGAATGCTATATCAAAACTTACAGACTTCATCTTTAAATGTGTTTTTGTGGAGGTTAATGAAAACGTTGCTCATTTCTAATACATATTACACGCACATAATATAAACGTCTCTTGTTTTTTCATTGCAGTTTGTAGTTGCATAGAAGATGGGTTTTGGCTTAATTTGTCAAATAACTGATTATACAAATGTATTCTTTTTTATATAAAGTTGCCAGTAACACAAGGATTTAGTTTGTCCAGTTGAAAGTATTTTGATATTAACACGATTTGATGGAATGATTTAGAGTGGAAGTTTTAGGTCCATAAATCTTATTTTTGAAATAGAACTAGGATATGATCCCTGTTTTCAACAGGAAAAGACTACATTAAACTAGTTCATTCATTCATAGATTCATTTTTTTAAACTAACAAAATTCACAACATTTTCAACTATAGGAAAAACATTATCATACCACATAAATATCTTTCACATATCTGATAACGTTGAGCTGACTATACAAAGAACTACCCGCTAATACCCGGAATCCATCTTTTCTAAAAAGAAAATAAGTTGTAAACTTCGGTTGCATGTTAGTTGATTTGTATAAATATTAGACATAATATTCTTAACTCTCAATCAAACTTTTTTAGATATTGAACTACATGTAAATTGTGTTTTACTTATGATGCAACCAGATATTGTTAAGTTAGTCAAGTTTTCTCCCTGCCTTGCAACGTACGGGTATCTGTCAGAGTCAAACAGATAAAAGACAGGGAACCAGTCTATGGAAAAGATAGTATGATCAACAGTTTTATAGAAAATTAATGACTCCATGATAGTTAAAGCTAACACACAAACAAGTTAACATTGCTTGCTGTTTGATATGAGCCAAAGCTCCGTGTTGAAGGCTGCACCTTGACCTATAATGGTTTAATTTTATAAATTGTGACTTGGATGGAGAGTTGTCTCTTTGACAATCATACCACATCTTCCTATATCTACTAGTTTTATAAAAGATAAAAGAATTATGTGTCGTATATCAAAACTGTTGTGTCGAAATCCCTTTTAGCAGAAAACACAAGAATGTTAGATAAAGGCAACAGTAGTTCAAAATTCATAAATCGATAGAGAAAAAATAAATCCGGGTTACAAACTAAAACTGAGGGAAACGTATCAAATATAAAAGAACTACGACACAATAGAGAAACAAAACCGAAACGTAACACAGACAGAAACGAACTATAATGTAACAATGGCCATTTTCCTGACTTGGTAGAGGGTATTTTAAGAAAAAAATGGTGGGTTGAACCTGCTAAGGTCACTCTAAGGTCGCATACACACGGTAGTAACCATATATCTTTAGTACCTAAATTTCGAGTACAAATTAAGTACTGTAAAATACAGGTACCTAAATATTACAATAATTTTAAAGTAACAAAATAGTACTGAATATTAAAAGTAGATTTCCAGCACTACAGATTTTTAGTACAGAAATAGTACCTATGCAAAAGTAGCTGTGTAACTAGTTTATTTCTATTTATAGAATATAACCCTTGCATGCAGGTACAAAATAATCAAAATTCAAATGATTAATTGATTGACTATTGGTTACTTGAATTCAAGTGGCAAGTATTTCATGAATGTTCAAAATGATTAGTTAGATATATACATATGTAGTTTATGAAAAAAGTGAACAGCGATATCATATCTTGACCTTCATCTAGAATAGATTTTTTTTGTATTATTAACTTTCTACTCATTTTCGACAGGTTATCAAAAACAAGGTCAAGTAAGGACAATTAAAAACAGGAAAATCTAATTTTCAATCTGTGGCAATTTGGAGAAAATTAAACTGAACGATGTTATACGCGAGAAAATCAACAGAAAAACAGTTATTTTCGCAAAACAATGCATCGATAGATAGCTTAATTTCACTTCTTATTGTTGCTTTTACTTGACGGAGAACCAGACTGTTCTTACTTCATGACAAAATTGATGGTTTCATTTTCACAATTGTGACTGTTTCATTTCTATATAGCAAGGTTCTAGCAGCGTCTGCACATGAATAGCGATTATCTGTTATGAGAAAAACCTTCTAAAATTCCAGTGGTTAAAGTGGAAGACATCCTTCAAAACTGGTACGGACAACATCACATTTTAATTAATTACCATGTAATATCTATGTCATAGATGACTTCGTTTTTGTACCAATAGAGCACCCTGGTTGTATATTAGATTCAATGTCGCTCAGTCTTGCAGTTTCCATGTAATGTTTTGTAAACTTATTTTCATTGTGTTGTCAGTTCTTCTTCGACTTTTGTTCATTTCATATCTTCCGTCTCTTTTTCGCTGTTTGGGTGGTGGCTGTTTCCGAAAAACACGTACCCTCGCACGGTCGGTCAGATATTAAACACAAGATGCATCTTTTTTACATGCTTGACAGATTTAAAATTTATGTAACCATGTGAAATTGGAGAATGTGGTAGAGAAATATATAAAAACATGTAAAGCAACAAATGCTTTCAATATTGAGATTGCCTTTCTTAAGAGTAGCTTAAATACTTGTAACTTATCACAGATCCCAGGATTGAAATTTCATATTTATGCCAGACGTGCGTTTCGTCTAAAAAGACTCAACAGTGACGCTCGAATAAAAAAATGTTGAAAAGGAAAATAAAGTACGAAGTTGAAGAGCGTTGTATGTGAGCCTCCCTGAATCAAAAATGGTTGATAGGCCTTGGTTATTTCCGAAATATTTGTATATTAACATGTAGGAATTGTAACGGTTTAAGATTCAAAAAGTGAGTTTATATTATATAAGATATATCTCACTTACGTTCTGGGGTCAGTGGATATAGTGCAATGAGCCGCTGTTAAAATCCAGTTTTCGGCAATAATTACTCCCCCACAATGCCTCTCCCAATAACCATAATCATTGGTCTGAACAGAGACTTGCCATGGAAATTCTTCTATGTCAGCATCTTCACCATTAACAATCTTAACGATAGTAGCGGCATTAGACACCTAAAAGATAGTCGAATGTTATCAAAAAGACATTTAAACTCATAAATCGCAAAACAATTGGACAATGCAAAGAGCGGAAAGCGATAAAAAGACGAACAACGATGTCAAAACGTATATATAATATCACTCATCAAATAAACAAAGCATAGCTTACGATATTTTATATTTATAACAAAAGACTATATGAAAGTTTTCGATGAAATGAGGAAGTAGTATGTATAATTTCATGGTTTATTTTTTACTTGTATCCTAATATAATTTAATTTTGGATTAACGCGTCTTCTGATTGGCTGACGTTATTTTGTTATCAATGGCTTTAAAGGTGCTACGCGCGTTATTCATTGTGCACCATTTTTTTTATGTTATTTCTTCATAGACAGAAAAAATATTACAGTCATTTCTTAAATAATTTCTCAGATCGTATTTTACAGCGCAAACAATAATATTTGCTGATAATGAAAGACAGAGAAGACACAAAACTAAGCAGGAATAAACAGAACAATGAAAATAAAAATATGCAAATGGTAAAATAAAATAAAGCTCACCAAGGAAAATTCTAAAATAAAAAGTAGCTTTTTAAATGGCAAAATAATCAGCTAAAACACATCAAACGAATAAAAAATCAACTGTAATATTTCTGATGGGGTAGTTAATTACTTAAGTAGAAAATGGTGGATTTAACCTTGTTTGATAGCTAGCTCAACATTTCACTTATATGAAAGTTGCATATAAGTCCATCATATTGACAACAATGTGTGTGCAAAACAAACAGAAATAAAAAGTAGAAATGTCAAACATTAGGGTAAAACGAGGAGTAAAAAATTCATACAATTATCTGCCTTAAACTGAGTGGATTTCTTCTCAGGTATTTGACAAATAATATGCTTAGTTTTCAAAGTTTTGGTTGAGGTGTATTAAAGTATATATATGCAACCAAGTAATCTGTTGGAACTTTTGAATCTCCATGACGACACACAAAAGTCCTTTTCAAATCATGAAACCGTTGAAATATTTTCAATGGTATGCTGTTTATCAGTTGTTTTTGTTTAGATAAATGCTAACCTTTTGATGTTAAAAATAGTTCTACTTTTCTTTACAAAATTATTTGTAACAGTCACATTGAGGATTTTTTTTTAAACTATCTCTTAAAACGATAATTCCCGATATTTAAAGCTGTCAAACGTATCACTAGCATTCGATTTTTGGCGGAATGTTTCAAGTTTAACAAAATTTGTCAAACATTTATTCCCTCACGACAACAATCAGATATGTGTAGTAAGTCTCCCGATTTAGCAGATTTTGGTGAATCGGCCGCTGTAGTGACGGATAAGGTAGTAGTTTTCAATATACGAAGGATACAAATTCAATAAGAATGGTAAAAGGAACGGTTTATTCTGAAGAGTTCTACCGAAAGCAGTTAAATCGGTTCGCTCATGAACATTATCTTATAATTTTTGCGATTAACTTCATGATAATTTTATCTTTGTTTTCCATCTACGCATCACGAGTTTCTGATCAGACTTTTGACAAATTTTATTCTGGATAGTCTGATCAAGAACTTCAGTAAAAATCCCAAATGTATGAACCAGTCTATATTCAGAATGGATATATATTCGTTCTTTTAGAGCAGTCATTTAGTTCTGACACTATAATACCTTTATGTGTGGAATCAAAAACAAGTCATCGGAATGAGCCAGTTAAATGTCCTAGCCTAGAAAAATCAAGATTTTGCTATTGTGTAAAACATACCAACACCGCAATCATAATTGAAACAGTCGGAGGGGGCATTGCCATGTTACTCTTTGTTTATTGAAACACTGGTAGCGTTACGGAACGCAATTAATGACAAGGAAACATTTGTAGTAAAAACCTTTGCAAAGTATACAATAAACACTGTAGAAAACTAAATACTGAGCAACACGAACACAAGTCAAATCCGGGGTTTTCTGTACAGTCAGAAACCCGGTTGAAATAGAACAAAAGAATCGAAGCTCTTTGTTAGAGAAGGCGATAAATGTGTACTGTATTGTTTACTATAGTGACAAAATTTTTAAAAGTTAATAGAAACGAACAAAATTACAATTTTCTTTTCAATTACGAGGTGTTTTATTTTAAAAACACCATTTGCATAAGTTTTCAATTTATCTAGTACATAGTTAAGCAGAACAATTGGATTTCAAGTCGACGACATGGGTATCTTTCAAGTTGGATGAAGAAAATGCATAACCTCCGATTTTTTTGAAAAAATTACCACAGACGGAAAACATACCAATCTATTAGTCCAAAATTTTTCGTGTCTGCCCTTCCATTATGTGACTCGAGCAAAAATTCCAAAAAATGGGTAACAATTGTATCGAAAAGAGAAATTCGAGTGCACATTTTTATGTCAGGGCGTGTTTGAGTTGAATATTTTGTCTTGATATCGTATAAAGTAAGATTATTTCATACATCGGTCGCTTCAGATTCTATTATTTTTATATATCACTGCTACAGATTGACTTTATAACACAAAAAATAACAGCACTAAAAGATGAAATATATGGGTCAAGTGAAATACCTATCTAATGAGTCACAAAAACAGAGAAGGTGTGTTCGAGTAGCTAATTTTTTACTGAAAGTACTTGACGACAGTCTTTCAAGTTGGATGATGAAAATGCATATCTTTGAAAAAATATATTTTTTTGTGTGTGAAAACTAGGATTTATAGTCTTTATACACTAAAAAAAATCTAGTCTGCCCTTCCTAGAAATTTTTAATTAGAATATTTTAAATGTTTATGAATTTTCGAAAATTCCTCCTGACAACCGATCAGACAATAGTTTTAAGTTGAATCAATGCAGACAAAATCATTAACTGATGCTGATTAGCTAGTTGATACATTTGTCTTTTAAAATACAACTGACATATAAGGATCGTAATGGTGCAATGTGGATAAATTTATCGGTTTCCATGAGCAAAATTGGTAGCGCGTCATCCCTACAATGTCTTCCATTTCTACGATTGTGAAAATGAACTGGCGTAATGGGGAGATAATTCTGACGAAGTAGAATCCTGACTGTGTAATGCCTCATACAGATGGATAAACAGAGCATGTTTGTCATGTGACACCAGCAATGGTGCTCATGGGGAATACAATTCGATGAAAAAATTCCATTCAGTTATGTTCGTAAAAAGGAAAATGGGATGGGATTACAGGTGGCTTCTTTAAGCTTTGACAGATTCATTTCATAACGCTCAAACAAAATAATTATGGCGGCTCTAATAGTTAGTACTTGAAAGCATTTTAAAAATGTATGATCAAAACCGAAATATGATAAAACAAGTAAATATGTTTAACTAGCAAGAGTAGAAAAGAAAAAGAGAAAAGTGATCCAAATTTATAAAATATCATAGGAATGTTTATATACGTACTACAGCCATGTAAAACACTACAAACAATAATGAAGAGGTTAGGCGCATTGATATAACTACTTTCTTATCTTTATTATTACTATTAATTATTAATTATAATTATTATTACTATTATTATTATATATAATTAATTTTACTATTATCATTATTTATAATTATTATTACTATTGTCATTATTTATGATTATTATTACTATTATCATTATTTACTATTCTTATTACTATTATCATTATTTATTATTATTATTATCATACCTTTTGTTGCTGCTAGTGCTACTTCTTCGCAAAGGATTATTATTATACAGAATAAAACAACATACAGAACTAGTGAAATCGAAAGCAAATTGGCTATACCTACATTTTTGTAAATCACGCCTAATATTAATCTCACCATAACAATGAATGGTCTTAAATTTGAAATTTGAAATTAATTCCTATATGGTTGTCAAAAAAAAGGATATTATTGTGAGTTTATGATAAAACGTATACCAGGTTTTATGTCTGACTGCTTAAATAATCACCAACTTACCGACAAATCCAGTGAACAGGAATAACCTATACATTTGTATGTTGAGAGTGCGCTGAAATCAGAATGATAGTTATAAATATCAATTCATTCAAATAGAATCTGTACGTTATACAAACAAAAACAATTATCAACTTTTAACCTACAAACAAACAAACCAAACAAAAAAGATAGAAAGAAAGAAAAAATAGGATAACTTATGATATCATTTTTAAAGGCGGCAATAGTTTACCGATGTTAAAATCTCTTAAATTGATTGATAATAAACAAACAAAGGTAACCGACTAAAGCTGTGAAAATCTGAACTCCGAGGAAAATTCAAAACGAAAAGTCCCTAATCAAATGGCAAAATAAAAGCGCAAACACAGCAAACGAATACGTAACAACTGTCACATTCCTGACTTGGTACAGGCATTTTCTGATGTAGAACATGGTGGATTCAAAATTAGCGAAAACTGGTGAGTCGACTAGGTATGCGTCTCTATCTACCCACCCACGATGCTAATTCACACTCTCTTAAAATTAAAAATCAACAACAGTATGAATACAAAACCAATAAAATTGCTAAAGTTAGAGACAAGCAACTATATTAGTATTCAAAAATCTAAATCTGCAAAAACATGTTGCTTTGAGTCTTTTGTAGACGAAACGCGCGTCTGGTTTAAATACAAAATTTAAAACAGGTATTTATGATGAGTTTATCTGCTAGTGAGTTGTGAAATCGACGGTCAACTAGAATCCCCACTAGTACCTAACTTTAACTATAAAACAAATTCTTTCATTCTTCAATAAAGCTCTGTTGGAGCAGTTTTCGTATAAACAGCACATATATGAAATGCTGTATACTGACATTTGATCAAGACAACTAATTAATTGTTCAAGTATCTTTTTTTTATTTTCTATTATTTTTATAGCCAGTAGCTCATATTCAATAACATAAGCGATGCCAGTTAAGAGACATTTGATGCACATGTCGACATGTCTCTCCACTGAATAACACGGACAAAATATTGAAAATTCAAAAATTGAAGATCTTATATAACCAAAAGCTTCAAAACATAATAACTCCGGCATCTTTAAAAAGATCTCTGCAGTTATTCCTTTCTTTAATTTAATAAACCTCTTTTCATATTTAGTATCCTCTCAAGCGTTTTCTGAAAAGGAAACGGATTGTGAAGCCTCTTGTGCAAATACATTTACCCCATTAATGTAATAATTATACAGTGCGTTAAAATTACAGACCTGTATTAAGATTTCAGTGTTGAAATTAAAAGTTGCGTCGTTCTGTGTTCCTTTCCTCTGAAAAATTGATCACAATTGATTTACAGTCTATTTATATTATCACGTACGACGTTGTATCGACGTGGTATGAAGTCGAAGCTGTTGCAATTTGTTTTTGAATATAATTAGTTTCTACATGTCGATTACAACGTACCAATTGACATTGGTCACGGAATCTGAAAATAAAAAATAGGAATTATTCATGTCTTTGCTTTGTAAAAAGAAAAAAAGAAACCAAAAAATCAAACAAACAACAAGAAGTCAAAGAAGGACAAACGAACCCAAGGCCAATAGAAAAAAACAGAATTTAGCAACGACTAATAAACAGTTGGTTCGTTATAGTAATGATGATGTTGTAAAAACATAACGTAAAACAAATAAAGAAAGTTTTGTTAGAATCAAATTGGGCCTAAAAAATGTTTTATTTTGTATTGCAACCTGAATAAAAATAATAATAAGTAGAACTATTATGTCGATACCACTACTGTATCACGACGTGGACCAGCCCAGTACTCACCACATTTGTGTTATTATGCAATGTAATGTTAATTGTCTGTTATAAGTTATTGAATAACTTTTAAACACTTCGGTTTTTATGCAAACATGTATAGGTTGCCAAAGCCTTAAATTGCACATCATTCTAAAATTTCCGTTTTTTTTCCTCTTGAATATGTTCTGATTCTAACATCACCGATTATTTAAGTGTAGACGAAACTAGCGTTTGTCGTACAAAAGTATTAGCCTTGAATCTGTGACAAGTTATTTTACTAAGAACCCTTATATTATACATAATATAACAGAATTATGTTTTTAAGTTTCCTTCAACTGGGCCTGGATTAAAGTAGCGAAATAATAGATCTAGATTTTAGATTTTAGAATTGACTACTTTATTTTTGTAAATTAATTGGGGTGAATAGGATAGCCGATGTACATTTATGAGGTGCGGAAGCGCTAAAATCTAAAAATGCACAGTTAACGTATAATATGTCTGTTACAATAGTTCACATTCTTTTAGTTTTGACTAATATTCGTCGTGATATATGAAACGGCTTTGTCAATTAAGTACAAACCCGTTCTTTTTTTCTCGAAACATTCAGCATTGAAATTAACTAAATGATGTTAATATTCGTGTATGTTGGAATATTATGACAGGGATTGCCAAAAAAAAAAAAAGAAGATACAAAAAGGACAATTTGATACCCATGAAACGTTACAAATTTAAGATACTTTATACATGAGAGGTAATGACGATGCTAACGTGAAATGTTATTTTCGCGATATCAAACTGTGACATGTAGGGAAAAGATGCATTTATCGACTGTTTTTTTTTTATTATTTAATTGATTATATTTGAAAAGGAGTACATGGATCCCTCTTCTTATTGAATATTATTGGTTCCAATTTGAAAGAATAAAATCAACGATAATTTTTTAGATAAATTTGATTAATAAACCACAAAATAATCCTGAAACTTTGTTTAAAACATTGTTTCCAATTAATTGTTCTACATATTACAATGTATTAAGAGCATATTTTTTTAAAGAAGAATTTCATAATGGTTTAACAAAAACCCTTTTGTGGGTTCTGTTGAAATAAAAGAGTTTGGCGTGTCTAACCAAAGAATAGAAATGCTAAAGAAAAACGTAATTTTGAGTAAATGTTTAAAATTTCGACCACTTTTATCTGTTATATTAGAATTTAAAGGAATAATTTTGCAAATACAAAATGTCAATCCTGGTATCTATGATGATTTTGTTTCATCATATTTGAATTGTGTAGTTGAAAAAAGTCTGAAAGCAAATTTTTGTAAAAAAAAATCATCGTAGGATCGAAACTATACCGTATACCCTTTAGGTTAACTACGGACACTTGTTATTCATCTGACCTATGATAATCGTTTTTGGTGAATCACCTTTTAAAAAAGTACTTTTTGTATCAAAAAATTTAAATAAACATACAGGGTCTCAGTTTATTAATAGATATCTGTTCATTAACCTCACAAAGAAGAATGTACTATAAGTCATATAACGCGTGTTTTAATCGAAGTTATTCATCATTTTGATACATTTATACATGTACATATATTTTAGTTTTCTTAAAAGTAACTGCTTCCGTGTAATTTGTTCCTACATACAAGATGTCACATTGATATTTTATTTTTTTCCATATCAAAACATTTAAAAAATAAATACATGTGAAATATTAACATGAATTAATTATTTGATTTGTACATGTTAATAGCATTGTTAAACATTGTACTCTAAGAGTTTTACCTCTTTGTTATATATATGAAAAAAAGAAAACTTGTTACATTGGTATAATAAGACGATGCCTTTCCAGACTAACAGATATGTTTTCACAAAAGCCAAATAAAAATCATGTGATTTTAAACAATCTGACTTTTGTACAGGTTGTCCTCATATTTTGTTCCAAAACCATTTCCCCTCGTTGGGATAGGATCGAACAGTTTCCGCCACATTCTGTGGATGTAATAGCAGGTCATGAGCTTATGATAAATGTAAAGTAATTGTAAAATCCGGTTACTTCAGGCTTTTAGTAATGAATAACTAAAACTTCAATCTAGGGTTCTGTAACTTTTATTCAGACTAACGAAGTTCAATATTGGTTATGTAAATAAAGCCCTGTAAAATATAAATGAACTTATAAGTTACAGATAGATAAATCTGTTTACTAAGTAATAATAATTAAAACTAATGTTCGTAATTCATTATCATGCAAACTTATTTAGTTGCATACATATGTATCTGATCACAAAAATATATAATGTGGATACCATAGCAATTACTTGTCCCAATTACAGTTATACCAATTCGACTTTAAGGTATTATAGTACATGTTCTCATATGCTGTCTCATACCAAAGTCTATTGAACAATACTTGTGTTGATAATATAAACTACACAAAACGTAAGCTGCATGCTTGTTAAATCAAAAAGCAACTAATCACAAAAAGTAACAATAAAAGCAAAGCAAATATTAAAAACTAAAGCTAAGCGAAACAAGAATACAAATACACTTAGCTTACCTCACATATCGTGCAAGTGGCATATTTCCATATAAACCATTATATTACAAACACTTCATCTTTGGTAAGGTTTAAATATACCTGTATCACAAAAATGATTATTATAAATCTTTGATAAGCAATGTTTATTGTTTATAGTAAAAATCAATGTTAAGCCTAGACATCTATTTTTAGTTCTTATATCGATTTACTTTAATTCGATTAACCTTTAAACTTTACAACATTTTTTCGGTCCACTCGACACTCGCAATCATTCAATTTATATGTAAACTTTATCTTCAAATCATTATACCAGATTTAATTGGTTATTGATGTATTATTTTATATGATCTTAAAATTCAACTCTTCTTATGTTTTTAATATACATTTACGATCTCTTTTAATATGAAATTTAGCTCTCGTTCTCGACATTCAATCTAAACATGCATACGTGTAAAATATGCACTATTGGACAGTTATTGAAAAATTAATAAAGAAAGATATAGGACTGACCTTATATAAGAAACTGCAATCACAGAATTGTTATTGCATAGATTAATTTCTAAAGTTGTTAATATGCAGACAGGTCAATATATCTGTTTGCCACAAGATGTCTTCCCATAAGATATAGAACAAAAGAATTAAACCGCCAAAAGTACTGACCAATAGCAGAAATGTCCGAAAGCGCTCAAATCAACCGTGAAAATAAAGTTATCACTACAGTGAAATCAGACTTAACCAAAGCATAATCCGTCAATAGTCCATGTCAATTAGTTAAAAAGAATAACACATAATACTAATCCATAATTACAGAATGTAATTAATAAGCTAACAATATAACTTTATTCAAATATGTACTAATATCAATTACTAAGAATATAAAAATATACAAAATATACAAAATACATAAAATAACATGCTATCACATAATTAAAAAATATTTTTTTTAAGGAAGTACGTTGACTTGCAGCTAGCTATTGATAACATCTTCCGATATTTCTATCTCACTATATCATTATCTTTTTGTTGTTCTCCTGATATTTTGTCAACCTTAAAGTTATATCCTCTAGTAACTGTAACTTTTTCTCCTTTATTAAGATTTTGTATTGATTTTGTGCAACTTTTAATACAAAAATATTGCATGTCTATGTTTCAAACGGTCAAGAGATAAGTCGGATGTCCCATTAGAAAAAAATAAGTATTCATAGTAATTTAAGTTGCAGCTTGTGCATTTGAGGCGATTGATTTTTTTTATGATCTTTTATGACATTTATGCTAGTTACACTAAATATTTCTTAAAATAGTACTGCAAATCCAGATGACTTATATATAGTAAGATTTTTTTATTTTTTTTATTTCGCTGTTTTATAATTACTGTATTGTTGAAAAGCCTCAATTATTGATTGATTGATTGATGGATTACTTGACTTTAATCAACATAATTTTCAGCACTGTTGGCTCATTCGTTGGTGCCACGAAAAAACCACAGACCTTCGACTGGAAAACGTACAATACTAATCACTTAAGATAGGAGTCAAACGCTCTTGTCACGTTTTTGACTAAATTTAAAACTCAAAACATCAGTGTTGACAGGATTGGGATACAATACTTTGACTACTTAGACCACTCAGTCACTGCAATCGGGGACTCGATGAATAAGTTCTGATTTTGCAACCCTCTTCAAATACAGAATGAATTATTGTTATTTAAAGGCTTCAGCACTCAAGTACGGATAGATTTTATTGTTGATATTTTAAAAGGCTATCATTGTTGAGTTTTCATATCAAACGTAATTATGTGTGCTTATATTCTGCCAAAAAAGTATCTTGCATTGTACGTTTTTTTTGTTCGTATTGGTGACAACTCTAACCATAATGCTTACTGTAACCTTAACCCTAATGCTGACTGTAATCCTCATCACTATGCTGGCTTTTGTTTGATGACTTCATGCAATAGAGGTTATGGTGAATAAGATACAAACAAATACGCAATAGAGTCAGTGCTTAACATTAAATGAAGGGTCCGTAGGTTGACTACTGCAAGGGGCAAAATCTATTCAAACTAATCAGAATCAGATTAAAAGCATGATATTTTGTAATATTATTAATTCGTATATTTTAACAAATTTGATTCGTTAAGGGAAAGACACATGTTAAACTATATTTTCGAAGGTAGAGAGAAAACGGCGGATGGCAAAATGCATATTGCACAGCAAAAAGCATATTGCACGGTTATTTTTAGACTACCTAAAAACTGATATACTTTGTGACGTCATGTAATGAATTTCAGGATATTGTTAAACGATCTTAAACGTTTTGAAACCAATGATATCTGTGATCGATTATTTGACGAACAAAATCTTCAAATACATTAGATGACAAACAAACAAAAAAAACCTAATATTTTGTTATTGTCAAGGAGACAAAATAATATTATTTATAAAATTCCAACAAATTCAAATGGCGATTTTGATACAAATATGGTCGGAAATTAATAATATAACAAATAAAGCCTTTTTATGAGGTCAATACAGGATATATCGACCCAAAGAAGTATATCGACCACGGACTTCGTCCTCAGTCAATATACTTCTTTCAGGTCAATATATCCTTGTATCGACCTCATACAAAGGCTATATTTGTATAATACAAAAATATAAGTATCGACAGGGTGAAGGGTCACAAGTGAAACAAATCAATGGCATAGTTTATCTGAATCACACAATTTGTTTTAATTTTTTTCTGATTTTCTGGTAAATTTTGAAATTACTGAAAAAAACTAAGGTTCCAACTGTCTCAGGCAAAGTTGACAGTTTGACAAATTTATTATTAAAATGTCACAGGAGAGACAGCAAGGTAACATTAGTAAGCCTAGATATATATAGTTCCTTACTATGAGAAATAAATAGAACACATAAAGATGCCTGAATTATCAACAAACAAAACTTATAAAAAGGAATTGTATTATCTATTGGTGAACATGGAAAGTCGTATTAGGAAATTTGGTCCTTAATGCTCTTCAAGTTCGTACTTTATTTGGCCCTTTTAACTTTTTTGGATTCGAGCGTCACTGATGAGTCTTTTGTAGACGAAACGCGCGTCTGGCGTATATACAAAATTTAGTCCTGGTATCTGTGATGAGCTTATCCATGTCTTCATTATTGTTGACTGATATGATTTATTTTCGTTAGATGTGTATTAGATTAACTTCATTGGTGACGAAGTTTTGTTTTGATCCTTTTATCAATGCAATGATATTCACCGTAATACTGTTTGCATTTATCACAAAGTATCTTATTATTTCTTTCAAGACAGCAAAAGATTGAGTAGGGGGTAAAAAAATGTTTGCCACAACAATCAATATATGGTCACACATCAGATGCATCAAGATATATATGTTTATATAAAACTATATTAACTGAATGTCCTAGCTATTCGGAAATAATTAGTTTTCGCCACATTTTTGTCTAAACATACAGAAATATGAAAGCACTTTACACTTAAAATAATTTAAACTCTCTTTCTTTTTTTTTTATAGATACATAATTTTTGTATGTGTGGATTTACTTGTGTACCTACATTTATATTAAACACGCTGATAGTACTGAAAAATGTGTTGGTAAAACCGAGATAAACAATTAAATTATCTGATAAAAGAATCAAATTCGGGACATTGATAATGTTATGAAATATTTGCACTATAAAATAAAATGGCGCAGATAGCAGAATGGACGTGTAGTATATGCGAGAAACCAAATGGAAAATATTTTTGTTACGATTGTAATCAATATCTGTGTGACTGCTGTAAAGACATACATAATAAATTTCCAGTAAACAAACATCATACAGTCATTGAGGCACATTTAAAGGTTCTTACAGTAAGTCATGAATGTGAAAAACATAAAAAAAACTTTTTGCACTATTGCCAAACTTGCGAATGTCTTGTTTGCAGTGAATGCATCACGTCGGAGCATAATGGACACGCATTTAGACATGTGAAGGATATTGCAGACAATGCTCGTAAAATAGTTTCTGAGACAATTTGCAATTTAAAGCAAAATCAATCAACGATGACAAACATAAAAGAGGAAATCAGTGTAATTGAAATGTCTAAAATTCAAAGCGATACTGAAAAGTTTACTTCTAAAGTAAGTCATCTCTCTAATTGTTTAAAAGGAATTATAGAGAGGGTTGTTATAAAACAAGAAACATTTGCTTTTGATTTTCTGGCATTAGGAAAAGCACAGCTTAAAAGCTATCTTGGAAAGCTGAACAAAGCGTTTGAGGATTATTTCTCGCTCTGCAAGAAGTTGGAAAACGTACTGCTCGAAACACACGATGCAACATTTTATGTCAATCAAGCGGAATTGATGAAGGAATTGAACAGTTTGGAAATCATTCCACCAATTGAGAAAGTAGAAGACTTAACAGAATTTAGTGACGAAGACTTCATTGACAATGTAGTGAATGACATTCAGGTTCAACATGGTATTAGGTGAATATTTTATCATTGCTTCAGCAATACTTGCGTGGCCATAAGTTTAAACAATAACCACAGACAAACGAATCGTTTTTGCTATCAAAGGAAATGGTTAGAAATTATCTATTCTTCCATTATAATGTCTGTCTCAAATTTGTATACAAATGAAACTTGAACTTTCATATAGAGTACATCCTTGAAATGTTGGTAAAAGGCTCTCTTATTTACAACCTTTTTTTTTTTTGGGGGGGGGGGGCAATTTTATAGATTAAATAAAATCTATGTTTCTTTACCCTCTTTATTTAGCCTGCTCACTACCGTTAATGCTCAACTGCTGTTGATTGAAACAAGACAAATTACTCAGTGATTTTTTAAATCTTTTCCAGTGAATTTCAAAGAAAAGACATTCAAATACAAACACTGTCGGATCAATTGAAACACGAAGAAATCATCAATCAAGAGACAAAGAAATCATTTGCTGTGGAAAGAGAGAAAATGGAATCGTACGTACTCAAATTTATTTCTTATAATTCTCATCTATATTTCTTACTTTTATCATTTCAATATGAAAACAAGAAGGTGCTGTATGACTGCCAATGAGACAGCTTTCCGTGTAAGGCCAAATGACGTTATAGTTCACAACTAAAGGTCACAATACACCCATCAGAAATAAGCAAACCCATTGTATGCTATAAAATGCAACGAAAAGATAAATGTAATTATTCAAATAAAAAACGAGCGGCCTGATTTGTGTACAAAACGATAAACGAACAACAAATATGATAACAGGAACAAACATCAATTGAATTAAATGGTCCTGACTTTGGACAGACTCAAACATCTTTAAATCAAAAAGTATATTTGCTAGTTGATGCTCTCTCTTTTTCTGCATTTCCATGCTAATTGGTTCTGTAGGTAAATTTTCGGGGTCTTCAATTATTTGTTTTCAATCAGAACATCCTCATTATGGAGATATCGCAGATCAAATTTATTCGTTCATAGTGTATTAATTTACGTTTTTTGATTGAGTTAAGCCTGCTAATTGATATGTTATCGTGTGTTTTTCTATGTTGTGATGTTATGCTATTTTTTCCCAGAAAATGGAGAAGGTTTGATACTATTAAAACGTTTAATCCCGCTGCAAATGTTTGCAACTGTCCTAAGTCAGGAATCTGATGTACAGTAGAAAAGAGGGACGAAAGATACCAAAGGGACAGTCAAACTCATAAATCTAAAACAAACTGACAACGCCATGGCTAAAAATGAAAAAGACAAACAAACAACAGCACACACGACACAACATAGAAAACTAAAGAATAAACAACACGAATCCCACCAAAAAACTTGGGGTGATCTCAGTTGTCGTTTGTTTATGTAATTTATACGTGTTTCTCGTTTCTCGTTTTTTTTTAAAGATTAGACCGTTGGGTTACCCGTTTGAATGGTTTTACACTTGTAATTTTTGGGCCCTTTATAGCTTGTTGTTCGGTGTGCAGCAAGGCTCCGTGTTGAAGGCCTTACATTGATCTATAATGGTTTACTTTTTCAAATTGTCATTTGGATGGACACACTACACCACATCTTCGTATATCTAGGGTTGGGATCCCGCTAACATGTTTCACCCCGCCACATTCTCTATGTTTGTGCCTGCTTAAAGTCAGGAGTCTGTTATTCAGTGGTTATCGTTTGTTTATGTTGTGTCAAATAAATTCAAATACAACAGTTATAGCAGCATTTGGTTATTTTTTCAAACACACCTTCTCTATTTTGCAACTCCTAATATAAAGATATGAAACTCGATCATTTTGGTTTTGCTAGTTTTAAAAATCAAGAATAGTCCTCCAAATATAAGAAAATAATTGATTAAAACTAATTGAACAGATAAAAAAAAACTTTGCTTAAGACTGGATACACGCTATTTCCATTTTGGAAAATTAGGAAAACAGCATGCCAATGCCACTTTTTAAAAGCGAGACCGAATAAGCAGGTCCGTGAAATAATGACATGCCTTCCCTTGAATTAGAATATTTAAATGCTGTTTTAGGTTATGTTTTCAAATTGCAAACTTAATTTTCATTTGTTTTTTATCAATGTTTTATAAGAAAAAATCTGTGTTATAACTGGTAGCCTTATCACAATGGTAAAAATGGTTGATATTTGAGAAATTCTTATCTTCTTGTTTATGTGGTTCATTTTTCCCTACTTTGTTCTGATGAGGATGATATGGCTCAATATCTTTAATTGTTTTTACATAGGCGGTAATGGTAACGTTTTTTCCTGTAGCTCAGTCCATATCGTAAACTTGGATATGTATGATAGCTCGTTTCGAAGCTGTGACATTTTCACATATGTGGTTAAATTTTCGGGGTACGAAGTGAGATTACTTTTCCCGTAAATTAGCAAACCCCGAACATCCTTTTGTGATGCGGCTCCTTGTGGTAAAATATCCCCTTTTTAACACAATAAGTTCTTTGAAAATTTAATACTTTGAACACATTCAATAGCTCCATAGTTTTCACACATTTATTCTATGTTCCTCTACTTTCCTAATCACCACAAATAATTAAGTTCAGTCATTGGTTAAAAATAGAAACATGTCCAATATCACTACACAGAGATTTTTTCTTTACACGTGACTTTTGAGTTCCTCATTTCGAGGCGCATTAGGGATGTTGACCCATATTGCAATCCGTAGTTCTGATTTTTCCAAATATTTTTATGTGATCTTCATCGGTATGACATTCTGAATAAATCTGTGTATTTTTGTCCATTTCTGAAAAAAAATAAAGTTGTTTCAGCACTATAAGGCAATGACACTTTTATCGCTATATTTTTTTATTTTGAATACAAAGTGTATGCATAATTAATTTCTTCCAGTATACCTTCACTAGTAAAAAGAAGGACAAAACATCTGAATGTAACCTTAAATTACAACACACAGACCCTGTTAAAGCATTCAATAAAATTTTCTGGTGCCTAAAAGTGCATTTTGACAGAGAAATTATGCAAAAATGGAGATTTCATAAAAAAAACACCAAAATACTTAATTATTCTAGCCAGTGGAAACCTTGTATTTTATACTGTAGAA
This sequence comes from Mytilus galloprovincialis, assembly GCF_965363235.1. NCBI lineage: Eukaryota > Metazoa > Mollusca > Bivalvia > Mytilida > Mytilidae > Mytilus > Mytilus galloprovincialis. Next base: position 96,874,308 of record NC_134842.1, read on the forward strand.
ACCACTATAAACTACTGTAAAAGTCATTTGAATCATATAATTAGAGTGCAATGAAGTGCAAATTTTCAAAACTAGTTCTTTCACATAATTCTATTTGAGAAAAAATGTTTTTTACATGTATTTCAGTGAAAATCTTTTATCAGTGAGATATCGGCATGAGGTTTTATAGGAAACATTGTGGCATCACACGTAATATGGAGTCATTAACTAACGACATATCAAAATAATGCTAATTATAGTTTGCAGTGTTACATGAAGAACAGTTGCCGCAAGGTTTAACTTGAAATATGGAGTCGAAAAGATCAGTAACCAAGTATTTTCATTTAATGCCAAGACCATAGCAACAGTTTTCTAATCGGTATATTTTTACCATACCGACTGTAATTTGAATTGCATAAATACCATAAATAAACAATTTAGAGCTTGCCGAATAAAACAAGATGCTTACCAGTTATTCAGGACTTTTTAAAACCTCTAGTTTGCCATCTTAGGTTAAAAAGTAATGATATGTCTGGAACTGAAATAAGACAAAAAAATTACTCAGGCTGTGTTATTATTTGGTTTAGATACATAAGTATTATTGAGAGAGCAAAAATCAAATTCTTGAAAGTTTTATCGCAAAGAAAGAAAAATGATTCTCCCTTGTGGCTTATCAACCTTCATTTAAATCTTTTATATTAGCAGCAACGAGTGCTAGCTAACTAGCTGAATAGTTGAAAAGGTGCAGCAATATTGTTTTCAAAAGTTTTGTTGATCCTCCCCCTTTTTCACTGAGAAAAGACAATATCTTGTGATTTACTAGTGTGCATTACAAATAATAATTCATGATTTCCTTAATACATGTACATGTTTGACTGTTTATTAACTGCATATGATATCTACTGACCATGGGTCAAATTATTGGATAAAAGCACATGTGATGATGTATTTCACGTTACTCGTATGAAGTGTGTTATCTCCCTTGATTATCAGTTATTCCTGTAAACCGGAGTGATAATTACATAACAAAGACAGTATTGTGTCATGTTTACTTACAGCTAAAACTATTATGTTAGTTCATGTCTTTTTCAATTCATAAACAAATTCCTTTCGGATCTCTCGGGGGTGTAAACAAAGTTAGAATTGTGCCTAAAAAAAGTGTTCAACCCCGTGCCAGTAATGCATTTTAAAAGCGAAAATTTCATTGAGTATTTGCTGGTATTTATCTATAATGGTTATCTAAAATCATCTGGGATATCTAGGTATAAATAAAAAAATACTAACCATCATTTTCACACTTTTTACGGGTGTACAAGGTGAAATCATCCATTGATCACTCTTTGATCACTCAGAAAACTTCTGATTAATCTTTTTGTAAATTGGCTCAATATCTTTAATTGTTTTTACATAGGCGGTAATGGTAACGTTTTTTCCTGTAGCTCAGTCCATATCGTAAACTTGGATATGTATGATAGCTCGTTTCGAAGCTGTGACATTTTCACATATGTGGTTAAATTTTCGGGGTACGAAGTGAGATTACTTTTTCCGTAAATTAGCAAACCCCGAACATCCTTTTGTGATGCGGCTCCTTGTGGTAAAATATCCCATTTTTAACACAATAAGTTCTTTGAAAATTTAATACTTTGAACACATTCAATAGCTCTATAGTTTTCACACATTTATTCTATGTTCCTCTACTTTCCTAATCACCACAAATAATTAAGTTCAGTCATTGGTTAAAAATAGAAACATGTCCAATATCACTACACAGATATTTTTTCTTTACACGTGCCTTTTGAGTTCCTCATTTCGAGGCGCATTAGGGATGTTGTCCCATATACAATGATCACAGATGATAACGGTTGTTTTTCACTTATAGTACCCACAATCTAGTATCAAATTATTTTTCTTGAATGTAACATCATTGTATGTAAACTATTGATCATTGATTTTTAATCGCTTTAACAACACGACGAGTGCCACTAATGTAGAACGAACTTCGTACCGTCACAAGGTACCTGAGTTCAATCCCAATGTTCCCCAATGTAGTATTTTCTGCGTAATACTTTGAAATCGTCTTTTTCTGACTTTTAAAAAGTTTTACTGATATGCTTATTAAACCTTACATATTTTTTATGTTCGCTATCTTTCTATGTATAGGTTATATGATATCCACTATCTTAATTTTCTTTGGACTTGGTTGTGATGTTTATTCCCCAACTATTGACATTTACCTGTTAACTAGGTTTCTTGCTGCTGGCAAACCAAATTGAGAACAGTTCAGTGTTATGAGATGTCATTGATACCATAATGGTTTTATTTGTAAATTTACTCTTTATAGAATTATAAATTATTCGAAACTTCAGAGATTTTCTACCCCAGGCATATACGACAGTAACAGTATATTTTTTTTTTGTAATTTTAGTGTGTTATGCTTTGTAATACATACTGCTTTTGTCTGTTCTATGGTCGGGTTGTTGTCTCTTTGACACATTCCCCATTTCCATTCTCAATTGTATTCTATACTTGATTGTTATATCTATTTGTCTGTTGTAGATGAACAGTCCGGTTATCGTAACAAAATTTAAGCCAGATCTGATATTCTGAAAACATCATGAGTAAAGGCATCCAATCATAGTATTTCTGAAGAAAAAACCTGACTGTTCGGAACATATATCAAATTAACTTTATGAATACAGGCTATGCAATTTTTCACATCTTTTCCAGAGCAATTCAAAGTAAGGACATTGAAATAGAAAAGCTTTCGGGAAGATTGGAACAGGAAGAATTAAGTCACCTGAAGATAAAAGAAACAATCGTGTTGGAACAAAAGAAATTTGAAACGTATGTATAAAAGCATATGACAAATTGTATTCTTTTCTAACAAATTCTCTATCCCTTATTTGTTTAACTTATTTTTATCTCTTTCACACTCTTTTCTTTTTAGTCTCCGTTACCGATTGTTAGATCTGTGATATCTTTCTCAGTTGTATGCCTTTATGCATCTATAGATTTTTCAAGTCTAAGATGGTTCGTATATTTTTGTCATGATTTCTCTTTAACAAGAATGACAAATGTGTATAAAGACAATACTTGGAAAGAACTTAGAGAACTCGAATATTTGAAAACAAAACATTCAAATTTACAGTACAACATGTCTTTTTAATTTTGATGTTTTTCTCTCTCAAATTATTACGTAAATCATCTTTAGCAATAGAAAATTTTATTCATATTCAGAACGAGTTAAATCATTAATCGTTGTAAACTATATTATGTAACTGAAGCCTTAGTAAAAACGTTAACGCGTTTGAAAAGTACCTTGTTTCATATATATATAAAATAAAAAACAGTAAAGCAGTTTTGAAGTTGCCAGTGGTTGACGTCAGGTGAGGCCAATTGTTTGTCTATAATAACATGAACAAAGGCAGGAATTTCTCCAAAAGACTCTTTTTATCCGGTTGGTACATTATTTTACAAACAAATAGTTGGTTTATTTTGTTTATCATTATTTCATCTGATTGAAAACTTTATTACGAAATGTGAAGTTTAGTATCTGAAAGATCAATTTCAAACTATGATATCTTGGTTTGGGTTAACAATCTTGACAAAATCTTGAGACGATATCACATACCTATGAATTATATTTCATGTTCTTAATACTTCATTGTTTTTAATCAAATAGATATCACAGCCAATCAAAACTTCCCCTATGTTTGTTCCTTTTTCAGAGAAATTATGAGTAGAGAAATGCAAGTGACAAGCCTTTCCGAACGAGTGAAACAAGAGGAAGAGAGCCACCTGGAAACGATCGAATCAATTATTGCAGAAAGAAGGGAATTATTGATTAAATTGGAATCGTATGTACAAAAGTATATCACTCACAACTATCTTTTTACTGATTTTAGTAGATAAAGTATACGTACTATACCGCTATTCGAAAGTCATCAATTGATTTACAGAACACAAATCCGGGTTTCATACTAAAACCGAGGGAATCACACTAACTATAAGAGGAAATAACGAAACAACATAAACACTGAATTGTAAAAAAAAAAATGCAAAACACGCAGAAACAAACTATAAGATAACAAGTGCCATTTGCATGACTTAGAAAAAGACACTGTTTTTGCAATCAGAATCGATATATTTCGTCATGTTAAAAGTTATGAAAAATGGTATTACTTTCACAGTTCTGTTATTTTTTATTTTTTTTGTTCGTTTTTCGAATGATACGAAGCTCATTTAATTGCATAGAATCGCTATAATTGTGTTTAAATTATCGACAATATATTCAGGCAATTGTTAAAGCCTACCTATCCACATGCAATTATATCACAGGTATGACATATGCCAATCTTAGTCTGCTTTTACATGTTTATTACCTTCAATACGTATGCTACAATCAAAGAAATTTCTTCATGAACAAACAAGTTAAAATATTCAAGTTGAAATTTACATTCTGAATTTAATCATGCATTAATTAAACACTAAGCAACACGAAAACCTCAAAATACCGGGGGTGATTTCAGGTGGGTAAGTAGATCCTGCTCCACATGTGGCACCTGTCGTGTTACTTATGTTATTACAAATCCGGTAAATAGTATTATTCGGTAGGCCACATCATGCAACTACTCCAAATTGACCAGTAAGTGACATATTGTTTATGTATGCTGAAAGTTTTATGTGAACCGTGACAAGTGCGTATGATGTACAAAAGTTATAAAGGGTAACTTCATTTGATAGCACTAGTATGATTCCAATGTTGTAGGACTGTAATTCCCAAATGATTTCATCAGTTCAGTAATCAGTCCTTCTGCACTAACTAAACTTATAATAGTACTTGAAGATTACCATGCATTGATGAATTAAAACTTATGAAGAAACTAGGGTTTTAACTACCTTGTGCAAAGTTGACCATTGATAACTAGAATTATTTTTTTCAGGAAACAAGACGAAATCAACGACCATTCATCAGCCAAATCCGTTATTTTAAAAAGAAAAGAACTGTCAATGGAATTAGAAACGTATGCTTAAAAGTATATTATAAACATTCTTTTTTACCAACAACGTCCTTCTACAGTCAAGTCGATTGTATGGTTTCTTTATTTTAACCCGCATGCGTCTGGCATATATAAAAAAAATTTAGTCCTGGTATCTATTATGAGTTTATTTACTACCACTGGGTCGATGCCACTGCTGGTGGAGATTTATTTCCCCGAGGGTATCACAAGCCTAGTAGTCAGCACTTTTTGTGCTGACATGAATTATCATTGATATGGTTATATTTATAAATTATATATTTACAAAATTTAGAATTTTGAAATACTAAGGCTTTTTTTACCTCAGGCATAGATTACTTTAGCTGAATTTGGCAAAACCTTTAGGAATTTTAGTCCTCAATGCTCTTCAACTTCGTACTTTATTTGGCTTTTTAAACTTTTTTGGATTCGAGCGTCACTGTTGAGTCTTTTGTAGACGAAACTCGAGTCTGGCGTATATACAAAATTTAGTCCTGGTATCTATGATGAGTCTATATACTACCACTAGGTCGATGCCACTGCTGGTGGAGATTTATTTCCCCGAGGGTATTACAAGCCCAGTAGTCAGCACTTTTTGTGCTGACATGAATTATCATTGATATGGTTATATTTATAAATTGTAAATGATATCGGATACGTTCCTTACGTTGTAACTACAATCCCCTTCCCTTTCATGAATGTGACCTACCGAATTAGACTATTTACCGGATTTGTAATCACATAAGCAACACGACGGGTGCCACATGTGGAGCAGGATCTGCTTACCCTTTAGGATCACCTGATATCACCTCTAGTTTTTGGTAGGGTTCGTGTTCTTTATTCTTTAGTTTTCTATGTTGTGTCATGTGTACTATTGTTTGTCCGTTTGTCTTTTTTATTGTTAGCCATGGAGTCGTCAGTTTATTTTAGATTTATGAGTTTGACTGTCCCTTTGGTATCTTTCGTCCCTCTTTTATATGTTTACAAAATTTAGAATTTTTGAAATACTAAGGATTTTCCACCTCAGGCATAGATTACCTTAGCTGGATTTGGCAAAAGTTTTAGGAATTTTGGTCGTCAATGCTCTTCAACTTCGTACTTTATTTGGCCTTTTTAACTTTTTTGGATTCGAGCGTCACTGATGAGTCTTTTGTATATACAAAATTTAGTCCTGGTAGTTATGATGAGTTTATATATTATGCAATTCACTAAAAGCAATAAAAGTTTGCAATGGTCTTTATCTGCAATCGACTGTACTAATTTTACTCGACTAGTATGAATAGGTCTGAAATTAACAAGATATTACTCGACTGTAGCCTTAACTATACTTATCATGCTGAACTTGCATTCAACCTTTACTCGACCAATACTCATTCATTTTATAAGTGTCTGAATCATTTTCGACCCGACCAGACAATGCTCGACCATGTCTGAATCATAGTCAACATAGTCTGTACCATGATCAACGCATGGTAATACATTACATTTTTCTAAGTAATTGCATGTCATGTGTAATGCAGTAATTATTGCCTTTCTTGTAATGGTAATTTAATGCATTACTTGTAATAGAATTTTAATGCATTACTACTCCCTCAGGCAAATTTGGCTTTAGATGAATTTTGGCGATTTATTTTAGGTATTTTTTATATATAGCTCTTCAACGTTTTCGGTACTAATACATCTTCGAATTTCAAATGTTTGGCTTTGAGCGTTCCTGATGAAGGTAAATCCAGAAAAGCGCTTCGGACGCAAGAAATTAATAACGTGTTGTTTTCAATATTGTAATTGTAATTTATTGCATTACTTGTAATGGTAATTTATTGCATTACTTGACAAAATAGTTGTGTAATTTCATGCACTACATCGCTTAACATGACATTACATTTTTCACACAGTATTACACATCTTTCACAGTTTGTTTGAGATTTAGCTAATAAAGCAGAACTTAAGATTTCTTCATTAATGATGAAATTACTAATTTGGGTAGTGATTTTTTAGTTTGAAAATTATTACTGTAAAAGGGTATGATTGTTGTCAAAACATCAATAAATACATTATCGTGATAAATTGATTGAAAAATGACCATTTGCATTAAACGCCAACTAGTTTGTTTTACAACTGATCTTTTCACCCTTTTAACACTTGGTCATTAATTAAGCTCTTTCTTTATTTCTTAATTACGAAAGAAATTATGAGTAAATCTCTTTAATTGGAATTACTAAAGCAAATAAATAGTGAAGTTTGCAATAGTTAGAATAAACGTCAAACTTCATTTCTGTAATTTCTTTTTTTCCGGAAAACACAGAGATGTTCAAGCGTTTAAAGTAAACGTTGTATTGAATAGAATTTTCATTTGATACTTAAATTTGATATGTATACGGAACAGTTACTGTCTTATGTAGTCGAAACGCGCGTTTGGCGTACTAAATTATAATCCTGGTATCTTTGATAACTATTATTGCATAGGCTAGAATCTTTTGTGACTTCATTTTGATTTTCAAATTGTTTGAAATGTTTTTCACTTAAGGATGAACTTAGGTGAGGTTAGGTAAAAATCAAGAATTTAAGAAATTAAAAGTGATACTATAAGCTGGTAGAGCACCAATTAATAAAAATAAAGATAAGCTAAAACTATTGATAGGTCATGGACCTTCTTTTCGAGATATCTGAGATTTAAAATATGGCGGGAAAAGGCTGACTCGGACTTTTACCTTATATATGCATTGGTATTATTTGGGTCACAAAACAAAAGAAAGAAAATCAAGAATCTTCTAAAATTATGGGGAATGACCTTTCATGAGCTATTCAGTCTTATATATATATAAAAAAAGGGTGTTATGGGCAAAATATTTTACATTGTATTGTATGGAATACACTTAGGAGTCCGAACATTTGACAGAAATTTCAAAATTTCACCAAAGTACATCCTTAAGGAGGCTCACGGGTACAAAAATTTCACCAAAAAATTAAATATTTGTTGTCATTACAAATTTTATTTATTGCACGTCTAATAGTTATTACTTAATGATATGGTACAAAACATCAAATAACAAAATGGATGTGGTTTAGCCCCAGAAAACTTTTAAAATGTTTATATCATTGAAAAGGCTCCAAATTATCTTCCTTTGGTGTAAAAATGCCACTTTTTGGCATTAAGATTGAAATATCGTTTTTAACTCATCGGTGACCTATACATTTTATTATTGTTCTCAAATAAGCTGTACATAAACTAAATAATTGTAAAATTAAAGCGATTTCTGTAATTTAGTTCTTTTTTATTTCGATATTACCTCAATTTCTCCTATTAGTTTAACAGAAAATAAGGACATTATCAAAAATATATACTCCTTTCGGAGTCAGATTGTTAGCTTAAGGTGGTATGGGTGTCTTTCGCCATCTTCGATTGTAACAAACAGGGAAACTAAGGTCCAGATTATCTATCAAGTTAGAAAAATTTGTTACAGAAATGTAGACATTTAATGTGAATTTTCATTTAAAAGAACCAATTTATAACAATATTTCTTATAAATATTAAGATTTTTACAAGTGTAGATTATTATTGGTTGTTTTGAAATGTTTTCAAATTGGCATTTTAAGGGGAGGTAACTCTAAAACAGTGCATTTTCTGAAGAAATCTTCATGGAATTTTCCTATTTTGTATTTTAGCTGGAAAAAACACACGGTAACCCTATGTTTTCTTTTGATATTCTAAACCATTTTGTGAAAGCTACTTTTTCCAAATTTTTTAAACAATTCTATCATTTAGCTTAGTTTCTAATCACAAAATGGTGTTTTTCCTGTATAATCCATACAAAATGTTTCATTTTGTCACAACCTGTAGTTTTAGAAACGGTGACCTATTATTTTTATTATATTTTTAAACATATAACAATAGATACTACGTTTTGGCAAAGTATGAACACCTTAAATGAACGATGACCCCATTTTTTTATATCAGTTTTTTAGTAACTATATGATAAAGTTAATTTATAAAAAAAATACGCTAAAAATTCTATATTTAAAAAAAAGATTTATACCCGCGAGTCCCCTTATAGTAGGGTGCCCAATCAACCAATTTGATCGATTTGCCTTAACGGAATAACATACAGCTATGTTTTATATTATTGGAAAGAAGAGAACAAACTTCATCCAAATACCGTTGTCGTCGTTGTCTGCAGTGGTCACGTTTTTGTTAATTAGGGTCAAAGGTCAAAGCGAAAATTCAAGAAAAATGTACAGTCACATTTACATAGCTTGTTTCTCCTACATATATGCGTTTGGAGCAAAATAAAAACAGTTGATTTATAGAAAAATATTTTTGATATCTACATTTAGAACTTATTCTATATTGTTATCGCCAAAATGACTTTAGATTGACTTTTTTTCATAAAGGGTGCAAATTTGAAAATTTCAAACAGCTGTTAAATAACAGAGACCTTGACCTATTAAAAGAGGGACGAAAGATACCAAAGGGACAGTCAAACTCATAAATCTAAAACAAACTGACAACGCCATGGCTAAAAATAAAAAAGACAAACAGAAAAACAATAGTACACACGACACAACATAGAAAACTAAAGAATAAACAACACGAACCTATTTGACATCTTTGTGTTCAATGCAATACAAGTAAGATCTAAAGATGTTTTTTTAGATCTTAACTTTTATAATTTGTCGAAAACAAATAGTGTTTTTCACGTCTTTTGATAGTAAGGTGTTCGTCAATTTCTAGGTAAATATCAAATTTCTGTTATTGAGTGTGACATAGTATGTATAAATGATTTGTTCCGAAATTTGTGTAGCATTAACGTCGAACTGCAAACGGAGAAAGGGAGGGGGTTGAAGTTATGAAAACAAAACGTCTATTAGAAACAGGTAAATCACCCCATCCTACATATACTCAGGAATGATTCCAGGTGTTTTCAAATGGGTCCCTTGAATATCAAATTGGGAATTTTTATTTAATTGGGAATTTTTAAAGCATAAAATCTAAGACGAAATAACATTATTTTCCTGTAAAAACGGAAAATGTATATTATTAAGTTAAATGTACATGATATACATGTACACTGATGTTCATGTAAGTTGTAACATTTTGAATAATTCTGGATGGGCTACTGTTATTACATGAATATCATTGAACAAGATGCACAAGTCGATCATCTTAGCTAGAGTTACCTAGGCCTATTACAAAAACATATATTTCAGCTAATATAAACCACTGAAAAAAATCATTTATCGGGTATTTTTCTACAGCAGGTCATCTCTTTAGATTTACCATGATTCAAATGGATTTCAAATTGAACTAGTCAATTGTCGAATTCAAAAAAGCAATTACAAAAGTTTATATACTTAATTGATAAGATATTTAAAGCATTGAACCAGTGTTCTTTAAAATTATTTGGATCATCTTCAAAACTTTTGAAATAGTTCCATAATGATGACATCGTATTTCATGAATGGTCTATCATCAACATTATTTTCAAAAAACGCTCAAACTTTTGTCTTTTAAGGAAATAATTTCTTTTACAAAACAAGTTTTCAGATAGTTGTCTCATTGGCAATCATACCACATCTTCTTTTTTATATTTCATCATATTATATAACCGACTCTTCTGGGCTATTTGCTTTTACGAGATCGGTGTCCATTAAACTTTATCCATCAATGTTATATCAAAATTTGAAATTGCTCTCTGCCGAGGTCTGCTTTGACACCTATTTTTATCAATCTGCTGGGCGATCTGCTTTTACAAGATCGAATACTCCCATAACATATTAATCAATTGAATTCGGCTGCTAAAATTGTTTGCCACATGTTGACATAATTAATTTGTTGTTGATAAAATGCGATCGTAAACAGCATTCTTATCTTTAAAACGTTTTGACAACAAACTATGAAAAATTATAGTTGCCTTAATCGGTGACAGAAATTTTTCCGGAAATATCGATTTTTATTTTATTTTCCTGAATTGGGAAGTCATTTTCATGTTCATTTTTTGGGGCTGCTCAGCGGCCCTAAACTATATAGTAGAATCATCCCTGTATACAGATGACTTATGAGCAACAATTGGCTATTATAATTACAAGTATTCCAAAATATAATAAGTGAGAGGGTTACGTACAGCACCGATGTAGTGTACAAACAATTGCAAACAAAAAAAAGGCGTGAGAAACCAAATGGACATTAAAAACTTATAAATTGAAGACAAACTGACAACAGGATGACAAAAACACGAAAAAAGAACAAATGCAAATAGAAATTTATGATCGAAGCTAATATTACCTTCTACGTTCTGTGGTCTCCTGTAGTTTAAGCCCTCCAACCACGTCAAGGTCAGAGCCCATATGGTTTTTTTTGTTGTTGTTGTTTTCTTAACATCTTTCCCCACTAGATAGATTATTAATATATTTACAACGATTTCAAAATTGAGTAGATGTTATATTTATTGTGTAGAAAATATTAATGGACTGCTTTATTTTCATTCGATAGCTAACAATGATTCATAAGGTTCAAACAGAAAATAAAATCTTATACAACGTCGTCTAAGTCATCAATGTTTTTAACTGCAACCAGACGAGTATTTACATTTAGACATGTGTAATTTGCCAGACATGGGCATAAATCTGTACAGGATATAGATTTTGTTCAAAGCAAATGCAAACCTTTGAAAACACAGATTTCCCCTTTTGTCGAAATGCGCATCTAGTGCAGAAAAATTGGTATGTTAATGTTATTACAAGTACAAACTAATTCTTGCAGAAATCCATATGACATCTCACCTTCGAAATATACACGAACAAGTCATGCTTCTTTCCCCATCCGAACTGAAGAGGCAAAGGTAGGGTAGTTTTGCTATATGAAGACATCAATTATGTCTGGAGTGAAGCTCTTACTACATATTGTTTAAAGTAGATTCACAAGGAGGAAGTTTGACAAGGGAGAAATTTTAAATTGTAAAATTGAGAATGGTAATGGGGAATGTGTCAAAGAGACAACAACCCGACCAAAGAACAGACAATTTTAGCCATTTGTACGCTGAATTTGTTTAGGTCACAATGATCTATTTTAAGTTATGACTTGATATCATTTTACCAAACAAAAAAGTCTTGAGCTGCATCTATCGATTAATCGATGTCACAATCGAAAGGCTTGACAAATCGGTGAAATCATCTGGGTTGTCCTTCAAGACTGAGAAACAGTGCGCTTACCGATCCTAACCAGGGATGACGTTGTATCGCAGCATGTTACAGCATATGCGGCTGGTAGAATGTTACAGATAGCAAACCCGAGACTTTTATATAGACTTTGGACAGGTATATAGCGGCACAAATATTGTGAAGAAGTGATAGTGCCTGTTTGAAACTATAGCTTATGCGTATGCTGCATTGAGGGGAAGTAATGAACACATAAAATCAGAACATCTGTATCTTGTGACTTATTATTATCCTAGTACCGCTGAATCCTTTCACACCGAACTCGTTGTCTACATGAATAGCATGAAAAATCATGCGAGTTTTTTCTTCACCGGGCGCACAAAACAATTCTTAAAACCTGAATACTACTTCTGAACAGACATAGTAACTGATGCTGAACAATCGATTCGCCAAGAATCTTATTAAGGCCTGCTGGTTCTCACTGACTCAAAGAAACTTTCTCCAGACAGGCATTTGACGACCTTCTATATATGACCTGAAACACGTTAACAGACAAACAAGAACTTGATTCAGCTTACAATTAACTACAGTTGTGTCTGCTAGTGAAAGATTTATAGCAAGAATAGTAGTACAATATTTTGTAATCATCAGTACGAAGATGGTCTTTGTCTGAAGCATCATGCAATATACTAAAATATACATGATCTTTCCGTGTTCCCATAGCCTCTATAAAACTTCTGTTTGTCCTATTCCTCGCATATTAATAAGCAATTCAATAGACGACCCCTACCATATAACACACATCATCCCATTGTATTTCATTCCTACTTCATTTAGGGCTTGATGGGCATAGTTTAACAGGGATATGAATGTGTGCTATATTCCGGGTCTGAAACGTGATCGAAGGATTTGATTTGTATATTACATTTATAACAAAACTATCAATTCAAAAAAACAATTAAAGTAATAAAAAACAAAAAACAAAAATATTTCCTAAAACAAAATAACGATCTTCAAACCAACTGGACTATTCGAAACATAAAATTCAACTATACAACAAGCCAAAAAAAAAAAAGAAATTGAGTTAGTGACAATTGTCCTACTTAATGACCTGATAGTGTAAGCTACAAAACGGTTAACGGCACGAGAAAGGCGTGTTTGAATCAAGACAGAATTATCACTAAATGTGTGTTTTAATTGTTATTTTCTTCTCACTGATTAACAGTACACGAAAGATATTTGGCACACATATGAACCATGTCTTATTGATGTAATCAGAGTAAAAATTCCGTGAACGTAACATGCAACGAATTTTCTTTCGTTCAAAATGTGGTAAATTTCAGCTAAAAAAATAGTCTTACTAAAATCATGAAATACTTATACTTAAATATTATAAATCTTTTCAGCTTTCGTCATATGATAAATTTCATTTTTAAGCTAAATGATAGGTATCATTTGAACAAACAACACAGAAAGCAATAATTTAATTTGTCGTGTTGAAGATGGCCTGTATGAGGCGGTATTTTGTTGGTACCCTTAGAAACCACAAACAATTTTGAAAAACGTGACCACTGGACGTTAAGACGACATTCATGATAATGATTTTCCAATAGTTTGCATATAAAAATAGCCGTATCGTATCCGTTAACTTAAACTCGTTAACTAGACGTCCTGTAAAAATCAGTACAGTTGAGTATATAATTAGGACTTTAACTAGTTTGTGGTGATAGTGTTCGGTAAATATGTTTATTCGGTAAATAAATTCCGGTATATTCGATTAATGGGATCTTTATTTTCAGTTCATCTGAATTACAATTCTTATGTTTAAATCTCTCGATATAATTTGTTACATATGTCACATGAATGGTATATAGGAGTTTTAGATTTGTCAATTTATCTTAATCAATAAGCTTTGTTTGTTTATTTGTAATTCTCTATAATTGGCATTATTTTCACGTGATGTAATCCATTGAAAAACAGGTTCTTTTCAAATCATTCTTATCTATGTTTGATATTAATGTACATACCTTTTTTTCGGAGAGCTATATAAGGGTAAAAATCGGGTCAAATCTCATGGCGCAATTGTATTTTATGATTTATTATAAGTGACAGATGAAAATATGTGATTTAAGAAGTGTATTTTAGTGAGAAGTATCAAAAATGAAATTCATATTTCTTTCTGAAGTTTCGAAGAATCGTTTTGCTAGCAAGAAAGCTAGCCAACGATATTGCATTAACCTAAGCACTCTAGTTTATGTGCTGTTATCTATATTGCACATCTGCATTGATTGAAAGTTTGTAATTGTACAATTATACTTTTTTTCAGAGCAATTAAAACTATTTCTAAAAGATTGAAAGAAGAAGAAATCAGCAACAAAAAGTTAAAGGAATTCATTATAGCAGAAAGAATTAAAAATGGAACGTACGTGAGACACAATACTACTAACAATTCTTACATTACCCCCTGTCTGTCACAGTCTCGCCAGGCTATTTAATTTTTTTTTAAATCTCAGACAATTGCCCTGTAAATGCCAAAACGTAACAATATGTTAGTTTGTGTTTCGTAAATTTTAGCATACAGATGTCAACTAGCCATATGCATCATTGTCAAGTTCGCGATACGAGTCAAACAATCAGATGTACGGTCACCAACACGACTTGATTAACCGATAGGACATGTCTCAACAAACCAGTGAAATGTTTTGCATTCCTAGATTTTGGATTTGAATATCCAAGAATAGCAGTATGATTTACAAATTTGTAGATTGTGTCCGATGTGGATTTTTTATTGAGTGAGTAACTGCATGTTTGAGGCTGCATGCGTAGCATGAGATGCTTACCTTATCAACCAACCTGGTCCCACACCTTAATATTTCAAGTTATTCCCTCCGTTTTTGTATTCGTTTTTGTTTTCTTGAATTATATTTTAGTCAGATCGTTAGATCTAAAGATTGGGGAGCTACTATTGTCAGATAAGATGTAGAGTTAATACTTGATAAAGTATATTCACAAACAAAAGGACGTGCATGGTAATGAAATACTTATAAATGACAATTGCCTTTCGTCAGTATGTCTGTTAAAAAACTTCAAAAGAAAGTGCATTATGTTGATATATATTTTCAAAGTTATTGTGCGTAATAAGTTAAGGTTATTTTATTTTGAAATTAACATACTCGATATGTTTAGAAGAATATAATTCTATGCATTCATTGCTGATTAAAATAAACCAATAACAGATCGATTCATTTATCATAACTGCAGTTGGTTGACATTTGAAAGCTTTCAATCCTTTTATAAGATGACGTGAATTATGAAACAGGACTAGAGGTAAAATGTACATGCCACCTTCATTTCATTCTTTGTGAGAATTTCCAGTATGAATTTCTCTATACTTAAATAAGTTGAAAAGTAGTTGTTATCAATTTTGGAAATGTTGATAAGCAGTTGAAAACTTATTTTTAAAAGTCAGTTTAAAAAAAGTCACTTCTAAAAAGTCAGGTTGTTTGTTTTTCTTTTTCATTTTTAGCCGCCATTCTTCGGTTTGTTTTAGATTTATGAGTTTGACTGTCCCTTTTGTATCTTTCGTTCCTCTTTTATAACTATGGCCATAATAATGATCATTCATGTCAACCTTGAACTGATGACTACTGCGCTAGTGATTTTTTCGGGAGTAAACCTCCACCGGTAGTGGCATGTATACAGTGCGTGTTTGTTTTATTTTCAGTTTTGTCAAATAAAATATCGTACATCATATTTTTTTTAGGAATTTGACACTCATTTTGTTTGGATTAACCTGGTCTGGGAAGATTGCAAGAGAAGATAGTGTGTTTGTACGTATCAAGCGGTTGTTCGGCGATAGTTCTATTGATGAAATGTATTTTATTTATAACTATCAGGGCGTTACAATTCACATATTTGAAAATAATGGTTTATTGAACAATGAAAGTTTTATAAACTGTGTGTATGATATGCATGTAGTGAAAACAAAACAAGATGTTGTTTTTCTTGTTAATTTTGATGCTTCTAATTATACACCTGACCATATACGGCGCTTTGATAGTTTCTTAAAGTTAAGTAAGCAGAGAAATGCAAAAATGGTTACTGTATTTACTTCTTATGGCAAAAAGCTATTATACCCATTTTCTAACCGTCAGGACGATGAAAAAGTTCACAGAGACTTTCAACAAATAACTGAACTTTCGACAACTTTGTCGTCTAAAATTCAGGAAAATAATATTGAGTATATAGTAATCGAACAAGGTCACAACTTTGAAATACATGAGAACCAAACACAAATACTCAGTCGTTGTGGTTTAAACATTTTATGACTTGAACAATGTGATGTTGACTAAACCTGGGTGTCGAATATAACTTAATACGTGAATGGTAATGATTTAATTTTAGCTGTATATGTGTAAACGCTCAGAAAAAAATGATATCGGAGGGTGTAAGAAAATTATTTATGTCAAAAAAAGCAAATGTTTAATTTTTACATCTTGTCAAAGTGTAAGGTGGATATACATTGTGTTTAATCTTAGGATGAAGAAACAATATATTTGGGGGAACAAAATGATAAAACATAAATATATTTATACGAATATGTGGTATGCGTGCAAAAGAGTTAATTCTCAATTTAAGTCACAATTTGTAAAAGTAAACCATTATGTGTCAAGGTGCGGCCCTTACGTAGCCTAAGCGCACACAACACACTATAAAGGGTTCCAAGAACACAAAAAACGAAAAGCACTTATAAACCAAATCAACAAACGACAACCACTGAAATGGTTCAACTCAATCCAAAGATATATTTAAAAAAAAGAAATAAACATAAAAAAAAGAAATAAACATATGCTGAACAAATACATTTAATCTATGAAAAAAATGTTAATACAAAATGTATATAAAAATAAGAATGAGATGTAAAACAAAATCAGAAAGACAACTATGACTTTGGACACTATGCCGTTAAAATAACGTACACAGGTAAATAAAAATGATTTTGTCCTTATGAGTACATGGAGTACGGAAATATTTTATGCAAATTAAATGAATGTTTTGGTCATACAAGGAGAACAAAAGTTAGAATTTATCGTCCAACTAAATACTTGAAAAAAAGTGAGACTGGATATAAAACAAAATGAGTTAACATTAGATAACAAACATAAGACCATTAGATGAAATATGAAATAAATTTATGGTAAAATTGTGTGAAAGACAAGTAAGATATAACAGTAAACATGTAGGACTGTAAAGTGCGACGGGGACGCTAAAGTACGATGGTCACGCTAAAGTGCGATGGTCTACGCTCAAGTACGATGCTTCCATACGCTAAAGTACGATGCTTCCATACGCTAAAGTACGATGCTTCCATACGCTAAAGTACGATGCTTCCATACGCTAAAGTGCGATGGTCCGCGAAAATATAGACGTAAAGACGTAGTTTGATTATGACGTTAACAGTTGTTTATACAAACTAAAAAATTAACTTGCCGGAAGATAACTTACAAAAAATAAAAACTTTAAACCAAATGTCAATGACTGAATTGATTTAAACCTGACCGTGCTTTGTCGGCCGAGGCACGTGTGGTTTTTTTTCTGTAGCTGGAAGAACTTGTATCCTGCAGTCGACCAGTTTACTACTAGTATATAGATACAAAATAGTATTCACATGGATATCATGTATCCTGTTTTTGTTGGAAGCAAACATATATATTTTAATCATTGTTTATGTTGCAGTTAACTTTGCAGTTCCCGTTAAAATATTTTATTGTTACGTAACGTCGGTAAAATAAAAGTACTTGTTTTTATGCGTAAATTATAATTTAATTTATTCGGCTAAAACATTAATTAATTTCATTTTATATATTTAAGGAAAATATAACAAGTGTGTGTGGT
Source organism: Mytilus galloprovincialis (assembly GCF_965363235.1). Classification (NCBI taxonomy): domain Eukaryota; kingdom Metazoa; phylum Mollusca; class Bivalvia; order Mytilida; family Mytilidae; genus Mytilus; species Mytilus galloprovincialis. The sequence continues at coordinate 96,892,355 of NC_134842.1, forward strand.
CACTATAAAAAAAAGGGAAAAGTCAGCGAACATCGCCTCTCTCTCTTGTTTAGATTAAAGCTTCCAAAAATGTTACATATTCCGACAATAATCTAATTTTGTATTTTGTAATTTACAATGACGACTGTATAAGGAGGTGTTCCCATTAGTGTTAGACTGTGAGAACGGCAATCCTCACAAATTATCTTTTGTAAAAAGACAATTTTTTAACCTCGATGTTTTAATCCCTCGAATCTTACCCTTTTGGTCCATCGCACTTTAGCGTGACATACCATTGTACTTTAGTGAACAAACAACCATCGCATTTTAGCGTGAGACACCATCGTACTTTAGCGTAGACCATCGCACTTTAGCGTGACCATCGCACTTTAGAGTACCATCGCACTTTAGAGTCCTACAAACATAATTAAAAACATCATAGAACAATTGAAGTCTTTCCACATCAATTTTAAAAATTATTGAAAAAAACCTAGTTCTTGTTAACTCAAAGTTGAAATTTGCATCCAATCATAAGTTTCTCCATTCTAATAAAATAAATAAGTGGTTTTTATTTACTTTTAAGAGAAATAAGGAAAATAATTAACTACTTCAGGTAAATTTAATATCAGTTCGGGTCTTATATGATAGTTTCTTTCACAAATATATAGTTTTCTTTATACTTTTCCTGTAAAACTGGAGATAATTGGCCACTTCTGGTTTATCGAAAGTAACTTATAGTCTTTAGTGGGAGTTAATGTATCTAGGAATTGACAATGAGTGTCGATTGAAAACAAAATTTTACGACAAAACTCAGCTTTCCAATTGTTATAATATCCATAATGCGCCTTGAAATAAGGAGCTGTAAAGTCGCGTGTAATGGTATTTTACACTTTTCCAGGATAAACAAGTGACTAAGCTTAACCATTTGTGTTAATTTAGAAAGTAGGGAACACAGAATAAATGTGTAAAATCTCTGGAGCTATTAAATGTGTTAAAAGTATTAAATTTTCAAAGCACTTATAAGTGTTAAAAATGGGATTTTTTACCACGAGGAGCCGCATCACAAAAGGATACCCGGTATTTGCTAATTTACAGAAAAGGTAATCTCACTTCTTACCCAGAAAATTTAAGCACATATGTGAAAATGTCTCAGCTTCGAAACGAGCCACTACACATATCCAAGTTAACGATATTGACTGAGCAACAGAAGAAAACTCTACTTTGACATATATTCTAACGAGATAATGAAGAACGGGTTCATTGAACGAAATTTTTAAACGTCATATGAATACAATTTCGTCACTAAGTAACGACGTCGAACATATAGTTACATCATTACCGCGGTAAACGACGTTAAGACGTTTACCAATTATACGAAAATGTCTATAATAAAAGAAAGTAAATTAATTTACGACATTCTACGGGCCTCAAAAAGAGTTTACTGTGCATATTGCAAGAGGAACTAGATTAACAATTGGGCGTGTAGTAATAGTCCATTTGATGTACAAATCTTTGCAGCACGAAGTCCATCTAATCATGTTATCACATCTTCTGTTACACTTAATTTCCACATTGTTCTTGGCGAAATGTCCATGATAAGAAAAACAGAACCTATGACTAAATGTGTATAGATGTTTCCAGTCACACGGTTATACGCTGTCAGTACGAATTGGTATTCAATACTCCACAGTTTACAAAAATGATCTATGAAAATTTGTTTAAATTGTAATAGTCCATTTGCTTCTGTTGATGCGTGCATATTGTCTTCTGTGTGCATAAAGTTCTCCGGTGATAATCCCCTTCATTGAAATAAATATGACGGTGTCAATTGCTCTGGATCTCCGATATCCCGCTAAATGTACGATAATGGGTGATAGTTGAAAACGCTTTCAATTTCCGCAATTAAGATTTGTTCATAACATATCTGCATGAACGGTCGGTGGTATATAGTGAATACGGCCTGTCGTAAAGTTCTCCGATGTCTTGATTTTCTCACGTTCTTCATGTCTGTGCGGGGTTAAGATATTCATGATTGATGAAAATGACGGAGTGTAATGTTATGATGAATTTCGATGCATAGGCCCAGATAATATGTAGCCTACTTTCGATTTCACTGTGGTTGGTCCCGGTCCTCGAATAACTTTGTCCTCTACAATATCCCAAAAGTAATCAGCGCCGATTAATATTGAGACTTCAAAGTCCTCGTCATGTGATACAGGGTGTGCTAAATTTAGGCCATTTCAGTACGGTAAAAAAATACTGGTTTATTGCGTATGTTTGTACGGGGTGAGCAATCTTTGGAACGATAAGTACATTAATTGGTATTAATTCTGTAGTCTGGGCTCGTAAATAAACAGTAGCCGCTTGAATATTTCTTACCACTGTCCCAGGTTAGGGCGAGGGTTGGGATCCCGCTAACATGTTTAACCCCGCCACATTATTTATGTATGTGCCTGTCCCAAGTCAGGAGCCTGTAATTCAGTGGTTGTCCTTTGTTTATGTTACAAATTTGTTTTTCGTTCATTTTTTTACATAAATAAGGCCGTTAGTTTTCTCGTTTGAATTGTTTTACATTGTCTTATCGGGGCCTTTTATAGCTGACTATGCAGTATGTGCTTTGCTCATTGTTGAAGGCCGTACGATGACCTATAATTGTTAATTTCTGTGTCATTTTGGTCTTTTGTGGATAGTTGTCTCATTGGCAATCATACCACATCTTCTTTTTCATACTTACCTTAGTATTTGTTTCACTAAATCCCGAGACAGTTATTGCTTCATTTCTTACGGGTTTCAAGTTCACTTTCCCTGCCATATTCTTTGTAATAAAACTGTGCTGTGCACCTTCATCGAATAAGGTGTTTGCTTGACTAAAATGGGTTTTGTCGGACGAGACTATCGCGGTTTTCAAAAGTACTTGAGCTCTTACGAATGTCGTTAATGAGTGCATGCTTACTAATGAGAGATTGCTGTCTAGTTTTTTAATTATAATTTTCCGTTTCTGTTTTTGCTTCGTTTTGTGTATATTACTCCGCCTTATTGCAAATACGTGATGTCGTTTACCGCAAATTTTACATGTATTTATTGATTTGGAGTTTGCAATTCATTCTGTGTCTTCATAAACAGTTAAAACATAACTGTTTCTCCTTAACTGTGCGCTTTCTGTTATCAATTTTTATTATCGTCATGTATGTAGTGGAGCGTGAATGTCGTTATAATATATACAGGGTTTGCTGGTTAAATTTCTGTTATTTGAATCGTAGTTTCGTTTTGTACTTACTATAAATGCTGACGTACATGTATATTCTGATTCTGATTCATAACAACTAACTGAATGTCCTGCTTCTTGGATAATAATTTCTTGCTGAATTGCGTCACGTAGCAACTGTTAATTCCATCTATCATTTCCATGAACGCGTACCATATTTTGTTGTACGAATCCGGGAATTTTATTTAAGATTATTGGTACTAGAAAACTCCCATACGGTTCATGTGTCTGGCCCATTCCCTGAAGACCTTGAATATAATTCTCAATACTGTTGTAAAAGTCATGTCTCTAATATTTGCGGATGGACTGGGTAGACTAAACAGGCTTTGCATATTGACATTCATAATTTTGTGGGGTTGACCAAATCTCTGTTTCAATATATGTAGGGCTTGGGCGTAATTTGTGCTTGTAGTTTGTAATCCTGAGATGCACTGGCTTGCTTATTAAAAAGAACGATAAACAAAACTGGTGTTGTAAAATTAGAGATATTTTTTTAGATATGGATTTAATTATGTGTGGTTAAACCAAAGTGTAAAAAAATTAAAAGAAAGAATGCTTGGTGCATTCATTAGTGGAGTAACTATGTTTTTTGAGAATTCAAATAAATGTCATTTGTATAGATACATGTATAGTACACACACATTTCAATTTTATTTAGATAGACCTGTAAATTATATATACAAACCATACATTTGTTAAAATCGTATATCAGCTCATATATTAAGTATAGAAACAGGTAGATATTATAATGTTGATAAAAATAATAGACTATGTACAAATTGTAATACTAACTCTATTGAAGATGAATACCATTTTATACTTGAATGTAAAAAATATAGTCAAATTCGAGAAAAGTATATAAAAAAGTATTATTGGAGAAATCCTTCTACATTCAAACTTATCTCGTTCTTATCTGTCAGAAATATTAAAGAATTGAATAACTTAGGTATATTTCTAAAATCTGCAGAAAAACTTAGAATTTAATTGCAGTAAATAATATTTTTGTTCTCACTTTATTTAAGTATTATCTCATTCTCCGCTCGTATTTCGTATTTTGTATTATGTATTATGTATTATGTATTATATGTTCTTTCATGCACACCTTATATTTATATATATTATATATCGCTTGTAAAATTCTTATATTGATGTAAAATTGTGTATATGTATCCTATAAGCTGTATTGCTTTCGGAATAAAGTATTATATTATATGCTTCTCCGTACAATTGAGACCTTAAATTGTTAAACTTCTGACATCGTTTAAGGACAATTTTTCATGTATTGCTGCACAAAAGGAAAAAGGAATCCCAAAATGGTTGCCATTCCAGTATATTTCCTCCGAACATGGGTAGGGTAAGCTTTGGTAATTTATGGTACATACTTGAGTTTGAAATTGTAGATGATGAAATATTTGATGGCGGGAAACTTACTGGAGTCGGGATTATTTGGTAGTTAGAAAGTGTAAATTCTGTGGCGTGCAGGTTTAATTGTGATCGTTTCTTAGGAGTTGTGTTATCTGCTTCCCGGAATACTTTTCCTAATTTTGTTAAAGTAATTTGAATATAAAATTCATACATGTCGGCCTCTTCTATCTCTTCCTGAATATCCTCTTCCGAAATTTCTTCCACAATTCTGTCGTTGAGTTCCGTGATAACTGTTTCCTTCTTCCGTATCATTTCTCTGATTGACATAAGTTCATTCACATCGTATTCCTGTAATATCTCCTCGAAATTTCCGCTCACTCGCTTAGTAATCTTGTGACTGTAACACGATGTCCAGTTCGAATCGCTTTGATTTGAGAACTCATCGTTCTTTTTGTCAGGGCACCAATTTGACATATACTCTAACGAAATAATGAATAACGTCTTCATAGAACGAAATCTTTATCTAAACTACATATGAATACACTGACGTCGCAACCAGTTATCCAATTTACAAATTATACGAAAATGTCTATAATAAAAGAAAGTAAAGTAATTTACAACAGTTACCATTACCGCCTATGAAGAAACTAATACGTATCAATTGTGATATTTCTATTTCTAAGTAGCAACATTTCAGCAGCACCTGAATACGGGGTATATATCTCCCAATTGAAACGATATGCCGGTTGTTGCATGTCCTATCATGATTTTCTTGATAGAGGGTTGCTGTTCACAAGGAAGCTATTAAACCAAGAGTTAAAAATGGTGAAGTTGAAATCATCCCTTCGTAAATTTTACGGACGCCATCACGAGTTGGTTTACCGTTATGGAATAACCGTTCCACAAATGATATCGGATATGTTGCTTACGTCGGATTTGTTATAACATGAGCAACACGACGGATGCCACATGTGGAGCAGGATCTGTATACCCTCCTAGAGCACCTGATATTACCCCTAGTTGTTGGTGGGGTTCATGTTGCTTATTCTTTAGTTTATTATGTTGTTTCATGTGTACTGTTGTTTATCTGTTTGCCTTTATCATTTTCAGCCAGTGCGTTATCAGTTTATTTTCGATTTATGAGTTTTTGACTGTCCTTTTGGCAATTTTATAAAATTTATGGACTGCAGTACTTTTTCATAAAAAAAAGTGCAAAAAAAGCTACATACGATCTTCTCAACATCACTTTCTGTTGTCATTTTTGAAAGTCATACGTCACCCAACCTATTGTTAAATGACATATGGCCTCATAATGAACAAAGTTTATGTTATAATCAATAAACCTAAAATTAGACATTTCAGGTGCACTAACCTAAAAATGCCCTTTGATTGTTTAAGACCGAATGTTACATATCTTCATTACCATAAACCAAACTTTCCGCGCTTGTTTTTTATGTTTATCTTTAAAAAAATGCCCTAAAAAGGAAAAGTGAAAACAGAGAACTTGCCCTTGACCTTGGAACTTGACCTCATTTTCTAAGTAAGGACCAAAAAGTCTCAAATTAAAACATTCCAGGGCTATACCATTGACAGTTGATGAGTTAATAAAACAAACAAAGAAATACATTTGGTAAAGGTTGATAATTCCTAAAAAAGAGGAACGAAAGATACCAAAGGGACAGTCAAACTCATAAATCTGAAACAAACTGACAACGCTATGGCTAAAAATGAAAAAGACAAACACACAACAGCATCCATGACACAACATAGAGAACTAAAGAATAAACAACACGAACCCCACCAAAAAACTAGGGGTGATCTCAGATGCTCCTGAAGAGTAAGCAGATCCTGCTCCACATGTGGCACCCGTCGTGTTGCTTATGTGATAACAAATCCGGTAAATAGTCTAATTCGGTAGGTCACATTCATGAAAGGGAAGGGGATTGTAGTTACGACGTAAGGAACATATCCGATATCATTTGTGAAACGGTTATTTCATAACGGTCAACCAACTCGTGATGGCGTCCGTAAAATTTACAAAGGGATGATTTCAACTTCACCATTTGGAACTCTTGGTTTTATAGCTTCCTTGTTAGCAGCAACCCTCTATCAAGAAAATCATGATAGGAAATGCAAGCACGGGAATATCATATCAATCGGGAGATATATACCCCGTATGCAGGTGCTGCTGGAATGTTGCTACTTAGAAATGGAAAGTTCACAATTGGAAAGCTGAAATCATCCCTTTTGTCATAAAGTTTTGTTTTCAACCGACCCTCATTGTCAATTTCTAGATGTAAGTCAAGATATGAGGCCAACTTAACTGTATCTGTAGTATCCTTTATCTCTAGCTCGAGTGGATAGATACGTTCCTTATAATCACCAATATTGCATTATTTAGTGAAAGAACATCATCTATATAGCGGAAAGTAGAGTTAAAGGATATTGCTTACTTCTTATCTTTCTTCCTAAGAAGTTCCTGCATGAAGTCAGCCTCATAATAATAAAGAAACAAGTCGGCAAGTAGAGGGGCACACAGTTTGTTCCCATTGGAATGCCGACAGTCTGTTGAAAAACACGTCCTCCGAACGTAACAAATATGTTGTCAATCAAGAAATCAAGCATCTTGATAATATCAGTTTCAGAGATTTTTTTTGTTTGAATCAGAGTGATCCTTTATAAAGTAGGAGTGATCCCTTCCTAAGACAAGATACTTGTATCTACGTTGGCCAGTCTTTTTTATGAAGCAAAGCAATACCAACTCTTTCAATTTGTCTCTTAGTTTGGAATGTGGAATACTTGTGTAAAGAGTAGAAAAGTCAAATGTTTTAATACTGTTACAAGATGAAAGAGAGTTAGATTGTATGTACTCTAAAAGGTCTTTGGAATTTGTAAGTATCCACATCTGATTCACGCCCCCTCTAGAATAGGCAGTTTCACAATAACTTTGAAGCCCGTCTTTGATTGCTGAAAAATAGATGTTAGTAATTTAGAAAGAGGTTTTGTGGAGCACTTGGAAGACCCAGCAATATACCGTTGTTTGTAAGGACACTTATGTAGTTTAGGTATCCAATACAGTGATGGAAGATCCAGTTCTTCATCTTTGGTTGGAATTTCAAAGGAACAAATAAAGTTCATTGAATCGCTACAGTCCAAATTAGCCAAAACTTCCCGTGGATGTAGCGAACAATTTGTAAAAAGTATTTTGTAGATATCTTTTTTGTTTCAAATGACGTCATTTTTATGCCCCACCTACGGTAGTAGGGGGGCAAAATGTTTTCTGGTCTGTGCGTCCGTTCGTCTGATCGTCCGTCCGTCCGTCTGTCCCGCTTCAGGTTAAAGTTTTTGGTCAAGGTAGTTTTTGATAAAGTTGAAGTCCAATCGACTTCAAACTTGGTACACATGTTCCCTATGATATGATCTTTCTAATTTTAATGCCAAATTAGAGTTTTTACCCCAATGTCACGGTCCACTGAACATGGAAAATGATAGTGCGAGTGGGGCATTCGTGTACTGGGGACACATTCTTGTTTCGTCATTTTTCAGTTTCAAATAGGACGTCACTTGGCGTAGAGGTTTAAACTTATTCGGATGTGTCTACTTTTGTGTTTCAAATGTCTGGCTATGTAAATGTATTTCAGTTGTTTCCTGTAATTAGTTAATACTTCAGTTTTATCATGTACATCTTTTGAATATTCATTTTATAAAATTTACTGTTTGCAAAAGTATAAATTATTCTAAATTATAGGGATTTTCTGGTAACTAACAGAAAACCCTTGCCGTTTTTGGCACAACCTTTTTGATCTTTTGGTCCTCGATGCTGTTCAACTTTGTACTCGTTTCGGCTTTCAAACTTTTGTATCTGGGCGTCATACGTAGGTCTTGTGTGGACAAAATACACTTCTGGCGTATTAAAATTTTGAACTTGTTGCCTTTTGTTGGCTGTTGTTCGTGTGATTCTTTGTCAATTGTGTTCTCCAATTTATTTATATTGTAGTCCTGTGTTGTCATTTTGATGTTATATTTCACATGGCCATAAAAGTGCGAGGTTTGGCATGCCACAAAACCAGGTTCAACCCACCATTTTTTCCTTTAAAAATGCCCTGTACCAAGTCAGGAATATGGCCATTGTTATATTATAGTTCGTTTCTGTGTGTATTACATTATAACGTTGTGTCGTTTGTTTTCTCTTATTTTTGAGTGTAAATTCACATTGTGATAAGACGTGTCACGGTACTTGTCTATCCAAAATTCATGTATTTGGTTTTGATGTTATATATATATGTTATATTTGTTATTCTCGTGGGATTTTGTCTATGTGTGCTACATTTTAGTGTTATGTCGTTGTTCTCCTCTTATAATTAATGCGTTTCCCTCGGTTTTAGTTTGTTACCCTGATTTTGTTTTTTGTCCATGGATTTATAAGTTTTGAACAGCGGTATACTACTGTTGCCTTTATTTGTTACAAAGAAAATGCACACATTTGATAAACAGTGAATAGGGAGATGACTATTACAAAGAAAATTGTTCGTCTTATAGTGCCTAATAAGATTTTGTGAGGTAGACGAAATTGACCTTAAAACGATCGTGTTGACTTTTTGGGTCCCAACATAGGTAGATCGGACATATTTTGACGTTATATAATGACTTCTTTAGTTTGGGATTTATTGTAATTAGTATGTTCCTATGAGACTGAAAAATGATATTTTTTTTGTAAGATTATAATATGTTTACCTGGCGTAGCCGTGCGTAAAATGTATGATGGCATTTCTCTTCGAAAAATGACTTGTTGATTGGAATAAAACTTCTTATTTCTAAACTTTTTTTCTGTTTTTCTCCGCAATTGCCTATTAAAAAATAATCTATCTACTGTGTATTTAGAGAAAATTGTGAAAATAGGAGAATTGGCAATTCTTACCTTCCGTACCTATACTTCCATTGATAAAACATAACATGGACTCATCCAGTGTCCAGTTTGAAGGTCATTTTACTTACTGTCACATTCATGCACGTTCTGATTTAACCAATAGTCATGTACGAAAAGCATAAACAGTTTGAAGGTAAACAAGTAATAATTTAATCCAATCAAATTCCGTAATTTTCAATAACAATGACCGGTCCCCATCAGAATAAGTAATTGGGGTAAACTGGGTAGGGAAAAAATGTAAGATATTCAAAGTTTATTTTTTTGCAATAACGAATAAAAATTTGTCAAACCAAAGTTTTGCTATCAATTCATAAACATGTCGTTGTGTGTTGGTACAGTTTTCGGAACTTTCATGTATGTATTTAAGGCAATACAAAGTTTGGGCTTCAAAAGTCCACATGATTATTGACTTTATACAGAAAATTCGTCCTTTTAAAACATAAAATGTTTCACAAACAATACGTGACTACAAAGTAAAATCATTTCTCAAAACACTGCAAACATTTTCATTACAATTGGTATAGTAGTATTGTCATAAAGTGCGTTTAATTGAACAGTGGTATAGCAAACATCGAATTCCCTCACAAAATCTTGTTAGGCACTATAGCAGGGTGTCATTTAAAAGCGCATTTAATATACGATACAATATGACAAATAATTATGTTAACGACATATTGCGAATCAAATCTTAAATAGCAAGAAAAAAATAAGGCTGAAAAAAAATAATAATTAAAAACCGATTGTTCAGAGAATAATTGCACGTCTTTCCACATCAATTTTCAAAGTTATTGAACAGAATCTAGTTCCGGTTAACTCAATGTTAAAATTGACAGCCAATTATAAGTTCCTTTATATTGATAGGTATATAAATAAATGGTTTCTATATACCTTTGATTTAAACAAAATTTACTTCCAGTGAAATCAATGTAACTTCCGGTCTATTACGATAGCTTTTTTACACTGACTCTATACATATATAGTTTCTATACACTTTTGCATGTAGAATAGGATAATAATGGTCACTTCCGGATTAACGCGAATTTAAGTAATTTCTAGTCTTGCGTTTATGCATAAATATAACAATATATGCATTTTGAGATTTTTTTTTTTACCTTTTTTAGTTAAATCATATTTTATTGATAGTTTTGACATTTGTTAGTTGATACATCAAATAATGGTACCTTACCACAGCCTCTTTCACCGTTAGAAGTATATACTCAAACTGGTTAGTACTTGTTAGTTTGTTTTATCTGTAATATATACATTAATTTATAAATTATGATATATCCAACTAATACATTATGATTATCAATATATAATGATCCAAAATTTGGAACAATTAGAAAAAAAAGAATAGATAATTAAACCTACATCTAACAGTATCAAACCATAACATAGATGGTAAGGAATATGTAGGTGAAAGTAATTCCGATACACAATGTTCCTATTTTTTGTACAATAATATTGTTCTTCTAATATTGGAATCCATAGGTCCCAGCAGATATGGCCGTATGAAAAGGGTTTCTTTTAAAATAGATATTGTTTTCTAGTGCAAGAGATTCTTTTAGGTAATTTCTTAGTCCTGTAAAATTACCCTTTTTTCACAGAGTTTGTTCTATGAATATAGAATTTTTTTAGGAGTGTTATTAAGTTTTCTATCATTTTAATTCCTTTGTTATCGACATTTCCAAATAAAACAATATCTTTATCAAATGGAATTATCATTTGTGTTTGGTTATAAATCCAACCACCAAGTTTAATCCATAAATCTGATATGTTATAGCAAGTCCAAAAATGTATGCTCAATATCTTCAATAGCTTCATTGTAGAAAGTACATTTATCTGTTTGTTTTATCTTAATTTTAAATAAAAATTAATTTGGGCCTATGATTCTGTGTATTATTCTGTATTGGAACCAGTGAAGTTTAGAGCTTTTTGTGCTGTAGAAAGTATTCTTTATTTTTTTGATACCTGTCTTTCTTATCTTAATATAAATATATATATATATATATCAACATTTCGATTTCAATTATAACCTAGGATAAACAAAAATAAAGGGAACTATAAGGTCTGCACATACTGATTAGATCAATGAAACCTAAGACATCTTAGTCAGATTTAATTTCGTAAATTTGCAAAGAAAACAACTTGCTTCGAGATAATTATCATTAGTCGTGATTGTTTCATACCACCGTGAAGGTATCATTTTCTAAATTCTATCGTAGACATGGTGGAGGGGGTATTGCGGCTAGGCAATGCTGTGCGTTGTGATCGGAATTTTAAGAAATTTCTAAGAATGCTAGGGTTTTTGTGTATGTGCTTTATTTATATATTAGTACGTTTGTTGTGATATTCCAAACAAAATTGCCTTTTATAAATATATGTGTGTATATGTTTCATGTTTATAATACACACTGATTATACATAGTAAATCATGTCTGTGTTGTTTACACTGATATACACGATTAAATTATCTGATAAAGAAACACATGAGGTATAAGTAAAAGGTTTTGAATTAAATACACTGGATAGAATGGCGCATATTACAGAAAATACGTGCAGTATATGTGAGAAACCAGACGGAAAATATGTTTGTTACGATTGTAATCAATTTCTGTGTGACTGCTGTAAGAACGTACACAATAAATTTCCAGGAAACAAACTCCATACGATTAAGGAAGCATTTAATGAAGTTCTTCCTGTTAAGCATGAATGTAAAGAGCATAAAAAGAACTATTTGCATTTTTGCCAAACGTGCGATAACCTTATCTGCAGTGATTGCATAGCGTTAGAACATAATGGTCACACATTTAAAGAAGTGAAGGATATTGTAGATGATACTCGTAAAGATATTTCGAAGGCAATTTGCAATTTAAAGGAGAAACAATTAACGTTAACAAATTTGAAGAAAGAAATTAATACTACTAAGATGACTAAGATTCAGAATGATAAAGAAATGTTCACTTCTGAAGTTCATCATCTCTCCGAAAGTTTGAAAAAAATCATGGATGCAGAGGTTAAGAAAAATGAAATATTTGCTTCCAATTTTCTGGATTTAGAAAAAAACCGATTAGAAAATGATCTTGCAAAGCTGAACAAGTCTTTTGAAGATTATTCTTTAATATGCGAAAAGTTAGAAAATGTATTCCATGAAACACACGATGTTACGTTTTATTTCAATCATATGAAACCGAAAAAAGAATTTCAGAGCATTGAAGACATTCCAACAATTGAGGAAGTGAATGACTTAAAAGAATTCAGAAAAGAAGATTTCATTGACCAGGTGGTAGAAGATGTCCACCTAAAGTATGGTATCAGGTAAATATCGAATTCCTTAACTGATTCACATCAACATCAATATATTCGGTTTGAATAGAAAGACTAAATTTATCTGATCACAAATAAAAGACAAACAATTAATTTTGAAATTTATTTCATTCGTTGATAGGCGAACTTTCTTTATTGTATTGCTGTTCATGCTTACTAAACTCTTGAATCTTTAGTAACATTCAATACCTGAATGTCCAAACTTAGTCGAACATTCCAGGATTATGGACGTCAAAATATTCAAGAAACGTGTTGGTGACTTTTAAATCTTTTTATCTTCACTTTATTATTATTATTATCGTGACACCAAATCGCCTGCACTATAGCCGTCCCGCTAGACCACACGACCACTTGGGCTTCATAAAAGTGAAGCTTTCGGTGGCCGAGTGTTACCTTTCCATGTCAGTTTTAATCTAGCGTCGTAGTACAGTACATGATATATAAGGCATAGAAATGTTATTTTTACAGATCAGCTAGTTAGACGAATTGTATATACATAATGTACACAACCATGATTCACCATTACTGCTGGTGATCCGATGGATAAATATGTTGTAGAGTTGTTAAAAGACGCTTAATTTCCAGTTTAAATACCAAAAATATATCTGATATGCCAAACAGCATCACCTTTCAGATTATGTTCGGTAAAAAGGATGTGGCCGCATTGCCAATTGTGTTTAGTCTCAACCGTTATATGGGTTTTGTATCATCATCTAATACAACATATGTTGTAACAGCCTATATTTGTGTTATAAAGGTATTCTATCTTGAAGTTTATATTCTTTTTCATTATAAAAATGATATATGTTGTGACCAAAAAGGGGTCTAAACTGGCCTAATCCTTTAATTTTATAAATAATGTTTTTTAACATTAACTTAAAAGAAAAGAGAGATTTTAATTAACATGAAATGGTATTACGTCCTGTGAATATTATAGCTGATTGAATGCTAGCCTACTGTTACTTGCTCAAGGATATATAATGTCAAATATTTCACTTTTTTCAGAGTAATAAAAAGTAAAGACACTGAAATAGAAAATCTGTCGGAACAATTGAAACAGGCAAAAATTACCATCAAGAAGATGACAGACACAACTATTGTAGAAAGACAGAAATTGGAAGCGTATGTCTTAAATATATATTTTCAACAATTATTTTCTGATTATACTCATATATATATATCGCTTAAATATGTGTTTTATTTGCTCTCTCTCTCTCTCTCTCTCTCTCTCTCTCTCTCTCTTTTAACAATTAAAATTAATTTAAACAATTAAATTGGCAATACTAACGGCCTAAGTAAAACAACAGTCTATTTGTTTTGTCCTACCCGTTTCGATATGAATACCTTGAAGGTCAGAGATGTATTTTATTGTATTATATTTCATATTTCAAATTAACTAAAAACTTCTAATTTTGCAAACTATAAATAATTTCAAGGTTAGTAAATAGCAATAGCTGAAAATCACAGCTTCCATGATAATGAAACCATGCCTACCCATTACAAAATTGGAGCTTATTGATCATCAGTTTTATTATTATTCTAGAATATTGAATATCTATTTAGATAATATTTCCTCAGTTGATTATTTTTATGTTAATTAAGAATTGAATGCTTCTTTTTGTAAATTTATTGGGGTGTAAAAGCGTTGACCGAAGTACATTTTGTATGTGCGCACGGTCAACGCTTTTACAACCCTGTAAAGTTACAAAAAGAAGCATTCAATACTTATAATTACATGTTTTAGCTATGATCATGAAAACACGAATTTTAAATTATTTTTTTTTAATTCACCTGTGCACTTTATTGTTGGACCACGTGTTATCATGAATGAAAAGTTGTATTGAGCACTAATACAACTGCTTACGGAATAACACGTGTTGTGCAGTTAGAATAAAGTATTATAATGAAACATAGATCTAATGTAATTATTACTCATATCATACTACAAAAAAAGACAAGAACGAATGAGAATGAGTTTTCTCTCTTATTATGTAGCATTTATGAATGTTAAATGTAGAAAATAATAGTATTGTTCTTTATATGTATAAATTCGTCTATACATTTTTTAGCAAGGACCTTTGAATTAATTTTTTAACACATGTGATTCATTTTTAATGTTTTAGATCCTGGTATCTATGATGAGTTTATTTAGATACGACAACATTATTTACTGAAATGCATATCATAACGAACTGCAACCAACACTTCCCTCATTTGTATTTTTTTCAGTAAAGACATGCAAATGGTAAGTCTTTCGGAACGATTGAAACAAGAGGAAAATCGTCACCAGGAGACAAAAGAATCAATAATTGAAGAGAGAAAAGAATTGTCGGCGCAACTGGAAGCGTATGTACAAAAACTACAAATGTATACAATTTTGACTACTGTCTAATCATATCACGTAGAATACTTTATTCATCTGAATGTGTACTGCAATAATTAGTTTGCCTAGTGCATAAATACCCACCATAAAATTACATCCAAACATGTTTAATGGTCACATATAGATATGTATATATATATATATAAAAAAGAAGTTGTGGTATAATTGCCAATGAGACAACTTTCCACAAGAGACATTTTTGAAACATTACCAGTTAATGATATGATTGCCAATGTTACAACAGAGTTTTTTTTTTGTTTAAGTACATAGCGGGTTGATTGTAATTCATATTTCAATACCGTAAAAAAAACAGATCAAAAAGGCCGTTACAATTTTACATACGCCAAAAAAAGTAAAACAGACATCAAAGCTTTCGTTGTCAAAATCGATAGCATTTGTCCTGGTTTGAAGAATACTTTGATGCAATAATGGTAAACCCCTTTTCAACTTCAAATTACGAAAATGATAAGCAAGATAAGATTTAAAAATAAGCCATCCTGGAAAAAAGGTCAGTTAACTCTTGATAGAATTCTTGTCCTCTCATAATGATTTTCACAAAAAGTGTCTTTTCTTGGACAGGTTGTCGATTAATAAAGGCTCCTCAAAGCCTCTTGTTAATTAAATCTGAATAGTATGAAAGCCCATTAACTTGCATTAACATAATAAATCTATCTTTAGAAATCTACAAATTATATTTGAAAAGAAACACAGATATGAAAATCTCTTACTTTCATCTTCGACTCAACAATTATGTTACGTGCAATTCGTATGATGCATTTAATTTTTATTTTTTAAAACGTATGAAATTGAATTTTCAAGTTTTTAATTGGCTTCACAGAATACTCAAGTTTATAAACACTTCATACTCAATTTTTATTGTGTATAGGATAAACAAAAGCATAAAACCATTGTTAATAGTATAGTAATTTTAATTGAAATTATTTTTGGAGAACCTTTTGTATTTAGATTAAGATATCGATATTTTAATAGAATATACAAAGTTTAAACAGTACCTTGACCTATAATGGTTTACTTTTATAACTTGGGACTTGGATGGGGAGTTGTCTCATTGGCATATAAATATCACATCTTCCTATATCTACATCGAGTATATTGGTTCTTACATTGCATCGATCTGGCAAAGAGAGATACAAAAGAAATATTACCAATTCTGTTCTCTGAAAATACGTACGTGACAAAATTTAACAACTTAAAACATTTTTATCATTTTGCCAATTAGTCATCATTACTATGAACAAACGAGAGGAACTTCAATTGCAAATATGATTAACAAAAGAATATCTACAATTGGGTTAAATGGCTGAAATCAATTTCCTTTTGAGGAAATTAACTTTTATAATGACATTTTCCTATTTTAATGTCTTGTCCGTATTCTCGAAAATTATAGTCGACAACATTACTATCGTGTATCGTGTTTCTTGTGGTTAGTACTTCGCTTTAGCGTTAGTAATGAAAGGCGTTGTGTTCATATCAAATTGTATTCAAGTTATGTTCAAGGCAACGTTACGTAAACAATAGGCAACGTAAACAATAGGTAACGTTAGTGACGTTAGTTACTTAGTAAATGTACAGCAGCTAATACTTGACAATTACAATTCAAACAGCAAAAATCATAAACAAGACAATATATACGAGTAAGCCAACGTTGCCAAAATAGTCTGACGACTACTTAATCAAGGCATTGCGCTTAATGGCAATTCAAACTAATTATACCATTTTGCGTTTTGTCTATAAAACTGTAATAGATACATAACAATTTCGAAAAAAAAATTGCTTGGTTTCCTGACAAATGAAAAAAGGGGGTCCATGAGAAAGTCTTATGCTATTCACTCCATCCTCGATCCATAATTCGTTTGATTAAGGGTTGTTTGTGTTGTCCTTATTTAAAAAAAATTAAATTATAGTTCCTATTTTACTGCAACCAGAGTTCATTTTTTTAAAACTTTAATGGTCCGGAAGAACACACACTTCAATTATATTTCGATGGAAAGAGAAAAACGTGTACAATTAGAAAAGTTGGGTCGTAAAAATCCAGAGTGGTCACAATCTTGTGTAATTGAGGTCAAAGGTCAGACTTAAAAATATCAATATTTCAACCACAAGGACAAAAAGGAGAAATTTTCTAATATTTATTCAATAGAATGCTACAAAAACGATTCAATCATAAGCATATGCATAACACGACAAATTTGACTACTTATATGAAAAGCTGCCATTACAAAATGGCGTTGATTTGGAACCTTCTGAACATTTTCCATTTATGACATAGCAAAAAAAGAAGTGGCCTTGACCTTTTCACATCCATAAACTTTCATACTGTGTATAGTATTTCACTTCAGTAGATTACAGAATTATTTTCTAAACTATAAAACACCAGTGTATCAAATTATTTCAATATTTATTCTATCTTTGAAAAAATTCAAGCGCTGAAACAGTGTTTTTAATTTTGCATCTGAAAGGTTGTGTATTTTGTGAAAATCAGCTTCTAGTAAAAGATAAATACATATTGTGTATTTGCAAAGTCTGGACAGATCAGTTATAACACAAAATATATCACAGTCACCCGAGGCGAATGCAAGGTTTAAAAAAAATCATAAGTGTTACTTGCCTTGATTAGGGATTTGGTTGAATGTAAAACAAATTCAGTTTGGTGCATGGACATTGTCTTAGTTGGATAATCCTGTTAAAAATGTTAACTCATCAATTTTTTAAGGGAAGGATGATAAATTATACAATGTTATGCCAATTTTCTAATGTTGTAATTCAAAATCAGTCATGATTCTTATATAACTTTTATAAGCGACACACAATAGCTCAAGTATTCATTAAAAAGGGACATAAATCAATCTCTTAGTCATTAAATGCGGATTTAATACGCGTATTAGCATTACAGCACACTTCCTTTTTTTCCAAGCAAAACACAGTTTTTGAGTACAAATGCCATCTAGACCGTAAATAGCGTCTTGATTCGGTCAAACTCGTCAGATATAGGCTTACCTTTGCATAGGAAACACGAAAGCAATGTGAATACAAAGTTTTGATCAATGTTCGTGACCCATATTCCCATATGCATATGCATGATATATCTGCATGGCCAATCCCAAATGTAATGGGGCGAATGTTGCTACAGAAACGATTGAATTTGTAATAGCCATACATTTACGATTTTTTTTTATCTGTGGGGACAATATACGGTTCAGAAGCGCCTTTGTGTTATTTTTCATCAATTAACTAACAAATAAACTTAAGAGCCTAGGCTTCGTGTTGAAGACCGGAACGTGACCTATAATGGTTTACTTTTATAAATTGTGACTTGGATGGTGTGTTGTATCATTGGCACTCATACCACATCTTCCTATATCTATAAAGAAGCTATGCGGGCATCATTTCCATAAAAATACCCAAACGAGGACATAGCTCATAAAAGCACTGGCGAGAGGGTGAAGTTATTATTCTTCTTTTAATGTATCCTTGATATTTTCAGACACACCTTGGTGTAATTCTGAAAATCTTAACATAGACTTCGATTTTTCTGCAGCAGATATGGCATCCCCTATATTGATTTCAGAGCTACATTTCATAGCCCTTAACCCACTGTGTCTGAATTGTAAGGTGTCACAATATCTAGTTAGTTCTGAAATTTGGCAGTTTGGTAAGCATCAGAGACAATCTTGGGTAAAAGTGATCCGTATATGTAGAGGATGTGCTACTTGAGAAAGGCTTTTTCTTATGGAAGAACAGATCATTTCTAACAATCGTTATCAATGTACTGACATCAAGTTCAAATTCTTATTTTTTCGTAATTGTTTTACCTTATTGCACAGGTGTTGACTTCAATAAGTACTTGGTAATGCATGAATAAATGATTACTCACATTAATTAGCACAACTTAAAAGACTGTCAACACGTTTAGAGGACTCAGTTTTGTGTAGTTTTCTGGGTTTTTTTTTTTTAAAGATTTTTCATTTACACAAAAAACCTGTTTTCATATCCAAACTACAAGGAGGAAACTGAGCGCGAAATCGTATAAAAGTGTCAGGTTGTGAGAATACATGTCGATCAGTTTTATAACATATATGGATTTCTGTTGTTTCTAATTTAAAGTTCCCCAAGGGTGACTGGGGAAACGAAATATGAACTCTTGGTCTTCTCCCAATCGGCAGTAAAACGAAATGGATAGTCCGTTTGGCTATGCGGGATGTATCAAGTTCGCAGTCATATCCGGTCAGAATGGGGACGTTAAAACCGATGCTTCGTGTAAACTGAGTGCCACGTTCTTTGCACGTTAAGAACCCTTGCAACATCTCTATGACGGGTCCGTAGGTAACCTGTTGCAATGGAAAATTTCTGTCCCAATCCAATATACCATGATTTTCCCATGGTAGTCCAAATTTTCCAGATCATCATCCCGAATGGCCTCTATTATGACAAGACCTACCTATTGTTTTTATTGTTAACTTGTTCTCGTCCTGAACATGGAATATTTGCCACTGAACGTTAAAATCAATCAATCTAATTTAAAGACGCAACAATTTTGCCTCCTGATGCAAGTCTCATAACATCACTGGAAAGCAGAATATCAAGAGAAGTTGGTTGTAGCATCACCTTGTCACACACCAAATCTCTTCAAAACTTCAATTGTACTTTTTGTTTTTGAGTTTTTCACAAAATAATTTTGAATTTGCCCAACAAAATTTGCATGCAGTATGGCAATAATATGTTTTGTCCTCTCAAATGTCAAATACTGTTTTTGAATCATATGTTTTCTCGAATTCAAAGAAAAACGCGTTAAATTTCTATCTAAAAAACTATAAGTTTGAAAGTTTTACTTGGAGATGGTATTATATTTATGTCTTCATCATTCCGATGATCCTTGATGATATGTGCATAGAAAATATTTACGAAAATAGCGGGAAATTTAACCAAAAAATTTATTTTTGGATTTTAAGATAATTACCCAAAACCGTTAATTGAGGGGTACCCCCATTAAAGGGATAAAATACAAAAATGTGACCATAGAAACTTTTTACGACCAGACCGAAATTAAAATATAGATATTATTCTATCATTAAAAAAAATGTGCAGCCGTGTGTTATTCCGGACCATTAAACTCGTTAACTAAGCGTCTTTTTCGATGTAAGTTGCAGTACTATTTATATAAAGAAGAGTGTTGATACGCTGTATTAGATACAAAGTATTCGTGTTTATAGGCTCAAATCTGATACATATCCCTCGCATTTATCATTGTGTATGATTACCTTAGGTGATTCGACATAAAGATTTAAGTAAATATTTTTATTTAGAATTTCGATAAACAAATTGAAGTCATCATGATTTTTATCTACGTGTAAGAAACTAACTAGTAGTACTATGTTATTTAAATGCAACTTTCTATGTTCTGATGATTTACTAATGTTTTGGAAAGGGTGAAGGTTGGTACCAAATAAAACGTTTAAACCTGCTGCAATTGTTTGCACCTGTTCTACAGAACCTGATGTTCAGTAGTTTGTTGATGTGGTCATAAGTGTTTCTAGTTTCTCATTTTTATAGAAATTATAGTTTTCCCGTTTGAATGGTTTTACATTAGTCATTTTTGGGACAATTCATAGCTTACTGTTCCGTGTTAGCTAATGCTCCGTGTTGAAGACCGTAATTTTACCTATAATGGTTTTTCTTTTTTACAAATTTTGAAGTTCAGAGATACAAATGATACCAATGTCACTGGAAAAAGTTTTAAAATCTAAGCCGAAGAAATACCTTTAACTCAACGCTAAAAAAACAAAACAAATTAATATAACCATGATAACAGCAACACACATTATGCCTGCACACGAAGAACGCTCTGAAAACATTGAAAATGGAAATGGGGAATGTGTGAAAGAGACAACAACACGACCATAGAACAAACAACAGTAGAAGATCACCAATTAGTCTTCAATGCAGCGAGAAATTCCCCCACCTGGAGGTGCTTCCTTCAGCTGGCCCCTAAACAAATATATATGCTAGTTCAGTGATGATGAACTCCATACTAAACTCCAAATTATACACAAGAAACTTAAATTAAAAATAATACAAGACTTTACAAAGGCCAGAGGCTACTGACTTGGGACAGGCGCAAGATTGCGGCGGGGTTAAACATGTTTAGGAGATCGCAACCCTCCCCCTATACCTCTAGCCAATGTAGAAAAGTAAACGCATACCAATACGCACATTAAAATTCAGTTGAAGAGAAGTCCGAGTCTGATGTCAGAAGATGTATCAAAAGAAAATAATTGCTTGTTTGAATTTACAATATTTAATTTGAGAAATATTTTATTGAAAAAAGGTCAAGATTTCATGAAATCGTATTCAGGAAATGTAATCGCTAGTGTAATTAGAATTGAGGTTAACGATAACCTTCTGTGTCTACGATTTGTGTTGCATAGATAGAACAAAAGGCTGTTTCGAAGAAGATTTAGTCAAACTCGTTTTATATCGTTCTTTATAAAACGCTGAAAGAACCTGGTATATGTGACATGTTTAAAAGAGGGACGAAAGATACCAAAGGGACAGTCAAACTCATAAATCTAATATAAACTGACAACGCCATGGCTAAAAATGAAAAAGACAAACAGAAAAACAATAGTACACATGACACAACATAGAAAACTAAAGAATAAACAACACGAACCCCACCAAAAACTAGGGGTGATCTCAGGTGCTCCGGAAGGGTAAGCAGATCCTGCTCCACATGTGGCACCCGTCGTGTTGCTTATGTGATTACAAATCCGGTAAATAGTCTAATTCGGTGGTCACATTCATGAAAGGGAAGGGGATTGTAGTTACGACGTAAGGAACATATCCGATATCATTTGTGAAACGGTTATTCCATAACGATCAACCACCTCGTGATGGCGTCCGTAAAATTTACGAAGGGATGATTTCAACTTCACCATTTGGAACTCTTGGTTTAATAGCTTCCTTGTGAGCAGTAACCCCCTATCAAGAAAATCATGATAGGAAACGCAAGAACGGGAATATCGTATCAATTGGGAGATATATACCCCGTGTGCAGGTGCTGCTGGAATGTTGCTACTTAGAAATGGAAAGTTCACAATTGGAAAGCTGAAATCATCTCTTTTGTCGTAAAGTTTTGTTTTCAACCGACCCTCATTGTCAATTTCTAGATGTAAGTCAAGATATGAAGCCAACTTAACTGTATCTGTAGTATCCTTTATCTCCAATTCGATGGGATAGATGCGTTCCACATAGTCACCACATTTTGAATTGTTTAGTGAAAGAACGTCATCTATATAGCGGAAAGTAGAGTTAAAGGATATTGCTAACTTCTTATCTTTCTTCCTAAGAAGTTCCTTCATGAAGTCAGCCTCATAATAATAAAGAAACAAGTCGGCAAGTAGAGGGGCACAGTTTGTTCCCATTGGGATGCCGACAGTCTGTTGAAAAACACGTCCTCCGAACGTTACAAATATGTTGTCAATCAAGAAATCAAGCATCTTGATAATATCGGTTTCAGAGAATTTTTTGTTTGAATCAGAGTGATTCTTTACAAAGTATGATTTATCCCTCCCTAAGACAAGATACTTGTATCTACGTTGGCCATTCTTTTTTATGAAGCAAAGTAATACCAACTCTTTCAATTTGTCTTTTAGTTTGGAATGTGGAATACTTGTATAAAGAGTAGAAAAGTCAAATGTTTTAATACTGTTACAAGATGAAAGAGAGTTAGATTGTATGTACTCTAAAAGATTTTTGGAATTTTTAAGTATCCACATCTGATTCACGCCACCTCTAGAATAGGCAGTTTCACAATAACTTTGAAGCCCGTCTTTGATTGCTGATAAAATAAATGTTAATAATTTAGAAAGAGGTTTCGTGGAGCACTTGGAAGACCCAGCAATATACCGTTGTTTGTAAGGACACTTATGTAGTTTAGGTATCCAATACAGTGATGGAAGATCCAGTTCTTCATCTTTGGTTGAAATACCAAAGGAACAAAGAACAGACCTGTGATTATCCAGGATTTCCTCTTTTAGGTAAGTGTCGTGAGGGTATATGTTGAGTTTCCAAGTGAATTGTCTATACCTAATTCGTTTATCAAGCAATTAATGTAGTGACTTTTACAGACAAAAACGATGTTATTTGGGGCTTTGTCTGCGGGGACAACAACACATTTATCATGGAGGTCGGATAAGTGTTTAGCAACATTTGGGTCTTTAAAGATTGACGTAGCATGGGCATTGATGGACCCATTCAGTTTCTTGATTCTGATTTGTATTAACGACCTCACTGCCTTAATCCATTCGGATAGAGTGTCTACGTCTTCCTTTTCACGTTTAGCCCATTGCCTGGCATAATCCTCGACTGAGTCCATCAAAATTTTAAAGTTGTATTTCCAATTGATGGATTTAGGCTCACGATATTTCGGACCTTTCGATAACACATTTCGTAGAGAAGTGTTATTAACAATGTTAAGGTCACCGGTAATAACGTGGCCAGCAGGATTATATATGAATTGCGTGTTCAATCATTATGATTCTATGAAAAGCGTAGATTACCTTTTTTCCATAGTAACGTACATCAAGAAAAGAGTCGAAGAATCAAAATGTATAATATATGGGCCTACAATTTTAACCTCACTTCTTCTAGTAATATTTGTTCCCCAATACTCTTCAACTTAGTATTTTATTCTGCATATTTAATATTATTTTTATTCGAGCGTCACTGGGGAGTCTTTTGTAGACAAAAAGCATGTCTGGCCCAAATATAAAATTGCAATGCTTTTTACTATGATTAGTTTCTTCTACTCGAATCTAAATAATCATGCTTAGTAACTGTGAGCCTACTTTAAACAATACCTAGTTACATAATATTGGCTCTGAATAGGGATCATTCACGGCTTTTCACGGCAGGCGGCGCTGTGGTTCCATAATGTAATGTCGCATGGTGTCGCTACCTTCTAAATGCAATTTAACCAACAAGCAAAAACCGATGCATGGGTGACCTTTTTCAAAAGAAGATGCAGTTCCCAAAAGTTTTTACGCTGAAAATCCGCCCCTTATTTAGTTCGTTTTATTTTATAGAAAAATAGTAATGATTCTCATGGTTTCATATGCTAGATGCGTAGTTGAAATTTATTGTTGACTAAAGAATATTGTTAGTCATTGGAATGATATTTATTTCACACTTCAATTCGGCCAGTGATGTAATAATTTCACCAATTGTGTATGTTATAGAAAACTATTTAGCAAGTTTATTCTTTTAGATTTGAGAAATAGAAATGCCGAATTACGTATCCGATGAGATAATTGAAGACTCTACCATCATGCTGTTGGTCTTGTTATAGTATGACATATATATATATATATATATATATATATATATATATATATATATATATATATATATATATATATATATATATATATATATATATATATATATATATATGTATAGGTCTAACATTGTTGGGTTGATGTTTAGACGAGTTGTATATACATTATGTACACAGCCATGTATCACCATCATTGATGGCAATCCGATGGATAAATCTGTTGTACAGTTGTCACCGACTCAGACGTATATATATATATCATGACACAAAATTGAGGGGAAGGGGAATACATCAATGTATTATACACGACTGCATTGATAACTTTTTTTTATTCTTTCAGAGCAATTCAAAGTAAAAATTTACAAATTGAAAATCTCATCACAAGATTGAGAGACAGTGAAACCGACAAGAAGAAGATGAAAGATTTAATCATTGCAGATAGAAATAAAATGGAATCGTATGTACAAAAATTTTTGGATAACAATTGTTTTCTTACATTAACTCACTATCTGTAAATATTATTGTTATCAACATTAACTTGTAAGTCGCCAGAAGGACCGAATATCGAATACTATAAAGCTAACCCTTGAACAGACATTTCTTTTTTAAAGTATGATAAAATTTATATAAATATGTATCGAACATGTTGCAATCATCAATACATTTGTTTAAAATCTATAATGATTGTCGTGGTACTTAATTTGAAAGATAAGTTTCCTCTATATTTATAACTACTGGTATGCAAGGAAATATTAAAGTTTTACAAAAGAATTAGCACAAACACAACTTGTCTATCAGCTGGGGGGGAAGCCAAATAAACATTTTTGTTTTCATTTTTGATTTAATATAACGTCGACCAACATCTTAATATGCAAATTCATTGTTCATAGCTTTATGACACTTTAAACAAAATGCCGACTCAAAAATGGTAATATGCTTATTATGTTAATGGAATAAACGAAATAACTTTTCTAGAATGGTACAAATTACACACTTAATCATTGCAAATTGAAACTATAAGCTGATCCAGCGGAGGCGCCTGGGGTGCACGGGCCCCGCCTATTCTTGGAAGAATTAAGTTGATTATGTAGGAAATCACTGAAGTATGACAGGAGCGGTCACCCTTATGATCAGTCGACGCCCCTTCCTCCTTTTATGAAACATTCTGGATTCGCCACTTGAAACTCCACAGAAATTTATGAGACACCGGTGAAAATGAAACAATGACGGTTTTAGACTATGTCTATCATACGAGATATTGAACTCCTTAATCTGAAGTTATTACACAATACATAGAGAAAGATATGGTAGCATTGGATATTAAAAGTTAACCAGGAATACTTAAGCTCAGAATTGTAATGTCCAAATTGAATGCTAAACTTCAATTAGTACAGTAAAACCGTGCATTCTGAATTGGTTTTTTTAGCCCCTTTTAGCTTGCTTTTCGGTGTGAGCCAAGGCTCCGTGTTGAAGGCCGTACCTTAACCTATAATGGTTTTACTATTATTAATTGCTACTAAGATGGAGATTTGTCTCATTGGCACTCATAAAACATCTTTCTATATATTTTTGAAGAGTACCGCGAATTATGCCTTTACCCATCAACTTAATTACCGGGTAACCATTAAGTCAATGAAACGAATTTATCAGTCACCTGTCCGGCAAAGTGTTCAATTTGACTTCAGTCATAAACGTTTCATCCGATGCTCCATCACTTATCGTTTTGTATTATTCTGATTAGTTAACATAGACACATAACTTATCTGTCTCCCTTTTGACTTGACAGAATTGTCCTTCAATATGGCATACTACATATTATTTTGTGACATGTGTATGTGCATAACTACAAATGTTCCTGATGAAATACGGCCTGACTTTTGTTGTTAAAAAGTATGCAGTTATTTAATATGTAACTATGCAATAGATCAAAATATGTTTCCAGAGGTATGAAGATAGCTCGAGGCCAACGGCTGTGGGCAATAGAACAATGAGCTGATTTTCATACCTAGGGAAATATATTTTGATCTATTGCACTGTTACACATTCAATAACTGTTTTATTACCTAATACATACTGAGTCAGTGTTGTGTTGTCATTTAAATGTTATATTTCACATGGCCATAAAAGAGGGATGTTTGGCATGCCACATAACCAGATTCAACCCACCATTTTTTTCCTTTAAAAATGTCCTGTACCAAGTCAGGAATATGGCCATTGTTATATTATAGTTCGTTTCTGTGTGTGTTACATTTTAACAATGTGTTTCCGTTGTGTCGTTTTTTTTCTCTTATTTTTGAGTGTGAATCTACATTACTATAAGACGTGTCACGGTACTTATCTATCCCAAATTCATGTATTTTGGTTTTGATGTTATATTTATTATTGGATTTTGTCTAATGCTTAGTCCGTTTCTGTGTGTGTGTGTTACATTTTAATGTCGCCGTTCTCCTATTATGTTTAATGCGTTTCCCTCAGTTTTAGTTTGTTACCCCGATTTTGTTTTTTGTCCATGGATTTATCAGTTTTGAACAGCGGTATACTACTGTTGCCTTTATCTAACAAATTCTTAGAAATAAAACACACGAAAGTAACAACTGTATTAACTATAATGTGTAAGGAGCATACATGTACAACCAATCCTTTAGAAATTCATTAAAACGAACATGAAATCAGAGTAAATCAACATTTGCAAACCGCTCCATCGCGAAAGTTATTTGCAGACGACCTAAACAATAAAACCAAGAACGTTTATAAGACCCAATTTGATTGGACAACATGAATACCTTTCATTGACAAGTAATCAGAATTTCCCATAATGTATGCTGTAAATTTTTTTATTTATATAAACTACTACTTTCAAAACTGACATCAACAAGGGTAAAGTGTTCGGCTTACAAGATATTTCCAAAGGTAGGCATAACTCGACATTAATCAATCAATGTGTTAGTATCCATGCCTTTTTCGTTGATGCATGACTGAAATGACCGAATGTATTGTTTACGCGTTGAATAAATATATTGCATTGCATTGCATTATTTAAGAATTGAATGCTTCTTTTTATAACTTCATTGGGGTATAAAGGCGTTGATCGAATTACAGTCAGTAAAAGAGCAGAAATCATCTCTTTTGTCGTAAAGTTTTGTTTTCAACCGATCCTCATTGTTAATTTCTAGATGTAAGTCAAGATCTGAGGCCAACTTTACTGTATCTGTAGTATCCTTTATCTCTAGCTTGATTGGATAGTAAAAAGTGCGAAAGCGCTTTATTCTAAAAATGTGCGCACGGCCAACGCTTTTACAACCTTATGAAGTTACAAAAAGAATCATTCAATACTTATGATTACATTTTTTTAGCTAAGATCATACAAACACGATTTTTTTCAAGTTTTTATTTCATTTACCTGTGCACTTTATTGTGGGACCTCGTGTCATCATGAATGATAGATTTTATTGTGTAATGAAGTTGATTAAGGAATATTGCGAGATGTGCAGTTAGTCAATCAGAATAATGTTTAATAATGAAACATACATCTAAGGTAATTAAATTCATATACTAACCCAATCGGCTATTATGAAAAACTATGGTGATAACTTTATGATATATTATATGTGGATGATTTCATTGACAGCACTCAACGCGAACCAAACAAATCCACCAGGAAAAACAATGCAAAAGAAAGCCAGAGTTATCAATCTTGATAAAATTATTTATTGAAATTTGCTGAAGGTTAATTTGGAAACTTTGGCAAAGATTTTTACTTTTTGTTTTTGCGTTATCATTGAGTAAAACGCTATGGTAAGTCGGCCTTTGTCTTATTATCAGTTTTTTTTAAATTATGTTTTAATTGTTAAGGAAATAGGGAAATAGGGAAATAGGGAAACAGACATAAGGGCATTCCTTGTTCCTCTCTCTCTTTTGAGGTGGGCCGTGAGATGAGTAAGAAGTCTGGAAAGGTAAACAAACGGTTATAGAGATTGTTGCATTTTGTCTATTTGTTTGTTTATTTTTTTTAAGTTGAATTGTGAGTGTTGTGCCGATCTGATGAGTTAAGCCCTTAAACTTGATTTCTACCGTGTGTCATTATGTTTTGCTGTTACAAAACGGTCAAAGATTCTATGATATGCTTATATCATCAAGCATCAACTGATTTGCGGTATATTATATATGTTTACGAAGTCTTAACATTTGAACTATCGAAATTTGTTTGACACACATGGATCTTGCACCTTACGTTGAATGTGAGTGCAAATCAGCAACTTAACAAGATATATTTAATTTTATACATTTGTGTCTATCAGTTGACTTTAAGTAAATTTCATTTGTTGTATTATCGCTCTTTATTTTATGTGATTATTTATTCAGTCGTAACACCTAATACATCAAAATACCAAGAAACGTTTTATTTTACTTATGTCAACTTGCATGATATATGCTTGTCTAATCTGCACCAAAACAATTTCAATCGCAATAGGGAAAGCAATGATCAATTTAAGTTCAACCGATATGTGTATAAATTATGTTTCTCGAATATTTTTCTAGGATGTTGACACTATATTTATGTGGATTAACCTGGTACAATAAAAGTTCTTCAATAAATCAACATAGAACGTGGTATCCTCGTATTCTAGATAATGCTGAAACCTACAATGGGGTTAAAATTTCAATTGTTACTTGTGATCCGACTGATTTAAAGTATGGAAATATACCATGGAAGCCTTTTAATCGATATAAGACACAGGAACCAAATTTGGTTTATGTTCATAATTTGGTTTGTGTTTATAATTTCCCTGCTTCTGGAAACTGTACAACTGACCTTTTACAACAATTCAAGAGTGTAATGAGGTCTTGCATAAGGGAGCGTTTTAACATGGTAATTGTGTTTACTTGTCCAGACGAGATGGAGTTGCTTAATACACTTAAGGACCACAAGATTGATAAAACATGTCATGTAAACGAATGGCTTAGTGTATTTTCGCAACCTCTTTCATTCATGGTTCGGGATAATGGTATAAAGTGCATGTTTATCAAAGATCGGGAAAGCAATGAATTCCCTGGGAAGTACAAACAAGACCTATATAGTCTTTGTGGCCTCGACATTTAATGAATTAGCAGATATGATCTAGACTCCACGTTGGAGTTTCAAATTACTCAAGTCATTAACAGTAGTGCATCGTTTAAGCTTTAATCGTGTGAATACACGTACGTTTTTGTTTTGAAGTCATTAATGATAGCATTATATTCTTTAATTAATTCTTTTGTCTGTTTCTCTTATTAATATATATTATATAGACTAATGAAGACACTTTATTTCCTTTTAATTTTTATTATTATTATTATTATTACGCGGTTTTGACTATTGCATATAAAGTCAATGCGTCATCACAAAATCTTATGTTCCATCTTTACCACAAAGGTAGTCCTTCAGTTTATCGAGGACTCGGTCAGTTCAACTGAAATTGTAAAAATGCTTCAATATTGAGTAGACTAAGGGTCTGTCGACAGTAATTTATAACTTAATACTTGATATTTGTGAAATTTATTGTATCTAGTGCTAGAGATGCTGTTTTTGCTAAATGTATTTAATACCTAGAAAAATGTTTCAAGAACAAATACAGTAACTTTATTTGAAAATGTAGCAATTGTAATTATTCATTCGAGTATTCACTTCAAAAACTAATATATTTCATTGACAGCTAACTTACTCATTGTTTGGATAATAATAAATGTATTTGTTTTATTCCTTTGTGTTATTGGCGGTCATATCAGTCTTCACAAGTAACACGAATGATTATTTTAAATAGATACCCTGTATGTTTCATTACAGCGTTGAGAATATTCTATCAGTTATCGCCTGAACAAAAATGTGTGATTTCTTTTTTAGCTCACGTGGCCCGAAGGGCCAGGTGAGCTTTTCTCATCACTTTGAGTCAAGCGTCCGGCGTCGTCCTTCGTCGTCGTCGTCGTTAACTTGTAAAAAAACTCCCCTCTAAAACTACTGTGCCAAATTAAACCAAACTTGACCACAACCATCATTGGGGAATCTAGTTTTTAAAAATGTGTCCGGTGACCCGGCCAACCAACCAAGATGGCAGCCAGTACTAAAAATAGAACATAGGGGTAAAATATAGATTTGGGCTCATACATCTGAAACCAAAGCATTTAGAGCAAATCTGACATGGGGTAAAATTGTTTATCAGGTCAAGATCTATCTGCTCTCAAACTTTCAGATGAATCACCAGAGAACCCGTTGTTGGGTTGCTGCCCCATAAATTGGTAATTTTAAGGATTTTTTTTGCCGTTTTTGGTTATTATCTTGAATATTATTATAGATAGAGGTGAACTGTGAACAGCATTAATTTAAAGTAAGATATACAAATAAGACAACCTGATAAAATGGTCAATTGACCCCTTAAGGAGTAATTGCCCTTGATAGTCAATTTGTAACAATTTTTCATAAATTTTTGCAATCTTTTACAAAAATCTTCTCCTCTGAAACTACTAAGGCAAATTTAACCAAACTTGTTTAAAATCATCATAAGAGTATTTAGTTTTAAAAATGTGTCCGATGACCTTACCCTCGAACCAAAATGGCAGACATGACTAAAAATAGTACATAGCGGAAAATGCAGTTTTTGGTTTATATCTCTGAAACTGAAACCTTTAGAGCAAATCTGACTGGTGGCAAAAATGTTTATCAGATTAAGATATATCTGCCGTGAAATTTTTAGACAAATCCGACAACCAGTTGTTGGGTTGCTGCCCCTGAGTTAGTAATTTTATGGAAATTTTGCATTTTTTTGCTATTATCTTAGATATTATTATAGTATCTAATGATGTCTTATACTATAATTAATTATGATTTTAACCTTATTTAACATGATTTCTAAAGCATCAGTAAATACAGGTGAGCGACACTGGCTCTTTAGATCCTCTAGTTTTTAATATTAATCAAACTATTTGGTTGTTTTGATGATTATATGAACAAGGAGACGTACGCGTGGTTTGATTGTTAGTGAGCCAACTTTCCACCAGATTTCGTAACTTATTGGATACAAATAGTTAACCCACTTCTATGACGTCAGTTTATTTTTCTTACTGCAGAGGAATATTCTTGAAGAATTCAGTGACCAAAGTGATAACTTACAATGTGAATTGTGTTTGGCATTGAGGGTTCCTAATGAAGGTAAATCCAGAAAAGCGCTTCGGATGCATGAGATGTAAAACGTGTTGTTTTGTATTTTACAGCACTGGATCGATACCTTCGCTGGTGATTATCAGTCCCTAAGTAAAAGCAGCGTAGTACTGATTTATAACCAACCTTTCTTAAAAGGTCTAATTATAAATTTTGAAATTATTGACATAACTAAGGTATCAACCTTCCTCAGGCAAAGTTGACCTTAAATGGATTTGGCTATTTTTACGTCGTTTTTGGTCGTATAGCTCTTATACTGTTTTTGTTCTTATACATCATTGGCTTTCAAATATTTGGCATTGAGCTTTCCTCGTGTAGGTTAATCCATAAAAGCAGCTCGAACGTATGAAATGTACGTGTTGTAGTCAATTTTGAATTACAATACATTTTTTTTTCTCAAAAGCGTGTTGTATACAAAGGGTTAGATCTTGCACATATTTTCATAGTCAATCATTTCAGTCTTTAGTCTATGCATGATACCATTATATCACTAGTGCTGACATCAACCAATATTTAAATAATACTCTTTGAAGAACATGTTAAAGCGCTTAATTGTTATAACACTTAAAAAACCTACATTTTTTCTTATTGATGATCAGATATTGGATAATATGAAATGTATATCAATGTCTTGGTTTGTTCATGTTTTTTACCAATTTAAAATAAAAAGAATGTTGTAGGTGTTAATGTTTTAAAGGAAGATTGATTCCTACATTTGAACGTTCTTGAGTATAATTATACAGCAATAATGAAATATAATATAATAATATTATCTTAAAAATAAAAAAAAGCTTATTTCGGATGTCAAGCTTGAACAATTGGTTAATTTTTAACATCGTTATAATGAAATTATCCGCTATATAGTCCAGCAGATAGGTGCAATATATGAAGGAATTGTGCTCTTTGTGTTAAAAGCACCAAATTTTGCACAAACAAACTTCTATCTATACTCTTTAATTTTAGATATGGAGGCAAGCTGGAAATAAAGTTAACTTCCGGTAAAATCCAAAATTGGCGAATGCATGTTAAAATTCCAACTTTTCTTAATTCTCTCTCAATTTTTTTAGAATGGTCCATACTATGTGTCTACCAAATTTTGTGCTTTTAACACAAAGTGCACAATTATTCACCTATCTGCTGGACTAATATGATTGTGACTGTAACACTTTAGTTGTAACCACTATACAATCAAGGAAATGTACAGATCAGTACAAATCTTTGATAATGTTAACACAGTAATATAACCATTACCCTTGTCACTTTAAACTCACAAGGACTTTCAATTTTCTGTTTCATCAATGCAAAAGGTTTCTTGTGGTTTTCGTTATATTATTTTATCACGCTATCGCTGAGTTTGGCTTTGTTTGATAATAAATGGTTAGATATACATCACGTAAACCTATTGAACGGCCTCTAGTTTGAATAAATTGATAAATAAAAGTCACGATCTTATAACTCATCTTTGACAGTAAAAAAGCAAGGACAAAATTATCGTCATCATATGAAAATGAAATATACAATACCTCTAAGATTAAAACAATATTTTGGACAAAAATTGCATTCCGAGTACAGTATATAAATTCCGTATCGTTAATATCACATTGTAACTTTCGTTGAAGATCACAGGGATGAACAACTTGATTGAACTTTTATAAAATCTACATAAATATACAAACGCAGTATTTGGCAATGCGTACCCCATATACTACTATCTTATTGCCTGATTGACGATGAATGCCAAATGTAATAGAGCTTTTATTGGCTTAATCTAATAAAACGAAGACAGTTTACACAAAAATTGTATATGATTGTTCAAATAAAACCTTTAGCACATAATTGTCTTAATGATAAAAAAACAAGCATTAAACGGTATGTTTGTTGCAATTGTTCTAACTTAAATACATATTTGGATTAGTATTGCTAATAAGTTATCAAAGGTACCAGGATAGGCAGACCTCAGATACCTTCTTATAATGAGGGCCCTTTTAACGACCTTGACTCCTCATGAGGCTCTTTCGTGGTCGGTAATTACTCCATCAATTATGCAAAATACTATAGATATAAATTTCAAAGGATCTAAATGTTGGTACTTTTAAAAATGTAAACTTTTCAAAACAAGATAAATATATTCTGTATCAATATATATTTTTTGTTGATAAATCACGAATACCAAAAACCTATTCATTTAAAATATGTTGTTATGGTTAAACATTAAATGAAACATTTATTAACCAATATGAAATTAAGATTACAAATGGAGTTTTCAACCATTGGTTATATTAAACTTCATTCTAACTTCTAGAATGTTTATATATAGAGGTGAACCGTGTCGACATAATGATTTCGAATTATTATATAATAAAAAAAGACAATTAGAAATTATCTTTATGAAAAATACCGTTGATTTATTGACAAAATGTAAAACAGACACTCGTTTTACTATAAATGGATTACGTAAAGGTAACAGTAGTATATCGCTGTTCAAAAGTCATCAATCAATTAAGAGAAAACAAATCCGGGTTAGAAAATAAAACATAAAAAAACCACATCAACTGTAAGAGGAAAACAACGAACCAAAACATAAACACTAAAGTGCAACAAAAAAAAACAAAAAAAAAACAATGTAACACACACAGAAACGAACTATAAGATAACAAATGGTATTCTCCTTACTTGGTACAGGACATTTTAAGAACAAATGGTGGGTTGAACCTGGTTGTGTGGCTAGCCAAACCTCGCGCTTTTATGGCAATAATGAATATAACCATAAGAGAACAATATTAAAGAACAGGACTACAGTACAAATAAATGCAAGAACCTTCAGGACAGAGAAATACAAAATAAACAATACAATTATGCATTTCGACATGCTAATAGTTATCAAAAGTACCAGGCATATAATTTGATATATCAGACGCTCGTATCATCTACATAGGACTCATCAGTGACGCTCAGGTCAAAACAGTCAGAAAGCCAAACAAGTATAAAGTTAAAGAGCATTGATGACCCAAATTTCCAAAAAGTTGTACCAAATACGACTTTGGTAATATATGCCTGGTATAAGAAAATCATTACTGTTTAGAATAATTCATACTTTTGCATACTGTAGATTTATAAAATAAAATTACCATATAATTGGTATTCACGTCAACACCGAAGTGCTAACTACTCACAGAATAAATGAAACCGAACAGGTAAAACAATCAAGGACAACATTTAACAGCTCAACAGAGCCACGGATTGTCTTTTACACGACTGGATTGACGCTACAAAATGACGTTTCAGGTAATTTCAAAAAGTCTGATATACAAAATGTAGTTCAAGATTAGGTTTGAAATTATCGTAATTGATGTATTTTAAAACAATTACTAGACTATTAATATATAATGAATTGTTTGGTAATTGGAGAATTAATTGCAGTATCTAGCTATGTTGGTATTTTTTCTGAATCAAAAAGTAAAAACAAATAAATCGTGTACGTTTAGTTGCTTTAAACTAAAATCTTACAAATGATCTGGGTGATGAATTATCCATACTTTTACATATGAATGGGGAAAAATAGAATTACACCTACAAACGATAATACATTCAACAATATCCGATCAGAATTACAGATACAACAGCATAACCAAATACATGAATGTTGGGTAACAAATACAGTCACACGTCTTATAGCAATGCGAATTCACACTCAGCAAAACAGTCATATTTGGGATCAGGTCATGTTCAGTACTTAAAAAGACCAGACAACGTAAATAGTAAACCATCGTCTAAGACGTGGTAAAAATGTCCTTAGTTATTTTTTACAAAGACACATAGTATGGATCAATCAGTTCGTGATGTTGTCCATTAAATTTACGGAGTGTCATTTTAATCTTTCCTTCTCATAATTTGTTGGAGCAGTTACTGCGTAAGGAGTACACTCTTGTATATTAAGTTCATATAGTGTGAACATGCTCGAGCATATCTTTACTACCGAAATATGAAGATACCATACGATGGGGCAGAGGGCACCGTATAGAGGGTTATTTTCGCGGGGTGTAAATAATCTCTTATTTTCGCGGATAGAACAAATTGGCAAAAATAAATTACGCCAATTTAAAAGTGTACATTCAACATCGTTCAACGGTTTTAATGAAAGTTTTGAATCTGCCACAATAATAACTGCCAAAACATTTCGTATACCTTATTTAAGGTAAATCGCGAAATTTTACACCCGCGAAAATAACCCGCTATACGGTATGTTACGGCTGAGAAATCGAAATGTTTTAATTGGGAAGTTGAAATCGTCCCGTATGTTATAAATTGTAGTGTGAAGTCGTCCATCTAGTATCAATAGTATCCCTAATTTCATGTTCACTGGGATATATGAGATGCAAGTATTGGCTGAAATATGGGTTATTCAGTGATAGAATATCATCAATATATCTAAGAGTCAAATTAAAGAATTTCGAAAGGTGCTTTTTCTTTTTGTCTTTAAGAAGGTTCTGAATGAATTCTGCTTCATACAAATACGAAAACAAATCGGTTCGTAGGGTTTCACAGTTAGTACCCATTGAAATACCAACTGTCTGTGGAAATATCAATCCTCCATTCTCAACAAATATATTGTCGATCAAAAAGTCCAGCATTTTGATAATATCATCTTCAGTATATTTTCGGGTAGTATCAGTTTGGTTCATCACAAAATAAGAATTGTTATACCAGTAACCCAAAACAAGAAATTTTTATTTACGATTCCCAGGTTTATAAAACAGGCTGTGGTTAATGAGATGGTGAAGTAGGTCTTTCAATTGGGCATGGGGAATAGTAGTTTAAAGCGTAGAAAAATCAAAAGTCTTGATGTAGCTGACAAATTGCAGAGATTGTGATCTAAGATAAAGCAGTAGAACTTGAGAATTTTTGAGAATCCACATCTGGTTAACACCACTGGTAGAATATATCTCATCCACTTTAGTGAATGTCATCTTTAATGTAGAAAGAATAGTAGTCAGTAGTTTAGAACATTTTGATGATCCAGCTATGTATCGCTCTTTATATGGAGTTTTGTGAAGTTTTGGTATCCAGTATAATGACGGTAAATTTCCTTCGTTTTCATTGATGTTGATACCAAAAGAAAGATGGGCAGATTTGTAATTTTGTAAAATTTCATCCTTTGTAAATAATGTTAAAGAATATATAGTTGTGCTGTTGATTCCTAGCTCTGTTGTGAGACATTGCAAATAATTGCTTTTACATCTAAAGACAATATTATTAGAGGCTTTGTCTGCTGGAACAACGACATATATGCAAAGAGGATAAAGCATCCACAACATCCGGATTCTTGAAAGGGTTAGTAAATTTGTGCTCATAGTACATCGAATAACTCAAAATTTGGTGAATATGTTGAACGCATCTATCCAATCAAATTTAAAATACAGGATATAACAAATACAGTTAGGACTGCATCATATCATGATTTTCCTATAGAAAAAAATACAATGAGGACCAGAAGTTATGAAGAACAACTATTAACGACATAACAGTTTATTTCAATGTCCATGCAGTTACATTCTAACAGCGCCTATATATAGAGAGATATTATCAAATTTATTATAGATAAAGATAAACTGTAAATAAACTCATCATAGATACCAGGACCAAATTTAGTATAAACGCCAGACGCGCGTTTCGTCTACAAAAGACTCATCAGTGACGCTCGAATCCAAAAAAGTTAAAAAGGCCAAATAAAGTACGAAGTTGAAGAGCTAGAGGACCAAAATTCCTAAAAGTTTTGCCAAATACAGCTAAGGTAATCTATGCCTGAGGTAGAAAAGCCTTAGTAATGTTCAGCGAAGTAAGTTCTACAAATAAAGCAACATAACCAAACTTGTCAATTAGTCCCTTTAGGAGTATTGATCTTTATTGTATATTCTAAACAATTTTTCGTAAATGTTTGTTATCTTTCACAATATATTCTCCACTTAATCTACTAGGCCAAAAAGAATTAAACTTAGCCACAATTTTCAATAGATTTTATCTAGAAGCTCTCCAAAATCGTGGAATAAGAATGATAGTAACCATTTCAAAATAACCACTAGAGGCAAACTACTATAAATGTCACCTCTTTGATTAGTAGTTTGATCTTTATAGGTGACCTTCATGTACTGGTTGGACTGGTTTTTTTAACTTATTTTTTTAGTTTGTCTTTTGTGATCATCTACAAGTATTCTTATTTAGATTCAAATTGGACTAGCTTGGGTAACAGTTTGTCTCTGATGCTAACACGCAAAATTACTTAGTAAATGTACTGATTAAATCATGTTATTAAAACTGGCTGCTAGACTTCAAAAAGAATAAATTTTGAATGCTTATATTTGCTTAGGCCCAGTTTAATTCATCACTTCAAACCTATAATGGATCTTTTATGACATTGGGTTGTATCCCATGTTTAAAGTGGGTTAGTCAAATAACATAAAAATCAAGTTTCCCCTTCAACATGACATCAAAGAGTGGTTAGTAAAATGCACATTAAGGTGTTATCGACCGAACAAAAACAACTGAAAACAAAATTCAGGAAGAATCTATGAGTTTCAATGACTGCAAAGAGTAAATTATATAAGCACTTCTAAACAATTTAAATAACCAATATGCATTCATTAAGAATTTATTTTGAATTCAGGCCTTTAAGTTAACTATGCATACTGTAAACGGCGAATTTATGTTGAATCATCATAGTTAAGGGCCAGCATTTTCTCAATCTTTATGAAATATTCATAAAACTATGTATTTGAGTTCATATTTTCTATGAATTCTATTGGATAAACCTTCTGAATTTTTTTAGTAGTAAGGGCCCCATCGTACCTTTAAGTGAAATAGCTCTGAATTGCATTACTCAACAGCTCTATTCCATGTCGGTATAGTTATGTATACCCAGATCTACTCAATTGCGGTTAGGCTATACCGATCGGCTACTACTTAGGAATGTTCTCCAGAACAAGTAGGCATGGTAGATTTACACAACACTGGTATGAATATAACTCCAGAGCGACATAGGGGAAGACCAGGCCCAGTATTTTATGTTTAATCATCTGAAAACACATTTTTTTGTTAGGTACTAAAACTTGTACATGTTGCGTACATTTCGTGTCAAATGCCGTTGGCAAGCAAACTTGGTTCACAAACTTTTAGAACTTTTGATAATCAATGCTCTCCAACTTTATACTTTCTTTACTATTTTGATCCGAGCGTCACTGGTTGGTCTTATGTAGATGAAATGCACGTATGGTGTATTAAATTATAAGCCTGGTACCGTTGATAACTATTATAGCACGTCAAATTGTCTTATTGTAATGTTTATTTGTGTATTTCTCTGTCCTGAATGTTCTTGCAATTATTTGTACTATAGTCCTGTCACGTTCTGTTAGTATCTTAGTGTTATATTTAACATTGCCATTAAAGCGCGAGGTTTGGCTAGCTACAAAAACCAAGTTCAACCCACCATCTTTTTTGGAAATATCCTATACCAAGTCAAGAATATGGCAGTTGTTATCTTATAGTTTGTTTCTGTGTGTATTGCATTTTAGTGTTTCTGTTGTGACGTTTTTCTCCTCTTATATTTTATGTGTTTCCCTCAGTTTTAGTTTGTAACTCAGATTTGTTATTTCTCAATCGATTTATGAATTTTAAACAGCGGTATACTACTGTTGCCTTTATTTAAGGTCAACATACGGGAATTAGAGTATTTATGTTAGTTTCGATCTGTAATGATGGTATTCATTTGGATTACTTAGCGTCCGTGGACGCTCGATTTCATTTCTAATCGTTTACGTATGGAACAACTAATATATATATATATATATATATTATTTCAGGGCATTTTATAGCTGACTTTTTTTTTATTGTTGAAGGCAGTAAGGTTACCTATAGTTATTAATTTCTGTGTCTCGTGTGGAGAGTTGTCTCATTGGCACTCATACCACTTATTTATATATAAAATAGACACATTGGTGGCCTTCGGCTGTTGTCTGCTCTATGGTCGGGTTTTTTGGTTTTTTTTTAATATTAAACATATTTTATTTACAATCACCTGTTACATCAACCCTCAGTTGACCAGGTAAGCAACTAAGGGGGCCCCAATTTTTACAGTCTCATTTGTCGGGGAAAAAGCAAATGAGAAAAAAAACTCCCACTATAAATTATTAACATCAACTTGTAAATATTATCTATCCTTGTACAAATGTACATGTACCTGCAATCAATATCGATCTATATATCAATAACTCTCACCATATATAATTATTTGAATAAAGTAAGTTTTTTATCTTCATTTATTTCTCACAAAGGCTACCTGTATTTATTAAGCAGTTTCAATTTTATCGTACATCAAGTCTTTTGTTATGTTAATTTCAATTACATTAAATTTCTGGTCGAGTGATCATTTACCACGTGCGATTTGTTAATCGCCGGGTTGTTATGGTCGGGTTGTTGTCGCTTTGACACATTCCCCATTTCCATTTTCAATTTTATTTGTATATGGTTCGCTGCAATATTTTCCCCTGTGAAATTTTAAATACATACTTTCAAACGCGATTGTTGACAACATAGTTTTATCTATCAAAATAATTTTTAAGTGTCATTGAAATTATTTATAAATATGAAATGACAAGGAAACAACATAATTGCTTAGTAGTTTGCATGTGATGGTGAGGTAACATCCGGATGGCAATTTTAATAGAAAAGATATTTATGACATGATAATTTCATTTTGATAAATATAGACCTCAAGTGTCAAATAAAGTCTACAAATCGTATATATCAAGAGAATATCGCTTCTAAACATGACCTTTTTTATATAATAAAGCAGATGACAATAAGACTACGCAAGGCT
The DNA here is from genome assembly GCF_965363235.1 of Mytilus galloprovincialis. Taxonomy (NCBI): domain Eukaryota; kingdom Metazoa; phylum Mollusca; class Bivalvia; order Mytilida; family Mytilidae; genus Mytilus; species Mytilus galloprovincialis. The sequence continues at coordinate 96,933,017 of NC_134842.1, forward strand.
GCCAGTTAAAAAGACGAATGCACGATTATAACACAACAATCATATTTTTTTCACAAAAAAATAAAAATAAACAAGTTATTTTAAGAATGCATTAGTTTATTTACTTTGTTGTTTAATAGATGATGCCATTTTTCACTAATAAAGTTGCAGCTGAAAATAAGTATAATACCTGCTCCTAACATTGCTTTTTTGTTGTTAAACAACCGCATGCTTTCGTAATAAACTTTTTTGGACAAGTATTTTGCAGATAATGAATTAAGATCCAGATAAAATATCATAAGTCAAACATACAAACAACAGTACACAAACACACAAAACACAACATCGAAAACTTAATTCTTTGCAACACAACCCTCATCAAGAACTGGAGGGGGAGGGGTTGACCTCATTTGCTCCATAAACAGATCGTGATCCATATGAGATTCTTCGTGTTGGTAATTTTAGTACAAATTCGGGATAAATTCAGGTCACATTAGAGTAAAAGGGAACGGGAACGGGAACGGGGTCGTACTTAAGACAAATGGAACATTTGCACTGTCATCTGAGAAACAGGTTTTCCCTACAATCATCCAATCGTGGTAGCGACGGTAAAATATACATCGGACTTATTTTGAACTCACCATTTGGAACTCTTGGTATTACACTTTTCTTATGCGCGGCAACACTTTTGAAAAAAATCATGATAGAAAATACAAGCCTGGGGATACATATACTCCGTATGTAGGCACTGATGGAATGGTGCTACATAGACATGGAAAGTTAGCAATTGGGAATCAGAAATCGTCTTTTTTGTCGCAACGTTTTATTTTCAACCGACCCTCTATGCCAATTTCTAGATATAAGTCAAGATATATATTACAGTTATTTTTTATCCTTTATTTCTAGTTCGATAGAAAAGATGGGTTCAACATAGTCGCAAAATTGTGAACCATTTAGCGACAAAACATCATCTTTTTAGTGAAAATAGAAATAAAAAGGATACTGATAAAGGAGAAGCGAAAGATACTACAGGTGCATTCAAATTCAAAAGTCATGCATGCAATGACTAGAAAGGGAAAAGACAAACAGACAAACAGCAGTACACAAAACATGACATCGAAAACCAATGACTTAGCAACACAAATCTTAACAAATATTGGGGTCAATTTTAGGTGTTTTGAAAGGGTAAGCAGATCCTGCTCTTTATGTGGCACAAGTCGCGCACAGCTCATATATGCAGAAGCCCTGTGATAAGTCAAATGCGGAAAAAGGGGACGGTACTGTAGTTACGAAAAGTTACGACAATTGGAACATATCCGTTGTCATCTGTAAAACAGATATTTCATAACGATCAACCATCTCGTGATGGCGTTCGTATACTTTTCAAAGGGAGTATTTTCAATTCGTCAACTGGATCTTTTATCTAAATATCTTCCTTGTGAGCAGCACCACCCTATCATCAAAATCAAAATCATGATAGGAAATACTAGCCCTGGAATATCGTAACAATTGGGAGATAAATACTCCATGTGGTAACTTCTTTTCTTTCTTTTTTCATTCTCATATGAAGTCTGCAAGGAGAGGAGCACAGTTGGTTTACATGGAAATACCGATTGTTTGTTGAAAACCCCGTTCTCCAAACGTAACAAATATGTGTCCAATCAATTAATAAAGCGTCTTGATAATGTTTTAAAAAATATTTTGTTTGAATCAGAGTGATTATGTATAGGTTTGTAAATATAGATGTTTCACCAACAGAGCATCCTGTCAGGAGATATATAATATTCATATACATTTTGTTTTGTATACGTACTGGTTCCCAGATATAATCTCTATGTGTCATCTCATTAAGACATAACTTGGTAATATTTCCAGTAATACAAATGGTTGCGGTGAATTTTGAATTCTGAGGAGGACAAGTGAGGGGAGGGGTAGTAAAGAATTGAAGTATAAATTTAAACTCTATGAACTTCCTGGCATATAAACGTAGGATATATGCCGCACAGCCCAATGTTTTTATCTTTATATAAAACAGTCTTGCATATCAGTTTTCCATTCTAGAATATCATTTTTTTACGTAACGTCATAGTAAAAGTGGCATGATAGACATGTCTTGAATTATCTTAATAAAATTGTTTTCGTTATGTTCGAATCAATTCTATTATATATATACGAGGGTTTGGATAGGCTGAAAGATTACCTTAACGGTCACTGTAAACCTAACCGTAATACTAAGTGTATCCCTTAACCTTAACCCAAAAGTTTAAATGATGTTCAGTGTTTTGTAAAGACTTGAACATGTTGAACTATTTCACAGCCTTTTCGATTACAACTTTCGATTATTATCACTGTTTCATTTCCGTTGATCAATCATCAGAACGCAGGTCACTCAAAGAGTAAGAAAAGTAAAATTTATTCTCCCGGCTACTTTATATTTGCAAGAAAAAATGAATTTTAATAGCATAAAATTAAGTACTTCGATGAGAATTGAGACATTACATCTGACCAAAAATCAATCGTGATTGCGAAAAGACAAGTTCAGCCATGAATTCCTGTATCTTCTTCACGGTAAGATTCTTACTGTTTGTTTAATCGAAAGAATTTTAAAAAAAATTATTAAAGTGGTACGAAATGGCTTTATCTGTATTGGTCCTGTTATAGACTCGCGATTAGCTGTATATGCATTCGAGACTCGAAGACTGTTCGAGGTATTAATACATGGCCTCGGGTAGTTGTAATTTCCCTCGGCGTTGCCTCGGGGCCATTACAACCATCCTTGGCCATTATTATACACCATGCATGTTACAGGGACAATATAAAAAAGTCTATACATAAATACTATAATATTGCACTCTACTACGTAAAATAGTAATTATATCTTGTCCGTTCTTTTCCTTATAACGTTAGTTGGTTCTGGTCAGAGGATACAAAGAAGACATTCAAATGTCATAACTAGACGATAAACCCAATCACAAAATAAGAAAAAAAAATACCAAGCCCTAACAAATTCAGAAGAAAACTGAAGACTGACCAAAAGCAATCTTCACTTGGTTAAATATAAATACTGTGTGTTGGGTTTTATCACAGTAAAGTCCAAAAGTGACGGTGACAACTCTACAAAAACAAAAATTATGTTGCCAATAACGACACCAACCAAAGAAATGAAAGGCAAACACCATCTGAGCACGAACACACACCCAAAATAAACCGGGATGATATTATAGTCTTTGAGAGGGATAGATGATGATGCTTCTTACGTTACGACCGTCTAAGTATAAGTTGTAATCATCAACGTATTTTCTGTTAAAAACATTAACAATAAAATTAAATCGACTAATCTCCTGAAGTTCTGTACATCATCAGCGCTGTAGGTCATCTGTAGGGGTATATTTTTTCTTATCTTCGTAGGTAACGTATACATTTCAAGCGCGCTGGACTTCATTACACCAGATCTTAATTTTACATCTACAGCGCTAGTTGTTTCATCTCGACAACTTGACCTTATATGCTCAACGCATGCTTTTATATCAAAAGCGCTGGACTTTTTTATCGCGATTTTTTTTAATATATCTGCAGCAATAGTCTACATCAATAGCACGTGGTTTATTTTTTAAAAAATTACATCACTAGAACAATACTTTGCATCTTCAGCACTGGATTGAAAGACCATAATTATAATACAATATAAAAAAGAAGATGTGATATGATTGCCAATGAGACAACTGTCCACAAGAGACCAAAATGACACATACATTATAACAACTATAGGTCACCGTACGGCCTTCAACAATGAGCAAAATCCATACCGCATAGTCAGCTATAAAAGGCCTCGATATGACAATGTAAAACTATTCAAACGATAAAACTAACGGCCTTATTTGTATAAAACAATGAACGAAAAAAAATATGTAACACATAAACAAACAACAACCACTGAGTTGCAGGCTCCTGACTTGGGACAGGCTCATACATAAATAATGTGGCGGGGTGAACCACGTTAGCGGGATCCCAACCCTCCCCTTACCTAACACCGTTTGTAACGTTTGCTTTGACGTGGCTCGGTACAAATACATCCCGTCATTGTGTTATTGTGCTTTGGTAATTTTTTGTTTTCTTGTCTTTCATTTCTGCTCAATATATGTGCTCTGTCCATATGCCTTTTTTTGTTTCATAGTTACATATTTGATTGTTTTTATAGTAATTAAAATTTTAACACAATATTGACTGTTGTATCACGATTTTGACATTTTTACCTATTATGTCTGTTTGTTTTGTTTGCATATCATTGTCAATATATTGTAATTTTATGCGACTGTCATTCAAGACAGAGGTTGAGCTAGCTATAAAGCCAGGTTTAATTTATCTTTTTCTACATAAGAAAATTTCTGTACCAAGTCAGGATTAGGACAGGTGTTATCCATTCGTTTGATGCATATGAGCTTTTTATTTTGCTACTTGATTAGGGACTTTTCGTTTTGAATTTTCCTCGGAGTTCGGTGTATTTTTTTTTTTTATATTTTCTTATTATTGGATAACGTTTCCAATTTTCATGGCATCAATTCAAAATTGATCCTATGAAAATGTAAGCGCAAGTGCAGACAGCGTTTGGCAGATTTCAAATGTTTTATTTGAAGTTGTTTTCTGTCAGTTTAATTCGAATGGAGATGCCAATGTTGTGTTTTAATCTCCGAAGCAATCAAGTGTTGCCGTCATAGCTTCAAATACAATATTGTTATCTCCTAATTCTTGATATGATGTTCCTGACCGACTTAAGACTACTCTGATACCTTACATTGTTTTAAGATATTTACAAGTGTTTGTTGGATTTCAATAAATCCCAGTCATTAAAATATTTGACAATTTGACCCGTGTTTACCTTTATTTATTGATAACATAACACTGTTTACTTTATCATATGATTATTTAAACAAGGTTATGTGAGTGGCACTTCAAAAAATTGCTTTAAATACATTTGCATACACTTTTACTAACACAATTGCGAGACAGGACTCCAATATATAGGTAAAATAGTATTTATTTTATGTTTCTCCAATAGAATCTCAAACACATTACATTTTTTTTCTAAATTTATTTTATTTATTTATCAAAGTAAGATAACTATCCAACATTTTAATAAAAATATATTTTTATAGAATTTTATTTTTATGAATGGGAGTATTTCCAAAACCGCGATTATTAAATGTGTACCTCATAGACATTTTTTATATGTTCATTCTGAAACATTATATTACATGTACGTCCCCATCACTATAAGAATCTCGGTAGCATGTCAATACTGAGGTAGTAAGATCGATTACTGCGCGTTGCAAAATGCATTTTAATTCGATCTTCTAATCAGTAGTCAAGAATCGAAAAGTAAGTGTCTGCCTAAGATTGTTGGCTCGTATTTAAGTTACTCTGGCTTCTTGACTCAGGTAGAGTTAAACAACAACAATCTATCAACAAGACAGAAAAAAGGGTTATCTCCCCTAACACTTTAACAACAGAATATTTGTAAAAATATTGATTGTTTATTTTTTCATGTTTGTATCATTATTAAATTTTATTTGGTTATTTGTTTTTATCTTGATATTATCATTTTGACATATTTATAAACATCCGTTTTCTACAGACAGATATGTTTTAACTTTATATAAAGATTTTTGTAATGTATACATAAATGTAACAAAATGGATATTTTTAATTATTAATTTAATATCAAACAGATACCAAAAGGTGCTATACCGCAAACATGAGGTGCAAAATTTAAAGAACAAAGAAATGAAGGACTCCCACCCAGACCCTCACATAAACGCTGTACAGAGTAATGTTTTTTCCTTCAATTTATAGGATTCCATTCTGAATTATACAAACATGGAAATGCACTCAGAAGCTGAACCACTGGTCCCACAAATGTCAAATCAAGGATCAATTCGAAAGAAGTTGGTCTCTTGTAGAAAGGTTTGTAACTTAAACATATTTGATTGCTTCCTTAACTTAATTTCTAAGTTAAAACAATTCATGATATTGCAGGACGTTATCTCATCTAAACATACGTTATTTGATATAACAGTTAATGAGAATATCGAGAATCGCTGGTTTATGATAAGTTTGGACACAAAACTCTTTGTTTTAGTATTTATTAGTTCCTATTATTCCTGTGAGTACTGCGTGTGCATACCTGCTGGCTCACTTGTTTATTTATTCATATAGAAACAGAGTTCATACAAATTCATCTAAAATACAAACACTTAACATATCACAAAGTTATTAGATTACACGTCCAGTTGCTCAATGGGCCACATATCAGTGCTTAAATATCACATATCAGTAAACGTGATTAAACGAGAATATTTTGCAAACATGACGACTCTATTTCCTCATTCTCATTTCTAAGCAGTAACACACACTCTCTCCTATTGTTTTGTGTTTTTATTCAAAAAGGAAATATGATCAGAAAAAATACTTCAAAATTAAACGATAGGGTTTTGCTGTTTTTTTAATGCACGAGAAGCAAGTTTCCACGATCAACGAGATAAGTAGTATAATCAATGATTGTTCTGATTGTGTCATTTTCCCTATCGTGATATTTTGATGGAGTCTGGGTGCGCATGTTGGGTGATGCATGTTCATTTAAAGGCCTAACCGTTATCAACGCATTTGCTCTCGTCTCTTGAGTTGACGTGATCCCCTTAGCTTTCGTTTAGTTAGTAAATTTAAAATGGATTTACCAAAATCTAGCATCAGCAACTACTGTTGGCACTTGTTTAAAAAATGCGTATTACATATGTTAGGTACATCTAACAGATAAATTAGGAATAATTCATAAGCATGCATGTTATCTCGTAATTATAAAGTTTTGTTTCTATCTCTTCGGTTTTGGTGCTCTGTATTAAAAAAAAAAATTTTGTTTGGTTCTAAGAACACGCAGAAGGATTTTTATCAGTCAAATATCATCTAAGGGCGATAAAGCTTCCTTTAGTTTGAAAGATCATAGATAATATGTGTATCAAAAATTCCTATAAAACGTTTAGGACATTAGGCTATGATATCATCGCATTATAACTTAATTCTCATGGGAAAAATCTCAGTCTAGAATCTTGAAAATGAAAGTTATCAAACATAAACATGATAAAGACAAAACGAAAACCGAAAAATGTGCATACCTTTTCTTGCACTGCGTCAGTTACCTTGTTTTAAGGAAGATAGATAAAAAATAATACAAGTTATTTTTTATATTCACATTGGTAAAATTATGCTTTGTGAAATATTTTATGTGTTGAAATGTTTCATGCAGCCATGTTTTCTTTTCACACTTTGTCCTATACAGTAATTTGTGACGATAATTCAAGATATTCTTGTTCATAACGTTGTTATTGGCAGTTATTCTTACCAAACTAACTTATCAATTTTTAATATCGAAATATTTTGTTTCAGATACACATCCTTAATGCCGTAGCCTTTCTAGCAATTGCTGGTTGTACAGTTTACTTATTGTTGGAGTTTAAAAACATAAAAAATTACCGGTAAGACAGTAAGACTATATCAACTGGCAACCAATTATGTGATAATCAATTGATAAACCTTGTAGACTCCTAGTTAGCCCCAGTTTTATTGAAATGACTTTGAAACTCAAAACTCAAAATTACGTCCAACTGACCGAAAAACAAAGTTTGCATTTAAGGTGCTATAGGTGTCTTTCGCCATCTTGGATTGTAAAAAAACAGAGAGTCTAAGTTCCAGATTTTCAATCAAGTTAGCAAAATTTAATGTAGGAATGCAGATAACTAATGTGAATTTGCATTTAAAAGAAACAAATTTATATATTAACTTATAAATATTTATAATTTTACAAGTGAAAATTGATTGATTTTTAATGTTTTGAAATTGGCATTTTAAGAGGAGGTAATTCTGAAATAGTGCATTTTCTGAAAGACATGGCATTTTGCTTTTTTGTGTTTGAGCCGGAAAAACCCACGGTGACCTTATCTTTTGTTTTGATATTCATTAAGAATTTTCTAAAAGCTATCTTCTCGTATGCTATTTTAAATAATTATGTTTTTCCCTGTATAATCCATACAAAATGTGTCATTCAGTCACAACCTGTAGCTTTTAAAATTGTGCGGTGACCTATCAATTTTATATTATTTTGAACATATATCAACATATAATACGTTTTGGTAAAGTATGAACAAATCCCATACCACCTTAACTAGTAAATCGTGTATGAATATTATTAATTTTCTTTTTCTTACAGGAATGAAGGAACTCAAATGATGCAAAAGATTAATAAAGGAGTTGAGCCGAAGCTTAGTTCTCAATCTAAACTCAATCAGTCAGCTCTTGACAAAGATGGTAGGTATACAAGTATTCTCTATGTATTCGTCTCTTGTACATACTGTAAATTATGAAATTATTGCGTTCATTCATTATTGCATTTTTTTAAGAAAGGAAAAAAAACAAGATTTATCATTGATATTTCAGGACATCTCCATACAAATACATGTATATGTATATAATATCAAATTCATATGTTTATCGATACGTACCCAGTAACCTAATTCGCAATAATAAACAACTCGCATTAATTTCTGAATAACAGTACTTAAGCAATTTTTCTTTTGAATCACAATGCTTTTACAATAACGTTTTTGAATTCAGAAGGTGTCACCAGTGGAATGTAAACTGCTCTATTGGCAGGTGATTTATCACTTGATTTTTTAGTTGAGTTCGAGATGCTCGGGTTTTTTTTCTATATTTCATAGACTGTTGTAACGTTTGGTAATTATCTGTATCTTTAGTTGACATAGTGCTGTCTATTTTAATTCGACATCCTCTATTGGTATAGTATAATCATGATTTATAATCCACTTCATTGTCGGCTTTTATAGCACTGTATACCTTTTTTTATAACGCGAATATAATTCATATCAAAGGGAAATTGCATTTTCAATTAAATTACTTTTAATTTAATGATTTCTTTATTTTGTATATGTATATGTTTATGTGTGCAAGTCATTATTTGTCTGGTTGTTAAATTGAATCATGTGAAACCTTCCCGCTTGTTAAATATTTCAGATCTCCTAAACAGTGACCAGCTTCAAGATTTCCTTGGGTCCCGGGAAAAACAAACCTTTCCTGATATTGACTATGCATTTTTCGGCTACAATATTTTAAAAGGTTATCCGCATGCCATCGGTCATGATCCTGGATTTACGTATCCAATATTTAAAATAGACTATAGTGAAAAAAAGACAGTCAGGAGATTGCAGATACTTCATACCCAAGGGATTGGTTGTCGTTCCTGATGTGTCGTGTGCACTCTCTTTCTCGTCTAAAACTGTAAAAACTACACACGAATTGTCTAAAGCTTTATCCGTATCCACAAGTGTACACGGCGGGGGATGGGGTGCCAGTTTTTCTGCGAGTGCTGGATATAAAGAATCATCCCATGAAATGTCTTCAGGGGAATCAGTTTACATATTTTCAAAAGCAAAGTGCCGGTACTACTTCACTCAAATGGTGACACAAAAGCCTCCTCCATTCACCGACTCTTTTCTAGATTGGGTTTTCAAATTGAACAGTACAAATGATAAAGATACTTATATCGATTTTTTTGAAACATTCGGAACTCACTTCCAGACATATACGTCATTTGGCTCTAGATTTACTTATCAATATAAAATGAGTTCAACAAAATACCAATCAGAAAAAGAAAATGATGTATCTGTTGAAGCTGCAGCAAGTTATTCCGGACTTTTTAGTGCAGGTGCAGATTTTAAGCTGAACTCACACCAAAAGGAAGCTGCATCACGGTTCTTGAATTCGGTAGAAACGAAAACCATCACAGTTGGTGCCCCTCCGCCAGAAGATGGAAAAGCTTTGACCTGGGCATCAACTGTTAAAGATAATCCAGTACCAATGGAGTACAGTTTGGAATCAATTGAATATATCTTTACGAAAAATTTCATGAGTCAATTGAATGTAGATTATAATAGGATTCGGTATAATATACAAGAACGTAGATTAGATAATTGTAAACACCTCCAAAACACCGGACAATTAGATACCTGTGAGAATGTAAGGACAGGGTTCAGTAAAATAAAAATTTTGACAAAAACCAAACTTTATTTTCATTACAAACGGGTTGATTTTTCAACGCTTAATGAATGTACAAAGATGTGTCTTGATGAAATTAAATGCAAAGCAATTTCATATTGTGTACAAGAATGTACTCAATATGAGCACTATTGCTATATGTATGATCATGGGGGACGGTCAAACAAAACGTACCAAAGGGACATTATACCCTGCCAACCTTATGGACGCTGGTGTGGTGTTGCAGCCAATGAAAACAAAAATTGGCAAAGTGCAGTATTTTCAACTAAAATTCAACAGCGTATGGAATTCAATGCCACCAATATAAAAGGGGTTCGTCGTTCATCATTCAATGCGAAGAACGTGTCTACAGAGAGTGCTTGTAAATCTCGTTGTGAGAAAGATGATTTTTGCGCGGCATATACATTCACTTCCTCTCCGGATATAAATATGAAATGTCACCTCTATGCTGAAAGTGGAATAGACGGACTTTTCGTAGATTTGCACACCAACACTTATTTCATAACTAGTGTGTAATAATCTGTATTTACATCTACAGATTTCAAACGCTCGTCTTTTGATCAACTTTGAAGAAAGAATGTTCCATATCGCTAAATCGCATAGACTATATTAACAAACACTTTTATCATTTTTGTTAGATTTCCAAATTTATCTTACCAGTTTTGGACATCTTCAAGTCATGTTTGAACTCTATACATCTAATCGTTTGCATCATACAAAATATATGATAGATATTGACACACTTTTACATTGCATGGTTATTTTTCTATAATAAATGTATTTTTAATAATTTAAATTGTCGCCTTCTTTATTATCTCTGTTATATTATTACAAATCTTAGTTTAGAAATTTTTGAAAGTACTTTCACCGCCAAACTGACGCTCTTTAAAAGGGTGTGGATGGAGTTCGCAGATCACAGAATAATGGGCAAAATAAGATAAAGGATAAAGAATAATGGGTGCTAAAATATAAAGAATAACTGCACAACTTAAAGAATTGGGTTAACATATCTACCGATTACAGAATAGAACAACATCTAGACAACAGTTATCAAGTAATTACAGAATAGCCAAAACAGGATGGCACAAATCCATGAAGGAGCACTCTATACAACCGTCATTCCGTACGGTTTATTCTAAATTGGAACAAGTCAAAAGTTAACCTAATAAATCGGTTTCCCGAAATTGTTCTATTGAAATGAAAGGCAAAACGAGAAAAATCACAAGAAATAATTTCGGGAACACCTACTGCAAGTTTTTTTCCCCGAAAGTTATTTCTGTTGATCTTGATGATTGTTCTCGTCTAGATTCCATCTAATTTTTATTTATTATTTCCTTTAAGAAAATTAAATTTAAGATATAAGCTTAACGTTTATAGAATAGGCAATCATAAAGTAATCACGAAGGTAATATATTACTGCAATGCAATCGAAATTATTTCTAAATTGTTTCGTTTGGAATTAAAAACTATATATTCTAAAAAGCCGTTGTCGATCATCTTGGTCTATGTGCATATTCAAAGTTAAAGGATACTCACTCCTAAATAGAGTGACAGTCTACAACCTTTACCAGCAAGTATTGACTTGTTAGTAGATGTTGCCTTGCTGATCAAATTTTGGGGATTTAAAGTGTCAATTTATCTATTACATTTTTTATCATGTGAGGGAAAACCTTTAAAAAGTTTTAAAAATCGTAATTAAAGGGCAATAATCCATAAAAGACGTCTGACAATTTCCTCTGTATTGTATCAATTGTTTATTTTGTCTTGCTGATCACTTTTGCTTATTAAAGTTACTATCTATCAACTTCGGTTAAATATGAGGCTAAAACGCAAAAACAATATATGGTAAAAATCATCATCAAAAGACAATAACTGTAATAACCATTTCGACAATGTATCTATTTTAGAACTTGTGTTGTCAATCATTTTTGCAATTGATTATTGCTGTGTATTTATTATAGTTTTCAAGATAATACGTAAAACAAATGCTAAAATTTGTTATTTAAGGGCAATACCTTCTATATGAGAATTCTCTATTCATAACGGTTTTCTAAAAAACAGTCAAACATTTCATTTTACTTAAAATCTACTATTTTGAGCCATGACGGTCATGTTGGTTGGCAAGCGCGGTCATCGGAGGGACTTTTAACAAGATACCCAATTAATGAATATGGCCAAGTTTGGTTAAATTTGATTCAGCAGTTTTAGAGAAGAAGATTTTGGTAAAAGTCAACGGACGACAACGGACGATGAACGCCAAATCATGAGGAGGGCTCACTTGGCCAATGGGTTCAGGTATGCTAGAAAGGGACACTAGAAATTACATAGTAATATAATAATTAGATACAGTATGATTTCCAATGAGACAACTGTCCATTCGATATCAAATGACCCAGATGTAATCTACTATATGTAGTCGTATGGCTTTCAGTATCAGGAAAGTCCATACCGCATAGCAAGCAATAGAACACCTCAAAATAATTCAATGAAAAATCATTCAAATGAGAAAAACAAATACATGATTTATGTATGCACTACCAACAATTTGACTAGCATTTACATGTACATTAAATGCCGCTATATAAACAGTACTTTTAGGAAACATCACTAATCAGTACATTAAATGCCACTATATAAACAGTACTTTTAGAAAACATCACTAATCAGTACATTAAATGCCGCTATATAAACAGTACTTTTAGGAAACATCACTAAACAGTACATTAAATGCCGCTATATAAACAGTACTTTTAGGAAACATCACTATTCAGTACATTAATTTTTATATCATTTTCAGTAATGTTGGGAAAAAGTTGTTTACAGTACTGAAAATTTCAGTCATTTTACAGTACTGAAAATTTCAGTCATTTTACAGTACTGAAAATTTCAGTCATTTTTCAGTACTGAAAATTTCAGTCATTTTTCAAGTACTGAAAATTTTAGTCATTTTCCATACTAAACTTTTTGTCATCTTTAAGTACTTCTAAACATACAATATCAGGTCAAATCTCAGAAAAATATATAATGTTTTTTTATACTGCAAATAGTTCTGTTTATTTCATATAAAATATAGTAACACAGCTATATTGTGTACGATGTCAATTTCATCATGGAACACTTTCTCCACAATCAGGGGTCCATTAAGGGATGAAAATAAGTTTGACATTTGTGTTACGATTTGAATAGCTATCAATTTATTGATTTAAGTTGCAGTTTAAAAACAATATTTAGTAAATGTCAGAAAAAATATTTTTGTTTGTACTCGGCGCAAAAATGGGGAAGGGCTCAGTAGAACTTCGTCCTTCCCCAGTTTCTCAGCCTCATACAAAAAAATATTACTGAGACTGAGAAACTGGGGAAGGACGAGATTTTACTGCGCCCTTCCCTTCCCCAGTTTTATTCGGAATACCAAAAAGTTTATATCTTTATGACATTGACCTAATATTATTTTTATACTGCAACTTAAATTAAAACATTGATTTTTAAATCGTAACTATCATATATTAATAGCATAAATATCAAATTTAGTATTACCCCTTGATGAACCTCTGTCAGATGGTAGAGAAAGTTTTCCATGATGAAATTGACATTGCACAAAATATAGAAATCAACGACAACGGAAGCCCGCAATGAACGGTGTTTTAATCTTTTGCTGACGACAACTTCTAAATCTACTCAAGACCAGGATTCTTTAAGGTAAAAAGTTACGAAATATATCAAAGTATTTCACATTTGAGTATGGTGGTCCTGAAATCAAATAAGGTGTTCAAACTCTGAAACTGGTGGAATTTAGGTGGGTGCAAAACTATGGAAAGGAATATCCGCCAAAATTATACAATTCTTGCATGCAATTTCTTATTCGTATAACATATGCAATTTCTTAATTTGTAAAATGTCATTTCTTAATTTGTAACATGTATTTTTTCCATCCGTTACACGAATTTCTACATTTCTTGATTTGTGAAATGTAATTTCTTGATACATGAGTAAACACAATTTCTTAAATTTTAACGTATTTTCTCCATTAGTTTCATGAATTTCTAAGTTTCTTAATTTTTTAAATGTAGTCACTTTGTTTTAATCACGTTTTGTGAGATCGCGTCTGTGTAATAGTTACCGATGCCAGCCAAAGAGAAGTTGCGTTTCTAAAGAAAAATACAAGTTACAAATCAAGAAGTTTGACAAGTCAAAAGTTTTACAAATCTAGAATAAAATAGCTGTGGAGCCATGTAAACTCGTACCTTCGCAAACTCGTACCCAATATTTACCAACGCGTATTTCTACCACAATATATCTCAACTTTTAAAAATGAAACCCTTTTTCACACATTTCAAGTATATTTGAATAATATTAATAATTCATTATGTAAAGTTTACGGAAGTGTTTCCCGATTTTTGTTTGGAAAAAAAAGTATGAATATCTGGTGCCATCTAATACTTTCGAATAGACCTATTTTTTCAATAAATTGTGTGTCAGGTTATTTATTTTCAAACTACCACAGAACAAACCTTTGATTTTTGTGATTATCCAGGCTTAGTTATTTATTTTCAAAATCCTCCCCCCCCCCCCCCAGAATATCAAATAGTCGTCCCCTTAGTAGGACACTATAAGGACAACTAGCTGGATAAATAATAAACACACACGGACAATTACAGTAAGGATACGACCTTTTGTTATTCTAAGGATGGGAATGGGGCCGGCAGGAGGATCTTTTGCGAAATTTTTTATTCATGTTAAAGATTTAACTTGTCGCTAATCATGCCTATTTTTTCCAGCTCTTACCAGCCCACCATATTCATATTCAAAATACTCCTGCCACCTCTTCCTTTTAACCCAACAAATCAAATGATTTTCTCCTTATTGAACACGAGTTTAAATTGATTGATTGTTTTTAACGTCAAGCGACTAGTATTTCATAAATGTTTAGACAAGACCCGAAACTAAAAGTCATGTATACAATATCATAACAAGTAAGAAGATGTGGTATGACTGCTAATTTGGCAACTATCAACTGAAGTTCAATGAAGTAGTATTATCAATTATAACAAACCGTGCGGCCTTAAAAAAGTACAAATATCCATACTGTATATCAGTTATAAAAGGCAACGACAAAAATGTGAAACAATTAAGACGAAATAAAGTAACGGCCTAGCATTATATAACAAATCCATTCTAAAAACTTCAAATATGAGTCGACAGATATGAACAAACAATAACCACTCAACTATACATGCTCATGATAATGTGGTAGGATTCAACATGTGTGTGCATGAGCGTTCAACCCCTAAACTTAAACAGTCAGTGTTGTAATAGTATAACATAAAAACAACGTTTAAAAGTCCGTTGCAATTGGATTGACCCAAAAGATCGATACGAGACAGAAAAACAACTAACATTTACTAAAGATTATATACCACGGCCGACACTCGGCTAACCGAGAGTTTGGTCGGTTAATCTATATTGAGTATGCGGCTATATCGGCGGTTGGTCTATTAATCGGGTTGGCTAAAGTTTGTTAATCAGGTGTTATCGAGAAAATCATTGAAAGTTCAGCATGTTTCACTGTATAACTTTTTAAATATATGTTTATCATAAAAAATATTCATGTCTAACAAAACAATTCAATGTACTGAATCCAGTGGTGTAATTATTATTTTTCTAGCTTCAATGTACGGTCTATAAAATGAAGAGGCGGGTTACTCATCAATAAATTTATACACATTTTACACACACAAACTGTACACAAAATGACACGTTGGTTGAATTTACGTGCATGCAATATTTTAAACATCGAAAAAAGACAGGCATTATATTTGTTAACCATACTGAAATCATTGTGTGAAAAATCTTCACGAAAATCTGTATTTTGGTGACATACATGTACATCAATCTTTAATTAAAACCTGGTCTGTTAATGGGTCGGATGTATAAAACCCGGTCTGTTAAGAGTTATGAATGGCAATGAAAGTATAATTTTACTTTTATTGCTATATGGGGTGTTATCGGATCAAATGGGTAGGCTGAAGACGAGCGGGTAAAATATACGGAAACAACACATGAGCAATGAAACATAAAATATACGGAAACAACACATGAACCAGTGGCGGATCCAGGGGGGGGGGGGGTTCCGGGGGTTGGAATCCCCCCTTTTTTGCCGATCAATGCATTTGAATGGGAGCATATAGTTGGAACCCCCCCCCTTTTTTACTCTGGGTTGGGAAACCCCCATTTTTAAAATGGCTGGATCCGCCACTGTGGACAATGAACAATTTAAACAATGGAAATAGAAAATTGATAAAAACGGTTTCAAAAAGTGTAATATTAAAGTAATGTTAATTTCATCCAAGAATGGTCGCATACATTTTGTATGTCATATGGATTCTGTTTAATTGTCATGCATGACACCAACTTGTCATCTACATTGGTAACCAGTATATAAATCAGAGATAAACGTCGTAATGTAACTAAACATCAGTAAGTAAAATATACTGGGATGCTAAAATATAAAGAATAGAGAAAGAATAATGAGTAAGATAAATAAAAGGTAAAAGGAAAAAAACGTCACGGAAGAAACGTGACATAACAATTTAAAGAATACAGAAATAAAAACACCCCCAATCCGAACCCTCATGGTATACACGATAATCTGGATGGAGTAGCAGAATATAGAATAATAGATAAGGACAGAAGAGAGTGATGCATTGCTAAAAAAGAGAGAAAAAATAATAATTGTTTAAGAATACACACATGAAACACCCCTGGGTGTTGAAACAGTAACGGATTGCGATGTACTCATATTGGTGACAAATGCTAGAAGTTTACATGCGGACAACTGCCGTTCTCCTCTACACTTATGAAGAAAGGAACTAAACGGAATAAAATGTATTAAAACTTAAGATGACCAAATGTAGCTGCATTCGCTCCTTTCCATTTACTTCTTGAGAATGACTAACATTGCCTATGTAAAATTTTAAAATCGTTTGTATGCACATTGAACGACAAATTTATGTGACGTATAAAATTTTCTGATGTCAGACACTCAAATCAATGAACGTGTTCGTAGATAGTAGATGTTTTTGTGTTCTGTTAAATTGTTCCTTTTAAAATTGTTATACGATGATGACTGATGTACCCATATTTTGACTATTTTAATTATTGTGTCTGTTTATATATTGTGTCTGTTTATATAACGCCATCAATGTAAATATAACGGAATTTTATGAGACTGTCATTAAAGTGAGAGGGTTAGCGCTATAGAACCAGGTTTAATCCACCATTTTCTACATTTGAAAATACCTGTTCCAAGTCAGGAATACAGTGGCGGATCCAGAACTTTTCCTAAGGGGGGCCCGCTGACTAACCTAAAGGGGGGGGCACTCCAGTCATGCTTCACTGATTCTCTATATAATCAACCAAATTTTTCTCACAAAAAGGGGGGGGCCCCCCTGGATCCGCCTATGGGAATATGACAGTTCTTGTCCATTCGTTTTTGATACGTTTTGTTATTTGATTTTGCCATGTGATTATGGACTTTCCGAATTGATTTTCCTCTAAGTTCAGTATTTTTGTGATTTTACTTTTTTTTGTAAACAACATATGATTAAGTAATAGAAATAAAGAACCAATTGGGGGATGCTTACGAATTAGGGTTTTTCGTCCAGTGACAAATATCATGTGCATATGAGAATGACAACACGTTATATGCACTGGACAGATGTACAGTTTATATTTATTTTACCGGTATCCTGTGTTGTATTAGAAAGACACTTTCAGTCGGATTTGAGAACGTGCTACTTTGAACAGACACAAAAATTGAGGCTGATTGAAAACATTAATAATTAATTCATGCATATTCCAGCGGCCAATTTATATCACGCTATATTGAAGTGACACCCTTCAATAAAATGCAAAGAAAGTCAATATAAAAATGCTCTTACTAGTAAATCACAACCGAAATGAATGACAGACGGACATGTTTTACAAAACTTAATGAACAATTGCAATCAAGATATTTGAGGTTTGCGTTATAACGCAAATATAGGAAGAAAAATTAAAAAAAAAATGTTAGGCGCTAATTCGCTTCCGTAGGATACTGTTGCACCGTATTATCATTTTTTTTATTACTTAGGAACATCTCATTCTTTACTTTTTCTATGGGAAAATATAAAGGTAGCAAAAATAACTGTGGCTAAATAACTCTTAACTGACACAATTTCAATTGTCCAACCCATTAACAGACTTTATTCCCATAATTTTCACTAAAACGTGGTAATATTCACGTTATATTACAATTATGAAATATTCACCAATGCAAATTTATTTTTTAGACCCAAAGTACTATTTTGTGTCCTTTAAATGATATCTAAAATTGTTTGTTTCGACTTTTATTAAAACATTCCTATGCGTATAAGCATAAATACTACATACTTGCGCGACGCCTTTTAATTTTACTGAAAACTGCGTAGACTATGAAATGTGTTTACAAGTGGAAAATGTTCTATGATAGATATCATTTTGTCAGACACTTTTCTTTTTTTGATTTGGTTCTTATAATATGCCAAAAATCTGTATATTTTATACAGTTTAACATTAAATTGTGCGTTTTACTCTTAACAGACGTATAACCAACCCGATTAACAGACCAATCTCCCATATAGCCGCATACTCAATATAGATTAACCGACCAATCTCTCGATTAGCCGAGTGTCGGCCGTGTAAACGCGAAGCACCAAAATAAGAGTATTTGTAGTAACTGAAAACTACTAGTACTAGCACACTTGTCTATTTAAAATCCAATTAAAACCAGCATATAAATCATGCTCTTCCAGACTAAAGTATCAACCACTGGCGGATCAAGAAATGTTCATAAGGGCAGGGGCGTAACTACATGGAGGCAAATAAGGCAAATGCCTCATGTTGGAAATTTGAAGGAAAAAAAAATGAAACAAAAGCTTGTCTTCATATCAAATTGTTTTCACGGCGATTGTCTTGCAAGAAGCAAGTTCTCTTCACTCTCTGATGTCGCCCCTGCATGTTTTTCGTGATCTATGTTTCTAATTTACTTTTAGTTTTCAGTGTTGATGGTCTATTGTTTGTAGTTATGTGTCTTATCTGTACCCAGGTTTGTCTTTCGTTCATTTATTGTCCTACTTTATGACTATAGTCTAAGTGTTGATTTTCTTTTGTAAATCTAGTAATTTTGTTTAAAACTTGAGTTTTCTTATACTGAAGGACCTTTTGTCTAATTGAAAAAAACTACATTCAATTGTAAGAATATTTGAAATTAGATCTACGATGACGGGTGAACGGTTGTGTGGTTTTTGGCAATGTTGCATGTCCACCGATGTCCAGACATTGTGCGAGAAAATATTTTAAGAAGATACGATGCTACTGGACACAGCAAAAATGGTCGTTTCTTCATGGAGAATTGATTTAATATTAAAGAATACAAAACTGGCTCTCTTTTTTGTAGATAAAACTAGATAGCTGACATGATGGGTTAAATTAAAATGAGACCGCCAATCTCGCGGTATCAAATCATTTGAAAAAAACAACAATGTATTGCCATATATGACCTTATACATTGAAGCGCTGGCAATTAAGTCGTGTTCAGACCCTTTAATACAAAATAAAGGAATATGGAGTAAACGTGCACGGGACTTAATCGTACACAAAGTCATACATAGAAAAAATACAAATTATCTATGATCAGGGTTTTTATCCCTGTTCTTCATCTTGATATAGTCGCTGGCCTGAGAGTCTTCAGCAATGAAAGAATCATTAATACCATAAAACAAAGTCAAGATGGTCCCTAATGTCGACTTAAGCGGTACTTAAAGTATAATACTGCACTGTCACTATATCTAAATTCAGTCATAAAAAAATTTCTCCAAAGTCTAAACACAATACAAGACAAGAACAGACAGATCTGGTATTAAAATGATTATGAGAATTACGATTTTTGCTTTATCCTACATATCGGTCTTTTGATGTTGTCCCTTAAACCTAAAAGTTTTTATTTACAATGAATCTATATATTTTGCTTTGAGACCAGAATATGGTCGAAAAAATAGCTAAAAATTAATTGCGTTTCAGAGTAAGAAAGAGTCCGGGAAACGGTCAGAATGCACGATTTTGCGTCATTTTTTTCAGAGCTTCTGGGGGCCTTGAGCGGCCTCCCGACCCTTCGCCTCGCTTCCTCGGCGAATATATTTTGCCTCACTTTTAAAAGAAGCGAGTTACGGCCCTGAATGAGAGTGCATAAGATAAAAAGATTCCCTGAGGAACACCTCCTTTTTTTGTGCTGAGCTCTAAATTTTCAACCCTCGAATTAAGATTTTCGATCTAAATTAAAATGAAAACCTTGCTTTCTAACCGATCTTTATTATGTGCCGGATCGGCAACTTTTTAATTTTATTTCATAAGAAAAAATCTGCATTGCCGTTAAACACATGCACGTTGTCTGCTTGGATACCCGCCACAAAAAGAAATAAATAGCCTAACTCCAGGATAATAAATTCGTGCATCACGTGATTTTTGCCACAAGGAGCTTACCTAAGGATAAATACCGAATATGGAAAGTGAAACTAAAATTCAAAACATAACATCTGAAGGCGGGCACATAGAAGAAAAGAAGGTTTTATTTTTTGGCAAAGGGTTCCTAAGTAATCTTCTCTGCATGTGTTCAAAATATACATGAAATATTTGCAACTACCCCTTGTCTGTTCTATATATTATATCTGTTACTTTAAAGAATTTAGATAAATAGGTAACGAGTCCATTGGACACAGCCCCGCTTGCATATCATATAAAGTTATAAAAGGACATCACTGAGGAACAGTAAAAGTGATACTACCTAAATTCAATTTGTACTTGATCCGAGTTTTGTCGTAATAAGTATTGTTTATAAGTTACATAACATTTGGTTTAGGCAATTTAAAAATAGAAACAAAAAATTATCATTTTTTCATTTGTATAGGGACATAACTCTAAAATGGGTAGAATGACGACACTAAAATTCAAACTTGATCCGTTTTTTGTTGTATTTAGCATTGTTTATAAGTTTTCCAATTGTAAAAGATATACAAGACCAACACAGGCTAAAGGTCCCGACTTCGGTCAGACACAAAAAGGCGGCTAGTTTAAACTGGTTTTATACACGCCCATCATTTCCCCTTCAACTCTAGCCTATGTAGACATATATAATTTTAACGTCCACAATTGTGAGTGTCATTGTCAAAGAATAAATTTCGAGGTCCCTAACGAATATTACCCGACTCTACAGCTGCCCTAAATTGCCCACTCTAAACGAAACTTGCAGAAGGGGTCTTTTACATATGTACCATAGCTTGGTTGCTATATCTTCCTTTACGTTTAATATGACGGTGCTAGCTATGAAATTTAATTATGATTAAACTGCAAGCTATCCGCTGTATCTCAAAAGGCTATCTGCTTCTTCAGAAAATCCGATAGTTGTGATTATCAATCCATTTTATTTTTAAGAAGAGATATAAACAACAAAAATAATCAACCATACTGTATACAATTCTATAAGCAATCATCATTCCAAAATGTTAAACAGTTACACCAAAAAAAATAGTTTCGTTTCCACAGTTTTACGCAAATCGACTTCTGTAACTCGCAACTCGACTTTCTCAAGTCGGAACTGGACTTTCTTAACTCGCAACTCGCAACTCGGCATTCTTAACTCGCAACTCGACTTTTGTAACTCGCAACTCGACTTTTGTAACTCGCAACTCGACTTTTGTAATTCGCAAATCGACTTTCTTAACTCGTTCTTAACTCGCAACTCAACTTTCTTAACTCTTATTGTGCCTACAAATAGTAAACAGTCGTACAATACTCGACTTTCATCATCGGATAATTGTATTGTCACTAAGTCAAATACAGAATTATACAAATCAAGTTTTTCTTTTACTGGTCCAAAAGTATGGAATTCATTATCCAGTGAAATAAAAAATATAAAAAAGTATATCTGCTTTCAAATACTCATACCAGTCGGAAAGCCAGTTGAAATAGAACAAAAGAATCGAAGCTCTTTGTTAGAGAAGGCGATAAGTGCTTACTGTAATGTTTACTATAGTAACAACATTTTAAAATGTAAATAGAAATGAATAAAACGACAATTTTCTCCGAATACGGAGTGTTTTATTTTAAAAACACCATTTGCATAAGTTTTCAATTTATCTATTAATATCAAGTCGACGTCATGGGTATCCATCAAGTTGGATGTAGAAAATGCATAACCTCA
Source organism: Mytilus galloprovincialis (assembly GCF_965363235.1). Taxonomy (NCBI): domain Eukaryota; kingdom Metazoa; phylum Mollusca; class Bivalvia; order Mytilida; family Mytilidae; genus Mytilus; species Mytilus galloprovincialis. The sequence goes on from NC_134842.1 coordinate 96,955,386, forward strand.
GATTTTTTTTTAAATTTTACCACGCACTGAGAACATATGTATCAATCTATTAGTTCAGTAATTTTCATGCCTGCCCTTCCATTATGTGACTCAAGAAAAAAAAATCAAAAAAATGGTTAACAAATGTATTGAAAAGAGAAAATCGAGTGCACCTTTTTATGTTAAGGCGTGTTTTAGGAGTATATTTTGTCTTTGAAACGCACAAAGCAAGAGTATTTGATATATCATCTCGCTTCAGATTCTATCATTTTTAACCGGATTTTTGTGACAAAAATGTCGGTTATTGAATTGGGGATGTACGGCGGGCGGGCGGCAATCAAATATTGTCCGTGCATTAACTCATGAACCGTTCAACCAAAGCTTTTAAAAGTTTAATATGTTGTTACTGACAACTAAATGAAGGTCAAGTTCAATAATGGCGATTTTGACTTTTACCGTTCAGGATTATGGTTCTTGAAAGTTTGAAAAATGGAGTTTCCAGTCGTGGCCGTGCATTTACGCATGAAGTGTTCTACCAAAGCTTCCCAAATTTTAATATGTTGTTACTGATGACAAAATGGAGGTCAAGTTCAATAATGACGATTTTGACTTTTACCGTTCAGGAGTTATGGTTCTTGAAAGATTGAAAAATGGTGTTTCCAGTCGTGTCCGTGCATTTTCTCATGAACTATTCAACCAAAGCTTTTAACATTTTTATATGTTGTTACTGATGACAAAATAGAGGTCAAGTTCAATAATGACGATTTTGACTTTTACTGTTCAGGAGTTATGGTTCTTGAAAGATTGTAAAATGGCGTTTCCATTCACGTTGTTGCATTTACTCATAATTACATTAGATGTATGTTTCATTATGATACTGTATTCTGATTGGATAACTGCACATCACGTGTTATTCCGTAAGCAATTGCATTGCTCAATAAAACTTTTCATTCATGATACCCCTGGTCCCACAATAAAGTGCACAGGTGAATTAAATAAAACAATAATATAATTCGTGTTTTCATGATCATTGCTAAAAAAATGTAATTATGAGTATTGAATACTTCTTTTTGTAACTTAATCGGGTTGTAAAAGCTTCATACAAAATGTACTTCGGTCAACGCTTTTACACCCCAATGAAGCTACAAAAAGATGCATTCAATTCTTAAATGAACCATTCAATCTAAGCTTTTCAAATTTTAATATGTTGATACTGATGACAAAATGGAGGTCAAATTTGATATTGACGATTTTCACATTCACCATTCATCAGTAATGGTTCTTGTGATATTGCCAGGACACAAATAAATGTTAATAAATCCGGTTTGCTGTCGTTGTGACAGCCTCTTGTTATATACATGTATCAAAGCTACAGGCTGAATTTATAACATAAAACAATCACAGTACGAAAAGATAAAATATATGGGTCAAGTGAAATACCTATCTAATGAATCACAGAGTAGGTGTGTTCGAATAGCTATTTTTTTTAAATTAAAAGTACTTGACGACAGTCTTTTTAGTTGGATGATAAAAATGCATATCTTCGAAAAAATATATTTTTGTGTGTGTGATAACTAGGGTTTATAATCTTCAACCACTGATTTTTTGTAGTCTGCCCTTCCACGAAATATTTAATTAGAATTTTTATAAATGTTTAAGAATTTTCGAAAATTCCACCAGACAACCGATCAGACAACAGTTTTAAGTTGAATCAATGCAGACAAGATCATTAACTGATGCTCATTAACTATTAGATACATTTGTCTTTTAAAATATAACTGACATATAAGGATCGTAATGGTGCTATGTGGATAAATTTATCGGTTTTCAAGAGCAAAATTGGCAGGGCGTCATCCCTACAATGGCTTCCATTTCTACGATTGTGAAAATGAACTGGCGTAATGGGGAGATAATTTCGACGAAGTAGAATCCTGACTGTTACAAGTCATTATTTTTTTAAAGTGTCAAAGAGGTATGGCCAATTTCCCGTGAATTCTTTTCATTCGATAAGATAGGTAAATTATGTTTTAAATAGCCCGATAGATGCTAATTATAGTACATTAAAATACGTCATATCATCTATTTTCATATCTTGAAAGGTATTCCTACAAAAAACAAGGCCAAGACTATTGATTTTATCTGATTGTTAACACCCTTTATGCGCATAAGGTAACATAACACGTAACTTGTTAGGAAGCCAAATAATATCGAACAAATTCAAATAGGATGTTTTTTTTTATCTCATTCTGAATATATTTATATCTGTATTTGTCCTGGTCTGTAAGGTTTAATCGTCTATAAGATAAGATAACATCATAATTATATATTTTAACCTGACGACAAAATCTGACATCAGTTGGTCATAAAACACCTAATGTGTTACAACCACACAACACATCATCACATGTTATATGGCCTTTCCTGTCATTTTAACAAATAAAACAGCTTCTTGATGTTTTACATTTAATTACGATTTGTAGTGTACACAAATGGTGTAATTGATTTGTTCTGTGGTGTTGTTTTATTTTCTGATGACTTCGGTACCAGTACAGGGACAGGGGTACACATTTCAGTAGTAGTATCTACACAGTTGGTGGATTGGCGACAAAATTGCTTTTGACTGTATTTTTTACGTATAATACTATGTTCAAAAAAGGTTTCCCAAACTTGTTTGTGTTGTTTTGAAACTTGTATACAATGGCCTTATTTTAAGTTATTTGTATATTACACTATATTACACATGCAACATTTGAGCTTCATTGCTATATAATCAATTCTCGTGTTATTTGTCTCGTGTTATTGGTTATGTACAGGCATCTACTTCAGTTTGACGGCAGGTGTTCCTTGCAAATATGTAAAAAATGTAAACACACGCATAGAAAGTTAGTCAAGAGTATGTACAGTCATAGGAATGCATGCAATAAACGTTTTTTTCTTTAATAAAATGATATATAGTCAAAATGATTCACAATGACTCTATAAAGTAAGTAAACATCCCAAAAAATATGATAAAAGCATTATTATCTAATATTTCAATACAAAAAAAATCAAAACATCCATATGAGACTCGAACCCTTTCTTGATAATAATATTTCCCTTCAAGTGCTCTACTACCGATTGAGCCACGGCGGTGCATATGATTACTTCTGGTGTTAATCAACTATAAAGGTACAATTGAGCGATGTTCATTTTTTTCATTGAAAAGTTGTTTCTTAGGAAATACTGTAATTAGGACACACTAAACCAATTTCATTTTTGAGGGAAAAGTTGTATTAATTACAACAATAACAAAAAACATAACTTGTTTCTTGGTTTGAAATGTCCTTCTTGGGGGATTCCCTGTTTTTCCAACCTGAAAACACCCTAAATTCTGCATATTTGACTTTCATCCTTTTTATACGACTTGCGTCGTCGTCGTCCGAATACTTTTAGTTTTCGCACTCTAACTTAAGTAAAAGTGAATAGAAATCGATGAAATTTTGACACAAGGTTTATGACCATAAAAGGAAGGTTTGGATTGATTTTGGGAGTTTTGGTCCCAACATTTTAGGAATTAGGGGCCAAAAAGGGCCCAAATAAGCATTTTCTTGTTTTTCGCACTATGACTTTAGTTTAAGTGAATAGAAATCTATGAAATTTAAACACAAGGTTTATGACCACAAAAGGAAGGTTAAGATTGATTTTGGGAGTTTTGGTTCCAACAGTTTAGGAATTAGTGACCAAAAAAGGGCCCTAATAAGCATTATTCTTGGTTTTCGCACAATAACTTTAGTATAAGAAAATAGAAATCAGTGAAATTTAAACACAAGGTTTATGACCACAAAAAGAAGGTTGGGATTGATTTTGGGAGTTGAGGTCCCAACAGTTTAGGAATTAGGGGCCAAAAAGGGGCCCAAATAGGCATTATTCTTGGTTTTCGCACCATAACTTAAGTATAAGTAAATAGAAATCTATGAAATTTAAACACAAGGTTAATGACCATAAAAGGAAGGTTCAAATTGATTTTGGGAGTTTTGGTCCCAACAGTTTAGGCATAAGGGGCCCAAAGGGTCCAAAATTGAACTTTGTTTGATTTCATCAAAAATTGAATAATTGGGGTTCTTTGATATGCTAAATCTAACTGTGTATGTAGATTCTTAATTTTTGGTCCCGTTTTCAAATTGGTCTACATTAAGGTCCAAAGGGTCCAAAATTAAACTTAGTTTGATTTTAACAAAAAATGAATCCTTGGGGTTCTTTAATATGTTGAATCTAAAAATGTACTTAGATTTTTTATTATTGGCCCAGTTTTCAAGTTGGTCCAAATCGGGGTCCAAAATTAAACTTTGTTTGATTTCATAAAAAATTGAATACTTGGGGTTTTTGATATGCCAAATCTAACTGTGTATGTAGATTCTTAATTTTTGGTCCTGTTTTCAAATTGGTCTACATTAAAGTCCAAAGGATCCAAAATTAAACTAAATTTGATTCTAACAAAAATTGAATTCTTGGGCTTTTTTGATATGCTGAATCTAAACATGTACTTAGATTTTTGTTTATGGGCCCAGTTTTCAAGTTGGTTCAAATCAGGATCCAAAATTATTATATTAAGTATTGTGCAATAGCAAGAAATTTTCAATTGCTCAGTATTGCGCAATAGCAAGAAATCTTCAATTGCACAGTATTGTGCAATAGCAAATATTTTCAATTGCACAGTATTGTGCAATAGCCAGAAATATCTAATTGCACAATATTGTGCAATAGCAAGACATTTTCAATTGATTGGAGTTATCTTTCTTTGTCCAGAATAGTAGTTGAGTCAACTTAAATCATTGTTTTATATAATATACAATGTATATTCACTTTTACTACCAACTGATAAATTAAAACAATCTTTACCATTCAGTGATAACAAGCACCTTTTGTTACATTTTAATATTTTATGATGTATTTAAATGAGTAGTTATTGTTGCAAACTCCATTAGAAATTTGAATTGAGATCAGTTTTGGAAAAAGGGAAAGGGGGATGTGAAAAAAAGGGGGGGTTAAATTTTTCTCATTCATTCTGTGTCAACTATTTAATCACAATCCAAATTTAGAGCTGTATCCAGCTTGAATGTTGTGTCCATACTTGCCCCAACCGTTCAGGGTTCAACCTCTGCGGTCGTATAAAGCTACGCCCTGCGGAGCATCTGGTTTAGGGTTGAAATAACTATCTTTCACACATATCATGATATATGATAATCGACATATTGATCAAAAAGCAGTTTTATTTTTTGTTTTTAAAGTAAATTTTATTCTTTCAGCACTTTTTTAAATTGGCCCTTCTGTGATTAAAATTATCGGGAAATTGGCCCTACCTCAAATTTTATAAGTTAAGCCACAACGTAAACTAGAGGTGATTTTTTTATACGACCGCAACAAATTGTTTGGGATAGTATAATGGTATGACGATGTCGTTGTCTGCGTCGTCCGAAGATACATTGGTTTCCGGACAGTATCTTTAGGAAAGGAAAATAGATCTTTTTTTTTTAGAAGGTTCAATACCACAAAAGGAAGGTTGGGTTCGACTTTGGGGATTGTGGTCCCAACCGTTTAGGAATTAGAGGCCCAAAAGGTGCCCAAAGCAAGCATTTTTCTAGTTTAAGGATAATAACTTCTGTATAAGTATTTCAATTGCTCTGAAATTGTATCACAATGTTCAAAACCACAAGTAGAAGGTTTAAATACATTTGTGGGGTTATGGGTCCAAGTTTAGGAATTAAGGGCCAAAAAGGGGTAAAAAACAATCAAGACAATAACTTACAAGTGTGTAATTGTATGGAACTTTCTAAAATTGTACCACAATGTTCCATATAACATGGGGGAGGCTGGTATTAAGTTTTGGATTAATTGCCCAAAATATGTAGGAATTAGGGAACAAAAAAGGACCAAAAAGAAGCATGTTTCTCGTTTCCAAACAATAACTTGTGTTTAAGTGAATGGATATCTCTGAAATTGTACTACAAGGTTCCATATTACAAAGGAAAAGATGAGATTGAATTTAAGGGTTATTGCTTAAGGAGGGGGGGGGCAACAAGTTTGGGAGTTTTTGTTTACAATTTTTTTAAGGGATTCTTTTTTTTCAAAATTTTTCAACTTTCGAATTTTGAAAAGTTTCAGAAGAAATCTTCAATTGCACAGTATTGTGCAGTAGATTTGTTAGATCTTTAACCACATTTATTTTGTGACAAAAACCTTTATTATGTAAAAAAATTCAATCACAATCCAAATTCAGACAGTATCACGCTTGAATATTGTGACTAAATTTGCCCCAACCGTTCAGGGTTAGACCACTGCGGTCGTATAAAGTTGCGCACCCGCGGAGCACCTGCATGGTTGTTGTTGAGGGACCCCACTTTTTGGGACAAAAAGTTGGTTGCTTAAATAGGGAATCACTGAAGCTTGACTGGAACGGGCCCCGTCTTAGGCAGTCAGTGGGCCCCCACTTATCCACGTAATCATTGTCCGTTAACTTATCTAAAATTGTAAAAACTGTTTCTCCTCTAATATTCTTATGAGCTTAATTATTTTACCAAACTAGGGCACAAGAAATCTTCAAAGGGATATCTAGATTGGACATTTTCTAAGAGGATCCACAGAACTCTGTGTCTCACCTGCAGTTGCTGCTGTTAGTGTAATGTAAAAGTGTGATGTTGACTTAAAAAGTGAGTATATTTATCAGTAAAATACAGAATTAAAAGAATATATATATGTGTATAAAATACTCGTATATAAACTACGGTTTTTATATACTGATAATAAAATCAATGTTATACCAATAACAAATATATATATATATATATATATAGATCTAATTTAAGGGGTAAAATTGGTATAAACTTATTAGAAAATTTTTCTTGTTCTAGTTTATCATGGAGAATGCAATGATAAGGGGAGCTACCATTTGATTTTTATGGAGGGGGGGGGGGGGGGGGGGCTAGGATGAAATTTGAAAAAAATAGGCAGGACAGGAGTTTTGAGTAAAAAAAAAGGCAGGATGAGACACTTGCAAAAAAAAAGTCAGGACGACAATTTAGGTAAAAAAAAGTCAGGATAAACTAAAAAAAAAAAAAGGCAGGACCGAACAGAGTGAAAAATAAAAAGGCAGGACAGAGATTACAGCTAAAAAAAAGGCAGGACAAAATTTTTCATCCTAGCCCCCCCCCCATAAAAATCAAATGGTAGCTCCCTAATTATAAATTACAAAAATTCCTTAATCTCACCATTGCACATGTCAGAAATGCGAAATATGTGGACTCATCTTTAAAATTCCTTAGTAATAACCCTGATTGGAAAGGTTACCGTAGTATTTGATTATTTTACGAAAATTGTACCCTGAATTTTATTTTTAGATTGCAGCAACAGAATGAAGAATTCCAAGAGTCTAATACGGTTTATTTAACAGGATTTTATCATTGAATCAACATCCTACAAGAATATAACATACAAATAAATGAAAGAATCCATGGGTACTAATAGTAAGTTTGTGCAGGGGAGAACATTTAAACAATACTTTAATGTAAGAGACATACAGTGGTGTATTTTTAAAGAGACCGAAAGAACCTGTAATAACTTGCCATGAGTATATTTTCCCAACCAGAAGCTCGTTGATAATAATATACAATTTACATTAAAATTATTGTATGAACATTACAGATAAAGTCTCAAAAGAGCAAAATTTAATTTAGTTTTAAATGAAACGTTAAAGTACAAAACATTGAAATAAAAATAACTTTTACAAACTTTTAGTCCTTTCCATGTTGTCGGACATGTAGAAAGTTTATGCTTTAACCATTTATGTAGCTCCATATAGGGGACTGGATCCCTGCCCCCTAAAAGAAAACGCCTTCAAATCCGACGGCAATCAATCGATAAAAAAACACCAAACAAAAATCTAAAGGGAAACATGCCATTCGTATACTTGATACATAGCATGCTCTCCATTGTGAATCAAAGCTAAATCAACACAGATTTTTTTAATGTTTTTTTTTACATGATAAGGTTCCTACCTTGGTGCAGGCGTTTGAATAAATTATTTTTAGAATATTAAGTTGATAAATGGATTAGAAAAAAATTATGAAAGAATGAACATCTTTCGTTCTGTCTTTTGCAAGTTAGACTCTTTCCCCTGAGTAATTTGTTTCAAAGTTTATCAATCAATACAACTAAAATCCAGGATGCGAGTCATCGATGTACATGACATTGCTTGTCTTCTTGCTGTATTGTCGCGCCTGTGACATGCGAAAGATACAGATAACAATCCTACGGTGTTAGCTATTTGTATTGAGCTTGATATTTTATATGGTAATTGACTTGAACTGGAGGCTTCATACCTTGTGTACAGATGGCTTATACATGTATAACGAAAGTCTGTATTGTGTCTGTTGCCCTTGACCTCATTTTCATTGTCAAGCAACTGCTTGAAAACAAATTTCTATTTTTGTTATGTTAATTTCTCACTTACCTATTAGTAAACTACCGAATTGGACTATTTACTGGGTTTGTAATAACACGGGTAACAGGATGGGTACTACATTTATATGTGGAGCAGGATCTGCATACCCTTCAGGAGCACCCGAGATCAAACCCATGGTGGGGTTCGTGTTGCTTCGTCATTAGTTTTTTATGTATCTTGTGTACTATTATTTGTTTAATTTGCACAGGTCATTGGTCAATGTTAAATTTATGGTTCATTGGTCAATATGTAATTTTCACGGTTTTGTCTGTTTCTTGTTTAAGATATGGGCGACTTTTTTCTATTTTTTTTGGTTTATTTATCACTAAAATTCAAACGACTGTGGTTTATCTCACATTGACTTCATTTTCATGGATCTTTGACAATGCGTGTTGTATGTGACACTTGTACTAAAACTCTATCAATGGACAATCAGCATAAAATAATTCGTGAATAGAAAAGCAGGCGAGACGATTCAGCTTGAGCATTCTTGTTACATCTTATGTTATAAGTTATTGGTTAGAGCTTACAAGACTGACTGATTGTTGAGGACCAAGAAATTTGAACAACAAGAAAGAAATAAAGAAAGGTTGTATAAAACATGCTCACTACCAAAAAGAAAACATATTTACTTTCTATTATATTATCTAAAATATGTTCAGTTACTGTTAAATTCATGTGAAGGCTCGATTCGTGTTCATTTCCCATAAAAAAAAATCATGTGATAGCTCGATTCACTTTAATTTCATAGGTAGACAATTTGTCTGTAGTTTAGATAATTCTTTTACACTAACCGTGATTTTGAAAGTGCTTTAGGTCAAGGACAAAAAAATGCAGTTTTTTGCAATTGAACACTCTTTTACTTGTAATGTAAAAGATGAAGAAAACCGAATTAGACTCCATATAGTAATAGACTGAAATATCTTTGGTAGAAGGGTTACTGTTTCGTGAGAATTTAACTAATATTTCTTTTTATATTTAGAATATGTATTTTAATTGGATTCTGCCATACTACCCTAAAAAATAGTCCAGCTTTTCATTCAAAATCTACTGCTGTCAAAATTTTTATGCCATATTAAAACCACACAAAGAACAATAAGAAGCAAAGTTCTATTTTCTTGCCGTTGAATAGAAAATATCAATGTTGGTAAAAGTGGTTATAATTTTCAATGACACAACTATAATTCACCAAAGTTTTAGTTAGATATACGCAATTGTAGTCAATTGTACGGCCTTGATAGAGTGAGTAAAAGTCGCAATAAAAGGTTTAAACATGTGAAATATGAATATGAAACAATTCATATGAGAATTTTAACTGCCTAATGTTAAACAAAACAATTTACAAACAACAAATATGACCGAAATGAACCAACCACAACCACTAGACTACAGGTTCCTGACTTGGTCCAAGGTTCATGTTATAAAAATATCTTGAAACGTGTGCTTATTCTTTTAAATTACTTTGAAATTATTACTAATAATAAACTGTCATGGTATCAGAAGGATCTTTTCTTTCTATAGGAGAAACGTGAACTATATTAAAGACTTCATTGCAATTCAAGTGCTACAAGAAAGTGTGAAAGAGCAACAGTTTTAATATAGACGACTGCATATATAATCTATATATCTAATCTACATATTTAGTTCTATTGATAAAACAAGGAGATGTGGTATGCCTCCCAACTAACAACAACATAACAAGGATACCATATATATATAACCATAATGTTCAACGTCAGCCGTCGACAAAATCGGTTCAACCCGCCACATTTATATGCACCTCTGCCCCAAGTCGGACAAAGTCATGTTATAGATATGTCTTTGTGCAGTTATACATTTAGTTTGATGAACGATATTCTGACATTGTGCTGTACATCTAGATGACATCTATTTTTTTGTCGGAGCTATTCAGAACTTCTTGTATGGTGTTGACTGCTTAATATTGAAGAGCTGTATTGGTGACCTCTGTCTGATGGTTTTGTATTTGTTGCTTATGTGATTGAATTTTACTGTCTATATGACAGCTCCTTTTCCGTCTTTCACATGAATCAACAATAAAAACATCATTGCTCATGGAAAGCTGTATAAGTCTACTTGATAACTAGTGAAACTAATCGTAAGGAAAAAAAACAACGTACTGATCTACACCAAAACATTGAATAACACAAATTATGACATACAACACATAACGACAATCAAAAATGAGAAGTCGTGGCTTGAAACAGGCACATAAAGAATGTTGTCATAAAGTTCATCAAAAGAATCCTCTTCAATGTATTAATGTGTTGATATGAAAGAATACATATAGCCATGGAGTTTTAAAATAAAATACTTGTTTTTATCCCAAACCAACTTATGCTATTTGTTGATGATTGATTGATTGTTGATTGCTTTATGTCCAGTGGCAAATATTTCACGAAGGTTCAGGACGAGAACAAGTTAACAATAAATACAACAGGTACTAGTAGGTCTTGTAATAATAGAGGCCCACCGGGATGATGATCGGGAGGAATTTCGACTTCCACTGGAAAATAAAGGTATATTAGATAGGGACAGAAATTTTGCCATGCAACAGAAAGAGTTGTTGCAAGGGTTCTTAACGTGCAGAGATCTTGTCACTCTCCTTACACGAGGCATTGAATTTAACCTCCCCATATGCATTCTGACAGGACGTAGCTGCAAACTTGATACATCTTGCACAGCCAGACGGACGCCCCACTTTGGGAAGCTTTTTACTGCTGGTCGGAACAGGACCAAGTGACCATATTTCTATTCCCAACTCCCCCTTGGGGCGTATGATGTTTGTGATAGCATAACCGAGTTTTTTTTTATCAGGTCTTGAATTTGACTACAACTTTCTGTACTTAAAAATGATTGAATTTTCAGTACTGTAAAATGACTGAAATTTTCAGTACTGTAAAATGACTGAAATATACAGTACTGAAAAATGACTAAAACTTTCAGTACTGAAAAATGACTGAAATATACAGTACTCAAAAATGACTGAAATTTTCAGTACTGAAAAATGACTGAAATTTTCAGTACTGAAAAATGACTGAAATTTTCAGTACTGAAAAATGACTGAAATTTTCAGTACTGAAAAAAGACTGAAATATACAGTACTGAAAAATGACTGAAATTTTCAGTACTGAAAAATGACTGAAATTTTCAGTACTGAAAAATGACTGAAATTTTCAGTACTGTAAACAACTTTTTCCCAACATTACTGAAAATGATATAAAAATTAATGTACTGAATAGTGATGTTTCCTAAAAGTACTGTTTATATAGCGGCATTTAATGTACTGTTTAGTGATGTTTCCTAAAAGTACTGTTTATATAGCGGCATTTAATGTACTGATTAGTGATGTTTTCTAAAAGTACTGTTTATATGATGGCAATTAATGTACTGATTAGTGATGTTTCCTAAAAGTACTGTTTATATAGCGGCATTTAATGTACATGTAAATGCTAGTCAAATTGTTGGTAGTGTATGAATCACAGTTTATGGAAAAACTCAGTAAAGACCCGTCATAATTCAACAACACCTACCGTTATCTTGATGGTATTAAATAATCAAGAATTCTCTAGATATACTGCCGAAATCTACACAAAGGAACTTACTTTAAATAAATCAAATATTTACAGCAATTACTGTCCTTTCCTAGATTTAAATATTTCAATTTTACACCAGAAACTCTTCACAAAAATATACGACAAAAGGGATTATTTTTCTTTCCCTATTGTTTATTTTCCTATTTTCTTCCCTTGTCACCGTCTTACAGTGTTTATATATCCCAACTCGTTCGCTATGCACGTGTCTGTAGTGACGTTTTGGATTTCAATGAGCGTTATCTAAGCATTACTCGTAAATTATTGAGTCAGGGATTTCGTTACCACTTATACCTAATCCTTTACTAAATTCCTCCATAGATTCAAAAATTTTGGTTGCAAGTTTGGATGTACTTGTAGAAATTGTAGAAAACTTATTTTAAACGGAATAGCACTTCCTAGACTTTACAGTGATAATGTTAACCGAGCCCGGAAATTAAGATAAGATCCGGGTAAACTTATCAATCCTTAAAATAAAACTATTCTAAAAGGTTACTTATTCAACACTGTAATTATATCTTTGAATATTGTTTTTATTGGTATAGATATTTATTTTGTTATCTGTAAATTAAAACCATACTAAATATTATTGTTATACACTTTCAAGCTACTGTAATCTATATTTTGGCATTGCACAAGGTCGTGTTTTACTCTTATAATTAGTTGTTATTGATTTTGAACTAGCTGTCAGTAAAACTGCGAGTACTCTCAGATCTATACTTGATGTCTTGACCGATCTGATGAGTTAACCACTTGTCAACCGATTTTTATAGTTTGTTTTTATGTTGTGCTGTAGCACCACTGTCCCAGGTTTAGAGGAGGATTGAGCGCTCACAAACATGTTTAACCCCGCCACATTCTTTATGTGCCTGTCCCAAGTAAGGATCCTGTAGTTCAGTTGTTGTCGTTGGTTCATGTCTGTCGTATTTATTTTTCGTAAATTGGTTTGTTATAAATCAGACTGTTAGTTTTTTTTTTCAATTAAATTGTTTCATATTTATAGACGGTGCCTTTTATAGCCGACTTTATATACGGTATGGATTTTTCATATTGTTGAAGGTCGTACGATTGCCTATCATTGCTTAATAAAATTGAGAATGGAAATGGGGAATGTGCCAAGGAGATAACAACCAGACCAAAGAGCAGAAAACTGCCAGCAACAATTAATGGGTCTTCAGCACAGCGAGAAAATCCCGCACCCTGAGGCGGGCTTAAAATCCACTTCATTTGCACTTTGGTGGATAGTTGTCTCATTGGCAATTAAAACACATCTCCTTATTTTTATATAAATTTACAGAAACTTTTGGTGAAATAGAAATATGTGTAGACCATTAGGAGCCCACATCTTCTTTTCCATTGCGCTACATAGTATACTTATTTAAGATTTCCAGGAAAATAGAGGTTATATCTAGTAGCAATTGGCTTTCGAACGATGACGTTTCACTGTAAGACTCTAAACATTGGTTGAACATTGGCATATAGAAAGGTGATACATGTAAAGAATATACATGGTTTCTATGAAGTTAAACTTAAAGTAAAATATTTGAAAGCTGTGAAAATGGACAATTTTGGTTGATTATATAGGGGTTTTGAATTGGTTGCCTGACACCTTTATACTAAACAGGAAAACTGACACTTACAAATGAGAGTAATCTAACAACACGATATGATATCTCATTTATGTTTATAACACACCAAGTCTTTATTATTTTATTAATTTCAAACGGTTTGCTTTACATTTGTTTTGTCCCATACGGGGAAAACGAAACCAAGCTGAATGTTTTCATATTGGTACTGATCCAAAAAAGTTAGCTTCTCCATTCATGCATTTGGAATAGATATTCAGTGCTTTTTCTTTTTTTATTTTCTTCTCTGCTAAAGCAGCATTCACAATGTTTTCTAATTTCCTGTATTCTTCAGAAGTAGAGACAAAATTTGAATTTATCCAGTCAGTATACGCCCCAGCACAATGCTAAAAATGAAAATAAAAGTTCGTTGTAATACATATTTTAATAACTGATATTTTGACAATATGGCATACATGTGGTGCGAACATTTCTAACTATCATCTTGATGACATTACATGCTATATTTTGCTAAACATGTTAACTACAATATACACACGGGAATTATATTTTTCTTTTCTATAGGCAGTTTAATTAATTGTTAAAATAAGTAAATCGGAGAACGTAAAAAAATATCGAAAATCATTGATTGATGACATTCAGCTATTTCTGAAGGAAGAATGGACACGTTCGTCGAGTGTATGATACAATCAATCACTGTGAATTTTAAAAAGCAGTTATTGCTAAAACATTTCAATCCAAGAATGCATTGACAATTTGACGACTCTGAAACAATTTATTTTAGAATCAGAACTATCTCTTATTTAATTAATTAAACGATGCTTTCTGATATTTAAAATCTATTTTTTTTAATTCCGCGTTAAAACGATTCAGGCAAAGTTGACGTTAAATTTACCGACAGCCCGTCGAACGTGATAGACGCCGTATTTAATTGTATCTTAAATAATGTCAAACAGTACAAATTTTACAAATATCAAACATATTATGTATTATATATCATTGTGTCAATTCAGTATATTCGCTTATATCTCTGAATTCGTCCGTTATAGAGAGTCAAGGCAGTCCAGGAAAAACCAATGAAATTATAACCGGAAGACACGTGAGGTTAGGAACTTTCAGAATAATTCAAAAAGTGCTTAATATGAATATTAATGAGAGTCGTTTTGAATTTAATATTTGTTGTTTTAAATGTTTCTTTATTCTTTAATATAATGTTTCTTTATTTCAAATACACAAATAGATTATAGATATTAATAATTTACAACTTAATCCGATGACAGTTAAAAGTGCGAAAGATAATACATATAGCTTCACTTAACTTCAAAAGGAGCAATAATCGCTATTTTACTAGTTTTAGCCGGAGGACAATAATCCAATTAATGTTGCATAAGATTGGACAAAAATAGGTATGTATAGGTTAGACAATACTGTCTGACCAATGTAGAACATATTCACACTTTCGAGTAACCTTAAGCTGGGGTCACACATTCACGATTTAACAGCCGTCATTGACAGGACATTCACGATTAAAATTTGTCAAAAGTCTGATCAAGATCCTGTGAATCGTGGATGGAAATTTAAACTTGAATTCAACAAATAATTTATCGAATGTTACGGGACGCACCTAACTGTCGGAGTGCTTCGCAGAACTATTCAACATTAGATGCTTACTTTTTATTGATAAATGAACATGTATTTTGTTTTTTGAGAAAAACAAATCCTTTGCTTTATTTATCTATTATCAGCAGTCTGGCATTGTTTTCTTGAAAGAAACAAATAATAATTAACTGAAATATCAGGTATATAAATTAAATAAACATTATTTTACCTACATCTTTACCCCAATTTCATTTTTTGTTAATTCTATATATATGTACCATTATAAAATGTATAAAAGTTTGCAATTCAAAACATGTTTTTTTTAAATTCTTTCCTCACTCATCTTTAATCAGTTGGTTATTTTCTCAAGGAAAATGCACCAGGGGATTGTACATTTTGTTAGTGCAGTTGTTAAGAGTTCACTTTCATAATTAATTCGCAATGAAAAGTCATTCATGTATAGCATTTCATAGTGCATGGAAAGCCATGTACTATGAAAATTAGAGGGTTAAGAATTGACTTTTCATTGGACGAAAAAGGGTGAATATGTTCTAAATATTTTATCAGAACACTTGTAATGTTTTAAGATTATCAACTTTGAGTATGTATAATTGTTTTGTAAACTGTAGCTTGGGCAGTCTTCCCCTAGCTGTCAAGCTATAAACTTGCGTGAATAAATTTGACTATATTGTATACAGTCTTGCGTTTAAAGCAGCCAAAGTGTCATTCATAGACCAACAAACTTGCATGTATACCGTATGAATTTACGGGGTTATAAAAACATTTTTTTATATATAAATATGAATAGAAACCTGTATATGATGCCAATGCTCGAGCCTATCTCAGAATAAAAGTTCTGACCTCACCATTAATTAGCAATAAGTATATAAATAGAAAACCAAAACTTTAATGACAACTAGCAAATATGAAAACTTTAAAAGGGGCTTACTAGATTAAACGACGATTGGAAAGTGAAGCGCTTGAAAAACACAAAATATATCGTACATTGTCGTAATACAAAATCCGACTACCTGATTGGTCAAATTTGTTATGTATTATGAATATTTATGTATACATAATGACAATACAAAATTTTTCCGCTTTACTATAAGAAACGTTTTTTTCATTTTCTGGGTGCATAATTTCTACAAATCAGACAAATAGCAAAATATACAAAAGAGCAACAAAGCATAGCAAGGAATTCACGCGTAAGTTGTAAGAAATTATACCAATCAGTTTATTTTATCAGCAAAGTGAAAATGAAAAGGTTAACAGGAAACTGTATAGTTGAAATAAAAATACAAACACATTCTTCTTTAAATTTTTGTCCGATCCACGACCACAGACGTCCACATGGAATTAATGCCACTAACATGTAATATGCATCATCTTTCTCTGCCACCTCTGCCACTGTTTTAACATATTCTTGACATGCTTCCCCCAATCCAATGGCCTTTCCATCATTTATATGCCATTTCTCAAATAAATCCATATAGTACCTTGAATTAAGTAAATGTTTAAGGTATTATGCCTTTTCACATAGAATATAACATTTGATTTTTGCTTTAAAGGTAAATTACATAGTAAGAAGATACCAAGCGGCAATTACGACAGTCAATTAGACTCATATCAAAGAAAATAACGATTTTACTTTCTATCAATAACAAATCCATTTGTGCTGAATTTAGATAGTTTAAAGTAAAAAAAATTGACAAAGAAGGAGAAAACATGTTGATGAACTGTTGAGAGAATACAACTGTACTACATTAAACAATATTTATTCAAAACATTTTTATGAAAGGATATACAATAACGTTCAATGAAACACAAACAAAAAATCCAGTATCGGCGATAGCCATGTTATATAGCCTTTGTATGACCAGAATTATCACATGATATCATAATTGAAATAAACACCTTATAAATGTCGTGTCTTCCATAAGCTTATATATACCAATTACCTAGAGTTATAAATATACCAATTACCATCATTTGATTGCAATTTTTCTTTTTATTGGTGATTTGATTCAGTTCTAATTTTCTCCCATTCGTAATAGTTCGGGCCAGTTTGATTTAACTCTAAATTAAAATTAGGGTTAACCAACCATTTTCATTGTCTGTACCAAGTCAGGAATGTGACAGTTGTTTTTTTTTTGCTCGTTGCGTTGGTTGATACGTGTGATTTTGCTGTCCCTTTTTTTAATTAACCATATTGCTTGATATTTTGTTTGACCTTTCATAAACAGTTTCCTAACGGTTTTATATATCAAAAGTCGAGGAGCAAATAGAATATTACAGAATTGTTTTTGAACTTTTTGTCAAGTCGTCTACGTTTTAGCAAAACAGTGTGGTTCATGTTTGATATCGACCTGATTTTCCCCCGTTTTCTGTTTTCAATATTCTATTTTGATATCAATAAACGAGGTCCTTGGGCAATGAAATTCCATTAAAAAAATCATTTTAAACTTAAAACAATTTGAATTTTTGTTAATTTTTAATAATGGATCATTTTAATATTTTAGAAAAAGTGATGATTTCAACTTTTCAATTGTAAACTTCGCATTTTTTAAATGTAAAATACCCTCTGATCCATCGTATGGCGTTAACAAACTAATTTAATTAGTTACTCTCATGCATGTTCACACTATACATACTTTGTAAACAGTCCTTACACAAATACTGCTCGTATAAAGGCAACAGTAGTATACCGCTGTTTAAAAGTCATTAATGATTGAGAGAAAAAAAATCCGTGTTACAAACCATATCAGAGGGAAACATATCAACTATAAGAGGACAACAGCGGAAGAACAGAAACACTGAAGTTCAACAAAAACAAACGCCAATGCAACATACATAGAAACGAACTATTTGATAACAACTGTCATATTCCTGATTTGGTACAGGACATTTTAAGAAAAATGGTGGGCTGAACCTGGTTTCATGGCTAGCCAACCTCCCGCGTATATGACAATGTTAAAATACCGTTAAAATGACAACAGTATGTGACAGGAATACAGAACAAATAATGCATGAACACTCAAATAGAATATGAGGAAGACCGACTGAATACGACAATACTTAAGTTTTACTATCACAATCAGGAATTGATTAACCGTTACGATGTGTCAGTGTCTAAACTGCGAATGCGTATGATGGGTGATGCATACGTCTGATGTTTAGTATTTGTCGTTTATTGACGTGGTTTATGAATGTTTTTTGTTTCTCGTTTTTTGTTTATATAGATTAGACTGTAGGTTTTCCTGTTTGAATGGATTTACACTAGTCCTTTTTGGGACCCTTACAGCTTGCTGATCGGTGTGAACCAAGGCTCCGTGTTGAAGACCGTACTTTGACCTATAATGCATGGGTTACTTTTATAAATTGTGACTTGGATGGAGAGTTGACTCATAGGCACTCAAACCACATCTTCTTATATCTATATAATAGAAGACCATTACCAGGTCAATGCATATGGCCTCGCTCCTTTGTAAGTTCAGGCGATTCCCCATGTTTTTGTTTTTCACTTTGATTTGTATTTTCTTTATCATTTTACGACATTTGAATATCAGTTAAATACTGTACATGTGTTTCTTAAATGTGCTGACTTATAGCAAAGTAATATTTTCTGAGTATAGTTAAAGCAAACATGTAGCATAATAATTATAACAATACCCTTCGTATTCATTCTGTAGTTGTCCTAAAAAACTTTTCAATGGATCATATTTTTCACGTTCCGCAGCCACTTCAAGGGAATCTGCAACTCTTTGGCAGTAAACTGAATCTTGCACCATGTAAGCCCCTAAACATAGATAAATTACATTTACAACAAAAGAGGGAAAAAATGAAAATTGCAACTTCTCACCTCAAAGACCACCCATTTCAGTTATAGGAGGGCGTTTCATGAAGATGTATCCAAAATGTTAAATGTTCCAAATAATTCGAATTTATAAATCTTTGTCTACTTTGTGTTATATTGAAACCTAGAATTTTTGAATTCGAATGAACCAAAGCAATTGGGATTTTTCAATATGTAATATGAAAGTTACGATAGTTTTACCTGTTAACAAAATATGGGAAGTAAAGTTCGGCGATGAGCTGCATTAGGAGATTACATATTGGAAGAATGGAGGACGAGATTGAGGCAATGACAGTTATAACATAATCAAATCTGTGACATAGATATTCAATAACAGTAAAATTAGTGACATTATGATGGCGTCTGTTTAATCTACGGAGAGATGATCTGAACTTTTCATAATGTATTACAAGTATGAAAAAGAACTATCTCGTTTTGCTTAGGAAATTGAATTTTTCACCAGAACCAGTCAGTGCCCTCCTGACCACTCAATCCCATGCAAAGTGAAGTTTCCCTTAGACCAAATACCATCGCAATTTCATAACGTAGCCAGATGATTCATGTGTACGTCATCAAAAAGGTTCAATTAACTAAAAATAAATGTTTGCCCTTAAATTGTTGTGACAATTGTACCACTTACTATTGTTATAACACCATATGTTAAGTTCATCGGGAACTTCATCGTGCGTTTTCTGATTGAATGAAAATAACTCTTTACAAATTTCACCCAAGGCGCTTAGACCTGATTTATCAAATAACCTTACCAAAAGATGTTGGATGTAGTATCCCATTTTTAACACCTTGTACAAAGTTGGATCTAAATGCATTCATCCTTGTTTCTTGGGTTTCTTTCCACAGCCACTCACAGAAATCGTAACCTGTATTTGGTTTGTCGGAAAGTGTCAAATGTAGAAGTTCACGAACAGCAGCGTCACTAACACACCTTGGGCTTGACCTCCACATAACTTTGCACTATAATCTTGATTTGCGAAACTGAATATATTTTATAACATTTATACGTAGATGCAAGAGAGCTTTGATATTTGTTTGTAAATTGCATCCTATTCTACAAAAGCGTAAAAAATCATCTGTATGTTTAATGGGAAATTCCAAAATTAGTATATTTCCTCTCAATATTTTTTTCATGACATAATGTTGTTCATATGGCAATTATTTAATGCGAAGAGTTGTACAAAAAGTTCTTAACCTTTTAGGTTAATCCAAAATTATATCAATTCTCAAAATATAAGAAATAAAGCGAATAAGCATACTAGTTAATAGAAAACAATCTGTTTCCAATTCCGATGCATCGTTAAAATTTACCATAATACATTTAAGAAAGTGTGTTATGAACATGTTGATAAATTTTAAATATCTATATACTTTCAAAATTATAAATCTACTCTCCAAACCAACAAAAATTCGTACAGACACAAAACTATACGCTGATGATTTAAATCACATGACTTTTATGAGAGTCATTGATGATATGAATATCATTTGCCAAATTGTCTGTCTTCCATTTTGGTTAATGGTCTTCTAAATCTGTTTGAATATTGTTCTTCAATTGATTTGCATATTTTTTAAAATTTATAATAGCAACAATGATAATAACTGTTCAATCCTAATTTCGTTACAATATGTGAATGAAAATAACTGATGATTGCTTTGACTTTTATTTCGCCGAAAATACGTTATAGAATTGTAAATAAGATACGTGCTAATTCATTTTTTACATGGAATTGGTCATGTTTGTGAAGTTTGATTTCCCGAATGAAATCGATTTTTAAATCAAGACGAATTTTTAGGACAATATACATCGTAAAATCTACATGTTTAAAGATCAAATGAAAATTCTTGGCTCATAATGACCCACTCCCATCCCAACGCATACACATATGTAATTATTTATACCTTATGTTTAAAAGAATAAAAACTCAAACTCCATTCTGAAATATTAAACCGAATATTAAATACACTCTAACAGAGAAATATAGAACCTTACCTGCTACAAAATAAGTTTTCTGACTGCAAACTCCTATCTTTCCTTTTATAAGCATAAAGTTAAAAAAAAAAAAAAAGGACTCATATCCACCTTAGTTCTGCGAAATATTAAGATTCCTCCCTAAATAATTCCATATTTCTACGATTTACGTAGGCAAATTCAATTAACAGAAATGACACAAATGTGTTTCAACAGGATGTTTCCACGAAATTTAACATATCAAGCTAAACTCTTCGTCATGTCATGGTTAATTGTACATGTTGTATATGATAGTTTTTTTGTGATATGTTTCACTTCTGATTCTAAAAACTTATAATTTAATTTTGGATGTAACACATCTTCTGAAATATTTTTCCGTGAGCTCATAGATATAATTCTGTCATGTGACCGTGACGTCGGCAACGTTTTATTCGTGATTTACGCCTTAAAAATGAAATTTAGAATAAAATTATAAGGAATGGCTTTATTATTTTTTTTCTGTCTATTCGAAACAACATAAAAAATGCGGTGCACACGTTTGAATAATACGCTACGCGGTTTATTTAATGTGCAACACATTTTTTTGCTCGATTGATAAATCAACGAATAAGATTTCTTGCATAATTTGTACTTACCATTACTAATGGTCCATTAGTAACATCTGGATATGCTAAATTTCCGGAACACTTGAGATCGACACAGCTTTTGGAATGGTACGTGAGTTGGTCTTTCTGTTCGGTGTGAGTCAAAGCTCCGTTTTGAAAGCCGTATTTTGACCGATGACCGTAACATATAGCAAGGATGACCGTGATTGGTAAAAAGATTACCGTTATTTGTAAAGGATGACCGTAACTTTTAAAAGATGACTGTCAATTCTAAGAATATCCGTATTTGAATTCCTTGCTTTATGCTGAGTTTGTCTCCTATATAAATATGTTTAATCAACTTCTTTTTAACTACATGTATTTGCCGCAGTTTCCGTTCAAGACAATGATAGTAAATTGCATACTAGTATTGCTCGTAAACAATGAAATATTTATTGATAACGACGTTAATTTTTTTACAAATTGACAGTGATACGACGAAAAGTTGAAGAAAAATCCCATTAATTAAACATATCCGGTAATCGAGCCCATGTGTATGGTTCTACAGGAAACAGATTAAAATCTAAACTTGTCTTGATATATGAATAACATGTCTGTTGGTTCCCCCTTGTAATACGCTATTCGTACAAGACTATTTTAAGGATAAATGTTGCTGGAGTTCACCTTCACTAGTATGGTCGTAGTATTTTTAAAACATTTTCTGTTATTTTACTTATGTCATTAAAAGGAATCCCAACAATAAAAAAGTCTTTTTACTTGTAATTGGAGGCTATGCACCTCATTTTTCAGTTTAGTTGTAAGGTGTCATTCAATCGCGCTTTTGTTGCATGTCTTTACCACTTGTTCATGTGCATGTCTTGTTGTATGTTCATTT
The DNA here is from genome assembly GCF_965363235.1 of Mytilus galloprovincialis. Taxonomy (NCBI): domain Eukaryota; kingdom Metazoa; phylum Mollusca; class Bivalvia; order Mytilida; family Mytilidae; genus Mytilus; species Mytilus galloprovincialis. Next base: position 96,977,956 of record NC_134842.1, read on the forward strand.
TAAAAATTATATCCTCTGCCGTTAAAAAGATATATGGTGAACTATGTATTTGAGGTACGTCTTATTTTCTTCTACCTATAGGACAAAACTCTCCTGTAAATACGTTTTATACCAATAGGATTATTTATTTGATACAAAAAAGGTATTAATACAAAACGGATATTCCTTAGAATTGACGGTCATCCTTTAAAAGTTACGGCCATCTTTTCTAAATTACGGTCATCCTGTGGTAGCAATACACAGTAGAAGTTTAGTTTCGCATTATGGCCATAGTGAATTGTTTAAATATGAAAGTTTTTGTACAATAAAATTGATTTTTAGATAGTTGAAGAATAATATAGCCTTCCAAGTGGGTTTATATGAACATTTAGTTTGTTATTAGCATGTTTTATATGCCATTTTTCTGTTTGACAGTCCGTATTTTCCGATCCGTACCGGGCATAGGTCCAGAAATTATTGCAGTGTTTTTGAACAAAAATTTGACACTCGATCTTTTTAATTCAATTTTATGGAAAAACGAGCAGAAATGCATGTGATTTGTTTTGGACCTCTTGATATAGATAAATATCTCTTGTTTCAGGAAAGGTATCACTCTAATAGATTCAAACTTATGATTGCGTTGGATAAAAACCGAAATGTTTATACGTGTGCATGTAAAACAAATGTCTTTGTAGAGGAGTCTAAATACAGCACAAACAAGACCACAAAAGTGAAAAGTATATTTTAACAAAACGCATTTGACTAACAGGTCGAACAACTGATGTTCTTAAACCCTGTTAACTGCTATTAACGATTGCCAAATAAATTGATCACGAGATGCAACATGGATCTTAATAATAATTTAATACACAACAGAAAACAATAAACTTGCGGAGAAGATGGTATACCGCAAACATGAGGTGCAAAGATTTGTACACCATATACGGATTTCGACAATTAATGTCTCTTCAGTGATGTTAGGGATCGAATTTAGAAGGCCATATAATTTACGTCAATTTAGGATAGACTCTTGAATTCTAAAGAGTCAAAATAGGATGAACGGATCATATAAACCCGAAGGAAAATATATAATACAAGCCCAAACGAAAAAATATAAACAAGTCTTAATTGAAAACAACGTTCAAACCTATGATTGCGTTGGATAAAAACCGAAATTTTTATACGTGTGCATGAAAAACAAATTTCTTTGTAGAGGGGTCTAAATACAGCACAAACACCATTTTCCAAAAGACAAAAAAAGTGAAAAATATATTTTAACTCATTTGACTAACAGGTCGAACAACTGATGTTCTTTAACCCTGCAACTGCCATTAACGATTGCCAAATAAATTGATGACGAGATGCAAAATGGATCTTAAAAACGATTTAATACCAAACAGAAAACAATAAACTAGCGGAGAAGATTGTATATATATACGTGTGTAGGACCATGAACTGAGATGGTACTTCAAACACCGATGGTTGCGCTGAAGTGCGATGATTAGAAGCTGAAGTGCGATGATCTGGTGCTGAAGAGTGTTTTTGATAACGCTGGAGTGCGATGGTGGCATTTTGACGTTATCTTGTTGAAAGCTACGCCAAAGTGCGATGGTGGTAACGCTGAAGTGCAATACACTTTTTTAAAGGCTTTTCATGTCAATTAGAAGGCAATTTGTTTTCGTTGCATCGTGTAACACTTTTTTGTTGTTGAGTTAATAAGGGGCTCAAAAACTACAGTATACGGAGAGGGATTGACGGATAGGGGGAAGTTAACCTCCTGTGTCAGATTTTTGTTTGTTTGAAATTTATAAAAAGGTTCTAGTCTACATACGATGGACCTGCTCATATACATGATCTCTCATTTAGTATGCAACTGTAACTATAAGGGCATACACAGAGAATAATAATAGTTTATGAACAAACTATAAAACAATCAAATAATTCCACATCTGTAGATTTTAAACAAGCCATCGTACGTGATAAATACCATCGCATATCAGCGAACAGACCATCGCAATTTAGCGTGACTATCGGACTTCGTCGTCCCCATCGCACTTCTTATAGTCTTCAAGTCCTACATATATAATATAGAATTGACTTATTGTCAAATATGGCTGTGTTTCTTGCACACTATTAACACTTAGTACAGACAAACCAGTGATCATGTCTATATTCTAAGGCTCAGCTGGGCCAAAATATTTAACCGTTTGTGCATTTCATATCTCAGAAAGCTAAAAACTTTTTTTTAGGATTGCAGGATTTGGAGGGTCATTTTCTTAAGCCTGCAAAAGACAGTACAATAATTAAACACTAAAATTTCACTTGATACTATCCGCACGTTTGGTGATATCTTTGACATGCTTCCCACAGGTAACGATTGAACTGTTAGTGTATATAAAAAATTAAACAAAAATTTATAAATCTGAAAAATAATAACAGCGTTTCAATCTTACTTATTAACCAATTTATAATCATTGATGTCTGCAAAAAGAAGTGAAAGATACCAGAGGGTCATTCAAACTCATAAGTCAAAAATAAAGTGACAAAAGCATGGCTAAAAATGAAAAAGACCAACAGAAAAACAATAGTACACAAAACACAACATAGAAAACTAAAGACTGAGTAACATGAACCCCATCCGAATCCTTGGGGTAATCTCAGCTGCACCGGTAGGGAAGGCAAATCCTGCTTCTAATGTGACTCCCGTCGTGCTGCTCGTTATTCCAAAGTGTTTATCACTTATGTTTTTATTGAAACAAATTGCTTATATGCATTGCCTGGTTGTTTTCATTAAAGTAAAATTTCAAAAATACCGAATACCGTGAAAAAATCAAACTGGAAAGTTCGTAATTAAAAGGCAAAATCAAAAGCTCCAACACTTCATACGAATTGATAACAACTGTCATATTCCTGACTTGGTAAAGGAATTTTCTTATGTAGAAATTAATAAATAATGGTGGTTGTATAGCTTTCTAAACCTCTCACCTTTATGACAATCGCATAAAATTTTATTATATTGACAACGATGTATGAACAAAAGAAACCGACATTATAGATACAAATGTCAAAAATAGATCTAGAAGTACAGCAATAATCGTATGTTAAACTTATTAAAAGAATGACAAAGGCTTTGAATGTTGATATGCAGATGATTGAATTGTCTGTGTTTTGTTCATGGTTGAATATAACGTACAGTGACTTATGGTTGCTTATGTCTACGACATTCGATAGTTTTCTCATTAGCAGTATACCAAATTTACTTATTCTCATATTGATATCACCAATAGATATAACCCAATCAATTTATTTCCATATCAATCAATCCTTTATTTTGTTAATTTCATCGGTGTAAACAATGTACAACGTAACATATAGCACAGTGCTTTCTTTCAAATTTAGTCAATAATGAGGTTTTAATTCAAAGAATATATTATACATTTCATTTGCTTTCAAATAACCAGAATTGCATAGTTGATAAAGCTGTGTGATTTACATAAATGCAATTTAGGTCAAGTAATATCCGTGTACTTTAGAATATGCATCCACTGTAAATAGGATTTAGATGAATGATGATGCAATTTAAATAACGACATTATTTCTAAAACAGTATTTCATTTTTCACATTTTCCTTAAATGGTTTGTCGTGCTTTAAATATAAAACTGGTTCACAGACATCCGTGTATATCATCTTTTCATAAGATAGTGGGAGTGATATTAAACATAATTTAAATTAAATTTTCAATGTACACATCTAACACATGGTCAAACTATACATCATTAGAAAACTCATCAGTTGTACTTTCTGTATTACCGTTACAATTTGAACGATGTAATTTCTGTCAAATTAAGACCAAACATCAAGGACAGGCAAGTAAACATTTCTAGATGTCAAGCATTATTGTTTATTCTGCGATAAAGTAATGTGTGAAAACGAGGTAAACTTAAAGAAGAGAGATTAACATTCAACTCATCAAGCGGACATTTAAAGTGCGTGTTTAATAGACATCTTTTTTTGTCTTGAAATTCTTTTAAAAAGACAAAACTGAAAGAAAACAAAAACATTTATTTGTGATTTAACTGACAATTGCATAAAACTAAATAAACAATCTATTTTAATATCATCAGTTTCCTATAATTATATCTACTTCTTATCAAAAAGCAAATCATAACAACTGAAATACCGCAATTAACAGAAACTATTTTATTTGCATTTTACATTTTAAAACATTTTTATATAATAGTCAATAATATGTTGAGGAAACTCATTTCTAAAGAATGTGAAAACATTTATCATGCTTTGTGTGGTAATTTATATTTCACTTCTATAATTTAAGAAGTAATGGTTTCTTTGAGCACCGATGTTATATATTTCTCGCATGCATGAAGAGCTATTTCGCGTATCACAAGTAAAAAAATGATACGAAAAATTAGTTTTATTTGATTTGCTTATCCATCATCATAAGATGATATTGCGAAACGCCATTTGCTATTAGGCCTTTAATGAATTTTAAAGGTTAAGACGATAAATGTTCGCTCATGGTAACGAAGATATGTAATTTCTTTAATTATATACAAAACACTCACACTTTTCATCTGAAAATCTTTTTTTAGTAAAATTTTATAAAATTCGAAAGATACAAAAAGTTTTAAAATTTCTGATATTAAACTTTAACCGGAGCAAAACATTTGACATCATAATGGTAGGCCAGTGCAAAATAGAATTGAGAATGGAAACGGGGAATGTGTCAAAGGGACAACAACTCTCAAAACGTTGCGAGAAAATCCCGCACCGGAGGCGGGCCTAAGCTGGCCCCTTAACAATAATGTATACTAGTTCAGCGAAAAGGCCACACTAAACTCCGAAACATATAAACGAACCACAGTTGAAAAAACACACAAACTAAAAGAGGCTAGAGGTTCCTGTTATGGGACAGGCGCACAAATGCGGCGGGGTTAAACATTTTTTGTGAGATCTCAACCCTCCCTTTATACCTTTAGTTAATGTGGAATAAACAAACACATGGAAATACACATAGAAAACTCAGTGAAAAATAAATCTGAGTCCGATTTTAAAATAGTTAACAGAAGAAACTAAGCAAAATGACAATGATCAACTTAGATTAATAAAATGCTTCTAGTTATGACAGGCCATCTCCAGCCCTCAATTTAACTGATCGAAACATTATATTTTCATCATATGAAAATCAAGCACAATTCCTTCCGTTAGTGGTTTAGTCTGATGCCACCATGAATTATACGAGAAGAACATAACCCGTATCATGCCAACAACTGGTTTTAGAATAAATGTGTTTATTTCTGATGCAAAGACCCTATTAGTCAATCAATATTAATTACATAAAATGCCATCTTTAATGACTTGACAACAGTATCGTAACTTTATCCCTTCTGAAAAAGTCTTTTTAAAGGTTTGGTTTGCTTTTGAGGTGAATCAGAACATGTTTGGGCTTTGTAAAGAATATTACCATAGCAGTTGGGATATGAAATACTTGAACGTATAAGATGTCTGCACTTTGATTTATATTTACGAATGATGTCCTTGTACCGATTATAAAATTTAGTACAAGTTTTGACAAGTTTGTGAAATCGAAAACTCTTTCGTAATAATTCTTCAGTAATACATGGATTTCTTTCGTTAAAATCAAACACGTTGTTAAATACACGAGCGAATCGAAGAAGTTAAGAAACATAAGCATTATTAGATGTAACGTTCCCATCTAAAAATGGATTATTAACAATAGGAAATAAAAAATCGTCTACATTTTATCGTAAATTAAAAAAAAACTAGATCAACGATAAACAGAATTTCTTATTTATCACAATGAGAATATTTGCTTTAGGAGGAATTAAGTTTAACAAGTCGTGAGAATTGGATAGCGTTGTTAAGGATTTTTGCTTGTGAATATAGGTTATCAAAAGGGTCAAAATTTAGTATAAGCTTTCATACTTATATAGACTCCCTTAAAATATTAAATAGTCCATAGTTTAAGTCAGAGCTAGTAAAAATCTTTTTTTCTTAAATTTGAATTTGTTGTCTTAAAGAAATGTACAACGAAATAATTGTTTTCTCGAGCCACCTAACTATAGTTTTTATTAGAATTCTTCGCACTATCTATATTCCATCCCGTAATTATGATCAAAATTCAAATCTTTAATTTTCGGTCTCTTTTACTTATCAATATTGTTTAATAGTAGAATATATTCCCTTGAAATGACATAAAATAACAAACTTGCTTCAAATAATACTATACGATCATCAATGAACGGAAGAACTTTTTCTCTCTCCTTTTCATATGACATTACTTGAAAAACCAAAAGCCTCTTATATCTTCTAACGTTCTTGAACAAACCCGAAATGTAGTATTCAATATGTAGGACAATATTTTTCAAACGAGCACAAGATCTATAACGCTTCCGCAGACCTAATAAATTATAAAGTTTAATTTATCAACATTTACAAAATCACAAACACAATATTATATTTATTAAGTTTCAACCACTTCAAATCGTCCAGAAACAACAAGAACAATCAAATAAACAGTTTGAAGATTCCCGTAAAATTTGTGAACTGATTATATTGTCTCATGCATTCAAAAAGCAAGAGATAAGTATGCTTTTTCCGGCGTCAGTGGCGTCGGCGGCGTCGGCGGCGTCAATAATGTATTAGTTTGTGATTAGGTCTATTTTATGGTGAACCACTAGTGGTAGGTCAATGATATATAGTACGCAGTTGTATAAGCACTGACAAATCTCATTTCCATGGAGATTATTTGCCCCTGACCCGTCAATCATGGTCTATTGACTTTAAACATTTTGTTTTCATGTCTAAGTTTGTAATTAGGTCAGTTTATGGGGAACCACTAGTGGTAGGTCAATGATATTTGGTATGCAGTTGTATGAGCATTGGCATATCTCATTTTCATGGAGAATATTTGGCTCCCCCCTCAGTCACGGTCTATTGACTTAAAAACTTTTGCTTAGTTTGCATAGATTAGTTTGTGATTAGGTCAGTTTATGGGGAACCACTTGCAGTAGGTCAATGATATTTGGTATGCAGTAGTATTATCATTTGCATATGTCATTTCCATGGAGATTATGTGGGTCCGCCCCCTCAGTCATGGTCTATTGACTTTGGCATTTTTGCTTAGTTTACATGTATTAGTTTGTGTGTTAGGTCATATCAAGGGGGGGAATTGGTGATAGGTCAATGTCAATTGGTATGCAGTTGTATAAGCATGAGCACATCTAATTTTCATGGAGAATATTTGGGCCCGCCCCTAAGTCATAGTCTATTGACTTTGAAATGTGTGCTTATATAGATATAAAAAGATGTGGTATGAGTGCCAATGAGACAACTCTCCATCCAAGTCACAATTATAAATGTAAACCACTATAGGTGAATGTACGGTCTTGGTTTACATGTATTGGTTTGTGATTAGATCAGTCTAATATGAACCACTAATGTCAAGTCAATGAAATTTGGTATGCAAATGTATTGGCCTTTCCAAGACTCGTTTCCATGAAGACTTTATAGCCCCGACCCCTCATCATGGTTCACTGACTTTAAAACTTTTACATAGTTTAAAAGTTAATCTTTGTGTTAAGGTTTGTTCAAAGGAACGACTTATGGTAAGTGAATGGTATTTGGTTTGCAGTTGTATTAGTATTGACACATCTCACTTCCATGTCCATTCGTTTTTGATGCGTTTTGTTATTTGATTTTGCTATGTGATTATGGACTTTCCGAATTGATTTTCCTCTAAGTTCAGTATTTTTGTGAACTTACATTTTTCCATGGAGATTGTTTAGCCATGTATCTTCAGTCATGGTTCATTGACCGTGAATATTTTCATAAACTACATGTTGTAAGAATTGTTATTTTAATTTCACCATTTGCATTTTAAAAATTACAAAAAGGCGAGACATATCTCTGTGTTAACAGTTAATTAATTTGTCTAGTATTTTTCATAACTCCAATGTTCGAAACTTTATACCTGAATATTTTGATAACATAGATCCACCTATAATTTCTTATTCGTATAAAAAAAAACCAGTAGAAGTTATTTTTTAATCATAAGTCAGTTACACCAGACGTTATTATAAAAAGTAACACTTCTTCAACATGATGAGACTGTAACATCGAAGTTTAGATATGATCCGGCCAAGTTATCACAGGGCCCCAAATATCGTTCTTAAATTTGGATGTTTTAGATAAATTACGTGCTATTGATGGCCCTTTTAATTCGGTTGACAGTTTTGACTTTTCCACATTTTATACTACACTTCCAAATAATCTTATAAATTTTTTTTCCCCTATTTATTCAAATGTAAATATGCTAGATATACTTACTGGGGGTGTGGTGTGATGATTAAAGCCATACATTTTCTTCTGGACACAATAATGTATGTTTCCGCAATAAAGTTTATCGACTGGTTGTAGGTACTCCTATGATTACTAATTGTGCCCCTTTGATAGCAAACTTGTTCCTCTACTAAATATAATATGAATCACAGTTTATGGCCAAACTCAGCAAAGACCCGTCTAAATTTCATTTAATTGATAAATTCAACAACACTTACCGTTATCTTGATGGTGTTAAATAATCAAGAATTCTCTAGATATACTGCCGAAATTTACCGAAAGGAATTTACTTTAAACAAATCAAATATTAACAGCAGTTACTGTCCTTTCCTAGATTTAAATATTTCACTTTTACACCAGAAACTCTACACAAAAATATACGACAAAAGGGACTATTTTTCTTTCCCTATTGTTTATTTTCCTATTTTTTAACGATGAAGTTCCCTTGTAACCGTCTTACAGTGTTAAAATATACCAGCTCGTTCGCTATGCACGTGTCTAATGACCGTAATCTAAGCATTACTCGTAAATTATTGAGTCAAGAATTTCGTTACCACTAATTACTTAATCCTTTACTAAATTTCTCCATAGATTCAAAAATTTTGGTTGTACTTGTAGAAAACTTATTTTAAACGGAATAGCACTTCCTAAACTTGACAGTGATGTTGTTAATCGAACCCGGAAATTAAGATAAGATCCGGGTAAACTTATCAATCCTTAAAATAAACATATTCTAAAAGGTTATTCGAAAAACTAAGGATTTTCGTGTCCCAGGAAAAGATTACCTTAGACGTATTAGGCACATTTTTTTGGAATTTTGGATCCTCAATGCTCTTCAACTTTGTACTTGTTCGGCTTTATAACTATTCTAATATGAGCGTCACTGATGAGTCTTATGTAGACGAAACGCGCGTCTGGCGTACTAAATTATAATCCTGGTACTTTTGATAACTATTACCAATTCAACACTGTAATTATATCTTTGAACATTGTTTTTATTGGTTTAGATATTGATTTTGTTATCTGTAAATTAAAAACATACTAAATATTATTGTTATACACTTTCAAAGTACTGCGATCTATATTTTGGCATTGCACAAGGTCGTGTTTTACTCTGATTATTAGTTGATTTGTTGTTTGACTTTGAACTAGCTGTCAGTAAAACTGCGAGTATTCTCAGATCTTGATGTCTTTTGTGTTTTTAGGGATGTATACAGTATACATACCTGTCACGTCGAGTCAGTCATTTTGATAGATAGTTTTCTGCTTTATACCGATCTGATGAGTTAAACACTTGTCAACTGATTTTAATTGTTTGTTTTTATGTTGTGCTGTTTCACCACTGTTCCAGGTTTAGGGGAGGATTGAGCGCTCAAAAACAGGTTTAACCCTGCCACATTCTTTATGTGCCTGTCCCAAGTCAAGAGCCTGCAGTTCAGTGGTTGTCGTTGGTTCATGTCTGACGTATTTATTTTTCGTAAATTGGTTTGTTATAAATCAGACTGTTAGTTTTTTTTTCAATTAAATTGTTGCATATTTATAGACGGTGCCTTTTATAGCCGACTTTATATACGGTATGGATTTTCCCTATTGTTGAAGACCGTACGGTTGCCTATAATTGATTAATAGAATTGAGAATGTAAATAAGGAATGTGCCATGGAGAAAGCAGAAAACAACCGAAAACCATCAATGGGTTTTCAACATAGCTAGAAAATCACGCACGCGGAGGCGGGCTTTAAATTCTCTTCGTTTGAACTTTGGTGGATAGTTGTCTCATTGGCAATTAAACCACATCTCCTTATTTTTATATAAATTTACGGAAACTTTTTGGTGAAAGAGAAATATATGTAGACCATTTGGAGCCCACATCTACTTGCCCATTGCGCTACATAGTATACTTATTTAAGGTTTCCAGAAAAATCAAGGTTATATTTAGTAACTTTCGAACGGTGGAGTTTCACTGTAAGACTCTAAACATTGGTTGAAAATTGGCATATAGAAAGGTGATCATGTAAAGAATATACATGATTTATATGACGTTAAACTTAAAGTAAAATATTTAGAAAGCTGTGAAAATGGACAAATTTGGTTGATTTTATCGGGGTTTTGAATTGGTTGTCTGACACCTTTATACTAAACAGGAAAACTGACACTTACAAATGAGAGTAATCTAACAACACGATGTGATATCTCATTTATGTTTATAACACACCAAGTCTTTATTATTTTATTCATTTCAAACGGTTTGCTTTACATTTGTTTTGTCCCATTATACGGGGAAAACGAAACCAAGCTGAATGTTTTCATATTAGTACTGATCCAAAAAAGTTAGATTCTCCATTCATGCATTTGGAATAGATACTCAGTGCGTTCTCTCTTTTTATTTTCTTCTCTACTAAAGCAGCATCAACACAGTTTTCTAATTTCGTGGATCCTTCAGAAGTAGGGACAAAATTTGAATTTATCCAGTCAGTATACACCCCAGAACAATGCTAAAATGAAATTAAAAGTTCATTTTAATACATATTTTTATAACTTTAAATGATATTTATAGGGTAGTCAATACTGTCTGACCAATTTAGAACATATTCACACTTTTGAGTGACCTAACAAAATTGTCCTTTCCCATTGTAATATTCAAACCTAAATAAGAGTTCACTTATAATGATGAAGTGAATGTAAAACATAGGTAATGATCATTTCAATGGATGATATGAAATAGCACTGACATAGTGAGGACCAAAAGGATAAATTGTTTTTCTTTTGCTTCAGGTAACATTTAATATTTATTTATCTTTTTTTTTTTATTTTAAAAAGCATACAATGTTATATCAATTGCTTTTTTTATGATTATAAAACTCACTGTATCAATATTTGAATTCAGACCATTCAACATTAGATGCTTACTTTTTATTGATAAACGAACCTGTATTGTGTTCTCGAGAAATTTGCTTTATTGATCAGTATTCTGGCATTGTTTTATTGAAAGAAAAAAAAATAATAATTCACATAAATGTCAATTAAAAAATATTATTTTACCTACATCTTTACCACCCCCCCCCCCCCCCCCCCTTTGATTTTTTGTTTATTCAATGTGTGTGTTTTTTTTTTGTCAACAATAAGCAACTATATATTTCTTAACTATTTTTCTACGGTGTATACATGAACTGAAACACAAAAACTGGTCCTTGCAACTAATGTGCAAATAGCATATCAGATGTCAGATGGTCGGGTTGATCCTGCTCTACTAGTTTTACCTGTTCTGTTGCTCATGGGAAGTAAAATTCGGTGATCAGTTGCATCAGTAGATTACATGATTTAGGAATGGAGGACGAGATTGTGTCAACGAAAATCAAATCATCAGTGACATAGATATTCAGTAAAGGCAAAATTAGTGACATTATGATGGCGTCCGTTTCATTTACGTTGAGATGACTCCGACTTTATTTTTATAATGTATTACAAGTATGAAAAAGATTGATCTTGTTTTTGCAAGAGACTATTGCTAAGGAAATTAAAATCTTTCCCCAGAACCAGCCAGTGTCCTCCTTGCCACTTAAAACCTTGCAAAGCAAACTGTCCAATTAATCAGATACAGTAGCAGTTTCATAACGTAACCAGATGGTTTATGTGTACGTCATCAATATAATTAATTAACTAACAATATATTTTGGTCCTCATATTTGTGACAATTGTACCACTGAATATTGTTATAACACCATATGTAAAGTTCCACGGGAAGAGCATCGCGCATTATTCTGATTAAATGAAAATAAAGTTTTACAAGTGTCTGCGCCCGAGGTGCTAATTTCCCTGGTTTATCAAATAACCTTACCAAAAGATGTTGGATGTAGTCCTCCACATTTAACACCTTTTACAAAGTTGGATTCAAATGCTTTTATCCTTGTTTCTTTGGTTTCTGTCCACATCAATTCACAGAAATCAAAGTCTTTGGTTTGTCGGAAAGTGTAAACGTTTGAAGTTCACGGACAGCAGCGTCACTAACACACCTGGGACTGGACTTCCACATTACTTTGCGCAATAATGTTGCTTTGCGTAACTGAATAGATTTTGTAACAAGTATAATTAGATTCATAAGAGCTTTGATATTTGATTGTATTTTGCATCATGTTCTATTAAAGTGTAAAATAGCCATCTGTATGGGAAATAACAAAATCAGTGTATTTTCTCTAAATTTTTTTTTTTTTTCACGACATAATGGTGTTCATAAGGCAATTACTTAATATTAAGAGGTGTACACAAAAATCGTAACTCTTTGAATGAGGGTCGGTTGAAAGCAAAACTTTACAACAAAAGAGATGATTTCAGCTTTCCAATTGCGAACTTTCCATTTCTGAGTAGCAACATTTCAGCAGCACCTGCATACGGGGTATATATCTCCAAATTGATACGATATTCCCGTGCTTGCATTTCCTATCATGATTTTCTTGATAGAGGGTTGCTACTCACAAGGAAGCTATTAAACCAAGAGTTTCAAATGATGAAGTTGAAATCATCCCTTCGTAAATTTTAGATGCCATCTCAGGTTGGTTGACCGTTAAGGAATAACCGTTTCACATATGATATCGGATATGTTCTTTACGTCGTAACTACAATCCCCTTCCCTTTCATGAATATGACCTACCAAATTAGACTATTTACCGGATTTGTTATCACATAAGCAACATGACAGGTGCCACTTGTGGAGCAGGATCTGCTTACCCTTCCGGAGCACCTGAGATCACCCCTAGTTTTTGGTGGGATTCGTGTTGTTTATTCTTTAGTTTTCTATGTTGTGTCATGTGTACTATTGTTCTTCTGTTTGTCTTTTTTCATTTTTAGTCATGGCGTTGTCAGTTTATTTTCGATTTATGAGTGGTATCGTTCGTCCCTCTTTTGAGTTATTCCAAAATTATATCAAATCTCCAAATTAAAGAAATATTAAGCAAATAAGCATACTACTTAATAAAAAAAAACCATCTGTTTTAAATTACGACGCATCGTTAAAATTACCTTAATATAAATAAGAAGATGTGGTATGAACATGTTAATAAGTTTAAAATACCTTTAAACTTTCAAAATAGCAAATCTGCTCTCCAAACCTACAAAAACTCGTACAGACACAAAACGATACGCTGACAATTTAAACCACATGACTTTTATGAGAGTGTTGATAAAAAATTAAATGAATATCACTTATGATATGAATATCATTTATGTCTTTCGTTTTGGTGACTGGTACTGCTAAATTTGCTTGAATTTTATTCTTCAGTTGATTTGCATAATACCTTTTTTTTTTAAATTATAATAACAACAATGATAATAACTATTCAATCCTAATTTCGTTACAATATATACAAAATGAAAATAATTGATGTTTGCTTCGACTTTTTTTCGCACAAAATACGTTTTAAAATAGTAAATAGGTTACGCGCTATTTCTTTTTACATGGAATTGGTTTGAATTTTTATTTCCCGAATGAATTTGATTTTTTAATCAGAACGAATTTTAGGACAATATTCAAGCGTAAAATCTACATTTTTGATGATAAAATAAAAAGTTCTTGGCTCATAATGACACACTGCCAGTCCAACCCATACATATATGTAATTATATTTCCCTTATGTTTAAATGAATAAAAACTCAAATTTCATTCTAAAATAGTAAACCGAATACTAAATACACTCTAATAGAGTAAATATATGACCTTACCTGCTACATAATAGGTTTTCATACTTCGCACTTTTATCTTTCCTTTGATCTGCATAAAGTTAAAATAAAAAATGACTCATTTCCACTTTGTAAGATCGGCAAAATATTAATTCTCCTCCCTTAACACTTTCATTTTTCTACGAATTACGTAGGCAAATTCAACTTACAGAAATGACACAACTGCGTTTCAACAGGATGTTTTGACATTTAACATATCAATGCTGAAATCTTCGTCATGTCATGGTTAATTGTTATCAAATAGTTCGTTTCTATGTGTGTTGGCGTTTGTTTTTTCTAAATCGATTTATGACTTTTCAACACCGGTATACTACTGTTGCCTTTAATTACGCCTTAAAAATGGAATTTAAAATTAAATTATAAAGACTAATTGTAGTATTTCTTCTGTCTATTCGAAATAAGATAAAAAAAAATGTGGTGCACACGTTTGAATGATCCGATCCGCTACACGAATTATTCATTTCAGTAATAAATTATTTTTAGACATAAGAAATAATAGTAGCATAAAAATAAAAGGAACTATTTGAAAAAGAAGTTGTTAGATTAAGTTGATATCTAATTATGTCCAATATGCTTGCTACAGTACAAGTTTTATCATTACCAACTGATAATAATCAGATCAATCAATTGATACAATAAAATACTTACATTGTTGTAGAACACAGCAATCCCATGGAATAAAATGAAAATTAGTTTTTAAAAGTAAATATATTCAACTTTCCATGCCTATTTTTTGTCTTTGTATACGCATGTTTGGTATTTGATGAACTAGCATGCTTTTGATTACAGTTCGGACAAGTCAATCTTACCTATTGATTAAACCTCCAAATGATTTCTTTCGAGCACCTCTGATCAGTCTTATGTAGACTAAACCCAAATTTTTTATTATGAGATTGGTATCTTTGATACAAAATGGACTAGCTTACTGTTCGGCGTTAGTCAAGGCTTCGTGTTGAAGATATCGACCGTTCTGTGACCTATAATGGTTTACTATTACAAATTGTGACTTGGACGTAGAGTTGCTTCATTGGCACTCATACCACATCTTCTTATATCTATCTAACCACTATGCATAACAGAATAAAAATAGAACATGGCAATATTCGTTGTAATTGTGTCTCATTCGGACGATGATGTAACATTCGGAGAAAATATCACGGAACATATATTCTACCAGAAATAGTGTTAAATTTATTTCTGGCAGATTTTAAAGGAAACAATTTATTTGCTTGACATGCAGATGAGTCTTCTATTTCAGTTGACAATCAAGAGATCAGTTAAAGAGTGTTGCCAGCATCGGATGAAACTATTGAACCAATGATTTACGTCATGACGAGTTGCAATTTTACTATGTACCGGATCGTCTAGAATAGTGTCAATGAAGAAGGCTATTTGTCAACACGATTTAATATCAACATCTTCGTATAATACCATCTTATATTAGTACCGTTGTGCACATTTTTAGACTTATATAAATATATATATATATGTCGGACTCTGAACCGAGATGGTACTCCAAACCCGGATGGTCACGTTGAAGTGCGATGGTTAGAAGCTGAAGTGTGATGATCGGGTGCTGAAGTACGATGGTGGCATTTTGACATAATACGAATTGATATTTCTGACTTGGTACAGGCATTTTCTTATGTAGAAAAGGATATATCTAAACTGGTTTTATAGTTAGCTAAACCTTTCACTTGTATGACAATCTCATAACATTTTATTATATTGACAACGATGTGTGAACAAAAGAAACAGACATAATAGATAAAAATGTCAAAAATAGATCTAGAGGTATGTTAAACTCATTTACAGAATGATCAAGGCTTTGAATGTTGATGTGCAGATGATTTAACGGTTTGTGTTTTGTTCATTGTTGGATTGACAGTACAGTGACTTATAGTTGCTTATGTCCATGCCATTGGATAGTTGTCTTATTAGGTGTATACCACATTTACTTATTCTCATATTAATATTAGCAATAGATATATTTGTGAATGGAATTGCAAAACAATAATTAAAAGCGAAGAAGAAGAATGTGTTAACAAGTAAAATTACAAAAATGCCTCCACAGAAAATTCAAAACGGAACATCCCTTATCAAATTGGAAAATCGAAACCTTGAACACATCAAATGAATGGAAAACAACAGTCATATTCCTGGTATGGTACAGGCGTTTCCTTACGTAGAAAATGCTGGATTAAACCTAATCAATTTATTTCCATATCAACCAATCCTTTATTTTGTTAATTTCATCGGTGTTAACATAGTACAACGTAACATATCGTACAGTGCTTTCTTTCAAACTAAGTCAATAATGAGTTTTTAATTCAAAGAATATATTATACATTTGCTTTTATAATCAGAATTACATAGTTGATAACGCTGTAAATGCAATTTAGGTTAAGTAATATCCGTGTACTTTAGAATATGCATCCACGTAAACAGGATTTTGATTAATGATGATGCAATTTAAATAACGACATTATTTATAAAACAATACTTCATTTTTAAAAGTTTCCATAAATGGTTTGTCGTGCTTTAAATATAAAATTGGGTCCACAGATATCCGGAATTTTTAGTTTGACACAAATAGTCTAGTCAAAATAGAAGAAAAATGTGGCCAACCTCAAAAAAATTGCAACATAATTTTTTTTGGTATTTTTCTATTCTAAAAGGCTTTCTTAGTAACATACTAAAAGTCTAGAAAGATATCTGAGTGGGAAAATTTTTTGGGGGGCTGAAAAATAGTGAAATTTGTCAAAAATTGTAAAAAACTGGGGAAAGCTTGTTTAACATTTATTTTAGAAGATAATCATTTCAAACCAAAAGTTTTATAACTGTTCAGATAGTGTATATGAAATGACATAATTAAACAAAAATTTTTATTTTAGAAACATGAAAATTTAAGTGGAAACATCAGATTTTTGTTGAAATTTGAGAATCACAAAGCGTGAGTTGATTACAAAAACAGGCAGGGAAAATATAGAAAATGGTAATAGAAGTTCATTTGATATTTTTAAAATGACAAAAACCTTTGTTTTAATCATTTCAAAACTTAACAGCAATTCTCAATTCGGTAAATGATGATTTTGGGTAAAATATAGCAAAATCATTCAAAAATCATTAAAAATTGGAATAAACACCATTTTTGAGTTTTAACTGTTTTTAAATCATTCCAAAATAGAAAAATGCAAATCTTAGTATAATAATAATCAATTCAAACAAAATTCATTGTAAAACAAATATGAAAGTAACTGATTTGGGGTGATTAAAAGCTAAATTTGGCAAAACATTGTCAATAAACTGTACAAAAATTTATAGTTTTTCAGAAAATCGTTTAAGATGTTAATGAAAATCAATTGATATTCTGTATATGAAAAAAATTTAATGCTTAAATTAATAATATTTTAACCAATAAGATATTTAAAGCGAAAATCAAAGTTGTGTTGATCATGCATAACATGCATAATGAGAGGTACAAAGTCTTATTGACCAAAACTGATGATGATAAAAAAGTAAATGACAACTGAAGACCATTTTTTTCTACAGATACATTGTTTGGTGTTGCAGTTTTGCTGACACTTGTATCTGATAATGTTAAGAAGTTTTTTAGGTGCAGGAGGAAGTTCTATCAAACATTTTTCTGTGTTTGATTTCCCAACCAAAGTCTGTAGGATCTATGTCAACATCTTCTTACATCCATTTTATTTTTAATATTACACTCTGAAACAATGAAATTGCCATGAATCTGATGTTGGTAGTAAACTTTTCACCTGAAAAGATATGTTTCAAGTAATTACTCAGGATGTGACTTTTCTTCAGGGAAGAATGTTGCGTCCCAAGTCCTTTGCCTATTAAAAAAGCCTAGATGTGAGTCACAAACTGTTATAAAATTAAAAAAAGGCAACAGTTTACAAACATCCTACCTAAGAAATCCTTTAGTCTGTTGTATTTTCCATATTTCCATGTTTTTGTTGATAGACAATTTATCAGATTTAAAAATAACCCTTTTGTACGATGATTAACATTATGAATGAGTAACACTTATAAATCTGTATCTTCACCACTTACTACAACTTCTAAAGACGCTTCACAATCCATAGCTGTTTGCGCAATAATAGATCATAAGAGGATCTGCATCATCAATTGCATTCTTACATCTAATGTCATTATCATTAAGCTTGTCACAAAGCATGTTAATAAGATAAAATTGAGAATGGAAATGGGAAATTTGTCAACGAGACAACAACCCGACCATAAAAAAACAACAGTAGAAGGTCACCAACAGGTCTTCAATGTAGCGAGAAATTCCCGCACCCCGAGGCGTCCTTCATCTGGCCCCTAAACAATTATATACTAGTTCAGTTATAATGAATGCCATATCAAAAAGAGCTTGTAATGTTTTATTTTGACTGTTTGACATGAAAAGTTCTGTTTGAGTTTTGCAATGCATAGACGAGGTGAAATTGATGTTCAGCGAAATGATGACTTTTGTTGTACGTAAATGTGTTAACTAGTATATCTTTAATTGAAGGAAGTTTTTGATAAATGTCAAAAACAATGATAGGGTCTTTTGTACTTTCTGATTACATGGTTAATATACATTTGTGTAATGTCTCCAAGTGATTCACCATGTGTCCAAGGAAGTCGTTATAATAGTCATCCACCACCAAGGACATACTGAAAACCCTCACCATCTTTTTCATGTAATATGCAATCACTTCTATATATCCATATCACATCAGCTAAGTATGTCTTGCATGCCTTTCGAAGTAGTCGGTTGCAATCAAACATAGAAGAAGGAGCGCTGGATAATTCATACTGTAATACCTCGGATGTGTTTTCAAAGAGACCATAAGATGCTGTGGTCAGGCGTTGGAACATCAACTGAGGATCTATATCCGTATTTAGAAAGTCTGAATCTGACTTTGTCTTCATTTTGCAGACAATGTAATTAATTGGTTTGACTTCTTGGATCTATAGTTTTTTCGCCTTTTATGACTTTAACTTTTTATTTCCAATACTTTCCGCTTTATCAACGATATCAACAGGCTCTGCCTAACACCTGTTCCATTTATAAGTAAAACATCATTAGTAAAAGGATTTCTCAGGTACTCACTACTCAAGAATCTCAAGAGTGTCTACCCTGTCTCGTTCTTTCCTTGCACGAGTAGCTTCTTAGTACTGATCACTAGTACAGTATTCAACACCAGTGAGATCTTGCATTTCACTGTTATAGTCTGCACAAGCTGGCATAGATAGTATCCTTTGTGCTCGTTGGGATTCACCCATTCCTCTGCCCTTGGTAATACCTCCAGAAGATTTGACACTTCTCATCAATATCTTATCTCTAGTCAGATGTGTATAAAGACCACTCCAAAACAGTCTGCCCTACTAAGTACGTAGTATTGATGAAGGGAAAAAAAGGAACTTTTCATGTTACCAGTCATATCGAACAATCTCTTATTAACATGCTTTGTGATAAGTTTGAAGGATAATGACATTAGATGTAAGAATGCAACTGATCACGGCAGATCTTTTTATTGCGCTAAGCTATGCAGATTTATTAGTGTAGCTTATTCATCATGATAATCAGAAGTGTAAAGGGATTATTTTTAAATCTGATAAATTGGCAATAAAAAAAAAATGGAAAATACAAGACTAAAGGATTTCTTGCGATGAATTTTTGTGAATTGTTGCCTTTTTTGCATTCTATAACAGGTTGTGACTCAACATCGAAGATTTTTGGAATAGGCAAAGGACTTGCATTAAAAACAAACTTAACCAAGAATATCTGAAAATGCAAGGTCAAGTTTTCATGAATAACGATTCATTATAGCAGATATCATCAAAGCAGGAGAAAAGCGGGCCCGAAGAAGCGCTAAAGTGTTTATATGGAGGACTTCCTCTTGAAGGACTTCAAATTCTTCTCTGGAGAAAATTCACATCCAGAGTAATTACTGGAATCACATCTTTTCGGGTGAAAAGTTTACCACAAACAACCGAAGCAGGGCAATTTCTCAGTCTCAAAGCGTGTAATATCAGTGCCAATAATGGATATCACAATAAGTTGACATAGATCCTACATACTTGGGTTGGGAAATCAAACGTAGAAAACTTGTCCAATTTTGATGGATCTTCCTCCTGCACCTAATAAACTTCTTAATATTATTATACACAACTGTCAGCAAAACTGCGACACCAAATGATGGGTCTGTAGAAAAAATGGTCTTCAGTAGTAGGAAGGTTGTGATGAATTTTGAGGTTTGAATTGTTTTAATTCTGTTCCTATTACTGAATCTGGCTTTACCGATGAATGGATATTTGCTTTATACAGAAAACTATGGAATAATATTCAAAAAAATGTTGCCATGTATTTTGTCATTTACTTTTTGATTATCATCCGTTTTGGTCAATTAGACGTATTACCTCTCATTATGCATGGTCAACAAATCTTAGATTTTCGCTTAAAATGTCTTTGTGGTTGAATAGTACGAATTTAAGCATTGTACTTTTTCATATAAAGAATATAAATTAAGTTTAACCAACATCTAAAATGATTTTCTGAAAAACTATGAATTTTTAAGCTTCGTGCAGTTTTTTGACGATTTTTGCCAAATTTAGCTTTTTTCACCCAAAATCAATTGGTTTGAAAGGATTATCTTCCAAAATACATGTTTAACAAGCTTTCCCCAGTTTTCCACTATTTTTTGACAAATTTTGATATTTTTCACCCAAAAAAATCAATTTTTCCACTCAGATATCTTGATAGACTTTTAGTATGTTACTAAGAAATCCTTTTAGAATTGAAAAATACCAAAACAAATTCTGTTGCAATTTTTTTGAGATCAAAAGTATCGGACAATAATTGTATTAGAGTTTTGATTTCATCGTTAACACATCAAGACAAAAACACCACGAAGAACATTCACATTGCTAGACAGAATACAGAGAGAAAAAAATGTTCATAATAGTATTAACATTTTTACACCACTTTGAACACTTCAAAATTTGAAATCGTTCGATGTGTATATTTGTTCATCTAGTAAACAGATTACCGTGTCTAAACTAAACAGGCAAAAAATGTTATCTAATATCCGGCACGGTGACGGAACTTTAGTAGACAGGGAAAATGTAGGTTTCTGTTTATCTATTTGTTATTTTTATGATATCGAAGAATATATATACATAATATATAACTATTTTCTGTTGAGAGATGTAATATTTTCTACAACCGTTTTAGATTAACGGAGAAATCAGTAAAAATGCATGTCAAAATGACGAATTTGTCTCTAATTTGTTTAATATCTCGTTAAATTATTCTCATTGTACGGAAAGAATGGTACGAAAAGAAAGATATTGACATGGAGATTGCAAAACTAGCCACATATTTCTGTGTATGGAACGAAAGAAATGAGTCATGTCAAAATGAAAGTAACCGTTTTTTTCAATGTTGTTTACTACACAATCAATCGGTTTTGTTTTGTTTTGAAACCACAAATTTATGAAAAGCAACGCTTACATGGATTTACACATTGTCCATCGTAAGAAATTCAACATATATGTTATTGTAAAACAACTTGACTTGCGTTTGTTCAACAAAAAGAAATACTACATATTATTTATACAAGAGTGTAAGTGCTGACATGTAAGGACTGCTTGAATGATTGTGATAAAATCTATTTTGAAAATGTGACATCTCGCAATGGAAAATAGTCCTATATGTATATATATTCTTCGATATCATGAAACTAACAAATAAGTAAACAGAAACCTACCTTTTCTTTGTCTATTAATGTTCCTTCACCGTGACGGATATTATTTACCATCGATTCAAAATATGTTTTGCCGGTAGTGCAGATGTCACTGTAAAGCAATGTCATGCATCTTCATATTATTAGCAAAGATTTGATCAGTTTAAGTAATTTTGTAATCGTAACATAAAAAGTAAAATCACAAAAATACTGAACTCAGAGGAAAATCAATTCGGAAAGTCTATAATCACATGGCAAAATCAAATAACAAAACGCTTCAAAAACGAATGGACAAGAACTGTCATATTCCTGACTTGGTACAGGCATTTTCAAATATAGAAAATGGTGGATTGAACCTGGTTTTATAGCTAGCTAAACTTCTCACTTGTATGACAGTCGCATCAAATTCCATTATATTGTCACCGATGCGTGAACAAAACAAACAGACACAATAGGCAAACATGTCAAAAAATAGGGGTACAGCAGTCAACATTGTGTTATCATCTAGATCACTATAAAAACAAGAAATATAACGAAGAAGCACAAAAAGGCATAC
Organism: Mytilus galloprovincialis; assembly: GCF_965363235.1. Classification (NCBI taxonomy): domain Eukaryota; kingdom Metazoa; phylum Mollusca; class Bivalvia; order Mytilida; family Mytilidae; genus Mytilus; species Mytilus galloprovincialis. The sequence continues at coordinate 97,000,359 of NC_134842.1, forward strand.
ATCAAATTTACATCCTCATTTTGTTTATATTATACGATTTAATTATTCTATGTAAAATGCACCCATAAAGGATGGAAGGTTTAAGTACTGGTGTAAAATTGCCCGTTTGAAATTTGCACAGGTAGACATGAAATAATTTTGTCGTTCAAAGTATGACGGGATACATAAATACAGTCACGTAAAATATATATAACAAAAACAGACTTAACAGTGAAAGTACATGTCGTAATTATAAATAAAATAATAGTGTGGTTCAAAGTATGATGAGATACATAAGTATAGAGTCACGTCAAATGTGTATCACAACAGACATAACAGTAAAAGTAATATTAATAAATAAAATAATTTTGTCATTCAAAGTATGACAAGATACATAGGTACAGAGTCACATCATAAATTTGTCGTTCAAAGTATGATGGGATACATAACCACAGAGTTACGTCAAAAGGATATAACAAAAAACAGACTTAACAGTAAAAGTAATATTAATAAAGGCAAATAAAAGAATAGAACAAGAACAAATGAAAGAATTATAAAACACGTAGTTAAGATGATAGACAACATCAGTACGCAGAATCTATACACCAAGACCATCGTGTATTATGTGTGAAGTTGATACAGAATATTTATCAACAAGGTCTTGGTACCTTCCGATGAACTTTTTGAGAAAAAGGACGAGACGTTCTTTGACATACCCCTGGTTCATCAACTTTCTACTCAGACACTGATGACGTTTTACAAAGTCTGAGAAGGAGCTGCAAGTTCTTGAATATCGAATAAGTTGGGAAATATATATTCCATATGCAGATGAAGTTGGTATATTGCTACTAAGGTGGGGGAAATTTATAATTTCAAAATTAAAATCGTCTCGTTTGTCATAGATTCTGGTACTGAGATGACTGTGTAAGTCAAATTCGAGATGTAAGTCTAAAAATGAGGCGGAGGAAGCCGTGTCTGTTGTTTCTTTAATCTCTAGTTCTGTGGGATATATTAATGGAACCCAATCAGAAAAGTTCGGATTGTTTATAGAAAGAACATCATCGATATATCTGAAAGTGAAATTAAATAATCTGGCTTCTTTGATCTTCTTGTTTTGACAAGTGTGTGGAGGAACTCCGATTCATATGAAAATAAGAAGAGTTCGACAAGAAGAGGCGCACAGTTTGTTCCCATCGGAATGCCGACAATTTGTTGGAAAAGTCTACCTCCAAACTCAACAAATATGTTGTCAATAAGAAACTCCAGCATACTAACCACTTGTTCTTCTGTGTAGCATGTTTTACCTTTTTGTTTGTCACTATTAACGAAATATGCCTTATGAAATCCTAAAGTAATAAATTTATAGCGTATGATACCATTTTTATGTTGAAAGGCACTGTGGATTATCACTTTTAGGCGATTTTTCAATTTCACATGGGGAATGGTGGTATACAGGGTTGAAAAATCAAAAGTTTTGATAGAAAAGAGGGACAAAAGATACCAAAGGGACAGTCAAACTCACAAATCTAAAACAAACCGACAACGCCATGGCTAAAAAATGAAAAAGACAAACAAACAACAGCACACACGACACAACACAGAAAACCAAAGAATAAACAACACGAACCCCACCAAAAAACTAGGGGTGATCTCAGGTGCTCCGGAAGGGTAAGCAGATCCTTCTCCACATGCGGCACCCGTCGTGTTGCTTATGTGATAACAAATCCGGTAAATGGTCTAATTCGGTAGGTCACATTCATGAAAGGGAAGGGGATTGTAGTTACGACGTAAGGAACATATCCGATATCATTTGTGAAACGTTGTGGAACATGAAGATGAGCCAGCAATATAACGTTGTTTGTACGGAATTTTATGAAGCTTTGGTATCCAATACAAACAAGGTAAGTCCTCCGATTTGGTGTTTAATGTAATGTTTATTGAAGCCATGAAGGACTTATGATTTGCTAAAATCATATTAACATGAAATTATTAAAGGAGTAGGTTCAGTAAGACCCCTTTTTGCCCCCAATATATAGCAGTTTTACAAAATTGTGAAAATGTAATCTTTAAGATATTTTTTGGAAAGTAAAATGCTTCAGCTACATAAATATGAGCTGTTTTTGACAATACAATGCACAAATATCGCGTTCTAGCATCATTAAGTCATGCTAAATTACTGAAATCTTAAAAATTTTAGCATTTTGGTTAATTTCTAGACGGTTTCCGTCTAAAATGAAAGTGGCCGCATTCTTGTTCATTCATAATATTGAAATGTAAGTTGTATTTGATGATAATACAAAACATATATAAAGGTTCAGGATGAACACGGCCACTTTCATTTTTATCAAAAACCATCTGAAAAGTGACGTTTTTTGGCATATTTGATAGATTTTTCATATTTAAGCTTGAATCAGAAAGTTTTTAATGACTACTTCAGCTAAAATCTTTCACACAAACTCATCGAATCAATTGAAATAGACACTTAAGTGTTTAAAAAGTGTCCAAACACTTTCTTTAGATGAACCTGAAATTTGAAGCCAAAATCGGCCTTTACCGGACCTACTCCTTTACAGAACATAGCAATTTTAATAAGATGGTGTTTACAAATTTTTTTGGTTTGAATGTAACATTTAAATTCCACAATCAACTTTCACTAAGAGTCATATATCATGTATTGGTTTTTTAATCTGTCTTAATAGATTTTACACATGGCCTACTTGATCATTATACTTTTAAAAAGTTTATAAACCACGCGTTATGCAAATTTTTAAGCAGTCATAACAAACTGTACACTGTACATGTAAAACTAATTGATATTCAACTTTTAAACTTTTTAATTGAATGTACGGGTATAATGATACAAATATGAACATGTGGTATTTTTTCTTCAAAACATAATAATTGCAAGAGTTTTTATGGAGAATGGCAACCATGTTTTTTTACATTTGACAAGTCATAAGTGATTAAACACTAAATGCCGAACTTCGATGAGATAGGAGACGTTTGCTTAATATTTTAAGCTTCATATAGACAAACGAACGAAAATAACTAATAAAAGTGTTTTATTCAATAGGAAGACGGTAATATCTTTTTCTAAAAGGAATGCTTACCGAAATTTGAAAGATTAGAATCTATTGTCTTTAAATGAACCAAAAAAAAAATTTCAATGTTACAGAATACCAACTTACAATTTTTTCGTAAAATGGTGAAAGGTAACATATAAGATATGCCTGTAGAGGGTTTTCTCTAATGTTTGTGCTATTTTCACATTTCTTGAGCGGTGTGAGAAAAATATTTGTCATCACTAGTGAAATATCTGTTCTCAGCTTATGATTGGTCGAAATTCGATAATGACGTTAAATTAATCTTGATATCTTTTCAATTTCCCATAGTGACGTCATGAAAAATGGCGACCTTTCCTGATGACGTCACATATACAGAACACAACTTTATGCACATCTTTGAAAAGGAGTGGTAAAAATCATCAGAGAAACAGATTCCACCAAAGTACTATTGTGTTACCAAGAAATAAGTGGTATTGAAAATGACCTTTTTGAAAAAAATTGATAGACATTTTATATAAAGCATTTCAAGAGCAGGTCATATCTTAAGATGTTATCCTGACTCGGGAAATTTAAGAAACCCTTCAAATCATATGTAAAAATATTTATTCATGAAGGATAAAACACGGATTCTACATAAAGAAAACAAAACAAAATATGTGCAACAGATTATTAGGAATATGCAATTATCAGTTTGTTTAATCCTTTGTTCCCCATTCGTGCTACTACATTTAGAGCGTTGTGAGCTTCTGATTTTGGCATTTGATAAGAGATTTCTGATTAGAATTTTCTATGGAGTTCAGTATTTTTGTTATTTTACTTTTACTTAGCTTCTGACAAAGTATTTGCATGATTACAAACAAAAACATACTGAACCAAAACTTTATAAAATCATATAAAAATTAAAACATCTGTACAGATAGAAAGAGAACATAACACAAGCATATTTTGCCAACTTTAATGGTAACACTGCTGTAAATAAAGACAAGTAAATTTCCCCTAGGAAATCATTTTACGACTAAAATTGTGTCACTTTTACTGTGAAAATTCGTTATAAAATATACCATGGAATGAGACGTTCTTATGCACCACCATGTTAGTATTCAAAAGGTTCCAACTTCAAAGAGTTTAAACGTATTTTAAAATGATATCACAGTTTTCCATTCGTATGATGTGTTTGAGTTTAAATTTGCCATTTGATAATGAACTTTCCGATTTGAATTATAGTTGGGGTTCGATATTTTTAGTTATTTTACTTGTTTCCCTTCACCTTGTGTCTTCCTCAGAATACAGTTTGGTCGCTATCCATCTGTATTTATACTGGTAAAGTTCCCAAGTTGTGTCTCTATGAGATAAAACATAGAAATCATATCTCGGAATCATTACGTGAACAAAACAAAATATATTTGACTATTCAATATCTTTTCAAAACAGGCGTGGTTTGTGAAACAGTCTGTATTTGCAAAGTGCATTTTATACTAACATTTAATCAATATGAAAAATCTTTTAAAAAAACATTTCTCTTAACAACTCTTGTTTATCAGAATCATTATCTACAAGAAATCACTGCGTGTACTATAACTTTTCTTTTACAGTACATTTAATACTCCCACTCCTGTTTCTACCTGCACTTATTTCTATCTATGGAGAGGTCGACTGTCTATATATAATCGAAGAAGGTGGCTAACAAATGTCATGAACGTCTCTATTTTGGACGGTTTTTGTAAATACTAATATTAACTTACTGAAAAAATCCTTTCCCTAAATGAATCGACTAATTGAATATTTTCTCTAAAATTACACATATTTCATTTCCCCCTCAGTGTTCCTCTTTGTGGTAATCTTACTGAAGCGTGGTGTAAACTAGATCTACTAACTTTTCCTTATTGTATTCACCTCTCAACGCAGTCGCAGACGCAGTGGCGTCGCAGTTAATATGTTACTGGTATCTGAATTTCTCCCTCCGTTCAATAATACATCAGGTATTTTTTAAAGCATATTTTGACGAAAATTATTCAAACTGACTGCTGATAGCGAAATAACATTTCCATATGTTACGCTTTTATAAATCTTTTATCTGTTTCGTAGAAAGCATTCCTTTAAATTTGAGAGAGAAAAAATAAGAAAATTATAACAGTAAAAATGTTTAAATAAATTTCAACAGACAATTTTTATGAAGAAAGTTCCTCTTGAATATTGTAGTATGTACATTTTAGTAGTTATTTAAAAATAAATACATATTATTTCACATTGCATAAAATTATTTCTTTATTACTTAAACTATTTCCTACTAATTCCAGTGTGTACAAAGCGTGCCTTTTAAGAATGTTCACCTCTGAGGAGTTAAAATATCTAGTATTAAACTTTTCTTCTTAACCTGGTTTTGGGGTTTATACGACTCTATAAAAATAAATGGTGAAGAAAAAATTATATGTTGATACACTTTTTTTTTGCTACAGCCCTTTGAAAGTACCTGTTTTTGATGATTTTCCCGTTTTTCATCAATTTTTACCAATTTTTAGGGTATAAACGTGGAAAAAAAATCGCAGTTTCACAATTAAACTTTTATTTATACTTTTACTAAAGATGAGGTGGACCAATCTAAATAAATATATCTTTAAAAAAAAGTATAGGTAGGTGTTTATATAAGAAAGTTTTATCATATTTTGATGCTTTTTCGTGTCAAATTTACCATGCTGTCAATTTTGTAAATTTGTGATTTTTCTCTGTTTTAAGAACAAAATGCATATTATTTCAACTTCTTTGTTATAAATGATTAAAAAAGAAACATATCTAAGAAATTTGAAAAGAAGAAAGTGATGTGGGATGTACATGTTTCTGGTAAAATCCTTTTTTGTACCTCTCACACATTTTTTCAAAATTTTGGCTAAAAAGACTGACTTGATTGGTAAAAATATTTGAAAAAAATGAATACTCATGAAAAACTACTCATTATAAAGACACAATTTTATCACAGAGTTAAGTTTGATGATAACATTTTTTAAATTCATTGATATTTTCCACTTGTATCACATGTTCTTGAAATAATTCCAGAACGAGATTTCAACAAGACTGAAACGTCAGAAGAATAGATTCTTAAATACACGTCAGAAATAATATGAATAGGTTTTCTAATTTCTAAAGACTAAAGAATGTTTGCTCATCTTGTTTTTGAATTTTTGACAGATTTTCGGAATCATCTGGTTCCATGTAGTTCCATTTAAACAAAATTATCTGCTGAAAGGAAGTGTTTTGTACATAAAAAATATTTATCATTCCGTACGGTAATACTTTATGGAAAAAGAAGATTTTGTAGCAAATGTAACGGGTCTTTATTATGTCTGTTTGTTTTGTGTCTATTCATTATTTCGGATCTATGTATCCGGGATCAATAACTCCATCTTGCCCGTTAGCATAGGGAACCAGCTACTGCATATTTCACAGTAAGCTCATGACTACCTCCTATATACTAGTAACGAAATCCGTTTAATGTTTACATGTTTAATCATAATATATAATCTTCTTATAACAGTAAATGTATTATAAAATTGACAAATTTTGTATTTATTATGCATGGAAAACCCAATTTTCTGCAATAAAGCATGATCTACACCATAGAATTATGAGATAACATATGAGAAGATGGCTTTAATAGCATGCTTTCAGTTAAGAAAAAGAAACAATGTGGTCACTGGACCCGTTTTCTTGCTACATTTCAAAATAGCTAAATTCCTAACACAATCCAGTGTAAAAGTACATTATCTGAATAATCTGCCCTTGCATTTAAGTTGTAAAAAAAAATATCAAACAAAAGTTTTCTGTTTTTTTTTGTAAAATACAACCATAAATATGATAAAACATGTAATTTTCTATATCGAAGTGGAAGTTCTTACACATGAGTTACATACTACTCTAAATATTTGCACATTTTATTAAAGATCTAGACCTTGTTTTCTGGTATGTACAAATCCAAGATGGAAAAAGACACCCTATCTACCTTAAACAGACCTTTTACTATTCTGAATTTCCTCTTTGGTTACATGTAGTTGGGTATGTGTTGAGTTTCAAAGTAAATAATCAATATCTAAGTCCTTAATCAAGCAGTTGATGAAATATTAGTTTCTTGTGTGCTAGTGACCTAATACGGTATATATGGGAGCAGTACATTACAAATGGGGGTAATAAATATAGGAAGATGTGGTTTGAGTGCCAATGAGACAACTCTCCATCCAAATAACAATTTATAAAAGTAAACCCATTAAAGGTCAATGTCATTAAAGGTCAACTAACCCCATATATACCGTATTACATTACTAGCACACTGTGTAACATATCTATTATATCGACTTTCTTAACGTGTGATATTTAGACATAGTCCAATGATCTATCAAAATGAGCAAGTCTTCAATACCATTTTAAATTTTTTTTTATGAAATTGTCTCAAACTTCGTCATCAATTTCTTTATCTGTTGAAACTTGTAAGATTTTTTCTCAGCACTTTTTTGTTTTTATAAAGGGACGTAACACCACTACTAACTGTGTACTCAAATAAGCCTGGCTTCCCTACTAACTTAAATGGAATATACACAGTCTCCATGCGGACTTTTTTTAACCAATCATATTCAAGTAAAAAAACGCTTAAACTCCTTAATACTTTAAAGAATCCTTACCTCTACTCCAGATTTAATGTTGTATATACTACGGACTTTATATCCCATTTGTCTATATATATATATATATATATATCGGTTATAAAACTTATATTCATATATTTGTAGGGCCACGAAGAATCACATTATCCAGATCCTGCTGAAGCAGTTCAAGGGTACTTTGTCAAAATGAAAGATCAAAAGATACATGATGCAATAAAAATATTGGAAGATCTGAGAACTGAAGTAATTGCTTTATTAGGAGACAGATCGAGAAATTGTGTCATCGAAATATTTGTTGATGCAAAGGTAGACTATTTGAGGAGCGTTATTGGCGAGGGAAGTCATACTCTCGTCATCAATATAATGGGTGAAGAAATGAAGTGGATTTATGAAAATCAGACCACAGCCAAGGAGAAGAATTATGCATGCATAATAGGACGACCAATTTGTTAGTGCTAGAAACAATATAGTAAAGTAGAATAGTAATGACTATTATAAACTTTTTGTACACCTACTTTATATTTCTATTTCACATATATTTATATGCATACATATACATATACATATATTTTATTATATTCAATGATACCAATACTAATAAAATGACTAAAAAGAAAAATGTTGTCTTAATCCATCCCATGTCTTAGAAAAAGCCTGGACAAAGAAAGTGAAATGGTTTTAAAAAGTACAATAACAGTAAAGTACAAAAGAAAATAACAATAAAACAGTATGAATTATACGAATAATATATACTATCATTTTGAGGTATCTGGTTAATGAAAATTTCAAAAATGATAACAATATTGCACTCTTTGGTTCCTAATCTATGTATGGCAAATGTGACTTTTCAAACGTGAAACAAATCAAATCTTTAAATTGCGGAATTGTCCGGGTGAAGGAAAAACATATAACGTCACGATTAAATAACGTTATGTTACATCGTCGCTGCCAAAAACGATGGCGGAACCCTTAGATTTGTACACCATTCCAGATAGAGAGATTTCCCTCGACAACAATTTTCGGATGGTTTAAAGAAAGATGTGAACTATTTTCCAGAAGAGAGACAATAATTACCAAAGGTACAATGATTATAATTTAATACGCCAGACGCGCGTTTGGTCTACATAAGACTCATCAGTGACGGTCAGATCAAAATAGTTATAAAGCCAAACTAGTTAAAAGTTGAAGAGCATTGAGCACCTAAAATTCCAAAAAGGTTGTGCCAATAGTTATCAAAAGTACCAGGATTATAATTTTATACGCCAGACGCGCGTTTCGTCTACATAAGACTCATCAGTGACGCTCAGATCAAAATAGTTAAAAAGCCAAATAAATACAAAGTTGAAGAGCATTGAGGACCCAAAATTCCAATAAGTTGTGCCAAATACGGCTAAGGTAATCTATTCCTGGGATAAGAAAATCCTCAGTTTTTCGAAAAATTCAAAGTTTTCTAAAAAGAAATTTATAAAAATGACCATATAATTAATATTAATGTCAACACCTAAGTTCTGACTACTGGGCTGGTGATACCCTCGGGGACGAAACGTCCACCAGCAGTACAATCGATCCAGTGGCGTGTCTTGTACCGGCCGAAACCCAAGACGAGTAAGGGTATTGCTGTTTTCAGTATCGGATATTTAGAAAAGGAGCTAGTAAATATTGTACTGTCTAGAGCTGGAAAGTTTATAAAGTGAAAGATAAAATTACCGGATAACAATTTGGTTTAAAATCATCAACTAAAAAAGATGTATTAATAAACGATAAAATGAACTTTATTTGAAAATTCAAACTGTTCATCTTTATTTATAAAAAAATAGCTTTTTGTTTACTAAGGAATACTACTTGGTTTAATGAATGGGTTAAAAAAGTAACATTCATAACTTAGAAAATGTTTATTTTTAAGGGGGGGGGTCATTTCAATCTTGAAGTCTGTATTAAGATATGTGAATTTATCATTTACGATTTCTTTTGGGGCCTGTCATCACGATTTGGTTGACTATTATGAAATGTTTAATTCACAAATGTTTATAGACATGTTACCGTTGTCGTACATGTCCACTTGTTCAAGACAAGTCATAGGTCGTATATTGTGTACTGCATTTTTTTCCATTGCACAACACTTGCCACAGATTTGAAAACAAAAAAAACATTCTCCATAGATTAGGAAATTACAAAACTTGCCATAGATTAGGGTTATAAACATATGCCATAGATTTGGATTGTAAAAATATGCCATAGATTTGGGATGGCATGGCGTCACATTGCCATAGACTGTTAATCTGCAATAAATGTGTAACTCTCCATAGATTTGAGTCCTACACATATATTAGAAATCGTGAACTTCGGTCCTTTGAAAGAAGGGTTGCCTAACACTAAGGCTTTTCTTCCTCAATATAAGATTACTTTAGCTGTATTTGGCAAAACTTTTAAGAATTGTGGTCCTCAATGCTCTCCAACTTCGTACTTTATTTGGCCTTTTTAACTTTTTAGGATTCCAGCGTCACTGATGAGTCTTTTGTAGACGCAACGCGTGTCTGACGTAAACACAAAATTGCATCCTGGTTTATTTGCATATACTTTTTCTTATAAAATGTCTAATAGTTGAATATTCTGCATATCAATTATTCTTGGTAACTCTTTTTCATATCTATTACTAATTATATATATATATATATTGCTAATGTAAAAACAAACAAAAAGTTCTTTTTAGATTAAAAAGTTAAACAACTGCAGTGTAACATGTGCAAGTACTTGCTGATTCATGTGTTCTAAAGTAAGGCAAAGGGCTATGAACTGCGTTCTAGAAATTATCAATTAGGTTTATTGTAATAAGAGAAGAGTAATACATAAACATGAGTAACGGGAAGCTAACACAAATACCACACAGTGTAACAGACCGCATCAACAACCAACACTCGACTCCTCCAAAAAGAAAAAAAATCGAACATAGCGATTTCTTTTAATGTATGCTTTATATTTATATTAACAGGGGTGTGCTCCTTATACAAACATTACTCTAGCAGAGACATGAGGGTGAATTGCTGTAATCGACACTTCATAAGGTTTACTGAGTCGGAAGAGTATACATACAGGGACATAACATAAACTTAAATGAGCTTGTAACAGACATACACGGCATTTATAACAATACAACACATAATACACATGCAATTATTTACACAGCGCAAAATGAAGCCCTAAAGGCATGGTGGTAATAAGCAGAATATAAGCAGGATAAGCTAGGTATCAAAGCTAAAAGCATATATAGTGTAAACTAAGTATGATTAGAAAGCTGGTATACTGCAAAGCATAAAAGAGTAAAAAATTCGTAAGGGTTCCGCCGAACCCAGTGTCTCGTCTACTTTTGCTCTCAATCGCAGGCTCAACAAAAATTAGAGAGAAAAAAATAATAAATATATTCCTCTCTATACTAACTTTTGATTGTAGGAAGCTTCTGTCAAAGTTTGGTCAAAATCCAGGATAGTTTATGAATCTAATAAACGTTTAAAAAACTTTTACTGCAGGCTGTATGTAATGTTAACTGGAAGAAAACATAAGTCCTTTTATAAGTAAAATACGGAAAAACAAGAACAAACTTTTAATAAAATTACCTTCTAGATACTAACTTTTAATCATAAACAAGCTTCTGTCCAAGTTTGGCAAAAATCCTTTATAGGTTTCGAAAGTTATTAAAATTTTAAAATCTTTAACCACAGAGTGAATGTAATGTTTCCTGGCAGCAACACTAACTCCATTTATAAATAAAATACAAAAAAACGGATTTTTTTTTAACAAAATTTACATCTGATTACTATCTCATGATCATGAACAAGCTTCTGTCCAAGTGTGGTAAAAAACCAGGATAATATAAGAAAGTTATTCAAATTTCAAAAACTTTAACCACAGAGTGAATATTTGTGGACGACGGCTACGACGCCGACGACGGAATGTAGGATCGCTATGCTTGCTTTTTCGACAAAAGTCGAAGGCTCGACAAAAATGGTATGATATAAATGATAAGACTTAAAATTAATATATTAATTGATAATCACAATCTGTGCACTTACAGTCATTTCCATTCCAGGACTTTAATTTTTTTAGCTCACTAAAATTAGCAATGTTTTCATAAATCGTCAGGTAGATCATTCCATAAAACAGCAGCTGTTTATATAAAAGAGTTCTTACCATAGGTTGATGTTCGAACACTAGGTTTATCTACAATATTAGAATACCTAAAATTATATTTATAATCTTTCAATACAACTCAATCGTGTAAACAGTTAAGTCACGTTCCTCCAACATTTGGACGTTACGCATGGTTACCGTAGTGTGTTCGGTCTTAAATTGCGTTATAAAGTTATAAAGTGACACGAGAACAGCAATCATTCGCCTATAGAAAATAAATCCATGAACATGCATATATCTACAGAAAGGGCTTGCCATTTTGATTTAATTTTATAAATTTTTGCACCTTAAATTTATTACATTGATCATACAAATTTGAGTTTTACGTTAATAATCGCTTATCTGACGTAACATTTTCAGATTGAATAAAATGCAGTTTCCTATGTTCCATTGTAATTTTGCACATAAATCCGCGAAATTTGGTTCATCAAATTAAATTCCTATCAGATTTTTATTCTGACGTCATACACGTTTTTTTTTTTTTTTTGTGTGTTGGTTGAAATTTGTAGCAAGTGCTCGTGGAGATATTCAGTTGCGGAACCCGTCTTTAAGTGTTATAAGGATATTTAATCAAAATGTAAATTATAATACAAAATTAACATCTAAAAGATACGTACTATAAGTTCATAACAAAGGCTAAATGAGTCGAATGTTTCTCAAACATCATGACCTTACAATTCCCTTTGTCTAGTCATTATGTTCAAGGGCGTCACTCATTAAGACGTTTTTGCAAAGTGGCGTCTTTTATATGAAAACACATTATTTCGTCTAGCCAGTTAAAATGATGATAGGAAATTTTCATTCCAAAAAGGTCTGCTGAATCAAACCAACGCTTAGATATGAATAAAAAAAAACACACACTCATCAGGAATAGATCATTAAAAGACACGGACGAAAAGTGGGAGGGGCTTGTGATAATTCCTTCAGCACAAAAGTTTGCACCCAAATCAAAAAAACACCTTTATAGATTTGAATCCTAGTTACAAAAGTCTTCCATGTAAGGGTTGCTTTCCAAGGTACATCTTCCAAGATGTTAATTTACATAAATTTCGGAAACATTTTCGTCTGCAGTTGAATTATGTATTACTCAATTAGTAACTACATGAACTTGTAGATAACATTGAAGGAAAAATTATATAAAAACTGATTTTCAAGTTCTAAATGAAACCATAAGCACTAAGAAGACAGAGAAAGAACCTTGCAAGTAGTCTGAAAATGCACACGTAAACAGATATTGGACAAAAGTGAGTTCAATCTCAAAATATCATTTCAACTAAAATCGTTATTAAAAAAAGTTATTATATGAATGATTTTTATAAAATGGATATTGTCCATTTGACTCCTATATATTTGCAGAAAAAAATTCTCAAAAATTCATTTTTATAGATTAATATTATTTTCCTCGATGTATGTTAATATATGATATACACGAACTCTGACTATTAATTTCATAATTTTTGGTCGATAATTAAAAAAGTTTTCATTAAAAGCACATGTATGTTGTTTTTGTTTTGGTTGGAAGGCCGTTACACTACCTTTACTTACTCCATCAGGTAATCAACACTTCAAAAAATAAAATTAACATAGAGACCTATTAAATGGGAAACTTTTTTAATTATTGACCCAAAATTATGAAATTAATAGTCAGAGTTCGTATACATCATATATTAACATACATCGAGGAACAAAATATTAATTTATAAAAATGAATTATTAAGAATTTTTTTTTGCAAATATATAGAAGTCAAATGGACAATACCATAAGATGTACAAAATGTATAAATTGTTCATGCGTATTTTGTCAAAATGTTTAAATTGTTCATGCGTATTTTGTCAAAATGTTTAAATTGTTCATGCGTATTTTGTCAAAATGTTTAAATTGTTCATGCGTATTTTGTCAAAATGTATAAATTCTTCATGCGTATTTTGTCAAAATGTTATTCAGGCTTATTTTTATTTTCTGATGAGGGTAAAGCAAAGAATTGTTTGCTATACATTCTTACGAAAATGAAATTATAAAATTTTTGCTTTGTTTTCACTTCATCAGAAAATAAGAACGATCCTCACGAAATTAATATCCCAAGAGCAATAAATTGAAACATTTCGTCTTCTTATGGTATTTATTTGATAAAGATCGGTCGAGTAGGTACTCTGCAATGTTTTTATAAAAAATTAAATTTTTCATGCGCAAATTCGCTTTTATTGAGGAAACGGCAACGTATATGGCGTCTCAATTGTCAATTAAACATGTTACGACGACGCAATACCGTGCATTACGTCTAAAACAACATTAGGGATTCAAGGGTAATCTTAAGGACAGGCATCTTGATATTTACCTGTAATTCACCTATATCGCTTTTTAACCAAAATATTGTAAAAACATTAAAAATCCAATGTTTATGCCCCACCTACGATAGAAGAGGGGCATTATGTTTTCTGGTCTGTGCGTCCGTTCGTCCGTCCGTCCGTCTGTCTGTCTGTTCGTCCGTCTGTCCCGCTTCAGGTTAAAGTTTTTGGTCAAGGTAGTTTTTGATGAAGTTGAAGTCCAATCGACTTCAAACTTAGTACACATGTTCCCTATGATAAGATCTTTCTAATTTTAATGCCAAATTAGAGTTTTTACCCCAATTTCACGGTCCACTGAACATGGAAAATGATAGTGCGAGTGGGGCATTCGTGTACTGAGGACACATTCTTGTTTTTAATATAATAATTGGTTTTTTATATATTTTTGGTCGAGTATAACCAGAAAAAGTTATTCAACAACAAATTCCAGGAATAACCAAGGCCAATTCAAATCAAACTGAAAATTTCATAATATGTTATCAAGAAATAATCTCAAAATGATTTTTTATTGAAATAATTGACTGTATCTCGTTTTAGTAATTCCTACTATTAATTGATATACTTTTGTATTTGTGTTATACATGTAGATGTTCTAATCTAAAACGATGCGCAAAAAAAAGTTTATTTACATGGAAGTCAATGCTCTTGACATGCTATTTAAGCAGATGGTAGAGCCAGTCGTATATATGTCCACGAAAAAGGGAGAATACAAATTTGGTACATCATGTCGTGGTAATAAGGTGTTTAACTATAGGAACTGGTTTGGTGAATTGTGAGCTACAAAATATGATTCCCAAGGTGTGTTTGTTTGGTTTAGATTTTCTTAGTTCTCTGTTCGTATATTGTACTGAGTTTTTCGCGGGTATATGTATTTCATTGGTGCATGATATTTTAGTTTCAAAATCATTATATACTAAGTTATATCATCAATACGTTCATCTGTTTCATGTAAAAAATTAATATTATCAAGATCATTAAAATACTTAATATTTAAAACTTCTATATTGTGTCTTGTTGTTTACACAATTAAGTGTATTACCTTTTGTAAAAGTAGATATCATATGATGACAATCAGTAACACCAGTATTAAAATTCAGTGTTACGAAACAATGACAAAAGAAGTGATGGATCTCAATGTACTTTTTGGTCATATTGTAATGGGTCAATTGGGGAATGTGTCAAAGCGACAACTCGACCATAGAGCAGACAACATGCACATAATGTAAAATCGTTGTTGATTTACTGTGTGTATTATTTAAGGTAATGTAGGAACGCACTATAACCGTAAATTATTCATAACCCCCCCCCCAAAAAAAAAACAAAAAAACAAAAAAAACCAAGTTAATTCTGCCACATTTGCAACAGGGTAAATCTCACATGACTATTTACCAATACAGATAATAGTGAACTTGCCAATATTCTATATTTAGAAAATAGTGGTGTTTTTATTTGTCCTTATATTTTAATCTTTACTGTTTACTTTTGACGTGGCTTAGTAATTATAAATCCCACCATTTTGTTATTGTGCTATGGTCAATTTTGTATTTATTTCTTTCATTCTTGCCTATATACTAGAGTGTCTATATGCCAATTTGTTTTTGTTGAAATAAAATTGAGAAAGGAAATGGGGAATTTGTCAAAGCCACAACAACCCGACCATAGAACAGACAACAGCCGAAGGCCACCAATGAGTCTTCAATGTAGCGAGAATTCCCGCACCCGTAGGTGTCCTTCAGTTGGCCTCTAAAAATATGTATACTAGTACAGGGATAATGGACGTCATACTAAACTCCGAATTATGCACAAGAAACTAAAATTAAAAATCATAAATAGTATTTTTTGTATTTATAGTTATTAAGATGTATCACAATGTTGACTGTTGTATCCCATTTAAACATATTATGTCTGTTTGTTTTGTTCACAGTGTTGTCAATATAATGGAAGTCTATGCAACTGGTACAAGTGAGATGTTTAACTAACTAAAAAACAGCTTTAATCTACCATTTTCTACACGAGGAAATGCCTGTACCATGTAACGAATATGACAATTGTTTTCCCATTCGTCTAATATGTTTCAGCTCTTGATTAATTTTCTATTTGGGGATTGAGAACTTTCCATTTAAAATTTTCATTGGATTTCAGTTTTCTTATTTTACTATTGCTGTCTTTTGAACTTATAAACTAATAATATTAACAAATCATAGATACTGTTGTTAAAATTGGGTTAGTCAGAAGCATGTTTCAACATCAAAAGACTCTTCAGTGATGTATGACAATTTCAATTGTAGCTCATTAGTTAAAGTCATATACTGTGGATCCATTTATTTTAGTAGAACATGTAGAATCAATTTCCGTGGATTGATGAAAACTTGCATTTTGGTGGGCATTTGATATCCTGGTGTTGCCAATCTCTGCCTACAGAGCCTATAGAAATTGTATAATTCATTGAACATTTGAAATTTTGTTTTACTTGTACAAAACGAAAACCACGAAAATTGGTATCAAATGAATAATAATGAAACCACAGTGCTGAATTTGATTTTAATTTGATTTTCATGCTTTATAGGGAGCTAACTAATCCCATAATATTCACATACTTTGTTTTTCGAGTTACATTTAAATCCAGATAAAATCATTGGGCTAACATATAAAAAGTGTGAGATAAGGTATTGGAGCACTTTATTTTAACATAAAAAACAAAAATCACGAACAAAAAACATTTAACATTATACAAATATGATTGAAAATGATATTTAACAAACACACAACTGAAATGGCAGTCACAATTTTATATCATATCAACAGACAAATTCATTCTTCTTTTTCTAATTAAGGAATGATGCAGTCTTCTATCAAACTCAAGACATGATTTATTTAGTATCAATGGAACAATATGAATATCATGACTTTACTAGTAAAAATGTCATAACTTAATTCATTTCTAAAAACAAATATGACGTATATATGGAATGGTTAAATTATAATATTACTTTAATAACTACGACACAGTACTCAGTACCAGAAAATTACAATATTACTTATTTTGTTCAGATCTGAAATGTTTCTTTACAACTCAAAAAGATAAACAAAAGTTTAATCTTGTTAGACTGTCCTCTAAAACTTTAGAAAAGTGTAATTTTGAATAGTTCTTATTTGATTTAGACTTTGTTTAATTCATCTCTTCAATGAATCCTTTATCACACTTGACTGTATCACATACTGTGGATTCATTTATTTTCGTGGGTACCAATTTTCGTGGTTTGAGGAAAACTTGCATATTCGTGGATATTTAATTTCGTGGTTTTGACAAAGTATGCATATATTCCTTTAGAAAATTTGCAATTCGTTGAATATTTAAATTCGTGGTTTCCCGGTACCCACGAAATCCACGAAAATTGGTATCCAAAGAATAATAATGAATCCACAGTATTTAAAGTCAAATAACATTATATCCAGTTTGTCCTCCAACATGACATCTAAGGGAAGTAACTGCAACTCAACTATCCATACTTGTCTATCATTGTATTTGAATATGCTTCCATTTAAAGAAAGTTACTGTCATTTGTTTTAATAATAAGTGTTTTTCTTAACAAAAATTATTTTAACAGATATATAAGAACCATTCTTAATTTTATAAGTAAATACAATATATTTTTCCCTCTTGCAAAATAACCTATACACAATAAACAATAACAAATATAAAAATAAAATAAACTAATTTATCTAACAAATTATCAAAAATAAACCTTTTGCAATAAAACAACACTTACAGCACAAACATGTACATAGTCTGTGTCCAGTTCAAAGGATATTAAGATCAATGAATAAATGTTATGTTCAAATTTCATAGCTGAAAAGCTTCAAACAAATTAAAGTTTATTTTTCATAGAAAAAAAAAACTTGCTTTTGAAATTCAATATGAAAACATTTTCAGAAATAAAATTTCCCCCAAAAGTTTAAATGTGCCATTCATCAAATTTATAGACAAAATAAGTGTAAGATACAAGCATCTGTTGTTAAATTATCTAGAATAAACCTCTCGCAATAGTACAGCATTTACAACACAAACATAGTCTGTGATATGAAGGATATCAAGATCAAAGTATAAATATGTTGTTCATATTTCCATTAACAACAGAAATAAGCTTCCAACAAATTAAAGTTTATTTTTCATAGAAAAAAAAACATTTGCTTTTGAAATTCCATATGAAAACATTTTCCGAAATTACATTTTCTTCCACAAAATTTAAAATGCATTATTCATCAAATTTATAGAAAAATTAAGTGCAAAGTGCACGAAACAAGCATCTGTTGTTAAATTATCAAAAATAAACCTCTTGCAATAAAACAACTTACTTACTTACTTATCCTCTTCATCCCCAGTGGGACATAAGGCTACAATAAAACAACACTTACAGCAAATACAAATTCTGTGACCAGTTATGAAGGATATCAAGATCAAAGAATAAATGTAAAGTTCATATTTCCATAACTGAAAAAGCTTCAAACAAAGTTTATTTTTCACAGAAAAAAAATATTTTGCTTTAGAAATTCAAAATAAATCAAAGTTTTAGAAAAAATATGAAAGTGCAATGTTTTCAAGGTACAACCATCTGTCTAGATATTCCGTATTTAATATTATAATTTTTATGCTGATTGTCTTTATATATATATATATATTTCTTCTACAAAATATTTGAGAACAAATAAATATTTAAACAGTACAAAAGTTATATATAAGAAATGACAAAATTTTGAAATCATTAAGAAATGTATGTTTTTTTTTATAATTTAACAAATTATGGTTGTTTGGGATAATTTTTAAATGCACAACTTGAGAAAATTTATTAAGTCAAATATACAGCCTCACTTGAATCTATAGTTTCAAAATGAAAAACATATAGTATATATTCCTTTGATATATTAAATGTATTCATAAATTTCTTAGGATTATTTTGACAAAAAAACAACCAACAAGGACAGAAATGAGTCCTTCAAGCAAATATTGTTAAGCCTAAAAGGGGCGGTTTGTTTCCATGTAAAACTGGTCCTGTATATTTTGCTATCCTTTTGTTTTCATTATAGCACTATTTGTGTCAATAGAAAATTTACTTTATTGGTCCATGGTTAAGTACCCATACTAAAACTCTACACACAAGTTAGATTTTTCATATAGAGGCTTATTTCAATTTAAAGTAAATCATGGCCATTTGAATATTCTATAGACCACACATGCAATGACAATGAATTTACTAGTATGGTATGCTAAAAATATCAGAACATTTAATAAATATGTTAACAAAGCATCTATATGAACAATGACAAAAGAAATGCCCTTTTCTACCATATAAATTGTCTTATGATACGATTTCATTAAATTATGCACAAAACTGTTTGTTAACATACATATAAATGAAGATAAAATCTAAACCAATTATAACTATGAGCATTTAAAATATGATTCTGATGGTTTAATGAACGTGACAAGACATTATAAATTAACCCCTTTCACTCACAATTTCTTACTATAGATAATACCTGTCCGTCGTGTTAAGGTGGTACCCAGCACTTTGACTAAAATTAATTTGGCTCGTTAAATTTTCATAAAATTTTGACAAATGATTTACTTTGACCCTTTTACAAAAATATCAAAAAATCAAAAATTTTGAACCAACCGTTTTATCAGAAAAATTACACTGGTTATATAGCAGTTTGACAAACACTTATTTTGATCATTGAGAAGCTTAATATTCCCTCATGAACACAACGTCATTAAAACGTTCTGCTGATTTTACAGAGTTATCTCCCTGTAGTGTTAGGTACCACCTTAAGTATTATATAGATATCAATCAAACTCCCAGTATTATTTCTGTTGAAAAGTAACCAACTAAATATGAACACCATATACATTGAGTATTTTTTCTTCATTCTTTAGTGCATATAATAAAACAAGTATTTTTTCTTCATTCTTTAGTGCATATAATAAAACAAAGTATTTTACATATGAAAACAATGATTTAACAAGTCCATGAAAATAAAGCCTTTTTTGAACATCATTGATACAGACTTTTTGAATACAGAGGGGGGTTCCAGGGGTTAGAACCCCCCCCTTTTTTTTGTCCGATCAATGTATTTGAATGGGAACATATAGCTGGAAACCCCCCCCCCTTTTACTCTGGGTTGGGAACCCCCCCCCTTTTTTAAAATGGCTGGATCCGCCCCTGAGTCAAACTTGAAAATATCAGAAGTAAAAAGGCAGTCATGTAATAGGATATAAATAATATCACACTCTATCATAAAATATATCTTAATATACGATTGTCAAGAAGATCATTTACTGAAATTTTAACTCAGTAATCCCTTCTCCAACAAGACATGCAAGTCTTTAGTGGGTCTGGTGTAAATAATTAAATAAGTGTATTTTGCACCCATGCTTCGCTTACATTGATATAAAAAAGCTCTGTTCTACTTTCAGTTTTAAAACACCTTTTATGATCCTCTAGATTTGTCATAATGATCACCCAAACAAAATTCAGAAGCTGAAATTTCATTGGCTGGAGTTATAATCACCAAATCAGAAACTAAACACTTTTGTCAGATATTTGTAAAAAAGCATAGACAGCATCTGTATTTTAGTCACATTGAATTAATGTGTAGATTGACTTTTTCTGATGACAAAAATGTACATTTATATTTAACGTGTATTTTACAAACTCTCATTAATTAAATGATTACAAAATAATATGTATTGATTGTAGTTAAAGATTACAGAACCCTCCTAAATTGCTATGATGACTAAAAATTAAACAATTTTTTTGTCAAATACCACATTACTGACATACCGGTATATATATATATGCAATGATATAATGAAAT
Source organism: Mytilus galloprovincialis (assembly GCF_965363235.1). Lineage (NCBI taxonomy): Eukaryota > Metazoa > Mollusca > Bivalvia > Mytilida > Mytilidae > Mytilus > Mytilus galloprovincialis. The sequence goes on from NC_134842.1 coordinate 97,021,459, forward strand.
ATGTACACAACCAAATATGTTTAAAGATGAAAATATGTATATATCTTGTGTAAATCAAAACAATAAATAACGAAAATACATGTAGTACGAGAAACTTTGGTAAAATTCTATATATATATGAACCATACATATATTTATCATTATTTCAAATATATTCTTTCTATTTGAACCATTTTCTGAATAAAACATAAATTGCAATTAAATTCTAGAACCTTTAGTCTATCAGATTAAATTTGGCAATTTATCTTCAAGTTTTAAAGAAGTTCCTTTTTTTTCCATTTTGTATGATTTTAGGTAGAAGACAGTTTGTAACCTTCCCAATTACATAGGTAGCATTCTTATTATATCTGTAAGCTGTGCATTTTGTGTTCATTTGTTTGTATTAAATTTTACATGAACATAAATTGATGAAAACACTATTTCAGAGTACCTATGCACAGAAAAATACAGAAACAATACTTATTTTCTAAATTTTAAAACCCTGGATTTTTTTATGTGTTGAGTTTGATTTTCATTTCTAAATTTGTGATTCATAATAAAAAACAAACAAAATTCCAAAATTTAAGGTTCAACTTTCACCTACTAAATTCATTAAAAACCAACTATATTAATTTACTTCTTCTATATATTAAGCCATGCAGCTTGGTTATTTTCCCAGTCAGTCAAAGATTCTTGAAAAGATAATGAATACTTCATGAAAAAATAAATCAATTGCGAATTATCAAATTTGTTACAAAGCATTTAAAAATACAACTTCAACAGTTTATAGTTTTACATGAACTACTGCTTTAACTTGGATTTCTTTTTGATGAGCATTTTTGTTTATTATCTTCAACAGCTGATCCTATTACTGTCATAGAAGAGTACACTTGTAATCCTTTGGTATACTGTACACTATACTGATGTCTGAACCTGAAAAAAAAAGTAATATTCATTTCATTGGCATCAATGAAGAAGAGCAATTATTCTCTGCTTTAAAAACTTGGAATTCTGCGAACACTAAAAAACGTGCCCAGTTTGGTCCAATTACCTAGCTTGAAAGAAACACCCTTAAATGTTAGCATAGTTAATTCAAAATTCCTTTTCAGAATAGGAATCTATAAATACTAAATCAAACTCACCAGAGGTTTCATTAAAGTATTCGCTAATTAGTTCACATATGTATCAAAAGACCACTTTCAAGTTTGTAGCATTTCTGTCAAAAACTTTGGTTTTAGTGAACATCATTCGTGTGTTAAGTGGCATCATCATATCTTTCCCATGTTGAGCGAGTGGATTGAAAAAATAGAATGTTGTATTGCACCAATTATTTGGCAAATTAAATTCTTATAAGGCCAGACTTTTTATTTTATCTGTTTAACGAGAAAATTTGTAAAAAATTAGGGTCGAGGGGGCGAAATAAAAAAAAAATAAAAGTGCAAAATTGGTCCAGTCGACACTAAACATAAAAATAAAACCATTATAAGTGACTTTTTTTTTTTTTTTTTTTTTTAGAATTTATTAAAATACAAGAACAATGAAATGAGAAGAGACCAGTATATTAACCCAGAGAAATATAAATACATATAGTTTATATATGTCTCTGGTTAACCATTCTATTAATATAAACATAAAAACTATGTTTTGATTCTGTATTTCCACTAATATAGATCCATGGCACCACTCAAATATATCAACCTCGCTACACATACACTATATATGTATATACCAGTCACCCAGTCAGGAACCTCTTAGGGCTGTTCCAGAAAATACTATGTCCCCCCCAGGGACGGCACTTTTTTTTAACCCCCACCACCCACAGAAATAAAATTTAATTAGAACAGCACTCCCTTTGCATTTTGGTATTTCAAATACAACCACCCACATAATATTTAAAAAAATTGCCTTCCCTGGGGGGGACATAGTATTTTCTGGAACAGCCCTTAGTGTATGCAGAGACATATACACATGTGTATATATGTCTCTGGTGTATTAGTCCCAGAGTTAAGCAACTTTAACATATAAATTGAAACAATGCTTATACATGGAAATATATACATTAATCAAGAAGATCTAACCAAAAGTATGTTAATGCGTGTGGAATGCGTAATTTTCCCTTTTGGGATCAATTTTTGTCTGTCAGCAGTGCCATTCATGCGTCTGTAGTCATTATCGCAAGAATCCGGATTTCGGTCATAGCGTGTCCGTTTCCGATGAAATCCCGATTTCGATCCGTAGTTCTACAAATTTAAATGTCGGACGAAGAAAAATTTACAAAAATAAACGATGTTTGATGCGCTATTTGAAAAGGAATATGACGTTTCTAATGCAATACATGGATGACAAGTTTACTTGAGGTTAATTTCATCAAGTTCTGATGAAGTAATAACTGATTTTGCAAATAGTTAGAATGATTTGATACGCTCTCGTGTAACAAGTATGAAAAGCATGCCACCAGCTTAAAAATCTTTTACAAGAAAATATATATCGTTTATGCCTTGAATTTCTTTACTTTTAAATGAAAATTGCTGTTTCATTGACTTGGTAAAAATTAAATTTTACCGATAACGAAATCGACTGAAAGCGAGTATCGTGAACAACACATTAATTTAATTTTTTTCTGAGGATTTCGTAACAGTCGGCGGGAAAAATAATAATAAAAGTAAGAAGCACTACTTTTATTTTTATTCTAAAATCGGGAAAGGTGGAGTCGGCGGATCTCGTTAAACAGATAATAAAAAAAGTCTGGCCTAATTGATAATCAGCAATGCTGTCATTGGGGGAGTTGTAATTAAGTATTATGAAACAAACTTATTTCTAGTTAATCCTGCATTATGATGATCACAATGATCCTTGATGAACTTTAATAATCAGAGATAAAAGTGATCCTCTATATCTCATAAATAAGTGCATAATTGAGGAACCTTTGTGGTGAAGGACATATAACTCAAAAGTGGTTTATTCAAACACTATTGATTTACTTCTCTGCTACTTTTTTCCTTATTGTTTTTTTTTAACTAAGTGCATAGACCACTTTGAATTTGTGCAGTTATCTATATCTATTTTCAATGTCACAATGCTTTATGTTATTATGTCACAGTAAGAGTCAATAAGTTTCCATGGAACTGACGACAAATATCAACCAATCAGAAGTTACCCTTCATACAGCATAAGACAGATACCAACCAATCAGAAGTTACCCTTCATACAGCATAAGACAGATACCAACCAATCAGAAGTTACCATTCATGCAGCATAAGACAGATACCAACCATTCAGAAGTTACCATTCATGTAGCATAAGACAGATACCAACCAATCAGAAGTTACCATTCATGCAGCATAAGACAGATACCAACCAATCAGAAGTTACCATTCATGCAGCATAAGACAGATACCAACCAATCAGAAGTTACCTTTCATATAGCATCAAAAACAGGTACATACCTCTGTGTACGGATGTGATTTTGGTTTTGCAGGTTTCCCTCGGATTAAAGCGTAACAAAATAATGTAATGAACATCACAACCAGGAAGTAACTAGTGTGCATCAGATGTAGGTTAATTACAGATCGGTCCTCCTGTAATATAAAATAGGATATAATAGAGAACATCATATAAAATTCAATATATTTTCAAGTATTACCAATATCATATCAATTGTTTTCTGCAATGGATTTTAAAGAAATTGATAAAAACTGATGAAATTTGATCTACCGTATTAAAAAAATCAAACAGTTTCCACACTTAAAAGTTTTCTGAAATACCACATACAATGCAAATAAATTGACACTCAATGAGGGTTGTAAAGGGTTATTTTCGTGCAACGTGATCACCGTTTTTTTATTTCACATTCAACGTGTTTTTACTTTTTTATTTGACGTTCAGTCGTGCAAGACGGGTGCCTCGTTCAACGTGTTCTGCTTATTTAATTTTACGTGCATCATGATTTTCAAAGTCTTATTTTGCGTGCTCGGTATTTTTCAAATAAAATTCAAACACTTGGCAGGGATCGTCAAGAAATACTTTTTTAAAAGCCGTAAACCAATTATATCATAAATGTGTATACTAAATCGGGAATATCAAGTAAAACAAAAAGTTAATATATACAAGAAGTCAGTGACTCAGTCACAAAAGGTTAAAATAAAAGTATTTATTTTTCGTGCAACGTTCATTACAAAAATTATTTCACGTTCAATTATGTCTTATTTCACGTTTTTTTCGTGCAAGCACCCCCCTTTACCAACCCTCCTCAATACATGTCATATGCAATATCAAATGCAAAATTTTTATGATGTCATTTTTATTTTCAGGATTCTATTTTTTGTGCAAAATATTGTAGTGTATCTTTGTCATTAAAACTAACACTTATATGTGGATGATGTGTGAACATTTGTTTTACTAACAAACTAGAGGCTCTCAAGAGCCTGTATCGCTCACCTGATTCTACTTGGGTTTTTGAAATCATATAAAAAAATATAAAATTTGGCTAAAAGTGACAACACAACCTCATTTATAAGGAAAGGAACATGTTTAATTTCATTCAAAAGTCCCCCACTGGCGGCCATCTTGGATGACGGATCGGCTACAAAGTAACAACACTTGGTCAGCACCTCATAAGGAACATTCATGCCATGTTTGGTTTTATTCCATTCAGTGGTTCTCTAAAAGAAGTCATTTGTATGCATTTCCCATAGGGTCCTATGTTAAACTAAGTCCCCTGCTGGCAGCCATCTTGGATGATGGATCGGCTACAAAGTAACAACACTTGGTCAGCACCTCACAAGGAACATTCATGCAATGTTTGTTTTTATTCCATTCAGTGGTTCTCTAGAAGAAGTCATTTGTATGCATTTCCCATAGGGTCCTATGTTAAACTAAGTCCCACGCTGGCGGCCATCTTGGATGATGGATCGGCTACAAAGTAACAACACTTGGTCAGCACCACATAAGGAACATTCATGCCATGTTTGGTTTCATTCCATTCAGTGGTTCACTAGAAGAAGTCATTTGTATGCATTTCCAATAGGGTCCTATGTTAAACTAAGTCCCCCGCTGGCGGCCATCTTGGATAATGGATCAGCTACAAAGTAACAACACTTGGTCAGCACTCCATAAGGAACATTCATGCTATGTTTGGTTTAATTCCATTTAGTGGTTCTCTAGAAGAAGTCATTTGTATGCATTTCCCATAGGGTCCTATGTTAAACTAAGTCCCCCGCTGGCGGCCATCTTGGATGATGGATCAGCTACAAAGTAACAACACTTGGTCAGCACCCCATAAGGAACATTCATGCTATGTTTGGTTTTATTCCATTCAGTGGTTCTCTAAAAGAAGTCATTTGTATGCATTTCCCATAGGGTCCTATGTTAAACTAAGTCCCCGGCTGGCGGCCATCTTGGATGATGGATCGGCAACAAAGTAACAACACTTGGTCAGCACCTCATAAGGAACATTCATGCCATGTTTGGTTTCATTCCATTCAGTGGTTCTCTAAAAGAAGTCATTTGTATGCATTTCCCATAGCGTCCTATGTTAAACTAAGTCCCCCGCTGGCGGCCATCTTGGATGATGGATCGGCTACAAAGTAACAACACTTGGTCAGCACCTCATAAGGAACATTCATGCCATGTTTGGTTCCATTCCATTCAGTGGTTCTCTAGAAGAAGTTCAAAATGTAAATTGTTAACGACGACGACGACGGACGACGACGACGGACGACGGACGCCAAGTGGTGAGAAAAGCTCACTTGGCCCTTCGGGCCAGGTGAGCTAAAAACATAAGAGCCCTGTATCAACATAAAATCAACAGAAAAGGAGGAAGTACCACCAATGTTACATACAATCCAAGGAAACTGGTTCCCAATGTCATGAAGATAAAAGGTTTTTGATAGTAAATCAAATCAATAAATCCTGGAAAAGTTAACATCATATTGATTTTTGGACCCCTTGCAGTTTGATAAGGCGCCTACAGATAAAATAAATGGTATGAGGGTCTATTTAGGTTATAGCACCAACATACTCTTATACCTTCTGTTCAACCACCTAACAAAGATGAAACCCTTTCCAGTTTTTTCGTTTCCTGATCAGGATTTTTATAAAGAAGAAAACCATTCCCACAAACTGTACCAGAGACAAACAATTTCCTGCTAATCTGTATCTTTGAGTAACAAAAAGTATTGTAATAATTAAGACTAACATGCCCCAATCACCTCCCAGAACTCATTAGACAGAAAGTTTACTCCCTTTGATATAAATCAATTTACTTACAAGAGTCAACATCATGTTGATGTTTGGATCTCTGGAATGTTTGATAAGTAGGTGTGGACTACCTGGACACGCCTTTTTTCCACCTGCTTGACTACTTTTATGAATGGCCACCATCTTACTATGGTATTCTGCTCCTGATTCATTCATACCATAACAAACTCCAGGTTGTCTGCATGGAAAATGTTTTGAAATGAATTAACATTTTAAATTAATAATAAACAGCCACATCATGAGTACATCACTTCTCCTTCCTTATTACCACTCAAAACGTTGACTACTACACAAAAATCAAAGAGCTGAAAGCTCTGAAGAAAAATGACGCCACTGTCTCTAATATTGGGATAGTTTTTATGCGTCTTGATTTTCACATACCGTAATTAGTTTAACAATGCAACATGTCTCGTAAGCATATAATTGATATTCGTATATATGTGTGTGTGTGAAGTGAAGGTGACAACTGGCTGTTTTTTTAAGACAAATGAATAGGTCAAGACTACCTGAATTGTACAAATAAATACCGTAGAAAGGCTTGTATATTTCTCACTGGTACATAGTCTGAATCCGGGTCCGTTCGCGCCCACTCATGTTCGCCCCCTTTCACTTTCACACCCTAAATGTTCGCACCCAATCTTAATTGGTTTTGTGTTTAATAACTCTGTAAGCAAGTGTTTTCTTATAAGTATAATTGTTGTCATTGTCTCAAAATAAAGTGAGACAGCATTTTTATTTGTGTTGAATAAATCTTAATCATGTTTTGGATAGCGTATTGTTAAAAATAATAATAATCCTTTCTAATTAAAGTGGTATTTTGTCAACGTTTTATTTTGAAATGTTTTGTGTTGAATAACTCTTAATCATGTTTTGTTAGTGTATTGCTATAACTTTGTTTCATTGACTTCTTTCAAAATGAATTGAGATTCTGACTATGTTTTTTTCTGTGTGTTGAATAGATTTTATCATGTTTTGGTTATAATAGTGGATTGCTATATTTTGGTTCCTATATTTTATTGTTTCGTTGTTTCAGATCAAAGGGACCAAGCTGTTAAAAACAATTATCTTTTGTGTTTTTCCTTTAAAATCTTCAATGTTTTACTCATACCAAGCTATAAATACATTCAGTATTTACACCAAAGCAATTTAAAACAACAATCATGATTTTCCAATTATTCAACTTGAATTTGAATTAAAATTGAGCGCGAATGAGTAGAGTGCGAACGGACCTTGGGTGCGAACGTGCGAGGTGCGAACCTGCAAGGTGCGAAAGTGTATTGGGCGCGAACAGACCTGATACCACAAAATATTAAGTAAATAATCTTTTTGTTACTGTTATCAAAGGTCTAATGAAACTCAGGTAATTTCAAACATTTGTCAAAGAATTCTAGTCAAACCGGCACCTGGTTAAATTGGCACCTGGACAAATCAGCACCTGGTTAAATCGACACCTGATATAGTCAATTCGTCACCCATGTTAAATATATATTTTAACAGTATTTTAAGCAAAAAGAGTAAAAATAAGTAAGGGGCTGCCAGAATTTTTTTCAGTATTTAAGCAAAAAGAGTTAAATACTAACTTTCACATTTTTGGGTGTTCATTGTACATTTTGTATATATTTATTTTTCTCAACTAAATGACATTTTTGGTGTATTTTTAATGATATATATATGAGTAGTCAAAATAATTATTACGTCTGGCAAGGCTTTTTTAATTTTATTCTGGGACACCTTTCTATGACCGCAAGGCTATGTTAATTTTTTTCTGGGACGCCTTCCTACGAACTTCGTAGGAAGACGTCACAGAAAAAAAATAAAATAGCCTTGCCAGACGTCATAATTATTTGGACTAATACATGAGATATTGGATATTTTTATGCATTATTTAAACCAGTTGAGCATTTTACAGGATTGTTTGTTTAATGCTTTTTAAACTTTACTGAAAAAAAACCACCTTAAATTTGCTTATTATTTGGCATGAAAGTTTGATTTATTGAAAGGGACTCATAGTTTTCCATTTTTTTTTTAATAATTGTCTAATTGTTAAAACAACAGCTTGGGTAAGGGCTTCGTTGTTTACCTTTATACACAACAACATAATTTCACTTTGGTTTCATTGTTTACCTAAATACACAACAACATATTCACTATGTACTTGGTAACAGTTATTAATTAATTGAATAGAAAATATTATAACAAATATTATTGGATGCCGAATTGACGTCAAATAGGTGCCGATTTGACTAGATGCCAATTTAACCAGGTGCCGACTTGACTTGTACGTTTCAATTCCTCTGCGATCGTTTGCGGTATTTTCTTGAGAAAAACTTATTTTCCATCATCAAAGAGAAGAAGAAACTGCTTGAAAATGATTCTGGAACGCTTCATGATTGTTAAAATAAGTTAAATTCACTCAAAAAACAATTTTAAAACTTGCGATGTTTAAACAGGAAGTTTCAAAAGCACGTGTAAAAAAAGAAATTAACCGGTGAGAGTGGAAATCCGTACATAACAGATATCACTATAGTACGACTTTGAAAGCAAAACAGTTCCATCCTTTTGTAAAACAGTCTTTAATATACCTGTCACATTAATGTTTGAAGGGTCTTAAGCTTATTCAAACCATAAAAGTCGGTATGAAACACCAAAACGGAATGAACAATAACCGATTACGTTTTGTAGTTTACAAATTCTAAACTGGTTCCCGTCAAACTACAACACTTTGTCTGAGTGTAGTGGAATACAAGCAGAAACCAGTTAGTTTGTAAACTGGTTCCTGGCTGATTACTACACAATGACCTCTCATGCATAAATAATGATAACACAAGCAGATTCCAGTTTGTATAGAAAATAGTAAATACGAAACCAAGCGCGGTAGGCAGAGAAATATAATGAAGTTCAGGTCGCCAGTAATGGAACAATGACTGCGTCATTTTCCAAAAATCATTTAATTTGAAAATATTCTTGATTTCAAGTATATAGATGTATCTGTTAATAAATGGTGGACAAGAGATTCCAGTAACTCATACAGGTCTATGAATGGGTGAGCTAAAAAAAAGGGATTTATTGTACATTTCTGAAGGTCTTTATAACAGACTATCAACAACACTTACCTAGTTCTCCCCAATTTTCAATTATGTTCTTACTTTTGATTTGTTCTAATGCAGGATTGTAAACAAAATGACTACAACGGGAGTTTTAGCACACACTTCCCATTTCCCAATGAACCCCACTTTTAACAATTTTACCTATTATGTCTGTTTTGTTTTGCTCACACATTTGTGTCAATATAATAATGGAAGTCTATTTGACTGTCATAAATCAGAGGTTTAGAATAGCTTGAACCAGGTTTAAAACACTATATTCTACGTAAGGAAATGCCTATGACAGTTGAATTCCATTTGTTTGATGTGTTAATAGTTTTTGATTTTGTCTTTGATAAAGATCTTTCTGTTCTGTATTTTCCCTATTGGAGTTCTGTATTTTTGCTATTTTACTTTTTCAAACTTGTTGAACATATACCTTTCCATAGCATGCCTAGGTACATTTTTCACCTAAGGTGAGGTGCAGAGAGGCATAGTTTTAAGGTGAAGTGTACTTCAGCACAGTTTTTTGCTTCATTACCTGACACTTGGGAAGAAATAGGCAGGAGCCTGAAAGTTGACACAAGCCAGTACTTTAACAGTTGAGCACCTTCCTGTCTTCAAACAATGGATTTGATTCCAAGCAATAGGTAGATATAACGTCAAATTCATTGTGTCTTCTAACTTATGATCTGAAATAGAAAATATTTTAAATAATTTAAAATTTTCATTGTACAATAAATGGAGAATGTGTCCATGAGACACAGATGATACCATCACTTGCATGTTATTTTATAAAGGGAAAAAACTAGATACGGTATATTCAGAAATTTTTGTGAGCATTAAATATTGCTATCTTGTCATTTGAGACTAAAATGCGATTTTATTTTTTTGCGATATTGAGCATTTGAGAAAAATACTGTTATTTCAAAAAAAAATTTCAAAATGTGTGTTTAAATTTTTGCAATTATGACCCTGTCGCACATGTCACATTTTTCTCAATAATTAAAACATCGCAATAATTTCTGAATTTACACTAACTGTAAAAGTGATGCCACCCAAATTCCAATTTTTGGAAGTACATAAGAACAGATAGACATAAGGACGTAAAAGGGTTACACTTAATGTCCTGCTCCCCGTACCATTTCTAACAGCAATGGCATCAAATATTTAGGAAAAAATAAAGAAACAAGGGCAACTATGATTACATTGTCACAAATGAATGTAAATAAACACAGTTTTAAGGTGTTATGGGTTTTAGTGTGGTTTCTTGTCTCAAAAGTAACAGTAACTTAGAACCAAAATGCATTTGCTGGACTATTCATTTAATTTTCATGGGTTTTGTAAGTATAAATTAACATCAAATATACAAATGTTTAACAAATAACAAATTATATATAGACTTTGTATACAGAGATTGACTAAAACACAAAATCAAATATCCACAAGTTTTCCTCAATTCACAAAAATAGGTACTCACGAAAAATAAATAAATCCAAAGCATTTCAAATGGATGTGTAAGGTTAGAAAATGACATTCAATTTCACATTTTATCAAACTTTTGGAATGAGTGGTGAAACTTGATTTGATTTTGAGTTTTGATGTTTTAACACCACTTTTAAGCACCACATTTAGGCTATTTCATGGCGGCAAAAATTTATTGGCGGAAGAAGCCAGAGTGCCCAGAGAAAACCACCAACATTCAATAGGAAAACTGAAAATCCTTGTCAATTAAGATTGGAGTTGAGTGCACACCCACAAGCGGCGTTTGAACTCACAACCTCAGTGTTGACCGGCTAGTGATTACAGTAGTAACTACTTAGACCACTAGGACACTGAGGCCCCTGTTGAAACATGTTACATACCAATCTTTCAATGTTATTTTCAATCTCTGTGTAACTTACCTCTCAATCCAACCATACTACCATTGAGTGTTGCGTAAAGGAATGTTATATTGTTTGGCATGTGGATTAATTCTCTTGTAGGAGTTATCTCTACCCACATTGATATAGATGTGTTCCTGTAACCATAAATTAATTATCATCTATATATAAATGCCTTAAATTGAATAATGTGTATTGAAGAAAAACAATGTTTAAGTGTATATGTATATTTCGTGTAATTTCAATAACCCTTCTGTGTCATTCGGTCTGTTGTGGAGAGTTGTCTCATTGGCTATCATACCACATCTTCTTTTTTATACTTGATGATTATACAGTAAATACAAATTCATTGTGTCGAACTGGGTTGAGTTGTAACAAAGATGAGTCAAGGAATTTGTCAGTTGCTCAGTGCATTCCTAACTGTTGTTTTGTTTCATCTAACCTTGGGCGACTTTATAAGGTGTAATACCACCATTGATTTTTCCCCCATTAGTCTTTGTTAAATTTGCACTTTTCAAAAAAATTGTGCATAATTCATCTTTGTTTCAAATAAAGAAATATGTAACATGAATAAAGTTTAAAATATTTTAAGGGTTTCCAGACAGACCTTGACTTTTAATGCAGGCTTCACATTTTATCAGTTTATCCGAGGATAAGCACAAATCTTAACCATGTTAACTTACACAACTTCATCATTTGTGGGTCTAGAGAAATGTGACGTTGGTCTTAACTTTGAGTATATATGGTGTAATCTCAATGGAGGTTCAAAATCTCCTATCTGTATGTCAGAATCATTATTAGTAATACAAAAGTCAACTTCAGCAAAGTTCTCTAAAAATGCCTGCCATTCCTGAAAAATAATAAATCATCAAAATCAACACTGTTAACAACTCAAGTATGTAGTACAGTATAGCTTTTTATTTCAAGGAAAATAATTGTTTCAAATAGCATGATTAACATGTTCTAGATATAACATCTATAATGTAGCTTAAATGAAAGGCAGGCCTGTCCTGTCTCTTAAAACCCTGCCTTGTATTTTTGTTTTCTAAAATGCCATTATATTCATAATTTAATTTTCATGGTTCAATAACAGTTTATACTTAAGAGACTCTTTAAATTTCATGACAACAACAAAAAAATAATCCATTTGAATTGAAATCGTAGACATGTTAGAATTAATTCAACGTCCTTTTTTTATGCTTTACAACAAACCTTAAAAAATTTTGAACAAAGTCAGTAGGGGACTAATAAATGGAAGAGATGGAGTGTTATTGCCAATGAGACAACTATTGAACAGAAAACATATATTTATATTTGTAGAAAGATTATCATTCATTGTACTCCATGTTTGTGATCCTCCCTAAAAACTGTCCACTTGTTCATGATGAATGTACTTACCTCAGTTAAATCTGGATTGTAGAGGTCATTAGATTTAAAATAATAAGACAGTGAAATCAAAGCTATGGCAAACGCTCCGAGACAGACCATGAACATCACCAGTGGAGGACGGCTGCTGGTAAATCCTTTCAGATTCTCCCATAATGTCATTTTGTCAGCCAAATCTCCTGAAAATAATAGGAATAATTATTTAAATATCCAGTAAGAAAATCATGAAAATCTTGGTCAGACTCTACGATGTCACTCACGTAAATGTTTATCACCTGTTTAATGTGCATTTTTATCAAAATGATTCAGTATGGATCATATGTTGATGTTTAAATTGCGAAAGTCAAATAAGAAAATTACCAGTTTCCCTCCAACATAAGGACAAAGGGAAATAACTCCACCTATAATCACAACAATATATATTTTTTGGAAAATAAATCTACCCACTGGCATTTACCTTTGTACAATTTACAATACTGGCTACCGGTACTTATCATGCTTTTCATTCTAAACATTGGGATAATATGCCAGTAACCAGTTGTCATTAATTACCTTAAGTATAAGACAGTCAATCTTGTTTGTGTTACAGTTTAAAATCATACACATCTTCAGCACCTGAAGAGTTAAATATCCTTCAAATACTCTTGTTTATCATCCTTGACATGCTTGATGGGGAAATGTAATTTGATAAGAATTAAAGGCTATATGTTTCCCTGAATTATGACACTTTTTATCAATTAACACAATGATCTACCAATTTTTACAAGCAGGAAATGTGTTTTACCTGCATTTGTGTTTGTATCACTATTTAAGGCCATGGAAAATTAATTGTTGGTTTCCCCTAACATGGGAAAATTTTAAAGGCAGGCTTTTTTTTTTCTTTTTTTTTTTTATGTAACCATGTGTAATTTTATATCTATATGTTTTGTTATAATAACGGAACTATAATCTTGCATATTTCCAACACTTTTAGTTGTCTCTGCAAAAAAAAAAAAAATTTTTTTTTATTATTATATTATTATATATTTTTTTTTAAAGAAAAATTAAATGACCCGGCGGTAAAAAAATGACCCGGTTGGGTTAGGGGAAATCATCAATTACTTTTCCATGGCCTAATGTGAATAATGTCACTCTCTAGTATGGCAATAATAAGATCTTCAAATTTGATATCTGTCAGTGCTACATATCTGCAGGAACATATATATTGACTGTTCTTGATACTTGTATTTAGCTTTTTCTAAATTTGCCAAAAAAAAATATATAATGAAACTATAAATATGTGTGGGGAAAGAAATTTTTAAATGTGTATTTCTAAGGATTTTTTTTATAAATTAAATTGCAAGGTACATAGCTTGTGTTTTGTTTGTCAATTATATATACTGAATTAGCAACAATTTCTTGTAGTAATAAAAAGATTAACAAATTGATTTAATTATATGTAATTAATCTTAGAATAACAAATTCCTCGATATAACATTGTGTAATAAACAGATTAATCAGTTGATTTAATCATGTGATTTAATTTTCACACCTTCATTAAATGGATTATGTGTATTATTTCTACAGTTATAATAAACATTTTAATTAACTAACATTCCGGAAGCTGTTTGATTGCATAAATTTAACATTTGATAAAAGGGTTGGTGAAGTCCTAAGATGACATAAACTTTTAATGCTTCACTGATGTTTGGGCACCATGGGTGCTGAAATAAATATTGAGTATGTTGGAGGTATCACATTAAATGTGTTTTGAATAGGTAATTTACTTTACCATGTTTAAAGGATGCTGATTTACACAGTTGTTCTTTTTAAATGTTTTTGATTGTATTTTTTTTATACTGTAACCATGGTCATATTAGTCAATTTCTTCTAATCAACAGTTCGGTTTCAATACAATTCATAAAACAATATCTGGAATCCTTATTTGAATGTGGAGATTTAATAAGTAATATCATGAATAATTTTGCTTGTTTTCCTAAGGGTGAAATAAGCAAGTGAAATGATTTAAAAAGATAACCATACAGTTTTACTGTTCTAGTTTGAACCCTTTTGACTCATGATTACCAACGGTTGGTGAAATATGTAATGGTTTACTTTTATAAATTGTGACTTGGATAATCAGAGAGTTAACTCATTGGCACTCTTACCACATCTTCCTATATCTCCATGTTTATATTTCTGACGTTATCACATTACTTTAGTGAGTAGATTAAAATCAGACACAGTAAAAGAGACTATACATTGGAACTGATCATCTGAAGTATTGCACACTTTTCGCATTTATTTCATCTTTAAAACAGAGTCAAAGGAACAATTATGAATAATTTAATCAGACATGGTACAACCTGACAACAGGCACTAGAATTGAGAATATCTGTCAATAGTAATAAAATATATGCAAACATCTAGCCTGTGATTAGTACAAGTTTCATTAGCATCACTCCTACCAGTAAATGTTCTTTGCCAGGCATGATTTTTTAAAATTTTTCTTTATTAATTCACAAAATCCTGAGGTAAAAAAAGATTTGTATAAGCTTTTTACTTTTAGAAAGTATACCCTGGGAACAGTATATCTATGTTAATATATATATGTTCCTGTTTATCAAGGCTTTTCAATTGTACGTGTGCAATATATTTTGCAGCTTAAATTTCGAATTGTTATTTGCTAACTTCTTGGTCCGTAGTTCTGACATGCCAAATCAGAGATTATAGTGCTTCAAAATTAAATTATTTAGCATGCATGACTCCATGTGATGAGTAGTTCTTCCACTGACAAAATAATCTGCAAAGACAAGAGTCAATAAAAACTCATTAAAAATTTACCAAATATATTACAGTTTATGATCAACTGTAAATTCACGACATCATATCTCCAGTTTCAGCAGCAACAACTTGTCAAAATGTTGTCAAATCTGGAGCATCAAACGTCACAACTTCCGGAACCCATTTTGAAAGGTAATATATCACGTGATTTCTATTCCACATGGCTTCTATAATCACCAAGGGGAACCGCCCACTTCTAAAGTAAACGTGGAAATGCCATCGAAGTTTGTAAAAACTTGGCATTAATTTTCAACATAATGCTATAATATCAATAAAAATACATTAATGGAATATCTTCAAAAGTAATTCGGCAATAAAAAATAATAGATAAGTCTAGAATAGGTGATCTACTTGTTGAACTAAATAAATGGAACAGCCAAAACAAAACATGTGATTCTGAAGTTTGTGTATGACGTCAAAATGCTTAAATTTCATTGGACAAGGATGACAGATGCCAATCAAAATCCACGTGGTGTTGTAATATTTTGCACGGCAGCAAGTGTTTTGGTACCGCCGCCCGCCATGTTCTTTTAATATTTGTAAGAATTCAATCAAATATTTGAGGACACATAGTGTGTCCTCATGGATATATGAGTATTTCGGATGATAAACAATTAATGACATCTATAGAAAAGAGCTTCGGTTCTGGCGATGAGTTTGGAAACTTTGTTGGAAGCTGCGGAATATCTAGAATGGCGTAACAAGCCAAAAACACGTGGTAAGCAAAGCACATGGCTGCAGAAATTGCCTTATATGAACACGAAAACTACATTTTGTCGTTTGAACTTACAATTTTATTAAAGTATGCACAATATTCAGTCATGCAATAGATAATCTACGCTTCAATTTTTGTGTTATAAGGAAGATATCCATCTTGAATTTTTGACGGTTCCTGGTCGCTACCTAATTTGCATATATTTATGAGCATGATCACTCGACGCTTGGATTTTTTTTTATTTTTGAAGGTGATAGTACATCAGAGGACCCACACGGATATTCATCACGAGTTGGGAATGATTCTGACGACTCTCCTGAATCCAGCAACTCTGGAAAGTATGCAGATGGAGATGAAAGAGAAAAAAGGCGAGCCGGAGGGTCTGTTCACGTGACATATTTTGACATGTGTATTTGCACACTAATAATATTGTCGATCTGATCGACCTTGAACACACGTGCTATTTGCCGCGTGTCATTGTTTACAAACAAAATAATAGACGTTTATTCAGTGCAATAAATTTTTCATATAATAATAATAAATGAAAAATGAGAGAACTTTTACAAATTATTCTCTAGACTAGATGTCCAATCCTTGAACTTTTTCAGAAAAAAAAAAAAAAAATCAGTTTTTGATGTTTTTCTTTCAACAATTTGAAGAAGAGCTTATCATTTAAGAATAATTATTGTTTTTCTTGAACTTTTTTTTATATCAACACCTTTGAAAACAAAATTTAATTAAAAAATTCAATTATGAACAAATATTGTTAAAAAAACAGTAATAATGGCTTAGTACATTTGTAATTAAATGGCTTCATGGTTTCTAAAAATGTATCCGTTTGCATGATTTATACAATTTGCGAAAATCTTCATCAATCAACTAGTCCAAATAATTATGACGTCTGGCAAGGCTATTTAAATTCTTTTCTGGGACGCCTTCCTACGAAGTCATAACGCTGAAGCCATTTTTTACGTCTGGAGTTTGAGGGGGAACTTTGAGACCTAATTTTGACATAAAATTTTCCTTGCAGTTTTAAAATTTTTACGTAGTTACAAAGTCCTACCTTTTTTGTGCTTTATTGATGTAAAATATTTCCAGAAGAAACGGTAAAATAAAATACGATTCCATTTGAGTCGGGCAAATATTGTATTTTGTTTCAAAAAGATTTCCCACAATAATCAATGAAACGTCACTTCCGGTGAATATTAAATTTTAAAATCGTTAAGATTCAATGGACCCGAATTTCCGGAACGTTCGATTTACATTATCTGGAAATTCAGGTCTTTCAAAATGTCCCGGTTTTAATATTTTATATTCACCAGAAGTGTCGTTTCATTGATAATTGTGGGAAATCTTTTTGAAACAAAACAAAAATCCAGACGTCATAATTATTTGGACTATCCATCAACATGATCAATACTTGTGATAAATTTCAGCAACTGAATAAAAAAGAACTTATTTCAAGATCTTAAAACAATTATGAACACTATTATTTGTGACTTTCTGTCTTTTTTTTGTATATTACTGACTGATTATGTCCTTTTCACTTCTGTCCCATGTATTTTTGGTTGAACTTTTCTTGAGAATTTCATTAAATTAATGCATATTGTATGTGAACATGCTTAATACTGTGTGACATCATAACTTTCCAATTCATTGATTAAAGAACACTTGTATGTACAAAATTGTGTAAAATTTCGTCACATTTTTCTCTGGAACTGCAAATGAAGGCTTTCTAAAATTTAGAATGAACCTTCATGTGAGCATACTATACCATGTTATGTTTGTTTAAATCCGTTATGAAAAACATGATACAAATGTTACATCCATGTACATGACATACAATGTATGATGTCATTAGTAGAATTATAAATATTTTTAAACATGAGTTGAATGCACACAAAAGCATTGACAAATGGAAAACACATTTATGATATCTGGTTTCTAATAATTAGCACTCCTTTCAAACTCCTGTTGCATATATATTTTAACTCATCATTTTATTATTTTAGGGCTGGAACAAGAGAAGTTCACAATAAATTGGAGAAAAACAGGTAAACTTGTAATGCTATATAAACACTTAATTATCAAAGTTTATCATGTTCATGGATACTGTTGAATTTTTTTGCTCCAATTTCTTGACCAAATGCTGTTTTAAACATAAGAATTCGAAGGTTGATGTCGAATCTTTTCTTGGTTTATAACTGCTACATATGTTCTTAGTATCATTTTGACACTGATCTTCATATTCTACCTACATGATCTGTGTAACTTCTGTGAAATAATTTTGGCCACACTTTAAAATATTTTGGTTGTTCAAACCCTTCCCAAGACAGCAGGTGCTGAGGGGGCATAACATGTTTCTGTTCTCTAACTGCTAACTTTAGTTAAACAAGTAAATGTTACAAATTTTGTACACAATGCTAATTACCGCAAAACACCAATAAAGTTTGAATTTTGGTGACGTCACTTTTACTGTTCTAGAGCTGTGCACCCATTTACAAATGGAAAACTTCTGAAATTTTGTTTTCTTAACTTACTTTTGTTTGCCTCATCTCAATGTTATGAAACGTGTACACAATTCAAAATAGAGAAGCAAGGACTATCTATCCATGACACTTAAAGTTAGAACATCATGAACATGCACAGAAAAAAAACACAAAAAGTAATAGAACATAATTGCATACCTGTCAACCTCTGAAAATGAAAAGTCAGGTCATGACCTGCATTGAGAAAAAAAATCTCAGGTCATAAGGCGTACGACATTTTGCGGGCTCAATTGAAGAACAAAAATATGTTTACATATAATTTATATCTAGTCAATATGTATATGAAACAGTTAGAACATGTATACAAGTTTATTTCAGACTATTGTTATATTCCATAGTAGCAGACTTGGCATTCTTTAAAAGAACTGCACTTGGTTTCAGTTCATAGCAATGCAAATGTGTATTCATTTTACAAGAAAGAAGAGCACACAGTGTATCCTTATTAAGATCAGCCCTAAACTCTGTAGCTATTTTCTTTACTAAAGAAAATGCCCTCTCACTGTCTGCATTGCCGTTTGGCAAAACCAGTAATGTTTTAGCAAGTTTTGACAAAACAAAAAATCTTGGCTTGTTAAGAAAAATGTCATGCAACTTGGACATTTCTCCCCAAAATGTACCAATGTCAGTTTCAGGGGAAGTGCAAAGTGAAAGTTCATCTAATGGGGTCAACTGATAGTCACTGAACTCATCTTGTAGCTGTGTTGTCTCTTCATATCGTTACGTAGCTCAGGTAAACAGTCCTACATTTGGACTTTTGGTTACATTGAAAAAGACCGATAAAACCGAAGGTCGTATTACTTCTAAATACCGGAAACAATTCCGGTCAGAAATCCGGGTGAAACGGGTAATGTTAGAAATTCCCGGGACCCGCCGGGTAAAGAAAAACTCCCGGGTGAGAGGTGAAAATAACGGGTGTCACCCGCAAAAAACGGGTGAGTTGACAGGTATGTAATTGGATGGAGAGTTGGCACTTTTTCCCACATCTTCTTATATCTATCTAGAAACAATATAATTATTCTGTTATATTTGCTATTACTCTTAGTTGCTGATGAACTATAGGTGGAGAAGCAGCAACAATAATTGTAAAGATAAGTTGAAAGAAAAATATCTCGCCAACCTGCTGTATTATAAGTTAGATAAGACCACCTCACAGTTTATACATAAAGCCATATTTGCAATTAAACATGTACATGTACAGACTTCATTTTTATTCCTGTTGTATATATGTGACCAACACTTAACAATTATAAACAAAAAATATTTTATGAATTTAAAATAATTACTGGTTTAGAAAAACATTGTTTGATTAATTATACTTTTACAGGAGAGCTCACTTGAAAGAATGTTTTGATTACTTAAAGAAGCAGATTCCAACGTTAGAAGACAAGCGAACATCCAATCTTGGTATTTTGAGAGGCTCCCTTCGTTATATCCAGGTATAAACGTCAGATATTCAGACAAACATATTTTCTCTCTCTCATAACTTCATAGTTTAGAAAAAGTAATGTCTAAGTGCGACTTTGATTTTTAATCATATTTTACATGTTCAAGAGAGACCGAAATCAGAGACAAAGAGAAAAATAATATATATTTATTTCCCATGCCAGAGGGAAATATAAAGATTTGTTTACCCAAGATAAATCATATTTCACATGGGCATTGCCAAGGGAAATAAGTTAATAAATATTTTATTTTATTATCAAAATTCGGGGCTTCTAAAGCGCACATGTGATAAGGATTTCCCGCTTTATTTACCTTTAAAGTGAAGAGCGTAGTTTTGGAAAGGTTAAATTGCGGATTTCAATCTGGACTTTTTGACTACGTTTGGGAATTTTTACACCTGAAATTGGGAAAAATATAGGGGTTTTGCCATTGGGAATGGATCCGAATACAGGACTCAGTGGAATGCTTGAAAAATCCATGCAATGTCTCACTATAATCATACAACAACAAATGACTGGTACATGTGTACTGTAGCTTACAAAATAAATGATTCAGTTGACACTACCTTTAAGGTGAAGAAGAGATATCCAATATTCAGATCTCTGTCATGTCTGTAGGACCTCAATATACTTCTATTAAAAAAAAGAAATACCTGTAGTTAAAATTCCCCTACTAATGGTCAAATGGTATTAACTCCTCCTCTAATATATTTTTAATCCTGTGTATGACCTGTTTAGAAATGATAAAACCCTACTAATTTAACAACAGTAGGTCAAGGTTATAATTAATTAGCAAAGAAAACAGCACAACAGTAGGTCAAGGTTATAATTAATAAGCAAAGAAAACAACAACAAATCCTAATGTTTAAAATAACTCAGGGTTCTCATTAAGGCGAGTCCATGACTGCTGGACTCTTCAAAATCTGTCTGGACTCACCATTTTCAAAACCAGATGCATCAAGATTGAAATATTTAGTATAAACTAAACACAGTTAAACACAAATATCATCATTTTATAGCAAAAGTTTAAAAGTTATCTGAATTTAATGTCATTGCATTGCTTTGTTAGGAAATGGAGACTAAAATATTACATTATATTGCAATAAAATATTTTCTTCTTGCTGTTGGACTCATCATCATGATCATGGCTAAAAATGACGAGTCCCTGGACTCGCCTTCAAAAATCCTTAACAAGAACCCTGTGTTTTAAGAGGGTTACACATCTAATATACATTTCTCATAAAACAGTGAATTTTTGTTTGTGTTGAAAAGTAGTTTTCTGTAAAATATATTTTTTTTAGAAAATCACTCATAATTTAGTATCTAAATCTTAATAATTTTTAGAAGAAACCATGACGTCTTTTGATGGGTCAGATTGATGTAATGAATTTTATTTGCATGTAAAATCAGGATATATTATGGTGTTATTCTCTGACATTGTTATTTGCAGAGCTATTTTATTTGCTTATGACTATTTAATGCCATTGCAATATTTCATTTATTCTTGCAACAATTGCAGTATGCTTAAATAGGTCTATTTGTCAATATGCTTAATCAAGTCTCTTTGTCAATATGCTTAATCAGGTCTATTTGTCAATATGCTTAATCAGGGCTCTTTGTCTTGTTAGTGCAGCTGTTCATTTGATAATTGTAATAAAAGAGCTGAATCTTTCTGTTTTAGGCTTTGAGGAGAAAAGAGAAGGAATATGAATTTGAAATGCAACGACTGGCAAAAGAAAAGATATTTCTTCAGGAAAGATTGGCTTCGTTAAAAGGAGAATTGTCACGTCTGAACATAGAAGTTGACCTTGACCATTGGAAAGTAGATGCAGAGGAGCAAGACTCTAATTCTACTTCAACTGCTACAGGTAAGACAGTTTGAATAAATCCGGTTCAAAAATCATGTGACACATGAGTTCCAAACTTGGTACAGATGAATTCATCTGGTAAAATGTATGATTGAATTAAAAAAAAAACCATTTAATTGGATGATAACCATATTGAATTATTATTCAGTGAATAATCAGAGAAACTGAATTGTTAGACATTTTGAATCAGAAAGATCTTTAAATGTCATTATGCATTTGTAGTCAAATATGCAGCTGCACACTAGACTTTAAGATTTACCAACAACATATATTCATTAGAATAACAATTCAAAAAATAATGACAGCATTTTCCCTAACTTTCAATGGACTTAACTGCATTGAAATTCTTCTCACATGGCAAGTGTCAATGTAGTTGGTATATTGAATTTGTTATCTTTATACAAATGAATAATGTTTGAAATGTTTATTCAGAACAAGGCAGTCCAATATGTAGTGAGGAAGATAATGAAGAACTCCCTGGAAGGGGCCCCTACAAACTTTATACAAGTAAGTATTGTAATGACAATAAATAGATTTATTCTTTTTAAAAATGAAAAGAGTTTGATTGCAAATGAGACAACTCTCTACCAGAGAACAAAATGACAGAGAAGCAAGAGGCTTTGTATTACTGTAGTGTATGGCCTTCAACAATGAGCAAAATCCATACTGCATAGGCACAAGATGTGAGAAATACCTTGAACAATTATTTAAAATAGACCAAAATCCAATTACTGTGGATACCAACTTTTTTTGGATGAAGGAAAAATTGTGTTTTTCTGGATGCTGAATTTTGTGCATTAAACCCTTGAGTATATTTGTTAAAATTTTACCAACTTAAATATACAAAATTAGTATCCAGAGAATAAAAACAAATTCAAAATATTCAACAATACTTGTTCCCACAATAGACATCTAGTTTACCTATATATTGTACAATACTTTAAAGTTACCTATACCTTGTGATGTCTCGAAGGTTGATACCTTTTTTCTGGTACTTGTTTCACTCATTTATCATGGCTTTGTTTATTTTAGCAGGTCAATTGAAGCGATCGCCAACCAAAGGAACAATTCATTTAACCCAGCCAGCATCAACAACTATTTCCAGTGATGTTGTCAGGGTAACCAACACAATAGTCCCAGCTCATCCCAAAGTGGCAACACCATCCTTTGTCAACTGTAACAAAGTATCAACAACAATCAGCCCAAATCCTTATATACCGTTAAGTCATTTTCCAGCTCGTACACCAGTGACACAATTATTGGCCCACACACTGAACCAAAGACAGATGCTTCAGAGACAACAAAAAGCACAATTAGGTAATAAAAATATATTCTGGGGATTCATTTATTTTCATGGATTGTGGAAGCTTTTTTTGTGAAGATATTTGATTTCGTGAAATGAACAAAGGTCTGCATACAAATCTAAAAGAAAATTTTAACATTTAGATTACTGGTTCACCAGCACAAAAAATCTACTTAGATTGGTATCTGACCAATAATAATAAATCCACATGTACATTATAATTATACCCCACGCAACGAAGTTGCGCAGGGTATAATGTTTTTGACCCGTCCGTCCGTCCATCAGTCCGTCAGTCCTGTTTCTTGTCATCGCAACTTTTCTCAAACCCCACAACAGAATTTCACGAAACCTTTTCAGATAATATTGACATACTATGTAGTTGTGCATATCGACGGGAAATTGCGATTCAATTTTTTTTCTAGGAGTTACGCCCCTTTGAACTTATTTACTTTAATGTACTACTGCAACAGTTTGTCATCGCAACTCCTCTCAAACCACACAACAGAATTTCACGAAACCTTTTCAGATAATAAGGACATACTATGTAGTTGTGCATATCGACGGGAAATTGCGATTCAATTTTTTTTCTAGGAGTTACGCCCCTTTGAACTTATTTACTTTAATGTACTACTGCAACAGTTTGTCATCGCAACTCCTCTCAAACCACACAACAGAATTTCACGAAACCTTTTCAGATAATAAGGACATACTATGTAGTTGTGCATATCGACGGGAAATTGCGATTCAATTTTTTTTCTAGGAGTTGCGCCCCTTTGAACTTATTTACTTTAATGTACTACTGCAACAGTTTGTCATCGCAACTCCTCTCAAACCACACAACAGAATTTCACGAAACCTTTTCAGATAATAAGGACATACTATGTAGTTGTGCATATCGACGGGAAATTGCGATTCAATTTTTTTTCTAGGAGTTGCGCCCCTTTGAACTTATTTACTTTAATGTACTACTGCAACAGTTTGTCATCGCAACTCCTCTCAAACCACACAACAGAATTTCACGAAACCTTTTCAGATAATAAGGACATACTATGTAGTTGTGCATATCGACGGGAAATTGCGATTCAATTTTTTTTCTAGGAGTTACGCCCCTTTGAACTTATTTACTTTAATGTACTACTGCAACAGTTTGTCATCGCAACTCCTCTCAAACCACACAACAGAATTTCACGAAACCTTTTCAGATAATAAGGACATACTATGTAGTTGTGCATATCGACGGGAAATTGCGATTCAATTTTTTTTCTAGGAGTTACGCCCCTTTGAACTTATTTACTTTAATGTACTACTGCAACAGTTTGTCATCGCAACTCCTCTCAAACCACACAACAGAATTTCATGAAACTTTGTAGATAATAAGGACATACTATGTATATTGACAGGAAATTATTATTCAATATTTTTTCTTATACAATTTTTTTTCTTATACTTAATTAATTTCTCCAATGACAATGTGGGGACGTGGGGTATGTGAGCGTGCTCACTAAGGTTCTTTAATTTGAAAATATAATGGCACAGGTGGCATATATATGTATTCCTGAATTTAATATTTTGAGCAGAGCTTTGCCAAGTAGCTGTGTGTATAATTTTGTAAAAAAAATTACCATTTTGAACGAGAAAGATTTTCAAATTTTTTTTTTAGTTTTTAGTAAGAAATTCGTTATGTTTTACAATAAAAAATCTTTAATGTCAATAGGAACAAAACTTAAAACAATAAGTCTAAAGTTTTTAAATCAACTTTCTTGGGTCTCTGTGACAAAATTTAAGATGTAATTAACTATTATCATTTGATGTTTGACTAGGTTTATATCAGAATGTGCTTTTCTTTTGATGTGTTAAGCCATCCACTCCACCACCACCAGCAACAATGAAAAAAAAGTTACGAGCTTTTCGAACATTTTATGGTAAAATAAAACGGGGGTCACCAGGCTTTTAAAAAAGTACATTAACCAAATAAAGGCACTTCAAAGTCTTAACTATGAATTGAAAATATAATAAAAAAAATGTGGTATGATTGAAATGAGACAAATTTCGGCAAGAGACCAATGACACAGAAATTAACAATTATAGATGACACTACTGACTTAAACAATGAGCAAAGCCCATAATTAGCTATAAAAGGCCTCGACATGACAAATGTAAACAATTCAAACAAGAAAACTAAAAGCTTAATTTATGTACAGTAAATTCATTTTCAAAGTACTATATATAGATAAAGGAAGATGTGGTGTGAGTGCCAATGAGACAACTCTCCATCCAAATAACAATTTAAAAAAGTAAACCATTTTTTGTTTTTAAGAAATGATCATCAGTCAGTTATTGTATTATTTTGTTTTTCAGCCACTTCTGTGACTTCAAGCATCACCAGACCAGTGACAAATGCCAGGCCGACATTCACCTTTACCCCTCTGAATACACATATGTCCAATCCAAGTGCACAATTACAGGCAATCAGTAAAATGGCTAACGCTGGCCTGTCGTTACCCATGACAACATTCCAGGTACAGCCTGTAGGCAAAGGATTACCAAACACACAACATCTCTTAGTGACACCCAATCCAGCTGTTACCAGTATGCACCAGTCCCATGCAGTGGTAACTAGTTTTACACCAACTGTTCAAACTAATCCGGTGACTTATTCAACAGGGGTGGCAACACCTATGAGAACAACTGTTGTACCAACAGCCGCTGTTACAAGTGTACAGGCCAGTCAGCATGCTAAAAATGTAACACAAATGGCTAATGTGAGACCAATGTTTGCACCTCACCTAATGGCAGGACATATACCATTAAATGCATTATTGGCACAGACAATTCCACGGACATCATTACCATCAGGTTTATCGACCGTTAGTTCTCCATCTCCCGTATTTACTTCAACACCCAATCAAGGCTCTTCATCACTCCAGCTTATGTCTCTGGCTCAGATGACACCTGGTACCCAGCTGTTGTCTCCCATGTCCCCAGCTCTACAGCTGGGAGCAGCAGGACTGACGCAGGCCCAGTTGAGTCAGATGTTACTGAAACAGATCCCAATCTTCACGCCTGGGTTGTTACAAGCTGGACAAGTTCAATCAATGATACCATCAGTTGTTAAACCGCTTGTTGTTGTTTCAGTACCAAATGTTGTTACGACAACAAATATAAATACTACAACTGCAATTACAAAACCTTCATCTGGTTCATAGCAGTCATATGATATATATGTTTGTTTTTTAACTGTGAAGTATTGTCTGTATTTTGTTTCTTTTAACTTGATCCATTTCTTACCTACAACTGATAAAAAAAATTACTTTCTTCACTGACAAATTGTTATTATTTAATATTTAGTATTATACACAGTGCAGTATAATAGTGTAGTAATTCTCATTCATACAAGATATAACAAAATTGAATTATTTTACTTCGCAGTAACTGAATCGCTGATTATTAAATGGTATTTAAAATGGAAAACAAAATTTCTTTGATACGGATGCTTGTAAAGAATGCATGAAAAAGTGCATTTAAAAATTGAAATAAAAAAAGTACCAGTCATCATAGTTCATTGGCTCTAAAGTTTCAATAAAAGTTAAATTTATAAAAAAATAAACAGTAGCTATATAGTTGTAGAAAAAAGAAATTAGTTTGTTTTATATTATGAAACTTAGTTTGAATAGAAATCCATTCATTATTGTTGTAAAGCCAAGCATGATAATGTTAACTTTGTATGTGCATTGGTTTTCCCTGCTAATTATTAGTGTTACACAAAATGTACTATTGGAAATTATCAGACTATTATTTATTTTTCACCTGACTTGATGTGCCTTTCTATTTATTGTATTTGTTTAATTTCTTAATTTGCAATTAAAAAAGTTTTTACCATTATTCATTATTGACCGTCCTGCTTGTTGCAAGATTTTTCAAATTGTTTAGAATTTTCCAAAAGTAAAATGCTTTGAACATTTCAATGATGTAAGTCACGAATATTTGAAGTTTGACATTGTAACTAGTTATAGATAGATCCTTCCGATTCAGAATCGTTGAGTGAAATATTCATACATCATTGTGGAATTCTTGTCATATGTTATCATATTATTAATTGTTTGTGATAAAATGAATGCCAGAACAAAAATTACGACATTTTGTTTTCATCAATAATTTATATAAATTGCATTTTTAAACTGTTGTAAAAGATCATATTGTGTATGTAAGTGCTTATTTTAATAGAGTTTAAATATCTATCTGACAGAGCATATATGTGTGTGTGTGTGTATGTTCATATATATTTATTGAATGATACTCAGTAATTATTGTGTGATAGAGTTGTCTCCCATTATGATAGAATGATACCAGTGTAATTATTGTGAGATGAGTTAACTCACATCACGATAGAATGATACAAGTGTGATAGAGATATCTTCCATATTGATAGGACTTCTTGTGTGATGAGTAATCTACCATTATGATAGAATGATACCAGTGTAATTATTGTGTGATAGAGTTATCTCCAATAATGATGCGAATTAGCGTGTGATGGAGTCTAGAATTTAAAGAGTGTAATTATTGTGTGATAGAGTTATCTCCCATACTGATAGAATTATACAAGTGTATTAATTGTGTGATAGAGTTATCTCCCATATTAATCGAACTATAACAGTGTAATTAGTGTGTGATAGATTTATCTCTAATATTGATAGAAATATACAAGTGTAATAATTGTGTGATAGTTACCTCCCATATTACAGCTAATTTCCTCATGTATGTCAAGCAAGACCCTGGTTAGCTTGCTTACTTTGTTTGTATGTTGTACAATTGTAATAGGGATAACGTTCAATCAAATTTAGATATACTATATACAGGTTAAAATATGCGTATATGTATAATTGTTTGAAGATGTCAATGTTAATTTCAAAGCTTGAATTATCGTTTATAAAAACAGAACAAGCAAGCCTACCAAAGTTTTATTCTACAAGCATTAGGAAATTAGCTGTAATTGAACTATAAACAGTGTAATTTAGTGTGTGTTAATATCTCCCGTAATGACAGAATTTCTTGTGGGATAGAGTTATCTTCCATTATATATCTTAATGTAAAATTGTAAAACCTTTGTTTCATTTCAACACTATTATTTCCAAACAAAACTGGCAGAGTATAATCTAGTCAAATCTATTTGTCCGCTATTTAAGTTCTAAGCATCTTTAAATATTTGTAATATGACTTCTAACTAAAGTTAAATTCTAGCATGTTTTATTTTCATCTTTTACTTATAAATGGTTTCTTTATTCTAAAGGAAGTTTCAGTATAACTTTTTTTAGTTATAAATGATTGCAAAAACTGTTCTGATGTTGTCACTTTAAAAATTATATATAAAAAAAATACAATGGTTTTAATAGAACAATTTTGTTTGAAGAAAATATGTAGTAAATTTAACGACTTTTTGTTTGAATTGTATATCATGTTGGCAATGCCATCTTTGTGCTACATTTTTGTTAAAACTACCATTTTATTTGTTATCTGAATTCATTATTTAAATGTTGTGAAAGCCATCACTATTATGTGCCATAAACAAATATTCAACCATGTCCAGTGTGATTCATTTACATAATTTGAAATGGGAACCTGTTAAATATTATTCAGGTTATGAAAAGTTGTTTTACTGTTGTATACATTACTCAAATTTCCCTCTAAAAATAAGAAGCTTTCAAGTTGAATCTGGTATGAAAAATGTTTTGCAAGTTTTGTTCCATAATAAAATATAACTATGAACCTATTGTGGTATTGGGTGTTTTAAGTGAAAATATCAACTTATTTATCAACTTTGAATAAGTTGTATACAAAGGTGGCAAATATTAAAAATTGAGAGTACATTTTCACAAGAAAAGTTCTAGCGGACAAAATTGCAAAATGGATAACATATGATTCGTCCACCATTTTTTTTTACTTGTATATAGTCTAGAGAAGAATTTGGTATCCTTTGACTGATAATTAATACATAGTAAATTCGACAGTTCAAAGAAATGCTTTCAAGATTGCAGATTGCAGTTTTAACACAATTGTCTCATGTCAGATCATGGATTTTTAGGGTATTTGATTTAAAAAAAAACAACAACAGTATACAGTCATTTACTGGTACCTTTTATTATAATCATGGAAAAATTAACATAAATACAGTCATTTCAGCATCCTCTTAGGTATGTTATATAAATATATATGTGATAATTTGAGAAGTACACTGATATGAGCAGTGACAGAAATCATTTTCATTACTCATATTCATATAGTACTTTGAAATTATAAAGACAAAGAATATTTCAAAATAAGCACATCTACAAATGTTTTTGTATTAACACTTCAGTGTGATTCAATGTCGTTTTAATTCACATGTTTCATGGTAACATAAGTTTACTTACTAGTTATTTAATAAATCCTATGGATTCTTAACCACTACATCACATATTATTTTGTTTTCATAATATACAAGCGGTTGAACTATTCATTTGGGGTTTACAGAATAGAAATAATGAACAGAAATAGAAAAAAAATAGGAGAAAAACAGGCAAAACTAAGGAGAATTGAGAATAATGGAAAATATAAATAGAGAATAGAGAAAAAAGTTGGCTTTTAAGACATTTCATAGCACTAATAGTTAAAAAGAATTGTTTTAAAACTAGAGCTTTTCTAAAATAGCAGGTTCATTTAATGTTTGGTTGGTTTACTTGCAAAATGATCAAAGAAGCTTACTCGATGAAACAGTTTGCATTGACACATAAAACTGAAATATTTTCAGTATGAAAATGTTTTTTTAAAAATACTTAGATTTTTATTGGATAAAGGATTTAATTCATGATTCATATAATTGTAGCAATGATCAAACCTAGTAAAGACACTTGCCATACTTTTGTTTATCATACACTATTAGAATAGCTGTAATAAATTCAATGCACTTCCTTTTGTAATGTCTAATGGCAGTTTTCAGTTGTATTGTGGATTTATTTATTTTCGTGCTTACTAATTTTCGTGGATTGAGAAAAACTTGCATATTCGTTGATATTTAAATAAGTGGTTTTGGCCAAGTCCTGTATACATTCCTTTAGAAAATTTGTAATTAGTTGAACATTTAAATTCATGGTTCTCTTGTACCCACAAAGTCCACAAAATTTAGTATCCAACGAATATTAATGAATCCACAGTATTTGCATTAATAGGAGGAGCCATCAATATATATTTTGGCGCCTGAGAAGGCACTTTGAAATTGTATGTATGAGTGAAGTTTTAAACTAGGGAATAATTATTGTCTGCTCCTGAATTTTATATTAATTTAAATGGAGCAGTCCTTTAAAGGTATCCCAGAGTACAAATGAAACCATATTTGTAGATGCATTGTGGGTAGTTAGTTATCCTGCATACCTGTGATTTTTAAACCTTGATATTAATTATATAATCTCATTCGAATCAAACCATTAAAAGTGCTTTTTGTCATGGTACAATTTGCTCTACAAAATACTCATTTAATGAAGTTAGTTCATTTGGAATTCTTTGACTTGTATTTATTTAGTAATCAAACTTAAAATTATAGTATAATATTGAAATGTCCCCTATATAGTTAAACTTGACTAAAACTCTACTAGGAAAGAAAGCAATCATGTAGATATTCTGTTAGCATAGTTTGTTTATATCTTTTATAAAATTCTCTCTGAAATTAGTATGTTTGTTTATATATTAAAAGATAGAAGTTATATTGAACTAGAATCAGATATTTAGATAATTAAAAAAAAGGGAGATAGCTTAATTAACCTGACCTAAATATTGTTATACTAGACCATGGATAGGTTCCAATATTCATAATAAAGCTTTTCATACACACCTATCATCAAACCCATTCTCCTGCCAGGGGCAGATAACAGGCTGTTTCAGCAAGTCATATTTGAACAGACTTACACATATTTATTTAATATTTTGTGGAGCAAATTATACTATAGTTGTTGTTGTTATGATAATTTGTTGATCATTTTGTAAACATGTAAATAAAGAATATGTAGAACACATACTATTCTAGTTTATTGCAAAAATCTAACTGTTTGCTGATTTTTTATGCCCCACCTACTATAGTAGAGGGGCATTATGTTTTCTGGTCTGTGGTTCCGTATATTTGTCCCGCTTCAGGTTAAAGTTTTTGGTCAAGGTAGTTTTTGATGAAGTTGAAGTCCCATCAACTTGAAACTTAGTAAACATGTTACCTATGATGTGATCTTTCTAATTTTAATGCCAAATTAGAGGTTTTACCCTAATTTTACGGTCCACTGAACATCGGGGTTTTATCAGAGTTCTATATCTACATTTGTATTTCAATAATTTGTTTTTTATTGATAGCATCCAACTAGTGTTATTATTTTTGCTGTCTTTTTAGTCCCTTACCGACGAAGTCAAAGGGGAATTTATGTTTGCAATCCATCTGCCTGTCCATCTATCAGTCAGGCAAATCAGTTTCCCACACTTTCTACTTTGTCCTTGAAGATATTGATTTGATTTCTGGTTTATTGTTTTATCATGACAAGTTACAGATTAAGTTCAAGTTTTGTTCCGGTCTGAAGATTATGTGTATGATCATTGAACTTTGAAAATTCTTTCAAATAATTAGTTTTCCACCATGTTTCTTGTCTTGCTTTAAGATATTGATTTTATGATTGGTGTAATATAGTTTGACCATGACAAGTTACAGATCAAATTCAAAATTTTGCCCTGTCAAATGATTTTGTGCAAAGGTATGTTCCTTCGACTTGGAAATTCACTCTAATAATTAATCAATTTTTCACATTTTCTTTTGGTCATGCTTGCTGCCGGGAAGCCACTGACGCAGAGAGTTCCTGAAGATGTTTTTGATCACGTGATTTAGACGTAAAAAAATTGATGATTTTGATCTGCAAAATCTGGAATGATTTTTTTCGTTTTTGCTCTTTATGTGTTGATTCTATGTTAATGATGGTTATCTCCGTTTTAAGCTATTCTGCTCAAAATTCATAGTGTGACGTAAAAATGATGTCCTGACAAAAGTTGAATCAGAATTTTCATGCGTTGACACCTTAGAAATTAGTAAAATATTTCCTTGAACAGCGATATGCTGGTCGTATTTCATTTGTTGAAGATATTGACTTGATATTTGTTATATAGTTGACACCATGACAAGTTATAGATCAAATTAGAAATTTGTTCCATTACAATGAATTTTTTTTAACTGGTAGGGGGCTATGTATAGCCAGGCAATACTCATAGTAGGCTTGTTTAAAAACAGATGCCAGTGATTTAATTGACTGATTCATTGCTGGTTTTCAGTACTCTTTGCTACAGAAGTTTTCTTGTGGTCTGAGCAAAGGAGTGAACCACATCGTTTTAGTTTTAGCAGATGGACAATTCTGGTCTAATGGAGATAAAAGTCCAAAAGATATGTTTATGACTTCAATAATTGCACAGGATGAGCATAAACATTAACCTACTTAGCAATGTATGATGAAACATCTAAGACACTGAATATAGTTATCAAAAGTACCAGGATTATAATTTTATACGCCAGACTCTCGTTTCGTCTACATAAGACTCATCAGTGACGCTCAGATCAAAATAGTTAAAAAGCCAAACAAATACAAAGTTGAAGAGCATTGAGGACCCAAGATTCCCAAAAGTTGTGCCAAATACGGCTAAGGTAATCTACTCCTGGGGTAAGAAAATCCTTGGTTTTTCGAAAAATTCAAAAGTTTTGTAAACAGAAAATTTATAAAAATGACCATATAATTGATATTCATGTCAACACCGAAGTGCTGACTGAAGACATACTGAAACTTTGAAACAATAAAAGTATCTTTCCAACGTCCACATCAAGTTGAAAGTTCTCTTAAAAAAGAACAGATTTTTTTGGTAGGTAGAAGAGTAGTTTGGCATTATGTTTTCCAATCCGTCCATTTGTGCAATTGAATTACTTAGATGTGTTCACAACAACTTGAAACCCCTAGCTCACCTATTCATTATGAAATATATGCCATATAAAGGTTTTGAAGCAGATTTCACAAATAACTAATTAGTAGTGATGTGAAAGCACATGCAAGACTTGGTGTTTTATGAACACATTATCTTGGTTTAAAATAAACTCATCATAGATACCATGACTAAATTTTGTATATCCGCCAGACACGCGTTTCGTCTACAAAAGACTCATCAGTGACGCTCGAATCCAAAAAAGTTAAAAAGGCCAAATAAAGTACGAATTGTGACCAATACAACAGATGTCGCATATGAAATAGGAGTTGTCTATCTATAATCTGGATCATTTAAGTTAATCTCCTGGATGTTGGTTTATAACCTATTTTACTGAACAACTTTAAGAAAAGAAAAGAATAAACTTTTGACAAAACCGTTTGCCTATATGTAATAGAAGAGGGACGAAAAATACCAGATGGATAGTCAAACTCATGAATCGAAAGAAGAAAAAATGACACCGCCATGGCTAAAAATGAAAAAAAGACAAATAGACAAACAAAAGTACACATGACACACCATAGAAAACTAAAGAATACGCAACACGAACCCCACAAGAAACTAGGGGTGATCTCATGTGCTCTGGAATGGTAAGAAGATCCTGCTCCACATGTGGCACCCGTCGTGTCCCTTATGTGATAACAAATCCGATAAATAATGTTAATTCGGTAGGTCACATTCATGAAATGGATGGGGATTGTAGTTACGACGTAAGGAACATATCTGATATCATTTGTGAAACGGTCAACCAACTGGTTTTTACATATATGTATAACGGCAAAGTTTTCTAAGTTTGTATGGTCTATGGGTGATTGAAAAAATGAAAAAAATTGAATAACTAGAACAATTCTGAAAATAGTTAGTCTTTTATCAAATGGCAAAATTGAAAGCACAAGTGTATGAAAAGAAAGGAAAAAAGTAAAATCACAAATAATAAATCAAAAATACTAAACTAAACAGATAGCCCTAACCAAATGGCAAAATCAAACGATAAAACACATCAATGGACAACAACACTATTAAACACAATTGTTATATTCCTGGCTTGTTTAAGGAAATGAGCAAAGTGACCTCCATGAGATGCACAAATGAAACTACATCTGCCTTCCAAATATGATAGCCTGACCATTACTGATTCCTCTTAAATTGAATTATCATAGATTATCAATTGTTGACACCCCAGACACCACTATCATATGGTTTTAGTCCTTAGTTTTCTATGTGGTGTCTTGTGTATTATTAATTATTTGTCTTTTTTCATTTTTAGCAATGTCATTGTCAGTTTATTTTCGGTCTGTTTGATTGAATTTACATCTGTATCTTTCGCTTTTCTCTTATACTACAGTCTCGCCTCTGCAACTATTGAAACCAGTACCAGTACTCTTAATTATGAGTATGCTACTAACAGGAACGTGTGGATAAAACTGATATATGTTTGATTGCATATTGAAATCCACTAAGAGCCAGTTTTTTTTTTTCAAGTTTGAATTATCCTTGATTGTAAAAGTGCTTATAATGTGAAAATTATTGAATTTTATAGTCCGTGGAACTTGAAAACAGTGACCAATCACTATGTCTGTTGCTTGGGTACTCACAAAGCAAGAGAAAAAGAAATAGTGGGGGTTACATCGATAAGACACAAGCACAAAATTAAAGCATGTAGAGGTCAGCACATGGTCTCAACAATAGACAAGAGTCTTCATGAAATGTATCAATTTTAAATTGCAAATTGACTGCTAAAAGAGATCAGTTATTTAAATTAACCAGGTTTTTGTTATATTTCTTAGCTTGATATACAACTTTTTGGAATTTTGGATCCTCAATGCTCTTCAAGTTTGTACTTGTTTGGCTTTATAATTATTTTTATATGAGCGTC
Organism: Mytilus galloprovincialis; assembly: GCF_965363235.1. Taxonomy (NCBI): domain Eukaryota; kingdom Metazoa; phylum Mollusca; class Bivalvia; order Mytilida; family Mytilidae; genus Mytilus; species Mytilus galloprovincialis. The sequence goes on from NC_134842.1 coordinate 97,056,647, forward strand.
ACTGACGTGTCTTGTGTAGACGAAACGCGCGTCTGGCGTACTAAATTATAATCCTGGTACCTTGGAGAACTATATCATGTATATAGTTATTTTTCTCAAAGCAAAAATGTAGCACAACTTATTTCGAGAAAATTCCACTTAAACTAGTACATGGGGCTGTCATAAGCAGTTAGTCTTTGGTTATTCTTCAATGGTTAATCTTTTATGTAACTAATGATAAAGAACAACAATAAAAGCATAATTTATTGCTTTGAGTTAAAAACAAGTATTTTGTGTCAAGAATTACTGTGGATTCAATATTATCTGAGGGATACCATTTTGGTCTTTTTAATGGGCAAACACTAATTTATAAACTAATGTTCAATAAAATACAAATGTTTTATAGACTTGTGTTCTAACTTGTTTGAAAACCAAGAAGTGATATATCCACAACCATACAATTGTTTTCTCAATTCAATTAAAAAAATACTACTGTTACAGATTAGGGTGAGGTTGGCGCCAATTAAAATGTTTTAGCTCGCTTCAATTTTATGAAAATGTCATTAGTTACGATAATTTTTCATTCTTTTATATATTTATTCATTTTTGGAAATGAAATTATGGATTTAATTTCCTTAAGTCTATTATTTATCAAATTTTTAGTACTCATTTCAAAACCCATATATATCAGGTCTTGAAACTTGAACAGCTAAATTTTATTTGGCCAATTAACTTCCTGCACAAGGTTTGTTCCCTTGTACTAAGGACATCTTGTGTCTTGCTCTTTAATATGATTCTATAGTTGTTATCTATTTTCTCGATATATGCAGAATCATCCAGAATAATGTCATAATTGTTCTAATAAATTTGAAATCCTACATATGAAAAATATTTCTCTCTTCAATAAATCTTGTCCGCAGTTTTCTCATAACTTCCTCAAACTTTTCATCCCCAGAATGAAGAAAATCACCTACACGAAAATAATTCATTCCATAAACATTTGACAAACACTGCAGGGTCCAAACTATATTGTTTACATCCCAAACGTAAAAACTCTCCCCTAACACTGAAATAAAATGGTTTTGCTCCATATTTAAGTCTATACAAGCAGTCCTTTAATCTTCATATTTTTTTCCATTCTTAAAATTTGCTTTCTGGTTGGGGCTTCAGAAAAATTACACCCATCTCTATCTTATATCTTCCCTTGAAAAAGAGCCGATTTTATAGTTTTAACGATCCGATTCATGCTTGCAGTTACCGTTGAAAGGAATATTTTAATTATTCTTTTTCCTACTGTTGGACTGTCTCTCTGCATGGTAAATTCTTCTTCAAAACCTCGCACAACAAGTCTTGCTTTTATTTGATTATCTTTGGTTTGTAATAACCCATCTTGTAGAAAGAGCATTCTGAACTATGTCATCACATTCTTCATAAGTGTCAAAATTATGGAGTTTTAAAAGTTCAGTTTGTTTAGCAATTTCAGCGTCATTCAAAAAGGAACAATTTTGTCGTATTTACACCAATTTTAGTCTCGCCACTGTCACCTGTGACCCTTTCCAAGTCAACTTTATCTGAATCTACACTTTTCTCATCTTCATCTTGAACATTATATCAATGTTTATTTTTCCCTTTTACTTTTTCTACTTTACTACATGTGTGTGAATTAGGCAGTTTGTACTGTATTTTGTCATTTTCTTTTAGATTAGGGATTATTGTTGCCTGAATGTTCTCCATCATTTTTTCTTCTTTGGAAATCTTGGCTTTTCTCAACAGTTGAAAGTCAATATTTCAGAGCGCAAATTTGTATTTTCTTTTCAATTTTACGATACTTAGCATCAAATGTTTCTACATAATCTTGAATGGATTGTCCCCTTTTAAAATCTTCAAAATCTTCATTGCAAGACTGTCGTCTAAGTCATCTTTTGCGTATCACCAGCCCAGTAGTCAGCACTTTTTGTGCTGACATGAATTATCATTAATATGGTTATATTTATAAATTATCTGTTTACAAAATTTTGAATTTTTGAAATACTAAGGCTTTTCTACCTCAGGCATAGATTACTTTAGCTGGATTTAGCAAAACTTTTAGGAATTTTGGTCCTCAATGCTCTTCAACTTCTTACTTTATTTGGCTTTTTTAAATTTTGGATTCCAGCGTCACTGATGAGTCTTTTGTAGACGAAACGCGCGTCTGGTGTATATACAAAATTTAGTCCTGGTATCTATGATGAGTTTATTTACAAGATGTTTGTTCACAAATGTAATTAGTGAGGTCCAACCAGTGTCTTCCTTTAAATCATCTAATCTGATCAAACAGTTTTTCTCTATTTTTTTTATTCATTACCTTCATGTAGGAATAGGGCAATTACAACACCCTGCTTTTTTGCTATCTAAATCAGTTATTCCAGGCCAAAAGTTCTTGCTTGTAAAGTTCAAATGATTTCAGTTTTGCATTGTTCTTGGGGTGGGGTATAATATTGTCCACCTTTATATTTTCTCTCCACTTTACACTCTATTATTATACACTCTGATGTCTTTTCCTTTCAACCAGGCACTGCTACCATTTTTTACTCAGAAGGACATCAATAAATTTTAATACTTTAATAACTATAAGCCCAATGTTATACAATCGACCATTAACAGAAAAAGGACTCACTCCTACAGGAAGTGAGTAATTGTAGAAACATGAAACAGAGTTATCTCTCTTTACATAGTCAAAGTAACATTAGATTAAAAGATTGTTGGTGTTTAATGCCACTTAAAACTATAAGCTATATTATGGCAATCAGTTTCTATTGGTGGAAGAAGCTGGGGATTCAGGAGAGAACCATTGACCTTTGACAGAAAAAAAAGACTATCCTTGTCAATTAAGATTGGAGTCGTAATGACGATCTTCTAACAAGAAACATCTTTATTATCTACTACTTAAAAGTACATGAAACTATCCGTAGTTGTCATACAAGTGAGAGGTTTCACTAGCTTTAAAACCAATCGACCTGCATAAGGTAATGTCTGTACCAAGTCAGGAATATTACAGTTGTTTTCCATTCTTTTCATGTGTTTGGGCTTTTATTTTGACCATTTTATAAAGAAATTTCCATTTTTGAATTTCCTGGGAGTTCAGTAATTTTGTCATTTTACCTTTTTTTGGCACATTATATACTATGGTTTGCTCATTGATGAAGGTCTTTAATTCTTACCTATAATTGATAAAGTTCTATTCATCTTGACTCTTTTTGAAATATGTCTCGTTTCCTTATTTTATACAAAACTCAAGATAATGAAAAACAAAAAAACGATTAAAACATTAAATATACATGTAGTTTGTTTATTTGCTGATCTACTCACAGAAAGACACTCACAAATAATTTAAAATATCTTAACAAAGGCTTAAAGCCTATATGCATAAATTAACATAAGTTAACAATAAGAGTTAAGCATGTTTTTACTTATTTGCATATATAAATTCTCTGAACACATTGTGTTTCTAGAATTAAATCATAGTTTCATAATTGGTTCTTTATGCATGCAACACTGAACATTTGACACTGTTATTGTAAAATGAGTCAAAAAGAAAACGCTGATCTCTCATTTTTTATTCAACCCCATCTTAGCCTGGAAGAAAACTCCATCACCAAGTGTAGATTGCTACAAAAGATAAAAAACAAATAGATATAAAATTAATGACATAACATCACTGCAACAGATGATAATATATGTGCAGACTGTTGCGCCTCCTCTGGAGAAAAAAAAACACATTTTATCATTCATAAAAGAATCTATTATATTCAACCATTCCACATTCTGTATGTGCCAGTTCCAAGTCAGGAGCCTGTTAAACTGTGGTTAGTTAATTGTTGTGTATCATACCTTTTTTTTATATAGGCAATATCATTTTCTCGTTTGAATTGTTTTACTATTTTTATTTCTAAGCTTGTTTCGAAATATGAGTTTTGTTCATTGTTGAATGTCGTATCTACATCCTCATAGTTTTTATGGATTGATGGAAATTTATAATATTTGGATATTTAATCTTATGAGTCTGCATACAGGCATATAAAAGATATATACTTCATTGAACATTTCAATTCTTGGTTCACATTTACCCATCTACACAAATCGTTAGAGCACGAAAAATAATGAATTGATTCACATTAAGTTGAATAATAACTGAATATTCTGCTTTTCTTTAGAACCAAAAATTATAGGCAATATCCTACAAGAGTTACCTTGTTAATTTCTTTATGTCTGTCTTTGCTAACAATTTCTTCTAGAATTTCACCATCTCCTTTGACCAACCTAGAATGTCAATTCTATATTTAAAAAAATGCTTGTCTTTTGTTTTTATGTTGGAGAATGTTTTTTCTGCCACATACTTATCTGTTGAATTAAGCCGTTTCCAACTGATTTTTACAGATAATTTTTTCCCAATAATATAAAAACCGACTTAGTCATATAAATAAAGATAACAAACACAGGGTGAACAGCTTCATTCTATAAGACACCAATGTCCTGGCGCCATAAATCAATCAATTTAAAATAATAATTTCTGTTAGAAGATTTGGAAAAGATGTTAAACATGAGTCTTAAGGTGGTACCCAACACCTTGACTAACATTTATTTGGCTGGTTTAATTTTCATAAAATGTTGACAAAATATTTACTTTGACCCTTTGACAAAAATATAAAAATTTCAAAAAAATTGAACCAACCAATTTATCAGAAAAATTACACTGGTTATATAGCAGTTTGACAAACATTAATTTTGATCATTGAGAAGCTTAATATTCCCTTAAGGAGGCTCGCGGATCTAAGATTTTCAGAAAAAAATTAAACATTAATTTTTTATTACAAATTTTATTTATTACCTTTAGTAGTTGTTACTTTATCATATGGTACAACAATCATTCCAAAAAATCAATTCGTGTTGGCCCCAGGTGACTTTTAAAATGTAGATATCATTGAAAAGGCTCCAATTTATCTCCCTTTGGTGCAAAAATGCCATTTTTTGGCATTAAAATTGAAACATCTTTTTTAACTCATCGGTGACCTATACTTTTTATTATTGTTTTCGAATAAGCTGTACATAAACTAAATAATTGTAAAATTTAAGCGATTTCTGTAATTTAGTTCTTTTTTTATTTCGATATTACCGCTATTTCTCCTATTAGTTCAACAGAAAAAAAGGACATTAACAAAAATGTATGCTTCTTTCGAAGGCAGATTGTGAGTGTAAATGAACGGTGACCCCATTTTTTTTATTTCATTTTTCTATTAAGTATAAGATAAAGTTCATTTATAGAAAAATATAGAGAAATCCTATATTAAATAAAAAAATTGATTTAGACCCGCGAGCCCCCTTAACAACACAACGTAATTTAAACGTTTAGCTGATTTTACAGAGTTATCTCCCTGTAGTGTTAGGTACCACCTTAAATATTTCCTTAGTATACTTTGGTTTTAAGTTTGATGTAGATTTTTAACTTTTTAATTTTAATCTGTACTAGTGATATTTCAATCAATTTAAATTGTATAAGCCATTTCTAAAGAAAGATATCATCCTCTGAGAAAATTGCCAGGAATGTTGATTTGTCATAGATTTTTTTTTAAAGAAAAATAAATAAATCTACAGTAGAGGGAGATATTTTTATCAATGAAAACCGACATTTTGATGAGATACAATGTTATGAAAGTTGTTTCCTATGTTTGAAGTAAATGTGTACCTGAATATTGGACTTTTTAAGATGCATCAGTATACAGTATTTAATATGTAACTATGCAATAGATCAAAATATTTTTCCCGAGGTATGAAGATCAGCTGATTGTTCTATTGTCCCAAGCCGCTGGCTTTGGGCAATAGAACAATCAGCTGATCTTCATACTGAGGGAAATATATTTTGATTTATTAACTTATAAAGAGTATTTTACTGTTTTATTTATATTTCTATATTATTTGCTATTTTCTGCCATTTTTATTTGTTCCATGGTCTATTGCACTGGAAATTATCGTTCTATTGCACCTGTGTGCAGTCTATTGCACTGACCTGTTATGACGTTTTATTCTGAAATCTGATTAGATGAAAGGTATTCATGTTGTCCAATCAAATTGTATTTATTACGTAATAAAACAGTTATTAAATGTGTAACAGTGCAATAGAATACCTTGGGAAATATATTTTGATCTATTGCATGGTTACATATTAAATAACTGTATACTATTGCACTGTTACACATTCAATAACTTTTTAATTACCTAATACATACCCAAGAACGTTTAAAAGACCCAATTTGATTGGACAACATGAATACATTGTGTACCTTCCAACTAATTAGATTTCAGAATAAGAGGTCATAACAGGTCAGTGCAAAAGACTGCACACATGTACAATAGAACAATAATTCCAAGTGCAATAGACCATGGAACAAAAAATGGCAGAAAAATAGCAAATAATATAGATATAGATTCCACAACTGCAACAAGTGTATTACGATATTTCTCCACTTGAGACCGTTAAATTTCAATATTTAAAGTGTGAGGCTTGCCGAGCTTTTTAAATAATTAAAATTTAACTGTTGAGTTACATGAGTTACACTTGTGTAATCTGTTTCTCTAATGATTTTTATCCTTCCTTTTCAAAGATTTAAGGAAAGTTGTGTACTTTTGATGTGACGTCATCAGGCATGGTTGCCTTTTTTCATGACGTCACAATAAGAAAATTCAGAAGAAAACAAGAAAATTTAACGTCACAATTAAATTCCAACCAATCATTTGCTGAGAACAAATTTTTCAATAGTGATTAGAAATATTTTTCTCATGCCGGTCAGGAAATGTGAAAATAGCATGAAAATTAGAGAAAAATATAAATAAAACTGTAAAATACTCTTTATTAGGAAATAACTATTAACATATGACTGTTAACATAATAATTAATAGTCTCCCTCAACTTGAGTAGACAATGCTTACAAAATAAATCAATGTTGTATTTCTCAAAGTTTTATTTTGTTTCTATTTTTATAATTACCAACATCAAACATTGTCAAAGGGTAGTGTATTTTCAAACAACTGAAATATTTGTGTGATTTTCATAAATAATGAAGCAAATTCTGGATTGAAAAAGATTTTTTGACAAAATTTGCTTTTGTTTAATAAAATATAAAATCAAGTTTGACTACTTTGAATTTGTTATTACTTTCTTGGTTTCAAGGGTATGGGTGAATGACAAATTTAAATATTCAACTAAATACAAATGATCTGGAATACTTTTGCCAATCCATGGCTTAAATATAAAAAAAATTACAAAAATAAAAGTTTTTCAGGAAAATTAGTACTGAAGAAATTATAAATGAATTTACAATAGTCACAATACAATATAATTGTTTGTTCGTTACCTGTTCCTGCCCGTTTCCGGATCATACACCCTTTTAATTACACTCTGTTGTTTTTCCCATTCTTCTTTTGTCATCGGCTTCATGGATCTAACAGCTAAAAGAAGAAACGATGAAATATTTCAAATACAATTATATTTTGTAAATATACTGCTTAAAAAGTTAAGTGACACAACTTCTGACTTAAAAAATAAAATCAATATCAATTTGTCTTTTATTTCTTTGTTTTCTTAATCTCTAAGTATTTCTGTTTTCAAAAATGCTAGCCCTTAAAATTTTACCCCTATTAATCTCAATAGAAGTTTAAGAAAATTTTCTTTGATTAGCATGTATTATCAGGTGTTGTGTAAATGTCCCTTTCGTGAGTGACTTGATTTATTAGTATTAACAAGGAGAGAAAACATTGAATAACTTGAAAAATAATACAAACAAGAATGTGTCCAAAGTACACGGATGCCCTACTCACACTATCATTTTCCATGTTCAATGGACCGTAAAATTGGGTAAATAATCTAATTTTCTAAAATAAGATCATACCATAGGGAACATGTGTACTAAGTTTCAAGTTGATTGGACTTCAACTTCATCAAAAACTACCTTGACCAAAAACTTTAACCTGAAACTCGCACTTTCATTTTTTATGTTCAGTGGACCTTGAAATTGGGGTCAAAAGTCTAATTTTGATCTAAAATTAGAAAGATCATATCCTAAGGAATATGTGTACTAAGTTTCAAGTTGATTGGACTTCAGCTTCATCAGAAACTACCTTGACCAAAAACTTTAACCTGAAGCGGGACGAACGGACGCAGAGACAAACGGACTAACAGACAGACGTACAGACCAGAAAACATAATGCCCCTCTACTATCGTAGGCGGGGCATAAAAAAGAAGACTTAGTGATGTGAAAGGAAGAAACTATATGTCACCACTTAGTGCTACCTCCAAAATGAGCAAAACCCCTATGGGCCTTACCAAATTTCAAACTATAAAAGGCCTTAACATCTGTTGTCATATAAAACTATGCCGGCTTGTATAATTCCAAATAAGACAACACTCCACCAGAGATCAAATGACATAGATGTTTTACAACTATAGGTCACAGTATGATTAATGTTTATAATTGCCTATGACTTGGCAGCACCGTAGTTTAATCACTTAAATGCTGTTATAGTTGGATAAATATATATATCTTATTCTAAATTGACTTATCAAATAGAACATCCAATTCGATGAGTGGATGATATGTGATTCTCAACATCATGAATATATTTATTTTCACTGATATTGGTCATGTACTTAATTTGGTCTATCTAATTTTTATGTCTATTTTATACCATTTTTTGTTTCTTTTTCCTTGCTTTTAAGCTTCGCGTCTTCATTTTTAATAAGTTTTTCTAATTCTCGTTTTGGCTCTACTTTATCTTTGGAAGACTTTTTCTTTTTTCGTTTCTTCTTTTTCTTTTTAGATTTTTTTCTTTCCCTAGAGGCACTTGAAGAACTGCTTGAAGATGACCTTAAAAAATAAAATTTTTGTTGTCATAATATTAAGTTAAATGCATGACAAGGAGCAACAAATTTTATATGAAAAAGAAAAAAAGACATAATTGAGTAATTAAATGTTCTGAAGGGTGACCAAGTGAGCTTTATAACAAAAAATAAAATCTGCTGTTGTGGAGTTTGCATATGCAGATATACGTTATTTTACATCATCAGTATTTTCAGTTATAAATGTAAACAATTAAAAAAAATTGCTCTTGCTCAATATCTGTTGTCTTGACAGTAGCTTCTTGGTTTCAACACATACAATTCTTCGATAATTAACATATCTAATAACCAAAAAGGTTAGGCCAGCTACATGTAATATAAGCTCAATTGGACTTATAAAACCCAATTGAGTTATGTCAGCTAGAATTTAACCCTAATTTGATAAACGAAAACACACCATGATCAGATGTTCTCATGTCATTTAGACACAAGTATTTATATCCTGTCCAAGTTGGTTGGAGTGATTTACAGCCATTTCCTTTTACCTTAGTGGCCAACATCATATGGGTGAAGTTCAATTCCCTTACCAATCCAACCAACATGGGGAGTATAGACTTGAGCCTGAACAAAATGAAATAATCTGGAACGACATGATACCAACTAGGCCAAATAGTGGGTCTAAGCATGACACGTGAAAGTCGAATTATTGCGCCGTGAAAACAGGAAATGAAGTCTAGCGGGACACAGGAAATTACAAAAAAATGAAATTTGTTATGTACATAGTGTATGCGGGATACAGGAATGTGACATAACAGAAAGCAGGATTCGGCATCAGAAGCGCCCAATGAGAACCCCCCCCCCCCCATATAATTATAAAGTCTGGAATGGCTATTTTATTTTTTTGCTTTGAGTCGCTGTAAGTAGTCAAAGCAAAAAATAAAATAGCCTTTCAAGAGGTTATTATTATTTGGATTAGATACAAACAAGATAAGTGTTGTAGACAAATTGTCATTCCAAAAATCTGCACCAGAGGAAGACACTTCGGCACCAAGACAAATCTGCACCTAGCACTTGAGAAATGTCCACAATGATGCCAAAATGTCTTCTGACTTGCGTGCCGAAATGTCTTCAACTTGTTAGTGTTACCAGTCATTTGCAAGTGCTGGTAAATGAAACGATAATGCTAGATTTTCACCTATGCTTAGATTTATGTTTCTTCTTTCTTTTATGTTTTTTAGAATCTTTTGATGATCTTCTTCTTGAGGGATTAGAACTTTGGGAACTAGAACTTGAGCTTGATGAACTGGATGAATCAGAACTTGATGAACTATGCCTACGACTATGTTTCTTTTTGCTGCTGGACTTCGATCTTGATTTTCTTTTCTTTGAAGGTAATGGTGACCTTGACCGTGATCTATTTCTGGATTTTCCCATTAAATTTATTTCATTTGATCAATAAAAAGCTCAAAATGTGCAAAACAGTCGAGAATAGTGAAAATTTACAAATCTTATGGGCGCAGACATTTTGTTTTTATATATTTCGGATTAAAACAAAAAACTTACAAAACACAACTTCATTTATTACAAGTAATATGTAGCAAATTATATTTATTAGTTTAGTTATATTTGTTTTGATGATATTATATATAAATGATATATAATAAAAACAAATACAAATATATTGTTTAACTGTAACTAAATTCGTTTTTTTAACGATTCTGTTATTTATATTTCCCTAGCAGCGGAAGAAGGGTTACACCAATGACTGGACCGAATGACAGGACCGAATGACAGGACCAAATGAAAAATGCTAATAACTTTTTCATTTCTCAAAGGATTGATCTCAAATTTGAAATATAATAAGATTTCATCATTTGATAAATAGATTTAAGAAAAAAATTAAAAAGTTTTGTAAGAAACTTTAGAAAATGTGACATGACCAACTTTGACAATGACAGGACCAACATCGAGAATGACAGGACCAAATAAAAATGCTAATAACTTTTTTGTTTTTCAAAGGAATTATTTCAGATTTGAAATATAAAATGGTATGTCATATTTTGAAACCAAAATGTTGTAAAAAATATAGATTTATTTTCAAAAACTTTCGAAAACGTGACATGACCATCGCTGATTGACAGGACCAACCTCGACAATGACTGGACCAGATAAAATTGCTAATTTCTCTTTTATTTCTCAAAATATTTTTCTGAAATTTGATATATAATAAGATTTCATCATTTGATAAATAGATTTAAGAAAAAAAAATTAAAAAAATTGTAAGAAACTTTAGAAAACGTGACATGACCAACTCTGATAATGACATGACCAACATCGACAATGACAGGACCAAAGTAAAATGCTAATAACTTTTTTTATTTTTCAAAGGAATTCTCACAGATTTGAAATATAAAATAATATGTCATATTTTGAAAAATAAATGTTATAAAAAATATAGAAAGTTTAAACGTGACATAACCATCGCTGACTGACAGGACCAACCTCGACAATGACAGGACCAGATGAAATTGCTAATTACTTTTTATTTCTAAAAAATATTTTTCTGAAATTTGAGATATAGTCAGATTTAACCATTTTATACATAAAAATAGGAATGATATAGGAAAAAAAATACTAAAAGCTTGCTGTAATGTGACCTGACCAACACTAACAATGACAGGACAAACCTTGACAAGGACAGGACCAAATAAAAATGCTATTCACTTTTTAATTTTGAAAAGGAATTATGTCAGATTTAAAATAAAATGTGATCTCATCTTTTAAAATATCAATTAAAGAAAAAAAAATCTAGATTTTTTTTATTGCGAAAACGTGAAATGACCATAGTCCCTACTATAGAAATCCTGGTTGAAATTAATAATAATAATTAAAACACACACATTAAGATTGAATGATTTATAAGCTTTTAGAAAATAAGGGAAAAAGCTAACTTTATTTATCTTTGGTGTAAATATTTATCATATTAATTGATATTTCACACATGCTATATCTTAAATTTAACTATGTATTTGGGTTGAGAATAAAGATCATTCATTCATTCATTCATTCATTCATTCATTCAGATTATTTTGTATATTAATTAATGGACATAATCTGACACGTCTGAAAACAATTATAAGGTAACAAACAAAAGGTGTGACATAAGCCATAAATAAGTTGATAAATCCAATAAAGATTGTGATGACAGTAATTAAAATCACATAATAGTTCAAGTCGTTGTTTTATTCAATATTTTCAGAACATTAAATAATTATTTCCATGTATGCTTGAGTATATGCAGGGTATATCTTGATAGTTTCCCCCCTCATAATAAATAAACAAATAAACATTTCTTGAAGTATGCCCGACCCTTGCATGCATGATTTCTTGGTAGTTTCAAATGTTTTCATAAAATATACTCAATCAAACATTTTCACGGACTACTTTAAAAGGTTTGATACCTTTTCAAAGTGGCTTAAATTGGGCTTCATGATGTCAAGAAATATTATGATGACAATTCAATAAATCTGAATTTATCTATAGTTTAATGAACAATCTCTTAAACTATAAAATGATTATATGTAATTACATATAAATATTTCAAGATCTCTTTCTTAAATATAGTGATCATTCGTGTCTTTTTGTCCTGTGACTCTGCATGTCCTGTGACTCTCTGCCAACATACGTTTAGCATGTTTAGTAGCTAGGTCAAGAATTTTAACCACCATAGAATATATTTTCCTGAATTTATAAGATATATCTTACTAATTATGGATCAGAATTGAACAATTTCAGTAAAATCATTGGCCAGATCATAGCCGATGCTGGTCAGGTCACACAACCGCAAGCTTTCAATACGTTTTTTTTTCTATATTTTTCTTATTTGATGTGCAAAATGATCTTAATTGTCATTATTTCAAATTTGAGAGGAATATTCTGACAAATGTTATGCATAATTAGCATTTTTATTTGGTCCTGTCATTAATTGTCGAGGATTGTCCTGTTATTGACAACGTTAACCAGGTCACATTTCAGCAAGCTTTTTATACCTTTTCTTATATTTATGTATAAAATGGTATAATCTTCACATATTTTAATTTTCAGAGAAATATTCTGCGAAATAAAAGAATAATTAGCAATTTCATTTGTTCAGGTCTTTGTCGAGGTTGGTCATGTCAGTCAGCGATGGGATCATGTCACGATTTTGAAAGTTTTTGAAAATAAATTATTATTTTTTATAACATAAATGTTTCAAAATGTGACATATCATTTTATGTTTCAAATCTGAGATAATTCTTTTGAAAATTAAAAAAGTTATTAGCATTTTTATTTGGTCCTGTTATTGTCGAAGTTGGTCCTGTCATTATCAGAGTTGGTCATGTCACGTTTTCTAAAGTTTCTTATATATTTTTTGTGTATTTTTTTTTAAATTTATTTGATAAATGATGAAATCTTATTATATTTAAAATTTTAGAAAAATATTTTGAGAAATAAAAGAGAAATTAGCAATTTCATCTGGTCCGGTCATTGTCGAGGTTGGTCCTGTCAATCAGCGATGGTCATGTCACGTTTTCGAAAGTTTTTGAAAATAAATCTATAATTTTTATAACATTTTGGTTTCAAAATATGACATACCATTTTATATTTCAAATCTGAAATAATTCCTTTGAAAAACAAAAAAGTTATTAGCAATTTGATTTGGTCCTGTCATTCTCGATGTTGGTCCTGTCATTATCAGAGTTGGTCATGTCACGTTTTCTAAAGTTTCTTACAAAATTTTTTAATTTTTTTTTTTAAATCTATTTATCAAATGATGAAATCTTATTATATTTCAAATTTGAGATCAATCCTTTGCGAAATGAAAAAGTTATTAGCATTTTTCATTTGGTCCTGTCATTCGGTCCTGTCATTCGGTCCAGTCATTAGTGTAACCCGCGGAAGAAGCACTTGGCGTCAAAATGGACGTTCTGGTTGCCCAACTTCCGAAGCAAGGTTGTCGGCTCTCCGAACATTCCCGAAGTCCTGCGTTTAACATATAGTTCATATAGAATAACACAACAAGCAAATAAAGAATCAATCATATTTTCTGAAGAACTAATAATTATAAAAAGCAGAAATACAACTAATCAATGATAATGAAACAGTAACTTGTGTCAATTTCTTTATATCAAAATTGTGAATGCTTCTTTCAAAACATGAAGTCTATCATCATTTAACAGAACATCAGAGGCCTGTAGCTGCAGTTCATCTATTTTGGGGAATTTTGTTGACATATCTGGTGTAGCAATTCTGCAGGTGATTGCATTTGAGGCAAACAAATGCAGGTCAGTATTCCTGTTGACTGTGGTTAAATTCCCTGTCTTGATGTATACATCAAGGTTGTCTCCAGTTATTTTCAGCAGCGGTGACTGCTGCAGGTATTCTTTCAAACCTTGTGAGTTTAGGTCACCACACTCGTCTAAAAGCCTTAGTTTTGTGGATGTGGACATGGTCAATCCAAGCTTGTTAAGTCTGGCAAACCCCTAAATACAACAACATATAAATCTAACGATCAAACATTTATCATCCAAAAATGAAAAAAACCACTATTTTATAAAGGTACAAGTGTGGTCAAGTTTTAAAGCAAACACCCCAATAATCTGGCAATGTGCATCACTGTCATTTAACAGTTGCTCTCTGGTTCTGTAATGAAATATCTAAATCTAAAAAAAAATTTTGTAATCATCTGCATTTTGTCACTAAATTGACAGTCTTGAATAAATACTGACAGCAAGCAAAAATTTAAAAAAAACTAGTACAATCTATAGCCAGCAAGAATAGTGAATTAAAAGCATGCAAGGATTTGTTAAAAGCATATGTATTTGTGGTCACCAGTTGGATTTGAACCAACATCACCAAAGAGGTGTACTGCAATTGTACTATGGAGACTTGAATCTACAACAACATGTTAGTATAAAGAAAGCATTTTAAGTAAATATATTTGTTATAAGCTGGAAGCAGGCAAACATTAAAATAAGCATTTCTAAGCTACAGCCATCACCAAAGGGAAAGCATGCAAGGATTTGTTAAAAGCATATGTATTTGTGGTCACCAGTTGGATTTGAACCAACATCACCAAATAGGTGTACTGCAATTGTACTATGGAGACTTGAATCTACAACGACATGTTAGTATAAAGAAAGCATTTTAAGTAAATATATTTGTTATAAGCTGGAAGCAGGCAAACATTAAAATAAGCATTTCTAAGCTACAGCCATCACCAAAGGGAAAGCATGCAAGGATTTGTTAAAAGCATATGTATTTGTGGTCACCAGTTGGATTTGAACCAACATCACCAAAGAGGTGTACTGCAATTGTACTATGGAGACTTGAATCTACAACAACATGTTAGTATAAAGAAAGCATTTTAAGTAAATATATTTGTTATAAGCTGGAAGCAGGCAAACATTAAAATAAGCATTTCTAAGCTACAGCCATCACCAAAGGGAAAGCATGCAAGGATTTGTTAAAAGCATATGTATTTGTGGTCACCAGTTGGATTTGAACCAACATCACCAAATAGGTGTACTGCAATTGTACTATGGAGACTTGAATCTACAACGACATGTTAGTATAAAGAAAGCATTTTAAGTAAATATATTTGTTATAAGCTGGAAGCAGGCAAACATTAAAATAAGCATTTCTAAGCTACAGCCATCACCAAAGGGAAAGCATGCAAGGATTTGTTAAAAACATATGTATTTGTGGTCACCAGTTGGATTTGAACCAACATCACCAAATAGGTGTACTGCAATTGTACTATGGAGACTTGAATCTACAACGACATGTTAGTATAAAGAAAGCATTTTAAGTAAATATATTTGTTATAAGCTGGAAGCAGGCAAACATTAAAATAAGCATTTCTAAGCTACAGCCATCACCAAAGGGAAAGCATGCAAGGATTTGTTAAAAGCATATGTATTTGTGGTCACCAGTTGGATTTGAACCAACATCACCAAAGAGATGTACTGCAATTGTACTATGGAGACTTGAATCTACAACAACATGTTAGTATAAAGAAAGCATTTTAAGTAAATATATTTGTTATAAGCTGGAAGCAGGCAAACATTAAAATAAGCATTTCTAAGCTACAGCCATCACCAAAGGGAAAGCATGCAAGGATTTGTTAAAAGCATATGTATTTGTGGTCACCAGTTGGATTTGAACCAACATCACCAAATAGGTGTACTGCAATTGTACTATGGAGACTTGAATCTACAACGACATGTTAGTATAAAGAAAGCATTTTAAGTAAATATATTTGTTATAAGCTGGAAGCAGGCAAACATTAAAATAAGCATTTCTAAGCTACAGCCATCACCAAAGGGAAAGCATGCAAGGATTTGTTAAAAGCATATGTATTTGTGGTCACCAGTTGGATTTGAACCAACATCACCAAAGAGGTGTACTGCAATTGTACTATGGAGACTTGAATCTACAACAACATGTTAGTATAAAGAAAGCATTTTAAGTAAATATATTTGTTATAAGCTATAAGCAGGCAAAAATTAAAATAAGCATTTCTAAGCTACAGCCATCATCCAAAGGGAAAGCATGCAAGGTTTGTTAAAAGCATATGTATTTGCAAGAGAAAACATACAAGGTTCAGTTGGATTTGAACTCATGTCTGTGTATGACACCTCCCAAGTAAAAATCTGAAATAGATATGCAAGAAATAAATACAGATTTTCGATAAATGCTATTTAGATAAATGTAGTACAATGTTTTCTTTAAATATCATGGGTGAAAGGGGAAAGGCAGGCAAAAAAACTGAACGGACATCACTTAGAAAAATAAATCTGCTAGACAATGTTTTTAAAACAGTGCAATCAAAGGATATAAAATTTTTGATTATACTTCATGTCAAATTTCAAAATGCCAGATTGTGATTGGGTAATACAGGGTAGGTAATTAAGCCTACTCAGGGCAAATCCTCTAATGTCCTACATTGGTCTCGCTTTGGTTGACAAATAATTTCTTGGATTAACAATCTGTTCTGTCCCCCTCTTAGTTATATGTTATTTATAAATACATACCATATCTTCCATATGTCCTCTAATGCATATTACTGATGTTAATCTTTGAAATAATGAGAGCTCAGGTTCTCTTGCTGACATTAGTATGGCATATGCAGCACTAATGTGTCCATATTTAATGGGAACATTATCATTTTTATGTGCTACACTTGATAGAATGTCTAAAAGGAACGGAAATCTGTAATCATGAGAACATATATATTAATAATAATGATATGCATATGAAAGTAGCTAGCTCTGTAAAAATTTTGCAGAAGGTAAATCTGTAATCATTTAAATTTCAATCATTATTTCAGTTTAAAATTTCACTTAAAAAAATTCTATGAAAAGAATTTATCTTATTTGGTCCCTAAAGTAGATGATGTCATAAGTATGCTTCCTGCATCAAAGGTAAACACCGAGAGTATTTTGGCTCCAGGCTGACTATTGTAACCATTAACAAAATTTCATATTTAAACTTATTATACTTATTGTATAGTAGGTTAACAAACCTATCTTTCACTTCTTGGAATATTTCATTGATAACATCTTCCTGCTTCACCATGTTTTTTATTCCTTTCTTCTGAAGAAGAACACTACTTCTCTCTATTTTTTTGGTCGCTAAATCTGCACAAGTCATCTTCAGTTCTCTTATTATTTCAGCTTTCACACTTGCATTTATTGATGGAATCTAATCATACAAATACTTAATTATCAACGGATAAGTGCACTACCAAAATATTTTTCAAGGCACCGACAAATTTATTAGTGAAAATTAAGATTAGTGGAAGGAAAAATTCATTTAATTATTTTAAACATTACACTAAAGATATGATGAACATATCAATTTTAAGACAATTTAATGATTGACTGTAACTATTTTGTGTCGATGAAGAAATGACATAAATAAATATGGGACACTTTGAATAAACCATGTAGCAGGTTATTCTAAAGTGTTCAACTCTTTTTCAGCTGGATTAAACTGTCACATGACAAAATAATGTCTGTAAGCAGATTGACAAAACTCTATTAGCCAATCAGAAAAAGTGTTACATTCAAAATAAAAATCATGAAAAATATATCAAATTTAACTTTCAAACATACCTCACAAACATGTTAGGAATCAGAAACATTCTATGTGACATTTAAGCACTTACTTATAGTCACAATTAGATGTATTGTTATTTTAAACGTCCTTATATTATTTAAAACAGTAGTCTATAAAGACTTG
This sequence comes from Mytilus galloprovincialis, assembly GCF_965363235.1. Lineage (NCBI taxonomy): Eukaryota > Metazoa > Mollusca > Bivalvia > Mytilida > Mytilidae > Mytilus > Mytilus galloprovincialis. The sequence continues at coordinate 97,074,781 of NC_134842.1, forward strand.
AATTAGACGACATAATACTATTTTTATATTGTTTTATAGCATGCCTTTAAAGTGTATCGATATCTTGATGATTAATGCCATAGAAAATTTTTGCTGAAAGCACAAATAAAAATGTTTGTAATATCTACATTAGTATAATATATCTAATATGTTAACTCATATATTTATGATAGATATTTCAGACCTTGAATAACTTCATGATGTCTTCAACAGTTTTTACTTCATGTGATATTTTTTGTATTTCCAATAATTCATCATCTAAAGAAAAAAAAACATATGATTACTACAATGTATAAATTAAGTGTACATGTATTTATGCTAAAAAGGAACTATATATATTATAAACATATTTTTGCTTTGTAGGAACATGTATTTGAGCAAATTTGTGAAATCCTCTGAACTTTATAATGTAAACATAAGTTAATATAAAATTATCCTTTTTGTTAAGAAGTAAATAATGAACAATTTGCCACTACTATAGCAAAACATTCTTGTTTTGATTACAAATAAGCACTGTAAAATGAAACATTGATTTGAATTAAAATATTATACCAGTTAATTTCCTTGTAGTGTTACTTGTATCTTTTAGTATCCTGTCAAGGTTTTCTTTTCTATATTTCAACTGGTTTACCAATGTGTTGTTGATAATATATGAATGGTCTATTATTGTGTTGGCAACCTGAACAGTTGGTGTTGCGCTATGTATAGATTCACTGAAAATATTTTTAACAAAAATAAAGAAATAAATTTAAATAAACAGCTGCACCATGATATACCCTGCGTCTTGTGTGTGAAGTTTTATGCAACAATCATAAATAGTTTCTGAAACATGGTGTGACATGTGATAACCCCAATATTTTTCGTTAATCATTTTATGCCATGGCATTGTCAGTTCATTTTGGATTAGTGAGTTTGACTGTCCCACTGGTATATTTTGCCCCTTTTGAGTTAAAAACAATTATATCAGAAATGTATTATACAATTATGCCTATACTTTTCTTATTGATATATTGACTTATGATATCATCAAGAGAAACACTGTTTTCAATTAAGTAGCCTTACATGTATCTATACCAACTTTACAGAGGAGATATCACACATCCAAAGTACATATTATGGCAATGATATTAGAATAACATCTGGGTAACGTTCAAACATTATTTTATATAGTATGTGTTTGTGAAGAGCAATAGTTAGAAGATGGTCAACACTGTCAAACATGTTTATCCTTGCCACATTAGTTATGTGTGTGTCCTTAGTCAGGAGCTGGTAATTAAGTGGTTTTAAGGTTTCCTGTATTTCCTTTATTTGATATTTTTCTCAAATGTTGACAATACATTGTAATACCATATCACCAAATATATTTATAAAAATATTCTTTTTTACTTGATTTAACAAACAGATGCAGGATATGATACAATTTGAAATCATGTTTAATGTACGTGTAGATTTATTATTGAACCTTTCAATTGAGTAGGAATGATCAGCTGATGCGTCCCCACTGCAATTGGGGATAGAGATGCAAGTAGTTTGTGGAAGTGCCATTCCAAGATTTTTGCTAAACATGGTTTTAGTGTCACATATTTTTTTTATCACACTAATGCAACTCCTGCAGATGATAAACAAATTTGATTTGATTAGTATGTCAGCAACAAAACTGCCATGCTCTTTTCCCATTGCTTCTGAAATTTTTTCCTTTAAACATTCATCTGAAATAGAAACATGAAGAGAATGTACATATGTATTATAATTTTAAAACAAGTTAAAAATTTTAATGTAATACATTTTTGAGATGATTAATAGTGGTATCTCCATTTTAATAAGACTATTGCCTGAAAATGTTTTTAAGAGCATTGTGGATTCGACTCCTGGACATGTTAAGTGATTTCAAGTCAAGGAATGTTATATAAAGCTGAAGTAAAACTGTGTACAGACAGACAAAAAGACAAGTGTAAAATCATTCCTGCTTCTTTAAAGTTATGTTTGTATTAATAATTTAAAGTATTTCTGACATATAGCTCTTCAAAGGTTTTTGTACTTATACACCTTCGGATTTCAAATTTTTGGCTTTGAGCATTCCTGATGAGGGTAAATCCAGAAAAGTGATTCGGAAAAAGAAATTATTAATAAACTTGTTGTTTTAAATTTTTTGGTTACTGCTATTACTGACAGTCTACATGCTTAACAACAAGTCCAATGGCATTGAAATTAGAATTGCTTTAGAACTTGTAAAATTCTACCCTGAAAGCCAATAGAATCCAAATAATTTTATTTTTTTAAAATGCTTCACTGAGCACAGCCTGATAAGACTGACCTAACCCTGAACAAATTTGAATACAATATTCAAGCTTCATACTGTGGATTATGATTGTGATGAAATTTTTGACATAACTTAGGTTTCTGACACAAAATAAATGTGGACCAAGAACTTACAAACCTATGGTGTAATACAGTTCAATTCTTCTTGAAACTGTTGAAAATATTTTTTGGCCCTTTACCCTTTGGCAAATATTCCCAAATTAAATCCCAGCCTTTCCTTTCTTATATGGAACCTTGTGGTACAATGTCAGAGAGATCTATACACTTGCACACAAGTTAACTTATTGTCTGGAAAATAGGAAAAAATACTTGTTTTTTAACCTTAATTCCTAAACTGTTGACACAATAACCCCCAAACCTGTTGCTTGTGGTATTAAACATTGTGTTATAATTTTAGAGCAATTGAAATATTTACACACAAGTTGTTATCCTCAAACTAGAAAAATTCTTACATTTCCTTATCCGTTATGGAAGCATCATCCACAAAATCAACTCAACCTTCGTTTATGGTATTGAACCTTAAAACATTTCATGGAGATCAATTCATTTAAACTAAAGTTATTGTTCAGAAGCCAATTTGTCTTTGGCCGACGACTATCCCAAAACAATTTTTGCAGTCTATAAAAATTGATGATGGACTTAAAAATTAAGCATGAATGATTTACTGATTTACTTCATTTATGTACAACATAAAATAATTCTCCACCAGTACAATAATACTATAATCTAGTAAACAGTTAAATTCGCTAAATATTCACTTTTCTTTCACCTCCATCAATATATATTTAACTGCAAGTCTTTTTAAGAATCAGGCAATTTAGGTAAAAATCAAAACATGATCAGAAAAAAAACCACCGAGCTAATCATGCTATTTAATACTAATCATCATCCTGAGTTAAAAATAATTGGTCTTTCGTTTGTGTGTGTCTGGTAATATTAAATAACTTGGTTAGAATGATAGCAAATTACAGAGTTATCTCCCCTTATTCGTTAATTTCTAGTGCATTTCAACCAAATTGTATCTTCTATTACCAGAACAAAAAACAGAAATGATTGTTATTTTTGTGCATAACTACATTTTATGAACTGAAATCAATGTCAAATTGGGTGGGTTTTTTTGGTCACGTTTTCACCACTGCCTGATTCTTAGGCAGACTGGCACTTAAACATACAAAGGTTTTTAAGTAGTTATTAAATATTTAACCTTCACACTTCATACTGTCTAGTGCAAATGTTGTTGCCTGTTGCGTATTGCAAAAGCTGCATGTCTTTTTCTCATTCATACTCATAGCAATCTGTGAATTACATGTACATGTATTCTTATGCATATTGTTGTATTAGCAAGAAATAAAGTCAAAAGATTGATTGATTAATTAATTAATGAAATAAAATTGTATATCAAACAGGATAGAAAGGAAAAATTAAATTAAGCATTGTGGATAACATTTTGAACTTTTTATATTCACAGTCAACTCAAGTTGATTTTGTAACATTTGTCTAATATATTACAAGTACTTGCATTTCATTTCTAGATTATATTTGTTAGCCAAGGATGGTATTGATTAATGAAATGCATTATAATTTAAATACAATAATTCAGACGCCTTATAGTCAATATTACTAGAATTATAATAAAACAATAATAAAGACAAAAACACCTTATCTAGTGAAGGACTAATTTGAATACTTTTTAATATACACCTTACTTCAGGTGTTGGTTCACTGTGTTTAAATATAAGAATAATAGTATGTGCTTACTAATTATGAGATAACTGTATTGTATTTTAAGCTCCGACTGCATCAATTGGGGATTTGATGGTCGCAAATTAAGTTTACTGGCGACACGTTAGCGGAGACAGTAAACGGGTATTTGCGACCATCAAATCCCAAATTGATGCCGTCGGAGCTTAAAATACAATATTGTTATCTCCATTCTAATGAAACTAACAGAAAACAACGTTAAAACATGTATTTAAAATCTGTCATATGTCGTCTGCGCTTGCGCGTACGTCCCATAGCATCAATTGTCAATTGATGCCATGTAAGAAAGTGACGTTATCCAATCAAAATGAACGTTACAAACGTTGTTGCATTAGAATGTACTATTACACATTGTTGAGGCTAGTTACTTCTGAAGTAAATAAAGGAACTATCTCGCAATCAAAAATAATATATTGCAAATAATTTCATTATATTTTAAACTTACATGTAAATGAATGAATACATATAATAATCAATAATAAAAAGGGAACTTGATTCTGTTGGAAGGAAATCTAATCTAAAAAAAACCTGAAATAGATAAAAAAAATATTTATTTTTTTTAAGATAAACTTCATAGTTAGTATAAGTGTTGGGAATCCGACTAGCATGTTAAGCACCATACATTCTATGTGCTACATATTTGTTTTATATTTTCATGAATTTATAGGCCATTATTTTTCTTGTTTGAATTGTTTTACATTTGTCACTTTTGGGGCCTTTTACAGTTGAGTATGCACATAATGCATAATGTAGACGTAGATGAATGCAGTATGGGAATAGCTATTTTTCTAAGGCAGTATGGTGACCTATAGTTACTGGTTTCTGTGTCATTTTATCTCTTGTAAGGTCTGGTTCCTCATTGGCAATATATATATCTCTGGCAGTAATAACACATATTTGTCATATTCATATATTTTTTGGTGATAGAAAAAAATAGGATTTTGTTAATTGACTAAATTGTGGCACTCTAATTAACAAAAAGGGCAATGGTCATTGCTGCTTGTGAACTAGACTAACACGGTATTAAAGTGCCTATTGATAATAAACCTTGATGTTCCATGGCAGAATTTAATTTACATTTCTAGACCTGTTTTATTGATTTTTTTTATTAATTTGATTGTGATATATAACTTATTGCCAATATTGGCAGGTCTTTACTTCGTCATCACAACAGCTTTTTTTAGGAGAAGTAAGTGTAACCTGCATTAAGACTTAATGTTGTCTTCTTTGTATGCATTTAATAAGGTATCAGTTTTGTTTTGAAATAAACATGTACATTGGATAATTAAGAATCTTTGTGTATGTTCTGCATTTCTTTTAAGGTTCATTTTCGTCATCCATCCCAATCAGCTGATCCAGCGTTCCATCTAATGATCTCGTTACGTCACTTCCTTCAAAAAAATAGTCCCGGCTTATTTCCCGGGGAATCTTTAGTAAAAGGAGTCAGAGTTATCTACCTTATACCAGTAACCGTTACAATACAGCAGTGAATGAGAACTGGTGAAAACCGGTGACGGCAAGGATTGATTGTTGAGTTTATGAGCTTCAGTCCTTGCTTGGAAGTTGCTGGTTGCCATCCAAAAGTTTTCCACATTTTGAGATTTTATATATGTTAAAATGACGACTGTAGAGCCAAACCGCGCATTTTTTGCATTTGAAACACAACTAAAAACGTTGTGTTTGAAAGAATTTCCATGTGGAGGTGGATCTTGGGTAGGAACACTGTTTTTAAATACATTTAAAATAAAAATGTAAATAGTATGCCCTTTTCTGGTTCCAAAAAGAGAGAGATGTATAGTTACCATTTAATCCAAATGGTCTTCTTGGTTACAGTTTTAAAGCCCTGACGAATATTTGGCTAAATATCACTAATCATTTGTACATGTACAAAATGTACATGGAAATCAACAGACATTTAAATCTCGTTATATACAAAAAGTTAAACAAGTTGAACAATTTTCTTGCTTGTATATCATGCATATTGGCCTACACAATCACCACCCCCTTTTTAAACAGTACAAAATAAGACACATTTAAAACAGAACATAACTTCATGCAAAATAGCAAGAGTCAGCAATTATTGATAATATTGAAACACTTTACATGATTATTAACTGCTACTTGATGATCTAAAGAAATTTCATATCTTAACTCAAAATTCATTTTATAGTTAACATTCAAATTGATACATCTGTTTTATACATCAAAAGATTTCATAGTATTTTTACAATAAAGTTTGCAATTTAAAGTCATTGAAACCTTTTACATTGGAAATGTTTGCCTACAAATCTTTCTTCAGCATTTAACTTACAAGACATTATTGCACAAAACTTCTTGTTGTTGATGCTACAGAGTCAACGCAGATCATGACTTCTGAATTTGACAGTGAAAAAAATATTCCTCTGATTTTCAAGTAATAAAAGGATAAAAGTCATAGAGAAAACATCAACTTTGAAAATGTTTACCCCTAGGTCAAAATATGTGTACATGTATTCCAAACTGGCTAAATTCAACATGTTCAATGACAAGTCGCAAGGAAAACAATATTAAACAGTGAGTATGTAACAAAGTATTTATTTACACAACACTTTTCAATATTGTTGTTATTTTTAAACCCATATATTTTATTCATCCGCCATAACTTTTCCTTTGAATTTTACAAATATATCATGATGTTTAATATTGATGTTCTAATATTAATGCTATTTGTGTTCTTTTTCAGAGAGAAACAAAGACAAAGAATCTTAAAAAACTAAAAACAAAAGATGATGTTGAAAGCAAATATTCCATAACACTAAAAGGTATATACATGATCTTATATTGATAACTCAGCCTCTGAGGCAAAATAAAAAACAATTAAAATGCCTATTTCCCGCTCCAACTATTACAAAATTAACATTTCTGTTTTATCAGGATTCTTGTTTTGTTTTTTTTGGCATATTATTGATACATGTATCTGGAAACTAACATGTATTCTCAGAGTTTGATCCTGTTTTACACTTATGTGGACATGCATATTGTTACATTTATAATTTCAATGTTGACAAGTTTTACATTCTATGTGTGTCGACATTATTAAATTAAAATCAATAGTAATACATAGGATTTGTGTGCATATTAAACATATTTTATTTTATTTTATATTATAGATTTTGGAGCTGAACATGAAAAGACTGAAACTTTACAAGAATATGTTGGATCAAAATTATCCCCATGGAATTTGGACTACAGCTGGAGTGAGGAAGCAAAACAATTGAGAGAAATCGCTGTCAAGTCACCATGGCTTATAGATGATAATTTTATACTTAGTCATTTTAAGACTTTAAGAATTGTAGATAAACAAGTAAGTTTAAAAAACCAAGTGTTCTATAATGCATTCAATTAAATTATTAATTTTTTAACTGTTTTTCCCTGTTAAATTGTAATGTAACTGGATTTAGTTGTAATCATAAATTCTACATGTATACATGTAAATGCTTGTAGATTATTCATGAAACTTCACACAAGTTAGAATACTCAAAATATATTTCATTCTTTTATAGATTTTTTTATTTAACTATTAAAATGAAACATAAAAATAAAAAAGTTAGAATATCAAGTGCCACACAACTATTAAACCAGCAGTTTGAGGAACTGGATTAAATTTCTATTTTCTGATACTCTCATGAGGTTGATAGGGTAGCAGTTTTGTGTCGCTAATTAAAAACTGCTTTTTTGTTTATCTATTTTCTAGGTAGCAGAAGTAGACAAAGCACTATTAAAGTTTAGAAATTTAGAAGAACTGACCTTAAGTGCCAACAAGCTTGTAACAGTAAATACCAAAAATCTTCCTCTTTCTTTAAGGGTAAGTATGCAAACTCATCACAATTTAAAACACTTAAAAGTCTCATCTAAAATGAGTCGATGATGGCATTGATGGATGGCTGCTTAACATTCTGGATGAGAACATGTTTTATGTATTATGAATATTTACCATGCTTTGTACTGTAAAATTACTTGTCTTATAACCACCAAAACGGTGCAAGTCTTTTTTTAGGTTAAAGCAGGTTAGCTGTTTTGAAATGAAGATCTAACTACCGGTATTAGCTGAAATCTTGAATAGTTTAGTTGGCAGAACATGTTTAAAAAAACAACATTAAAATAATGATTATATTATTAATCTGAAATATATGTAAATGTGCAATACATTTTTTAAGTTGTATCTCAGACATTATTAGAATTTTAGTTCATACCCCCAATTTTTCAAAGATTTTAGTTTTTTTTTCAAAATTATGCTTTGAGAGAACAATTTGGTCTTATTAAATATGGTCTTGATTCTTATATAATATAAAGGGAAAACATTGAGTTATCTCCCATGGAAATCACCTTGCATTGTTTACTATTTGTCATCTTAAAAAGGGTAACTGTAATAATGCACTGCAAATATCAGCCGATCTGTTTATGGTTTACTTCTGTTAAAAAGTAGCAATGCAATCAGTTTTTTTTAAAAGAATCTCTAAACCTAAGGTGAAATTTAGAAATATTAAATTGTGATTTTATAAACATTGTCAATCATTAGATAGGATTTGTTTTAATGTAAAACTTAATACTATTTTTAGCCTTAACTTGACACCCTAATTATTGCTTTATTTTTATTTTTTCATTTCTCTTAGGTGCTAGAATTATGTGCAAATCAGATCAGCGACTTGTCAGCCCTGTGTGTCAGACCACCATTACTAATTCATCTGGGACTTGGAATGAACAAAATATCCTTTATGGGAGATTATCTGACCGGTGATTATTGGTAAGTTATCCTGTCTTATGCTTACCAGGTCTGTATTTACAAATACACATATTTTGTAGTTAGAAAAAATATCTTTTATTAATAAAAGTACTTTTGAAAAATCATTTCTCTTTTGTATTTACCATGTTTACCACCAAAAGAAGTTTACCATCTTTTATATGTTATAGTGCATCAGCAATACTCATATATACATCAAATAAAAATAAGAAGATGTGGTACGATTGTCAATGAGACATTTCTTCACAAGAGACCAAAACACACAGAAATTAACAACCATAGGTCAGCCTGCAACAATGATTAAAACCCATAACATGTAGACAACTATAAAAGGCACCAAAGTGAAAAATGTAAAACAATTCCAACGAGAAACTAATGGCCCGATGGGCATAGAAGGTTTGTTATGCTTCAAATCTTTTATCATATGGAACAAATTTATTATTCAACTGATTAGAAGTTTGTTGTTCATTTTTGGCTTATGTAGTCCATCTAATAATATAAGTGTCTTTACATTTGATACGTCAGTCCAAAATATCCATATTTCTAATTCCTTTATTACAAGTATTGTCATGGTAACCAAAACAGTTTTCATTTATTTGTTACCAAAATAAGAAAACTTAATATTGATCTATTTTAGAATAAAGTAGATAGACAAAAGATATGGGATATACATCCATGACTTAAAATCAGTACATGTGCAGACAAAAACACAAAAAAAATACACCCATTGTTTTTTTTTAAATTTTCTATGAACATATAAGCATACTGTAAAGGATTACACTATAATTTAGCACTAGAATTTCTGAAACATGATGGCAGTTTAAAATAAACAGAAAAGAAATAGTTGTTAAGCAGAAAACTAATCTTTAATAAATCTCTATATTTCAGGCCAAATCTGTTGTCTTTGGATCTCAGTCATAATAATTTAAGTGATTTGCTAGATGTTGTAAGAAAGCTTGGGACATTACCAAAGTTACGGAATTTGATATTGCAAGGCAATCCATTAGCAGTAAGTATAGATTATTTTTCCAAGTTTCAATGTATTATAAGTACAATTGGAATTTTAAGGGTTCCAAATATTTCTTTTAAATGATTATGACTTGTCTTTTATGAAATTGAGGAGAAATAGAGTTTATAAAGGGACATAACTCTTTAAATTCACTGTAAAGTTTGTATCAACCCATTTTACAAATACATTCTAAGCTATCAAATTACACAGATTATTGTAGATCTGGTTTACAAAAAATGCTTGAGGAGCTTTGGTTACAATCACTTTTATAAATACATTCTTAGCTACCAAATAATACAAAATATTTGAATTCTGGATCACAAGAACATATATAAGAAAACAGGAGAAATAATATCATTTGGTCTTTGGTGGGTATTGTCTTATACTGATTATATAAGAACACAGTGCTCATTTTAAGGATTTTGTCTTCCTTAAACTGTAATCCTCCCCCTAAAATTGACTTCACATTTGTGCATCAGTTTAAAAACCTTTCCAACATAATCTTAATCAGGCATGGGGTAATCAGTAATCATAATCAGCTGTAATTGATTACATTTTGCAATGTAATCCTTTGTAATCAGTAGTCATGCCATTTCTGATTACAAGTAATCGTAATGTAATCGATTACATTGCCAAAAACAGGTGTAATTATGATTACTTTTAGATGACTTTAAGATTACATTCATATGATTACTTGCTGATTACAAATCTTGTATACTGGTATATAATGGTTTACTTTTATAAACTGTTATTTGGATGGAGAGTTGTCTCATTTGGCACTCACGCCACATCTTCCTATATCTATATAGGAAAATAGTATTTGATAGACAATATGAAAATGTAAATCATGAATAAAAAAATCATGAAACTAGTATTCACTATGATGGGACTTTGTTTAATGTGATAAATAGTATCATCTATATAACAAGTTTTGTATAACCAAGTGTTTTATTTTGTTAACAGTTTACTAAAGGAATTTGCTTTCCAGTATTTGTGAGATTGAGCTCTTATGATATAAGAGTATGTCTTGAAGGATTTTTGTTCATTGATTGGACACTTCTGATATTAACTCCAATTTCATATTTATATAAGTATGCCCAATATTTTTATAAAACTACAATAAAATTCAAAAGCAGAAAACATTTAGTTCCAATTTGACTTTGAGGGTCGACATACATAAATGCACGAGCCCTTTTAATTGAAAATGGAATTTTAAATCATATTTCATTTTTTGACAATTTTAATAAATTTTGTTTTCCATAAATATTATGATATATATGTATTCAAAATTTTCAATTAACTACTTATAACTTTATTGATATTGCAATTCAGACAATAAAATTTTAATACCCAAGCTCACCTATTGTTTGTTAAAATAAATGGAAGTAGTGAAAACACCTGTAAACCATTTATGGATGTGTCAATTATGTCCTCACAGACAATAAAACTTTACTTAATTGATTTTTATACGCCCGTCAAAATTTTTGACGGGACGTATTATGTTATACAAATGTCCGGTGTCCGTCCGTCCGGCGTAAACATTTCGCACCATAACTTGAGAACGACTTATCCAAATATCATGAAACTTATTATAGTTGTTTCTTATGATGGTCAAATGATCTGTATACTTTTTGGTGAAAATAAGATTAAAACATTTTGAGTTACGGCACTTTGTAACTAAAACAGGGGGGTGTTTTTTTCACATGTCGCACCTTATATCAAAAACGATTTATGATTATTGCTTAAAACTCTACACAATTCTTAGTTATATTAATCTTAAGATCTGTATACTTTTTGGTGATGATTCAAAATTTCTTTTTTGAGTTATTGAGTATTTTGTAAAAAAGGGGGAGGGGTTTTTTACATGTCGTGCCGTATCTCAAAAATGATTTATGATTATTGCTTAAAACTTTACACACTCCTTTGTTATATTAATCTTAAGATCTATATACTTTTTGGTTTGATTCAAATTTTTATTTTAGTGATATTTAGTTTTTTTGAAGAAAAAAAAGAGGGGGGGGGGGTTCATATGTCCCTCTGTATCTCAAAAACAATATATATGATTATTGCTTAAAACTTTCTCAGAAACTATTTATGATTATTGCATAAAAGTTTCACACAAGACGACGGGCGTATCATGCGCTCATGGCGCAGCTGTTTATTCATTATTTGTCAAGGTTTTTTGTGAATTGGGTAGTTGATTAAAATTTGTAGAAACAACAAAGTTATATCTTTTACATAGAGAAAGGACACTTGTCTATAGCTATGTTATCAAATTACACATGTTACACTGTACTTGTCTAAATTCTTTTAAATAAGATTAATAAATTATGACTTCAAAAAAATCACCAAAATTAGCTTCTTCGTGAGGATAAAAAGTTTTTAGAAATTCTTTAATATTGCAATATACAATGTAATCATAAGTAATCACAAGTAATCATGATTACTTTAAAGAAAAGTAATCTAATGTAATCAATTACATTTGAAATAAGGTGTAATTGTAATGTAATCGATTACATTTTTAATATGCAAAGTAATTGTAATTTAATCAATTACATTTTAAAGTAATCGACCCCATCCCTGATCTTAATTGCATTTTCTGAGATGTATTAATTTTCTGCAGCTATACACATATAACATATAATATAATATGGGATCATTTGGAAAATAGTTTTACTTCAGTTACAAATGTATGGTATATATGAACTTTTTATTTTCTTTTTATTTCAGTTGATAGCTGGTTATCGAGGATATACAATAGATAGTTTAAGAAAGCTGAATATTTTAGATGATATAATGATTTCTGCAGATGAAAAGCATCACTACAAAGGACTGGCAAGACGAAGAGGTGATTTTGTGAATTACATGTGCAGGGACACAATAATTCAGTTTCTAATATAAATAAGAAGATGTGGTATGAGTGCCAATGAGACAATTCTTTAGATCTAAGTCTCTCTAAAAAAAGAAGATGTGGTGTGATTGACAATGAGACAAACAAATCTTCTGATAAAGAGAGACCAAATGATACAAAAATTTAACAACTATAGGTCATTGTACAGCCAATATGTATTCTTACAAATCATTAAATTATAACCTTAACACAATTGAATGCATAACTATTTTAAAGATATAGAATAAAATATAACATTTCAATCGTTATTATTATCAGATGGCCAAAAAGGTCTTTGATTTAGGTACCTACTTACCCAACTTAAGAAAAAAAACCAATCACTCCACCTAGAATGAGCAGAATAATTACAAGGAAAATGTTCAAACATATAAATACTGTAAAAGCAGAAATTTTCGTTGAGGATTTTATTTCGTTTATTTCGTGGAAAGAATATATCCACGAAATTAAAACTGCCACGAAAATTAAATCTTTATACAATATTGTTTCCATTTATTGGAAACCACAAAATTAAGTTGCCATGAAATCTAATATAGAGACAAAACCACGAAATTTGAACCCCACAAAAATTAGTGCTTCTACAGTATTTAGAATAAATAGAATAAAAAGATTAGATTGATTTTCATTTAATGTTAAAAGTTATGAAATAAGTAGTGTTATAATTACTTAAAAACTATGTATTCAAAACTTTCTGTCAATTTTGTCGATATCATGCAAAACAGATCCTGCATTTATAAAATCTATCAGTAACAGGCTATTATTTGAACTTGGAATTATTTTTAATTATGGAATTTGCTTGATTTCTTGTTATTGAAAATTTTAATAAATTCCATGTTTATTCTTGCTGCGCACAACACTTTCTATTACAAGGAAAATAGTATATTTTCAATAGAATGTACTGTGTCGCGCACAACACTATCTAACCAAAATACATTGTATGGAAAATGTTATTAACCGCTCAAAAGATCATAATACCAAATAAACATGGAATTTATTAAAAATTTTAAACACAAGAAATTATGCAAATTCCATAAATTCAAATAATAGCCTGTTCAGTGTTTTTCATGTTTAAGTGATTCAATTGATCTGCAGTGCACAGTTACAATTTTATTTCTATTCTTTGTAAATAAATATAAAAAAATATGTAAAAACTGAGTTATCTCCCTGTATTTTGATTTTGTATATAAGAATTCTCTTTCTTACTGATATTTTTTTCTTTTGTAGAATATATACTTGATGAAGCCAAAGTCACATTAGAAGTAGGATATATCAAAGGTGTTCCTATGCCAGATGAAATAAAGGTTAGACTAACATTGAATGAAATACTGTATAATTATTCAGAATGATTTGTGATATTTTTAATATTGTACAAAATGCGAAATGTTATGGCAAAAATTTAAAGTCTAATTTAATATTTTGATAGCATTATTACATTTACAGTATTTTTATTGAAATGGAAAAAATGAAAAAACAAGTTTTTGGTCTTTTCTTCAATTATAGTTTCAATATTTTTTTTTTTTTTTTTATTTTTTTTTTTAACGATAACAAATATTTTTATTCAATTATTTCCTGCTATATAAATACCTAAGTAGCCCAGGTCGCATACTTAGGGACCCCTGCTTTTTAACAGCCTCACTTGACCAGGGAAAATATCAAATGAGTTTAAACTTCCCATAGTTTACATAAGTATACATTTAAAAATAACCAATACAATTGATTTTACCTGCTACGCATCACTGGCACTGTAATTCATAATAATTAACGTATATCCGGTTTACTGACTTACATTATACATGTGTTGATTTAAACTTGAAAACTATATTTTTGATTGAAAAAATAATAATAGTTATAGTTAGAATTAGAAATTATTGAATTAATGTGAATGAACAAAAGTTGAAATGATTCTGTGACTGACGTATGGATTATAAAAGTATAAAGCACATGTGGTGAGTACTGATGTATAAGAAACGTGATATGTGTAATTTACAAATAAACATATTAATATGGACAGACATAGATTCAAATATCAATTACAGTACAAATCTTTCTTTCTGTAAAAAAACCCAATACCAAACAAACATAGTGTTCCCTACGTTCTTCCTAAGATATAGTATTATTATTACATATGGAATCAAACACACCTTTAGTTTAGAGCAGTTGAACTAAAAATATTTACCTACATATTTCCGATAAAGAGTTCAATTTTTAATCTACATATATATTTTATATCTGACCGTAGTAAAAGTAATTTTAATTCGTTTTTCATATGCAATTTTAACAAAGCCTGTATAGACTGCATACTCAGTTTATTTTTTTCGAATTTGCATTTATTACGTATTTTCCAAATAGCCCATTTAAAATAAAGTATTATTGCGTTAACAATTATATTATTCGAATTATCTAAACAGATTCCTAATAGAATATCTTTTTCAACGAGTGCATCGTTATTTATTAAGTTACACAGTTGTAAATTTCTGATAACTGTTTCTATCAATGGTTTAACATTGTTACATTGGTAAAATAAATGCTCAAGAGTTTCAATGTTATTGTTTTCATCACATAAGTGACATTTTCCATTTGACATACGCATTTTTTGCAGTCTGTTTTCTGTATATATAATCCTGTGTATACATTTCCATTGAAACTCTTTAACTTTTCTATTAATATCCAGTTTACTGAGATTTAGCCAAATTTTTTCCCAATTTATGTACTCGCTATACAAATTTTCCCATTTTGTTTGACATTTAGGGGTCTCAGTTATGTTTAAGTTTAACTGAAGATATTTTAATGTCAAATCTTTGATTTTAATGATTTTGTTATCTGGATTTATAAATTCAAAGTTTTCAGAAAATTTGATTTTGTAGTTTTTTAAAGTGCGTTGTACATCGTTATTTCTTAAAACCTGTATAAAAGTTTGCGGTACGGCACTTTTAATTCGTGAATATTCCGAAATACAATTGCGTCTATCTATAAGTTGTTGATATATTTCATTGCACGATTTAAACTCATTGGTATTATCATCCCATATATCACCAATGGTTTTTATTAGACTTTTTGAAAAAGAAGAATAAAATATAGATTTTCTTTGAAATAAAATATTTGAGTTTCAAAATAAAGGCTGTTTTTTTACTTCCATTTTATTAGTTATTATACCCTGTGTGATCCTTGTCAATTTTGACCACGATTGTAAAGCGTTTTTGTAATAATGTGGTAGTTTTTTTATCTCAAGACCTGAAAGGTCTGAACATCTACACAGAAAAAGTTTATCTGCAAATTTTTTATCATATTTTTTTAACCAAAATTTACCTATCGCATTCCAACTTGATAATGGCTTGTGTAATATTGAATATATCGATTTGATATATTTACTTTCTATCCAACTATCCAAATTTACCAAGTTTTTGGTCTTTTCTTCAATTATAGTTTCAATATTAAATATTTCTGATTTTACAACAATTTTTATATTCAGCCAAAGTGATATACCAATGGTAATTTACCACTAAATTCTTACTATATTGTCAATCAGAGATCTTTAACTTTTGAATTATCATGACATATCTGTATAGTCTTTTTGCCAAGTATAAATTGCAATTTTTCTTTTAAAGGTGGTGTGACCACCTATTATTATCAGATGGCCGAAAGGTCTGTGATTTAGGTACTTACTTACCCAACTTAAAAAACAAAACCAAAAATGCTCTCATGTTTAAATTCAATGCCAAAACAATTTTTAAGGGGGCATACTCTCAAGTCATACAATTAGCTCTATTGGGTACTTTACATGAAAAAAACACATTTTTGTAATCAGTCTTTAGTTTTCTATGTTGTGTTTTGTGTTCTATTGTTTGTATGTTGTTATTTTGTTTTACTAAGGCATAGGGTTGTCAGTTTATTTTCAACTAATGAGTTTTAATGTCCCTCTGGTATCTGTGGTTTCTCTCTTTTTTTCAAACAACTATCTTTTACCATGATTAACTTCTTTTATTTTAGAATCCTGATGATCAACCAGAATATCCAATCGTAGAAAGAAAATATCTTGTACAGTTTATGTTCTTGGCTGAAACTGTCAGTAAACCTGAAGTGATGCACATACCCCATGATGATTTAGAAATGCCAGGTTTAGGTGGAGAGTCTCCCATGCCAAGTGGGGACCAGTCTACTTATTCTGGAATGCCTGTAAGTTATCAAAGCATAATTATATCAAATATTTGATGTTTTATAACAGTTGTTTCCCTTTACAGTGCATTCATTTTTATTGAGGAATACCAACTTTTGTGGATTTTGTGGTTATTTGTGAATATAAACAAGGAAGAACATTCTCTTTATAGTCATATATGCAAATTTTTACAAAAACCTGTAAATCAAATATTCAAGAAAATAAGATGTTTATTAAATCTATGCCACAAAAACTGGTACCCACAATAATAAATGAATCCAAAGAATGGCAGATATTTTCATGATTAATTTTTTTGCCATTTTATATTTTGAATATTCTTTTTTATGAATTTTGAATTCAAGTTAATAACAATCTACAAAACAGCCAAAAAACTACAAACAAATAAACAGTCAAAAGGCTCCATACTATAAACAGTCACAAAGCTCCATACTATAAACAGTCACAAAGCAACATACATAAAATCAGTCAAAAGCTACATACATATAAAAAGTAAAAAAAAAACAACAGCAAAATAAACAGTCAAAAAGATACATACATGTAAACAGTCAAAAGCTCCATACACATTAAAGAAAAAAAACTAAATATAAACAATCAAAAAACAATATACATATATATAGACAGCCAAAACGTTACAAAAAATACAAGACCATAAAGCTTAAAATTAACAATAAATCCTTTGCCTACAAACTTACCAAAAGAAAAGAAAACTTGGCATCTTGTATCAAACCGCATACAAAGAATTAGTATCGTTGATAAAACTTGTGTAAGAAATATAAATTCAGAATAGTTTATGTTTTATTTCTTTGTCCAGAATGGTACAATATTGAAATCTAAGTCTAAAACAAAAAATGGAAAGAAGGTGAATTTTAAGTTAGCATGGTGTTGAGAAGTACATATTTATATCAATTTTATTCATGCATGCAAGCTAATGGTAGAAAGTAAAAATTTAATTTATGCTCAACCTATGGTAGTAGATGGGCATTTTGTTTTGTTATCTGCGTCCATTTGTTTGAAAATCGTCCCTGCACAGGTTTAAGTTTTGACTAAAATAGTTTACCATACAGTTGTTACAGTCACACTTGAAACTTGTTTCATTGAGTGTATATTTAGATGGTATCTTTTAATTCTATATGCTAGCTTGTTGGTTTAACCTCTGATTTAACAGTTCACTGAACATGGTAATTTGAAATCAGTACATTCTATAGGTAAATCCTTTGGTTACGGTTGTCGTTCCAATTTTGAAAAATAGTACACATGTTCATTATGATGTGTACATGAGTACTTCAAGTGTTCTCTGGACAAGCAAAAAGATAATTAAAGCTAAACAAGGGTCTGGTGTACATATATTCTTGAGGGGTTGGGCAGTGATAAGGGAACCTGAGAATAAGAGGCAGGAAAAAGGAGTCAGGCAGGGAAGCAGAAGTCAGGAGGTGGGAACTTGGGGTAAAAGAGGGAACTGGGTGATGGCATGAAGTAAAAATTATGGATATGTTAGAAAAATTTCACAAATCAATTTTTGTCTGGGAGTAATTTTGGATAGAATTATGAGTAGAAGATATGGTAGTGGGAATCTTGGAATGGTTTTATCCTTAGCATAAATTATTATTAATATTAAAGTCACTAGTTTTTATTAACTTTGCACATTATTTGTACTTGAGAAAAATGGCACAGTTACATAATACTTAACAGTCAACATTATCTGCATAATATATTGTAACTACATTTCACATAGTTTCTTTGGCTAATTGATGAAATGAGATTGTAGCTTTTGAAAAAAAAAATCTTAAGGATTTTTCTGGCTTTTTAAAAATAAATTCATTTGATAATGTATTTATAGAAAGCAGTTTTAAAAGATTTCTTGTTTTTTTTCTATGTCTAAAATTTTTAATGACGGTCATCACATTGAAGAAATTATATGTCAAATATTTTTAGATAACTTTATTAAATATGCGTATATAGCCTAAATGGTATGGTACACACTTAAAATAAAAAGACAGATATAAATGCATTTTAATGTTGGCTGTTTTTACTATACGTTATAAAAAAATGCTATCAGCATTTATGGTAAATTTTTATCTATCACTATTTGCATGTTTAATGACACTCATTGTACATTTTATCTGGGTTTTAAGAAGTGATTTATCACAGTTAAGCAGTGTTTTAACAGGGTTTTAAGCAGTGTTTTATCAGGGTTTTAAGCAGTTTTGAAAATCAACTGTGCACAACATATGTTTATTTTTTTCATATGACAAAAATTAAAATCATGGCTGTACTGTAAAGTAAAATTAATGTTGATGTTTCCTGTAGTGAGCAATTGAGAGTTAAATGTTACATATACATTTATATTTTAATTTATTTACACATGTGTACTATTCAAATGAGGACTCTTTTGGAATCGTGTTTTGAAGGATATTTACAATTATTTTATTATATGCATTTTCATATTATTGTATGAAATTTTCTTATTCTGAGATTTCCAAAATATTTGTTAAAAATTTGGAAAAATTCATAAAGAAAAATAACAAATTCAATTTTTGAGAAATAACAAATTCAATTTGTGAGAATGAATAATTAGAGTAGACAAATACAATATTGGCAATATAGACCTTCACTAAAAGTTGTTTAGAAAAACGCTATAATTTGTTTTATTTTAACATTTTAAATTGAATTTCAGACAAGTCCCGCCATTCAAGAAGAGGATGAAGGAACTGACATGAGTTTTATGGAGACTGCTAAAAATGTCAATTTTACCGCAGAACCTGAGGTTGTTATAGCCAGGGAACCTACAAGTAATTATAACCTTACAAATATTTGGCGTGATGACTTTTTGTTGAAATGACATGCTTATATCCACCTACGATAGAAGAAGGGCATTATGTATTCTGGTCTGTGCATCTGTTTGTCTGTCGGTTCGTAATCTGTCCTGCTTCAGATTAATGTTTTTTGGTTAAGGTAGTTTTTGATTAAGTTGAAGTCTGAACAAATTGAAACTTAGTACACATATTTCCTATGATATGATGTTTCTGATTTTAAAGCCAAATTAGAGTTTTTCATGGTGCATTGAACATAGAAAATGATAGTGCGGATGGGGCATCTGAGTATTATGGGCACATTCTTGTTTTTATTGTTTATACAAAGTCTGCCTCAATTGAATAAAGTAACAAGACAGCAAGAATAAGAGCACTGTTTGTGCCCATAGGAATGCTGATTGTTTGCTTATAAACATGTTTGCCAATCTTTATTTATTGGTTGTTTAGACTTTTTAGTTAAGCATCCCTAATACAGTCAACTCTTAATGTTTGACCTTATAATACTAATGAATGCACAGAAAAACTGTTCTCACACACAAATGAAAATTACTTCCGTATGAATCAGGCATGGGGTAATCATAATCAGTAATCATAATCAGCTGTAATCGATTACATTTTGCAGTGTAATCATATGTAATCAGTATCATGCCATTTCTGATTACAAGTAATCATAATGTAATCGATTACATTGCAAAAAACAGGTGTAATCATGATTACTTTTAGATTACTTTAAGATTACATTCATATGATTACTTGCTGATTACAAATCTTGTATATATATATAAAAATAGTTTTTGATAGACGAGATGAAAATAAGAAAATGCAAAGCTTGAATAAAAAATCATGAAACTAGTATTCACAATGATGGGACCTTGTTTCATGTGATAAATTGCATTATCTATATAAAAAATAACCAAGTGTTTTATTTTGTTAACAGTTTACTATTTAAGGAGATTGCCTTTCCAATATTTCATTGTGAGATTGAGCTCTTATGATACAAGAATATGCCTTGAAAGCATTTTTTTCCCTTATTTAAAAATTCTGATATTAACTCCAATTTCATATAAGTTTACACAATACTTTACATAACTACATTAAAATTGAAATGCAGAAAACATTTAGTTCCAATTTGACTTTGATTGTCGACGTAAATATATGAGCCCACTTTATTCAAAATGGAAGTTAAAACCAGATTTCATTTATTGACAATCATCAGTATAAACAAGTACATGTACAGTGTAAACATATGGCATAATATTACAAACAATACTTAAATAATTTTTCCTTATTTGTTCAGCTTTTTGTTAATAAGGCAATTGGTTAAAAATTTGAAGAAAAAAATAAAGTTGTATCTTTTACATAGAAAAAGGACATGATTGTACAGTTGTCTTTAGCTATTTTTATCAAATTACACATGTTACACTGTACTTGTCTATTAATTCTTTTTTAAAAATAATTTTTGAATAAATTAAGGCTTTTAAAGAAATCACCAAAGTTAGCTTTTTTGTGAGGATAAAAAGTTATAAAAAAACTTTGATATTGCAATATACAATGTAATCATAAGTTATCTAAAGTAATCATGATTACTTTAAAGAAAAGTAATCTAATGTAATCAATTACATATGAAAAAGGGTGTAATTGTAATGTAATCAATTACATTTTATTAACAAAGTAATTGTAATTTAATCGATTACATTTTAAAGTAAATTGATTACATTTTAAAGTAATCAACCCCATCCCTGGTACGAATAAAAGGAGATGTTGGTATATTTTAAAGAGACAGCAATTCAACAATACAAAAATTAAGTTATTTTTACAGTAAGTTAAAGTATGGTTTAATTATGAAAATTAAAAAAAAAAAACTCATGTGTCCATAAGCAAAATGTTTTGTAAAATTTATTAAGGCAGTTCTGGGAATTCTGAATACAGGACAGCTTTCAAAGAAATATACTCTAATTAAAATTATTTGTATTCAGCTTTCCTTGCAATTCCATTATTAGATCTTGAATTTTGTCAGATTATCAACAATTCAATAACAATAGATTAACAATATCAAGGGAGCATATTATTAGTCTTAAATCCTTGACAATATTTTTAATACCACACTCTAAGGATAAGTGGTATTTACTTTAGTGTTTTTTTCCCCAACATGGATGAAATATTTGTCACTGGACATTCAGCAAACAACAATCAATCAATTTTTACTTAAGTCTCTATTACATCTTTTCTCATAGAACACCAGACTTAGGAACAGTGTTATTTCCCTCTGTCTTTTTTTTTTTTAACATGGATGAAATACTTGTCACTGCAAGCAATTATCAATCAATTTTGACTTCAGTCTGTAAACCATAATTTTGTTGCATCTTTTCTCATAGCTGAGTTAGAAAAATTAGAAGAACAAGACCAATCTGTATGCCAGTCAACTCCAGTTCCTGGGCAGCGTGAAGGAGGTGGTTCTCCTGACAAGGAGCAATATAAAGAAGAAGCAGATGATGTCATAAAGGAAAGTCCATTGAACTCAGGAATGGGACCATGGTCTGAAGACATCCAATTAAACTGGTCCCAAGTGGTAATAAGGGATGACCTTTTGGGACTCAGAAACTTTTTCAAACAAGGAATGAATATCATGGTCATGGAAGAAATGGTACGTTTTTATAAAGAAATTGAAATTAATGATGAACAAAAATCCTCATGTATTAAACTAGGGATGAAGAAATAAAAAAAGATGTCTCAATTTTACAATCTTTCTACACAAGGAAATGAAAGTTATTTCAATTTTAGTACTGTTGCTTTGGCAATGACAGCAAATCAGACACTATCACACAGCACACAGAAATAAAGACAACCAGATGAACAACACTCATACAAACATGAAACAAAATACAAAAATTACACACTTTAAATGTTTAGGTTTATTGTAAAATCAGAAAATATGCATGCATATATATATTATTGCGCTTTTGAAGAGAGAACAATAATGGAAATTAATTATTGCAATTAATTAAATATAGAATATCAGAATGCAAGTTCTTATTATTTCAGTATTCATCAATCCAGTTAAATTATTCATATTACTAAAAACCTAGCAATAATTTCTGAGTTTACAGTAGTCTATATTTATGTTTTAAAGTTAGAATTAAAGAGAAATATAATATTGTTTTGCTATCAATAGATACTTTACCTCCCTCTTCACACACCACCCGCACCAAGTATTGATGAAAGATTGACATCTGCATCATCAAAAAGTTCAAAGGTTAAAAAGTAGGACACTGCAAAATGCTAGATAGTTTGTGCAAAAGCTAGTTGAAAATCATTAAAGTACATAGTATATTTTTGAAATGTGTAAATTGGAATTGGAAAAAGGGGGATGAAAATAAGACAATTAAACAATGTTAATTTTTGTTTAGCAACAAAATTCTGCAGCTCTACGGTAAACCGGTGGATATAAATAGTCCTCATAGCCTTGTAAATAAAAAAAACACATTATTATTCAGAATTTACTAATTATAATGATAATATAAAATTATCAGTTGATTGTCTCTCCCATCCAGGGAGTGGCTTTCAGGATCATTGATTTGTGACGCATTTTTATCTTATCAAGTAATCTGGCCCTTGTTAGGGGTAGAGTTGATCACAAGGAGGTTATGAATAATTGCTGTAATTATATTATTTGAATTGTTTATTTTTAGAGAGCTAAAAACATAAACTATTTTTTTGCTTTCAGTGTTTATGTCAAATGGTAATAATTTCACACAAAAAAATCCTTTCCAACCTTCCAATTTGATATAAACTTGTTAACATGTGCTGAAAATTGAAAGCAATATTGTGTTTATGTTGTTAAATTTTAACATCAATGTTTTATCTCCCTTTTTTTATATACTTTTTGAAAATTTCAGAAAATCCAAATTTTTACTAATAACAAAATCCTCACAAATAACATTATAAGTTCTAATAGGAAAAATTCTTGTTAAAGTCAGTTTATATGATAAAGTGTCTTTACACAAAATTTTGTCCTGATATCTATGATGATTTTATTCAAAAATATTTTGATTCATTTGGGATATAAAGAAATATGGGTTTAATTATTTTTTGGCATTGACTATTGTTATCTTTCTATCCTTGTCACAAATTGACTTTTTTAAGTATGAATGGTTCATTTTAGTAATTTTTATGATCCGTAAAGTTCTGATGGGGAATCACAGATTGATACGTTGATGTGAACCTTTCACCTTCAGTGGGTACACCAATGTAATTTATATTTCACAATGCACAATTTTTCAAAGCCACAATCATTTAATTGATATGAACATTTCCATGTTATGATAGTTTCCACTGCCTTTCTAAACTAGGTTCACTGCACACCTGATTCTGCTGTTGGATCTGCTGTATCTAAGTCAGCATCAGCCAAAGATAAAAAGGTCATTTTTGTATTGTACAATGTCAATGGCTGCAAATATTAATAAAAAAGTAACAAAATTTTGCTGGCTGCTAGAAATAAGATTGATATAATATTTTTAATATCTATTTAAACGTTTGTCTTATTTTGTATATTCATATGACTTTTTCACATTACAACATTTTTTTTTCTTGAATTACTTCTTTCAGAATCCTGAAAAATGCTTTTTGCATGCCACCTTTAATTTCACTTGCTGTGTTAAACAGAATTTTTGTCTGTATAAAAGAATGCAGTTTTTGTCTTGTTTGTTGGATTCCATATGGATATAACTGTTTTGAACATCTTTTGAATCAGGAAATAACTTTTTTTTTAGATAACTTACTATATAAATCTTCCCCATACATCTGCACGGAAAAAAAATGGTACAAAAAATAAAGTAAAATAAAAAGTAAAATAATTTTTTTATTTTTTTTTAAATGCAGGAACTGGACTAAAGGAGAAATTATATATATATGCCTATCAAGCATTTATGTGTTAATCTGTATAGTACATGTCTATAAACTGCTAGCTCTCATTGTATTTTTTATGCTATATGTTAGTGCTGAAGTTTTGCTTGCAGTGTGCATTATAACCCATTGCTGTTACAGGTTCTGTGTACACCTGCTGATGAGACACCTGATCTGACATCTCCGTCAGGACAGAAAAAAGATAAAAAGAAAGATGAAAAGAAAGAGGAGAAAAAAGACTTAAAAGTAAGAATATAAGGCAGACCAGGTCCCTGCATTTATATACGACTCTTATATTGCGGGAATAAGTAGTCTGTTTACAAGTTTTTTCAAGTGTTCCATGTCTATGATAAGAAACCCTAATACTTGAACATGTTTTCTTGTATGTGGTTCAGGTCTATTTTAATAAATTGAATTAAAGACTGGTAACTGTTGATATCAAAATTTGTGAGGCAGACCCAAGTTATAATCACCAATCAACTGATAAGGATATTTGAATAAAGTTGTTCGACAATTTTTAGTCAAATTAAAAAGCTATTTTTTTTTAAATCCTGCCTTGATAATCTGATTAAACTTTACTTCTTCCAAGAGAAGTAGAAACTGTTGTTGATGAGTATTGCTTTTTAATACATGAAAACAAAAATAGTTAGACAGGTAATGTAGCCATTATTTTAGTAATTTAGGAAAGTGTAGTGTATAAGATAGCATGCAGTGAGTGTATAATTATACCAAATTTATAGAAATTCAGCAAGATTTAAATTAATAATCATGGCAATTAGTGTTTTAGCAAGTCTGTGTGTTGACTGTGTTTTCAGTGGCAAATATGTATGTTGGAAGTGTTTTAGCAAATCTGTATGTTAGCAAAGTTTTAGCAAATCTATATGTTGGCAGTGTTTTGGCAAATTTGTATGTTGGCAGTGTTTTTTATGTGTATTTAATTGCTTTTTTTTTTTTTAATTATCTGACATGAATATCTTTAAAATAGAAACAATCTTTTTAAAAAGAAATAAAGCATGAATTTTTTTAATTTGAAAAATATTGCAGTTCAGTTGAAAAACGCTTACTTTTGATTCTTGACCTTTAATTCAGTTTTTTTTATTAATATTAAAGAGTTCCTCTTTTTATACAGCTATGAACTATTTTTATCATGCTGAAAGCTACTAGTTCTTTTGTTACTCTGATACATATAGGTAGAAAAGGGAATATTTATGGGACAGCAACCCAATGACATGAAAAAAACAAACAACATCAAAATGTCAAATTTATCAGTCTTCAAAAAAAGACATGTGTCTACGCATTTTGTATAGTTCAACTTTGTCACAAGCAAAAAAAGGGATACAAATTTGTAGGAGTACTATCAAATTGTCTTTCATAATATTGGTGATTCCTGAGTATTTTTATGAAATTTTGACTTGTGTAAATCTACGTTTCAAAATTATATTGAAAGTTAGAATTTGCTCCCTCAAAATATATATGTTGACCACGAATTAAAATCATTGTAACAAATGAATTGCATTCTATGATATTTTAAGTTAAAATTTCCTTTTAAACTTTCTCTTTTGGTTGTTTCAATTAAGAAAAGAATTTTTTTTTTTTTTTTTTTTCAACTTAACAATATCTTTATTGCATATTTGCTGTAACAATTTACTAAGTTTACAGCTTTAACTTAGTATCCCTCATGTTAGCTTACCTAATAGTTAAGGGAATCACTATTTGGCAAGGTATTATTTATTCATAATATTAGTATTCATAACATAAAATATTTCACAAAATATATTCGATAAATTATTGTGATTATACACATACATTACATTTTGCTTCTTTTTCTCTTTTTCATAGTATTTATTTTTTCCGGAATCAACTCCGTTATCGGTATGATCCGTGTTTCCATTAGTATTGGGCACAGTGTTGTTTTTCGCATGTGCGTTATCGGGTATAGAAAAAAGAAAATTTGTTAATCATATGTCATTGAACAATTATATCATAACTTTCTATTACATATACTTACTCTTATCTACAGGGAAAAGATGACAAGGGCAAGGGGGGAAAGAAGAAGAAAGAACCAGAGATGGAGTTAAAACGAGGACCACCATCATATACAACACTAGCTAACTTCCATATCCCTATGGAAGAGTTTTTAGAAGGGGAATACGAATTTAAAACAGTGTTTAAGAAAGATGGGGCTGAACTGGCAGCAGAATTGTCTGGTGTACCAAAAGGGACAGAAACTGATAAAAAGGTTTGCTCCATTTTATTTTGTGACTAGTTAGGATTTGGACTTAAGCTTATGGACTGATATCAATTTCCAACAATCATCAATTCAATAAAATCATACTTACCAACTGGTAACACCATAATTGGTAAATTATATGCAGTGGCTGGGCAACATTACTTTGAAAGAAATAGTAAATACTAGCTTTTGGTTTTGTCATTGTTTAAATTAACAGTATTATTCAGTCAACAAGTTCGCTTAGATAATTTCTTTTTTTTAACCAAAATATGAAAATAATAAACTTTCAGGATGGAAAGAAAGATAAAGATAAAAAGAATAAACCAGGATCTTCTAAGAAAGACAAAGGAAAAGGTAATTTTTAAATTATTTGCTATAGAATCTAGTACAATCAATATATTTAAGACAGTACTATTTAATAAGGCACCTTTTATTATTTTGTACATAATAGATGCTTAATGCAGCTATGTTATATTCATTTCTCATTTTTCAATCAGATGTAATTTTGCTTTATTTGATATTTATACTGATTTTATTTTCACTGCAATGTTTTTAAGTAGTAATAAAGAACTGAAAAAAAAGTTCAGTGTGCCAATTTATCTCAAATTTAAAAACAGAATATTTTAATTCTCTCAATGAACTTTCTTACAGATGATAGATCAGGTATAAACACATACAAGTTACAACACTATACCCTTAATATAACTAAACTGCAGAATTATCATCTAAAACATAACACATTTTTTTGGTCCAAGTTGAATGACTCACTGTTAATTAATTGAATATAACTTTTCTATTCCATTATATTGCATCTAATACACTCTACAAAATGTTGTTTCCGTTGATATTATCACTGCCACTGGGTCCATACATCTGCGGGTGGACTGTAAGTCATCATCAGAAATCACCAACCCAGTGGCTATATATAGTACTTTGGTTTTTTTTTTTGGGGGGGGGGGGCCCTTTTTACAGGTGACCATGCAAGGGCTTTATAGCCTATCAAGATCGTTAAACACTCATCTGGTAGTACTTTTTACAAATAAGATTAAAATTTTGAATAATATTTATTGATAATAAACAGTATCAATGTATTTTTATGAGAAAAACTTAACAAGTCACATAGAAAGGGAGATAATCATCATTTTCTGAATGAACGACTTTCATCTAATTTCTAGTTTATGAATGTAGCTGTAACAATATTTTGTTGCATTTTTTAATACTTTTTTCTCATGCTACTTATAAAAAAAATGTAAACACAGAAAGTAAATTTTGCGAAAAAAAAAAATTCTGGCTCAGATATTGACTTTGGAATTTCGATATTGAGTCGATGAATAATTCTTGTGTCTAAGTTTGGTGGTCATTTGAAAAATTAAAATCTCTCAGACTTTCATAAAATAATTGCACTTTTCTGGTCAATTTTATACATTTAATTATCTGTTAAGTTCAGTAATGTGTAAATCAACTTTATTTGTATCTAGATTGTACCAGTAAGTTTGTTGTTCTTGATGATTATTCTGCAGTGTTAACAAGAAACAATACTCATTGTATGCAACATGATATAAACCTAACCTCTGACCTGTTTTGTAAACTTTGTTTAACCCTGAATGAGTTTGATTTCATTGGCTAATGAATTTTTCTAATCCTCTGGTTGTTTTTATTTTAAATATGAATCTAATTCAAAGATCACACGGTAATGTAAAGTTCACCATTTCAGAATATAAAAACAATTCACAAAAATATGTAAAAACTTGAGAATATCAGTCCGTAATATGATAATAAGAAAAAGTGGTATGATTGCGAATGAGACAACTTTTCACCAGAAACCAACTGATGTACTATGATGTAGAAGTTAGCAAAAACTTAAGTCAAAAAAATATTGAACAACTGTATGTCACTTAACAGCCTTCAACAATGAGCAAAACTCATACTGCATACCCTAACAAGCTATAAATGACTCTGACATTACAAATGTCAAACAAATCAAGGTAGTAAACTGAATTAATGTACAAAACAGTAAATGAAAAACTGATCTGCTATAAATGAAGTTTTAGTTAGAAAAATGTTTAAATTGATAAAACCAAGTGAACCTCAAATGATTTAAAACCAAAAATATACAGTACATGTACATATGTTGATATAAATATGAGAAACACGTTTTCCTATTCTATATGGTGTTGACCTGCTGTTGCATATAGATTTTTACACTGTTTTAATCAGCCAGGAATCCTTGTGAAATATTTCAATTGATTAATTTACAAATCTTTACTAATATTTGCTGCCAAAGAAATAAGATTGAACTTTTTGTTCAGACTGTAGTGATCTCACATATGCATTATGTATAATTTCATACAATATTCTTTGTATTTATACTTCTTATTATATAATTAGCAATATTTAAAAGATCTGTGTAGATGAATATTTAATTTCCTGAATCAATGTATTGACTTAAAAAGCAGAAGTAAATATGAGTTATTTCCCTTCCATTGATATAGCGCAATATGTGCATTTTCGTAAAGAGATTACTATTTTGTTTATCCAGCTTTGTTGATTCCCTTGTAAAATTGTATCTTAATGAAAGGAAATGAGGGGTATATGTGACAATGTCACTAAGACAGCAACCCAATGACCAAAATAAATTAGGGGCCAGCTGAAGGACGCCTCCGGGTGTATGAATTTCTCGCTACATTGAAGACCTGTTGGTGACCCTCTGCTGTTGTTTTTTATTTGGTCGGGTTGTTGTCTCTTTGACACATTCCCCATTTCCATTCTCAATTTTAAAAGACAGCAAGACAGCAATACATTATCAGAAACAGTCATTTATGGCTATATATATTTTTATTAATATCAATTATTTAATTGATCTTAAAACCAGTTTGAAGCTAAAAAAGGTTTAATATTATGTTAAAAGATGTATTTTTATGTGCATCTCAATATAGCTCTGTATTGTGGAGAAATCTTTCTTTTAAAGGGAAATAACTGAAAACAAATCAGATTCAAGTTTCATGTTGTGTGACAAAAACTTTTCTTAATTGTCCAAATTGAATACATTTCAGCCCCAAATGAAGTGTTACAACACTTACAAGTAAATATGAAAATATATTTGATTAATTCATGATTCTGTCTGCTACTCTCATAAAAACAAATGTATTTAAAGACTCTAATCAAGGTTAATCATATCTAGTGTGATACTTATTAATCCCCCCATTTTTGTAGCAATAAAAATAATGAGAACACTCAACTGGTACTATTCCCACTACTCTGAAGGCCAAAATTAGAAAAAAAAGTTCATTTTTTTTTTAAAGAAAGTAGTTCTAGAAATTCCCAGATGTCAAGTAAACCACCATCAGCCAAATCATCCGTAGCTCAGAGTAAAACGGTCAAAGGTATGAAATCCAATTTTGTTGAAATTTTCTAGTTACTTGTTCAGATTTGATTTTAGAATTTTAGTTTTATTTAATTTTGGGGGATTTTTGTATTAAGGTAGACATATTTATTGTAAGGAACATTTTGGTTTATTTTTTAATTTAATCTTCCAGTTCATCATAATTAGCATTTGAAATATTCAAAGTAACAAGGTTTACATTCTAAAAATAAATTTATCTCAAACCAAAGATAAAAATTTTGAGGGGGAAAAAAACACATACCAAAAGATAATTGATATATACCTATATACTTTAGGATCGACTGATTCAGGAACATGAACTAAATTACATCTTTCTTGTCAAAGATTCCTAAACCAATCAATTATGTTCAAAATAATGACTTGGTAATTTCAGCATCCAATCAAATCAGTTGCAGGTTTTGTTTTCCCCTACTACAGCACATTTTTGTTCTGATATTATTATAAATTTTGTGTTTCAGGTTTTTTACACAGAGTTCTAATTCACTACAGGTTTAAGTAGTGAAATTGCATGATATTATTTAAAACCAATTTTATTTCAGTATTGAATTATTTATTGAATATTTTATTTTCCTAATTTGTGACCTTGTAACTTTACAGCAGGTCGATCAAGTAGAAACACATCTGCAGGAAGTAAAGGTGACCTGTTAATTGTGTTACCTGTCTATAACACTACTCTATTTTTAGTTTTCTAGGTTGATAAAAGCTCATTTTTGGTCTGTATTAGTAGTCTTTTAAGGTTCAAAATTTAAATTCTGGTTCAGGTTTCGATATGTGTAATTATTTTGGTGCTTAAATATTTGAAAAATTGCCACCAGGTTTTTTATAATGAAAATTTTTTCTAAAATTTATGATGAAATCTTAGAATCACATGTGCAAAATACAATGAAATCTTTCTTTGTAATCAATGAACTTGTATAAAATGATTAAATAACTCATTGGTTGTTAATCGCTTAATGTCTAATACTTCATGCATATTCAGAACTAGACTATACAATGATTTTTACCTAGTCATTTAACCTGTGTAAAGTGAACCATTTTTAAACATCCAGTAATAAAGGATTTGTTTGAACAAGTATCATTGATTTTATTTATTTCAAAGATATATGAAGTTTAGTCAATTTGACAACCTAGAACTATCAATTTACAAATTTCTGCAAACAAAAATGAGCTTTTTCACTTTTATCAGTAGGAACTGGATGAAAATTAGCAGCTAATTATATTACTGTTATAATTCATGAAAGCTTCCAAGGTACAAAATTAAACTCTAAAACTGGATCCTTGTAAGCATTTTTTTAAAAACAGGATTTGGTTGCCAGGCATTTTTTAATTTGTGATTTTTGACCATGTCCATATATTGTTACATCTTGTTCCTGATATATAAACACAAGTAAAGCTATTATCTTTATCAATGGATTCTTTAATAAATTTGGGATTGTCCTGAGGATTGACAAATATTTAAATGAAAATTTGGGCCTCCATGGCCGTGTGGTCTAAGTTGTTGAACTGCTGTATCACTAGCCTGTCAAAACTGAGGTTGTAAGTTAGAATCCTAAACATGGCAGGTCGATCAATTAGTTAATTGAAAAGTTATCAGTGAGTTAGAATTTAAATGTGCCCTAACAACTCAGTTTATAAAAAAGTGCAAGATATTTATGAGTTTAATATTGTCCTTGGAAGATGAAGATCTAGGCTTGGCTAGGTTTCTTTCATCTCTGGTGCATTGAATTTTATTTACTAGTTAAATAGATTAAAATATTGAATTTAACATTTTTAAATATCATGGAATTGATTTACTTTTTTGTTTTGTTTATATAGAAATTGTTATAAAGTTTTTGTTATTAGACATAATGTGTCATACTGAATATTGCAATACTGTGGATTCAGTTATTTTTTATGAGTACACATTTCTCTAGATTGAACAAAACATCTATTTTTGTGGGTTAAAATCATGGATTTTACAAATTTTATATGCAATAAAATTGAGAATGGAAATGGGGAATGTGTCAAAATATATAAGTCTATATGGAGATAACTTGTATTTCATTTAATGATTCTTGTGTCACTTGTAACCATATAAACTATGAAAATGAGTGCCCAATAAATGATAATGAATTCACAGTAATTAAAACTTGCTTTTAGATTTGCTTGTTATATTTATCTGCCATATTTACAGGATAATAACTGGCACATCAATGCCAAATTCTTAAAAGATTTACATTTAGAAATAAAGGCATGATGTTAAACATTATCTTATTGCTTTAATATTTTGCTGGTTAAAAAAGGTAGAAAATATACAGCTGATTGGATTGAGTGTGCAGTTAAAGGTAATATCTTTTGTTAGCTTGCTTGTCCGCTGAACCGTGAAGTCATTGTTAGGTCAGATAAACTACCCTCCTTTCGAAGTAGCCTATTCAAACAGACAGATATATTGGTTATCTGCTGGACTAGTCTACTCTTAAAGAAGGGTAGTTTACCTAACCTAACAATGACTTCAAGCAAGCTTACCAAATATATTACCTTTGGCTTCACATTCAATGAAATCGGCTGTAAGCTTATATGTACTATTTCTTTGACTGCTGCTTATTGGAAATGCCAGATTTGGCCGATTTCCATTCAAAGGAAACTGACCAACTCATTGTACGTTTTGCAGAAAGCCGATTGAGTAGACGTGGAAGTTCTATTCAGGGTAGAAGAGGTGAAAAAATGTTTGAAGTGTTCCCTTCCATTAAAAAAAAATCACTGTTTGCCTGCATCCATTTTGTTTGTAAAAGATATACATCACTCTTACCTAAATACCTAAATATCCATTTGTCCTTTCCTAATGTATAATTATGCAAGTCCCCCCTTTTTTATGCACATTTTTAAAAGCTATTGATTAATTGACTATGATTTTTTTTATATAGTGTAAGCTTTTTTTAAAAGGCCAAACAAAATAAATCTTGTTTCTTTAATTTTTTTTTTTAAATAATAAAAGGGAAGAAGTCAGAGGACCATTGCTATTATTTTATACTAATGATACCCGTATTTGAACCATTCTTTTTTTCATGTCTTTTTCACTAGAGAAATTGCACACAAGAAATCTCATTTGTTTGCCTGTTTGAGTTGAAAATTTGTATTTGTATCTTTTAAATAAGTTAACAATTGAAATTGGAAAATAATACCATAATAGATAAAAGGTTAAAATTTAAATGAAAGATTGCTTACAAAAAGTTTAACTTTACAACATTGATTGAACCGCCTCCCCTTTTCTGTCACCTTGTTTTGTGGTCAATAACATCATGTGATTTGATTTTCCAGTTTAAGTTTCAGGTACAAAAACTAGATGTCATCTACAACAAAAACCTCTTTAAACAGAATTTAGATAATATGAATTAGGTTCAAGCTGAAATTGAAATTTGTTTTCAGTAGTTGTGAATGTTTTATTTATATGTTAGTTACTTATCTGCTAATGGAGGGGTAATACTGTGATATATAGACTACCCAAGGGACAGTTGTATTAGTATAAACAATTTGTTTATTATGCATATCATTGAAAGAACCATTTTTTTATATACAAAAATGTAAGTTACTGTTATATCAGGAGTTGACATTAGAGCATGATGGATTTTTATTTAATATGTAAAATGGTAAATTAACAATCATAACACATGATCATTTCTACAAGAATGAAACAGTTGTATCTTAAAATGATTATATATCATATATAAAACATTTGATTTTCAGCTAGTGTTAACAGCAACAAAAAGGATAGTGCTAAAAGTTCTACTAAGAGTGTTACATTTAAGAAAGATGTAAAGGGAAAGGAACTAAAAAGATCAGACAGTTCTGATAAAGGCAATAATAGAATGCTGTGAATACTCTAGGTTTAGGGATCTCTAGTAGTGGCACATAATGCTGTTGATACTTGATACTTGCTCATAACATATGAGAATTACTGATCACTTAGCATTTTGGTCTTCACTATAATTAAAAAATTAAATTGGCTGATTTCAACCACTGTTCTGATAATTGAGTCAATCAATAAGGGAGCAATGATCAAAACCAGCTAATTTAGTTCAAAATTGTTCAGTAATTTAAGAACAAATTATTCCTCGAATCCTAAAATGAATAGAAAAAAGCCAGTATTTTTACCAAGCAAACCCACTGGAATTAGACTGGTCATATAGTTTGGCTACAACAGTTATTTCATATTTTTTTTTGGGGGGGGGGGGGGGAGTCAATTGAACTTTGAAAGGAAAATATAAAAAAAAAATCACTACAATAATGCAATTTTCAATTTTTATCTTTAATTCAACTGCTTGTAATAAATTAATTGTCAGACTTTGGAGTTAGCACATGTCTCCAAATAATTTTCATTGTCCACTTTGTAGGGTCGAAACCTGTAGTTATGATGATTATTTTTGTAATAAGACATGAAAGTTGATCTATCATTTTGAAAAATAAATTCATCTCCAATATATACAGATGAAATTCTATTCTGAAGTAAAATTTAGGAGAAACTACCATTTCATATCCTGAAATTTACTAGACTCATTTTCTTCAAATATATAAATTTTGTTTCTACTGCTAAAATTAAAAAAGGCTAAGCATGAACTTGTATCAACAGCATTTGCACCACTTCTGGATGACTTTAGGAAGGGAGATTACTCTTGTCAGACATCATTCCTGTAGTATATGGTAGCACATGATTGAACTTTCCAATCTTTAATTCTGTACTAGGATAAAGTGTTGACTTTAACCTGTCAAAATAGATACATTTTAGAAAACCCTTACCTTAGAATCAAAACCACAAATGAGTGAAATAATTTTCTTGCAATTCATTATAAAGGTTTGAATTTTAACAAAAAGATCTTGAACATGTTTTGTTTTGAAACAATTTTTTTTTAACCGCGCTGACTTACTTATAATTATAATTGAGCAATTTTGTTTTATGCATATATTGATGAAATTATTATTAAAATAACTAAGTGCAAGCATATTGTTTAACACATTTGTTGTTTGTTTTTATACCCCCGCTTTAAAAAAGGGGGGGTATACTGTTTTACCTCTGTCTGTCAGTCCGTCCGTCAGTCCGTCCGTCCGTCCATCAGTCTGTCCGTCAGTCAGTCCGTCCCATGAAACTTTCGTCACATTTTTCTCAGGAACTACACATCCACCCTTTCTGTAATTTGGTATCAACATTTATATATGTCAGCCATACCGTGTGATGCGTTTTCAGATTCATCACTTGACAACTTCCTGTTTACCGAACACTTGTCTGATTTTACACATGATAGCCAAGTTGAAAATTTTCGTCACATTTTTCTCAGGAACTACAATACAAGGATTTCTGAAATTTGGTTTCAGGATTTATATAAGTCAGCTATACCGTGTGATGCGTTTTCAGATTCATCACTCGACAACTTCCTGTTTACCGAACACTTGTATGATTTTACACATGATAGCCAAGTTGAAAATTTTCGTCACATTTTTCTCAGGAACTACAATACAAGGATTTCTGAAATTTGGTTTCAGGATTTATATAAGTCAGCTATACCGTGTGATGCGTTTTCAGATTCATCACTCGACAACTTCCTGTTTACCGAACACTTGTCTGATTTTACACATGATAGCCAAGTTGAAAATTTTCGTCACATTTTTCTCAGGAACTACAATACAAGGATTTCTGAAATTTGGTTTCAGGATTTATATAAGTCAGCTATACCGTGTGATGCGTTTTCAGATTCATCACTCGACAACTTCCTGTTTACCGAACACTTGTATGATTTTACACATGATAACCAAGTTAAAAATTTTCGTCACATTTTTCTTAGGAACTACTATACAAGGATTTCTGAAATTTGGTTTCAGGATTTTTATAAGTCAGCTATACCGTGTGATGCGTTTTCAGATTCATCACTCGACAACTTCCTGTTTACCGAACACTTGCATATTTTTACACTATTAATATTATCCACTTGCGGCGGGGGTATCATCAGTGAGCAGTAGCTCGCAGTTTCACTTGTTTAACCCTCATTTTCTGTCTTGTTATTGGAAGGCCCATTCAATGGCCATCTGTTGGTTTTTCTATTTTTCCTTTTTCTCACTTGGAGGTGACACTTACTTCTTGTTAATAAATCAGTATTTAAAGAATTTTGTATCTATACAAAAAAATTCTTTGATGGTCATAATTTCACTGAAAAAAGGATACAATTGATATTGATATAATATATGTTGAACAAATATTAAAATTATCATACATTTAAACAGATGATTTGATATCTAAACTGTAATCGAAACAGGTTGATAACATATATAGACAGGGTCTGTAAAATTGGCAACAACAGCATTATTAATCTGTTTGATTTATGCCCTTTAGAGATGCTCAAGCATTGAAAAAGTAACACTTAAGAAGTTTATTAATTTGATAAACATTATATTTCTTTCAGTTATATGAACATTAAAATCCTTTTAACAACACCTAAGATAGTGTATGTATAATATAGTCTCAAACTTCCAAAGCATGTTTAGAGCAGAACAAAACTCTGAGAATGCATGCTATAGATTTGATTAAAATTTAATGATGACAAATAATTTTTTTCAGCTATTCAAAGGTGAAATGAATATAATGACTATTTGTTTGTATTAGAACATTTAACGCATATTTAATTGATTTAAAACATGTTTGAAGTTTCATAAACACTAAAAAAAACAGATAAATGCATGTCTCTCTTTGTTTTATAGAAATTAATTGCTATATCTTTATTATCTATTCTCTCTATGACAAATAAATACATATGTTTTATTTTTTTGTAATTTAATAAATTTAATACATGAATTATCTTTATGAGTGTTTTTTACACAATGATATTTCTTATATTTATTGCTTATGAAAAAAGCTCATGTTTATGTTTATGTAAATGTGATCTAATAAAATCTTAATAAATGATATGTTTTGTTGTTTACAGACAGCCGAAGAGCTAGTGTAGCAGGAAAAGGAAAAGATGGTAAAGATTCAAAGGGTGGTCCTAAAGGTAAAGGAGGAGCTCTGGTAGAAGAAGACATTGAGGAAATACCTCCCCCACCTCCTCTTGAAGTTGAGGTCAAGGTCAGGTTACATCACTGGAAAACAGCTATCGATTCGTTAAAGGATGAAGAAGAAAAAAACAAAAACATTGAAGAACAACAAATTTAATTTAAGAACAGTCTGAATTGTAGTTCTAAAATGACACAATGCATGCTTTTTAAGACATGCAAATTCATCACAAATTGTAGTTGATAATCATACAGAATATTCATTCATTATTTCAACCTATATTATTTTGTACATCAGGATTTTAAAGAAACAATGATTTTAAAACATATTTACATAGCAATGAAAGTGAACAGTGAATCTTTGAAAGGCTTTCGCAATATAGCGTTTGGCTGAGATATACTATGTAATTTAGAAATATAGTTTTCTAAAATATGACGACTCTTCAATATGTTATGTAATTTAATAGAAAATAACACTTAACAAAACAGACATAAATATGTCTGATATCTGACACTCATTTCACAACTGCTCTTGGTGTTATTAAGAAAACTTTTATCTGTGATATTTTATAACTTTTTTATTACTTAAATGATTATTGTACATATATTTTAATCAAAATAAATGTTTTGTTATTATTTTTAATTATTTTTTATATATTTCCTTTTTTATACAATGATCAACAATGCTTGTCTGTGTATCTGACTGATAGTCTTGTCATCCATTTTTTGACAAACGTTTTGCATTGACGCACAGTTGCTTTAATTTATGTTGGGATTTTAATTCAGTTTGGACATTAAGAGGGAAGACTCCATTTAATTTAGAAAGAATGTTTTACTTATAGGTTTGTCATCCCAGTGTTATATAACGTTAAAACTTGACATTTCAGGGCTGTGTTAAGATAACTGTCTTTGAAGATTTTTATAGAAGTTTATGTTCACAAAGACGAGCTTAATGTGTCATTTATTAGGTCTATCCACCTTTCCGTGTGGAAAGACCTATTGAATTTGTTCTGATTAGTTTTTTTTCTTCCGCCTAATTTTTTTCTTGCGGTGTAAAAATGTTTCAAAAGATGTCGCTTAGTTTTTTGTTGAGCCTGCAACTTTTGTTGCAGAAAGCTCGACATAGGGATAGTGATCCAGTGGTGGCTACGGCGGCGGCAGTGGTGTTAGCTTAATCTTAAAAGCTTTATATTTTAGAAGGTGAAAGACCTGGATGCTTCATACTTTGTATACTGGTGCCTTATGTTACGAAGTTTCCGTCAGTCACATGTCCAATGTCCTTGACCTCATTTTCATGGTTCAGTGACCACTTGAAAAAAAAGTTCAAATTTTTTGTAATGTTGAAATCTCTCTTACTATAAGCAGTAAGGGGCGTTACTTAAACAAGTTATTTTTTTTAGTTACTTATATAAGTAATTTTTGTTTTTAAAAATAATAAAATTACTTAATAGAGTTATTTTAATTTTCAATAGAAACATAGACTAAATGTAGTTTTCATGATTTTAAACAACATTTTATATCATAAAATAAAGAATGTATCAGATTTGAGAGGAGTATAGAGATAAAGGGTTACTTTAAAAATAATGACAAAAATATTACTTGAATAAGTTATTTTATACATTTTTGAAAAAAATTAGCAATTACATTTATCTAAGGCACATATGTACTTGATTTGGGTTACAAATTATAAATAACTTCAGGTCTTAATTAATTCTCAAGTATCTATCTATTCATATCAGTCTACCTTTAAGATTTTAAAGGAAAATGTTAATTTAATAGTCACAAGAGACCAATCTTTGACCCAGAAGCGTCGGTATGAAAGATAAGTGCGTCAGAAAGTTAATTAGTGTTTCAGAAGAATTAGTTTTTATGTATCAAGGGAAAAATAACCAGATGACAGTGAAAATTATTTAAAGTTAGTAAAACCTGTATTATTGGACACCTATAAAAATAATATTAAGGATGTTCGCTACTCTGTTAAAAAATAACAAGCGTTTTAAAAGACTATTATGAATTGATAGTACATTAAAAAGGAAACAAAAAAAGAAGAAAAAAATGGAGGGTCCGTGTGCTCATTTTCGAGATATAAGCCATTGAAAATTTGGCGGGAAATAATTCTCTCTAGATTTTTCATTTATTTAACAATGGCACCTTATTTGTTTCCAAAACTATGAAAAAAATAACAAGAATTTTATAAAATTTTGAAATATGGCTTTTTAAACTTTATGTAATAAAATTATGAAAAGAAAAGTAGGGGTTAGTGGGCAATGTTTTTTAATGGCAATACATGGATAAACCCAGAGGATTCCGAAAATCTGGCAAAAAATCAAAAAATGGAGGAGCAAACATCCTTAAGAAAAATAACTTATATAAGTTATATTTAAATTAGCCTCGTTTTCAACATTACTTGTATAGGTAATTTTAATTGTTACTTGTTTAAGTAATGCCCCTGACTGATAAGTAAGAGGATAATTATATTTGGTATGTGCATACCTTGCAAGGTCCTCATGCATGTCAAACAGTTTTCACTTGACCTTGACCTCATTTCATGGATCAGTGAACAAGGTTAAGTTTTGGTGGTCAAGTCCATATCTCAGATACTATAAGCAATAGGGCTAGTATATTCAGTGTATGGAAGGACTGTAAGGTGTACATGTCCAACTGGCAGGTGTCATCTAACCTTGACCTCATTTTCATGGTTCAGTGGTTATAGATAAGTTTTTGTGTTTTGGTCTGTTTTTCTCATACCATATGCAATAGGTCTACTATATTTGTTGTATGGAATGATTGTTAAGTGTACATGTCTAGCGCGCAGATGTCATGTGACCTTGACCTCATATTATGGTTCAGTGGTCAAAGTTAAGTTTTTGAGTTTTGGTCTTTTTATCTAATGCTATATGCCATAGGTCAACTATATTTGGTGTATGGAAATATTTTATGATCTTTATGTCAGTCGAGCAGGTTTTATTTAACCGTGACCTCATTTTCAAGGTTCATTGCACAGTGTAAAGTTTTTGTGTTTTGGTCTATTTTTCTTAAACTATAAGTAATGTGTCAACTATATATGTTGTATAGAAGCATTGTTAGCTGTACCTGTCTGCCTGGCATGGTTCATCTGACCTGGACCTCTTTTTCAAGGTTCATTGGTCTTTGTTTAGTTATCTTGGTTAATGTTAAGTTTATGTGACAGTTGTAATAAAGCTTAGCTTTATACTTAGGACTATCAACATAATATCAATGATTAGTATAGAAGGCGAGACATTTCAGCGTGTGCACTCTTGTCGTACAATAACTTTAGTATAAGTAAATAGAAATCAATGAAATTTGAACACAAGGTTTATGAACACAAAAGGAAGGTTGGGATTGATTTTGGGAGTTTTGGTCCCAACAGTTTAGGAATTAGGGGCCAAAAAGGGGCCCAAATAAGCATTATTTTTGGTTTTCGCACCATAACTTTAGTATAAGTAAATAGAAATCTATGAAATTTAAACACAAGGTTAATGACCATAAAAGGAAGGTTGGGTTTGATTTTGGGAGGTTTGGTCCCAACAGTTTAGGAATAAGGGGCCCAAAGGGTCCAAAATTGAACTTTGTTTGATTTCATCAAAAATTGAATAATTGGGGTTCTTTGATATGCCGAATCTAACTGTGTATGTAGATTCTTAATTTTTGGTCCTGTTTTCAAATTGGTCTACATTAAGGTCCAAAGGGTCCAAAATTAAACTTAGTTTGATTTTAACAAAAATTGAATTCTTGGGGTTCTTTGATATGCTGAATCTAAAAATGTACTTAGATTTTTGATTATTGGCCCAGTTTTCAAGTTGGTCCAAATCCAGTCAAAAATTAAACTTTGTTTGATTTCATCAAAAATTGAATAATTGGGGTTCTTTGATATGCCAAATCTAACTGTGTATGTAGATTCTTAAATTTTGGTCCCGTTTTCAAATTGGTCTACATTAAAGTCCAAAGGGTCCAAAATTAAACTAAGTTTGATTTTAACAAAAATTGAATTCTTGGGCTTTTTTGATATGCTGAATCTAAACATATACTTTGATTTTTGATTATGGGCCCAGTTTTCAAGTTGGTTCAAATCAGGATCCAAAATTATTATATTAAGTATTCAGCAATAGCAAGAAATCTTCAAGTGCAAAAGCAAGCAATTTTTAATTGCACAGTATTGCGCAATAGCAAGAAATCTTCAATTGCACAATATTGTGCAATATCAAATATTTTCAGTTGCACAGTATTGGGCAATAACAAGAAATATCTAATTGCACAATATTGTGCAATAGCAAAATATTTTCAATTGGAGTTATCTTTCTTTGTCCAGAATAGTAGTTGAATCAACTTAAATCATTGTTTTATACAATATACAATGTATATTCACTTTTACTACCAACTGATAAATTAAAACAATCTTTACCATTCAGTGATAACAAGCACTTTATTTTACATTTTAATATTTTATGATGTATTTAAATGAGTAGTTATTTTTGCAAACTCCATGAGGAATTTGAATTGAGATCAGTTTTAGAAAAAGGGAAAGGGGGATGTGAAAAAAAGGGGGGGGGGGGTTAAATTTTTCTCATTTCAGATTTCATAAATAAAAAGAAAATTTCTTCAAACATTTTTTTGAGAGGATTAATATTCAACAGCATAGTGAATTGCTCAAAGACAAAAAAAAATATTTTAAGTTCATTAGACCACATTCATTCTGTGTCAGAAACCTATGCTGTGTCAACTATTTAATCACAATCCAAATTTAGAGCTGAATCCAGCTTAAATGTTGTGTCCATACTTGCCCCAACTGTTCAGGGTTCAACCTCTGCGGTCGTATATAGCTGCGCCCTGCGGAGCATCTGGTTTAATTGTAAAATGGGTTTAAAATTGTTGTTTCAGAGTTTTAAAAATAGAATATTACTTTAAAACTGACATTTTAGGGCAGTTTTAAGATTATAATTAACTGTCTTTATGGATCTTTGCAAAGAAGCTTCCTTTGTCATCTAACTATACTGGACTTTTTGTATTAGGAGCATGTTTCATGATATTAACACTAATTTGAAAGAAATTAATTAAGAATATAATGATTAATAATAGCCATCCATTTTTTGTCGAGCCTGCAACTTTTGTTGTAGAAAGCTCGCCATAGGGATAGTGACCAGGCAGCGGCGGTGGTGTTAGCTTACTTCTTAAAAGCTTTATATTTTAGAAAGTGGAAGACCTGGATGCTTCATACTTTGTATATAGATGCCTCATGTTACAAACTTCTTGTCAGTCACATGTCCAGTGTCCTTCACCTCATTTTCATGGTTCAGTGACTACTTGAATAAAAAGTTAAAAATTTTTGTATTGTTAAATTGTTAGGGGTACTCATCTGAAGTTGACTTCATTTTCATGGTTCAGAGGTCAAAGTTAAGTTTTTGAGTTTTGGTCTATAGTTCAACCCACCATTTTTTCTTTAAAAATGTCCTGTACCAATCAATAACTGATTTTTAAAATTCGTTTAAAATCAATCTACTCTTATTGTTAGTAACTATAGCCTACTTTTGTATGGCGATATTGAAGGCCAAAAATAGTGTAAATGGCTTGTTGCTCTTTGGTCTCGGTTAAAATTCTTGCCCTGTGTAGTCTAGCATTGTCGTCCATGTACAAGGGTCTTGGCAATGTTGACGCAAGTGGGGGATTATTAAAATAAGGGACTACAATGTTTTAAGGCACCAAATCTCTGTATGTCTGTCCGTTTATGTTACCCTGCAGAATATGAATACCAAGTTTAAAGCGGTATAAGAAGCAACCCCATACTGGCACACCACCAGCATTGAACGTAGTCCTTGTGCAAACATTGTTTTGGACATGGGCCATTTTGTTTCCCCACGAAATTTGTATTATGGCGTCTACTAGCAGTAAAAGAAACTGACTCTCATCTGACCAATGAGTGTTTTGTCAGCTTTTTATGTTCAAGCATAGATAGTCATTATCCCATTGAAACCGACGGTAGAGTGCCTGCCTGTAAGTACAGGTCTCTATACACCACGACTTGCCCTTCGGTTGCCTCTATGAAGTGGACGGATGTACGAACACTTACATGACCACCTGATGACCTTAGGTAAGAGGTTGCTTGACTGATTTATCGGAGTTAAATCTTTTTGGTTGTAATGAATTTTCTTAGTGTAGGTTAAAGGTAATTCATAGCACCAAAGATTAAATTTTTTTCGCAATAGTTAAAAAAATATGCCAGTTATATTTCGGTGGAACTTAACTTTTGGTGAACTGTATAGAATAAACAAGATTGCACACACTGAAATGTCTCACCTTCTTTAATAATCATTGATATTATGCTGATAGTCCTAAATATAAAGCTTTATTGCAACTGTCACATAAACTCAACATTAACCAAGAAAACTAAACATTGAACAATGAACCATGAAAATGAGTTCAAGGTCAGATGAACCATTCCAGGCAGACATGTACAGCTAACAATTCTTCCATACAACAAGTATAGTTGACCTATTGCTTATAATATAAGAAAAACAGACCAAAACACAAATACTTAACACTCAGCAATGAATCGTAAAAATTAGTCAAGGTGAAATAAAACCTGCACAACTGACGATTAGATCATAAAATATTTCCATACACCAAACATAATAGTATTAAAAA
The DNA here is from genome assembly GCF_965363235.1 of Mytilus galloprovincialis. Taxonomy (NCBI): domain Eukaryota; kingdom Metazoa; phylum Mollusca; class Bivalvia; order Mytilida; family Mytilidae; genus Mytilus; species Mytilus galloprovincialis. The sequence continues at coordinate 97,118,751 of NC_134842.1, forward strand.
ATAAAGGCAACAGTAGTATACCGCTGTTCAAAACTCGTAAATTTATGGACAAAAAACAAAATCGGAGTAACAAACCAAAACTGAGGGAAACGCATTAAATATAAGAAAACAACGACACAACATTAAAATGTAACACACACAGAAACGAACTAAGCATTAGACAAAATCCGATGTGAATAACAAATATAACATCAAAACCAAATACATGAATTTGGGATAGAAAAGTACCGTGACACGTCTTATAGCGGTCAACGATTTACAGAAAAGAGCGACGATTTACAGAAAAGAACCGAAAAGGACCAAAAAGAACCGAAAAGAACCAAAAAGAGGATACATATATATTTATCAAATACAGTTAAAACAATGTATATATACACGGATTTTTTTTATATTGTTAACAATTCTTCGTAACAAGGATTTTTTACTATACAAATCCTTGTTCTTAATAATAAAATTGAATGCATAATTCAAAATTTAGATTGTGCATTTATAGTGGGAGATATTATGGACATAATTGTGCAAATCGTGATACAAGCATGAAATTTGGTATAAAGGTTAACTAAATGAAACTTATAAAAATTCCGCTGCTGGCCAGAAAAAAAACCCCAATTTTTCAAGATGGCCACCACACATTTTGGAAATGGCGTCATTACATTTTGGCAGCAATTCGTTAATCCTTTAAAAGGTGTGTTATATGTAAAATCTAATGTTAGATTTTATAAAAAGTAAATGACAGTAACTAAATTACGACTAGACAATACATTAATGAAACTAAAGGTGACTTCCGGTTTCAAAATGCCGACAAAAAAGTCAAAAATTTTAATTTTTATACTTTCAAGCAATTTCACAAGGAATGTAAATCCTTGAAAGAGGTTTTATAGTTATAATCCAATGTAAGTAATGATAAAACGTGAAAAACAATTCCTAAGTACGACAAAACAACACATAAATGAAGAAAAATAGTGATTTCCGGTTCCAAAATGGAGGCAAATACGTAGAAAATATTTTTATAATTTCCATCAACTTAACAAGTGATACGACTCTTTGTAAAGTTTAAATGCCTACTTTGGTTAGAAAGACAGGTTGCTTATCTTAAATTAACTGACAGTTGTCTATACAACAACCCGTACAAGGAAAGCCAGAACAGTATCATTTACAGTTACCAACACAGCTGGATTTTTGCCTCCGAACTTCAAAAGTCCCTTCACGAGGATGCAACGGCAGTCACAGAAGTCCATTTCGGTTTCCAACTGTCATTGTTTCTTTCTTTCATCCAACCCCATGCAGTGTTCATGACTTGGTACATGTACCTGTCGAATACATGAATCAGGCTGAGCCCACACAACTCCTTCTTGATTTACTTCTCTTTTGGTGTGCTCTGGAAAAGAACCTCTTGTATTGCATCACGATACCGCTGCTTCCTGGCAAACAATTCACATCGTGCCTCGCTTCATACTTAAGCCAAACAAAACGTTCTTTATATATGAAAAACCTTCCATTGTTAGCCAAGCTGACCTCTTCCCTTTCCCACGACAATTCGACAAAGTAGTACATCCACTGAAATCATGGACGAAAGGAAGAGCATCTACACAAGGACCAAACGCGTTTGATATGTCACGTACAGGAAGCCAACAAAAGTCTTTATTCCTTCCATAACCTATCCACAATGTGTTCTACCTAGTTTTGCGATTGCTGCAATTCTTGAAAATATTACATCTGTGTCAGTACTACCTAAAATTACATTTTACAACACTTTTCATAATTATGCCGAACATGGACAAACATTCGTGTATCTGCTTCTTCATGATAACAAGCGGTAGATAGGAAGTATCCTTATTGAAATTGCAAGGAATATTTTCACCATGAATAACATACACATTTTTATTAGTCTCTTAAGAAGCAATTTTGTCAGCAAGAAACTTGAACAATTTCGTTTCGTTGTCATCTTCACAGAGAAAACTACTCCAAACCCTTGGTGCTCTACCAGAACCAACACCTTTCCATCTGACACAAACACCTTGCCTTTGTCTTGTCACAGCCTTTCAATTATTCATTTAGTAAACATCAAATACAATGTCTAGTGTTGAATACTTATCGATGCAATATTTTATGTAAGGCAGTATGACATCATTTGCATAATCATCAAATATTGTTGCCCAACTTTGTGACCTTGAATTACTACTTGCTGCCCAACCAACGATAAATGCACCTGAATTTGGATTTGGTTTTTATGGATAAAGAAATATTCCAAGTAAACTGTCTACTGTGACAAGAAATGAAAAGTCTAGCAAAGATAGCGCAATCACTTCTAAGGTTCTCAATCTTTGTTTTTGACAAAGTCGTTTCCAGTTTCATTTTGCGGCCAAAATAAGAAGTTGATATTTTTTATTTGGTCATAAAAAGTAGGTTCTCCTTCGTTTTGCATTTGCTTCAAAAGATCTTCGTATTGTTTGGTCCAATATCTTGGAGTTTATTTACATATCTTACCTGTTCAATAATTTCCTAAATGAAGTATATTTTTTACAAATCTGACGACTTTTCTAGAAATGAATTCCAAAACTCGTTCATCACTTTACGAATACTTTAAAGCTGTTTAAAGACATCTTATTTGTGTTTTCGTAGAGTCTTCATTATGTCGTTCATCTGTTATATAATGTCCCAAACCACAAGATCTTTCAAATATGTCTTCTGGTATACTGACTCCTGGTCCAGTTACCATCCATTTGTCTAAATGAGATCTTTGGTTAATCCTACGACACCAACATCGCCCTTCACAATTGCATTATTCTGTTTTTGTGCCTGATCAATTGAGTAATTAGAAAGAAATTTGCTTGTCTAACGTACAGTGAAATTATCATTTTCAAATTAAATTCAATTGCCACCTGTGGGTGATGTTCGGGAAGGGAAGTCATATCTTGTAGGTGGGTCGGTAACGATCGAGCATAATTTACACGATCAACACCTAAAACAATACGCTATCATTCTTTGTAATGTTACCGGAACGGATTTCCGATTTGTTTCCTTTATTAGTATTTTTGTGGTGTCAGACACATTTCCTGTCAAATTTGTTCTGCTTTCAACACTTATATTTGCTGGTTATAAGCGCCATAGAGTAAGTTCTTTACATTTATTTATCTTAAAACTATTGTTAGATAAAGTTTACATAAGTATTTTTACTGATTATAAAGTATACGCTTTGAATTATTTCACACACAAATCACGTTGTTCAAATCTTCTTCTTCTTCTTTCCTCTATAACTTCCTCCAATAGTTGGAGTACACCAACCTTACTAAATTAAGGTTGGTTAAACCCTTATAATAATTAATTATTCAGTGAAAACATAACTATTTAAAAATAACATTATAAAAAACATATACAGTTAAATCCCTGAAAAAATAATAATAATAATAACTTCTATGTACATTAAAAATGTGTCACAATTAAAAGGTTATTAATAGAGTTTTAAGAAAGTTCTGAATATTATTTACAGGACATACATTATAGTAAAAAATCTTTACATTCACTAAAACAGTGTTACTAAAAGGTAAAAAGAAAATATAAAAATAAATAGTTTTCAGATTTCTGCCTGCTACAGCTACTACATCTGTCTATGTGTACTACTAGGCGATATATAAATCAATAAAATCATGCATATAAGCTTATATGTCCTAAGCGATCTAATTATGCATAGCCATTATAACATGTATAACTATCTGTTATATATATGTGTGTGTGTAGCTACTGGGTATTAAAGCTAAACATGCATATTTATTCCCTTTATAGGTATAGCGCGGCACAACCACACTGACCAGTTAATCTACTATTTCATGGATTTTCTCAGCATTTAATTTTACATACAGGATTGATAGGTTTAGCGCGGAACACCCACACTGACCTAGTTGTTCTGTACAAAAGGCTTGGCGATGACTTTACATTAAAGATAAGCAATGTTTCATACTACGGAGTTTAAGACAGCAAATGAAAGCATAGCGCGGGACAGCCATATTGACCTAATGAAGATTTAAAATTCGGTGTATAAGATAGATGTAATTAAGGTTTAGCGCGGAACAACCACACTGACCTAGTTGTACTGTCGAAAAATCATTAATGATTATTCCTTAGATTGTCCAGAGAATAAGCCATATTTCATTTCGTGAAATTGAAGATAGCTGAATTAAGGTATAGCGCGGTACAACCACACTGACCTTACGGGAACTAGATATTAAGAAAGGATACTCTCTTTAGATGGAGTCTATAACATAGGTTCCTGCTTAGTTCTTCTATTGAATTATTAAAAAGGTCATCCAGAGGGAGAATATTGTTTAGAGCCAGTTGCTGACAATCCAAGATTAGTTGGGCAATACAAGTTCTCTCGTGAAAGTTAGAATTCCAGTTGCCTAGCCCAATTTTATTGATGGTAATTCTTTTGATAACACCAAGAGATTCTCTGCGTATACCTTCCAGAACGGGACAGCGAGTGAGAAAATGGATGATATCTTCTTCTTCCAGTTGACAGATTGGGCAAGTTGCATCAAGATTCATATTTGAGAAACGAGCTTTCTGCGATTGAAATATATATGTCCCTGTGCATAACCTTGCTTTTATTGTTGCTTTCCTGAGTTCGCCAATGTTTGGTGGTAGACTGTTCCAGATAGAATGAGGTTTTCCTATGTCTAAATTAGGGATGCAGAGAAATTTTAGTGTTGTTTTGCTATTGGCGTCCCTTTGAAGATTCACTTTCCAGTAGCTGTTTATCGCTTCTTTTGCCTTGCATTTCCATGATAACTTTGATGGTAATTGATCTTTCAGATCAGTCCATGGAAGAAGATTATACATGTATAAAATATCTGCTACTCTGTTAAGGAAGGTTAATTCATGTGTTTGCAGAACATATTGCCTCTCTAGAGCCTTTTTTAGATTCTCGTTGTTAGATGAAAAGATGGAGTGGAAGAGGCTAAGAACTCTTTTGTGAATTTCTGCCTCTATGGGGAGAGCACCTACGAGTAAATATACTGCTGAAATTGCTGTACGTGAAGGAAGGGCTTGTATTTGTCTCAAAAAATTCACATGGAAATCTCTTAGCAACTTAATGTCCCCATTATTGAGTGGCAGAACTTCCAGGCTGTAAAGTAGTCTTGGTAGAACGTATACTCTATATATCATATAGGAAGTTTTAGGGTTTAGTCCATTAGTACCATGTACTCCAACGTTCATAAGAGAGTAAGCTGTTCTTCTGGCTAAGCTTATTCTGTCCTGGATGTTTGTTTTATTTTGGTCCTTAATTGCTCTGATGATACCCAAATGTGTACCTTGTTTAGCTGATGGCATGTTTTTATCATCGAGTTTGAATTGAACTTCACTCTTCGTTGTTTTTGAGTTACTATACTTATTAATTGTAACGCTTTTGGTTGGATGGATCTTGTATCTATGTTTGTCTGAGTATCTTTTAGATGTATCTAGCATAGATTGCATTTCTTCTTCAGTTGATGACAGTAGTATAATGTCATCTGCACAGGTTGGACATCCCGTAAAGTTTGTGCCGATGTACTGGCCCATACCATTCTCTTCAAGTTCTGTAAGTAGGTCGTTAATGTACAGTTTGTACAAATGGGTGGATAGAATTCCTCCTTGGCGGACTCCTTGCCGTACAGGGAAGCTGTTACTAAATCCGTTTTTCCATTTAACTTTAGAGGTAAGGTTGTTGTACATATCAAAAATGATTTCCCAAATATCTGGATCAATATTTTGGTCAAATAACTTGTCGAGAAGAATATCATGATGAACAACATCAAATGCCTTTTGTGAATCCAGAAGTCCGAAAATTAATTTAGATTTTTGTTTTTTTGATATAAGTTCCGATTCAGAGACTAGCAGTGCTGCCATTGCTGGTGAGAGGCCACTTGTGAAGCCAAATTGTAACTCTGATTGTTTATCTAATTTCAGAAGCACTCTCTGAAGGATAACATGTTCAAAAATTTTTCCTATAATTGATGATACGGTGATGCCTCTGTAGTTATCAAGAATTTTGTCATCTTTATTTTTCTTACATACTGCATTAAGAATACCGGTTTTAAATTGGATTGGTACCTTTTTCTCAGCCAATATTTGGTTAAATAGAGAAACGAGATACGGAACAACAACCTCTTCAGCAGATTTGAAGTGTTCAGCAGATAGCCCATATTCATCGCATGCCTTTCCATTGTTCAGATTTGATATTGCCTCAGAAATTTCGGTGGGGTTGAATTTGTCTGAACTAGAATCAGATAAGCTACAGATTTCTTTTATAATTTCACAGCGGAATTGGCAGTTATTTAGAAATTTTTCATCAAAATCAGGATCGTCCTTAGGTGTTGCTAAATTTTGAAAATATTTTGCCATTGCCTCCCTTTGTTCTTCAGGATCAGTGCGTTCATGATCATCATATAGTATGGTTGTAGCAAGTTCTTTAGTGCTGTTTGTATTTCTGCGTATTAATCTGAAGAAATTTTTAGAGTTGGGTTCACTTTCCAGTTTTTTATAAAATTCTTTACATTCAGTTGCTCTTTCTTGCCGTAGTCTTTTTCTTACGTTTCTTTTTGCTTCCTTCAGTTCCAAAAAACAAGTGTCCTCACCTCTCTTTCTCCCATGGAGGTCCCATATCCTGTGTTTCTGTTTGCTAATCGTAAGCAACTTTTTTGCATGTTGTGAAACTTTTAGTCTTGGGCCGCGGATTTTCAAAGTTTTTGTCGGAATTGTTTTCCTTGCAGCTTGTTTAATTGCATCTATTAGATTATTTGTTTGGTCTTCTGTTGTTACTTTTCGATTTTTATTTTGATCTAATGATTTTTTTACTGCTTCACTGTAAATAGCTGGTACACACTTTTCCCATTCTGTTTTATGCAGTACTTCGTTGCTGAAATTTGATGATTTTTTTTGTTTTTGTTTGTCGGCTTGAAGTGTTAAAAGAGCCTTGACTGGTACATGTGCTGATAAATTTATTGCATCTTGTGAGAAAGTTTGAATAGAGTGGATAAGGTTGCTATTTGATGACAGGATGTAGTCTATTTTAGATGTAGATTTTCCATTATGATGAAAGAAAGAGTGAAGGTGATCATCATCATCTAGTTGATGTAGATTATAGTCTTTGACAAACTCTTTTAATATTCTATCATGTTGATTATGCCTTGAATTGAGTAAGGTTCCGTTTAGGTCCCCACAGATTATGAAATCCATATAGCAATACTTTTGTATAAGAAATTTGATAATATCTAAATGTTCCCTATATTTTATTACTGAGTTTGTATTTAAAGTTGGTAGGTATGAGTTGATAATACAAACTTGTCGATCCTTGGTTTGAACAGAGATAGCAATGACTCTTTCGTTGCCTTCTGGCAATTTTCTTATTAAATAGTTCCACTTTTTTGGCCATAAGATAGCTATACCCGCTTGTCCCCTTGGTGCTTGGAAATTTACAATAGGATCGAATGTATCATGACATCTTATGTAGTTATTAAAATTTGGAAATAATTCATCCAGTTTTCCTTTCTCATAGTCCCAAAGCCAATGTTCTTGAGCACACAGGATTGTATCCTGTGCTTTTAGTAGGTTCAAAATATAGTTTTTATTAGTTTTGACCCCTTCAACATTGAAAGTGGTAACTTTTAATCTCTCGTGGTTTGGTTGTAAGGAAGAAACGTGTATTCGTTGTCTGGTGGTTGTTTCCTTAGGCCGGGAAGTTCTAAAAAATTATGTGGTGTGCTATCGACACTACATGAAGTTCCAGTATCTTTTGTTGTCTGTTTTATTTCTATTTCACAGGATGGTGATTGGTGAATATTGGTTGAAGTAGTCACATAATTGTCAGTGGATGCAGTTATATTTCTCTTTTCCATTAGCAACTTTGGACTTTTCGCCACATCTGTATTGGTTGCCAGTTCCGTGTCCATACTTTTTGCTAGTATTATTGAGTTGGTGTTGTACTCGGCTCTTTCTGTTTGGTCAGATTTGTATTCAGTTTTCGCTTTGTTCAATTCTTTTTGAACAGGTTTTTCTTGATAGTGCGAATCATCTGATAGATTTTTCGGTATTTGATTGATTTGCCTGTTATAGTTTGGATGAGGAGTTTTCGTTGATGAAGCTGCATAGCGACTATGATCATTTCTTTGAGGATTTGAATTGTTAACTATGTTAGCCTGAGGGGGATGATGCATGGCATTGTAGTAAGGAGGAAACAGCTGTCTTGTATGTTGAATATTTGGTGGCGGACGTGTAAATTGGTAAGCTGGAGGTTGAGGAAACAGATGAATATTTGGATGTTGTTGGAACGAGTATGGACCTGGATTGTTAAAGTTGGTATGTGGGGTCCATGTTGGTTGCGGATTGAGATATTGATTTTGTTGTTGAAACAAGTGTGGACCTGGATTGTTCACGTTGGTATGTTGGTTCCATGTTGGTTGGGGGTTGGCAAATTGGTGTTGTTGGTTTAGTTGTCTAATTTGATGGTTCATTGTGGCCATACTCTGTTGTAGCTGTAGGGCCATTTGCGTAGTTAGCGCAGAGCAGATAGATAAATTTTGGGATGATTGGACTTCAATTGCTCTGATTCGAGATTCCATGGCTTGTGTTTCCATTTGGTGCATCCTTTCATATATGTTAAAGGGATCTATTCTATTGAAATTATGGTTACTTTGTTGATTTTGGTTGTTGGGATCCATACTGTTCCGGATATGCCCTTCTCCATGATAACTGCTATTTTGTGTTTTGTTGGTAAAAGAATCTTTCTTTTGAAGGAGTTTAATTGTTTTTTCTTGGTCCTTTAGCTTTTGTTCCAATTCTGTTACATAACCATGTAGCTCCATATCCCGGTTATTTGTGCCGGTTTTTGGTCTTGAAGTGGTTTTTGGTTTTGTTGAAGTTGACAAGTTAGGAGTTTTTGCTATCTTATTTATAGTTACACTATTGTTGCTGTTCAGAGTAGTATTGGTTTCCTTCATAGATGTTTCATTATACTGGATATTGGTGGTTTCTTCGAAAGGACTTTGGTCAATTGGAATATTGATTGTTTCTTTTGCAACAGAGTGGTCAACAGGAGTGTTGAGGTACATGCAATTCTCAGGTGCATTTTGGTCATTATTACTCTTGCTATACTCTTTGGTTGACGTTTGGTCATTAACATTTTCAGCTTGTTTTGAGTGGTTCAACAAGTATGGATTTCTTTTTCTGATAGTGGATGGATTTGGTATGATAACTTCAGTGGTTGATGTTTTAATTAATGAGCCTGAAGGTTGGTTTTCATGGGTGTTTGCTAGTGGAGGTAAAATGCTAGGATTTAGATGCGTTGTACGGTCATCATTATATAGTTCGTTCTCATTACAACCATTGCATATGTAAGGTACATTTGGGTCAATCTTGTTTACCTTGCTTTTTGTTAAACCAACACAGCTATAGTGGAACCAGTGATCACAACTTTCACATTCTATGGTGTCTTTATCTGCTTTGCCATTGCATACTGGACATAAATATTCGTGTTCCTGATATAGATCAGATTTCGATGTAATTGGGTGACACGGGGAATCAATAAATGAAGCTCCCTTTGAGTATGCTTGGTCATCGTCATCTTGAGTTTGATTTCTGACAATATTACTGTGACTTATCGCCTGAGTAATTTTGTTGTTCATATCACCTATGGTGACTTCATTTGGTGATAGATGGTTTTCTATTTGCGGGAGGATAGTTTCCATAAATAAGTCTGCCTTGGGTCCATTAACTAGTGCAGATGATTGTGAATGGTATAAATTTATGGTATATTTCTGGTATGCCTTAGCATGATCATGCTTTTGGGCAGATACTTTAAGCCTTATCTCTATTTCATGGCCTTTTTTATCTTTTACTCTCTCTTTTAAGACTGAAAAGTGTTCTAAAAAGTCATCCCCTTCTAGTATTTCAAAAAGCTTCTGTTTAAAGATAAGATATGATGATGTGTTAAGCTGAATACAAAGATTTTTCTTTTGTTTCATTTCATATCTGATCATAGAATCTGAGCAACCTGATAATTTCTTGCTGATAGCTTTATTAACATTGAGTTGGTAGTCTTTCTGAAAGGTAGGTATTTTATTATCGACATGATTTGGTGTTGGATCTGATCTCCTTAGATTTGTATTTGATCTTTGACTGCGACGCAGTGATAGAGACTGACTATTGCCCACCTCATTAATGGTGCTACTGTCTGCCATGTTATGCTACAAACAATGTAGTGCTATTTTTTTTTTTTTTTATATAGGGTTTAGCGCGGAACAACCACACTTACCCCGGGGAACTTGTACGTGTTTGCTCTTTAGATTTCAGCCCAAGATTTTGTATTTTTCTTTTTATGATAAGTTTTAGCACAGATCAACCACCTTTACCACAGGTGGGGTTTGACAAGTAAATTTTGTTAGCTATTCAGGTAATTAATAGAAGAGATGCTTTTTCCACCAATATTTTGCTACTTCACTATTTAAATGATGCGGTATAGCGAGGTATAACCACACTAACCCACGACAAAAAACCAGAAAAGAAACTGAGAGATGCTTTGCAGCCCTAGGTTTTGTTAAAACACAACTTTCATAGAGTATAGCGCGGCACAACCACACCTACCAGGAGAAGTTTGTTTGTTTTGGTCTTACGTAATGAAGAGTTAACTACTGGAATATGCTTTGACAGCTACGGTTTCCTTACCCTCTGCTTAAGTGACTAGGTATAGCGCGGCACAACCACACTTACCAGAGATCAGGTTAATAAAATGGAAATAAACTTTATTGACCAATATGTGCAGGTATGCTACTAAGGTTATGATTACTGGGTATAGCGCGGTACAACCACACTTACCAGACGATACAAAATGTAAACTTGTTAGCTCAGCATTTATTGTATAAACAAACTATTTTAATACATAAGTATATATATACAGACTCATACAGTTTTTGTTATAACATGGATTTTTCTTGTAGGATCTTTGATGGCTGGTTATCTGATTTGAAGATAGGTATAGCGCGGTACAACCACACTGACCTAGTAGATAACTGTTGTATTTGTTTGTAGATTTACAAGTAGATATTTTAGATTCTAGGTATAGCGCGGAACAACCACACTTACCGAAAGTCTATGATTTTAGTTTAGATCCAGCAGTCTCTGATAATTCTCAGAGTGAATTTCTTTAACCAGACTTTTGCCAAAAGAGGAGTTGGGTGGATGCCGTCCTTATATAAATTTGTGTTTAAGTATTTCCTGGTTTTGTGTAACCCTTTATCTTTATCCGTATGTGTACTGTATCTAGAAGTCCTGTATAAGTCGTATGAGAAGTCTGGAGAAAAGTTGTTGAGAGAAGTATTTAGAATTTTGATACTTGAATTTAGAGATGAGACTTGTATGTCAAGAATTTTGTCCTGTTGAAGAAATTCAATTGGGTTCATATGCCCATGAGAGTAATTCCACTTCCTTATAGAATATATTGGTATTTCAAGAAATGTTACTCTACACTGAGGATATGCGGATATAATTTGGGCTATTAATTGAAAATTTGTTGTAATTTGCTCTACGATCTCAGAGGTGTCTTCAGAGGTTAAGCTTATGAGGAATGTAGAACGGTCCAAAGTAGTTATGTCACAAGTACCTATCCAAATATATAGCCAAATTTTATTGTATTTGAGAACTAAAGATTTAATGTTCTTTTCCAGCCACTTTACTGAATCACGTGATTTTGAGCCTTTAAAACAGTTCCATACAATGTTTTCTTGGAGTGGATGGAAAATGTTATCTCTCAGGAATGTGCCTTTGCTATCCGAATAAATAATTGGTGTATAGGTTTTTACACCTTCAGGTTCAATAATAGGTTTGTTACTAAACTTTTCTAGTTTTATCTCGGACATAAATGCAGGAAAATAAAGCACAAAGAAAACAATATAATAATGAAGCTGCTGCAGGTTATATGACTATATATAGAGCTATCTAGCAAATGTTATTGATGATTATAATAAGCCAGCAGACATGAAGCTATTCCCTTTGTTTACAAGTTTGGGGTTTTTTTTTGAACGAGATTCTCAATGGCGGGAAAAAGTGTCAGTGTCACAGGTGAAAATCCTTTCTTTTGTGTAAAATGTAAATGTAAAAAAGTTTTCTATAGGTCACTCATGGATAAATACAATGTTCAAAACCATATCAATCTGTAAATCTGTGAACAGGTGCAGTAAATAATAAACAATTGGTGATTTTTTTCTCTCTTTCGATCTACACACATCCGTCAACATCGACCATTCGGAACATAGATCAAATCACTGTATGAAAAGTGCGAATCGTCAAATGAGTTGATCACATGGGTCATGTCAGATTTTTAAAAATTTCAACGTATGGAACGTGTGAATCGTAATAAAGTTTTATTTTTTATTTTTCAAGATTTTACTAGTATAAAGTCGGCGTTATTCATCCAATATTTTTATGTTTGATATTGATTGCTTGTTATAAATGACTTATGGTTGATACATGTATGTTTGCTTGTCATTTACATTGTGATATTTTCTTTTTTGTAGTCTTTTACCCTCAGTAGAAGGAGGAATAAACATATCCAAATTTATAGTGTTCTTTGATTTTGGGTCATGTAACATCACATTCTTTATATGGACTGTTTGTAAAGAACGAAATCTCACTCATGAAATGAGCATAATACCAAAATCAGAAGACTTCTAAATTGAACGCCAGGAATGAAACTGTGGTCGAGATAACTCTATACACCAGTCTTTCAAATCATTGAAAGTCACAGAGTCATGACATAATTATATATTCCGAGTTTAGCTTTCATAATCCGAAATTAACAGTTCAAGCAAAATACATGCAGTTGTCTGATGCGCCTGTCTGTCTAGTCCTATGTACACTGGCACATACATAAAAAGAATCTGCCGTTCTTGGTGTTGCAATATTGGCTTCAGAAAGACAACATGTCCATCCTATAGCACACAATATATCACCCAAAGTTTTATAACAAGTCATTTCAATGTGCAATCCACCAAACATGACGATAAACTTTTCCGTAAAAATCAGGTCATTCCCATATTTCGCCTTAATATACATCGAATACCTGAGAATTGCCTGGTAATGCATACAAATCGCTCTTGATGTCTATAAATAGTTTGCACATGCGCAAAAGTGTTAAACACATGGGTATCATAACCTTGAAAAATATCATTAAACCAATTCATAATATCATTAGAAATCCAAAAACACTAAATATATATAGTATATATAATAAAAATATCAACCTGTCGACTTGTCAACCTGTAAATTACTCATTTATTTCAGTTTAATGTAAAATTTAAACAGTTTTAACTTTATTACCCATGAATACATACGCGTATTAATTTATTGCAAAAGCCGGAACTATAGTACCGTATATCCTACTTGAGCCAATAGTTCAATGTTTTTGAAAGAATTTTGTAACATTTTCGCGCATGCGCAAACACTGGATATATCAAATATTCATTTTTAATAAATATGTCATGTAAGGAAGGTAGCAACCAAACCTGATAATTGGTTTTTACTAAAAGAAGTTTATAGAAAAGTTTTCCAGAAAAATCAGTATTTTCAAACTGAAGAAAAAACAGCCATTTTAGAAAATGGCCGTGGCCATCTTAAAATTTTTTTTTTTTTAATGGCCAGCAGTTATTTCTTAAACAGTATATAATAATGCTGCTTTGTGGTAATTTTCATGCTTGTATCACCATTTGCACAATTTCCTCGATTTTGCTTGCTAATATCTTCCACTATTTATAGGGATATATATATGTGAATTTACAAAAAAGAAACAATATAACTTGTTTTTTTTAGTAATATTTTTTTAAATATATGTATGCATGCTTAATTATCATTTATTTTTCATCAAACTCCCAATCAAAGTCATAATGTGTACAATTAAACTATTATAGGTCAAAATACGGTCTTCAACAGGGAGCACACACCAAGCAGCAAGTTATAAAGGGACCCCTTTATAAAAATGACTATTGAAAAAAAAACATTACGTGAGTAAACAGTTTCACAGTATATCTGAAGACGCTCTTTCACTGCGGATAAAATTTTAGTCAATCTAATGGACAATTCTTTAGTGGAACATGAAGATGACCCAGCAATATACCGTTGTTTGTACGTAATTTTATGAAGCTTTGGTATCCAATACAAACAAGGTAAGTCCTCCGATTTGGTGTTCAATGTAATGTTTATTGAAGCCATGAAGGACTTATGATTTGCTAAAATCTCATCCTTGTCAAATGATAAGTCTTTGTATGTGGGATTACCTGAGTGCTCCTTTATACCCAATTCTTTTACAAGACATTCGTAGTATTTAAATACGATTTTATACATACAAAGACAATATTATTTGAAGCTTTGTCCGCAGGAACGACAACATACTTATCATGAACAGATGATAGACATTTCATGGCCTCTTTGTTTCTGAAAACGGACTTTGGTCGATCGTTCACACAGTTTTTCAACTTGTGAATGCGACGTTTTATCAGAGACCTGATAGTTTTAGCCCATTCTGACAAAGTGTCCAGTTCAACTTCTTCTCGCTTAGCCCATGCTCTGACGTAGTCCTCAATGGAACCTAATATTATTTTGAAGTTATGGTTCCAATTGATGTGTTGGGATTCCCTAAACTTAGGACCATGAGAAATCACCTTTCGGAGATTTTCATGTTGAATTATGTTTAGATCTTCAGTTATAACATGACCAGAGGGGTTGTAATTATAAGGCGAGTGGGAACAGTCACAGGTGCTAAAATGCTTGTTTATAGTTAAATATTTTAGGTGCAATGGTTTTGGTGTAATTGTAGGATAGAATAGGAACATATTGATTTTGAAAATAAATAGGAATTTTAGATGTTACCTCCTTGTGATGTAGAACGTTGCCGATATTGATTGCATCATTTCCTCTATTGGCAAAATCAACAGGAAGGAATTTCCTCTTTTCCTCATGTAAAGGTTCCGATCTTACTGGTTTGAAAAGACGGAAAAGAGCTACATCACAAATAATACTAACTAGTCTGTATATTGCAGAAAATGTATTGGTGCCTCCTTTGTCAAGTGCAAAATCTCTCAAACGTTTTAGAAAATTAACAGGCTGTGAAAAGAAAATAGTTCTTATGTAATGTAACCCTAGTGGATGATGAAGATGTCAAAGAAGGTCATCAAAGCTCCCAGAGAGTGATCTAGATTTGGAAGACTTTTTTACATTAGGCCGATGGTAATGTTTTTGCCCATGACTACGTTGTTGTCGTAAGGTAGTATTAAATAAACTCATTACATTAATATCACTGCAGGCAGGACTTGACAAATTTCCTACTCCTTTAATATTGTCATTGCAACCGTATGGCATTGCAGTCCCTAACTCCCTTATCCAGAAATTTTCTCTATCTTTGCGGAAGGGAGAACTTAGTACAGGGCTATTTGTGTGGTGATTAATTTTCTCAATGATGCGTACTTTCATAGATAAAAAAGGATCATGGTCCGGATGATTAAAATGATTATAAAGAACTCTAAATTGCCGATCTTTATTATCAGACCGGTGTTGATTCATTCTTTTACGCAAAGTTTGACGAGTTTCACCAACATAAAGTAGTCCACACAAAGTACATTCGATTCCGTACACGACATTGTCCGTGGAACAGTCCAGAGGCTCGAAAGATTTAGTATAATATGTTTTAGATGTTAAATTACTATTGAAATTAGGAGTCGTGATTAACATATCACATGTCTTTTTCCTTTTTTAGCTCACCTGGCCTAAAAGGCCATGTGAGCTTTTCTCATCACTTGGCGTCCGTCGTCGTCGTCGTCGTCGTCTGTCGTCGTTAACAATTTTTCAAACATCTTCTCCTCTGAAACTACTGAATGGATTTGAATGAAACTTAACATGATTGTTCCTTAGTATATCCTGCACAAAATGTGCGCTTCGATTTTTGATCCGTCAAAAAACATGGCCGCCGTTACTTAAAATAGAACATAGGGGTCAAATGCAGTTTTTGGCTTATATCTCAAAAACGAAAGCATTTAGAGCAAATCTGACAAGGGGTAAACATGTTCATTAGGTCAAGATCTATCAGCCCTGAAATTTTCAGATGAATCAAACAAACCATTGTTGGGTTGCTGCCACTTAACTGGTAATTTTAAGGAAATTTTGCAGTTTTTGGTCATTATCTTGAATATTATTATAGATAAAGATAAACTGTGAACAGCAAAAAAGATCAGCAAAGTAAGATCTACAAATAAGTAAACTGTGAACAGCAAAAAAGATCAGCAAAGTAAGATCTACAAATAAGTTAATATGACCAAAATTGTCAATTGACCCCTTAAGGGGTTATTGTCCTTTAATGACAATTTTTCACAATTTGTTCATCATATTTGCTAACTTTAAAAAATCTTCTCCTCTGAAACTACTGAATGGATTTGGTTAAAACTTAGCATGATTGTTCCTTAGATTATCCTGCACAATGTGTGTGCTTTGATTTTTGATCCGTCAAAAAACATGGCCGCCATTACTTAAAATAGAACATAGGGGTCAAATGCAGTTTTTGGCTTATATCTCAAAATCGAAAGCATTAAGAGCAAATCTGACAGGAGTAAAAATGTTCATTAGGTCAAAATCTATCAGCCCTGAAATTTTCAGATGAATCAAACATCCAATTGTTGGGTTGCTGCCACTTAATTGGTAATTTTTTAGGAAATTTTGCAGTTTTTGGTCATTATCTTGAATATTATTATAGATAAAGATAAACTGTAAACAGCAAAAATGATCAGCAAAGTAAGATCTACAAATAAGTCAATTTGACCAAAATTGTCAATTGACCTCTTTAGGAGTTATTGCCCTTTAAAGACTTTTTTCACAATTTGTTCATCATGTTGACTTACTTTAAAAAATCTTCTCTTTTGAAACTGCTGTATCAATTTCAGCCAAACTTAGGCTAAATGAGTTTCAGAGTTTCAGAGTATCTAGTATAAATTTTATATTTCATTTCCTTGTATGTCAAGAAACATAGCTCCTATGGCTAAAATAGAACATAGGAGAAAATTATTTTTTTTTGCTTTTGAAGAAAATAGGATGATTCAAAGAACATTTAAATAAATTGAAAAGCCAAAATAATCATTGATGAGAGATTAAACCAAAAAAAATTCAGGTGAGCGATTCAGGCTCTTGAGAGCCTCTTGTTATGTTTACAAGAAGAAATAATAGGTGTTGATTGACTTGTAGCAGGTGTCTTTAAACAGTCAAAAATATTGACACAACATGGCTTTAATTTATGAAAGGTATCTGAATTTTGGAAATAGTAATTACCTTCTGGCTGAACATATGTCAATTCAGGGGTATCCCGGAGGATATTTCGTGGAACATACAAATCAAATGCTACATTGTTCCGTGCAGCAAAAGAGGACCTTGGTAACCCGGGCGACGTCCCAGCCGGTTTGTTCTTCGTATTATTTCGTAATACACACACACAAAACACAAACAAAGGCAAACACATAGAACAAAATACTCAAACTTATTAGTATTTATTCAATAACTCATGTTAAATTTCCGTAATGTTTTATACGATATTTTCTATTCTACGTGATATACATACATATATATATATATATATATATATACTAACTAATTGCTACCAAAGTCCCGATGCGTTAAAACAGCTACTAAAGTAAGCATGATTCAGCATTTTCAAAGAATTTAAGAAATCGGTTATTATCGAAAATCTTGATGTTATATTAATATTGTTTGGACGTACAATATGTTTTTTATAACAATTTAAGATAAATATGTTACTTTAAACTCAATAAAAAATCGGGAAATGTGTAAACTCGGCCTCCAAAATGTATACGTGCCTACTTTAAATTTTGTGCCTTCTTATACAATTTTTTAAAAAAAATATTGTTAAATTACTACTTAAGTCGCAATCACCGGAACATCTCTTGATTTTGTATTTAAACAAGTATAAGGTCGTTAAAGTCAGCGTATATATTAAGGATAAGAATAACATTTCTTTTCGGAAGTCTTTGTTAATAAACAAACAAAACAGCAGTTCTGTTGGCAAGGAAGTTATATTTGTAGAAAAAAATTAAACGTAATCAAAAACTTTCAAGAAATTACGAGTAGTTTGTCTGAAATTAAAAATACATAAGGAATATCAAAATTATATGTTAAGTTGGAGTTGACACGTGCTGCAAAAAAAAGTGCACTGTGTGTATATAAAAGAAAAACTTGATCAAACTTTTTGTGTTGTTTTATTAGCATAGAAATATAATTATAAGAAATGAATGCCTCTTTTTGTATTTTTTTTTGGTGGTAAAAGGGAAGGGGGATTTTATATTGTTGATCGTGTGCATATTTTTCGAACGAACCGCTTCGTACAAGTTGTGCTTCAGTCGACACTTTTACAACTCAATTAAATTATTAAAAGAAGCATAGTTTCTTAATTGAACAATCTGATTCTAAACATGTGATACGCGTTTTAAAACCCTAGACGGCTATATTATAATAATAATTATTTGCATGTACATTTATATTTTATAACTGACTAAGCGGTATGGGCTTTGCTCATTGTTAAAGGCTTACGGGGTGACCTATAGTTATTATTTCTGGGTCATCTGGTCTCCTGTATAGAATTGTCTCATTTCTACATAATGTACATGTTATTTAAACCCGTCCCCTTACATCTATAGTCTTCTTTTTTCTAAAGCCTGCATATATTCTGGGTTTCTTTTGTACGATTGAATGTTGTTAATTGACAGGTAGTTTTAAAGAGTTTTAAATATTCTTCCCCACATATGATCAGATCAATGTTTTCGTACTTTATATATGCATGAATATGTACTATGCTTGCTTTCTCAATTAAAATTGTGATGTCACAAAAAATTAATAGCACGAAAAGCCCATGAGATGAGGATATTCTTCAGTTTTAATAAAATTTATTAACTAGTAAATTTAAAATGTTCACTGCTGTGTAGATATTTATAAAACTTCGAAGTAGTGATCAATTTCTTCACCAATTGCGATAATTTCACGTTTCTTTCCCGATCCAATTTCCTATTATTTAGGTACCAAGAAACAACATTTATAAATAGTGCTTTTCTGTGTATTGGTTTTTCTAAAAATAGAATAATCCAAAAATACGCAATTCTACTTTCTATTGATTTACCTTCTTTTCTTCGTATGAGCTTCCTCTGTTAGGAACACCCCTCTTTTGAGGGTAATATGGATAAAAGTCTTTAAGTATGTACACACTCCGTGAATATATATACACTTGCTAAAATCTAAAATAAACTTTAAATAAGTGAGTGATAATTGTCAACAGCCATTATTGTTGTTGTTGTTGTGCTGGTAAATTCCTCCGTTGACTTCGGAGCACCCGGTCGTAAACAGGTATAAGGTTACCAAATGAAAAGATTGGTGGTGGTGTTCGGAAAAAGAATCAAATATATCACTAAACGTTCCTTTGTCTAAACTATTGTCTCACACGATATAAAGTTCACAGATTGTTATTATAAGTCGATCCTGCCCAAGTCGATCCGGCCCCAAGTCGATGCGGCCCCATAATAAAATATGAATAAAACTATATTCACTATATGGAGTAATTTGTGACAAAGAACAAATGCACTATATTACCGCAAGGCCGTAGCTACCCTTGAGGCAAGTGAGGAAATTGCCTCACTAAAATTTCGACACTGATTATTTTTTTTTATTCAAATATATAAATATAATGGTCATTTTTGTTGTTCTGTCTCAACCTTAATTTCTATAACTTGTCATCCTTCCTTTTAAACTATTCTTCCTGGATATAACTCAACATTTCGTTTCTTTATATTCGGGTTTTCGAAATCGGACACAAATTATTCAATTTCAGAGGCGGATTTAGGGGGGGCAGGGGGCCCGGACCCCCCCCCCTTTTGGGAAAAAAATTGGTTGCTTATATAGGGAATCACTGAAGCGTGACTGGAGCGGGCCCCCTCTTAGGTCAGTCAGTGGGCCCCCACTTATGAAAATTTCTGGATACGCCATATACGGATTAGCGCTAATAAATGAAACAACACCAGGCCTAAATTAAAATATTGTTTGTTTGCCCTTTTCCGACCCTATGTCTTGAAACAGGGTAGGTAGGTAGGTAAAATATTTTATTTTTCTTTCCCAAAAAATAACTGAGCTCGGTATATTTTTTGTCATGGGTAGGCAGGTAGGTATAATATTTTATTTTATAGATACAAAATCTGCATGATATCATTTTTGTCTGTATTGCTTTTGTTTAAGTATGCTTTTGCTTTTAAGTATAATAGTCCCAAGAATTTTAACTTACTAATATTCTGTACTACGTACATGTACCTTGTACGCTTAACCTGGACCTAAAGTTTTTCTGTAAGAGATAACTTTGTCCTGGTAAAATATGTCCGGGTAGACATACCATGCATACTTTGTACATTACTAGTAGAAAAAGTCCCTAGAGTGTTTAAATTTTCGTGTGTGCCTGTGTTTCCAATAAAAATGCTACAAGACTTGAAACTCAATTGTCACGTTTTTTACATCGCATTTATATATGATCTGTATGGAAAAACTTGGCGATTTTACTGCCAAATATTCTCCCCTTTACAGACCTTTGGTTCATGTTAGATATAAATCAGAATATATCAATGCTGGTCAAAGGCATCATTAACATAATCATCCTGATCTACGGACCAAAAGCCATCACTACATAGGATACAAAGTCTGTTTACAAAATATTTTGTACACACATTGATAATTTAGTATTGGAGGAACTTTTTTTGAATGAACCCAGCTCTTCAAGTATAAAGACACAGAGTAACGTTTGTTAAATCATGATTTCAAAGCTTTCAATACAACATCCATTTCAAACAAATTTATGCTTTGAAACTCCAAACGCAAGTGTTCGTTCATGTCAAACGCTCACATGATACAAAACAGACTAGACCTTATACGGGAAAGATAAAACCCGAGAATTCCGGTAAAAAAGCTTTGAGCGGGAAATACAAATATAAGATTAATTTTTGGTAGGAACAAAAAATAAAATAAAATAAAATCTTGCTGGTAAACACAAATAAAAGATTTTCAGGCGGAACGAATTTATAGGGTCGGTCGGTAAAGGGCAAACAAACAATATTTTAATTTAAGCCCCACTGATAGCACAATCTTTGTCATACATGTAACTTTTAACTGGCTTCTCCATTGTGTCAATCTTTTGAGATTCCCTCCTATGTTACATCCATCAGAGTACCTATGGTATAATGTGTATTACACCCTCCTATGTTATATCCATCAAAGTTCTTATGGTATTATGCGTATTACACCCTCTTATGTTACATCCATCAGAGTACCTATGGTATTATGTGTATTGCACCCTCCTATGTTACATCCATCAGAGAACCTTTGGTATTATGTGTATTACACCCTCCTATGTTACATCCATCAGAGTACCTATGGTATTATGTGTATTACACTCTCCTATGTTACATCCATCAGAGTACCTATGGTATTATGTGTATTACACCCTCCTATGTTACATCCATCAGAGTACCTATGGTATTATGTGTATTACACCCTCCTATGTTACATCCATCAAAGTACCTTTGGTATTATGTGTAGTATACCCTCCTATGTTACATCCATCAGAGTACCTATGGTATTATGTATATTACACTCTCCTATGTTACATCCATCAGAGTACCTATGGTATTATGTGTACTACACTCTCCTATGTTACATCCATCAGAGTACCTATGGTATTATGCGTATTACACTCTCCTATGTTACATCCATCAGAGTACCTATGGTATTATGCGTATTACACTCTCATATGTTACATCCATCAGAGTACCTATGGTATTATGCGTATTACACTCTCCTATGTTACATCCATCAGAGTACCTATGGTATTATATGTATTACACCCTCCTACGTTACATCCATCAGAGTACCTATGGTATTATGCGTATTACACCCTCCTATGTTACATCCATCAGAGTACATCAGAATTGGGCGTATGTAAGTTACATTGGTCCCTCAAGTGTTGACCAATATGATCTACAAACATCCAACCCTCGTGAGTACTAATGTATGCAACCATTAAAACTTTGAAAATGCTTTGTCTTCTTGACGTACACATTAACTGTACCACAAGTACTGACCATTATTATCTACAAACATTAACCGAAGTTAATATATGAATAGCGGTTTAGGGCGACCAGCGGTAACCATCGTCAATATATGTGTTTGGTGACCAGAAGTAACCAAAGTGAATGATTGTGTTATGTGAGCATTAATATAAGGTGACCAGAGGTCAACATAGTGAATATATGTACAAGGTGACCAGAGGTAACCAGATTAAATGAGTGTGTTATGTGATCACAGCATCATTGTAACTGGACCAGAGGTAAACATGGTCAATATGTGTCCAAGGTGAGCAGAGGTAACCTAAGTCAACATATGAAGAGCGGTGTAAGGTGACCAGAGGTAACCTCAGTCAATATTGGTCAGGGGACACATTTATCGTCCATTGATTTTCATTGTCTACGAATATAGTACCTATAGTGCATGTAGTGTGAACAGTGTGTTACTTGCTATATTTTTATACCCTTTCCAAATTTGTTTCTTCATGTTTTATACCTCAAATAGCAAGTAGGGGGTGTGAATCTGAACTGTAAAAATATTTGGGTCATAGATTTTGAATTAAAGTAATCACTCCTTTTGTAATAGTATACATGCATATTTGAGTACAGTATTGCATATTGCAATTCAAATGCAACAAGTAATCAACAACAAATAGAAAACTAACGACTAAGTAGAATAAAGATGTAAGGGAAATTATAAGTCAATCTTGACGCATTTCTTGTTGCCTAAAATTTCCTTTTTTCACATAATTATGTTGTTTTTATTTGATTTAAATTTCTGTTATATAATAATTGTAGAGCATATATTTTGGTTGTGGTTAAGTTAAATATGATTATTTTTCACTTTATCATGTTTTTTCATTACCATATCCTGATTTAATCTGAAATTTGTCGGATTAGTTATGAATGTTCATCCTATCTTTCCACAGTTATTTGATTCAAGTTATTGCCAAACAAATATATCATAAAAATTTCCAAAATAACCTTGACCTCTGAAAAGCAAATGGTTATTCCTTCATCATACTCAAAAATACACAACCTTTATTTTCTTGGCAGCTTTTAACTATTTTCATTGCATACTTTATGCAGTTTACAACTTTTTTTTATCTAGAATTATTACCAAAGAGGAGGGGCTTGTAAAATTTAATAGCTTACCGAACTTCATTAGCTTCTCTTTTTGATGAGGAAATTTTACTAAGCCTAGTAAAGACATCGCTTTTTTCAACAATGTTGCTGAAATCTTCAGCCAAGTCTTTTGCCTCTCCTTCTGAAAAGCCTGAAAATAGGCTGATAGAAGTCTTGATGTTCCTTCTTATTACAATTCCTGGTGAAATGTTTGCCACTGATCTGCTCCTCTGGAAATAAAACAAATAGTACGTTTTCAAACACGTTTTTATCCTTTTTAATTTTTTCTTACCAAAATAATTTGTATGGGAAGATAAAGAATTAAAACAGTGCTGATATACTCACAACAAAGCCAGGAATGACGTCACAAGTAACGTAGAGCTAAAAGGGTACTAATGAATTGATTAATAAATATAATCAATGAAGAAGAAAAAAATATATCGAAACACTGTACCTTGGTGAAATTCCAATATTTAGTTTCCACCTTTTATTTAAATTACAATTTGTTTTAACATGTTTCAATACCTTTGTGTGATCTGATATTGTGATTTACCAGTTATATACCCTATACATCAATGTCTGATCTCTGCCTACCTTTGTTGTGATCTGATGTTGTGATTACCAGTTATATACCCTATACATCAATGATTTTTGCTGCCTTTTTATCTACCGTGTCCTTTGAAAAGACATGATCGCATATGGCTACATGCTATAGATTCGCTTTTTGTATATGTTGTTCGTAAACAAATTTAAACTGCAATGGTGACTGAGGTATAGAAATGTGACAATTTCCGTTTTTTACCGGCAGTCAAACCATTGCTAGAGCGGTTGGTCAATTTGACTGTGTGTGATGATTGAATTCAGAAAGCTAGGATACGTGAAATCTTATGCCTAATGTTTTGAGATTACCATACAAATCTGTGCATTTTGAATAACCTCTGAAACAACTTTTTGGGTGTCCGTAGATACCCGGGGTAGGTACCCAGTTATAATGCTAAAATTTTCCCGACCTTCAATGCAGATATATACCTATTGTACTCTTTCGTCCTGATCATACGTGAAATACTTGGCACTGGACCTTTCCTACTTAATTGATTAGGATTGTCAGTTTTCCTATCAAAGGTCGGTGGTTTTCTCTGGGCACTCCGGCATCCTCCACTGACAATAATAAAAACTGGCTGCCACGAAATAACCAATGGTATGCCTGGGCGGTGCTGGGGGAAGATGTTCACTCTTATGGGTAGTTGCCTTTATGTTGGTTTTCTAGGCTTTTATGATGATTTATCGTGTTTTCCGCTTAATGAAGCACCTATTTATGTTGGAAAACACATGTTAATGTTAGCCAAGGCCTTTATGATGAAAATGACACCTTGTATAGACCAATAATATGGTCAGTTTGGTCACTAGGGAGAAAAGATCCGGGGTTGGTATGGTCAATATTGGCGTCTGGCTATCCAAATTGAGGGTAGGGTCGATTAAAAAATTGTTGGCCTACGTCCACATATTTTTGTATTATGAATAAAGATTCAGGCATGTAAAAGACACTATAAGCATTTGTTTGGGCTATACCTGTAATATACACAAATGCCTGGGTGGTGCTGGGGGAAGATTTTTACTCTTATGGGTAGTTGCCTTTATGTTGGTTTTTCTAGGCTTTTATGGTGGTTTATCGTGTTTTACGCTTAATAAAGCACCTATTTATATACAAATACAAATATACAAATATTTTATTGGCACAAACACAATAACAATAATTGGGAAAGGCCCATATTTCAGTGCATTACAACAATGAATACAGCATACTAGTAGTTAAATATATATATATAAGAACTCTATTGAAAAGCACATGTTAAAGTTATCCAAGGCCTCTACGATGGAAATGACACCTTGAGATTCATTGCTAGAAAAAAAGACATTTAACGAGTCGTATATATCGGTTTATTAAATATATCTTTTTAACTAAGAAAGTTGGTTTTATATAATTTAACCAAAAATAAAGGTATTTTACACTTTATCTATTTCATAAATAAAAAGCAATATATGGGCGTTTTTCAATAAAAGCGTTCCTTTCAGACCTAAAAAAAATGGAAAGTCAACTAGTCTAAAATTTATTTTCAAGAGTTATTTTGAATACCTCTATTATAGACCTGTTTGTAAACAAAAAGTGCAATCTTAAATACTCTTTAAAATGATATTATTTTCATAACTTGTGTACTGTTTCGTAGGGGACTTTTGTCCCCTACGAAACTGCTTCTAAACACATATTTTTGCAATTTTAAATTTTTCCTATAGACATTCCAGTTTGTTTACGTTATATACTAGAAAAAATCTCATTTTTTTCTGAATTGGAGAACCATTTTTTATTGATAAAGATTAGACAGTACTTCACATATGAAGGTACAACTCATGTTATGTAGTGGACATTTTGATGCGTTTCGTAGTTGACAAAACCGTTTCGTAGTGGACAAAAAGTTTCGTAGTTGACATCAACCCTATTCTATGTTAATAAAAACATAATAAAAATTACATGAAACTAACCTTTGTTATTTGCTTTGCACGAATATAATTGAAAAAAGAGTAAAAAAAGACTGCATGGTAGTGGTAGTGTCCACTACGAAACGTTTTTCTCCCAAACTTGTTTCGTAGGGGACCGTTTCGTAGGGGACGTATTCACATGTTTTATTTTTTTCTCACAACCCCAATATTGCAATAGTAACAAGACTGACTGTATTCATCAAAGCATTATTAAGCTGTACACTGATATTTTTTTCATAATTTTAAAACCAGTTCCTGAATGAGATTTGGCCCGTTTCGTAGTGGACATTTACAAAAATACGGTATCACTCTGGTCCATTTGATGTGCTCAATTTTTCTTACCAACAGTTTAATTGCCGTTATAAAAGCATCACTTCTTTTGTAAGACCCTAATGTTTATATCTCTTCGAACAAAAAATTACATTGATTTTATAAAACTGTTTATAAGCAAGTTTTAATGACTTCGTTTCGTAGTGGACATTGTGTTAGGGACACACCTTCTAAAATAAAAGCTGTTTATTAAAATATGTTGGCTCTAAACATACTTTTGAATTATTAAAGAACTTATATTAAGTAAAATTAATATTTATTTCTTCATTTTTTTACGATATTTGAGAGTATGAATGTTGAACAGGCGGTCTAGGGACATGCCATTTTGGTTGTTTTGGACCATTCAGGAATCAATGTCTTATCAATCTCTCTAAAAAATAAACTGTTTCTTTGCTTAAAAATGTTATATCTAATTCAATGTACTGACTGCACAAAAAATTACTTGCAAAGATCAAACACATTTTTTTAAAGTGGCTGGGACAAGAAAGTACGTTTTTATTGAAAAACGCCCATATATATCAGTTTAATTGAGATATATTATATATGATTAAAGACTGTGCACTCTTAAGTTATATGTTTGAAGCAAGCGCATAGGTCATCATATATACATCTTCAAATTTCAAAGTGTCAGCATTTTACAAAAATTAACGCATTTGAGCTAATTTTTGGTGCATCTGAAAGATTTTGTAAAAGCCTTTAAGGATAATACCATAATTTAATGAACAAATAAGTTTTTTTCATAGAAAAATATATCGTTAAAGTTTATGTATGCAGCAAAATGCATACTTAAACCCCGTGCCTACTTTGGTGAAATGATGACTTATACGGAATTTATAAATGTATTGGTTGTTCTAAAAATAGAATAATCTAAAAATACGCCCTTGTAACACCCTAGTCTGGCATTTGTGACATCCTAGTCATACACAATCAACTTTATAATACGTACAGACATCATATCTTTATAATAAATGCTCTATTGTATCTATCACACCTTTATATATAATGTCCTATCTAACACCCATGTCATGCCCTTGTAACACCCTAGTCAGGTATTTATGACATTCTAGTCATACACAATCAACTATATAATACATACAGACAACATATCTTTGTAATAATTGTTCTACTGTATCTATCACACCTACATGTATAAGGTCTGCATTTAACACCCCAGTCATGCCCTCATAGCACCCTAGTCAGGCAGTTGGGACATCCTAGTCATACACAATCAACTATATAATACATACAGACAACATATCTTTGTAATAATTGTTCTACTGTATCTATCACACCTACATGTATAAGGTCAACATCTAACACCCCAGTCATGCCCTCATTGCACCCTAGTCAGGCAGTTGGGACATCCTAGTCATACATAATCAACTATACCATACGTACAGACATCATATCTTTGTAATAATTGTTCTGTTGTATCTATCACACCTTCATTTGTAATGTCTTCATCTAACACCCCAGTCAAGCCCTTGTAACACCCTAGTCTGGCATTTGTGACATCCTAGTCATACACAATCAACTATATAATACGTACAGACATGATATCTTTGTAATAAATGTTCTATTGTATCTATCACCCGTTTATATATAATGTCCTATCTAACACCCATGCCATGCCCTTGTAACACCCTAGTCTGGCATTTGTGACATCCTAGTCATACACAATCAACTTTATAATACGTACAGACATCATATCTTTATAATAAATGCTCTATTGTATCTATCACACCTTTATATATAATGTCCTATCTAACACCAATGTCATGCCCTTGTAACACCCTAGTCAGGCATTTATGACATTCTAGTCATACACAATCAACTATATAATACATACAGACAACATATTTTGGTAATAATTGTTCTACTGTATCTATCACACCTACATGTATAAGGTCTACATCTAACACCCCAGTCATGCCCTCATAGCACCCTAGTCAGGCAGTTGGGACATCCTAGTCATACACAATCAACTATACCATACGTCCAGACAACATATCTTTGTAATAATTGTTCTTTTGTATCTATCACACCTTCATTTATAATGTCTTCATCTAACACCCCAGTCATGCCCTTGTAACACCCTTGTCTGGCATTTGTGACATCCTAGCCATACACAATCAACTTTATAATACATGCAGACATCATATCTTTGTAATAATTGTTCTACTGTATCTATCACACCTATATGTATAAGGTCTACATCTAACACCCCAGTCATGCCCTCATAGCACCTTAGTTAGGCATTTGGGACATCCTAGTCATACACAATGAACTATACAATACATACAGACATCATATCTTTGTAATAATTGTTCTATTGTATCTATCACACCTTCATTTTTAATGTCTTCATCTAACACCCTAGTCAAGCCCTTGTAACACCCTAATCTGGCATTTGTGACATCCTAGTCATACACAATCAACTTTATAATACGTACAGACATGATATCTTTGTAATAAATGTTCTATTGTATCTATCACCCGTTTATATATAATGTCCTATCTAACACCCATGTCATGCCCTTGTAACACCCTAGTCTGGCATTTGTGACATCCTAGTCATACACAATCAACTTTATAATACGTACAGACATCATATCTTTATAATAAATGCTCAATTGTATCTATCACACCTTTATATATAATGTCCTATCTAACACACACGTCATGCCCTTGTAACACCCTAGTCAGGCATTTATGACATTCTAGTCATACACAATCAACTATATAATACATGCAGACAACATATCTTTGTAATAATTGTTCTACTGTATCTATCACACCTACATGTATAAGGTCTACATCTAACACCCAGTCATGCTCTCCTAGCACCCTAGTCAGGCAGTTGGGACATCCTAGTCATACACAATCAACTATACCATACGTACAGACAACATATCTTTGTAATAATTGTTCTATTGTATCTATCACACCTTCATTTATAATGTCTTCATCTAACACCCCAGTCATGCCCTTGTAACACCCTTGTCTGGCATTTGTGACATCTTAGCCATACACAATCAACTTTATAATACATACAGACATCATATCTTTGTAATAATTGTTCTACTGTATCTATCACACCTACATGTATAAGGTCTACATCTAACACCCCAGTCATGCCCTCATAGCACCCTAGTTAGGCATTTGGGACATCCTAGTCATACACAATGAACTATACAATACATACAGACATCATATCTTTGTAATAATTGTTCTATTGTATCTATCACACCTTCATTTTTACTGTCTTCATCTAACACCCCAGTGATGCCCTTGTAACACCCTAGTCTGGCATTTGTGACATCCTACTCTAGACAATCAACTTTATAATACGTACAGACATCATATCTTTATAATAAATGCTCTATTTTATCTATCACACCTTTATATATAATGTCCTATCTAACACCCATGTCATGCCCTATTAAAACCCTAGTCTGGCATTTGTGACATCCTAGTCATACACAATCAACTTTATAATTCCTGCAGACATCATATCTTTGTAATAATTGTTCTACTGTATCTATCACACCTACATGTATAAGGTCTACATCTAACATCCCAGTCATGCCCTCATAGCACCCTAGTCAAGCAGTTGGGACATCCTAGTCATACACAATTAACTATACCATACGTACAGACATCATATCTTTGTAATAATTGTTCTATTGTATCTATCACACCTTCATGTATAATATCTTCATCTAACACCCCAGTCATGCCCTTGTAACATCCTAGTTTGGCATTTGTGACATCCTAGTCGTACACAATCAACTTTATAATACATACAAACATCATATCTTTGTAATAATTGCTCTATTGTATCTGTCACACCTTCATTTATAATGTCTTCATCTAACATCCTAGTCATGCCCTTGTAACACCCTAGTCTGGCATTTGTGACATCCTAGTCATACACAATTAACTTTATAATACGTACAGACATCATATCTTTATAATAAATGCTCTATTGTATCTATCACACCTTTATATATAATGTCATATCTAACACCCATGTCATGTCCTTGTAACACCCTAGTCAGGCATTTGTAACATTCTAGTCATACACAATCAACTATATAATACAAACAGATAACATATCTTTGTAATAATTGTTCTTCTGTATCTATCACACCTTCATTTATAATGTCTTCATCTAACACCCCATTCATGCCCTTGTAACCCCCTTGTCTGGCATTTGTGACATCCTAGTCATACACAATCAACTATATAATACATACAGACATCATATCTTTGTAATAATTGTTCTATTGTATCTATCACACATTGATTTATAATGTCCTATCTAACACCCATGTCATGCCCTTGTAACACCCCAGTCTGGCATTGATGACATTCTAGTCATACACCATCAACTATATAATACAAACAGACAACATATCTTTGTAATAATTGTTCTACTGTATCTATCACACCTACATGTATAAGGTCTACATCTAACACCCCAGTCATGCCCTCATAGCACCCTAGTTAGGCATTTGGGACATCCTAGTCATACACAATAAACTATACAATACATACAGACATCATATCTTTGTAATAATTGTTCTATTGTATCTATCACACCTTTATCTAACACCCCAGTCATGCCCTTGTAACATCCTAGTCTGGCATATGTGACATCCTAGTCATACACAATCAACTTTATAATTCATACAGACATCATATCTTTGTAATAAGTGTTCTATTGTATCTATCACACCTACATATATAAGGTCTACATCTAACACCCCAGTCATGCCCTCATAGCACCCTAGTTAGTCATACACAATCAACTATATAATACATACATACATCATATCTTTGTAATAATTGTTCTTCTGTATCTGTCACACCTTCATTTATAATGTCTTCATCTAACACCCCATTCATGCCCTTGTAACCCCTTGTCTGGCATTTCTGACATCCCAGCCATACACAATCAACTATATAATAAATACAGACATCATGTCTTTGTAATAATTGTTCTATTGTATCTATCACACCTACATATATAAGGTCTACATCTAACACCCCAGTCATGCCCTCATAACACCCTAGTCAGGCATTTGTGACATCCTAGTCATACACCATCAACTATATAATACATACAGAGACATCATATCTTTGTAATAATTGTTCTATTGTATCTATCACACCTTCATTAATAATGTCTTCTTCTAACACCTCACTCATGCCCTTGTAACACCCTAGTCAGGCATTTGTGACATCCAAGTCATACACAATCATCTATATAATACATACAGACCTCATATCTTTATAATAAATGCTCTATTGTATCTATCACACCTTTATATATAATGTCCTATCTAACACCCATGTCATGCCCTTGTAACACCCTAGTCTGGCATTTATGACATTCTAGTCATACACAATCAACTATATAATACATACAGACAACATATCTTTGAAATAATTGTTCTACTGTATCTATCACACCTACATGTATAAGGTCTTCATCTAACACCCCAGTCAGGCCCTCATAGCACCCTAGTCAGGCATTTGGGACATACTAGTCGTACACAATCAACTATACAATACATACAGACATCATAGCTTTGTAATAATTGTTCTTCTGTATCTATCACACCTTCATTTATAATGTCTTCATCTAACACCCCATTCATGCCCTTGTAACCCCTTGTCTGGCATTTCTGACATCCCAGCCATACACAATCAACTTTATAATACATACAGACATCATATCTTTGTAATAATTGTTCTATTGTATCTATCACAAATTAATTTATAATGTCTTCATCTAACACCCCAGTCATGCCCTTGTAACATCCTAGTCTGGCATTTGTGACATCCTAGTCATACACAATCAACTATATAATAAATACAGACATCATGTCTTTGTAATAATTGTTCTATTGTATCTATCACACCTACATATATAAGGTCTACATCTAACACCCCAGTCATGCCCTCATAACACCCTAGTCAGGCATTTGGGACATACTAGTCGTACACAATCAACTATACAATACATACAGACATCATAGCTTTGTAATAATTGTTCTTCTGTATCTATCACACCTTCATTTATAATGTCTTCATCTAACACCCCATTCATGCCCTTGTAACCCCTTGTCTGGCATTTCTGACATCCCAGCCATACACAATCAACTTTATAATACATACAGACATCATATCTTTGTAATAATTGTTCTATTGTATCTATCACAAATTAATTTATAATGTCTTCATCTAACACCCCAGTCATGCCCTTGTAACATCCTAGTCAGGCATTTGTGACATCCTAGTCATACACCATCAACTATATAATACATACAGAGACATCATATCTTTGTAATAATTGTTCTATTGTATCTGTCACACCTTCATTAATAATGTCTTCTTCTAACACCTCAGTCATGCTCTTGTAACACCCTAGTCAGGCATTTGTGACATCCAAGTCATAGACAATCATCTATATAATACATACATACCTCATATCTTTATAATAAATGCTCTATTGTATCTATCACAACTTTATATATAATGTCCTATCTAACACCCATGTCATGCCCTTGTAACACCCTAGTCTGGCATTTATGACATTCTAGTCATACACAATCAACTATATAATACATACAGACAACATATCTTTGAAATAATTGTTCTACTGTATCTATCACACCTACATGTATAAGGTCTTCATCTAACACCCCAGTCAAGCCCTCATAGCACCCTAGTCAGGCATTTGGGACATACTAGTCGTACACAATCAACTATACAATACATACAGACATCATAGCTTTGTAATAATTGTTCTTCTGTATCTATCACACCTTCATTTATAATGTCTTCATCTAACACCCCATTCATGCCCTTGTAACCCCTTGTCTGGTATTTCTGACATCCCAGCCATACACAATCAACTTTATAATACATACAGACATCATATCTTTGTAATAATTGTTCTATTGTATCTATCACAAATTAATTTATAATGTCTTCATCTAACACCCCAGTCATGCCCTTGTAACACCCTAGCCTGGCATTTGTGACATCCTAGTCATACACAATCAACCTTATAATACGTACAGACATCATATCGTTATAATAAATGCTCTATTGTATCTATCACACCTTTATATATAATGTCTTATCTAACACCCATGTCATGCCCTTGTAACACCCTAGTTTGGCATTTATGACATTTTAGTCATACACAACCAACTGTATAATACATACAAACAACATATCAATGTAATAATTGTTCAACTGTATCTATCACACCTACATGTATAAGGTCTTCATCTAACACCCCAGTCAAGCCCTCATAGCACCCTAGTCAGGCATTTGGGACATACTAGTCGTACACAATGAACTATAAAATACATACAGACATCATAGCTTTGTAATAATTGTTCTATTGTATCTATCACAACTTCATTTATAATGTCTTCATCTAACACCCCAGTCATGGCCTTGTAACATCCTAGTCTGGCATTTGTGACATCCTAGTCGTACACAATCAACTTTATAATACATACAGACATCATATCTTTGTAATAATTGTTCTATTGTATCTATCACACCTACATATATAAGGCCTACATCTAACACATCATATCTTTGTAATAATTGTTCTATTGTATCTATCACACCTTCATTTATAATGTCTTTATCTAACACCCTAGTCATGCCCTTGTAACACCCTAGTCTGGCATTTGTGACATCCTAGTCATACACAATCAACTTTATAATACATACAGACAACATTTCTTTGTAATAATTGTTCTACTGTATCTATCACACGTACATGTATAATGTCCTTTCTAACATCCATGGCATGCCCTTGTAACACCCTAGTCCGGCATTTATGACATTCTAGTAATACACAATCAACTATATAATACATACAGACAACATATGCAATAATTGTTCTACTGTATCTATCACACCTACATGTATAAGGTCAACATGTAACACCCCAGTCATGCCCTCATAGCACCCTAGTCAGGCAGTTGGGACATTCTAGTCATACACAATCAACTGTACTATACGTACAGACATCATATCTTTGTAATAATTGTTCTATTGTATCTATCACACCTTCATTTTTAATTTCTTCATCTAACACCCCAGTCAAGCCCTTGTAACACCCTAGTCTGGCATTTGTGACATCCTAGTCATAGACAATCAACTTTATAATACGTACAGACATCATATCTTTATAATAAATGCTCTATTGTATCTATCACACCTTTATATATAATGTCCTATCTAACACCCATGTCATGCCCTTGTAACACCCTAGTCAGGCATTTATGACATTCTAGTCATACTCAATCAATTATATAATACATACAGACAACATATCTTTGTAATAATTGTTCTACTGTATCTATCAAACCTACATGTATAAGGTCTGCATCTAACACCCCAGTCATGCCCTCATAGCATCCCAGTCAGGCAGTTGGGACATCCTAGTCATACACAATCAACTATATAATACATACAGACAACATATCTTTGTAATAATTGTTCTACTGTATCTATCACACCTACATGTATAAGGTCAACATCTAACACCCAAGTCATGCCCTCATAGCACCCTAGTCAGGCAGTTGGGACATCCTAGTCATACACAATCAACTATACCATACGTACAGACATCATATCTTTGTAATAATTGTTCTATTGTATCTATCACACCTTCCTTTTTAATGTCTTCATCTAACACCACAGTCAAACCCTTGTAACACCCTAGTCTGGCATTTGTGACATCCTAGTCATACACAATCAACTATATAATACATACAGACATGATATCTTTGTAATAAATGTTCTATTGTATCTATCACCCGTTTATATATAATGTCCTATCTAACACCCATGCCATGACCTTGTAACACCCTAGTCTGGCATTTGTGACATCCTAGTCATACACAATCAACTTTATAATACGTACAGACATCATATCTTTATAATAAATGCTCTATTGTATCTATAACACCTTTACATATAATGTCCTATCTAACACCCATGTCATGCCCTTGTAACACCCTAGTCAGGTATTTATGACATTCTAGTCATACACAATCAACTATATAATACATACAGACAACATATCTTTGTAATAATTGTTCTACTGTATCTATCACACCTACATGTATAAGGTCTACATCTAACACCCCAGTCATGCCCTCATAGCACCCTAGTCAGGCAGTTGGGACATCCTAGTCATACACAATCAACTATACCATACGTCCAGACAACATATCTTTGTAATAATTGTTCTTTTGTATCTATCACACCTTCATTTATAATGTCTTCATCTAACACCCTAGTCATGCCCTTGTAACACCCTTGTCTGGCATTTGTGACATCCTAGCCATACACAATCAACTTTATAATACATGCAGACATCATATCTTTGTAATAATTGTTCTACTGTATCTATCACACCTACATGTATAAGGTCTACATCTAACACCTTAGTCATGCCCTCATAGCACCCTAGTTAGGCATTTGGGACATCCTAGTCATACACAATGAACTATACAATACATACAGACATCACATCTTTGTAATAATTGTTCTATTGTATCTATCACACCTTCATTTTTAATGTCTTCATCTAACACCCTAGTCAAGCCCTTGTAACACCCTAGTCTGGCATTTGTGACATCCTAGTCATACACAATCAACTTTATAATACGTACAGACATCATATCTTTGTAATAAATGTTCTATTGTATCTATCACCCTTTTATATATAATGTCCTATCAAACACCCATGTCATGCCCTTGTAACACCCTAGTCTGGCATTTGTGACATCCTAGTCATACACCATCAACTATATAATACATACAAAAACATCATATCTTTGTAATAATTGTTCTATTGTATCTATTACACCTTCATTTATAATGTCTTCATCTAAAACCCCAGTCATGCCCTTGTAACATTCTAGTCTGGCATTTGTGACATCCTAGTCGTACACAATCAACTTCATAATACATACAGACATCATATCTTTGTAATAATTGTTCTATTGTATCTATCACTCCTACATATATAAAGTCTACATCTAACACCCCAGTCATGCCCTCATAACACCCTAGTCAGGCATTTGTGACATCATAGTCATACACAATCAACTATACAATACATACAGAAACATCATATCTTTGTAATAATTGTTCTATTGTATCTATCACACCTACATATATAAGGTATACATCTAACAGCCCAGTCATGCCCTCATAGCACCGTAGTCAGGCATTTATGACATTCTAGTCATACATCATCAACTATATAATACATACAGAAACATCATATCTTTGTAATAATTGTTCTATTGTATCTATCACACCTTCATTTATAAAGTCTTCATCTAACACCCCAGTCATGCCTTTGAAACACCCTAGTCAGGCATTTGTGACATCCTAGTCATACACATTCAACTTTATAATACATACAGACATCATATCTTTGTAATAATTGTTCTATTGTATCTATCACACCTTCATTGATAATGTCTTCATCTAACACCCCAGTCTTGCCCTTGTAACACCCTAGTCTGGCAGTTGTGACATCCTAGTCATACACAATCAACTATATAATACATACAGACATCATATCTTTGTAATAATTGTTCTATTGTATCTATCACACCTTCATTTAGTATGTCTTCATCTCACTGTTCTAACACCCAAGACATGCCCTTGTAACACCCTAATCAGGCATTTGTGACATCCTAGTTCTACACACTCAACTATATAATACATACAGACATCATATCTTGTAATATTGTTCTATTGTATCTATCACACCTTTATTTATAATGTCTTCATCTAACACCCCAGTCATGCCCTTGTAACACCCTAATCAGGCATTTGTGACATCCTAGTTCTACACACTCAACTATATAATACATACAGACATCATATCTTGTAATATTGTTCTATTGTATCTATCACACCTACATATACATGGTTTATATCTAACACCCCAGTCATGCCCTCATAACACCCTAGTCAGGCATTTGGGACATCCTAGTCATACACAATCAACTATACAATACATACAGACATTATATCATTGTAATAATTGTTATATTGTATCATGCCCTTGTAACACCCTAATCAGGCATTTGTGACATCCTAGTCCTACACCATCAACTATATAATACATACAAAAACATCATATCTTTGTAATAATTGTTCTATTGTATCTATTACACCTTCATTGTGTTATTAAAATTTGCTGTTACAAAATGATAGAAATTATTATAAATTAAGGAATGTATCTCCCTCGTGCAAAGCTCTGATTTCTTTCACGGA
Source organism: Mytilus galloprovincialis (assembly GCF_965363235.1). Lineage (NCBI taxonomy): Eukaryota > Metazoa > Mollusca > Bivalvia > Mytilida > Mytilidae > Mytilus > Mytilus galloprovincialis. The sequence goes on from NC_134842.1 coordinate 97,156,247, forward strand.
TTTGGCTATACTTTTTTGGACCTTTTGGATTATAGCTCTTCATCTTTTATATAAGCTTTGGATTTCAAATATTTTGGCCACGAGCATCACTGAAGAGACATGTATTGTCGAAATGCGCATCTGGTGCAAGAAAATTAGTACCGTAAATTTTATTTACTACCACTGGGTCGATGCCTCTGCTGGTGGACTATTAGTCCCCGAGGGTATTACCAGCCCAGTAGCCAGTACTTCGGTACTGGCATGAAAATACGGATTTTTTGTGTTATTAAAATTTGCTGTTACAAAATGATAGAAATTATTATAAATTAAGGAATGTATCTCCCTCGTGCAAAGCTCTGATTTCTTTCACGGATTTGGCTATACTTTTTTGGACCTTTTGGATTATAGCTCTTCATCTTTTATATAAGCTTTGGATTTCAAATATTTTGGCCAAGAGCATCACTGAAGAGACATGTATTGTCGAAATGCGCATCTGGTGCAAGAAAATTAGTACCGTAAATTTTATTCATTTATAATGTCTTCATCTAAAACCCCAGTCATGCCCTTGTAACATTCTAGTCTGGCATTTGTGACATCCTAGTCGTACACAATCAACTTTATAATACATACAGACATCATATCTTTGTAATAATTGTTCTATTGTATCTATCACACCTACATATATAAGGTCTACATCTAACACCCCAGTCATGCCCTCATGGCACCCTAGTCAGGCATTTATGACATTCTTGTCATACACCATCAACTATATTATACATACAGAAACATCATATCTTTGTTATAATTGTTCTATTGTATCTATCACACCTTTATTTATAATGTCTTCATCTAACACCCCAGTCATGCCTTTGAAATACCCTAGTCAGGCATTTGTGACATCCTAGTCATACACATTCAACTTTATAATACATACAGACATCATATCTTTGTAATAATTGTTCTATTGTATATATCACACCTTCATTGATAATGTCTTCATCTAACACCCGAGTCATGCCCTTGTAACAACCTAGTTAGGCATTTGTGACATCCTAGTCATACACAATCAACTGAACAATACATACAGACATCATATCTTTGTAATAATTGTTCTATTGTATCTATCACACCTTCATTGATAATGTCTTCATCTAACACCCCAGTCTTGCCTTTATAACACCCTAGTCTGGCAGTTGTGACATCCTAGTCATACACAATCAACTATATAATACATACAGACATCATATCTTTGTAATAATTGTTCTATTGTATCTATCACACCTTCATTTATTATGTCTCCATCTAACTGTTCTAACACCCCAGTCATGCCCTTGTAACACCCTAGTCAGGCATGTATGACATTTTGTCATACACAATCAACTATATAATACATACAGACAACATATCTTTGTAATAATTGTTCTATTGTATCTATCACGCCTTCATTTATAATGTCTTCATCTAACACCCTAGTCATGTCCTCATAGCACCCTAGTCAGGCTATTGGGACATTCTTGTCATACGCAATCAACTATACAATACATACAGACATCATAGCTTTGTAATAATTGTTCTATTGTATCTATCACAATATCATTTATAATGTCTTCATCTAACACCCGAGTCATGGCCTTGTAACATCCTAGTCTGGCATTTGTGACATCATAGTCGTACACAATCAACTTTATAATAAATACAGACATCATATCTTTGTAATAATTGTTCTATTGTATCTATCACACCTACATATATAAGGTCTACATCTAACACATCATATCTTTGTAATAATTGTTCTATTGTATCTATCACACCTTCATTTATAATGTCTTTACCTAACACCCTAGTCATGCCCTTGTAACACCCTAGTCTGGCATTTGTGACATCCTAGTCATACACAATCAACTTTATAATACATACAGACAACATATCTTTGTAATAATTGTTCTACTGTATCTATCACACCTACATGTATAATGTCCTTTCTAACATCCATGGCATGCCCTTGGAACACCCTATTCAGGCATTTATGACATTCTAGTAATACACAATCAACTATATAATACATACAGACAACATATCTTTGTAATAATTGTTCTACTGTATCTATCACACCACATGTATAAGGTCTACATCTAACACCCCAGTCATGCCCTCATAGCACCCTAGTCAGGCATTTGGGACATCCTAGTCATACACAATCAACTATGCAATACATACAGACATCATATCTTTTTAATAATTGTTCTATTGTATCTATCACACCTTCATTTTTAATTTCTTCATCTAACACCCCAGTCAAGCCCTTATAACACACTAGTCTGGCATTTGTTACATCCTAGTCATACACAATCAACTTTATAATACGTACAGACATCATATCTTTATAATAAATGCTCTATTGTATCTATCACACCTTTATATATAATGTCCTATCTAACACCCATATCATGCCCTTGTAACACCCTAGTCAGGCATTTATGACAGTCTAGTAATACACAATCAACTAAACAATACATACAGACATCATATCTTTGTAATAATTGTTCTATTGTATCTATCACACCTTCATTGATAATGTCTTCATCTAACACCCCAGTCTTGCCCTTTAAACACCCTAGTCTGGCAGTTGTGACATCCTAGTCATACACAATCAACTATATAATACATACAGACATCATATCTTTGTAATAATTGTTCTATTATATCTATCACACCTTCATTTATTATGTCTCCATCTAACTGTTCTAACACCCCAGTCATGCCCTTGTAACACCCTAATCAGGCATTTATGACATTTTGTAATACACAATCAACTATATAATACATACAGACAACATATCTTTGTAATAATTGTTCTATTGTATCTATCACGCCTTCATTTATAATGTCTTCATCTAACACCCTAGTCATGTCCTCATAGCACTCTAGTCAGGCTATTGGGACATTCTAGTCATACGCAATCAACTATACAATACATACAGACATCTTAGCTTTGTAATAATTGTTCTATTGTATCTATCACAACTTCATTTATAATGTCTTCATCTAACACCCGAGTCATGTTCTTGTAACATCCTAGTCTGGCATTTGTGACATCATAGTCGTACACAATCAACTTTATAATACATACAGACATCATATCTTTGTAATAATTGTTCTATTGTATCTATCACACCTTCATTTATTATGTCTCTATCTAACTGTTCTAACACCCCAGTCATGCCCTTGTAACACCCTAATCAGGCATTTATGACATTTTGTCATACACAATCAACTATATAATACATACAGACAACATATCTTTGTAATAATTGTTCTATTGTATCTATCACGCCTTCATTTATAATGTCTTCATCTAACACCCTAGTCATGTCCTCATATCACTCTAGTCAGGCTATTGGGACATTCTAGTCATACGCAATCAACTATACAATACATACAGACATCTTAGCTTTGTAATAATTGTTCTATTGTATCTATCACAACTTCATTTATAATGTCTTCATCTAACACCCGAGTCATGTTCTTGTAACATCCTAGTCTGGCATTTGTGACATCATAGTCGTACACAATCAACTTTATAATACATACAGACATCATATCTTTGTAATAATTGTTCTATTGTATCTATCACACCTACATGTATAAGGTCTACATCTAACACATCATATCTTTGTAATAATTGTTCTATTGTATCTATCACACCTTCATTTATAATGTCTTTATCTAACACCCTAATCATGCCCTTGTAACACCCTAGTCTGGCATTTGTGACATCCTAGTCATACACAATCAACTTTATAATACATACAGACAACATATCTTTGTAATAATTGTTCTACTGTATCTATCACACCTACATGTATAATGTCCTTTCTAACATCCATGGCATGCCCTTGGAACACCCTAGTCAGGCATTTATGACATTCTAGTAATACACAATCAACTATATAATACATACTGACAACATATCTTTGTAATAATTGTTCTACTGTATCTATCACACCACATGTATAAGGTCTACATCTAACACCCCAGTCATGCCCTCATAGCACCCTAGTCAGGCATTTGGGACATCCTAGTCATACACAATCAACTATGCAATACATACAGACATCATATCTTTTTAATAATTGTTCTATTGTATCTATCACACCTTCATTAATAATGTCTTCTTCTAACACCTCAGTCATGCCCTTGTAACACCCTAGTCAGGCATTTGTGACATCCAAGTCATACACAATCATCTATATAATACATACAGACCTCATATCTTTATAATAAATGCTCTATTGTATCTATCACACCTTTATATATAATGTCCTATCTAACACCCATATCATGCCCTTGTTACACCCTAGTCAGGCATTTATGACAGTCTAGTCATACACAATCAACTAAATAATACATACAGACATCATATCTTTGTAATAATTGTTCTACTGTATCTATCACACCTACATGTATAATGTCCTTTCTAACATCCATGGCATGCCCTTGGAACACCCTAGTCAGGCATTTATGACATTCTAGTAATACACAATCAACTATATAATACATACAGACAACATATCTTTGTAATAATTGTTCTACTGTATCTATCACACCACATGTATAAGGTCTACATCTAACACCCCAGTCATGTCCTCATAGCACCCTAGTCAGGCATTTGGGACATCCTAGTCATACACAATCAACTATGCAATACATACAGACATCATATCTTTTTAATAATTGTTCTATTATATCTATCACACCTTCATTTTTAATTTCTTCATCTAACACCCCAGTCAAGCCCTTATAACACACTAGTCTGGCATTTGTTACATCCTAGTCATACACAATCAACTTTATAATACGTACAGACATCATATCTTTATAATAAATGCTCTATTGTATCTATCACACCTTTATATATAATGTCCTATCTAACACCCATATCATGCCCTTGTAACACCCTAGTCAGGCATTTATGACAGTCTAGTCATACACAATCAACTAAACAATACATACAGACATCATATCTTTGTAATAATTGTTCTATTGTATCTATCACACCTTCATTGATAATGTCTTCATCTAACACCCCAGTCTTGCCCTTGAAACACCCTAGTCTGGCAGTTGTGACATCCTAGTCATACACAATCAACTATATAATACATACAGACATCATATCTTTGTAATAATTGTTCTATTATATCTATCACACCTTCATTTATTATGTCTCCATCTAACTGTTCTAACACCCCAGTCATGCCCTTGTAACACCCTAATCAGGCATTTATGACATTTTGTCATACACAATCAACTATATAATACATACAGACAACATATCTTTGTAATAATTGTTCTATTGTATCTATCACGCCTTCATTTATAATGTCTTCATCTAACACCCTAGTCATGTCCTCATAGCACTCTAGTCAGGCTATTGGGACATTCTAGTCATACGCAATCAACTATACAATACATACAGACATCTTAGCTTTGTAATAATTGTTCTATTGTATCTATCACAACTTCATTTATAATGTCTTCATCTAACACCCGAGTCATGTTCTTGTAACATCCTAGTCTGGCATTTGTGACATCATAGTCGTACACAATCAACTTTATAATACATACAGACATCATATCTTTGTAATAATTGTTCTATTGTATCTATCACACCTACATGTATAAGGTCTACATCTAACACATCATATCTTTGTAATAATTGTTCTATTGTATCTATCACACCTTCATTTATAATGTCTTTATCTAACACCCTAGTCATGCCCTTGTAACACCCTAGTCTGGCATTTGTGACATCCTAGTCATACACAATCAACTTTATAATACATACAGACAACATATCTTTGTAATAATTGTTCTACTCTATCTATCACACCTACATGTATAATGTCCTTTCTAACATCCATGGCATGCCCTTGGAACACCCTAGTCAGGCATTTATGACATTCTAGTAATACACAATCAACTATATAATACATACTGACAACATATCTTTGTAATAATTGTTCTACTGTATCTATCACACCTACATGTATAAGGTCTACATCTAACACCCCAGTCATGCCCTCATAGCACCCTAGTCAGGCATTTGGGACATCCTAGTCATACACAATCAACTATGCAATACATACAGACATCATATCTTTTTAATAATTGTTCTATTGTATCTATCACACCTTCATTAATAATGTCTTCTTCTAACACCTCAGTCATGCCCTTGTAACACCCTAGTCAGGCATTTGTGACATCCAAGTCATACACAATCATCTATATAATACATACAGACCTCATATCTTTATAATAAATGCTCTATTGTATCTATCACACCTTTATATATAATGTCCTATCTAACACCCATGTCATGCCCTTGTAACACCCTAGTCAGGCATTTATGACATTCTAGTCATACACAATCAACTATATAATACATACAGACAACAAATCTTTGAAATAATTGTTCTACTGTATCTATCACACCTACATGTATAAGGTCTGCATCTAACACCCCAGTCATGCCCTCATAGCACCCTAGTCAGGCATTTATGACATTCTAGTCATACACAATCAACTATATAATACATACAGACAACATATCTTTGAAATATTTGTTCTACTGTATCTATCACACCTACATGTATAAGGTCAACATCTAACACCCCAGTCATGACCTCATAGCACCCTAGTCAGGCAGTTGGGACATCCTAGTCATACACCATCAACTATACCATACGTACAGACATCATATCTTTGTAATAATTGTTCTATTGTATCTATCACACCTTCATTTTTAATTTTCTTCATCTAACACCCCAGTCAAGCCCTTGTAACACCCTAGTCTGGCATTTGTGACATCCTAGTCATACACAATCAACTTTATAATACGTACAGACATCATATCTTTATAATAAATGCTCTATTGTATCTATCACACCTTTATATATAATGTCCTATCTAACACCCATGTCATGCCCTTGTAACACCCTAGTCAGGCATTTATGACAGTCTTGTCATACACAATCAACTATATAATACATACAGACAACATATCTTTGAAATAATTGTTCTACTGTATCTATCACACCTACATGTATAAGGTCTGCATCTAACACCCCAGTCATGCCCTCATAGCACCCTAGTCAGGCAGTTGGGACATCCTAGTCATACACAATCAACTATATAATACATACAGACAACATATCTTTGTAATAATTGTTCTACTGTATCTATCACAGCTACATGTATAAGGTCAACATCTAACACCCCAGTCATGCCCTCATAGCACCCTAGTCAGGCAGTTGGGACATCCTAGTCATACACAATCAACCATACCATACGTACAGACATCATATCTTTGTAATAATTGTTCTATTGTATCTATCACACCTTCATTTTTAATGTCTTCATCTAACACCCCAGTCAAGCCCTTGTAACACCCTAGTCTGGCATTTGTGACATCCTAGTCATACACAATCAACTTTATAATACGTACAGACATGATATGTTTGTAATAAATGTTCTATTGTATCTATCACACGTTTATATATAATGTCCTATCTAACACCCATGTCATGTCCTTGTAACACCCTAGTCTGGCATTTGTGACATCCTAGTCATACACAATCAACTTTATAATACGTACAGACATCATATCTTTGTAATAAATGTTCTATTGTATCTATCACACGTTTATATATAATGTCCTATCTAACACCCATGTCATGCCCTTGTAACACCCTAGTCTGGCATTTGTGACATCCTAGCCATACACAATCAACTTTATAATACATGCAGACATCATATCTTTGTAATAATTGTTCTACTGTATCTATCACACCACATGTATAATGTCTTCATCTAACACACGAGTCATGGCCTTGTAACATCCTAGTCTGGCATTTGTGACATCATAGTCGTACACAATCAACTTTATAATACATACAGACATCATATCTTTGTAATAATTGTTCTATTGTATCTATCACACCTACATATATAAGGTCTACATCTAACACATCATATCTTTGTAATAAATGTTCCATTGTATCTATCACACCTTCATTTATAATGTCTTTATCTAACACCCTAGTCATGCCCTTGTAACACCCTAGTCTGGCATTTGTGACATCCTAGTCATACACAATCAACTTTATAATACATACAGACAACATATTTTTGTAATAATTGTTCTACTGTATCTATCACACCTACATGTATAATGTCCTATCTAACATCCATGGCATGCCCTTGGAACACCCTAGTCAGGCATTTATGACATTCTAGTAATACACAATCAACTATATAATACATACAGACAACATATCTTTGTAATAATTGTTCTACTGTATCTATCACACCACATGTATAAGGTCTACATCTAACACCCCAGTCATGCCCTCATAGCACCCTAGTCAGGCATTTCGGACATCCTAGTCATACACAATCAACTATGCAATACATACAGACATCATATCTTTTTAATAATTGTTCTATTGTATCTATCACACATTCATTTATAATGTCTTCATCTAACACCCCAGTCATGCCCTTGTAACATCCTAGTCTGGCATTTGTGACATCCTAGTCATACACAATCAACTATATAATAAATACAGACATCATGTCTTTGTAATAATAGTTCTATTGTATCTATCACACCTACATATATAAGGTCTACATCTAACACCCCAGCCATGCCCTCATAACACCCTAGTCAGGCATTTGTGACATCCTAGTCATACACCATCAACTATATAATACATACAGAGACATCATATCTTTGTAATAATTGTTCTATTGTATCTATCACACCTTCATTAATAATGTCTTCTTCTAACACCTCAGTCATGCCCTTGTAACACCCTAGTCAGGCATTTGTGACATCCAAGTCATACACAATCATCTATATAATACATACAGACCTCATATCTTTATAATAAATGCTCTATTGTATCTATCACACCTTTATATATAATGTCCTATCTAACACCCATGTCATGCCCTTGTAACACCCTAGTCAGGCATTTATGACATTCTAGTCATACACAATCAACTATATAATACATACAGACAACAAATCTTTGAAATAATTGTTCTACTGTATCCATCACACCTACATGTATAAGGTCTGCATCTAACACCCCAGTCATGCCCTCATAGCACCCTAGTCAGGCATTTATGACATTCTAGTCATACACAATCAACTATATAATACATACAGACAACATATCTTTGAAATAATTGTTCTACTGTATCTATCACACCTACATGTATAAGGTCAACATCTAACACCCCAGTCATGACCTCATAGCACCCTAGTCAGGCAGTTGGGACATCCTAGTCATACACAATGAACTATACCATACGTACAGACATCATATCTTTGTAATAATTGTTCTATTGTATCTATCACACCTTCATTTTTAATTTTCTTCATCTAACACCCCAGTCAAGCCCTTGTAACACCCTAGTCTGGCATTTGTGACATCCTAGTCATACACAATCAACTTTATAATACGTACAGACATCATATCTTTATAATAAATGCTCTATTGTATCTATCACACCTTTATATATAATGTCCTATCTAACACCCATGTCATGCCCTTGTAACACCCTAGTCAGGCATTTATGACAGTCTTGTCATACACAATCAACTATATAATACATACAGACAACATATCTTTGAAATAATTGTTCTACTGTATCTATCACACCTACATGTATAAGGTCTGCATCTAACACCCCAGTCATGCCCTCATAGCACCCTAGTCAGGCAGTTGGGACATCCTAGTCATACACAATCAACTATATAATACATACAGACAACATATCTTTGTAATAATTGTTCTACTGTATCTATCACACCTACATGTATAAGGTCAACATCTAACACCCCAGTCATGCCCTCATAGCACCCTAGTCAGGCAGTTGGGACATCCTAGTCATACACAATCAACCATACCATACGTACAGACATCATATCTTTGTAATAATTGTTCTATTGTATCTATCACACCTTCATTTTTAATGTCTTCATCTAACACCCCAGTCAAGCCCTTGTAACACCCTAGTCTGGCATTTGTGACATCCTAGTCATACACAATCAACTTTATAATACGTACAGACATGATATCTTTGTAATAAATGTTCTATTGTATCTATCACACGTTTATATATAATGTCCTATCTAACACCCATGTCATGTCCTTGTAACACCCTAGTCTGGCATTTGTGACATCCTAGTCATAAACAATCAACTTTATAATACGTACAGACATCATATCTTTGTAATAAATGTTCTATTGTATCTATCACACGTTTATATATAATGTCCTATCTAACACCCATGTCATGCCCTTGTAACACCCTAGTCTGGCATTTGTGACATCCTAGCCATACACAATCAACTTTATAATACATGCAGACATCATATCTTTGTAATAATTGTTCTACTGTATCTATCACACCACATGTATAATGTCTTCATCTAACACACGAGTCATGGCCTTGTAACATCCTAGTCTGTCATTTGTGACATCATAGTCGTACACAATCAACTTTATAATACATACAGACATCATATCTTTGTAATAATTGTTCTATTGTATCTATCACCCCTACATATATAAGGTCTACATCTAACACATCATATCTTTGTAATAAATGTTCTATTGTATCTATCACACCTTCATTTATAATGTCTTTATCTAACACCCTAGTCATGCCCTTGTAACACCCTAGTCTGGCATTTGTGACATCCTAGTCATACACAATCAACTTTATAATACATACAGACAACATATCTTTGTAATAATTGTTCTACTGTATCTATCACACCTACATGTATAATGTCCTTTCTAACATCCATGGCATGCCCTTGGAACACCCTAGTCAGGCATTTATGACATTCTAGTAATACACAATCAACTATATAATACATACAGACAACATATCTTTGTAATAATTGTTCTACTGTATCTATCACACCACATGTATAAGGTCTACATCTAACACCCCAGTCATGCCCTCATAGCACCCTAGTCAGGCATTTCGGACATCCTAGTCATACACAATCAACTATGCAATACATACAGACATCATATCTTTTTAATAATTGTTCTATTGTATCTATCACACATTCATTTATAATGTCTTCATCTAACACCCCAGTCATGCCCTTGTAACATCCTAGTCTGGCATTTGTGACATCCTAGTCATACACAATCAACTATATAATAAATACAGACATCATGTCTTTGTAATAATTGTTCTATTGTATCTATCACACCTACATATATAAGGTCTACATCTAACACCCCAGCCATGCCCTCATAACACCCTAATCAGGCATTTGTGACATCCTAGTCATACACCATCAACTATATAATACATACAGAGACATCATATCTTTGTAATAATTGTTCTATTGTATCTATCACACCTTCATTAATAATGTCTTCTTCTAACACCTCAGTCATGCCCTTGTAACACCCTAGTCAGGCATTTGTGACATCCAAGTCATACACAATCATCTATATAATACATACAGACCTCATATCTTTATAATAAATGCTCTATTGTATCTATCACACCTTTATATATAATGTCCTATCTAACACCCATGTCATGCCCTTGTAACACCCTAGTCAGGCATTTATGACATTCTAGTCATACACAATCAACTATATAATACATACAGACAACATATCTTTGAAATAATTGTTCTACTGTATCTATCACACCTACATGTATAAGGTCTGCATCTAACAACCCAGTCATGCCCTCATAGCACCCTAGTCAGGCATTTATGACATTCTAGTCATACACAATCAACTATGAAATACATACAGACAACATATCTTTGAAATAATTGTTCTACTGTATCTATCACACCTACATGTATAAGGTCAACATCTAACACCCCAGTCATGCCCTCATAGCACCCTAGTCAGGCAGTTGGGACATCCTAGTCATACACAATCAACTATACCATACGTACAGACATCATATCTTTGTAATAATTGTTCTATTGTATCTATCACACCTTCATTTTTAATTTTCTTAATCTAACACCCCAGTCAAGCCCTTGTAACACCCTAGTCTGGCATTTGTGACATCCTAGTCATACACAATCAACTTTATAATACGTACAGACATCAAATCTTTATAATAAATGCTCTATTGTATCTATCACACCTTTATATATAATGTCCTATCTAACACCCATGTCATGCCCTTGTAACACCCTAGTCAGGCATTTATGACAGTCTAGTCATACACAATCAACTATATAATACATACAGACAACATATTTTTGTAATAATTGTTCTACTGTATCTATCACACCTACATGTATAAGGTCTGCATCTAACACCCCAGTCATGCCCTCATAGCACCCTAGTCAGGCAGTTGGGACATCCTAGTCATACACAATCAACTATATAATACATACAGACAACATATCTTTGTAATAATTGTTCTACTGTATCTATCACACCTACATGTATAAGGTCAACATCTAACACCCCAGTCATGCCCTCATAGCACCCTAGTCAGGCAGTTGGGACATCCTAGTCATACACAATCAACCATACCATACGTACAGACATCATATCTTTGTAATAATTGTTCTATTGTATCTATCACACCTTCATTTTTTAATGTCTTCATCTAACACCCCAGTCAAGCCCTTGTAACACCCTAGTCTGGCATTTGTGACATCCTAGTCATACACAATCAACTTTATAATACGTACAGACATGATATCTTTGTAATAAATGTTCTACTGTATCTATCACACGTTTATATATAATGTCCTATCTAACACCCATGTCATGCCCTTGTAACACCCTAGTCTGGCATTTGTGACATCCTAGTCATACACAATCAACTTTATAATACGTACAGACATCATATCTTTATAATAAATGCTCTATTGTATCTATCACACCTTTATATATAATGTCCTATCTAACACCCATGTCATGCCCTTGTAACACCCTTGTCTGGCATTTGTGACATCCTAGCCATACACAATCAACTTTATAATACATGCAGACATCATATCTTTGTAATAATTGTTCTACTGTATCTATCACACCTACATGTATAAGGTCTGCATCTAACACCCCAGTCATGCCCTCGTGGCACCCTAGTTAGGCATTTGGGACATCCTAGTCATACACAATGAACTATAAAATACATACAGACATCATATCTTTTTAATAATTGTTCTATTGTATCTATCACACCTTCACTTTTAATGTCTTCATCTAACACCCCAGTCAAGCCCTTGTAACACCCTAGTCTGGCATTTGTGACATCCTAGTCATACACAATCAACTTTATAATACGTACAGACATGATATCTTTGTAATAAATGTTCTACTGTATCTATCACACGTTTATATATAATGTCCTATCTAACACCCATGTCATGCCCTTGTAACACCCTAGTCTGGCATTTGTGACATCCTAGTCATACACAATCAACTTTATAATACGTACAGACATCATATCTTTGTAATAAATGTTCTATTGTATCTATCACACGTTTATATATAATGTCCTATCTAACACCCATGTCATGCCCTTGAAACACCCTAATCTGGCATTTGTGACATCCTAGCCATACACAATCAACTTTATAATACATGCAGACATCATATCTTTGTAATAATTGTTCTACTGTATCTATCACACCACATGTATAATGTCTTCATCTAACACACGAGTCATGGCCTTGTAACATCCTAGTCTGGCATTTGTGACATCATAGTCGTACACAATCAACTTTATAATACATACAGACATCATATCTTTGTAATAATTGTTCTATTGTATCTATCACACCTACATATATAAGGTCTACATCTAACACATCATATCTTTGTAATAAATGTTCTATTGTATCTATCACACCTTCATTTATAATGTCTTTATCTAACACCCTAGTCATGCCCTTGTAACACCCTAGTCTGGCATTTGTGACATCCTAGTCATACACAATCAACTTTATAATACATACAGACAACATATCTTTGTAATAATTGTTCTACTGTATCTATCACACCTACATGTATAATGTCCTTTCTAACATCCATGGCATGCCCTTGGAACACCCTAGTCAGGCATTTATGACATTCTAGTAATACACAATCAACTATATAATACATACAGACAACATATCTTTATAATAAATGCTCTATTGTATCTATCACACCTTTATATATAATGTCCTATCTAACACCCATGTCATGCCCTTGTAACACCCTTGTCTGGCATTTGTGACATCCTAGCCATACACAATCAACTTTATAATACATGCAGACATCATATCTTTGTAATAATTGTTCTACTGTATCTATCACACCTAAATGTATAAGGTCTGCATCTAACACCCCAGTCATGCCCTCGTGGCACCCTAGTTAGGCATTTGGGACATCCTAGTCATACACAATGAACTATAAAATACATACAGACATCATATCTTTTTAATAATTGTTCTATTGTATCTATCACACCTTCACTTTTAATGTCTTCATCTAACACCCTAGTCAACCCCTTGTAACACCCTAGTCTGGCATTTGTGACATCCTAGTCATACACAATCAACTTTATAATACGTACAAACATCATATCTTTGTAATAAATGTTCTATTGTATCTATCACACGTTTATATATAATGTCCTATCTAACACCCATGTCATGCCCTTGTAACACCCTAGTCTGGCATTTGTGACATCCTAGCCATACACAATCAACTTTATAATACATGCAGACATCATATCTTTGTAATAATTGTTCTACTGTATCTATCACACCACATGTATAATGTCTTCATCTAACACACGAGTCATGGCCTTGTAACATCCTAGTCTGGCATTTGTGACATCATAGTCGTACACAATCAACTTTATAATACATACAGACATCATATCTTTGTAATAATTGTTCTATTGTATCTATCACACCTACATATATAAGGTCTACATCTAACACATCATATCTTTGTAATAAATGTTCTATTGTATCTATCACACCTTCATTTATAATGTCTTTATCTAACACCCTAGTCATGCCCTTGTAACACCCTAGTCTGGCATTTGTGACATCCTAGTCATACACAATCAACTTTATAATACATACAGACAACATATCTTTGTAATAATTGTTCTACTGTATCTATCACACCTACATGTATAATGTCCTTTCTAACATCCATGGCATGCCCTTGGAACACCCTAGTCAGGCATTTATGACATTCTAGTAATACACAATCAACTATATAATACATACAGACAACATATCTTTGTAATAATTGTTCTACTGTATCTATCACACCACATGTATAAGGTCTACATCTAACACCCCAGTCATGCCCTCATAGCACCCTAGTCAGGCATTTCGGACATCCTAGTCATACACAATCAACTATGCAATACATACAGACATCATATCTTTTTAATAATTGTTCTATTGTATCTATCACACATTCATTTATAATGTCTTCATCTAACACCCCAGTCATGCCCTTGTAACATCCTAGTCTGGCATTTGTGACATCCTAGTCATACACAATCAACTATATAATAAATACAGACATCATGTCTTTGTAATAATTGTTCTATTGTATCTATCACACCTACATATATAAGGTCTACATCTAACACCCCAGCCATGCCCTCATAACACCCTAATCAGGCATTTGTGACATCCTAGTCATACACCATCAACTATATAATACATACAGAGACATCATATCTTTGTAATAATTGTTCTATTGTATCTATCACACCTTCATTAATAATGTCTTCTTCTAACACCTCAGTCATGCCCTTGTAACACCCTAGTCAGGCATTTGTGACATCCAAGTCATACACAATCATCTATATAATACATACAGACCTCATATCTTTATAATAAATGCTCTATTGTATCTATCACACCTTTATATATAATGTCCTATCTAACACCCATGTCATGCCCTTGTAACACCCTAGTCAGGCATTTATGACATTCTAGTCATACACAATCAACTATATAATACATACAGACAACATATCTTTGAAATAATTGTTCTACTGTATCTATCACACCTACATGTATAAGGTCTGCATCTAACAACCCAGTCATGCCCTCATAGCACCCTAGTCAGGCATTTATGACATTCTAGTCATACACAATCAACTATGAAATACATACAGACAACATATCTTTGAAATAATTGTTCTACTGTATCTATCACACCTACATGTATAAGGTCAACATCTAACACCCCAGTCATGCCCTCATAGCACCCTAGTCAGGCAGTTGGGACATCCTAGTCATACACAATCAACTATACCATACGTACAGACATCATATCTTTGTAATAATTGTTCTATTGTATCTATCACACCTTCATTTTTAATTTTCTTAATCTAACACCCCAGTCAAGCCCTTGTAACACCCTAGTCTGGCATTTGTGACATCCTAGTCATACACAATCAACTTTATAATACGTACAGACATCAAATCTTTATAATAAATGCTCTATTGTATCTATCACACCTTTATATATAATGTCCTATCTAACACCCATGTCATGCCCTTGTAACACCCTAGTCAGGCATTTATGACAGTCTAGTTATACACAATCAACTATATAATACATACAGACAACATATTTTTGTAATAATTGTTCTACTGTATCTATCACACCTACATGTATAAGGTCTGCATCTAACACCCCAGTCATGCCCTCATAGCACCCTAGTCAGGCAGTTGGGACATCCTAGTCATACACAATCAACTATATAATACATACAGACAACATATCTTTGTAATAATTGTTCTACTGTATCTATCACACCTACATGTATAAGGTCAACATCTAACACCCCAGTCATGCCCTCATAGCACCCTAGTCAGGCAGTTGGGACATCCTAGTCATACACAATCAACCATACCATACGTACAGACATCATATCTTTGTAATAATTGTTCTATTGTATCTATCACACCTTCATTTTTAATGTCTTCATCTAACACCCCAGTCAAGCCCTTGTAACACCCTAGTCTGGCATTTGTGACATCCTAGTCATACACAATCAACTTTATAATACGTACAGACATGATATCTTTGTAATAAATGTTCTACTGTATCTATCACACGTTTATATATAATGTCCTATCTAACACCCATGTCATGCCCTTGTAACACCCTAGTCTGGCATTTGTGACATCCTAGTCATACACAATCAACTTTATAATACGTACAGACATCATATCTTTATAATAAATGCTCTATTGTATCTATCACACCTTTATATATAATGTCCTATCTAACACCCATGTCATGCCCTTGTAACACCCTTGTCTGGCATTTGTGACATCCTAGCCATACACAATCAACTTTATAATACATGCAGACATCATATCTTTGTAATAATTGTTCTACTGTATCTATCACACCTACATGTATAAGGTCTGCATCTAACACCCCAGTCATGCCCTCGTGGCACCCTAGTTAGGCATTTGGGACATCCTAGTCATACACAATGAACTATAAAATACATACAGACATCATATCTTTGTAATAATTGTTCTATTGTATCTATCACACCTTCACTTTTAATGTCTTCATCTAACACCCTAGTCAACCCCTTGTAACACCCTAGTCTGGCATTTGTGACATCCTAGTCATACACAATCAACTTTATAATACGTACAGATATGATATCTTTGTAATAAATGTTCTATTGTATCTATCACCCGTTTATATATAATGTCCTATCTAACACCCATGTCATGCCCTTGTAACAATAAGGATACTGTGGCCTATAGACATAGTGTCAGAGTCAATCTATCACAGTGAGATTATTTATCCCGTAACAATAATGATACTGTTACCTATAGGCATGGTATCAGAGTCAATCTATCACAGTCAGATGATTTATCCCGTATCAATAATAATACTGTGACCTATAGACATGATGTCAGAGTCAATCTATCACAGTCAAATGATTTATCCCGTCACAATAATGATACCTTGAACAAAAGAAAAGGCGTCAGAGTAAATATATCACAGTCAGATGATTTATCCTGTACCACTAGTGGTATTGTGGCCAATAGACATAGTGTCAGAGTCAATCTATCACAGTCAGATGATTTATCCTGTAACAATAATGATACTGTGACATATAGACATGGTGTAAGAGTCAATCTCTCACAGTCATATGATTTATCATGTAACAATAAGGATACTGTCACCTATAGACATGATGTCAGAGACAATCTATCACAGTCATACGATTTATCCTGTAACAATAATGATACTGTGACCTATAGACATAGTGTCAGAATCAATCTATCACAGTTCGATGATTTATCCTGTTACAATAATGATACCTTGACCAATAGAAATGGTGTCAGAGTAAATCTATCACAGTCAGATGATTTATCTTGTACCAATAATGGTACTTTGGCCAATATACATAGTGTGAGAGTCAATCTATCACAGTCAGATGATTTATCCTGTAACAATAATGATACTGTGACCTATAGACATACTGTCAGAGTCAATATATCACAGTCAGATGATTTATCCTGTAACAATAAGGATACTGTGACCTATAGATATAGTGTCAGAGTCAATATATCACAGTCAGATGATTTATCCTGTAAAAAAAACGGTACTGTGGCCTATAGACTTGGTGTCAGAGTCAATCTATCACAGTCAGATGATTTATCCCGTAATAATAATGATACTGTGACCTATAGACATGGTGTCAGAGTCAATCTATCACAGTCCGATGATTTATCCTGTAACAATAATGATGCCTTGATCAAAAGAAATGGTGTCAGAGTAAACCTATTACAGTCAGATGATTTATCCCGTACCACCAGTGGTACTGTGGCCAATAGACATAGTGTCAGAGTCAATCTATTACAGTCAGATGATTTATCCCGTAATAATAATGATACTGTGACCTATAGGCATGGTATCAGAGTCAATCTATCACAGTCAGATGATTTATCCTGTAACAATAATGATACCTTGACCAATAGAAATGGCGTCAGAGTAAATCTATCACAGTCAGATGATTTATCCTGTACTACTAGTGGTACTGTGGCCAACAGACATAGTGTCAGAGTCAATATATGACAGTCAGATGATATATCCTGTAACAATAATGATACTGTGACCTATAAACATGGTGTCAGAGTTAATCTATCACAGTCAAATGATTTATCCTGTAACAATAATGATACTGTCACCTACACACATGATGTCAGAGACAATCTATCACAGTCAGATGATTTATCATATAACACTAATGATACTGTGACCTATAGACATAGTGTCAGAATCAATCTATCACAGTCCGATGATTTATCCTGTAACAATAATATTACCTTGACCAATAGAAATGGTGTCAGAGTCAATCTATCACAGTCAGATGATTTATCCCGTAATAATAATGATACTGTGACCTATAGACATGGTGTCAGACTCAATCCATCACAGTCAGATTATTTATCCCGTTACAATAATTATACTGTGACCTATATACATGGTGTCAGAGTCAATCTATCACAGTCAGATGATTTATCCTATAACAGTAATGATACCTTGACCAATAGAAATGGCGTCAGAGTAAATCTGTCACAGTCAGATGATTTATCCTGTACGACTAGTGGTACTGTGACCAATAGACATAGTGTCAGAGTCAATCAATCACAGTCAGATGATTTATCCTGTAACGGTAATGATACTGTCACCTATAGACATGATGTCAGAGTAAATCTGTCACAGTCAGACGATTTATCCTGTAACAATAATGATACTTTGACCTATAGATATAGTGTCAGAGTCAATTTATCGCAGTCAGATGATTTATCCTGTAACAAAAATGGCACTGTGGCCTATAGACGTGGTGTCAGAGTCAATCTATCACAGTCAGGTGACTTATCCTGTAGTAATAATGGTACTGTGGCCTATAGACATAGTGTCAGAGTTAATTTATCACAGTCAGATGATTTATCCCGTTATAATAATGAAACTGTGACCTATAGACATGGTGTAAGCGTCAATCTATCACAGTCAGATGATTTATCCCGTATCAATAATAATACTGTGACCTATAGACATGATGTCAGAGTCAATCTATCACAGTCAAATGATTTATCCCGTCACAATAATGATACCTTGAACAAAAGAAAAGGCGTCAGAGTAAATATATCACAGTCAGATGATTTATCCTGTACCACTAGTGGTATTGTGGCCAATAGACATAGTGTCAGAGTCAATCTATCACAGTCAGATGATTTATCCTGTAACAATAATGATACTGTGACATATAGACATGGTGTAAGAGTCAATCTCTCACAGTCATATGATTTATCATGTAACAATAAGGATACTGTCACCTATAGACATGATGTCAGAGACAATCTATCACAGTCATACGATTTATCCTGTAACAATAATGATACTGTGACCTATAGACATAGTGTCAGAATCAATCTATCACAGTTCGATGATTTATCCTGTTACAATAATGATACCTTGACCAATAGAAATGGTGTCAGAGTAAATCTATCACAGTCAGATGATTTATCTTGTACCAATAATGGTACTTTGGCCAATATACATAGTGTGAGAGTCAATCTATCACAGTCAGATGATTTATCCTGTAACAATAATGATACTGTGACCTATAGACATACTGTCAGAGTCAATATATCACAGTCAGATGATTTATCCTGTAACAATAAGGATACTGTGACCTATAGATATAGTGTCAGAGTCAATCTATCACAGTCAGATGATTTATCCTGTAACAAAAACGGTACTGTGGCCTATAGACTTGGTGTCAGAGTCAATCTATCACAGTCAGATGATTTATCCCGTAATAATAATGATACTGTGACCTATAGACATGGTGTCAGAGTCAATCTATCACAGTCCGATGATTTATCCTGTAACAATAATGATGCCTTGATCAAAAGAAATGGTGTCAGAGTAAACCTATTACAGTCAGATGATTTATCCCGTACCACCAGTGGTACTGTGGCCAATAGACATAGTGTCAGAGTCAATCTATTACACTCAGATGATATCTCCTGTAACAATAATGATACTGTGACCTATAGACATGATGTCAGAGTTAATCTATCACAGTCAGATGATTTATCCTATAACAATAATGATACTGTCACCTATAGACATGATGTCAGAGACAATCTATCACAGTCAAATGATTTACCCTGTAACAATAATGATACTATGACCAATAGAAATAGTGTCAGAGTAAATCTATCACAGTCAGATGATTTATCCTGTAAAAATAATGATACTGTGACCTGTAGACATACTGTCAGAGTCAATCTATCACAGTCAGATGATTTATCCTGTAACAATATTGATACTTTGACCTAAAGACATAGTGTCAGAATCAATCTATCACAGTCCGATGATTTATCCTGTAACAATAATGATACTTTGAGCTAAAGACATAGTGTCAGAATCAATCTATCACAGTCAGATGATTTTTCCTGTAATAATAAGGATACTATGGCCTAAAGACATAGTGTCAGAGTCAATCTATAACAGTCAGATGATTTATCCTGTAACAATAAGGATACTGTGACCTATAGACATAGTGTCAGAGTCAATCTATCACAGTCAGATGATTTATCCTGTAACAAAAATGGTACTGTGGCCTATAGACGTGGTGTCAGTGTCAATCTATCACAGTCAGATGATTTATCCTGTAACAATAATGATACTTTGAGCTAAAGACATAGTGTCAGAATCAATCTATCACAGTCAGATGATTTTTCCTGTAACAATAAGGATACTGTGGCCTATAGACATAGTGTCAGAGTCAATCTATAACAGTCAGTAGATTTATCCTGTAACAATAACGATACTGTGACCTATAGACATAGTGTCAGAGTCAATCTATCACAGTCAGATGATTTTTCCTGTAACAATAACGATACTGTGGCCTATAGACATAGTGTCAGAGTCAATCTATCACAGTGAGATTATTTATCCCGTAACGATAATGATACTGTTACATATAGGCATGGTATCAGATCTAGAGTCAATCTATCACAGTCAGATGATTTATCCTGTAACAATAATGATAACTTGACCAATAGAAATGGCGTCAGAGTAAATCTATCACAGTCAGATGATTTATCCTGTACTACTAGTGGTACTGTGGCCAACAGACATAGTGTCAGAGTCAATCTATCACAGTCAGATGATATATCCTGTAACAATAATGATTCTGTGACCTATAAACATGGTGTCAGAGTTAATGTATCACAGTCAGATGATATATCCTGTAACAATAATGATACTGTAACCTACACATATGATGTCAGAGACAATCTATCACAGTCAGATGATTTATCATATAACACTAATGATACTGTGACCTATAGACATAGTGTCAGAATCAATCTATCACAGTCCGATGATTTATCCTGTAACAATAATGATACCTTGACCAATAGAAATGGTGTCAGAGTCAATCTATCACAGTCAGATGATTTACCCCGTAATAATAATGATACTGTGACCTATAGACATGGTGTCAGACTCAATCCATCACAGTCAGATCATTTATCCCGTAACAATAATGATACTGTGACCTATATACATGGTGTCAGAGTCAATCTATCACAGTCAGATGATTTATCCTACAACAGTAATGATACCTTGACCAATATAAATGGCGTCAGAGTAAATCTGTCACAGTCAGATGATTTATCCTGTACCACTAGTGGTACTGTGGCCTATAGACATAGTGTCAGAGTCAATCAATCACAGTCAGATGATTTATCCTGTAACGGTAATGATACCGTCACCTATAGACATACTGTCAGAGTCAATATATCACAGTTAGATGATTTATCCTGTAACAATAAGGATACCGTGACTTATAGACATAGTGTCAGAGTCAATCTTTCACAGTCAGATGATTTATCCTACAAAAGTAATGATACCTTGACCAATAGAAATGGCGTCAGAGTCAATCAATCACAGTCAGATGATTTATCCTGTAACGGTAATGATACTGTCACCTATAGACATGATGTCAGAGTCAATCTATCACAGTCAGACGATTTATCCTGTAACAATGATGATAATGTGACCCATAGACATAGTTGTCAGAATCAATTTATCACAGTCAGATGATTTATCCTGTAACAATAATGATACTTTGACCTATATACATAGTGTCAGAGTCTATCTATCGCAGTCAGATGATTTATCCTGTAACAAAAATGGCACTGTGGCCTATAGACGTGGTGTCAGAGTCAATCTATCACAGTCAGGTGATTTATCCTGTAGCAATAATGGTACTGTGGCCTATAGACATGGTGTCAGACTCAATCCATCACAGTCAGATCATATATCCCGTAACAATAATGATACTGTGACCTATAGACATGGTGTCAGAGTCAATCTATCACAGTCAGATGATTTATCCTGTAACAATAATGATTCCTTGACCAACAGAAATGGTGTCAGAGTCAATCTATCACAGTCAGCTGATTTATCCTGTACCAATAATGGTACTGTGGCCTATAGACATAGTGTCAGAGTCAATTTATCACAGTCAGATGATTTATCCCGTAATAAGAATGAAACTGTGACCTATAGACATGGTGTAAGAGTCAATCTATCACAGTCAGATGATTTATCCCGTATGAATAATGATACTGTGACCTATAGACATACTGTCAGAGTCAATATATCACAGTGAGATTATTTATCCCGTAACAATAATGATACTGTTACCTATAGGCATGGTATCAGAGTCAATTTATCACAGTCAGATGATTTATCCTGTAACAATAATGATACTGTGACCTATAGACATACTGTCAGAGTCAATATATCACAGTCAGATGATTTATCCTGTTACAATCAGGATACTGTGACCTATAGACATACTGTCAGAGTCAATCTATCACAGTCAGATGATTAATCCTGTAACAAAAATGGTACTGTGGCCTATAGACTTGGTGTCAGAGTCAATCTATCACAGTCAGATGATTTATCCCGTAATAATAATGATACTGTGACCTATAGAAATGGTGTCAGAGTCAATCTATGACAGTCAGATGATTTATCCTGTAACAATAATGATACTGTGACCTATAGACATAGTGTCAGAATCAATCTATCACAGTCCGATGATTTATCCTGTAACAATAATGATACCTTGACCAATAGAAATGGTGTCAGAGTCAATCTATCACAGTCAGATGATTTATCCCGTAATAATAATGATACTGTGACCTAAAGATATGGTGTCAGACTCAATCCATTACAGTCAGATTATTTATCCCGTAACAATAATGATACTGTGACCTATATACATGGTGTCAGAGTCAATCTATCACAGTCAAATGATTTATCCTATAACAGTAATGATACCTTGACCAATAGAAATGGCGTCAGAGTAAATCTGTCACAGTCAGATGATTTATCCTGTACCACTAGTGGTACTGTGACCAATAGACATACTGTCAGAGTCAATCAATCACAGTCAGATGATTTATCCTGTAACGGTAATGATACTGTCACCTATAGACATGATGTCAGAGTCAATCTATCACAGTCAGACGATTTATCCTGTAACAATGATGATAATGTGACCCTTAGACATAGTTGTCCGAATCAATCTATCACAGTCAGATGATTTATCCTGTAACAATAATGATACTTTGACCTATAGACATAGTGTCAGAGTCAATCTATCGCAGTCAGATGATTTATCCTGTAACAAAAATGGTACTGTGGCCTATAGACATGGTGTCATAGTCAATCCATCACAATCAGATGATTTATCCTGTAACAAAAATGGCACTGTGGCCTATAGACGTGGTGTCAGAGTCAATCTATCACAGTCAGGTGATTTATCCTGTAGCAATAATGGTACTGTGGCCTATAGACATAGTGTCAGAGTCAATTTATCACAGTCAGATGATTTATCCCGTAATAATAATGAAACTGTGACCTATAGACATGGTGTAAGAGTCAATCTATCACAGTCAGATGATTTATCCCGTATGAATAATGATACTGTGACCTATAGACATGGTGTCAGAGTCAATCTATCACAGTCAGATGATTTATTCTGTTAACAATAATGATACCTTGAACAAAAGAAAAGGCGTCAGAGTAAATATATCACAGTCAGATGATTTATCCTGCACCACTAGTGGTACTGTGGCCAATAGACAAAGTGTCAGAGTCAATCTATCACAGTCAGATGAGATATCATGTAACAATAATGATACTGTGACCTATAGACATGGCGTCAGAGTCAATCTATCACAGTCATATGATTTATCATGTAACAATAATGATACTGTCACCTATAGACATGATGTCAGAGACAATCTATCACAGTCATATGATTTATCCTGTAACAATAATGATACTGTGACATATAGACATAGTGTCAGAATCAATCTATCACAGTCCGATGATTCATCCTGTAACAATAATGATATCTTGACCAATAGAAATGGTGTCAGAGTAAATCTATCACAGTCAGATGATTTATCTTGTACCAATAATGGTACTTTGGCCAATATACATAGTGTGAGAGTCAATCTATCACAGTCAGATGAGTTATCCTGTAACAATAATGATACTGTGACCTATAGACATACTGTCAGAGTCAATATATCACAGTCAGATGATTTATCCTGTAACAATAATGAAACTGTGACCTATAGACATGGTGTAAGAGTCAATCTATCACAGTCAGATGATTTATCCCGTATGAATAATGATACTGTGACCTATAGACATGGTGTCAGAGTCAATCTATCACAGTCAGATGATTTATTCTGTTAACAATAATGATACCTTGAACAAAAGAAAAGGCGTCAGAGTAAATATATCACAGTCAGATGATTTATCCTGCACCACTAGTGGTACTGTGGCCAATAGACAAAGTGTCAGAGTCAATCTATCACAGTCAGATGAGATATCATGTAACAATAATGATACTGTGACCTATAGACATGGCGTCAGAGTCAATCTATCACAGTCATATGATTTATCATGTAACAATAATGATACTGTCACCTATAGACATGATGTCAGAGACAATCTATCACAGTCATATGATTTATCCTGTAACAATAATGATACTGTGACATATAGACATAGTGTCAGAATCAATCTATCACAGTCCGATGATTTATCCTGTAACAATAATGATACCTTGACCAATAGAAATGGTGTCAGAGTAAATCTATCACAGTCAGATGATTTATCTTGTACCAATAATGGTACTTTGGCCAATATACATAGTGTGAGAGTCAATCTATCACAGTCAGATGATTTATCCTGTAACAATAATGATACTGTGACCTATAGACATACTGTCAGAGTCAATATATCACAGTCAGATGATTTATCCTGTAACAATAAGGATACTGTGACCTATAGACATAGTGTCAGAGTCAATCTATCACAGTCAGATGATTTGTCCTGTAACAAAAATGGTACTGTGGCCTATAGACTTGGTGTCAGAGTCAATCTATCACAGTCAGATGATTTATCCCGTAATAATAATGATACTGTGACCTATAGACATGGTGTCAGAGTCAATCTATCACAGTCAGATGATTTATCTTTTAACAATAATGATACTGTGACCTATAGACATAGTGTCAGAATCAATCTATCACAGTCCGATGATTTATCCTGTAACAATAATGATACCTTGAGCAATATAAATGGTGTCAGAGAAAACCTATCACAGTCAGATGATTTATCTTGGACCAAGAATGGTACTTTGGCCAATATACATAGTGTGAGAGTCAATCTATCACAGTCAGATGATTTATTCTGTAACAATAATGATACTGTGACCTATAGACATACTGTCAGAGTCAATATATCACAGTCAGATGATTTATCCTGTAACAATAAGGATACCGTGACTTATAGACATAGTGTCAGAGTCAGTCTTTCACTGTCAGATGATTTATCCTGTAACAAAAATGGTACTGTGGCCTATAGACGTGGTGTCAGAGTCAATCTATCACAGTGAGATTATTTATCCCGTAACAATAATGATACTGTTACATATAGGCATGGTATCAGATCTAGAGTCAATCTATCACAGTCAGATGATTTATCCTGTAACAATAATGATACCTTGACCAATAGAAATAGCGTCAGAGTAAATCTATCACAGTCAGATGATTTATCCTGTACTACTAGTGGTACTGTGGCCAACAGACATAGTGTCAGAGTCAATCTATCACAGTCAGATGATATATCCTGTAACAATAATGATTCTGAGACCTATAGACATGGTGTCAGAGTTAATGTATCACAGTCAGATGATTTATCCTGTAACAATAATGATACTGTAACCTACACACATGATGTCAGAGACAATCTATCACAGTCAGATGATTTATCATGTAACACTAATGATACTGTGACCTATAGACATAGTGTCAGAATCAATCTATCACAGTCAGATGATTTATCCTGTAACAATAATGATACCTTGACCAATAGAAATGGTGTCAGAGTCAATCTATCACAGTCAGATGATTTATCCCGTAATAATAATGATACTGTGACCTATAGACATGGTGTCAGACTCAATCCATCACAGTCAGATCATTTATCCCGTAACAATAATGATACTGTGACCTATATACATGGTGTCAGAGTCAATCTATCACAGTCAGATGATTTATCCTACAACAGTAATGATACCTTGACCAATAGAAATGGCATCAGAGTCAATCTATCACAGTCAGATGATTTATCCTGTAACAATAATGATACCTTGACCAATAGAAATGGCGTCAGAGTAAATCTATCACAGTCAGATGATTTATCCTGTACGACTAGTGGTACTGTGGCCAATAGACATAGTGTCAGAGTCAATCAATCACAGTCAGATGATTTATCCTGTAACGGTAATGATACCGTCACCTATAGACATACTGTCAGAGTCAATATATCACAGTCAGATGATTTATCCTGTAACAATAAGGATACCGTGACTTATAGACATAGTGTCAGAGTCAATCTTTCACAGTCAGATGATTTATCCTACAACAGTAATGATACCTTGACCAATAGAAATGGCGTCAGAGTAAATCTGTCACAGTCAGATGATTTATCCTGTACCACTAGTGGTACTGTGGCCAATAGACATAGTGTCAGAGTCAATCAATCACAGTCAGATGATTTATCCTGTAACGGTAATGATACTGTCACCTATAGACATGATGTCAGAGTCAATCTATCACAGTCAGACGATTTATCCTGTAACAATGATGATATTGTGACCCATAGACATAGTTGTCAGAATCAATTTATCACAGTCAGATGATTTATCCTGTAACAATAATGATACTTTGACCTATAGACATAGTGTCAGAGTCTATCTATCGCAGTCAGATGATTTATCCTGTAACAAAAATGGCACTGTGGCCTATAGACGTGGTGTCAGAGTCAATCTATCACAGTCAGGTGATTTATCCTGTAGCAATAATGGTACTGTGGCCTATAGACATGGTGTCAGACTCAATCTATCACAGTCAGATCATTTATCCCGTAACAATAATGATACTGTGACCTATAGACATGGTGTCAGAGTCAATCCATCACAGTCAGATGATTTATCCTGTAACAATAATGATTCCTTGACCAATAGAAATGGTGTCAGAGTCAATCTATCACAGTCAGATGATTTATCCCGTAATAATAATGATACTTTGACCTAAAGACATAGTGTCAGAGTCAATCTATCACAGTCAGATGATTTTTCCTGTAACAATAAGGATACTGTGGCATATAGACATAGTGTCAGAGTCAATCTATCACAGTGAGATTATTTATCCCGTAACAATAATGATACTGTTACCTATAGGCATGGTATCAGAGTCAATCTATCACAGTCAGATGATTTATCCTGTAACAATAATGATACCTTGACAAAGAGAAATGGCGTCAGAGTAAATCTATCACAGTCAGATGATTTATCCTGTACTACTAGTGGTACTGTGGCCAACATACATAGTGTCAGAGTCAATCTATCACAGTCAGATGATATATCCTGCAACAATAATGATACTGTGACCTATAAACATGGTGTCAGAGTTAATCTATCACAGTCAGATGATTTATCATGTAACAATAATGATACTGTCACCTATAGACATGATGTCAGAGACAATCTATCACAGTCATATGATTTATCCTGTAACAATAATGATACTGTGACCTATAGACATAGTGTCAGAATCAATCTATCACAGTCCGATGATTTATCCTGTAACAATAATGATACCTTGACCAATAGAAATGGTGTCAGAGTAAATCTATCACAGTCAGATGATTTATCATATAACACTAATGATACTGTGACCTATAGACATAGTGTCAGAATCAATCTATCACAGTCCGATGATTTATCCTGTAACAATAATGATACCTTGACCAATAGAAATGGTGTCAGAGTCAATCTATCACAGTCAGATGATTTATCACGTAATAATAATTATACTGTGACCTATAGACATGGTGTCAGACTCAATCCATTACAGTCAGATTATTTATCCCGTAACAATAATGATACTGTGACCTATATACATGGTGTCAGAGTCAATCTATCACAGTCAGATGATTTATCCTATAACAGCAATGATACCTTGACCAATAGAAATGGCGTCAGAGTAAATCTGTCACAGTCAGATAATTTATCCTGTACCACTAGTGGTACTGTGGCCAATAGTCATAGTGTCAGAGTCAATCAATCACAGTCAGATGATTTATCCTGTAACGGTAATGATACTGTCACCTATAGGCATGATGTCAGAGTCAATCTATCACAGTCAGACGATTTATCCTGTAACAATGATGATAATGTGACCCATAGACATAGTTGTCAGAATCAATCTATCACAGTCAGATGATTTATCCTGTATCAATAATGATACTTTGACCTATAGACATAGTGTCAGAGTCAATCTATCGCAGTCAGATGATTTATCCTGTAACAAAAATGGCACTGTGGCCTATAGACGTGGTGTCAGAGTCAATCTATCACAGTCAGGTGATTTATCCTGTAGCAATAATGGTACTGTGGCCTATAGACATGGTGTCAGAGTCAATCTATCACAGTCAGATGATTTATCCTGTAACAATAATGATACCTTGACCAATAGAAATGGTGTCAGAGTCAATCTATCACAGTTAGATGATTTATCCCGTAACAATAATGATACTTTGACCTAAAGACATAGTGTCAGAGTCAATCTATCACAGTCAGATGATTTTTCCTGTAACAATTAGGATACTGTGGCATATAGACATAGTGTCAGAGTCAATCTATCACAGTGAGATTATTTATCCCGTAACAATAATGATACTGTTACCTATAGGCATATTATCAGAGTCAATCTATCACAGTCAGATGATATATCCTGTAACAATAATGATTCTGAGACCTATAGACATGGTGTCAGAGTTAATGTATCACAGTCAGATGATTTATCCTGTAACAATAATGATACTGTAACCTACACACATGATGTCAGAGACAATCTATCACAGTCAGATGATTTATCATGTAACACTAATGATACTGTGACCTATAGACATAGTGTCAGAATCAATCTATCACAGTCAGATGATTTATCCTGTAACAATAATGATACCTTGACCAATAGAAATGGTGTCAGAGTCAATCTATCACAGTCAGATGATTTATCCCGTAATAATAATGATACTGTGACCTATAGACATGGTGTCAGACTCAATCCATCACAGTCAGATCATTTATCCCGTAACAATAATGATACTGTGACCTATATACATGGTGTCAGAGTCAATCTATCACAGTCAGATGATTTATCCTACAACAGTAATGATACCTTGACCAATAGAAATGGCATCAGAGTCAATCTATCACAGTCAGATGATTTATCCTGTAACAATAATGATACCTTGACCAATAGAAATGGCGTCAGAGTAAATCTATCACAGTCAGATGATTTATCCTGTACGACTAGTGGTACTGTGGCCAATAGACATAGTGTCAGAGTCAATCAATCACAGTCAGATGATTTATCCTGTAACGGTAATGATACCGTCACCTATAGACATACTGTCAGAGTCAATATATCACAGTCAGATGATTTATCCTGTAACAATAAGGATACCGTGACTTATAGACATAGTGTCAGAGTCAATCTTTCACAGTCAGATGATTTATCCTACAACAGTAATGATACCTTGACCAATAGAAATGGCGTCAGAGTAAATCTGTCACAGTCAGATGATTTATCCTGTACCACTAGTGGTACTGTGGCCAATAGACATAGTGTCAGAGTCAATCAATCACAGTCAGATGATTTATCCTTTAACGGTAATGATACTGTCACCTATAGACATGATGTCAGAGTCAATCTATCACAGTCAGACGATTTATCCTGTAACAATGATGATATTGTGACCCATAGACATAGTTGTCAGAATCAATTTATCACAGTCAGATGATTTATCCTGTAACAATAATGATACTTTGACCTATAGACATAGTGTCAGAGTCTATCTATCGCAGTCAGATGATTTATCCTGTAACAAAAATGGCACTGTGGCCTATAGACGTGGTGTCAGAGTCAATCTATCACAGTCAGGTGATTTATCCTGTAGCAATAATGGTACTGTGGCCTATAGACATGGTGTCAGACTCAATCTATCACAGTCAGATCATTTATCCCGTAACAATAATGATACTGTGACCTATAGACATGGTGTCAGAGTCAATCCATCACTGTCAGATGATTTATCCTGTAACAATAATGATTCCTTGACCAATAGAAATGGTGTCAGAGTCAATCTATCACAGTCAGATGATTTATCCCGTAATAATAATGATACTTTGACCTAAAGACATAGTGTCAGAGTCAATCTATCACAGTCAGATGATTTTTCCTGTAACAATAAGGATACTGTGGCATATAGACATAGTGTCAGAGTCAATCTATCACAGTGAGATTATTTATCCCGTAACAATAATGATACTGTTACCTATAGGCATGGTATCAGAGTCAATCTATCACAGTCAGATGATTTATCCTGTAACAATAATGATACCTTGACAAAGAGAAATGGCGTCAGAGTAAATCTATCACAGTCAGATGATTTATCCTGTACTACTAGTGGTACTGTGGCCAACATACATAGTGTCAGAGTCAATCTATCACAGTCAGATGATATATCCTGCAACAATAATGATACTGTGACCTATAAACATGGTGTCAGAGTTAATCTATCACAGTCAGATGATTTATCATGTAACAATAATGATACTGTCACCTATAGACATGATGTCAGAGACAATCTATCACAGTCATATGATTTATCCTGTAACAATAATGATACTGTGACCTATAGACATAGTGTCAGAATCAATCTATCACAGTCCGATGATTTATCCTGTAACAATAATGATACCTTGACCAATAGAAATGGTGTCAGAGTAAATCTATCACAGTCAGATGATTTATCATATAACACTAATGATACTGTGACCTATAGACATAGTGTCAGAATCAATCTATCACAGTCCGATGATTTATCCTGTAACAATAATGATACCTTGACCAATAGAAATGGTGTCAGAGTCAATCTATCACAGTCAGATGATTTATCACGTAATAATAATTATACTGTGACCTATAGACATGGTGTCAGACTCAATCCATTACAGTCAGATTATTTATCCCGTAACAATAATGATACTGTGACCTATATACATGGTGTCAGAGTCAATCTATCACAGTCAGATGATTTATCCTATAACAGCAATGATACCTTGACCAATAGAAATGGCGTCAGAGTAAATCTGTCACAGTCAGATAATTTATCCTGTACCACTAGTGGTACTGTGGCCAATAGTCATAGTGTCAGAGTCAATCAATCACAGTCAGATGATTTATCCTGTAACGGTAATGATACTGTCACCTATAGGCATGATGTCAGAGTCAATCTATCACAGTCAGACGATTTATCCTGTAACAATGATGATAATGTGACCCATAGACATAGTTGTCAGAATCAATCTATCACAGTCAGATGATTTATCCTGTATCAATAATGATACTTTGACCTATAGACATAGTGTCAGAGTCAATCTATCGCAGTCAGATGATTTATCCTGTAACAAAAATGGCACTGTGGCCTATAGACGTGGTGTCAGAGTCAATCTATCACAGTCAGGTGATTTATCCTGTAGCAATAATGGTACTGTGGCCTATAGACATGGTGTCAGAGTCAATCTATCACAGTCAGATGATTTATCCTGTAACAATAATGATACCTTGACCAATAGAAATGGTGTCAGAGTCAATCTATCACAGTTAGATGATTTATCCCGTAACAATAATGATACTTTGACCTAAAGACATAGTGTCAGAGTCAATCTATCACAGTCAGATGATTTTTCCTGTAACAATTAGGATACTGTGGCATATAGACATAGTGTCAGAGTCAATCTATCACAGTGAGATTATTTATCCCGTAACAATAATGATACTGTTACCTATAGGCATATTATCAGAGTCAATCTATCACAGTCAGATGATTTATCCTGTAACAATAATGATACCTTGACCAAGAGAAATGGCATCAGAGTAAATCTATCACAGTCAGATGATTTATCCTGTACTACTAATGGTACTGTGGCCAACATACATAGTGTCAGAGTCAATCTATCACAGTCAGATGATATATCCTGTAACAATAATGATACTGTGACCTATAAACATGGTGTCAGAGTTAATCTATCACAGTCAGATGATTTTTCCAGTAACAATAATGATGCTGTCACCTACACACATGATGTCAGAGACAATCTATCACAGTCAGATGATTTATCATATAACACAAATGATACTGTGACCTATAGACATAGTGTCAGAATCAATCTATCACAGTCCGATGATTAATCCTGTAACAATAATGATATCTTGACCAATAGAAATGGTGTCAGAGTCAATCTATCACAGTCAGATGATTTATCCCGTAATAATAATGATACTGTGACCTATAGACATGGTGTCAGACTCAATCCATTACAGTCACATTATTTATCCCGTAACAATAATGATACTGTGACCTATATACATGGTGTCAGAGTCAATCTATCACAGTCAGATGATTTATCCTATAACAGTAATGATACCTTGACCAATAGAAATGGCGTCAGAGTAAATCTGTCACAGTCAGATGATTTATCCTGTACCACTAGTGGTACTGTGACCAATAAACATAGTGTCAGAGTCAATCAATCACAGTCAGATGATATATCAAGTAACGGTAATGAGACTGTCACCTATAGACATGATGTCAGAGTCAATCTATCACAGTCAGACGATTTATCCTGTAACAATGATGATAATGTGACCCATAGACATAGTTGTCAGAATCAATCTATCACAGTCAGATCATTTATCCTGTAACAATAATGATACTTTGACCTATAGACATAGTGTCAAAGTCAATCTATCGCAGTCAGATGATTTATCCTGTAACAAAAATGGTACTGTGGCCTATAGACATGGTGTCATAGTCAATCCATCACAATCAGATGATTTATCCTGTAACAAAAATGGCACTGTGGCCTATAGACGTGGTGTCAGAGTCAATCTATCACAGTCAGGTGATTTATCCTGTAGCAATAATGGTACTGTGGCCTATAGACATAGTGTCAGAGTCAATTTATCACAGTCAGATGATTTATCCCGTAATAATAATGAAACTGTGACCTATAGACATGGTGTAAGAGTCAATCTATCACAGTCAGATGATTTATCCCGTATGAATAATGATACTGTGACCTATAGACATACTGTCAGAGTCAATATATCACAGTGAGATTATTTATCCCGTAACAATAATGATACTGTTACCTATAGGCATGGTATCAGAGTCAATTTATCACAGTCAGATGATTTATCCTGTAACAATAATGATACTGTGACCTATAGACATACTGTCAGAGTCAATATATCACAGTCAGATGATTTATCCTGTAACAATCAGGATACTGTGACCTATAGACATACTGTCAGAGTCAATCTATCACAGTCAGATGATTTATCCTGTAACAAAAATGGTACTGTGGCCTATAAACTTGGTGTCAGAGTCAATCTATCACAGTCAGATGATTTATCCCGTAATAATAATGATACTGTGACCTATAGAAATGGTGTCAGAGTCAATCTATCACAGTCAGATGATTTATCCTGTAACAATAATGATACTGTGACCTATAGACATAGTGTCAGAATCAATCTATCACAGTCCGATGATTTATCCTGTAACAATAATGATACCTTGACCAATAGAAATGGTGTCAGAGTCAATCTATCACAGTCAGATGATTTATGCCGTAATAATAATGATACTGTGACCTAAAGACATGGTGTCAGACTCAATCCATTACAGTCAGATTATTTATCCTGTAACAATAATGATACTGTGACCTATATACATGGTGTCAGAGTCAATCTATCACAGTCAAATGATTTATCCTATAACAGTAATGATACCTTGACCAATAGAAATGGCGTCAGAGTAAATATGTCACAGTCAGATGATTTATCCTGTACCACTAGTGGTACTGTGACCAATAGACATAGTGTCAGAGTCAATCAATCACAGTCAGATGATTTATCCTGTAACGGTAATGATACTGTCAGCTATAGACATGATGTCAGAGTCAATCTATCACAGTCAGACGATTTATCCTGTAACAATGATGGTAATGTGACCCTTAGACATAGTTGTCAGAATCAATCTATCACAGTCAGATGATTTATCCTGTAACAATAATGATACTTTGACCTATAGACATAGTGTCAGAGTCAATCTATCGCAGTCAGATGATTTATCCTGTAACAAAAATGGTACTGTGGCCTATAGACATGGTGTCATAGTCAATCCATCAGAATCAGATGATTTATCCTGTAACAAAAATGGCACTGTGGCCTATAGACGTGGTGTCAGAGTCAATCTATCACAGTCAGGTGATTTATCCTGTAGCAATAATGGTACTGTGGCCTATAGACATAGTGTCAGAGTCAATTTATCACAGTCAGATGATTTATCCCGTAATAATAATGAAACTGTGACCTATAGACATGGTGTAAGAGTCAATCTATCACAGTCAGATGATTTATCCCGTATGAATAATGATACTGTGACCTAAAGACATGGTGTCAGAGTCAATCTATCACAGTCAGATGATTTATTCTGTTAACAATAATGATACCTCGAACAAAAGAAAAGGCGTCAGAGTAAATATATCACAGTCAGATGATTTATCCTGTACCACTAGTGGTACTGTGGCCAATAGACATAGGGTCAGAGTCAATCTATCACAGTCAGATGAGATATCATGTAACAATAATGATACTGTGACCTATAGACATGGCGTCAGAGTCAATCTATCACAGTCATATGATTTATCATGTAACAATAATGATACTGTCACCTATACACATGATGTCAGAGACAATCTATCACAGTCATATGATTTATCCTGTAACAATAATGATACTGTGACATATAGACATAGTGTCAGAATCAATCAATCACAGTCCGATGATTTATCCTGTAACAATAATGATAAATTGACCAATAGAAATGGTGTCAGAGTAAATCTATCACAGTCAGATGATTTATCCCGTAATAATAATGATACTGTGACCTATAGACATGGTGTCAGAGTCAATCTATCACAGTCAGATGATTTATCTTTTAACAATAATGATACTGTGACCTATAGACATAGTGTCAGAATCAATCTATCACAGTCCGATGATTTATCCTGTAACAATAATGATACCTTGACCAATAGAAATGGTGTCAGAGAAAACCTATCACAGTCAGATGATTTATCTTGGACCAATAATGGTACTTTGGCCAATATACATAGTGTGAGAGTCAATCTATCACAGTCAGATGATTTATCCTGTAACAATAATGATACTGTGACCTATAGACATAGTGTCAGAATC
Organism: Mytilus galloprovincialis; assembly: GCF_965363235.1. Lineage (NCBI taxonomy): Eukaryota > Metazoa > Mollusca > Bivalvia > Mytilida > Mytilidae > Mytilus > Mytilus galloprovincialis. The sequence continues at coordinate 97,193,331 of NC_134842.1, forward strand.
AATCTATCACAGTCCGATGATTTATCCTGTAACAATAATGATACCTTGACCAATAGAAATGGTGTCAGAGTAAACCTATAACAGTCAGATGATTTATCTTGTACCAATAATGGTACTTTGGCCAATATACATAGTGTGAGAGTCAATCTATCACAGTCAGATGATTTATCCTGTAACAATAAGGATACCGCGACTTATAGACATAGTGTCAGAGTCAATCTTTCACTGTCAGATGATTTATCCTGTAACAAAAATGGTACTGTGGCCTATAGACGTGGTGTCAGAGTCAATCCATCACAGTCAGATCATTTATCCCGTAACAATAATGATACTGTGACCTATAGACATGGTGTCAGAGTCAATCTATCACAGTCAGATGATTTATCCTGTAATAATAATGATACTTTGACCTAAAGACATAGTGTCAGAGTCAATCTATCACAGTCAGATGATTTTTCCTGTAACAATAAGGATACCTTGACCAATAGAAATGGTGTCAGAGTCAATCTATCACAATCAGATGATTTATCCCGTAATAATAATGATACTTTGACCTAAAGACATAGTGTCAGAGTCAATCTATCACAGTCAGATGATTTTTCCTGTAACAATAAGGATACTGTGGCATATAGACATAGTGTCAGAGTCAATCTATCACAGTGAGATTATTTATCCCGTAACAATAATGATACTGTTACCTATAGGCATGGTATCAGAGTCAATCTATCACAGTCAGATGATTTATCCTGTAACAATAATGATACCTTGACAAAGAGAAATGGCGTCAGAGTAAATCTATCACAGTCAGATTTATCCTGTACTACTAGTGGTACTGTGGCCAACATACATAGTGTCAGAGTCAATCTATCACAGTCAGATGATATATCCTGTAACAATAATGATACTGTGACCTATAAACATGGTGTCAGAGTTAATCTATCACAGTCAGATGATTTTTCCTGTAACAATAATGATGCTGTCACCTACACACATGATGTCAGAGACAATCTATCACAGTCAGATGATTTATCATATAACACTAATGATACTTTAACCTATAGACATAGTGTCAGAATCAATCTATCACTGTCCGATGATTTATCCTGTAACAATAATGATACCTTGACCAATAGAAATGGTGTCAGAGTCAATCTATCACAGTCAGATGATTTATCCCGTAATAATAATTATACTGTGACCTATAGACATGGTGTCAGACTCAATCCATTACAGGCAGATTATTTATCCCGTAACAATAATGATACTGTGACCTATATACATGGTGTCAGAGTCAATCTATCACAGTCAGATGATTTATCCTATAACAGCAATGATACCTTGACCAATAGAAATGGCGTCAGAGTAAATCTGTCACAGTCAGATAATTTATCCTGTACCACTAGTGGTACTGTGGCCAATAGTCATAGTGTCAGAGTCAATCAATCACAGTCAGATGATTTATCCTGTAACAATAAGGATACCGTGACTTATAGACATAGTGTCAGAGTCAATCTTTCACAGTCAGATGATTTATCCTACAACAGTAATGATACCTTGACCAATAGAAATGGCGTCAGAGTAAATCTGTCACAGTCAGATGATTTATCCTGTACCACTAGTGGTACTGTGGCCAATAGACATAGTGTCAGAGTCAATCAATCACAGTCAGATGATTTATCCTGTAACGGTAATGATACTGTCACCTATAGACATGATGTCAGAGTCAATCTATCACAGTCAGACGATTTATCCTGTAACAATGATGATAATGTGACCCAAAGACATAGTTGTCAGAATCAATTTATCACAGTCAGATGATTTATTCTGTAACAATAATGATACTTTGACCTATAGACATAGTGTCAGAGTCTATCTATCGCAGTCAGATGATTTATCCTGTAACAAAAATGGCACTGTGGCCTATAGACGTGGTGTCAGAGTCAATCTATCACAGTCAGGTGATTTATCCTGTAGCAATAATGGTACTGTGGCCTATAGACATGGTGTCAGAGTCAATCTATCACAGTCAGATGATTTATCCTGTAACAATAATGATACCTTGACCAATAGAAATGGTGTCAGAGTCAATCTATCACAGTTAGATGATTTATCCCGTAATAATAATGATACTTTGACCTATAGGCATGGTATCAGAGTCAATCTATCACAGTCAGATGATTTATCCTGTAACAATAATGATACCTTGACCAAGAGAAATGGCATCAGAGTAAATCTATCACAGTCAGATGATTTATCCTGTACTACTAGTGGTACTGTGGCCAACATACATAGTGTCAGAGTCAATCTATCACAGTCAGATGATATATCCTGTAACAATAATGATACTGTGACCTATAAACATGGTGTCAGAGTTAATCTATCACAGTCAGATGATTTTTCCATTAACAATAATGATGCTGTCACCTACACACATGATGTCAGAGACAATCTATCACAGTCAGATGATTTATCATATAACACTAATGATACTGTGACCTATAGACATAGTGTCAGAATCAATCTATCACAGTCCGATGATTTATCCTGTAACAATAATGATACCTTGACCAATAGAAATGGTGTTAGAGTCAATCTATCACAGTCAGATGATTTATCCCGTAATAATAATGATACTGTGAACTATAGACATGGTGTCAGACTCAATCCATTACAGTCACATTATTTATCCCGTAAGAATAATGATACTGTGACCTATATACATGGTGTCAGAGTCAATCTATCACAGTAGGATGATTTATCCTATAACAGTAATGATACCTTGACCAATAGAAATGGCGTCAGAGTAAATCTGTCACAGTCAGATGATTTATCCTGTACCACTAGTGGTACTGTGACCAATAGACATAGTGTCAGAGTCAATCAATCACAGTCAGATGATTTATCCAGTAACGGTAATGAGACTGTCACCTATAGACATGATGTCAGAGTCAATCTATCACAGTCAGACGATTTATCCTCTAACAATGATGATAATGTGACCCATAGAAATAGTTGTCAGAATCAATCTACCACAGTCAGATCATTTATCCTGTAACAATAATGATACTTTGACCTATATACATAGTGTCAAAGTCAATCTATCGCAGTCAGATGATTTATCCTGTAACAAAAATGGTACTGTGGCCTATAGACATGGTGTCATAGTCAATCCATCACAATCAGATGATTTATCCTGTAACAAAAATGGCACTGTGGCCTTTAGACGTGGTGTCAGAGTCAATCTATTACAGTCAGGTGATTTATCCTGTAGCAATAATGGTACTGTGGCCTATAGACATAGTGTCAGAGTCAATTTATCACAGTCAGATGATTTATCCCGTAATAATAATGAAACTGTGACCTATAGACATGGTGTAAGAGTCAATCTATCACAGTCAGATGATTTATCCCGTATGAATAATGATACTGTGACCTATAGACATACTGTCAGAGTCAATATATCACAGTGAGATTATTTATCCCGTAACAATAATGATACTGTTACCTATAGGCATGGTATCAGAGTCAATTTATCACAGTCAGATGATTTATCCTGTAACAATAATGATACTGTGACCTATAGACATACTGTCAGAGTCAATATATCACAGTCAGATGATTTATCCTGTAACAATCAGTATACTGTGACCTATAGACATACTGTCAGAGTCAATCTATCACAGTCAGATGATTTATCCTGTAACAAAAATGGTACTGTGGCCTATAGACTTGGTGTCAGAGTCAATCTATCACAGTCAGATGATTTATCCCGTAATAATAATGATACTGTGACCTATAGAAATGGTGTCAGAGTCAATCTATCACAGTCAGATGATTTATCCTGTAACAATAATGATACTGTGACCTATAGACATAGTGTCAGAATCAATCTATCACAGTCCGATGATTTATCCTGTAACAATAATGATACCTTGACCAATAGAAATGGTGTCACAGTCAATCTATCACAGTCAGATGATTTATGCCGTAATAATAATGATACTGTGACCTAAAGACATGGTGTCAGACTCAATCCATTACAGTCAGATTATTTATCCCGTAACAATAATGATACTGTGACCTATATACATGGTGTCAGAGTCAATCTATCACAGTCAAATGATTTATCCTATAACAGTAATGATACCTTGACCAATAGAAATGGCGTCAGAGTCAATATATCACAGTCAGATGATTTATCCTGTACCACTAGTGGTACTGTGACCAATAGACATAGTGTCAGAGTCAATCAATCACAGTCAGATGATTTATCCTGTAACGGTAATGATACTGTCACCTATAGACATGATGTCAGAGTCAATCTATCACAGTCAGACGATTTATCCTGTAACAATGATGGTAATATGACCCTTAGACATAGTTGTCAGAATCAATCTATCACAGTCAGATGATTTATCCTGTAACAATAATGATACTTTGACCTATAGACATAGTGTCAGAGTCAATCTATCGCAGTCAGATGATTTATCCTGTAACAAAAATGGTACTGTGGCCTATAGACATGGTGTCATAGTCAATCCATCACAATCAGATGATTTATCCTGTAACAAAAATGGCACTGTGGCCTATAGACGTGGTGTCAGAGTCAATCTATCACAGTCAGGTGATTTATCCTGTAGCAATAATGGTACTGTGGCCTATAGACATAGTGTCAGAGTCAATTTATCACAGTCAGATGATTTATCCCGTAATAATAATGAAACTGTGACCTATAGACATGGTGTAAGAGTCAATCTATCACAGTCAGATGATTTATCCCGTATGAATAATGATACTGTGACCTATAGACATGGTGTCAGAGTCAATCTATCACAGTCAGGTGATTTATCCTGTAGCAATACTGGTACTGTGGCCTATAGACATCGTGTCAATCAGAGTTAATCTATCACAGTCAGATGATTCATTCTGTTAACAATAATGATACCTTGAACAAAAGAAAAGGCGTCAGAGTAAATATATCACAGTCAGATGATTTATCCTGTACCACTAGTGGTACTGTGGCCAATAGACATAGTGTCAGAGTCAATCTATCACAGTCAGATGAGATATCATGTAACAATAATGATACTGTGACCTAAAGACATGGCGTCAGAGTCAATCTATCACAGTCATATGATTTATAATGTAACAATAATGATTCTGTCACCTATAGACATGATGTCAGAGACAATCTATCACAGTCATATGATTTATCCTGTAACAATAATGATACTGTGACCTATAGACATAGTGTCAGAATCAATCTATCACAGTCCGATGATTTATCCTGTAACAATAATGATACCTTGACCAATAGAAATGGTGTCAGAGTAAATCTATCACAGTCAGATGATTTATCTTGTACCAATAATGGTACTTTGGCCAATATACATAGTGTGAGAGTCAATCTATCACAGTCAGATGATTTATCCTGTAACAATAATGATACTGTGACCTATAGACATACTGTCAGAGTCAATATATCACAATCAGATGATATATCCTGTAACAATCAGGATACTGTGACCTATAGACATACTGTCAGAGTCAATCTATCACAGTCAGATGATTTATCCTGTAACAAAAATGGTACTGTGGCCTATACACTTGGTGTCAGAGTCAATCTATCACAGTCAGATGATATATCCCGTAATAATAATGATACTGTGACCTATAGAAATGGTGTCAGAGTCAATCTATCACAGTCAGATGATTTATCCTGTAACAATAATGATACTGTGACCTATAGACATAGTGTCAGAATCAATCTATCACAGTCCGATGATTTATCCTGTAACAGTAATGATACCTTGACCAATAGAAATGGTGTCAGAGTCAATCTATCACAGTCAGATGATTTATCCCGTAATAATAATGATACTGTGACCTAAAGACATGGTGTCAGACTCAATCCATTACAGTCAGATTATTTATCCCGTAACAATAATGATACTGTGACCTATATACATGGTGTCAGAGTCAATCTATCACAGTCAAATGATTTATCCTATAACAGTAATGATACCTTGACCAATAGAAATGGCGTCAGAGTAAATCTGTCACAGTCAGATGATTTATCCTGTACCACTAGTGGTACTGTGACCAATAGACATAGTGTCAGAGTCAATCAATCACAGTCAGATGATTTATCCTGTAACGGTAATGATACTGTCACCTATAGACATCATGTCAGAGTCAATCTATCACAGTCAGACGATTTATCCTGTAACAATGATGATAATGTGACCCATAGACATAGTTGTCAGAATCAATCTATCACAGTCAGATGATTTATCCTGTAACAATAATGATACTTTGACCTATAGACATAGTGTCAGAATCAATCTATCGCAGTCAGATGATTTATCCTGTAACAAAAATGGTACTGTGGCCTATAGACATGGTGTCATAGTCAATCCATCACAATCAGATGATTTATCCTGTAACAAAAATGGCACTGTGGCCTATAGACGTGGTGTCAGAGTCAATCTATCACAGTCAGGTGATTTATCCTGTAGCAATAATGGTACTGTGGCCTATAGACATAGTGTCAGAGTCAATTTATCACAGTCAGATGATTTATCCCGTAATAATAATGAAACTGTGACCTATAGACATGGTGTAAGAGTCAATCTATCACAGTCAGATGATTTATCGCGTATGAATAATGATACTGTGACCTATAGACATGGTGTCAGAGTCAATCTATCACAGTCAGATGATTTATTCTGTTAACAATAATGATACCTTGAACAAAAGAAAAGGCGTCAGAGTAAATATATCACAGTCAGATGATTTATCCTGTACCACTAGTGGTACTGTGGCCAATAGACATAGTGTCAGAGTCAATCTATCACAGTCATATGATTTATCTTGTAACAATAATGATACTGTCACCTATAGACATGATGTCAGAGACAATCTATCACAGTCAAATGATTTATCCTGTAACAATAATGATACTGTGACCTATAGACATAGTGTCAGAATCAATCTATCAGAGTCCGATGATTTATCCTGTAACAATAATGATACCTTGACCAATAGAAATGGTGTCAGAGTAAACCTATCACAGTCAGATGATTTATCTTGTACCAATAATGGTACTTTGGCCAATATACATAGTGTGAGAGTCAATCTATCACAGTCAGATGATTTATCCTGTAACAATAATGATACTGTGACCTATAGACATACTGTCAGAGTCAATATATCACAGTCAGATGATTTATCCTGTAACAATAAGGATACCGTGACTTATAGACATAGTGTCAGAGTCAATCTTTCACTGTCAGATGATTTATCCTGTAACAAAAATGGTACTGTGGCCTATAGACGTGGTGTCAGAGTCAATCTATCACAGTCAGATGATTTATCCCGTAATAATAATGATACTGTGACCTATAGACATGGTGTCAGAGTCAATCTATCACAGTCAGATGATTTATCCCGTATCAATAATGATACTGTGACCTATAGACATGGTGTCAGAGTCAATCTATCACAGGCAGATGATTTATCCTGTAACAATAATGATACCTTGAACAAAAGAAAAGGCGTCAGAATAAATATATCACAGTCAGATGATTTATCCTGTACCACTAGTGGTACTGTGGCCAATAGACATAGTGTCAGAGTCAATCTATCACAGTCAGATGATATATCATGTAACAATAATGATACTGTGACCTATAGACATGGTGTCAGAGTCAATCTATCACAGTCATATGATTTATCATGTAACAATAATGATACTGTCACCTATAGACATGATGTCAGAGACAATCTATCACAGTCATATGATTTATCTTGTAACAATAATGATACTGTGACCTATAGACATAGTGTCAGAATCAATCTATCACAGTCCGATGATTTATCCTGTACCAATAATGATACCTTGACCAATAGAAATGGTGTCAGAGTAAATCTATCACAGTCAGATGATTTATCTTGTATTAATAATGGTACTTTGGCCAATATACATAGCTTGAGAGTCAATCTATCACAGTCAGATGATTTATCCTGTAACATTAATGATACTGTGACCTATAGACATACTGTCAGAGTCAATATATCACAGTCAGATGATTTATCCTGTAACAATAAGGATACTGTGACCTATAGACATAGTGTCAGAGTCAATCTATCACAGTCAGATGATTTATCCCGTAACAATAATGATACTGTGACCTATAGACATAGTGTCAGAATCAATCTATCACAGTCCGATGATTTATCCTGTAACAATAATGATATCTTGACCAATAGAAATGGTGTCAGAGTAAATCTATCACAGTCAGATGATTTATCTTGTACCAATAATGGTACTTTGGCCAATATACATAGTGTGAGATTCAATCTATCACAGTCAGATGATTTATCCTGTAACAATAATGATACTGTGACCTATAGACATACTGTCAGAGTCAATATATCACAGTCAGATGATTTATCCTGTAACAATAAGGATACCGTGACCTATAGACATAGTGTCAGAGTCAATCTATCACTGTCAGATCATTTATCCTGTAACAAAAATGGTACTGTGGCCTATAGACGTTGTGTCAGAATCAATCTATCACAGTCAGATGATTTATCCCGTAATAATAATGATACTGTGACCTATAGACATAGTGTCAGAATCAATCTATCACAGTCCGATGATTTATCCTGTAACAATAATGATATCTTGACCAATAGAAATGGTGTCAGAGTAAATCTATCACAGTCAGATGATTTATCTTGTACCAATAATGGTACTTTGGCCAATATACATAGTGTGGGAGTCAATCTATCACAGTCAGATGATTTATCCTGTAACAATAATGATACTGTGACCTATAGACATACTGTCAGAGTCAACATATCACAGTCAGATGATTTATCCTGTAACAAAAATGGTACTGTGGCCTATAGACGTGGTGTCAGAGTCAATCTATCACAGTCAGATGATTTATTCCGTAATAATAATGATACTGTGACCTATAGACGTGGTATCAGAGTCAATCTATCACAGTCAGATGATTTATCCCGTATCAATAATGATACTGTGACCTATAGACATGGTGTCAGAGTCAATCTATCACAGGCAGATGATTTATCCTGTAACAATAATGATACCTTGAACAAAAGAAAAGGCGTCAGAATAAATATATCACAGTCAGATGATTTATCCTGTACCACTAGTGGTACTGTGGCCAATAGACATAGTGTCAGAGTCAATCTATCACAGTCAGATGATATATCATGTAACAATAATGATACTGTGACCTATAGACATGGCGTCAGAGTCAATCTATCACAGTCATATAATTTATCATGTAACAATAATGATACTGTCACCTATAGACATGATGTCAGAGACAATCTATCACAGTCATATGATTTATTTTGTAACAATAATGATACTGTGACCTATAGACATAGTGTCAGAATCAATCTATCACAGTCCGATGATTTATCCTGTAACAATAATGATACCTTGACCAATAGAAATGGTGTCAGAGTAAATCTATCACAGTCAGATGATTTATCTTGTACCAAGAATGGTACTTTGGCCAATATACATAGCTTGAGAGTCAATCTATCACAGTCAGATGATTTATCCTGTAACAATAATGATACTGTGACCTATAGACATACTGTCAGAGTCAATATATCACAGTCAGATGATTTATCCTCTAACAATAAGGATACTGTGACCTATAGACATAGTGTCAGAGTCAATCTATCACAGTCAGATGATTTATCCCGTAACAATAATGATACTGTGACCTATAGACATAGTGTCAGAATCAATCTATTACAGTCCGATGATTTATCCTGTAACAATAATGATATCTTGAATAATAGAAATGGTGTCAGAGTAAATCTATCACAGTCAGATGATTTATCTTGTACCAATAATGGTACTTTGGCCAATATACATAGTGTGAGAGTCAATCTATCACAGTCAGATGATTTATCCTGTAACAATAATGATACTGTGACCTATAGACATACTGTCAGAGTCAATATATCACAGTCAGATGATTAATCCTGTAACAATAAGGATACCGTGACCTATAGACATAGTGTCAGAGTCAATCTATCACTGTCAGATCATTTATCCTGTAACAAAAATGGTACTGTGGCCTATAGACGTTGTGTCAGAGTCAATCTATCACAGTCAGATGATTTATCCCGTAATAATAATGATACTGTGACCAATAGACATGGTGTCAGAGTCAATCTATCACAGTCAGATGATTTATCCTTTAACAATAATGATACTGTGACCTATAGACATAGTGTCAGAATCAATCTATCACAGTCCGATGATTTATCCTGTAACAATAATGATACCTTGACCAATAGAAATGGTGTCAGAGTAAACCTATCACAGTCAGATGATTTATCTTGTACCAATAATGGTACTTTGGCCAATATACATAGTGTGAAAGTCAATCTATCACAGTCAGATTATTTATCCTGTAACAATAATGATACTGTGACCTATAGACATACTGTCAGAGTCAATATATCACACTCAGATGATTTATCCTGTAACAATAAGGATACCGTGACCAATAGAAATGGTGTCAGAGTAAACCTATAACAGTCAGATGATTTATCTTGTACCAATAATGGTACTTTGGCTAATATACATAGTGTGAGAGTCAATCTATCACAGTCAGATGATTTATCCTGTAACAATAATGATACTGTGACCTATAGACATACTGTCAGAGTCAATATATCACACTCAGATGATTTATCCTGTAACAATAAGGATACCGTGACTTATAGACATAGTGTCAGAGTCAATCTTTCACTGTCAGATGATTTATCCTGTAACAAAAATGGTACTGTGGCCTATAGACGTGGTGTCAGAGTCAATCTATCACACTCAGATGATTTATCCCGTAATAATAATGATACTGTGACCTATAGACGTGGTGTCAGAGTCAATCTATCACAGTCAGATGATTTATCCCGTATCAATAATGATACTGTGACCTATAGACATGGTGTCAGAGTCAATCTATCACAGGCAGATGATTTATCCTGTAACAATAATGATACCTTGAACAAAAGAAAAGGCGTCAGAATAAATATATCACAGTCAGATGATTTATCCTGTACCACTAGTGGTACTGTGGCCAATAGACATAGTGTCAGAGTCAATCTATCACAGTCAGATGATATATCATGTAACAATAATGATACTGTGACCTATAGACATGGCGTCAGAGTCAATCTATCACAGTCATATAATTTATCATGTAACAATAATGATACTGTCACCTATAGACATGATGTCAGAGACAATCTATCACAGTCATATGACTTATCTTGTAACAATAATGATACTGTGACCTATAGACATAGTGTCAGAATCAATCTATCACAGTCCGATGATTTATCCTGTAACAATAATGATACCTTGACCAATAGAAATGGTGTCAGAGTAAATCTATCACAGTCAGATGATTTATCTTGTACCAATAATGGTACTTTGGCCAATATACATAGCTTGAGAGTCAATCTATCACAGTCAGATGATTTATCCTGAAACAATAATGATACTGTGACCTATAGACATACTGTCAGAGTCAATATATCACAGTCAGATGATTTATCCTGTAACAATAAGGATACTGTGACCTATAGACATAGTGTCAGAGTCAATCTATCACAGTCAGATGATTTATCCTGTAACAAAAATGGTACTGTGGCCTATAGACGTGGTGTCAGAGTCAATCTATCACAGTCAGATGATTTATCCCGTAATAATAATGATACTGTGACCTATAGACATGGTGTCAGAGTCAATCTATCACAGTCAGATGATTTATCCCGTATCAATAATGATACTGTGACCTATAGACATGGTGTCAGAGTCAATCTATCACAGGCAGATGATTTATCCTGTAACAATAATGATACCTTGAACAAAAGAAAAGGCGTCAGAATAAATATATCACAGTCAGATGATTTATCCTGTACCACTAGTGGTACTGTGGCCAATAGACATAGTGTCAGAGTCAATCTATCACAGTCAGATGATATATCATGTAACAATAATGATACTGTGACCTATAGACATGGCGTCAGAGTCAATCTATCACAGTCATCTGATTTATCATGTAACAATAATGATACTGTCACCTATAGACATGATGTCAGAGACAATCTATCACAGTCATATGATTTATCTTGTAACAATAATGATACTGTGACCTATAGACATAGTGTCAGAATCAATCTTTCACAGTCCGATGATTTATCCTGTAACAATAATGATATCTTGACCAATAGAAATGGTGTCAGAGTAAATCTATCACAGTCAGATGATTTATCTTGTACCAATAATGGTACTTTGGCCAATATACATAGTGTGAGAGTCAATCTATCACAGTCAGATGATTTATCCTGTAACAATAATGATACTGTGACCTATAGACATACTGTCAGAGTCAATATATCACAGTCCGATGATTTATCCTGTACCAATAATGATACCTTGACCAATAGAAATGGTGTCAGAGTAAATCTATCACAGTCAGATGATTTATCTTGTACCAATAATGGTACTTTGGCCAATATACATAGCTTGAGAGTCAATCTATCACAGTCAGATGATTTATCCTGTAACAATAATGATACTGTGACCTATAGACATACTGTCAGAGTCAATATATCACAGTCAGATGATTTATCCTGTAACAATAAGGATACTGTGACCCATAGACATAGTGTCAGAGTCAATCTATCACAGTCAGATGATTTATCCTGTAACAATAATGATACTGTGACCTATAGACATAGTGTCAGAATCAATCTTTCACAGTCCGATGATTTATCCTGTAACAATAATGATATCTTGACCAATAGAAATGGTGTCAGAGTAAATCTATCACAGTCAGATGATTTATCTTGTACCAATAATGGTACTTTGGCCAATATACATAGTGTGAGAGTCAATCTATCACAGTCAGATGATTTATCCTGTAACAATAATGATACTGTGACCTATAGACATACTGTCAGAGTCAATATATCACAGTCAGATGATTTATCCTGTAACAATAAGGATACCGTGACCTATAGACATAGTGTCAGAGTCAATCTATCACTGTCAGATCATTTATCCTGTAACAAAAATGGTACTGTGGCCTATAGACGTTGTGTCAGAGTCAATCTATCACAGTCAGATGATTTATCCCGTAATAATAATGATACTGTGACCTATAGACATGGTGTCAGAGTCAATCTATCACAGTCAGATGATTTATCCTTTAACAATAATGATACTGTGACCTATAGACATAGTGTCAGAATCAATCTATCACAGTCCGATGATTTATCCTGTAACAATAATGATACCTTGACCAATAGAAATGGTGTCAGAGTAAACCTATCACAGTCAGATGATTTATCTTGTACCAATAATGGTACTTTGGCCAATATACATAGTGTGAGAGTCAATCTATCACAGTCAGATGATTTATCCTGTAACAATAATGATACTGTGACCTATAGACATAGTGTCAGAATCAATCTATCACAGTCCGATGATTTATCCTGTACCAATAATGATACCTTGACCAATAGAAATGGTGTCAGAGTAAACCTATAACAGTCAGATGATTTATCTTGTACCAATAATGGTACTTTGGCCAATATACATAGTGTGAGAGTCAATCTATCACAGTCAGATGATTTATCCTGTAACAATAATGATACTGTGACCTATAGACATACTGTCAGAGTCAACATATCACAGTCAGATGATTTATCCTGTAACAATAAGGATACCGTGACTTATAGACATAGTGTCAGAGTCAATCTTTCACTGTCAGATGATTTATCCTGTAACAAAAATGGTACTGTGGCCTATAGACGTGGTGTCAGAGTCAATATATCACAGTCAGATGATTTAATGTAATAATAATGATACTGTGACCTATAGACGTGGTGTCAGAGTCAATCTATCACAGTCAGATGATTTATCCCGTATCAATAATGATACTGTGACCTATAGACATGGTGTCAGAGTCAATCTATCACAGGCAGATGATTTATCCTGTAACAATAATGATACCTTGAACAAAAGAAAAGGCGTCAAAATAAATATATCACAGTCAGATGATTTATCCTGTACCACTAGTGGTACTGTGGCCAATAGACATAGTGTCAGAGTCAATCTATCACAGTCAGATGATATATCATGTAACAATAATGATACTGTGACCTATAGACATAGTGTCAGAGTCAATCTTTCACTGTCAGATGATTTATCCTGTAACAAAAATGGTACTGTGGCCTATAGACGTGGTGTCAGAGTCAATCTATCACAGTCAGATGATTTATCCCGTAATAATAATGATACTGTGACCTATAGACGTGGTGTCAGAGTCAATCTATCACAGTCAGATGATTTATCCCGTATCAATAATGATACTGTGACCTATAGACATGGTGTCAGAGTCAATCTATCACAGGCAGATGATTTATCCTGTAACAATAATGATACCTTGAACAAAAGAAAAGGCGTCAGAATAAATACATCACAGTCAGATGATTTATCCTGTACCACTAGTGGTACTGTGGCCAATAGACATAGTGTCAGAGTCAATCTATCACAGTCAGATGATATATCATGTAACAATAATGATACTGTGACCTATAGACATGGCGTCAGAGTCAATCTATCACAGTCATATAATTTATCATGTAACAATAATGATACTGTCACCTATAGACATGATGTCAGAGACAATCTATCACAGTCATATGATTTATCTTGTAACAATAATGATACTGTGACCTATAGACATAGTGTCAGAATCAATCTATCACAGTCCGATGATTTATCCTGTAACAATAATGATACCTTGACCAATAGAAATGGTGTCAGAGTAAATCTATCACAGTCAGATGATTTATCTTGTACCAATAATGGTACTTTGGCCAATATACATAGCTTGAGAGTCAATCTATCACAGTCAGATAATTTATCCTGTAACAATAATGATACTGTGACCTATAGACATACTGTCAGAGTCAATATATCACAGTCAGATGATTTATCCTGTAACAATAAGGATACTGTGACCTATAGACATAGTGTCAGAGTCAATCTATCACAGTCAGATGATTTATCCCGTAACAATAATGATACTGTGACCTATAGACATAGTGTCAGAATCAATCTATTACAGTCCGATGATTTATCCTGTAACAATAATGATATCTTGACCAATAGAAATGGTGTCAGAGTAAATCTATCACAGTCAGATGATTTATCTTGTACCAATAATGGTACTTTGGCCAATATACATAGTGTGAGAGTCAATCTATCACAGTCAGATGATTTATCCTGTAACAATAATGATACTGTGACCTATAGACATACTGTCAGAGTCAATATATCACAGTCAGATGATTTATCCTGTAACAATAAGGATACCGTGACCTATAGACATAGTGTCAGAGTCAATCTATCACTGTCAGATCATTTATCCTGTAACAAAAATGGTACAGTGGCCTATAGACGTGGTGTCAGAGTCAATCTATCACAGTCAGATGATTTATCCCGTAATAATAATGATACTGTGACCTATAGACGTGGTGTCAGAGTCAATCTATCACAGTCAGATGATTTATCCCGTATCAATAATGATACTGTGACCTATAGACATGGTGTCAGAGTCAATCTATCACAGGCAGATGATTTATCCTGTAACAATAATGATACCTTGAACAAAAGAAAAGGCGTCAGAATAAATATATCACAGTCAGATGATTTATCCTGTACCACTAGTGGTACTGTGGCCAATAGACATAGTGTCAGAGTCAATCTATCACAGTCAGATGATTTATCCTGTAACAATAATGATACTGTGACCTATAGACATAGTGTCAGAATCAATCTATCACAGTCCGATGATTTATCCTGTAACAATAATGATACCTTGACCAATAGAAATGGTGTCAGAGTAAACCTATAACAGTCAGATGATTTATCTTGTACCAATAATGGTACTTTGGCCAATATACATAGTGTGAGAGTCAATCTATCACAGTCAGATGATTTATCCTGTAACAATAATGATACTGTGACCTATAGACATACTGTCAGAGTCAATATATCACAGTCAGATGATTTATCCTGTAACAATAAGGATACCGTGACCTATAGACATAGTGTCAGAGTCAATCTATCACTGTCAGATCATTTATCCTGTAACAAAAATGGTACTGTGGCCTATAGACGTTGTGTCAGAGTCAATCTATCACAGTCAGATGATTTATCCCGTAATAATAATGATACTGTGACCTATAGACATGGTGTCAGAGTCAATCTATCACAGTCAGATGATTTATCCTTTAACAATAATGATACTGTGACCTATAGACATAGTGTCAGAATCAATCTATCACAGTCCGATGATTTATCCTGTAACAATAATGATACCTTGACCAATAGAAATGGTGTCAGAGTAAACCTATCACAGTCAGATGATTTATCTTGTACCAATAATGGTACTTTGGCCAATATACATAGTGTGAGAGTCAATCTATCACACTCAGATGATTTATCCTGTAACAATAATGATACTGTGACCTATAGACATAGTGTCAGAATCAATCTATCACAGTCCGATGATTTATCCTGTAACAATAATGATACCTTGACCAATAGAAATGGTGTCAGAGTAAACCTATAACAGTCAGATGATTTATCTTGTACCAATAATGGTACTTTGGCCAATATACATAGTGTGAGAGTCAATCTATCACAGTCAGATGATTTATCCTGTAACAATAATGATACCGTGACTTATAGACATAGTGTCAGAGTCAATCTTTCACTGTCAGATGATTTATCCTGTAACAAAAATGGTACAGTGGCCTATAGACGTGGTGTCAGAGTCAATCTATCACAGTCAGATGATTTATCCCGTAATAATAATGATACTGTGACTTATAGACGTGGTGTCAGAGTCAATCTATCACAGTCAGATGATTTATCCCGTATCAATAATGATACTGTGACCTATAGACATGGTGTCAGAGTCAATCTATCACAGGCAGATGATTTATCCTGTAACAATAATGATACCTTGAACAAAAGAAAAGGCGTCAGAATAAATATATCACAGTCAGATGATTTATCCTGTACCACTAGTGGTACTGTGGCCAATAGACATAGTGTCAGAGTCAATCTATCACAGTCAGATGATATATCATGTAACAATAATGATACTGTGACCTATAGACATGGCGTCAGAGTCAATCTATCACAGTCATATAATTTATCATGTAACAATAATGATACTGTGACCTATAGATATAGTGTCAGGGTCAATCTATCACAGTCAGATGATTTATCCCGTAACAATAATGATACTGTGACCTATAGACATAGTGTCAGAATCAATCTATCACAGTCCGATGATTTATCCTGTAACAATAATGATATCTTGACCAATAGAAATGGTGTCAGAGTAAATCTATCACAGTCAGATGATTTATCTTGTACGAATAATGGTACTTTGGCCAATATACATAGCTTGAGAGTCAATCTATCACAGTCAGATGATTTATCCTGTAACAATAATGATACTGTGACCTATAGACATACTGTCAGAGTCAATATATCACAGTCAGATGATTTATCCTGTAACAATAAGGATACTGTGACCTATAGACAAAGTGTCAGAGTCAATCTATCACAGTCAGATGATTTATCCTGTAACAATAATGATATCTTGACCAATAGAAATGGTGTCAGAGTAAATATATCACAGTCAGATGATTTATCTTGTACCAATAATGGTACTTTGGCCAATATACATAGTGTGAGAGTCAATCTATCACAGTCAGATGATTTATTCTGTAACAATAATGATACTGTGACCTATAGACATACTGTCAGAGTCAATATTTCACAGTCAGATCATTTATCCTGTAACAATAATGATACTTTGAGCTAAAAACATAGTGTCAGAATCAATCTATCACAGTCAGATGATTTTTCCTGTAACAATAAGGATACTGTGGCCTATAGACATAGTGTCAGAGTCAATCTATAACAGTCATATGATTTATCCTGTAACAATAAGGATACTGTGACCTATAGACATAGTGTCAGAGTCAATCTATCACAGTCAGATGATTTATCCTGTAACAAAAATGGTACTGTGGCCTATAGACATGGTGTCAGAGTCAATCTATCACAGTCAGATGATTTACCCCGTAATAATAATGATACTTTGACCTATAGACATAGTGTCAGAGTCAATCTATCGCAGTCAGATGATTTATCCTGTAACAAAAATGGCACTGTGGCCTATAGACGTGGTGTCAGAGTCAATCTATCACAGTCAGGTGATTTATCCTGTAGCAATAATGGTACTGTGGCCTATAGACATGGTGTCAGAGTCAATCTATCACAGTCAGATGATTTATCCTGTAACAATAATGATACTTTGACCTATAGACATAGTGTCAGAGTCAATCTATCGCAGTCAGATGATTTATCCTGTAACAAAAATGGCACTGTGGCCTATAGACGTGGTGTCAGAGTCAATCTATCACAGTCAGGTGATTTATCCTGTAGCAATAATGGTACTGTGGCCTATAGACATGGTGTCAGAGTCAATCTATCACAGTCAGATGATTTATCTTGTAACAATAATGATACCTTGACCAATAGAAATGGTGTCATAGTCAATCTATCACAGTCAGATGATTTATCCCGTAATAATAATGATATTTTGACCTAAAGACATAGTGTCAGAGTCAATCTATCACAGTCAGATGATTTTTCCTGTAACAATAAGGATACTGTGGCATATAGACATAGTGTCAGAGTCAATCTTTCACAGTGAGATTATTTATCCCGTAACAATAATGATACTGTTACCTATAGGCATGGTATCAGAGTCAATCTATCACAGTCAGATGATTTATCCTGTAACAATAATGATACCTTGACCAATAGAAATGGCGTCAGAGTAAATCTATCACAGTCAGATGATTTATCCTGTACTACTAGTGGTACTGTGGCCAACATACATAGTGTCAGAGTCAATCTATCACAGTCAGATGATATATCCTGTAACAATAATGATACTGTGACCTATAAACATGGTGTCAGAGTTAATCTATCACAGTCAGATGATTTATCCTGTAACAATAATGATGCTGTCACCTACACACATGATGTCAGAGACAATCTATCACAGTCAGATGATTTATCATATAACACTAATGATACTGTGACCTATAGACATAGTGTCAGAATCAATCTATCACAGTCCGATGATTTATCCTGTAACAATAATGATACCTTGACCAATAGAAATGGTGTCAGAGTCAATCTATCATAGTCAAATGATTTATCCCGTAAAAATAATGATACTGTGACCTATAGACATGGTGTCAGACTCAATCCATTACAGTCAGATTACTTATCCCGTAACAATAATGATACTGTGACCTATATACATGGTGTCAGAGTCAATCTATCACAGTCAGATCATTTATCCTATAACAGTAATGATACCTTGACCAATAGAAATGGCGTCAGAGTAAATCTGTCACAGTCAGATGATTTATCCTGTAACAAAAATGGTACTGTGGCCTATAGACGTGGTGTCAGTGTCAATCTATCACAGTCAGATGATTTATCCTGTAACAATAATGATACTTTGAGCTAATGACATAGTGTCAGAATCAATCTATCACAGTCAGATGATTTTTCCTGTAATAATAAGGATACTGTGGCCTATAGACATAGTGTCAGAGTCAATCTATCACAGTCAGATGATTTATCCTGTAACAAAAATGGTACTGTGGCCTATAGACGTGGTGTCAGAGTCAATCTATCACAGTCAGATGATTTATCCCGTAATAATAATGATACTTTGACCTAGACATAGTGTCAGAGTCAATCTATCACAGTCAGATGATTTTTCCTGTAACAATAAGGATACTATGGCCTATAGACATAGTGTCAGAGTCAATCTATCACAGTGAGATTATTTATCCCGTAACAATAATGATACTGTTACCTATAGGCATGGTATCAGAGTCAATCTATCACAGTCAGATGATTTATCCTGTAACAATAATGATACCTTGATCAATAGAAATGGCGTCAGAGTAAATCTATCACAGTCAGATGATTTATGCTGTACTACTAGTGGTACTGTGGCCAACAGACATAGTGTCAGAGTCAATCTATCACAGTCAGATGATATATCCTGTAACAATAATGATACTGTGACCTATAAACATGGTGTCAGAGTTATTCTATCACAGTCAGATGATTTATCCTGTAACAATAATGATACTGTCACCTACACACATGATGTCAGAGACAATCTATCACAGTCAGATGATTTATCATATAACACTAATGATACTGTGACCTATAGACATAGTGTCAGAATCAATCTATCACAGTCCGATGATTTATCCTGTAACAATAATGATACCTTGACCAATAGAAATGGTGTCAGAGTCAATCTATCACAGTCAGATGATTTATCCCGTAATAATAATGATACTGTGACCTATAGACATGGTGTCAGACTCAATCCATCACAGTCAGATTATTTATCCCGTAACAATAATGATACTGTGACCTATATACATGGTGTCAGAGTCAATCTATCACAGTCAGATGATTTATCCTATAACAGTAATGATACCTTGACCAATAGAAATGGCGTCAGAGTAAATCTGTCACAGTCAGATGATTTATCCTGTACCACTAGTGGTACTGTGGCAAATAGACATAGTGTCAGAGTCAATCAATCACAGTCAGATGATTTATCCTGTAACGGTAATGATACTGTCACCTATAGACATGATGTCAGAGTCAATCTATCACAGTCAGACGATTTATCCTGTAACAATGATGATAATGTGACCCATAGACATAGTTGTCAGAATCAATTTATCACAGTCAGATGATTTATCCTGTAACAATAATGATACTTTGACCTATAGACATAGTGTCAGAGTCAATCTATCGCAGTCAGATGATTTATCCTGTAACAAAAATGGCACTGTGGCCTATAGACGTGGTGTCAGAGTCAATCTATCACAGTCAGGTGATTTATCCTGTAGCAATAATGGTACTGTGGCCTATAGACATGGTGTCAGAGTCAATCTATCACAGTCAGATGATTTATCCTGTAACAATAATGATACCTTGACCAATAGAAATGGTGTCATAGTCAATCTATCACAGTCAGATGATTTATCCCGTAATAATAATGATACTTTGACCTAAAGACATAGTGTCAGAGTCAATCTATCACAGACAGATGATTTTTCCTGTAACAATAAGGATACTGTGGCATATAGACATAGTGTCAGAGTCAATCTATCACAGTGAGATTATTTATCCCGTAATAATAATGATACTGTTACCTATAGGCATGGTATCAGAGTCAATCTATCACAGTCAGATGATTTATCCTGTAACAATAATGATACCTTGACCAATAGAAATGGCGTCAGAGTAAATCTATCACAGTCAGATGATTTATCCTGTACTACTAGTGGTACTGTGGCCAACAAACATAGTGTCAGAGTCAATCTATCACAGTCAGATGCTATATCCTGTAACAATAATGATGCTGTCACCTACACAAATGATGTCAGAGACAATCTATCACAGTCAGATGATTTATCATATAACACTAATGATACTGTGACCTATAGATATAGTGTCAGAATCAATCTATCACAGTCCGATTATTTATCCTGTAACAATAATGATACCTTGACCAATAGAAATGGTGTCAGAGTCAATCTATCACAGTCAGATGATTTATCCCGTAATAATAATGATACTGTTTCATTAGACAGACCATCTAACATCATAGTACTATCTTACTACACAATAAAAACCAATTATACCAAGCATGTTTCATTAGATAGACCATCTAATATCATAGTACTATATTACTACACAATGAAAACCAATTATACCAAGCATGTTTCATTAGATAGACCATCTAACATCATAATACTATATTACTACACAATAAAAACCAATTATACCAAGCATGTTTCATTAAATAGACCAACTAACATCATAGTACTATCTTTCTACACAATAAAAACCAATTATACCAAGCATGTTTCATTAGATAGACCATCTAGCATCATAGTACTATCTTATGTCGCAATAAAAACCAATTATACCAAGCATGTTTCATTAGATAGACCATCTAACATCATAGTACTATATTTCTACACAATAAAAACCAATTATACCAAGCATGTTTCAAAAGATAGACCATCTCACATCATAGTACTATCTTTCTTCACAATAAAAAACAAATATACCAAGCATGTTTCATTAGATAGACCATCTAACATCATAGTACTATCTTTATACGCAATAAAAACCAATTATACCAATCATGTTTCATTAGATGGACCGTCTAACATCATAGTACTATCTTTCTACGCAATAAAAACCAATTATACCAAGCATGTTTCATTAGATAGACCATCTAACATCATAGTACAATCTTTCTGCGCAATAAAAACCAATTATACCAAGCATGTTTCATTAGGAAGACCATCTAACATCATAGTACTATCTTTCTACGCCATAAAAACCAATTATACCAAGCATGTTTCATTAGATAGACCATCTAACATCATAGTACTATCTTTCTACGCAATAAAAACCAATTATACCAAGCATGTTTCATTAAATAGACCATCTAACATCATAGTACTATCTTTCTACACAATAAAAACCAATTATACCAAGCATGTTTCATTAGATAGACCATCTAATATCATAGTACTATCTTTCTACACAATAAAAATTAACTATACCAAGCATGTTTCATTAGATAGACCATCTAACATCATAGTACTATCTTTCTACGCAATAAAAACCAATTATACCAAGCATGTTTCATTAGATAGACCATCTAACATCATAGTACTATCTTACTACAAAATAAAAACCAATTATACCAAGCATGTTTCATTAGATACACCATCTAACATCATAGTACTATCTTTCTACGCAATAAAAACCAATTATACCAAGCATGTTTCATTAAATAGACCATCTAACATCATAGTACTATCTTTCTACACAATAAAAACCAATTATACCAAGCATGTTTCATTAGATAGACCATCTAATATCATAGTACTATCTTTCTACACAATAAAAATTAACTATACCAAGCATGTTTCATTAGATAGACCATCTAACATCATAGTACTATCTTTCTACGCAATAAAAACCAATTATACCAAGCATGTTTCATTAGATAGACCATCTAACATCATAGTACTATCTTATATCGCAATAAAAACCAATTATACCAAGCATGTTTCATTAGATGGACCGTCTAACATCATAGTACTATCTTTCTACACAATAAAAACCATTTATACCAAGCATGTTTCATTAGATAGACCATCTAACATCATAGTACTATCTTATGTCGCAAAAAAAACCAATTATACCAAGCATGTTTCATTAGATAGACCATCTAACATCATCGTACTATCTTTCTACGCAATAAAAACCAATTATACCAAGCATGTTTCATTAGATGGACCGTCTAACATCATAGTACTATCTTTCTACGCAAAAAAAAAACAATTATACCAAGCATGTTTCATTAGATAGACCATCTAACATCATAGTACTATCTATCTACATAATAAAAACCAATTATACCAAGCATGTTTCAAAAGATAGACAATCTAACATCATAGTACTATCTTTCTACACAATAAAAACCAATTATACCAAGCATGTTTCATTAGATAGACCATCTAACATCATAGTACAATCTTTTTACACAATAAAAACCAATTATACCAAGCATGTTTCATTAGATAGACTATCTAACATCTTATTACTATCTTACTACACAATAAAAAATAATTATACCAAGCATGTTTCATTAGATAGACAATCTAACATCATAGTACTATCTTATGTCGCAATAAAAACCAATTATACCAAGCATGTTTCATTAGATAGACCATCTAACATCATAGTACTATCTTTCTACAGAATAAAAACCAATTATACCAAGCATGTTTCAATAGATAGACCATCTAACATCATAATACTATCTTTCTACACAATAAAAACCAATTATACCAAGCATGTTTCATTAGATAGACCATCTAACATCATAGTACTATCTTTCTACATAATAAAAACCAATTATACCAAGCATGTTTCAAAAAATAGACTATCTAACATCATAGTACTATCTTTCTACACAATAAAAACCAATTATACCAAGCATGTTTCATTAGATACACCATCTAACATCATAGTACTATCTTTCTACACAATAAAAACCAATTATACCAAGCATGTTTCAAAAGATAGACCATCTAACAACATATTACTATCTTTCTACACAATAAAAACCAACTAAACCAAGCATGTTTCATTAGATAGACCATCTAACATCATAGTACTATCTTTCTACACAATAAAAACCAATTATGCCAAGCATGTTTCATTAGATAGACCATCTAACATCATAGTACTATCTTTCTACGCAATAAAAACCAATTATACCAAGCATGTTTCATAAGATAGATCATCTAACATCATAGTACTATTTTATTATCCAATAAAAACCAATTATACCAAGCATGTTTCAAAAGATAGACCATCTAACAACATATTACTATCTTTCTACACAATAAAAACCAACTAAACCAAGCATGTTTCATTAGATAGACCATCTATCATCATAGTACTATCTTTCTACATAATAAAAACCAATTATACCAAGCATGTTTCATTGGATAGACCATCTAACATCAAAATACTATCTTTCTACACAATAAAACCCAATTATACCAAGCATGTTTCAAAAGATAGACCATCTAACAACATATTACTATCTTTCTACACAATAAAAACCAATTAAACCAAGCATGTTCCATTAGATAGACCATCTCACATCATAGTACTATCTTTCTACACAATAAAAACCAACTATACCAAGCATGTTTCATTAGATAGACCATCTAACATCATAGTAATATCTTTATACACAATAAAAACCAATTATACCAAGCATGTTTCATTAGATAGACCATCTAACATCATAGTACTATCTTTCTACACAATAAAAACCAATTATACCAAGCATGTTTCATTAGTGAGACCATCTAACATCATAGTACTATCTTTCTACACAATAAATACCAATTATACCAATCATGTTTCATTAGATAGACCATCTAACATCATAGTACTATCTTTCTACACAATAAAAACCAATTATACCAAGCATGTTTCATTAGATAGACCATCTAACATCATAGTACTATCTTTTTACACAATAAAAACCAATTATACCAAGCATGTTTCATTAGATAGACCATCTTACATCATAGTACTATCTTTCTACACATTAAAAACCAATTATACCAAGCATGTTCCATTAGATAGACCATCTAACATCATAGTACTATCTTTCTACACAATAAAAACCAACTAAACCAAGCATGTTTCATTAGATAGACCATCTTACATCATAGTACTATCTTTCTACACAATAAAAACCAATTATACCAAGCATGTTTCATTAGTGAGACCATCTAACATCATAGTACTATCTTTCTACACAATAAATACCAATTATACCAATCATGTTTCATTAGATAGACCATCTAACATCATAGTACTATCTTTCTACACAATAAAAACCAATTATACCAAGCATGTTTCATTAGATAGACCATCTAACATCATAGTACTATCTGCATGTTTCATTAGATAGACCATCTAACATCATAGTACTATCTTTCTACACAATAAAAACCAATTATACCAAGCATGTTTCATTAGATAGACCATCTAACATCATAGTACTATCTTTCTACACAATAAAAACCAATTATACCAAGCATGTTTCATTAGATAGACCATCTAACATCATAGTACTATCTTTCTACACAATAAAAACCAATTATACCAAGCATGTTTCATTAGATAGACCATCTAACATCATATTACTATCTTTCTACACAATAAAAAACCAATTATACCAAGCATGTTTCATTAGTGAGACCATCTAACATCATAGTAATATCTTTCTACACAATAAAAACCAATTATACCAAGCATGTTTCATTAGATAGACCATCTAACATCATAGTACTATCTTACTACACAATAAAAACCAATTATACCAAGCATGTTTCATTAGATAACCATCTAACATCATAGTACTATCTTTCTACACAATAAAAACCAATTATACCAAGCATGTTTCATTAGATAGACCATCTAACATCATAGTACTATCTTTCTACACAATAAAAACCAATTATACCAAGCATGTTTCATTAGATAAACTAACATCATAGTACTATCTTTCTACACAATAACAACCAATTATACTAATCAAGTTTCATTAGATAGACCATCTAACATCATAGTACTATCTTTCTACACAATAAAAACCAATTATACAAAGCATGTTTCATTAGATAGACCATCTAACATCATAGTACTATCTTTCTACACAATAAAAACCAATTATACCAAGCATGTTTCATTAGATAGACCATCTAACATCATAGTACTATCTTATGTCGCAATAAAAACCAATTATACCAAGCATGTTTCATTAAATATGCCATCTAACATCATAGTACTATCTTTCTACAAACTAAAAACCAATTATACCAAGCATGTTTCATTAGATAGATCATCTAACATCATAGTACTATCTTTCTACACAATAATAACCAATTATACCAAGCATGTTTCATTAGATAGACCATCTAACATCATAGTACTATCTTTCTACACAATAAAAACCAATTATACCAAGCATGTTTCATTAGATAGACTATCTAACATCATAGTACTATCTTGTGTCGCAATAAAAACCAATTATACCAAGCATGTTTCATTAGATAGACCATCTAACATCATAGTACTATCTTACTACACAATAAAAACCAATTATACCAAGCATGTTTCATTAGATACACCATCTAACATCATAGTACTATCTTTCTACACAATAAAAACCAATTATACCAAGCATGTTTCATTAGATAGACCATCTAACATCATAGTACTATCTTTCTACACAATAAAAACCAATTATACCAAGCATGTTTCATTAGATAAACTAACATCATAGTACTATCTTTCTACACAATAAAAAGCAATTATACCAATCAAGTTTCATTAGAAAGACCATCTAACAACATAGTACTATCTTTCTACACAATAAAAACCAATTATACAAAGGATGTTTCAATAGATAGACCATCTAACATCATAGTACTATCTTTCTACACAATAAAAACCAATTATACCAAGCATGTTTCATTAGATAGACCATCTAACATCATAGTACTATCTTTCTACACAATAAAAACCAATTATACCAAGCATTTTTGAAAAAAAATAGACCATCTAACATCATAGTATTTTCTTTCTACACAATAAAAACCAATTATACCAAGTATGTTTCATTAGATAGACCATCTAACATCATAGTACTATCTTTTTACACAATAAAAACAAATAATACAAAGCATGTTTAATTAGATAGACCATCTAACATCATAGTACTATCTTTCTACACAATAAAAACCAATTATACCAAGCATGTTTCAAAAGATAGACCATCTAACATCATAGTACTATCTTTCTACACAATAAAAACAAATTATACCAAGCATGTTTGATTAGATAGACCATCTAACATTATAGTACTATCTTTCTACACAATAAAAACCAATTATACCAAGCATGTTTCATAAGATAGACCATCTAACATCATAGTACTATCTTTCTACACAATAAAAACCAATTATACCAAGCATGTTTCAAAAGATAGACCATCTAACATCATAGTACTATCTTTCTACACAATAAAAACAAATTATACCAAGCATGTTTGATTAGATAGACCATCTAACATCATAGTACTATCTTTCTACACAATAAAAACCAATTATACCAAGCATGTTTCATAAGATAGACCATCTAACATCATAGTACTATTTTATGTCGCAGTAAAAACCAATTATACCAAGCATGTTTCATTAGATAGACCATCTAACATCATAGTACTATCTTTTTACAAAATAAAAACCAATTATACCAAGCATGTTTCATTAGATAGACCATCTAACATCATAGTAGTATCTTATGTCGCAATAAAAACCAATTATACCAAGCATGTTTCATTAGATAGACCATCTAACATCATAGTACTATCTTTCTACAAAATAAAAACCAATTATACCAAGCATATTTCATTAGATAGACCATCTAACATCATAGTACTATCTTTCTTCACAATAAAAACCAATTATACTAAGCATGTTTCATTAGATAGACCATCTAACATCATAGTACTATCTTATGTCGCAATAAAAACCAATTATACCAAGCATGTTTCATTAAATATGCCATCTAACATCATAGTACTATCTTTCTACAAACTAAAAACCAATTATACCAAGCATGTTTCATTAGATAGACCATCTAACATCATAGTACTATCTTTCTACACAATAATAACCAATTATACCAAGCATGTTTCATTAGATAGACCATCTAACATCATAGTACTATCTTTCTACACAATAAAAACCAATTATACCAAGCATGTTTCATTAGATAGACTATCTAACATCATAGTACTATTTTATGCCCCATTAAAAACCAATTATACCAAGCATGTTTCATTAGATAGACCATCTAACATCATAGTACTATCTTACTACACAATAAAAACCAATTATACCAAGCATGTTTCATTAGATACACCATCTAACATCATAGTACTATCTTTCTACACAATAAAAACCAATTATACCAAGCATGTTTCATTAGATAGACCATCTAACATCATAGTACTATCTTTCTACAAAATAAAAACCAATTATACCAAGCATGTTTCATTAGATAGACCATCTAACATCATAGTACTATCTTTCTACACAATAAAAACCAATTATACCAAGCATGTTTCATTAGATAGACCATCTAACATCATAGTACTATCTTTTTACAAAATAAAAACCAATTATACCAAGCATGTTTCATTAGATAGACCATCTAACATCATAGTAGTATCTTATGTCGCTATAAAAACCAATTATACCAAGCATGTTTCATTAGATAGACCATCTAACATCATAGTACTATCTTTCTACAAAATAAAAACCAATTATACCAAGCATGTTTCATTAGATAGACCATCTAACATCATATTACTATCTTTCTACATAATAAAAACCAATTATACCAAGCATGTTTCATTAGTGAGACCATCTAACATCATAGTAATATCTTTCTACACAATAAAAACCAATTATACCAAGCATGTTTCATTAGATAGACCATCTAACATCATAGTACTATCTTTCTTCACAATAAAAACCAATTATACCAAGCATGTTTCATTAAAAAGACCATCTACCATCATAGTACTATCTTTCTACACAATAAAAACCAATTATATCAAGCATGTTTCATTAGATAGACAATCTAACATCATAGTACTATCTTATGTCGCAATAAAAACCAATTATACCAAGCATGTTTCATTAGATAGACCATCTAACATCATAGTACTATCTTTCTACAAAATAAAAACCAATTATACCAAGCATGTTTCATTAGATAGACCATCTAACATCATAGTACTATCTTTCTACACAATAAAAACCAATTATACCAAGCATGTTTCATTAGATAGACCATCTAACATCATAGTACTATCTTTCTACACAATAAAAACCAATTATACCAAGCATGTTTCATTAGATAGACCATCTAACATTATAGTACTATCTTGCTATAGTACTATCTTGCTACACAATAAAAACCAATTATACCAAGCATGTTTCATTAGATAGACCATCTTACATCATAGTACTATCTTATGTCGCAATAAAAACCAATTATACCAAGCATGTTTCATTAGATAGACCATATAACATCATAGTACTATCTTTTTACACAATACAAACCATCTTACATCATAGTACTATCTTGCTACACAATAAAAACCAATTATACCAAGCATGTTTCATTAGATAGACCATCTTACATCATAGTACTATCTTATGTCGCAATAAAAACCAATTATACCAAGCATGTTTCATTAGATAGACCATATAACATCATAGTACTATCTTTTTACACAATATAAACCAATTATACCAAGCATGTTTCATTAGATAGACCATCTAACATCATAGTACTATTTTATGTCGCAGTAAAAACCAATTATACCAAGCATGTTTCATTAGATAGACCATCTAACATCATAGTACTATCTTTTTACAAAATAAAAACCAATTATACCAAGCATGTTTCATTAGATAGACCATCTAACATCATAATAGTATCTTATGTCGCAATAAAAACCAATTATACCAAGCATGTTTCATTAGATAGACCATCTAACATCATAGTACTATCTTTCTACAAAATAAAAACCAATTATACCAAGCATATTTCATTAGATAGACCATCTAACATCATAGTACTATCTTTCTTCACAATAAAAACCAATTATACTAAGCATGTTTCATTAGATAGACCATCTAACATCATAGTACTATCTTATGTCGCAATAAAAACCAATTATACCAAGCATGTTTCATTAAATATGCCATCTAACATCATAGTACTATCTTTCTACAAACTAAAAACCAATTATACCAAGCATGTTTCATTAGATAGACCATCTAACATCATAGTACTATCTTTCTACACAATAATAACCAATTATACCAAGCATGTTTCATTAGATAGACCATCTAACATCATAGTACTATCTTTCTACACAATAAAAACCAATTATACCAAGCATGTTTCATTAGATAGACTATCTAACATCATAGTACTATTTTATGCCCCATTAAAAACCAATTATACCAAGCATGTTTCATTAGATAGACCATCTAACATCATAGTACTATCTTACTACACAATAAAAACCAATTATACCAAGCATGTTTCATTAGATACACCATCTAACATCATAGTACTATCTTTCTACACAATAAAAACCAATTATACCAAGCATGTTTCATTAGATAGACCATCTAACATCATAGTACTATCTTTCTACAAAATAAAAACCAATTATACCAAGCATGTTTCATTAGATAGACCATCTAACATCATAGTACTATCTTTCTACACAATAAAAACCAATTATACCAAGCATGTTTCATTAGATAGACCATCTAACATCATAGTACTATCTTTTTACAAAATAAAAACCAATTATACCAAGCATGTTTCATTAGATAGACCATCTAACATCATAGTAGTATCTTATGTCGCTATAAAAACCAATTATACCAAGCATGTTTCATTAGATAGACCATCTAACATCATAGTACTATCTTTCTACAAAATAAAAACCAATTATACCAAGCATGTTTCATTAGATAGACCATCTAACATCATATTACTATCTTTCTACATAATAAAAACCAATTATACCAAGCATGTTTCATTAGTGAGACCATCTAACATCATAGTAATATCTTTCTACACAATAAAAACCAATTATACCAAGCATGTTTCATTAGATAGACCATCTAACATCATAGTACTATCTTTCTTCACAATAAAAACCAATTATACCAAGCATGTTTCATTAAAAAGACCATCTACCATCATAGTACTATCTTTCTACACAATAAAAACCAATTATATCAAGCATGTTTCATTAGATAGACAATCTAACATCATAGTACTATCTTATGTCGCAATAAAAACCAATTATACCAAGCATGTTTCATTAGATAGACCATCTAACATCATAGTACTATCTTTCTACAAAATAAAAACCAATTATACCAAGCATGTTTCATTAGATAGACCATCTAACATCATAGTACTATCTTTCTACACAATAAAAACCAATTATACCAAGCATGTTTCATTAGATAGACCATCTAACATCATAGTACTATCTTTCTACACAATAAAAACCAATTATACCAAGCATGTTTCATTAGATAGACCATCTAACATTATAGTACTATCTTGCTATAGTACTATCTTGCTACACAATAAAAACCAATTATACCAAGCATGTTTCATTAGATAGACCATCTTACATCATAGTACTATCTTATGTCGCAATAAAAACCAATTATACCAAGCATGTTTCATTAGATAGACCATATAACATCATAGTACTATCTTTTTACACAATACAAACCATCTTACATCATAGTACTATCTTGCTACACAATAAAAACCAATTATACCAAGCATGTTTCATTAGATAGACCATCTTACATCATAGTACTATCTTATGTCGCAATAAAAACCAATTATACCAAGCATGTTTCATTAGATAGACCATATAACATCATAGTACTATCTTTTTACACAATACAAACCAATTATACCAAGCATGTTTCATTAGATAGACCATCTAACATCATAGTACTATCTTTCTACACAATAAAAACCAATTATACCAATCAAGTTTCATTAGATAGACCATCTAACATCATAGTACTATCTTTCTACACAATAAAAACCAATTATACAAAGGATGTTTCATTAGATAGACCATCTAACATCATAGTACTATCTTTCTACACAATAAAAACAAATTATACCAAGCATGTTTCATTAGATAGACCATCTAACATCATAGTACTATCTTTCTACACAATAAAAAACAATTATACCAAGCATTTTAAAAAAAATAGACCATCTAACATCATAGTATTATCTTTCTACACAATAAAAACCAATTATACCAAGTATGTTTCATTAGATAGACCATCTAACATCATAGTACTATCTTTTTACACAATAAAAACATCATTGTACTATCTTTCTACACAATAAAAAACAATTATACCAAGCATTTTAAAAAAAATAGACCATCTAACATCATAGTATTATCTTTCTACACAATAAAAACCAATTATACCAAGTATGTTTCATTAGATAGACCATCTAACATCATAGTACTATCTTTTTACACAATAAAAACAAATTATACAAAGCATGTTTAATTAGATAGACCATCTAACATCATAGTACTATCTTTCTACACAATAAAAACCAATTATACTAAGCATGTTTCAAACGATAGACCATCTAACATCATAGTACTATCTTTCTACACAATAAAAAAACAATTATACCAAGCATGTTTGATTAGATAGACCATGTAACATCATAGTACTATCTTTCTACACAATAAAAACCAATTATACCAAGCATGTTTCATAAGATAGACCATCTAACATCATAGTACTATCTTTCTACACAATAAAAACCCA
This sequence comes from Mytilus galloprovincialis, assembly GCF_965363235.1. Lineage (NCBI taxonomy): Eukaryota > Metazoa > Mollusca > Bivalvia > Mytilida > Mytilidae > Mytilus > Mytilus galloprovincialis. Next base: position 97,226,670 of record NC_134842.1, read on the forward strand.
TTATACCAAGCATATTTCATTAGATAGACCATCTAACATCATAGTACTATCTTTCTACACAATAAAACCCAATTATACCAAGCATGTTTCATTAGATAGACCATCTAACATCATAGTACTATCTTTTTACAAAATAAAAATCAATTATACCAAGCATGTTTCATTAGATAGACCATCTAACATCATAGTAGTATCTTATGTCCCAATAAAAACCAATTATACCAAGCATGTTTCATTAGATAGACCATCTAACATCATAGTACTATCTTTCTACAAAACAAAAACCAATTATACCAAGCATGTTTCATTAGATAGACCATCTAACATCATATTACTATCTTTCTACACAATAAAAACCAATTATACCAAGCATGTTTCATTAGTGAGACCATCTAACATCATAGTACTATCTTTCTACACAATAAAAACCAATTATACCAAGCATGTTTCATTAGATAGACCATCTAACATCATAGTACTATCTTTTTACACAATAAAAACCAATTAAACCAAGCATGTTTCATTAAATAGACAATCTAACATCATAGTACTATCTTTCTACACAATAAAAACCAATTATACCAAGCATGTTTCATTAGATAGACCATCTAACATCATAGTACTATCTTTCTACACAATAAAAACCAATTATACCAAGCATGTTTCATTAGATAAACCATCTAACATCATAGTACTATCTTTCTACACAATAAAATCCAATTATACCAAGCATGTTTCATTAGATAGACCATCTAACATCATAGTACTATCTTATGTCGCAATAAAAACCAATTATACCAAGCATGTTTCATTAAATAGACCATCTAACATCATAGTACTATCTTTCTACAAACTAAAAACCAATTATACCAAGCATGTTTCATTAGATAGACCATCTAACATCATAGTACTATCTTTCTACACAATAATAACCAATTATACCAAGCATGTTTGATTAGATACACCATCTAACATCATAGTACTATCTTTCTACAAAATAAAAACCAATTATACCAAGCATGTTTCATTAAATAGACCATCTAACATTATAGTACTATCTTTTTACACAATAAAAACCAATTATACCAAGCATGTTTCATTAGATAGACCATCTAACATAATAGTACTATCTTTCTACACAATAAAAACCAATTATACCAAGCATGTTTCATTAGATAAACTAACATCATAGTACTATCTTTCTACACAATAAAAAGCAATTATACCAATCAAGTTTCATTAGAAAGACCATCTAACAACATAGTACTATCTTTCTACACAATAAAAACCAATTATACAAAGGATGTTTCAATAGATAGACCATCTAACATCATAGTACTATCTTTCTACACAATAAAAACAAATTATACCAAGCATGTTTCATTAGATAGACCATCTAACATCATAGTACTATCTTTCTACACAATAAAAACCAATTATACCAAGCATTTTTGAAAAAAAATAGACCATCTAACATCATAGTATTTTCTTTCTACACAATAAAAACCAATTATACCAAGTATGTTTCATTAGATAGACCATCTAACATCATAGTACTATCTTTTTACACAATAAAAACAAATAATACAAAGCATGTTTAATTAGATAGACCATCTAACATCATCGTACTATCTTTCTACACAATAAAAACCAATTATACCAAGCATGTTTCAAAAGATAGACCATCTAACATCATAGTACTATCTTTCTACACAATAAAAACAAATTATACCAAGCATGTTTGATTAGATAGACCATCTAACATTATAGTACTATCTTTCTACACAATAAAAACCAATTATACCAAGCATGTTTCATAAGATAGACCATCTAACATCATAGTACTATCTTTCTACACAATAAAAACCAATTATACCAAGCATGTTTCAAAAGATAGACCATCTAACATCATAGTACTATCTTTCTACACAATAAAAACAAATTATACCAAGCATGTTTGATTAGATAGACCATCTAACATCATAGTACTATCTTTCTACACAATAAAAACCAATTATACCAAGCATGTTTCATAAGATAGACCATCTAACATCATAGTACTATTTTATGTCGCAGTAAAAACCAATTATACCAAGCATGTTTCATTAGATAGACCATCTAACATCATAGTACTATCTTTTTACAAAATAAAAACCAATTATACCAAGCATGTTTCATTAGATAGACCATCTAACATCATAGTAGTATCTTATGTCGCAATAAAAACCAATTATACCAAGCATGTTTCATTAGATAGACCATCTAACATCATAGTACTATCTTTCTACAAAATAAAAACCAATTATACCAAGCATATTTCATTAGATAGACCATCTAACATCATAGTACTATCTTTCTTCACAATAAAAACCAATTATACTAAGCATGTTTCATTAGATAGACCATCTAACATCATAGTACTATCTTATGTCGCAATAAAAACCAATTATACCAAGCATGTTTCATTAAATATGCCATCTAACATCATAGTACTATCTTTCTACAAACTAAAAACCAATTATACCAAGCATGTTTCATTAGATAGACCATCTAACATCATAGTACTATCTTTCTACACAATAATAACCAATTATACCAAGCATGTTTCATTAGATAGACCATCTAACATCATAGTACTATCTTTCTACACAATAAAAACCAATTATACCAAGCATGTTTCATTAGATAGACTATCTAACATCATAGTACTATTTTATGCCCCATTAAAAACCAATTATACCAAGCATGTTTCATTAGATAGACCATCTAACATCATAGTACTATCTTACTACACAATAAAAACCAATTATACCAAGCATGTTTGATTAGATAGACCATCTAACATCATAGTACTATCTTTCTACACAATAAAAACCAATTATACCAAGCATGTTTCATAAGATAGACCATCTAACATCATAGTACTATCTTTCTACACAATAAAAACCCATTATACCAAGCATATTTCATTAGATAGACCATCTAACATCATAGTACTATCTTTCTACACAATAAAACCCAATTATACCAAGCATGTTTCATTAGATAGACCATCTAACATCATAGTACTATCTTTTTACAAAATAAAAATCAATTATACCAAGCATGTTTCATTAGATAGACCATCTAACATCATAGTAGTATCTTATGTCCCAATAAAAACCAATTATACCAAGCATGTTTCATTAGATAGACCATCTAACATCATAGTACTATCTTTCTACAAAATAAAAACCAATTATACCAAGCATGTTTCATTAGATAGACCATCTAACATCATATTACTATCTTTCTACACAATAAAAACCAATTATACCAAGCATGTTTCATTAGTGAGACCATCTAACATCATAGTACTATCTTTCTACACAATAAAAACCAATTATACCAAGCATGTTTCATTAGATAGACCATCTAACATCATAGTACTATCTTTTTACACAATAAAAACCAATTAAACCAAGCATGTTTCATTAAATAGACCATCTAACATCATAGTACTATCTTTCTACACAATAAAAACCAATTATACCAAGCATGTTTCATTAGATAGACCATCTAACATCATAGTACTATCTTTCTACACAATAAAAACCAATTATACCAAGCATGTTTCATTAGATAAACCATCTAACATCATAGTACTATCTTTCTACACAATAAAATCCAATTATACCAAGCATGTTTCATTAGATAGACCATCTAACATCATAGTACTATCTTATGTCGCAATAAAAACCAATTATACCAAGCATGTTTCATTAAATAGACCATCTAACATCATAGTACTATCTTTCTACAAACTAAAAACCAATTATACCAAGCATGTTTCATTAGATAGACCATCTAACATCATAGTACTATCTTTCTACACAATAATAACCAATTATACCAAGCATGTTTCATTAGATACACCATCTAACATCATAGTACTATCTTTCTACAAAATAAAAACCAATTATACCAAGCATGTTTCATTAAATAGACCATCTAACATTATAGTACTATCTTTTTACACAATAAAAACCAATTATACCAAGCATGTTTCATTAGATAGACCATCTAACATAATAGTACTATCTTTCTACACAATAAAAACCAATTATACCAAGCATGTTTCAAAAGATAGACCAACTAATATCATAGTACTATCTTTCTACACAATAAAAACCAATTATACCAAGCATGTTTCATTAGATAGACCATCTAACATCATAGCACTATCTTTCTACACAATAAAAACCAATTATACCAAGCATGTTTCATTAGATAGACCATCTAACATCATAGTACTATCTTTTTACACAATAAAAACCAATTATACCAAGCATGTTTCAAAAGATAGACCATCTAACATAATAGTACTATCTTTCTACTTAATAAAAACCAATTATACCAAGCATGTTTCAAAAGAAAGACCAACTAACAAATTCAGTAATTTTTTCATTTGTAAAAGGGGCATAACTCTAGTAAAGTAATAGTAACACCATCAAAATTTGAATTTCATCTGTATTTTGTTGCAATAAGAATTGTGTATAAGTTTTATAACGTTAGGTTGAGGGAAACTTAAGTTTGAGAAAGAAAACGACGAAAAATTCAGCAATTTTTCAATATGTTAACAAGCATACATTATTTTTGGCATTGCACAAGTCATGTCTTCTTTGACTGTTCATGACGTTGAAATACTAAATCTCTGGGATCTGTTTTAGTTGATGTTAGTCTCTGATGCATGATTTTTTTTTTAATTAATTGTTTTTGGCTTTTCAGTAACTAAGAGTACTCTCAAATCGTACTTTCTTGTTTATTTGACCTGTTGATACTATTTGTAATGCTCTTTAGTTATTTAATGTTTACTTATTCAGGGATGTAACTGGTCTATATACCAGCTTTGATAAGTGTTTGATAGTACTATACATTTTCTCTAGAAAGGTTAAAGTTATGCCACTAAAATTCAAACTTGATCCGTGATTTGCGTAATAAGCATTGTGTATAAGTTTCAAACATTTGGTCGAGTCAAACTATAACATCAATAGCTAAGGCTGCGGCATAAAAATGTTGGTTATCCCCATTATTATTCAATCTATTGATAACTTACGTTACTATCCTTATAAATCTATCTATAATCAGCTTGCATGTTAAATAGTCTAGAGCTGTTCCATTGAATTCGTCTTCTTTTTCTGTTTCTTGAGGAAGTTAAATCAACCTGTTCAGTCACTATAAAGTGTTACAATTCATATTTAGACGCAACACATAAATAGTGACCAAAAAGGTACCGCAATCTCAGGATGAACGCTTAAATAAAAAAAAATATGAACACACCTCTTATGTCTCACCCCGCAACATTCTGTATGTATGTTCCTGTCCCTTTGTTTATGTGTTACATATTTGTTTTTGATAGATTGGACTGTTAGATCTCTCGTTTGAATTGTTTTACAATGTCATTTCGGGGCCTTTTATAGCTGACTATACAGTATGGGCTTTGCTAATTGTTGATGGCCATACTGTGCCCTATAGTTGTTAACTTCTGTGTCATTTGATCTCTTGTGGAGAGTAGTCTCATTGGCAATCATACCACATCTTCTCTTTGACATAAAATATTTTAACCTTCGTTTTAAAAAACACATATCCAAAACTGGAATATGATTTGATTGCGTTAAAGATCTGAACACAGACAGAACAACTAACATGACTAAATCCATATATTTTTGTTCAAGCATAATTGATTTGAAGTCATACTCTCCTCGTACATACTTGAATTTAACACGAGATGGATTGTATGAATAAATGATATCATTATTTTGAAACTTTCGGATGCACAATTAAATTTCCTAATGGTGCACATGCGCAGAAGCGTAACCAATTTGATTAAGATTAACCCGAATAATCCAGTTGTTTCATTCGGATTATTCCAATTATTAATGTATCAAAGGCAATTATAACAACAATCAGTGAGAATTATTATTATGACCTATTAATGCTCCAAAACAAGCCATTAACTTTTAATTATTTTCATGTGTTTTCGTGAATTTCGAGAATTTATACCATTTAAATATCTGAAAAGGTTTATTTAACTTAAATACCCATAATATTAATATTTTAGTATTATGCGTCCTTGATAAAAGTAAGGAGAACGAACCCAGGGCCTTACTGCTGATTAATGTTGATGTTTGAGTTCTTTTATATACGTTATAATATGAATATACCCAATAATCTAGAAAACTTGCAATAAAAACATAATCAACCTAGTTGTTTTATACTCATCTAAAATAGATATTTTTCAAAGGTCTTTTTTATTTTTTTACCGTACACCTTTTACATTTATTGACATTATAATAACAAGAGTGCACACACTGAAATGTCTCGCCTTCTTTACTAATCATTGATATTATGTTGATAGTCCTAAGTATAAAGCTTTATTACAGCTGTCACATAAACTTAACATTAACCAAGATAGCTAAACAAAGACCAATGAACCATGAAAATGAGGTCAAGGTCAGATGAACCATGACAGGCAGACATGTACAGGTAACAAAGCTTCCATACAACAAATATAGTTGACCTATTACTTATAGTTTAAGAAAAATAGACCAAAACACAAAAACTACATTGTGCAATGAACCGTGCAATTGAGTTCATGGTCAAATAAACCTGCGGGACTGACATATAGATCATAATATATTTCCATACACCAAATATAGCTGACCTTTGGCATATAATACTAGATAAAAAGACCAAAACTTACAAACTTAACTTTGACCACTGAACCATGAAAATGAGGTCAAGGTCAGATGACATCTGCCCGCTAGGCATGTACACCTTACAATCATTCCATACAACAAATATAGTAGACCTATCAGTCAGGGGCGTTACTTAAACAAGTTATTTTTTTTAATTACTTATATAAGTAATTTTTTATTTTAAAAATAATAAAATTACTTAATAGAGTTATTTTAATTTCCAATAGAAACATAGACTAAATGTAGTTTTCATGATTTTAAACAACATTTTATATCATAAAATAAAGAATTAATCAGATTTGAGAGCAGTATAGAGATAAAGGGTTACTTTGAAAATAATGACAAAAATATTACTTGAATAAGTTATTTTAAACATTTTTGAAAAAAATAGCAATTACACTTATCTAAGGCATATATGTAATTGATTTAGGTTACAAATTATAAATAACTTTAGGTCTTAATTAATTCACAAGTATCTATCTATTTATATCAGTCTACCTTCAAGATTTTAGAGGAAGATGATAATTTAATAGTCCCAAGAGACCAATCTTTGACCCAGAAGCGTCGGTATGAAAGACAAGTGCGTTGGAAAGTTAATTAGTGTTTCTGAAGAATAAGTTTTTATATATCAAGGGAAAAATAACCAAATAACTGTGAAAATTATTTAAAGCTAGTAAAATCTGTATTCTTGGGCACCTATAAAAATAATATTCAGAAAAATAACTTATATAAGTTATATTTAAATTAGCCTCGTTTTCAACATTACTTGTATAGGTAATTTTAATTGTTACTTGTTTAAGTAATGCCCCTGACTGCCTATTGCATAAAGTATGAGAAAAACAGACCAAAACACAAAAACTTAACTATAACCACTGAACCATGAAAATGAGGTCAAGGTCAGATGACACCTGCCAGTTGGACATGTACACCTTCCAGTCCTTCCATGCAACAAATATACTAGCCCTATTGCTTATAGAATCTGAGATATGGACTTGACCACCAAAACTTAACCTTGTTCATTGATCCATGAAATGAGGTCGAGGTCAAGTGAAAACTGTCTGACGGGCATGAGAACCTTGCAAGGTACGCACATACCAAATATAGTTATCCTATTACTTATAATAAGAGAGAATTCAACATTACAAAAATTCTGAACTTTTCTTTCAAGTGGTCACTGAACCATGAAAATGAGGTCAAGGACATTGGACATGTGACTGACGGAAACTTCATAACATGAGGCATCTATATACAAAGTATGAAGGCTCCAGGTCTTTCACCTTCTAAAATATAAACCTTTTAAGAAGTTAGCTAACGCCGCCGCCGTAGCCGCCGCCAGATCACTATCCCTATGTCGAGCTTTCTGCAACAAAAGTTGCAGGCTCGACAAAAATCATAAAAATTTATGAATTACAATTAATATATATCTTTATTTTTATTTCTTATATACATGATAAATATATTCTTTATTGGGGCCGGATCGATTTTACATATGGGATGGATCGACATTGGGCCGGATCGACTTGGACCGGATCTACGTGGGGCCAGATCGACCCAAAAGCTTATTCTTGCTGTGACACTTTCCTGTCGCAGAAAGGGATCAAGGCAAGAAATAAAATAGCCTTTCATGACTTCACAAAAATAACATATTTTATATTTTTCCAGTACCAGCAATAATTTTATCCCTCTATACAGGTATAAACACCATATAGAGGGTTTGTTCCCAACCGGATAAATAAAACTTAGATATGATGTCTTCTCCTTGTACATTTTTTGTACTTAGCTACAAAAGGACAGCAGGAGTCTACATGCCAGTTTGTAGAATTTGAAGCGTTTTACGTTTTTGTGGTTTTATCATAGAGTATTGACCCTTTGACTGCCATGGCATTGAAAAACGTTTTACCTTTGACTGCTAAGAATCGGCCTGGTTTCGAACTTTATCAAACAGCGCCATGGCAACCCTGACAACAATTGATAACGTCACGCTATTCTGCATGGTACCTGTATATGATTGCTCGTGTGATGACACCACAGTATGTCTGCTTCGTTCATTTATCACTCTCAAGTGTCGAATGTTTTTACTGTATTTGTGGTTTTTTTTATATTTGATCAGTCTTTTAATTGGTGTTAATTGCAATTTATTAGTATTTGTAAAAACTGATAGCCTCATTGACTTTAATGGTATTCAGAAAATCTGTGCCACATGGCCAATATTTTGGCCTTAAAGTTATTTCTCAAAAATGCCACGGCCCATTTTAAATCGTTTGTGTTGTATGAAATAAACCATAATTAGTTATGGTGACAACACCAGTGTTTAGTTTAAAATATTTAACGGTTTTACTTCGATTGACATCAGAAGAAGTGTGACGTCTTTTGCATCACTTTTAAATTCACGACAGGCTCCCGTTCTAGAACAAACTCTATGTGTAATATGCTTTATTAAACTCAAATGTTCAGATTTGTGTATCAAATTCCATTGTCAAACTTTTGAAGAAGAAAAATAAAAACAATAAAAAAACTTTGGGCTTTGGAAAAGTTTTCTGATTTTGTTCTACATGCCTTTAGTTTGTATAATATCAAACATCTTCACAGCAAATAGGTATTTCGTCAATTTCGGTAAATGATAGAGCGAGAATATAAATTTATTTGTGAAAATTGCCACTGTGTAAAATTAAGTTCCTACAATTACAGACAGGCAAATTTTCTTTGTCTTGTTTTACTTTTTAGTTGATGATAAAATTGAAAATGGAAATGGGGAATATGTCAAAGAGACAAGAACCCGACCAAATATGTTAAAGGATGGCTTCTTAAAGTCAAGTGGCAAATAAATATGCATATATTAAGGACGTGAACATGCCACTTCTTTATTTACCAAGACCTAATTCTGATTTTTTGAAAAGAACATTTAAATATTCTGGTCTTATTACCTGGAATAATTTACCAAATAATATTAAAGAAATAGATAACTTAGATACATTTATGATTAACTGTTCAAACTATTTTCTAACTGAACAGAATAAAGATGCATGAAACTAATGTATTTCTTTTTCTTCTTCTACTGAATGCATATGTGCTTATTTAACTGTATTATGTATTTTATATTGTATGTATTTTTGTACGTTTTTTATTTGTATTGATAGTTTTTGAAGATTAACATGTAATTGTTAAATGTGTTACCTTCGTTAAATAAAGAATTTTATTATTATTATGTAAACAATCGCCATATTGCTTTGTGACGTATTGGAATTTCCACAACAATATATATATTTTCGAATAACAGCCACTTTAACTCGCTTTGTAACTACGATGTACACCTTATCTACTTATATATATAAATAACGTCACATAATCTGTATATCTGTGTGGACCTAATCTACCATGTACCTATCTGATCACGTGACATGAATATTAATACACAAATTCTTGTTCAAATGTATAATTCCATAGTATTTAAATAAACACAATTTCTTTTATGGTTGTGAAAATATTGAAGTTTCAAATATTAAACTCATGCAACACACATTATTTATATTTACCACAATTGATATTCTTTACAAAACAAAATCGAATAATACTGCATTCTTTTATACTAAATAAAATATCTGATATATAGATTCACTTACGTTTGCATGCAGTTTATTCACATTCGAGAGATATTTTCCTTTTCGTGTTTCAACACATCATCTCATTGTCAACTCATTGTCAACATTGATGTAAACAATCGCCATATTGCTTTGTGACGTATTGGAATTTCCACAATAATATATATATATATTTCGATTCACAGCCACTTTAACTCGCTTTGTAACTACGATGTACACCTTATCTGCCAATATATTTAAATGACGTCACATAATCTGTATATCTGTGTGCACCTTATCTACTATCGTGCCTATCTTATCACGTGACATGAATATTAATACACAAATTCTTGTTCAGATGTTAGATTCCATAATATTTAATTAAACACAATTTCTTTTATGGTTGTGAAAATATTGAAATTTCAAATATTAAATTCATGCAACACACATTATTTATATTTACCACAATTGATATTCTTTATAAAACAAAATCGAATAATACTGCATTCTTTTATACTAAATAAAATATCTGATATATAGATTCACTTACGTTTGCATGCATTTTATTCACATTCGAGAGATATTTTCCTTTTCGTGTTTCAACACATCATCTCATTGTCAACTCATTGTCAACATTGATGTAAACAATCGCCATATTGCTTTGTGACGTATTGGAATTTCCACAATAATATATATATATATTTCGATTCACAGCCACTTTAACTCGCTTTGTAACTACAATGTACACCTTATCTACCAATATATTTAAATGACGTCACATAATCTGTATATCTGTGTGCATCTTATCTACTATATGTATGATAACTTTTTAATTTACAGTAATTTTTGGGCCGAATAAGGGCCTTATTGCTCCTACTCCTTTGATTGGTTAAGTTCCAGTGATGGTTATTTTCTTGTATGCAATCAAATGTTATGTTAAATTTTTTCTATAGTACTGAACAGGATAAAACTTTACTCATGCCAAGTATATCTTTATTTGTAACAAAGATAAATTCTGCACATTTTTTCCAAAAGTGCAAATTTAACAAAGACTATGGTCGAGTTGTTGTCGCTTTGACACATTCCCCATTTCCTTTTTCAATTTTAATAGGGAAAAATCAATGGTGGTATTACACCTAGAGCAAATCTGACATGTGTGGGTAATCTTCTTTCTATGAAACTACTGAGACACATTTAACCATACTTGACCATAATAATTAATATGTTTTTTCTTTAAAAAATGTATCAGATGACCCCACCTTCCAACCCTCATGGCCCACATGGATAAAAATGGAACATAGGGGTAAAATGCAGATTTTTGTATATATCTCTGAAACTAAACCATTTGGAGCAAATCAGACAGGGGGCAGTTGATGGTTTTCTCAGAGCATGGGTCCTGTGTAATTTCGAGGAGAAGATTTTTTAAAAGTTAACGGACATTTAATATGGACGACAGACAACAAGTGCTGCCCATTGGACCAAGATCGTTTTTAACCCTTAAAGTACACCACTTACCATTTTGTGTACAACATCCCAGGAAATTAATAATGTTTTCATGGCATCCTATTAATTTCATCACTTCCATTTCTTGCATTAAATCTGTCAATTCTCTATCGGTTGCATCCTCTAAAATATTTAAATAATATTGACAATTATTAATGGATAAAACCATTGGTCACATTCAAAGAATACTGTGGATTCATTCATTTTCATGGATTGCTTAAAACTTGCATAATCGTGGATATTTGATTTTGTAATTTTTCCAATCTCTGTATTCAAAGCCTATTCAAAATATGTTATTCAATGAACATTTGAATTCAATGTTCACCTGTACCCACGAAAATTGGTATCAAACTAATGTTAATGAATCAAAAGTAATTTGTCCCAACCCAGGACTATATGTCCCCATTCAAAAACATTGATCAGGAACCCTCCCCTTGCAGTGGCATAGCTTGCATGTATGCTCAGATGCTCAAGCAAGATGACAAAACAAAAATAAAAAAAAACAGCAGTTTAACTCGGAAGTATCAAAATGTAACAAGGCTGAGGATATGAGGATAACATCCAGTCATTTTCGAAGCAGTATGCCTGGTCTTTCATTTAGGATAATTTAGTTTGATACATGAATCGCAGAATAGTGTTTCAAGTTAACTTTTCTTCGTATAAATAGTCTATGTCATCAGCTAAGGCAAGCGGAGAGGACTGATACGCAGACCCGTGGACATGTTTCATCTGAAATTGAACCTAGTGGAGGGATGGCTTCTCATTTGACTATAGTAACTAACAACTAAAACACCATATCCTGATATCGTTTCTTGCGACATTGTAAACGACGTGATAAAACAAATCAATTTGTAATAGATCGTGATAAGTCCTAGGCTTATGAATTCCCGTTTCTATTTAGGTTCAAATACTAATTTTATTTTTATTCAGTAAAGAACAAAGATCCAATATTCCCCGCCATGCACATTACATGTCATATTTTATCTATCAAAGGCCAAGGAACAAGGGAATAACTAAAAAAAACTTTTATTTCTTTTTCTTTTCTATTTTTAATATCTAAAAAGAAATAAAAGCTTCACAGCAAATGAAATGGGATTTCCATTACAATTTATATTTCAAAGGGACATTACTAGTTAAAAATATTTGATTACGAATTATTTTCAAAATTGTCAAAGACATTGCTTATGATATGAGTTTCACTTAATCTGACATGAATTGTACACATGAGAGTGCTAACAATACCGGACGATCGGACGCCAGGTATTTTTATGTCTCCTGCATGCGTTTAGCTCAGTAATCAAAAATCCAAGGTTGTAGACTCAAATTCCTGGAAAGAGAAGTCACTTCAGTTCCTATACTCAGAAGTTCCTAAATTATACAGAAGTGCCGCTGTAATGGAGTCCGTTTAAACGGTTTTTGATATGTCAAATAGAAGATTGGGGGGGGAAACTTTACATCAAATATTTATGAATTGAATGATGGTAGTTTCAAGAAAACAATAAAATTTGGTTAAAAATATAAATATATGAATTGGTGGGTATTTTGAATTTAAACAAAAATCTAACTAGTGTCGGATTCTGGGGGAGTACATGTGCTTAAATAAAAAATATTTTCTGCACAAAAAGGTCCAAAACATTTTTCGGCTCGCTCGACTCGGCAAAACATCCACATCATTTCAACCCTGGCTACGCCACTGCCTTGGATCCCCAATAGAACAAGCAGAGCTTGAATTGCTCACAAGTTTGTTTTTTTGCTTAAATCTTTCATCAATGACTGTTTTTGCTTTTCAATTTATATTTAATAATAAGAGGCTTACAAATGCCAATACAATGTTCATTGTATCTGTCATATTTTCATTAAAAGCAAATAAATGCATTTTACCCATTTGTTCCATTTTAACCATAGTGTCTTTGTTTCTTGAGGTACAAGGAAATAAAATACAAATTTATACTAAATTCATTTGCGAAGATTTATAAAGTTAAAAAAAAAATAAAACAACTTGTGTAATTTTCCTTAAAGGTCAATAACTCCGTAACGGGTCAATTGACAATTTTTGTCATAAAAAACATTTTTGAAGATGTTACTTTGCTGAACATTTTTTGCTGTTTACAGTTTATCTTTATCTTTAATTAATTTCATACAAAAACTAAAAAAAATCCTTAAGATAACCAATTTAGTGGCAGGAACCCAACAATGGCAGCCATGTTTGTCGATGGATCAAAACTTCGGATACAATTTATAAGCAAGATACCAGATAATTAAGGAAATTTTTTTTTGTTAAAGTTTGAAATCTTTGGCCCAGTAGTTTCAGAGAAGGTTTTTTGAAATAGTTAACAACAGATGATGATGGACGCCAAGTCATTAGTTATAACATAAGCTCAAATGGTTATAGCTAACAAGAATGTGTCCCCAGTACATGAATAGCCCATCCACACTATCATTTTCTATGTTCAGTGGACCTTGAAAATGGGGGAAAATTTCTAGTTTGGCATAAAAATTACAAAGATTATAAAATAGAAAACATGAGCCCTAAGTTTCAAGTTGATTGGACTTCAACTTCATCAAAAACTACCTCTACCAAAAACTTTAACCAATCCTTTAACCTGAAGCGGGACAGACAGACGGAAGGACAAACGGACGGAAGAACGAACCAATGGATGGACAGATGAACAAATGGACAGACAAAAGAACGAATGAATGGACGCAAAGAACAGAAAACATAATGCACCAAAATGGGGCATAATAAATGGGACATCAAAATGGGTTTTAATCGATCCTACAAACTATCCATGTTTATGTAATAAGGAGTACTGTCTTTTGGTATGTATAACGAACACATTTACATTTATACCCTGTGTGTTATACATGACTACAAATATTTTCTTAGTTTTTTTTCAGGTCCAAAATTGGATCAAAAAATTTCCAATTGAAGTGAAAAGTAAGGATTTTTTTTGCTCAAACCTTGATTGTTTTTTATGTGTTATAATATTAATATTCTTGATTTGTCATGTTTTATTCAAATAAAATACATTTTATATCTTTATTGTTACGTTTTTCGTGTAAATTTGTCAATATGTTTTGCAATCCGGAAATTTGCCAATTGTCTTAATATTGAAGACACAATAAAGCTTTTGTTATTGGTTAAATCAGCCTAGAGTTGTGTTCCTTGTTGTCATAACTTATTGTTTTGTATGTGTTCATCATAAAGAGTTGAAGAAAAGTGTATGAAAATTGAATAAACAACACTCATTTTGAAAAGATAAACCATATAATATATCAGGTGATCACAAGTCATGTTGGTCAGTCATGTGACATAATATTGTAAAGTGATGATTTATTCTATGAGAAGTTTATTTTTATAAATACGTTTTTACTTTGTAACTTTTCAACTTTTAAACAACTGTTTAAAACCTTTCAAGAAATTATGATTGAAAACATGATTATCACATAATTGTAACCTGAACAAATTTAATTAGGAACAAGGTCAACCTGTCACTGATTTGTTTTGACATTCATTAGACCTGGGGTTGAAGTCATAAAACTTTGCTCAGTGCTCGGAGCACAAAAATCTTGCTCAAAACATAAAATCCAGCATTTTGATTGGTTTTTATTTGTTTAAGTACAAAAAACTGACTCAAATATTTATTACTTCAAGGCCTGTTGATTGAGGTGGGATAATCCAGATTAACAGCTAGAATCATCAAACAAAAAATAAAAGTATTGAGATTTTAACAATTCATTACAGCACTAATGACATTAATTGATTTGTAATTATTTTATTGTTTGAATCAGAACATTAATTGGATATTTATAATCTTGTCCTTTATACTCAAACAATTCATCCTTTTAACTGTGATTTTCAAAAAATTATCAAAGTTCAAAGCCCATAATTATAGCAAAAATGAGCCAAGCGGAACAAAACTGAAACTTAACAATTCCTAGTTGTGGAATTAGGGAATGACAGAATGATGGAATGACGGAATGACAGAATTACGGAATGACCGAATTACGGACATGGGTAAAACTACATGGCACCGACATCTTTGTTGCGGGCCATATTCGTTGCAGGGCCATAACAATGCAAATTTTTCAATAAAGATAAAAAAGATGGAAAAAATTCAATTCTTATTTCCCAAAATTTTATGCTTGTCTAATAAAAAAAGAAAACCTAAGCATAAATCCAGTTTTCATTAATACTATTTGATTTTTGATCTAAAATATATAAGTAAATTTTACCCTTCAACATCTTGACTGCTATGGCAGTTGTTGGAGCTTTATTTAAACCAACAGTTTCTGCTTTAAAAACTTTACCAAATGCTCCTTCCCCAAGAGGTTCACCAAGTGATAACCTATAACAATAAATAAATTATTTCATCTCATATTCATTTAGATATTGAGATACTGATTGATGTAACCATATATATATATAACTAAATAAAATTCTAATAGTTGTACACATTTTCTTAGATATAAGAAGATATGGTATGAGTGCCAATGAGACAACTCTCCATCCAAATGACAATTTATAAAAGTAAACCATTATATGTCAATGTACGGCCTTAACACAGAGCCTTGGCTCACACTGAACAACAAGCTATAAAGGGCCCCAAAATTACTAGAGTAAAACCATTCAAACGGGAAAACCAAAGTTCTAATCTATATAAAACCAGAGGCTCTAAAGAGCCTGTGTCGCTCACTTTTGTCTATGTGAATATTCAAGGACATGACAAAATTGTGTTTTGGTGATAACTAAGATTTATGAAAAATGGTTAAATATTGACTATAAAGGGCAATAACTCCTAAAGGGGTCAACTGACCATTTCGGTTATGTTGACTTATTTGTAAAACTTACTTTGCTGAACATTATTGCTGTTTAGTTTATCTCTATCTATTATAATCATGATAATATTCAAGATAATAACCAAAAACAGCAAAATTCAGGGGTAGCAACCCAACAAAAGGTTGTCCGATTCATCTAAAATTTTTAGGGCAGATAGATCTTGACCTGATAAACAATTTCACTCTATGTCAGATTTGTTCTAAATGCTTTGGTTTTTGAGTTATAAGCCAAAAGCTGCATTTTACCCCTATGTTCTATATTTAGCCCTGGCGGCCATCTTGGTTGGTTGGCCGGGTCACTGGACACAATTTTTAAACTAGATACCCTAATAATGTTTTGGTCATATTTGGTTAAATTTGGCCCAGTAGTTTCAGAGGAGAAGATTTTTATAAAAGTTAACGACGATGGTTGACGGACGCCAAGTGATGAGAAAAGCTCACTTGGACCTTCGGGCCAGGTGAGCTAAAAACAAGAAACGAGAAACACATATAAATTATATAAACAAACTACAACTACTGTACATCAGATTCCTGACTTAGGACAGGTGCAAACATTTGCAGTGATGGATTAAATGTTTTAATGGGTTAAACCATTTATTACTAATGATTTACAATTTTCAGTGTTTTTGAACAATTTTGTACCGAGACACATGTTTTTTTTTTATCTAGGTAATGTGAGAATGTTATATTTGCTCTTTTAAAAAATTACCAGAAAATCAAGTTTCTCACATTGTATTGCATGATCAGGCCTCTACAATAACATTTTTTTCAACTTGTCCAGGAGGACTTTGCATTATAAGTTGATTCAAGGAACAAAAGAAATTTAAAACAATAGAACAGAAGTTAGTTTTATATCTTTTGAAATATTTTTCAAAAATTATGAGTCAAGAAAAACTGAAACTAGTCATGTCACAGAACTTAGGATCTACTTTTTAACAATGCCAAGTCAAATCAGACTTGCATATGAGGCACCGTCTGATAGGCATGTCAATGTAAATTCATTGGATTTGTATCTTGTTTTTATTTTAAAGTCGAATTTTTTGTCAGCTTTTTCCAGTTTTATCCATTTCATACAGTAAGTACAGAGTGAGTCATGGATGATATTACGACACTCATTCCAATTTATAATTGACTGGGGAAGATAATTAGGTCCTTTACTGAGGAATGATTTTAACTCTCCGTCTTGAAATATGTTAAGATCTCCTGTTATAACATGGGAAATTGGTCCATAAATGTATTTGGAATTACTGCAATTACATGAAGTAGGTGTATTTTCACTGATATTAAAATCTTTACACAATTGGCTATAATTTAACACAAATTTCAAGGTAGATTTCTTGTAAATATAACAAATAAGAGGGAGCTCAGTATTATCAAAATATCCAGGAATTTGTTCTTTAACAGAATGGTTGTTAAAAATACCAGCAATATTTACAAAATCAAAACCTTTATTGACGTACTTTATTTTAATAAAATGTTTTTTATGATCTTCAGGACGATCAATTTTAGGAAACAGTTTAGAATAACAATATGCCATTATAATTTGAACAATTTCGTACTTAGGACTGCTATATGAAATTGTGTTGCAATCCTCTAAAATTTTATTTAACTTATTAATCGGTAATGAACAGAGCTTTGTTAACAGATAATGTCTGCCGTTGTTTTTTTAAATAGAAATTAGGTCCGAAATATTGGTGTGATTGGTCCGAAATTTTCTTTGATTGTGATTTTTTCTACGACCATGAGAATGTTTTTTTTCGAACAGTTTTAGAAACAATATCCAAAATGTTAACAGTATCGGTTCTTGATATTTTTTAATCTAATTTAATTCAATTATTTTCCGTGATTGTACAAACTTTGAATGAGATTCACCAGGCTGATTATTTACTTCTTCCAAAGGTTGAACTGCTAAATATTTGATAGGATGACTGTGCTTCTTAAGGTGTTGATAAATGATACTTTTGAATTTATTGGGTTATTTTCTTGAGTGCGTTTAGATAAATATCGACCAGTTTAACCTACGTACTGAATACCGCATCCTGGTTTGTTTCATGTGAGTAAATAAATAAGACTGTTTGTTTTTCAAGTTATATCAGTTTCAAATTTTAAAGAAAATGAGCGACCATCAAGTGTGGACCTTACCGTATTGTTGGTGGAAAGACAGGGACATGTTACTCATTTTTTGGCATGACACTTATCGATAGAAGGGTAACCACGATTTTTATTTTTAAAAATGTTAGCGATGGTAGTATTTTTAGATAGGCGATTTTGAAGATTGAGACGTGTAATTACCCTTTGAACGAGTTAAGTATTTAATATTTTTCCATTTCTAAGCTTCCTATTTGTTTTTTGTTTGTGAATTATATTAGAAAGGAGCAAAGACTGGTGTCCAGAATATGAACCAGCATACAATGAATTAAGTTATGAAAAAATGATAAATCTGTTCAGCTAAAGATGTCAAACGCTATCTGTATTAATTACCCAAAAAAGATAGGGTATATCAGGGTAGCGACTGACGTCTGACTAAATATTCTCGCTCGGACACACACTCCATAATCTAGTATATTATAAGAGCATATAAACCTGTTAAATTAAATTAATATTGATATAGCTTTTACTTGTCTGACCTTTTTATCCTCTAGTACAAGACAATCAGACAAGTGTTATTGTTGAGCCCTAATGATTCCAGTATATATATGAGAAAATGTTAAACCTTGGAAAAAAAGAGTTTTTGGAAAAACTTCTTGTTATATTTCATACTACAGTGGTTACAATATCTATTGAATTCATCTGAAAATTGATACAACCAATCAAATATCAGGTCATTATACAGCTTTTAACCAAAGAAACAATCTGGATGTCAGAAACAGTGAGCAATGCTATTTGTGGGTCGACAGATATAAGTTTAAATGTTGTCATGAGTCAATATATATGTCTTTACAGTATGATAACTTTCATGGAATGGTCAATGTTATGCTTTAACTTACTGTTCCCGTCTAAATTCCTAGTGTTTGTCCAGAGGGAGATCATACTCTGACATCATGGTCAAATCAGATGACAAGCGTCTTCTTGGACCAGGTTCAATTCTGATTGTGGGTAAAACAAATGGTTGTGTACCATCATAAGATTTGTATGGATGGTAATTCTCATTCTGGAATTGATGCAAAACATTCTGATATGAAATTAAAATGTATACCTGTTTCAAATTTGTGTGCAGATCCATGTCATTTTTTTAATTATCATGATTTTGTAATAGAAATAAACATCATAAAAGTTTGAATAGCACACAGACTATCGCTAATAATAAATGAAGCAAGTCCATATGCAAAGCTGTTATAAATATTCAAATCTAAAATTGACAAAAACTTCCTTAAAACTAAATTAGATTCTGTCTAGATTGAATATCTCTATTTTCATAATCTAAACATTACTGATGAACATTTAATGAATCTCAATTATCTTCCTTTCTTAAGACTTACTTTGTAACTTTTACACCATATAAAGACAACTTCCTCATAAAACTTCATTTCCTAATTATAACCGAATAAGTCAAACATATTCTTTTTTGTGCACTTGTATTTGAACTTATCAGTAATAAAATATGTTTGAATATTGAAACTAGCCTGTGTCATGACAATTACTCTCTTGACATTTCTATATTTGCTGGACTGAACCCTCTTGTAACGTCTATAACATATAAATATCAAGAGTAACAGGAAGAGAACAACTACTGATGCGACACCACCGATAATGTAGATTATTATTTGCTCTTTATCGTTTGTTCCTCCTGACCTAATGTCTACTGCTTCTGCTTGTTCATCTGCAATTAAAGTATTTGTAATTAAAAAGTTTTCAAAAGATGAAATAATATGTTTGAAAGGAAATGGTAAATATGTGTCAGCTCAATAGCTGGCTTATCTACAATATTTATAACCAATTCAATCCTTTTTTCCTCCTCATCAAACTTTTAATTGTTAAAAGTCTTTATTTTAGGAATGATTGTAATATTTTTTTCTGTCTATGAAGGAATAATATCATTAAAAAAAATGTGGTGCACACTGAATAACCCACTACATAAGTTACTCTAAAGTGTGTATCAAATTCAACATTTTTAACGATGAACGCCATGATTATTTTTGGTGTTAAAACTGCTTATTCTCCTTTTTTGTAAGTGTTCTATACTTTAAGCACCTGCATAGCCATTTTTACTTGATAGAAATATAAGATAAGGGGGTTTCAAATATTTATTTATTACATATATAAAGTTAAGATAAAGTGATCAGCCATCATATATAGTTGGTAAAAAGTATCTCTGCTTAAGCTACATAATGTCAACTTTGGTAACACTATTGAGCAGTGGCTTTCTGGTAGGTAGCTGTCTCAATATGTTTAATAAAGTCATTAGGGTCACCATAGTCAGCTTGGCAAGAAGTGTAGTAAGCATGATCTTGACCCAATGGCACTGGACTTGTACAATTTAAAATCAGATCTCCAGGCAGAGAAAATATGGCTAGATAATTGGTTGTTTTTAATTTGCTGCTAGGGTATTTGGTAATAACAGAGACATACATGTATAATACATTATATGTCTATGGGATAACATAGTTTGCATTTCATCAAATTATAAAAATTTAGAATTTTCAAAGACAAACATACTTATACTTAGGTAATCCATTGGTTTAGATAGAAAACAAGCCATAAATATCGTATTTGATTTCATTAAGACATTTGTCTTTGAGGCTCAGTACTATAACTGTTCAATGTTTTCAACAGCATCAAATTAAAGTCTTTTTTTTTACATCTTAATCCATTGTCAGTATTTCACTTTTAATCATCCAGACGTGTGTCTTAAACTAGCTAGTTGATGACCAGGTAATTGCCAATAATTTGTTATTGCTGTATATATAGTCTAATAATAAACACCTTTATTAATTAACTACACTGTTATTGGACTTAATATGATGAAAACTGCCTATGCAATATAATGTGTAAACTAGGCCAATACAGAATAACTCGGCCAATACAGATTTTTTTCTGTATTGGCCGAGTTATTCTATATTGGCCGAGTTGACACAAGTGCAGGAATTCATAACGTCTCTAGATTTTACATCGAAAGTCACGATAAACACAAACTGAAAGTAAACAGTTGTTTTGAAGACGCAGTTGTCATTTAGTGATCTTAAACATGCTGAAAATGTCAGAATGGCATACATTTCAGGCTAAAGACGGTTACATTCATTTAAAAGGTATTTTGAAAGCAGACGATAGAACTATTTCAGGTTTGGGGAACGAGTAGATTATCACAAAAGTTCATTTCTTGACGACCTCATAATTTCACGATTGTACACATCGATTTTAAATTAGTTTCTGCATAACACATGCAATGGCAGTACCTTTCCAATTACTATTTATGTGTTGCGTCTAAATTTAAGTTGTAACACTTTATAGTGACTGAAAAGGGTAGAAAAATTCATCAGATGAGAAAATGCTGAAGACACCTGGAAACAGCACCAGATCATTATGTATTGCATCTAATACAAAGAAACAAACTGAGATTTGGATAGTTCCACTTCAAGGTAAAAATATTTATCTCTTGAAATGATATTAAAAAATATTGTAACACTGTAGTTAATTAATAAAGATATTATTACGTGTATTTCTGTATTGGCCTTGTTATTGGTCCTCGGCCAGCTGTATTGGCCTTCGGCTTCGCCTCAGGCCAATACAGCAAGCCTCGGACCAATAACAAGGCCAATACAGAAATACTTACGTAATAATATCATATCATTGATTACTCGAAGCTATTTACCTTACGACACAAAAACAAGAAAAAGAAATGGTGACCTTCTGTTTTTACAGACTTTTCCGATATCAATTTCGAGTTTCTCAAGAGTTTTACCCTGTCAGTTTTAATTCTATAAACAAAAATGTTTACTGAAACTTTTTCGATGTTGACATTTTCAAAAGTTGTAGATTTCAAATTTTAATGGGAGGGATGGAAGAGGGTCTGAAAAACAAGAGATTTCGACTCCCATCGGAAGAATCACATGTATGACATACAAAATTTAATTATTACACAATACAAACTAGACTAAGTGAAATCCCTGGCCACACTTCACTCTGAAACTGTTTTATAGCAAAGTCAATGTTGGATTTCTTTGACAGACACAAATGATGCCCCTGCAGATGCAAAGTCTTATTTAAAAATAACTGTCTAACACTTTACCTTAAATATGACAAAGGTAAATTATATTATCACCCAAAAGAGCAAATATAAATAAGAATCAAAATCCTGACCCCATGCACAAAAAATGGAAAAACCACCAACTAAGTGAACACTTCCTAGCATAAAACTGTAGGACAATTATCTGTATGCGAGCTCCCCTTATGCAAGTAACTACTACAAAAAATGATTAAGAGCAAATATTAAACAAAATCAAAACCCTGACCACATGCACACCTTCAATACATGTACAAAGACTACAAACAGACATCAGAGTGAAAACTTCCTAGAATTCAAACTGTAGGAGGAGTTAAGTGGAATAACTGTACACCCATAATGGGAAGGACATACAGAGAGACACTGACAGGGGTAAAATAATATGACGTTCAGTTGTGGCGGCATTAAAAGAATTAATTTTTTTAGAAAAAACTGTACATTTCCAATTTTCATGATGCCAAACCTTCTATTTTTATGACAGTCTATAAAAAATTTATTGATAATGATGTAATCGAAAATTGATTATTAAATTCTCCAAACGATTAAATCATTTTTATGTGAATATTTTGCTCTAAGACGTATTATTTCTTGGTGAAAAACAAACATTTCTCATTCTTATCTAAGCCTTTACCTAAAACTGTTAGCCAGGCAGTCTGGTAATATCTACCAAGTGGATTAGAAATCAAGCAACCATACCATCCAGCATTATCTTTTGTTACATTCTTTATTGTCAGTATTTCTGGGTGACTTAAATTCACCATGGATTGCTAAAAAATCAAATAAAACAGCATTAGAGGATGAGTATATAAAACATTGAAAAGCAAAATTTTCAAAAAAGTGAACTAAGACAATAAATTATAAAAAAAGTGAAAAAAGAAGAAAATATTTCAATAAACTAGACAATTAGAATCACATTATTTTCTTAAGTCACTTGAGATTTGTCATGCAGTCAGTTTTTTAAATATACACATGTATATATATACTATTGTATAACACTTTTTAACAGCAAGATAAACTTATCAACATACAATAAGAAATTAAATTTAAAGAAACATTCACATCAAGATCATTCAGACACACCATATCTGTAAACATTTCATGACTCAGTGAGACATTTTTCAAGCGACATACATTTTGGTGTGAAAATCCCAATGCAACCTTCTACTTGAGGTATTAATAAGTTGAAGTTATGAAATAACTGTTTCACAAATGATATCGGATATGTTCCTTATGTTGTTACTACAATCCCCTTCCCTTTCATGAATGTGACCTACCAAATTAGACTATTTACCGGACTTGTTATTACATAAGCAACATGACGGGTGCCACATGTGGAGCAGAATCTGCTTACCATTCCGGAGCACCTGAGATGACCCCCAATTTTTGATGGGATTCGTGTTGCTTATTCTTCATTTTCCTATGTTGTGTCATGTGTTCTATTGTTTGTCTTTTTTATTTTTAGCCAGGTGCATGTTGTCAATTTATTTTAGTTGATTTATAAGTTTGACTGTTCCTCTGGTATCTTTCGTCACTCTTTTTTTGAAGTCTAGATTGACTATATAGATATAGATAGAAAAATACTGGTCTTGGCCCGTAATTCCTAAACAGTTTGGACCATCACCACCAAAAAAAAATCTGAATCTTCCTTTTGTGGTTTTAATATAACCAAAAAGTGTGTGAAGATTTATGGAATAATCATAAATAGTTTCTGAGATACGGCACAACATGTATTTTTAATAAACATGATCACTCTAAAATAAGATAAAGAATCATCACAATAAAGTAAACAGATCTTCAGATTAATATAACTTACCACTGAACCATGAAAATGAGGTCAAGTTCAGATGACACCTGCCAGTTGGACATGTACACCTTACAGTCCTTCCATACACCGAATATACTAGCCATATTGCTTGTAGTATCTGAGATATGGACTTGACCACCAAAACTTAACCTTGTTCACTGATCCATGAAATGAGGTCGAGGTCAAGTGAAAACTGTCTGACAGACATGAGGACCTTTCAAGGTACGTACATATCAAATATAGTTATCCTATTACTTATAATAAGAGAGAATTCAACATTACAAAAAATCTGAACTTTTTTTCAAGTGGTCACTGAACCATGAAAATGAAGTCAAGGACATTGGACATGTGACTGACAGAAACTTCGTAACATGAGGCATCTATATACAAAGTATGAAGCATCCAGGTCTTCCACCTTCTAAAATATAAAGCTTTTAAGAAGTTAGCTAACACCGCCGCCGCCGGATCACTATCCCTATGTCGAGCTTTCTGCAACAAAAGTTGCAGGCTCGACAATTAGCATCCACAGATTTTATCAAAACATTATATGATTAGGCGTTGTTAATTAAAGTCTATTTTTGCTAATGAGAGTAATATTAACATGTGGGGATAAATTGAGTTATTTTGTGTTTTAGTATAAATATCGTTGCAAAATTTTGGAAGAGCAGTCACCCTTCGGAAACCCAAACTTGCACTGCTAAAGTCTTTTATACTGGACCTGTACGACTGACGATCAGTCTTCCAGTTGACTTTGTAGTGTTTGGACAAAAATGTATTTTTTGACTCCCCTTTTATTTTTGAGAATATTTTAAGATAGCAGTCAGTGTTCTGGAAGCGTAACCTCACACTACTCGTCATGCTCATGTCATTATACTAGACCTAAAAGATTGTTTTACCAGTCTACTAGTTGACTGTGCAGTGTTGAGACAAAATTTATCTCTGAATCATAATTTAATTTTAGAAAATACTTTTAAGACTTTTATATTTTGATTTTGAGATTAAGTTCATTTTATGATTTAGTAAATTTGGCATTTATTTTATATTTTACATTGTAAGGAGAAAATAGTTTTACTTTGGATTTTTTATTTTGAATTGATACTATGTACTTTAATTGGACTATTATTATTATTTGGAATAATCAATTGTTTAATAATTGATTTATTATCATCATACGTCTAAATTATTATAGTAACTAGATATCATTGAGATGGGAGCCATCTCTGTGGGCCCCGCTGTGAATAATGTGCATTAAAAAATTGTATCTTTACCATAGGACATGGGTTTGTCAACTGAAATCAAAGTTTTTGACCTTGACCTTTGACCTATGAAGTTGTAAATAAATTATGACACACCCTTTGGTGTTGGTTTATAAACATGTCAAGTATAAACTTTGAAATGATAAAGGTTCTCAAGATATAGAGCGGACACGATCTTTACCATAGGACATGGGGTTGTCAACTGAAACCAAAGTTTTTGACCTTGACCTTTGACCTAGGAAGTTGCACATAAATTTTGACACACCCTTTGGTGTTGGTTTATATACATGTCAAGTATAAACTTTGAAATGATAACGGTTCTCAAGATATAGAGCGGACACAATCTTTACCATAGGACATGGGGTTGTCAACTGAAACCAAAGTTTTTGACCTTGAACTATGCCCTAGGCAGTCGTTCATAAATTATGACACGCCCTCTGGTGTTGGTTCATATACATGTCAAGTATAAACTTTGAAATCATAACGGTTCTCAAGATATAGAGTGGACACGATCTTCACCACAGGACACAGGGTTGTCAACTGAAACCAAAGTTTTTTTACCTTGACCTTTAACCTAGGAAGTTGTACATACATCATGACACGCCCTCTGGTGGTGGTTAATAAACATGTAAAGTATAAAGTATGAAATCATAATGGTTCTCTAGATATGGAGCGGACACAAAGTGTTACGGACGGACGGACGGACAGACGGACGGACTGACGGACAGACTGATCACTATAGGGGACCGCCTTTGGCGGGACCCTAATTAAAGTATGAAAACCTAGTGATTTTTAGCCTTATGTTACAGTTCTATGTAATATAGGCATTTTCTAGTAATATTACTGTTTTATGTAATATGGAGACTATATTACACATTTCAGTAATATAACAATATTACAGGTTTTAGTAATATAAGAATTATATTACTATTTTTTGTAATATTACTTTTACTTGTAATATTATATAAAAAAGTAATATTACAGTTTTCAGTAATTGCCTGGACTGTGATAACAGCAAAATAAAATTTCATGTAGACAAGAAAAGATACCAAAGAAGACATCATAAGTCTTAGCTTGTGTCTCATTCCCTTTGATGATTACAAATAAAATATGTTTATATTAAGGGGCTCTCCAGTATAAATCTTTTTTTTCTTTCTAATATATGATTTCTTTATATTTTTCTATAAACATGATAAATGAACTTTATCATATACTTAATAGAACAAGAGGCTCTCAAGAGCCTGAATCGCTCACCTGGTAAACAATGCCTTATTGAACATATTGAACCATGCCAGGCAAACATGTACAGCTAACAATTCTTCAATATTAGAAATACAAGTTCTACCATGTTTACACGTTTCCTTCTAATATAATATGCATACAAGAAGAGCGGCAGGACGTTATTTTTATTACATTATAGTTACAATAAAAGAATTTTAACAATAAAATTGTTATTGTTACATTATTAAATTGTTATTCTTTCGAATTTCTTCATTCATGATTTGGATTTATTCCACTGCTGAGAAGGGGCAAGGGGCTCCAATAACAGCAAAACAGTTAAATGATTTCATTAATAACAGTTAGGCATGGACCATTTAACTTGTAGGGGGACATGGTTTTTTTTCTGGTCAGAATATTTTCTATTTTTTGGAAGTAGCACAACAAATTATTTTTTTGGCAAATTGCAAATTGAAAATTTCAGGACAGGTAGACCTTGACCTAATAAATATTTTAACTTCTAGTCTTATTTGCTCTAAATGCTGGAGTTTTTTAGATATAAGCCAAAAACTGCATTTTACCCTGTGTTCTATTTTTAGCCATGACGGCCATGTTTTTAGACAAAATAGAAAATAAAACACAAACTTTATTTTATACACCCTACTGATCATTCAGTTGAAGTTTGGTTGAATTTGGTTGAGTAGTTTTAGAGGAGAAGATTTTTTAAAGTTAGCAAATATGATGAACAAATTGTGAAAAAATTGTCATTAAAGGACAATAACCCCTTAAGGGGTCAATTGACAATTTTGGTCATATTTAACTTATTTGTAGATCTTACTTTGCTTATCATTTTTGCTGTTTACAGTTTATCTTTATCTATAATGATATTTAAGATAATGACCAAAAACTGCAAAATTTCCTTAAAATTACCAATTAAGTGGCAGCAACCCAACAATGGTTTGTTTGATTCGTCTGAAAATTTCAGGGCTGATAGATCTTGACCTAATGAACATTTTTACCCCACGTCAGATTTGCTCTAAATGCTTTCGTTTTTGAGATATAAGCCAAAAACTGCATTTGACCCCTATGTTCTATTTAAAGTAAGGGCGGCCATGTTTTTTGACGGATCAAAAATCGAAGCACACACTTTGTGCAGGATAATCTAAGGAACTATCATGCTAAGTTTCATCCAAATCCATTCAGTAGTTTCAGAGGAGAAGATGTTTGAAAAATTGTTAACGACGACAGACGACGACGACGGACGCCAAGTGATGAGAAAAGCTCACATGGCCTTTTAGGCCAGGTGAGCTAAAAATGAAATAAAAAAATTGGGTCACCGTTCATTTACGCTAACAATCTGCCTCTGAAAGAAGCATAATTTTTTGTTAATGTCCTTATTTACTGTTGAACTAATAGGAGAAAAAGAGGTAATATCGAAATAAAAAAAGAACTAAATTACAGAAATCGCTTAAATTTTACAAGTATTTAGTTTATGTACAGCTTTTTGAAAACAATAATAAAAAACATAGGTCATCGATGATTTAAAAAAGATATTTCAACTTTAATGCCAAAAAAAATGTATTTTTGCATCAAAGGGAGATAATTTGGAGCTTTTTCAATGCTATAAACATATTAAAAGTCACCTGGGGGCAAACAAAATTGATTTTTTTAGTTGATTTTTGTACCATATCATAAAGCAATAACTAATAGTGTGATGAATAAAATTTGTAATGAAAAAATTCGTAAGGGTTCCGCGGAACCCAGTGTCTCACCTACTTTTGCTGTAAATCGCAGGCTGAACAAAAAAAAGGAAAACAAGAGGCTGTCACAACGACAGCAAACCGGATTTATTAACATTTATTTGTGTCCTAGCAATATCACAAGAACCATTACTGATGAATGGTGAAAGGGAAAATCGTCAATATCAAATTTGACCTCCATTTTGTCATCAGTATCAACATATTAAAATTAGAAAAGTTTAGATTGAATGGTTCATGAGTAAATGCAATAAAGTGAATGGAAACGCCATTTTACGATCTTTCAAGAACCATAACTCCTGAACGGTAAAAGTCAAAATCGTCATTATTGAACATGTTGAACTTGACCTCTATTTTGTCATCAGTAACAACATATAAAAATTTCAAAAGCTTTGGTTGAATGGTTCATGAGAAAATGCACTGACATGACTGGAAACACCATTTTTCAATCTTTCAAGAACCATAACTCCTGAACGGTAAAAGTCAAAATCGTCATTTTGAACTTGACCTCCATTTTGTCATCAGTAACAACATATTAAAATTTGGGAAGCTTTGGTAGAACAGTTCATGTGTAAATACACGGACACGACTGGAAACTGCATTTTTCAGTCTTTCAAGAACCATAACTCCTGAACGGTAAAAGTCAAAATCGTCATTTTGAACTTGACCTCCATTTTGTCATCAGTAACAACATATTAAAATTTGGGAAGCTTTGGTAGAACAGTTCATGTGTAAATACACGGACACGACTGGAAACTCCATTTTTCAGTCTTTCAAGAACCATAACTCCTGAACGGTAAAAGTCAAAATCGTCATTATTGAACTTGACCTCTATTTTGTCATCAGTAACAACATATTAAAATTTGGGAAGCTTTGGTAGAACAGTTCATGTGTAAATGCACAGACACGACTGGAAAAACCATTTTTCAATCTTTCAAGAACCATAACTCCTGAACGGTAAAAGTCAAAATCGCCATTATTAAACTTGACCTCCATTTAGTTGTCAGTAACAACATATTAAAATTAGAAAAGCTTAGATTGAATGGTTCATGAGTAAATGCAATAAAGTGAATGGAAACGCCATTTTACGATCTTTCAAGAACCATAACTCCTGAACGGTAAAAGTCAAAATCGTCATTATTGAACATGTTGAACTTGATCTCTATTTTGTCATCAGTAACAACATATAAAAATTTCAAAAGCTTTGGTTGAATGGTTCATGAGAAAATGCACAGACATGACTGGAAACACCATTTTTCAATCTTTCAAGAACCATAACTCCTACACGGTAAAAGTCAAAATCGTCATTTTGAACTTGACCTCCATTTTGTCATCAGTAACAACATATTAAAATTTGGGAAGCTTTGGTAGAACAGTTCATGTGTAAATACACGGACACGACTGGAAACTGCATTTTTCAGTCTTTCAAGAACCATAACTCCTGAACGGTAAAAGTCAAAATCGTCATTATTGAACTTGACCTCCATTTTGTCATCAGTAACAACATATTAAAATTTGGGAAGCTTTCGTAGAACAGTTCATGCGTAAATGCACGGACACGACTGGAAAAACCATTTTTCAATCTTTCAAGAACCATAACTCCTGAACGGTAAAAGTCAAAATCGCCATTATTGAACTTGACCTTCATTTAGTTGTCAGTAACAACATATTAAAATTTTAAAAGCTTTGGTTGAACGGTTCATGAGTTAATGCACGGACAACATTTGATTGACGCCCGAAAAATACCGAAAAAATGAATTTAATTTTTTACAAAATTAAGTTCTGGATACTATCTTATGATCATAAACAAGCTTCTGTCCAAGTTTGGTACAAACCCAGGATAGTTTAAGAAAGTTAAAGTTAAAAAACTACCTTGATCAAAAACTTTAACCTGAACTTTGCTCTATCATTTTCTATGTTCAGTGGACCATGAAACTTGGGTCAAAACTATAATTTGGCATTAAAATTAGAAAGATCATATCATGGGGAACATGTGTACTAAGCTGAATGGACTTCAAATTCTTCAAAAACTACCTTAACCAAAAACTTAAACCTGAAGCGAACGGACACACAGATGGACGAACTAACGAACGAACGAACGGAGGCACAGACCAGAAAACATAATGCCTCTCTACTATCGTAGGTGGGGCAATCGTAGGTGGGGCATAAAAATGAAATCACATTTAAACTTTTTTTTTACACCAGAAATCAGGGACGTTCTCTGAAAGCAGGAAATATATTTCCTGACTTGTGCTCAACCTGTTCAGACGTCTCAGACTATTTTTACTTAAAAGATTTTATCCTTTAAACAGGAACAGAGGTTAAAGACAAATCCAATCAAGGTGCACTCAGTGGGTTGAAAGATGCTTCAGATTTAAGATCACCCTTGCACACAACACAAATCATGTGGCAAGGCATTATGTTTGTTTTCCTTGATTCCAAATCATATAGAAGCTTCAAAGCAAAAAAGCTTTGATTTAAAACGTTTGATGACTGCAGCATCAGAAAGGTATAAAAAAAAAACCAACGCATCGGAAAGATATCACTAAAAACCAACATAAAAAAAAAAAATTTGGACAAGAATGGCCAATAAAAATTTTCGTGTTGCAGTGATTTTACAGGGTTAGTCGTGGAAAGGGAAACAAACAATAATTAATTTTTGGCCTACATAGCTAGTTGACACACAATGAATGTTGTGTTAGAACTTAAAAAAATTAAATTGGACATTTACCTGCTATGGTCCAATATACAAAATCTAAATACATGATTTGATTCAGCATATTTTAAAAAGAACCCCAACAATTCAATTTTTGATGAAATCAAAGAAAGTTCAATTTTGGAACCTCTAGAACTCAATGTGGACCAATTTGATAAAGGGGCCCAGGCATCACAAATCTAAATAAACGATTAGAATCGGCATATCAAAGAACCCCAATAATTCAATTTTTGATGAAATCAAACAAAGTTTAATTTTGGACCCTTTTGGCCCCTCATTCCTAAACTGTTGGAACCAAAACTCTAAAAATCAATCCCAATCTTCCTTTTGTGGTCATAGATTTCTATTTACTTATACATACTAAAGTTATTATCCCGAAATCATTGGTCTTGGATGACGCTCAACAAGGCAGATGACAACAACGTATAACAAATATCAACTAAATTTTTTTTAATTATTTTTGCGGTTGTATCAAACGGACATATAAACCCATAACGTTAAAAGTGAATGTACCCAAATTCATGCTTCATTAAAAATTTGTGTGAATAAGCATTGTGTATACATTTTTTATATTATTTGGTTGATGCAAACTTCAGTTAGAGAATGGAAACAGAAAATTCAGCATTGTTTCCATAATTGTAAAGAAATATTTAACTTAAATGGAAATTAAGACCTCATTTAACACAAAATTAAAAATAAAAGGTTGAAAAATAAAAGGCAAAGCTACAATATTTACAAACCTTTCGGCTCACTAATGCCATGAATTGATAGCCATACCACAGTGGTAACATCCTGTGTTATCTGATCTAGAAAAGAAAAAAAATACAAAAATAAATATGTAGTAAATATATATACTGTCTTAAGTGTTGAGGTACAATATCCAATAAAGAAAAATAAATTTAACATTAAGCATGTTAAGACGAAGTTGCAAGTGTTGAATTAATATTTCTGAATGCAGTTGTTTGCCAGCCCAGAATTGCATCAATTGAGGGCAGTATGTTTATTATACTAAGTGCTTGCAGAAATTAATCCTAACTACATAAGCCAAGGTTGTTTATAATTATTAGGATTTTAAATAGCATGAAACATAACCAGTGCTTAACAATTGTAAAGTATTGTGTAACTTATATTCAGAACTGTTAACGTTGGATTATGTTGCTTGATGAATTTGGTGATTAGATTTTGTCAGTTGTCATGGTTGTTGTAGGATTTTTCTTGGATTTCAGTATTTCTGTTATTCTACTTTTTTTGTTATGTATAACAGCACTTACAAACAGATTTTAATCATTTCAATTAGCCAAACATCATGTAGTCGCCAGAAATATGGTCATTGTATCGAAGCACATGTGAATGGTTCCAGTATGAAAAGAAGATAATTACACTTTTGCAAGATATGAACAAAGAAATGTTTAGCAACATTTTGAAAGCATATATTTCATGCTATTTTCATTGCATGAAGTTTTAGAAGAACAATAATGTATACAAAATCATACATGTACATGTATTATTGGGGAAAAAAATTAAAAGCAAAGGAAGGGTGCTTTGGCTGTTGTCTTTCATCCTAAGGTCATTGTCAAATGGTGAGTACCCTGATTTAACATAAGTGAATTTCTTTGTTAGTGTGAGTAACCCTGCAAAGACGCCATTGACATTGCAACAATTAATAAAAGTATATTTCAGGTGTAAGTAGGATGACAAAAGTATCTCTTATATTTGGAACTTGTAGCTTAACAGTGGAAAAGGTGTTTTCTAGAATTGATGCCACAGTAAACCAATCTTATTTCTCGGATTTAAACAAATGAGTAAAGGTTCTGTGCTACAAGAAAAAAAAGTATCATAAGTATAATGTGTACATACATTTTGAAGTTATTTTGCATTTTTTACAAAAAATATTTACATGGTAATAATGAGAAGTTCTGTTAATATTCACATGCAAATTTCAAAAACGCACACATGACATAGAGGGAATAAAAAGCCATATCTAGTTGTTACAATGGTCAACAAATATGGTCATAATTTAACTTAGGACTCAATAAAAACCAACGCATCCCAGCTGGAGAAAACTCTGCAAATTTTGTTTGTTTTTGGATTTGCAAATTTTAAATTCTTCTTCTTGTCTTTATCATGTTTATGTGTTTACAGATTTTTTTACATCATTTATTAATCTCCCACATTCATGACATTTGAATTAAATGATTGATGATTTGAAACAATCACATGGTCACAGTGTGCCCACATATAACGTATCCAAAGACGATTGTGTAAGATTTATTTTAATTCATTCAGAAGTTATATTATAACTTGCTTATTTATAAAAATCTGACATTTTTTTTTTTAATATTGCAATGTATTGTAATGAAAGAAAAAACAGTGTATCGTAATTTTCTGTCGATAAACACATCTACATATTTTGTTCTTGTTATCTACAGAGTTTTATAAAATTCTGTTGAGTGGTTTCAGAGGAGTTGGGATGACTAGAACAGGACTGATGGACAAAGTCAAAAACATTATACCCTACAGAACTTTGATCCATGGGTTATAATTAATGTACATGAAATAAAAATCTCAGACATAAGAGATTTTATTTTACTTACACACAATTTTCCATTAGGATCCCCCATGATGCAAACTGTCACATGTCAGTTCTTACCATGCTGACCAAACCAATCACTCTGTTTTTCTCGATACTGTAACAAAAAAGAAAGATACATGTATAACAAAGGTATATGTTCCATACTCCAAGGTATATCTAAAAGTAAATGTCCATAAAAACTGTCAATACAAAATCCCACTATCATATCACTATTAGGTAAAAATACCATTTTTTTTTTTAATCATTGTTAATGTTCCATTTTCTGTTCATCGTTCCAGAGTTTTATTTTTTTTACACTATCTACATGTATAGTATATAAATACAAATGGTGTTGTGATGTAAACAAATGACACCATAATGACATTTATGTGGTGAAAACAGATACTTTTGCAGATTAAGCTATTTATTTGTCTAGCAAATATGAATAATTGCATACAATTCACATTTTGTATCATAATCCTTCATGCTTAACAAATAAATTATATACGTGTATGTAATCTGGCATATTTGACTGTAAACACTGAATTTGACTGAGAATGTGTATGTATGCATTGAAAGAAGTGAGCTCCTTCTTCATGTGTTCATCAGAAAAACCAGATGCTCCGCAGGGCGTAGCTTTATACGACCGCAGAGGTTGAACCCTGAACGGTTGGGGCAAGTATGGACACAACATTCAAGCTGGATTCAGCTCTAAATTTGGATTGTGATTAAATAGTTGACACATCATAGGTTTCTGACACAGAATGAATGTGTTCTAATGAACTTAAAATTTTTGTTTTCTCTTAGAGCAATTCACTATGCTGTTGAATATTAAACCTCTCAAAAAAATGTTTGAAGAAATTTTCTTTTTTATTTATGAAATTTCAAATGAGAAAAATTGAACCCAATTTTTTTAATCACATCCCCCTTTCCCTTATTCCAAAACTAATCTCAATTAAAATTTCTAATGGAGTTTGCAACAATAACTACTCATTTAAATACATCATAAAATATTAAGATGTAAAAAAACTGCTTGTTATCACTGAATGGTAAAGATTATTTTAATTTATCAGTTGGTAGTAAAAAGTGAATATACATTGTATATTGTATATAACAAAGATTTAAGTTGATTCTGGACAAAGAAAGATAACTCCAATTAAAAAAAAATCTTGCTATTGCACAATATTTTGCAATTAGATATTTCTTGCTTACTATTCTGGACAAAGAAAGATAACTCTAATTAAAAAAAAATTTGCTATTTCACAATATTGTGCAATTAGATATTTCTTGCCATTGCCCAATACTGTGCAATTGAAAAGACTTGCTATTGCACAATACTTAATATAATAATTTTAGATCCTGATTTGGACCAACTTGAAAACTGGGCCCATAATAAAAAATCTAAGTACATTTTTGGATTCAGCATATCAAAGAACCCCAAGATTTCAATTTTTGTTAAAATCAGACTAAGTTTAATTTTGGACCCTTTGGACTTTAGTGTAGACCAATTTGAAAACAGGACCAAAAATGAAGAATCTACATACACAGTTAGATTTGGTATATCAAAGAACCCCATTTATTCAATTTTTGATGAAATCAAACAAAGTTTAATTTTGGACCCCGATTTGGACCAACTTGAAAACTGGGCCAATAATCAAGAATCTAAGTACATTTTTAGATTCAGCATATCAAAGAACCTAACTGATTCATTTTTTGTCAAAATCAAACTAAGTTTAATTTTGGACCCTTTGGACCTTAATGTAGACCAATTTGAAAACGGGACCAAAAGTTAAGAATCTACATACACAGTCATGACAGTTAGATTCGGCATATCAAAGAACCCCAATTATTCAATTTGGATGAAATCAAACAAAGTTTAATTTTGGACCCTTTGGGCCCCTTATTCTGTTGGGACCAAAACTCCCAAAATCAATACCAACCTTCCTTTTATGGTCATAAACCTTGTGTTTAAATTTCATAGATTTCTATTTACTTATACTAACGTTATGGTGCGAAAACCAAGAAAAATGCTTATTTGGGTCCCTTTTTGGCCCCTAATTCCTAAACTGTTGGGACCTAAACTCCCAAAATCAATACCAACCTTCCTTTTGTAGTCATTAACATTGTGTTTAAATTTCATTGATTTCTATTTACTTAAACTAAAGTTATTGTGTGAAAACCAAGAATAATGCTTATTTGGGCCCTTTTTTGGCCCCTAATTCCTAAACTGTTGAAACCAAAACTCCCAAAATCAATCCCAACCGTTCTTTTGTGGTCATAAACCTTGTGTCAAAATTTCATAGATTTCTATTAACTTAAACTAAAGTTATAGTGCGAAAACCAAGAAAATGCTTATTTGGGCCCTTTTTGGCCCCTAATTCCTAAAATGTTGGGACCAAAACTCCCAAAATCAATACCAACCTTCCTTTTGTGGTCATAAACCTTGTGTTAAAATTTCATAGATTTCCATTCACTTTTACTAAAGTTAGAGTGCGAAAACTAAAAGTATTCGGACGACGACGACGATCCCCTAAGGAGTTATTGCCCTTCATAGTCAATTTTTAACAATTTTCTTAAAATTTGAAGATTTTCAATAACATTTTCCACAGAAAGTACTGTTATAGATAGAGATAATTGTAAGCAGCAAGAATGTTTAGTAAAGTAAGATCTACAAACACATCACCATCACCAAAACACAATTTTGTCATGAATCCATCTGTGTCCATTGTTTAATATTCACATAGACCAAGGTGAGCGACACAGGCTCTTTAGAGCCTCTAGTTCTATAGTACACTGCAAATGTGTATGAATTACAATAAATGAGTATTCATTATGATATAGCTACCCAACAACATAACATAGAACTTACCTGTATATGCATTTTAATAACAGCTTTTCCTATTAATGTTGCACCAAAAAATGTCCAAAATGGAATGAGAAAATGACCACATGTTATTCCTGCCAAATCAAACAGAGGGTTTGGTATCTGTAAAAAAAAGTAAAATTTATAATCAAAACAATCAAAATTGAATTTATACAAATTCAGAGGCAATCCAGTTTCACAATGAAGTAAGCTTAAATAAAATCTATGCTTTTTCAATGTTTAAAAGATTACAATACCAATTTCTAAAATTAGCCTATATTTAATATTTTATCAATAGATATGAACCAACATCTGAGCATCTGCAACTCATATATTTAACTGACAGACTTCTTATACAGATTTAAAAATAGAATTAAAGAACAAAGAGGCACAGATTAAAATAAAGCATGTTTTTTTGTCTGATAATGGACAAATTGACCATGTTTATAGAAAAAATGTTTTGTCGTTTGGAAAAGTTTTTCCAGAAGTGATGTTTTTAAGATTAATACACTGCATACTGTAAACCAACTTATTTTCGCGGATACTTTATTTCGCGTTTATCTCCAGCTAGTCTACTTCACGGCGATTTAATTTCGCGATTTTTTAGTTAACTTGATATAGTTTAATAAGGAAAGATCCAAGTTATACATATTCGCGACGATTTAATTTCGCGTTATTTTTCTTCCCCCAAGAGTCGCGAAAATTAATCGGTCGCGAAATTAAGTTGGTTTACAGTATTCAGAATTTCAGACACAAATTAAAAGTACCATTTATTAAGATTAAACCTTACATAGAAACCCCAGTAATGTTTATCTAGCTTAGTACTTACTGATTGATTGATTGATTGATTGTTGGTTGCTTAACGTCCAGTGGCAAATATTTCATGCATATTCAGGACGAGAACAAGTTCACAATAAATACAATAGGTAGGTCTTGTCACAATAGAGGCCATCTGGGATGATGGTCGGGGAAATTTGGACTGCCACTGGAAAATGAGGGTTTATTGGATAGGGAAAGAAATTTTGCCTTGCAACAGGCCACCTACGGACCCCTCAAAGAGTTGTTGCAAGGGTTCTTTACGTGCAAAGAGCGTGGCACTCTCTCTACACGAGACATCGGATTTAACGTCCCCATTCTGACCGGACGTGACTGCGAACTTGATATATCCCGCACAGCCAAACGGACACCCCACTTCAGCAAGCGTTTTACTGCCAGTCGAGAGAAGACCAAGTGACCATATTTCTATTCCCCAGTCACCCTTGGGGGTCAGTACTTACCGATGCACAGGCTAAGATACCAAAGAATCCAATTTTCTGTACAAGGTTATGTACAGCTAATTTAGATTTTTCCATAAATCCCTGAAAATAAAAAATAAAACAATAGACAAGAATATATTAAAAATTCTTTTCCAATTATCATGCTTGAGATAACAGAAATTTCAAATCCTTCTTGTTTGTTTACTATTTAAATGCATTTGGACACATTTAATTCTACTTTTTAACCATTGTTAACTCTAGATCTACTTGAAATATGAACTGATTTAAAATAATGGATAAATTTTTTGTTGCTAATTTGCTTCTAGCTATATTTTCCTCGTTTTAGGTCATATGCTCTTATTTTTTTTTTTTTATAAGTTTTGGATTTTCAAATATTTCCACCTAAAGCATTGCTGAAGAGTCATTTCTTGTCAAAATGCACATCTGGTGCAGAAAAATTGGTACCTTTAATGTTATTAATTACAGTAATAACTAACAAACACAGTGAACAAAGCTAACAAAGTCATACCCTCTAAGCACTGTAAAAAGTGTGACAAATCAAGCCAACTTAACAAAGAAGCAAAGTCGTGAGTTTTGTTAAGACGTAGCATATGGTTATTTATGCGCTCAATATCATTATGCAAGAAAAATTCTTTAATTTTTTTAAATGAAATCCATTTCAATGCTGGTTCAGAAACAAGATGCCTAAAAACTTCTGAAGATATAGTAGTCCAAATATGAGACATGAGAATGAACAGACAAACAGACCAACAAGTTAAACATACAATTACTATATACAGCTCCCTTAAAAAGGGAGGTATAATACCTACACTGTTAGTGAATTTTAAAATGGATATCCCCAAAACCATAAATAATATTATCTTCACTCGGACAGTAAGAACAAGATAATGTTTCTTTGTTTACACCGTCAAGTAGTGTTCAACAACTGTATCTATATAGATTCCTACACTGCATCAAGTGTATTACGATATTTCTCCACTCGAGACAGTTAAATTTTATTATTTAAAGCACGAGGCTTAAAATTTAACTGTCTCAAGTGGAGAAATATCGTAATACACAAGTTATAGTGTCGGAATCTGTTTCTCTAATGATTTTTATCCTTCTTTTTCAAAGATTTTCAGAAACTTGTGTTCTTTATATGCGACGTCATCAGGCATTGCCGCCTTTTTTCATGGCGTCACAATAGGACAATTCAGAAGAAAAAAAAAACATTTAGATGTCATAATCAAATTTCGACTAATCATTTGCCGAGAACAGATTTTTCACTAGTGAGGAGAAATATTTTTCTCACACCGGTCAGGAAATGTGAAAATAGCACAAAAATTAGAGAAAGTATCATCAATGTCTGTGCATAGATGTTAAAGAGGAGTTACACTTACAAGAGACAATTACCATAAAAAGCTCAGTATGATAAGTCCCCATTCCCTTTTTGCAACAGGAATTCAGAAAAACCTTTTTGTCACTCAGTGAAATTCTTCAACTTTCAAGATCATGGTCGTTTAAAATGTTTATAGTTCAAAATGTTGAAAAGGATTCTAGAACACTGTTATGACTGTACAGATGCTAAATAAACACAAAATAAAAAAATAAAAAATATTGGAAAGTTTTTGTGTAAATTGTAAACAATTTCATTGTAAGTATGTAAAACATGTAGAAATCCGATCCATAATAAATATTGGGGAAAAAATACAACTTGATATTAGGTGTTAGCTTTTAGTAAATTACTGTTAAATTTATTCATGGCTTGAACCTGTGATGACCGTAGCCAAATTATCCGCCAGCAGCTGTCTGAAACACCAAATCCAATAAATAACTTCTTACGTAAAAATGTAGTTTATACATCATTATGCAATGCTATGAATAGAAATAAGAAATGTCTAATGAATTATATTACATTTTGATATTTATTAGTAAATATTTTTAATTGAATATTAGTATGGAACAGATAATCATTAAAGAATTTGAAAAGAAATAAAGGTGCCCTCTACTCTTTCAGAACATTTCGCAAAGTAAGCAAACATCACAAAATTCTTGTCTTAAGTACTTCAAAATTTGCACTGCTGCCCAGCAATTTGAGATTTGCAGTAAGACTATTGATTTTGCAAGCCCGAGTACGGTGCCACATATTGTAATATTGAAGTAGGTTCAATTATCTCCCCTATCATAATACGACCAAGATTATATTCCTTCATGTACATTGTCAGGTAGAGTTCTACAACTGTGTAAAGTGACCAACAGACAGATAGGTAGTCTGATTCCTAGATTTAAACCTCAAAAGCTTAGGTTGTTGGAAGGGGAGTTTAAAAAAGATAGAATGCCACTTACATTTTAAATCGTGTCAATGGTTTCACAAAAGTTGACACAAAATGCACAAAGGACAAAAGTAAAAATTATAAAATAGACAGAACAAGAATGTGTCCAAAGTACACAGATGCCCCACTCGCACTATCCTTTTCCATGTTCGATGGACTGTGAAATTGGGTAATAATCTAATTTGGCATTAAAATTAGAAAGA
Organism: Mytilus galloprovincialis; assembly: GCF_965363235.1. Classification (NCBI taxonomy): domain Eukaryota; kingdom Metazoa; phylum Mollusca; class Bivalvia; order Mytilida; family Mytilidae; genus Mytilus; species Mytilus galloprovincialis. Next base: position 97,267,525 of record NC_134842.1, read on the forward strand.
TTATATCATAAGCAACAAGTGTACTAAGTTTCAAGTTGATTGGACTTCAGCTTCATCAAAAACTACCTTGACCAAAAACTTTAACCTGAATGGATGCACAGACGAACGGACAGACGAACTGAGCCACAGACCAGAAAACATAATGCCCCTCTACTTTCGTAGGTGGGGCATAAAAAACAGAGTGATTACTAGAAGGCACCCACAAAAACATGAAAGGCCAAAAATAACAGTACACACTCTCACTCGGACCATAACCTGTGAGACTTACTAATTCTTCAGGATGCTCTTTTTTCTCATGAATGAGTTCTTCTATTTCTTCAAACTCATCGTCATCAAGATCTGCCCCTGACAGCCTGGCTGCCCTTGCCATAAAATAGGGCGGCAATTCTCCAAGTGCTGTCCCAGCACCCTGAAACATAAAGATATATTTTTTTAATCTCTCACTCTATAATATAAATTATCCAATAATTAGTACTTCTTGTATGGTGTGGTATAAAAAATATTCTTGCATTTTTGTGCCTGTCCCAAGTCAGGAGCCTCTGGCCTGTGTTAGTCTTGTATGATTTTTAATTTTAGTTCATTTATATATTTCGGGTTTAACATCCATTATCACTGAGCTAGTACACATTTTTGTTTAGAGGCCAGCTAAAGCATGCCATGGGTGCGGGATTTTTCTCTTTGTGTTGATGACCCATTGGTGGTCTTTGGTGAATATTGCTCTCTGGTTGGGTTGTTGTCTCTTTAACACATTCCCTATATCCATTCTCAATTTTATCTAAATATATATGATGAGTTTATTTATTTGCTATGATAGTTTAGGAGACAATATCATTTTCATAAAGGTTGAATATATGACATACCCACATAATAGCTTCAAGTCTGACTTTATTCATTATAGTCCATAATGATACTGTGCTGCCATCTGTAACACCTTCCGGACAAACAATTCTAAAAATACAAGATTACTTAAATTTAATCTAGTGTATGAAATAAGGGATCTATATACATTTATTCATATATGACATTATTTGTTAACACAGTTTAAAAATTAAATCTGTTCATCAATATATTTTATAAATTACATAAAATAGGCCGTTAGTTTTCCTCGTTTGAATTGTTTTACATTGTCATTTCGGGCCTTTGCAGTATGGGCATTGCTCATTGTTGAAGGCCGTACGGTGACCTATAGTTGTTAATTTCTGTATCATTTTGGTTTCTTGAGGAGAGTAGTCTTATTGTCAATCATACCACATCTTCTTTTTTATAATAAATATTTAAGAAACTATATGTCATACAACTAATAGGGAAAGAAACACAAGCAAATTAAAGAAAAATGCTATTTCAACATAAGAAATTTATTAAAAAAATCCAGAAAATTATAAAATTCAGAATTGATTCCTATCATTCACAAAATAAAACAATTCAAACAGGAAAATTAATCTTCAAAATATTACTGAACACAAAACTTTGTTTTTGATGAAGTAGAAAAGTATCAAATGAAAAATAACTTTCCAACTACTTAAAGATACTGTTTATATTGGAAGGTTAAAAATTTAGGAAGATTAACACAATCATACTATTCCGTGAAATTTAAGAGTAAGCAAGTCTTTCAGAAACTTTAAATCAAAATTTTATAAAGCATTCACTGAATCCATTGATACATGTATCTTACTAAATTAAGAAATATGGGAAGTATTAGCAAACAAGAATGTGTCAATAGTACACGGAAACCCTATTAACACTATCATTTTCTATGTTCAGTGGACTGTGAAATTGGGGACAGAACTCTAATTTGGCATTAACATAAAAAAAGATCATATCATAGGGAACATGCTATAAGTTTCAAGTTGATTGGACTTCAACTTTATCAAAAACTACCTTGAACATAAACTTTAACCTGAAGCAGGATAGACAGACAAATAAACGACGCACAGACCTAAAAAGGTACTGCCCCTAGGTGGGGTATAAAAATTTTAAACACAACATTTTTAAATTAAAGAACCTTAGTGAGCGCCCTCACATACCCCACGTCCCCACATTGTCATTGGAGAAATAAAATAAGTATGAGAAAAAAAAATTGTATAAAAAAGAAAATTGAATCATAATTTCCTGTCGATATACACATCTACATAGTATGTCCTTATTATCTACAAAGTTTCATGAAATTCTGTTGTGTGGTTTGAGAGGAGTTGCGATGACAAACTGTTGCAGTAGTACATTAAAGTAAATAAGTTCAAAGGGGCGTAACTCCTAGAATAAAAATTGAATTGCAATTTCCCGTCAATATGCACAACTACATAGTATGTCCTTATTATCTGAAAAGGTTTCGTGAAATTCTGTTGTGTGGTTTGAGAGGAGTTGCGATGAAAAACTGTTGCAGTGGTACATTAAAGTAAATAAGTTCAAAGGGGCATAACTCCTAGAAAAAAAATTGAATCGCAATTTCCCGTCGATATGCACAACTACATAGTATGTCCTTATTATCTGAAAAGGTTTCATGAAATTCTGTTGTGTGGTTTGAGAGGAGTTGTGATGACAAAAGCTTGCAGTAGTATATTGATCAAATAATTTCAAAGGGGCGTAACTCCTAGAAAAAAAATTGAATCGTAATTTACTGTCGATATGCACATCTACGTAGTATGTCCTTATTACCTACAAAGTTTCATGAAATTTTGTTGTGCGGTTTCAGAGGAGTTGCGATGACAAACTGTTGCAGTAGTACATTAAAGTAAATAAGTTCAAAGGGGCGTAACTCCTAGAATAAAAATTGAATCGCAATTTCCCGTCAATATGCACAACTACATAGTATGTCCTTATTATCTGAAAAGGTTTCGTGAAATTCTGTTGTGTGGTTTGAGAGGAGTTGCGATGACAAACTGTTGCAGTAGTACATTAAAGTAAATAAGTTCAAAGGGGCGTAACTCCTAGAATAAAAATTGAATTGCAATTTCCCGTCAATATGCACAACTACATAGTATGTCCTTATTATCTGAAAAGGTTTCGTGAAATTCTGTTGTGTGGTTTGAGAGGAGTTGCGATGACAAGAAACAGGACTGACGGACGGACTGACGGACTGACAGAAGGACGGGTCGAAAACATTATACCCTCCGCAACTTCTTTGCGTGGGGTATAATAACATTTAACATGGGATATTGTGTATATGGAGTTGTAGAGGATGGCATCTAAATTCCTGTAAAAATAAACTCTGAATCTAGAATTTCTGAAAAACACAAAGTAATCTTTTTAACAGACTTAGAGATAAGACAAAATATACAAGTTTACAAAACACAACAGAACTGCATGTAATCCTGGTCAATCACAAGATACTCAAAAAATGTTTGTAATCATGTGTTTCATGACAGACTAATGTTAATACACCTAGATAAAGTGCTCACCAGATATAATAGAAATGTATGTAATCCTGTCCCCAGACCTACAGATGATAGTACACCAAGATATACTCACCAGATATAATAGAAATGTATGTTATCCTGTCCCCAGACCTACAGATGATAGTACACCAAGATATACTCACCAGATATAATAGAAATGTATGTAATCCTGTCCCCAGACCTACAGATGATAGTACACCAAGATATACTCACCAGATATAATAGAAATGTATGTAATCCTGTCCCCAGACCTACAGATGATAGTACACCAAGATATACTCACCAGATATAATAGAAATGTATGTAATCCTGTCCCCAGACCTACAGATGATAGTACACCAAGACCTAACCAATATGCACACCATAATACATATTTCTCTATTTTTGCAACATACTGAAAAATGAGGACATAATATCATGGGTTATAAATTCTTATTGATTTCTTCTTAATAAATCTAATATTTCTTTTAACCCTTTCACCGATTGCTGCCCAGACAGAAGCTACTCTGAGACGATGGCTTCCCTGGCTACTATTGCTCAAGTGGGAGATCTTCATAATTAATGTCAATAAAAACTTGTTTGTAGTTATTTGTGTATTTATTTCATTCATTAACACCATGTTCACAGTTTTATTCATGTTTTGATCATTTTTTCCTCATAAAATATTCAAATTTTCAAATTTTCGGCATTATATCTAGGTGAAATTCTCAAAATTCTGCTATTTGACCCCAAATCGTAATTTTTTAACCCAAAACGGCAAACTTTTGAAAAATTTTATGAGGCTGTACAAATTCCTCACACTGAACGATGTCCATCCCAAGTGTTTTGTACATAAAACGACATTTTATGTCAAACCAGGTGCTTCGCAGGGCGCAGCTTTATACGACCGCAGAGGTCGAACCCTGAACAGTTGGGGCAAGTATGGACAAAACATTCAAGCGTGATACAGCTCTGAATTTGGATTGTGATCAAATTTTTGACATTATATGTTTTTTTTTTACACAAAACAAATGTCAAGATTTTACAAATCAATTAAATAGTTGACACAGCATAGGTTTCTGACACAGAATGAATGTGGTCTAATGAACTTAAAAGGTTTTTTTTTGCCTTTGAGCAATTCACTATGCTGTTGAATATTAATCCTCTCAAAAAAATGTTTGAAGAAATTTTCTTTTTATTTATGAAATCTGAAATGAGAAAAATTTAAACCCCCCCCCCCTTTTTTTCACATCCCCGTTTCCCTTTTTCCAAAACTGATATCAATTCAAATTTCTAATGGAGTTTGCAACAATAACTACTCTTTTAAATACATCATAAGATATTAAAATGTAAAATAAAGTGCTTGTTATCACTGAATGGTAAAGATTGGTTGGTAGTAAAAGTGAATATACATTGTTTATTGTATAAAACAATAAAAAAAACTTCATCAGCAACATTTTATATTGGCAAATTTCCAATGAAGTTATTTACATAAAGTTATTGGCAAATAAAAATAGAAAATGACATCATAGTCATGTCTGGTAAATGTCCAACATACATTATCTAAAAACATTTTAGATAAGATAAGGAAAAAAAGCTTCATCAACAACATTTTATATTGGCAAATTTCCAATGAAGTTATTTACATAAAGTTATTGGCAAATAAAAATAGAAAATGACATCATAGTCAAGTCTGGTAAATTTCCAACATATATTATCAACTACTATTCTATACAAAGAAAGATAACTCCAATTGAAAATTAATTGCTATTGCACAAATTGTGCAATTAGATATTTCTTGCTATTGTGCAATACTGTGCGATTGAAAATTTCTTGAGAAGGGGCTATAAGGGGCAAAATTGGCCTCAATTTCGAGAATTTTTCAAATTCTACTTATTCGTATGTGTATGGCTTTCTTTTTCCGTTACACATATTCATTTTATGAAAAAAATGTTTTTTTGTAGTTATGACGTCATAATGCCGTGTTTTGACAACACTTCACGTGCATATTTGTTGGCTTTTCACAATTTTTTACTCATTTTCACTAACTTTTTTTACGAAAAAAGTACCAGCGCATTCTTGCCCCAACGAAATATTTAATCAGAGCAATAATATCAACATAAAGCATCTTATGTTGAAATATTTCAGTGGGGCAAAGCTGCGCTCATACTGAATTTTAATTAAAAACTTGCTCAAAACCGGCATCAAAGTTCCAAAATTTTTCGTCCGTTTTTCATACATACCGTTATCGGAATAAGGTTGACCAGGAACAGTTGTATTTGTTTAACATATTATTAGTCAATGGTTGATAATAAAACAGTTTCATTATAGAAAGTAAATTATAAAGTGTTTTTCTTCATATTAAAGTACATAACATAGCCTCTCAAGTACAGCCTAGCCCTTGTCGTCTTATATTTATTGTAAGTGATTATGGATCTGACACACAGAGTTTTACTTGTTTCTGTTGTTAAGAAGCTTTTTATAGCGGAATAGAAATCAGTGTATCATTCGTTAAATACTTGATATAAACAGACAGAATTAAAAAAACTTTCAATATTTAAACTTAACACGTAAAAAATTCCACAGCACAGCAGGGGAGTGTTTTTTTTTTTGTTCTTTGGTTGTGAGCCAGAAAAGGTCCATTTCTGTTGTTTTTTTTTTTGTTTTTTTTTTTTTTGCATTGGGAAGATCTTCTGGCTCTCTTCTACCTCTTCCCTTGAAATAGGTGGTTTAGACAGCAGAGGCACAAAACAAAAAATGGCGTTGTTTTGTCGAAATGACAATAATAAATACATGAAATAGAGAGCCTCCCCGTGCTTAAGGTTTATGCTCTTATATTATACTAGATTATGAGCCTTCGGCTGTTGTCTGCTCTATGGTCGGGTTGTTATCGCTTTGACACATTCCCCATTTCCTTTCTCAATGTTATTATGAATGTAGATATATTAGAATGTGAGCTGTGTTATACATGTTTTTATGGTACGACAGCCTTAGTAGGACATCTCTGTAGGATGATAAGCTAGATGAATATAAGAACTACACGGACAATAACAGTTAAGGGCCAACTATTTAATATTCTAGGGAAGGAATTTTAAATTTATTGTTGTTAAACTCTACTTTCATCACTCATGATTTGGCTAGTGGTTAGTTGAAATCATTAGATGAGGAATGAAGAAGGAAAGAGGGTATTATTGATCATTTTAATATGTCGCTAAACATGCCTTTTTTCAACTCTTAGCAGGCAACCATATTTATATACGAAATACTCCTGTCCCCACCCCAACCGAAGTTATTAAATATCAGATGGTTTTCTCTTATTTAACACAACTTTAAATTGATGCTAATTTTTAACGCACAGTGACACATATTTCATGCAATTGCATATTCAGGAAAAACGAGATTAAACATCAGATATATATAATATAAAAACTAAGAGATGTGTTACTATTGATAATATGGCAACTATCCACCGGAGTTCAAGTAAGCAATTACAGGCAACCGTAAGGCCTTCAATAATGACAAAATCCGATACTGTTAAGCCGTGAAGTCCATGAAAAGTGTGAAACAATTTAAACGAATAAACTAACGGTTTAATTATACATAACAAATCAATTTAAAAAATATCTAAAATGAGTTGAGACATGAACCAACGACAACCACTAAACTGCAGGCTGCTGACTTGGGACAGGTTCATAAAGAATATGGCAGGGGTTGATATTAAAATGAAGATGTGGTATGATTGCCAATGAGACAATTTCTCACAAGAGACTAAATGACGCAGAAATTAACAGCCATATATCACCATACGCTCTTCAACATAAGCATAATAAAATTGAGAAAGGACATGGGGAATGTGTCAAAGAGACAACATTTCACATATTCAGCTATAAAAGGCCCCGAAATCACTAGAAGAAAACGAACAGCCTAATTAATGTACAAAATAATGAACGAAAAACAAGTAAGTAACACAGCAACAAACAATAACCACTGACTTACAAGCTCCTGACTTGGGACAAGCATATAGTTTTTTACATACATAATTTGGCGGGGATAAACATGTAAGCCGCGGATCCCAACCATCCCCTAACCTAGTACAGTGGTTTAACAGCACAACAGCATGTTTGTGAGCGCTCAACCCTCCCCGAAGCTGAAACAGTAGCGTAGCAGTACAATATAAAAACAACCGGCACAAATCAGTTGCAATTAGATTAACTCAAAATATCGGTACAGACAAACACAAAATAAAACCAGCAAACTAGAATTAAGACAATAGAGTATTGAACTAAGAGTATTTGCAATTACTGGTAATGTGTTCAAAACTAATTGCAACAAGTACTGAGATAAATCTTGTTCTCCCAGAATGAAGTATCAATCAGTACACAACCAACTGGTCCTTTTTCGTTGTCTATAGTCCCTAGTGTAAACAGTGTATAACTTACATGTTTTATTTGATACACTTTCCCAATTTATTTCTTGATATCAAATGCATGAAATATTAAGAAGGGGGGGGGGGGGTGTATTTACATGTTAAAAAAAATTGGGTGCTGAATCTTTATGTTATTAGTAGTGATTTGGTCCAGTTCAAAAAGGTCAAATTTTATCACGCCTGAAGCTGTCAAACTGAATTTTACACCTCCTTAACACAGAATTGTCAATATTTTGAGTTAGAGCTGGTAGAAGTTTCTATAATTTTGATATTATTTGTCCCACTGGTAGAACACTACACTGTAAAAATCTTTTTGAGAAAGAGCAGCTGCGATTTTTTAAATTTGAATTTATTGTCTAAAAGAAATGCACTACGAAATAACTGTGTTCTCGGGCCAACTGATTTATTTATTAAGAAACGTCTGGTATACCTTATATACTTACATATAGATCCATATACAATGAAGGTTGTAGAAAAATGGTAGATCCGAAGGTTTTGACCATCAAAATTGTGCATTAGAAATAATATTTAGGACCAGAAGATGTTCTTCATGGAGCACCATAGAAAAACGATATTTAGAACTTCCAGATATCTTAGCTTTATACAAAAAAAATCCAGTTCGGTTTCTTTTTAAAAAAATGTATAGACTGAGATGTACTTTTTGATCAGTCATATTGACAAACATTGACGATTTTTCGTGCACTTTAAGATAAATCGTAAAAATCAAATAGTGGGAGATTAAGCCTGGTTTGTTTAGAAAAATTGAGACATAGGAAAGCACTTTAAAGAAAATTGTAACGAACAGAGCACACTTTTACAGTCATGCATGTCTACGGGACGTATCTTAATATTCTAAAAAAAAAAAAGGTCATCGAAAACTTGATTTATGTCATCCAACATAACAAAAATCTGCTAAATTCGACGTCAAAATTAATTTTTATTTTACTCTTCACCAGAAGACATTCTGGAGATGTGCAGAAGAGACCAATAAAACACGCCCCAGACGAAAAAACTCAGTTTCCATTTTGCACTATTAACGTCTGTTTGGTAAAACAAAAATAATTTACACCACGACATAATCAACAAAGATGAAATGGCCATATCATTGATATAAACAATTTAGTTGAATAAGAAGTAAAGAAATGAAAAAAAAAATTTGTTCCTACGGTAATATTTTCCGTTTATGAATCAAAATGATCAATATGAGTTATTACCTTCAAATAGTTGTGTCAATGTGGTTCAAATCGCCTACACGCTGCGCATTGGGCATGATGGTGTACGTTCGAGTCCCATCAAATCCAATTGTTTTTTCATCGTTTCGTAATTTTTTACATTTGTCGTTTTAAATCACATTATCATGATATTGTAAAGACACCTTTTAAAACAACAAAAAATAAAAAATGTGCTAACAATATTTCAGTTTTATTAAGGTTGAGCCGGTAATTGTGTCTTTGATTATATATGTATACTAGTGCGTAATATGTCCCACCTTAATGTGTTTTTATCAGCCGAGTACATTAAAGTACACACAAACTCATTTTTGGTTATTCAAGTTAAAAGAAAAATAAATAAGGCTGTTAGTTTTCTCGTTGGAATTGTTTTACATTGGCATATCGGGGCCTTTTACAGCTGACTATGCAGTATGGGCTTTGCTCATTGTTGAAGGCTGTTTGGTGACCTATAGTTGTTAATGTCTGTGTTATTTTGGTCCCTTGTGGACAGTTATCTAAATGTCAATCATACCACATCTTCTTTTTTATACAAACAATAACTGTAGATTTTCTCTGGTGAAAAATTTCTATAATTTGGTCATACATGTACATAGAACGAATGTTAACTTGTTGTTACCATAGCAACTATTTTACTGATATTAAATAGCTAAACTTTATATCAATTTTGTTCTTCATTGTATTAATACAATGGTTCACTAGTAATTATGTATGCACGTTGACTATTTAAGGTGTAATCTATTGTAAAATGTACACAATACATAAAAAAGGATAAAATACGTAAAAATCTGATATTTAAGCTTAGTCGGCCTACTATTTTTACGACGTCCTAACAAGAAAACCGCAAGAGATAACTATATACTTTTTGGTGTTTTATAAGCTCCATATCATAGAGATCAATTGAAAGAAATACCAATAGATTTTGAAGTGGGGCCAATTTTGCCCCTTATAGCCCCTTCTCCTTTCTTGCTATTGCACAATACTTGATATGGAATCCTGATTTAGACCAACTTGAAAACTGGGCCCATAATCAAAAATCAAAGTACATATTTAGATAAAGCATATCAAATAAGCCCAAGAATTTAATTTATGTTAAAATCAAACTTAGTTTAATTTTGGACCCTTTGGACGTTAATGTAAACCAATTTGAAAACGGACCAAAAATTAAGAATCTACATACACAGTTAGATTTGGCATATCAAAGAACCCCAATTATTCAATTTTTGATGAAATCAAACAAAGTTTAATTTTGGACCCCGATTAGGACCAACTTGAAAACTGGGCCAATAATAAAAAATCTAAGTACATTTTTAGATTCAGCATATCAAAGAACCCCAAGGATTCAATTTTTGTTAAAATCAAACTAAGTTTAATTTTGGACCCTTTGGACCTTAATGTAGACCAATTTGAAAACGGGACCAAAAATTAAGAATCTACATACACAGTTAGATTCGGCATATCAAAGAACCCCAATTATTCAATTTTTGATAAAATCAAACAAAGTTTAAATCTGGACCCTTTGGGCCCTTTATTCCTAAACTGTTGGGACCAAAACTCCCAAAATCAATACCAACCTTCCTTTTACGGTCATAAACCTTGTGTTTAAATTTCATAGATTTCTATTTACTTATACTAAAGTTATGGTGCGAAAACCAAAAAAAAATGCTTATTTGGGTCCCTTTTTGGACCCTAATTCCTAAACTGTTGGGACCTAAACTCCCAAAATCAATACCAACCTTCCTTTTGTGGTCATAAACATTGTGTTTAAATTTCATTGATTTCTATTTACTTAAACTAAAGTTATAGTGCGAAAACCAAGAAAATGCTTATTTGGGCCCTTTTTGGCCCCTAATTCCTAAAATGTTGGGACTAAAACTCCTAAAATCAATCCCAACCTTCCTTTTGTGGTCATAAACCTTGTGTTAAAATTTCATAGATTTCTATTCACTTTTACTAAAGTTAGAGTGCGAAAACTAAAAGTATTCGGACGACGACGACGACGACGACGCCAACGTGATAGCAATATACGACGAAAAATTTGAAAAATTTTGCGGTCGTATAAAAATGTAATATTTAAAAACTAAATACCGGTAACTAAGTTTCCTTAAATTAAAAAATACAGTGTAAAGAATAAATTGCAAATCTTTCTCCAATTTTTCAGATTTGGGCAAAAAGAAACACCAAATAATTGATTATTTACTGTGATTGTACAATTCAAGATGGCAGTTTACCCCTGAACTACCTTAAATCATCTATAGAGAACCAATTTTTTTTAAATAACTACAAAGTATTCCATCTTAAGTTAATGAGATGTGTTATATTTGTCAATGAGTCAGTTGTGGATACAAATTGTAATGAAGTAAATATAACCAACTATACATGTATGGCACTGTGTAGTTATATTGATTTACCAGAAACAAGATTTAGGAAAATAATTATCAGATCCCAACACAACACAAATTTGAGCGAAAGCAACCAATGGAAACAATAAAGTAAACATCCAGTTTTATAGAATAATAGGTATCATTAAAATTGTGCTGAATTTTCAAAAACTTTTAAAATTCATATCTACTATTAAACCTTCATTTGTCAGCAAAAGGGTTAAACAATATTAATTTAAGTGGGTCAAATGGGTATATCTGAATCATTATAATTTACTTATCTACTTGGATTTACAAAATTTATAATTAATTCAAAAAGTAAATTTGGTACATATTTGGCTATTTATATAAAGGCATCAGCCAAACAAGATTGACAGTAAATTAAAGGATGTAACAGGGTAAACCTAAATTAGGCATCAGCACAACAAGCATAATTAAATAAGCATGAATGAAAAGGGACACATGTTAACCCTCAATGAGGCATCAAACTAACAACGACAACAACAGTAATACAACTTAGTTTAAGGGCATATGATACAGTTATGATTCCATGATAAATGTTTTATGAAAATTTGGATACAAACTAGTTTTCACCTAAGCAATTTAAATATGTCAGATAAAAATATACCTTAATGTGCTGCAGAAGGGGGGAGGGGGAAATCTCTTAAAAAACAGATAAACAATATGGGCTTTTTGTTAAACAGTTCTTTGGAAAAAATAATTCAGTGTACTTTACACTATATTTATGAATTCTAAAAAAATGAATGTGGACTTTTCATTTAAATTAATAGAATTTACTCTTCAAACCTAATCAAACTGAATTAATATGCCATTGTAAAAAAGGGTGGGGGGGGGCCTTCTACTCATTTCCAAGTTAAATAACTCTCAATCATAAAAAAAACCAGTTGAAATGCATCTTTTCCCAATATGTCACAGTTTTAAGTGTCCCATAAATAACATTGTACGTTACTAAGTTACCTCCCCTGTAACTGTATCATATGCCCTTCATATAGACATGCAGTATCATCTGTAGACATGGGTGTATAAAAAATTACAATCTTTTACAAGGTCTTAAAAATATTGTAGATTATCAACTTTAATAGGTTTTAATAAAAAAACCTTTGGTGAGTGAAAATTTGTCTAGTTCTATTTGTTTGTTTTATATCGTTTGAAAATGTTGATGTTGATGACAAAGCCAGGACAAGCAAATGCTTTCTCCGGAATATGCATGAAACAATAACCATTGAAAAGTTAACATACTAGACTGTACTTGACGCAGGAATTACTCTTAAGTAGGCTAGGTCGAAATTATACATAGTGTGAGAACTGGTCAGTGCTTTTAATAATTTTGAAGAAATCTATTGAAAATTGTTAAAAAATATATTAATATTATAATACATAAATTCATGCATCTACAATGTACCTAAGTAAACCCACCACCCAGAAGAAAAATTAATCTTTTGCTTTAAATTAATCGTTTAAGTACCAAGAACCATTATTTTGAGTTGCATAGTATTTTGGATTGAAAAATTTTATAGATATCAAATTAATATTTAGTAAAATATTTAAAGTACCCATGGACCAATTTTTAGTAAATTTATTTTTATTAGATATAGGAAGATTTGGTATGCGGGCCAATGAGACAACTCTCCATCCAAATAACAAGTTATAAAAGTAAACCATTATAGGTCAAGGTACGGCCTTCAACACAGAGCATTGGCTCACACCGAACAACAAGCTATAAAGTGCCCCAAAATTACTAGTGTAAAACCATTCAAAAAGGGAAATTAACGGTCTTATTTTTATAAGTTCTCTTTACTCACTATTTCTAGAAGAAATGGTGCAATATAATCTGTAAAGAAGTTTTGCAGTTTCACCAGCATTCTGTTAAAAAATTCTTCATCAAAATTGACTTCTACATGTTCTATTCCATGTTTGGTGTAGAATACCAAATCACACTTTTTCATCTCCATAATTCCCATTTGTCCTTGCACTTGACAATAATACTGTGAAGAAAAATCAATATAACCATCAGAATTAGTTTTCATGTGTAATACAGATTTAGCAGATTTATTTCTTAGTGAAAACGGACACTTAATTTCAATAACTTTACTCTCATGGCATTTACATGTGATCACTCCATCTGGACTACAACCTATACATGGATACTTCGGATTTACCACCAAACCAGTTTCAGTTATACATGTATTCCTTTTCAAACCATGAGCTGTTTGGTATAGGTTCCTGGCTTTTGATTCCTTGCGTCTACCCCAGTCTAAGGCCAATTCTTGGAATTTATTCTTTACAGAAAGTGATTCACTACCTATAATTCGGCTGCAAATATGATCTGGGTCCTCATTATTCATTATAGCCTGAAAGTTAGAAGCAGTAATTAAACCTTTCCTCATAGTGAACCATAAGTTGTTGCTACTCTGGCCCTGAGTTGCTCTTGATATCAGCTTAACATCATCTGAACTGAATGATAGGCTAGCCAAAAATTTATCAACTATGTCCTCTTCATTATCAATTAAACATACATACTTATCTTTAAAATACTTAGCCTTAGTAGGAATTGTTAAGTCCTGTATTGCCTCTGAATAGTCCATCTTTGCCACATCTACTGGTTCATGGGGTAGAAATTCTAGTGCTCTAGCCTCTGGATTTATCTATTCAAAAACCAAGTTGAATTATAAACAAAAGTATTAATTATATGTTTTTCAAGAAAAAATATCAATTTTGAATTTAAGAATTTGAAGAAAAATATTAACTGTATATATATGGACAATGGAAAAAGATATTAAGTATATTTTTTTAATTATGTGAATTTGGCATTTTAATGACTTCAATATTTGTGTTCACTATATGATGCATTTTCTTAAAAGTAAATTGTGAAAATTTGAAAAAGAAAATTAAGTATGAAAAAATTACACAATGTTTTAATAAGGGTTTTTTTCAGGGTTGGTATTTGTTGATATATTTTTGTTTTTGTTTACAATTTTTACTTTTACCTTTACTGGCTTTGTGGTGTTTTGTTAAAGCCAGGAGCAGAACTTATTTTTTTTATATATGAACTCAGTAACTTTCTTAAAAAACATTTATATTAGTTTTGAAATTAATGAAATGATTGCAAAATCCTATTAATGATTATATACTTGAACAAAATTCAAAGCATAAATTTCACAAGGTAAATTGTCACCATTTTCTGTAGTATTTTTTTTTTAAATAAGAATTAATGTTGTTTAAATTCATAAATTAAAAAGGTGACACTTGGTGCATATATATAATATATATGCTGCAGACTGAAGTGCAAAAATTTAAAATAATAATTGATATTGCATTGAACATTTAAGAAAGAACACTAATGCCATAATAAATAAATTTAAGCTTTCATTGTTAACAAAAAAAAAAATTATAATAGGAGTAATATTTAAGTATTAAAGTATGGTTTATTGTTTAAAAAAGGTCTTGCACAAAAGTAATTATTTTGATATTTTTTTTGCTTTTTATATTTTTGAAAATGTAATTGTTACTGTTACTGTCCAATTTTATCAATCCTTAAACACCTTGATACCTATTTTCAATGGACACGAGTTCTGCTCAAGACTTCATTTTGAGGTTTTAAAATTACATAGGAAAAAGATATCTGTACAATATGATTTCAAACCTCAAGAGGAGTCGCTAGAGGGCGCTGTACTTGAAGTATAGTGTATCCACCAATAAAACCGGTGGGCGTGTTGTTAAATTATTTAAGAAATAACTGTTTTGTATTTGAAGCTTTCAGGACGTCCATCGGTAGTTTTACTGTAGCAAATTTAGTTTACCTGGCGATGCATAGCAGAGACAGGTAAATGGGTATTTGAGACAGTAAAAGTACCTATGGATGCCGCAAAGCTTCAATTACAATACAGTTATCGCTACTCTAAGGCAAAACAAGTTCATAATTAAATTTCAATGCATAAGAATTGTTGTTATACCTGTGCTAATTTACTTGCAAACTGTTTTATCTTCTCGTCTTCTGCAGCTCTGTCAACCATCTGTCTAGGATCAAAACTGGAAACCACATGGTCTGCTGATGATACACATGCTTCCATCCTCCTAATTTGGAATATTAAACATTTAAATGTATTTATTGGACAGGCATTAAATATTGGCATTGTATGTACCCGGTATTTAGGATTTCCAAGTTTTTCAGTAGCAACAAGAAACTTCCAGAAGCGACAAGATGAATATTTAATGAGGAGTCTATTTTCAGAGAAGAAAAATGAAAACAAAGTTCTTAATTATTATTGTTATTAAAATAACTTATTCCTAATAAATATAATAAAAAAAATGAATTAAAATGGTTATTTTTAGATTAGAGGCCAGTCTGGATCCTTGTGTAACATATATATTTATTACATTGGTTGCAATGAATTACATTGATTTCTCAGTTAAATAAAAACCGAAAAATTTCACATGTGAAATAACAGTTGTTATTATTTCACTCTCTGACGTCATACAACAATAGGCGATGAACACAAATTGTGAATGCGTAGAAAAAAATATAGTTCTTAACATGTTTTGCATTAATTTCTGTAAAAAAATGGCATTTGCCAATGTAACGAAAAGAATAACTAATTAAAGACATCAAATATAAAAAAATATTCAACTCGTTGTGCGCATTCATGAATTAATGTGTTGTTCGGTCACTTGTTGAATATTTTTCTCCATTTGAATTCTTTGGTTAGTTATTCTATAAATACATGTATATACATATACTAATACTGTAATATATGAGTGAAATCTAGAATATTTTTTTATTAATGTTTGAATTTTACCAGTGCTAAAGATGAACATGATTAAGTTAAAAACCTTGGTTTGATAATTTTCATTCGTTCCACTTCTACTGGCTCATCGTGTTCCCTCTTTCGTTTCTTCCACTGGCAAGGACCATCAGTAACAGACTTCTTCTCAAATGCCTCCAACTCATATAAGCATGCTGCAACATGACGACAAGCTCCATCAGCACTGCAATTAAATTGTATTAAAGAAAGTTAGCACATGCATACATATATTATAATCATTATAGATTTTTTAAGGTTAACTAAACATTGGCATTTTTTATTGAAAGTCATCAAATTACATCAGCAGAATTTTTAAATTCCAACTGCCTAATACAAGACACAGAAGCTTGAAAACCAACCTTGAGTTTTGACTTTAAATCCACCTATACTTAAGGCTGTTATACAAATGTTCTTACAAAATAGTTTAACCCCACCACTTGGTTTCTGTGCATGTCCCAAGTCAGGAATATTTAATAAAATGGTCATTGTTTGTTGAAATATTTCATATTTGGTTTTCCTTCATTTTTTTTTTAAATAAATCAGACCATGAGCTGTATTCTATGGATTGTTTTACATTTGTCATTTCAAAAAATTTATAGCTGACTTCCCTTAGTTTTTTTCTAGATGTTGAAGATTGTATCTATAGTAAGATGATGATTTTGCTGTCAATTTGTCACTTGTGGAGAGTTTTATCAATGGCAATCATACCACATCTTCTTATTTTCATATAACAATAGAAAATACAGTGGGTCAAGAATTTGACAAATATAATAATTTTATATTTACCCTCCTGGACATTCACAGTAAGCTGCTTTAACATCACCTAGGGTCTTTTCTACAACAAACCAGCACTGGTAGGTCATCTTCCCAGTCAACGTCTTTGCCCTCTGTGTTGGTCTCAACTTTCCAATAAAAACACAAACTGAGCTGTTAACCTTAAGATAGTTGACTTTCAGTTCCTGGACATGTCCATCATAAAACAAGCGGTAGTCCTCTGCACTCTTATAAGCTTTCAATTTCCTCTTATCATAATCTGAACGTTGCAACAACAAATAATTGAAGATGTCGTACAAGGAAAAGTCAGGTATACCAGAAAAATCTTCATCATATCTGAAAAAAATAAAAGTTTAACAAATCAACACTACATAATGCATTGCTGGTAAGAAATTAATGGATTTTTCTAGTAAAACAAGAATATGTCCTAAGTACACGGATGCCCCACTCGCACTATCATTTTCCATGTTCAATGGACCATGAAATGGGGTAAAAAATCTAAATTTGCCATTTAAATTAGAAAATCATACCAAATAGGGAACATGTGTACTAAGTTTAACCTGAAACTCCCACTTTCATTTTCTTTGTTCAGTGGACCGTGAAATTTGTTTATCCGTACATTTTTGTTCCATGAGTTGAGTTTTTTGGCAAAGTGTCTCAACCCCCCCCCCTTTTCTTTTATTTATAAATCATTTTTATCCATACTGTCTTGAATGCCTTTTTTTAAATTTCACCATTGTCTTGTCAAATGGGATCTCCCTTTATAGTATTGTTTCAGATTGACAGGAATAATCATATTTTTAAAAAGGTGCCATAATATGAGTTTTAGAAATAATTTCATTAATCATTGTTAATAGGCAGCAACCATTTCATTTTCGGGAGGGGGGGGGGGGGGCTATGGTTTTTTTTTTCATCTTCGGCCAAAGACAATTTATTTTTTTGGCAACAAGGCGAAAACAATTTTTTTCTTTCAATTTTAGCATTACATTAAGTGGCAGTTGAGGGTGAAACACACAATTTTTTTTCTCAGGGTCAAAAACAATTTTTTTTTCTCCATAGACTGGAAACAAACTTTTTTTCCAAAAAAATCCATAGCCCCCTCCCCCCCCCGAAAATCAAATGGTTGCTGCCTTACTGCTAGATAGAAAAATATATTTTAGTAATTTGCTTCAGACACAAAGAAAAAGAAGCATGACCCTCATTTTGACTCCTTTTACTTTAGGAATCCCATTACTTGAGGGTTATGGTTTGATTATGGTTAGGGATAAAACTGTAGGTTTTCAAGTTAATGGACTAACATGCAATATGTACAGTTGGGTACTATTAATGTAAGAGTGAGGGTTTTAAGATTGGAGTAGAAGACTGGTGAGCACTATGCTGTATATGGTTGGGGTATGGCCTAGTCCAAATAATTGTGACTTCTGGCAACGCTTTTTAAATGTTTTTCTTGGACAGTCCAAAAAAAAATTAGAACAGCCTTACCAGACATCATAATAATTTGGACTGCCAAAAAAAAAATTAAAATAGCTTTGCCAGATGTCATTATTATTTGGACTAGGGTATGACCCTACATATGAAAGTATTGTGTAAGTTAACATATTTTCAGGTACTTTTAAATTGTGAGAAGGATTGGATCTAAGTTCAAATGGTTAGATTCTAGGGAATACAGTGTTTACTTCAGGTCATGCCTTTATGGGTTAGGCAAATTTAAAAAATACAGTAAGGTTTAGGGTTCATTTATGGTTTGTATTGTTAGCATATTATATGATTTTCTAGTTTAAAGTAAGGTTTAATATTAAGGGATACTGTCAAGGTAGGAATATGGGTTAGTTGGGTACATTTTTATTTAGGTTGGGGGCTCTTCAATTAAAAGAAAGCCGAAAATATTATTTTCTGACTTATTTTGTCAGTATAACTCATTCAAACGATAAAGGATATAATAAAAAATCTTAGTCAGGTAAAGGTACGAATTTTGGTTAATTTTAGGACAAGTGTATTAAGGACATACATATTCTACGTTGATAGCCCCTCGTTGGGACCCCCTAGTAAGAAAAGGTGAAAAAGCCGGTTTAAAGAAGTATGCAGAGGGGCGTAAAAGTCATAGAAATGAATGAAAAATTATCTAAATTACCCTCCTATGGTAAACGGGTCAGAAAAACTACAACCGGCTCTTCTCAGGCGATCTTGTATGGTAGAGTCTACGTCGTCTGCTAGAAAATTGGGGTCATACGGAATGTTCAATTTTTCCACCGCCTCAGCTAAACTGGCCAAATCTTTCTGTTTGTAACCATTTGCCACTATACCTCTATCTCTCAAATACAACTGAATCTTTGGAATTGTCAAAGATTTAAATGATAACATCGTTATAGTAGTATTATAGCAGAATGAAACAAGTTGTGTTGGGCAATCGCTATGGTAAACAAGCAAAAACTGTGACGTCTTTTGCCCCACCTATTTCCGGTCGATATATTTTGCAGATTTGAAAGCGAAACGCCATTTAATGTGCAAGTGGTCTATTGTATAAATTAAAAACAAAGAAAAATTGTAAAAATTGAAAATATGAAAATATATGACCAAAAACAACTTTGAATAAGAAATATTTTGTTAATTTATATTTTGACAAAAATTATCAACATAAATTTATTAAAAAACATTTACCAGGCATGCGCCGGAAAGTAAACATCTGTAGTCTGTACGTTGATCAGTTGATGGTTTTCTGTAACAAAAGAAGAGAAGAAGAAATCCAACCCCCATAATAGATCATGAATTTATACATTTTTAGAATTATTTATATTTATTTAATCAAATATTATAGGATGCCGAATTGACTTTAAATAGGTGCTGATTTGACTAGTTCCGATTTAACAAGGTGCCGATTTGAACAGGTGCCGATTTGACTTGAAGTTGTACCCATTATAAATTGCCTTCCGACAGAATTTCGGCTGTAAAATCTCGTCTCTGTCCACATTTCAGTCCTAACCTTTTGAAATGTGATGTAACATCCCCCTGGCAATCAAACAACTCTACTAAATGTGTGCCATGAAGATGTAAACATAAAACATAATAGATTGATAATGTTACAGACAGCATCCATGTTGTATACAGCGCCATCTATAAATAGTTCTAAAGGGAGATAAGGTAAACTTCTTCTTCTTCTTCCAAATTTTCACATCCTTTGTAGGACAACCACACCGTTACGGCGTGTAGAACAAAACCCACCACCATGAATGTAGGAATATAATATGTACACTATATATTGAATAATGATATCCTCCACTAATATATACAGGATCACTTTCTAGTTGCACAGAACGGGCAGATTTAATACTGCTGTTCCTCAATCCCAATCTTAACCAGCGCATACCAAATTTAAAGCACAGAGAACTTGAGAAAATACGTCGAGGAAAACGCACCAGAGAGGAAAACTGCACATTGGGACAATTCGTGCCAACAGGCCATAAGATTGAGGATTGAGGACGTATAGAAGAGGGACGAAAGATACCAAAGGGACAGTCTAACTCATAAATCTAAAACAAACTGACAACGCCATGGCTAAAAATGAAAAATACTAACAGACAAACAAAAGTATACATGACACAACATAGAAAACTAAAGAAAAAACAACACGAACCCCACCAAAAACTAGGGGTGATCTCAGGTGCTCCGGAAGGGTAAGCAGATTCTGCTCCACATTTGGCACCCGTCGTGTTGCGTATGAGATAACAAATCCAGTAAATAGTCTAATTCGGTAGGTCACATAGCTTGTAGTATGCCGTGATTCTTAGTTGCGTTAAAAATTGTTAGGCTAGTTACCGGACATATATACAGGGGGATTACAGTGGCGGATCCAGAACTTTTGATAAGGGGGCCCGTTGACTGACCTAAGGGGGGCTCCAGTCATGCGTCAGTGATTCCTTATATAAGCAACCAATTTTTCCCACACAAAAGGCGGGCGGGCCCCCAGGCCCCCCTGGATCCGCCTATGGGTTATATATGTTTACGTAGTAAAATAGTAAAAGATAAATGTTGTAAAATAAATTACTTCACTCACATTCACACGGGTAAAAAGAATAACAAGCTTGCAGCATTTAAATCTAAAAATAGTTCGCTTTTCACAATATAGACTAAGGATCTAAAAGCTAAAACACTTTGTCTTCTTTTCATCAGAGACTCTGTTTTCATTAACTAAAATCGAATAAAACGTTCATAGTGTCTACATACTTAATCCACGCATAGAATTTGTCGTTTTACATCATAACATCTAATAAAAAGGTTTTTAAGATTTCATCGTATCTATATATTAGCACTTTGTGTGACGTTTACGATCTAGGCACGCACTGTATATGTAAAGCCAATTGTCATGTTTTTATTTACTTAGATCTAAAACTTAAAAACTTGTCTTCGTCTCAACTCGGCCGATTCCGTACCCTCATCTAGGAAGGAGCTAGAGTATCGGATTCTACCGAGGATTGTCGAATGCAAACCACCCTTCAGCTAATCAGAAAATGTTTCACGACTATTTTTCTGACTTACAGTGTTTTGGTTTTTTTTTTGTTTTTTTTATAACCTTCTTCAGTTCAAATAATGATAACCTAGAATTTATTGTCGTTCTTTGCAAATCAAAGAATTGTGTTTTGTTTTTTTACAATTTTGGTATGGATACATACAGGATCATAAAGGAGGGGGAATAGGACCTTTATCGGGACTCCGGGATCGGGTGTTTTTAAACTCGGGATTTCGGGATTGACCCTTTCGGGATCCGGGAATCCTTTTTTTCGGATTTCGGGATGTCGGGATTTGCTTTATTTAAATTCGGGACCTCGGGATTTTTTTCAAGTCCGGGATTTCGGGATCAAGACCCCTCCTATCCCCCCTCATAAAGGGAAATTGATAATTTTTTGTATGATATGTGCTCATGTTTTTCAGCGATGATCCTTTTGTGCTGGGTTTTATACTGAATAAAATTAGTTAGTTTGTTTCTATACTTTTTTTTATTAAATGGCTATCCGCAATATGTTTAATAAGATCATTTAGTCTGAGTTGTTTGATTGAGTATCGAGAAAGAAAAAAAAATCTGATGTATGCAGCATAAGCACGAAAATTTTGATAACTACATGGCAGAGGGAGGGACAGGACTTTTTCGGGACGTCGGGATCGGGTGTTTTTAAGCTCGGGCCTGATTTCGGGATTGACCCTTTCGGGATCCAAGATTTATTTTTTCTAATTTCGGGATGTCGGGAATTAAATTTCTTTAAATTCGGGACCTCGATTATTTAGATATAGAGGTTGTTTTTTTTTTTTTTTTTTTTTTTTTTTTTTTTTTATTATTATTAAAGACAGTTTTTGTACTAGTGTAAATTGATATCATTTACCTGAATGGTCTCAAATATTAGATAGTATCAGATAGTAGAGAAACAACAGTCATATCACATCCCATATATATGATAATAAGAGATGTTTCTGGAATTACGTATATCAAAATATTTAAGTTTAGTGCTTTTCGGTAAAATCCTATTTATTACAGAAATGCAATCTAAAACAAAAACCAAAGGCATCTTTTTAAATAACAAGATACCCAAGTCGGAAGAATTAATATTTTAATTAATGATTAAAAAAAGGAAGCTGAAAGTATCTATTTAAGGTCTTTCATAACATCGGTATTTGTTAAAGGGACTGAAACGATTAGACGCGTGCTCAAAATCAGCATGCATGATGAGTTGGTTACCGTTATGTGGTTAAAAGCTTGATAAGTGAAATGACTTTATTGCACCTACGCCTACGCAGGTCAATTCAGTTCAATGATGCACCGTCTAATAGTTCTCGCACTTATATCATTAGCAACGCCAAAGTAAATACATCAATTGAGTGAAACATTTATATGCAACAGTTTTATCAAACGGTGCGAAAAGATGCAATTTAGTATTATGATTTGTATTTTTATATGTTGAATTTATATGTAGTAGTTTTAGACAAAACCGATTAATAATCTGATTGAAAAAAATACCATTTACCTGAATGGTCTCAAATATTAGATAGTATCAGATAGTAGAGAAACAACAGTCATATCACATCCCATATATATGATAATAAGAGATGTTTCTGGAATTACGTATATCAAAATATTTAAGTTTAGTGCTTTTCGGTAAAATCCTATTTATTACAGAAATGCAATCTAAAACAAAGACCAAAGGCATCTTTTTAAATAACAAGATACCCAAGTCGGAAGAATTAATATTTTAATTAATGATTAAAAAAAGGAAGCTGAAAGTATCTATTAAAGGTCTTTCATAACAGCGGTATTTGTTAAAGGGACTGAAACGATTAGACGCGTGCTCAAAATCAGCATGTATGATGAGTTGGTTACCGTTATGTGGTTAAAAGCTTGATAAGTGAAATGACAACTTTATTGCACCTACGCCTACGCAGGTCAATTCAGTTCAATGATGCACCGTCTAATAGTTCTCGCACTTATATCATTAGCAACGCCAAAGTAAATACATCAATTGAGTGAAACATTTATATGCAACAGTTTTATCAAAAGGCGCGAAAAGATGTAATTTAGTATTATGATTTGTATTTTTTTAAACTTTACATCAGTAGGATACAGTCCTGCATGATCTAAGCCGTGGAGATTTTTTTCTCAGTTATAAAAAGGCAAAATGAAGCTATTAATCTGTTATGGCATGCAGATAATAACATGCTAAAACAACAAGTTCTAAGGTTTTGGGATTTTCTAATAACCACTCAAAGATAGAAAAATATAGTACATGTTCTAAAAATGGGACAACTTTGACAGATTATCTATACACATACATTTAATGCATTAAAAAGAATGAAGGAAATTGAAAAGAAACTTCAGTTTTACATATAATATTAGGTTTACATGAATTTAATAATCTAGCCATACTCATTTTTTTCTAATAACCTATAATGAGACTTAATTAATTAATTAACTTAATTAATTTTTGTTGTTTTGTTTTTTTCAATGTAATAATGTCAAACTGTAACCAACACAAGAATGACGTTAAGATTTATACCGAAAACATGAATTTGGATGGTTTCGTTTTCCTGCGTTATGATATAATAGACCAAACATCAAAAACAATGTATGGATATAAGTTGTTTGCTTCACGTCCAATGGACAATATTTCATGATATTCAGGACGATACTAATTAACAAAAACACTCAGTTGTATTAGCATTAGCAAAACTCATATCCGTGATTCAAGATTCAAGATTCAAAGTTTTATTTAGAGTCGATATTCAATAAACTACATAACACAAGCTCTAGACTTAATAACAAAATACAATACACACATACACAATACAATACACACATACAAAAGTCATGAAAAACAACACAATTTTAAACATATAATGCATAGTAAGATACCATAAATGACATATATAAGTTAAAAGCATATAGTACACTTAAAACATAGCACAAGTTAATAATAAGATTGCACAAATCATATAGTTACACAAAAAATAAAAGCAAAATAAAACAGGCATAAACACTATATGCATGCACTCCACTGGCATGAGCTATATTATGAATATTATATGAATGCATGGTCGACTTTGAAACTTTTGCTTATATATTATATATACTTTCTATGTTGAAGTTTGTGATGGAATGTCTGTCAATCAAAGATGGACCCATATAAAGCTGCTCAGTCTTAATATTTGGTATGCAGGTGTAATAATATTAGAACATCTCATTTCTTTGCCGCATAGTACATGGCCCAGCAGGGGCGGATCCAACCATTTTAAAAAGGGGGGGTTCCTAACCCAGGACAAAAGGGGGGGTTCCAATTACATGTCCCCATTCAAATGCATTGATCGTCCAAAAAAAGGGGGGTTCCAACCCCCGGAACCCCCCTCTGGATCCGCGTCTGCCCAGTCGCCACAGTCCGCATAATGGACTGTTCACCGACTGGAACTTTTCTTCTATGGTACTGGCACGATTTAATTTATGATTATCATGATTATAGGTCCCTTATATTAATGATATATGGTACGCAATTGGATTAACATCGACATATCTCAATTCACTGAGATAATTTTACTCTACAATCAATGAAGTTTTTCACCAGTTATTTAATCGTGTAATCTTTCGGGGTTTCCCTTACAAAAAATGCTTAACTATTATATTTATATATATAAATATAGGAAGATTTGGTATGATTGCCAATGAGACAAATCTCCACATGGTCAGAGAACAAATGCACAAGAATTATACAACTATTAGTTAACGTACGGTCTTCAAAAATGAGCAAAACCCAAACCACATATAGCAAGCTATGAAAGGCCTCAAATGACAAATATAAAACAACTAACGGCCTGACTTATGTACAACAACAGCGGAAAAATATTATGATATATAGCAATAAATGCAAGCATACAGATTTATACAGGCTACTAACTTGCTACATGTACATTTAGAATGACGCGGATTTAAACTAGTTTGCTGCCTCAAGAACTCCCTGATAACCTGGGACAGTGCATGGTGAACTAGTACATAGAACATAAGAACAAACTATAAAAAAAAATCATTGAAAAGGGCTTAACTCATCAGATTGATCGAAAGCACAAAACAACTAACAGAACACATCCTGGACGTGCCAGGGATTTATTCAACCCCACAACAACAACAGACACATAACGTTACTCGCAGTTACTAACAGTTAGTTCAAAGTCAATAACAAATAATTAAAAAAATATCTAATACAGATCTTATCAAAACGGGAAGCTCCCTTTCTGAATTGTATTGAAAATAGGTTAAAGGTTCCCCATATTAAGTTTTTTCTGGTGCTATTGAATACCTATAAACTGGTATCAATATAAAAATGAATACATGGTATGATTGCCAATGAGACAACTCTCTACAAGAGACCAAATGACACAGAAATTTACAGATATACATTAGGTCGCCACGTGCGCACGGGCTTCAAGAATGAGTAAAACCCATACCGTATAGTCAACCATAAAAGGCTTCAAAATGACAAATGAAAAAAATGAAATATGTACTAAAACAATGAACGGAAAACAAATATGATATACAGCAACAAATGACAACCTCTGGTTTACAGGCTCCTAAGTAGGAACAGGCATATATATTTATATATATATACATAATGTGACAGGGTTAAATCATGTTAAAGGCGCCAAGCATTCATGACCTTGGAAAATGGTGTAACGATTGGAATATTCGATTAAAAAAAAAATAATAATTAAAAATGAGCTTTCCAAAATTTTCTGTACTTGTAAAACGAAGATGTGGTACGATTACCGATGAGACAACTCTCCACAAGAGACAAAATGACACAGAAATTAACAGAACAGTATAATCAATGATCGAGATCTTCATTTGTACTTGTGAGAGAACGAAACGGATGCAATCAACTGAAAACCAAGATATCTTATCCTAATCAATTAATAAATCAATATGTCTACGACATCTTTAGAATTTCACTCATTTCAAGTGTTTATTTCATCGCATGTTATTTAAAGCAAATGTCTAAACTTCTTGAGATAGCGGATAACTGCAAGCTATTTTCTTCTAACTAGAGTATTAATATAGAAAAACATGTATGAGAAATCTGACAAGGACAGAACAGCCCATCTCCGAACCGTAACCACCAACAGAAGTTTCATCTTTAAAGACATTTATGAAGCAACATAATAATGAGAAAATGTAGTAAAATTGCCAATGAAACAATTAGTACAGACGAGAGTCAGATTTTGAACTTTTGTTTAATTTTGTAGACTGGGTATCTCAAATCTTTTTATCTAAAAAAAAAAACGAAATGCCTTTAGTGGGAACTCTCGAGCTGAAACCTACACTATTCAGGTTAGTTGGGACAATATACTTTGTTATTTAGTTTTGTCATTTTTGTGCATGGGATCGTTAAAGAGACTGTCAGTGGTTTAAAGCATTGCTTGTCAAAGACATAAAATTGAGAATGGAAATGGAGAATGTGTCAAAGCGACAACAACCCGACCATAGAGCGGACAACAGTCGAAGGCCACCAATGGGTCTTCAATGTAGCGAGAAACTTCCACACACGGAGGTGTCATATAGCCGGTCCCTTTACAAGATGTATACTAGTTCAGTGATAATGGACGTCATACTAAAATCCGAATTATACACAATAAACTAATACTAAAAATCATAAAAGACTAACAGAGGCCAGAGGTCCCTGACTTGGGACAGGGGCAAATTGCGGCGGGGTTAAACATGTTTTTAGAGATCTCAACCCTCCAAACATGCTCCTTTTGAATAGCGACTGCTCTCTTTATTCTCAGAATTACTCTTTTCTATTGGAAATAGATATTCTACATTATTAGGTGTCGACTTTAAGTAAGGAATGTAACCTTATCCTTGGAAATGTTATATATCTTCTCATTACTTATTGTTTTCCCTTAAGGTAGCTGACACAATATTAAGATAGTTTTGCTTTAAAATTATCTATTCCACTAGTTGTTCAAAATTATTAGAGTTTGAGCTTTTTCATATCCAGCGGCACATATTACAGTGTAATCCGGATTCACTATTAAACGATTCGGGGAAATTTCTATTGTCAAATTCAATTTCAAATAATAATATTTATGTTTAACAAAACTATGATCTGTTTGTGAAACGTGAAGGATATATAATGATTGGTGTGTTCATTGTTGGTCTTTAACGCCACTTTTATCATTATTCGCTATTTCATGGCATGTAGAGAAAAACTGGGAAGCCTGGAGAGAGACACTGACCTTCGACATGGAATCTGTCCATCCTTGTCAACTACGAATGAAGTGAAACTAAGCACCAAGTGTTCAAACTCTGAAATAAGTAATGAAGCAGTATTTTTCGAATTCACTAATGAAAGAAAATTCAGTTTTCGTTTTATTTGAATTTTTCAAATTGGAGAAACAAAGAGGTTTTAAAAACGAACTGAAGAATAAAAAGGTAGCAAAATGCTAAGTTCTTTCAAAAATATTCTTTTATCGCTAAGAGGCTGGCTTGTCATGCCAAGAAATTGCCTCCGTTGAAATTTCAAACATCCAATAGAGCAAATTACATCGATGATTAATATTGACCTTATGGTATGGGCACGGGACGTTTGCGCTTTTTTACCTGTAAAACGATAGGACATTTGCGCTTCAAATACTATGGACATTTGCGCTTTATGTTTTGATTCACCTGTATTAAATTGATTGGACATTTGCGCTTTTTACCTTTGTATAAGTGAACTTGGATGTTCCAAATTTGCAGACTATCTGCAAAAATTATGTGACAATTGAATCACGATTTACTTGACTCATCCTGCTATGTTTATCTTGTTGAAGAGTATCATTGAACAACACTCAGTGAATTACATTTAGATTCATTATATTGATGATCAGGCATTCCAGTCAAGAACTGTGAAAGAAAAACTTGATTTTTGTATTTGAAATGTGGACAAAATACCAGTCAGAATAGATAACAAGAGCTACTTATTTTGACTCTTTAGGCTTCAGATATTAAGCGAAACATGAACTGTGATGACTGTTCGTGTTTTATGTGTTTTAAAATGTTAACTTTTAGCTGTATATAAACTTTTAAACATTTAAAAAAATATGACTTGTCGGTCCCAAGCCAGTATAAAAGAGGAAGGAAGTCATAAAAACAAATATTGTATGTCCATTATTAATTTTTCAGTAGTCAAAATTCAATGTTAAGTGATGTATATTGAATAATGATATATAGTTTGTATTTCTGTTTTCAAGATAAAAAGTGAAGGTTCAATGTATGGACAACCTGAAAACCAAGACATATATATGATTCGGCGCGGGACGTTTGCGCTTTTTCATAGGATATTTGCGCTTATTTTTTTGGACACTTGCGCTTCAAATCATAGGACATTTGCGCTTTTTAAAAAAGGACATTTGCGCTGTTAACATAGGACATTTGCCCTTTTGCAATATTTGATTTTTATGACTATCATATCTTCCTCTTTAATACTGGCAGAATAATATTTTTTCTTTATGGTTAAAGGTTTAAAAAAATCATTTAATAGCACATTTCATAGCACATTCATTTCATAGCACATTGATATGTGTTTAAAAGTCTATATACACTGAGCTAAAGGTAAACATTCTAAAGACCTAAAAACACGTACAGTCATCACAGGACAGTTTTCGCTTGATATATGAAGACCAAGGATTGGACAAATTTAGCTCTGTTTATCTGTCCAGACTGGCATTTCGCACACATTTCAAATATATATTCAATATTCTCTTTCCCAATTCTTGACAGGGGTGCCTGTTCATCAATATAACGAATCTAATGTGATTGACATACTGTTGTTCAATGATGCTCTTTAAAAAGATAAAAATATCAGGATGAGTCGAGTAGAACTGTTCATTATAATGTACAGGGAATTATTCTGGACCATTTGTCGTACTAATGCCAAATATAAGTTAAATTTATTTACGCAATAATTACTTCTCTTTAAAATTACAGATAGACGACAATAGATGCAAAAGCGCAAATGTCCGGTCAATTTAATACTGGTGAATCAAAATTTAAAGCGCAAATGTCCATAGTATTTGAAGCGCAAATGTCGTATCGTTTTACAGGTGAAAAAGCGCAAACGTCCTGTGCCCATATAATTAAGGTTATTTTTATTTATGTATTTGCTGTTATTTATCCCCTGGTTATAAAACATGTCGATTGAGCCACAATGATTACTACATTGGTTACGGAGGACTTAAATACCAAAAACACGCAAGACAAGGAAGAAATGCCCAATTTTGATTATAATGGAATGGATATTTTAAGTAATGGAATGGATATTTCAAGTAATGGAATGGATATTTTAAGTAATGGAATGGACTACAACGACCCTTCAGTCACTAATTACAGATATACTTTATACCTTATTCGAAAGTTTATTTATTGAGGAACAAAAGGTACATAGTTAATGTGTTCCGCAACGCATATTAGAGGAGTAACAATACCTACATATCGAAATACGCGTGAACATTAAGAAATAGCTTATTTTAAATGATGAAATGAACTGCTGCGACATTTCATCCCTTAATTCAGGAAAACTTTATGTACCATTTGAGAGTTCATTGCTGTCGCAATGACCATTAGAAGGATTACGGAGGATCTAAATGACAAAAATACGCGTGAAAAGAAAGAATTTTGAATGATAGCATGGATATTTTGAATAATGACATGATCTGTTGTGACCCTTCATCCCCTAATTTCAGAAATACCTTTAACCTCATTCGAAAGCTTATTTATAGAGGAACTAAAAGTATATAGCTAAAATGTAATGCGGGGAGTAACGAAAGACAAAAAATCGAAATACATGTGAGCATTAAGAAATACAATTGTAGCTTATTTTAAATAATGAAATGGATGAATGCGCCCCATCAGCCCATAATTAAGGAAAACGTTGTAACCATTTGAAAGTTCATTGATAGAGAAACAAAAATGGTTTAGATTATAAATAATATGTGCAGCAACGACCATTAAAGAGGTTGAGGACATAAATGCCAAGATAACAGTGAAGATTTAAAAATAGCCAATTTTGAATGATGGTATGGATTGCTGTGACCCTTCAACCCCTAATTACAGATATACATAATACCTCATTAGAAAGCCTATTAATAGCAGAACAAAATGTATGTAGTTAATATGTTCCGCAACGCATATTATAGGAGTAACGAAGGATCTTAATGTCAAAATATGCATAAACATTATGAAATATAGCTTTTTTAATAATATAATGGACTGCTGCGACTCGTCAGTAACAATATCGTTATTTAGAGGCAGTAACTCAGGCCCTAATTAGCGAAAACTTTATAGACAAAGTGAAAGCTTATTGATAGAGAAACCACAATGACGTTTAATAGGGTTACAGGGGACCAAAATGCCAAAATACGCGTGAAAATAAAATAAAAATAGCCAATTTTAGATAATGGAATTGATTGCTTCGATAATTCAGATCCTAATTACAAATAAACAAATTACCTCATTCGAAAGCCTATTAAAAGAGGAACAAAAGGTATATAGTTAATATGTTCCACAACGCATATTGGAGGAGAAATGAAGTACCAAAAAATCGAAATACGGGTGAACATTATAAAATAGCTTATTTTGAATCATGAAATGAACTTCTGCAACCCATAAGCCCTATAATTAAGGAAAACTTTATACACCATTTGCAAGGTTATGAAAAAGGAACAAAATTTTTATTGATAATATGTGCCCCAATGACAATTAGAAGGGTTACGGAGGACCTAAATACCAAAATACGCGTGAAAATTAAGAAATAGACAATTTTGAAAATTGGAATGGATATTTTGAATAATGCAATGGCCTGCTGTGAACCTTCAGCCCCTAATTACACATGAACCTTATATCTCATTCGAAAGCCTATTAATAGAGGAACAAAAGATATATAGTCAATATGTTCTGCAATGCAAATCTGAGGAGTAACGAAGGACTTAAAAATCGAAATGGGGGTGGACATTATGGAAAAGCTTACTTTGAATAATGGAATGGACTGATGCGACCTGTCAGCCCCTTATGAAGGACAACTTTATATACCACGTGAAAGCTCATTGATAGAGAAACAAAATTTATCAATAATACGTCCCTCAATGACCATAAAAGAGGTAACGGAGGACTTAAATGCGTGAAAAGAAAGAAATTGCCAATTTTGAATAATTGAATGAATATTTTGAAATAATGACATGAACTACTGTGACCCTTCAGCCCTATAATTACAGAAATAACTTCAAGCTCATTCAAAAGCTTAATCATAGAGGAACAAAAGGTATATAATATGTATATTGCTAATATGTTCCGCAACGCGGATGAGTAACGAAGTACCTAAAAATCGAAATACATGTGAACATTAAGAAGTACAAATGTAGCTTTTTTTAAATAATGAAATGGACTGCTGAGACTGTCGGCCCCTAATTAAGGAAAACGTTATAACCATTTGAAAGTTCATTGATCGAGAAACAAAATGGTTTAGGTTATAAATAATATGTGCCGCAATGACCATTAGAGAGCTCGAGATTACGGAGGACATAAATGCCAAAATAACCGTGAAGATTAAGAAATAGCCAATTTTGAATGATGCAAGGGATTGCTGCGACCCTTCAACCCATACTTACATATTTACATGATACCTCATTCGAAAGCCTATCAATAGAAGAACAAAATATATGTAGTTAGTATGTTCCGCAACGCATATTAGAGGAGAAACGGAGGATCTAACATGTCGAAAAATACATAATGCATATTATGTGTCATTTAAAACTCTTATGGACCGTTGTCTCATTAGAAATCATACCACATCTTCTTTTTTATATAAAAATTAAGACATAGTTCTTTTTAAGAAAAGAATGAATTGCTGTGACTCGTCAGTAATAAAACTTTATTTAGAGGCAGTAACTCAGTCCCTAAATAAGAAAAACTTTAAATACACCATTGAAAGCTATTGATAGAAAACCCACAATTACGTTCAAGACGGTTACATAGGACCAAAATACCAAAATACGCGTAAAAATTAAGAAATAGCCAATTTTGAACAATGGAATGGATATTTTGAATAATGGATTAGATTGCTGCAACACTTCAGCCCCCAAATACAAATATACCTTTTACCTCATTCGAAAGCCTATTAAAAGATGATCAATAAATATGTTCCGCAACGCATATTAGAGGAGTAATGAAGTACCTAAAAATCGAAATACGGGTAAAAATTATAAAATAGCTTATTTTGAATCATGAAATGAACTTCATAATTATTTTTTTTTTCTAAATGAAAACCAAATATTTGTTTAGCCCCAACATTCATTTTTTCAAGGGGGTATAGTTATATTTGCTCGGAACAAACATTTGTTTTCCAAATCGAAGGATAAAACGCCCTGGAACAAACTAACATATTCCCTTTTTTCAATATACATGGTTCCTTTTATAAATGAAAAGATGGTCGATGTTTAAAAATAGTTTAAAAAAAAGACTGTTGCAATTTAAAGTATCATATTAATATTTTTTTGATTCTTTTTTATATCTAATCCTTTATCGGTGAAGCAAAATACTTTAGAATGATGTCGAGCACTGTCAGATTAATTATAAATTGCAGCGGAAACTAGAGGATGGAATGTGTACTTGTGGTAGAGATGATAAAACAACGACCTTCCCTGTATCAAATATCCGTGAGAAATGCGTAATCAGCATGTTATGTATAATAGCTTACAGTTATATTTCCCGCTTCATTCGCCCTATCATCATTTAACAATTTTGGACACTATCTAAATAAACATGTTAGTTGGGTTAACACATGCTGATTTATAATGTATAGCTTACAGTTACATTTCCCGCTCCTTCTTAGTCTCAAAACAAACCAAAGTGTTTGTACATGTATCTGAGTATTAATTTGGAGAACAATTTCGTTTTGGTGTTAAATACTGTAAATTCAGAAATTATTGCGAGGTTTTTATTTTTGCGAATAATGCGACTGAGTTGTAAACGCAATAATTAAAACTCGCATTTAGTAATATTCTAACTGGATTAAGCATGACTTTTCTCAAAATCGTAAAAATTTAAATCGCATTCAAGTGTAAAATGACCAAATCGCAATAATAAATGCACGCAATAATTTCTGAATTTACAGTATATGGTTTTAATAAAAGACTTTGAAATATCATTATATAGAAAGATCTTCTGATCTGCACAATTATAATATAATTAAAACAAATAGATGCATGCATTTCTTATTTCTTTTAATATTTAGACATTTGTTTTAAGGTGACTTCTAACACACATGACCTTTTAGCATATTTATATCTTTTAGAGATCTGAATAATAGGTGGTTTGAGTATACATCGACGAGACCGCAATCTAACAACACAAAACTTTTGGGTTTTAACTATTTGTTTATTAACAATGAAATGGATATTTTGAATAATAAAATGGACTGCTGTGACCCTTTAGTCTCTAATTATTAATATACCTTATACCTCATTAAGAGAGGAACTAAAGTTATCAAGTCAATTTGATCCGCAACGCATATTAAGGGATGACATAGGAACTAAACATCGAAATACGCTTGAACATTAAGAAATAGTTATTTTGAATAAAGGAATGGACTGCTGCAAGCCTTTAGTCCCTAATCAAGGCAAAATTAATACACGACGTTAAAGCTTATTGATAGAGGAATAAATTCATAAAATTTAGAAAGGAAATGGGGAATGTGTCAAAGCGACAACAACCCGACCATAGAGCAGACAACAGCCGAAGTCCACCAATGAATTTTCAATGTAGCGAGAAACTCCCGTACCCGTAGGCGTCCTTCAGCTGGCCCCTTAAAAATATGTATACTAGTACAGTGATAATGGACGTCAAACTAAACTCCGAATTATACACAAGAAACTAAAATTAAAAAGCATATACAAGACAAATAAAGGCCAGATACTCCTGACTTGAGACAGGCGCAAAATTGATGCGGGATTAAACATGTTTGTGAGATCTCAACCCTCCCCCTATACCTCTAGCCAATGTAAAAAAAGTTAACGCATAACAATACGCACATTAAAATTCAGTTCAAGAGAAGTCCGAGTCCAATGTCAGAACATGAAACAAAAGAAAATAGATAAAATGACAATTATGATACATAAATAACAGCAGACTACTAGCAGTTAACTGACATGCCAGCTCCGGACCTCAATCAAACTGATTAAAAGATTATGTTTTCATCATATGAATATCAGGCATTAATGATATGTGCCGTAATGACCATTAGAGGGGTTACGGAGGACCTAATGTCCAAAATACGCGTGAAAATTAAGAAATAGCCAATCTTGAATAATGAAATGGATATTTTGAAAAATGGAATGGACTGGTGCGACCCTTTAATCCCTAATTATAGATATACATTATACTTCATTCAAAAGCTTATGAAGAGATGAACAAAAGGTATATAGTCGATATTTTCAGCAACGCATATTAGAGGAGTAACGAAGGAACTAAACATCGGAATACGCTTGAACATTAAGAAATAGCTTATTTTGAATAACGGAATGGACTGCTGCAAGCCGTTAGCCCCTTTTCAAGGAAAAATTAATACAACAAATTAAAGCTTATTGATAGAGGAATAAAATGAGTATTAATGATATGTGCCGTAATGACCATTAGAGGAGTTACGGAGGACCTAATGTCCAAAATACGCGTGCAAATTAGGAAATAGCCAATCTTGAATTATGAAATGGATATTTTGAATAATGGAATGGACTTTACGAGACTTTAGTCCCTAATCATAAATATACATTATACTACATTCGAAAGCTTATTTAGAGATGAACAAAAGGTATCTAGTCGATATGTTCAGCAACGCATATAAGAGGAGTAACGAAGGAATTAAACATCAAAATACGCTTGAACATTAAGAAATAGCTTATTTTGAATAACGGAATGGACTGCTGTCAGCCGTTAGCACCTTATTTTGGCAAAATTAATACACGGAATTGAAGCCTATAGATAGAGGAATAAATTTAGTTTAAACGATATGTGCCGTACTGACCATTAGAGTGGTACGGAGTACCTAAATGCCAAAATACGCGTGAAAATGTAGAAATCGCCAATTTTGAATAATGAAATGGATAGTTTGAATAATGGAATGGACTGTTGCGAGACTTTAGCCCCTAATTATAGAAATACCTTCAACCACAATTGAAAGCTTATTAAGAGAGAAACAAAATATATATAGTTGATAAGTTCCGCAACGCATATTAGAAGAGTAACGAAGTACCTAAACATCGAAGTACGCTTGAACATAAAAAAATAGTTTATTTTGAATAATGGAAAGGACTGCTGCAAGTCATTAGCCCTTAATCAAGGCAAAATTAATACACGAAATTAAAGCTTATTGATAGAGGAATCAATTGATAAAATTTAGAAGGGAAATGGGAAATGTGTCAAAGCGACAACAACCCGACCATAGAGCAGACAACAGCCGAAATCCACCAATGGGTCTTCATTGGAGTGAGAAACTCCCTTACCCGTAGGCGTCCTCCAGCTGGCCCCTTTAAACATATGTATACTAGTACAGTGATAATGGACGTCATACAAAACTCCGAATTATACACAAGAAACTAAAATAAAAAATCATACAAGACTAACAAAGGCCAGAGGCTCCTGACTTGAGACGGGCGCAAAATTGCGGCGGGGTTAAACATGTTTATGAGATCTCAACCCTCCCCCTATAACTCTAGCCAATGTAGAAAAGTCAACGCATAAAAATACGCACATTAAAATTCAGTTCAAGAGAAGTCCGAGTCCGATGTCAGAAGATGAAACAAAAGAAAATAAATAAAATGACAATAATACATAAATAACAGCAGACTACTAGCAGTTAACTGACATGCCAGCTCCGCACCTCAATTAAACTGATAAAAAGATTATGTTTTCATCATATAAATATCAGGCATTAATGATATGTGTCGTAATGACCATTAGAGGGGTTACGGAGGACCTAATGTCCAAAATACTCGTGAAAATTAAGAAATAGCCAATCTTGAATAATGAAATGGATATTTTGAATAATGGAATGGACTGGTGCGACCATTTAGTCCCTTCTTATAGATATACATTATACTTCATTCGAAAGCTTATTAAGAGATGAACAAAAGGTATATAGTCGATATTTTCAGCAACGCATATTAGAGGAGTAACGAAGGAACTAAACATCGGAATACGCTTGAACATTAAGAAATAGCTTATTTTGAATAACGGTATGGACTGCTGAAAGCCGTTAGCCCCTAATCTTGGCAAAATTAATACACGGAATTAAAGCTTATTGATAGAGGAATTAATTTAGTTTAAAGATAGATAGATAGATAGTTTATTCTCATAAAACCATGCAAGTACAAAGGTTACAGAGAAGTTAAAAAAATAGTATACATAAAAATAAAAATGCATTAAAAATGCATAAAATTCAAAATTTCGGATGAGATAACATATAAAAGAATATATATATAGACTTGTATATATATAACGATATGTGCCGTACTGACCATTAGAGTGGTTACGGAGTACCTAAATGCCAAAATACGCGTGAAAATGTAGAAATCGCCAATTTTGAATAATGAAATGGATATTTTGAATAATGGAATGGACTGTTGCGAGACTTTAGCCCTTTATGATAGAAATACCTTCAACCACAATCGAAAGCTTATTAAGAGAGAAACAAAATATATATAGTTGATAAGTTCCGCAACGCATATTAGAAGAGTAACGAAGGACCTAAACATCGAAATACGCTTGAACATAAAAAAAATAGTTTATTTTGAATAATGGAAAGGACTGCTGCAAGTCATTAGCCCTTAATCCAGGCAAAATTAATACACGAAATTAAAGCTTATTGATAGAGGAATCAATTGATAAAATTTAGAAGGGAAATGGGAAATGTGTCAAAGCGACAACAACCCGACCATAGAGCAGACAACAGCCGAAATCCACCAATGGGTCTTCATTGGAGCGAGAAACTCCCGTACCCGTAGGCATCCTCCAGCTGGCCCTTTTAAACATATGTATACTAGTACAGTGATAATGGACGTCATACAAAACTCCGAATTATACACAAGAAACTAAAATAAAAAATCATACAAGACTAACAAAGGCCAGAGGCTCCTGACTTGAGACAGGCGCAAAATTGCGGCGGGGTTAAACATGTTTATGAGATCTCAACCCTCCCCCTATACCTCTAGCCAATGTAGAAAAGTTAACTCATAAAAATACGCACATTAAAATTCAGTTCAAGAGAAGTCCGAGTCCGATGTCAGAAGATGAAACAAAAGAAAATAAATAAAATGACAATAATACATAAATAACAGCAGACTACTAGCAGTTAACTGACATGCCAGCTCCGCACCTCAATTAAACTGATAAAAAGATTATAATTTCATCATATAAATATCAGGCATTAATGATATGTGTCGTAATGACCATTAGAGGGGTTACGGAGGACCTAATGTCCAAAATACGCGTGAAAATTAAGAAATAGCCAATCTTGAATAATGAAATGGATATTTTGAATAATGGAATGGACTGGTGCGACCATTTAGTCCCTACTTATAGATATACATTATACTTCATTCGAAAGCTTATTAAGAGATGAACAAAAGGTATATAGTCGATATTTTCAGCAACGCATATTAGAGGAGTAACGAAGGGACTAAACATCGGAATACGCTTGAACATGAAGAAATAGCTTATTTTGAATAACGGTATAGACTGCTGAAAACCGTTCGCCCCTAATCTTGGCAAAATTAATACACGGAATTAAAACTTATTGATAGTGGAATTAATTTAGTTTAAAATATATGTTCCGTACTGACAATTAGAGTGGTTTCGAAGTACCTAAATGCCAAAATACGCGTGAAAATGTAGAAATCGCCAATTTTGAAAAATGAAATGGATTTTTTGAATAATGAAATGGACTGTTGCGAGACTTTAGCCCCTAATTATAGAAATACCTTCAACCACAATCGAAAGCGTATTAAGAGAGAAACAAAATATATATAGTTGATAAGTTCCGCAACGCATATTAGAAGAGTAACGAAGGACCTAAACATCGAAATACGCTTGAACATGAAAAAATAGTTTATTTTGAAAAATGGAAAGGACTGCTGCAAGCCATTAGCCCTTAATCAAGTCAAAATTTATACACCAAATTAAAGCTTATTGGTAGAGGAAAAAACGGAGTATAAACGATATGTGCGACAATGGCCATAAAAAAATCAAGAAATAGCCAATTTTGAATACGAAATGGATATTGATTTATGCAATGGACTGCTGCCACCCTTTAGCCCTTAATTATAGATATACCTTATACCTCATTCGAAAGCTTATTAAGAGAGGAAAGAAAAATATATAGTCGATATGTTTTGCAACACATATTAGAGGAGTAACGAAGGATCTCAACATCGAAATACGCTTGAACATTAAGAAATAGCTTATTTTGAATAATGAAATGGATAGCTGCAAGCCCTCAGTCTGTAATCAATGCAACAAGTATACACCAAATTAAAGCTTATTAATAGAATAATTAACTGAGTATAAACGATATGTTCTGCAACGCATATTAGAGTAGTAACGAAGGAACTAAACATCGAAATACGTTTGAACATTAAGAAATAGCTTATTTTAGATAAAGGAATTGACTGCTGCAAGCCTTTAGCCCCTTATCAAGGCAAAATTAGTACACGAAATTAAAGCTTATTGATAGAGGAATCAATTGATAAAATTAAGAAAGGAAATGGGGAATGTGTCAAAGCGACAACAACCCGACCATAGAGCAGGCAACAGCCGAAATCCACCAATGGGTCTTCATTGGAGCGAGAAACTCCCGTACCCGTAGGCGTCCTTCAGCTGGCCCCTTAAAACATATGTATACTGGTACAGTGATAATGGGCGTCATACTAAACTCCGAATTATACACAAGAAACTAAAATAAAAAATCATACAAGACTAACAAAGGCAAGAGGCTCCTGACTTGAGACAGGCGCAAAATTGCGGCGGGGTTAAACATGTTTATGAGATCTCAACCCTCCCCCTATACCTCTAGCCAATGTAGAAAAGTAAACGCATAAAAATGCGCACATTAAAATTCAGTTCAAGAGAAGTCCGAGTCCGATGTCAGAAGATGAAACAAAAGAAAATAAATAAAATGACAATAATACATAAATAACAGCAGACGACTAGCAGTTAACTGACATGCCAGCTCTGGATCTCAATTAAACTGATAAAAAGATTATGTTTTCATCATATGAATATCAGGCATTAATGATATGTGTCGTAATGACCATGAGAGGGGTTACGGAGGACCTAATGTCCAAAATACGCGTGAAAATTAAGAAATAGCTAATCTTGAATAAGGAAATGGATATTTTGAATAATGGAATGGACTGGTGCGACCGTTTAGTCCCTACTTATAGATATACATTATACTTCATTCGAAAGCTTATTAAGAGATGAACAAAAGGTATATAGTCGATGTTTTCAGCAACGCATATTAGAGGAGTAACGAAGGAACTAAACATCGGAATACGCTTGAACATTAAGAAATAGCTTATTTTGAATAACGGAATGGAATGTTGCAAGCCGTTAGCCCCTTATCAAGGAATAATTAATACAACAAATTAAAGCTTATTGATAGAGGAATAAAATGAGTATTAATGATATGTGCCGTAATGACCATTAGAGGAGTTACGGAGGACCTAATGTCAAAAATACGCGTGCAAATTAGGAAATTGCCAATCTTGAATTATGAAATGGATATTTTGAATAATGGAACGGACTTTGCGATACTTTTGTCCCTAATCATAAATATACATTATAATATATTCGAAAGCTTATTTAGAGATGAACAAAAGGTATATAGTCGATATGTTCAGCAACGCATATTAGAGGAGTAACGAAGGAATTAAACATCAAAATACGTTTGAACATTAAGAAATAGCTTATTTTGAATAACGGAATGGACTGCTGTAAGCCGTTAGCCCCTTATTTTGGCAAAATTAATACACGGAATTGAAGCCTATTGATAGAGGAATAAATTTAGTTTAAATAATATGTGCCGTACTGACCATTAGAGTGGTTACGGAGTACCTAAATGCCAAAATAGTCGTGAAAATGTAGAAATCGCCAATTTTGAATAATGAAATGGATATTTTGAATAATAAAATGAACTGTTGCGAGACTTTAGCCCCTAATTATAGAAATACCTTCAACCACAATCGAAAGCTTATTAAGAGAGAAACAAAATATATATAGTTGATAAGTTCCGCAACGCATATTAGAAGAGTAACGAAGGACCTAAACATCGAAATACGCTTGAACATAAAAAAAATAGTTTATTTTGATATAATGGAAAGGACTGCTGCAAGTCATTAGCCCTTAATCAAGGCAAAATTTATACACCAAATTAAAGCTTATTGGTAGAAGAATAAGCGGAGTATAAACGATATGTGCAACAATGGCCATAAGAAAATCAAGAAATAGCCAATCTTGAATATGAAATAGATATTGCTTTATGGGATGGACTGCTGCCACCAATTAGCCTGAAGTATAGATATACCTTATACCTCATTCGAAAGCTTATTAAGAGAGGAAAGAAAGATATATAGTCGATATGTTCTGCAACACATATTAGAGGTGTAACGAAGGATCTCAACATCGAAATACGCTTGAACATTAAGAAATAGATTATTTTGAATAATGAAATGGATTGCTGCAAGCCCTCAGACTGTTATCAATGCAGCAAGTATACACCAAATTAAAGCTTATTGATAAAACAATTAACTGATTATAAACGATATGTTCTGCAACGCATATTAGAGGAATAACGAAGGAACTAAACATCGGAATACGCTTGAACATGAAGAAATAGCTTATTTTGAATAACGGAATGGACTGCTGCAAGCCGTTAGCCCCTTATCAAGGAAAAATTAATGCAACAAATTAAAGCTTTTTGATAGAGGAATAACATGAGTATCAATGATATGTGCCGTAATGACCATTAGAGGGGTTACGGAGGACCTAATGTCCAAAATACGCGTGAAAATTAAGAAATAGCCAATCTTGAATTATGAAATGGATATTTTGAATAATGGAATGGACTGTTGCGAGACTTTGGTCCCTAATCATAGATATACATTATACTCCATTCGAAAACCTATTAAGAGATGAACAAAAGGTATATAGTCGATATTTTCAGCAACGCATATTAGAGGAGTAACGAAGGAATTAAACAGCGAAATACGCTTGAACATTAAAAAATAGCTTATTTTGAATAACGGAATGGACTGCTGAAAGCCGTTTGCCCCTAATTTCGGCAAAATTGATACACGGAATTAAAGCTTATTGATAGAGGAATTAATTTAGTTTAAACTGTATGTGCCGTACTGACAATTAGAGTGGTTACGGAGTACCTAAATGACAAAATACGCGTGAAAATGTAGAAATCGCCAATTTGAATAATGAAATGGATATCTTGAATTATGGAATGGACTGTTGCAAGACTTTAGTCCCTAATTATAGAAATACCTTTAACCACTTTCGAAAGCTTATAAAGAGAGAAACAAAATATATACAGTTGATGAGTTCCGCAACGCATATTAGAAGAGTAACGAAGGACCTAAACATCGAAATACGCTTGAACATAAAAAAATTTAGCTTTTTTTGAATAACGGAATGGACTGTTGCAAGCCGTTAGCCTATAATCAAGGCAAAACAAATACACCAAATGAGAACTTATTGGTAATGGAATAAACTGAGTATAAACTATATGTGCAGCATTGACTATTAAAGGGGTTGTGGGGGACCTAAATGCTAAAATACGCCTGAAAATTAAGACAAATAAGAAATTTTAAATAACAAAATGAATGATTGCAATAATGGAACGGACTGGTGCGATCTTTTAGCTCTAATTATAGATATACATTATATCTCATTCGAAAGCTTTTTAGCAGAGGAACAAAAGGTATACAGTCGATATATTCCGTATCGCATATTCGAGGAATAAAGAAGGAACTTTACCTCGAAATACGCTTGAACATTGAGAAATAGCTTATTTAGAATAACGGAATAGATTGCTATAAGCAGTCAGAGCCCAGTCAAGGCAAAAAAAAAAAAATACCCCAAATTAAAGATAATTGATAATTGAATAAACTGAGGTTAAATGATATGTGCAGCAATGACCATTACAGGGGTTATGGAGGACCTAAATGCCAAAATATGCTTGAAAACTAAGAATTAGCGAATTTTGTATAATGAAAGGATATTTTAAATAATGAAATACACTGCTGCGACCATTTAGTACCTTATGATAGATATACCTTATTTCTGATTCGAAAGCTTATTAAGAGAGGAAAAAAAATATATAGTGGATATGTTCTGCAACGTATATAAGAGGAATAACGAAGAACCTTAAAACGGCAAAATACGTTTGAACATTAAGAAATAGCTTATTTTGAATAATGGAATGCACTGCTGCAAGCCGTTAGCCCCTTATCAAGGCAAAGTTAATACACCAAGTTAAAGCTTATTGATAGAGGAATAAATTTAGTTTAAACAATATGTGCTGTAATGACCATTAGAAAGGTTACGGAGGACCTAATTTCAAAAATACGCGTGAAAATTAAGAAATAGCCAATCTTGATTAACGAAATGGATATTTTGAATAATGGAATGGACTGGTGCAACCCTTTAGTCCCTTATTATAGATATACATTATACTTCATTCAAAAGCTTATGAAGAGATGAAAAAAAATATATAGTAGATATGTTCAGTAACGCATATTAGAGGAGTAACGAAGGAATTAAACATCGAAATACGCTTGAACATTAAGAAATAACTTATTTTGAATAACGGAATGAACTGCTGCAAGCCGTTAGTCCCTAATGTAGGCAAAACTAATACACTAAATTAAAGCTTATTGATAGATGAATAATTTTAGTTGAAACGATATGTGCCGTATTGACATTAAGGGGTTACGGAGTACCTAAATGCCAAAATACGCGTGAAAATTTAGAAATAGCCAATTTTGAATAATAAAATGAATATTTTGAATAATGGAATGGACTGTTGCGAGACTTTAGCCCCTAATTATAGATATACCTTCAACCTCATTCGAAAGCTTATTAAGAGAGAAACAAAATATATATAGTTGATAAGTTCCGCAACGCATTTTAGAAGAGTAACGAAGGACCTAAA
This sequence comes from Mytilus galloprovincialis, assembly GCF_965363235.1. NCBI lineage: Eukaryota > Metazoa > Mollusca > Bivalvia > Mytilida > Mytilidae > Mytilus > Mytilus galloprovincialis. Next base: position 97,311,300 of record NC_134842.1, read on the forward strand.
CATCGAAATACACTTGATTTATGGAATGGACTGCTGCCACCATTTAGCCCCTAATTATTGGTATACCTTATACCTCATTTGAAAGCTTATTAAGAGAGGAAAACAAGATAAATAGTCGATATGTTCAGCAACACATATTAGAGGAGTAATGAAGGATCTAAACATCGAAATACGCTCGAACATTAAGAAATAGCTTATTTTAAATAATGAAATGGACTGATGCAAGGCCTAGGCCTTTAATCAAGGCAAACTGTATACAAATTAAAGCTTATTGATAGAGGAATAAACTGAGTATAAACGATATGTTCTGCAACGCAAATTAGAGGAGTACAGAAGGAACAAAACATCGAAATACATTTGAACATTAAGAAATAGCTTATTTTGAATAACGGAATGGATTGTTGCAAGCCGTTTGCCCCTAATCAAGACAAAATTAATACACCAAATGAGAGCTTATTGGTAATGGAATAAACTGAGTATAAACGATATGTGCAGCATTGACTATTAGAGGGGTTACGGAGGACCTAAATGCCAAAATACGCGTGAAAATTAAGAAATTTTGAATAATGAAATGAATAATTTGAAAAATGGAATGAACTGCTGCGACCTTTTAGCTCTAATTATAGATATACCCTATATCTCATTCGAAAGCTTTTTAACAGAGGAACAAAAGGTATACAGTCGATATAGTCCGCAACGCATATAAGAGGAATCCTGAAATTACTCCCAACACTTGAAACTTTAGTTATAAAATCAAAATCATTGTCTCTAATTTCACAAAATCGACATCGTTGAAACACGGACCGCGAAGAGGACCCCAAAATGAACTGGTTTGGAAACAGAAATGTTCATATTACTGCTTGCACAACGTGGAATTGGGGTAACAGGACAAGTACAAAAAAGCAAACATTTATTTGTATGTACCTGTTATTTATACAATAGTTGGCTAATTGCAGGATTCATTTTTATACCCCACGCAACGAAGTTGCGGATGGTATAATGTTTTTGACCCGTCCGTCCGTCCGTCAGTCCTGTTTCTTGTCATCGCAACTCCTCTCAAACCAAACAACAGAATGTCATGAAACCTTTTTAGATGAAAAGGGCATATTATGTAGTTGTGCATATCGTCAGGAAATTACGATTCAACTTTTTTCTAGGAGTTACGCCCCTTTGAACTTATTTGCTTCAATGTACTACTGCAACAGTTTGTCATCGCAACTCCTCTAAAACTACACTACAGAATTTCATGAAACCTTTTTATATAATAAGGACATACTATTAGATGTGCATATCGTCAGGAAATTACGATTCAATTTTTTTTCTAGGAGTTACGCCCCTTTGAACTTATTTACTTAAATGTACTACTGCAACAGTTTGTCATCGCAATTCCTCTGAAACTACACAACAGAATTTCATGAAACCTTTTTAGATAATAAGTACATACTATTAGATGTGCATATCGTCAGGAAATTACGATTCAATTTTTTTTCTAGGAGTTACGCCCCTTTGAACTTATTTACTTAAATGTACTACTGCAACAGTTTGTCATCGCAATTCCTCTGAAACTACACAACAGAATTTCATGAAACCTTTTTAGATAATAAGTACATACTATGTAGATGTGCATATCGACAGGAAATTGTGATTCAATTTTTTTATAGGAGTTAGGCCTCTTTGAATTTTTTTGCTTTAAGTTACTACTTCAACAATTTGTCATCTCAACTCCTCTGAAACCACACAACAAAATTTCATGAAACTTTGTAGATAATAAGGACATACTACGTAGATGTGCATATTGACAGGAAATTACGATTCATTTTTTTTTCTAGGAGTTAGGCCCCTTTGAACTTATTTGTTTCAATGTACTTCTGCAACAGTTTGTCATCTCAACTCCTCTGAAACCACACAACAGTATTTCATGAAATTTTGTAGATAATAAGGACATACTACATTGTGACACAACAGCCGACAGTTTATTTTTGTGTTGATTTAGATGTAAATGTGAAAATAAAAGAAGATAAAAGATAGACGTTTTGCTATATAATATTTTGATATGAGCGTCACTGATGAGTCTTATGTAGATGAAACGCGCGTCTGGCGTACAAAATTATAATCCTGGTACCTTTGATAACTATTGCTACATTTTTGTTGATAAACAAACGCCACTCCGTCAATCACGCTTGTCGTTGGGAGATGTCCGACGTGGAGCGATTTTGCTTTTTATAATTATTTTCTCATCCGTTAATTCACTGACCAATTCAGATTCACAGTCACTGTCATATGACGATTCCGTAGTTGAATCGGGAATGTCATTGTACACACGAGTTATCGGACTAAACTGGTCACCCGCTGATTGATACTTCGGCACACGATAACAGTGAAACAACAGCAGGGGTCCAGTTTATTCTCGGACTTTATCGTTGCTAAATAACTAACGGAAGTCTTCGGGAGCATCCGAATCAAATATATAGGGCCTCTAATGGGAATCCAGCAATCGAAATCCATTGACCTTGTGGGGTGTGTTGCACGACTTCTTAATCCGGTGAAAGGCTTTCAAACTATTATTTAATTAAACAGTTTAGCTACAGAATGGCAGTTTCGATTTTGTGGCCGTAATTATTTGAGTAAGGTTCATTTAATTGATCTGAGGGAAAGTTCCTTTCTTGTCATTATCGGCGATGGGGGTAACTGACCAGTTTAACGTTTCTTTACGAAAAAATCACTTTATACATGCACACAGACATGCTAATTAGTTTGTTATAACAACTCACAAGTTCATTAAACCTCAAATACCTTCGGGGATACTCTGCCACCCTGTGTTTGTTTAATTAAATCATGCAAATAATTAATTATATTTTATTGTTTTGATTGGTATTGATCGATTTTGACAGGTAATTTTTAGATACAAATTTACTAACGAGCCTTCAAAAAGCGTTCGGAATTCGGTGTTGACAGGGTTCGGTTTTTTCAGGTTAGATTAACGTTAATTAATAGGGAAATTGTGTGGGATTTTGAAAATTGTTCGGTTTAAACTGAAATTCGGTTTTATCAGGGTTCGGTTTACCCAGGTTTCACTGTATGTAGATGTGCATATTGACAGGAAATTATTAGTCATTATTTTTTCTTATACAATTTTTTTTTTCTTACACTTATTCAATTTCTCCAGTGACAATGTGGGGACGTGGGGTATGTGAGCGTGCTCACTAAGGTTCTTTAATTTTATATGCTAAGACTTCATAAAGTTATCCTTAAAGTGAAAATGTCCTTAAGACCTTAGTAGTACTCCTAAAGTTGGGACCACCATTAGGACATCTCTTAAAATAAGATCGTTTCAATAACATGGCTAAGAGCAAAAAAATCTCCTACGATGGTCTTGGGACATGTCTTAGTCCTAAGACACCTTCGATGACACGACCCCAGGTCACTACAATTTAATTTATTTATCTACAATGTACGCTTGCGTTAAACAATGGAAATTAACACTGTATATTATAATTCTGTTGACTGGTAAAGAAGAATTTTACAAGCCTGTCGAAAGAAATTGTACAAGCCAATTCCGTAGAAATTATTGTATAGCGTGAAGATTGTATGTTTTTCTTGTATATGTTTCGACATTTTACAGATCGTTTTCAAAACTCCATTTCATTACTCTGTAATATTTTCCACTGAACATACACAAAACACTTTTAAGGATAATTATATAAAAACCGCGCCCAATAGTCAATAGTGTCCTGGTTTTGATTCCAAAATATGTAGTCATACTTGAATGCAAATGTTTTAGCTCACCTGACCCCAGGGCTAGGTGAATAATTCTCATCATTTGTCGTGCGTTAACTTTTACAAACATAAAAAAGAAAATGTGGTATGATTGCCATGCAATGAGACAACTCTCCACAAGAAACCAAAATGACACTGAAATTAGCAACTTTAGGTCACCGTACGGCCTTCAACAATTAGCAAAGCCCATAACGCATAGTCAGCTAAGAAAGACACCAAAATGACAATGTAAAAAAATGAAACACTTAAACAAAAGACACCGGTACGTCTAAACACCGCTCAGGACGTCATGAGTGCACGCAGGACATACAAACTGCACTCAGGACATGAAATATATGTTTTAGTGTGTTGTGAAGGTATGCATTCGATAGATAATATAACTCTTCATCTAATAATTTTTGTTTTGATAAAATCATTTTAACATTTTAACATTTAAGGAGTTATCGAAGTTTTCATCGGCCGTTTTTGTGAAATATGTCAGGCATGACCTAGGATTATATATATTGAATACCAATTATCAGGTTTATTTTGCCTAGCCAGTCAAGGTCGTTAAAAACTTCCATTTGTTGTTGTTTATTAGGTCATTTGGTCTTTAATAGTTAGGAGTTATTAGTGATGGTACTAACCGCATACAAGTAAGCTTGGCAAACAAACAAAATAAGATGTCTTTTGAAATATCAGAAAACAATGAAGATATATTGTTTTAGAAAAAACCCGCTAAATAAACATTTTTCTTTTTGTTTGTAATAATTGAAGACAGTCGAGAAATATGAGAAATCTACATATATAGTTTGGAAATTTTAATTCAATAGACCACTTTCGAGTTCATCCGTCACCGGAAAAAAACTCGTCAATTATACGCGCCTTTATGACGTCATTTACCAGATAGAGGGGATCGCCTGTATCCCTGCACTATTAACGTTCATCAAGCGTCTTAGTGATCGTCATTATGCAGGATAAACTAGAAATAATGCTTGTTATATAGGTACTTAATGACAATTCCGAATGACAGTAGTGCTGATTGTCAATTTTGAGAATTCAATTTGCCGAATAATTCGTACAATATAGAAGTATAGTTTTCCAACCACTCGTTCAATATTGGAATGGAAGTGACGACGCCCCTAAACGCACAAATGACGTTCACTAAAACTAGAGTTTTTGACGGAAATGCATCGAACTCGAAAGTTGTCTATTCATTTAATTTCATTAACTTAATAGAAACAAAACATATCGTTATTTAATATTTTATTTGTATGGATTTTCGTACACTATATTTTATTTCAATTTCGTGCGATGAAAATTTTAGTTTTATTCTTGCTTCAAAATTAGGAATTTTTATTATTAGATGTATTAACGACTAACTTCTTTCGATGACAGAAACCAACCCGCGTCAGCATACACTCCAAAATTCATTTTTGATGGGGGAGTGTTATGACGACAAACGCTCGAGAGCTGTAACCGAGGTGTTGAATAATGGACATTCATTTAACTGTCTCACGACTTTGGTACTGATTATGCTACCTGTCATCGTTATTACTACGTCAGAAACTCGTAGACTAGTACGCCATCATCGTTGTTAGCGGGCTATCAAGCTAACCAACCTGGGCCTGAAAGTAGCCGTTGTGAAGTACAAAAGAAACATCAAAAGAGTAAACAAACCAAAAATAACTCAGCATAACCAAGATGGCCGCGCACCAAAATAGCGGCCTTCAACCTGTTGCTGATTACCAAGGATTTGTATAGTAAGTCTTACTATACAAATCCTTGTGATACCAACTGCAGAAAATATCTAAAGCTCACCAATTGCCCGCGGGATGTATATCCAGTCAATGTCGTTAAACACTTCCATCATCATCATGTTAAAGCACGTACAACAAGATCAAAGCCACAAACATAAGCAGAAAAAAGCATTATTATAGTCCATTTGCCAATTCCCGACCCTGTAATTAGATACCTTTTTTTTTAGTTGTCTCCATTATGAGGGACATTCATTTTTTTTTATTACAATGGAGAGCTAGCAGGAACAGCAAATTTACCTGTGCGTAATCTTAGATTTTGAAATCTTTTAATTACATTAATTTGTTGTTTAGATACATACTTACGACATCAGAAATTATTGTTAAAAACTTCCAAGTGCTCAACGAAACCTCTTTCTAAATTATTAACATCTACTTTATCAGCAATCAAAGATGGGCTTCAAAGTTATTGTGAAACTGCCTATTCTAGAGGTGGCGTGAATCAGATGTGGATACTTAAAAATTCCAAAGATCTTTTAGAGTACATACAATCTAACTCTCTTTCATATTGTAACAGTGTTAAAACATTTGACTTTTCTACTCTTTACACAAGTATTCCACATTCCAAACTAAAAGACGAAAGAGTTGGTATTACTTTGCTTCATAAAAAAGAATGGCCAACGTAGATACAAGTATCTTGTCTTAGGGAGGGATAAATCATACTTTGTAAAGAATCACTCTGATTCAGACAAAAAATTCTCTGAAACCGATATTATCAAGATGCTTGATTTCTTGATTGACAACATATTTGTAACGTTTGGAGGACGTGTTTTTCAACAGACTGTCGGCATCCCAATGGGAACAAACTGTGTCCCTCTACTTGCCGACTTGTTTCTTTATTATTATGAAGCTGACTTCATGCAGGAACTTCTTAGGAAGAAAGATAAGAAGTTAGCAATATCCTTTAACTCTACTTTCCGCTATATAGATGACGTTCTTTCATTAAACAATTCAAAATTTGGTGACTATGTGGAACGCATCTATCCCATCAAATTGGAGATAAAGGATACTACAGATACAGTTAAGTCGGCTTCATATCTTGACTTACATCTAGAAATTGACAATGAGGGTCGGTTGAAAACAAAACTTTACGACAAAAGAGATGATTTCAGCTTTCCAATTGTGAACTTTCCATTTCTAAGTAGCAACATTCCAGCAGCACCTGCATACGGGGTATATATCTCCCAATTGAAACGATATTTCCGTGCTTGCATTTCCTATCATGATTTTCTTGATAGAGGGTTACTGCTCACAAGGAAGCTATTAAACCAAGAGTTCCAAATGGTGAAGTTGAAATCACCCCTTCGTAAATTTTACGGACGCCATCACGAGTTGGTTGACCGTTATGGAATAACCCTTTCATGAATGTGACCTACCGAATTAGACTATTTACCGGATTTGTAATCACATAAGCAACACAACGGGTGCCACATGTGGAGCAGGATCTGCTTACCCTTCCGGAGCACCTGAGATCACCCCTAGTTTTTGGTGGGGTTCGTGTTGTTTATTCTTTAGTTTTCTATGTTGTGTCATGTGTACTATTGTTTTTCTGTTTGTCTTTTTCATTTTTAGCCATGGCGTTGTCAGTTTGTTTTAGATTTATGAGTTTGACTGTCCCTTTGGTATCTTTCGTCCCTCTTGTTGTTTAGATAAATACTTACGACATCAGAAATTATTTTTCATACAAAATTAGTTTAACCGCCGATACATCATTTTCAATCCATCATACTTTGCATTGGCAAAAGCCAAATTGTCCGGTATGGAACCAGTCTCAGATTAACAAAGGAAAGTAATTTGTTTAAAAAGTTTGTAATAACAGAATCAAATCGGACCAAACATTTTGCCTTATTTTGCATTAGAAATGCACAGAAGACTAAGTTGATGATATACATGTATTGGTTTAAGAATGGGATAAACATTACTTTTAACGAGTGACTCACTTTAAATATTGGTTTTATCGTGCAAAAAACCAAAAAAAGAAGACAATTTTCATTCCAAATGTAATTAAGATTAATTGTATCGATGTATACCACCAGGACCAGTGCATCTATCCATTTTCAATGATTTTAATCTGAGGAATCTGCTCTAATTTCTGCATGATGACATTTTCAACCTTTCAAGCAACTGTGAAGTGCTGCAATATATTTTTAAGCAGCACATAAACAGTTATTAGAGAGGTACTTTCAGCTGAAACGAGAAAATATATTAGTTTTGAATAAACACTTTATACACTAAATAAAACATTTCAGTATCTCTTTTTATAAATTTTTTTTAGTGTTATAATATTTTTTTTGAATTTTACATTTGTTAGAGATACATGAAGTACCGATACCTTATCCCGGCCTCGTGTTTCTTGTTTGTACATTTGATTTCTCTCACAGTCTATTAAAAAATAAACAGGGACTAAATTTAAAGTCAGTCCGGAGATTTAAAAAAAAAATGTGTTCCAGGGTTCACGTTCCCCTTTTCTTGCCCACTCTTCATGTTCTTTGTATGTACTTCATGTCCAGGTAAATGAAATGTGAGGTGAACATCAACTAAGGTGTGATCAAGTATAAAAAATCAAATGACACTCTCTCTAAAAGAACAGATATTATGAAACCATATAACATTTTAGTTCCAGGAAAATATCTTAAGAAGGTGGAAATAAAATTATGTTATGTTTGTTCCAAAGAACCTATTACCATTCAAAGACTTGTTCCAGGGGGAACAAGTATTATGGGAACAACAATCATGTTCACACCACTATGAGAATAAAAAGTTTTCTGGCTTTTGGCTTCAGTTGGAAAAGTTTTAAGATCTGTCATACACTAGATGTGTAAAAGTTAAATGCATTTTGTGTTTCAGAAAGATAATTTCTACAGATGGATTCAGCCATATACATTATTAGATAAAGAACTTGTGTTATGATGAATCTTGAAAAATAAGTGATGAAAACTGCATTAATATGACCTCAATTGGAGATATAACCCAGAGCCCAGAGGTGGATTTAAGGGGAGCAGGGTGTTATTTCTGAATGATTGGTGGAAAATAAAGGGAACACAGACGGATCAACCCATTTTAAAAAGGGGTTCCTAACCCAGGACAAAAAAGGGGGGATTATATAGGGAACACAAAATCTTACCGCTTTTGAATCCGCCACTGTGGAATCACTGAAGAATGACTAGAGAGGGCCCCTACTTTATGAAAATTTCTAGATCCAACCGGGTCTGTGATAAACTTAAATCTAAATAAGCTATTGTTATTTATTACATTAAGTAGGTCAACAGCTCATCTAGCTAATAAATATATTGTTTTGCCTTTTTATGTATATGGCTCGTTGTAGATTAACATCTAAGAAATAGTTAAATTCATGTTTATGATTTGTGTCATTATTGTTTCATTATTGTAACAATTATAAAAATCATTGTAATAACGTATTTAAGCACGTGAGATTCATTGCTATAAAAAAAACAGCTTACGCCCGACGTCTTGTGTGGAAGTTTTATGCAATAATCATAAATAGTTTCTGAGGAAGTTTTAAGCAATAACCATTTATTGTTTTTGAGACACGGCGGGACATGTGAACCCCCCTTCCCACCCTGTTTTATTTTACAAATATCACTAAAATAAAATTTTGAATCAAACCAAAAAGTATACAGATCTTTAAATTAGTATAACAAAGAAGTGTGTACAGTTTCAAGCAATAATCATAAATTGTTTTTGAGCTACGGCGCGACATGTAAAAAAAAACCCTCCCCTTTTTAACAAAATACTCAATAACTCAAAAATAAAATTTTGAGTCATCACCAAAAAGTATACAGATCTTTAGATTAATATAACAAAGAAGTGTGTAAAGTTTTAAGCAATAATCATAAATCGTTTTTGAGATACGGCGCGACATGTAAAAAAACCCTCCCCCTTTTAACAAAATACTCAAAAACTCAAAAAGGAAATTTTGAATCATCACCAAAAAATATACAGATATTAAGATTAATATAACTAAGAAGTGTGTAAAGTTTTAAGCAATAATCAAGAAACGTTTTTGAGATACGGTGCGACATGTGAAAAAAAGCACACCCCTGTTTTAGTTACAAAGTGCCGTAACTCAAAAAGTTTAAATCTTATTTTTACCACAAAGTATACAGATCATTTGACCATCATAAGAAACAACTATATGAAGTTTCATGAAATTTGGATAAGTCGTTCTCAAGTTACGGTGCGACATGTTTACGCCGGACAGACGGACAGACGGACGAACAGACGGACGGACACCAGACATTTGTATACCATAATACGTCCCGTCAAAATTTTGACGGGCGTATAGAAAAACCTTTTAACGAGGCGTATATCGGTTTATTAAATATATCTTTTTAAACTAAGAAAGTTGGTTTTACTTAATTTAAACAAAACATTAAGGTATCTTACACTTTATCTATTTCATAAATAAAAAGCAATATATATATAATTATATATCGTTACAGTTTATGTATAGAGGGGAAATGCATACTTAAACCCCGTGCCTACTTTGGTGTTTGTACACCTGATTTCTCTAATATGACCTCAATTGGAGATATAACCCAGAGCCCAGAGGTAGATTTAATGGGGTGCAGGGAACTATTTCTGAAAAATTGGTTGAATATAAAGAGAACACAGGCGGATCAAGCCATTTTAAAAAGGGGTTCCTAACCCAGGACAAAAAAGGGGGGATTATATAGGGAACACACAATCTTACCGCTTTTGAATCCGCCACTGTGGAATCACTGAATAATGACTAGAGAGGGCCCCTACTTTATGAAAATTTCTAGATCCGCCAGGGTCTGTGATAAATTTAAATCTAAATAAGCTATTGTTATTTATTACGTTAAGTAGGTCAACAGCTCATCTAGCTAATAAATATATTGTTTTGCCTTTTTATGTATATGGCTCTGATCTGGTTGTAGATTAACATCTAAGAAATAGTTAAATTCATGTTTATGAGTTGTGTCATTATTGTTTCATTATTGTAACTATAAAAATCATTGTAATAACGTATTTAATCACGTGAGATTCATTGCTATAAAAAAAAACTTTTAACGAGGCGTATATCGGTTTATTAAATATATCTTTTTAAACTAAGAAAGTTGGTTTTACTTAATTTAAACAAATATTAAGGTGTCTTACACTTTATCTATTTCATAAATAAAAAGCAATACATATATAAAAATATATCGTTACAGTTTATGTATAGAGGGAAATGCATACTTAAACCCCGTGCCTACTTTGGTGTTTGTACACCTGATTTCTCTAATATGACCTCAATTGGAGATATAACCCAGAGCCCAGAGGTAGATTTAAGGGGGCGCAGGGTTCTATTTCTGAAAAGTGGTTAAATATTAAGAGAACACAGGCGGATCAAACCATTTTTAAAAGGGGTTCCCAACCCAGGACAAAAAAGGGGGGATTATATAGGGAACACAAAATCTTACCGCTTTTGAATCCGCCACTGTGGAATCATTGAAAGTTGACTAGAGAGGGCCCCTACTTTATGAAAATTTCTAGATCCACCAGGGTCTGTGATAAATTTAAATGTAAATAAGCTATTGTTATTTATTACGTTAAGTAGGTCAAGAGCTCATCTAGCCAAAAATAACAACTAAATGCATTTAATACCTATCTATTATATCTATTATACTGACAATAAACAAATAATACAAATAAAATCCTATTTGGAATTTTCATACCTTGATAAACTCGTAATATAGTGTAAATCTCAAAGTATATAACTTCCATTTTCTACAGACTGTACATGATATCAAATGTCCTTCACATTACATGTGACGTATTTAATCACGTGAGATTCATTGCTAGAAAAGAAAACCCTTTTAACGAGGCGTATATATCGGTTTATTAAATATATCTTTTTAACTAAGAAAGTTGGCTTTATATAATTTAACCAAAAATTAAGGTATTTTACACTTTATCTATTTCATAAATAAAAAGCAATATATATATCAGTTTAAATGAGAAATATATGATTAAAGACCGTGCACTCTTAAGTTATATGTTTGAAGCAAGCGCATAGGTCATCATATATACGTCTTGAAATTTCGAAGTGTCGGCATTTCACGAAAATAAACGCAATTGAGCTAATTTTTGGTGCATGTGGAAGATAATGTAAAAGCCTTTAAAAATAATACCGTAATTCAATGAACAAATAAGTTTTTCATAGAGAAATATATCGCTACAGTTTAAGTATGCAGGGAAATGCATAGTTAAACCCCGTGCCTACTTTGGTGGTCATTTTTACGCACGAAATGCTGACTTTTACGCCAATAATTGATATATATATATATATATATATATATATATATATATATATATATATATATATATATATACTCATTCCCAAAACTTTATAAGGAATTGTTGTAATGTTCCAACTAAAAAATCAATATCTATTTCGGTTCTTTTTGGTCCTTTTCGGTTCTTTTCTGTAAATCGTCACTCTTTTCTGTAAGTCGTCGAACCCCCACAGTAGTTCAATAATTACTATATGTCATTGCTTAAATAAGTATGCAGAGTATATTTCAAAACATGTTTTATCTTCAAGACTTTTAAATGATTTAATTTTCAATACTGCATTGGGAAAGGAGAGGGGGGGGGGGGGGGGGGGGGGAGATATACAAGTTAATTTTGTGATACAGTATATTATATAATTAGATATCCAACAAATTATATGATTGTACGTTTAGCTATCTAGACCCGTACAAAATGTATATAAGAAGACACATATAACAGGGGTGGATAAAACACCTCGGGGTCTTAAGGAGGAGGGGGAGGTTGAATTTTAGATATTTGTATAGAGATGTATATATGCGAGTATTGGCAGTAGTGGTTATGGTGTGTGTGTGAGGGGAGGGTTTCAGATCAAATATCGTTTCTATAAATCTACATCTTTTAGTTTTTACCATTTCACTCTATTTTTTATCCTTTGATCTCTATTATATTTGTCCTAACATGCGTGATATATTTGCCACTGGACATAAGGCAACCAAAAATCAATCAACTTATTCTGTATATTTCATCATTTCTTTATTATGTTATCTATAGGTTTGGTCCCGCCCCTTATCTATTTTTTGTTTATATATTTGATAATGCCATTTTTTGAAGAAAAAAAAGTAGGGCCAAGGCGTTTTAAAAACATGGATCGCGTTTTTTTTTGTACTTCGGAAGTGAGCCAGAAGAAGTCTATTTCTTGTTTGTTTTTTCATCTGGCTCTCTTTTACCACTTCGTTTTTGGTAGGTTAATAAGACGGCAGAGGCACATAACAAACATGGCGTCGTTAAATCTAAATGAAATTAATAAATTTATGAATGTACACTGGGGTAAAGCTGATGACCGTAACTGCATTCACGGTCATCCCAAGATGTCGGATGAAAAATTAGGTCAGTTTCTGTATTGTCTGTTAAAGTGTTTCTATATCATTTTCTTTACAAATCATACATCGAAACGATGTAAATTTATAAAAGAATCACTCGAAAATCACTAATTACTTCCGAGAAATGTGCATAAAACGGGAAATTCGATTTGAAAAATTAAGATGACCGTAAATCATAATCAAAATATTTTCAAGATGACCGTAACATAAAACAAGGATGACCGTGATTGGTAAAAAGATGACCGTAACTTGTAAAGGATGACCGTAATTTGTAAAGGATGACCGTAATTTGTAAAGACTGACTGTAATTTATATAGGACGATCGTAACTTTTATAGGATGACCATCAATTCTAAGAAATATCCGTATTGTATTCAAAGCTTTTTTTATTGAGTTTGTCGATCTCAATAAGGGCTCGGTTAGCGGATATAAATATGTTTCATAAAGGAGTAGGTCCAGTAAGACCCTTTTTTGGCCCCAAAATATAGCAGTTTTACAAAATTGTTAAAATGTAAACTTTTAGTTTTTTATTGGACAGTAGAATGCTTCTGCTACATAAATATGGGTTGTTTTTTTTACAATAAAACGCATAAATATCGGGTACTATCATCATCAAGTCATGCTAAACTACTAAAATCTTCAAAATTCTAGCATTTTAGTCAAATTTTAGACGGTTTTCGTGTAAAACGAAAGTGCCCGCATTCGTGTTCATCCTTACTATTGAACTGTAAGTTGTATTTTATGATAATTCATAACATATATAAAGATTGAGGATGAACACGGATGCGGCCACTTTTATTTTTGACAAAAACCATCTGAAAAGCGACATTTTTCGGCATTTTAGTAGATTTTTCATACTTGAGCTTGAATCGGATCGTTTTTAATGACTAAATCAGTTAAAATCTTTCACAAAAACTAATTGATTCAAATAAAATAGACACTTAAGTGTTTAAAAAGTGGTCAAAATCTTTCGTCAGATGAACCGGAAATTTGAGGCCAAAATCGGTGCTTACCGGACCTACTCCTTTCTTTTTAACCGGATATTTGTGACAAAAATGTCGGTTATTGATTTGAGGATGTACGGCGGGCGGGCGGGCGGGCGGGCGGGCGGCAATCAAGTGTTGTCCGTGCATTAACTCATGAACCGTTCAACCAAAGCTTTTAAAATTTTAATATATTGTTACTAACACCTAAATGAAGGTCAAGTTCTATAATGGCGATTTTGACTTTTACCGTTAAGGAGTTATGGTTCTTGAAAGATTGAAAAATGGAGTTTCCAGTCGTGTCCGTGCATTTACTCATGCACTGTTCTACCTAAGCTTCCCAAATTTTAATATGTTGTTACTGATGACAAAATGGAGGTCAAGTTCAATAGTGGCGATTTTGACTCTTACCGTTCAGGAGTTATGGTTCTTGAAAGATTGAAAAATGGAGTTTCCAGTCGTGTCCGTGCATATACGCATGAAATGTTCTACCTAAGCTTCCCAAATTTTAATATGTTGTTACTGATGACAAAATGGAGGTCAAGTTCAATAATGACGATTTTGACTTTTACCGTTCAGGAGTTATGGTTCTTGAAAGATTGATAATGGTGTTTCCAGTCGTGTCCGTGCATTTTCTCATGAACCATTCAACCAAAGCTTTTGAAATTTTTATATGTTGTTACTGATGGAAAATTAGAGGTCAAGTTCAATAATGACGATTTTTACTTTTACCGTTCAGGAGTTATGGTTCTTGAAAGATTGAAAAATGGTGTTTCCAGTCGTGTCCGTGCATTTTCTCATGAACCATTCAACCAAAGCTTTTGAAATTTTTATATGTTGTTACTGATGGCAAATTAGAGGTCAAGTTCAATAATGACGATTTTGACTTTTACCGTTCAGGAGTTATGGTTCTTGAAAGATTGTGAAATGGTGTTTCCATTCACGTTGTTGCATTTACTCATTAACCATTCAATCTAAGCTTTTCAAATTTTAAGATGTTGATACTAATGACAAAATGGAGGTCAAATTTGATATTGACGATTTTCACTTTCACCATTCATTAGTAATGGTTCTTGTGATATTGCCAGGACACAAATAAATATTAATAAATCCGGTTTGCTGTCGTTATGACAGCCTCTTGTTTTGAACTATAATATAATTAGACATATTTAGGATTTATAACAATGATAGTAAATTGCATATTTCGTAAACAATGAAATATTTATTGATATCGACGTTAAAATTTTAACACAAATTGACAGCGATACGACGAAAATTTGAAGAAACATGAATGTGTTCCTAGTACACGGATGCCTCATCTACACTATCCTTTTCTATGTTTAGTGGACTATGAAAATGGGATAAAACTGTAATTTGGCTTTAGAATTAAAAAGATCATACCATAGGGAAAATGTGTACTAAGTTTCAATTTTATTTAACTTGAAGCTGGACAAACGGACAAACAAACAGACGAACGGACGAACAGACGCACAGACCAGAAAAACATAATGCCAATAAATGGATCCGGAGCATTAAAAACATTAATAATACATACGAATATTTGGTAATCGAGCCCATGTGTATGGTTCCAGATGAAGCAGATTAAAATCTTAATTTGTCTTGATATATGCAGGCGGAAACACTTTTGAAATAGAACAAAAGAATCGAAGCTCTGTGTTTATCAAGAAAGCGATAAATGTTAACTGTAATGTTTGATATAGTAACAAAATTTTAAAAAGTTAATAGAAACAAATAAAACGACAATTTTCTTATTTTAAAAACACCATTTGCATAAGTTTTCAATGTATCTATTACATAGTAATGCAAAACAATAAGATATAAAGTCGACGACATGGTTCTTATCGGGGCCTTTTATAGCTGACTATGCGGTATGAGCTTTGCTCATTGTTGAAGACCTTACGCTTACCTATAGTTGTTAATGTTTGTGTCATTTTGGTCTTTTCTGGATAGTTGTCTCATTGGAAATAATACCACATCTTCTTTTTTATATATAGTATCTAAAGTTGGATGTAGAAAATGCAGAACCTCCGATTTTTTTTTATCACGGACGGAGAACATATCAATCTTTTAGTTCAGAAATTGTCGTGTCTGCCCTTCCATTATGTGAATCAAGAAAAAATTCCCCAAAACAGGTAACGATTGTTTCGAAAAGAGAAAAATCGAGTGCACCTTTTTATGTTAGGGCATGTTTGGGGTGCACATTTTGTTTTTCTTATACGACTTAATTTATCTATGTAAAGTCTACCCATAAAGGATAGAAGATTTCAGTACTGGTGTAAAATTGCGCGTTTGAAATTCGCACAGGTAGACATAAAAATAATTTTGTCGTTCAAAGTATGACGGCATACATAAATGCAAAGTCACGTTTAGTTGATATAACAGAAAACAGATTTAACAGTAAAAGTAATAATGATTAATAAAATAATTGTGTGGTTCAAAGTATGACGGGATACATAAGTACAGTTTCACGTCAAATGTATATCATAAAAAACAGACTTAACAGAAAAAGTAGTAATATTGAAAAAATAGTTTTGTCATTCATAGTATGTCAAGATTCATAAGTAGAAGTTATATTAATAAATGAAATAATTTTGTCGTTCAAAGTATGATGTTTTACATAACCACAGAGTCACTTCAAAAGAATATCTAAAAAAACTGACTTAACAGTACAAGTAATATTAATAAAGACAAATAAAATAATACTATTACACGTTATTAAGATGATAACCAACGTCAGTACGCAAAATTTATACTTTAAGACCATCTTGTATTATTTGTGAAGTTGATACGGAATATTTATCAACAAGTTCTGGGTATCTTCCGATGAACTTTTTTAGAAAAAGGACGAGACGTTCTTTGACATACCCCTTGTTCATCAACTTTCTGCTAAGACACTGGTGACGTTTTACAAAGTCTGAATAGGAGCTGCAAGCTCTTGAATACCTAATAAGTTGGAAAATGTATATTCCATATGCAGGTGAAGTTGGTATATTACTACTAAGATGGGGAAAATTGATAATTTCAAAATTAAAATAGTCTCGTTTGTCATAGATTCTGGTATTGAGATGACTGTGTATGTCAAATTCGAGGTATAAGTCTAAAAATGAGGCGGAGGAAGTCGTGTCTGTGGACTCTTTAATTTCTAGTTCTGGTGGGTATATTAATGGAACCCAATCAGAAAAGTTCGGATTGTTAATGGAAAGAACCTCATCAATATATCTGAAAGTGAAATTAAATAACCTGGCTTCTTTGATCTTCTTGTTTTTGACAAGTGTCTGAAGGAACTCCGATTCATATGAAAATAAGAAGAGGTCGACAAGGAGAGGCGCACAATTCGTTCCCATAGGAATGCCGACAATTTGTTGAAAAAGTCTACCTCCAAATTCAACAAATATGTTGTCAATAAGAAACTCCAGCATACTGATCACGTGTTCCTCTGTGTAGTATGTTTTACCCTTTGTTCTTTATTAACAAAATATGCCTTATGGTATCCCAAAAGGATAAATTTATAGCGTATGCTACCATTTTTATGATGAAAAGCTTTGTGGATTATTTCTTTTAGACGGTTTTTCAATTTCACATGGGGAATGGTTGTATACAAGGTTGAAAAATCAAAAGTTTTGATAGAACTAATTTCAGAAAAAGACCGAGATTTAAAATTATCCAGAAGTTCTTTAGAGTTTTTAAGAATCCACATATGGTTAATACCACTACGTGAGTAAACAGTTTTACAGTATATCTGAAGACCCTCTTTAACTGCGGACAGAATTTAAGTCAATCTAATAGACAATTCTTTAGTAGAACAAGCAGATGAGCCGGCAATGTACCGTTGTTTGTACGGAATTTTGTGAAGTTTAGGTATCCAATACAAACAAGGTAAGTCCTCCGATTTGTTGTTCAATGCAATGTTCATAGAAGCCATGAAGGACTTATGATTCGCCAAAATCTCATCCTTGTCAAATGATATGTTTTTGTATGTGGCATTACCTGAGTGCTCATTTATTCCCAATTCTTTTATAAGACACTCGTAGTAATACGATTTACATATAAAGACAATATTATTTGAGGCTTTGTCCAAAGGAACAACAACATACTTATCTTGAAGAGATGATGGACATTTTACAGGCTCTTTGTCACTGAAAATGGACTTAGGTCGATCATTCACACAGTTTTTCAACTTATGAATGCGACGTTTTATCAGAGACCTGATTGTTTTGACCCATTCTGACAAAGTGTCCAGTTGAACATCTTCTCGCTTAGCCCATGCTCTGGCGTAGTTCTCAATGGAATCCATAGTTATTTTGAAGTTATGGTTCCAATTGATGTGTTGGGGTTCTCTAAACTTAGGACCACGAGAAATCACCTTTCGGAGATTTTCATGTTGAATTATGTTTAGATCCCCAGTAATAACATGACCAGAGGGGCTGTAATTGTAAGGCGAGTGGGAACAGTCACATGTCAGAGGGTTTTTTAGGTATTGTTTTAAATCAAGGTCCTGTAATGCCTGTTTATAGTTAAATAATTTGGGTGCAATGGTTTTGGTGTAACTGTAGGATACAATAGGAACAGACTGATTTTGAAAATAAAGTGCGAGGTTTGGCATGCCACAAAACCAGGTTCAACCCACCATTTTTTCCTTTAAAAATGTCCTGTACCAAGTCAGGAATATGGCCATTGTTATGTTATTTTTCGTTTCTGTGTGGGTTACATTTTAACGTTGCGTCGTTTGTTTTCTCTTATTTTTGTGTGTAATTTCACATTGCGATAAGACGTGTCACGGTACTTGTCTATCCCAAATTCATGTATTTGGTTTTGATGTTATATTTGTTATTCTCGTGGGATTTTGTCTGATGCTTGGTCCGTTTCTGTGTGTGTTACATTTTAGTGTTGTGTCGTTGTTCTCCTCTTATATTTAATGCATTTCCCTCGGTTTTAGTTTGTTACCCCGATTTTGTTTTTGTCCATGGATTTATGAGTTTTGAACAGCGGTATACTACTGTTGCCTTTATTTATATTCCTGACTTGGTACAGGTATTTTCTTATTTAGAAAATGGTGGACTTAACCTGGTTTTATAGCTAGCTAAACCTCTCACTTGTATGACAGTCGCTTAAAATTCCATTATATTGACAACGATGTGTGAACAAAACCAACAGACATAATAGGTAAAAATATCAAAACAACCGTCAACATTGTGTTATAATCTTAATCACTATAAAAACAAACAAATATGCAACAAAGAAACACAAAAAGGCATATAGAAAAAGCACATAAGCAAAAATGAAAGAAAGAATACAAAAATTTACCATAGCACAATACCTCAATGACGGGATGTACATGTACCGAGCCACGTCAATGGATATTACCAACACTAGACTAAACAGTAAAAGTAATTTTCAAAAAGACAAATAAAAGAATATTATAAAACGTTATTAAGATGATAAACAACGTCAGTACCCATAATCTATACTTCAAGACCATCGTGTATTATTTGTGTAGTTGATACGGAATACTTATCAACAAGGTCTTGGTACCTTCCGATGAACCTTTTTTTTAGAAAAAGGACGAGACGTTCTTTGGCATACCCCTGGTTCATCAACTTTCTGCTCAGACACTGGTGACGTTTTACAAAGTCTGAGTAGCAGCTGTCAGCTCTTGAATACCGAATAAGTTGGGAAATGTTAATGTTTCAAAATTAAAATCGTCACGTTTGTCATAGATTCTGGTACTGAGATGACCGTGTATGTCAAATTCGAGGTATACGTCTTAAAATGAGGCGGAGGAAGCCGTGTCTATTGTTTTTTTATTTCTAGTTCTGGGGGATATATAAATGGAACCAATCAGAAAAGTTTGGATCGTTTATGGAAAGAACATTATGTATCATACGACACTTACCTGATAGCTGTATTTAGAAAAACAAATATTTCTTTTAAAAAAATTGACGAAAAATACAAAAGGGACATTGAAACTCATAAGCTGAATATCAACTGACAACGCCATGGTAAAAAAAGACCAAAAAAACCAACAGTGTACAAAACACAACATAGAAAACTTAAGACTGAGCAACACGAACCCCATCAAAAACCAGAGGTGGTCTTAGGTGCTCCGGAAAGGTTAGCAGATCCTGCTCCACATGTGGCACCTGTCGTGTTGCTCAGATAAGCACAAACTCGGTGATAAGTATAATTCGGTAGGTCATATTCGGGAAAAAGAAGGACGGACATGTAGTTACGACGATTGGAACATATCCGTCACCATCTGTAAAACAAATATTCCGTAACGGTCAACCAACTTGTGATGGCATTCATAAAATTTTCGAAGAGATTATTTCAACTTCGCCACTTGAAACTCTTGGTTAAAAAGCTTCCGTGTGAGCAGCAACGCTCATCAAGTAAATCTTTATAGGAAACGCAAGCCCTTGAATATAATATCATCTTGGAGATATATACTCCATATGCAGGCGGTGCTGGAATGTTGCTACATAGAAATGGAGAATTTCAATTAAGAAGCTGAATCATCTTTTATGTCCTAAAGTTTTGTGCTCAACCGACCCTAATTGTCAATTTCTAGATATAAGTCAAGATATTATGCAGATTTAACTGTAGCTGTTGTATCCTTTATTTCAAGTCCGATGGAACATAGTCACCAAACTTTAAATTATTTATTGAGAGGACATCATCTTCATAGCGAAAAGTTAAAGGATAATGCTAGCTTTATTTTTTTCATTTTTAGTAAGAAGCCCATGTCTGAAGTCAGCCTCATATGAATAAAGAAACAAGTCGGCAAGAAGAGGGACACAGTTGGTTCCAATGAGAATGCCAATTTCTAACTGTATATGTCTTTTAATTTATTTGTTTGACTTTATTCTTCTTAAAATTATTGTCTGAAATATTATCAGGTCAACTATTGAAAAGTTCAATAAAAGGTTAAAAAATCGTGTGAACATGGAAATAGTAGATTAGAATTTAAAAAAAAATAAGATCGTAAAAAAATACGTTAAATATCTTAAGGTTAATTGCAGAAGAATGTTTTATAAGTTTAAACTTAAAATAAATTTAAACTAAAAATGTTGTTTATCTTATCTTTTTGAGATACACCCGTATTTTTATGTCTTTGGAAGCTGGACGTTTAATTGTGTGCGTTTGTAAATGACGTATGGATATGCTGATTTTTAAACACATAACGTAAAAATCATATTCTCTGTAGATAAATTATATTTTTTGTTTGTTTGTAAAATTGATTTTTACATTACAAAAACCAGGATCAAATAATGTATGTAAACAAATGTACCATAAATAAAGAAATTTAATGGAAATGAAATTTTCAAAAATCCCCAGTGTTTGTAATTTTGTTTAATTCATATGTATACTATCATGATAGAATGTAGAATCAATCAGCAAAGAAAATAAAAGCTTAAAATCCGAATCCCAAAAAGACATATTTGTACTAAAGCGTCTATAAAACAAAGACAATACAAATCTTTTAGTCCAATAATCAATAATATATATCGTTTTGATAAAAGATGATAGAAAAGGGCCAGAAGCTCATAAAAATAATTAAACAATCTTTACAAATCATTCTGTTTACAGAAACGCACTACAAATTCGTTTGCTAATACGCTGTGCCTTTGTCTAATCTTACATGTGACATGTTTGTGCGGTCTTAGATCTAAGGATTAGGTACTAGTCGTTAGATTTGTAAACAAACCAATTTTATCCTATTTCCTGTTGTGACGACTTGGCGAATCTACCGCCTATGTTTAACTGAATGATGTTTCGCATGACAAGTGATGCATTGCTATTAGGTGACATGAGACTTGTGGACGTACATAGTCTCACTGTGTTTGAACTTCGTGCTAGTTCGAGTTCTCAGTTTTATTTGTGTTTGTTTAAAAATATATATATTTACTACTTTGGAACATCGCTTTACTTCTGCTGTTTACCTTAGAAATGGAAGAAACTAACCAAAAACTGTTCAGCCTGATGTGCAAATTTTGCTACCAAACAGAACATTTGATAATTATTAAAGATATATATCTGTGATGTTTAATCCACATATATATAGAATTGAAAATATTCACATCCTCCTTAATCTCTATCAAAAGGCATCTGTTCAGAAAATGTAAAGCACAAGTGATTATAATTTGACTTTCTTAGTGTGTAATGACTAACACATTGATCATCTCTGTAAAAATAGCATGAAAAAGAAATATCCTACAAACATGACAAACGCATCTATATATAGAAATTAATCTGTAAAATAATGTGTACTCAACTTTGCAGCATAACTGTACAACTACATTAATGACGGTTCGAACTTTATTACGTCAGATTCGCATTTCGGTAATAAATGTCTATCGATGCTGCAGGAGGCTTAGATATTTTAAAATCCATAACCTGATACACACGATGAAGAGCTGATGAAACAAAAAGACCAAGAACATATCCAGCCGGACAAGGCATAAGGTTTTTGATATAATGCAGGAAGGAAATAAATATTTTGAAAAGTGTTAATTATTCTTATTGATTTATTCGAGCGTCACTGATGAATCTTTTGTAGAGGAATCGCGCGTATGGCCTGCATAATTTGAATCATGGTATCATGCTGCGTTTGTACTTAAACTACTTTCGAAGGAAGACAGAGAGCATAATGACCGACAAAAATTACAAACAACCATCAAATAAACTATACAGAAAACTAACGACTGAGAAGCATGAACCATACAAAAAAAACCCAGAAAAAAAAACCATTTGGATGACATCGAGTGTTCCCGATGGGTCAGTAGACATTGCTGAACTATACATGTCCACCGTAGTGTACGTGTTTAAACCATCGATTACGCTATGTCATCGGTACAAGGCAGTTATTTAAATATGGTTCATGTACATGAACATAGCTTTAGGAATAGAATTTCTATAGTTTTAAATAATCAAAAATGTCAGTATTAAAGCAAATGTTCAGCAAACCTGTTTGAAAACATTAATAAAAATAATAATTTTGAATGACAGTCTTCTTAATGACGATTATAGGATATATTTTACTATAATTTAATGCTTCTTTAACAGAGTTAATACAGCTGTAAAAGATTAAATCTCGCTAATGGATATTTTTTTTTGTAATGACTGTCGATATTTTTATTATAAATCTCTTAATTCGTATGTATAATACGAGCTTTGACGAAATGGCATTAGAAAACAACCAGTTGCACGCGTTGTCGTGCTAAGTATACTGTACTCGTTATTCAAACTATCGGATATCAAAAGGTAGGTGTTTGAAAAGGGCTTTCAATATCCAAGTAATCATTTTCAAG
Source organism: Mytilus galloprovincialis (assembly GCF_965363235.1). NCBI lineage: Eukaryota > Metazoa > Mollusca > Bivalvia > Mytilida > Mytilidae > Mytilus > Mytilus galloprovincialis. The sequence goes on from NC_134842.1 coordinate 97,334,584, forward strand.
TTACAAACTAGCTATGAAGTTATAATGTTCAGTAGAACTGGAGAATTGTATAGCAAACATGTGAAGCGAATTCTATATTTATAATAAGTATCGGTAAACAGGAAAAGTATTAAATTGTCTGACAGATCTGGAGAGTGCTCATGCTATAAATCTACAATTGTCAAGCTGCTGACTAAACATGCAATCATTCTGTTAAGGTGGTACCCAACACCTTGACTAAAATTAATTTGGCTCGTTTTATTTTCATAAAATTTTGACAAAATATTTATTTATAAAAAAATATAAAAAATTCAAAAAACTTGAACCAATCACTTTCTCGGGAAACATTGGTTGGATATATAGCAGTTTGACAAACACTAATTTTGATCAGTTTAACAGATTTTACAGAGTTTTCTGTAGTGTTATGTACCACCTTAAGTGACAAAGCTATCGCAGAAATAAAATTTCAGTCATGTGTAATGATTGATATTTTTGTTTATTGGTTGTCAGAAACTAGTAATATTTTAAAAATCTGCCTTCAACAATTAGCCAATGACATGTGTTGCTAATAGCCACGCTCTCTTTAACGTTAAACTGCTAGTGTTTATGCAATACACAAAATGATGTAGATGTAGTTCGGTAAACACGACACTCGTTTCTGCAATAAATTCCTCCGATCCATTGGAGTAAAAAAGGATTGAAATCATGAGCTAAAACATACAAGGTTTGTTAGCATCACTAGTGAAAAGACATGACCTCAACAGTGACAAAAATAACAGATAAAGCTAATGAAAGCTTAGGGAATGTAGACACAATCGGGAACAAAATAAACAAAATACATGTCATCACAATAGCATCACAATAGAAACAATCAAAGAAGAGATTTCGAAAAACAAAAACAAGACTTTCAAGAGACCTTACAAAGTTACATTATAGAGCTAGAGACTGAAGAGAAAACAAATGAAAAGAAAACCAAATACAAAAGAACTCAAGCTTAGAGTGAGATACAATATATTTCTTGAAAACCAGTGATAGTAAAGATCATTATATGATGTCATTTTCTGAAACTTCACCATCACCATTAGTTTTTATACATAATAAGGTATTGAGAACAGTTTTTATGTTTGATACAATAATTCAAACACCCATCTTACTATCATGTACCCCGTCATTATCATATGTTACATATTCGATATATTTCTTATTACAAAACTCTTTGACATATTTCAATGCTAAAATTTATATCTATATTTAATTAGAAACCTGGAAAGGGGACTGTAAGGAATTCAAAATAAATGGATTTAACTTACTTCCAAAATGTCGTAATAAGAAAAAAAAAGATCCAGAAGATATAGTGGGGGTACAATAATTTACATCAGAAAAGAATACATGAAGGGTGTTAATCATTTAAAGGGCGCTTCTATGTCAGAAATGAAATTATTGTTGAGATGGACAGATATTTCATTGGATTATCAGATGACATTTATATAATTATGTGCTTCTTATATTCCTCCATTTTCATTTACACATTTTGAAAATGACTTAAGTATGCTTGATCATGAGTTAAGCCAACTATTTAGTAGAGGTGAAGTATTAGTTATAGGAAAAATTACTTTTTACATATAAATAACTTTGGCTACGTATAGTACATAAAAGATTAGTAGAAGACTCGTGAGGTTATTATAATTATATGTCTAAAAATGGTTTTAGCACTGACGATTATGCTTTAGTGAGTGAGAGTCTCCTATGCTCAGTTCAATATTTCAGGACAAATGACTTTACATATCTCTCAGATCATGCTAAGATTGATTTATTTTCAAAATGTTCAATTAATGAGAACACTGAGTCTATACTAGATAACAATAAATAGAAAAGTAGTTTTACTTACAAATGAACAGAACAATTAAAGAACTTGGTGATTAATGCTCTATCCGATGGTAATATCAGAGAAGTCATTTTAGTCTGATAATGCTTAATATTGATGAATCTCAAGATTGTATTGAAAAAGCAATAGAACAACCAACACATATTTTGCAAATATTTCTGAGATAGCGTGTATGAAATTTTTTCAAAGTGAATCCACGTCATACTAGACCAAGACCGTGACGATCCCCCTACGATCTATACAACAAATAAAAGAACGATGAGATCGTGGTATTGTCGGTTTTAATATTGAATATTTCATGGTTTTCACGTTCATACTACGACCTTGATCCTGATAAGATCCTGCTACGATTTCGTTTTGATAGTAACACGTTCTAGTTACGAGCTTGTTATGCTCTTGCTTCGTCTACTAAGACATTACTACGACTTACAAGATTTCTGTACACTTCTAACAGGACCTTCTCGATCGCATTACGAGCTCAATACAAGTCTACTACGATCGAACTATGACTCCTCTACGTTTCCACAACGTTGTCACTGTGCTCTAGAATATGGCTTCATCAAATAAGTTCTCAACCCAAATGCGTCGTCATCCCAGATAAAGTATGGCATGTTCAGGTCGTCATTAGGTAGGGGATCTGACTCTGGAAATCCAGTATTTATCTTCTCCTTAAATAATGAGGCGTTGTAAATGTCGGCGTCCGAAATGGAACCATATCCTTCTACATCTATCTATAAAAATTTGTAGTCTGCATCCACCATGACAAGAAGCACTTGAAAAAAAACCTTAACAGTTATGTTACAAGATTTCGATTTTAGGCGGGCTTTTCATAGTAACATGATTTCCGTCGAGTGAGCCACAAGCGTGTGGCATGTTACATCTTCTCTGAAATCTTCAGCAATAGCTCGCCATTCATTTGGTTTTGTTTGACAGGATAAAACTTCATGTTTATGATCCTGTACAATAGCCCATCCACCTTAGGCACTAATAAAAGCACTTATAGTAGTGCGCGCGACTCTAAAAATCGTACTGAAGGGTTTGATACCTATCGCAAGAAGCTAAGCCTTAATGTAATAACAACTTTCAGACTGGGATCAAGTGCCTTATCTGAATCATGTTTATATCTTCTGAATTCGACGACTTACTCTGTTCAAAAGTTCATTAAACATTTCTGGAGGCAGTCTTAAAGATTAAAGAATGACTGTTGATCCTGCATACTTAATTCTTTCATAAGTCGGTCGTTATACCTCAACTGGAGTCTTCTTTCAACAGAAATCCACGGGCGCACCAACAGGACCTACGCTGTCTAGTATGTCGTCTTCTTCTTATAACTAAAAGTGTATCCTTACCAGCCAAATCGATACAGTGCTGTCTAGTATGTCGTCTCCTTCTTCTTATAACTAAAAGTGTATCCTTACCAGCCAAATCGATACAGTGCAGCGGAATTGAAGATTGTAAAGTAGGGTTTGCTCATGTGTGTCCATGATTGAACTACAGATAGAAGTTATTGCATCCGTTTTTTTATATCAACATAATGAGGTAATGCAATAATCGTGAATATGACGTAGTAGTATCGTAGTAAGGTCGCACAAAGGACGATAAGCGCGTAGTAGCAGCGTACTATTGTCTTCCTCATCTAGTACATCTATAATACTAAAATGACGAGGTCCAATTTGTCAGCCGTCATCAGGTAAAAACGGCAAATCAAAGAATTCAACTTTATATATAACTTATATAGGACATTGGTGTTTATTAAAAATTACACCACTCCAGACCCTTTTGCAGTCCACATAATTAATATTGCCAATAATTAACAAGTTCCGGGTCGAATCCGATACCGATACCAATAGTATATTCACCTGTTACCTATTACCTTATCTGTACGTTCCGCATCTAACATGCGCACCACCATCCGGTGTATATTTTGCTATATACACGGGTCATAACCACAGGATTGACACTACTAATTAAATCATTGTCACATTGTTCCATGTTGTAGTATTTTAATCAGTATGACTTTCTAAGATGACAATACGAATACTAAAAATTTGGACTTAAATTAAGGCGTATAGGTATAGTTTTCAATTTGTTCGCCGGCATGACGTAAAACAGCGAATCAAAGATCAAATAACTAATATAGGACAATGCTGTTGATTAAAAAATACTCCATTCCAGGCACTTTTGTTTTCCAAATAATTAATATTACCAATAATTGATAAGTTCAAGGTCGACGGGTTCAAACAGAAAGCTTTTTTCAAGCAGAGAAAACTGTGCATCTTATAATCGGCATGACTTCATCAGATAATACGCATAGTTCTATACTTTAATTCAGTCACGGACCTGCGATATCACGGGTGTGTTCTAGTGTAGTATAATCGTATCAATATCGTATTAGAAGCGTAATTAAGACGTAGTGAAATCGAGATAGTCGCAGTGAAATCGTAATAAGATCGCAGTGAAATCTTTTCCATTGGCTTTCAGATTGCTTCTACGATGCTTCAACGCCAATCCCTGTCTTACTACGTCCTTACTACGAACTTCCGACGCTTCTACATGTTCTACTACGACTAGTTTTGGCCACAACTGCACTACGTCTGTTTTGAGCATGTTCAAAGTTGGTCGTTGATCATGAAGACCTTGGCACATCCTTGCTCTTAAGATAAATTTGCAAAACATGATCAATTTGAAAGGTTGTATGTATGTGTCCTATTTGCATATAAATGTTTGCTGCAGGTCAGAAGCAAACATTCAAAATGCATGTACCAAGTCAGGAATAATGTGGTTATATTTCACTTGATCCGTAGATTGATAGCGTTTGATTTTGTCAGTTTATATGGTCTTTTTGAATTTGCCTTGGAGTTCAGTATGTTTGTTACATTTTTTTTATTACAGAAAATGTCAATAAAACAGACGATCGAGTTTGCTATGTGCCTTCCCAAATCATCTCAATGTTAATGTTATAAATAAAAAGTATCTAGTTGCTTTTTCGAAATAATTGTTGTTCTTAGATGCTTCAAGGAAAATCACCAAACATTACAACCTTTTTATATTCAATTGCTTCCTCTAAATGTTTAGGTCACAATCCCCCCCCCCCCCCCCCCAAATATATGGTAACTATGTGCTGTCCATATCATGACAGGGAAATGTTAAAATATTGGAATCACATCAATTTGAAATTCAATTGTTCAAGGACATGGTTTTGGCCATAACGTTACTAAAATATATCATTGTTAGGTACTTCTTTAAAATTAATATTGTTCTAACACACATACAAATATTTAGTGAAATTTGATATCATGTCAAAGCTAGAGACACTATAATTTAAAAAAGTAAGTAGTTGCTTGGTATATTTTTGTGAAGAATTTTTATCTGAGAGACTTTATTGAAATTTACCAGTATGAATCGAACGAGGAATTGTATTATTTGTGTCAGGACATAAGTATCATCCAATGAAAGTAGACCGATTAAGATCGCTGCGATTTGGTAAAAAATTTAGACATTGTTATACCAAGTCTAAAATACAATATTTATGCTATAAAATACTTAGATTTATACAATTAAGTCATTTTTGATAGCTTAATAGGTGACATATTTAGAAAAAAAACAAAGGATATTGGGTATCTATCCATGAAACAAAATCAGTACATGCACAGCAAAACCTGCAGAAAAAGCTTAAACATGTTTAAGCAAGATTTTCAAATCAATCAATTTTAAGGTTGATGCTTTCTTCTGAAGAAAACAAACCTACTACAAGCAATATCAATATGTATAGTGATGAAATGTACTAGTCCATCCACGTGGCCTATATTGTCTGAAGCAAACACTATCAAAATTAGGCCAAAAATGATTAAAAAATCAAAATCAACCATTCTTCATCATTAAGTGCACAAGCGTGATATCGTATGGCATCATTAGCCCATACAAAATTTGAAGATTTATTTTATCCCCCCAAAGAACTTACCATATACATTGTTAAAATCATCTTCATCGAATTTGACCCGACAGGTGATACAAAACAGTATATGATATATGGGTAGTATTTCAATCATTGCCAAGATATTTGAACATTGTCGACAGTGAAATATACGACGCCTGTGATCTATTCCTGCGACTGTCATACAAGCTTAAGTAAATTTTATGCGACTGTCATACAAGTGAGAGGTTTAGCTAGCTTTAAAACCAGGTTTAATCTACCATTTTCTACATAAGAAAATGCCTGTACCAAGTCAGGAATATGATTGTTGTTATCCATTCGTTTGATGTGTTTGAGCGTTTGATTTTGCCATTTGTTAAGGGACTTTCCGTTTTGAATTTTCCTTGAAGTTCGGTATTTTTGTGATTTTACTTTTTCCTATAATTCATCATTTTCATCCCGATATGTTCAAAAAAGAAAAGATAAGGTTAGGACTTTGGTGTCTCAACCCCGATATTTGATTATTTTCAATAACAAGGGGTGATATAAACCCTCAGCCATTATATACAATTCAATTCATCTTCACATGAGAAATAAGAAAATAAGAAATAGGGTTGGTGATCCCAAAAATTTTTAAGATGTCTTAATATTCGCAAATGGTGGGATGGTGATAACCCTAGGGGACTCCCAAAGTAGTTTATTTGATCCAGTTTGTTTCCATCATTCAAATCAATCTCTATTAAGTGTGTGACATTTGTGTATTTCTTAAAAATAGCATTGATATGTCCAATGTGAAAGTCTTTTGACTATTGACGTTATGACCCTTTGGTTATTCACATCGTTACTAAAAATGGAGATCCCGTAATTCCATCGCTTATTACTTTTAAATTATAACCATTAAAACATAACAATAAGGTTTTCCTATGCGTTTCTGTAGTAAACCCCATCCTTCTTTTGATCTCCCAAAGTACACCTTGCATTTGTACATGCATATGCGCAACGTATTCTATGTATTACGGGTAAATAATTAAGTCAAGGATTTTCAATTCTTTAAAATTACTTAAAACCTTTACTAAATTCTGTCAAAGTTACAAAAATTTGGTTTTTAAGTTTGGCTGTACCTAATTGATTACAAACGGGAAAGCCCATACTTATTTTACGGTGATGTTGTTTACCGAGCCCAGAAATTTAGATACGATCCGGGTAAACTTATCGATTTTTTAAAATTAACGTATTCTAAAAGGTTACCAATTCAACACTGCTATTATATCATGTATATCTTTGAATATTATTTTTATCGATATAAGTATTGACTTTGTTATTAATAAATCTAAACCTTACTTACTACTATTGTTATGCATATATATATACATTCACGGTCCTACAATATGCTGATACCCATATTTTTGCAAAGCACAAGGTCATGTTTTTCTCTCTGACTATTTTCGTAAAATTGAGAATAGAAATGGGGAATGTGTCAAAGAGACAACAACCCGACCAAACAGCAGAAAACAGCTGACGGCCAACAATGGGTCTTCAACACAGAGAGAAAATCCCGCACCCGGAGGCGGGCTTCCTTTCATGTATTGTTTTGTACATATTTCAAGGCTTATGTTTTCTCGTTTGAATTGCTTTACATTTTTCATTTCGGCGTCTTTTAAAACACTATGCGGTATGGGTTTTGTTGAAGGCCGTGCTGTGACCTGTAATTGTTAAATTCTAAGGCATGTGGTCCATAGTAGAGAGTTGTCTCATTGTAAATCTTACCACATCTGTTTATTTTTCTACAAACAATACTTTGACCAAAACTAAATATGGAAATCTGACATATTATTCGGAACCGTAAATACGCCCTACTTCTGACAACTTCTGCGGACAAGTTCGGGTGCGAAGGACAATTATAAGAACACGGTTACACAGTACATTTGTTATAAGAATAATAATTTAAAAAAAAACAGAACAAAAACAAGTCTTCCCCGTTTCATTTTGGAGACTGTATATATGTATTTACTGAATAACCTATAATTCAACATTTTTTGTAATGATTCTATTTCTTTTTCAAATCAAAATATGAGAATATATATTAGTGGTCATTGTAAGTTATTATTAAAATGCAATATCAAAAATAGAAATTCACAGCTAGTTAGATTGTAAGTAGTGCGCCTAGAAAAAAGGTCAACAAGATGTTACATTCAATGTCAATGTAAGTTATTAATAAACTACAATATTAAAATTAGAAATTAACAGTTTGTTAATAGTGCGCCCAGAAAAAAGGTCAACAAGATGTTGCATTCAATGTCACTGTAAGTTATTAATAAACTACGATATCAAAAATAGAAATTCACAGTTTGTTAATAGTGCGCCAAGAAAAAAATCAACAAGATGTTACATTCATTGTTTGTTTAATGTCGTTTTGTCTCTTATATTTAATATCTTAAATAGAAATGTATAGTTAGATTTTTTTCAGTGGAGGCAGTAAATAGACCCTCTGCTGTTGTTTTTTATTTGGTCGGGTTGTTGTCGTATTTGGCACAACTTTTTGGAATTATTTACACCACTGGGTCGATGCCACTGCTGGTGGACGTTTCGTCCCCGAGGGTATCACCAGCCCAGTAGTCAACACTTCGGTGTTGACATGAATATCAATAATGTGGTCATTTTTATAAATTTCCTGTTTTCCAAACAACATTTTTTGAAAAACTAAGGATTTTCTTATTCCAGGCATAGATTACCTTAGCCGTATTTGGCACAACTTTTTGGAATTTTAGATCTTCAATGCTCTTCAACTTTGTACTTGTTTGGCTTTATAAATATTTTGATATGAGCGTCACTAATGAGTCTTATGTAGACGAAACGCGCGTCTGGCGTACTAAATTATAATCCTGGTACTTTTGATAACTATTTGACACATTCCCCATTTTCATTCTCAATTTTATAAAGATATAACATTATTATTAAAATACGGGCAAAATTTGTCTTCAAAAAACAAATTATTAAATATGATATATAATCAACATAAGTTCTTGTTACATTCCAGTTGAAGAAAACTGCTTCCTTTAAACCTCCGATGAAGTGAATAGAAACCCTCTGAAAACACGAATTCAGATTTGTGGTGTAATCAGAATAATTTGACTTTCCTTAAGCATCTTATTTCACTTCTATTATTTTTGCTCTGATAGTAAACAGAAAAATGTTAGGAATTATCAGAAATAAGAAACAACAAAACTGACAACACCCACCATCGAAAACACTAAATAAAATATGGTTCAGATATATATAGCTGACGTCATAACGCCAGTGTGTGCCTATCTAGACGATATGTGTAAATGTAAAACACAAATAAAACAAAATCTACATTCCAGACACCAACAGGATTGCCACTTACTAAACATGGAAATTAATAACGGCACATAATATAAAGAGCAGGGTCGAAAACGTACAGGAACAATTTTTTTTATCGTACGCAACATTTAAGGACTTGGTCTCCTAGTTAATGGAATTATCTTATTTTATAGCTTGTCGTTGCAGTTTACTTCTTCAAACAATTCTTCAAATATCCTCTCATATAAGGACTGAAATGGAAAACAGAAATTGATTATTGATTTACAAAGTTTTAACATGTATGGCCTACATATCTTTTATGTAAAGTCAATCGAGAAAATGACACTGATTGCACTGTTTAACATAGCCAGGTTTCATTGTACTAACAATGAATATCACGTTTTATTGAATAGGGGGTGGGGGTCAACAATTTTTTTTTCTAAAAGAAAGGTATGGGGAGATTTGGTCTAATCAGCTGTTTCGTTGATGAATTTTAAATACCCCCATTTGAGTTTATTGTTGTCAACTTTCTAGATAAATTTTTTAAATTGTTTTCCTGAAGTTCATTTGACACAAAAATTCAACTGAACAAAATTCGAAACCTTTATTTAAATTCAACACTTTATACATTGAAAATCATACAGTTGTCAACACATGCGAAGAGCCTTTCTATATTTTAAGTAAAAAAAAAATGCTTTAATGTAACACGATTAAGTATATAGATCAATTATTTCCCTCTATCAATTGTCTAATTCAATTGTCCATTTGGTTTCCTTCGCCACGTTTATAGTAATAATGCTTAGTTGCAAGATTTTTGTGGAAATTTCACTTCGGTTTTTTTTCTCGGACTCATTTGTTGCTAAATATTAACGGAACCATAAAAATTTTAACAGAGGAAACAACGTCACATGTCAATTTGGAATATCATAGTATTACCCTCTTTTTAAATCGTGAAATATTAACTCCTCCATACGGAAAAAGCTTTGGGTTTCAGTCATCCAGCACCAACCAAATTGCTAAAGATATATTATAAAGTGTATACATTTAAATCGTTTGTTGTATTTAACGAAACACAATAATATAGTATTTATATTCATATATATATATCCGTCAATCTTGTTGGTTCCTTTTTAATGAAGACAGTGGCGCCATCGAAATTGATACACTGTAAGTTTATAAAAAAGTAAAATAACAAAAATACCGAACTCCAAGGAAAATTAAAAACGGAACGTCACTTATCAAATGGCATAATGAAAAAGCTCGAATGGAAAACAATTGTCATATTCCTGACTAGGTACAGGCATTTTCTGATGTAGAAAATGGTGGATTAAACCGGGTTTAAAGCTAGCTAAACCTCTCACTTGTATAACAGTCGCATAAAATTTCACTATATTGACAACAATGTGTGAAAAAAAACAGACATAAAAAAAAAATAATAAACAGCTGCGCCATGAGCGCATGATACGCCCGACGTCTGGTGTGGAAGTTTAATGCAATAATCAAAAATAGTTTCCGAGAAAGTTTTTAGCAATAACCATATATATTGTTTATCAGATACGGCGGGACATGTGACCTCCCCCCTCTTTTTTTTTTTTTTACAAAAAACTAAATATCACTAAAATAAGATTTTGAATCATATATTGAAGTATATAGATCTTTAGATTAATATAACAAAAAAGTGTGTAAAGTTTAAAGCAATAATCATAAATTGTTTTGAGGTACGGCGCGACATGTAAAAAAAAACCTCACCAAAAAGTATACAGATCATTTGACAATCATAAGAAACAACTATTTTAAGTTTCATGAAATTTGGATAAGTCGTTCTCAAGTTACGGTGCGACATGTTTACGCCGGACAGACAGACAGACAGACGGACAGACAGACAGACGGACAGACGGACGGACGGACGGACGGACGGACGGACGGACGGACGGACGGACGGACATTTGTATACCATAATACGTCCCGTCGAAATTTTGACGGGCTTATAAAAATGTCAAAAATAGGCGGTACAGCAGTGAACATTGTGTTATAATCTTAATCACTATAAAAAACGACAAATATAAATGTATGAAATGTTTGGATTGGTTTAAATATGATTGTGTCATAATAATTGTTTTCTTAATAATGACCGTTTTCCAGACTGATTGTTTTGTAACATATCAAGGGATCACAAATATTGAAAAGTTGAAATAACTTATATATTGAAAGTAGTTTTTTATACACTTTTCATTCAGTCGAAGTCGAAAATTCAAGAAATGTAGATGCCTCCATATGGGAAAGATGTTATTTTTATCTACCCACACCTAACCAGACAACTTTTTCAGAAATTATAATACATAAAGTGAAAACATATAAACAGGACTATCCAACTTTTTTTTAATTTGATTTCATTTTATTTGTCTTACATATTTATTTGTTCACCTGTTATATGCCACCAACCTTCAAGGTATAATTGTAATTACACAAAGATGACGTTAAATGAAATTGGATACCCTGCACTTTTCATTCTTTTAAAAAAAAATATGGTCCAATCGCTGAAAGATCCCTTCCTCAATGGCACGACGGGTGGCACATGTGGAGCAGGATCTGCTTATCCTTCCAGTGCAACTTAGATCACCCCCAGTTTTTGGTTGAGTTCTTGTTGCTCAGTCTTAAGATGACGTTAAATGAAATTGGATACCCTGCACTTTTCATTCTTTTAAAAAAAAATATGGTCCAATCGCTGAAAGATCCCTTCCTCAATGGCACGACGGGTGGCACATGTGGAGCAGGATCTGCTTATCCTTCCAGTGCAACTTAGATCACCCCCAGTTTTTGGTTGAGTTCTTGTTGCTCAGTCTTAAGTTTTCTATGTTGTGTTTTGTGTTTTATTGTTTGTCTATTTGTCTTTTTTTAGCCATGGTGTTATCAGTTTATTTTCGACTTCTGCGTTTGAATGTCCCTCTGGTATATTTCGCCTCTCCTTTATTGAAAATGAACATTTTATATTGACAATAATATCTTAGTGTAAATTAGATATATACGATCGGGCTGACGATAAACTCATCATAGATACCAGGACTAAATTTTGTATATACGCCAAACGCGCGTTTCGTCTACAAAAGACTCACCAGTGACGCTTATAAAAAAAAGCCAAATAAAGTACAAAGTTGAAGAGCATTGAGATCCAAAATTTCTAAAAGTGTTACCAAATACAGCTAAGGTAATCTATGCCTGAGGTAGAAAAGCCTCTTTATTTCAAAAAATTCAAAATTTTGAAAACAGTTAATTTATAAAATATAACAATATCAATGATAATTCATGTCAGCACAAAAAGTACTGACTACTTGGCTTGTGATACCCTCTGGGAAATAAATCTCCACCAGCAGTGGCATCGACCCAGTGGTTGTAAATATACTCATCAAAGATACCAGGACTAAATTTTGCATATACGCCAGACGTGCGTTTCGTCTACAAAAGACTCATCAGTGACGCTCGAATCCAAAAAAGTTAAAAAAAAAAAAAAAAAAAAAAAAGCCAAATAAAGTACAAAGTTGAAGATAATTGAGATCCAAAATTCCTAAAAGTGATAGTTTTAAAGATAAAACAAAACTTGCCTTAAAAATTGTTCCTCAATAGTAACATAATTACAAGCCGTCATACAAGTTAGCTCTATAACAACGTATAACATAATAAAAAAGTAGCACGCGACAGGTTGTGTATTGAAGATTGATTTATACTTTTAATGCATTGTAACATGTAATAACATTGTAATAAATCTCTGGAAAATATTGTGTTGACAATTGATTTTTTGGCAAATATTTTCTGAAGTGAAACGAATGATAGTTCATATTGTTAGTGCAGTCAAAACATTGTATTCATTGTCAATGTAGGGGATTTTGTTATTTATAGATTTAAAAAAAAAAATTTAAACGCAGTGAGCTCAGAAAATAATGCATTGCGAATGTAGGTGATTTTTATTTTTAGAATTGTTTTTGAAACTCAGTGAACTCAGATACAAAAACACAAGTTGTTGCAGAAGAAATGAATAATAAAAGGAACACGATCGGCTGTTCAGAATCAATGATAGTTCATGGTTAGTGCGGTCAAAAACATTGAATTCATTGTAAATGTAGGTGATTTTGTTATTTTTAGAAATGTTTTTTGAAAACATGGAAAACGCAGCGAACTCAGAGAAAATTGTCATTGTGAATGTAGGTGATTTTTATAATTTTTATAATTGTTTTTTTTTAAAACGCAGTGAACTTATATGCAAAAACGCAAGATGTTGCAAAAGAAATGAATTATAAAAGGAACATGATCGGCTGTTCATAATCAATTTCATTTTCTGTATAATCTGTTCAACTATTCCGTGTTTTGACGTCATGAAAATGTTTGCAACCTTTTCGATATTAGTCTTGTTGGCATGTACTTGGCCAGTCTTTGGTGGTGGCAGTCCAGGTAAGATTTATCATTATTTATAATGTAAAGATTGTTTGATGGTTGGTGCTTAACGCCACTTTCAGCACTATCGAGGGTATCACCAGCCCAGAAGTCACCACTTCGGTGTTGACTTGGATTATCATTGATATGTTTATAATTATAAATTAACAGTTAACAAAACTTTGAATTTTTGAAAAACTAAGGCTTTTCTACCCCAGGAATAGATTACCTTAGATGTATTTGGCAAAACTTTTAGGAATTTGTTGATCCTTAATGCTCTTCAACTTCGTACTCTATTTGGCCTTTTAAATTTTTTTTTGATTCGAGCGTCACTGATCTGGCGTAAATATAAAATTTTAATCTTGGTTTCTATGATGAGTTTATTGACTATATCGTGACGGTCAGTTGAAATAGGGTCCCAGTAACGCGATACCAGTCTAGTACCTACGATGAAGTCCCTTAATAAATCTACCATCTTATAAATGGGATCATGTACCGAGATTAAATTATGTAAAGATGCTTATTTGTAGTATATCCTAAGAATATTCATTAAACTTTCAACTTCAGTTAAATTTTAAGTGATTCTGAAATGTATATGGTGGATGATTGTCTGAGTAAATGGTCCAAATTTTATTTTCGATTTTAACCAGAAAGTTAATAAAATTACCCTATTTATACTCAAAATAGTATTACTCTCTTAAATAATAGTCATAACTCTTCACCAATTCTCCAAGAAACAATGAAGGGGCTACTAGTATGTCAAAGTAATTGAAATTATTCAGTCTAATATAGGATATAAAAAATCTGCCCCTCAATTATGATACAATTGCATTAAAGTAATGATAGAAATAATTGGGTCCCCGTTCTAGTTTTCAACTAACCAGGTACTAATATATTAAGTCCAGTGTAATAAACATAGAAAACGAACGTCCGTAGACTATACGAGTGAATGACTTTTATCAGATGCACTCCCCAACAAAGTATTGCGGCACTGAATACATTAAGCGCTATGGAGCTTCAAACCAAAACATATATTATAGCAATGAAATATTTTATATATATGCAGATCCTATGCCAGTGTGTGTAAAACAATGCAGGGATGACTATTCACCAGGTAAATGTTTTAGTTATTGCTTTAAAAGTCACATTTTTTTGTTCATAGGGACACACAATTTGATATCATATATTAAAATCGATATTAAAATGAACTTTTCCTTGTAGACAATTGTTTGGGATGGCATTTAAAGGACAACTTCTGTTTTTCCTACACAGATAGTTTAGAAAAAAGATCTAGTACAAACATATAATAACCGTCTTTTGAAAATATGAATATAAAATAACAACACATTTTACAGATTTCCCCCGAATAATGATTAAAAAAAAAAAAAAACTAAAACAAACAGACTGAGTGCAAAAAAAGCTTTATTTGCAGGATATAATGTGTAGCTATATATATGTTTGATACATGTGGGAATATCGGACAAAATATATTTTGATTAATCTAACACGTTTTAGATTCAAATACATATTACTCTTCTTATTTATAAATTCAAAAAGAGGGACGAAAGATACCTAAGGGACAGTCAAACTCATAAATTTAAAAAAAAAACTGACAACGCCATGGCTAAAAATGAAAAAGACAAACAGGAAAACAATACTAAACATGACACAACATAGAAAACTAAAGAATAAACAACACGAACCCCACCAAAGTGACATTTTAAAAATTGCTATTTTAGTACAGAGTCATTTTTTTTTGCTTTTGCAGGGCCTGAAATGTCCAATTGCATTGTCGGTTGCTCTCGTAAGTGAATTATTCTTGTTGCTTTATCAATTTTATACCTTTGTTAATCTTAACATTTTTGCACGAAAAAAATGTTTCTTTAAATTTGTCATTTTGTTTTACACCAAAACTAAGTTGACATTGTCAATTTGGCACATGGAAACAATTTGAAATATCATATTATGACAATTTTTGTTGCCCTCTTTAGAGACAAAATTCTTTCTGGCGACTTTCAGTGTTAACGTGTAGAAAGAGATGGTGAGTGGTTGAAAATGTGTATCGTTATGCTTCGATTTATTCATGTTATTCTCATTTATATAATTTTCATCATTAATCAATTTGACATAGCATATTATACCAATACCATTTTTCATTGAAATATATTGATATAACCAATATCTTCCTTATTTTCACAAAAGTCGAAGAAGACCTTCCAAAATGTAGATGAAAATTATTGAAATCGATTGAGACAATCTTGACATGTATATCTCAAAAACAACATAGGTTAGTGCAAGACTGCGATATGAATGATCTGTGTGTGCGTACATAATTACTTCAAAATTGCTTCATCGTCTAGTAACCTAATAACTATTTACTTCTATATTAAAGTTGGTGGGTGTCAGCGTTTCTGTGTAGAAAATGCAGGTGAGTGCATAACTAAATCATGTGGCGTTTTAGTTCGATTTATTCTTTATTTTTTATTTCTGGAATTTGATCGACAAAAGGCCATTTTTAAATAAATCATTCATTGACAAAATAAAGATGTTAAAGTTTAATAACACGGAAGTTTTTAATTGACGAGGTTTTGATAACAAATAACGTCACACCGAAACAGGCCAGCTACCAACAACCAACCAACCCAGAAAGGTTAAACATATGAAGCTTTAGAAATGTTATTATAAACAAAGAGCTAGTGTCTTAATTAAGTGAGCGATAATTTTCTGCAAGATAAACAGTTTGAATATGTTCTAACTTTAAGCATGATCTGTTCTCTGTTTTTAATATTGCAGGGCCTGGAAAGGATATAAAAGAGTGCTTTGACAGCTGTTAAAAATCTTTCGGAATTGCTTGTAAGTTCTTTACTAATATTTCATAAGAGATAGAAAATTGCTTTTTATTATTAGTCTCTTTAAGTGGAAATGGTGTTCCGTGTAGATTTGGTCATATTAAATACCACATATAGAAAAATTTCTTTAAAAAATATACAATTTCAATCAGTGATGAGCACTTTTCATTAATCATTGAAATCGGTTCGAGATGGGTTGTTTCTGTTTATATGAAACTAAATAATATATTAGAACGCACTTCATATATTTTATTTATCTTGCAGATTTGAATCCTAAAGATAAAGAGAAAGAGAAGCCGTGAAATAATAAAATGAAATAAAATTAACTTCTCTTAATTGTTTGTCATATGTTTTTTTTTTCACAATTTATAAAAAAATATAACAACGATAAGTCTAACCCTTCAGTAAAATCGAAGAAAAGAGGACGGGATTGTATCCGTGGCCATCTGAGACACATATTTAGTTATAAAAAAAGAAAATGTGGTCTGGCTTATAATGAAACAACTTTTCACCAAAAACGAACACACTCGGATATGGTAGTTTGAAATGAATTAGATTGAATAGGGCGAGTGTTGAGACATCATGCAATTTGTTTTATCCATGCCGATGTGTATGTGCCTGTCCCGCTAAGGAACCTTTTTAGCAGAACTTTGCATTTGTCATATCTTAAATTATTTAAATTTTCGTCATTACGGGAATTTAGATGTTGATGGTATTACTTTGATTGTCTCTATTAGATTTATTCACTATTTATGTAAACCTGGGCGATTTTGGGTTTGAAATGTTGCATAGAAACCTGTCTTTTATAGAAGACTGTTTGTTGACCTCTGAATATATTTTGAATTTTATGTTGTTGGGTTGCCGTCTCATTACTGTTTTATCCGCGTTTTGCTTCATTCATATCCAAATAAAAAAAACTCGGGTAGTTTACATCTTCCCATATTGCTTCATGTGTTTGGAATCTTATTTGAGACTCTATTTCTATATTAAAATAGATTTTTGTGTACTTTTCTTGTCGGTTTAGTTCTCTTAATTTTGTGTGGTAGAAGTGGACTCGAAAAAAGGCAATTGATACTGTCACTGTAGAAAGTAAAATGAAATAAAAAATAAATTTGATATCCACATTGCATTATTATGAATATTAAGAAAAGAAATGTGTTTGTTATTTAAGAATTGAATGCTCTTTTGGTAAATTTATTGGGGTGTAAAAGCGTTGACCGAAGTACATTTTGTATGAAGCGCGGAAGCGCTTCATACTAAAAATGTGCGCACGGTCAACGCTTTTACAACCCCATAAAGTTACAAAAAAAGCATTCAATACTTATAATTACAGTTTAACCTATATGATCATGAAAACACGCCTTTTATCAAGTTTTTATTTAATTTACCTGTGCACTTTATTGTGGGACCTCGTGTCATCATGAATGAAAAGTTGCATTGTGTAATGCAATCGATTAAGGAATATCACGAGATTGCTAGTTAGCCAATCAGAATAACGTGTTATAATGAAACATACATCTAATGTAATTATTTCAGCGTTATGATAATGAATTCATATATTTTTATATCGACAAATACATCAAACATGCTAAAATAAAAGACGTAGCCTTTTCCTCGATTGGAAACATCTATCAATTGAAGGTGATGATAATGATTGATTGATTAATGGATAGTTATTTAATTTACTTTACGTCATGGGACAAATATTTCACCAGGACGAGATGAAGTAACCAACAAATCATAAGAGTAGGTTCTGAAAAGATGATCGAACGAATTGAAAGGGAAGTTCAACTGGCACTTCTAGGTTTGTTAGACATGTACAAAAGGTAATCTACGGTTCTTCAGTGAGTTTTCGCAAGGTTGTTCAACCTTCAAAGAGCGTGACACTTTCCCTAAAAGATGAATCGGGTTTAACGTCGTCAGACCGATCGGAAATGATGTGTATTCATACACCCAAGAAGTCACCCGGAAGCCCTTGTTTACTCTGAGTTTCGTTACCACATGAGAGTAGCCCAGTGATTACCACATTTTTCACTCAAGTCAAAATTCGGAGTTTAAAAGTAAAAAGATAAAATTGATTCGACTAAGTACGATAAGTTGAAATACAAAACAAGGGCTGAAACAAAAAGCGTAGGTCACGCCTATGGGTTGCTCATTTCATTATTATTAATCGTAGTGACGTATCAAACCTCGCATTCATATTTTAAATATTTCCACCCTCCTTCTCGACCAATCAGGGAGCTCGATTTTATTCCTTTGAAAGCACGTATTTTTGGTTATCCTTACCATGAATAGGATGAACATAAGTGTGAACTGGTGAGAGTTACCAGTAAATCAACTAACAAGTAAAACCATTAAACTCTTGAAAGTGAAAATGATTGAACTATAAGAAATGATGCACGATTGCAGTCCACTAAGTACACGTGAACATAACCGAAAATGAATGTAGACAGAGATGACATCGTTTCAATGTTCCATAAAACACCACAGAGAAAACGAACCTAAGTGATATTCTACAACCATGAAAACAAAAATCAAACAATAGAACTCAAGTTAGCGGTAACAACAAACTATGACTAAATGTATATATTTTGTAAAATATATTGATTTTCTTTGTTTTACATCAACTTTGAAGTATGTATTACTTGGAAAAGTATGTGCGGTCCCAAGAAACAACTTTATTTTTTGGTTGGAATAGGTCAATGACTATAATAAAGCGTCTCTTAAATTATTTTGCTGTTTCTTGCCTTCGCATAATGTTTCCTCAGAGGAAATATTGACAGAAAACAGTGTAAAGTTAGTAGTTTTCTATGTTTTCATGAAAAGTGTGTGTATAATGACGAATTGTGACATCACAACATAAAAATATCTTATGTAATTCATTTATTTTTCTTGATTGTATGCATTTTAATACATTTTGGTCAAATTTAAAATAGTTCTTAATTACTTTATTTTCTTAAGCCAAAACCGGGTCTTTATGCCCCTACTCCTTTATAATATAAGTCGTAAAGAAAGCTATTAAATGAGAAAATCCTCAAGTTTATTTTTCAAGGATGTTGCTCATATCTATATGTCTCTGTAGTGTTTTTAGGACTGTTGCTTGCATTTTGTATTATTCTATCCTTCATAAAATTTGTTTTGGTCCAGAATTACACTTAATCTCTTATTTCAAAACTCTTTATTTAATGGTACGACACCGTCAATACTTAGAACATTACAAATCATAAACTTAAATTTTTATTTTAGTGCATAAATGTGCATCAACAAATACTTGCATTTTGATATATTTGTACACTATGCTACATGAAATAAGGAAAACTTAAAATGTTCTAAAATTTATGGGCAAACAGGAAGTGGCGGCACGACAGATGTAAAAAAATACTTACACCCTACAACTCAACATGATTAGGATACAGACCCAACATAAAATCATAACCTATCATAGAAGCCAATAAAACTTTCACGAAAGTTATGTATCAAAGGTTATTTAAGAGCAGACGGACGGACGGACGGAGGGTGTCGAGTGGTTACTATACCTGCTTTCGTCGTTGTCGACGCAGGTACACATTTTATATTTTCTCGAGATTATGACAAAATTCAAATGCTAGGATATGAAATAAAATATTTATCTTAAATCCAAAAAGCATTGCAGTTGATGGCAATTGTGATTGAACAGAACCCACAATCAACTTTAAGGGGATCCTCCTTCCATACTGAAACTCATACGGACAAAAAATAGTTCGTTACACGATTTAGGCTAATTCTAATCGAAAACATCATTTAATACCTACCCGCGAAGCCGAAAAGGAAATATAGACTGGTACTCCATTAATCCGCCTAATACGTTAGCAGTATTTGTTTTGTGTATCATATCTATCATGTTTATTGAGTAAGACATTTGGTATATCGCCATATCTTAAGTACAGATTAACTATATATTTTAATTCTAGTTAACATGATTTGCAGAAGTTGTTGACCTTGAACTTTAATTATCAGTTCTTTTAGCTATTGTTTCTGTATTGCCAGAACCAATTGATTATTAAGTAACTAATATATATAGATCGCTGATAACAAGTTACTGATTAAGTTTATGGTTCGTTCTGGATGACAAAGTTTGGAGATGTTGTACGAGATATATTATTGCCTGAAAATACATTAAGGTTTCCTTTCTGTGTTATAACTAAATTAGTTGAAAAGAAATGTCCTTTGTAGTAATACTATTGTTATGATATTGTAATTATTGTATTTATTTATGTTGGCCTGATTTGTGTTGTGTGGCCTGATAGTCGTTTACAAAATCATCTTATAACTGTGAAGTTAAGAAATCACCGGAACAATCACAGATACTGATGGAATGATTGGAACTTTCCATTTGACTTACATAACGATTCCAGAATGTTCCTAATAAAAGATGCGGGATTTAAACTTCTACATGTTTCCGGAAACTTCCGTTGTAATTTACTATGACCTTCCGTTTCCACAGTGTTCTAGAAATTTCCGTGACAACTATATATATACAGACACTAAAGTTAAACTTTCAGACTTAGACTAGACATTAGTATTCATGGCATTTGGATTGACACTTTTATTCTACAAACAACATCATACTGGATTGTGACCGTAGTAGTGAACGTAATATTCAGATTGGATTCTGAAAGATTTCCGGATACAGATAAAGATAAAAGATTTGACTCATATTTTGACAGTTAAGTTGATAGTAAAATTTGTATAATAATTCTTGTAAACTTTTGTTGTATAATAAATCTTGTTAAATTTTATAATCGATTTGTGTATACAATACAATTTTCTATGAGATAACTTGGCTGGCAGTTGTTGGAAAATATTTGCAACTGCTGATAGATAGCGTTCATGTAAATGAGATGGAAACTACTAACAACATAAAAAATTTCCCATTTTCAATTGAAAATTAGCAAATAATTATATTCAAATGCGTATCGTATACTATAAGGCATTTGCTACCACCTCAGACACAGTTGACCTTAGATGAATGTAGCTATTCTTTTTATGTGTCTTTTGGTCATGTGACTTCTAATGTTTCCACATATTTATACATCCTTGGTTTTCATATGTTTGAGTTTGAGCGCTCCTGATCAAGGTAAATTCAGTAAAACGCACACGGAATTTATAAATTTTTACTTTCATTTATTAGTGTACATTAATTCAATGTGCAACACTCAATAGTCAATCGGGTTTTCAAGAGATTTGAATGTAAAAAACGACAATTATCTGCTTTTTTAAATCATTAACATTATTGTGTGGGCTCTCAGCGATTGCTAGTATTGTGGACTAAAAACCCGAGGGAAACTTTTTGAAATACTAAGACTTTTCTGCCTCAGGCATAAATTACCTTAGCTGTATTTGGCAACACTTTTAGGAATTTTGGTCCTCAATGCTCTTCAACTTCGTACTTTATTAGGCCTTTTTAACTTTTTTTGGATTCGAGCGTCACTGATGAGTCTTTTGTAGACGAAACGCGCGTCTGGCGTATATATAAAATTTAGTCCTTGTATCTATGATGAGTTTATTTAGTATATTAGTTATCTTTGAGGAGGGATATGGGTGGAGGCTGTACATATCTGGGGTTATTTCTCACAGTGACTACTTATTTTATTTCAGATAATTATTGCTCTACATAAAACTCACGAACGACGCTCGAATAAAAATACTAGTAGTCGAAATTCAAAATAAAATACAAAGTTAAAGAATATTGAACAATACAAATAAAACATGCAAAAATTGTGCTAAATGCAGCTGAGGTCATCTATTCCTGGGATAGAAAATTCGAAGTGTTTCGAATATTTCAACATTTCTATATTTTATAAACAAAATTTATGTATCAATAATGTTTCATGTCAACACAGAAATGCTGAATACTGTTATACGAGGGTCGGGGTGGGGTTTATAAAATTTAGAATAATGGGCAAAAAGTGCAAGAATAGAGAAAAAAAATACGCAAAAAACAATTTAGAGAAATAAAAGAGAATTATGGGGGTGCTAAATATGAAGAATTGAGAATAATCAAAATAAATAATACTTATAAGAAACAGAAAAAAATTGTCTAAAACTAAAGAATAAATAAATGAATAACCCCCATCCCCACCCTCTTATACGGAAAGTGCTGTTGAAAAAAGAAGACAT
Source organism: Mytilus galloprovincialis (assembly GCF_965363235.1). Classification (NCBI taxonomy): domain Eukaryota; kingdom Metazoa; phylum Mollusca; class Bivalvia; order Mytilida; family Mytilidae; genus Mytilus; species Mytilus galloprovincialis. The sequence goes on from NC_134842.1 coordinate 97,357,115, forward strand.
GGGTTCGAGTGCGGTAAAATGTAAGAATGATGGCTGAGGACAAAATGATCTAGCTGTATTGTATTCACAACTTAAAACACCAGATTTTATCGACTAAGAGCTAGTTGAGTTCAATGGATAAATATGATTGTTTAACGAAAAGTTATGAATTACGCTGCTATTGACAACGCACACAGGAACATAGGAACATCAAATTATTAAATATGAATAGTAACACTAGCTATTTTGTTTTAGCATATGTATTGTGTTTCTCTAAGTGAAAAAACAAACATTGAAATTTTTGGAAAGGGCCAGTTTTTTCTATTCTTTATATGTTTTGCCCGTTATGTTTTATTTTGTTAACCGCTATCCAAACCCTCTTACATTATATATTGTAATACCACTGATACAGTACTATTTTGTGGATTAGAAATAACTCAAATGAATTAAAATATATGAGGATCTAGTGTATCGTTCGTGTTCGTCGTTTTTTGTTTGTTTTTTTTTTTTGCCATGTGTCTCTTCGACTAATTGAATTTTAATTATCACTTTGGTATCTTCCGTTTCTTCTTTTAAGTTGCAACCTTTCTAATCAAGACGCATTAACTGTTCCTCAGCTATCACAGAAGTCAACGACATATTCAAATATAGACCTTCCACAAACGAAATATAAATACTACTTATTTGACCTGCTGGATCTAAATTTAAAGTTTTTTTGACCTAGTATGAATTTGTCATGCAAGTGATAGGTTTAGGTAGCTATAAAACCAGGTTTAATCCACCCTTGTGCAAATTTCGACGAGGTAGTATTTTGAAAATGATGTCATTGTTTAAAACATTTGAATTTGGCCTTCTATTCTATAGTATGGTAGCAACGATATTCAGAAGTATACAATGCGGAAAATGAAGAGTTCCTTCAATTTTAACAATTTTAGGTCATCCTTTGATAGAATCGTGTCAATGGTGTTAGCAAATTGTTAAACATCAAACAACTATTCCAATTTGTTGTTAAGGTTTAAATTACGACTTATTGACATTATTCATATAGCTGTGCATTCTATTCAAACATAATTTTCAGAATAAAAGTTGGCTGTCCTAATTATTGCCGTTGTACTAAAAAAACACTTAACATTATATGTAAAATTCATAAGATTAAATGATAATAATATACCTAATCCTTCGTATACAACGCATTTTTATATAGTAACACCACTGACCCTTCATCAGTAACTCCAATGACACAAAAGTATCACCATTGACATCATATTTCAAATTTTACTTTTATTAAGTAATGAACACAAAGCCAAGAACACCGAGCAAAAGAAAAAGATGAAAAGATACTTCTTAGGCTAAAAAAATCTCAAATTATATAACATAACATCCATTACTAAAAATATCAATAGTGTTACTAAATAGTGTTATTGGTGTTACCAGCATACATCAGTTTGTGAAAACTTTGAATATGTAATACATGATATTGTTAAAACAGTATTGTTTTTCATAAATTATATAATGTTCCGCTTGTTGAACATGAAAGAAACACAAAACAATGCTGATTGCCATGATATATGCAGTGGTGTTACTAAACTGGTCAATGGTGTTATTTTATCAAAATGGTCTCACTATTGACAGTAACATTAATGATTTAAGGTGTATTTTAAGCTTCAGTTACGAAATAAGTGTTCCATTTCCCTATTATATATGTTGTTACTGGTGCATGTTTCTATAATCAATATATTTCGTAATTCAAAGTTAAGGAAATGCTTTCAAAAAATGAATTTTTACAAGGGTACACCATGGACACTATTTTCATTTATGATAATGCTTTTACTTACTTTTAAGATTTTTTCACTAAATTTTCAACATAATTGTTTGTTTTCTTTTGCATGACATGCTTACAGGTATCAATGCTAAGGGAGAAACTGTTGTAAATGCCCGAATCTTGCGAAAGATAACCCTTATCCTACTAATTTGTCCTTTGGTTACACCATTGAATTAAAAAATGTAACATTTCCTTTTGGTGAACGTTTTTATTATAAAACCAACATACACCTCCTAAATCATTAAAAAATGTTTGTATGTATCAAAATGCAATAAAAAGTGATAAATCACAATAACAGATATGAATAATAGTCCTTTTTCAAGTCTGAAAGGATTTATAGTAAAAAATAACAGTTAATTCTGCAAGGGTTTAAGAAAACATTAAGGATGTTTTAATAACATGTCATACTGTAAACTGTATATTGTGTATCACAAAACATTCATATCTAACATATGCAAGTGTTATTTTGATATATTTTTGCATGTTTTTTTTATAATGACCCATTCACGAAAGAAAGGTAGATAAAAGTAAAATACGCAGTATGTTAAGGTTCATCATAATCAATTTGTAAAAACGGCCACATTTATAGCATTGCTATAATACTGAGTGCAGACATACTTGAGCCAATATAAAAGTTCAAATGCATGGCAGGACATACAACTATAAAATATAAATTCATTTTAAGAGTGCATTTTTTTCTAACCAAAATTTGTTAAACGTTGTGTGGTGTTTGTTATGGTTTGCTTAACGCAACAAAAGTAGAAACAAATACATCGTTTAATCAGTGTTTACTGACCCTGTTTGAACTTCAATAATGCATGCACATGTTGTTGGTAAACAGAACTATTCCCATAAGTGAAATCGAATTCGAACCATTCTAAAATATTACAAGAAAGGTCTAATATGGCTAGGGATACCTGATGAGTATATAGGCCTAGGTCAACATGACCATAACCGAAACACCTCTTTTAGTATAAGAAACACAGACCAGATATGTATTTCTATTCTACACAATTATCATACTACAAGCATGCAAGTATGAATTTCTTAAAAAATATGAAAATAAATGCTGACAAATGTATTTCACAATAAAAATAATTATTAATCACTGAGTATACCAAATAAATTACGCTAAATATATGCACATTAAAAAATAGATGAATTACGAAGGATTATAATAAGATATACTGGATTGGTTTTAGACCCGATTGAGTTTGATATATCAAAGGTTGAAGTTAGAAACAAATGTAGCGTTTGTATTAACAAACGATGAACGACAAACTGTAGACGCATTTTTAGCGAGTGCATAGTTTGTCAAAGTTTATGTAAACTTTGCAAACGTATGTTAGAAACAAATGATAAAAACATATGCACGCTTAGCCGTTTGCATCGTTTGTGTTAGAAAGAAATGCACTCTATGTTTCTAAAAAAATATATCAATGAATCTTAAGGATAGACATTACTAATACAAAAATGCAAAGTACATAATAAAATTGAGAATGGAAATGCGGAATGCGGAATGTGTCAAAGAGTAAACAACTCGACCTTAGAGCAGAAAACAGCTCAAGGCCACCTATGGGTCTTCAACACAGCGAAAAATCCCGCACCCGGAGGCGGGCTTCAGCTAGGCCCTAAACAAAAATGTGTTTAAAAAAAAACAAAATTAAAAAAACATACAAGACTAACAAAGGCCAGAGGTCTCTAGCCAATGTAGAATAAACAAACATAAAGCAATACGGGCAATAAAACTCAGTTTAAAAGAAGTTCGAAGAAACTAAGAAAAATGACAAAGATACATAAATTAACAAAGGACTACTAGCACCACTGACATGCCAGCTCCAGACCTCAAATAAAATGAGTGAATCAATATTAATTCCAAAAACGCCATCTTTAATGACCTGACAACAGTATCGAAACTATATCCCTTCCGAATAAGTCTGTTTAAAGGTTTGGTTGACTTTTGAGGTGAATGACATGTTTGTGCTTTGTAGAGAATATTACTAACCATAAAAGATTGGATGTGAAATACCCGAACGTATACGATGTCTGCATATTGTCATAAATCGAAAATAAACTGACAACGCCATGGCTAAAAATGAAAAAGACAAACAAACAAACAATAGTACACATAACACAACATAAAAAAACTAAAGAATAAGCAAAACAAACCTCACCAAAAACTAGGGGTTATCTCAGGTGCTCCGGAAGGGTAAGCAGATCCTGCTCCACATGTGGCACCCGTCGTGTTGCTTATGTGATAACAAATCCGGTAAATAGTATAATTCGGTAGGTCACATTCATGAAAGGGAAGGTGATTGTAGTTACGACGCAAGGAACATAACCGATATTATTTGTGAAACGGTTATTCCATAACGGTCAACCAACTCGTGCTGGCGTCCTTAAAATTTACGAAGGGATGATTTCAACTTCACCATTTGGAACTCTTGGTTTAATAGCTTCCTTGTGAGCAGCAACCCTCTATCAACAAAATCATGATAGGAAATGCAAGCACGGGAATATTGTATCAATTGGGAGATATATACCCCGTATGCAGGTGCTGCTGGAATGTTGCTACTTAGAAATGGAAAGTTCACAATTGGAAAGCTGAAATCATCTCTTTTGTCGTAAAGTTTTGTTTTCAACCGACCCTCATTGTCAATTTCTAGATGTAAGTCAAGATATGAGGACTTAACTGTATATGTAGTATCCTTTATCTCCAGCTCGATGGGATAGATGCGTTCCAAATTAATAGTCACCAAATTTTTAATTATTTAGTGAAAGAACATCAACTATATAGCGGAAAGTAGAGTTAAAGGATATCGCTTACTTCTTATCTTTCTTACTAAGAAGTTCCTGTCTGAAGTCAGACTCATAATAATAAAGAAACAAGTCGGCAAGAAGAGGGACACAATTTGTTCCCATTGGAACATGTGTTATTAGACATTTACGGAAAGTCTCGGTACCGACTGTTGACACCGACAGGTAAAATGAAGGGGGTCGTCTCAAAATAAAAATATAAGAATTATATAATTAGCTTTTCAAGGTAAAATAAACCAAATGGCATATGACAGATTTATCACGAACAAAAATTAATGGAAATAAACTTATAGATACAAGGACTGAAATTCTATATTTCCGCCAGACGCGCTTTTCGTCTACAAAAGATTCATCAGTAACGCTCGAATAAAAGTTGTCGTTAGTTTTTCGATAACAGAATCTGATTGATTGCAGGTTGAGAAAACAAATAAAATTTATTTCAAATATTTTTTTACTTAATATAAACAGTTTCACAAATCGTTTCCCTGCTTCTCAGCTCAAAGGTATTAGTGAGCTATTGCCCGGCGTTTCTCAGCTCAAAGGTATTAGTGAGCTATTGTCATGTTCAATTGCAGTGGCGTATCAATAACTTTTTGTAAGTGGGGCACTGACTGACCTAAGGGGGGGTCTCCAGTCATGCTTCAGTGATTCCCGATATAAAAAACCAAATTTTCCCCACAAAATGGGGGTGTGTGGGCCTCCAGGCCCCCTGGATCCGCCTATGAATTGGCTTCCATAGTTTTGTCCGTTATCTTTTCAGACTGAAAAAAAAATATTTTACCAAACTTAGATGCTAATCAACATTTTCAAATTTCAAAATTGCCATCGCAGCCTTTGAATGTTCAACTTCTCGTCCAAAATGAATGAAGGATTGATGAATGGATGCTTGAATGTTGATGCCATGGGTTGTCAGTTTGTTTTAGATTGATGAGTTTGACTGTCCCTTTGGTATCTTTCGTCCCTCTTCAACTTAAAGTGTCAAACCAAATTCAGGAAAAAGAACATAATCAGATATGAATATTTGACCTTGCATCGTACAATACCGACACATCGATTTTTAACGTTCTAATTCAAAAAGTAACTGTTCGCGGTAAAACATGTCAACCAACCCTAACACATTATTCTGACGCTTAACCGACCATGCTTCGTGCTTTTTAAGCCTTTGGTTTTACCATTGGTAATTCAATAATTTCCAGAAAAGGGGTCACGCTACACTTTTTTGGCTCGTAAATGGAAAGCACGATCCAAATTTTGTCAAACGTTTCCGTTTTTTTTAATATGGGTAAGGGCCCATTATTGGTATAATAAATTAATGCCTAATGTCTAATGTACAGAAAAGGGGGACCTGGTCCCTATTGGCTCCGTTTAATTCCAATTTACGACTCTAACCAAACTAAGCAGAAAATTTCCTGGTTTGCCATTTTCCATGTTTACAATGGCCGCCCAGCTTTTAATTTGTTGGCACATCTTTTAAGCACTGATTATATGTTCCCACTTCTGCCACACCTTTTGTGGATTAAGGGAGCTATCTTTTAGTTGTTTATTTTGTTGATGTTTTTTTGGGGGTTAGGGCTAAGAAGAAAACGTTCATTCTACTTTTTATTTTCAACAAATATTGAGTCTGACGTGTTGACATTAATGTCTTCTTACCCGAAAGCCTCCCCCCATCTAAAATAAAGATTTTTCCCTTACCTTGCTGTTCCCTTTCTATTGAAAAATGTTTAAATCAGATAACGGAATATGTCCATGTACATATATTTATAAATATGTATATATAACTACATGCATGACGTTAAACGTGCAGTCAATAAAATATTCAAAATAACGTATCTGGCTTCATATACATGTGTATGAGCTTGTCGACATAATCGATTGAAATGTGCTGTTACGACAACTCTGGATTCAGATTTTGATTCTTATTGTCGATGGAGCACGGTTTATGGACTCATTATGAATCAAGTGTACCGCTAAATCAACTTTTGAGACGACCCATGTAATTTTAGCTGTCAGAGTCGAGGTCAACAGTCGGAACCGAGACTTTCCGTAAATCTCTATTCACACTTCAGTCGAAAAAATTTCTCCAGGATCAGTCAATATGTATGGTTATGGGTACTATTGTTTAATATATGCCTTTAATTTTCAGTGTTTCTAGAACTCAGATTTTTATCCTCAATTTACTTTGTCGGGAGTACCAGATGTTTTGCTATAATAATATGTAATTCTGCAAAGCTTTGTGTAGGTATATCGTGTATATGATAGAAACATATTGAGGCTTTTGAAATTACTACCAATCATTAAAATTGACACATAGATGTAATGATTGGTTGATTGATGCTTTCTTTACGTCCAGTGGCAAATATTTCATGCATGTTCAAGACGATATAGATATAATGAGGTCATTTATAAGTATATTAAAATTTCAGCAAATGACAAATGACATTTGAGATCTTCTCGCCTATTAATATGAGGAAATATATAAAAGTAACAACATCGCCGATAAAATTAGTTCTGGTATATATGGTCATATCTAACTTAATAAATGAATGGAACTGATTTATATATAAAAAAATAATGCGTTAATAATATCTTTAAGATTAATGGTAGAAGAATGTTTTTATTCGTATATTCCATGTGATCTTCAATATATAGGTTGAAGGTCTATATATTAATATAGTATTAGATATTTATTTTCACCATCATGTTATTATTGAGACAAAGGGTTTATGATTTTCATTTAATCCGGGAATACTAACATGGCTATCTTTGCTTTTCTAATTCTTTTTTGAACAGTTTCAAAAGCTTGAATTTAAATAACTTTGAATTTAAGATTGTGTTTATCTTATCTTTTTATTTTTAATGTTGAGAAATTTGTATGTCTTCGGAAGCGGCACGAATAATTATGTGCGTTTTCAAATAACATATGGAGATTCTAACTTCTAAACACATAACGTAAATCCTGTTCTCTGTTGATAATTAAGGTCTTTCCTTTTTCTATAAGGAAAGACCTTACTGTATTTCTTCTGATTATTATTATTCTTTCCGTCAAACTTTAACGCAATTTCCCAAAAAAAGTACGTGATATGTTGAAATGATATTAGGTATCTAGTATCGGTTGACCAAAAGCTATCTTGTGGTGAGGGCACGACCCCATAACATTTCCTTTATAGCGGTTATCTTCCCTAACACCGAAAACCTTGTTATCATTCTAACTCCATAACCATAATAGGTAGAAAAAAACAAAGGGTGGAATTTGTTCAGGAACAGACCCTGATTTTTCGTTACATTTGGATTGAAAAGATTCAACGACTCATTGGTAGGGTTATGCCCCTTTGAATATTAACCAATGTCGGTTGGCCACTAAAACTCAGAATCCGTAAGTTGTAGCCACCTAGTATCATCACCAATGATCATCAATTCACGTGACCATGAAAATTGACCGAAGGTCAAAGGTCAAGGTCATGACCAAGATTTTGACCTTAGCTTGTTATCAGATTAACTCAATAACCGTAAAAGATGGCTGATAAAATGTAACGGAGAAAATGTGTGTCTTGTCGAGATCTACATTTGTTGTGTGGTTCAAAATTATTGGACCAACTGTTATGGAACTAGGGCACCAAAACTGTGTTTGGGTTCCGAAATGATGATTGTTTGCTTATAACTCAAACGTGATTAGAGATAGAAAGAAACTTTGAATTGCAAAAATGTTCAGCATAATAAGATCTACAAAGTTAGGTCAAGGTCAGAGGTCAAGCAACGACTCATTGGTAGGGTTATGCCCCTTTGAATATTAACCAATGTCGGTTGGCCACTAAAACTCAGAATCCGTAAGTTGTAGCCACCTAGTATCATCACCAATGATCATCAATTCACGTGACCTAGCAACGACATAAAACACCTTAGCAACCATATATTTTTGAACTTATAAGGCTATGAATAATATAAATATGAAATGTTTAATACTAGAAATGACATTTTTGTCCCTAGCAACGACATACAAGTCCTTAGCAATCACTTATTTTTTTAACTTTAAATACTATGAATAGTACATATGAAATTTTTAATACTGGTAGTAATATTTTTAACTTAGGAATGATTTTTGTTCTTAGCAACCACTTGTTATGAACATAAAAGTCCTTAGAAACCACATATTTTTTAACTAAGAAGGCAATTTATAAAAGAAAAAAAAAAAGGAAAGACCTTTCAATTGTTCATGAACAATTGACTTCGCGGGTGGGTTAATGCTGTATTTTCAAAAAAATGAAAAAATGATACTTGAATTTCAACTTTTAATAAAAAAAGACTTTTTGACTCATTTATAGTGTAATTTGTTATATTTTTTAGTTTTTCTAGTATGTTGACAATATAAATTTTCGTTTTCAAAAATAACATTCTCAAATTATCACGTGGTTATCACGTGACACTCAAAATCTATTTATAAACGTGAAAACAGAAAACTCAAAAGTGCTAGCGTGTAGACAGTCTTGTTTTCCTAAATAGAAAAGTGCTACTCGCCTCCTTTGAAAAAAAAGATTAGTTAAATAAACTGAGATTTTCGACTGAATTGCGCCAAAAATGCTATGACCTTCAGATATTACAACGTCTAATACTTAAACGGTATAAACAACATGAACCGAGTAGCAGTTTTCGTAAAATATTAATATTCAGCTTTCTGTACGTTAACTTGACTCGAAAATTCATCATTTCTACACGCTAGCACTTTTGAGTTAAAGTTAACGTGTTTCACAAGTTTTCGGGTCCGACATTGTCTACAAACGCACAAGTGACTTTCAAAGGGAAGTAATTCTGTAAACAGAAATAAAATTTCAGTCATCGGGGAAATTGTTGCTGATCTTTATTTAAATGTACTTTTTGTTGCATCTTCTCCATAATCAATTGATTTAATAAAAGAAACAAACTATTTAAATATATATTTTACTCGGAGAATAGATCAGAATGATTATAATTACACATCGGCCTAGGGGAATGAGTAACACCTAAAGTCAAGTCACAGCAACAAGAATAAAATGCAATGCTACGCTTAGAAATTCAATTGTGAAAGAATATCACAATTCCGACCGTATAGCAAAATATCATTGGATTTGGCAATTATTGATTCTGATTTGACTATATGAATGAGAAGATGTGGTATGAGTGTCTATGAGACGACTCTCCATATAGGTTACAATTTATAAAAAAGTGAACAATTATAGGCCATTGTACGGCATTCAACACGCACGGAGCTTTAGCTCACACCAAACATTAAGCTATAAATGATCCCAAAACGACGTGATAGCAATTCAAACGGAAAAACCAACGATTTTACCTGTATAAAAACTAGAAACGAAAAACACATATTAACTATACCAATAAACGACAACCACTGAAAAAAACATGCCCCTGATTTAGGACAGGTGCATAACAATATTCAAATTTGATTTATCCTTAAAGTACAAGACTTCATTTCACATGAGGTATGATTAATGATAAAGAGGCCCTATATTAAGACTCAGAGTTTTCTATGATTAGATAGCACATGTGACAAATATATATCAAATACACTGTATACTCATTAAAAACTCGTTATTGATAACACTGGACTAAAAAGAATTACAGTATGGACCAATTCCCTGGTTCTAAAGGATGGCATACAAGTGAGAGGTTTAGCGCTATAAAACCAGGTTCAATCCACCAATACATTTGAAATATGTCTCTTCCAAGTCAGTAATATGACAGTCGTTGTCCATTCGTTTGATGTGTTTAATCGTTTGATTTTGCAGTTTTGAATTTTCCTCGGAGTTCAGTATTTTTGTGATTTTACTTTATTCCTGGTATCTATCAATAACTCAGATCCAACTATACGGAAAATAAAGATGAACCATGCGTCTGGCATACTTAGTTATAAGGCTCATATCGTTGATGCGTTCTTAAAGCCTCATTTGACTGACAGAAAAAAGGTAGGGGAAAGATACCAAAGTGATATTCAAACTCATTAGTCGAAAATTGACTCAAAACACCAACGCTAAAAAAAAAAGACAAACAGACAAACCACAACAAAGACCAAAGGCTGAGCAACACGAATCCCACCAAAAACTGGGTCGATGCTCAAGTGATTGGATGCTCCAGAGCGGTGTGGCAACCATGGTGTACCTTATGTTAGTCATGCAGAGGTGATTCATACTTATGTCATGGTAGGAATTTCGATATTTCTTTTATTAAAACGTCATAATATTTCAATAATTGTGACACATGCAGAGGAGAAGGATATGTTTACCTTTTATGAGCACCTGAAATCACCACTAGTTTTTGGAGGGGTTTGCGTTGTTCAGTGTTTCGTTACTATGGTGTGTTTTGTGAACTGTTGTTTGTTTGTCTTTTTTTTTAGAACTATGGCTTTGTCAGTTTATTTTCCACTTGTGAGTTTGAATATCCCTTTGGCATCTTTCGCCTCTGTTTGTAGAAAAGTGTTCCAGGGGATTTTTAGTGTTTTGTTTTTTGTTTAGAAAGAAATTGGTAATTTTATCCGGTTTTATATTTCATATTCCTTAAAACTTAAAGGTTTACACAGTTCCGAATTTTGTAGTCGTAGTGAATTTGAACCTATATAATTCTGAATGGCTACTGGTGTTGCAGGTGTAACGCCGTGGGATGTTCTAAACTTTATGTTGTGGAAGTTTGTAGGAATGAGGAAGGATGAGGAATAAACTCATCATAGATACCAGGATTGAAATATGTATTAACGCAAGACACGCGTTTCGTCTACAAAATACTCATCAGTGACGCTCGAATCCAAAACAGTTAAAACGGCCAAATAAAGTACGAAGTTGAAGAGAAAGGACAGTTTTAAAGAAAAAGTAAAACAAAGTCACGATCCCTGTAATACACCAATTAAAACTACACTTAACAATATTGATTAGTTATTCCCCTTTTTAGTGTGATTGATCGACAAATATCCGATAGACAAATATAGCATGTTTGCGTACATTGTGCCTAGTTAATTTTTATTGTTAATATATTGTGTACAAGCTGTAATGTTGTATACAATCAATACATTTTTTTGGTAATGTTGTCGTCCACTTTCGCTCACAATAAGACGCTAACTGAATGTTTAACAAAGAATTGTAATACATTATCGTGATATAAAACACTTTTCGACTTTAAGTTAGAATAAAGCAACAAACACGAGCAACATGGACTGGATTCTATTGATTTTGTTTGCTCATTATAAGAATATCTTCCTGATTACCGTTTTATATTATTATACGATTTTCTTAGCGGTAGCCTTTGAGATTGAATGGGGAATAGAAATATGGTCACCATTGGTTTTCCATTTTGACAGGCACTTTAGTTCACAACTAGACACAAGCTTGATGTTTTACTAAGACTTTGAATTATTTATCCTTAGATTAAAAACGGTTCGACTTGGAACAAAGGTGGTCACCAATTGTTTTTAGATACTGTTGATATTGTTTGCTCATTGAAGATTATATCTTCTTAATCACCGTAATATGTATTAATTACTTTTTTAGCAGAAATATTCGAGGATAACCAGGGAATAGAAAATGTTCACCATTTGTCTACCTTCGACCGACAGTAAAACACACGCTAAAGTAGGGGGTGTTTGGCTGTACGGGATTGAAAAATTCGCAGCCACGTCCGGTCAGAATGGGGACGTTAAATCCGATGCCTTGTGTACAAAGAGTGCCATGCTGTTTGCACGTAAAGAACCCTTGCAACAATTTTGAGTGGCCAATAGGTAAATGGTCGCAAGACTAAATGTCTGTCCCTATGAAAACCCATTTTCGCGTGGCAGCAAAACCTATGATTTGATTTGATTTATATTTGATTTTTTTATTATTTTTTGTGTTTAATGCCACTTTTAAGCACTGTATTTAGGCTGATTCAGTTTTTTATTGGTGGAGGAAGCAGTAGTGCCAAGAGAAAACCACCGACCTTTGATAGGAAAACTGACAATTCTAGTCAATTAAGATTGGAGTCGAGTGCACCGGCACCGGGATTGAACTCACAACCTCAGTGTTGAATAATACAAATATGACACCGATAAGCTATAGGTAATAACAGGGCGCTTGTTTGTTTTCACCAATTATGTAAATAAAAACAGCTATCCACATTCTGTAAAAAGTCTGAGTTGCTTATCCGTTTCGTACGTTTGTAATTTTCCTTACCTTTGAATATGATTTGAACTTCTATTTCGATGGCCACTGAATATTTTTACGCAAGTACCACGCGCGTATGCATTATCACATTTTAAGCCTGGTATTTCAAATGAGTTCGTAAAATCAAATGTTTGTAAGAAATAGACGAGATTGTAGAACTTAGAATATGTGACGTGTCACACGATAGTCGTTAGTTCCTGTGAAAAGAATATTTGGTTATCCCAATGTATTCCGTTTCTTAGTTCCCATTATAATGTCTAAACGCCGTAGTTGCAATAGACGCAGGAGGTAATTGAAGTGGAAATTTTAACAAAAACTAAATCATCTGTTTGTTTTCTGACATAGTGTTGCCTACCAGTTGCTGATGTGCTTGTCCATTTTGTTTAACGACTCTAAGAAAAATCGTTCTCTTTTCTAAGAATTTATATCATTTCTTACATTCTAAGGTGTAATTTCTTATTATACATTCTATTCACTTAGGTACCGAACCTCATTTCATGTTGACTTCTTTCTTTTGTGCTTGGTTTTGTCGTGGTTTGGCTTGATTTGTTTTTAATCGATATTTTTCATCATTATTGGATCTTAAATTAACGAATAACTCCTTGTACAGAACTGTTTTATAGTATTAATATTGAAAACAAACAGAACAAAATAAATTGCTTAAATTACCAGTGTTATACATTAAAACAGGTGAAAATTAAAAAAACACTTCAATGAAATACATATATGTGATTGTGTGTGTGATAATATAATTCTGGTCACCTATAAATAACTAATATTGAACGACTGGACAGCCTGGCAGTTAGGTTACAGCTATATTTCAAAGGCATATCTTCATGCACTTTCCAGCTTCTTTGTCATCCTGCAAGCACATTTTCATGCAGTTTTCTCCACTTGCTGAAGATCCATTGTCGTGTCCATGGTCTTCTTTTATCCTGCAAATTAACTCATCATAGATACAAGGATTTAAATTTTGTGTTTCCGCCAGACGTGCGTTTTGTCTTCAAAAGACTCACCAGTGACGCTCGATTCCAAAAAAAGGGGAAAAGGTCAATTAAAATTCTAAGTTCAATAGCACTGAAGACCAAACTTCCTAAAAGTTGTGCAAAACACAGCTAAGATTATTCCTGAGGTAGATAAACATTCGTTTTTGAAAAAAAATAAAGTTTTGTAAACAGTTAATTCATAAATATGACCATATCAATGAAAATTAATGTCAGCGCAGAAGTAATATGTTACCAAAATATTATATTATATTAAACTGTCCAAATAAAACAATAAATAGTTGATAACAATTAATCGAATAATTTTTAAAAGAATTTCCAGAAATGAACGAATTTTTGCGCAGTGTAGAGATAAGTCATCTTGAAAAATCATTCAGGAACTTTTAATTATATGTTGATTGATTGATTGTTAGTTGCCTAACGTACAGTGGCAAACATTTCATTTGTATTAATAACGAGAACAAACTAACAATCAATACAAAAGGTAGGTTCTGTATTAGAGGCATCCTGGATTAAGGTTGGAGAAATTTTGACCGCGACGGGAAATGAGGTTAAATTGGAAAAGGACAGGTAACCTACGGACCCTTAGAGTTGTTACTATTGTTCTGAACGTGAAAAGTTTGGCACTCTCTTGACACGAGTAATCGTATTAAACATCCCCATTCCGACCAGACGTGGCAGTAAATTTGTACAACCTGAACATCCAAACTGACGCCTCACTTCGTTAAGGGTTGTAATACCAATGATGACAATACTTCTATTCCCCAGTCAACCGTAGTAGTAATTAGATTTTAAAGACGGTAATAGGACTAAACTTCAAAATAAAATGGGTCTTATCCTACAAATACATTCGCTTGTAGTTTTACGTCAGCATAACCATAAAATATCCTTCAACAAAATCTGCTATGTTTGCAGTCAATTTTCAAAAAATAAGAATACAGTTTACATTTTGAAAGATTTTTTCATAATGTATATCTATATGTTCAATTACGTAATATCATTGACAGTTAAATTTTTAGCTTTGAGAGTTCATGGTGACAGTAAATCCACGCAAGCGATTCGAGCGTTTCTTTATAAAGTGTCACACTCATTTTGTATCATAATAATGTAGAGAAACTACTACCAAAGGTTCTTTTCTCAGTTGTGTAATAATGTAGAGAAACTACTACCAAAGGTTCTTTTCTCAGTTGTGTAAAATTACTTAAAATCGAATAACTCACTTTTCGCACACAAAATTAGAGGCTTTGGTACATGGTTCATCGGCCCACTTGAACACTGTAGAAGGGAATTTGTAGTAGCACATACAATTAGAAATCCTTCCATTGTTGGGTTGGTTGCTTTGCCAGTATGTGAAACTTATTTCTGTTAAAGGGTTGTACCATCTCCAGTCTCCCTCTTGGTGGATATCTGCAGCTCCGATCCATGCAGTTGTATCTATTAAAGAAAAAATATAAATTTTCATAGCGAAAAGTAAATTAACAAAGATACAGAACTCCGAGGAGAATTCAAAACTGAAGGTCCCTAATCGAGCGGCAAAATCAAATTATAAAACACATCAAACGAATAGAAAACAACTGTCATATTTCTGACTTGGAACAGATATTCTCAAATGTAGAAAGTGGTTTTATAGCGCTAAACCTCTCACTTGTACTACAGTCGCATCATATTGACAACGATGCGTGAACAAAACATAAACACAACAGGGAAACAACAGCAACACAAACCCGCATAAAATTTAAGCAGAGAGTAACCTTACATAGATAATTCGACATATTTTGTTGAACAAGAAGCAAAAATCCATTTTGTGTTTTCCATGTACAAAAAGTAAAATCACAAAAATGCTGAACTCAGAGGAAAATCAATTCGGAAAGTCCATAATCACAAAAATCAAATAACAAAACGCATCATAAACAAATGGACAAGAACTGTCATATTCCTGATTATAGCGCTTATCCTCTCACTTTTATGACAGTCTCATCAAACTCTGTTGTATTTACAATGATGCGTGAACGAAACAGACATAATAAATAAAATAGTCCGCATATTATACCAATTTATAAGATGTAATAGATACTCTGCACCAATTATCAGCTGTGATATACCCTACACCCCATAGTTGTTAATTGATAACGCAATTATGAAATCATATCCAGCAATTTATAACATCCGGATAATAAGTGTATACGTATACACAATAAATATGTAATGAGTGGACTGGAGTAGTAATGTAGTCTTACTGAAGCTATTTAAAATGAATCATCAATTTGAATCATAAAAATAGATAAAGGAAGATGTAGTGTGAGATAGCTCTCTGTCCAAGTCACAGTTATAAAAGTTAATAATTATAGGTCAATGTACGGTCTTCAACACGGAAACTGATCTCTTGAAGCTTTAAATAAATTTAGAGTTATTAGAATTAGTCTTTAATGAAGAAATAGAATAATGAGAAAATAGAAACAATGACACTAATTTAACTGACAAAGGAGCTAGTAAGTTATACCTCTTCACCTGTTCATCCCAAGGGTTACTGGGGTATAGAAATATGGTCACTTGGTCTTCCCCCGACCGGCAGTTTGGCTGTGCGGGATGTATCAAGTTCGCAGTCACGTTCGGTCAGAAGGGGACGCTAACTCCGATGCCTCGTGTAAAGAGAGTGCCACGCTCTTTGCACGTTAAGAACGCTTGCAACAACTCTTTGAGGGGTCCGTAGGTGGCCTGTTACAAGGCCAAATTTCTGTCCCTATCCAGTATACCCTTATTTGCAAGTGACAGTCCAAATTTTCCCGACCATCATCCCAGATGGCCTCTATTGTATCAACCTACCTATTGTGATCATTGCGAACTTGTTCTCGTCCTGAATATGCATGAAATATTTGCCACTGGACGTTAAGCAACCAACAATCAATCAATCAATCTCTTCACCTGTTTCAGTGAGGCAGTAACAATAGTAATCTATTAAATTATTAACGATTTATTTTAGAAAGGTTTGTTATAAATAAAGGCAACAGTAGTATACCGCTGTTCAAAACTCATAAATCTATGGACAAAAAATAAAATCGGGGTAACAAACTAAAACTGAGGGAAACGCATTTAATATTAGAGGAGAACAACGACACAACATTAAAATGTAACACACACAGAAACGGACTAAGCATTAGATAAATCACGTTAATACCGAAGCACTGCCAACTGAGTTGATGATGCACACGGGCATTTATAGTCCATCACCAGTGGTATAGACCAAACAAAAGGAAATTATACTATATAAATTTCATGTGTCCGAACCGCTTTTATGAAACAGAAGTCATAAGTGAGTAAAACAAGTACACAATCAGCAAAGAAGGTAATGACATAATTACTAGTTACTGCATTATTGTGCATGTTTCATCGAGTTAAAACATTATAATATAATTCTGCCGTTTATGTGAAATTTGTATATCGAATACCAATTGATTAAAAAATATACATAAACATATAGGTAAGCTACCAATTATTCCAACAGATAAATAGTTAAACGACCAAGAACAAGAATAATTTTTGAAGGAAAATGTACTTGTTTTACAAAAACAAATCTGTATATTTAATTAGACAAGACATAGCTATTTTAAATGATTAGCGGTATGATATATATTATTGCATAGCAATATAATATTTCCCACAGAAAGTAACCAAAAGTTAGCGTGCTATAAATTCTAAAATTGCACTAGTGTAATAAATCTTCAAAATTCATGACGTCATGAAACTTCATGAAATCTTAGTTTAAACTAATTTTTTCTTTCAAATATTATATTGTTATACAATAAAAGGGTTATTGCATGAAAATTGGGGAATATTGTCCCTCGTAGAACATATATTGCACTCGCAAGCTCGTGCAATATAAAATTCTACTCGGGACAATATTCCCCAATATTCATGCAATAACCCTATAATATAACGATATTGTAGTTATATGTAAGAGAGAATATTGGTTCATGTAGTTCCAAACTTATAAATATGACGGATTGTAAACATCTTTCAAGAAAAAGTACTTACGGTTTGTCATAGAGATTAAGAAACTGTTTTCATCTGCACTCATAACATGTGCCAATCTACTTCCCATTGCCTGACAAACAGTCTGCGCATCAAACCAATTTAACTTCTCTTCAATAAACATATACTTTTTACTTCCAAATGAATGCCAATTCACGCTCACACCAATATCAATAGTATTGAAAGTAATAAACATTACAAGAAACAAAGCCCCTAAAATTGCCATATTAATAAATCGTCAGTTGAATAACATCCAGCCGACGCTTGTGTTGATTGTGACACGATACATTTATATGAAGTATCTTTTTCTATCGGACATCCGATACTTAAACTTAGTTTTGACTTTTTGACACTGTCTTTATGCAGTAAATTTGCTGACATAGATATTAACCTGTAATAATATAATTTCTTGATATATTTTTTTTGCCGAGGTCCTGATCAAATTATTTATTATTATATATGATTGGAAATGCAATATGAACATGATGCCGGTATTTTATTGTTAAAACAAAGTAAAATCACAAAACTACTGATATCCGAGGAATATTCACAACGGACATGACGGAAATTCCCTAATCAAATGACAAAATCAAATGACAATACACATCAAAGAATTAGTAGTAACTGTCATATTCCTGACTTGGTACAGACATTTACTTATGTAGAAAAAGGTGGATTAAACCTGACTGTATAGCTTGCTAAACCTCTCACTTGTATGATAGTCGTATTAAATTCCATTATATTGACATTGATGCATGAACAAAACAAATAGAAGGTCTACTGCATATTGTTGTTTCGTTTAAATTTCATTTCGTGTAAAAAGAACAAAATGACTTTTGTAAATTTGTCATAGACAACTTTATACTGTAATCCAACTTATTTTCGCAGATACTTTATTTCGCGTTTAGTTCTTCCTAATCTATTTCGCGGCGATTAAATTTGCGGTTTTAAAATAAGATAGATAAAAAAAATCAAAGTTTTACATATTCGCAGCGATTTATATTCGCGTTATGTTTCTACTCACGAAAGTCGCAAAAATAAATTGCTCTTGAAAATTAGTTGGTTTACAGTATATAAGTAACGACTACAATCAGTAGTTCATTGATCAAAATAACAGTTTCCAGTCATATAAGAATAGGAGATGCAAAAGGATAGAACAAATATTCCCTTGAATTTGACAGTTTTAAAAAAATTATCTCATCAACATATATTTTGGGTGTTTCATAACACAATCATTTTTTCAGGGGTGGTTCTATAGACTATTTTTGAAACTTGAGGTTAAGTGATTGATAAAGCTTGTACACGGGGAAACAGGGTAGAAAGATGTGTTTGCCTCTAGTGGGGATTATTTTCTTATATGTAATGAAATGTTGTTTGAAATCTTGTCTTTAGTATTTGACAGGATACAGTTTTACTCGTGCCTGTATTTGAAACAAAGATAAAATACACTTCAAAACTGCAAACTTAACAAAGACTAATAGGGAGAAATCAATGGTGGTATTAATTAATAATTATAAAATCATCTAACAGTAAATGTCATTTAATGTTTTTGTTTCCTTTTATTCGTATCAATATATCTGACAGGTTATCAGGGCAAACATTAAAATGTTCTTATACGTTTTTTGGGGTTAAAATGCATTAAGGTGGTACCTAACACTACAGGGAGATAACTCTGTAAAGTCAGCTGAACTTTTTAATTATGTTGTGTTGTAAAAGGAATAATAAGCTTCTCAATGATCAAAATTGGTGTTTGTCAAATTGCTATATAACCAGTGTAATTTTTCTGGCAAAACGGTTGGTTCAAAAAACTTTAAATTTTTATATTTTTGTCAAAGTTTTACTTTGACAAAATTTTATGAAAATTAAACGAGCCAAATTAATTTTAGTGAAAGTGTTGGGTACCACCTTAAATGAAAAAGTTAACGAATCTGTCGCAATGATGCGACAACACATGCATACTGCCGATGTTAAAATACACCCTAGACGTATTTATACTGTTCGTCCTCTTTTCGTTCTTTATTGAATGGTTTCAATATTAACAAAACGAAAATTTTTAGGCATAAAGTCTAACGGACATTGTTTATTTTCTTTATTTTTTGTCATGAAATTTCATATATTTGAAGCTTTTTCAACATGTTTATACGTATTCTCTATGATCAAACTACTACTTTTTCAAGTCACAAACAGAAAAGTTTATATGTAACGTTTGGCTTTACTGGTAGACCTTTTCTATTCAGGTGTTTATGACTATTCTATTTATAAAACCATCAGTTTTTGAATATTCCATCAAAACCTTTCTCTTTAAATTGATATTTTTTTTTATATTTACTCTTACCGTCAAATCACAGCATCGTGAATTGTTGGAATGTAATTTAATCTTTTTTTGTATAATTTGAAACAAAACTATTTTTTAATTTTTTTTTGGAAGAAATGTACCATCTATGACGTTGGTTAATTAAAGCTTTCATGAGGTGCAGCAAAGTATGTTAATACAGTAAAACAATATGATTTAGATTCTGTATTGGAACTTTCTACAGGAAAATAGCTAGCATTGAAACATGGTTTTATCCAACATTGTAAACATAATGACATTCATGTGACGAGATAGGAATATTACAGGATTTTACCGTTCGTTCGGTTCGATTTAGCTTTTGTCTTAATATAAAGAAACCTCCGTTTTTCATTGTAAAATAGAGTTTGTTAGTCTATAGATACTTTTTTTTTGTGTCGTTTGTGTTCTTTCTCACAGACGTTTTCCTTACAATCCGATTTTAATCATGCAACATAGTAAAACAGTCAGAGTTAAAAACCATGTTGTACCTGTTATTAATTTCAGTTACTGGAGATTCTTTTATATTCGTTCTATCTAATTCTCGTGGATTTCGTTGATACAGGGGAACCATGAAATTAAATGTTCAACGAATTACAAATTTTGCAAAAGGAATGTATCATAATGTCACCTTAAACAAAATTGAGAATGGAAATGGGGAATGTGTCAAAGAGACAACAACCCGACCATAGAACAGACAACAGCAGAAGGTCACCAACAGGTCTTCAATGCAGCGAGAAATTCCCGAACCTGGAGGCTGCCTATTACTCTAATGAATAGCCCAATCTTTCTTACAACAATTAATCAGGTGACCAGTTCTTTATACTTCCCATTCGCACAATTTTTTTTAATTGAAAAAACAAATACAACAAAACAACAAATGACAATTACACAAACACATTTTTTAATGTCACTTTCCAAAATAATGTTTTCGTCATTCATCAGGACACCTAATTTAAAATTAATCTGAACACTGTCAGCGTGAATACTGATTTCACACCCTTTCATTTACTTTTAATTACATTCAAAATGCGATAAAATATATTTTACGATCAAATTGCAATGCTTGACCACCGTTAAAAAAGATGGACAAAAGATACCAGAGGGGCTGTCAAACTTTTAAATCGAAAACAGACTGACAACACCTGGCTTAAAATAAAAGAAGACAAACAGACAAACAGACAAACAATTAATAAAATACATGACACAACATAAAAACCTGAAGAATAAGCAACACGAACCCCACCAAAAACTAGGGGTGATCTCAGGTGCTCCGGAAAAGTAAACAAATCCTGCTCTACATGTGGTACCCGTCGTGTTGCTTATGTGATAACAAATCCGGTAAGTAGTCTTATTCGATATGTCACATTCATAAAAGGGAAGGGGATTGCAGTTACGACGTAAGGAACATATCCGATATCATTCGTGAAACGGTTATTCCATAACGGTAAACAAACTCGTGATGGCGTCCGTAATATTTACGATGGGATGATTTCATCTTCACCATTTGGAACTCTTGGTTTAATAGCTGTCTAGTGAGCAGCAACCCTCTATCAATAAAATCATGATAGGAACTGCAAGCACGGAAATATCAATTGGGAGATATATGTTTAGCATTCTTTGATGATCATTCCTCTCGATAAACCAAACGACATCCATGAAAACTTCGATAATATATATATCAGATTTTTGTGAGTATTTCAGTCTTTGTGCCATCTCTTAAACATTCGAGATGACCACTGGAGACTGTAGATTATCATATAAACCGATTTAAACATAAACATAAACATAATTATATAAATAGCGACCTCGTGCAATCCGATTTTCTAGATCTGTTTGATATCATGCTTTATGTTATATAAAAAGATAATCATCGTTTTCGCCTGTATAAGAATGTTTTTTTATGAATCACTAAACTAAATAGTTCACCTTTGTTTCAATTTTAATATTGACCTACTTGTCCTGTTAATGCATGGGCACGATTTATACATGCGTAGCCAATCTTAAGCTAGTGATTTCAATTAAAAGTCACATAACAACGGATAAGTGAAAACTTCATATGCAATGTTTCTTTGCCTATTTTGACAAAATTGATGTAAATTATTTTCTAAAAACGAATCATTATTTCATCATTTTACTTAAATTAATGATTAAAATCATACAAAATTATATTTTATGTTAGTTTCTATAAATCTCACAGCTATATAGCTAGTGGCCCTTATAAGCATTTCAATGTTCAATGTGCTTAAGGAAAATAGATTACAAAGCACTTGTTCATCACACAGTGATATTTTATCATTTGTCATTTAAGGGGGCTCGCGGTTATAAATAATTTTTTTTTCTAATATAGGATTTCGCTATATTATTTTTATAAAAAAACTTTATCATATACGTAATAGTAAAACGAAATAAAAAATGAATTCACCATTCATTTAAGCTCACAATCTGCCTCCGAAAGAAGCATACATATTTGTTTATGTCCTTTTTTTCTGTTGAATAATAGGAGAAAAAGAGGTAATATCGAAATAAAAAGAACTAAATTACAGAAATCGTTTAAATTTTACAATTATTTAGTTGATGTACATTTGAAAACAATAATAAAAAATATAGATCCCCGATGAGTTAAAAAAAGATATTTCAATTTTAAAGTCAAAAAATGGCATTTGTGCACCAAAGGGAGATAATTTGGAGCTTTTTCAATGATATAAACATTTTAAAAGTTATCTGGAGCCAAACCGAATCGAGTTTTGTGGTTGATTTTTGTAACATATCATAAAGTATAACTAATAGTGCAATAAATAAAATTTGTAATGAAAAAACAAATGTTTCATTTTTTGCTGAAATTTGTGTAACCGCGTGCCTCATTAATATCATAACAATGGACTTGGAATGTTTTTAAACTCCGTTTTACTGTGAGTATTGCTGTGTTTTTTTGTTTTTTTTTTAGCTAGAAGAATAGTTGAAGTTTGAGATTTCGCAAATCATGTGCAACCCCTCCTCTGGCCTTTGTAAGTTTTGTATGATATTTCATTTTAATGTTATATTTTTTCATAGCTTTGTGTGTGAATGTTATGCCACATGTGGATCAGGATCTGCTATCTGTTTGTAGCACCGGAGATCACCCCAGTTTTTGGTGGTGTTCGTGTTGCACAGTCTTTAGTTTTCTATATTGTGTCTTGTGTACTACTATTTGTCCATTTGTCTTTTTTCTTTTAGCCATTAGGTATACTATATATATGATATATGATAGACACATATTTAGGTTTTGAAAATTACTACCACTCATTATACTTGATAAAAAGATATGAAGTATATTTGAGTAATGCTTATCTTACGTTCAGTGGCCAATATTTCATGCATATTCAGGACGATATACATTTAATGAGGTCATTTATAAGTATATAAAAATTTTAGAAAATGACAAATGAAATGATTTCTTCTCGCAGTATTATATGACGAGATAAAAAAAAGTAATAACATCGCCAATAAACTCTGATATAATGGTAATATCTTACTTAATCAATGAATTGAAATGATTCAATGCATACAAAACGTAATGCGTTCTAGTTGTATAAGATATACAATCTCAATATCTCTACGATCAATAAAGAAGAATGTTTTTAGTATTGGCACGTGTTCCGTTTGAACTTCAATATCTAGGTTCAAGGTTCAGCAATATAGTATTATATATTTTACTTTCATTTAAGCAAAGGGTTCATGATTTCTTTTAATCCTGTAGCACTAATATTGTTATCTTTGATTTTCTGATTCGTTTATCAACACTTTTAATCCTGTAATACTAGTATTGTCATCTTTGCTTTTCTTATTCGTTTCTCAACACTTTCCAAAACTTGAAGTTAAATTGATTTAAACATTAGATTGTCTATACTTCATCTTTATATCTAAGTCGAAAAATTTGTTTGTCTTCGGAAGTATATCCTTGCATTTTGTGTGTTTGCAAATGACGTACGAATATACTGATTATTTAACACATTACGTGAATTCTGTTCTCTTTTAATGAGTTGTATTATTTTGTTGTTTGTAGAATTGATTTTCAACATTAAAAGCAAAGATCAAAGAATAAAAAAAATTAAACGGAAAAACCAATGATGTAATCTATATACAAACGAGAAACAAGAAACACATATGAACCACACCAACAAACAGCAACTACTGAACATCAAATTCCTAACTTAGGCCAGGTGCAAACAATTATAGAACTTATTTTTCTCACTGCCTCCCTAATTTATACATAAATGCATCCAATCAGAAAATATAAACACAAATCATCACAATTTGATTCTTTGATTGTGCAATTGATTCTTTAATTGTGCAATGACTGACACGCTGCTCATCTCTCTAAAGTTGCATTACAGAAAATACTCTACAAACGCATTGAAAGTTATCTGTTAAACAATGTGTTCACTGCTTTCTTAGATCAATCGTCACAATTACTGCACAATAACATAACAATGAATGTCTCTTCGATTCTGAGGGGGCAGCAAAATATTAAAACCCACTTCCTGATATATAAGACGAAGAGCTTATGAACAAAAATAGACCAAAACGGAAGCCAAAAAGGACAAAGAATAAGACTTATGATGTAATGCAATAAGGAAATACATATTTTGGAAAGGTTTATCAATTTAAAGGGCGTACAGATATGCATTCTTGATTCCATATAAAAGAGATACTTGAAATATACCAAAAGGAAACTAAAACTCATAATAAACTGACAAAAACGTCATAACTTAAAAAAAAGTCACCCGAAAAACCACATTTCACAACACACAACATAGAAAAATAAAAATTAAGCACAACCAACACCAAATAAAAAATGGGGGAGGGGGGTCTGAGGTGCTCCGGGAGGTTAAACAGATGTTGCTCGACATGAAGCAGACTTCGATTTGCTCATGTAAGTACAAACCTAGTGATAGGTCTAATTTGGTAGGTCATGATAGAGGAAAATGAACGGGGTCGGAGTTAAGATGAATGAAACACAATTGTTATCATCTATGAAATAGACATTTGTCAAACATATTGTGGAACTAATGGCTTCATGATTAATATAGTACCTGTAAATGAACTATCTATTATATTTGTCATCCAAAGTTTCGTTGTTTTTGCAAATTTCCAACAATCATGATTGATCATTTTAATTACTAGTAATGAAAATTATTAATATTATTAATCTCAATTATAGGATATTTTTTACAATAAGTTTATACTTCTTCTAAGCGCAGTTGCAAGTGATAAAAGTCCGTTGCTGAATAATATTTGTTATGAGTGCTTGATAATCAAGGGCTTTAAAGAATGTAATTCATTCAAGTCCCTGCAATTATTAACTTTAAAAGCCTGAGTTGAGCAAAATATTCTTTGCAAATGTAAACCAAGAAAATGTGTCTTGCATATATACCAGTCCTGCTGTTTTGACAATAAATTACACAGAACAAAAAGTGATTTCAAAAATAGGATATACAAATGTCACAATCTTTAAAAAGTGCACTTTTTTCTGGAGACAAATTTTGCCATTTACAGACAAAATTAATCGAACTAAAGATAGCATATTTGTTAAGTTCACTATTGTTTCAAAAAGCAAAACAATTTTTTATTCAAATAATTTCTTTTCATAAAATTTACTTTATTCAGATGTAAGAACATTTTCATGATGATTAGCATTATGATAAGAATTCATCTAAATTTTAGGTAGTCATTTGGAAAATTGAAGTCTTTTAAAGTGATTCTTCATGCACAACTCCAGTTTTGAGATTTGATAAATTTAAAAGATTAACATAAATAGTTTATTCTTGTACCATATATTATGATATTGGTATTTTTCTTGAACAATAATCATGATAATAGATTGAACAACTTTGTTAACAAAATTTATTGTAAAAGGATTGATATTCATGATATAGATAATTTTAATTTGTTAAGAAACAGGCTGGTTAAACTCCTTGCTTAATGGTTCCTTGTAACATATCAATTGCAAGATTAAAAGTTTAAACTAATGATAATTTATATAATAATGCAATGAACAATTGAATACCATGCAAGATTAAAAGTTTAAACTAATGATAATTCATTTAATAATGGACATCATGTACAATAAAAAAATTACTGAACAAATAATTATTTAAAGGATTCTGTTTTGTTTTCAAATGCTAGCCAATAACTTATCGTTGATTTTTTTGTTATTTCTGCTCAAGATCCTTTCCAAAAAGAAATTAAAAGAATAAGAAGCAAAAAAAAAAAAAAAAACACAAATAAAAAAACCTTAAAAAGTAAAAACATTAGAGAAAATTTAATTTAAAAGACAGAATAATCACTAAATGATATGAATAAACAAAGACTACAAAAACATCCTATGCTCCATTTTGAAGAAAAGGTGAAATGTCAATTTGAGAAGAAACCTGAGTTACCTGTACAGGTAACGTTTAATGAAACATAAAAGCTGAAAACTTCAACCCTGATATATTTCAACAGGTAACATAAAAGGATTAAACAAAAATCAACATATGTTTTATGAACCGCATAAATGGCCAACCTCTCTAAATTGAATACCCCAATAAAAGGCCATACAAGAGGATGGACATAACTAAGAAGAAGTCACAGGTTGTACTGTATTTAAACGCTTATGCTTTTTTCAGAACATGTTTAATCTATAGCATTTTTGTTTGCCTTTCATGGTTAACACATATACATATATCTCCTAGACAATATATTAAATATGTCAGTACGAAACGAAATATATATCTAGTCATTAAACATGTATGATGGTGTAGAAAAATACGTCTTTTACATTTACGGACATTTTGTTATACTATGCTGGCATCTAACTTATAATAAAAAAAATCAAAATAAGATCATATAAGATCAATAATGTTAATACCATTAAATGCCATAGTAGTCCGACTGATTGGTGCAGATATAGAGCAGAATTGCTCACTTGATAAAGAAAGCATGAAACATTACACAGTAGTTCTTGGCTGTATAACCTTTGATTTTAGCTATGGACCTACTCGGAAAGTCCAATATGGCTGCCATTTTCAAGATGGCGAAAAACGAAATAAATATCAAGATTGTCCGCCAGGTATTCTACATAATTTCGGAAATTAAAGTAATAATTCTTTAAAAAATGGTCTTCATGTTCTTGAATTTGTTATCAATTAATTTTAAGATATAAATAGTTTGGTTATTTCTAGAACGCATACATTTGCAAATATGGCTTCATATACAAAAACAAATAGTGAAAATCAAAATGTTATTCAATTTGTAACATTTTATTGTAATTGTTCTTTAATCGCTTTTAGTTGTAATGGCTCGAATGAAAAAGGTCGAAATGAGTCGATTGAACGTTGATATAATTCTTTTAAATGTGGTGGCATAATTGGTTACTTATCTGAAATTTGAGGCAGTGCCGATGACACCTTGTCTCGTGTCTCGTGTCTCTTTAATGCAACATCTTACGTCAGGTTTTCATCTGCCGTACCCACTATATCGTTAAATTATTCTATGTAACCAATAGATGTACCTTTCTTCAGGCGGATGCGACGATTGCCATCATTTAAAATGGTTAAGGAACAACTATTTCCTTTTCCAACTACCAATACGCAACTAGTCAGCGGGCACGGTTCTAAAATGAACAACTGGTCAGCACTTTTATTAGTTTTAATAGTAACAGTCATTTCAGAGATTGGCGGAACGGTGATGGTTCGTTTTATGCAAATTTGCTGAGTTGAGATCTCACCTCCACTGTTAACAAATACCGCATTTATCACTTTGTTGTTAATGGTAAGTGTGGGAATACTCAGATTTATCACTGCGACCAGGATGTCCAAAATATTTAGCCAAAGTATAACATTTTCTGTAAACGGCGCTTTGCACACATCGCATTGTATGTTTACTCTATCAATGTCGAGAGAGGTATTCTTTATAATCTTCCCAGTAACCAGCTGTTCACCCAAACCATGTAGCGTTACGGTCTCCGAATCTTCATTATCTGCTGGAATTAATTTCATTTAATTTAGTAAATCATTAACTAATGTTATCATTGCAGCAGTGTCCACAATCTTGCTCACATTCTGGTCATATATAGTACCTCGTGTTACTAGGATTTTCCCAATGGTGACAACGGCCTTGGGCCACTGTTTGGTTTTGTCATGAGGTGATGTTGCATGGCCGATAGACTAGGAACTATATAATCTCCGGCTTGGTAGGGGTGATGTTGGTCGATAGGCATTAAACTTGTATGCATTTCTATCTGGCGATCTACCGCGATTATATTGCTAAGGGAATCTTCTATGTTAATACTAATCAGGAGATCTTCCATTGATCTGATGATCTTTCACGATTATGTTGATCAGAAGGCTTAAGGTTATATTGATCGGCCAATCCACGGTTTCGCTGATTAGTTGAAAGCATTACATCAGCTAGTTTTGTTACAACTTGAGTGAGGTTTTGCACCTCATTTTCCAAAGGGCTGCTCATATTCCCTTTATCAGTCGGTGATACTACGTCATCAGCAAAGAAGACTTGCAGGTAGGCATCATTGGCACTTTTTGATCCATATATCGCCATCTAGTTCGCTATTGCAGTTTTCAATTGTTTAAACGCCTTGTTGATCGTTTCTTGGTTCCTCTCTATTATATGATTTGCAGACTATTTGTCTTTACATCCGCGGATGAATGTTTCGGTTCCAATTAGGTCTGATCGGCTTTCTTGCTGAAGCACGGCTTCAGTTCTTTTCATAATGCCTTGGAATCATCATCTGTGTTTACCTTGCGAGCGTTATCTAACGCTACATCGGCCAGGCAATATTAGAGCCTACACGCCATGTTCCTGGTTTCCCATTATCGTCTAATGGCAGTCCGTTCTAATTGGTAAATGAACGCTTCCCAAGTCATGTATCCTCTTCCATTGAATATTTGCATTTTTTGGAGCTGTCGGTTTCGGCTCCGGTCCCTGGCACCAGAATTGTCTTGCCATCGGATATTTTCTCTCTACAGAGAGATGTTGCCACGCTCTTTTTGGTTTCCTCCGCTCTTTATTGGATCGGTGGGTGGAGTCAGTGGAGTCAGCTTGCTGTTGTAGCAAGCCTGTTAGAGCTCCAGTAGCTGACACGGTTGTCATAATTGGAATCATAAATATGGGCGGAGGATTTGTCATTGACTCGACAAGGATGGTACTGTTAGTAGGCACTGTAGTCAGCATTGGAGAAACTTGATAGGATCCACTTGGAGCCAATTGTTTCTGTAATGGTGTGCTTCTCTGCACCAAATATGATTGACTCATAGTAGGTGGTAAGTATCCGTAAGAAGACATGTGAGCCATTTGCTGGTATCTTTGATCAGTACTAGAGGAATCTAGTATGTTCTTAAATGGAGGTTGTTGTTGAATAATTTGAACTGTCTCATGCAGGTCAAAGGGCTCTAACATAATACTTCCGACTTTAGGTGAAGACACCAAATTTGCCTTCAATAGAGTTGATGCGGTAGATGGTTGATGCTAACTAATTGGGGAAGACCAAAAGGCAGGGAGTTTGTTAAGTACTTTTGTGATACTAGCGTTGTACTGGCTAAGGTCAAATGTTGGCTTAGATGATGTGTCCATTGCAGGAATTTTAACTTCTTTATTTCGCGTGTCCACTAATTCACTTACATTAGATGTCATTTGTTGGAAAGTACCCGGCAGTTCAAATGCACTTTTAAATTGAACTGTGTCTCCATCCTCAGCTTGTCCATCCGTCTCGCTACAACATTGGATTTCTAATTGGTCTGGCCGGCAATTCCGCGAAGCGCTGACCACTAGCCTTGTGGTCTATCCTGTCTTCAGACTGCTGATGTTGCTGAGATATTGCTTCCATCTGTTCCTATTTAATATGCGTTGCAACTTTCATGAGACCAACACATATTTTATCAATTCGCGCTTCGCTCTGTTTTATATTGCTGTCATTCTCAGTTGTTTTTGCTAAAAATTCTTGGTACAATAGTTGAATGGTAATTTCTGAGCTGTCCTCTGTTAAAGTGTCTTCAGCTGTGAGTTTCTCCATATCGCCAAGTGATTCAGTTTCTGCCATTTCAATGTTCTTGTCCTTGTTGACCTCAATTCTTGTCATTTCACTGATATGTGTTGATACAATTCTCAAAATATTGCAACCCAAGAAATAAGATAGGCACTGAATAATATCACAGCTTTTATGTGTGACCAAAGACATAAAATATTGCAGCTTTTAATGAAAGCTACTACTGCAGCTTTTCATGAAAGCTACTACTTTGTATATGAAATGACAAGCCATGCAAAATCAAAACGACAAACTGAAACAGAGGCTAAATGACACTATACTTTAATAAAATGCTTAAATCCAGGTCATTTATGAATACTTTAGAATGTATGGCGGCCATCTTCAAATAAGCCGCCATATTAAATATTTAGGGTGGTCAATATCTAGTATTCCTCAGTACACAAAATTGTACCATCATTCAAAATTTGGTGCTTTCCTCATTATTTGAGCAATTTTTTACCGATCGGCCGGACTATAGCAATACTGTGGTTTCTTTTAACCTATTAATTTGTTTGTATAAGATTTAACATTTTTAAGCAGTTATATTATTATGCATATTCGTATGGAAGCGTATTAGCGCCACACAATGTTTTTTAAAATAGTTTTTAACCGCAAACCGATATAATGCAAACCTTTTGCGTTATAACGGAAGCATTTGCGATATAACGAAAATTTATTCGAAATGACGCAAACTTTTTACGTTATAACGCAAACATTTGCTATATCTTATTTGTTATTCAATTTTCAAAGGAAGAAGCTGTTATTAATGGAGGAGTCTGTATATATTAAAAATTATCATCATTTATACTCATTGCAAAGTAAAATTCTTAAACATATCTATTAACAAAAAAAAAAAAGAAGAGAAAATTGAAATTATACCGAAGAAAATAAAATTGAACCCTACTAATAAAGCAATGTATATACTTCCGAAGTAAGCTCTCGTTTGAGCATTGTGAAAAGTTGTTATGATTCAAACAAGCTTTCCTTTGCCATTAATGTATAAAATGATAAAGATTTGTTATTATTATTATTATTATTATTATTATTATTATTATGTTCTATCCATTCAAATTGCATCTTCAAGTTACCTCACAAGATTGAAACGCAAATCCCATCAAATAGTCTATCATGTTCTGATTTTAAAACAATTTCTTACATTACAATTAAAACAAAGTTTTTTCTGAACAATCATTTAACCCTTATACCACGAAAAATTCTCACAAATGTGTGCGTTATAACGCATAGGTCTGTGTTATTTCGCCAAAGTTTACATCATTTTGCATAGTTTTTCGTAATATCGCTTCCGTATATTTGAGTCTGTACCGTTACCAAATTAAATATGGTAAAAGAAGAAACTTGTAGTCAAATGTAAACATTTATAGAAATGAAAACATTAAACAGTAGATACTAAGTTACCATTCAAATCTATATATCGAAAGTAGGCGTGTAAACACTCGAGCTAAATGTAGAAAGACGACAAAAACAGTCAAAAGTATATAAAGTACACGAAAAAACAAGGACTTTACCATAACGAAACCAACTAAAAGCAGAATTGAATATATGTGCTTCCTAATCGATAAGCATTTTCTTCTCCATACCAACAATATTTGCGACAGAATTGCTGTTCGTGCGAAGCACTGTAACATTTGTTATAAGGTTCTATATAATATTGATATGTGCATTTGTGTTCTTAATTAAGATGTTTTCTGTAAAACTGAATACAAACATAAGAATGCAAACAACAATTGGTTCCAGTACGGCATTCAACAATGAGCAAAACCAGTACCGCTTCGTGAAATATAAAAGGCCCCGCCTAACATCACATTTATAACACATATAACTCATTGGTAAGAAAATTATCATCACCGTTCTATAGGTTGTTTATTGTTAAAATTCTATTAATGTAAAGAAAAAAAAATGTTAAAGAGTTAAGAGTTATGGAACATATCTTTATGTTTGTTTCTGATTAAAACAAATAGTCTGCTTCTATATTTAACGAATATTATACAGCTAGGAGAGACAACCTTCTGGCAATCACTCATTCATTGGATAATTGGTTTATTTCAAAGGCAAATTTTCATGCATTTTCCAGCTTCCTCTTTGCTATTCTGTAAGCACATTTTCATGCAGTTGTCTCCACTTGGTGAAAATCTATCGTCGTGTCCTTTGTCTTCTTTTACCCTGCAATATTTTACCAATATCATTATTGACATCAAGTCCGATAATCAGTTCATATTTAAAGTACGAAAACCAAAATACTTTTTTCGTCAAATAAAAGTGTTCCATATCAAATAAAATATTTAGTTGCACTTATATCAATTATATAAGTGAAGCAGATGTTCTCCTTGATATTCGGAAAACGTTTGAAGAGTACTTTCTGATAAAAAGACCTTGGCTTGTGCCCAACAAAATGACATTTATACAATAACAACATATCGTTTATAATATACCGTAACAGTACGGGACCCAACCTAAAGCTTAAAATCAGTAACACAAAACTAAATTGATTTTTATTACTGAAATATACGATAAAACGTTTATAGTTACATCATGTATAAATAGTTATCACTTCAGGAATAATTAGGATTGAAAGCATTTTTTACGTAAATAATTTATGAGTATACTAGAAAAAAAAAACAATCCCGAGCTTTGTAGAAGATTTTTGAAAGCTCCAAAATAAAATCAACTTTTTTATTTCATAATCTAAAAACCCTAACGTATTTTACGTCAAAATGAACAGCAGTATATCTGGTTGCTATGTGTAAGCATAATTCTACGAAAGTTAAAATACATTTCCGTTTTTTATATTATTTGCATTTAAATATATATATATATTTTTTAGACCACTCTAACGATAAATTTGTTTTGCATGCACACGCATAAAAATTGCGTTTTTTCTTATCAAACCGAATGATAGGTTTGAACGTTGTTTTCAATCTAGACTCATATATAAATATATATATATATATTATATATGATAAATACTTACTCAAGGACTTAACCATTGTCATTGATATATAGATTGGGAGCTCTTGGCAAAGCAAGCGCTACGCATGCGCCATTATAAAGTGTTATTTATTTTTTATATCATATAATAATGTTGAAAAGTACTAAATCATTTTCCTGTCTCCATTTGAAAAAAAGATTAAACATATTCGAATGACTTACTTTTCGCACACAAAATAATAGGCATTGGTACATGGTTCATCTGCCCACTTGAAAACTGTTGAAGAGAATTTGTAGTAGCACATACAATTAGCACTACTTCCCTGGTTGGGTTGGTTGCTTCGCCAGTATGTGAAATCTATTTCTGTTAAAGGGCTGTACCATCTCCAGTCACCTTCTTGGTGAATATCTGCACCTCCGATCCATGCAGGAGTTTCTAGCAGAGAAATAATTGGAATATTTATAGGGAAGATATTCAAAGAGTACCCATACAAAGATAATTTGCCCCAATTTGTATGACAAAAAGCAAAAACTCATTTCGTCATTTTTTTCGTGTACAAATACACTGGTATCATTTCAACAGTACCTAACCACCAAAGCACAATGACGTACAGTTGTCGCCTATAACGCCTAAAGTAGCACTCCACAGTAAGAAAATGAAATTGAAATTGAACCACTAAATGTTTAATCATCTTCTATTCCTGGTTTTCTTGTACATTAAGCTAACTGTTTGTGTCATACATGTGCATATGTATGTCATGTATGTAGTCGGTATATTCCATAGATTTGATTTTCAAACGCCAATATGCTGAAATATAATTCCTTTTTTGTGTATCTGTCGTGTACAAGTTGCAATTTTGTACAGGTTATAACATGTACAAAAATATTGTACATGTTATAACTTGTATAATGCAAAAATACAAGTTATAACATGTACAAAAGTGCCTCATACATGTTATAACCTGTACAAAATATTGCTTAAAAATGGTTTTAACTTGTACAAAATTTAAAATAAATCTTAATGAAGTAAAATATACATTTAAATTCACCAGTGCAAAAAGAACAACAATAAATAAACCAGAACGTTTCTTTTTCTGTAGAGGACAATGATCACAAAGTTTCAGAAATATATGTTTCATGACTTATGTTGGCAAAATATGTTTCAGCGGCATGTTATTGTATGTTTTATGCAGTCCATCATGGCTTAAATAAGTGTGAAACTATTTACTAAAAGCTTGCATTCCTTAATGACAATTACATAAGATACTAGTAACTAAATTCTTCCAAAAAATTTAAGAACAAATCCTAATAATTTTGGGAAATACTCCTCCCTCTCGTTTTTATAGCATGCAAAGACTAAAACAATGTCTTATATGCTTACTCTGTAAAAGCAAGAGAGAGCTGAAATAGTTTTCATTGGACCACGCTTCATTATCAATATCTTTGGATCTACTTTTCAACATTTTTGGCCTTCATCATGACCTATGTAAGTGTCCTAAGATATATCTTATGACAGGTCTTAGGAAAGCTTCGTAATACCGACCACTGCATGAACATTAACTTTATAAAAAAAGGACAAAACACACTAATTATAACATGAAGGAATAATACAAAAGTTATGAAAATGTTATGGAAAATGTTATTTTCGAAAAACTAAGGATTTTCTTATCCTAGGCATAGATTACCTTAGCCGTATTTGGCACAACTTTTTGAAATTTTGGATCCTCAATGCTCTTCAACTTTGTACTTGTTTGGCTTTATCAATATTTTGATATGAGCGTCACTGATGAGTCTAATGTAGATGAAACGCGCGTCTGGCGTACTAAATTATAATCCTGATACCTTTGATAACTATTATTGAGGTCTATATCATCTGTTGCGATAATAGATTGATTTATTGATTGATTGTTGGTTGCTTAACGTCCAGTGGCAAATATTTCATGCATATTCAGGACGAGAACAAGTTAACAATAAATACAATAGGTAGGTTGTTATAATAGAGGAAGTTGGTCTGGGAAATTTGGACTGCCACTGGAAAATGAGGGTATATTGGATACAGACAGAAATTTTGCCTTGCAACAGGCCACCTACGGACCCCTCGAAGAGTTGTTGCAAGGGTTCTTAACGTGCAAAGAGCGTGGCACTCTCTTTACACGAGGCATCGGATTTAACGTCCCCTTCTGACCGGACGTGACTGCGAACTTGATACATCCCGCACAGCCAAACGGACGCCCCACTTCGATAATAGAAAACTATCCTTATTTTTCGATTTTGTACAAGTTAAAACCATTTCTAAGCAATATTTTGTACAGGTTATAACATGTATGAGGTACTTTTGTACATGTTGTAACTTGTATTTTTGCATTATACAAGTTATAACATGTACAATATTTTTGTACAGGTTATAACCTGTACAAAATCGCAACTTGTACACGACATATCCATGGCAAATTTCTGCATTTATTTACCATAAAATTTTGAAAAAGGGGGTTACAATGTCACGTATTCCCCCAAAATTTGGTCAAACTAGAAATTTAATGCCTTTGAATGATACCTTTTCTGAAACCATTGACATTAATTTACCACATGATGAAATAAAAAATGGATGTTTTTCGCCTCATTTTTTCGTAAATTTTTGGGGAAAAAAAACATTACAATAATTGCCGCACCAATTTTTGGTATGGATATGAAAATTTTGACTGTCATACAGAAAACAGCCCATGCACTAAAACATTATATTTCACTGATTTTTAAATACAGAAGGGAAATTTATGTTGAAAAAATAATATAGCTGCATCTTTTTTCAAACTTATATATTGTACCGTCTGTACTTTTTCTAGAAAACGTACTTACTGTTTGTCATAGAGATTAAGAAACTGTTTTCACCTGCATTCATAACATGTGCCAATCGACTTCCCATTGCCTGACACACAGTCTGCGCATCAAACCAATTTAACTTCTCTTCAATAAACATATACTTTTTACTTCCAAATGAATACCAATTCACGCTTACACCGATATCAATAGTATTCAAAGTAATAAACATTACAAGCAACAAAGCCCCTAAAAATGCCATATTGAATAATTCGTCAGTTGAATAACAACCAGCCGATGCTTGTGACACTGTAAATTTACATGAAGTATCTTTTTCCACCGGACATCCGACACTCAAACTTAGTTTTGACTTTTCAACACTGTCTCTTTATGCAGTAAATTTGCTGACAAAAATATCAACTCGTAATGAATATTTCTTGAAATAATTTTTTCTGTGTTCCGGATAAATTATTTCTATTTATTATCTATGCTTGGAAATGCAAAAGGAAAATTCGAAAGACCCGAATGAACATGATACCGGTGTTATATTGTTAAAAAAAGAGTAAAATCACCAAAATAAAAACGGAATGTCCCTTATCAAATGGCAAAAGCAAAAGCTCAAACACATCAAACGAATGGATATCAACTGTCATTTTCCTGACTTGGTACATTCATTTTCTTATGTAGAAAATGGTGGATTGAACCTGGTTTTAAAGCTTGCCTTACCTCTCACTTGAATGACAGTCGTATCAAATCCATGAAATTGACAATGATGCGTGAACAAAACAAATAAAAAGGTTCTACTGCATTTTGCTCTATCGTTTTAATTTCATCTCGTTTAAAAGAAGAAAATGTCTTTTGTAAATTTGTTTTAGACAAACATATAAGTAATGACTACAATCAGTAATTCATTGATCAAAGTATCTATTCCCAGTCACACAAGAAAAAGCATTTTTATGATGATTATTATTCGAAAAAAGCGCTTCGGTCGCCTCAAATTTATAATTCATTGTTTTAATGTTTTATCGCATCATTATAATGTATATTTGAAGATTTAATCATTCAAATTATACTCATGCAATTAAGCAGCAACCAGTAATGATGTTTGAAACCGAGATTGTCGATCTCACTTTTATGAATTCTGCGTCAGATGTCACAATCAAAATGGAAGAGAAAATGCAAATAGAACAATCAATAAATACGGCTATGAGTACTATCGTATTTAACATGCCTTATATTTCACTGTTCCTAGAACTCAGATTTTGTCCTGAATACTTTATCAGGAGTACCGGATGTTTTGCAATAATATGTCATTCTGCATAGCTTTGTGTAGAGGATCTGCTTACCCTTTCGGAGCACCTGAGATCACCACTAGCTTTTGGTGATGTTCGTGTTGCACAATCTTTATTCTTCTATGTAGTGTCTTGTGTACTACTATTTGTCTGTTTTATTTTTCTATTTTAGCCACGGCGATGTCAGTTTATTTTTGATCTATGTGTTTGAATATGCCTCTTTTTATCGGGAGTACTAGATGTTTTGCAATAATATGTAATATAAACTGCAAAAGTTTGTGTCGGTATACTATGCATTTAATAGCCACATATTTAGGTTTTGGAAATTACTACCACTCATTATACTTGATAAAAATATATGATAATTGGTTGATTAATGCTAGCTTTACGACCAGGCAAACATGACATGCATTTTCCAGACGATATACATTTAATGAGGTCATTTATAAGTTTATAAAAGTATATAAAATTTCAGATAATGACAAATGCCAATTGAGATCTGTTCGCTTATTTATATTAGGCAATACGTGTACATAAAAAGTAACAACATCACCGATAAGCTGAGTTCTGCTATGATCATATCTTTCTTAATCAATTAATTAAACTGATTTGATATGTTAAAAAGTAATGCGTTCTAGATGTCTAAGGGACGACATCAAAAGTTCAATGTAGCATAAAAAACTTAATTCACATAGTTTTTTCACTGACCCCCCACCCCCTCTTAACTTAATTTGGGAAAAAATGATTTACCAATATCGATATATTTTAGATGTACAAAACTTCCAGAATTTTAATCCCCCACCCCCAAACTATTTGATTTAAGTTTTTTTTTTTTTTTATCCTACAAAACAAAAGTAACAAAAGAAACGGGCCGGTTACAATCAGCCGAATAGTTTTTCTGCACTTGCTATCGCCTCGGACCTTGACCTGACTACTCGTTCAGAAAAACTATCCGGCAACGGTTGTTACCGGCCTGTTTCTTTGTTACCTTTGTATTTTATCTAATACATACTATTATTGTTCTATTATTGTTATTTTATATTGTATTATGGAGAAGACTTCATAGTTATGATTTACTTGTTTCTTATCTATTTTGAATTAATTCAGCAAATAAAATATGTTTAAACTAAGAATGTTTTTAGTATTGACCCGTATTCCGTGTGATATTTAATATCTAGGTTCAAGGTTCAGGAATATAGTATTATATATTTACTTTCATTCAACAAAGGGTTTATGATTACTTTTAATCCAGTAATACTAATATTGGAATCTTTGCTGTTCTTATTCGTTTATCAACACTTTCCAAAACTTGAAGTTAAATTGATTTAAACCTTAGATTGTTTATATTTCATTTTTATATCTAAAATTGAGAAATGACTTTGTCTTCGGAAGCAATATGTTTAATCATGTGCGGTTGTAAATGACGTACGGATATGCTGCATTTTAAACACATGACGTAAATTTTGTTCTCTGTTGAAAAATATAGTTTTTGTTTGTTTGCAGAATGGATTTTCAACATTAAAAGCAAAGATCGAAGAATTTATGTAAACAAATCTACTATAAATAAAGAAATTAAATGGAAATGAATTTTTAGAAATCCCCGGTGTTCGCTTTTTGTTTTGATTTATTCATATTATTTTATAATTTCTTTGGAGAATTTAAAATCAGTCAGCATTATCAATATCCTTAACCCCAAACGACATAATATACTCATTCGTCTATAGAACAAAGTCACTAAAGATAAAATTTATTTTGTTCTACAAAAGATGATAGAAAAAGGACAAACACCATTTTTAAGAATAAGATAAACATTACAAATCATTCTGTTTACAGAATCGTGCTACAAATTCGTAAATGTGTATTATCTTACATGCGGAATGTTTACGCGGTCTTAGATCTGTAGATCACGTTATAGTTGTTTGATATATAAATTAAACCGAGTGTTTCCTCCTTCCTGTTGTGATGCCATGACGTATATTCCTCCATTATTTTACTAAAAGGTGTTTTGCATGACTGGCTCTGCATTCATATAAGGCGACACAACATACATAAAGGCAACAGTAGTATACCGGTGTTCAACAGTCATAAATCGCTTGAGAGAAAACAAATCCGGGTTACAAACTTAAACAGAGGGAAAAAATCAACTAAAAAAACAAAAGAACAATAGAGACACTTAGTGCATCAAAAACAAACTATTTGATAGCAACTGATATATGCCTAACTTGGAACAGGACATTTCAAGAAACAAATGGTTGATTGAACCTGGTTTAATGACTGTCCAAACGTCCAGCTTTGCAACAATGTCAAAATTATATAGTCAGTGTAGCTCTGTTTGAAATATGTGCAAGTCGACGGTCCAGTTTCATATATCATTATTTGTTTATTGAAAACATTTTTACTAGTCCTGTTACCACCAAATATTCGATAATTAAACAAATAAAAAAAAATATCCGCATATGAATAAACTTAAACTGCTCGACGTTTCAGATATTCGACCCCCTGATAATAGCTTATCGTAACCGTGTTTGTAAACCATTAAGAATTTGGGGTCTTTATGCTCTTCAACGTCGTAATTTATTTTGCCTTTGTAAGATTTTTGAGAAGAGCCATATCAAAAGACCAGGACAGACATCATCTGAATGACCCGAAGTGTGTTCGATTGTTCAGTAGATATTGCTACACTAGTTATGTTCGTCGTAATACACCTGCTAAAACCCGGTTGTGAACAGTTTTGTACCTCTGTACTATCGGAGATGTGGAAGTTTACCAATGAGACAACTATCCACCAGAGTATATTTAGCAATTACTGGTAATATTACAATCTTTAACAATGAGTGTAGTCGCCTATAAGAGGCAGGCCTAAACATGAAAAACGTGAACATATTCAAATGCGAAAAAACTTATGGCATAGTTTTAATATAGCACATGCAAATAAACAGAGATTAAGGATTACAAATTGTGTAAGTTTTACTTATCCAAAGATTCGGTATTATTTCAAATTTTCAATAAATGTATGATTCTTCGACGGACTACCAAGTAAAGTTACAAGTCTTGAGAACCCGTTGTTGAATGTTATTTGTTATGACTACTTGATACATTTATTAAAAATATCAAAATTCGTTTATTCAACTTAAGTGAGCTTTGGCGACACATCATCCGACAACCATTTGTTGGAGAGGTTTAGCTAGCTATAAAACCAGGTTTCACCCTACATTTTCTACATAAAGAAATGCCTTCACTAAGTCAGAAATGTTGTTTTCGTTTTGTATAATGTGTTTGAGCTTTTGATATTGTCATTTGATAAGGGAATTCCTTGGTATCGTTTTTTTTTGTTGATATTTTACTTTTTTGGACTATCGAGTCATCGGTTTTTAGCAGAGCGAAATTCAAAATGCC
The DNA here is from genome assembly GCF_965363235.1 of Mytilus galloprovincialis. NCBI lineage: Eukaryota > Metazoa > Mollusca > Bivalvia > Mytilida > Mytilidae > Mytilus > Mytilus galloprovincialis. The sequence goes on from NC_134842.1 coordinate 97,397,780, forward strand.
GAATATTAATGTCAGATATTTGATAGATTTTTATTCAAAGTATTGGTAGATAGAAATAGTAATTGTATTACAAATCTGGAAAGTGACCATGCTATATTTACGATTGTCAACCTACTGACTAAACATGCAATTATTATGTTTTGTAACGATGTTATCGCAGATATAAGATCAAAATTTTAAGTCAGATGTGTTGATTGAGAATTTTGTTTACTGCTTGTCAGGAACTAGTAATATTTTTAAACTATGTCTTAGACAATACGCACGATGGTATGACTAGCAAATATCCAAATCGTTTTAAACACGCAATAAGGAAGTGATTATGTAATACTATGCAAGTGAAGATGTCGGAAAACTTATCTATCGAGGAACGGATGTCAACACTCCTTTCATATTTGCGGGATATAAGAAACTTATTTTTCTATTAGTTTCCATTCTTTGTCATCAATGCGTTTTAAATCAAAGACAGCTAGAAAAGGTAGGGTAATGGTAGGCATCCTTTAAACAAAGCATCGTCGGAAACAGAACAAAAGTTTAATCTATAATTTGCACGTGTAACGGTGTATAACGATATCAATTTAAGATTACATAAAAATTTAGAACATATGCTGTAAGTTGATTGCGTAGATTTAATGTTTTTTTTCTGATTTAAAGATATAATTAATATGTTGTACTGTAAATTATTGTAAATTGTGGTTATTGCTTCGATTTCAATTATTTTTGCAATTTCAATGCATATTTTTCAAAATGCGAATAAAACGCAAGCGATAAATAAGCAAAAATAACAAGGATGTGAAAATTGAAACGTTTATAGTATATCAATTTAAGTAAGTACGCCGCGTGTTTCTTCAAAGAAATTCAAAGATGACTAATTTGTCCCAAGGTCAAATAAAGTGGTAGTCATTTCACATCAAAACTATATATTAGCCTGACTTGTGCTGTGCATACTAGAGCGAACTGGTTCCCGGAAGTTTGATAGAACAAAAACAGGTACTTCTAATCTGAACATCGGGGCGAATGTACCCTCATAATTGTATAAAGTTTTTATTATTCAAAAGCAACTTTCAATAATGGTTATACAGTAATATCAAGTCAACAAACTTACATTTGATACCAAAACTACTCAAATATTTCATCTATTAAAAACGATACTATTTTGCGTAGGAACTATTTTGTTTAAAATATGTACTTTTTGTTGTATTTCCTTTCCGAAAAAGTGGTTCCATACCTTAGCATTCAAAACTTCTGAATATAAAAAAAACATATGACTTAAGTTAAAAAGCTGAAACAGCAAACATCAGTCCACAAATGAATACACATAAAAAATATAATTAAAATACTATTCTTAGACAAAGGGCGGACAGGTCCGACTCTGATGAGACACCAATTCATGCGCTAATGGTTTTATAATTGCGTCGCGTAAATGAAATTACGACCGTAAACATGAATATTATACTGTTTACGATATTAGAGTTTGACGTTACCAAGCACACACAATTCAAGCAGAATAGGTAATGACGTCATTATTGTCCAATGAAAAAGTACGGCAAATATGATTATAAAACTATTAACCGGGGTAATAGTCTTTGGAACTATTGACTGGTAAATAGTCTGTGGAATGAAATAGCACAACTATTTCATTATGGTTTTTTTTATAGAAATAACATACTGAGGTATAATAATAATGACTATGATATAATTGTGGAAAGTATGTACATTTGTGAAAGTTGACTGTCTTTTTAAATATTTCGTTGTTTGCAAAGTTTTAATCAAAATTAATAATCTCTAAATCTTTATAGATTTTCTGATTAAGATGAGTTTTTTTTGTAACAACAAAGCATTTTTTAAGAGAATAATCAAGTTTGACCTACAATCAGACTTCTGTATCAGTATTTTTACCGGAAACAACCCTGTTTTATCATTTCTACAGAAGCTGTGCTTCTTCTGTTGATGGAGATGACATTGGTCTTCACAATATCTCTTGTATAATTCAGTAAAAATTTATGGCATCAACTGCTTTTGACATGATCAACAGAAACAAGCCGAAAGTCGCGCAAACAGATGTTATAATTTGCCCACATTTTGTTTTTGGGTAAATATCGCCTTAACCTATTGTTGTCATAGTGATTATAGCCCAATTAAAACTACTGATTGCATCTGCGAAGTTGCCATTCATTTCTACAATATGCATTATCATTCCAAAAATAATGGACGAAATTAGTAAAATTAAAATAAGCAAACAAAGCATCTCTATACTTTGTCTTATCGACAGGAGCATTATTCGCAATCCTTCTATGAAACGCTCCCAACGAAAAAATCTAAATCCTTGTAAAATGACTAACGCATACGTAAAAGTGAATAATGCTTCATTCGAATCAGGGAATGCACCAACGCATACGCAAAAGTACAAATGCGTCATTTAAATCGGGAAATGCAAATACTATAAAGTGTACAAATTAGATTGTTTCAAAGACAAATTTAAGACGTACAAAACACTACATTTATATGTCATATCACAAATATTTCCGATTTTGCATGGTTTCAGAGGAGTTGCGGCTCAATGAAATCGGTCTCTTCCTTTAGTGGTATAGATAACTTCTAAATGTTTGAAACTTTACTAATTACAAAGCAATTTCTAAAAGAATAAGTACGAAGTGTAACCTTCAATCCGACTTCTGAATCAGTATTTGATCGGAATCAACTCTGTTTTGTCATTTTTACACCAAGTGCGCTTCTTTTGTTGATGAAGATGACATTGATGTTCACAATATCTTTTGTATAAGTCGGTGAAATTGTTGGCAACAACCGCTATAGGCATGCTCAACAGGAACAAGCCAAAAGTTGCACAAACAGAGGCTATTATTTGCCCACATTTTGTTTTTGGGTAAATATCGCCGTAACCTATTGTTGTCATAGTGATTATAGCCCAATAAAAGCTATTGATTGCATCTGCAAAATCGCCATTCATTTCCACAATATGCATTGTCATTCCAAAAATAATGGACGAAATCAGTAAAATTAAAATAAGCAAACAAAGCATCTTTTTACTTTGTTTTATCGACAGGAGCATTATTCGCAATCCTTCTATGAAACGCTCCAAACGGAAAAATCTGAATCCCTGTAAAATGACCAAAGCATACGTAAAAGTGAATAATGCTTCATTCGAATCAGGAAATGCACCAACTATAAAGTGTGCAAAACATCCGACTACGGATACGATATCCACAACATTTAAAAAGCTTTGAAAAAAAAATGATTTACACGGACAGGATGCTAAACGCAACGATGTTTCTAAAGTAAAAATAATAATGCAAACATTAGAAATGATGCCAATCCAGTTACCGTGGTTACAAAGACGTTTGTTTATACCTTCATCTGATGTCTCGTTATAATCTCCCTTCATTTCCGTTTTTGACAACTCAAAGGATTGTATTATTGATAGAAATATGGCTATGCATACCACACACAGGTAAAATATCTGCCATACCTGAAAAAATAATTAGATAGAAATAAAAGGAAGAGGAAGATGGACAACAATGTTCAGGAAGCCAAAGGGACAATAAAATTTCAAAAGTCAGAAAGAGGCCACCAACACCATTCCTTACAATAAATGAAAAACAACATTTACAAAGCAAAGACTTAAAAGTGCAAACAATAGCCATTAAAATAAAATTGAGAATGGTAATGGGGAATATGTCAAAGAGACAACAACTCAACAAAAAGCAGACAACAGCTGAAGGCCACTAACGGGTCTGCATAAGCAATACGACACCCACCAGGAAACCGATAGATCTCAGGTTCCATGGAAGTGTTAGTAAAATATGTTGCAGCCTTTCTGTAACTCATGTTTAGTAAATATTTGAAGACATGTAGAATTAATGATTTGATCTTACAATCGCGGACAAAAGGGCGTGATTATGGGAACGAAAAATGGAGCATATACATATACATCTGATATTTCATGACGGTGAACTAAATCATAACGGTCACAAATCTGTGAAAAGAACAGTTTTATCTGTACCTCTAAAAAACCTTATCTTCAATGGTTTTCTAATCAGGACAAACCAGATATCAACGAAAGACATTATGATAGGAAATGTAAACTCTGAAATATTTTATTTATTGAGAGGTATGTACATTAAATGCAATTGCGTATGATATATTACTTTTTACAGGAATGCATATATTACCAGTCCAATGCTGAATCATTTCTGTTGTAAAAAAGAGATCTCCGTACACTAACTTCTATGTACAGCTATGATATGAGGCAGAATTTACTAATTAGTGAAAGAATGCCATTTAAATAAAAACGTTTGTTATGGTATGAAGATAAAAAGGGTAACGGTTCCAAATGGGAAAACTTTTTAAAATCTTTTGTAGGTTTTTTGTGAACTATTGTTTCTCACTAGAGACCAAATAAAGTAAAGAAAAAAATCTTTAGGTCATCGTATGGTCTCCAACAAAAATCCTTTATGTTTTGTCATTTATAAATACATAGCTTGACAAATAATGGAAACACATGAATCAATTAAACGAAAACAAATCGGGGTTACAAACTAAAACCGAGGGAAACATATCAACTATTAGACAAAAACAGCGGAACAACAGAAACTCTGAACCTGACAAAATGTAATACAATTCAAACGCCTAAGATAACAATCACCGAAAAAAAAAGACAGCAACTAACGATAACGTATGAATAAAAGGTTTTACATGGGACAACATATAAAGAACTGTGCGGGGTTAAAAATATGCACGAGCTCTAAGCTCTCCAATTAACCTGGCAGAGGGTTTTTACATCTCAACATATATACGATTAAACATAAAACTCCACCATGCACAATTAAAACTCAGTAAAGATAACACAACTAGAATAAAAAAAACTTCAGGACGCGAAGACATGTCACTAGTAAGGTGAAACACTGACACAACTTATCTGTTAACCAATCAATAGTGACGACTTTAAAAGTGTTTTTTAGCGATAGCGACGATGTAACTAGTTCTTTTTCAAAACTCTAATGTAGCAGGTTTTGTGGAAGGAGTACATTTTCGTATTGTTCAATAGAAATCAAAAATAAAAACAAATTCTCTTATTTGTATTTCAATCGCAGGCAATTTTAACATATCACTCATAAGGAAACGATGATAAATTAATATAAGAAGTTTCAAAGAATATTGTGCAAATCATATCAGACTAAAATCATTCAACTTAATTATTAATACAGAAATATTTCAACTGTTTTATTATATAGCTGTAAAACTTACGAAAGCAATTTTTGATGAACCCGGACTTTCAAGTAAACTCCATATTCTGCTTTTGACTTTTGTTAAAGAGCTTGAAGAACTGTAAATCACACAGTTTCTATGGAAGAAGTGTGCGTCGATAACTTTGCAGGTCTTTAAATCACTATCAACTGCATAGAAATATTTCCAGCAGCATGGTCCGAGATCAGCAGTAGATATTTCCCAAAATTGAAGCTCATCCCGAATTTGTTCTGCGCAGATGTTAGACAGAAAATGAAGTTTTCCAGTTCGATAATAATCTAGTACTGAATGAAATATCAATGGATTCCTATCAAAGTAGTACACTTCAGTAGTTTTATCAAAATGTTCACATGTTTCTGAAATGTTTGCCAACTTGGTGTCTGGATATCTTTGAAGAGTACTCCGTTTAGTAACAAACGTTTGACCACCGATATCAATTATTACTTTTTCAAACATTTTCTTTCCTTGCTATACGTTTATGAATATTGAAAATGAAATGTCTCATCAAACACTATTAGACAATCTTTATAATCAATTTTCCGATGCCTCCCAAATTTAAAGTTATAAAATCAGTATAACCAGGTTTCTTTAGCCATTTGTCTTAGCCACATGCAACCTAGAGCTTTTATAAACATTATTTTTTACTCACAAACAGTGCAAAGTGCAATAAATTTGTTTTTGTCTATTGGTCTTATAGTCGACAGCAATTATATGCTCTCTTCATTGCAATATTAAAATTCCTATTAATTTTGATAGCTGTATATTCCGTGTTGTTAGTAACAAATACAAATATAATTAAATATTTTTTCAAAAGCAATTATTCTATATTCTAACTTTTCCCTATCTCTTTATCAGAATCTACATTTTCCATTTTTATATTAAATATTGTGTTTGAATGTTATCTCTTGCGGCCAAACGTTATATATGGTTATCATGTACATCCCTACTTGACAATCTTGTAAAACTAATCAATTGTCCGTTATATATTCCCATTAGCAACATCCAACAATATTTCACATCCTGCCGATTATCAAATAAAACACATTTAGAAATCCGAAAAAACTGTTCAATCATGTTTTAAATGAAAGTTTGTATTTCATTTTTGTAACACCATATCAATATATGACGTAAAACTGCTAAAATTTCCAATAAGTTTTTATTTTTCCTGGAATTTCTTCGTGACAAAGTTCTATAATTTACGCTGTTTAAGCAAGCATAGTGTTTTGAAATTAATTGAAAAAGAAATAAAAAGAAAGGAAAAGAACAAGTCAGCCTTAGTAAATATATCATAGGCTTGTATGATTTACTTGGAATATTAACATCAGTATTGTATATATCAATAGCTGATCTTTATCTTATAAAAACATTTATTGTGAGAGAAATATATATATATATAGAGAGAGATCCCTGTTTCATGCGTTTGACCTTATACAATTAGCAAATTACCAAAACTTATTACAAATGTTGAAAAGCTGTTGAACCCAAAAAACGACATAAAGTAAAGCCAAATATTCTAAGACAGGAAACGATTACAGCTTTGTTATCTATATATCTCATTATTCTGCTCATACGGAAAATGGAGGCGGAAAATACAGATTAAATAATCACAATTCATAAGTCGAATTTAGACTGATCAAAACATGGTTAAAAGCAACACCCACGAAAAAAGAAAACTGTTTACATAACACTAAACTCAGAACAGCTGCAGAGGGACATGAAACATTCTAATGCTAGAACCAGTCTGTTCTCTGACCATGCTTATGGTTGAAAAAAATCTGTAAGTCTAGATAAGCAGTGGTCTTACTTTGTTTTACTTACTATAGGGTGTTACACTCAGTAGGTCATCTTTATCCGGTAAAGTAAAACAAATACATTTAACTTTAATCAACAAACAAAATCAAAAGTTACTATAAACAATTATCAGGCATGGTCGTCTTTTTATGACGTCATAAAGAGGAAAGGAAGATATTAGACATCATAATCGAATTTTGACCAATGGAAAACCGAGTTCAAACGAACCACACGTTAATTAAATAAACATAAACACACACGTCATGAAAAGTATAAATCGAGTTAGAGTTAGATTAAATACTTTTCCTGCTACGTTACTTTCGATTATATATACTGTTAAAACATACGTGGAAAACTTCAATCGAGATTCCAAATCCAATAATACAGCACCGAATTCAAACTTTATTACAAATATCAATACATATTTGTATTCTTCGCCTATTTATGTCTGACATTACCATGATTATAAAATGTTATTTAAAACGAAATTAAACCTATAAATCATCTTCCCTGGATACTTGAATATATTGTATAAAAAAAAACGAAAAATCAATCTTTTAATTTATATGGACATTTTATGTAAAATAAGTTTTAATCGACTATTGAATGTATACTGCATCGTTATAAAGACAGATATCAATACACATTTTTATTCTTCGCCTATTTATGGCTTACATTATAAAGTTTTATTAAAAACGAGTCCAAACCTGTAAGTCATCTTCACTTCGTACTTGAATGTATTGTGATTCAAATTGTTATTGATATGTACGTTCTATGTAAAATGAGTGTTAAATGAGTTTTAAACGACTAACTAACTATTGAGAGTCCTTGAAAAGACTTCTTCTATTTAAAATTATCAATGATCCTTATTTGCAATTTTTCTCGTACATGCATTTGAGTTTCTTTCTTGAATAATTAAAGAGTTAAAACTTACAACTCCAATTTTCAAAGTATAGTTTTAGAATATAACTTAAATTTGACCGAAGCAAAATAATGGAACTGCGTTTCTTTCCAAATTTCAATTTGTATCCCCATAGAGAAGGATGAAAACCGTTACAATTATATGACAGTTAACATTGCCGAATGGATTTAGTGCACCATTATTAAAATTCATTTTATATTTGTTATTACTTGATTTTTTTTTTTGAGTACGCATGTTGATGTGTTTCTCGAGAAAATAATAACAGACAAATAATCTTATTCAAAGCAGATAAAATATCAAGTATTCTGACAATCTAAATGATCAATTCTTTACAAGACTACAAATTAATGAGCTTCTGTAAATAAAGGTTCCATAGAACAAATGCAAGTTGTAACCGAAATATTACGAGATATTCATAATATTGACATGTCCTCTTTTAAAACAAATGGGACATTTGCATTCAGATTGTCACGCTTTATATTCTGAATAAAAAAAACCCACAGAAGCACACGAAATTTGGTCTACACAATTATATAAAGAATCACAAAAATATCACTATTACAAAAGACCCTATTAATCAAAGTTAAATTGATTAGAGATTGACCCCCGATAAGCGAAAGATCTTCAGTACTCAAAAACACAGCCGAATAACAACTAAGTATATCCACGGCATTTGGATCATGCTTGACAGTTACTTTTTGGCAAACATAACACAAACCCTTATTGTAATATAGGTAGCCTGAGCATATATCTGTATGATATATCTAATTCTTATTTTAAGTGTTATACCGCCGAAATCTTTTATCCTAAAATGGCTTTATCGTATGGCCACTTACTTAAGCTGCAGTACTATCACCAATAGGGGAATCGTAACAAGAAAAAATATCATCATCTGAATTACTGAAAATTAATAACTTCAATTGTAAAAACTTGTAATATTTTTATTTATATATCGCTTACGATGATAGTGTTGCAATCAAAAACAAGATGACCCGAAAATACACCATGGTGAAAACAAAAAAAGGAGACAAACCATTCGACATAATTATCCATAGAAAACTGAAGTCTTAACTGGAAGAACAAATTACAAATTTGACATGCCATCAGCTGCTCTTATCATACTACATTTTATTAGTTAATAGCAATTATCATGTTATGATTTTTTATTAATTGTATCAAACTATTATCATAAGGGTCTTTTTTCTGATTATTTTGTATTTTGTATTATTTCAAGTGGCCTTTAAACAATACTTCTTGTTTAAAGAAATTACCACTATTCGAAATATCCAAATTGACACAATTTGAACATCTGAAACACTTTTATTTTAAATTTTATTTTCTGATTGACATAACAAGAAATGTCAAACACATGGTTTTTTTTTACAAATTGTACTGTTTTTGCTGATAGAAATCAAATGAATGTAAAGAAGTCAATACCTTGGCAAACATTCTTTTAAAATTGTGAAAAAAGCATTGAAATATATTATAGTTAATTGTTTTATTTTGAATCACCGTGTTATTTACATTTTCACAGTGTGTTATTACAATAGAAGCATTCACGTATGTATCAAAGAGCGTAAACTGTATTAGCTATAGAAACACGTCATATGTTAGAATCGATTTGATCTTTTTAAGAGTATTGTTTTCAACATCTCGATTCGGATTGCGGATTCAAAGACTTATATAAAAAAGAAATATAAACTTTTAATTGTGTTTATTTGAAATGATAAACTGATACTTGAAAAAAGTCATTAAACAATTTTTTTTTATCTAAATTTTTTTTTTGTTCATTCAATACTCTTCTCAAAAGTATATTTTACTGTTTTGATAATATCTTCTTCCAATGGTGGTTTAAATGAAAAATGTCTATTAGCAGGATGAACGCATTAACTTAGTGAATTATTTAGAGCTAATTTTCTTCATGAACGATTATATGGTTACATAGATATAGGAAAATGTGGTATGAGTGCCAATGATACATAGTATATTTGACATTGTTTATAATAATTAATCTTACTGATGATAACTTTGCTAGCATTGCATTGAATATAAAACATTAAGGGTTCAATTTGTTTTCCTTAAAAGTTTGAACTGCTTCGATTTAGTTTAAAATCCGTTTGCACCAACTTGACAATATATATATATATAAGCATTTCTTGTTTCTTGACATTTTGCAGATTCCAATATAATGGTTAACAGCAAACCCAATTAACATATGAACATTGCAAACAACACGTTTTACTTGAACTGCTGATCTGATCCATTATAAAATTCCTTGGATATATAACACATAAAAGATCTCAAAAGCTATATTTCGTTTAGTTTAATATATCTTGTCCTCATTCTCAAAGCTTTACAGTTTTTGTTATAAGATATCATTTAACACCAATGGTTTTCGAGAGCAAAAATATTGACAATACTGGAAATACTAGAAACCTAAATATACAATGGAAATTATACGGTATGTCATTTAATCTAATACTACCAATACAATATCTAGGTTCATGTTTATCGATTTGTAGAAATTCATCTTTGATCACTAAGATTTTATGGAGACAAATAGTTTAATACAATTGTATTTTTTAATCATGTTTTAATGTAAAATCGTTGATGGAAAAAAATAATAGTATTACATTGAGAATGGAAATGGGAAATATTTCAAAAAGACAACAACTCGATTAAAGAGCAAAAACCAACCAGGATACCAATGGATCTTCAACACAGCGAGAAAATTACGCACCCGGAGGGTGTCCTGTGTTGGCCCCTAAATAAAATTGTGTACTAGTTCAGCGAAAATGGACGTCACACTAAACTCCCAAACATATCAATTAACTTAAATGTCAAAAAAATACAAGACTAACAAAGCCTATATGCTCTTGACCTGGGACGGTCGAAAAAATCGGCGAGGCTAAAATGCTTTGTTAAATCTCAACCGTCTCCCCATCTACCTCTAGCCAATGTAGTATACACAATACGCACAGTAAAACTCAGATGTCAGAATAGGTAACAAAAAAAGTAAAATCACAAAATACTGAACTTAGAGGAAGATCAATTGGGAAAGTCCATAATCACATGGCAAAATCAAATAACAAAACGCATCAAAAACGAATGGACAAAAACTGTCATATTCCTGACTTGGTACAGGCATTTTCAAATGTAGAAAATGGTGGATTAAACCTGGTTCTATAGCGCTAACCCTCTCACTTTAATGACAGTCTCATCAAAAGAAACTAATCAAAACAACAATGATACATAGATTAATCAAGGACTACTAACAGTTACTGACATGCCAGTTCAAAACCTCTATTAAATTGATTGAAAGAGTATGGCACCATTATATGAAAATACAATCCCTTCCGTTTGGGGTTTAGTATAATACCATCAAAATGACAAGGAACATAACCCGTATCATGCCAACAACTGGTTTAAGAATAAATGTGTTTATTTGCAATGAATCGATATTAATGTAACCCTTAATGACCTGACAACAGAAAGAATATTACAAATCTTCCAATACATCTATACAATGTGTTCAACACAAAAAAATACACAAACAAACGAACAAGAACATTATGAGGATGTACTGTTTTAATACCTTAAAAATGTTCACCATGCTGGGACAAAAATTGCAATTCTTTTATTCTACAACCATTTTAGTGCATATTATTGTTAAAAGGAAGGTTCTTCGTAAAGTATGATTTCAGTATGCCTATATAGGACAATACTCTAATGCCCTTTTTTAATTATTTTTGCAGACTTTTTCCAACTTATTGAGCGTACCTCAGGAAGGCTGAATATTTATTTCAGAGTGCCGAAAGTATTTATATTGTTGCTTACTTTAACGAGGTTTATGTTATGCTCTTTTTCCTTTATTCACAGTAATGATATCTGTGTTTACCGAGAGTACAATCTTCGGTTTCCTGCTTTTACATCTGACAACATTAAAATGCACTATGATACAGGTACATGTGTGCGCCACTCGAAGTTATGAAATAATCAGGTGTATAGTCGTAAATTCATTTGTAGTTATCCGTTGCTATTATGTGCTCTACATGTTGTAATGTATATTCTATTTTAATTATACCTCAGTTATCATTTTCTAAATAAAATAAGTACGCAATATTTTGTCTATTTTTCAAATTGCAAGCGTTGAACTATTCAACCGGTCAATAATGTCCTACTATTGGTCCTCGATGAAACTATTTGACCGCAAGTGTCGTCATACTTCGTGGAGTGTTTAATGCATCTACGGGATTGGAAGATATTGAAATTACAGCGTGAGATTATGCGTCGCGTTTTACCTATTGTATTTAGGGTTGACGTCAGTGCAAAACGTAACCTTAAAATTCAGAATATATATGAAGTAAACGTTAAACATTATGATTGTGTTCTGCTTTTTGTATTACGGTAGCTGATTTCGACCCGATATTTATTGTCTGTTGTCTCTCTTGGTATGATTAAACACTCACTGACTGAATATTCGTGAAATAGAAAACCTCTTGTCCCTTCTGATACTACAATTGCCCTCGGCTACGCATCAGGGCATTAACAGCATCTCGGGGTGGCAAAAATCTTACTGTTCCACTCATATCAAGTCAAAAATTATATAATGCTATTTATTTATGTTTTTTTTTCTGAAAGTGTTCTTGTGTCTATCTTTACCTATTTCTGTCACGTAATGTTGTCATTTTAACACTATTTAACATGTAGTATTTTCCATTGATTACATGCACCAGTGGGTTTCATCATCATTGTATGATCAGATTTCTTATTCTCATTTACAGTTCAGTAATAATTCGTTACAATATATTGGTATCCTTTTAATAAGATTGTATTTGTTAAATGTTAAATCAATTAATGCCATGGTTATCAGTTGACCTCAGCTCCGGTTGACATTAGCTCCACGCTCCGTGCTCCGGACTCCTGTAATTTAGCTCCTGTTGATTACTTCTTTGTGTGGAGCCATTTAACCATATTGTATTAAATCAGGTTACTAGAGTAGCATAAAAGAGAGAAATAGCTGTAGAGAGATACGTTTTTGGTACAAGAGAAGTGTATATAGGGGATTTAAGATTATGCTACCGTACTATTGAGCATGTAGCGTAGCTGTTGTAAATTGTATAACTGTTACTTTGGATTTTGAATTATAAAGTATTGAACTGTTAATCGACTTTGTGTTTATGTTCACTCGCAAGACTTCGTTCAGGCTACACCAGGATTCATTTATTTATTTATGTGACCAGGATTCCCTTAATCACGCTACTAGTAGATTTTTAGGGAAATCCTGTTAAAGAGTATACTTGGCATTTGTCGTCCGTGTACGAGTGAAAGGCACGACTTGAAACTTTTACACCCAACAACACAATACAAATACAAGGATACACACTTAAGTTCAAATTTTATAAACTTTTCGTCACAAACATTTCCGTAAAGGCAGGAGGATTAGCTAGCCATATTACAAGGTTAAACCAGCCATTTTGTTTCTTAAAATGTTCTGTTTTGAGTCAGGAATATAAAATTGTGACCTTTTTGTCCGTTTCTATGTATGTTGGCGTTTGTTTTTGTTGCATGTAAGCGTTTGGGTTGTTCCGTTGTTTTCCTCTTATAGGGGATGTGTTTTAGTTTGTAACCATGATTTGTTTTTGCTTAATCGACTGATAACTATTGAACAGCGAAATACTACTGTTGGCTTTATTTTTCATTTGCAACGCTCGAGAACGAACTATGAAGAAAAAAAAAACTTGACTGGTGAGCATTATAACAAAATTGACAAGTTGGGCTGCTCGGAATGAAAATCAATAAATGTCTGTTAAAAACCCTTACATAGTATATCATCTTTTATCTCCATGAACAAAGCAACGTCTGCTCTGGCAGCATTTCGAAGTTAGAATTTCTTACCTTCTAAATGTTGATCATCTACGATGAAACAAGTTTAACTTAATAAACTCGCAGTAATCTTTTTTTTCAAATCTAATCAAGACAATATATCCGTGTATTTACTATGTTTTATTTTATAGGATTGAACAATTAAAAAAATAGTTGATATTTAACTGATTTTATAGTTTTTATATAAAGCAACGAAGCAAATTCTAAATTTAAGCAAGCAAGTAGTTAAATCTGATATACATTTTTTATATTCTGCATCAGTATTTGATCGGAATCAACTCCGTTCTGTCATTATTATACAAGGTGTGTTTCTTTTGATGAAGAAGATGGCATTGATGTTCACAATATCTTTTGTATAAGTCGGTGAAAGTATTGGCAACCACCGCTATGGGCATGCTCAATAGGAACAAGCCAAAGGTTGCGCACACTGATGCTAATATCTGCCCACATTTTGTTTTGGGGTAAACATCCCCGTAGCCAATTGTTGTCATGGTGATAATTGCCCAATAAAAACTGCTAGTTGGATCAGTGAAATCTCCATCCATTTCTAGAATATGCATAGTAATTCCAAAAATAATAGAGGAAATAAGCAAAATCAAAATAAGTAAAAACAACATCTTTTTACTTTGCTTTATCGACAGAAGCATTATACGTAAACCTTCTATAAAACGCTCAAGACGGAAAAATCTGAATCCGCGTAAAATAACCAAAGCATACGAGAAAATGAAGAAGAATTCACTCGAATCAGGAAAGGCGCCTACTATAATATGTGCAAAATACCCAAATACAGACATGATATCCACAATGTTTAAAAAACTTCGAAAAAAATCGAATTTACTTGGACAAGTTGCTAAACGTAACGACGTTTCTAACGTAAAAATGACGTTGCATACGTGAGTTACAACGCCAATCCAATTATCGTGATCTGTCAGGCGTTCTTTTACGTCTTCTTCTGAAGTCACGTTTCTAATTTCCTTCATGTTTCCTCTGGTAAGTTCGAACGATTGTATTACTGACACAATAATGGCTAGGCACACAACACTCAGGTAAAATAGCTGCCATGCCTGAAAACAAAATGTTACTGATAGAAATATATAGAATAAGTAATAAGACGATCGGGTATAGTCATTTAGCAGAAATATACACAGCCATTCAAACAATCTTGAATGTTTTTTTTTTTCATTGTTTTTTTTTTATTATTTCAAATGAATGTGTGATAAAGATATCAAGTAAAGTTTAAATTCAAGTATTATTTCTTTAAAAGACCTGCATGCATTTAATGACATTTAGAACAAACCGTTTCTAATCGAGGAATAAACATCAATGAAGCTAAAAAGTTTGAATGATAATGTTTTTGTTATTTGTATATACTAGTAACTGTTGTATAACATATGTATATGCAATATTATAGTGGTTGTTTAACAATTATCAAATTTGACCGCCTTATTAAAATTATTTTTGTTTACATTAAGTAGTCTATATCATAGAAAAGCGTCGTAACGGTATTTATAATATGACTATTTACCCAAAGTTTTCCTCGTTCATGTTTCATAAGTGACGAATCTTTCGCACTGCCATACATACAAGCTGTTATTCAGTCCTTCGAAACCAATTGCGGTTATTGGTGAACAACGGCCACAACATCTTAATCGATGATATGGGGTAGGGTACTGTGTTTGACATATGTAATATTTATTTGTTTCCAAATTTAGCGTTCTTATTGCATATTTCAACAGTTTCGTACATTAAAATTAATTCGAACAAAAATACATTTCAAATATATCTTCAAATAGTTGACATTATAGCAACGTCTTTCTGAAACCCTGATATGAAACTCATAATTTTTAGCATTGGTGGAGATATAAAAGCTCGCAATGCAAGTAAAAGAAACCAAAATAAAACAAATGTGTACACCACCTGGCATTGTGTTGGGTTTTTTTTTTATGTTGTGTTTATTCATACTGTTTCCAAATGAAAGTTCCCAAAACTAAACATGTTTTATTTGCAGCAGCTGTTACCATTATGATACAGTTTCAAGAAAAAACTACATTTTTAAAACTTATTTCTAAATTTAGAAATAATAAAAATAGAATTGTAAAAACTTACTACAGGATAAACCCAATAAGGAAGTTTTACTCGACACAAAAGTCAAGTTGTTATGGAAATATTATTGAACTGATAATAGTTAATTTCGTGTTTTTCGCATTTATTCCTTGCAAATCAATATTTGGTCAGATTGCTGTTTAATTAACTTGTACATAAAATTTGTTTTCGTAACCTGCATGAATTGTGTTAAACATTTTTAAAATATGAACATAAAGTTCTACTCATATAATTTGAAAATAAGATTTGTTTTTGCTATCTTGATGATATTAGAGTGTTGTAATTTTTAATACAGTTACTTCAACATTGTTGACATTAAACATTAGAAAAAATTAATTTCAGAGCGTCTTTTTTTCAAATAAAACTTAATGGAAGAAAATGACAGAACAAAGTATAGTAGCCAATCATCAAGACCCACAGTATCGTGTGTTATTCATTGTACAATGAAGACTCAATTTATTTTGAAAATATGTATGTAGACGATATCGGAATTTTGGCTTGTCGTTTGGCCTGTACAAAAATAACCACTTTTTAAAAATATCCCGAATGAACACTTGAAAACTTCAAATAGTATTACATGTATTATTTAATAAAGCTTCCAGTTCCTGTTTTACTTTAACACATTAAAAAATGTAACAAAATTTATAACCATTCTTCAATAAATACTTACTAATGCAAATGTTGATGACCTTGGATTTTCTAGTACATTCAATATCTTGCTTTTCACATTTGTAAGAGAGCTTTTCGAACTGTAAAGAAAACACTGTTTTTGAAAAAAATGTTTGTCAATAACATTGCAAGTTTTCAAGTCACTATCAACTGTATAGAAATATTTCCAACAGCATGGGCCTAGATCGATGGTTGATATTTCCCAAAATTGAAGCTCATCCCGGATTTGCTCGACGCAGATATTAGAAAGAAAATGAAGTTTTCCAGTTCGATAATAGTCTAGAACCGATTGGAATATCAATGGATTCCTATCAAAGTAGTACACTTCAGTAGTTATATCAAAATGTTCGCAGGTTTCAGAAATGTTCGCCAACTTGGTGTCCGGGTATCGTTGAAGAGTGCTCCTTTTAGTTACAAACGTTTGTCCACCTACATTTATTATTACTTTTTCAATCATCCTCGTTACCTTTCCTGCGGTTTATAAATTGTATATATATTTAACTATGTAAATAATGAACGACAATTATGTTCGCTTCTATCTAAAGATGTTCCCGCTTTGATCAATAAACTTTGTCAGTGATTATGTTTTCTGTAAGGTCCGAATATATAACCACATGCAGCATCAAAATAGACAAACGCACAAATATCATCAAATGAAAGCATCCGGATCTCTCACATGATCTTCTCTTCTAATATGTTATATTTTCTACTCATTTCAGTATCAAAATTACCATTAAATTTTAATATTTTGTATTAAGTTCTGTGTCATTAAAACATACTTTTAGTAACATTCAATAAAAATCGAATTTCAACGCAATTATAATATGATATGACTTCTGAAATTTCTACATCTAAATTAAAATGTTCATTTTAATATCAATTATTCAACTTGTAGTGAAATGTTGTTTATAGCAATGCCATGTATTACTACTAGACAACCATGTATTTCAAATTATCTAGCGTCCTGAACATATTTCATCAAACAAAACATATTTCATCAAACAATTTAAATCAATATGTATACCTGTTCTTTGCCTTCTGTATCCTGTTGGTAATCAGTTACAACATTAATGATCATAAAATCGATTTAATCGTGTTTCAAATAAAAGAATATTTATCTTTATTGTAGTGGGATTACAAATGCTTTACGTAAGTGTAGATTTGCAAGTCTATATTTTATTAGTTTTTGTTCCGAGAACTTTTACCTTGATGTCTGACCTTTAACCTTCAAAGTTCACAAAGTAAATTTAGAAATTATTGCGTGCATTTATTATTTTGCAATTGTTAGAAAATGACAAAAATGTAATTTAAATTATTGCGATTTCAGAGAAATCTGCAAACATTTACGTTTCAAAGTTGATATCCAATAGATGTTGAAAGATATATAGACTTAAAATCCGATGATTCAACACTTGATTCTCACTTACCACAATACTTATAGTCAGGCATGTGTCTCTGACCACTTATGTGTTTAAAGTGGAGTAGCAAGTAATCAATGTACATGTAAGTGACAGAGAGGATCATTGAATAAATCAATGGTTTCCTTTCATTTATTTCAGTATTAAAGACAATCGTTGTATTAGTAGTTTAACTGTATAAACCATGTTAACCTTATCATCTTGCATTGACAGGCTTACGACACCATGTTTATCAGAGCAGCCGCTTTTAAAAGTTTTCAGCAGAGATTTTCTAAATTAACGATGATATAGATACGGAAAATTGGTCACATTGGACAAGTTTAATAATATAGAAAGCCATTGTCAATAACTTTGCTATCATAGCACTTTATTCAAGGAAGTTTGCGTCTCATCTATTTTACCTTATCTCATTATTCTTTTATTTGTCATGTATTTTTGCAATAAAAAATGAGTCTTAGCCATTTCTTATTTGCAATTTTTTGCCGAAAACAAAAATACGACAATTCATTACAACTTTTGATTTTTTTCTTCTATTTATATACCTTTTGATACTACTGAACATTCATGTTCCCATGCAATTAAAAAAAAAAATTGAAAACAGCTAAAATGCTAAATTGAGTTTTGAGGTAAGTATATGGGTAACTTTTGCATACACATATTACACCGCTGTTAAGTAATACCAATTATGATAGTGTTCCTTATTTGAATTTAACCAGCAAATATTCTTACATTAGTCAATACGAAAGTATGAAATGTGTAAAGAATAACTGTAAGGTAATTTAAGGTAGATTCATGGTATACCGCCATCTTGGATTGTACAATTACAGTACAAAATCGGTCAAGTTATTTGCCCAAATCTGCAAATTTGGAGACAGATTTGCAATTTAGTAGTTTGACTGTCTTTTTATATCAAGAAAACTTCATGATTTATTGTATTATTCAAATTATTTTAACAAATATATTTTTTTTCTTTCTAGAATCATTTTTTCAAATGAGCCATTTAAGGGGAGATAACTCTTTTAGTGAACATTTCTACTGGACTAATAGAGAATAATTGTTTTACTTGTATCAAAAAAACAAGCTCGGTGACACCATTTTTTCTTTCTATTTTCTTAAAACATACAATAAAACCTATCTTCTCTCAATTTATTTCAAAATTCTATCTCATAGAAAAAAAATTGTGAACACAAATGTGATTTTTTATGAACAATCTAACCAAATTTAGGCAATTTTTAACGACTCATAGCTTGAAAAATATCACGGTGACCTATACTTATTATTACATTTTTGAATAAAGTATAGTTAAATCTTCGTTTTGGCAAATTATCAGAAAATTCTGTCTAAAAAAGTCTACACTTATGATCTGCCCTAATACTCATTCACAAGTATGTCGTTTGTAACGACTTGTTGTTCATGGAACAATCACTATACATTGAGATCTTATTACATTTGATTCGGCTTCTCCAGCAATGTCATGCACAGACTATGATATAATGATCCTCATTTCATATAATTTTAAAAAAAATTCCTTTACATAAACATGACTTAAAAATCTCTATATTTTAAAGCTCGTCCAAGGCAATTTAATAAATTACCGATCCTAGCACGTATACTATGTTTATTCTGCATCGCTAAAAAAATACTAAAGATATAAGCAATGAACAGATGACAAACAATTCAAACTATACGATTACCTTGAATCGATGATCCCCTTTCCTTGTTTATATATAAATATAACGCACATGATCTCACAGGCAATATTTCAATTAAGTCTTCATCTTTTTCATTATAGTATTGACTTTTCTTTGTACAAGAATTTTACAGAATTTTAAAATTTGTCCTTTTGGTATTAGGTTTAATAAAATGAAAATAGGGAACTTGACAACAACCCGACAAAAGAGCAGAAAACAGACGTAGACAATCAAAGTTTATTGAAGACAAATTTTGCTATTCAATTTGGTTTTCTTTTTGATTAAAAAGGTCTTACAATTCCTATGAATTTACATATCCTTGTTTTAAAAAGTTTAAAAGTCGGAGACCTCCTGATTAAAGAAAGCTCTCCGAAAAATCGCAGTTTATAACGTGTATATATATATCTTTTATGCTGCTCGGAAAGAAAATCTGAATAATCACGGACAGTCACAAATATAGCCATATTATATATGTACCTATCCAATGTAAGGAGTCTGTATTTCAGTATTTATCATAGTTTGCTGTCTGTTATATCTGTAAGTTTTTTTCCTGAATCCTCATAAGTGAAGCACTATTTTCTTTTGAGTTTTTTCACATTTTGTTATGCATTTTGTTTCGGAGCATTTATAAAAGAGAGGCAGAAGGTACAAAATGGACATCCAAACAAAGGAGTAGGTCTGATAAGGGCCGGTTTTGGCCTCAAATTTCAAGTTCATCTGACGAAAGATTTTGGACACTTTTTAAACACTTAAATGTCTATTTCAATTGATTCAATTATTTTTTGTGAAAGATTTTAACTGATTCACTCATTAAAAACGCTCCGATTCAAGCTTAAATATGAAAAATCTATCAAATGTGCCACAACCTGTCACTTTTCATATGGTTATTGTCAAAAATGAAAGTGTCCGCATCCGTGTTCATCCTCGACCTTTATATATGTTATGTATTATCATTAAACACAACTTACTTTTCAATTTCAAGAATGAACACGAATGCGGCCACTTTCATTTAAGACGGAAACCGTCTAAAATTTAACTAAAATGCTGAAATTGTGTAATTTATCATGACTTAATGATGCAAGTACCCGATATATGTGCATTGTAATGCCAAAGTAAGCCCATATTTATGTAGCAGTAACATTATACCTTCCAAAAAATAACTAAAAGTTTACATTTAAAAAATTTTGTAAAACAGCTATGTTCTGGGGCCAAAAAGGGGTCTTACTGAACCTACTCCTTTGTCGAAGATAAAGTACCTACGCCACCGCAAAAAAATGTATACGTCAAACAGAAAATCATTGGTTACGTTAACAAACCTGAGAAAACTAAGGACTCATCCAACATCTTTGGTTAATCCAGGGGATCTGGCACAGAAGAGCACCTTTGATTTCTACGGGAATGCAAATTGGCTGTTGAAAAACACTTTTTTTAAACGTAATACTAGTATTTGGGGTTAATCAAGAATTCAATCATATTGAAAATGTCATTCTAAGACAATTTGTTTTTATTTTGTAAAATATGAGTCATCATACCCATTAACATGATTAACCTGTGATATAAGCCATTCGTTTAAAAGAATAGTGTTCATCAATAATTTATTTTATGCTTGGAATAATGGATACTAAATCTTAAAGGGTAGATATATATGTCAAATAAATGTAGAACCACAAATTATATGTGAAAACAGTTCTTTGGGTTTTTCAGTATCTACATTATTTTCATTACCATACAGAGAAGTTTTTCAGAACAATTTTGAGGCACGGCTTGAATTGCCGTTATGTTTAAAAATCGGAAGCGGATTTCGTCGAGCACAAGTCGGAGACCAAGCATTATTACGTTCTTTGTAAAGAAACGCTTATGTGACTCTATTTACGTTATTGGTCATTGTCGAAGGCTGCATCGTACCTGTAGTGCCTTAAAACCGCGCCAGTTGATAGTTGCGTCATTAGCAATCCTACTACAAACCTTAATATTAATACAAATCTTCCTTATTGCCGAACAAAGAATTTTATACTATGTTGTCAGAATTTTATTTCCTTTCCAAATTGAGTATTTTTGAATAATCACGGTTATGCAACTGCAGTAAACTCTCTATGAATTGTTGTAATCTAGTTAAGACAGATTTACGATTTTTTGCTTAGTTTTTATTAGTTAAATAAGATAAGAAATACGATAAAGTTTGTTTCTTATTCAAATGTTTTATGTTACTGAAAAGTATATTATGAAATAACCGTTCAAACTTCTGCATCAGTATTTGATCGGAATCAATTCCGTAGTTCCATTCTTACACCAGGTTCGCTTACTTTGGTAAAGTAGATGACATTGATGTTCACAATATCTTTTATATAAATCAGTGAAAGTATTGGCAACAACCGCAATTGGCATACTCAACAGGAACAAGCCGAACGTTGCGCACACTGATGCTAAAATCTGTCCATATTTTGTTATGGGGTAAATATCTCCATAACCTATTGTTGTCATGGTGATTAGAGCCCAATAAAAACTGCTGATTGGATCTGTGAAAGGTCCATTCATTTCTACAATGTGTATAGTGATACCAAATATAATGGCTGAAATAATCAAAACCAAAATAAGTAGGGACAACATCTTCTTACTTTGTTTTATCGACAGAAGCATTATACGTAAACCTTCTATAAAACGCTCAAGACGGAAAAATCTGAAACCGCGCAAAATTACCAAAGCGTACGAGAAAATGAAGACTGATTCGTTTGAATCTGGTAAGGCACTAACTATAATGTGCGCAAAATATCCAACTACAGACATGATATCAACAATATTTAAAAAGCTTAGAAAAAAATCTACTTTGCACGGACAAGTTGCTAAACGTAGCGCTGTTTCTAATGTGAAAATCACGTTGCATATGTGAGTTACAACGCCAATCCAGTTGTCGTGATCAGTTAGACGTTCTGTCATGCTTTCCTCTGCTGTAACATTTGTATGTTCCTTTGTTTTTATACCAGTCAACTCAAATGATTGTATTACTGATACAAGTATCGCTAGGCACACAACACTCAGGTAAAATATCTGCCATACCTTAAAAAAATATAATAATTAAAATGTCAATTGTTCTTGAACAATTGAGAGGTCTTTCCTTTTCGTAATGTAAAATACATGTTCCAATAGTCGTAGAATGCATTGAAAAGCTCTTACACACACATAAAACCGTTTAAATATGACAAAAACAACAAATTCGCTTTTTAGGACATGACCTTGACTTTTGACCTTGTGACCTTTGTAAAGGTCATTGCTCCACAATGTCATTATAAAAGACCCCATGGGTCTAGGACCTTTGGTACAAGAGTTAAAGCTCATTTTGTCTTTTCATAAACCGTTAAAGGTATGTCAAAGCTCTTCGGTCAAAATGTAAAAAAGTTGCGCCTTAGTCAACTCAACATTTTTCACTATTTACTATTTCTGTAAGTATAATCGTTTTTGAAATATCCAATAAAAGTTAAAAGGTCAAAGGTCAAGGTCAACCTTAAAAAGCTTGAAAACACACTAAAAATCCTTTATATAAGGTTAAAAACACTAAATTCGCTATCTGGGACATGACCTTGACCTTTGACCTTTTGACCTTTGTCAAGGTCATTAGTCCCAATTGTGATTGCTGAAGACCCAATGGGTCTAGGACCTTTGGTTATATAGTAAAAGCTGATTTTGTCTTTTCAGAAACCTAAAACAGGGGTTATGCTCCTTACAAAAAGGTCAAATCTCTTCGATCAAAACGTAACAAAGTTGCGCTGTAATGACCCCGACATTTTCCACTATTTAAAACTTCTGTAAGTTTAATGGTTGCTGAGATTATCCGGTAACAAGGTGTTAGGTCAAAGGTCAAGATCAACATACACATTTGACCTTGAGGTATTTTTCAAAGTCACATGAATTGATGATGACTGGTGAAGATCCTAGGTGTCTACGACTTACGGTTTCTGAGTTTTGGGTGGCCAACTGACACCGGTTAATTTTAATAGGGGCATAACCCTACCAATGAGTCATTGAATCCTTTCGATCCAAATGTGACGAAGAACCGGGGTCTGGTCCTGAACAAATTTCAGCCTTTGTTTTTTTTTCTACCTATTACGGTTACGGTGTTGGAACGGTAACAAGGTTTTTGGGTTTCGGAGGGATTACTCCGAACCGACAAAATATTTCGACTCACAGGGTGAGTTCCAGATAGGTAATCATGACACCGATACAAAGTGTGAAAATGAAAGCGACATGTCTTACGGTTAAGGCTGCTAACTTCATCAAAGTTTGGCAGAAGAATAATAATAATAAACAGAAGAAATACAGTAAGGTCTTTCCCTTTTGAAAAAGGAAAGACCTTAATAAATTTAATGTTAAAAATATGTAACTGAAAAACTTGAGTATTTTTTTTATCTGTAGTAGTAAAGCATCAATTAAGAACAAATATAAACGTAGCGTTGGCTAAATATTTATCAGAAGAATACACCAAATAATATAAACAAGAAGTAACAACTATTACGCTTGATTTTTTAATCATGTGATTTGTTTTTGTTATCTAAGTGGTACGAATGTGTTTTTATTGTCTGAACAGCAACCTCCACGTTTATTTTGTTATATTGTTATAGTACAAGAATTCCAAAGAATACTATTAAGACTATAAATCGACTAAAAGCTTCCAGCCTCTGACTTTTGTTTTTATTTCGTTAAATTTATCAAAAAAATGTTTCAAACTTTATTTTTACTACAGTAAAAACTTACTAATGCAACTTTCGATGACCTTGGATTTTCCAGTACATTCAATATCCTGTTTTTGATATTTATAAGAGGGCTTTTCGAACTGTAAAGAAAACACTTGTTTTGAAAAAAGTATTTGTCGATAACATTGCAGGTTTTCAAGTCACTATCAACGGTATAGAAATATTTCCAACAACATGGGCCAAGATCAGTGGTTGATATTTCCCAAAATTCAAGCTCATCACGAATTTGTTCTGCGCAGATGTTAGACAGAAAATGAAGTTTTCCAGTTCGATAATAGTCTAGTACCGATTGGAATATCAATGGATTCCTATCAAAGTAGTACACTTCAGTATTTTCATCAAAATGTTCACAGGTTTCAGAGACGTTTGATAACTTTGTATCTGGATATCGTTGAAGAGTGCTCCTTTTAGTAATAAATATTTGACCACCTACATTTATTATTACTTTTTCAAACATATTCGTGCAGTTTCTTCCGGAATACAAATTGTATATGATTTATTTTTAAAATTGTAGTAAATAATGAACGGAAATAATTTACGATAATACTTCCCGATGTCCTCTTCAAATTTATATGTCAGTACACTACGTTTTCTGTGTGTCCTCATTTGTTAACCACATGCAGTAGATCGTACGTTATTTAAGCAATAGCACAAACATCGCAAATGATTTGGATCGTGCAATATTGATATAATTTGTCGAATAGCTATAGTTTGTTCGACTCATTTCAATATTAATATTACTATATATTTTATAGCTGTCTTGGAATTCCGTGATCTACATGATGATATCAGAACACAATAAAATATCTGATGAAACTTTAATAATAATAAAGAACCCATTTCCATATTTCTAAAATCTAAATTAAAATTGCTTTTAATTACAATGTTCTATAAACCAACACCCTTATTACACTCCTTTAAATTCGTGTATTATTAATCAAATGGTGTCATTTTCATATTTCCATTATCAATCTGCATCATTATAATTGTATATCTAGTACTTAATCATGAACATCCTGTTAATAAACAGCTTACACATTGTGTGATTAGAAAAATCAATTCAAACATGTTTTAAATTAAGGATGTAGTTTTGCTGTTATATAAATGTTAGGTGTATACATTAAAAAAAATCAGGGATCACTAATAGCTTCATATTTTGCAATTATTTCAAGTTCATTTAAAGGTGGAAGCCAATCAAAAATCCTTCGTATAAAAATAAGATAAAAAACAAGAGGCTCTCAAGAGCCTGAATCGCTCACCTTAATTCTTTTGGTTAAATCTCTCATCAATCATTATTTTGGCTTTTCAATTTATTTAGATGATTTTTGGATCGTCCTATTTTCTTCAAAAGCCAAAAAAAATAATCATTTTCTCCTATGTGCTATTTTAGCCATAGGAGCTATGTTTCTTGACATACAAGGAAATAAAATATAAAATTTATACTAGATACTCTGAAACTCATTTAGCCTAAGTTTGGCTGAAATTGATACAGCAGTTTCAAAGGAGAAGATTTTTTAAAGTAAGTCAACATGATGAACAAATTGTGAAAAAAGTCTTTAAAGGGCAATAACTCCTTAAGTGGTCAATTGACAATTTTGGTCAATTTGACTTAATTGAAGATCTTACTTTGCTGAACATTATTGCTGTTTACAGTTTATTTCTATCTATAATAATATTCAAGATAATAAACAAAAACAGCAAAATTTCCTTAAAATTATCAATTCAGGGGCAGCAACCCAACAACAGGTTGTCTGATTCATCTGAAAATTTCAGGGCAGATAGATCTTGACCTGATAAACAATATTACCCACGTCAGATATGCTCTAAATGCTTCGGTTTTTGAGTTATAAGCCAAAAACTGCATTTGACCCCTATGTTCTATTTTTAGCAATGGCGACCATGTTTGTTGATAGATCATAACTTCGGATACAATTTACAAACTAGATACCCTAAGGAACATTCAGTTAAAGTTTGGAAGTATTTGGCCCAGTAGTTTCAGAGGAGAAGATTTTTGTAAAAGATTACTAAGATTTACGAAAAATGGTTAAAAATTGACTATAAAGGGCAATAACTCCTAAAGGGGTCAACTGACCATTTCCGTAATGTTGACTTATTTGTAAATCTTACTTTGCTGAACATTATTGCTGTTTACAGTTTATCTCTATCTATAATAATATTCAAGATAATAACTAAAAACAGCAAAATTTCTTTAAAATTACCAATTCAGGGGCAGTAACCCAACAACAGGTTGTCTGATTCATCTGAAAATTTCAGGGCAGATAGATCCTGACCTGATAAACAATATTATCCCTGTCAGATTTGCTCTAAATGCTTTGGTTTTTGAGTTATAAGCCAAAAACTGCATTTGACCCCTATGTTCTATTTTTAGCAATGGCGACCGTGTTTGTTGATAGATCACAACTTCGGAAACAATTTACAAACTAGATACCCTAAGGAACATTCAGATAAAGATTGGAAGTATTTGGCGCAGTAGTTTCAGAGGAGAAGATTTTTGTAAAAGATTACTAAGATTTACGAAAAATGGTTAAAAATTGACTATAAAGGGCAATAACTCCTAAAGGGGTCAACTGACCATTTCCGTCATGTTGACTTATTTGTAAATCTTACTTTGCTGAACATTATTCCTGTTTACAGTTTATCTCTATCTATAATAATATTCAAGATAATAACCAAAAACAGCAAAATTTCCTTAAAATTACCAATTCAGGGGCAGCAACCCAACAACAGGTTGTCTGATTCATCTGAAAATTTCAGGGCAGATAGATCTTGACCTGATAAACAATATTACCCCTGTCAGATTTGCTCTAAATGCTTTAGTTTTTGAGTTATAAGCCAAAAACTGCATTTGACCCCTATGTTCTATTTTTAGCAATGGCGACCATGTTTGTTGATAGATCATAACTTCGGATACAATTTACAAACTAGATACCCTAAGGAACATTCAATTAAAGTTTGGAAGTATTTGGCCCAGTAGTTTCAGAGGAGAAGATTTTTGTAAAAGATTACTAAGATTTACGAAAAATGGTTAAAAATTGACTATAAAGGGCAATAACTCCTAAAGGGGTCAACTGACCATTTCCGTAATGTTGACTTATTTGTAAATCTTACTTTGCTGAACATTATTCCTGTTTACAGTTTATCTCTATCTATAATAATATTCAAGATAATAACCAAAAACAGCAAAATTTCCTTAAAATTACCAATTCAGGGGCAGCAACCCAACAACGGGTTGTCTGATTCGTCTGAAAATTTCAGGGCAGAAAGATCTTGACCTGATAAACAATAATATCCCTGTCAGATTTGCTCTAAATGCTTTGGTTTTTGAGTTATAAGCCAAAAACTGCATTTGACCCTATGTTCTATTTTTAGTCATGGCGACCATGTTTGTTGATAGATCATAACTTCGGATACAATTTACAAACTAGATACCCTAAGGAACATTCAGTTAAAGTTTGGAAGTATTTGGCCCAGTAGTTTCAGAGGAGAAGATTTTTGTAAAAGATTACTAAGATTTACGAAAAATGGTTAAAAATTGACTATAAAGGGCAATAACTCCTAAAGGGGTCAACTGACCATTTCCGTCATGTTGACTTATTTGTAAATCTTACTTTGCTGAACATTATTCCTGTTTACAGTTTATCTCTATCTATAATAATATTCAAGATAATAACCAAAAACAGCAAAATTTCCTTAAAATTACCAATTCAGGGGCAGCAACCCAACAACGGGTTGTCTGATTCATCTGAAAATTTCAGGGCAGAAAGATCTTGACCTGATAAACAATATTACCCCATGTCAGATTTGCTCTAAATGCTTTGGTTTTTGAGTTATAAGCCAAAAACTGCATTTGACCCCTATGTTCTATTTTTAGTCATGGCGACCATGTTTGTTGATAGATCAAAACTTCGGATACAATTTACAAACTAGATACCCTAAGGAACATTCAGTTAAAGTTTGAAAGTATTTGGCCCAGTAGTTTCAGAGGAGAAGATTCTTGAAATAGTTTACGACGACAGACGACGACAGACGACAGACGACAGACGACAGACGACGGACGACGACGGACGACGACGGACGCCAAGTGATGGCATAAGCTCACTTGTCCCTTCGGGACAGGTGAGCTAAAAAGTTTATCCGTGTTATGTATTTATATGTACCTATAATTCTAAATTAACATATTTAGACTTATATATAACATATTTCAAAGCTAAACAAAGATCTTTGGTTTCTGGAAAAATGTGGACTCATTTAATTTTATTGACAAGACTCCAATAGAAAACTTGCATCTTGGTTATTGCAAGTTTACGCTTGGCACTTACAAGAGCGTCTCAAATTTTAGTACAAGGAATGAATTAAGCTGCCTATTGAATGTCATATAAAACCCAAACTATTATGTATTTAGCAACGCTTTTCACCTCAAATTTGAATTCCTTATTACATGAATCTTTTCAATTAACTAAAACTTTGAATTCTAGTGGGTCCTATTCATGGTTCACTTTTGCAATAGATATTTTTTCTGAATCCAATATTGATATAGATAGACTAAAAACCTGTGATAATTTAAAACAATTTAAAAACATTAAAAACTATACCAAATCCTAAATAAACTCATACTACAACAACCTGTTGATGGATAAGTTGAGATCTTTTGCTGATAAAAGTAAATTATTTTTTTATAAAGGACTTGATTTAAATCTATTGATAAAACCTTACCTCTCTATTTCAAACTTTGAATTCAGAAAATTAATTACAAAACTTCTAAAAAAAAATCATTATTAATTGAAAAAGGAAGGCATTTTAAAAATTCCTCGCGAAGAGAGACTTTGCAAAAATGCAAAGTACTAGATGATGAGAAACATTTCTTCACAATTCAAATATTAGATTAGCATATTTTAAGTGCATTAACATAGAAGATAATTCATTTGCTAATCTCACTGACAATGACAAAGTTATATATATACTTAATCCATCAACACCAACACAAGTGAATAAACTAGGATATTTTATAAAAAAAAAGTCAATGGAACTGAGGACAGGGGACCCTTTAATATTTTCCTGAATTTGTATATATATTTAGAGTTACTTAGATATTGTCTTCATTTGTTTTTGTTGTTGTTATATGTCACACAAACTGTGAAGTTTATATGGCAATAAAACTTTGAATTGAAATTGAATTGTTATTTTATGTTTACGTTATATGTTTGAATTGTCTTAACGTTATGTAGTACTGTTTTATATGTTTAAGGTCTGTAGTTTAATCTCTTGAGTTCTTTTTTTTTTATATTAATATGTCTGTTTATATTTACACTAAACGGATATATTTCCATCTCTATTTAGCTTTAATTGCTTTTATCTTTATGTTAAGTAGTATCGTACTTAAATACATTGCGCATTTATACAAATGATAAATTCATGCATATGGGATGTACATACAATTCCCTAGTGGGCCCACCGACGATATACTGTAAACCAAATAATATGTGTGGGCAATTCGTTTTCGCAACTTAAACAAATATAAATGTTCAAGAATTCGTAAAAATTGAACCTTTCCCTGTATATGGTTATTAGGAAATAGCAAAATAAAACGATGCTTCAAGGTGGCAAGAAAACGCGAAAAAAATGTATCACGAAAATTAGTTAGTTTATTAAATGCATATATATATAGATAATGGATAGAATTTAAAACAAAATTTATTATGATATAAATTTAATAGAAATAGAAATAAAGAAATGCTATTGATAAATATAAAATCAAGAAAGAACTACAGCTGTGAATAGAATGTGACATTAGCAGGCATAAATCCTGTTTCTCCTAGAGTTGTCAGCCCAACTTGTCCATTTGGTCCGACAGTGAGCCATGTAATGCTTCCATGGTTAAGATAGAATCGTAGCCAAGCTTCTGGTGGTAGTTGTAATGCTCTGTAATATCAAACAAAAGGATATGATTTCTTTTGCCATTTAGGCTGTTTTGATCAGGCAGGGTTTTTTAATGGGAAAAGAATGGAAACAAATATCATGTAAAAACACTTTACCTACTTGCAATTGGTCTCACTCAATGAGTTTGGTCAACATGTTTAGATATTCTTACCTTTTTGTTTTAGATATTCTTTCGATAGGCTTTTGAGAACATCAAAGACGTACTGATTATATATTGGTATTGAATTATAGTATGATACCAGAATGTTCTGTAAAGTTCAACCACCTTCTGACAGATAGGAGTCAAAACAGCAAAACGGAGAATAAAGGGACACTTTTACAATCAGAAGATTATAATGGACAAGATCGGCTTAGCTGTTTAGTGAACCGAAAAAGCTGTCCCTACCTACTGATGTAAAGTAAGTTATTACCATAAACTGATTTGAAGTAACTTGTTACCATAAAACAAATATCACAACATGGTACCGTAGTGCAAAAACCCGAAGGCAAGATGTCCATAAACCGAGCCACGTCATGAGTCGTGCATAATTTTACAAAGTGAAATAAAAGGAGTCGGTTCTTTAAACAAAATTATGATGCATAACGTTAGCAGGCGCTACGCGAAATGAAGGACAAAATATAGGCACTTCTTAAATATATGTCAACAGATCCGAAAAGATAAATTGACATACTATAAGTTACTGAATGATTAGTTGGTGTTAAACACCCCTATCAGCACTATAAACTATTTCGTGGCGGTCAGTTTGAATCTGAATCAGAGACATCCTCCGACCTACAGTAGAAAAACTGGTGAAATATATATCAATAAAACCATACTAAAAGGATCAAAAACAAAAACAACCTATTAACAGCAGTCAGAGAATTTATCAAATGCAGATAATTATAACACTTGAGTATCTCCTTAAAAGTGCAAAGTTAACTCACCAGCGACAATAAGAGAAAGTCGATCTACTGATACCACAGACAAATCCACAAAAGTACCAGAAACAACTAAACACATTCCCTATCGAATATATACCCATTATAGAAAATGGATAGTTCAAAGATATGAATCCATCAAAAGCATCTTCATCGTATGAAATACCCGACGGAATACTTACTACATCTGCAAGCCACAAAACACCCGGACTGATATAATCTTTAAGAATCATTCAAAAATTGCAAATCTAACACATGATTTGATAAACACAAATATAAGTGTGCATTCAAAATTTGAGACAAACAGGCTGCCGGGAATAAGACATAATCAGTAACATCACTACCATGTTATCTCCTACAACACATAATGTGCATGCAAATAGTGAAGTGTCGTGAAAAGCATGATGTTTTAAAATCACATTTTTTTGTGTGAATTCGTATCTGGGCCCTGGTCACTAATGCGTAACCCACTTAATAGTCACCTTGACTGATTTCATGTAGGAATATAAGATATAATACTAGACTGCAAACTGATATTTTCATCCTAGACTTATTTGAAGACTAAGTCTTCGACACAGTGTCTTATTAGAATTAAACTCCTTAGACCAATAAAAAGAGTGAAAATGGAATACGAGAATCCAACAAAAACTGGTTAAATATGTAAAAATGTTAGAGGAATGTGAGTGGAAGTAGAACAATGTAGAAGGTTAACAACCAGAAGACGTAACAGTTGATAGGGGCTTTTCACAAGGTAATTTTAGGAGAGTTACTCTTTTCGTGTCTATATATATTTGTATAACATCTACCTAGATTCAGTCAAATGTTTGGATGTGTCTGTTTAAACTAACGAAACGCTAAGATTATTCGTAAATGACTGTTTACTCTGTTTTATAGCCGTCAAGACACCATAAATTACCATGACATTCTTCAAAACCTTCATAAGCCAATATTAGAAGTAAGGGAAAACAAAAGGTTCGGTGAAAAAAAAACCTGTTAAATCATAACGAACTCCAGCAGATCTTTAGCTACTAAAAATTTCAAAAAGATGTAACTTGAACCGCTCGAAGCCCATGTTTGGATTTCATAACATGGGCTTTCATATTTTATTGTTAATACTTATATATGTGATTGGATTTGTTGTAAAGCGTTTAGGGTAATTCTGATGATATTATACATGAACTAACACGCTGAAATATCTCTCCTTCTCTACTAATCATTGATATTATGTTGATAGTCATAAATACAAAGCTTTAATACAACTGTCACATAAACTCAACATTAACCAAGAAAACTAAACATTGACCAATGAACCATGAAAATGAGGTCAAGGTCCGATGAACCATGCCAGGCAGGCATGTACAGCTAACAATTTTTCCATACAACAAATATAGTGGACCTATTGCTTATAGTTTAAGAAAACTGGACCAAAACACAAAAACTTAACACTGAGCAATGAACTGTGAAAATAAGGTCAAAGTCAAATAAAACCTGCGCGACTGACATATAGATCATAAAATATTTCCATACACCAAATACAGTTGACCTTTTTGCATATAGTATAAGAAAAAAAAGACCAAAACTCAAAAACATAACTTCGACCACTGAACCATGAAAATGAGGTCAAGGTCAGATGACACCTGCCAGCTTGACATGTACACCTTACAATCATTCCATACACCAAATATAGTAGACCTATTGCATACAGTATAAGAAAAACAGACCAAAACACAAAAACTTAATTAACTATGACCACTGAATCATGAGGCCAAGGTCAGATGACACCTGCCAGTTAAACATGTACACCGTACAGTCCTTCCATACAGCGAATATACTAGACCTATTGCTTATAGTATCTGAGATATGGACTTGACCACCAATATTTAACCTTGTTTACTGTTCCCTGAAATGAGGTCGAGGTCAAGTGAAAATGTCTGACGGGTATGAGGACCTTACAAGGTACGCACATACCAAATATAGTTATCCTATGACTAATAATAAGAGATAATTTAACATTACAAACTAAAGGGCCTGTGTCGCTCACCTTGGTCTAAGTGCATATCATAAGCGAAAGTCACAAATGAATTAATGACAAAATTTTGTTTTGGTGATGGTGATGTGTTTGTAGATCTTAATTTACTGAACATGCTTGCTGCTTACAATTATCTCTATCTCTAATGAACTTGTCCCAGTAGTTAAAATATTTTGCAAAAAATTTACAAAAATTGAGTTGTAGGTCTTACTTTGCTGTACATTATTGCTGTTTACAGTTGATCTCTATCTATAATAATATTCAAGATAATAACCAAAAGCTGCAAAATTTTCTTAAAATTACCAATTCAGGTGTAGCAACCCAACAACAGGTTGTCTGATTGGTCTGACAATTTCAGGGCAGATACACCTTGACCTAACGAACAAATATATCCCATCCGATTTGCTGTAAATGCTTTGGTTTTTGAGATATGAGCCCAAAACTCCATTTTACCCTATGTACTATTTTTAGCCATGTCGACCATCTTGGTTCGCAGGGAGGTCATGGGACAAATGTTTTAAACTAGATACCCTAATGATGATTGTGGACAAGTTTGGTTAAATTTGTCATAGTAGTTTCAGAGGAGAAGATTTTTGTAAAAATTACAAACATTTATCAAAATTTTTGAAAATTGACAATAAAGGGCAATAACTCCTTAAGGGGTCAATTGACCATTTTGATCATGTTGATTTATTTGTAGGTCTTACTTTGTTGTACATTATTGCTGTTTACAGTTTATCTCCATCTATAATAATAATCAAGATAATAACCAAAAATGCCAAATTTCCTTAAAATTACCAATTCAGGGACAGTAACCCAACAACGGGTTGTCCGATTCATCTGAAAATTTCAGGGCAGATAGATTTTGACCTGATAAACAATTTTACCCCCATAACAGATTTGCTCTAAATGCTTTGGTTTCAGAAATATAAGCCAAACTCTACATTTTACCCCTATGTTCTATTTTTAGCCATGGGGGCCATTGGTTGGCCGGGTTACCGGACACATTTTTTAAACTGAATATCCCAATGATGATTGTGGCCAAGTTTGTTAAATTTGGCCCAGTAGTTTCAGAGGAGAAGATTTTTGTAAAAGTTAACGACGACTGACCACAGACGGCGAACGACGACGGACAACCGACGCCAACTGATGAGAAAACCTCACTTGGTTCTTTGGGAAAGGTGAGCTAAAAATGTTAACTCTTCTTCAAGTAGTCACTGAACACTGAAAATGAGGTCACGGACATTGGACATGTGACTGATGGAAACTTCGTAACATGAGGCATCCATATACAAAGTAAGAAGCATCCAGGTCTTCCACCATATATAATATAAATCTTTTAAGAAGTAAGCTAAAGCTGCCACCGCCGCCGGATCACTATCCCTATGTTGAGTATTCTGCGACAAAAGTTGCAGGCTCGACAATAATGAGCTGTTATAAATACCATTAGGCTTTCTTAAATTACTATAATTCTATATGAATGTTGTATTTCTGTAATGTATGTTTGCAGTTATGAGTTTGACTGTCCCTTTGGTATCTTTCGTCCCTCTTTTGTGCTGCTGGATCCCAATTGTCATATTAACAAATTATGTCTATTTTGGTAATTCAATCAATCTTGTCAATATAAAGGAACCATAAACAATTGTCATATAAGTAAGAGGTTAAGCTAGCCATATAATCATGTTTAATTCATCAGTTTCTTCGGAAAATGTCTGTATCAAGACAGGAATATCAAATGGTTTCACATTCTTTCTTCTAGTTGACAGTATTTGATTTCGTCATGATTTATGGACTTCACACTTTCTGAATTTAGGAATTCAGTATTATTGTTAATACTTTTTTCCAAAACAAAAGTGTGTGAATTTTGCCTCGTAATTGTGACTTTTTAAATTATTTTTTTATGATGAATCATTGCCTTGATTTTTTTGTCATATTTGAAAATTTTTGATAGATTCTTTTTGTGACTTTTCTGTATTTAGATGTTATCTGCGCAGTATAAATGAGGTAGCAAATGTAGTCCATTATGCATTACTGTTACATAATAATCGGTAACATAAATACTACATATTATACATCAATTCCATCCTGTTAAATGATATTAATAGTGTATTTACAGTACATTCATAAGTATGCTTTACTTGTGTCCAATCCATTTTATTTTAAGTTAATAAAATATGTTTAAATTTAACTAAAAATCAATTCAAGCCAAATTTTCCTTGCATGCATTTTGTTATCCAAATTATAACTATAAGTGTGTAAATGCCCTATAGTAATCATTCTGACTGTCTCTCTGTCCCTCAATACTTTTATGTTGTATGATCTGATAATATAGATTGCCTCAACCGATATCAAGATACTACTAATATTTATGCGCAAGTTCATCTGATAACACGTTTGGTCTTTGTAGTAAGACATATTATACCTAAAAAATCATTTTCCCTTTAAATGAAAGCAAGGAAAAATGTATGATATTTATAAGTTACCATGGTAACATGCCAAAGGAAAATAATCAACTGGAGCCACTTCATATTGTCAACCATTACGTTTTGTCCTCTATATAATTATATGAATATACATACATTAATGTATTTGAGTAAATAACCAAAATAAAGATCAGCAAAAAATGACAATTGCTGCATTACAAACGTTATTTAAAGCCTGTCAAAGACCAATCATATTTGTTAAACTTTTGATTAGAATAAGGTTTTACTATTCATATAATATATGTCTACATTAAACTCATCAGTTGCACACAAATCCAAAAAGTGGGATTTCAATAACCTTTAGCTGAAGAGCACTGAGAAACCATAAAATCCAAAGAGTTGTACCAATCAGACGAAAGCAAACTATACCAGGAGCACTGTTTCAAAGAAATAAAAACTTCATGAACAGCAAATTAAAATTACAGAAAAATCACATTAGCAATTCTATCTCATTAAATTCTTCTGTCTTTGGGTGAGGGATTTTCACGCTGTGTTGGGTTGTTATGTCTCTTTGACACATTTCCTATTTCCATTCTCAATTTTATCACTTGACCTGCTTGTCAGAATTAAAAGTGTTTCTACTCTATATTCAATTGGCTATGAACAAAATAAACACAGATGAAGGATTGATTGATTTAACTATCTACCTTTAATAGTTGCTTTTATTGATTTTACTACAAAAGGTTATTTCACAATATAGTAATAAATATAAATTATTCTGATCAGACAAATTGAGATTTATTGTTCACAAAGTACTATACACTGATGTCTTCTTTGTCAACTGAATTTTGCACTCACTAGTCTTTAGTTATCATCACATAACCGATGTGACATCAGCAGGCATAAATCCACTTTCCCCTAAGGTCCGAAGTCCAACTCGGCCAGTTGGTCTAACAGTAATCCAAGTTATACTGCCATGATTCAGGCTTAAACGTAACCAAGCTTCTGGAGGGAGTTGCAAGGCTCTGTAATAACAAACAAATAGAAAGTTAAACTGTCATGGTTGAGGCTGTTAGCCATGGTTCTTGGCTATTCATTATGAAATTGTACTGAGTATTTGCAGCATAAATTTTGAGCTCAAAACACCAAGTCCAGTATTCTGATTTGTTGTATGCCAAGTCGATTGACAACACATGATTGATTTGATTTTTTGTGTTTTAACGCCACTTTTAAGCACCGCATTTAGGCTATTTCATGGCGGCCAGTTGTTATTGATGGAGGCAGCCAGAGTGCCCGCAGAAAACCACTGACCTACCATAGGAAAACTGACAATCCTAGTCAATTAAGATTGTAGTTGAGTGCACCTGCACGAGCAGGGTTCGAACTCACAACCTCAGTGTTGACTTGCTAGTGATACAGTAGTAATTAATTAGACCACTGGGCCACCGAGGCCTCTATGCCAAGTGGAAGTACGAATATTATACTCAAAATTTTTATTAACACACTACCTGGAGGAAGTTGTATGGCCCTGAAAAAACAAACAAACACAAACGAAAGGAAGAAAGCAACTTCATCTATCTTCGATCGTAATTTTATATTCAAGTAGATAGTATAATTGTGGTACAGCACCTTGGGCACAAGCAAAGAAAAATAAATAAATCTGTAAATCCATAGAAAAGACAACATTGAGAAAAAAAACAAATTCACTATATCAGAAAAAAAAACCCAATGTAAACTGCAGACAAATCCGAATCTCAAACTGGAGATAAGTTTACTAAATACTGATCCTTCTCTGGTTAGGCTGTTAATAATTTACATGTACATTATTTCACATATGACTTTCCAAACTTTTGGCATAGAATGTACTAAAACGCCTTGTCCTACCTATTTTAAATACCCATCAATACAGGCAGTTTATGATGAGAATATATCAGAATATCCTGGAAACAGTCAATATTTGACCCTGACCAGTTAAAAAGAGTATCCACGTTATGAGCTATCAAATAATGTAAATGCTTCCTTCCTTCTTCTCATATACATATACTACATTAAATTACATCTATACAATGCATGTGTTTCTTTTCTATTCTTCTATTCAATATATCATTCATTGCAATGTTTTTGTTCCTTTTCTAATCCATTCTCATATTCAATAAGTACATTCAATGCATTGTGTTTGTTCCTTTTTTATCCTCATATTCAAATATTATATTATCATAATATAAGTCCACATCTGCTGAGTTAAACATCAAGTACATGCACAATCCACATTCCTCAATAATTATACATATAGCTGTTGATTTGCATGTTCAATAATAATTTGGCATAGCATTTTATACCTTATCTCAGTTGGCTTGAAATTCTACCACAAAAAATCTTGGTAATCCTAGCACAAAAAGATCTTTCAATTTTCCCAAATGTTCACATGATTAAAAAGATATAAACACTGCAAAACAGTTGTTAACATAGGTTAAGGCATCCTGAATTATCATACAACATAAAAATGAGGGAACAGACTGAGAGAATGATTCCTATATGGCATTGCCGACTAGATTCAATAGGCCCTTATAAATTTGATCATAAGAACCCCACAACAATGTTATTCTGTCACATTTTTGTCGAGCCTTCGACTTTAGTCGAAAAAGCGAGACTAAGCGATCCTATATTTCATCGTCGGCGTCCACAAATATTCACTCTGTGGTTAAAGTTTTTGAAATTTTAATAACTTTCTTAAACTATACTGAATTTCTACCAAACTTGGATAGAAGCTTGTTTATGATCATAAAAAAGTATCCAGAAGTAAATTTTGTAAAAATAAAATTCCATTTTTTCCGTATTTTACTTATAAATGGACTTAGTTTTTCTGCGAGGAAACATTATAGAGGAAACATTATATTCACTCTGTGGTTAAAGTTTTTAAATTTTAAAAACTTACATAAACTATCCTTGATTTGTACCAAACTTAGACAGAAGCTTGTTTATGATCATAAGATAGTATCAAGAAGAAAATTTTGCAAAAATAAATTTCCACTTTTCCGTATTTTACTTATAAATGGACTTAGTTTTTCTGCAAGGAAACATAACTTTCACTCTGTGGTTAAAGTTTTTAAAATTTTAATAACTTACATAAACTATCCTTGATTTGTACCAAACTTAGACAGAAGCTTGTTTATGATCATAAGATAGTATCAAGAAGAAAATTTTGCAAAAATAAATTTCCACTTTTCCGTATTTTACTTATAAATGGACTTAGTTTTTCTGCAAGGAAACATAACTTTCACTCTGTGGTTAAAGTTTTTAAAATTTTAATAACTTTCATTAACTATCCTTGATTTGTACCAAACTTGGACAGAAGCTTGTTTATGATCATTAGATAGTATCAAGAAGAAAATTTTGTAAAAATAAATTTCCACTTTTCCATATTTTACTTATGAATGGACTTAGTTTTTTTGCCAGAAACAAAACATTCACTCTGTGGTTTTTAAAATTTTTATAATGTTCTTAAACTATCCTGGATTTCTACTAAACTTAGACAAAAGCTTGTTTCTGATCAAAAGATATTATTCAGAAGTAAATTTTGTAAAAAAAAAAATTCACTTTTCCGTATTTTACTTAAGAATTGAATGCTCATTTTTGTAAATTTATTGGGGTGTAAAAGCGTTGACCGAAGTACATTTTGTATGAAGCGCACGGACAACGCTTTTACAACCCTATAAAGTTACAAAATAAAGCATTCAATACTTATAATAACATTTTTACCTATAGAATCATGAAAACACGCATTTTATCAAGTTTTTATTTCATTTACCTGTGCACTTTATTGTGGGACCTCGTGTCATCATGAATGAGAAGTTTTATTGAGTGATACAACTGCTTAAGAAATAACACATGATGTGCCGTTAGCCAATCAGAATAATGTATTGTAATGAAACATACATCTAATGTAATTATTAATAAATGGACTTAGTTTTTCTTCCAGTTAACATTTCATACAGTCTGCAGTTAAAGTTTATAAAACATTTATTAGATTCATAAACTATCCTGGATTTTTTACCAAACTTGGAAGCTTCTTTCAATCAAAAGACAGTATCGAGAGAGAAATTTTTATTGATGTTTTTCCTCATTTTTGTTGAGTCTGCGATTAACAGCAAAAGTAGGCGAGACACTGGGTTCCGTGGAACCCTTACGAATTTTTTACTGAAATGAAGGTCATGGTTAAATTAATTTATTCAAATGACACTTACCTACAAACAAAGTATCTTATAACATTGGCATGACATACAACAACTTCATAGCTGTCTGTTTTTTGTTCTGGATCTGCTCTATGTACATATCTTCTAAATGCTGCTTCAATTCTAGCTCCATCTTGATAAAACTGCTGAAATGTAATGAAATATACATGTGTAAATGTCCATATAGTTAAAAATGGAAATATTCATAATTAGTCTATTTCAGTTAATTTTCAGGTGATTTTTATTAATGTTTACCTAACTTTGTTTTTTGTGTTCCAATAAACGATGATCTAAGTTTGACATATTCTACAATATTAATATTTGTGTTATTTCTTTTTTTGCAAATTTTGAAGTCAAATAACATGAATAAGAATAAATCATTCCCTAAAATGTAATGTATGTGGTTGTTAATGAGGTATTACATGTACTTATATATGTAGATATTCATTGTAACTTCCCATATATTCTTATAGATTTTAAATAAAACATTAAGACTTGTATTTGGTTATTCATGTAGACAAGCATTTGGTTATTCAAGTAGACAAACATTTAGTTATTTAGGTTATTAATCATTTATATTTCACTGTAATTATTATATTTACAAAGATATTCTTATAAACAGTCCTACAGTTCAGTATAATCAAACTATTATCAAAGAATCAGACATAGTTATATCTAAATGTTGTTGGGTAAAAAAAAATCTTTTTTATATTGTCTGTCATTTATGTTTCTCATAAATTGTTTTATTACTAATTAGGCCTTTATTTTTCTCAATTGAATTGTTTCATAGTTTTCATGCTGAGGCATTTTATAGAGTGGACTATACAGCATGGAATTTTTTTCTCATTGTTAAAGACCACACAGTTGCCTAGAACTGCTTACATCCACTAAATTTGAACTTAGGTGAATATATTTAGACGAGTGAACCAACAACTTTTAACGGTACAGGCTGGCAGAGTAATCAGGATGGATACCGAAGTATGCTGCAGTTGTCTTGAAATCTTAGTCCTTAGGTGAATATAGTCGTATCATTGGATGTCATACCACATCACATAACTTTTATATAAATAAACTGCTGGCTAAATTAAAGAACCTTAGTCATGTTAGTGAGAGCACTCACATACCCTATGCCCCCACATTGCACTGGACAAATAAAATAACTGTAAAAAAATTGAATCATAATTTCCTGTCAATATGCACATCTACATAGTATGTCCTTATTATCTAAAAATTTCATGAAATTCTGCTGTGTGGTTTCAGAGGAGTTGTGATGACAAACTGTTGCAGTAGTATATTGGGGCAAATAAGTTCAACGGAGTATAACTTATGGTGAAAAAATTGAATCATAATTTCCTGTCAATATGCACATCTACATAGTATGTCCTTATTATCTACAAAAGTTCATGAAATTCTGCTGTGTGGTTTCAGAGGAGTTACAATGATAAACTGCTGCAGTAGTATATTTAGGCCAAAAATCTAAGTTCAAAGGGGCATAACTCCTATTAAAAACATTGAATCATAATTTCCTGTCCATATGAACATCCTCATAGTACATGTATGTCCTTATTATCTAAAAAGGTTTCATGAAATTCTGTAGTGTGGTTTCAGAGGAGTTGGAATGACAAGAACAAGACTGACTGATGCACGGACGGGTGAAAAACAATATAACTTTGTTGCGTGGGGTATAGTTATATGGTTTACAACATTTACTGTGAATGAATCTATCCCTACATTTTTCTCTGGTCTCCAGTTTCCAATAGGGGGTTCAGGAGGGATCGGTGCTCCTTCTCTAAGTATGTCTGTCTCCTCTCGTGGGACATCTGGTATACTTTTAGCAACAATGTCTGCAGTTTGTTTGGCTCTTGTCATTGTCGAGCTAACCAATACAGAGTAATCATGTCCCATTTCTTTTAACCTTTGACCTGTCAAATCAGCTTGCTTTTTTCCTAAAATGATGAAAAGTTCATATAAAATGAATATGTTTTCATAGATCTATATGTTATCTTTTTATCTCTTAATACTACATGTAACTACACATGTTACATGTTCATGATGTTGGTGATTTAAGAGAAGAGTATTTATTGCACCTGATTTGTTTTTAAAGATTTGACATTTCTAATGGTCATCATGGTCATGTCTAAGGGACTACCTTTTTTTTTACATGAAAATTCTAAGGTAGTATATATAAGTCATGTAAGTAAATGTTAATAACTATTACAGATGCTAAAAAAAATCATTGTATACTTTACCTGCACCTGAGATCATCCTCCGTTTTTTTTGGGATTTATATTACTCAGTTTTTGTGTGTGACAAAGTGTCATGTTTAGTGGACTCTGGTTTTGTTGTAGTTGTAGTTTTTTTTTTTCTTTTGCCATGGCTTTGTCCATTTGTTTTCAACTTATGAGTTTGGGTATCTTTCGCCTATTTTTCATCAGGATCCCTAAACATGCTAAAGACAGATTCATAATTTTTCAATGTAACAAAAAGTTATAATATTTTAACCTGTGTGTCATGTGTGTGTCATGTGTGTTGGCAATGAATAAAACATTTGTCAATCAAACTTAAGAATATCATAACTGTATGGAAATCAGATATTTTTACATGTTTGCATTTACTTTTGCAATTTCTGAAGAATGTACAAAAATGAGAGTTTAATTGTTGTGATTTCAGGTCAATCTGCATACAGATACATGTAACAGATAAGATTTGTAATCATTGTGATAAATACCCAGTCACATTCCCATTGTAAATCTCGCAATAATTCCTCAAATTTAGGGTACCTGGTAGTTAGATTTTATAGTAATTTTTAAAATAAAATCAACTTTTTTGAAGGAATGATAAAAAATGAACATATCTTGAGGAATGTTAGCAAAGCGACATATTTTAAGAAATTTAAACACTAAAAAATGTTATTTTTTAATACCTAGTTCAGTGAGATATCTATCAAAGTCAGTTTTGCCATCTGTGTTGTACTGTCCATGTCGTATAAATAACAAATGTCTTGATGCTGTTGGAGTTCTCTTCTTAATCTCATTTTCAACATCCTTTAAATCTTTTTCTGTTGTTCCTTCTGTTGATTTGTCAGGTTTAACTAGACTATTTGGATCTCGCCTTAAAAAAAAAAAAAAAAAAAAAAGATTATTTCATATTTCATGTACATGTTTGTATTTGCCCCATACATTTGCCATAGCCACATGATAGAAAATGCCATATGCAACCTTCAGATAATCAATACATGCCTTTAATATTTTTACTATGTTAATATACATGTACAGATGTCACAGTCAGCATGGTCAGACACACAGTTCAACTGAAAATGCTTCAAATATTTCGTCCAGTAAACCATTCTTCTTAA
This sequence comes from Mytilus galloprovincialis, assembly GCF_965363235.1. Taxonomy (NCBI): domain Eukaryota; kingdom Metazoa; phylum Mollusca; class Bivalvia; order Mytilida; family Mytilidae; genus Mytilus; species Mytilus galloprovincialis. The sequence goes on from NC_134842.1 coordinate 97,441,182, forward strand.
CTGGACCAGAGACTGTTGTTTACAGTACATTCACACATATTATGTCATATATGATTTGAACAAAATTGAAGTTATGCATATCACCAGGGCTGTAACTACAGTTTTGACCTTTGTTTGTGTAATTTTATTTTCAAAACATCTGTAACATTGTCATTGATTGTGTAATCTAATTATACATGATATATGAAGGCAATTTCATTCTCATGGGTTTTAATTTGATTTATTTTAAATTTTACAATGTTTTAACTATGATTTTATATAATTAAATTTTGTTCTTCATGTACATCATATGCACACATTCATGGAATAAAAAAATTTGGATTTATATAACCATGATAACAGTTGCAATAATTGCCTGGGCTTCATTTCACTTCTTTGTGATGCTCTAATTACATCAAGACATGTCTAACAAATATGATTCACCTAATATCAGAATGTTCTACCACCTGATAGAGGCAACAAGTGACACCAAATAATGAGAAGGTAAGCCAAAAACCATGAATTTAACAATCTGAAATTCAAGGCAAGTGTGTACTTTTAGAATCTGGGTCCGTTCGCGCCCATTCACGTTCGCCCCCTTTCACATTAGCACCCTAAATGTTCGCACCCAAAATCTGTTTGAACCCTACACCTTCGCGTACAATTTTTATTGGTTTTGTGTTTGATAACTTGTAATCAAGTTTTGGCAAGTGTATTCCTATAAGTATATTTGTTGTCATTGTTTAAAAATAAAGTGTGACAATGTTTTTTTTTGTGTTGTATAAATCTAAATCATGTTTTGAATAGTGTATTGTTAAAATAAATTATTACATTGGTTGCAATGAATTACATTGATTTCCCAGTTAGATAAAAACCGATAATTTCACATGTGAAATAAACGTGGTTATTTCACTCTCTGACGTCATACAACAATAGGCGTTGTTAAGACGTCGATAACGTCGGATCAAAACAAATTGTCAATGCGTAGGAAAAAGATATAGTTCCTTACATTTTCTACATTAATTTCATAGAATAAAGCCATTTACCAATGTAATAAAAAGAATAACTAATCGCCGTATTTGAATATAAAAAAGAAGACAACTTGTGCCGAACGCCGCTATGAATTAAACTCGTGCTTCGCACTCGTTTAATCCATGCGTCGTTCGGTCACGCGTTGTCTTATTTTTGATATTCAAATACGGCGATTAGTTATACTATAAATATCACTGTTTCTAAATAAAGTGGGTTTCTGTCAACGTTTTTTTTTGTGCTGAATAAATCTTAATCATGTTAATTATGTTTTGGTAAGTGTATTGCTAAAACTTGATATCATTGTTTCAAAATAAAGTGAGATACTGACAATGTTTTTTTTATTGTGTTGAATATATTTTAATCAAGTTTTGGTTAGTGTACAAAATGGTGTATTGCTATAATTTTTTGTTTCATTGTATCAGATCATAGGGGCTAACATGGCTATAAAGCTGTCACGTTAAAAACAATTATCTTTTATGTTTTTCATTTAAAATCTTCAATGTTTTACTCATACCAAGCTAAATACATGCAGTATTTACATCAAAGCAATTTAAAACAACAATCATGATTTTCTAAATATTCAACTGGAATTTGATTAAAATTGGGTGCTAACGATCCTTGGGTGCAAACATTTGAGGTGCGAACATGTAGGGTGCGAAAGTGTATTGAGCGCGAACTGACCTGATACTAACTTTTTTCTAAATTATAATATGCATTCAACTTTAAATACCTACATGTAGTTCCTGTCATGCCTAAAATTTTCCCAGTGATCAGGTACAAATGTACATAGCCATATTTTTTCAGTTCCTTCTAATAAACCTTTGACAAATGCTTGAAGGAAGGCACAACAGCAAAAATGAAAAATATCCTTTATAGAGATCATAATTACTAGGACTAATATTAAGGTTCATCATAACAAACAAACAAATATGGCTGTATTTACATGCCAAAAATTACTCTGAGTACAGACTTACCTGTGAAGTTGGAAAAGTTTTAATGCCTGGCATCCACTAGATATAAAAAAGTTAAAAGCATTTTGGGTTTCAGAAAGATAAAATCTCTTTTGGATTTTGATGGGCATTTTTTTTCCTTCATGCAAAAGGTGTGAAATCACCTAAGTTGTGGTATAACTATGAGATGCTCCGTCAGGTAAAAAACCGGTTTGTATTGTTTTGATTATCATTAATTGAACTGGACAACAGGTTTCTTCATAACTTTGGGTGAGTTAAAGAGTTTACCTGAGTCAGTAAGTGGACAGTATCAAAGTAATTCAGGTGTTTGTTTATTTTTACACCTTCTGCAGAAAGGAAAAAAAATGCCCATCAAAAACCAAGAAAGATTATATCTTTCTTAAACAAAAAATGCATTTAACTTTTATATATCTAGTGGATGCTAGGCATTAAAACTTTCAAAACAGCACAGGTAAGTCTGTACACAGAGTAGATTTTGAGGTGAAAATACGGCCATATTTGTCCATTTGTTATGATGAACCTTAAGTTACATGACTTATACAAATGTTGACAATTTATTTTTGCATTTACCTGTCCCAATTATAATCCCATTTCACTGAGGGTTCAAAATTTGTTGTCCATGAAGCTAAGACATTTCCATCTATCTTACATTTTTCGTACAACACAACCCCACTAGCTATTACAAAACCGCTTAATCCAAGTGCATTGTTTTTACAAAACAAAAGGCAACGCTTCCAAACCATGCTGGGAAGTAGTGATAACTTGGGGACTGTTTAGATAGGGGAGGGATACCAACAAATCTCTTTTTTTTTCAGTTGTTACTTGTTAACCTGTTACCATTTGTAAAGATCTTCCTTGGTGTTTTGGAACACCATATGTTTTTTAGACCATGTCCCCTTTTGAGCGTAGATTCAAACAAATTTTATTTAGAAGTCGGTACTGGATACATTAGCGGTCAAGCAGATGATAAAAAAATATTCTGAATCCAGATTTTTTTCAATACCATACCAGATTTTCCCCATATGGGTCGTTTTCAAAAAATGTCGAATTTTCAGTACACCCATGCTAACTTTTTTTTATTTCTAATGGAAATTTCAGTTGTAATGGTTTAATTGAAAGCTTGTCAGATTTTTGATTCAGAACATTAATAATAAACACACCTTTCATCTATTTTGATAAGATTAAACTGCATTTAAGACCCATTTTGGGGGTATTTGTCTGCGTACAGTGTCAGAAAATCACATTTCAAATAATTTTTTTGCGATTTTCTGATCGGCTTGATATCTGCAAAAGGGACTTTTTAAGAACGTTAAATATTACTTTAACGAAAAATCGTAGCTTCTATATCATTGTATGTAACATATTATCTACAAACTAAATCGAATCTGCGTACAGGAGGTTCATGTCTTTCCTGTTACCGCTACTTAAATCAGCCGTTAAATTATTCTCCCTATGAATATTGAATCAGTCAGTGTTGATCTCAAAAGTACAAAGTAATCTTTACATTTAAAACGCCTCTTTTCTTGAACGACAGTGTAGAGAAAAGAAATTTCAAGACATTTAGTGAAAAAAATATAGCGTACTTTTTTTCATGTCTATGCTGTTACCACCAATTTTGATTAAATACACCAACAGTATACTTGTAAAAAGTGCAATAACGTGTTGGAAACCAAATTCACAATAGAAAAACATAATCACTTCACCAAAGGGAGTAGTTATTTCACAACAGCAATCAAAAACGAAGAAATTTGTCTATCCTGTTACGTCTATCCTGTTACTACGGTTGCTATGGTTACAGTAACAGGATAGACAATTGTACATAGACAAAAACGTCGTTAATTTTTTTTATCTTAACATATAGGTGCAAAACGAATGAAATATTTCGTTGTTTGAAGTCATCTTAAGGGCATACGATACAGTTTTGATCCTGTATTTACAAGTTCATGAAAATTTGCATATAGGCTATTTTTTACCTGATTAAATCAAATATGTAATAAAAAATATACCTTCATTTGCTACTTTTTGAGTAAAATGAGGTTGAAATTTTGTATATTTGCTCAAAATCTAGATTTGGGCCGTAATTTCTTTTTCGAAAGAAAGACATAACTTTTTTGTTATAAAAGATAAACACAAATTGTTTTTTGTTAAATAATCGTTAATTTCTGTATTTTATAAGTATCCTTAAAAAATATGCATTTTTTTATTCAGAAATAACTCATATTTATCAAATGTTCATGAATTGAGGAAAAAACGTCATATTTTGCTGCATGTTTATCAAAATTAAAAAAAATCCTCTATTTACAGTTTAATAAAATTTGGGTCACATAATCTCCCTGCAAAATGAAACAAATTGCCGTTTTGAAAAATAGGGGTCCATGAACTCGTTTTCAAATTAAATCAGTTTGAATGATAAAAATCAGTCGAAAAATGCATCTTTTCCCGATATGTCACAGTTTGACGTCGCGAAAATAACATTTTACGTTAGCAACGTCATTACCTCCCCTGTAACTGTATCGTATGCCCTTAAGGTTATAACGTCTTAATCTTCCCAATTAAGCATTCGCAGGTGCAATACTGATATCGGTAACAGGATAGACAAAAAGGTAACAGGATAGACTTTTATGTAGTAATATATCAGAAACGTACGTTCCTGTTACCAATGAAATATCAGGGGCGTAGCTAGAAAGAAACGATGTGCAAGCAAGTACCGCCGAGCGGAGCGAGTCAAATTTTTTTGGGGACTCTGTTATGCAGAAAAATGTTTTTTTTTGGTTTTCGGTCATAGGACGGTTAAAGAGGAGCTACTTGTAGATAGGATTTTTAAACAGTTTATATGAATGTAAAACTATTATAATAAATCTTCTGAATAGAGTGAATCGATTCATGGTTTATTGAATACATAAACATGATAAACGACACATTTTTGTGATACAGAATTTACTCAAAATTGTCCAAAATCTGCTCTTCGGGTCTAGGCAGAAACGAACTTCTTTATTACTTTGTCAATATTCACACTGAAATCCCGATGAATATGCAGTAATGCGAGCGATGATAACCTGTCGTTGTTCATTGTTGATCGTACATTTGTTTTCAACAGACGTAGTACACTGATTGATCTCCACGGTAGCACTCGCGAGATGTTATCAGGTTATAAACCTGCATACGTGTTCGACATCGAGCGAGCTCCCAATTGAATTTGTCAAAATTGCATGCCAGGACAGTTTCGTATGTTTCAAGACAATGTTGAGATTTGTTCGTTTGTTATATGTTCTACAACACGAGGGAGCAGATACGACGCAAAGAAGCGATTTTCTGATAAAACCAGACGCGACTCCACTCTCCAGCTTAACATATGGTCCATAAACGCATAATATAATGAGACTTTCCAATACTGTTTTGGCGTGTATGCAGGGTTATTGGCTCTGGTAGTCTGTCGAACACATCATCTCGGCTTATTTTCAAGGATATCGAAGAATTCTTATAAATCTATTGCCGATTGGTACATCTCATTCCAAACAAATCAACCGTACTATGTAAAATGTGCTCCGAAACTACATGTCTTAAACTGAGTATAACAAATTCAAACCTTGTAAAAGATACGAGTTTCTGTCCGATTTTGTCATGGTCTCCAATAAAACTTCTATTTTGAAACCAAATGCCGTTATTTAATGACATTTCATCAATTAAAAAAGTGACAGCATATATGTGTTTCCTTTAAACATTTATAAATTTTTATTTTGCAATTATTTTTTTTGCATGCCGAATCGATGTGCACGCAACTGCGTGTTAGCGTATAGGGAGCTACGCGCCTGAATATAGAGAAAAGTAAACTAACTTATGAGGGATTTACTTGATGTTGGGTTTATTTGAAAGGGTTAAAAAATGCCGAACAATATAAATTGCTATCTTAGACTTGCATTACTGGTGGTAATTTTTACAACCTTTGAAAACCAATTTTAAGAGGCATTTTTCAGTACAACCTGGAAAATTGGCAAATAATCTATCATATTACAGAATGAATATATATAGAAGTTTATTCTCTTGAAAACCATCTAATTGTCTACGTAAAACAAGCTTAACATTTTATCTAAACCTTTTCTTAATAACCCAAAATTTCTTTTGAAAATGGTAACAGGATAGACAAAATAATGTACCACCGATCAAAAAATGTTTCAACATATTCTTGTATGACATCATTAAGATTGCATCTTTTAATATGTTGTTCTTAAAGTACTGTTTGTTTTGATTTGCTTATGTAGAGGGTTGTTTGAATAAGTAACTTTTAATATTTTTTTCAATTTCAAAATTCGACATTTTTTGAAAATGACCCATATCATATGTCATAAACATATCATTTAATTTATTAGAATTATGAAATACCCCTACACCATCGATTAGACCAGTCTGTATATAATGAGACATTCCAACCCAGGAAAAAGTGAGGTGAAAAAGGGGGGGGGGGTCCAACCATATGTCCCATTTGAATGCATTGATCGTCCAACCCCCCGAAACCACATTCCCTCAAAGATGCCACTAGGGGACATGATTCTGGAATCGAAGCCTGGAAATGAGCGGGAGTTAGGTTGCAGGGAATTAGAGTGGGGCGGAACAGACGACGAGAGAAGTAAAAAAGTATAATTTATGCTTCTGACCAAAAAAAAAGACTTGAACTGAAGGGGGAGGCAAGTGGGAATCATTCCATGTTCACTCCCTCAATAAAGAATTAATTTGTGTAAATATAGGTGAAGTAGTCATAGGTTACCTATTGAATGTGGTAGAATTTATACTCAGATTTTATAGCATTGATAGATCAGAAAGAATATGTGATTTATGTAACATAAATGTCATGGGAGATGAGTTTCATTACATATATGATTGTACTTTCTTTAATGCTGAACGGCTGAAATTTTTGCCTGCAGATATTTTTAAAGTTAAAAATACTATATAAGTTTCTCTAATTTAATGAACAGCAATGTAATGTCAATTTACAAATGATATAAGTTACCTTCCCATTTATTCATGCATTTGTAATTATGTTTGTTCATGTATTATTTCTTATTTGTTATATTGTTGTACTATCATGTCTCATGTGAGGCCTTTAGTGAAATAAAATGTTTCAACAGGGGTCAGTGTGATAAGTCACTTTATTCATTTAAGAATTCTTTTCTTCTTGTTTTTTTAAGGTTTTCTGCAATTACTTTACCCCGGCCAGATAGAAAGTAGTACTTATTAACTCTCAACCGAACATCTGTTTCCGACAAACTTATATATATATAATTTAAAAAAATAATAATTCAAGATATCAGCTTTGTCTATTTTTAAACGCTTGTGTTTTAGGCAGGACGCATTATGGTATACCTTTGTCTGACCGTCTGTCTGTCGTCAACATGTCGTACAATAACTACAACCAAAAAACTTTGGTGAATTGTTTATATCTATGGTCATGATGGTTGTAAGCTCCCTCTCGGTCATTTTAGAAATTTCAGATTTAACGATTTTGGATCATAAAGGTGGGGGGGAGGTTTATAGTTTTCAGAAAATCAATTACAAGTTTTAATTGACTTTGTAAACAATGAATTTAACTGAACAAAAATCTTTATATTTGCTCTAAAAATGCTTGAAATGTTTGCGACTGTACATCATGCAATCAATCAACCAACAAGAGTTAATGAATATTTTGCTAATTATTATGCTTAAACTAAAAATATTTTTTCCCCGATTTTCAACCTCTAAAGAGTGTTTTGGTCAGTTTTACACCCCAAAACGACCCTCAAACCCAACAGAAGTCAATTTTAAAAAAAATTTGACCAAATCGTTTAAACTAAAAATATTTTTTCCCCGATTTTCAACCTCTAAAGAGTGTTTTGGTCAGTTTTATACCCCAAAACGACCCTCAAACCCAACAGTTTAAATTTGACCAAATCGTTTAAACTAAAAATATTTTTTCCCCGATTTTTAACCTCTAAAGAGTGTTTTGGTCAGTTTTACACCCCAAAACGACCCTCAAACCCAACAGAAGTCAAATTAAAAAAAAATTTGACCAAATCGTTTAAACTAAAAATATTTTTTCCCCGATTTTCAACCTCTAAAGAGTGTTTTGGTCAGTTTTATACCCCAAAACGACCCTCAAACCCAACAGAAGTCAAATTTAAAAAAAAATTGACCAAATCGTTTAAACTAAAAATATTTTTTCCCCGATTTTCAACCTCTAAAGAGTGTTTTGGTCAGTTTTACACCCCAAAACGACCCTCAAACCCAACAGAAGTCAAATTTAAAAAAAATTTGACCAAATCGTTTAATATATAAACAACTATCTTTGAACAAACCAATGCTAATAAATGATAACTTAATCAATAGTTGGAGCACTGAGAAAACTTGCACTAGTCTAGTAAAAAATGACAAGATAAAACAAATGTATAATTAATGATTCAAGATTTCAGCTTTATTTTTATATAAACATATTTATATATATATAAATTTAGATATTGATTAAAACAAAGATGAATATGGACCAATTATAGTACATCTTCTACAACTAAATGCGCTCGACTTTAGTTACTCAGCACGAGGTTATTTGGAATGTAAAGGTTGTTCAGGACTTTTTGTAAACAATAAATGCTAGCACATCATAGAAAAACAAGTTAGTAATATTTGTTTAAAATTTTATAACAAAAATCTATTCATAAAGTCTGGATTACAAAAATCTTTGATTTATTTTCCTTAAAATCCCATTTTTCAAGTAACTGCAATGAATCAATAAATAATAATGCTTTGCACGAAGTCCCCCCTTGGTATATGTACAAAAAGGCCCATCTCTGTAATTCTTTATATTTTGCTGTTTTGACACTATTGTAGTTTGAAAATTTCGTAATTCACATGGCTACAGGTTCAATTGAAAATTAATTTACACGTATTTGAAATAATCACATTCGTAATGTCGGCTATTGGAGGATCTTCTAAAAGCTGTTGTACAAAAAGCTCGTTTACAAAGAATTTCATTATTATATTGTTTTGTCCATTTTTTAATTAGAAAGTTCGCTCAACCGTTAACATGTCAAATCCATGTTAAAACTTGGAATTGAACTATTCATCGGCGATGTTTCAAATTGTTTTTTAGGGTTTTTTTAAAGTTTGTTTTTTAGTTTGATAAAACTGAACCAAATTGGCTGCAAAAAGTGAATTATTATTTTGCTATTTGACTTTCATTAATGATGGAACAAACAAAAACATGTTTGAATTTTCGTTTTATCTCGTTTTATCTCGTACCTACCCTCAAAAATAGCTGCCTACTCAAAATCTTTTATTGCCTTATTATAATCAATTAGGCATGAAGACTACAAAACATCTGACACATCAATTTCTTTCCACAAAAAAAAAAAAAAAAATGCCTACCTACCTACCTACCCATTGTCACTATCATTGGGTACTGTGGGCAAACTAAAATATATTTAAGTGTGGCCTAATTTCAATATAAAATTGTCGACATTCTCAAACATTATAATTTATAAACGTTTTTCTGTTTCTGCCTGGTTGTGAAAAAAACTTGAAGCAACTATTTAAATCTTAATAGTATTAGAACAAATTGTAACCTTTTTCGTTTATTACATGCATCATTGGATTTTATTATCATGGTATAATTAGATTACTTATCCTCATTAACCGTTATAAAGTAATTCCTTACAATCTATTTTTATCGCCTTCAATCAGATTGTACTTGTTAAATGTCAAATCAATCATGTTAATCAGCTGGTGCCCGTTGCTCTGTGTATACAGCATGTACAGGTGCCTCGGTTGACCTCAGTTTCGGTTGACCTTAGCTCCGGGCTCCGGGCTCCTGTAATATAGCTCCTGTAGAATATTTCTTTGTTCAGAGTCATTTAACCATATTGTAATCAAGTTACTAGAGTAGTATAAAAGAGAGAAATAGATAGTGAGAAGATATACGAGATACGATATACGAGAGAGACGATTTTGTCTACGAGAGGTATGTACTTACGATTTATGATTATACCACCGTATTGTTGAGCCTGCAGTTAAGATGTTGTAAACTTGTATTACTGTTACATGTAGTTTGGATTATTGAATAATACAGTATTGAACTTTTAATCGACTTTATGTTTATGTTAACTTGCAAGACTTCGTTCAGACTACACCAGGATCCATTTATTTATTTATGTGACCAGGATTCCCTTAATCACGCTACGAGAGATTTTTAGGGTAACCCTGTTAAAGAGTATACTTGGAATGGCATTTGTCGTTCTGTGTACGACTTAAATTTAGACACCCAACAACACAACACAACCACAAGAATACACTTTAGTTTAAGTCCCCATACTTAAACTTTTTCGTCACAAAATATTTTCAATTATTAATAAAAAAAAAAATCATGATAAAGTACTCATTATGATTTGTATTAATGATTGAAATATTTTGTTGAAAATAACCAATTTGCGAAATTGAATAATCAAATGAAACCACGAAATCAACGAAAGTTGGTATCCAACGAATAATGCTTAATTAAAAGGCTACAAAAAAGACATTACTAGAAGAAAGAAAACAACCAAGTACAGTTGAATTCAACAATAAAAAATGTAAATCAAGAGATCATTGAAGCATCACAAATATGATGAACAAATGGGCCAATCAAAGATAATAGGAAACAACAAGGGCTGATATTAGACATTAGACATTAGACATTATTTTATTTTTCCAATCATGGGCCCTTGTCAGGCAAGATACAAAAACATCATAATACAATGATTATATAAACATTAGTGAAATACACAATAAGTAATACACAAATAATAAATTGATAATATGAGTAATGTAGGATATAATTATAGTAAGAGACATTGAGTGCAATGAGGCCGATTTAATATTAAAAGGATATGATATTAAGTTTATTTTAAAATACGGAAACTAAAAAATAGCAAAAATAGAACCGGGAATATAGTATCTCAATATGCAGTAGTTCTCCTCATGACCAGTGCACAGTAGTGAGGGACTTCATCACAACAATGCAAAGGTCATCAAGGGGGGATCCTTCAGAACTAGCTACAGATACATGAGATTACTCCAATAGTGATTCTCCTCATGACTAATGCAGAATAGCAAGGGTTAACATTGCTACTGGACAATATTCATCAAGGGACGGTGCTCTAGAACTCACTATGGAGAAAATATAAAGTTCAAATTACAAGTAGTAGAGGGAAATAAATCCCATTAAAACTTTTCATATTTCTTAATGAACATGCATAATTCTGATAATAAATTCTCATCTTCATTATTCATTAACCATATCAGTTTTTGTTTAGGGTCAAGATATTGAAAATTCTTGCAGCAATTATTTATCATTGTTATCATGTCTTTCCTTTGATCTGATAAACTATCACAGTTAAAAAGAAAATGTGTTTCATCTTCGACCTCATTACTACAACATCTCTTACATACTCTATTGTGTCGGGGAGTATTACTATATCTACCTCTCTCTATAAGTAAATGGTGAGCAGATATGCGAAATCTTGTTAGACTCCGTCTATCTTCAAATTTTTTAACAATATCAAGATATTTTTCACAACCAAAATTTGCTTTAAACGTAACATATGTGCAAAGTTTTCCTTCTGAGTGAGTTTTGAGATTCTTTTCCCAATCTTTTAACATGGCAATTCTTAGTTTTCTGTTGTCAATTGGTTTAGCCATGTCTGAGGATATTTGATAATTATTAATCAGTGAAAGAAGTTTTTCAGATGACATATACCATGATGGTTTCTTTGACTCATACAATTTCTTTGATTCTATAAATGCATTATATAACAATGGAAAGTTAGTGTCTGACTTTTCTAATCTGTAATAGTATTTCGTCATTGCTTTAATCATGTTAAAATATATTGGTAGTCTTCCCAACTCAGTTAATACTGCAAAATTGGTGCTTTTTTTTGGAGCTCCAAGAATAAATTTACAGAATTTAGTATGAAGTTTTTCAGCAGGTAATTTAGAATAACTATGGTCAAATGAAAAAATTCCATTTCTATATTTAGACGACATAGGATTAAAGGCACCCCATATCTCACAGCTGTATAGCAAGATGGGTTTGATGGTATGATCAAAAACATGCATGCTTGTTTTGACTGAAGGATGCAAGGATAAAAAATCTTTAGATAACTTAAAATAGGCTTTTAGAGCCTTTTTATACAATTCATCCTGGGCTACTGTAAAGGAGCCAGATGCACAAAAATGTATACCCAAATATTTATATGTTTTAACACACTCTAGTTTTACACCATTTAGCATAAAATCATATTTGTTAATCAATCTACCTGCCTTGTTGAATATAAGAACCTTTGTTTTGTTTGTATTCACACTTAAGCACCAATCATTGCAGTAATTTTGCAAAATGTTCAATTTTTTTTGCAAACCATTCGGAGATGTTGACAATAAAACAATATCGTCAGCATACATAAGGCAGTGTAAATCTTGATCATTTATTGAAACTGGGTCTTCAGAGTGTTTTAAATAGTTTGTCAAATTATTAATAAAGATCTTGAAGAGGTTTGGACTCAGATTGTCTCCTTGTTTCACCCCCAGGTGCGTTGAAAAGGAATTTGTTAAGTTTTCATTTACCTTTACACATGATTTACTTACTTCATACATGCTTTTGATGATGTTGTAAAAAGAAGATCCCACCCCAATATCTAGTAGTTTCAATTTGATTCCAGTGTGAATAACAGTATCAAAGGCCTTTTTGAAGTCAACAAAGCAGGCATATAGTCTACCACCAGGGTTATTACAATATTTATCAATAATTGTCTTGATTACAACAGAGACATATAATACAATATATGTCTCTGATTACAAACATGTGGTCAGAGGTCCTAGCTTTTTTTGTGAAGCCAATTTGGCAGCCATCAATTATTTTGTGTTCGACTAGAAATTTGTCTAGTCGGGAATTTAAAATAGAATTAAACAATTTTCCTATTGAACTAGTTATGGTCAAACCACGATAGTTATTAGGATCAAGAATATCATTAGCCTTATGTAAGGGTGCTATATATCCTTCTGCCCATTTTTCAGGATAAATGCCATTACTCAAACAAGAGTTGAATATTTTTTTGAAGCAACCAACTAAAATACTTTGGCTGCATTTAATCATATTATTTGTAATATTGTCCAAACCAGGGGATTTATTCCACTTTAATTTTGAGATGGCAGTGATAATTTCATTATCAGTTATTACAAAATCTAATTCATTAAAACATTTCGGGGATATCTCTGCAGATTCTAAACTCTCCTCAAGATGTTTAACCCTATCTAAAAAATTATCATTAACCTTATTTAAATCTTGAAAGTGATGAAGCCAATCAGATGGTGATATATTGTTAACTGAAGAATCATGATTTTTGTCCTGTAACTTATTAATCAATCCCCAGTATAATTTTGGATTGTCCTCATGAAGAGTTTCTAACTGTTCTAAAATATCTGCCTTAAAAACTTTCTTTTTGTTTTTTCTGCATTTGTTATTATTCAACAGATTTTTGAGAGTCAGATTAAAAAACAACGTTATATAACCACTTTTAACTCATTAGAAAAGTCCTTTTAATGTAGATTAAAATTTAAATTTACGATATTAATGTTCAGTTGACATTTCTACAGTTCAGTGATTACTATGATTATAAGTGAACTGATTTTGACATACATTGATCAATCTGTTAATTAGTCGTACAGTGGCGGATCCAGCCATTTTAAAAAGGGGGGGTTCCCAAACCAGAGTAAGGGGGGGGGGGGGTTCCAACTATATGCTCCCATTCAAATGCATTGATCGGCAAAAAAAAAGGGGGGTCCAACCCCCGGAACCCCCCCCCCCCCCCCCCCCCACCCCCTGGATCCGCCACTGGTCGTATATTTGTTACAATGTACGTTATATCTTAAGAATGACTTAAGGATTGTCACAGTTATCACCCTTTATATTTCATCTCATTTAATACTTTTTTTTTGCGCATACAGAATATAAGAAATGTTATAGCTAACTGAACATAAGAAGGGTAAAGTATATTAAAATAAGTGATATGCAAATGAAAACTAAACAGGTGGTTCTTCATACAAATTGTAAAATGTTAAAAGACCGGTGAAGTATGACATTTTCATTGCAATAAAAGGCGTAGATTTTTTGACTAAGTGTTGTACTCTGACCTAATGAAGGTCAACTGAAGGGTCGAGTTACAATCTTTCCCAGGACAATGGTAGACAGTGGCGTCCACAGCCCAGGCCCTGGAGGTGTAGTTTCATAGCCATTTTGTATGTCTGTCATATTGATAATCTCAGGTGGATGGGAAATAGTCGTATACAGAGCACAGAGAGGAATTGAGGTTATGTATAGGAGTAATGGTCGTGAAGGGGAGGCGAAATGACGTGGTGTATTATTGGTGGTAGAGGTAGTTATGTGATGGGTAAAGTGGTTACGGGTAGGTTGGTTATGTGTAGGTATAGTTAAGGATATGTCTTTTTATGGGTAAGGGCTAAGCATTGCTATGGGTAGTATAGTTGGGGGTATGAGTAGTAGGGACGGATCAGTTTGATGCACCCCCAAAACACAGGGCGCTAGGGCGCTGACGTCATATGCGCATGCCCCGTCCCCAATATGATATATGGGAATATACTAGCCCTAATGACGTCAGCGGATACCATATATATGGAAAACGACCACAATACCCTATGACCATATATGGAAATTATGACCAAATTTGGTAAGAACCTTATTTTCACTCAAAATAAACATACATGATGAATTCCATATATGGAAAGCGACCACAATACTCATGACCATATATGGAAATTATGACCATATTTGGTAAGAACCTTATTTTCACTCAAAATAAACATACATGACCATATATGGAAATCGACAAAACAACCTATGACCATATATGGAAATCATGACCAAATTTGGTAAAAACCTTATTTCCGTTGAAAAATCTAAATAAAATACATGACCATATATGGAAACCGACCAGATACCCTATGATCATATATGGAAATAATGACCAAATTTGGAAAAAAACTTTTATTTTCACTAAAAATCAAAATAAACATATATGACCATATATGGACAGCAGATCACGTGATCGTATCGAGGAACGTTAACTCTGGTACAAAACAAGGGAAAAAACTCTGTATATATATATATATCTCGTGGAGTGACAATTCAACGAGGCAAGGTCACGTGATCGTATCGAGGAACTCTGATACAAAAAAGGGAAGCAACTCTTCATGATGTGAACATCAATCACCGATTAATCGTATCGTGTTCGGGGCAAATAGAAAAAATACCAACGCAGATGTCAGTTTCATATATATTTATTACAATCATTCGTACAATGCAAGCAGTTTGTCGTCGTTACTCATCAAGTCTCTAGACGAAAAATCTTTCACAATGTCTTCCATGCTAATGTTTCTATATCTCATCTTCACGAAATGTACACAATAGAGTCCGCACGTATCGGATGATCCCGGTTGCACTTGAGTCGTACTGAATCTGTATTGAGGTCCATTGGCGATGAGCACGTTCCTGAAGCGACGAAGGTAATACTCCGGAGAACGTCCGAACGAATCGAAAAATTCGACGGGTCCCTCTCGCGGGAAGTGGAACGCCACACAGTGAATGCCCTTGCCGTCGCAGTCGTCCGTGTTGACGACGAAACTGCGGGGCCTGTTCGAGACTTCATCCGGCAGTTCATCGGCACAACACACGGTCGCCGGCAGGTCTTCGAGATAACACTCCAGTTCGTATCCGTAGGTTCCCTCCACGCCGTCGTCTTCCGTTCTGCATCGTTTGGCGGATGGTTCTTCGCCACAGTCTCTCTCTTGATGGATCTCGAGTCCCCGGGCGTGCGCAAATACCAGTCCGCATGCGCGGCAAGCCATCAGGTCCGATTCGCTTCCGACGTCTTCTTCCCCGAATTCCATGGTGTTCGATTCGCTTCCGGTGAAATCGACGTCTTCGTCCTCGGCTTCGGCGTCGTCCTCGCCTCCGCCCAAGACGTCGCTACGTAATCTCAAGTGTTCGGGTGTAGCGGCCTTCAGATCCACCAGAAGGTATCCGAAGGGTCTCCTCGTGGCCTCTCGGAACGTTTGCATCAAGAGGTGTCTCTGACTCGGATACATCTGTCTACCTAGCGTGGCGACGGGCTGGCGATCGACTGGATTGTCGAAGAGGACCAGGTAGTGACAGTTTCTCCTCTGAGTCGGATCCTTCCCGAAATACAGGTTCTGATTCACAGCTACCACCGACAGGTTACGATGATGCGATCCTTCCGTGAACAAGTCGTTGATGCGACGGTCTTTGGCCGAGGTCGACATCAGATCGTCCAGCACGAGTAAGTTTCTGGTCCGTGCATCGAAGAAGTGATCGGCTTCCAACTAGGTCGGGATACCGCGAACGAATTCCACGGTGGGCACCACCGTCTTTCGAATCTCGTCGTAGAGGGGTTGCCATCGTCGGTACAGCCAGACGATCCTCTCCGGTACCGGGTTGCACGTGGATCTTCGCAATGCTTCCTTCACGAAAAACGTCTTGCCGCAGGAGGTCGGACCGGAGACGATCATGGTGAACGGGTGTTGAAAACGAAAACTTTCTTGCGTCGCATTTTGCGGTGGCGGCGGCGGCGGCGGCGATGGTTATAAGAGGAAGAGGATCGAATGCTTAATCAAAACCATGGACGAGTTTTACTTATTCGTCAATAGTGGAGACTCGCTCCAACTTTTTCCCCAGAATAGGGGAGGACAGTTCAGAATACGTTTACCTAGATCACACTTAATGAAAGGAACGTGGGAGTGTGCACTGTTGGAGATGACCTTTGTACCGGCTTTTGAAACGTCTACGCAGAGGATGTACGTGTGTTGCGATCTGGTAAGGGATGAATCTTACGTCAGAGACACTTACCTGCCACTGCTTCAATCCGTAGCCATCAGAAAAGAAGAGACCACGGAGATAATTTTCGAGAGACCGCTCTACCTCGCGTCGAGGGGAGGCGAGATGGAAATATTGGAAATCACCTTGAGAGACGATCAACTTCGCGTGTGCCGTTGCAAAGATGATCACGTGTTCTGCTTGCTTCATTTCCGACAAAAGTTATAAGAGGGAAAGTTCCACCCTTGAAGTGAGGATGGAGTGTCCTAGCTGTCAAAGAATGTTTTCGAGAAGAGACGTCATGTTGAGGCATCATCGAAATAAACATGGTACTGGCGTACCACCACCGCCACCGCCGCCGCCGCCGCCGACGCCACCGCAAAATGCGACGCAAGAAAGTTTTCGTTTTCAACACCCGTTCACCATGATCGTCTCCGGTCCGACCTCCTGCGGCAAGACGTTTTTCGTGAAGGAAGCATTGCGAAGATCCACGTGCAACCCGGTACCGGAGAGGATCGTCTGGCTGTACCGACGATGGCAACCCCTCTACGACGAGATTCGAAAGACGGTGGTGCCCACCGTGGAATTCGTTCGCGGTATCCCGACCGAGTTGGAAGCCGATCACTTCTTCGATGCACGGACCAGAAACTTACTCGTGCTGGACGATCTGATGTCGACCTCGGCCAAAGACCGTCGCATCAACGACTTGTTCACGGAAGGATCGCATCATCGTAACCTGTCGGTGGTAGCTGTGAATCAGAACCTGTATTTCGGGAAGGATCCGACTCAGAGGAGAAACTGTCACTACCTGGTCCTCTTCGACAATCCAGTCGATCGCCAGCCCGTCGCCACGCTAGGTAGACAGATGTATCCGAGTCAGAGACACCTCTTGATGCAAACGTTCCGAGAGGCCACGAGGAGACCCTTCGGATACCTTCTGGTGGATCTGAAGGCCGCTACACCCGAACACTTGAGATTACGTAGCGACGTCTTGGGCGGAGGCGAGGACGACGCCGAAGCCGAGGACGAAGACGTCGATTTCACCGGAAGCGAATCGAACACCATGGAATTCGGGGAAGAAGACGTCGGAAGCGAATCGGACCTGATGGCTTGCCGCGCATGCGGACTGGTATTTGCGCACGCCCGGGGACTCGAGAACCATCAAGAGAGAGACTGTGGCGAAGAACCATCCGCCAAACGATGCAGAACGGAAGACGACGGCGTGGAGGGAACCTACGGATACGAACTGGAGTGTTATCTCGAAGACCTGCCGGCGACCGTGTGTTGTGCCGATGAACTGCCGGATGAAGTCTCGAACAGGCCCCGCAGTTTCGTCGTCAACACGGACGACTGCGACGGCAAGGGCATTCACTGGGTGGCGTTCCACTTCCCGCGAGAGGGACCCGTCGAATTTTTCGATTCGTTCGGACGTTCTCCGGAGTATTACCTTCGTCGCTTCAGGAACGTGCTCATCGCCAATGGACCTCAATACAGATTCAGTACGACTCAAGTGCAACCGGGATCATCCGATACGTGCGGACTCTATTGTGTACATTTCGTGAAGATGAGATATAGAAACATTAGCATGGAAGACATTGTGAAAGATTTTTCGTCTAGAGACTTGATGAGTAACGACGACAAACTGCTTGCATTGTACGAATGATTGTAATAAATATATATGAAACTGACATCTGCGTTGGTATTTTTTCTATTTGCCCCGAACACGATACGATTAATCGGTGATTGATGTTCACATCATGAAGAGTTGCTTCCCTTTTTTGTATCAGAGTTCCTCGATACGATCACGTGACCTTGCCTCGTTGAATTGTCACTCCACGAGATATATATATATATACAGAGTTTTTTCCCTTGTTTTGTACCAGAGTTAACGTTCCTCGATACGATCACGTGATCTGCTGTCCATATATGGTCATATATGTTTATTTTGATTTTTAGTGAAAATAAAAGTTTTTTTCCAAATTTGGTCATTATTTCCATATATGATCATAGGGTATCTGGTCGGTTTCCATATATGGTCATGTATTTTATTTAGATTTTTCAACGGAAATAAGGTTTTTACCAAATTTGGTCATGATTTCCATATATGGTCATAGGTTGTTTTGTCGATTTCCATATATGGTCATGTATGTTTATTTTGAGTGAAAATAAGGTTCTTACCAAATATGGTCATAATTTCCATATATGGTCATAGGGTATTGTGGTCGCTTTCCATATATGGAATTCATCATGTATGTTTATTTTGAGTGAAAATAAGGTTCTTTCCAAATTTGGTCATAATTTCCATATATGGTCATAGGGTATTGTGGTCGCTTTCCATATATATGGTATCCGCTGACGTCATTAGGGCTAGTATATGCCCATATATCATATTGGGGACGGGGCATGCGCATATGACGTCAGCGCCCTAGCGCCCTGTGTTTTGGGGGTGCATCAAACTGATCCGTCCCTACTACTGGTATGCAAACTGTTTTGAGGGTGAAGTTAGTTAAGGGTGAAGTAGGTTAAGGTTGAGGGGTGTTAATAAATAGGGTTAAGTGACCGATGGAGCTACAGTGAACGGTTGGGTTATAGTGGAGGGATGGGTTACAGTTGAAGGTTGGGCTAAAGGTTGACACTGTGAGTGTGAGAGGAGGAGAGAGTGTATGAGAGGAGGATAGAGTCACTGTGTGAGTGGAAGAGGAGAGAGAATGTATGAGTGGAGGGGAGTTGTGTGTGAGAGTAGAGATGAAGTGTATGAGTGGAGGGAAGTTGTGTGTTAGAGGAGAAGAGAGAGTGTGTGAGGAGAAAGAGTGTGTGAGGGGAGAGAGTGTGTGAGAGGTTGAGGGTGTGTGAGTGGACGAGAGAGTGTGAGTGGAGGAGAGAGTGTGGGAGAGGAGGGAAGTGTGTGAAAGGAGCAGATTGTGTTAGTGAAGGAGAGAGTGTATTTAGGAGAGTGTGTGTGAGAGGAGGCGGTTGTGTGAGAGGAAAGGAGAGTGTGTGTAAAACGAGTAGAGTGTGTGAGAGGAGGAGAGTGTGTTAGTGGAGGAGAGAGTGTGTGAGAGGAGAGGAGAGTGTGTGTAAAACGAGTAGAGTGTGTGAGAGGAGGGTGTCTGAGGGGAGGAGTGGAGTGTGTGTGAGGAGAGAGAGTGTGTGAGAGGAGGAGGGACTGAGAGGATAGACTAAGAGGGAAGTGTGTGAAAGGAGCAGATTGTGTTAGTGAAGGAGAGAGTGTATTGAGGAGAGTGTGTGTGAGAGGAGGCGGTTGTGTGGGTGTGTGAGAGGAGAGGAGAGTGTGTGTAAAACGAGTAGAGTGTGTGTTAGTGGAGGAGAGAGTGTGTGAGAGGAGGCGTTTGTGTGAGTGTGTGAGGAGAGGAGAGTGTGTGTAAAACGAGTAGAGTGTGTGAGAGGAGGGTGTCTGAGGGGAGGAGTGGAGTGTGTGTATGTGAGGAGAGAGAGTGTGTGTGAGAGGAGGAGGGACTGAGAGGATAGACTAAGAGTGTGGGTGTTTTTTCGAGAAGGAGAGAGAGAAAGAGTTTCTGTTTGTGAGAAAGAGTACCGAGTTAATGTGTTGGTTGGTTGGGAAAAAAAATTCCGCCTTTTACCGCCTTACCCTTCCGGAGCACATGAGATCACCCCTAGTTTTAGGTGGGGTTCGTGTTGTTTATTCTTCAGTTTTCTATGTATGAGTGGAGGGGATGTAAGTTGGGATCCCTTACAATGTTATAACATGTATAATTCATATATTTCTTTTTCCAAGATGAATAACTTTTTTGGTAAAATATTTGGTCTGCACTCTTCCAAGAACTTATTAATAAAGCCTTTTATATAAACTTAACAGAAATTCTACAAGAAATGCAGTTGTGAGAGTATTTACAATGCTGTGTTCAATATAAATTATGCATGTAATAGATTAGTGCCTATTTACAATCCACCAAAACATTGGTGGTAAACATAAAGATATAAATTCAATAACAAACCCGCCAGAAATGCAGGTGTGAGAGTGCTTTTAAAAAATGTCAATTTCAGTTAAATTGGTATTTCCAAGAGGCATAACTCTTTTTACAAGAATGTGCCCATAGTACACGGATGCCCCATCCACACTATCATTTTCTATGTTCAGTGAACCGTGAAATTGGGATAAAAACTCTAATTTGGCATTAAAATTAGAAAGATCATATCATAGGGAGCATTTGTACTAAGTTTCAAGTTGACTGGATTTCAACTTCATCAAAAACTACCCTGACCAAAAACTTTAACCTGAAGTGGGGGACAGACGGACAGATGGACGAACGAATGGACCCACAGACCAGAAAACATTATGCCCATAAATTGGGCATAAAAAAAGTTGATTGACATGGATTTTTTTTCTTGTCCAAAATATTGCTGATATAAACCTTTGATATAAAGTTCATAAATATCTGGCAAGAACTGTACACTTGGGTGAGTTTTCAATGCAATTTTCTCAAGAATTTACTTTTATAACCAAAGAACTGTAAAAATAATTGATGAAAGTAGGTCATACCATGTTTGCTCTATCTAATGTTCATTCCAGGATAAATATTTATCAAGAAGGATGTGACATAAAAAACAAAACATGAGAACTGGGGATACGTATAAGAATACTATAGTAATAAATCAAACATGAGAACTGGGGATACTTATAAGAATACTGAAAGTAATAAATCATCAATTTGACATAGATCAACACAACTGAACTTTAAATATTTTTTATTACAAAGACAACAAGATTTTATAAAAAAAAAATTAAATATATATATATTGACTAGAACAAAATTCAAACAAGATGCTTTGACATTAGCTTGCATTTAACAACCCATATAAACTCATTCACATATGGAATAATTTTCTCCTAAACTTATGTCATATTATTAAAAAAAAAACTATAAATATATACATGATATGTATGAAATCATTGACTGACCTAAGGGGGGGGGGGCGGCTCCAGTCATGCTCCAGTGATTCCCTATATAATCAACAATTTTTCCCCACAAAAGGGCGCCCCTGGATCTGCTTATGCTTTGTATAGGAAAATGTATAAATATTTGTATTTTTTCTGAGGTTCAAGTAGAATTTTTTCAAATTTATGAGACAAGATTCTTAATGATGATCTCATGTAAATAATCATATAGATTGTGTTATCAAATTGTTGAGAAATATAAAATTTGACTAGTAAAAATGTAAAATACAAAAAAACAAGAAATTTAACAAAAACATGTATAAAAATTCAAACAATAAATAATAACAGTAATACAGTGTATACTATAATAAAACATCTTACATATAAAATGAATAAAAAAAAATATATCACAAACAAAATAAACAATAAACAATAAAGCATTTTACAAAGGGTATAGTGTTTTTCTGTTTTAAGTTTTTGATTTTCTTTATTGACTAACAGAATAATTGTCATGTTATCAAGGATGGGGCTTATTTAGAGTACTGAGGAGTCACTATGCCTAGCCAAATTCCAATTTTTGTGGATTTGGATTGTACAGGGGATCTATGTAACTACAATTGTCTATAGGAATGTATATGCTGAAAATGCGAAACCACAAAATCAAAATTAATGAAAGTTTTCCTCAATACACAAATCGTGTTACACAGTAAATGAAAAAAATCATAAGATGAAAAAAAAACCTGATGTCATCACAATATCTAAGAAAAAGAGATTGGAATCAATATATTAGTCCATAAAACACAACATTGAAAACTTGAGATTGACAACACTTATCCTAGTAAAAAAACAAGACTGGACTTAATGCCACAATCAGGGACGCACATGATTACTGACAATTGTAGTTGATATTGATTAACAATCTATTGCAATCTATTACTTAATCATAAGTAATTACATTACTTTTGGTTTACTGTCAATGACATGCTATTTGGTCTCTGGCATGTCTTGGCAATGAATTTATGCACATAAATTAATCAAATGTTTATAAAGATACAGTAAAAGGCAGAGTTGTTCTATAAAAATTGTTTTTGCAATTACTTAAGGCCTCCATAACTCAAAGTTACTGTATTTTTTCAAGTACTTTCAAGCATAGATTGTCTTGACCTACAAAATTGCTAATTAATATTAAAGAAACCAACATACATAGTGAAACAACAGTGTTTATATCTTCTTCAGTCAACAACCCGTGATTGCACAAATACTTTAAATGGCTTTGGGTGAACAATTTCATCAAATTCTGACTCCAGTTTAAAAACCTGTCCATTCTCTGCAGCCGTTACGGTAACTTGATGCATAATGTAAGTAAAGAAGAGAAATATCTCTACATCCACAAGAGTCTCTCCTGGACAACTTCTCTTACCAGCACCAAATGGCATATACTGATCTGGTATGACAAGATTCTGTTTGTCATCAAGGAACCTGAAAATATAGAGTTTATAAATGTTTGTTTACCCTATAGGAGGAATAACAGATACACAGGATTATCCTTAGGAGTGTCCTTCATGTTATGGTTGTAGACATTATTGAATACATTTTTCATCTATCTGATGTGTTGAGCCCTTTTTAACTGATTTTTATAGTTTGTTCTTTGTTGTATTATTACACCACTGTCCCAGTTTAGGGCGGGAGAAAAGTTTATGCAGAAGGGACACAAAGTGATTGCAAAAA
This sequence comes from Mytilus galloprovincialis, assembly GCF_965363235.1. Lineage (NCBI taxonomy): Eukaryota > Metazoa > Mollusca > Bivalvia > Mytilida > Mytilidae > Mytilus > Mytilus galloprovincialis. Next base: position 97,464,712 of record NC_134842.1, read on the forward strand.
TCCTTAGAAATACATGTAGCATGCGTACCACTTTATTCTCATTAGAAGAGTCTGTGCCAGTTTGGCTGAATTCTTTCAAGCCATTTTAATGTATTTGCGGAAGCTAATTAGCAATAAAATGAATTATAGACAAAAGATAGAAATGGGGCCAATATAGCTTGATGTTCGGTGTGAAGGCTGCACTTTGACCTTTAATTGTCAACGTTTTATACATTGTGACTTAGATGGAGAGTTAACACATTGGTACTCATACCACATCTTCTTATTTATATCTACCTATTTATAATAAGAAACAGGTGAATTACAGCCAGATATTGGCCAGGGTTGTTTGTGGGGTTTGTGTCATAGTTTTCTATGTTGTATTTTGTTTACTGTTGCTTTTCTATTTTTGCCATGTATGTTGATGTCAAGATTGTTTTCAACTTTGAGTTTTAATTTTCTTTGGTATCGTTTGCCTCTCCTTTGACACAATAAGTATTGGATAACCAAAAAGGGACAAAGTGAAACTTCATGCAATTTTCAATTTGATATTCAAACTAACCTGTGTGGGTCAAATCTCATGGGATTTTTCCAGTATCTTTTATCATGATGAATGCTCCAAATGTTAAACATCATTATTGTATCTTCTGGTATATCAAAACCTGAATATCATAAATATAATTGATTAAACAAGAGGTAAAATTCAATTATTTTTTTCATTTATATATGATATTTCTATTGAAATGGTTTATAATTAAAAAAAATTGTAGCCCACAAGACAACATTTTACTTGTTGATTTTTATACTTTACTAAACAATGTGCTAATGAACTTAAATGGTCTTTTCCCGTGATCTGAACAACATACATCGCTATTTATGTTTGTGTTGTTTACTTTCTTTGATTAATGCTGACATATCAGCTAAACCAGAAAATAACAATGGAATATGAAGTTATTTCAATATAATCAGACCAATAAATAATAAATAAGAGAAAAATGTTAGTGAAGCTAACTATATGCATAACCAAAAATGTAGGGATTTTAACTAACATGTTTAACCCCACCACATTCTGTATGTATGTGCCTGTCTCAAGTTACAAGCCTGTAATTCAGTGGTTGTCATTTGTTGATGTATTACATATTTGTTTTTCATTAAATTTTTTTACATAAATTTGGCCGTTAGTTTTCTTGTTTGAATTGTTTTACATTTGTTATTTTGGGGTCTTATAGCTCTGACTATGCGGTATGGCCTTTGCTTATTGTTGAAGGCCATATGGTGAGTCACCTATAGTTGTTAATTTCTTTGTCATTGGGTCTCTTGTGGAGAGTTGTCTCATTGGCAATCATACCACATCTTCAGGCTGGAAACAGAACTACAAATGTATATTTGAAAGTGGCCTTTCTGTGGATTCAATTATTTTCGTGAGTACACATTTTCGTAGATTTAGGAAAACTTGCATATTTGTAGATACCCCGGTATTTCATTTTGTGGTTTTGGCAAAGTCTGCATATATATATTTCTTTATAAAATTTGTAGTTTGGGATTCCCCTGTACTAATGAATTCAACAAAACTTGGTATCCAATGAATATTAATGAAAAGTAAAATCACAAAAATACTGAACTCAGAGGAAAATCAATTTGGAAAGTCCATAATCACATGGCAAAATCAAATAACAAAACGCATCAAAAACGAATGGACAAGAACCCATTGTAACAGAATTACCTTGAAATACACAGTGCTTTGTTGTTCTGTGGGGCTGAAGGAAGGGGAATACAGTAACAATTCTCTGGACCTCTAAAATAACAGCCATTGTGTAAGGTAAATATGGCTGATTGACTAGGGACGGAAATCTCTCTCTACCAACAACTTCATCTAGTTCTCTCTGAACTAATTTTTGGCAATCTGGGAATGCCACCATGTAACCAATGAGCCACTGTAGGATGGCTGGCACTGCTGAAAACCCGGACTCAAATATCTCCATAAGGAGGTACTCGATATCATCACAATCAATAAGGCCATGATCCTCGTCACTTTCTATAAACAAGAGCAAGTGATCTACAATGTCTCGGAGTCGATGTGGACTGTATGTATCTTTATGGTGATTGAGCATGTCTCTTTGAAATGCCATCTGAAGTTCAGTTCTTTCAACAGTATTTTGAAAATCGTCTTTATAAAAAGAATGTAAAAATGGAAAGAAATTATTAGGACTAAAGACTTTTTTTGCATCTGATCGTGTTTTAAGTGATTTATAGACATCCTGTATAGCCTGGTCTTGTGTTTGATGGAAGACCAATGTCATCATAATATGCAAGTGGGCAAATTGGAATGATTCTTTTGGGTCAAATTCTTCTTCTTGTTTAAGAAAATAACATAAGAGATTGACTGCCTCAGTAGTTATCTTTTCTTCAATGTTTGTGTCTACAGAACAATAACTTCCTAGACAGTCTATGATGAACTTTTTCTTTATTGATGTTTTTTCATCAAAGTCAGCAGTTCCCAAACCTAAAATATAACATTAATATAAATGCTGATGAGCTTTTATAGAAAATTGTGGACGTAATATTCTACAAAATGTATGGGCAAATGGGAAAAGTAAACATTCATTGTTTATTGTATTTAAATTGATGTGTTCCAAGCCTGAAACTACAATATATTTAAACAAAATTTAAACATATAAATTTTAATCTTTTTCAACAATTTGTGAGTTTGCAATTTTTCTGTGTTAAAGTTGAACAAAAAAGCGTTATAAATCTAATTAAATTGAAAAAAAAAATTCCACAAATACAATTTACTATTTACCTTTTTGTCTGCAACCATGGAACAACCAATGGAAAGATGGTAGGTTTGGTCTGTCATCAAATGTGTCATCTGATTGGTTTAGACCATTAATAACACCATCCAATGAGCAAACAAACACAATTCTATTTTTCCCAGCTTTAAGACTAAATATATCACCATACTTATTTTTCAAATTTGTTAACCGAATGTGGTGTTTTCCTTGGAACAAGATAGGATTTCCAATGATCGGCCATGGAAACGGGCCAGGTGGAAAACCATTGTGTGTTTTTTTCCAAAGATATATTGCACTTAAAAAAAACATGAAGAAAACCAAAAACAGCTGGTTTGTTTCCAGATTACTGAAAAATTCGACATGCAACATTTTCATCAGATGCTTAGAATTGGTTTGATTTCATTTTACGTAATTTTTTCAGTCCAATTATATCTGCTTACTGTTATGTCAAACTCTATATATATATATAGCTAACATAAAGTGTAATGAGATTCATGAAGTCTTTCATTTGAGATAATCTTTACGGTTTCCCTCATGTCAGAATATGGTTTCATTTCTCTGAAAAGAAAGGAAAAGAAAACATGTTATAAATTTAACTGATACATGTAACATGTAAAATAAAAATTTAATTTCTACGTATACTGCCACACACAGACTTCAAACTGTTACCATGTTAAATAAGTACCTGGTACATATACATAGGCAGATCCAGGGGGGCAGGCTCCCCCTTTTGTGGGAAAAATTTTGGTTGATTATATAGGGAATCATTGAAGCATGACTGGAGCGGCCCCCCTCCCCCCCCCCCCCCCCTTAGGTCCCTCTTAGGAATAGTTCTGGATCCGCCATTGATATATATATACATTTGTGTAGCTACTGTTAATTGTAAAAGAGGGCAATTACTGGATGTCATGCTTTATTTGTTAAATTAAAATGTGAATATGTTATCATACAGTCGAAGTCATAATCAGGGCTCACACTACTTCAGAATTATAGGGAGAAGTGACTTCTCTTTTTGAAACTGATAGGGAGAAGTGGTGAGATTTGAAAGAGAAGTGCTCATTCGCGCAGGTGCGCTACAATGTTTGGATTTTACAATAGTATAAAGGGCCATATGTAAATAATGTTCTTTTTATGTTGTTCAATTCATATGAGTAAAAAATTACAATTAAAGTAACATTTGAAATTAAAAGTTGTTTAAGTTTTACTAAGGTTCTTGTGAGAAACTACTAACTAAATATCTAGCACTAAAAAAAAAATTTATTTTGAAAAATGTAAAGAAATTATATCAATTACAATTAATTAAAAATTATTTTGTGTATGAAATTCAGTGTTTCTCATAAAAAAAATATAAAAGTTATTAAGCTGGGCCATAATATATTGATATTAGTATAATAGTCTCAGAGTTAAGCAACTTTAATCAATAGTTTGAAACATTCATAAAAAATATAGGGAATTATATACACCAATCAATTAGATGTAACCAAAAGTCTCTTAATGCGTGTGGGATGCGTAATTTTTCCCTTTAGGATCAATATTCTTCTGTCAGCTGTTCCATCCGTGCGTCCGTAGTAATTATTGTAAAAGTACGGATTTCGGTCATAGCTGGTCCGGTTCAGATCCGTAGTTTAGAAATCGGTCAATGGGGGACGAATGCAAGAAAATTTACAAAAATAAACGATGTTTGACAAGTTATTTGGAAAGGAACATGACGGTTTTAATGCAATAAATGGATTAAACATTTACTGGAGGCAACTTTTATCACGTTTAAATGAAGTAACAAACTTATTTTGCCGCCGAAATTTAGGTTGATGTACGTTTTCGAGTAACAAGCACCGGAACTTGCGAAAATGCACGAAGTGATAAAAAGTTGTTTTTTTATCAAATAACCTGATACACACTGCGAAGACAATGCTTCAACCTCTTTTCTAAAGATAATGAATAGTTTATGTCTGAATTTCTTTAATTATCAGTAAAAAATTGATGTTTCATCAACTTGGTAAAAATTGAAAATGTCCGATGACGGAAGCGACTGAAAGCGACTTTCGTCAAGAACAGGGCGACTTGTTTTCGCTTTTGGGGGTCGGGGAAAGCGAAGTGACGGTCGGGAGGTAAACTGGACCCCTGTTGTGTTCACTTATCGCTACACTGACAACAGGTATGGCCTAAATCCCGTGGTCAGAATTCTGACCACGGGATTTAATAATTCGACGAGACTAGTACATCATGGGCTATGTTTAATTATGTATTATACTGATAGCAAATCAAAGAAAAATTAGCACAATTATTACCCTACTGAGTTCTTAAGGAAATAAAAAATACCGGCTCAGTTTGTCAAAAACATGTTAACACGCTCGTTGGTCATTTATCTGCGCTACTACCATGTGGTAAATTAGCAGATACTTAATTATTTTGCGGCATCGCTGTATTAACATTTGAGGTCAATTTCCTATCACTTTAATTGGCCAATTTTATTAGCGAATCGTTGAATTTGTAAGACTCATCCAATTAATGCCAATGTGACAGTAGGTCCAACCCGTTCCTTCGGTGCAAAGCTTTAGATAGAACGGCGGACCAGTTTAGTCGGGAGGGCGACTTCTTCGCCCAAGTCGCCTGGTAGCGTGAGCCCTGATAATGACCTTACATAACTATTTCACTAATTATCATCCAATATTATTATATGTAATAAGTTACATGTACCGTAAAAAAGCTGAAGCACCACCTGACTATTGATTGCAGTTGTCAATCTTAAGTATTTACAATGCTTGAGCAAACATTTCTACTTGTAAACAAAGCAAGAATGCCAAGGAAACCTTTACACTTAACAAGCATTAGGAAAACAGTAATTGTTCTTCAAAATAACTTGCCCTAATTTCTGAAGTTACAGTACTCTGTAAAATGTAAACCTAATATTTTAAGATTGATAATACAAAGTCATGAAAGTAAAATATTATCTTGAGATACTTCAATAATATGCTGATGAGCATACAAATGTGCTATTTTTAATTAATTAAAAATATATGATTGGCGACTAGAGATAAAAGAAATAGATTTTATACTGTTCGAATTATTTCGGTTCTTTACATACATCTAATGATACAACTTGTTATGAATTTTATAACATAACAATGCATTCTGATTGGTTCCTTTATATACTTGTGATTTAAAGAATTTTAAGTTTTTCATTCTGCCGTCGATAGCCGAAAACTAACCCTCCCATTATTTATCCCACCCAATATTTATAATCAGTAGTTTCAGTCTCATTTTCTGTGGAAGTTTTATTTTTCAGCGTATGTTCCTTGCCGGTGTTACTGTGGATATACGAATTTACAATATAATCGACTGATTAAAGGACAATAAAGGAGCAATAGAGTTTATAACCGATAATTTGGATACGGATTAATTCACAATGGTGTAGATGTCAGATTTATCGTTGCCCCCTGAATATAGACGTGCCGTCAAAGTGTTGTTGATGAATGGTGGTGCTGAACATTGATTGGATTAACTTTAATGTCTATTATTGTTTTTTCTTATGAAATTGTAATAATTTTCAAACAAGAGTTGATAAGAAGCATTCTTTTGGGGCTAAAAAAGAGACCAAGACACATACTTTATGGTATTGTTCGTTATTTCAGAAAAATAAATGTTCAAAAACATCACCGCATAAAATTCTGATTAGAGGTGTTGAACGTGAGGTTTATCATTTTTGTGCCACTTGTTACAGATTAGACAAACTTAAAAGTCATCATCCTGAATGTTCGTCTGCATGTCCTCATCATAATGAATGACTAAATCAACATGTTCAGTTACCTGATTTTCAAAAGACATTATGGGGTTCTAGACATTCACTTAAATGCAGTCTTTGTTGTAACAGTTATTTGGGTATAGATGATATGCAAAATTTTGTATCTATTCATAACATTGTTAAAAAATCTGGATTGTACAATTTTCAGGGTTGTAGAATTCCAATTTACTCTAAAATCAATATTCTTTTTTTAAGAAGTTTGTTACAGTGACGCTCAGGTTTGTGACTTCTTAGAGTATGGATGGCCGGTGGGTCACGATGGGAGCCCGTTCAGGTCATCTTTTTCCCGTAATTCATTCGGGGGCTACTGATTTTCCAGATGATATTGCAAAATATTTGAAAAAAGAAAGTTCTTAATTATAAATAGACTTTATACTGTTCGAATTATTTCGGTTCTTTACATACAGCTAATGATACAACTTGTTATGAATTTTATAACATAACAATGCATTCTGTTTGGTTCCTTTATATACTTGTGATTTAAAGAATTTTAAGTTTTTCATTCTGCCGTCGAAAACTAACCCTCCCATTATTTATCCCACCCAATATTTATAATCAGTAGTTTCAGGTTGTATTGTTAACAAATTATTGTTATGATAAGAAGGGTTACTCTTGATTTTCAGTTTTGTTGTGTGTAAAGAATACATTTTATATTTTAACTAATTAGGACATCAAACTGTATCATGTGTATTTTACTATTTTATCAACAAGAAGTTGATATGAATAATGTTTATCATATTTTGTGAACTTGGGATTATCCCTTTCTCTTTTTTGGAAAAAATATTTGCAAATGAAATTTAATAAAAAAAAAAAAGAAGCAAACTTATATACTAGTTCTACAAATATGGGCTTTTGGCATACATGACATAACACATAATAATTAATTAAAAATACACTTGAATCCATTATCATGATTATTGAATGTTGAAACTGAGAACACACTTACTTAGACAGATGACAATTATGAGTATAAACATGATAAAGGAAAATATCACATACAAATAGTAGATCTTACTGTTGACAAATAGTAACTTTACTTGGTAACAATACAGAGAGAATACATTAATAGTAATACTGTAATCTTAATAAAAAAAAGGGGGGATAAGTTAGTAGCATTATCATCAAAATATACACTGCAAACTTCGATAAATAAGTCAATGAAAAAACTTAAGTTATCATTGGTATGAGGTCTAAAACTTTAGCTGGAAATTTTAAAATCTACAGTTGTGACTTGACAACTCTTACATGTAAAGAATAGCATAGCTGTAGTTGGAGTACATGCATGACATGTGTACATGTACAGTACCTTCATGACGAATAACGTTAAAAAATCTTGCAAAATCATGATGTTAAGTGTAATTTTTTGGGCATGGCAATAAAATGTACACATTGATTCTTTAAGACATTTAATAAATTAATAAATCAACTGATTTATACGAATCACATTAATTTTTTCCCAAAATAACAGTGACGAATCGTCGATAATTATTTGAGACCTCTGACATGTCTGAAAAACCACAATAAATAAGGATATTTTGATGAATCATGGTAAAATTTAACCTATTAGACATGTTAGACGCTAACACTAGTCAAAAATAACCGTTTTACTCCTAACGTTAAAGGGCATTCCTACAGACAGACAATTACAGGCCATTACTAATTAATCCTGATCAGAGTGACAACAATAATCATAAGAGGACGAAGTCCCATATAACAGTAGAAAAATCAATAAAAAAAAATTATAAAACAATCGGGAAACTTTCTCAAAATTTTCATTGTACTAACATGACTAATCATGCTAATGAACTCAAAATTGTTAACTCTTATTTTTGTCACTTTTTATAATTCCTGCATCTGTGCAAAAATGTACTTCCTTTTTTGGGTCCCGTTTGCACGAAACTTTTGAGTAAAATATATATTTATCAGTCTAGTATAATATAGGAAGGAACGCAATACCAATTTCATTTTTAATAACTCCTTGATATATGAAAAACATTAGTAGTTTAATACCTGATCATAGTGTTTTTTTTGTTTACATTGCATATGACGTCATTACTTTAAATAAGATTGAATTAAAAAAAAAAAATCATACAGACTTCGTCCCCTTTCACAACTAATGCCTGCCTCATATTATACAATACATTACAATATTTTTATTGTCAATCAAGGACGTCCTAAATAAGAGAGCAGTATAATAACAAACAATTTATTACAATGATTATTATTAATTCTTAATGATATGGGGACAAAGTCCCCAATTATGGTAGAAAAATCAATAAGAAAAAAAAAAAAAATCAGGAAAATTTCTCAATGAACTCAAAATCGTTAACTTTTTTTTCAGATCTACTTCCTGTTCCGGTTTTCACTGCGCAGAAATCTACTTCCTTTTCCAGTCTTGTTTGCATGAGACTTTGAATAAAATATATATTGATCAGTCTAATAAAATATAAGATTGGAACCCAATACAAATTCATTTTTAATAATTGTTTGATATATGAAAAAAACGTTACTTGACGAAAGCGTTTCTTTTGTTTACATTGAATATGACGTCATAACTTAAAGATCGTCACAGTTAAATCCCTAACAACAGAACCAAAATCGGGAACGTTACGGTATTTCCGTTTCTTTTATCAATATGTTTTAATTAAAAACAATAATACATACAGACTTCGTCCCCATTCACAGGTTATGCCTGCCTCATATTATACAATGACAAAAAACAACTTTATCAGAAAAATCTGAGGTGTGTATGTTGTGCCCATATTTTCAAGGATTTGTATATATTTTGGATTTTGCAGTATCTGAATCCGATATTTAAAAAAAGGTGCCAGGTATAAAAATAACAGAAAATTAAACTGGTAGAATAGAAATATAGCATCCAGTTTACATGAAAATTAGGTGAAGTAAAAACACTATAGCTACAGAACATGATTGATTCATGCTCCTGAGGTGTACATGTACCTGTTGTTTTCGTTTTCCCCAGCATCAGTTGCAGAGTCTGAATCAAACAAATGCTTGTAATTTGCCCCTTATATCAAATACAATTCTCATTTAAATTTAACTATATGACCTCGAGATATGAAAGTAACATGTGAAAAAAAATCATCTATTTCATTTATTCCAAAATATTCAATTTTCATTGAACAAATTCGGTCGTTGAGTATTGATTACAAGCGTGTGATTAACTTTGATTCGCTTACGACATCGAAAATGTTTGTTGACATGTGAAGGACAGGGAGGTGTTTATATTAAGGCAATATTAAACCTCTGCCTGTACAGGACAGCATAGATTATCATGGCTTGCAGTTTATCAAATAGATTGTCGTACAATAAGCTTTTATTGTTACAAAGGTTACAAAATAGAATTTTAATTCAGACACATACAGACTTGACTCTTGGACATCAACCTTGTCCCACAAAAAAATATCTTCTTTTGCCTGTTCCAAGTCAGGAGCCTCTGGCCTTTGCTTGTCTCATATGTTCTTAAATTTTAGTTCATTTTCATGTTTTTCAGTTAAGTGTGATTTCATTTTCACTAAACTTATACACAATTTGTATTAAGGGCCAGCTGAGGTGGGTCTCATTGGGGTCTAGTTTTATCGTTGTTTTCTGTCAGTTTCATAAGAATGGAGATAACAATTCATACCTGCCAACTGTCACTATTTGTGGGGGATTTCCCCCATGGAGGCTCCCAAATGGAAATTTTGAAACAGCAATTTTGTCCACAATTTTATACAAAACAATTAATTTTACAATGACTGAAGGCTGGTAAAAGTATGAAGAAGCCAAAAAACAACATTAAAATATATTTGAAGGTTTTATGGGACTGTGGCAGCCATTTTGCATGTAAAACCCCCATGGGCATTTTGAAAAGTTGGCAGGTATGACAATTTTGCATTTTAAGCTCCGACGGCATCTATTCTTGATTTGATGGTCGCAAATACCTGTTTACTGTCTCCGCTAACACGTCGCCAGTAAACTTAATTTGCAACCATCAAATCACCAATTGATGCCGTCATAGCTTAAAAGACTATACAGTTATCTCCTAATTATTTTGCTGTGAAAACAAAAATGAAGTCTAGCGGGACAAGGGAAATTACAAAAAAATAAGAATTGCTTATGTACATGTACACAGTGTGTAAGCCGGATACGGGAATCTGACAAAACAGTAAGCGGGATCTGGGATCTGAACCCCCCAATGAGACCCCTGCTGAGGACCACCCTCGATGCATGATTTTCTTGCTGAGATGAAGACACATTAGTGGCCTTCTGTTGTTGTCTGCTTTTTGGTCGGGTTGTTGTCTCTTTGATATTCCCCATTTCCATTCTCAATTTTATCTTAGTGATAAAATATAAATCAAATCAGAATCTAGTAAAAATGACACCAGTTAAAAGTCATTTTAACTTGTGATAATTCTATTGGAACCTTACACATGTTATACATGTTATATAAATTTTACGAGTTCTTTCCCTTTAAATTTTATTTGGGATTTTTTTTTATGATGCAGATCATATTGACATAATGTTTTTGTAGTTGTATTGATTCATATACATGTACATTTTGTACATGCCATTTCAATAGAAATTATGATGACACAATACATTCTTAAAAGCACTAAAACTAAAGAGACAAGCTAAGGATATTAATATTTTTTGGCCAAACTAACAAAAGGTTCATTTTGGTACATCGTTAAAAGCTCAGCTTATGTAATTTTAAAATATTATTTAACTATACATTCTATAGCAATATTATTCTAAAAAACTGTTAAGTATACATTGTATATAGTCCGGCCGATCGGTGAAAAAATTGCTCAAATAATGAGGAAAGCACCAATTTTTGCATGATGGCACATTTTTGTGGACTGAGCAATATTAGCTATGGACCCACCCTCAAAATTTAATATGGCGGCTTATTTCAAGATGGCTGCCGTACGTTCTAAAATATTTTTCAGTATTGCACAAACCACAGTGGATTTGATGCTGGAAGCACAAAAATCAACATATTTGAATGACTTGGTATTCTTAGCAAGATTTTGTTTTGATCTATCTTTGAAATACAAAATGGCGGCTATTTTCAAAATGGCCGCCTTGAAAAATAAGCAAATATTCATTATTGAGAATTGACCTGAATATAAGCATTTTATTGATGTATAGTGTCATTTAGTATATGTCCCAGTTCTGTCCTTTTTTGATTTTGCCTTGCTTGTCATTTCATACACAAGTAGTAGCTTTCATAAATAGCTGCAGTTGCAGTAGTAGCTTTCATAAAAAGCTGCAGTAGTAGCTTTCATAAAAAGCTGCAGTAGTACCTTTCATTAAAAGTTCCACTATTTGTTATCTTGGGTCACACATAAAAGATGTGATTTGGGATTTATTTGCGTTAAGATATTATGCAGTGCCTATCGTATTTCTGGATCGCAATATTTTGCAATTTGAGATATTAAACTGAATTGAGAATCATTTAAACACATATCAGTGAAATGGCAGGAATTGAGGACAACAAGGACAAGAACATTGAAATGGCAGAAACTGAATCACTTTGGGATATGGCGAAACCCACAGCTGAAGACACTTTAACAGAAGACAGCTCAGAAATGACTATTACACAATTATACTATGAATTTCTAGCAGATAGTAAATCTAATGCACAAAGAACAGCTGAGATTTACTGCAATATAAAACAGAGCGAAGTGCGAATTGATAAAATATGTGTTGGTCTCATTACGTTTCAAGCTGAACAGAAAGAAGCAATAAATATTAATAACGAACAGGTGAGAGCATTATCTCAGCAACGTCAGCAGTCTTAAGACAGGTTAGACCACAAGCCTAGTAATAATTGCCTGGCGGAATTGATGGCCAGACCAATAAGATATTCAATGTTGTGGTGAGACGAATGGGCAAGCTGACAACAACTGAAGAAAGAGACACGGTTCAATTTAAAAGTGCATTTGAACAGCAGGATACCTTCCAACAACTGGCATCGGTTGTAAATGAATTAGTGGACAATCGAAATAAAGAAGTTAAACTTCCTGCAATGGACACATCATCTAAGCCAAAATTTGACCTTAGCCAGTACAACGCAAGTTTACCAAAAATACACAACAAAATCCATGCCTTTGGTCTTTCCCCTATTGTAGTTCGCATGAACCATCAACCGCACCAACTCTGTTGAAGTAGTTAGTAGCTATCAAAGGTACCAGGATTATAATTTTGTACGCCAGACGCGCGTCTCGTCAACATAAGATTCATCAGTGACGGTCATATCAAAATATGTATCAAGCCAAACAAGTACGAAGCTGAAGAGCAATGAGAATCCAAAATTCCAAAAAGTTGTATCAAATACGGCTAAGGTAATCTATTCCTGAGATAAGAAAATCCTTAGTTTTTCGATAAAATCAAAGTTTTGTAAACGGAAAATTTATAAAAATGACCACATTATTGATATTCATGTCAACACCGAAGTGCTGACTACTGGGCTGGTGGATTGAAGGTTTCTTCACTTTAAGTCAAAAGTCCTATGTCAAGGTCCTTGGTCCTGCATGAGACATTTCAAATTATTCAACAACAATCTCCATTTAAGAACATACTATAAACCTCTAGTACTTATCAAGGATACTAGAAAAAGGCTTGTGTCTTCTTACGCACACCATTACAGAAACAATTGGATTCAAGTGGATTCTATCAATTTTCTCCAATGCTGAATGCAGTGCCTACTTACGGTATCATCCCCGTCGAGTCAATGGTAAATCCCCCATTTAACACTCCAATTATGACAACCTCGTCAGGTCCTGGAGCTCTAACAGGTTTCACATAACAGCAAGCTGACTCCACTGACCGATCCAGGAATGGGCAGAGGAAACCAAAAGAGTGTGACAGCACCTCTTCTTCCGACTTCTCATTGGAGAGAGAATATACTAGTACACGATGGCAAGAAAATATTGGTGCAAGGGACCGGAGCCGAAGCCTACAGCTCCCAAAAATGCAAAAACGTAATTGAAGAGGATCCATGACTTGGGACTCGTTTATTTACCAATTTGAACGAACTGCCGGTAGTTGAAAATGGGAAAACAGAAAAAATGTGTGTAGCAGCGCTTCAACAAGAAAGACGATCAAACCAGATTGGAACTGAAGCATTCCGTATTTAAAGACAAAGATTCTGCAAGGCATGTAACAGACAGGAACCCAGGAACATTAAACAAGGCGTTCAAACAATTGAAAACCTCAATAGCAAACCAGATGGCGATATATGGATCAAAAAGTGCCAATTATTACCATCGACAAGTCTACTTTGTTGATGGTACAGTATCACCGACCGATAAAGGAAATATAAGCAGTCATTTGGATAATGAGGTGCATAACCTGACACAAATTGTCACAAAGCTGATATTATGCTTTCAACTAATCAGCATAACCGTGGATTGGCCGATTAATATATAACCTCGGTTCTTCTTATCAAATAATCATGGAAGATCACCAGCTCAATGGAAGATCATCTGATCAATAAACACGTGGAAAATCTTCTGAGCAATACAATCGCGGTAGATTGTCAGATAGAAATACACCCTAGCTTAATGTCCATCTATCGCATCCCCCCACTAAGCTAGATATCATATAGTCCATAAAGACAACGGTTAGCATCTTCACGGACAAACTGCAGAAATCCCGGTTATTTCAGACAACGGTCACCTTCACCAGGATACGGTCAAATTAAAGTGCAACCCCAACAATGGAGTCTTTAAACAGCAAAGGATCGGGCCAGTAGGCAAACGCACGATTCTAAAGTCTATTGGCCATGAAGCATCACCTCATTACAAAATCGAACAGAAGCCCACGGCCTCGTCCGATATTGTCATCAGACGAACCATTTGAAAGAGCTTAGCAGTACGAGGTACTATACATGACAAGAATGTGAGCATGATTGTGGACACTGCTACAATGATAACATTAGTAAATGGGAAATTAATACCGGCAGAAAATGGAGATTTGGAGAACGTAACGCTACGTGGTTTGGGTTAACAGCTTGTTATTGGGAATTGATAGAGTAAACATACAATGGGATGTGTGCAAAGAGCCATTAACAGACGATGTTATACTTAGGCTAGATATTCTGGACACACTGAGTGCAGTGATAAACCTGAGTACTCCCACAATTACCATCAACATTAAAGTGATAAATGCGGCATTTGTTAACAGTGGAAACGAGATTTCAACTCAGCAAGTTTGCATAAAACGAACCATCACAGTTCCGCTAATCTCAAAAATGACTGTTACCATTAAAACTAATAAAAGTACTGACCAGGAGTGCATTTTAGGACCATGATCGCTGAATAATTGTAAATTTGTTGCGCACGTAGTTGGAAAGGAAATGGTTGCCCCTTTACCATTTTAAATGGTGGCAATCGTCTTATCCGCCTGAAGAAAGGTACACCTATTGATTACATAGAATAATTTTACGATGTAGATGAAAACGCGATAAGTGACGTAAGACGTGGCATTGAAGAGACACGAGACAAGGCGCCCTCGGCACTGCCTCAAAGTTCAGATGAGTTACCTACTATTCAACCACATTTAACCGACCTATATTAACGTTCAATCGACTAGTTTCAACCTGTTTCATTCCAACCATTAAAACAGAAAGCGTTTAAAGAACAATTACAATAACATGTAAAATATAGATTAACATTTTGAATTTCACTATTTGTTTTAGTATATGCAGCCATATTTGCAAATGTATGTGTTATAGAAATAACCTTATTATTTTTTTTTATATTTTAAAATTAATTGATAACAAATTCAAAAACATGAAGTCCATTTTTAAAGAATCATTACTTTGATTTCCGAAATTATATAGAATACCTTTAGGACAATCTTGATATTTATACCGTTTTTCCACCATCTTGAAAAGTGCAGCCATATTGGATATTTCAGAGTGGGTCCATAGCTGAAATCAAATGGTATATAACCAAAAACTACTATGCAAAGTTTCATGTTTTCCTCATCAAGTGAGCAATTCTGCTCTATATCTGCACCAATCGGCCGGACTAATAAGCATTTCAGTATTAAAGTTGACATGATGTTTTATTTAATAGATCAAGAATTAAATTACATTCAGAAAGATCATTATCAAGTGGAAATCAAAGTAAGTATTGTTTTTTTAAGATTGTTTATCAATATAATACAGTCATACATGTTTAACCCTGCCACATTATTTATGTATGTGCCTGTCCCAAGTCAGGAGCCTGTAATTCAGTGGTTGTCGTTTGTTTATGTGTTACATATTTGTTTTTCGTTCATTTTTTCACATAAATAAGGCCGTTAGTTTTCTTGTTTCAATTGTTTTACATTGTCTTATCGGGGCCTTTTATAGCTGACTATGCAGTATGGGCTTTGCTCATTGTTGAAGGCTGTACGGTGACCTATAGTTGTTAATGTCTGTGTTATTTTGGTCTTTTGTGGATAGTTGTCTCATTGGCAATCATACCACATCTTCTTTTTTACATAGTTTTACTGCCATGACTGTAAAGTAAAACTAAAGGAACTTACGTGTATGTTCTTTCGATATTTTTTTTAAGACAAAGTGTTTTGTTTCATAGATATTATTTTTATTTTACATGTTTGCTAATAAGAAATTGTCTCCCCTACATACTATATGTACTCAATGATCAAGTCATAAGAATGGAGAGTGAAGTTAAATTCAAGGAAACAACAATCACAAACTAAGGACCTGATTTATGTACAAAACAATTTATATGAAAAATAAGTACATGTATGATAAACAGAAACAAATTACAGCAACTGAATTACAGGCTCCTGACTTGGAACAGGCATTTAAGGGTGTACATCTTAGCAGGTGTCCCTTAACTTTGGACATGAGTGTTACAGCACAACACAAGAACCACCTATAAAAAAACAGTTGAAAAGGACTAAGTTAAGAGTTATCTCATTGGCACTCATACATTGTACATGTACCATGTGTACCACATCTTCTTATATCTACAATGTATATATCAAATATTTAAGTATGTTCACATGATTTTTACAACTGAAGATATTTTCCAAGTATTCATTCAACATGTAAATACATGTACAGATTGGTTTATTTATTGTGACTAAGCTACATTGTAAAATACAAGAAAATTCATTTAGAGGTATGCAGAACTAATCTTTGAAGCATATGGTAAATGTTTGCAAAATATTCTTCAATCTTTTGTAGATGTAAAGCCTATAGAAAAGATATTGATAGCTAATAGAGGAGAGATTGCCTGTAGGGTTATACAGACTGCCAGAAAACTTGGTATCAGGAGTGTAGCTGTGTACAGTGATGCAGATAAAAACTCACTTCATGTCTCTTTGGTAAGGGAGCTACCATTTGATTTTTATGGGGGGGGGGGGGCTAGGATGAAATTTGAAAAAAATAGGCAGGACAGGAGTTTTGAGTAAAAAAAAAAGGCAGGATGAGACACTTGCAAAAAAAAAAGTCAGGACGACAATTTAGGTAAAAAAAGTCAGGATAAACTAAAAAAAAAAAAAGGCAGGACCGAACAGAGTGAAAAATAAAAAGGCAGGACAGAGATTACAGCTAAAAAAAAATGCAGGACAAAATTTTTCATCCTAGCCCCCCCATAAAAATCAAATGGTAGCTCCCTAAGGAATATCTTATTATATTATTAATTATTATTTTTTAATTCTTTTGATTGGTTCAGGAATAGTCACATGTTAATCTATATTTTGGAAGGGAGATATAGAATTTAGAAAACGGTATATAGCCAAATAGATATTGCATGGTTATCTAAAAACTGTTTTACTTTGTGAGTCATGTAATGAATTGGCATGATATTGATAGAAGTTTTAAAATAAAATTGAGAAAGGAAATGGGGAATGTGTCAAAGTGAAAACAACCCGACCATAGAGCAGACAACATGTATATTTATGATTGATTATTAGGAAAAATTATCTTCAAATGCTGTATACATGGTATAAGATGTACATAAAAACATAAAAAAATAATTGAAATAACAATAAAATGTTATTTATGTCAAAAAGACAAATTAAAATATCTATAAAATTCCAACAAAATAAAATGATAGAAAAAGAAAATATATAATTCACTGACTAATTTGATACAAAATGCTATACATAATACAGAATATATTGACCAAAAGAAGTATATCCACATTAGAATTTGTCCTCAGTCTATATACTTCTTTCAGGCAAATATATCCTTGTATAGATCTCGTAACAAAGGGCTGAAATGAGATTTACATGTAGTTAAAAGAAAATCAGGAATAACAACACAAAGTTTCATAGAAATACATTTATCAAGTTATACAGGTCAAATTATGTACATGTACCTATCCACGATGGACAATTAACTGAAATATACTAGATAAAATTATTTCTTCTAAAACATAATATTCTTAGATTCAATGGAAAGTGAATCAAACTTTATGTAAAATATAACTTGATTACAATTGAGAGACCTTTAAAATTATTTCTTGTTTTACTTTGCAGAAATATACATGCATATATACATTGTATCTGTTAAACATGTTGAATGAAATCATAGAAAATTAATTCAATTTTATGACATTGTTTCCCCTAAATTTTGACTACATATAAAATTGACCAATTCATAAATTCTAATGCATTATACATTTGTCACTGACAAACACCAACAATCTATGTTCATATAGAGATAGGAAGATGTGAAATGATTGCCTATGAGACAACTCTCCACAAGATCCTTAATGACACAGAAATTAACAACCAGGGGTTAAAAAATCCACTAGCCCGACGCCCGGGACTACAGTATTTAGACCTCGGGCAACCAAAACTTGTAACCCAATATGCCCGACGGACTAGTGACAAAAAATTCTTGGCGTTTCTAAAATAGAAAGGGGAAACTCCCCTCATCACTTTTCTATCTTAGCCAATCAGATTTGACTACGTCATCGGGGATTTCCAGAATTTGAACTGATTTTGTACAAGTTTTTAAATAGAACAAATAACTCTGGATGGATCCCGTACTTTCAATATCGATGTATCAGTACAGGGGTAGTGTACATTGCTTATGCAACCTGATTGTACCTCCTTCTGAATGATTTATTGCAATATAAATGGGAATCCTTTTTGACAGCAGAAACCTGACTTTTGTTAGATATAACTTTTGAAACACGTGCACATGTTCATGATGTTATGGACGTCATTTTGTTGTTGTTTACATTGTTTACATACTGTGAAAAAGACTCCAGACCATGATCTAAACATTAACAGTCTTCAGAAAACTTAAACTTTATGCAATAATATTCATCAATCATGATAATCTTCATTGATATTCAAATGAATTCGAGTTTTAAAGAAATAAGATTTATAACAAATACAATATTGATCAATATTAGTTTAGAGACTGTGCTTAGGTTGTAATCTATTTATGTATAGCCCATAATTAGCCTACCTGTGATAAATGTAAATATAGACATTACTGTACTTCGTTTATAAAACAATTATAAAAGACCAAAACTATTGATAGTGATATTTATTCACATAAATATTTGAGGTCATTTAATTTATTTAAATAATTAGAATATTAAAACTGAAAATAAATATGAGCATAACATAATTAACCAGCTGATAATTCTTTTACACAAACGTGATGATGTATCTGATAAAAACCCTCCAATCCTTTATATATCTATGTATAGCAGTGGTCAAGAATTGTATCATCTTGGGATTTGGTCAACTCATTATTACAGAATATTCAGTAAATATTCAATTATCAATTAATTGAATATATCTGCTAATGTCAGTAATCGGATAGTTTTTGCTGACATAAGTTTTGGGTATCCGATTTGCAAAAATCTACTGTACAATGGAAAAAAATTGTTAACTTTATAGAATTCATTGTTATTGCAGCAAACTCTGAATTTGTAAGTCATACTAGGGCTAGCAGGTCAGTTTTGCTGGGCTAGTAGTTTTTCTAACAGGGCTAGTAAAATCCTGCTACCAATTAGCCCTGGGCTAGTGAGCTACAACAAAATTTCTTAACCCCTGACAACACCATTTCAGTATTGGTCTTTCATATGATATGATATATGTAGACAAATTACTTATTTTTGTAGGCAGATGAAGCCTACCATATTGGACCTCCTGCTGCATCCCAGAGCTATCTTTGTCAAGATAAGATAATGAATGTAGCTAAATCATCTGGTGCACAGGTACAGTATAAAAAAATCATTTTCTAATTTTAGTTTCAGATCATCATTATTAAATTGTTTTGCATAATGCATGCTGTTGAGACATTTTTGATGATTTTGTGAGATGCCAGTGTATACATTTTATGCTATCAAAACCACACATATTTCACTTATCCAAAGTTACAAATTTTTCATGAATTGCTCCTAGGGATTCAGACCCCATGGCGGTTTCAGATCTGAATATTCTGTGTGCAAACTAAAAATGCAAGAAGCATAGATCTTATTTTTACCAAGCCTACTTTTGCATTTGCACAGTACATACCTGCCAACTTTTCAAAATGCCCATGGGGGTTTTACGTGAAAGATGGTTCTTATAGTCCTACAAAACCTTCAAGGGGGCCTTCAAATATATTCTAATGTGGTTTTTTGGTTTCTTTGTGCTTTAACAAGCTCATAGCCATTGTTAAATTAATTGTTTTCTTTAAAATAGTGGACAAAACTGGTCTGACAAAATTTCCACTTGGGAGTCTCCATGGAGGAATTCACCGCAAATAGTGACAGCTGGCTGGTATGACAGTAGTTGAAACATTGCAAACATGTATAAATTAACAGGAATTATTTCAATATTTTTGTTATAGTTTGGCCTGACGTACGTCCCTTCTTGCTTTATGGTGAATTAAAAATAAATCTAAAACCACTATGTGTGATGTATTATGGGTGTCTATGCAGTGTTATATTTCTTTTCATACAGGCTATTCATCCTGGATATGGATTCCTGTCAGAGAATACAGAGTTTGCAGAAATGTGTAGTAAGGAAGGAGTAATTTTTATTGGACCACCAGCTACAGCTATTAGAGACATGGGTATAAAAAGGTATGTACTGCATATATGTTTAACTGTTTCTAGTCATTGTTTAAGGTGTAAATGTGAAATCAGAAAGATATCCAAGAGGTGGAGCTAAATAAAGAACAAGCAATTTTAGAACATAAGTTCTTTGAAGGGTTTGACAAACACTCTTCAGATATTATTTGTAAGGCCTAAATTAAAATATTGTTTGTTTCCCCAATCCCGACCCTGCCAAGCCAGGTGTGGGTAGGTAGGTAGGGAAATAATTTTATTTTTCCAAAAAGCTTGACATTATCGGACGATCCGGCAAGCCTGAAAATCCAAAATGAATAAAATAATATTTCACTTAGTTTTGACAATAAAATTTTATGAGTAGCACCAATTTTGCAGGGTCGGTCGGGATTGGGGAAACAAACAATATTTTACTATAGGCCTAAGCATTTGCATGAACCTCAGTCTATGCCAAACTGTTTTAGACTTTGTCTGACTGTAAAAGAGATTTGACCTTTTCTTCTATGTTTTTTTTTCAACAAAAACTATTTTTTTGTCTAACTGAAAGTTTTTTGTCTGACTTTTTGTCCACCAGACATAGTTTCAGATACACAAGAAACTAAATTCTTGGTCTAAAAGAATACAATCTAAAAAGTTTAGCATCTCATTGTACAAATCAGAATCTCAGTTGTTTAACAACAGAAAAGTTGGAAATTTATCCTTGACCACTACAAACTTCAATAAAACCAAAAGTCATGGTATAATCTGTTAATTTATGTTGTAGTACATCAAAACATATCATGTCTGCTGCTGGTGTTCCTATTATAGAAGGTTACCATGGTGAGGACCAATCAGCTTCCAAGTTGAAACAGGAAGCAGCTAAGATTGGTTATCCTGTTATGATTAAAGCTGTTAGAGGTGGTGGTGGAAAGGTAAAGCAATCTAGTTGAACAAGAATCAAATATTGTGTCAAAACCAGGAAATCAATCATGCATAAACAAAAATCATCAATCCTCAAAAATTTGTAACACAAAACTAAATGAATCCACAATTGAAGGTGAATAGGAAACTTATTACATGTAAGATACTGATAGCAATCACATAATGTCCAATTCCTGATATATCAAGATCATTTCAATATTTAAAGAATTCTTCCAGTTTCAAGGCAATTTTTTAACCATAGAAATCAGCAATTGGTGCATTCATAATATGAATATAATAAACAAAAGTTTTATGTGGAAAAATATAAAACAGGTTGCCTTGTTAGTGTAGATTATCTCAGCAAAGATGAGTTGAGAATTGTACAATGGTTATTTAAAGTATTTTACATCAAAGAAAATTATACAATCTATGGGAGACAACTCTACTTTTTAAAATATTTTTTCAGACAAAAAATTTGAGTAAAATGCATTGAAATGTAAGTAGGTTGAATAGCAGAGATAAAGCACTTTATGATATACATTTTTAACATAGATAGTAAAACATGTTTTATATTAAACTATTCTATGATCTTTGAAAATATATGATTGCCTGTTTGATTTCTACACATTCAAAAAATAAAATTAAGATTGACACCTTATATGTAACTTTTTTTTTAACTGTACACCAAATTTATGAAATTAATAGTTCATTTTTCTATAACCTTCATTCAGAAAATAATTATTGTTTTGAGTAAGTCAATACATTTTGAACCTTTATTGAGAACTTTTTTCTTCCAAAATTTATTTCTGGAGTCATAATGAATTTTATATAAAGCAGTAATTTCCCTTGGTAAGGAGTTTGACTAGTTTGCTGCAAAACAGAGGGAATGAATTAACTAAAATAAACCCCTTTTGTAACATAATCTTAACCTCCATCTTGTTTATGAAAGTGATTCTTATATTTGAAAATGTAAATGTAAGATGGGGGACATGTAAGTCATTTTTTGGCATCACTAGAACACACCCGTGATATCACGGGTCCGTGACTGAATTAAAGTATATAACTATTCGCAAGCCTTATTTTAGTATTAGTATTGTCATCTGATAAAGTCATGCCGATTATAAGATACACAGTTTTCTCTGCTTTCAAATCTTTCTGTTTGAACCCTTTGAACTGGAACATATCAATTATTGGTAATATTAATTATTTGGAAAACAAAAGGTCCTGGAATGGAGAATTTTTTAATCAACAGCATTGTCCTATATTAGTTATAAATAAAGTTGAATTCTTTGATTCGCTGTTTTACGTCATGCCCGCTAACAAATTGAAAACTGTACCTATACGCCTTATTTTTAGTCACAGATTTTTAGTAATTCGTATTGTTATCTTAGAAAGTTTTACTGACTAAAATACTGCAATAGGTAACAATTTGACAATTTAGTAGTGTCAACCCTGTTATTATGACCTGTGTATATAGCATATTAATCCTGAATACACCGTTTGATGGTGCGCCTGTCAGATGCGGAACGTACAGATAAGGTAATAGGTAACAGGTGAATATACTATTGGTATCGGTATCGGACTCGACCCGGAACTTCTTAATTATTGGCAATATTAATTACGTGGAAAACAAAAGGGCCTGGAGTGGTGTAATTTTTAATCTACACCTTTGTACTATATTAGTTATATATAAAGTTGAATTCTTTGATTCGTCGTTTTTACGTGATGACGGCTGACAAATTGGACCTCGTCATTTTAGTATTATAGATGTCAAGTTCCTATAAATCAAGATATTAGCAATATTTAAAGAAATTTATATTGGCTTGTGTTAATTTGTCTCTTGTGTGTTTATGTTTTTGTCATTTCATATTTCCTTTTTATCAATTGAGTATTTCTTATTTTCTTCCTAATAATCTTTTGTTCTTTATAAAAAAAGAAATATCGGAAGACAAATATAAACACACACAAAACAGATTATTTAGTGTAGATTGATTTAAGAATTTAATAAAACTCATTTGTCAATTTAAAGTTGATCATATTATCTAAATATTTTGAATTTTAAATACTTTTCCTTAAATTCACATGTTCCAATCTATGGGAGATAACTCTAGTTATAAATGTTACATCACACAAAACAAAATAAATAAAAAAGATGAATAAAACGTAAATGAACTATAAATCAGAGATAAAACAAACTGTATTAAATATTTTATATTGTTAACATAGGTAGTGTTTAATGTTATAAAACCAATCTATTTGTTCTCTGAAATATATGATTGTTTGTGTGTCTTCTATATATTAAAAGAAATACACTGTAATCAAAAATAGAAATGGGTAACTTTTCTATTTATAGACCACAAAGATGAAAATAGACTTTCAAAAATGTCTACATATCATGCTTATCAAATATTAGTTACATAAATAATATCATTTTGAAAAAATAGACATTAAAAGGATTTTTTACTGCTAATATAGCGTAGTAAAACACAATACCAGAAATTGACTCTGTAATGTACCAAAGAAACATATATTTTCTATTGCAATACCGTAAGAAGCAGCTGTATTCAATAGATTCTTGAAATTATTACAGGGCATGAGAATAGCCATGACAGAGGCAGACTTTGACGGTCAGCTGGAGTCGGCCAAAACTGAAGGAATGAAATCATTTGGTGATGATGTTATGTTGATTGAAAAGTTTGTTGAAACACCAAGGTAAGGTCTTTTGTTTTAATTACCCTGTAGTGAGTCATTACTGTGGGTCTTTACTTTTAGAACTTTTTATGAGAAACACTTCTGGAGTCATTATTAATTTTATATGAAGCAGTTATTTCCCTTTATAATGAGTTGAACTAGTTTGCAGCAAAACAGAGAGAGAAGGATTAAACTGCTAAAGTACAATATTCTTGACCTCTTGATCAAGATAATGATACTCGCATTATAAAAATCTTACAAGCCATTTCCTTTATGGCTGCAGATAATAAAACTTAACAGTAATTACAATGGGTTAACAGAAAAGGTCAATGGTTTACTGGAGTATCTCTAACAAACCTTCTCAATCTGCCACAATAAGTAAACCTAAATATTTTGAAAATATAATAGATTATAGATAACAAAGTAGTAATTATCAGATTTTTAACCTGTCATCTTGACAAAATGTCAACATTGAGCAAGTCTATCCTATTAGATTATAAATTAAAGTCCTTTCAGCTTTCAATTTGTTCAAATCTTTAAAAAATATTGATTATCAATTTCATCTTAATTTTATCACATGACAAGTTAGTATGAAAGCAAACGTTTTTTCAGTGTGTCCGTTTGTCAAGCCTTTTGGCCAAGGGAGACAATTCTTATAAGTTTGTAAAAAAAAAATATGGATTTACAAATGTTACTTATCTTAATATTTCTATTTGATATTTACAATGTATAAAAAAAGATAAAAAGTATTTATATAAACTAATACAATTCTGTTTGTTGCAAACAAAATGCATTTAAGGCTGTAAAACATCTATTTACTAATGTAAACTTATTATATTTACTTTAATAATGTTTTCTTTCAGACATGTAGAAGTACAGGTATTTGGTGATCACCATGACAACTATGTTTATTTATTTGAGAGAGACTGCAGTGTACAAAGAAGACACCAGAAAATCATTGAGGAAGCACCTGCTGTAAGAACTGACTCCATTTCTTGTCAAATTATAAAGAAATTAGTTTTCTTGGAACTTTTTATTATCACCTGAAAACATTGATCACCTTTTCATGCAGAGTAATTTGCAATGTGGTTAAACTATTGATTAAAATTGACTTTATTAGATTTTCCTGATTTCATATAAGATTGAACACAAACTGTGGAAATAAATTTTCATGGTTTGTAAACTAAATGTTGGGTGGTTGGATTTCAAATTAAGGGTATAATTTAGTCAAAAGTGACGCAATTTTCTAAAGTGACCTTGTGGCCCTAAGCAGATAAACACTTCAGAAGTTCCAATCAATCAACAGTTTGAAACTTTGTATTAACTAGAAGATGCCTGTAAAATCACCGTACAATTATATAGGCAAGTGTGGAAACGAAGAATTTTTAAATTTTGTGTACATAAACAGATCATGCACAAAATTATAAAAGACATAGAGATTGATAACAGTCTTTTGAATTAAAAATTGGCATTTTCTATAGAAAAAGATTGTTTCAAAGACAGATTCAGGAAGTACAAAACACTACATGTATATGTCATATCACAAATATTTCCGACTTTGAATAGTTTCAGAGGAGATGCAGCTCAATCAAATTGGTCTCTTCCTTCAGTAGTATAGATATATGTATTATATTTCAGCCAGGACTGTCAGAAGAAGTAAGAAAGTCTTTAGGAGAAGCTGCTGTCAAAGCTGCTAAAGCTGTCAACTATGTCGGTGCAGGTATAATATTATATATATTTACTGGGAATTCATTGTTATTCAAGGGATACCAATTTTTTGTGGATTTCCTTGATATTTGTGAACCAAAAAAATATTCAACAAAATACAAATTCCCTCCTCTAGACTTGTATTCCAAAGATGAATAGGAAAATGAAAAAGCTTGTATCTATAAAAGTAAACACATTGGTGTTGGTTCACTACATGGAGTTATAAACTGAAAGTTTTATTTTAGCATTGAAATGAAATTATAGAAATTAAATACTGCTTTTTGTATTGTTATTAGGTTGTAAAAGGAAATTTTTAATATAAAATGATTTATACAAATGTGCATTGGATCATTCTCAGAGAACCTGTTTGTTTGATTTAGTAAAAAAATATTCTCATTTTGAAATAAACGGAATAATTCAGTCGTTATATTCTGATGCTCTTTAATGTCTACAGTAATACCCGAAGAGTCAATGAGACTTTCTATTTCATAAGTTAAAGAAAATTGATAAGGTCATGGGGGGAAAAACATACAACAAGTAGACATACAAATATTTACGAAACACAATACAGAACACTGAAACAGGTGTACTAGGCATTTTTTAAATACAACTGTTTTGGTGAAAATGAATTGAATAAATTATTAGGAGACAATTCATATGTTCTTGAATGGATGTATATGTAAATTTGAGTGATACATTATGTACACTCGTAAATAGGTGTTGTGTATCAGAGTTTAAAATGAGAAATTTGTTCTTTTGTAACAGGTACTGTAGAATTTATCATGGATAAAAATCAGAACTTTTATTTCATGGAGATGAACACCAGGTTACAGGTTGAACATCCAGTCACAGAGATGGTAACTGGTACAGATCTTGTAGAATGGCAAATTAAGGTACCAGTAAGATTTCGTAATCAGACAGCAAAAAAAGAAAAGATTTGTGACTTTCTTGCAGTTAAAAATACCACATAGTTCTTGTACCAACTATATATAAAAGTGAATTAATGTAATGTGTCATAATGTTTGCTTATAAAGCAAAATATAAGCAAAAATTGCTGATTAAAATAGTAGGTAGGAAAAATGGAGTGACATCTGCCTAAGCAAAATAAAGCAGTGATCAAGTTTTACCTATCTATGAGTTTGGTTCCTTAGCAAAAAATTATAAAATGGAATGCTTGTGAATTTAGTCCAGGTACTTTTTCATATTCTTTTTTTCTCTCGATCAAAACTTTTTTTTTTAACCAATTTTATAATGCTGCCGTGATATTTGTTTATTTTAAGGTTGCCAGTGGTGAACATCTACCTCAATCTCAGGAAGAGCTGAAATTAACAGGCCATGCTTTTGAAGCTCGTATTTATGCAGAAGACCCAAATAATGCATTTATGCCAGGTGCAGGTCCACTTCAACATCTTACAACTCCTGAGGCTAGTCAGAATGTCAGAATTGACACTGGTGTCCGACAAGGTATGTTTGGATGTTGTGATTTGGTGGTATGGGGTAAAACTTTAAGGAAAGCCTCAAAAGAGGGACGAAAGATACCAAAGGGACAGTCAAACTCACAAATCCAAAACAAACTGACAACGCCATGGCCAAAAACGAAAAAGACAAACAGAAAAACAATAGCACACACGACACAACACAGAAAACCAAAGAATAAACAACACGAACCCCACCAAAAACTAGGGGTGATCTCAGGTGCTCCGGAAGGGTAAGCAGATCCTGCTCCACATGCGGCACCCGTCGTGTTGCTTATGTGATTACAAATCCGGTAAATAGTCTAATTCGGTAGGTCAAATTCAAAACACGTTCCAATGATTTGTCGACTTTAAAAAAGAAAAATGCAATGTACAAGCTTAAAGAGCATGCATACAAAAAAACTTAAAATATTTCCTTCAGACTTCTGACTAGAAAATTAGAGAGTGCAGATTTTTAATGGTCCTTTAAAAAAATTGGTGGCCCTGTTTTTGAAATGGTAATGAGAAATTATTTATAATTTCTAGAAAATCTGGAGGAAATGTTTGTTTTTTCCACCTGTTTCCTTTGATATGTCTCAATGTGCACTTGACTCCAATCTTGATTGACTTGGATTGTCAGTTTTCCTCCTGGAGGTCAGTGGTTCTCTCTGAGCACTTTGTCTTCCTCTGCCAGTAAAAACTCACCGCTATGAAATAGAAAAGTTGTGCTGACAGTGGCGTTAATATTTATCAACTAATCAATTGATAGGTTTTGATCATGTATTTCTGTCTTGTTCTGTCTTGGCAATTCTATTTCTTTCATCTCTGATTTACATGGTTCTTCTGGCATCTTGCACTTGAAAAAAAAAATTAATACATTACCATTCACTAAATATAAGATTATTCAAGCCCATTTGTATGTTTGTAGGTATACAATTTTTTCAATGTTTTTTGTTTCTTACAGGTGATGAAGTTTCGGTCCATTATGATCCTATGATAGCTAAACTTATAGTGTGGTCACCAGACAGATCCACAGCTCTTAGAAGTGTTAGAAATGCCCTCAAAGACTATCATGTAAGAACTTCTTACTGCTAGTGATTTATAGCTGGTTATTTAAAATCAGATCATTAACTAAAAATGTAATGGCCACTGACTTTCATTGCATATAAATTTTCAAAAACAATAAATTTTGATATTTACAGATTTTCAGATAAACAATATTTTTTATTCACATTTTGAATCTGAAAGTTAAACTTTATACTCAAAACTTCACAGAAATTGTTAGTGAGATTAATGCAACATCATTTCACATGAAGTTGATTTAATACAATATTTTGTAAAGCTGAAATTACCAAATGAAAATGGGCCTTCTCTTTGATAATGTGTTACAGCTAGGCATGGTGTCCTATGGTAACATATTTTTGTTTTTGTTGTAATAACTTCATATTAATCATTCTGCACTATGAAGAAAAATTCAGGTACTGATATATTCAATTGTCATTTTTCTGGTTTTTTTTTCAAATTTACCTAGATTCAGCAGTGATAGTATGATAAGCAAGACGGGATGTTCTATAGTCACATATTCTGGTTTTACTGTTATAATAAAGTATAAAACATGTAGGGCTTTGAAGAAAATTTAGGTACTAATAGATTTAAAATGTATATTGTGTCATTAATTTATGATTTCTTCTTTTAGGTAATAGGATTAAATACAAATATACAATTTTTGATGGATCTATCAAAACATTCACAATTTGAGGCAGGAAATGTTCACACAGATTTTATTACACAGCATTCAGAGGAATTGTTTCCTAACAGAGTACTGTCGTCTGCTAGTATATGTCAGGCTGCTGTAGCTTTAGTACTGAAAGACCGGGAGACAGCTAAACTTACCTACCAAAATACTCTAGGTTCGTTACTGAGGCTATTTCATTATAAAATGTGTCTCAAAACTGGGAAATTTTTAAATAATAGAAATTTTTAAGTCTCTATATATAATTATTGTTGTAAATTGGTATATTAATTTTAATTTTAAATTTAGATTAGTTTCATTAGCCAGAGGCCTGCATTTTGTTGAAGGGTCTGTTAAGATAAGTAAAGTAATGATGGAATGATATAATTGAAATCACTTATTACTAAGCTGGATTTCATATATAGGTAGTATATCTTATTATCATATACTTAGACTAAATAACATATGATTTTTACTTTATGATAATAACATTAAATTAACGTAAACTCCATATTTTTCGAATTGGTGCTTAGCGGGCTGATACGAAAAAGTTTATCGCATGCTTCGATTGTTATCACATGCCTTTCCGTAACGTTATCGCATGGCATTCTGTTGATACTTGGCAAATTCCTGAAAAAGCACCGCAATGCTATGTTTTCAGTGAAAAACATTACAAAGTAGTATACAAAAAATACTGGAAAGTATATTGTGTAAAATAATAAAAAAAAAAAAAAAATAATTATTAAATGCATTTTTAAAAGTTCAAACATAATTTAGAAAGTTCTTTAAAAAAAGTTGACAGTGTTTGTATTATGTATATTGTTGAATTATTTATTTTGTCGATTCGTTCATATTAAAATATTTTTCTTCTTTGTTGAGGCATAAGATAGAATGATTTCATATCGAATGTACTAAATCTGGGGTCCGATGTCCATGAACTTTTCAATCTTTGAACTTCTATTTTGGAACCACGTAAAACGATTAATATATGAATCTGTTAATTTTCTCCATTGTTGAAGCATTTGATAAAAAGATCATAACATGTCATTTTCCATATCTCATGCGACTCTTAGGCTGATATTGAACCTAGGGCTGATAATACATGCGATATGAAAAATGCAATGTAATAATCTGATATTATTAGGAATAAACAATTAATTATAGAATATCATATCTTGGGAATTACTGACTAGCTGTTTGATTGATTACTGTTGATTCCTTATTATTTGTTGGATACCAATTTTTGTGGATTTCATGGGTAAAGTAAACCTTGAAATTAAATGTTCAACAAATGACATATCTTATATAGGCTTGTACACAGTTTTTGACAAACAACGAAATAAAATAACGAAGACTTGCAAGTTTTTCTTAATCCACGAAAACTGGAACTCACGAAAATAATTAAATCCACAGTAAAAAGTTGTGTATTGTTTTTTGTTTCAGATCCTTTTTCACCATTTCTGTTATGTGCATCAGCCAGAATAAATAATCAAGCCAAACGTAGGATACATTTAAAAGATGGTGAAAATGGTGAGTTTTGTCGTCACAGCTACAGACACTTGTACATTCTTAGACTAATTAATAAACAGAAAATTGATACAAAAATAAAATGATGTAGAAAGAAACAAGGAACAGGTCAAAATTTAAAATCAGGAAATTACCATGAAAACACCTAAACTTTAAAAAAACAAAACATACATGCACATAAACCATTAATATAAAATATAGGCAATGGTTTCATTGGCTCAATATTGTAAAGTGAAATACATATTAAAATAAGTATGAGATTTCAAAATTACTAACAAAGGTTGTTAATCTCTTTTTTGCACCCCATGCAACTCTGTGTGTGGAGCATTAAAATCCAGAGCATCTTTCCATCTGTAGGTCCATTCATTCAGCCTTGTTAGCGCTCTCAAGTGTACACCTCTTGCCAGATTTTTATAATTTTTTTTATTAAAGGTTTATATAATATGTGGTATAATTGCCAATGAGAATCTATCCACAAGAGACTAAATGACATAAAAATTAACAACTATAGTCACCATACAGCCTTCAACAATGATCCAAATCCATACCATATGGTCGGCTTTGAAATAATTATCAATAATGCAGATCAATTTTTTTCCAAGAGTTATACGCCTAGAAAATAAAGATTTTATTGAAAACAACTCTGTAAGGGATCTCATGATTTCATTTCTTGTAGCAATAGGATATTAATGAAAAGATTTAAAAAAGCAAAATAAATTATTTTTGGGATACGATTGCTTTCAAGCAATCTGTAGACTTTTACCGTTGACTCAGGGCTCATTCCCTCACGTCAACCGTTTTATTCTAAACATTCAGCAACATCTCAGATTCTTATGATTGTCTTGCTTTAAAAGGTAAAAACAAGCAAAAGGATTGAACATAAACAACTTTCCTGTAATGTTCTTCTCATAATCTTCATGTTGGATATTTCCCTTGACTTATATGCATGTTTTTAACAACACGGAAAATCAGAATTAAGCAGTATTTATATTTAGTGTTTTTATAAATTTAGAAACACGTCAGAAGGAATTCCCCAGTTTTGATAAATGCGAGAGTTCTCTGAATTCCGATAATTCTATTTCTGTCACTAAGAACTGAAGTGGAGTTTTCTATATTTTACCGTTATGAAACTGATACTGTATTCTCATAAAGAAATTGAGACTCATTCATCATATCTTAAATTAAATAAACGTTCTTGTTCCAAATCGCAAATCGCGGGTTTGTTTATGTATTAATGCGCATGCGTATAGTTTTCTTGATTTCAAGGGGTATCAGATTGAGTGGTTGTTCTGGATTCCCTGCCTATTAATTAATTTGAAACTCATTGGATTCTTTCTATGTCTGCCTGCTATTGAGGGTTTAATATTGTTATTGCAAAACTTAAAATCATATGCATCATTTAAATTAAAATCAATGAAGTTTTACCTATAACACCCCTTTAGCCGAAATGGAGTCTTCCATATTATCGTTTTGAGTTGTCTCCCCCTTTCAGAAGTATTTCCCGTCAAAATCGTCATGAAAAAATTAACTCGTTACTGAGATGTCGATAAACGTCGTATTATATTAAGAACGATCTCAATTTAAACAGAGGAGTGTGTACGGAAGGATTCATGCCCACTGACCCAAAGGAAATTAATAATTAAAGAGTTAGAAATGGGGTTCCCCTAGAATTAACGGTGATAAGATACGAAGTGAATAGTCCGAGATTACTGGGTACAAGTCAAATCGGCACCTGGTCAAATCGGCACCCATAGGAAAAGTCAAATCGGCACCTGGTTAAATCGGCATCAAGTCAAATCGGCACCTATTTAAAATTCAATTCGGCATCCAATAATATTTGATATAATATATGGGACTTGGACTATTTAAGTTTGTAATTTAAGTATTCTAGCATAAAAGTCCCCCACAGTCCCAGCTTGTCTGGCAAATCAGCCGTCGGACATCAGAGTAATCTCGGACTATGAAGTGAAATACCTTCTCTCTCTCTCTCAGTGACTGCTGTGGAAAGTAAACTTGGAATTGATAGTACACAAATAAAACACAATAAGTACATTGCTCGTACACTTGTATCCGGGATTGGCTATTTTTAAAGTTGAGTGACTATTCAGATTTATATTACCTTTGCATGTGCAGTTGAATTAGTTTTGACGTCGAAGTAAGGCGTCAAAGAAAAAACATATAGTAGCCTTTCAAGACGTCATAATTATTTGGACTATCAAGGCCAGGAACTCACGCATGTTCATGCATTTTTGCAGCAGTATCCTTGGATCTATTTTTTTCCTCTTTGATCTTTAATTTCTATTTTGGCCAAATCTCACGAATTTGCTTAATGAAAAGTTGGCAGAACTGCTATACATGTGTCAATGAAAACTACATGTCAATCGTATCCCTCAGAGCATTCTGCTCTTTGATTGATTTATTGCCCTTGGATATAGAATATGTATATCTGCAAGTGACATAACTCTTAAAAATGCTTTTCTTTTATTGTAGATGTTAATGTTATAGTCCAGTGTAATTCAGACAACTCATTTGATGTTACTATCGGCAATCAGGAACACCATGTGACTGCAGAACTGACCAATGATGGTAGTCGTACTTCCATCAGGTGTAATATTGATGGTGTTATATCTTCCTCAAACATAGTCATACAGAAAGATGCTCTTCATATATTTACAACAGTAAGTAAAGGAGGTACTAAGGTGAAATTTAAAAAATCTAGAATTAGAATTGACACTATTGTATTGTAACAAATGAATTAGTCTCTATAGTTTGCGTTGCGTTACTTTTAAGATCAAAATCTATATCGAATGCTCCCATACAATGGTACAAATTAAAGTAACGTCATAAACATAAGATATGAATAGGGTAAACATACCGTTAACATTTGCACTACATTCTTAACAACTATAAGTCAGAAGAGCATTAGTTAAGAGACAAACTAAGGTAGTAATATTGATAGGTTAAGGAACTCCTTTTCCAGAATATTTAACCCTGAATTGTAGGGGAAAAAGAAGGGAGTGCAAACATCTGACAAAAATTCCTAAACCTGACTTAAGTACACCCTTAGTTAAAGATAGATTGGTTGATTGATACATGTGATAGTGGTTGTTATCCTTATGTTTTGTGGGACATATGCTTTGTATTATATGCATTTTCAGAAAAGTACAAATTATGCAATAAGATTTTTTATGGCCCCGCAACAAAGTTGTCCGTGCCATATAGTTTTACCCTTGTCCGTCCTTCCGAAATTCCGTAATTCTGTAATTCCGCAACAAACCATTATACAGAGTTTTTATCTAAACGCCTTCAGATATTGGGCTGATTTTTGGTATGTGAGTTAACCATGATGAGTTACAGATCAAGTTTAAGCTTCTTCTGCTGCACTAAGTTTTGCCCAAATTATGGGCTTTGGATTTTAGAGAAATTGTTCAAAATCACAGTTATACGTTTTTTTCTTAACACCTTCAGATATTGGGCTGATTTTTGGTATGTGAGTTAACCCTGATGAGTTACAGATCAAGTTAAAGTTTTGTTCCGCTTCACTAATTTTTGCCGAAATTACGGAGTTTAGACTTTAAGAAACTTTGAGAAATTGTTAAAAATCACAGTTACACAGATTTTTTTCTAAACGCCTTCAGATAATGGGCTGATTTTTAGTTTGTGAGTTAACCATGATGAGTTACAGATCAAGTTTAAGTTTCGTTCCGCTCCGTTAATTTCTGCGGAAATCACAGTTATACAGATTTTTTTTCTCTACGCCTCCAGATTTTGAGCTGATTTTTGATATGTGAGACTACCATCATGTTTGTGTCCACATGTGCTTACATTGAAATTGCAGATTTTCGAGTTTTTTGGGACAGGCCTTTCATGTCGCTTTGACACATCTAGTTTTAAAGTAGAATCTGAAAATGGACAGAGAAAACTAATCAATTTTTTTTTTACAATGAAATACTGTGATAGCTTGATTAATTAAAAGAAAATTTCTAAGGTGTTTATTAATGCCATCAAGCTGTCCTGATAAGGTCTTCAGTACAGAAGGTAAAAAAGAATGCTGTCAGATTCTTGTTATCAAAATTAGAACACATGCCACATATTTTAATCACATTGGCATACCTAAGGTATCTTATAAAGTATAAAACAAACTTAACTATACATTAACATAACCATATTTTTTCAGGATGGCAAACATGAGTTAACTTTCCCAATACCAAAATACATGAAAGCTAGCAAAGGAGCAGCTGGCGCTGATGATGCAGTCGCACCAATGCCAGGGGTCATTGAAAAGGTCACAGTTCAGCCTGGAGCTGAGGTTCAACCAGGGGATCCACTTGTTACAATGATTGCTATGAAAATGGAGGTATGATACTTTGTAATAAATATTTCATTGGTAATCTATTTTTTTGGTGCCTGTCACAATTTACAATAAATACATAACATTAAGAATTCAAAAGGGGAATGTGTAAAAGAAACAACAAACGAGCCAAAGAGCAGAAGACAGCCTAAGGTCACCATTTGGTCATCAATGTAGTGAGAAAACCCTGCACCAAGCTTAGGTTTTAGCTTGCCTTTAAACAATAATGTATACATTAAATTAGCAAAAGTATTAAATGTTACAAATATTAATTAACTACGTCATCTAATTTTTAAAAAATAACAATTTAAAGAATTACCTTGAAAATTATTAAATATTAATAATAAAATTACTTCATTGTGTTCCTTTTTTTTTGTATTTAGTATGTGATCAGAGCACCCAAGGCAGGCATTATAGAGAAGGTATTTTATAAAGTTGGGGATACAGTATCGAAAGGAACAGCACTAGTTCACTTTAAGGAAGATAAAACCAATAGTGAGCCTGACAATGACAGTGATTAGAGCAAAGGATACCAGATAAATTAGTGCTAAAATCTGTACATTATACAAACGTGATATTTATTAAAAAAAAGTAATCAAAATGTGATATCTTTACAAGTTTTAGTTTGTATATATATGAGATAAGTTGATGTTGTATGATTGCCAATGATAGACAACTTTGTACTAAAGACCCCCAGGGAAGAGGCTGCACTATATAACATTATGTTTATGATAGCTAACAAAATATTATCCACCAGAGATAATCAAAGAATAAATATAGGTCACGGTACACTGTTTATGACCATACAACCTTGTCAACCAAAATGATACTTTGAAGGACATACAGCCTTATGAATCTGATATGAAATTTTATCCTAAACAAAGTTGTAAAAGCCTGTTGTTTTATTTCTGTCTGCTGCATTAACAAAGTTTGTGATTGGGTTAATCTATGGAGTACCTTTAGTGGTAGGGCTATGATATTTGGTTAGTCTATGGAGTACCTTTAGTGGTAGGGCTATGATATTTGGTTAGTCTATGGAGTACCTTTAGTGGTAGGGCTATGATATTTGGTTAGTCTATGGAGTACCTTTAGTGGTAGGGCTATGATATTTGGTTAGTCTATGGAGTACCTTTAGTGGTAGGGCTATGCTATTTGGTTAGTCTATGGAGTACCTTTAGTGGTAGGGCTATGATATTTGGTTAGTCTATGGAGTACCTTTAGTGGTAGGGCTATGATATTTGGTTAGTCTATGGAGTACCTTTAGTGGTAGGGCTATGATATTGGGTTAATCTATGGAGTACCTTTAGTGGTAGGGCTATGATATTTGGTTAGTCTATGGAGTACCTTTAGTGGTAGGGCTATGATATTGGGTTAATCTATGGAGTACCTTTAGTGGTAGGGCTATGATATTTGGTTATTCTATGGAGTACCTTTAGTGGTAGGGCTATGATATTTGGTATGGTCTATAGAGTACCTTTAGTGGTAGGGCTATGATATTTGGTATGGTCTATAGAGTACCTTTAGTGGTAGGGCTATGATATTTGGTATGGTCTATAGAGTACCTTTAGTGGTAGGGCTATGATATTTAGTATGGTCTATGGAGTACCTTTTGTGGTAGGACTATGATATTTAGTATGGTCTATGGAGTACCTTTAGTGGTAGGGCTATGATATTTAGTATGGTCTATGGAGTACCTTTAGTGGTAGGGTTATGATATTTGGTATGGTCTATGGAGTACCTTTAGTGGTAGGGCTATGATATTTGTGATTGGGTATGGTCTATGGAGTACCTTTAGTGGTAGGGCTATGATATTTGTGATTGGGTATGGTCTATGGAGTACCTTTAGTGGTAGGGCTATGATATTTGTGATTGGGTATGGTCTATGGAGTACCTTTAGTGGTAGGGCTATGATATTTGTGATTGGGTATGGTCTATGGAGTACCTTTAGTGGTAGGGCTATGATATTTGGTATGCAGTTTTATTAGCATTTGGACATTTAATTCCCATGGTGATTATTTAGTTTTACTCTTTAGTTATCTGACAGACCTCTGATGAAATACTTGTCAAGTCATCACATATTTCTTAAATATTTATCGTTAATTTGTTGCCATGCATCATAACATGAGGTTTCCTGTAAGTATTGAAATGTGTTTAAAATATTTCCTATGCCTTTGTTGTGTGGTTTCTGTCTACTTGATTTATATTCCCTTTCTCAATCTGTTTCCACTCCAAAAACCTTTTTGAAATAATAATAAGACAAACACATAAGGATTTTTTTTTAACTTTTTATTAGGAATAAAATAATTAGGTAACTATACTTTTGCTGCCCAAAACAAAGTAAAACATATATATAATAAATATTCACAACAGATAATGCAAAAATTGCTTACAATATTTATGTAAAAACTAATGAATAGGTAAGGACTAATCCAGAAACAAATATATGGGGAAGGCTTAAAATGCCCTTTTAAAAAAAAAATTACTCCACCATGCATACCGTAGTAAGATTTTAATTGATCACTTCCTATAAAAACTACCTGACCAATCAAATATTGATAAGTGCTTTGCCTCCTTATCCCCCCCCCCCTTCCCCCCCCCAAAAAAAAAGACTTGTAACTAAATATATCAAATGAAGACAAAATTAACCTCAGCAAAGACCACATTTTACAGCATACAACCATGCATGTCTTAATCAATTTTCATGCACTTGGTTATCAATTATGATTGAAATTTTATAATGAATCTACAGTAATAATGTGATTTTTAACGTGAATGATTACTGTTGTTAATGAAATGAATAAATCACATGACCAGTATGATGACATCATTGTTTACAACCTTTTTGCACTTGTCATATACACATGTTTTACTAATCTATATTGGTATAAAAGATCAATATGGTATCTGTGATGAGTGATGTAACATGAGTATTTAAACAATCTATGAACAAATATAATTTTAAAAGTCCAATTCTGTATTAGAAAATTGTTTGTTTAAATTGTCTAGTTCACTACTGTCTATATGAATGTTGTTTTCTTTTAATAGTTTTTCTAACAGTTTACATCTGAAAAATAAAACACAAAAAACAACATTAATAAGTTGATAAAAAAAGCTTGTCTTCATATCACATTGTTTTCAGTGAGTGTCTTTCAAGAAGCATGTTCTGTCCACCCTCTGTTTTTCAAGATCATGTTTCACATTTATTTTTATTTTTCAGTGTTGATTGTCTATTGTTTGATGTTACGTGTCTTAATATCCACATTTGTCTGGTTTTTGTTCTGAGACCACATTTGTCTGGTTTATGTTCTGAGACCACATTTGTCTGGTTTAGGTTCAGAGACCACATTTGTCTGGTTTATGTTCTGAGACCACATTTGTCTGGTTTTTGTTCTGAGACCACATTTAGCAAACACAAATCAATCAATTAATTTTTATGACTATATACGAAATACGAAATATTTTATTAAAGAAAGCTCAATTATGAATATAATTATTAATAGCATAGATGCAACAAAGAATAACATTTAAACAATCTTAACTAAAATTAATACTACTCAAGTATCAAAGTATATGTATTCCAAGGGCAGTAACTCTAGTGTAAAAAAATATACATAAATAATTACTGTTCTTGATTTTGACAGTCGCTGGAGAGTCTTCAACAATGAACAAATAATTCATATACCCTACATAAAAGTCAAGAAGACCCCTATCATCAATTCTAAAAGTATTGTGTGAATAAATTTCAAAGTCACAAAAAAATAAAATTCATCAAAACTAGCCACAATACAAGACCACAACATACAGATCTGACATTAATCAGCCTAAATAAAGTTCTTAGACATGAGACTAAAAAGAGTGTACCCCTTTATCCCAGTTAGGAACTACTGCACATGCCTACATGCGGCTGCAATTGAAATTTGTTATAAAAACTGAATTCACATAGTTAAATCAATGATAATCAGCCTTTTTTATTTGAAAAAAACACCTAACATAATTGACTGGTATAATTAAAATTCAATAACAAAGCACAAATTTTGTACTGCAAGTTATGAGTAAAGTTTTATGACCAAAAGCCAAGGAAACCAAACTTTAAGTGAATTATAAAAGAAGAAAAAAATTACACTACCCTTTGTATATATTCATATAGTCAAATACCTTTTATCCAGAATTTCATTTGTCTGTTTTTCTCTCTGTAATTGTCGAGATTTTTCTTCTAGTTCATTTTCTGTCTTTATGATATTTTCTATATCTGCTTTCCTGTAAAGAAATCAATTGTAATACCACTTTTATTATACATTTTAGATTTTTTTTACAAGGCATATTGCATAGTAGGTTTCATTTAAGGTCAAACTGAGGAAAATATACTGTAATGTGATTTCTTTTCATGAGGTTAAAATTTGCCTTTTCTTGTACAAGACTACAAAATGTTATCAATGCCCCATTACAATAAAGGACGGGAAATTATCCAAACTAATACTTACCCACCCATATCAACATCTACTACATCTACCACATTGGTTGATTCAAACCGACTGCCAGTACTCTTTTTCCGTAAATACTGTTCCATTTTGTTTATGGTCAACTGCAATGTTTTATTGCTGAAATAAAAATTGTAAAATAATGCATCACAATGTTAGAATAATTGCCTTGCTGCCCATGAGTAAGCCACTTATGTGTAAAAAGAATATGCATTTTAAATTGTAAAAACTCTTAAAGGACCTTTAATTATTAGGGTGTACTGGATTTGTGATTTTTTATGGCTTATTAATGGCAAATATATTCAAAGACTGCTGACCATCAAAGCAATAAAGTTACAAGTTCAACTAATTATAGTTTGCATTTAGTTTAGCATATTTTTGTTTTTCTTTATTTATTTACCTCTTCATGACTTCCTCCTTTGCTTCTCTTTCTTCTTCCACTTCTTTGTTTCTGTCTATCAGTCTATGTTGTACCACATCAAGTTTACTGACTATTTGTTTATATCTGATGAAATACAATAAGAAATGCCATTATCAAAAAAAGATGGCCGCCATGGCAAAAAATAGAACATATGGGTAAAATGTAGATATGACTTATAACTCTGAAACTTAAGTATTTAGAGCAAATCTGACATGGGGTATAATTGTTTATCAAGTTTAGATCTATGTGCCCTGAAATTTTCAGATGAATCAGACAACTGGTTGTTTGGTAGCTGCCCTTGAATTGGTAATTTTAAGGAAATTTTGCCGTTTTTGGTTACTATCTTGAATATTATTATAGATAGAGATAAACTGTAAACAGCAGTAACATTTGCAAAGTAAGATCTACAAATATGTCAACATGACCAAAATGGTCAGTAAATGCCCTTTATAGTCATTTTTTACCAATTTTTCGTAAATTTTTGTAATCTTTTACAAAAATCTCCTCCCCTGAAAGTAGTGGGCCAAATTAAACCAAACTTAGCCTCAATCATTATAAGGGTATCTATATATGTGTGCGGTGAGCCAGCCAACAAATCAAGATGGCCGCCATGGCTAAAAATAGAACATAGGGGGGAAATGTAAATTTTGGGTTATAACTCTGAAACCAAAGCATTTAGAGCAAATCTGTCCAGGGGTAAATTGTTAATCAATTCAATGGGTTTAAATTGTTTATCAATTCAATATCTATCTGCTGTGAAATTTTTAGATGAATTGGACAACTGGTTGTTGAGTTGCTGCCCTTAATTGGTAATTTTTAAAGAAATTTTACCGTTTGGGTTTTCTTGAATACTATTATAGATAGAGATAAACTGTAAACAGTAATGATGTACAGCAAAGTAAGATCTGCAAAGAAGTCAAAATATACAAAATAGTCAGTTGACCCCTTAAGCAGTTATTGCCCTTTATTGTCAATTTTTTACAATTTTCATTAATTTGGTAAATTTTTACCAAGTATTTTCCTCTGTAACTAAAGGGCCAAGTTTATTATAGATAGAGAAAATTGTAAGTACATGTAGCAAGAATTTTCAGTAAAGTAAGATCTACAAACACATCACCATCACCAAAACACAATTTTGTTATGACTCCATCTGTGTCCTTTGTTTAATATACACATAGACCAAGGTGAGCGACACAGGCTCTTAAGAGCCTCTAGTTTATAAATAAGGACACTTACTTTTCTTCTGCTTCTTTTTTTGCTTTCTTCTCTATCTCAACTTGAGACTGTAGTTTTACTACTTCATTTTGTAAATTTTCGTTAGGTGCATACGAAGATGGCCTCCTAAATGAAGAAAACAATCAAATCTAAAACAGTGGAATGTAAATGGCAGAAAAAAATGATTCCATGCAATTCAGATTATTTGTGCAGTTTGAAAAGTTGATAGCTTAATGGATATTTTTGCTTACATATACAGTAATAGTGGGACATTCACTTTACTTGCGTCAACATATAACATTTCGTTGCTTCTATTACTAGAGGGAGTTACTTTAAAATTTGCAATAAGTGTGCTTTGCCAACTAAAAAGTGTGCAAAATAAATAGAGACGAATACTACTATTAATACTTTATATCCAAATGTCTAGCTTAGTCGCTTCAGTACCACAAAACTTTTATTTTAAAAAATATTACCGTGTCATTGTGCAGAATATGCTTGAAATATCTGCCGTAGGACGTCGTGTACCAATTTATTTTAAAATAGTCAACCAAATAAATAACTGATCAGTCGATTAGGTACTAACAACAAACAGTAAAGTTCATTAAAAACATATCTGAGGTTAATTACTAGTACTAATACGGATATGTAGATCATTGCCAAATAAATTATGACGTAACTGTTTTAATCTTTCAGTTTGGTCATTCATGAAACGATACTATTCTATAATGGGATAACAATGCTAACTTCAAGATTAAAAGATTAGATTTAGAAATCAAATATCGAATAACAACGTACTTGCTTACTTAACACAATGACTCTAAATACAGAGATTTACAATTACAGTTTTACTATGGGAGCCTAATGGTGGAGCGGGTGACATCCCATTAGTCAGACAACCATTATTCCGATATCCCATTACTCCGACAGCCCAATACTCCGACAGCCCATTACTCCGACAGCCTACTCCGACAGCTCATTATTTCGACAGCCCATTATTCCGACAGCTCATTATTTCGACAGCCCATTATTCCGACATTACATCTGTAATAATTGTACCGGTTATTTTTTCTTTAAAAAATCAACTCCGTTCTCGATAATATTTGTGGTTGTCCGTTTAGCTTCGTTTAGTCTTCTCTTTCAGGAAATGTGTTTCAGTGCCTTGGGTTGATACACATGCTTAAAAAAAGCAGTCAATGACACTATAAATCTACAGGATCATGACTTGGGACAGGCACATACAAAATATGGCGGGGTTAAACAAGTCCGAAGGAGCCAACCCTCCCCAAACCTGGACTAACTTGAATTTCTGTAATAGTACAAATATAAGAACAAACTATAAAATGCAGTATAATTCCAATTCTGCACATACAAATAAGAAGAGGTGGCATGATTGCCAATTGTTTGTTTTTAAGTTAGTAAGGAACTGTTAGGTCATATATCCGTATATTTCCGTATATACGGAATTCGAAGTCAATCCATACGGAAATAATTCTGTACATTATCAAAGGTAGATAAATACACAATTTCTGTATATAATGTATACGTTATGATATAGACATTAAGACAGACATATTTTTTTACATTAATACCGCCCAATATTTGTTTCTAAAGTGTCGGACGAATGGGTTGTCGGATCAATGGGTTGTCTGATCAATGGGCTGTCGGAACAATGGGTTGTCGGACTATTGGGTTGTCGGACTAATGGGTTGTCGGAGCAATGGGCTGTCATAACAATGGGTTGTCGGATTAATGAGCTGTCGGACTAATGAGCTGTCGGACTAATGAGCTGTCGGAATAATGGCGTGTAACCGGTGGAGCGATATCTGATCCCCCCGGCGGATTCCGCTGATTGTTTTGTCATTTTCCCGTATCCCACTTATCATTGTTTTAATAACGCTTGTAATTTCATGCGTCCCTCATCCCCGTTTTCACTTTTAACAATGTGACTTTCACGTGTAACGTTTGGTAAGCGTTTCACTCTTAATAATGTGACTTTCACGTGTAGCGCTTGCCAAAAATCTATCATTCCCGCGTCACTCTTAGACCCGCACTCATTTAGTTCAATCAATAGTATAATAGTTACCAACCGACGTTTCGGGTGTGGTGGAGAGTTTGGAGGGGTTAACTTGAATATTTTTTAAAATAATATGTGTTGCCGCACTAGCAGAAATCTAAAGTCTTTTCGTTTACCGGTATTTCCTATTCTATATCTTTTTCATACCTTTACACCATCACAGAGTACCCTTAACCTTTTGGTGGCAGAAATACAACTCTGCCAACGAAGTGGGGGAAAATAAGGAAAAGTGTCAAACTCTTTTCAAACCAAGACTTCGTTAAAGGACCGTGACATGTAGCCAGATTCACTTTCTAATACTTAACAAACGTATCATCATAGTTTTAACAGTAAAAAAGTGTCTGCATATCCTCAAAATTTCCATTACCTAACAAAACTATTGTCGTTGGACTACATGTAATATTTGCCATTGGACAATACTCAAACAATTATTAATCAATATTTCTAAACGAATGATCTGATGAATAAGAATCCTATTTTACTCATGAGTTGGCAAAACACACAGTAGCCGACAGAAGAAACTTTTGAGAATTTTTCGTCCATTAGTTTTATACTTACATTTCCAAGATATTGCAAACTGTTCTAAAACAGTTTATCGGTTCTAAAACGGAAATGAACTTTCCCCTCCTTTGTCATTTAAACCGTTTTTATTGAATGATTATACAAAATTGTTCAGGGCTATTTAGTTAACTATGTATATCAAAATGACGCAGAAATTAACAACTATATGTCACCGTACGGCATTCAACAATGAGCAAAGCCCATACCGCATAGTCCGCTATAAAAGGCCCCGAAATGACAATGTAAAGAATTCAAACGAGAAAACTAACGGCCTAGTTTATGTACAAAAAATGAACAGAAAATAGATATGTAACACATAAACAAACGACAACCACTGAATTACAGGCTTCTGACTTGGGACAGGCACATTCGTAGATA
Organism: Mytilus galloprovincialis; assembly: GCF_965363235.1. Classification (NCBI taxonomy): domain Eukaryota; kingdom Metazoa; phylum Mollusca; class Bivalvia; order Mytilida; family Mytilidae; genus Mytilus; species Mytilus galloprovincialis. The sequence continues at coordinate 97,508,825 of NC_134842.1, forward strand.
ATGTGGCAGGGTTTAACATGTTAGCGGGATCTTAATCCTCCTCCTAACCTAGGACAGTGGTGTAACAGTACAACACAAGAGCGAAATATAAAAAAAAATCAGTTGAAAAAAGCTTAACTCATCCGATAGATAAAAATACAAATACTAGAAATACAAGTGGACGTAGCCGGGTACTTGTACATCCCAACAACAAAAAGACGCTCAGTACATATCTGAGAGCATATACTGATAGCTCGTTCATAACCACTAACAACATAAATAAATCATGCATCTAAGACTGAATGTGTTTGCAATTTCACGTGTTCAGTAACAAAACTGTCTGGTAATACCCGGAGATAAGAAGTAGCATTTCAAACTCGCCTCCTTCTTTCGTTCTGCATGGTGCAGTTAATGAGATTATCTTCACTTATGATACCTACCTCACAGTCCTATAAATAGAAAGTCGCTTAGAACTCCTAAATACTATTTCTTCAGTTTTCAGTTTTAGATCATACATTAAGAACTCATTCACATTAATATTTGACGTTTTAATATCATAATTCATGCAAGTATAGATAAATTCAAATGTAGATATCAATTTAAGCGTACACAACAATATAATAAGAGCTTTTAAAAATACCATAGCCTACCACATTTTGCGAGCAGTATATTGTCACAGCTTTTCAATGGTGCAATGTCACAAATGGATGCCTTACCTTTCAGAAGCTTTCAATGATCCTGGTCTACTGGAGCTGAAAAATTAATACATTTTATAGATAAATGGAACCTATTAAAATACAATCATTTTCCTATCAAATATTTACGTTCAATTGATTTTTATATAGCAAGTGCATGGGTTAATAAAAGCAGATCAGTTTTCGAAATAACCACACATGAAATAATCATAACAATGTTCTCAGTCATTAATGTGGTTTCAAAGCACTAATTGAAATCGCGTATCTAACACAATCACCCGAATAATTTAGTCCCTCCCTGTAATCGATCTTACCTGTACTTGCGAATAATGATAGAGTAGCGAAATATAACGACTGCATTATTAGTGTTCTCTCTCTGAACTTCGTTCTGAACAGTTTGTTAGCAAGATGATGTCAGAAAACATCTTCGTTATCATGGGAATGGCTGCCGTAAGGCACTTTAACCGTAAGCCTGCGCATTATTTCCCCCAAAATTTTTTCGTATAGATATAGAAAGATGTGGTATGAGTGCCAATGAGACAACTCTTCATGATATCCAAGTAACATTTTTTAAAAATAAACCATCATAGGTCAAGGTACGGCCTTCAACAAGGAGCCTTGGCTCACATCGAACAGCAAGCTATAAAGGGCCCCAAAAATAACTAGTGTAAAACCATTCAAACGGGAAAACCAACGGTCTAATCTATATAAAAACGAGAAACACGTATTAACTTCATAAACAGACGATAACCACCGTACATCAGATGCCTCACTTGGGACAGGTGCAAACATTTGCAGCGGGATTAAACGTTTTACTGGTACCAAACCTTCTCCCTTTTCTGAAACAATAGTATAACATCACAACATAAAAAGACACACTATAAAATATTAATTGGAAGGCTTAACTCAATCAAAAAACGGAAATTCACACACAATGTATATGTTCATGATAAAATGACCAGACTAAAAAAATAATGTATTGTGTACACAAATCTTGCGATCTATAAATGTTCTAATCAATTTCAGTCGTCCCCTTCTTTAATCCCGACACGGGCTCTGTTTTAGAGGACCCCTGTCACATTTTGTGCCTCTAGCTATATCCTTGGCACATAATTATTATCAATTAAATGCATGATTTGGAAACAAGAGGCATCGATACCAGAATCTAAAAAGAGAAACACAAAAAGAGGGAGGGAAAGGGATACTTCAAAAGTTGTTTCCCCATGGAACGCAGGGGAAATAGATAAAAATCTTACCTTTTACTAAACCGAGACATACTGCTTTTAAATTACTTCCATGTACCTTTCAATGCAATAAATAATTATCAACTCGCAGGGGGTAACATTGATATATAAAGAACTTTAAACCACACTTAACGCTTTAAAAAAAACACAACATCGAGACTGAATTATTTTTAAGGGTGAATAATTTTGTTATTAAACAGTGTCACGTGCTAATAAGCTCCCTTTAATCATTTTTTTTTCTATACATATGCAGACATGATATAATTATATCGACTTCGTTGCTTATTCATTTAATGGCCGATTTCCAATAATTTCATTATTCTATAGTTAAAAAATTATATATATTTTTTTCCAGCAGCCTCATTATTCTGTAAACCCCGCAACGACACTAAAAACAAAGTGCAAATGCACCAGTAGTTAAAGGAACTATTATAAAGGATCAACTATTTGAAATTAATCCGTTTGATGAAAGTAATTAAGTAGAAGTATTGTAAATAGATCTAACGTTAAATAGTCAGATCTTGTATGATTGTCAAATTGACCATAATCCACACCAATCAGAAAGAAAAAATAATACAGCATTGACAGTACTCACATAGGCGTTTTCACTGTTTAATGTTATTTACCAACCGATAATAATGGAATCATATCTACATATATAATATATAAGAGTGAAGAACTGCGTTGAAAAGCACTTTAAAACTTAAAAGAAAAGGTGTGTGAAAGGGGGTTTACTGAATAGAGAATTTTGGGTAAAATTATAAACATGATAAAGAATAGAAAACAATCTAAAAGAAATAAAGAAAAGACAATAATGAGGCCCTACAATATTAAAAAATAGAGAATAATGGGCAGAAGACAGAAAAATTGTCTTAATAAATCGGGAACGTGTCCATTGGACATAGATGATGCCCCACTGCATATAACTTTATAAAGCGATATAGCTCAATAACCGCAGAAGTGACGATACCCGTCCTTGATAAGAGTTTGGTGATATTTATAGATTATCGTTGGTTATCTCAACGAGATTGTTTTTCTCGCTTGGACCGGTACGGCGAAAGCGAGAAAAGCAATCGAGTTGAGATGACCAATGATAATCTGTTTAACGCTATTTTACCTATGACGACGTTGTCAATTTCATTAGCAACGCCACGTGCCTCCTTAGTTTCTAGCGATGATTTTCCATCTCAAGCGAGTAGAATGATATGAAAAATTATCACAAAAAAGATCAAAGGAAAAATGCACAAAATAGCGATAATACATGTAAGCATTGCGTATAAGTTTCATAGCATTCCGTTATGTAATGGAAACCAATTTTGGACGTACGGATGAATAATGGTAAAACTTAATGTCCCTCTTCTACGGCGTGGGCATAAAATTTATAGAATAAAGAAACGAAGGACTCCCATCCAGACCATCAGAAACGGTGATTATCTGGAACAATGTAATGGTTTGTTCATAGATCACATTATGAATCAGATAATTTAAAAAAAGTAAATATTCTGAGGTTCAAATATCGTATTGTAATCAAACAGAACAATTCAAAATCATGATATCGATATTTGCTATATTTTTTAACAAAACAATACTGTTTTCAAGAGTAAAAAGTATTTGAAACAACAGACGTACAATTTTTTATCAACTATCGATTCCCCCGCCCCTTTTTTTTTTTGAGAAATATGTAAAAAATACATAATTTAACAGAAATAAACATTAAACAATCAAAATAATAATTAATTAGTTAGTAAAAATAGTTTTTATTTCTATTAAATTTTCTTTTATACTATGATACAATCGATAAAATTGTCGTCATCTTGTATACTGTATATAGAATAGATAATTGAAACAGGGAATGTTTGAAAGGGGCAGCAACCCGACCAAAGAGCTTAATAATAGCCCAAAGGCAATCGATGGGTCTTCAACGCAGCATGAAAATCCCTGTACATGGGGAGGGCAGTTAGCAGTCTCCTAAACAACAATATATATCATTCTTGTAATACTTTTAAAGACAACCATTATTTATAAGCAACTGACTTTATTATTTTTTATTTTATTCGCTGTTATTTTAGAAAATTTTAATTAAAAAGTGTAATATATGAATTATTTCTATGATATGTTTTTCAAGTAGTCGAAAAAATTATATGGAAAATAATTAGACAGCAATGAATTTTGCATGATATATACCCATGCCAGTAGTTTATCAATAATGCCATAGTTAATTCATTCATTTCAGGTAAAAAGAAAAAACCAAAAGAAACTGCCTACCTTTTCAAAAAGCTCATTATTGCTTAAAAAGCTCAGACCGAACGGCTCCACTGTACGTACGCTGTGTATAATTATTGATATTTATCAAAATACTTTGTAAACTTTTGTAATTTTAATATATTTCCTCATTAGAGTGTCACATGATGGTAAAACATTTTGTTTGAAAAGCGATCGATCGTTGAATTTTAAACCCAAGGCCTGACATAAAACCTATATTCTTTAGAAATATTGTTTGCCTTTCAAATAAATCTCATAGTGTCCTCGATTTTTATATTTCTAAACTGTTGCTTTTGTAATAAGTCATTTAAATACTTAGTTTTGGATTGAAAGATGTATTAGTAGTGGACTAATGAACGATATCAGAAGTAAAATATGTCAGTTGAATTAATATGAATATGCATACATTGGAAGTGGTTTGTTGTTTTTCTTTTCCTATTACTTATGAAAATATCCGAAAGATATAGGACAAAAGAAGGTCAACAATATGAAAAGTAAATCTCCTTTGACTAACAAAAAACCGGAGTCAAATTCATGTGTAAATTTTAACTCAGTCAGAAGTTAAGTTGAATTCGCGGAAGGAGGGGGTTGGGTCTCAAATCACCTAGTACCTATTTTATACCTGTGCCTTCTTTTACTTTAGAGGTCCAAGTAATTTAGAGTAAACATTCATTTATCGGTCAATGTTAGGTAACTGTTAGTTCTAAGTTAGATTTAGTGCCAGTGTTAAGGTTTGGGGTATGTTAGGCTTTACCTTATGTGTAGGGTAAGGGTTAGTTTAGTACAGCTGTATATAGGTTGGTAACCCTAAAGTAAAAAGAAGGCATATATATAATAGGTTATAAAAAAGAAGATGTGGTATGATGTGCCAATGAGACAACTGTCCACAAGAGACCAACATGACACAGACATTAACAACTATAGGTCACCGTACGGTCTTCAACAATGAGCAAAGCCCATACCGCATAGTCAGCTATAAAAGGCCCCGATAAGACAATGTAAAACAATTTAAACGAGAAAACTTATTAAATTAAAATTTGGAAGTTGTCAAGTGTCATATTACAGTCAATTTGGTAGTTATTTTAGAGCTATTTTCCTAATGCATGTAATTTAAAGGTTTTGGTTGGCTTGCTTGCTGTGTTTGTATAACTGTTTGCTCAAGCATTGTAATTAAGTTTTACAATTGCAATCAATATATAGGTGGGGCTTCAGCTTGTATAACATATTTGGAATTTTTTTTACTATTTTAAAAGATATGTATAGCAAAAATGAAATGTCTGTGAAAGTGGGTAATGTATTAACGCCATCTTTCAGCTCGCTATAAGTTGAGGTAAGACAAGGGGATATTTTAAGTCCAAACTTATTAAACTTTTCATTAACGATCTGCCTCCAAGATTTGAACCAAGTCTAGATGCTGTTGATATCAATGGGCGTAGAATTGATTGTCTTATGTACGCCGATGACATTATTGTATTATCAAACACTAACAAAGGTCTTCAAAACCGACTTGATATACGTATACTAAATACTTATTGTATTGATTGGTGTCTAGATGTAAACTTGTCCAAAACAAAAGTTTTAATTTTTAACAAGCCTGGAAATTTTTTGAAGGAATCACTTTACTTAGATAAAGAGGCTATAGAATGTGTTAATAGATATAAATATTTAGGGATAGTCTTTACTTCTAGTGGTCTTTTTCAAGAGGGGAAAGAAGAGCTATTCAAAAAATCCTTAAAGGAAAAATTTAAATTACAAAAATCCATGTCAGCTTGTAATCCAAGTATTGATACTGCAATTCATTTATATGATCACACAAGAAATCCAATTATTATATTGTAGAGAAATTTGGGGTTCATTTAAGATTAATTCTGCTGCTTACAAGAAAAAAAAGTGATTATCGATTTGAATTAATCTACATAAATGATTATTTGGAAAAATCACATTTCAGATATTTTTCTGTCATTATATCTATGGTAAAATATGTACACAGGCTTATCAAATTGGACGAAGGGTTACTTTATGATGCTTGTGTTTGTAATAAAATTTTATATGCATGAAACATTAATTGTTGGTATTCATCTATGAGATATGTACTTCAATCACTTGATATACAAAATTTGAATACAAAGCTCAATAAATTAATTAAATTTGTAAAATGTAAACTTTGTAACAGTTTTAAAACATTTTGGGTGGTCAAAAGATCTGATACCGTATCACAAGGTAATAATTAGAAAATTATTTCAACCTCAAGACTGACTTCGTAAAGGAGGCTTATTTATCAATTAAAGACTTTAATATAAGAAGAGCTATATGTAAAATGAAAATAAGTGCTCATGATCTTAGAATTGAGAAAGATAGATATAGTAAAAAATACATAGAGAGAACTCAGCGTCTATGTCATCAATGCTTATCACATGGATTTAATTCTATTGAAGATGAGACCCATTTTACAGTTAATTGTCCTTTATATAATGAACAGAGGAAATTATTATTTGATAAATGTAAATACTTTTTGTACTAATTTTAAAGAACTACCTAAGGATAAAATATATTTCTGGCTGTTCACAAATGAGCATTTACCAACTCTCATGTGCCTAGGAAATTACATTATTAAAGGTTTAGAAATAAGATCCAGATGTAAACAAAATATATGAAATAATATTTTATTATTATGAGATTTGATGTAATAGCTATGTAAGACACATGTTGTGTTAGGCTCTTATCCTGTCCATAACGTTATAGGATGGTATTAGGTTTCTGTTTTGCTTTTTTCAAATCATATTGTGCATAATATTGTTGTAAAATGATGCCCTTTATGGGTTCTTGATTATATTAATAAAATTCTTATTTTCTTATCTTATAATGTTATTGGATGATTGAGCAAACATTTTTACAAAACAAAGCAATCAAGCCAACCAAACCTTTAAACTACATGCAGTAGGAAAATAGCTCTAACTATCTCCGAAATCATGGGTCTTGAGGACAAAAGAAACTTGAACTATGTTATTTTTCAAAGCACATACAATACCTGGAAACTATACAGTGGAAAGGACGTTGGTTCTGCTCTTTGTTTGGTGGTCGATCAATCAAATTTCTAACTTCTCTGTTTTCTGATTTGTCCATGATAATTTTAATGTCGTATATATAGATACAAAAAAAAAAAATATAATAAAAACATAATTCAATAGAAATAAAAATTAAACAATCCTTAAAAGTAATGGACAGTATTAGTTAAATCTTGAACGTTTCTTATGAGGAAGAAGAAACAAGTTTTTTCTGTACTTGATATTGTAAGGTTAAAGGTCGTGGAGTAATTATCTTTTCTACAATTATACAATCGATACATTTGTCGTCGTCTCTTTTACTATGTATAGAATAGAGAATGGAAACGGGGAATGTTTGAAAGGGGCAGCAACCCGACCAAAGAGCAGAAAACAGCCCAAAAGGCCACCGATGGGTCTTCAATGCAGCGATAAAATTCCGATACCGAGCAGGTTCCTAAACAACTATGTATTTCATACTTGTAATCATTTTTGAAAACCATTATTTATAACCAACTAAATTTTTTAGTTATTCGCTGTAATTTTACGAAATTTAAAGTGTAATATATGAATATTTCTATGATATCTTTTAAAGTAGTCGAAAAATTTATATGGAAAATAATTAGATTGCAGTGAATTTTGCATATTTCCCATGCCAGCAGTTGATCAATATATAATATCAAACTTAATTCATTAATTTCAGGTAAAAAGAAAAACCAAAAGAAACTGCCTACCTTTTTAAAAAGCTCATTATTGCTTAAAAAGCACAGACCGACCGGCACGCTCCACTGTACGTTCGCTGTGTAATTATTGATATTTATCAAGATACTTTGTAACATAAAAAGTTGTAATTTTAATTTATTTCCTCATTAAGAGTATCACATACTAGTAAAACATTGTGTTTGACGAGCGATCGATCGTTAAATATTGAACCCGAGGCCCGATATAAAACCCATATTCTTTTGAAATATTGTTTGCCTTACACATATATCTCATAGTGTCCTCGATTTTTATATTTCTTAACTGTTGCTTTTAAGTCATTTAAATACTTTATTTTGGTTTGAAAGAGTATTAATATTGGACTATTGAAAGATGTCAAAAGTAAAATCTGTCAGTTGTTTAAATATATGCATACATTAGTAGTGGTTTTATTCGAATTACTTATGAAAATACCTGATATATACACACTATTTAACATAGGACAAAAGAAAGGTCAACAATATGAAAATGAATCTCCTTTAAATACCAAAAAAAAAACCTTACAAATATTAGTAGTAAACTTTAAATCTGATAAAAAGCAGCCTGATGCTAGATCAAAGAACAGAAAATGAGTTGAAAATATGATTGATTGATTGGTTGTTGCTGTTTAACGCCACTTTCAGCACTATGGGATATATCGTGGCAGTCAATTTTTATTGGTGGAAAATATAGATGTCAACTGGAGTCAAATTTCCTTTTCTTCAGACAGAAGTTCCTTTAATCTCTATCTGTACCTGTATCTAGATCTTAATCTTGATATTGAGCCTGACATTTGCTTTAAAACAATGTGTTGAGGTTAAATTCGCGGACGAAGGGGGTGGGGTCTCAAATCACCTAGTACCTGTTTTATACCTGTGCCTTCCTCTTACTTTAGAGGTCCTTGTTTAGTGGTCGATCAATCAAATTACTAACTTCTCTGTACCCTGATTCGTCAATTATTCCTTTAATGTCGTAAAGTCTATAGATACAGACTTGCAAGCATAAACAATCCTTCAGATGTAAATAAAAGAATATTGAAATATCAAAACGCTTTAAAGGCATTCGATTGACGGTACAACTATCCATTGTGGTCATGGTGATAATATTAAGTTATTAAGACGTCATTATTAAAATAACGTCAAAACATGGTCGTAAATGTAAAGAAAGGAGGGTGTGAACAGACAAACAGGAAATAAAATGGTAATTTCGTGATGGATGAACAGAAAGAATAAAATAATAGCTTGTTTAAGCTCAAAGGGATTCGGACCTCCCCTTTTCCCCGCGGATTTCGATTCGGATTCCCGATGTTAACTAGTCTAGCAATGGGACAGAACCGGAGTGATTCATAACTTGAAGAAATAATGCGATAAAACCATGCAATTGGGTATAGTTACCCCATGCCGATTTAGGCCAAGTTTACCTTCATAAATATCAATGCGTTTATTTTCTTTGCGTAAGTCACTGTTTCATGAGAAAACAAATTTATAAAACTGACGATGTTCGTAAAAAAAACAACCCAAAAAAAAACCGAATTGGTTAAAATATATGGCTGGCTTTTGCAAAGACAAGTAGTCAAGTTGTAATTGATGGTTCATGTCTGTCATATTTATTTTTGGTAAATTGTTTTGTTATAAACTAGGCCGTAAGTTTCGTGAATTTAATTGTTTCATACTTTTTATGTCGGGGCCTATTATAGCCGATTGTACGGTGTGGGTTTTCTCATAGTTGAAGACCGTATGGTTGGCTATAATTGCTTACAGCCACCTTAATGCTTCATTTGAACTTTGGTGGATAGTTGATTTATTAACAATCATACCACCCCACATCTCCTTATTTCATATTTTAGGTATATATTCCTTTCCAAATGCGTAAGCGTTGCAGGATACTCCTAACATATTAATTGTCACTTTATTACTTTCAGGGTCTACGTCTAAATGAATTAAGGAATTAAAGGGTTATATTTTACGAGTGATGAGTCGGTATTGCAATTCTGACGGAGGATTATCGGGGGGAAATGATTACCTACGATATCGAATGTACAAGTAGTAACTGTACTTCAAATACTAGGTCAACATTTAAAAAGAGTGAAAAGTTGAAATAAAATTCTATAAATCCAATAAATGAATCGAATTGAGTTGTAAGTGTCGACTATGTATAACTGGCTATAATAAGCAGTGTCATACTTTTTCATTCATTATATTTCATTGAAATAGTATTTTTGTAACATATAAAATCAAACATTGATTTTTTTTTTTATACCAGTCATTATTAGTTCATATCGCCACGTTGTAAATAGCATGTATCTATAATACTAAAATTACGAGGTCCAATTTGTCAGCCGTCATCACGTAAAAACGACGAATCACAGAATTCAACTTTATATATAACTTATATAGTACAAAGGTGTAGATTAAAAATTACACCACTCCAGTCCCTTTTGTTTTCCACGTAATTAATATTGCCAATAATTAAGAAGTTCCGGGTCGAGTCCGCTACCGATACCAATAGTATATTCACCTGTTACCTATTACCTTATCTGTACGTTCCGCATCTGACAGGCGCACCACCAAACGTTGTATTTAGGACTTATATGCTATATACACGGGTCATAACCACAGGGTTGACACTACTAAATTGTAAAATTGTTATCTATTGTAGTATTCTAATCAGTAAGACTTTCTAAGATAACAATACGAATACTAAAAATCTGGACTAAAAATAAGGCGTATAGGTACAGTTTTCAATTTGTTAGTGGGCATGACGTAAAACAGCAAAGCAAAGAATTCAACTTTATTTATAACTTATATAGGACAATGCTGTTGATTAAAAAATACTCCATTCCAGGACCTTTTGTTTTCCAAATAATTAATATTACCAATAACTGATAAGTCCCAGTTCAACGGGTTCAAACAGAAAGACTTGAAAGCAGAGAAAAACTGTGTATCTTATAGTCGACATGACTTTATCAGATGGCAATACTAATACTAAAATAAGGCTTGCGCATAGTTATATACTTTAATTCAGTCACGGACCCGTGATATCACGGGTGTGTTCTAGTATCATTAATAAATCCACACCGTAAATAGTATGCTATAAGTAAGAAATTAATTGATCTCTATTATCAATATCATGGTCTTCATTTCGACGCTCAATATAGTTCGTGTGGAACTATAATATGGAGAACATTACCAGAGCCTCTTTAATTTGCTCATTACTGTTTTAACACTTCCGGTTTCATATTGTTCAGATAATCCCTGTAATCAGTAGCTAATTCGACATGGAATTTGTGATCGGCTTGCTCCACCCCTGGGGCGTATCTTCCCCATTCGAATGACGTAGAACGCAAACCTTTCTGTACTCTCTCGCACAAAACTATATCTTCATCCTGGACTTTTTCACTAGCTCTAATGTCTTCAGCAATTTTCGCTTCTTTTTCTGTAGAATTGAGCTCATTCATAGCATCTTGTTCTAAATACCAGTCAAAAACTACTTCACAATTTTCAGAGTCTATTGGATATGTGTAATTGAAATCTAACCATGGTCCATATCGATTTATAAATAAATTTGGATAAACATGAGAAAATAGAACGGCGCTCCCAATTCTATCCTGTCCTTCTTTTTCTCCCTTATTACCAGAGGAACTCTGAATAGAAAAACCATCAAATACCTCAGTTTTGTAGTCTTTTGGTTCAATTAAACCTGCCAAATCTTTATGGGCGTATTCTACATGATATCCGCCATCCAAATAGTTGTCAATGAACACTTTCCAATTGCATTTGACGCGATAATGTCGTCGTTCAACAAAACGAAGATTGTCGAGTCCCATTTTGTCAAGCCTCGTTTTAACCTCTTTTAATTGCACACCAAGTTCGTCTGACGAGTTTGTGTCATCTGTTGATAATTTAATGAAAACCAATGGACCCCAAGTTGTTACCTCAAGTGGTATCAAACCAAAATTTTTAGCGTTAAAGTTTTTGATTCCTCGTAGTCTTGTTGCCTTCGCTAGCCGTCCACTCAGTGTGTATGTCCAGCCGTGGTACGGACACTGGAATTTAGAAACTGTTCCGGAGTTGTCGTCTACAAGAAGTGTGGCATGATGGCGGCATATGTTGTAAAATGCCTGTAGCTTTCCAGTTTCGTCACGTGTCACTAGATAAGGATCGTCTGTTATAAAGCCTGTGAAAGAAAGAAAACAAAATATAGCACGATATAAGTAATATAGTGTGTAGGTGAAAAGGAGGAAAGTTAAAAGGGGGAGATAAACCATCCTCAAAGAAAAACAGACAATACAATGTATAACGGTTTACCAGCCAAACTTCAGCCACACATAAAACACACATGTACACAAGGTTTGAGCTACGAGACGCCACCAATACATTGTGAACGTTTTTTGGAGGGTAATTATTTCCTAATTCAGTATGGACATCTGCAGCGGCTGAATATATTGTTTTTTTAGATATACTCTGTATCATCCATTTTTCGTGGATTTCTTGTCACAGAATTTGTATTGTTACAGAATAGTATTTAATAGTCTTTGCAGTTTGCAAACAGAACACAGAGTTTTAATTTAAATCATAACTTAGCGGGTAATTTTTATAACGAATATGTAAAAATGTTGATTTGTGGACATTTACAAAAATCTTCTTTCAAATATGTGCCAATGGATGATTAGCAAACAATAATCTATCAATCAGTATATCCACACTACATATTTTATATATAACATTGCACCTTTCCATTTGCGAAAAAAAAGTACAGCTTAATTTATTTTTCACTTCGAGCTAGAAGATTTTAGAATCCTAGTAATTCTTTAAATTCTTTTAAAAACTCTTGGTAAATATTCTTTAATTTTAATTATTTTTTTATCAACTTCTGATCATTATATCTTACCTGCAATGTATTGACCTGGTTCCTTCAATTGATCTACTCGGCCCACTGGGATCCAGTGTTTTCTGAACACAGATGCTTTGTCTAGGGTGTGGAATTGCGGTTTAGTGTACCTGAAAAAGTATAATATTAACATGCAATATTTAACTTTTAAATCTGGGAAAGGGGGTGGAGGTTCTAGTAGTTGTGTGTTAGTTGTGTGTTCAGCTTGAAGCAAATTTATTAGAAAAACATAGTGCGCTTTCAAACATATCGTAACAGATCAACGGTTCCATAGGCTCATATTTTAATTCGCACGGATGTTTATACTCATGTTACTTTACACTACCTATGTGTATACAATGTATACTACCTGATAGTATTTACTAACCACGACACCTAACAAAATAAACCTGATAATGTACATATATGATATGGGCAGAATAGAGATTAATATGGAATGTTTACTACCCATCAATTCATATAGTTTGATAAAGGCTATATCAAGGTTAAATGTGGTGATTCATATAGATATTAACATGTATTTCACTGATTATATACACTAAATGATCCTAAATATGGCCTTGATATTCAACTTTTACAAAAAATATCAAAATGGATTTTAAGCGATATACAATGGAATACCCGCGCGATCGCCGTCTTCGGGTTCAATAAACTTAAAAAACCCCAAAATAATGAAAATTAGGCACAGCCACATATCTCAGAAATAAACCCTTTCCTATACATACCCTTTTATAATAAATATAACGGTATAGAGGAAAAGTTTTTCTGAGACAAGACTTAGTGTCTGTGAAATTAAGCTATTTTCAACCCCCTTGTACAATCATTTTTTTTCTGACAAAATTAGATCATGTACATTGCAGTGGCGGATCTAGAAAATTTCATAAGTGGGGGCCCGCAAGCTGCATATGAGGGGGGCCATTCCCGTCACGCTTCAGTGATTCCCTATATAATCAACCAATTTTTTTTCTCAAAATGGGGGCCCGGACCCCCGGACACCCCCCACCTTAATCCGCCTCAGTTTTGCATTGTCATCTGCTGATACTATATTTATCTATATTGAGTTTTGATTGTTTAATATTTATTATGCATAAGGTTGTTTTTTTGTTTAATTGACTTTATAATTCTTTTACGTATGCAATGTATTAAAGTTGGATGTCATCGTCAATCTCGCTGCTGTGTATATTTTTTTAGGACTGCGGACGGTACAGATAGTAGAAGCGAGAGTAGAAGAGGTACATAATATCCTTTAAACAAAAATAATAAATATAGTATTAACAAGAATGTGTCCACAGTACACGGATGCCCCACTCTCACATTCATTTTCTATGTTCAGTGGACCGTGAAAGTGGGATAAAAATCTAATTTGGCATTTAAATTAGAAAGATCATATCATAAGGAACATATGCAATAAGTATCAAGTTGATTGGACTTCAACTTCCTGAAAAACTACCTTTATCAAAAACTGTACTAACCTGAAACTTGCACTTTCATTTATATGTTCAGTGGACCGTGAAATTGATCCCAAGGTCAAAATCTAATTTGGCATAAAAATTAGAAAGGTCATATCATAGGGAACATGTGTACTAAGTTTCAAGTTGATTGGACTTCAACTTCATCAAAAACTACCTTGACCATGCAATAACTTTAACAGGCTGAAACGGGACAGACAAATGACAGACGGACGGACGGACGGACGGACCATAAAACATAATGCTCCTCTACTATCGTAGGTGGGCACAAAAAGCGGAACAAAGCTATACTTACCAGCTTGCAGGTGGGGTTATAGCTTCCTCGACAGGAATACTGGGCGAAAACCTCAGGACTTCACTGGTAACATAGTCACTGATACCCTCGGGAAAATGCTTCTGGTTGAACAACCTTTTACATGGTGCTTCATCGCTTTTGCATCCTACATACGTTTGTGGGGTACAGTAAGACCGCGTAAGCTTTACACTTGTTCTTAATCTGCTAAGAATGTCACATACTATTATTCTCATTGTCAAAAAAAACAGTGCACTCAATTTATATAGATAGAAGTCGATTTGTTTTTCTTTTAGTCAATCCGAGTTGTCGTTCCTGTACTAATTCATCTCGACCACATTTTCATGCTACTCATAAATCACTGAGTTGAATTTATAACCTAATGTCAAGTCCTACAATACATATGCTCCGATAAAAGAAGAGTGTATATGTTTATCAATACATATTTGTGTAAATAAACGTGATAACACATTAAAAATGTATCCTATGTATGGCAAGCCGAATTAATAAAAAAAAAAATCAATATGACATTGTATAATTTTACCAACGATCGGATATGGACATATGCAACGAAAAACGATATCGACACGCTTGTTGTAAAAAAGAAACACTGTCAGTCGTGTTGCTCATGTTATTACAAACCCAGTAAATAGTATATTTTGGTAAGTCACATTCATGTAAAGGGAAGATATATAGTGTAGTTACGACAAAGGAACATATACGATATCATCTGTGAAACGGATAATATTCTTAACGGTCAACCAACTCGTGATGGCGTCCATAAAATTTATGAAGGGATGATTTCAACTTCACCATTTGCAACTCTTGGTTTGTGAGCAGCAATCCTCTATGATCAAGGGAATCATGATAGGAAATACAATTAAGACCGCGCGTGAATATCTTATCAATTTGAAGATATATTATTCGTATGCAGGCGGCGCGCTGCTGGAATGATGCTACATAAAATGGTAATTTCACAATTGGGAAACTGAAATCATCTCTTTAGTCGTGAAGTTATGTTTTCAACCGACCCTCATTGTCAATTTCTAGATGTAAACCAAGATATGAGGTAGACTTATAAATGTATCTGTTGTATTCTTTATCTCTAGTTCGAAAGCGTATATATGCGTTCAACACACACATTTTGAATTATTTAGTTACAGAACATCATCTATACAGTGGAATGAAAAGGTAAAGAATATTGCTATTTTTTTCTTTCTTCCTAAAAAGTTCCTGTACGAAGTCAGTTTCATAAGTATAAAGGAACAAGTTGGCAAGAAGAGGGGTGCACATGGTTCCCATGGAGATACCGATCTTGATAATGCCAGTTTCAGAGAAGTTTTTGTTTGAATCATAATTATTTTTTACAAAGTAGTATGCATTCATCGCTAAGACTAGATACTCTGGTATCTTTCGTCCTTTTTTTGTATCTACGTTAACCATTCCTTTAAATCAATCAAAGGAATACCAACTCTTTCAATTTGTTTTTAGTTTGGAATGCGGAATACTTGTGTTTAGTGTAGACAAGTCAAATGTTTTAATACTGTAGCAAGATGAAAGAGTCTAAGATTGTATGTACTCTAAAAAAAACTTTGGATTGTTTTAGTATCCACATCTACTAGGCTCTAGAATAGACAGCTTAACAATAACTTTGAAGCGCGGGTTTGATTGCTGTAAACAAATGATGTTTATATTGTAGAAAGAGGTTTCGTGGAGCACTTGGAATACCCAGCAATATACTGTTGGTTGTAAGGACAATTACGTAGTTTAGATAAGTATGTTCGCTGCTCAGTTTCAAAATAAATATTTTTTCATAAAACTAGTATGTATTGATAGGGAATAAATTGAGGAATCAAAATAGCAATAAAAATATAGGTGTCCATGTGCTTGCTTTCGAGATATTAGCCATTGGAATTTTGGCGGGAAAATGTTCTCTCTTGATTTTTCATATCTTTATCATTGACCAGTTAAAGTTCTCAAATACTATTAAAAACTAAATAAAATTTTATAAGACTTTTACAAATGACTTATAATTATACATGTAAAAGATTTATAAAAAGAAAAATGGGGGTTCATGGGGATTTTTTTCAGGTATTCAAATGGATAACACCAGAGGATTCCGAAAATCTGACAAACATTCCAAAACATGACAAGCAGACATCCTTTAATAAGTCAATAGAATATCAAAAACTTGTCATAGACCAGTAAAAACGGTTTACTTTGAATTTAAAAGTAGTTTGCCAATTTAAAATCATCATTTTGTAATACAATACGTAAAATTGAGATTGAAAACAGGGAATATGTCAAAAGAGACAACAACCCAACCAAACAACCCAAAACAACCGAAAGCCACCACCGGTTACTTACTTTTGTATAATGATTTCAGATACATTTCCGCTTGATGTCTTATCATGTGCTGGTACACCACTTACTAAGGTTCGGGAATAGTTTAATTCTCGCTTGAATGTTCAAACCCGACACAAAAGCAAGTCACAAGTTAGGAGCCTATAATTCAGTGGTTACTTACCGACTGTCATATTTGTTTTTCGTGTATTGTTGGATCATATATACTTTGTATATTAGGCCGATTTATTGTTTTGTTATTGTTCGGAATTATTTCACACTATGTTATGTCCTAGTCTTGTATAGTGGGTTATACTATAATATATATAGTATTTTTACAAAAGGCCATACTGTGAACACTATAGTAGCTTAAATGAATACCATTCAATGTGTTAAAGATTCATCAGCAGGAATCAAATCTTTCGATGGACAGGCAACTGCATCATTGTATGCCGCCCGTTATCAAGGCAGGTATACAGACATTTGAAGATACAAGTGAAAAGCAGGACGAAATATCGAGTTATTTGTGAATCCTACACTGATAACTGTGTTTAACTCGAGAGCTTCTTGAATGGGTTCCTCACTTGCTTAACACGTTTGATAGTGTTAGCCAGTGGTTAAACTACTTATCCACTGGTTAACTTTAAACCAATTGATTATTTCCATTACTCAACATTTATTTTGTGGATAAAATGTGCTTTCCGCTGAAATGAATTTAGCTGGTACGTTTTGGCTGGTTAAGTTTTAGCCGTTGTTTAAAAAGGCACAATGCCGTTTTTTAAATTCATATTTTTAGTTTTCAAATAGTTTCATTGTTTATAACTTGTCAACCACTATATCTGTCATTTATAGTATTTTGAACCCCATAAAACTAGATCTCGGTGAAATATCAACTCGTGTGATAAAAAATATTATTAATGAATATTTATTGCATGATGTAAATAACATTTCAATCATTGGATAAAATACAACATTATTCCATTAACTCTTTAACAAGAAAATCGTCAATAAATTTAAAAACCCTAATGCGGGGTTCACACATTGCCGATTATTGCTCCCGTTTGAGATCAGACAGCGATACGACACGAAAAGTGAAAAAGTCGGATTAGTATCCTCAATTATCTGGAATGTCCTATTATTGTCTGAACGCAGTCGTTTTAGTTCGTAACAGATTCCTACTGGTCGGGAAGGGTCAGAATAGTTCGGCAAAGCACCCCGACAGTTAGGTGCGTCTAGTAACATTCGGGGAAACTCAGCCGATTTTGTCTATTCGGATTACAATCGTGCCTATGTCGTGACAGATTCTGCTGTATCGGATCGAATTCCTAACAATGTTCTGTGTATTCGGGACGGTGTCCTGTGGAACGGGAATGATCTGGAGAAGTCCCGACAATAACAGAATACAATACGACTGAGACCAGACAAAGCCGTTTGCAATGCGTTAGAGCGGACCGTGATAGGATTACGTTCCGACAGTTCCTGATCATCCCGATTATGCCGACAGTTTTCAAACGGATAACTTCCGTCAGCGTCGGTTCACTGTCTTGTCACTATCTGATCTCTGTCGGATTACATTCGGTAGAATCGGGACGCGGTCGTGACAGACTCGGTCGAATTTTACCTGGCGAAAGATACAAATCGAATTTCCATCCACGATTCACAGGATCTTGATCAGACTTTTGACAAATTCTAATCGGGAATGGTCCTGTCAAGGACGGCAGTGAAAATCGTGAATGTGTGACCCCAGCTTAACAACCATTCATATTCTCACTATGTTAATGAATACACAATAACCTCATTATATCAATTATATCACTACTACATCAACATCATTTAATTTGGTTTTTAGTGACTTGCATGATTGTTAAAAAGAGGGAGGGGGTGAACAATGTCTATTTAAAATAATAAGATTTAAAAGTTTTTTTTTATTTTACTTCAAAGAAGCATATTTGATTTTAAACCAATCGATTAGAACATGTTTTAAAAAAAGACATATCACTCACATCCAGATCCTTCAGATTTTTGTCTGACAAAATTCATTTCATAATATCAACACAAATTTGGACAGTTTAAATAAAGGCAATTTCTCATAAGAAATGAAAGATTTGTTAAATATAAAAAATACAACAAGGATATGATATATAGCCCCTCTTAATATAAGAATGAATCATATGACGTGCTTGGATGCGCGATATAATTGAAAATAAATATGTTACAAAAATTCATAAAATGATGGAACTTGCATACACATTGGTAGTAAAAATACAACAATCTCATTATAAATTCAAGGAGTTATAAATCGTTTTTGTTATAAAAAGCAACGTAATATTTTTTTTAAATCAAATATAAAAATTAAATATGAACAATAATGAAATGTCTTCAAAAATCAATACATCTATATACCGACATACTATAAAATTCGACACTTTTTATACAACTCTTCCCACTGTGTTTACTATTTACAAGAATTGGCCACAAAGTGTCTGTCTGTGAATGGATACGCCCTTATAAAGTACCTCCTCGTCTATTCCTCATAATGTATAAAACGAAGACGAAGAACGTCCTAAGTCTTTGCTTTTTTTTGTGTGTGCCAACCCGTCAGGTAATGTTATAAACCATGGACCATTCAGATTCCTTAGATATATGTAGCACACTTTTAGTAAGACTTTATTTGAGAAGATTTATGTATTTAAATTGTCCCATTTTTTCATTCAATGGTTTGCATTACTTAGATGAAATGCTCGCAAGTATATCGGAAACCTGTAGGAAAAGTATAATGGTACTGCATAAGTTTCTAACAATTCCAAAAACACAAATTTATCTACAATACATAATAAAAATAAGTTATTAATAAAGCCATAAACTTTAAGCAAAAACACACAATAACCCTACAACATTCATTTAAGTTCATTTAAACGAGATGAAAGAAGATAAATGACATTCTTTATACAAAAACAAACGTCATTATCAAAAAGACACACAATACTCTTTCAAAACATCATTAAGAACTTATGGATTAATGAGTTGATAATATTTACATAACATGGTCTCTTAAATAACTTAAAAAAACGTGCATTCGAACCATTTGCTATCTTACTCACTGACACAGAACAAATGAGGCAGTCCATATAAAAAGCCATTTGACAATCTGTTGAAGTTGCATTTAAATTAAGAAAACAAAGCTATCAATAAAGGCATTATTTTTGTCAATGTTCTCAAGGTAGATCATAAGTAAATGTTTTTTGAGAGTCAGACAGAATTTTCTTATTATTTGCCAAAATGAAGATTTTACTATGCTTTTTTCAAAAATATAATAAAAAGTATGGGTCACCGTGCTATTTTTCAAGCTATGAGTAGTTGAAAATTGCCTTAATTTGGTTAGCTTGTTCATAAAAAAAATTCTATGAGATAGAATTTTAAAATAAATTGTGAGAAGATAGGTTTCATAATATGTTTTAAGAAAATAAAAAGAAAACATGATGTCACCGAGCTTGTTTTCTTGTCACAAGTAAAAATAAAAAAATTCCCTATTAGCCCAGTATAAATTTTGTACTAAAAGAGTTATCTCCCCTTAAATGGCTCATTTGAAAAAAATAATTTTAAAAACCAAAAGGGTTGATATTTGTTAAAATATTTCGAATAATACAATAAATCACAAGTTTTCATTATATTAATAAACAGTCTAACCATTAAATTGCAAATCTGTTTCCAAATTTGCTGATTTGGGCAAATAACTTGAACGATTTTGTACTATGATTGTACAATCCAAGATGGCGGTATACCATGATTCTACCTGAAATCACATACAATTAAATGAATTACCTTGAGTGATGGTCTCTTGAATTGACTTCTAAGTAGTCAAGAAACTCATCTGGTTTTATTTAGACTTTTTTGTCAAAAGTAATCGAAAGAAAAAAAAATCGTTACGTTAATTTGGCACATGTAACAGAATGAATGTGATGCTTTATGTATGTGCTAACTTTCAACTGTTCACTTTGAAAGTGTTTTCTTCTTAAATATGAATTGCTGTGAATAACATATTTAGAGCGTTCATAAAGAACAAAATTAATTCAAGTTAACCACAACATTAAACCTATCTATTGTTCCACAGTTGTTAATGATTATTGTTACTACTGGTATTAAATAATCACTCAATGGATTTAAATTAAGCCTAACTTTTCTAGTAAAGTAGCCATAGGAGTCACGATGCATCCACCACCAGGAAAATCTGCTATCGCCATGCCAAGGCAACCTGTTTCGAAATATCCGTCTGTTATGTAGACACACGCCCCTGAATCACCTTGTTTGAACGGTATGTTGTTGACGGCAAGTTGATTATAAAATCGTAATGTTCTTTGCGACTGAACTTCTTCTTTACGCGATGCACATACAATAGCATGCACTTGCATGTGGACGGGTGAATTTACTTGAGATTCTAGATTTTCTGTGATAAAATTGGCAAGACTATTTGACGCAGACTGTAATTCCTCTCTTTCCAAAACTTTTTCCTGTACATCAAATATTGAACTTCCTGAAGTATTGAAATCTGAAACAGCACCTACGCAAACGACTTGTAAGTTTCTTCCTGGTAAAATTTGGTATGTCTTTATATAGCCGTCATGCAAATATCGAGATTTTAATCCTGTTGAAAATAAATATAAAACATGCATTAACTTATAAAGTATTTGATAGCTATCCGTCTGGCATCAGAAATAACATAGTTTGTGGTACATCGATAGAAATTGCGGAAATATTGCAATAGTAACTTGATCACTTAAGTTAACTGTCGATCATAATAAAATACACACTTTCAACATTTCTTTACATAAAAAAGCCAAAATTTAACATCTTCAATGCCTATATTAAGTAACTGCAGTTTTTATCTTCTCCTGTCTTGAATATGTTCCCAATTCTACATCTTATACCAGTTTACCGAAATTTGCCTAGAATCTACATATAATAATACGGCAACCAATCAGAACCGCGATATTTGTTAAATAGTAATTTCACAATGGTTTATAAATTTAATGAAACTAATAGCATCGCACCATGCTGCAAAGCCAATAACAAAAAAAAAAAGAATAAAAACAGATTTCATACCAAAATTATATCCAATGTTTTCTGTCGACTTGTGCATTTCTACTTCGAATAAAACTTATCACAATTCGTTAATTTAAGATGCAAAAAAATAAGATAATGTTTCCATGTATGCTTTAAGCCAGTGTCAACGTTGGTGCTTGTATATTTCAATTATAAAGATATATGAATTGTTTAATGTAATAAAAATATGAAATATAAATAGTAATTTTGAATAACAAAATTAATCTCTTTGATTTTGAACTGATCATATCTAAAATATTAAAATTCAGTTTTAAGCAGTAAAGAACCAAATACAATCTTGAAAGCAAATTATAATCTTGCAATTACATTTTCCATAATAATGTATAAAGTTACCCAATTTCCTATAATGGATTGCCTCTTTCCCTTTTGTATTCACATAGTCGTCTTCAGAAACGGATATCCCATTGTCAATTTCTATAAGAGCTACATCCGTACTTATTTCACGCGGGTTGTCATGAGTAAAATTGTGATTTACAACCTTTCCGCAAAGCAATGTTTCATCCAATATTCCATCACCCGTTTGGAAATGAACACTTTCTGGTTGCATATGATGTTTATGTCCCGTTGAAAGCAGAGTTTTCCAATCCATCATTGCATGAGCACAAGTAAGAAAAGCTTCTCTTCCATAAAAAAGGCAAAAACCTCCTAATGTACCTCTCACCTTTAAATTTGTAACAGAGTCGCCTATTCTTATACTTTGTGAAGTAAATCTAGGAAATCCTTCAATGACGTCAGTTGGTATCCCCTGTAATTCGCTTGGAAAATGTTTTTCGCCAATTGGAATTGCTCCTTTTACATGGCAATACAGTTGAACACAAGGATATTTAAGGAACCTTGGCGTGTCTTGGAAATTTGTAGATTTAATTTCAGATGGACAAACAAGAGTAAGTCGACTATGGTCAATGAAAAGCTTTTCGGCCAGTTGTCCAGGAACGTGACATTGAATGTTAAGTTCTCGCTGTGACAAATTATTTTTTTCTAAAGAAATAGCATGTGCTTCCTCAAATATTTTACAATGATATAACACCTGTTTGATGGGCTTTCCACCAAATTGTTCTACCATTCCTGTGTAGTGATGAGGTACAAGAACAATAAGGGTGACATAAGTTGAACAAAACCAAGAGGAAATTTTCTCTTTTTCTTTGCATCGACATAATGACGCAAGCCAAATATCATACACGTGACAATCAATTGATTTAAGAAAGTTTCTGGCTATTTTCCATCCGATGAATTTAGCAGTTTGCGAATCATTATTGATAATGGATACATCTAGTGCATCCCCCAGAATATGATTTTGGATCGTATTGGAGTTAGTATGATTTAAAATATATTGGCATAAAAGTGATTTCTTTTCATTTACAAAATGCAGAAATTTTGAAATATTATTTTTGTCAAAAAAAGAATGACTTTTTCCTGAAAATCCTGAAAAAAATAAGAAATATATCAAAATAACAAACAATATAATATTTACGTATGTTTCAAGTATGAATACTAAGCATGTTAGATAAATGACAATTGTTGACAATTAAGAGTCGACAGTCTACAATTGAGACAATTAAAAGGTTTCCCAGCTTGCTGCTTTGGACTTGAACTTTGTCACTTAAAATCCTATTTTTACACTGTATCAAAGAGAAGTATTGACTTTAATTGTTTTACTCGTTTTTTAATCTTAAGCAAACTCTGAAATGGGCGTCATTCAAGATAACAGTATCACATTGTATGTACGTAACGCTTCCGTTGTTGCAAAGATGCTAGAGGACACCACTATATTGCAACAAATTGTGCTGGTCTTTGATTCATTTTCAATTTTTTAAGTATTATTATCTATTTTTGAATCCAGAACTCGCATTGGGTTTTCACTTAGTACAAAATACGACCAATAAAATATGGCAATATCGAAAATTATAAGTTTAGTATTATAAAGAGACAGTCACGGAAAACAGATCAGCTGTATGATGACCACACAATGTCATTTTACCTTGAAATTCTTTTATTGATTTTCTACATTGATTTTTCATCCTTGTATCGACAATGCAGTCAACGACAAAATTATCGCATACTATATTCAACTTGTAAAATCCATCTGAATAAAAAATGTTTTAATGACTATAAATAATGTACAAAATATGAAAATCAATATTTAATTTTGTTTCCATACGTATGTTCAGTGTTAATCACTACCATATAGCCTTTTTCTGCTCAAGCATCGTAGAGCAAACACTCATGTGGTTTGCTTATTATCTCATTTGTAAAATATGATAATAAAAACATTACCCTATAGCTATATGTAAATGTCGAAAAATCAGAACCATGAAACTTTATATGCACAAACACATACCTATTTACAATAGTCGTGTTTGAGAAACATTAATAAAATTAACGGTACCAATTGTCTTGCACCAGATGCGCATTTCGACAATACATGTCTCTTCATGAGGAGGACTTACCTTGTTTGTATTGGATACCTAAACGTCCCAAAATTCCGTACAAACAACGGTACATTGCCGGCTCATCTGCTTGTTCTACTAAAGAATTGTCTATTAGATTGACTAAAATTCTGTCCGCAGTTAAAGAGGGTCTTCAGATATACTGTGAAACTGTCTACTCACGTAGTGGTATTAATCATATGTGGATTCTTAAAAACTCTAAAGAACTTCTGGATAATTTTAAATCTCGGTCTTTTTCTGAAATTAGTTCTATCAAAACTTTTGATTTTTCAACCATGTATACAACCATTCCCCATGTGAAATTGAAAAACCGTCTAAAAGAAATAATCCACAATGCTTTTCATCATAAAAATGGTAGCATACGCTATAAATTTATCACTTTGGGATACCATAAGGCATATTTTGTTAATAAGGAACAAAAGGGTAAAACATACTACACAGAGGAACAAGTGATCAGTATGCTGTAGTTTCTTATTGACAACATATTTGTTGAATTTGGAGGTAGACTTTTTCACTATATTTCCCTCCGGTTTATATGATTCGTTCATCCTATTTTGACTCTTTAAAATGTAAGAGTCTACCCCTAAATTGAGGTAAATTATATGGCCTTCCAAATACCGATTCGATCCCAAACATCACTGAAGAGACATTAATTATCGAAATCCGTATCTGGTGTACAAATTTTTGCACCTCATGTTTGTGGTATAACATCTTTTCCGCATTGTTATTGTTTTCTGTTTAGTATTAAATTAATATTAAGATCCATTTGTTACATCTTGTGATCAATTTATTTGGCAATCGCCAAAGGCAGTCAGCAGGGTTTAAGAACAAAATTGTTCGACCTGTAAGTCAAATGCGTTTTGTTAAAATATACTTTTTCACTTTTTTGGTCTTTTGGAAAATGTTGTTTGGGCTGTATTTAGACCTTTCTACAACGAAAGTTGTTTTACATGCGCACGTATCAAAATTGCGATATTTACCCAACGCCATCATAGGTTTGAACGTAGTTTCAATTCATATAGGTGTTATATCACCATGGATTTTCACCTATTTATAGCCCTTTGTTAAATTTTTCAAAAAAATGTGCAGAATTTATCTTTGTTTCAAATAAAGAAATATTTGGCATGTGTACAGTTTAATCCTGTCCAGTACTATAGACAAAATTTCACATAACATTTCATTGCATATAAGAAAATAACCATCATTGAAAGTTTACCAATCAAATTTCTCTCCTTATTTTATCCGTGTACAAGGTTTAGTCACCATGTAACCTCAATATACAAAATATTCTATAGAAATCCCAAATAAAAAGTAATGGTGTTTCGAAATACCCAAGACATATGTTTATGACACAGAATTGTTTTACTGCAATAAAATGCAGGATTAATTACCTACAACTGTCAAATTCAACGGAATATTTTTTCGACCTACTTTTGTATACAACCAGATGTGACATACCATGATTTGGTGGTATTACACCTTTATATATTTATGTATATAGTGCATTTTTAGTAAACATTTGAGTATCATATTATTATTTTACACCGACTGTTTGTTGAAATATTCTTTTTCTCGTTTTTTTAGTTTTCGTAGATACCAGGATTTGAATGTTGTACATCAGATGCGTATAACGACTGTAATTGGAAAAGCAATTATTTACGATCACAACCACAAATTAATTGACTGAAAAAATGTAGTATGTGTCTAAACTCTAAAAGAAGAGGGTTTCTTTTGCTGTCTAAGATCTAAGACTACCATAATCGTCGACTGCTCTGAACAATTACCGATTGTGTCTAATTAATTGGAATGTAGCTAATGGAGGATAAGTTATGCCAAGTAAGTAATGATTATTGTGTTGATGCACCGTATTTTGATTTTAGATTTCTGAGGATCCCTCATGCTTTTGAATGTTTATTTTGATTTGTTTGTTTTAACTAGATATATGAGATTTGTACTAATGTTATATCGCATCTAATTATTTTTAACAGTGGTATGTTTTTTTAGTTTTTTTTTTACCAATTTCTATATATTTCGATGTAGGTATTCGTTCATTTTTTTAATAGTAGTTAAATAGTTTTATGACATGCCAAACCAATAATCAAAGGAATATTATCGAAATCGATCTTCCTTTGAATTTTTCTAAAATTTGTTTTACCTTTAATCTGTACTCCATCATACCCTTTTATTCCAATATCGTCTTTCACAGTGATTGCTGTTACAATTCTTTTCGAACCTCTTTTGCCAGCTGAAAAACAACCCCGTATTTACACTAAATTAATAAATAATGTTATATTAAGCCTTAAGTATTATTTCGGGCATATTTTATGATGACAATTAAATCTTGTTAATCAATGATAAATATAAAATATATAATGGAAATATTTTTTTAAAGAAAAACAAACAACAAAAATTATATGTCAACCAAAAATGAGATTTTAACAACAACACTTTGCGAAAAAAATAATAGATTGTAACTTTTAGTCATTTTTAAGGGTAATCCATTTATGTTTTACCCTTTCGGATTTCAAATATTCAATTTTAAATATTGAACGTTTTAACGTGGTCATTTTAAATTATTCTGTTGCTACACAAAGCGCTCGACGACACGAGGGTAACATATACATTCTTTTTATCTTTCAGATCTCACAGATTATAAAAAACAATATGTGTAACGAATGAAATTCAAATAGTTATCAAAGGTACCAGGATTATAATTTAGTACGCCAGACGCGCGTATTATTTATTCAAGTCAATAAAATTTAGTACAGAATACTTCATTCACACTCTCTTGTTTGAATAGATGGTCAGACCATAATCAATCGCCTTACCCATTCGTTTCAGCCTCTTTCCTGAAAGATAAATGGCATTCAATCAAATGCGTCATGTATGCTTTAAGAGTAAATTGTTAGGAATATAACGTTTCAAAAAAATAAAATATGTAAACTGTAAAGATTGTTTTCAATCAGTGTTTCTGTAACCTACTATAGTATTCAATGTAACCTGATTTTACAAGGAAATGTACATTTGCTATCGATTTTGTCAAATGCCCATTTAAATTTTGATTTTGTTTCATTTTATAAAACACATAAGAGTGAGGTGCTCATTTCTCATGTTTCCATGTTTTCTGCACTTTATGTTAAGGTCTTAATGTTTGTGAAGTATACTGATATTTCTATATGAAAATAACATCAAAAGCAAAATATTCTTAGCTTGAAAACATATTTCTTTAAAAAAAAAATCATCTGAAAAGTTAGACCAAAGGCTATATAAAATTTCGTGATGTTTTTTCAAAGGGGGACACATATTCGCCGTTTTTACACATCTATTTAAAACCAAATAAATGCAGCTTTAAATAATAATTATCAAATCAATTTCATTATAGATGGATAGCAGACATGTCAAAGGTGTAAACAACTGAAATTTATTGGGCAATCAGTCAAAGAATGACTAAGAAATATTTCTTTGAAATCATGTTTTTCATTCAGGAAATTGGTCGAAAATCCTAGTCCGTTTATAGGTCCGTTGCGGTAAGTGCCAATTTTTTTTCTAAATTTTCTAAATAACCTATATCCTAAAAATATAATAAACCGGCATATTCCTTCCATTTCAGCCATCCTTTGAAGTTTTTATAAATCATCCTACGGCGAAATTGTGTCCCTGGCGAATATGAGCACCCCACTCGTTTGTATTAAATCATGTTTGTTTTATTTTTTATAATCTTCTGAGTTAAATGTCCGTTTTAAGCTCCAGAAAAAAAACAACAAGTTTTTGTTGTATTCCTGGTAATACATGTTACGTTAAACAACTTTCTTTAGTTTGTTATGAAAGAATATATATGGTAAAATGCTATGTACATGTAAACAATGACTCATTTATTTTTACTTTTGTAACGCGATGTGTAATCTTTAAAAATAATATCCGTTCGGTTTGAATAAGTAAATACTATAACAGATATTCGAAGATTTTCTACGATTGCCAATGCGACAACTCTCCACCCAAGCTACATTTTTAAGAGCAAACCATGATAGGTTAAAGTACGGTCTTCAACCCGGAGCCTTGGCTCACAACGAACATAGAGCCCCAAAATAACTAGTGTAAAACCATTCAAATTGGAGAACCAACTTTCTAATCTATTTAAAAAACGAGAAACGAGAAACACTTATGAACCATATCAACAAACGACAACCACTAAACATCATGTCACAATGCCTAACAATGACTGAATTAATTGTCAACTGATAAATATACATGTTCTCAAGTCTGACATCTTAATTGGTGTTAAGTTCCTTACATTTATTTTAACAATAATTGAAATATTAGTACATGTTTTACCTCTAATATAACCATACTGATCCTTTTCTAAGTTATTGAAAGCTCCAGAAGTCGTAAACTTTGATCTCTTGGCAGAAGTAATTTTTCGAGAATATGAGGTTTCTGTATCAGAAAAAAAGCTGAGTTAACACAAAATCATTGTTTTGAAAATACAAAACCGAAAGGCCCGAAATAAAGTTTTTAATGTCAAATCTTACTGTACTCTGTTATTTTGGAGAATATGGTGTTGATGTTTGATCTTTTATATTCTCTCTTTAGTCTTTTAACAGTATTTTAAACCTCGACTCGAAAGATGTAAATTTAAAATTTGCATATGGTATGCGTTTGTGTACTGTCCTAAATTAATTTAATGTATTCGTTGTTATTCTGTAGTTAACATGTCGAAATATGCTATTATATCATTTATTGATAAGATTTAGAATAGAAATGGGGAATATGCCAAAGAAACAACATTCCGACCAAAGAGCAGGAAAAGCCGAAGACCATCAAGTGGTCTTCAACGAAGCATAAAAATCCTGCACCTGGAGGTGGTCATCAGCTGGTCCTAAATAAAATTATGAAATGTTTCAGTGAAAATGGACGTCACACTTAACTACAAAACATAAATAAAATAATAAAAAAAAAAACAACATGCAATCTAACAAAGCCTAGGGGTTCCTGACTTTGGACAGGCGCAAAAAATTTGGCGGGGTTAAACATGTTTTTTGAGATCTCAGCACTCACCTATACTTTTAGCCAATGTAGAATAAAGAAACATATAGCAATACGAACAGTAAAACTCAGTTCCAAAGAAGTCCTGGTCCGTGGTCAGAGAAGGTAACAAAAGAAACTAAGCAAAATGACAATGATACATACATTAACAAAGGATTACTACCAGTTACTGACATAACTGCAAGGTATCTAGTAGATGTATTGGTAAAATAATCTTTTAAATTATTATTGCATTTAAAAAAATACCATTGTAAGATCGATATTGAACGTTGAGTATATGAATGAAACAATTTTTATCTTTACCATGTTTACGATGTACTCATTTCATATTTTAGTAGATTACTTTCAAATGTTTATTGCACAGCATGTACACCAGACTGAATAAAGATAATCTGCAAATACATTATTATCCTGTTGTTACTTTGTTTTCAAAAATTTAAACCTGCATACGTCAAATTAAACACTAAGCAGACAACTTTTCTAATTATCGGCTATATGAGAATCAAACTTATTTGGAGTATAGTATACACTAAAGATTTGATTGCTCTCAATATTGGCCATACTTTCTAAAGAAAGTATATAGGATAAAATGCAGTATGATTTGTTGTAACGTAGGTTTTGTTTGCCATTTTTTTTTACTATTCTAATTATCAATCTGCAATAATTGTTTCTTGAACCTGAGAACAAATCCTTTGCTTGTAAACTTTTAATTGTCCAAGTCTAACAAAATCGTATGCCACAAACATGGATTCCCCCCTTTTTTTTAATGTGCCCAGACAATAATGTCAAGCAGGCTATGTTATAATTGAATAACTCTGAATCATAAATATAAGGAAGTAAGAGAGTTAATAGTTATTAAAGGTACCTTGCTTATAACTGTATGGCGTATATTATAATACGCCAGACGCGCGTTTCGTCCACATATGATTCATCAGTGACGCTCAGATCAAAACACTTAGAAAGCCAAACAAGTATAAAGTTGAAGAGCATTGAGGACCGCAAATCCAAAAAGTTGTTTTAAACATGGCCAAACACGATGCATCGAATTCTAAAATAACCACTAAGATTCAAAAGTAAAGTGAGACAGTTCAAGTTCACTAAACCAGCAGTGTCATTCATATGTACTTTTTTCGTAGAATGTTTAATCACCAAAACAAATATTCATAGATTATCTTTCCTAAATTAAAATGTTATTTGATTAACACGATAAATGTATCTACTATGTATTGTCACTCAAAGATCGGGTGTTTGCATATATTTATCCCAGTGTTGTTGAAATAAACGTAACAATCACAACTAAAAGTAACAAGAATAAGGAGATGTTGTATGGTAGCAAATTAGACCACTATCTATCTACAAGACCAATGTACAATGGTGTTTAACAATGAGAGTCAACTTACGACCTGCGTAATACTCAAAACCTGTATGTAGAAGGAAAAAAATGAAATAAGGATATCACAATAGAGGAAAAATAATATGACAGACTACATCCCTTGCCTTTTGAATAAAAAAGCATGGGGGTTAAATGAATCTTATAGAACAACTACACAGTGACTGTCATCACTTCGGTGTTGACATGAATATCAATTATATGGTCATTTTTATAATTTTCCTGTTACAAAACTTAGAATTTTACGAAAGAGGATTTTCTTATCCCAGGAATAGATTACCTTAGCCGTATTTGTCATAACTTTTTTGGAATTTTGGGTACTCTATGCTATTCAACTTTTTACTTGTTTGGCCTTATAACTATTTTGATCCGAGCGTGACTGATGAGTTTTATGTAGACAAAACGGGCGTCTGGCATATTAAATTATAATCCTGGTACCTTTGATAACTATTTACTGATTTCAAATTGTTAACCCATACAATTGTTTCACCTAATGCAAACGCATTCGTGGTAACCTGATAAAAAGTAAGTTTGAAGACCAAATCAGGTATGACGTTGTACAAGTAAAAAACCCAAATATTTTTGGCCTTTACTGTTAAGGTTGTATATTCCGGGATGGGATGGGGGTTAGGGAAATTGTAGGGGGTTCGTGTTGTTTATTCTTTAGTTTTCTATGTTGTGTCATGTGTACTTGTCTATTGTTTGTCTGTTAAAACTTTGTCTTTTTAATTTTTAGCCATAGCGTTGCCAGTTTGTTGTAGATTTATGAGTTTGACTGTCCCTTTGGTATCTTTTGTCACTCTTTTATGTAATAATTATGTATTTTAGAAACAGAAACTTTACATATTTATATATCAATTATATTTTATGTATACAAAAAAGTGCTGCCTGCGGAACAAGAGATTAACAGCAGATGCACGCCTTATAGTAGACGTTTATCCTATACAATTTCTTTGAAAGTTCATGCAAATCCTACATAAAATATTAATCGAGATTTGTACATTTTGAATATGAAAAAATACAAAATAAAGGTAACTGTTTATTTTTATTCAAATAGATGTAATAAAATAGAATAGAATGATTATGTAGGTGTCATATCTATCTTATGAAAAATATTAAGTGTTGGCATGAATATCAATGTTATGGTTATTTAGAAAAAAATGTTTTACAAAAGTATGAATATTTCGAAATACTAAGAATGTTCTTATCTCAGACAACGTTTTGGAATTTCAGGTCCTCAATGCTTTATAA
Organism: Mytilus galloprovincialis; assembly: GCF_965363235.1. NCBI lineage: Eukaryota > Metazoa > Mollusca > Bivalvia > Mytilida > Mytilidae > Mytilus > Mytilus galloprovincialis. Next base: position 97,541,030 of record NC_134842.1, read on the forward strand.
CTATTTTGATTTAATCGTCCCTAATGGATCCAATATAGACAAAACGCGCTTTTGGCGTATTAGATTATAAGTCTAATACTATTGAAAACTATCAACAACCTTGTGAATTTACACACCATTTTAGATTGACTGTTGAAACAATCTAGTCAAATGCATTGGAATTCCTATGTATATATTGATACTTGCGTATTGCTATTCATTTATTAACGAATTCAATGAGAATTGTTACATTATTATGGAAAAAAGAAAACTAATTTGAATAAAAGATGTTAAAGGCTTATGATTTAATGTTAAGCCAATAACAATCATAAATGTCACCTGCAGTATGTTTAGATGTTGATTCTTTATCTGACCATTGCAATATTAACTTTTGTCTTTTGAAGGTATTTGGTTCGGCAATGAAAGATGGCTGAAATTAGAAAGAAAAAATGTCTAAAAATTCCAAGCGTGTAGCCATGTGTATGTCAAGCAACTTGCATACATATTGAATGAATATGCTAATACTCCAAACTGCTCAGAGTGTGAAAAGACTATCGTAAAGTCGAGCACATATTTTACTTGACTAGAGTAGAAATAATCTCGCTGTTAGTTTTCTCGTTTGAATTATTTTAAATTTTTCATTTTGGGCCGTTTAAAGCTGAGTATGCAGTATGGGCCTTGCTTATTGTTGAAGGCTGTACGGGAACCAATTGTTGTTAATTTCTGTGACATTTGGTCTCTTGTGGAGAGTTTTCTCATTCATACTACATCTTTTTATTTGTATTTACGTAACTTTACTCGGCTTTGGTCTCGACTTTACTTAATGAGTCTGATTCGGTACTAAATAATTTTGTATAGTCTGAAATAGTTCCGAAAAAGGCTTGACCAATCGCGACCTTCTCAACCAGTAACGACGCAATCTCGACCTGTATCAACCTGTATAGACCTGTATCGACCTGTCCCGACCAGTGACTACCTGTCTGAATCTTGACTTTCAAATTTAGTTTTGACTTGTCTGAATCAACCCATCTAGCTCAGTTATATATTGATCTTAAAAAAGTCCATGCTATTTGGAAGTTCAGTTAATTGGTGTGAGATTAAAGTATGCAGTTAATCAGTGAAAAAAAGCAAAAATTTTCAGTTAAGATTAAATTCAAATAGTCATCTTTAAGTATTTCTATAACTTTTTCAAATCAACTTGGATTTTCACAAAAAGTCTTCATATGATATTTTCAGACTATGAGCAGTTTGTGCTGTAAAGGTGTTTCATAGAGTAGTTTCGAACATTCGACGAAATATACAAACGTTTTGTGTAATTCTTGGTTGTTCAAAATACAAGCAATTCTTTGTACTTGTTTTTTTTATTTAATTATCAAAATGAATACCGGCAAATGAAAAAAAAATAAGCAAAGTTAAGTATGATTAGATAACTGGACACACCATTAAATTAGCTTTACATTTAAATTCATTGTGGATCAAGACAAAGCGAAAAGATCGTAACCACTGCATAAAAGATTATTCTCTACAATATAAAGATATTTTCATATAATATAAATCAGATAAGCTACTGGGTAGCCTACATTTCTTGCATCTTTTCCATAAACTAGAACATACATTTAACAAGTTCATTATTTACGAATACCATTAAAAAGATTCACCTGCAATTTAATGTAGTTATAAGAAATTAATTATACCTTGATAATATAAAGGATTTTTGTTTATATAAAGTTCACCTACGCTTGTTTTATATATAGTAAAATTTAGCCATTAAAGTACATAAAAACATATTCTACTTTTGTTTTAAATTTGAAATTTCGTACGATTTTCAAGAAAAAAGATCAGTACGACGTAAATTCTACCAATTGACTATTGATGTCACATTGGTAAATTTTGTCTGTTTGGGTTTAATTCAAAGAAAATACTGGTACCATGTCCGGAATATGAATACCGTTTTTAAATCGTTCCATTGGCGATGATAAAGTCAAGATTTTGGTTTTGTCAGGTTTTGTTTACCTTTTTGAATTGACTTGAATTTCATTTTTTTAGAGAAGATAAAATATATACCTGACCTATGTCCATTTGTATGTATCAATTCGGAGTTCAAAACTAAGTTAGTGGTTGTATTAAATTATGTCTTTATGCATTGTTCTTCGTTATGGTGTTATGTATATGGATGGTATTTGCTGACAAATATGTCAACACGTTTTTTAGACTTGGGTTCTTAATAAAAATCTTCGGATTGAAAACTAAGGCTGATTATATTTTATGATTTTATGATGTTTTGTTATCGTTTTATCTGAGAGTTTTCATATCGAGAAAACTATCGCGTAATAACAAGAAAGTATCGCGTAAATACGATTTAGGATTTTTTATTCGTAATTACGGAATAATTATCGCGTAATCACGAGATAAAAAAAGTTGTTTGCAGTATTTTACGAAAGCATATTAGGGTCACCAAAAAATATCGCGTAATTACTAGACAATCATTTTTATCTCGTAATTACGACAAAATCATCGAGTAATAACGAGACAACTATCGCGTATTTATGAATTCAGATTCTTTTAAAGATAAAACAATGATTATCGCGTTATATGGCGATAATTTTCGCGTAATTACGTGATCGTTTTCTCGTAGTTAGGCGATACTTATCTCGTAATTACGCGGTAATTATCTCGTAATTACGAGATAAATAATTTTATTTTGTGACACGAATAGGTTATCATAGTTTTGCTTGCAAGTCAGAAAATATAGTTAGAAATCGTTTACAAAATGTGTACGACAGAAAAATAACAAAAACTGATACCCAACAGATCAATGAGTAGCAAACATTTAAAGAATGCTGATTGATATACGTATGCGATACTGTATGAATCTCACGATACTTTCACGAATATAAAATGTAAGCATGTCATATTTTTTCGTTTAATACGAATTGCTTAAACTTTTTTTAAAATGGATTCTCAAGATTTGCATGTGTTTCGGACAAACTCGATGATGTACATACAATGCAAGGAAAAACATGTCTGCACATAAATATTATAAATAGGGCAAACATCACATGGGACAATTTTTTAAGCATAATAACACAAAGTAGCAACTATAGTATGAAGTTACCTCTTTTAATCTGCTTGTATCTGTGAAACCCATCTGTTTTTTTATAATTTCAACCATTTTAGTGTGATCAATTTTAGTCTTTTCTTCATTTTGTAGATCCCCTGCAATTTTTTGCTCCTTTTTACAAACACGTGCCATTACTCCAATCCCATACTCTAAAGAAGCTTTGTATGCAATAAACTCATTTTCAGGTATTTTAGCTTCCTCGACATCAGCAAAAATTCTATCACGTATAGATATAAGCTTTTCAATTGTTTTCCATAGAGAACAACAGTGCTCAAGCAATATTCTTGAAAGTAAGGGATCCAATTGCTTAACTAAAATTCCAGCTGTTGCAGAAACGGAACAAATATTTTTCTTAACATAACGACGTTTTCGATGACGCAAACATGGTTTTATTTCTGTACCGAAGAGAGCTTTCCAATGTGAATCTTTTATCAGTTCAGTTTCGGAAGGAAACTTATAAATCAAAGGACATTGACAACATCTTTCTGAAGTATCGTATAAATGGTAAAGTGCATGCTTATTTTGATTGAGAAACTCCATTAAGGATGTGTTTTGCAATGTTAAACAACTATACCAGAATATATTTTGACAACAGTTAAACAACAGACAACTTGCGAGTGTCACATCAAGAATGGATGATGTAATGTTTTTTCGTGGAACGCTGCAACAAACTTCTCGAAATGGGTTATGGCAGGCATATTTTGACCCATTTTTGTCAAATAACAATTCTAATTGGTTTGGATTTATAAGTTGCTGCTTTGGAAGCTCATACCTGTTTGAACATTTACAACATCTGACCTGATTGTAGCATAGATGATAAAGTTTATGCTGGTTACGATTTATAAAATCCCTGAATGATTCATGTTCTGCCAATTTTACGTAAAGCTCAATCAGGTCTGCAAGACCATCTCTTGTATATTGAACAACAAGCAATGAACCTCGTGCGAAATATTCCTTTTCCTTCTCTTCAATAGCATCAAAATCCATTGCTTACAATCTTATGCTGAAATATAATAAAATTTAGAAAGAAAATTGGGAATGTGTCAAAGCGACAACAACCCGACAATAGAGCAGACAACAGTCGAAGGTCACCAGTGGGTCTTCAATGTAGCGAGAAACTCCCGCACCCGTAGGCGTCCTTCAGCTGTTTAGGATTTGTTTTTTTTGTAATGCGTTAACAGAAGGCCATTTTTATCATTTTATGAAAACACATCATTTCAATATTGCAGTTTTGGTGTGCAACCAAAACATAACAATAGGTATTAATGTTGAGCGTGTGATAATGACTGCTAGAATAATTATGGCTACAACTGCATGTTTAGCAAATGGACGGCATCTTAAGAAATATGACTTTCAGTGACAAATTTTACAAGATTATTAAGACATGATTAAAGGAAATGGAAACAGGTGTATACATTAACATTTGAAATAATGTAACAAAAAATATACAAAGCTCTGGTAAAAAATTATGTTAGAAAAAACTTATAACGTTTCAATAAATTGATATCGAGGATACGATACATGTTTTGGCAGAATCCTCATTACGTAAATTGTAGACCAAATCTTGATAACAAAAATATGTTTAAAATTAAACATGAAACCAAGTTGTCTAATGTATTGAATGTCTATCCTGACTGCTTAAAATTGGATAGAAAGGAAATATCAAAAAAAAGTATACATATATGAATGTCCATAATGATTGTAACGACTAGGCAAATCAAACAAGTGTGATTTCTGTTTACATAGTGGCCCTGGTGACAACCGCCATTTTTGTTATGTTTATTGTATTGATAATATTGAATACGAAATAATTCGTGACAAATTTCAAAACAACGTTTCGTTCTTCGATTCTATGTATATTTTTAAAGAAACATTTTCTTAATACATATTTAAACTACACGATTGACAATTTGTCTTTTAGAATTTTAAAAGGCTAATGACCGAATTATCACAACGAGATTGGAACTAGTTTGGTACAATTTTACCAATAATTCAAGGACTGATTGCTACGTAGTTATTAAATTAACAAACATATATTAGTACTTACCTTCTACTTTAAAGGACTGTTTTAGCCCCCAATATGCCAGAGTTTTTTCACTGGAAGTTCAGTACAAATGTAAAAGGTAAATCCAATTCTTGTCACCTTTGTCGTATTGACTTTTAAAAATAGAACATAATTATATTTAAAAATAGATGTTTCCAAATCGATATTTGCATTGGAAATTGATTTAATGCATTTTAAAGCAGATATTAAAATTCGTTTTGAATTTATTTTATTCATTTTTACCAAAAAATAGAATAAAAGAAAAATAGATTGTTATTTCACATAATATAAAACTTTGTTTTTGAACTGGCATATACTTTCACTGCAGAAGTTTCAACACTTTTTTGTTTACTTTATAGAAACTAAACAATTAAAATGCATGGGATAATCAAGTTCAAAAAGTGTTTGATTACACTTGAATACTTAAAAATAACATGTTACAATACAATGGAAAACATAAAAAAGACGCTGTAGGTCGGTCCTTCAAATACATAGTCCAACATTTGATAAAAACGTCTTTGTTAAAAAGAAGTTTATTACTTAAAAAAGTGTACCCTTTTTCAGCTTGTTTTTAATAAAAATTTATATTATACTTCAGTTATGCATTGTATGCAACCCTATCCAAAAGTTATGATCTCAGGTAAACACCCTATTAGATTGAATGTTCTGTTTGTATTGATGACAGACTTTCAAAAATAAAAATTTGCAGAACATATTGCTTTATATTAAGATGTTTGGATTTTTTGGGTGATTTGTTTCTATCACCCGTGCTCTTTTTTCGTCTCTCCTTCTGGAATTGTTTTTCCAGCAATACCCTTGCCTCATGTCAGAAGACACTTGTTTTTTGGATTTATCATTCTTGTTTCGAATGAAATAGTTATTATGGAACATTTACCTACAATATTTTTTTTCCTCCACAAAGGACGTTTGTCATAAGAAAAAAACCTACTTGGACATCAGTACTATGCAATTCAAACATACGATTCTATTCAATACATATTTGGATTGAACTTGTAACTAGGATTTGTTTTCGCATCGATGTATGACTATTGAACAGCGGTACACTACTGTTGCCTTTATCTATTTGTTTACCCTAGCGTCGAGAATATACCTTTTTGTAACACGTCTAATTGAGTATAGGTAATTGAATCTCATCTATTTCACGACATACAAACAGTGATTTCATTTTTAAGCGAAGAAAATAGTATTAACAAACATACTAAACTCCATAACTGTAATTTCTTTGATACATTATAAATAATGAAACAATGCTAGAATTAAACTTTTTAAAAGTACTAAAATTATTTGATTTATAATACTAACATGACTAAGCCGTTATGTTTTATTTTTTTACGCTGGCACTGAATATTATCTATAACTATATATAAGTCTTGATACCTTTCTATGAACTTCAAAAAGGAGAATCAAACGTTACTTTACGAAGTACTTACTTGGATTTTTTTCGCGCAGACCTCACTGACGCTTTACAGAGTCTGAGAATTAGCTGAAAGCTCGGGTATATCATAGGATTTTAAAAACGTTTACTCCATACGCTGATGAAGCTGTTATAGACTATTCTCTTTTACAGGTTGCATTTATCCTTGACCCGTTTAATAGTTATTTTTGTTGTTTCAATCTTTGCAGTGATTGATTTTGTATTGTATACATATATCTTTAAATTTTATTCATTATTGGAAATGAGAATACAAAATGGTTATAGAGACAACAATCCTCAATATTTCTATTTTCTTGTGGCTTATTTGGCCCTATTTACAATATTTCTTTTGCCTTTATCCCGCTTTTTTTCGAAGGATTATCTGTTCTATAAACCCCATTCAGACCCTTATATTTACCTGTAAATACATATATATTGTTAGTTGAGCCATAAAAAAGTCGCGCTCTATCGATTAGTTCAAAATATTATTGACAATAGTTTGATCATTGACTAAGTTGCGGAAGTATTTAGATACAAGTTAATAACGCAATAGTTGATCTTTTGAAGATAACATAAAGTTAGAAGTTTTAGGTTCTTTTTTTTTTTTTTTATTCTTTTGAGGGTAGAAAATCAATGAACAGAATATATTTTAGTTGTAAATATTAGTGCGGGTTACTATTTGGTCGATTTAAATTCTTCAGGATTTTTCTTTGGTTACTAACTGAGAACCATTTAACAACCTAATAGATATACTGATTTCTTTAAATTCTTTCTTTATCAATAACTAGAGGCGCCGAGTTAATACCACCCTCTCTCTTTAGAAAGAATTCGAACAGTATAAAAACGATTTGAAAATCGGACGAGAATTGCATAAAGAGCAACAGCTTGACATTTACAATTCTAAACTAACTGTGCATATTTTCTTTATCTTTATTTTAAATTTTGACAAAAGAGCGGCGAATTATACCAGAGGGACATTCAAACTCATAAATCGAAAATAAACTGACAACGTTATGACTTAAAAAGGAAAAAGACAAACAGCCGAACCCGATGTTAGATTTGGTAACAGTAGAAACAATGATCAACATAAATTTACAAGGAATACTAGCAATAACTATCATGCCAACTCCAGAACCGAATTAAAAATGATTGAAAGATTATGTCTTTATCATAAATAATCAAGTACAATCGCTACAGTTCAAATTTTGGGATTGACTATCATTACATCTTAAAGTATATGCGAAGAACTTTTTTTTTTATCATTGATGCAAATGAGTGAATCAATACTAATTAAAAAATTGCCATTTCTAACTACCTGACAACAGAATCGTTAAAATAACATTTTGAATAAGTCGTTTAAAGGTTTGGTTAGCTTTTGAGATGAATGACGATATTTTGTGCTTTTTATGGAAAAAGAGGACAGAAAGCTACTAAAAAGACATTTAAACTCATAAAACAAAAATAGGGGGAGGGTTGAGATCTCATAAACATGTTTAACCCGCCAGGAGCCTCTGGTCTTTGTTAATCTTGAATTATTATAATTTTACATGTTTTAGTTTCTTGTGTAATATTTGGTTATTAGTATGGCGTTCATTATCACTGAACTAGTATATATTTGTTTAGGGACCAGCTGAAGGACGCCTCTGGATGCGGGAATTTCCCGCTGCATTAAAGACCTGTTGGTGACCTTCTGCTGTTGTTTGTTCTAAGGTCGAGTTGTTGTCTCTTTGACACATTCCCTATTTCCATTCTATATAACAGAACATACAAAACTAAAGACTGAATAACACTAACCCCATAAAAACCTAAACCGGTGGAAGGGTAAGCAAATCCTGCTTCAAAAATGGCATCCGTCATGTTGGTCGTGTTAGTAAAATAGCATAAAAGATTGGATGTGAAATACTTAAACATATCTTTTTGCTATATTCTATATATTCTAGCACTCCCAATCCCCCCTAAATGTTTCGTTTTTCTTATGAATTATTTTTCCTACTATTGTTTTGCCGTTATTCTGTACTTTTTTTGTATTTTCTTCGGTATACCCATCCAGACCCTAATGGTATACTAGTATGAATGTATCTTTTTTTACATTGATTGTTGAGCATTAAAAAAGTCGCTCTCTACTGATTGTTTTTCATTTTTACAGCTGTTAAAATAGTATTGACAATAATTATTAAGAACATTGACTAAATTGTGGAAGTGTTTAGACAAAAGTTAATAACGCCATATTTGATTTTTTAAGATTACATAAAGTGAGAATTGCTAACTTTCGTTTTCATTCAGTTTAAATAGGGAGAATCAATATACTCTAGTTGTAAATGTTATTTTTGGCCTTTTCTATGTTGATTTGATATACTCATCAGTAGTTTATTTACTTTTTATCCAACTAAGAGTCATTATATAGATTGATACATATAAAATATGATAATAAAAAACCATTCCATGTGTCTTGTGACATTCTAACTATTCTTTTTATCAAATATTAAATATTTTAATTTACATTATCCATTACGCTCATGAATATACTGTTTAACTACAGTGACTTGACTGTTAGTGTTGCTCTCCACCAATTGCAACTCATTTAAAATTTTGACCAAATTGCAATTTGTTTTAACTGGTCAGAAATTTGAACCAACTGCTGTAGAAAACCACAGCCAAGTCATGAAAGTGCAAGGTGATAAAATAAAACATACTTACAATCCTATCAGACTTTAACTCCACTTTAATGATGTTGTGACAAAATTAGTTTATCAGTTTATATAGTTATATTATAGTCATTTCCATGCTGAAGGGGAACTGTTTATTTTGAATTGCTATAAAATTGTCCAAACTAAGCTTTCATATAGTTTTTCTTTCTTATATCATTGCAATTCTTATACTCTGTTTCAAATAAAAAAAATAAAAAAATAAACGGTTCGTTTTACAGAAAAAAGAGGTTTCTTACTTGTAAAGGTAGACTGGCTATTGTGTAAAACGTTATGTCTGTTTTGAAATGTATATGTTATTTACTACAGACATGTTATGTTTGTCACAGTGATAATACTAGTTGATTTTATTTGGTAAAAGAGGGACAAAAGATACACAAAGGGGTATTCCATGTAATATGTCGGAAAAAAACCCGGACAAAGCCATGGCTAAAAGCAAAAAACGAATAAAAAACCAAAAAGAATAACAGCACTCAATTCAAACGTAAACAAATATTAAAATTTCGTCTGAGTCAAACAAAATTTGAAAAACAAAGTGTTATCTCAAGTGATTCTTGGCAAGGAGATCCTTATGAAACAAGTGCAATAAGAAATGTGTTCATTTATTTCCGGTCATAATTCTTACTTGGTTTGTCAAGTTTGAAGAAAATGTAGAAGTGACTGTTGTAACGACAATTGGAACATCGTCGTTATTTCGAAATGGTTTGGCAGCTCTTGATGGCTCTGTGAACTTTTGAGGCAATAATTTCAACTTCCCCACTAGAAACTCTTGTCTTAATATCTTTCTTGCAGCGAGGATCACATAAAAATACTGAACACCGAGGAAAATTCAATACGGAAATTCCCTAATAAAAGGGCAAAATCAAATGAATAGACAACAACTGTCATATTCCTAATTTGGTACATGCATTTTCTTACGTAAAAAATGGTGGATAAAACCTGGTTTTATAGCTAGCTAAACCTCTCACTTTTATGACAGTTGCATCAAAATCCATTATGTTGACAGCGATGTGAGAACAAAACAAATAGACATAATAGGTAAAATGTTTAAAAAAATGTGAATCAGACTATGAAAAGCAAACAAATATATAACAACGAACACAAAATGGCATATATACAAAGAACAACAAGATTGTTTTAATTGTACACTCGCACTATCATTTTCGATGTTAAATGGACGTGAAACCGGGGTCAAAACTCTAACTTGGAATTAATATTCAGAAGATCATTTATTAGAAAACATGTGTACTTAGTTTCAAGTTGCTTGGACTTCTACTTCATCAAAATTACCTTGACCCAAATTTTTAACCAAAAACCTGAAGCGGGACAGACGGACCAACGGACAAACGTACGGTTCAACGGACGAACAGACGGACGGACAGACGAACACACGGACGAACGGACTAACAGACTGACGAAAAAACGAACGAACGAACGCGCAGACCGTAAAAGGATACTCATAAATGATTAAAATTACTGACAAAGAGAAAATAACCAGACCAAAGAGCAGTCAACAGCCGAATGCCACCAATAGGTCTTCAACGCAGCGGGGAAAATCCTGGGCCTCTCCTGGCTCCTGAACAAAAATGATAACTAGTTCAGTGAAAATGGAATCCATTTCAATGTCAAAAACACATACATTATTTAAAATTAAAAAAATTAAAAAAAACTAGCAAAGACCAGAGGCTTCTGATTTGAAACAGGCGCAAAAATGCGGCGGGGTTAAACATGTTTTGAGAGATATCGACCTCCCCTCCCCTATACCTTAAGCCAATGTAGAATAAAGAAACACAGCGATACACACAAAAAAAAACTCAGTTTAAGAGAAGTCGAGTCCGATGTCAGAATAGGTAACAAAAGAAACTAAACAAAATGACAATAAAACATAATTTAACAAAGCACAACTACCAGTTACTGACATGCCAGCTCCAGACCTCAATTGAACTGATTGAAAGATTATAACTTCATCATATGAATAATAAGAACAATCCCGCCTGTTGAAGGTTTTGTATTATACCATCATAAACTAGATGAGAAGAACATACCCTGTGTCATGCCAACAACTGGTTTTAGAATTAATGTGTTTAATTCCGATTCAAACACGCTTTAAGTAATTATTTTATACCCAAAATTTGCAAATTTTAATGACCTGATACCAGGATCGTACCTATATCACTTCTGAATAAGTATGTTTAAAGGTTTTGTTAGCTTTTGATGTGAATATTGACATGTCTGTGATTTGTAAAGAATACTATCATAAAAGATTGGATGTGAAATACCAGAACGTAGAAGATGTTAGCCTGTTGAGTTATATTTACGAATGATGTCCTTGTACCGATGATTAGATTTAGTAAATGTTTGTGATTTCGAAAACCCCGGTGTGATAACTTTTCAGTAATACAGAAATTTATCTCCTTAAAATCTAATACGTTGTTACATACACGAGCGAATCGAACAATTTAAGATTTCTAAACACCCCAAACTTTTTAAAATTCACCCTTTTTTATATTACATTTTTTTTCTGTTACAAAAATGTTTTCAAAAAAGTTTTTAGATTTCTTGTTATGTGTTTGTATGTGTGTGTGGCTTTCGTTTTTTTACATCATATATATTGAAATTCCAACAGTATATGTTTTGCATACGCGCAGTATTATGTTATTTGCTGTGAAAATAATTACATCGGGTATTTAATAATTCTTACTAACATTTTTAAACATAAAATTTAAGTGTTAGAAGTGAAAATTGCGTGATTTCGTAATCAAAATTAATTATTGACTGGTGCATGTCATTATTTTCCCTCTGTGAGCCTCTGACATTCTTTGGTGTTCTGAATAGCTTTTGACAACGTCACATAGTAACATGTGCTATGATGATACATTTAATGTCCAAATTGAGAATAAAAACGTCTCATATACCCCACCAGTTTTCGGAATATATACTTACATCTCTGTGTTGTTATCCAATCAAAAAACTCGACACATGTGTAGTCCGTAACATAATTATGCATTCTATGTGTTAGTTTAAATTAACAGTTATTAGTATATGCGCAGCAGAATATAGTTATACGGCTTATTGATCGGTACAGGTAAGGATTTTATGTTCGAGTGAAAGAATCAAAAAATTTAAAAGTTTTTATTTCCTTTAACAAAAAAAAAACACCCCAAACTTATAACAATAATAATGAAACAAAACAAGCCCATGACTGTTGTGTTAGGACATCCAGATTAATAATTATTTTGAAGAGAAAAGAGATACGAAAAAATAATCCAGGTTAGAGAAACGTGTTATATATTATTCAGGTTTCATATAAGGTATATAATGGGACATTTCCGGCTTAGAACTTATTTATTCTTTTAGGCGAAAGCGAAGGTGATATAAACCCTTAGCTGGTATTGTCACATTATCTACACGGTATATATATGTTAAAGTGAATTTTTAAAATTAGGGATTGTAAGTGTAATATATATACTGTATGATTAAACCATGTTTAACAAGTACTTGGCACTGGATCAAATGCATTAAGTAAGGGGTAATCTTAAATATACGTGCATTTTAGGTTTCAGACCGGATATATACTGTGACATTCCGGGCTAACGCTTTAAACCAACTTCGCCTTCGGCTCAGGGAGTATCCCTGGTATGATCAGTGAATTTGTAAAATCACTAACATTTTCATTTTTTTTCATTTACTATAAATAGTTTCTGGGTAAATATCTTTTATAGACTGCAAATTAATAATACACCACTTGTTTGCTTTTTATTTATTAGCCAAAACCAATTAATTTCTTACTCTGTCCATGTCTTTTCTCCTCTTATAACTGCAATCTATAAAGTTTCATATGATTGGTTTATACTTTTCAGTTATTACAGAAGCACTATATCAAAAAGCTTAATTAGTTTTCGCGAAAAATCATTAGACCTTATTTGGTCTTCTTTCTGTGTTTTTTCTGCAACGAGTTTTGAAATTTGTTCATATTTTTCAGGGTACACATGTTAAAATTTTAATTTTTCCTCAATTCTTTGAAATGACAGTTGTGCGTTAAAGATTGGCGAAAGATGCCAGAGTGATATTCAAATTTATAAGTCGAAAATAGACTGACAACACTATGTCTTAAATAAACTCATCATAGATACCAGGACCAAATTTAGTATTCGCCAGACGCGCATTTGTTCTTGATTTGAAGAGCCATGTTCCTCAGTATATCAATAGTTTGATGAAAATTGCTCATTTAGTATTAATATAAAAGGCTGACTTAACCTAAAAATTGTTGAGTAGAACAGGTGTATCCCTTAAAAAAATCTGTAATACAAATTCCAAAAGTTCACCTTAGTACATCCTTAATTTACAATTTCTTTGAATTTGATAAGGGAATCTGCAAATAAAGATCCGACTTTTTTTCAGTGGTTTTGTAAAATCTCTTATAGATTTAGCGATAATACAAAATCTAGAAATTTCAGGGCTTTTACAAAATCTGTGATTTCAAAAATTCCCTATAATATAATATTCAGTAAATGTTTATTGTTTCACAACATTCTGAGTTATTGTTTTTCGTTCGTTGTAGTGACGTAATTGCGGTTTTAATTCGGGTAAAAAACGTCGTTTATAACCTAACAGTTTTCTGAATATAAACTGTGCTGTTATCCAATCACAATACTCGACACATTTGTCATCCGTTATATTAATTGAAATAACTCCGAAAATAAGTAAGAATCTTGAATTCCAGTTAAAAAAAAGTATATGATCTTTTATAATTACTTATAATGTTCTTATCCCAGGCATAGATTACCTTAGCAGTATTTGGCACAACGTTTTGGAATTGTAAGCCCTGAATGCTCTTCAACTTTGTAATTGTTTGGCATTTTCAATATTTTGATCTGAGCGTCATTGGTGAGTCTTAAATAGACGAAACGCGCGTTTGGCGCATTCAATTCAAAGCCTGGTACTTTTGATGACTATTATTACACCAACTTGTAAATACGAGAACAGGTTTATGAAATTTGAAAACTTAATAAGCTGGAACTAGACCACTATTCATCAGCTTTTGAAAACTGCTGCAAAAATAATAATTTTAGAGTACAGGTGATTGTATACTTTTTAGTAATAGTGAACATAAGACACGATGAACAAGTTTATCCTGGAATCTATCACAAAATATAATAAGCAGACGAATTGTGAAACCATACAACGAAAAACTATCATTTGCCAAGTAAAAGCATATGATTAAAAGAGTTTGACCAAATCAAAAAGTTAAAAAAAAAAACTGTGGATCAAATTTCATTTTGCAAAAATATACGACAATCATCGACATTCAATTTCGAAGAAGAAAATATGTATTTAAATATCTGAAAAGGCATTCAAAATGTTAAGGAGACCAAATTTTAGTTTTTAATTCTAAGTTCTTTTTTTGATTTTTTAATTTTTGGGTGAAAATACAATTTTTTAAGTATTTACATTGATACAGTGTAAATGGTTCATCCCATTTCATTGTATATATATATAAAAAAAAACATTGTGTAGTATCGTTTTTTGTCGACTTGTATATTTGTTATTTTGGGGATTTAAACTTTTAATCTTCGATTTCATTGGGAAAACAAATACGGTAAACACACATTTCAATTTATACCAGAGGTTATCTGGCGAAACAGAAAACGCTTCCCTTGTAAACCCTGAAAACAAGATCTCTTCACAAGGCATCATTTGCCGAGTTGTCTAATTAGTCGAACTAACGTATCACTCGCAAGTCAAGAATGAGGTTGTTAGTTATATTCCCGCACTGGCAGGTGCGCTCGAATCTTAACTCACTTTGCTTGTCAATTTTCATACCAAGGTCGGTGGTTCTCTCCAAACACTCTCGCTCCCTCAACCGATAAAAACTGACCGCCACGAAATAGCACAATGATATCATTGGAACAAGAAGGCCATTGAAATTTGGTACATTCTTCTTATATAAACTTAATCTTTTTAACTAATATTTGTACACCTCACTCTTTTGTGAAACGTCACGTGACAATAAGCATACTTGTATACGTAGATGCCGACAAAAAGAATGTTTGTTTTGAAAATTCCAACATGCCAAAGACTTTGTTGAACATAAAATTTGGTTATTTGAAAGAGGTTTCGTTTTTTTTATAATATGTACATGTTTTTTTCATTATTATGCCAAGATTAACATTTTGTTAAGGTTTCAGTTTAACAAGCTTCAAATATAATAATCTCATATTTCACATAAGGAAATTATATTGTTCTTTTAACACATTAGTTTATTTTCATTTGATGTAACCAGGATGTTTTTGTCCTTCAAGCATTGAGAAGCATGATTGATCAGTTTAAAATTTAAGATTTCAATCTATGTAGGCCATACAAAACAGACATTGTTTTCATTATAATAAAGTTCACAGTATTGATATGTTGCCAAATCTAAAACAATGAATGTTATTCGTTGTGAATATCATAAAACTGTAAGTAAAGGTAGACGTAGTTCTTACTCTATTCTTGTGAAGTTTTGCGATAAGATGATCTTCATTTGAAAGTTTATTTGAACAGTCATACAGTTTAGGTATTAAGTTCAATCTAGTTTATACATCAATTCTTGTTTTCGAACATATGTACATGTACATGTATCTAAATGTACCTTGAGTGATTTTAGAGAAAATATTAAGGATAATCTAGCTGAAAATAATTTACTATAATACTGATAATTAACAAATAACATTGCCACACAATATGACCTATATTCTGAGTGTTATAAAGTTCAGATGTTATCTTGGCATTAGTAACAACCCCAGTTATAAAACAGAAGATGTGGTATAATTGCCAACGAGACAACTCTCCACAAGAAACAAAAATGAAACAAAAATTAACAATTATACAGACAGTTATGTCTGGTTTTGTTTTGTGCATGCGCCCAATATTTTTCGTCATTTTTACAGACATTTTTAATAGAAATATAAATAAAATTCGCCAAAAATTGCAAAGTTTCCACAACATGTCCATAAAAAGGAAAATCCCCAAAAAACTGAACTCCGAACAAAATTCAAAACCTAAAAGTCCCTTATCAAACCAACGTTTACTTACTTTTAAATATGTTTGGAAAATGTATAGGTATTTCCTTCAGCGTGAAAATTATTACAATTGGAGAGTGAATTCTGGAAATCATGTGAATCTGTAAATATGTGATCATCTATATTCCTATGTTATGCATTTATTACCATTGTATTTCATAAAATGAACTGTAAACTTTTTAAATTACTTATATTTAATTTAACAGAGATGAATTTCAACCTTACGCAATCGTTTAGTCACAAAGGTGTAATGCTAACTTGATTGATTACCTTTCTGCAATAAAATATACGTTAAACAATGCTTGGCAACGTTTTAAATTTGTAATTCTAATGTCATCATTACATTTTGAGCACATAACCCAAAATGTCGTAAAACAATATTATAATATATGTTCATTTATGAATGTGTAATGCTACTATTAGCATTTGGCACAACTTTTGGGAATTTTTTTATCCTCAATGCTCTTCAACCTTGTTCTTGTTTAATTTTATAACTATTTTGATATGAACGTCACTGATGAGTCTTATGAAGACAAAACGCACATCTGACGTACTCAATTATAGTCCTGGTACCTTTAACTATTTACATGACTAGGTCGATGTCACTGCTAGTGGACGTTCTTTTCCGAGCGTATCACCAGCACACTAGTCAGCACTTCGATGTTGACATGAATATCAATTATGTGGTCATTTTTACAAATTTCCTGTTTACAAAACTTTGATCTTTTTCGTAGAACTAAGGATTTTCTTATCCCAGGCATATTTTACCTTAGCCGTATTTGGTACAACTTTTTTAGAATTTTGGATCCTCAATGCTCTTAAATCTTGTATTTATTTGACTTTATAACTTTGTTTTCTATGAGCGTCACTTATGTGTCTCAGGTAGACGGAACGTGCGTCTGGCGTACTAAATTATAAGCCTGGTACCTTTGATAAATATTAGCAAACTTTGCTATAGCATTACAGCACGTTTTTATTGATTGATGATGACCACGGTTACATACACTACGAGCTAGCCACCTTCGATTTGATTCTCATAACCAAAGTGTTGACAGGCTAGTGGTCCCTGCAAATATGTTCAGATACAATGGCTTTTAAAGTCTGTGTCAGTTCAGTAAAACTATTTAAAGAGTGATGAGTGCAAATATACCGGTATTTTCGTAATGTACTAACATTTATCCATTTCGTTTTGAACTCAAAACTGTGTTGTGATGTCATTCCACTTATTCCCTATGAAAGGGTTTTTTATTAACCCTTTTGATTATACCCTCTCATTTGTGAGCTAAAAACCCACCATATTCCATGTGAAGATGCACTTACTCGACATGTCCATAGAACTATATAGTCACGCGTTAAATCCTTTACGAAAATAAATTTGAAATCGTATGATCTTACAGTAAAGGTAAATAAATAAGAAAAAAATCATTATTGACTATTGGCAAAGTTAAGCGCATTTGAAAAAACTTTCCAACAAAATATTGTATTAATGAATACTGGCGTCCTATCACGCTCTTGAACACGGACTGTAAAATCCCAAAGTACTTGTGGAAAGTGTACAAAACGTATTACCGCAAATAATTGATTTGAATCGAAAACGTTTTGTCAAAGGGAGCAACATCTTTAAAGGCAGTAGATTATTGCAAGATATATTAGATTGAATTAGAAAAAGCATTTGATAGGGCTCAGTGGAAAAGGGTAGATTTGTTAATTAAAATTTTGGTTAGGTGGAAGGGGAATTCAGGAGTTGAAGTAAAAATGCTTTTCATTAACGCTAAAATGTGTATTCATACAAATTGGTTTACTTCTTGATTTGACTGCATTAATTAGAAACATCCCTAACATAAAAGGAATAATTTTTTCAACCAGAACTAGGGACTTGCAGAAAACTCAAAAATCCGACACGAAAGAGGACCTTTTAGAAGAAAGATATTTGACATATATCAATATAACTAAAGTGTTATTGTCATGTCTTATATAATGCAAAATGTGCCTCTAGTAGAATGAAACAAAATAAAAGATATATTGGACTTAAAAAATAAATCCTTTAAAACTTATTTCAAAATGTTTAACAAGCTAAAAGATAAAGAGAACTGGATAACACAATAAAGTCGCAAGAAACATTCGTTAAAGCCTGAAAAATAGATATTTTCAAAAACAGACAAAATTGTGCATAGTTATTCGGATAGACCTATGCAAACAATAAATTATTGTCAATTTACAAACAAATGGAGTTGTCGTTGATGTTAAAAAACGTGCTTTCAAGATAATCGATACTTTTATGAGAAATAGTCAGTGGAATTTACATTGTTAGAAGGAATTACCATGGGGGTTATTTGGGATGATTTGAATTAGATTTTAGCTAACAGGAAAACTAAAAAAATCAATAGAAGTTAATTCTTTTATAATTTACACGGAAGATAATTAAGATTACAAAAAAATAATCGCTCAAACGGATAGTGTCAATTGTGTAATGATAAAGAATCCCTATGTCATATTTTTATATACTGCAAACTGGTGGAAGACTTTTGGTTGGAAGTTTTTAAAAATATATAGGACTTTTGTTAAAAATTGTGTCTAGAAAAACTTCAAAAAGCGGAAACGAGTATTGTTTTTGGTTTCATAAATGCTTATTTTCAAAATTTAAATACAGTGCCTCTTATCACGAAATTGCTCATTTAGAAGCCTAGAAACATAGCAAAATATGAAAACAAAAGAATTAAGATATCAAGGATTTTGAATATTTGAAAACGTAATATGCAATTTTTGTTAAAATATCTGAAACCAAATACTAACAATGAGTCATTATCTTCTATGTATGGGATTTTGTGTATATAACTTTATATATTTACTGGTAAGGACAGTCAACAAACTTCCTGAATACTGAATAAGTTATCATATACAATGCAGTAGCGCGTGTCAAAAGATCACTTCACCAAAAATCTAATATAATAGAAATTAACATAAGAACGCAGTTAAATGCTATAAAAAAGAAAGTACTTAAAATAAATGCAGGTAGCTCTTGTGAGAAAAATATGCAGATATAATGAGAATACTTTATTAAAATTTTGTGATTAATAAATATAAAGATAGATAATAATTCCTTGTACATTTGTACATAGATATATAACAATCATATATTAATATTGCATTTTCCCCCCGCCATTTGCTTCCCCCCCACAAATGAGATTGTAATATCTTGGGGCCCACTTAGTTGCTTCTCTGAGCGACTTATAGTTTATGTAAAAGGTGATGATTAATAAAATATGTCGAAAATTAAAAAAATATATAAAAAGATTGAATAGTTTTATTCAAATTCCCGATAAAAAAAATTTAACAGATGACATTGTCATTAATATTAAATCACCAATATTCTAATTTAAATCTTAAAGAATTATATAATTGTCCAATAAGAAACTATTAATAGTCAATTCTTATTGCGAAAATATCAATTCTCAATAAATACACACAAAACAAAACAAAAAAACAAACAGCGAAACAGAGAATGTGTCCATAATAATTACTCCCAGCATTTACCCTTCAACTCATCCTTATCTTGCAGAACCTCGTTTCTGTATATGTGAAGGCGTAAGCTCTTTGTATATTGTGCCGTATCATATTAATATATATGAAATCGATTGATCACATTTTTATAAGTTAATCTAATAGAAATATAAAAGATAAGATTATAAAGCAGTTACTTATGTTCAAATATGTTCTTTAACTTCTTGCTGTATTTGACTTTTTAAACTTTTTTAATTCGAGCGTCAGTGATGAGTCTTCTTTCGTAGACGAAGCGAACGTCAGGCTACAAAATTTAAAATCTGACTTCAATGATGATTTTATTCGGAGATAGATAAATAAGAAGGACATCAAATAAAATAAAAAAAAACCAGATCGAATGCATCATCAAGGGTAATTCAAAGCCAATTATAACCTAATCCAACTAAAAGAACTATTCATACAGTTGAAACTTATTGGATGCGCTATTTCATCTCTCGATTTAAGAAGCGTTGGTTCAATAAAAAGAAATCATAGTTTAAGAATCTACAGCTGGATCACAGCAATGTGTAAAAACCTACTTACAACAAGCGTTCACCAATGCCCCTTATCAAATTATAGCAAGGGGATGTAAATTGAATGATAACATTAATTAACTTTTACAAGAGACGCGGAGGATCCTAAATGCATATTTAAACTCATAAGTCAAAAATAAACTTAAAATGTAAGGGCTAAAAAAAAAGAATAAACCACACCAAAACAAAATGATTAACAACAGGTAAAAACAATCAACATATTCAACCAAAAATATAGCAACACGAACCCTACTTAAATCCTGCTCTTGATCTCAGGTGGTCCGAACGGGTAAACAGATCCTTCTCTAAATACTAGAAACTTAAATTTAATTAATTGCTTGAAACGGCAATGTCTTCAATAAATGTGTTTACAAGTGGACCGTTGCATAAATTGATTGATGTTTTTTGCAAGTTATATATATTTTTTTGTCGACTCTTTTTCTACAGTAGTATCACATTATTTTTGGTACATTGTTACATGAATATATTATCTCAATATAAGGAAGGAATTTCAACAAATGGCATTTTAACTTTTTTTTTTAATTAATTAGCTTTAGCAAAATAGAGTTACATAAGTTCTACCAGTTTGTATGACTTATACTTTTCTTTTAAGTGTCGTTAGTAATTGCAACTATACAGAAAAAGTTCAAGATGATGTCTTCAATGGTGAGTGGTTTTTACGTTTATAAGTTTCAAACATGCACAAAGAAATATTATCTAAAAAAAGTTAAATTACAAAAAAAACCGAACTCCAAAGAAAATTCAAAACGGAAAATCCCTAATCAAATGGCAAAATCAAACGATCAAACACAGCAAATGAATGGATAATAACTGTCATATCCCTTCTTTGGTACAGGCATTTCCTAAAGTCAGGAGCCTCTGTAATTAGCTTTGTATCATTTTAAATTTTATTTCGTTTGTATGTTTTGGAGTGTGACGGTCATTTTCGCTGAACTAGTACACATGATGCCTGCTGAAGGTTGCTTCTCGGGGCAGGTTAAACTCGCTCTGTTGATGACTAATTGGTTGCCAATGGCTTTTATACATACTAATTGCCATGGTAAATTTCAACAAAATCATATCATGTATGAACAGATTGTTATCCATGCTGTTTATAGGATGCATTATATAAAGAGACATTCTGGTAAAATATGGACCTACCTACCTGACGTTGCATCTTTTCTTTTATCCTTATATATTATTAAAAAAATGGTACCTATTGGTCTGATTGGTCTGCAAGAAATACGTAGAAGCAACAAGTTTAAAGTGAGAGAAAAGATTGTTTTAAGTTATATATTTCACAATTAGTCTGATTAAAATCGAACAAAGAGGCTACCAAATCTTTTTATAAATTATTTGTTATGACAACACAAACTAAGATATCTCTCAGACCATACGTATAAGATAGTCAAGTCATAGAGAGGCATTAGAGGTAGAGTATATACATTAATGGCATATGTTTTTAAATTATTTACTTATCAGATGATAGCATCACAGATCAGCCAGGCAGTAAATTGTGATCCAATGACAAATCTGCAAACGGCCACTATCATAAATGAGGTATGTTAATCAATTACTAATGCTGTATCGTTTATGTGGTAAATTTAATGCAATAACTAAAACAAACTATGTACAGTTTTGGGTTTCAAAAAAAGACGCAAATCAAAGTGCAGAAACATAAATACGACTGTCAGATATCGTATTGATAAGATTTTATCAGTTAAACCAAATAATGAAAACAAACAACGACATGTCAGCTAACAAAGTTTATACCTCATCTAAGGTGAAGGTCAATAACTCTAAAAACAATAAAACCTAAGTAGCAGAAAATGAAGAAATGGTAACTACTTATAAGTGCTTTTTCTGAAGGAAAGCTTATGAGTATATATATGGCTTCAATCTTCGTAGCGGAAGATACAAAACACAAATCAAAAAGAGCAGCGACATTTTATTTCATGTTTAATTTTATCTAGTTTTTTTTTACATATTAAGTTCATTATGAGTTATATTCACAACAAACGGAGACAAGTTTTATAATGATTTGATTGTCTTCGCAAAGCTGAGACAGGATGTTTTGGAAAGATCTTGGATAATTTTTTGGTGCTTGGCAATAATTTACCAATTGGTATGGATCAAACGTGAAAGGTTAGAAAAGGTGGGATTGTCTGTTAATACAAACGGAACTGTTGTAAAATAGTTCCGTTTGTTTTAATATACAATCCCGCCTTTAATAACATTTCCCGTATAATCCATGCCCATTGGCAAATTATTGTCAAGCACCCTAAAATATCCAAGATTTTTTCCAAACCTTCTGTCTTCGCTTTTCGGAGACCAGTAAGTTTGAAAGACTTTATTTGTTAGAGTTGGCGTCTCCTCTTATAAAAGCTGTTCAACTGCAGGATGGCACAAGTTGTGTGGTACAAGTTGTGTGACGATGTCTGACTTGCCAACAAATACTGAATACGCAAACATTTACTTGCCTATCCACTGGGTCTGTGTACACTATATCTTGCAATGTAACTGGCAAAACCCAGAGTGTTGTATACCTTCAGTATAAAATTTGCATGCAGTATGTTGGCAAGACAGAACAGCCTTTCAACTAACGCATGGATGGTTATCAAAGTGACTACACCTGCAAGCCCGACCTCCCCATAAGTCGTCATTTAAGATCACATGGGCAACCAAAGCTGAT
Organism: Mytilus galloprovincialis; assembly: GCF_965363235.1. Lineage (NCBI taxonomy): Eukaryota > Metazoa > Mollusca > Bivalvia > Mytilida > Mytilidae > Mytilus > Mytilus galloprovincialis. Next base: position 97,564,140 of record NC_134842.1, read on the forward strand.
CTAAAAGCATTTACCATCACAATCATAGACCACAACGAGGGTTGGTCAAGTTTATGTAGTGTATTTCGGTTGTTTCCTGTAATTAGTTAATACTTCAGTTTTATCATATATCTTTTGCATAGTCATTTTATAAAATTTACTGTTTGCAAAATAAAATTGAGAATGGAAATGGGGAATGTGTCAAAGAGACAACAACCCGACCAAATAAAAAACAACAGCAGAGGGTCACCAACAGGTCTTCAAAAGTATAAATTATTCTAAATAATAGGGATGTTCTGGTACCTAACAGAAAACCCTGGCCGATTTTGGCACAACTTTTTTGAACTTTTGGTCCTCGAAGCTGTTCAACTTTGTACTTGTTTCGGCTTTCAAAATTTTGTATCTGGGCGTCACTAGTAAGTCTTGTGTGGACAAAATGCACTTCTGGCGTATTGAAATTTTAAACCTGTTGCCTTTTGTAAGCTATTATTCGTGTATTTCTTTGTCAATTATGTTTTCCTATTTATCTATATTGTAGTACTGTAATGTTGTGTTGTCATTTTAATGTTATATTTCACATGGCCATAAAAGAGGGAGGTTTATCATGCCACAAAACAAGGTTCAACCCACCATTTCTTCCTTTAAAAATGTTCTGTACCAAGTCAGGAATATGGCCATTGTTATATTATAGTTCGTTTCTGTGTGTGTTACATTGTAACGTTGTGTTTCTGTTGTGTCGTTTGTTTTCTCTTATTTTTGAGTGTGAATTCACATTACTATAAGACGTGTCACGGTAAATTTATGTATTTGGTTCTGATGTTATATTTTTTATTCTCATAGGATTTTGTCTAATGCTTAGTCCGTTTTTGTGTCTGTTACATTTTAATGTTGTGTCGTTGTTCTCCTCTGATATTAAATACGTTTCCCTCAGTTTTAGTTCGTTACCCCGATTTGTTTTTTGTCCATGGATTTATGAGTTTTGAACAGCGGTATACTACTGTTGCCTTTAACTATATAGATTTAAATTAAAACCCCCATCTACCTTAATTGAGTACATGCAGAGACTAGTGTTTTTAATATTTAGTCACAGGGATTGCTTTATTTCAATACACTGTGGTTAGTTGCATTGATATGTCATTTTATAAAAACAACATAACGTTTATGAAAACTCTTAAACTTTTTGCCTAGATAAAAGAAAAAGAAAGTAAGTTCAAATATTGAAGACTTTAGACATCATATCAGGCCATTGTTCTAAATTTCACATGTAACGATATTCGGTTAAAATAAAACCGTTACACAGTGCGCATTGATCGACCTAACATGATCTGTAAATTCCATATAGGTTTTGAGCTTCGATCTTTACTCATATGAAATTAAATGACACCGTATTGAAGTACTAACAGGAAAATTTTACTAGTTTTGAATCAATACTATATTTATGTTTATATTTTGATTTATTCAGTATTCCTGTTTTGTTCTGTTTATTTTGTTTTCAAAAAACAGTTTTTCGTATATTAAGAATTTGTTTATAGATTATAAACTCACAAGTTCACCAGCGGTTAGTAAACGAACCAATCGGATTGAAGCTAGTCACTGCTTTTCCAGGAATAGGACCAATAACAGCTGTGTATTTCAACAATGATAACATATATAAGGTATCGTTATCTAGCTTTTTTTTCATGTTGTATGAGTATAAAAGATGCGAAAGGTCAGTCAAATTCATAAGTCCAAAAAAAAAAAGAAGAAAAAAACAACAATGACCGAAAGACAAATAATTACAAACAAAACACAACACAAAAAGACAAGACAAAACAGAGCATTACGAACCTTACCGAAAAACTGGGAGTGATCTGGCCAGGGTTTGACATAGATTTCAGTACAATTGTGAACTTTCCATTTCTAAGTAGCAACATTCCAGCAGCACCTGCATACGGGGTATATATCTCCCAATTGATACGATATTCCCGTGCTTGCATTTCCTATCATGATTTTCTTGATAGGGGTTTGCTGCTCACAAGGAAGCTATTAAACCAAGAATTCCAAATGGTGAAGTTGAAATCATCCCTTCGTAAATTTTACGGACGCCATCACAAGTTGGTTGACCGTTACGGAATAACCGTTTCACAAATGATATCGGATATGTTCCTTACGTCGTAACTACAATCCCCTTCCCTTTCATGAATATGACCTACCGAATTAGACTATTTACCGGATTTGTAATCACATAAACAACACGACGGGTGCCACATGTGGAGCAGGATCTGCTTACCCTTCCGGAGCACCTGAGATCACCCCTAGTTTTTGTGGGGTTCGTGTTGTTTATTCTTTAGTTTTCTATGTTGTGTCGTGTGTACTATTGTTTTTCTGTTTGTCTTTTTTATTTTTAGCCATGGCGTTGTCAGTTTGTTTTAGATTTATGAGTTTGACTGTCCCTTTGGTATCTTTCGTCCCTCTTTTAAAAGAAATAAACGAACAATGCAAAAAAGCAAAAGTAAAATATTTAAGATCATGCATACGAAATTAAATAATGCACAAAGTTAATCCATTTTGGAAGCATTTTTTAGACTTTTATTTTAAAGTTTTTATTTCTTGTAGTGTTCCTTATCTTTATATAGTTGTTTTAATAATGTCCCAACCACTGTTGTTGTTGTTATTGTTGTAAACCTTACTTGTAAGCAGCAACCCTCAAGCGAGAATATCCTGACACTAAATACAAATTAAAAAATAAAGCATCATCTTTCAAATATATACTCAATGTAAAGATGCTGCTGGGAAGTTGCTACATGGATCACATCTTTTATATTAGCTATTCAAACCACATCCAGGATATTGTCACCTTCATTTTCGAGTAACAAAATTACAAATAGCATTGATTAAGCTTACTGTTCCATGGTTTGGTACTATCGGAATACTGTAAAACCTAAACCTAAATACATAATAGAAATGACATTGTAAGAAAGGTTTAGAATGAATAAGTACTTCAACGAGAAGAAGGAACTACCTAGCCAAATATTTGTCTATAAAAAAAGATAAGAGAATACTATGCACATAGGTAAACATTTAACCTTTTATGTCAATAATTCATATGCACGTTTTTTGTGGTTCTTCAGCGATGACAAAGCCTCCTTCATATCAAAACACTTTGATACACATTTGCACCCGATTATCCACCTTAATCAGTTGTGAAATGAAATGAAACGTTTTTAGAATTTTGCCGTTGTGCGCATTGCATAAGTAGGTCTTAAAGAAAAGATAATACAGCTATGTGCATCTTTTATCCTTTAATCTAATATAGAATACAACTGTCTTAATCATTATTTCGTGACATAACTTATGATTATTATAGGCATCACAAATACTCGGGTATTTTCTATTTATGCAACGAGATGCGGGGAAATTCATGACATGGTTATCAACTTACGGATGTAATAAAGGACAACAGCAAGCTATTTATAACGCAGTGGAAGAATATGTACAACGACATCTGTTTTAATATTTAACCATCACTAGCGTGTTTTATATATTGACCATCTAGAAACGCAACACTAGATTAATCCTTTTAATTCTCATTATCAAATATGCTGTTGTTGTTTAAAAATGTATGAAGTTCAACACAAATTATTTTCATTATATCATTGTCTAATGAAATAGGCAGTCCGCACGTTAAAATTGATTACATTTTAATTGATCGTATCATGTGGTATGTACTAAGACACTGGTATTTCTTTATCAGTGGTTGTGTCTCTTTCAAATGCTATTCTGCCTGAACCCATCGCCAAAATAATTGCCAGAAAGGTCAACCAATTCTGTTAGACATGTTTTGAGTTCTGTTTTGTACCGATTCTTTGGCACCTCAGTTTATGGGAAACATTTATGATATGAATTTGTCTGCCATGGCATTCGGCGATTTGATTAGCAGTTGACGTTGCGGTCTTTAAAATATCTCCCAAAATGACGGTGTGTAATCAAAATCTATTGACATTGCACTGTCACTTCATATTGATCTGGTCATGAATAGTTATCGACAAATTCCGTATACCTGTAACGTTGTTGGAAGGACAGAAAGAGTTGTTTCTGATGTCAAAGTGCCTTCTTACACGTTCAGTTTCTATAATCAATATTGGTTTGGCCTGATTCAGAGTTTAATTACTCAGTGTCTGCAGTATGGCGATGCAACATTCTTTCAAGAGTGGATATGGATTGAAATAATTTCTTCAATGAGAAAAAAACCTTAAAAAAATAAGATATGGGTTCAATTTTTGCTTTAAGAATTCGTGCGCCTTCAATAAACCGGTATGTTATATAAGCTCAGCTAATTAATCAGAATATGAATTTTTCTAATCTTATTATAAAAAGGCATACTTTTAGATTAAGTTGTTTCCTGAAATAAATTTTAACCACATATTGAAATTAACAAATTGATTAAAGCTTATGAAGTTAAAAAAAGAAAAGAAGAAGAAATAAAACCATTTTGAAGACCTCATTGTGAATTTGAGATGAAGAACAGCAATAAAAACGTTATTTCGTTGCTTTGTTTGTGTATTTTGTTTGTTTTTTGTGCATGTACTGATATTATGTCATGGGTGAATATATATCCTTTTTTATCTATTAAATACATTTTTTTTATTAAACAAATTGTCAATTAATATTTCATGAAAAATCAAACTGTAAGTTGATTTTTTGTTTGTTTATGACATACTAATGTATATTTGTTTATACTAGACGTTATCATTTTGAAAATCAAATATTCATTTGAATAGTTGTATATTTGTACAGTGAATATTTTTTATATGAAAAACTTGCATGCAGTGCTCTTATTTAGATTGAAGTTAAGGAAGCGAACATTGATACAGTTTCACATATAATTTTGTAATAATGATTATACTTTTTCCCATATTATATCCTTATTTTTATGTAGAAACATCAAATTTATTAAGAAACATCATATTTATATAGAATTTCAAATATTATTGTAGAAACATTATATAGAAATATCATAATACTATTGTAGAAACAGCATGAACTGTTAGAATCTAGTTAACCTTTTCAAACATAAAAAATGCATATTGATTTTTTTTAAACTAATAACAAAAAAGAGAAAAGTATTGTTTGTTTATAGTTTTAAATTATATTATATAAAAAAATCAAGATTAACAATATAGAAACAAACTAATCGAGTATTATTAAGAGTTGGTCGTGTACACTTCGGACACTGGTAAATAAATGGTTTCATTTTTATTATGTAGCATTGGTACGCAATGGAACAGATCTGCGTACTCACTTTAACAAGATGTGTGATATATCTCCCAATTAACTTCTCTTTATTGTAATTTTAACATTTCCCACTTTTCACCGGAAAATGTATAGTTGGTCTCAGGTTGTCAGGTTGTCAGCTGTAAAAGTTGTGGTTTACATTGTTTACTTGTTACTTATGGGATTGTATGATGACATCAAATTGATAATCGAACATATTAGTACTATAGTTTTGGCAATAAGGTCTTTTAACTATTAGGTTTATATTGCACACACATTTTAACTATGTTAATAGAAATGACAGATGTGATTGAATTGGAATTGAAAAGTAAATGACATTACAGTATACAATAAGGAAAATTAATGTGGAATGAGTACCATTAAGAACTATCAAACCGAGTCAAGATGACATAGATTGAAACAGTCAAAGGCCTTTAACCCAAAGCAATACCCATATCGTATATTCAGCTATATAAGACCAAAAACAAAACAATTAACGAAAACAGATAAAAATGGAAAGGCCATTTTGGATGTAATAAGTTACTTGTTATTGAATAGAAAATAGCGCAACACAAATGTATTCACATGCAGGATTGTTATTTACAATGGTCAATTACAGTAACATTTATAACTGCCTTTTGTTCAATTGGTTGCAGACACTATCGGACGCTTCAGAAGTTACTTTTATACTAATAACAGAAGAATATTCAGGCTTATATATTCCTTCACGAAGATTTTCTATAATTATATTTAGGACTTGATTTGTTTACCATTCTGGAGCACCTGATACCACCCCAGATTTTTGTTTGAGTTCTTGTTACTCAGTTTGTGTGTATGTTGCAGATCGCTCGTTTCACTTGTAGAACACTTGAAATTTCCTGAAGAAAAGAGAAAAAAGTATATCACTCGACACATATTTTTTATAACTTTTGTCCGAAGAAACAGACATCAAATTAGTGTGGCTCTAGATACAAAGTAAAAAAGCTCCCAAGGATAGTTCACACAATTAATTCTACACACCAGTGCGCTATTTATCTACTTAGAAAGCAGATGTAGACAGGCCAACATACACTAAAAACCAGTAAAAGTCTGACATTACCTATATTTGTACCCGGCTGTACTTATTTTTTCGCCCAGTCTGAATTGCTCTGAATTTCACTTGACATTACTCGACCCCAGTCTTAACCATACTAGACTGTACTGATTCATACTTGACCCCTATCTTTGCTATTGCAAATAGTCAAAACTTTTACTCGACCAGTCTGAAACAGCCTTAACCTATTCTCGACATGTACTCCACATATTTTTTTTTCAGTCTAAACAATACTCGATATATATATAAACAGATTTTTACATCCTTACTGGATTCTCAGATTCACCAATTCTTCAATTACCATAACATATATCTAAAACATTCAAAACATTTTGAAAACGTTGACAATATTAGTCAAAATTCAGTTTTGAGATTATTTGAGCATCTTGATTTAGTTTGTTTAGAGGGTCTTAGTTGTGAAATTTTGGTTTCAATGCTACATGTATATTGAATAAATTTTTGATTTCAAATTTTTTTCAAATTTCTACCCAGGGGAAATATATAGCTGATGTTGAAAGCAGTTCTTAAATTGATGAAATAAAAATATATTTACAACAAATAGGTCTAGGTTGATTAAGGCTTGGTCAAGTATTATTCAGACTAGGTCGAGTATGGTTCAGACAAGCTCAATAATGGTTAAGACGCGTATAAAATGGTTAACCACTGGTAAAGGAAAGGTCGAGTACAAGTTCAGACTGTAAAGTAAGGTTCAGACTACAGTTCAGTATTATCAAGTATGTTTTAGACCAATTAAGACTGGTCGAGTAAAAATCAGTGCAGTCGAGTACAGATATAGGCCATTTCAGCCTTTTACTTGTTTGTAGTGTTATGAATATACATTTATGGTTAACCCATAGACTTTTTACAAGTCTCGTTCAAAATGAAACCTCGTTCTCACCCCTTTCCAAATTCCTGATCAACAACGGGGAATAGGAAGCATCGCTTCAGTGTAGAGTTTGAAAAAAAGTGTACTGCAATCTAATTACCACGATAACGAGGCCAGAAAAGCCTACTGGGAATCACTGAAAATAATGACAAATGTCACATATATTTCTAATTTATGGCTATATTTACTATATACTATTAGAATATTTTGTATTGAATGGTAATGTCTGAGAGAGATCTAAATAATATTTGTTACCAAAATAACAATTGAAGCAATACATTTGTCATTCGTACCATTAGTTTTATTTATGGATACCATCGGATGCTTTGAATGAACTACATACAATTTTATGTTCCGCGTGCAATTTTTAGATTCGAAAACTCGTACTCTGATTAGTAAAATATTTCACATGCGAAATCATTTAGAAGTGAAACTAAATACGCATTGATGTTAGACCTCATATGAGTATAAATCAAAAATGCGAAACAAATCAATCCTTGTGCTTCCTGAATACTGCAGTCCATAATTGAACCGTCGGTTCTAATAAAGAAAAACTAAAGTCGGCTGTACAGTACGGACTATTTTTTCCTTGTTGTTTAGCTTCTTCAAACTGCCCTGTCTTGTTTATTGTTTATGTGTCAAAACACACATGATTAAAAAAGGTATGTATAAATTATAGATTTTGATGTTTTCTAAATTAATGAGGTTAAAATATTTGAAAAAATCCTAACCTTATAAAAATATAGAGCTTATAGGCCAAAAAGACAAAAGAAGTACATTCAAAGCTTGGCACGGAATCAGAGTATTGCATGAGGTTAATATATAATTCTGAGATCTAAATAATTTTCAAAATATTCGTATTTTCATCATTGTTCATGTCAGTACCGATGTAAATTAGACCTAAAAGGATGAACGTTTTGTCTAGTTTCTCCTTCAATTTCAAATCAAGAACTTTTCATTTTGTCATTTTAATTATGTTGATTCTGGCTTCACTGAGGAGTCTTTTGTAGACCAACGCGCCTCTTTGTACAAAATTATAATCCTGGTACATGTATCTATGATGGGTGTATAAATGCTTAGTCTAGTGTTTTAGAAACACCACCATGTTTTGAATGACAATGATGGATTGCATGTAACGGAATTCGTCTTAGTTCTCTGGTCAAAATTGTGCGTTTGTTTGGCTGTGTGGGATTCAAACTGACATGCACAATGTAAAAACATTGTTTTAACAGAAAAATGAAATATAAAAATAGTGTTTGAAAACTGCTGTTGCATGTTGTTTGCAATCTTACAAAGTCACAACAAATATGATATGACGACTACTAGATATAGCATGAGCAATTTGTTTACTAATCTACTTTCCTTTCTTAAGACAATGGCTCTCGTTAGTTTTCAGCTTATTCATCAAAATATTGAATTTTGTAAGAAAAGTTTATGAAAAGAAGACATAGGGAAGATGTTTGAGAAGTTTAAAGCTATTATTTTCTTTACATGCATATCAACAGTAGGACTTCAATGCTATGAAAGACGTGCTAAGTTACTACCCTTGTTTGATACAAAAGTACCTAGTGACCATACATGTTTCGATTCAGGACTATATGAACTATAACATATGCCTTACCTATTTTTTTTCTTTTTATGCACACGATTTCTAATTTCAAATCGTCTGTGGCTTGTGTGCAGAACATTCCTTTTCAGCATGTTTTGGGCAATAGTATTGATGTTCTGTTCTAGACTCCATTAAATGCATTTCATTAAGCATCCCTAAATCCGATCACAATATATAAAATTGACCTTCCCTAGCTAATATAACTGCCCTGAATTCTCGCAACTGACATCCTGTGGATATATTGTTTTCCCTTAAAAACCCTTTTCTTTTAACAAAGACTTTTTGTGTTCAACAATTATTTTTATTTTATCAATTTGGTGTTTACATTTTCTTATCTTTTATATTTTTTTTTAAAGATAATAGCCAAAAAAAAACAAAAAAAAACAAAACATGCATAATAGGTAAATATTATTATTCAATTTGATAGAACAACAACACAGGTATCAGATAAACCATATAGAAGATCTGGACTATGCAGATGATCTTGCCTTACTGTCACATCTAGAAACACACATGCAAGCCAAAACCACCAAGTTATAAAAGAATGCAAGACCAAGTATGATAGCATGAATATCAACATCAAGAAATCAGAAGGTATGCCTCTTAACATCTCTAAGAGCCTTATGTAATAGATTAAAATTGGACACATCTTAAAAAAACGTTTTCGTCACTTACATGGAAAGCGTAGTAAGATTTGAAGGGGGATCAGACAAAGATATCCCAGCCAGAATAGGAAAACCAAGAACTGCATTATAAAAGCTTCGTCAAATCTGGAAGTCTAGCAACATCAGTAAGAACACCAACGTATACTAGTTGTGTGGTCTTGTATCGACGCATTACGCACTCAGGAACCTATCTAAGGGTTACGGATTCTTTATTTCGAAGCTTATATCGTAATCCAAAATAATACCTTCACAGGTATTTGTGAAGGCTTGAAATACAATATTCAAATCAGATGAAGCATGAAGCATCATCAATATGGTATACTCCAAATAGAATAACGTTAGAAGTTACTAAACATAGAAAATGGTGTCCATCGCACAAAGAATTGACAAATAATCAATACCATAAAAACCCAATTGAAACACCTGATAAAAATCACACCTGAGCGAACCTGAAATTTACACTCCGTACAGTTTAACCATGCTATAATACAATACTACAGTATTAACTATAATATCTCCTTCTTATAAAGTAAGATTAAAAATAAAGAAACAATCAAACTGATATTTAAAATACAAATATAATGAAATACCACTTAACCACACACTCCCCCAGCTGTAAAATGACGTCCTGTCATTTCCAGCTGGTGGTCGTTAATGCAAAAGCGTGTCATTAGTTCATGCAAATTTGGCTCCTTGAATACTGCGAAAACTCCCTTATGTTAATCAATGTTGCCACCTTCTCTTTTCTTTTATTATAATTAATTTGTATATGCCGTTTACAGGACGTATTATGTAAATTGTTTTCCGTCCGCCCGCCCGTCCGTTCGTTCGTCCGTCTATTCGTTCGTTCGTCCCGCTTCGGGTTAAAGTGTTTGGTCATGGTAGTTTTTGATGAAGTTGAAGTCCAATCAACTTAAAACTTAGTACACATGTTCCCTATGATATGATCATTCCAATTTTAATGCCAAATTTGACCCCAATTTCAAAGTCCACTGAACATTGAAAATGATAGTGCGAGTGGGGCATCCGTGTACTATGGACACATTCGTGTTCTATTATAAATTGGAAGGGTTAAAGCATAAATAAAACACTATATATATTGTTTGTGGGATATACGAATGAAAAATGTCATGCTGAAATCGGAATCGTGATAGAATGTTACCGAAAATTCATCAAATGATCAATGTAAATTGCATACAAATTACTAATACAACTAAAATAATCTATGTATATCTTCAGGGAATTATAATAATATACTTTTTTTCTATAAACACTGCTGTTAAGTCAGGCCCCCTCCTGAATCCACTTATGGCATGTCTTGATGCACTGACCTGCTGTATACACACATTGTTAAACTATTTATTTACTACTTTTTACAATATACATACCACTTCTTTCACAATATACACCCGTTTTTACACTATATTTCTATACCACTTTTTACACCCATTGTAAAGTATTATGTCCGAATGTCTAATGTACGCCCACATGAAGAACATCCTCCTTTTTGTTCATCTGCTTCCTTTTATACAATTGAGGCAGAGGGTGTGCTTGCAATTGATCTTTTTGTTTGTGAACCAAATTAGTGGTTCACGCCAATATACTCACTTAAGTTAATGCTATCAATCATGAGCTATTCAAATTCCTTTCATATATGTAGCACAATCATGATAAAACTTATTACATGAAGAATTCACCTGAATTACCCTCTTTTGATTGCATTCACTAGTTTGCAGTCCTCAGATAAAATTGCCTGCACTTGTATCGAAAAGTAATATTTGCAAACAAACGTTAATTAAACACTTATCAATGCTTTAATTCCCCATAACCGAACTAAATCTCATTAGTGCATGTGTTTCTAGAACGCTTTGTATACACAATGGAATATATAAAATGAATAGCTAAAAGATACGGACAATTTTAGTATAAGCGTAATATAAAGCTCTTAGCTCATTCATATGAGACAAATTACATTCTTTTTTAACCAGACAAATTTGTTTTTCAAATAGTCACACACATCAGTAAGAACTCATGGATTAAAAAAATGCTACTATAATATTCACATGATGTCTTGAAAAACTTAGAAAATATCTCATTGACCTTTCAAAATGCTATGATTTATTTACGATCTTTTTAACAACTCACAACTAAATAGTTATTTGCATTATATGAATTATGAACTGCCTGGCCGTCATGAGACAATTGAGACTTTCCAATGTCATTACCTCTGACTCTAAAATGGAAAGCTTTTTTAATTCTCATAATAAATTGTCGGTTATATCTTATTTTAATAGCTCGGTCATGTTTTGTTCAATGACAAGTTAAGGTAATAACTGATTATAAGCGATCTAATATTCCAAATTCTGTACTAAGTATTAAACCAGTTGATGTAGATGTAAAACAATATGTTGGTGAATAAATTCAATGATTTAATATGCACGATTTGTTAGTTATTATAAAACGCACTTGTAAGTTATCAACTCTGCATACTCATTAAGTAGCGTACTTTTAAATGTCTCACAAATAAAGATACTATTTGATAATCAAAAAAGAGTGACGAAAGATACCAGATGGACAGGCAAACCCATAAATTGAAAATTAACTGACAACGCCATGGCTAAAAATTAAAGGACAAACAGACAAATAATAGTACAGAAGACAAAACATAGAAAACTAAAGACAACACGAACCCCACCAAAAACTGGAGGTGATTTTATGTGCTTTCGGAAGGGTAAGCAGATCCTGCTCTACATGTGGAAACAACAGTGAACTTGTTGGAGCAGTTTTTTTTGAAGCAATAAAGCATCATAACTGAATTGTTGGCAGGATTTTGGGTCAACAACAGAAACAACCAAAAGCACAAGCGTTTGAAAAACATGTGCATGCACCCTTTCCTTCATTTTAAGAATAATTTCCCTGGACTTCTTTCACTCGTAGGATAAAAATCTAAAAATGATCGGGACATTGAAAATAGAATAAAATTGAGAAAGGAAATGGTGAAGAAGTTTACGTTATAAATTGTGTCAAAGTTCTACATATTCGCACTATATCCAGTGCTATATGTTTCGGTTGAAGGCATTGTAATACAAAATTGCAAAGGGTTAGAGCTCACATCTCCTTTTTATACAGATATGTGTACATGCATATATATATTTAAGTATAGTAATTTATAATAGGTTATAAATGTCGTTTGGTTGCTGTCTCATTGACGTATGTCCTACAAGTACATCTTTGTTATTCTAAGGGAGTTTATATGTAGTTGCTATATTCATGTATAAATGTTCCAATCTATGTACGCATATATGAATTTAGCAATTTAGTAACAACGGATGAAAAGGATAAATAGTTCTTCTTTAACATTTTGAACATAATCGATACTTTAAGATCTTAATGCATATTTTAAGTATTAAGTAAGGGCATGTAATGATACCAAAATTATCGGTTTTTACTAAGTTTTGTAAGAATTAATATTCCTGCATAACAAGAACTTTTTTCCCGACTTGATACTTTGCATTTGATTTGAATAATAATGTAAATAAACTCATCATAGATACCAGGATCAAAATTTTATGTTAAAGCCAGACGCGAGTTTCGTCTAAAAATGACTCATCAGTTACGCTCGAATCAAAAATTGTTTAAAAGGCCAAATAGAGTACACAAAGAGAGCATTGAGGACCAAAAACTCCTAAAAGTTTTGCCAAATACAGCCAAGGTAATCTATTCGAATTTCAAAGAAAAACTGTTTGATAATAAATATTAAAGATAAATTGAAGATTGGTCATCATTCTAACATAAATCAGTGATCTAATATTTCAACGATACCAAAACTAATTACCTCATCCAATTTTCCCCTTAATGTACTGTCAATATTTTTTTACGGACATTGTGTGTATATTGAATCCTTGACGACATCTAACGACATAATTGAGACGTTTGGCAGGCCGTAGAACTATACTTATACACATTTGGTCTTTCCCTTCATTTCTTCACTTGTCAGTGATCTTCAATTACAATTGTACTCGTATTCAGTATCTTGTGTTAAATGTGCGTAACCATTCATTTATCATCTAGTTTGAACATTTGTTATCATTTTTATTCAATATTTAAAAGCGTGAAAAAAAACTTTTTGTTTTTGTGAAATGGTTTGTGTTTTCGATCTTTATGTTACAGTATAGGAATAAACGACAATATATATTTCTGTAAATATTATGTAGTTGCTATCGCTATTTGAAATCATAAGTGTCTATGTGTGTATGATATGGTTAAAAGCGTTTCAATCGCGAAGAATTTATTTCATATCAATTCAAACGATGATTGTTACAAAACTGAGTTATCTTTTAAATCATATACAACAGTCCTAACAGTATGTTAGATGTTGTACGGGTGCATTCATACTTTTTTCCTGTTTCGATTTCATGGAGCAAACAAATATATTCAAAATTTTCCTTTTATACCAGTGGTTAATCTGACGAAAAACACTAAAACAATAACCTGTTTTTGGACATGTTAATCATGAAATAACAAGAAAACGTTCTAATAAATAGTATACATACTCTATAACTATAAGTTAAAATTTCAGTTCATGGGGTGCGGATGTAGACGGTATAAAATTCTAGAGTTCGAAAGGGTACACATAATCGTTCGTAGTTTTAACTGCAGGGGTCTTATGCAAGAAATTGTAATAAGCGATAAATACATTCACGTGTTTTTTTTTCAATTTTGCTAGGGCTTTATCTCTCATGTTATTTCTTTTTGTGAAATTGTGAATCAACGATTTTAGAATCAGAGTTGAGTTTTTTTTTAAATTTTGTTTGAGGAAAAAAATCTTCCAAACAATTCAAAACCATTATATATAGATGATATGATATTTTACTGTGTAAATTGATCCGAATATGAACGACAACATAAATATACAAATTGTATATACCTTTTAACAGATGATTCGGGAAAGTCTTCCATTGACCATTACAATTAATTTGTTTCTGGATTATTGATTTCTATTATCTAGTTTGTTCTCAAACAGCCATTGACGTAGAACAATCTCAGCATTTGACGTCGGATTTGTACTCATTTAGACAGTTTTATTTTTTGTGTGGAAAATTCTGAATCTACGTACTTCACCTTTATCGACAATAAGAGAACCTGTTTCAGACGATTCAGTATACCATTATATTTTATAAGTTTTTAATTGAAAGGCGAGTTAAAATAAATATATATTATTTAGTGTTGTTTGCCAAAACATCAGCAGCAAAAGCAAATCAATCTTAATCAGTCATCAGACGAAATCTCAAAATTAGTAAAGAAAAAATCTTTTCAAATTATAGAAAGACCGAAATTATTAGAATACTGTTGCACAGTTTGGGATTCACACATCGCAGCAAATATAAACAGACTATACCGAGTGCTAGAAGAGCTGCATCATATACTTCTAACAAATATCACAACATCAACAGTGTATCTGAAATGCTACAACATTTATAAACGGGCAAACCTTACAAGAATGCAGGTTGTAAACCAGACTCCATATGTTCAACAAAGTCATAGACAAAGACATTTCTACATTTTTAAAACATAGTAAGATAAACTAATGCAACGCCAGTCTAAAACAGATCTTCGATCAACAAACATACAGACAACATTCACGTGTTTTTTTTCCAATTTACCTAGGGCTTTATCTCTCATGTTATTTCTTTTTGTGAAATTGTGAATCAACGATTTTAGAATCAGATTTGAGTTTTTTTTTTTTAATTTTATCTTTGCATACAGACAACTTCAGTGTATCAAATAGTTATCAAAAGTACCAGGATTATAATTTTATACGCCAGACGCGCGTTTCGTCTACATAAGACTCATCAGTGACGCTCAGATCAAAATAGTTAAAAAGCCAAATAAATACAAAGTTGAAGAGCATTGAGTATCCAAAATTCCAAAAAGTTGTGCCAAATACGGCTAAGGTAATCTGCTCCTGGGGTAAGAAAATCCTTAGTTTTTCGAAAAATTCAGTTTTGTAAACAGAAAATTTATAAAAATGACCATATAATTGATATTCATGTCACACCGAAGTGCTGACTACTGGGCTGGTGAAACCCTCGGGGACGAAACGTCCACCAGCAGTGGCATCGACCCAGTGGTGTAAATAGTTATCAAAAGTACCAGGATTATAATTTTATACGCCAGACGCGCGTTTCGTCTACATAAGACTCATCAGTGACGCTCAGATCAAAATAGTTAAAAAGCCAAATAAATACAAAGTTGAAGAGCATTGAGTATCCAAAATTCCAAAAAGTTGTGCCAAATACGGCTAAGGTAATCTGCTCCTGGGGTAAGAAAATCCTTAGTTTTTCGAAAAATTCAGTTTTGTAAACAGAAAATTTATAAAAATGACCATATAATTGATATTCATGTCACACCGAAGTGCTGACTACTGGGCTGGTGAAACCCTCGGGGACGAAACGTCCACCAGCAGTGGCATCGACCCAGTGGTGTAAATAGTTATCAAAAGTACCAGGATTATAATTTTATACGCCAGACGCGCGTTTCGTCTACATAAGACTCATCAGTGACGCTCAGATCAAAATAGTTAAAAAGCCAAATAAATACAAAGTTGAAGAGCATTGAGTATCCAAAATTCCAAAAAGTTGTGCCAAATACGGCTAAGGTAATCTGCTCCTGGGGTAAGAAAATCCTTAGTTTTTCGAAAAATTCAGTTTTGTAAACAGAAAATTTATAAAAATGACCATATAATTGATATTCATGTCACACCGAAGTGCTGACTACTGGGCTGGTGAAACCCTCGGGGACGAAACGTCCACCAGCAGTGGCATCGACCCAGTGGTGTAAATAGTTATCAAAAGTACCAGGATTATAATTTTATACGCCAGACGCGCGTTTCGTCTACATAAGACTCATCAGTGACGCTCAGATCAAAATAGTTAAAAAGCCAAATAAATACAAAGTTGAAGAGCATTGAGTATCCAAAATTCCAAAAAGTTGTGCCAAATACGGCTAAGGTAATCTGCTCCTGGGGTAAGAAAATCCTTAGTTTTTCGAAAAATTCAGTTTTGTAAACAGAAAATTTATAAAAATGACCATATAATTGATATTCATGTCACACCGAAGTGCTGACTACTGGGCTGGTGAAACCCTCGGGGACGAAACGTCCACCAGCAGTGGCATCGACCCAGTGGTGTAAATAGAAGACAGTTTTAATTCAAATAACTAGGTATCATCTGATTTCTCAAACCAAACCGTTACAGACAATTTTAAGGATTCTCTCATGGAGTCTTCCTAAAAGCATTCTCTCCCCCAAACTAAAATTGCCTATGGTTTTATCATAATGTGAAGAAAAAAAAGATATACAAAATGTGAAAATTAGGAACATAAAAATTGTAAATTGTATTCATAAAACAAAAACTACAGTTACACAAATATATCCTAATGCAACCACACACAGGCATTATTAGTTCATAAAATAAATTCTAAATTTAGACAATCAAATTTCAGTAGGATTTTATATCTTTTAAATTTTGAAACTGCTACCAATTACTTTGCAAAACTTACTTAAGACAATAATTAATCAAAGTAAACGTAGTACACAAGATTCCATTGATACGTTCTAAACTGTACGGGAAGTAACGGTTTTTTTTGTGTGTTTATTCATTTTTAAAAATAACTGAAGTACGTAGAGTAATTAACAAATTAGTACATCTGATGTTCGTTCAACCATAGATAAATGTGTATTCACAAGTATATTTGATATTTCCGTGTGTTGGTTGGAATGTCATAGTATATACCATGTCTGAGACCTGAATTACACATATATTACGGAATACCCTCGGCCTATCTGTTAAGTATTTTTTTTGCCGTTGTATGTATTTGTTAAACATTCATAATCCTGGATATATTGTTTCTTAATTTTTTTAGTAATCCTTTTAAAGACACCCTTTTGTCTTTACATTTTTGTCTGTTACGAAAATGTTTTCAATCAAGTTTTATGTTTGTATGTGTATGTGGTTTTGTTTTTTTACAACACATACATTGAAAAATTAACCAAACTTTTGTAATTTGCTGTGACCATTATGTAATCGTGTGTGTAATATTTTTTAATAACACTTTAAAACGGGCGTATGACATTTGCGCCGATTTTGAAAATATTCATTCTTTCATTTGCGCCGATTTCATTTTTTCATTTGCGCCGATTGTATATTTGCTCCTATGACATAGTAACATGATAGACATATTGTACACTGAAACGAGTCGAGGAGTCAATTCTTTAATCATTGAGGGCCATACATATCGGAAGATAAGTGTCCTGAAACACATTTTACTAATGTACCATAAAATCGTGTACAGCCAGAGTCACCACGGATTCTATTGTCAAAACACAGAACGAGCATAACCATGTGGTAGATGTCCGAAAGACAGCGGGTAAAGTCAATGTAAAGTCTGGAGATGTATCTTGTAGGACTTCTTTCACTACCCGTGGTGAGCAGGGGACAACAGTTATATACAAGTTATGATTGATAATTCATTAAATTTGTACAAGTGGCTAACTGAGGAGGTCTATAATGATAAATGAAAAAGAACATGACTTGGATTGAGAGTTCATTCATTGGCACTCATACCACTTCTTCTAATATCTATTCACCTGTAATTTACCTGTAAAAAAAATCGGCGCAAATGAAAAAAAAAATCGGCGCAAATGAAAGAAAAAATCGGCGCAAATGAAATGCAGATCGGCGCAAATGCAAAACGCCGTTTAAAACTTTGAATTTTTCGAAATACTAAGGATTTTCTTACCCCAGGAGTAGATTACCTTAGCCGTATTTGGCACAACTTTTTGGAATTTTCGATCCTCAATGCTCTTCAACTTTGTATTTATTTGGCTTTTTAACTATTTTGATCTGAGCGTCACTGATGAGTCTTATGTAGACGAAACGCGCGTCTGGCGTATAAAATTATAATCCTGGTACTTTTCATAACTAATTAAAACATTAAATATAAGTGTTAGATCAAGTTGACGTGTAAATTGCCTGATATTGTATTAAAAATATATTATTTACGGATACACGTCATTATTATCCCTTTGTGAGCCTCTGACATTCTGTAGTGTTCTGTATAGCTATTGACTACGTCACATAGCAAGAGGTATTATGATGGCAAATCTCAGTTTCCAACTGGGGTTAAGGGGGTAGACCTTTGTTCAGGGAGACAACTCTTTAAATCAGTTATGTGTTTGTTAAAAATGTTAAAGTCAAGTTTCATCAATGTTTTTTAAGCATTTACCTGAAACAGATTGGAAATAATCTATGTAACCTAGAAGCTTAGAATATATTTAAGAAAATGGTTGACACAAACGTACTGATGATTTTAAGAGTTATTTCCCTTAACCTAGGTCTACCTCCTTAAACACGTCTTATTTACCCTGCTATTTTCCTGAAAGTTTAATGACATCTCTGTGTTGTCATCCAATTAAAAAACTCGACACATTTGTAATTCATAATATAACTATATATTTTTAAGGGTTCAACTTGGTTAAAATTGAAAGTTTTATTATCGAACGCTACTGGTAAGGTTTTAAGTTCGGGCGAAAGACTAAAAATTTGTAATTAAATTTAAATGTCTGAAAAAAGTTTTATTTGCTTAAATGAAATAAAGAAAGATAATAAAAATAAAAATATATTTGGAAAAAATAGAATAAAGGAAGCCCATGACTGTGGTTATAATTTTAAAGTGAAAATAGCGTATTATTTAATATTAAAAATTCATTTATTAATATTAAAAAATCAGACTGAATATTTAATATTACAAAATGATTTTTTAATATTAATAAATGATTTTTTAATATTAAATATTCATTTATTAATATTAAAAAATCAGCGTATTATTTAATATTAAAAATTCGATTTATTAATATTAAAAAATGATTTTTTAATATTAAAAAATCATTTATTAATATTAATAAATGATTTTTTAATATTAATAAATAGGGAATAAATTCCACAACGGCTTGCCATATTAGTTTCTATAACAAATATATCAATCATATCAGTGTCTAATGTGTATAGAATGGTTTAAAACTTTACATGCGTGGACAATTTGTCTTAAATCTATCGGTGATTATAAACAAACATATCATCTATATATATCAGACTTAGATCTTGAGAAATATACAGGATGTCCTTTGTTAGTCTTGTATTATTTTAATTTTAGTTTCTTGTGTACAATTTGGAAATTAGTATGGCGTTCATTATCACTGGACTAGTATAATTTTATATTTGTTTAGGGGCCAGCGGAAGGACGCCTCCGGATGCGGGAATTTCTCGCTACATTGAAGACCTGTTGGTGACCCTCTGCTGTTGTTTTTTATTTGTTCGGGTTGTTGTCTCTTTGACACATTCCCCATTTCCATTCTCAATTTTATTTAAAAAGATGGACAGTATTTACCTTTATTTCAACCAAAGAAATACTTTTCATGAATAAAGTTTAATCCTTTCCAGTGCCACAGTGAACGTTTCACACTACGTTTCATAGCTTATAAGAAAATAACTATCACCGGAAGTAAACAACCCAATTTTTACACTGTTATTTACTGGTTACCTGCTTTGGTAACTATGTAACCTTAACTTTCCAAAATATTTTATAAGACCATCAAATAACAAAAGGATGATGCTTCAGACACCCAACATATATCTCATATGACTCAGAAAAATTTAAGTGCATTGAAATGCAGGGTTAATTTTCTACGACTGCCAAATTCAAGGGAATATTTTTTTAGACCTACTTTCGTATACAACCGGATGTGACGTACCATGATTTGGTGATATTACACCTTAAGAACACCTAAATTTCAAATAAACTTAATGTAATTCCCCCCTCTAATTGCAAGTTATTTCAAGCATAACTGCCAAGTTTTGTCTCAGTCAGAGCTATAGTTTCAGAGAAAATTACTATAATGTAAGGCTATATCCTATGGCGATTTCGGTCTAATTTCTTCGAAAAATCCTAATTTCAGTGTATTATTATAAAATGCAGTGTTGAATAATATCTGATCATATACTCATGATCTATGCATTCAAACAATTAAATAGGATACAAAAGACAACTTTATGATGATAAACAATTTTTTGCACCGTTAAGAGATCATTCGAAAGTCTGTTCTGGTCCAATTTTCCTTACTCCTTCTTTTTCATCAAAACTCGATATCTTTTGTCTAAAAATTAAACAAATGTGATTATTTTCCCCAAAAAATGAAAGAAATGTAATGTTAAATCAATAATTAATAAAAGTGTTTTTACTGAAAGGACTGTCTCTATAGATAAGACGTGTCACGGTACTTGTCTATCCCAAATTCATGTATTTGGTTTTGATGTTATATATATATGTTATATTTGTTATTCTCGTGGGATTTTGTCTATATGTGTTACATTTTAGTGTTATGTCGTTGTTCTCCTCTTATATTTAATGCGTTTCCCTCGGTTTTAGTTTGTTATCCCGATTTTGTTTTTTGTCCATGGATTTATGAGTTTTGAACAGCGGTATACTACTGTTGCCTTTATCTATAGATGTTAACAGTCTCCACGGAAGTTTCTATAAGCCTTTATGTTTAACTTGAGTTTTTGGTCTGTTCCCCTAGTGTGACAAATAACTGTTCCCTTTCAGTCAATCATTTATTTTTACTGATATCAAAGTCATTTTATTTACTTATAACAGTATATTTCTAATAGATTTATACAAAACGTCCACTGTCTTTAAAATAGAGAGACGCGTTTTTATTTATCGATTCAGGAAGCGTTGGTACAACAAAAAAGAAACAATAGTTAAGAACAGACAACAGTATCACATCAATGGGTTAAAACTACTTAAACCAACCGTTCACCAAGGCCCCTTTTCAAATTATACATTTGAAGCAAGTAAATTTAAATTAAATGATGACATTTCTCAACTATTGCGAAAAGAGGCTAATGATACTGAAGGCACATCAAACTGATCAGTCGAACATAAACTGACAACGTCGTGGCTAAAAAAAAACACAAGCAGACAAACAAAAGTTGACAGAACACAACATAGAAAACAAAAGACCGAGCAACACGAACCCCACAAAAAACTGGGGAAGGGGAGGGGGGTATCATATGTGCTCCAGAAGAGTCGGCAAAATCTGATCCATTTGTTAAAAAACTTTAGTTTAATCAAATGCTTGAAACGTTTTTTTTTTACAGTAACTATAGTTAAAAAGAGGAACGTTGCAAACTTGATTGTTTTCTGTTTTTTTTACAAGTTATAGGTAATTTTGTCGACTTTAGTTCTAATGTAATATCACATCTCCATGTTTGTAACATGAACACGTTCTCTCAATATATAAAAGTAGTAAAACAATTAAGGTTTTAACTTTTTTTTTCATTTCGTCAGTTTCAAGAAAAGAGCTTATATGGAATTAATAAGATTGTATGACTCTTACTTTTCTTTTCAGTGTCGTTAATTTTACCACTGTACAGAAACAAGTCGAAGAATGAATAATCCACAGGTTGGTTGTCTTCACGTTCATAAGTTTCAAACACACATCAAGATATGTTACAGTCTGTAATTAAATATTAGTAATGCTTGTAATAACCAATGAATCTAGTTTGAAGAAATTTCATACATGTCTTTATCATTTGTTTAAATCCTGTTGCTAAAATTGACTTTTTTCAAACTAAACATTCTTGTAACAAAAACTTCGGGACGTCATTCGATGAGATGTAATTTCTATGACGGCTGGATGGGCCCATATTGTTTGGCGTTACCTCCTATGATATTCAAAGTGCAAATTGAAAAGGAAAAAACCGCGACAATACAAAGGTGGAACTCAATATGAATTTCCATACGCTTTTTCCTGTTTTCGTAAATAAAAAAGTACCAAGTAGCGCTACAGGGACTATTACAAATAAGGAACGTGTACCTGTTTATAGTTCGTTTTGCTAATCTAAAGATATGGCGTTGTTTCTGATACTTTAGCTTAAATCTTAATAAATCATATTGAAATATAACAGTCTTTTTCAGAAGCCTATATGTCAGTGGTAGTCGTTAGTTTCTGTCTGTGTAACTTGTTTCTCTTTTAGTTATTTTATCTTAAATTGGGTTTGGTCATTTTTTCGTTTGAAATGTCATTTTGGGGCCATTCATTGCTGAAAAAGTTTTGCTCATTGTTGAAGGCAAATGGCGGTCAGACTATTAAGTCCAATATTTCCTTAATTCTACGTCATTTAACCTCTGTAGGAAAGTTGTTTTATTGTCAATCATACCACATATACATCTCCTTGATATATACTATTAAACATAATTTGCCAAGATAAATTTGAACACAAAATATGTCATATATGAACATAATATACCCTTTTCATGGTGTTAATAAGAGACATTGAATTAAGGTTTGATGGGTCTACGTACCTTAGGTTACAAGATTTTTTACTCTTATCCTTTGAAAAATAGTATCATTGCATTGACAGAAAGATATGGCATCTTTTTTTTAGTGACTGAAAATATTGTATTGAATCTTTTTTTCACAATTAATCAGATTAAAAGCTGACGAAGAGATTAACATGGACATACTATTAACAATATAGTAGCAGCTAGTTGAGCTGATATGTCTTAGAAAACAATTGAAAACAACAGGTTAGAAATTCCATGCGTTAATCAAATACATTGTATCTATCTAGTATGTGAAACGATTGCTACTTAGCTAACCAACCGATTCCATTTTTGATTATCTAGATAACATGATTTGTTTTTAGCTATCAAGATCTATTTAGCTTGACTAGACTAGCTACACATTCAATAGTCAAAATCTACGTAGCCATACTCAGTAGCTATGCTGTTAAACGCATCACTGGTATGATTAGTGTAATGCTAGCCGGCGTTGATATTCATGAGGCAATTCGTCAATAATATTCATGAGATGAGACCGCGTTGGATGAAGTGGTGTGGGTAATTTATAGATTGTGACAATAAAAAAAACTTTCTACTTTAAAAAATCAATATGGTAGTGCTATTTAGCTTTATTAAATCTTGAATCAATAGTTGTCTTCTGCAAGGTCTGCGTAATTAAAAGTGAAAGTAAATAAAAAGACTAAAACACATGAAATCCATAAACCATCTTTAGTAATTATTTGATTAGTGAAATAACATAAACTTAAACTACTACAACTAAAAGAATGATCAAATATAGAAATTTAGCGACTACTGTGAATAAAGAAATTGAACAAAAGCAATAACATATGTATATGCATCTTCAAAACGGGATATACACTCAAACAATTCATATAAATACGGTTCTTATAAAATCAAAATATCATCTTTGACTTAAATATTTGACATTAGTAATTGATAACAATATAATGTACACGTACACTAACGGAATAAGAGGGAATAATTGTCATATGGGCATTCCATAATCTGTTTGTTGTCTACAAATAAAGTTCCATCTCAAAACTAAAATGTACTATACAAACGATCGTATATTCAATTTTAGGATTTCAGAAACAACGTAATATATACTTGTTAATTAAAACAAAACAGAAAAAAAATACAAACTATCAATTACAATTTCCATGACATATCTTTTTCAAATTAACGGCACGCTCTAGTTCGAAGTAGACAATGTCTCTATAATGGCCCATAGCACTTAAGCCCTAAAACCATAGGAGCAGAGGGTTAAAAAAGGGCGGTAGTAACCCAGTTTACCACGAAGTCGAAATTTACTATTGCCGCCTAGCCAAACCAAGAGATTTTCCTTGTGGGCCATTATATCAGAGGTGGAGGTAGGCATTGCCTCCAAAATGGGCCATAGCACTTTTGCCCTAGTCCCGTACGAGTTAGTAAGTAATGGGTAAGGAGGATATCATTGCATATCTCAAAGTCGAAATGAACTATTGCCGGCTGGCCAAACTAAGAGATTCGCAATATGGGAAATGATACCAAAGGTAGTTGTAGTAATTATCTTCAAAATGTCCTATAGTACTAAGTACTATGCCCTTGATCCGTACGAGGTTGGCAGCAGAGGGTTAGGGTGATACCCTTGTATATCCCAAAGGACAAAAATAAACTATTGCCGACTGGGCATCTAAGAGATTATCTACGTTGGCAATTTATGCAAATGTAGAGGTAGTCATTACCTTTACAATTGATCATTTTGCCCTAGACTCTTATGATTTTGTCATCAACGAGTTATTCTCCACGTTAGCTTATATTGCATACATACCCTTGCATATCCCAAAGACCTTTAAAAGTTGGCCAGGAGAGGTTTAAAAGGAGAATGTAGTAATTTTGACTTCGTGGTAAACCGGGTTACTATCTCCTCTTTTAACCCTCTGCTGACAAACTCGTACGGGTCTAAGGAATAAGATCTATGAGCCTTTTTAAATTGAATTCTACCTCTACCTCTGGTATAACTGCCCATGTGGAGAATCTCTTAGGTTTGCCAGCCGGCAATAGTTCATTTCGACTTTGGGATTTGTAAGGGTAAACTATTCCCCTTACCCATTGCTGACTGACTCGTACGGGTCTAGGGCATAAGTGCTATGGGCCAATTTAGAGTTAATGCCTACCTCTACAACTGAAATAATGGCCCATGTTGAGAACCTCTAAATTTGGCCAGCCGGCAATAGTTCATTGCGACTTTTGGATATACAAGGGTACTCCCTTACCCTTTGCTAACTCATACGGGTCTAGGGCATAAGTGTTCTGGACCATTTAAGAGGTAATGCTTAAATCTATATCAAATATAAGTGGAGAATCTCTAAGTATGGTCAGCCGACAAAAAAACACAGTTTATTTCGACTTCGCGGTAAACCGGGTAACTACACCCTCCTTTTAACCCTCTGCAGACAAACTCATTCGGGCCTAGGGCATAAGTGCTATTTGACATTTTAAAGGCAATTACTATGTCTACTTCCGGTAGCAAGGCCTATGTGGATAATCTCTTTGTTTGTCCAGCCGGCAATAGTTTATTTCGTCTTTGGGTTATAAAAAGGTATCCCCCTTAACATTTGCTGACTAACTCGTACAGGTTAAGGGTATGAGTGCTATGGGCCATTTTAAAGGCAAATTACCCTGCCTGCCTATCAACATGGTAGACATTGCTAAAATAGAACATACGGGAAAATGCAGTTGTTGACTTATATCTCTGAAACTAAAGCAAAAGTATAACAGTTGCATTATTTCGTGCATCAATTGTAAACAAAAATATCAGGTGATCGACACAGGCTAATTGGAGCCGCTAGTTATATAGATTAAACCGTTGGTTTTCCCATTTTTTGGGCCCTTTTTAGCTTGCTGATCGGTGTAAGACAAGGATGTTGAAAACCGTTCTTTAACCTATAATGGTTTACTTTTATAAATTGTAACTTGGATGGAAAGTTGCCACATTGGCACTCATACCACATCTTCTTATATCTATTGAAAACTGAAATGAGAACGGGGTTTCGATACTTACATATATATATCTATATATAACACATATCCTTTGTTTTTCTACTATCTAACCTCCTACACCTGTTTATGGATATTATTGATTAAAAGCGAACATGTGGAGACTAGTGTATGTTTGCGCCTGTCCCAAGTCAGAAGCCTCTGGCCTTTGTTAGTCTTGTATGATTCTTAATTTTAGTTTCTTGTGTATAATTCGTAGTTTAGTATGACGTCCATTATCACTGAACTAGTATAAATACTTGTTTATGGGAGAGCTGAAGGACTCCTACGGGTGCGGGAGTTTCTCGCTGCATTGGAGACCTATTGGTGACCTTCGGCTGTTGTCTGCTCTATGGTCGGGTTGTTGTCTCTTTGACACATTCCCTATTCCATTCTCAATTGTAATATTTGGTCACAGGGCATATTTTGTTTCAATACACCGTGGTTAGTAGCAGTGGTACGTCCCTTTATAAACATAACGTTGGCAAAGAATTTAAAACATTTTGCCAAGAAAACAGACTAAGAAATTGATGACAAACTATTTAAAATAAATGTAGGAAACGCATAAGAAGCTTACACATTGTTAGTGTTGGCACTTGTTGTTTGTATAGACCAATGAGAGTAAGTTCTAATATTGAAGACTTGAACACTATAATAGGCCACTAGTCTTAATTTCATCTGTTAAGATAGTCTGTAAGATACATTTGTTACACAGTGTGCTAGTGACCTAATACACTATATACGGGTCACTAACTTCCATATTCGAGCTTTGTGCTCTAATCGTATGAATTAAAATACCCCGTGTATATTGTATTCGGTCACCAGCAGATTGTTTAAAAATAAATATTAAATCTCAAAGTGCTAATAGGAAAAGTATACTTGTTTTGAATCAATACTATATATGTTTTTATTTTGATTCATTCGGTGTTCCTGTTTTTCTTCTTCTATTTTAAAGAACAGTAGTAAAGTTTTTTTTATATTGTAATTTATTCATTTGTTATGTGTTATTTGATTATCGTTTTTTTTTTAAGAATAATATTTCTGCGAATTGGTGTTTAGATGCCATCAAATGCATTATTTTACCAGCTGTTCGTAAATGAACCAATAGGAATTAAGCCAGTCACTGCTATTCCAGGAATAGGACCAATAACAGCTGTCTATTTCAATAATGATGGCATGAATCAGGTATGTTAATCTCACTTTTTTTATGTTGTATGTGTATAAGAGAGGCAAATGATAATGTGGATCAGGATCTGCTTACCTTTCCGGAGCACCTGAGATCACCCCTAGTTTTTGTTGGGGTTCGTGTTGTTTATTCTTTAGTTTTCTATGTTGTGTCATGTGTCTATGTTGTGTCATGTGTACTATTGTTTTTCTGTTTGTCTTTTTCATTTTTAGTCATGGCGTTGTCAGTTTGTTTTTAGATTTATGAGTTTGACTGTCCCTTTTGTATCTTTCGTCCCTCTCTTATAATGAAGGTACATGTAAAAAAAATGTACATAAAAATCACAACATAGAACAGTAAAGACAGAACAAGACAAATCCAACAAAAACGGTTCTTGGTATCATCTATGACATCAATATAAATTGTATTTGCTAAATTCAAAACGAGTGAAAAAAAAGAACTAAATGCACAATAAAAATATTTAAAATGACTTCAATACATGTAAATATATGATATATCGGTAAAGCAAACAAAATAAGATAGGGAACCGAGTTCACTTATTTGGAAGCATTTTGTAGTACACGTTTTTCGTACACCTTTTAGTTATTGTGGTGTTGTTTATCTTTATATAGTTGTTTTAATATTGGCCTAACCTAAAACAACACATTGTTCGTTGTTGTTGTTGTTAGGTTTATGTGTAAGCAGCAAACCTTCATCGAAAAATTCCTGACACAAAAAAAAAACCCAATAAAATCCTGGAATAAAGAGTGATCTTCGGAATGTATACTTTGTATGAAGAACGCTGAGAAGTTGCTACATTTTAAAGACGTAGTAAATTTAATTTCGGGTCGTGACCCATTTAAAAAGGACGCTTCAATAAGGTGACGGCATGCATGATCTCACAAATATTCATTCTGATTAGACAAAATAACGTAATTGAAAAAACTTAACTCGGAAGAATCCTGTAACTTAATAAACTTTTACCGCTGTTGACCTAAGACTATACCTTCTGATACATTGTACTTTGCCGCGGCTACTTTTGAAATACTAAAATCAGGAGTATCAAGGAAGGAACGAGCCTCAGTTTACTTAGACATTTCCTTCACACTGTGCCGAAACTAATTTTCATTCCCTTTTTTTTTAGAAACTTATAAATTATGATATGTGCGTTGGAAATATCAAACTGAGATAGTTGAATATTAGATTGCAAAGGATTTAATCTGAATTCCATCATTGCGCTCATATTAGTCAGCATGTGCTGCTGAGAACTAGCGATGACACTGTTTAACTCGTTTGCGATAGCTTCTCGAATCGGAGAATCTAACCTGGCGTCCATCTTGACAATACGACTGTTTAGTAGAAATTGAAGGCTTTCAAAATATTTTACCGCACATGAAAATTTACACGTGACTAATTTAGAAAATGCAAACGCATCGTTAATACAAATGCTTCCCACTATTCTTTGAAACCCGGAAAAATGTAATTATCGACTAAAGCTTTCAATGTGCAATAATAATGTCAAAAAGTACTAAATATTATACTTAAATTAAAGATGCCAAAATACATATATCGCAAAGGAGTAGGGCCGGTAAGACCCCAAAATGAAACATTTTCAAATTTGTTTAAATGTAAGTTTTAAGCTATTTATTGACCAATTCAATACTTCTGTTTCATAAATATGGGCTGATTTTGACAAAACGATGCACATGCATCATAAATTCATGCAGTACCACTGAAATCTTTACAATTTTAGCATTTAGACTTATTTTTCCACGGTGTGTGTATAAAATGAAAGTGGGCGCATTTGTGTTCATTCTTAATATTTAAATATGTTGCAATTGGCGATATATCGAGGCCGTATATCGGATTTTTTTTGCTTCCAATCATTTTAAGATATAAATAATTTTTAGCATTAACGTTATCTTAACGTCATTTTGAGTTGCAAAATTAATTTATTATTTCTATATAATTATTGATTATTTGGTATATTCTTACTTACTAGTACTTAGTATTTGATTCGTTCATATAGAATCACATGTTCCCCTGTATTTTGAAAGGTAGATTAAAAACGATTGATAGAAAAGTGATATTGCACAGTTAAGTTTTTATATTACCAATAGTTGAAATCTAAAAACCTCAACCCGTATTGACACAATCATAACAACCAGTCAAATAAATGTTTCTTCTATGCAGGTGCCTTGAAAATGATAATAAAACAATTGTACCCGTTGTATAAGATTGTTACGAAGTTATATCAACCTAAAGAAAGCCACCAACTTTAAATCTTTAGACAATATAAATCTTTCAGGTCGATATATCCTCGTAACGACATCATACAAAGGCTATAATTATATAATACTTCTGCTTTGTAAAGCGGATTGATTATAGCACGGGGATCACTCTGAATGTTTGTCCGTCCTTCTGTCCCATTTGGCTATCTACAATATCTTCTGACCCGTCTAAAAGCACATTAAAAAGTTTTCAGAGAATACTATGCACATAGCTAAACACTTAACCTTTTATTTCATTAATTCATATGAACGAAATTTTGTGATTTCTTAGGGATGACACGAACTTCTTCCTAACACTCAAATAATGATTTGCACCAGCTTCCTCGTCTTTAATCCGTTGTAAAATGAAAGAATCGTCTTCAGTATTTTGACCATATAAACCACAATACACATTGCATAAGTCGGTATACAAGAAAAGAAACTGCAGGCTGTGTGTATCTTTTGTTAAGGAATGACTGTAATATTTTTTCTGTCTATGAAGAAATAACATATAAAATTTGGTGCACACTGAATAACGCGCGTAGAGGGTTATCTTACAGTGTGCACCACATTTTTTATGCTATTTCGAATAGACATAAATAATATTACAGTCATTTCTTATAATTTAATTCCTAATTCCATTTTAAACCGTAGAAAACTATGAAAAAACGTTGATGACGTCACGGTCACATGACTAAATTATGTCTATGGGCTCATAACAAAATAACGTCAGCCAATCAAAAATTGAATTATTCCCTTATATCTTATATAGAATACACCTGTCTTATTCATTATAACGTGATAATAACTTTATTGTAGGCAATACAAATATTCGGGTATTTTCTATATTTACAACGAGATGCGGAGAAATTCATGGCATGGTTATCAACTAAGGGATGTAATAATGGACAACAGCAAGCTATTTATAACGCAATGCAAGAACATACACAACAACATATGATGTAATATTATAAGGGGATTAAATATACTGATATACTGATCTGTTCATGAATGGTCATCAACAAATCCCGTCTGCCTATAACGTTGTTGGAAGGACAGAAAGACTAGTTTCTGACGTCAAATTGCCTTGCTACATGCAATATTGTTATGGTCTGATTCAGGTTTTCATTACTCAGTCTCTGCAGTATGAAGATGTAATTTTTTTTAAATGTCAATTGTGCATATAGATTGAAAAAAATTCTTCAGTGAGAAAAAAAACTTAAAATAATCATCTATGTACTCGTATATCGTAAATAATATGAGGCAGGTATTACCTGTTAAAGGGACGAAGTCTTTATGAATATTAATTTTCCCGTTTTTTTTATTTTTTGTTTTTTAATTTTCTACCGTAACAGGGGACTGCGTCCACATATTAACGAAAAATTGGCATCCAAAGAATCTGCAGTATAAGGAAATGTTGTATTTGATTTATTTGTATTTGTAATTTTTGTATTTTTCAAGATGAATCATGTGAAATTACATAATACAGTATAAGACACAAAGTATAAATAGTTAAGTAAGATCGATCAAATCATAACGGTAGGATAAAATATAAATATTACAATTAATGTTATACCATGTATACCGCTCGCTTCACTTATAGATCACTTGCCTAAAAAAAATTTTTTTAAGAATAAATCTATACAAATTTTTTTTTATCTCGTTTGCCTATTATTTCTGAGAGGTTTTATCCGAAAAAAAATATTTTTAAAATCAAAATTTGTTATAACAATCAATTTGTATTTTCATGTCAGTACCAATCAGTACCAAGGTAAATAAGATATGAAGAGTATTTGGTTTTAGTTGCTCCTCTAATTTAATAGCATACACTTTAACTTTATTTGAATATTGAGAGTAAAAACGGAAAATGTAACAAAGAATCAACGCCTCGATCAAATAGACAAAAGAAAAAGAAAAAAACAAAGGCCACCAAAGGGTCTTCAACATTGAAAAAAAGCTGGCCATTAAACAAAAATGTGTACTGTTTTAGCGAAGATGGACATCCACTTATCTCTGAAACAAATAAATGTAACAAATTAAAAAAAAAAAAAACAAGATTAACAAACATGACAAAGGCCAGAATATTTTGTGAGTTTTAAACCCCATATACTTTTAGCCAATGTAGAATAATATGTAGGCATATAGCAATACGAACAGTAACACTCAGTTTAAGTAAGGATAAGTCCTAGTCAGATGTTAGTATAGGTAACAGAAAAAAAACTAAGCAAAATGAAAATGACAATGATACATCAATCAGAAAAGGATTACTAGCAGTTACTGATATGCCAGCTCCAGACCTCAATTTAACTGACTTAAAGATTATGTCGTAATCATATGATATAATTTGATACGCCAGACGCGCGTTTCATCTACATAAGACTTATCAGTGACGCTCAGATCAAAATACAATTAAGTTGAAGAGCATTGATGACCCAAAATTCCAAGAAGTTGTGTAAAATAGAGCTAATGTAATTTATTCCTGGGACAGGTAAATCCTTAGATTCTCGTAAAAATTAAAGTTTTGTCTACTGGAAATTTATAAAATGACCATATAATTGAAAATGCACAATCCCTCACATTCGTGTTAATTATCAAACAATCATAAATAAAGAAAGAACATAGCCCGTATCATGCCAACAACATGAACAATGGTTTTATAATAAATGTGTTTATCTCCTATGCCAAGAATCTATAGTATTCAAAAAGTGTCACCTTTTTCGACCTGGCAACTGTAACGTGTAAAATTGAGGATGAAATTAGGAATGTGTCAAAGAGACAACAGCCCGACCAAAAAGCAGAACGCAGCACAAGCGTGACTATACATATCCTGATTACGTCTGTTTAAGAGTTTGTTTAGTTTTTGAGGTGGATTACGACATTCTTGTGGTGTTTTTTAGAATACTACCACAAACTATTGGATACAAGTACCTGGACATATAATACGTCTGAACATATATTTTGTGTTTTTAACCATTTTGATTCGAACTCCACTGATGAGTCTGTTGTAGACGAAAGGCGTGTTTGGTGTAAAAAGTTATAGTTCCAGTGTCCATAATGAGTATGTGTATGATTATGTTTTATAAACGCCACCATGTCTTGGTTGTCCTTTATGGATTTTGTGTAACGATATCTGTCAAAACAAGGTCAATTTTTCTTTACCACACACCACACACCACACACAGGAAGACTTGGGTACATAAATGTAGTAACTATAATCTTCTTCCGATTGGTCAAAGTGGCGCGTCCATATGCAGGAGGTATGAATTTAGAATAAGGACGTGATATTTGATATCTGCATAGAGATTACAACGATCTATGAACGATCAGAAACATTGCTAAAAAATGTTGAGGTGTCCGTATGTGACCTATTGGTATGCTTATTTTATTACTTTATAATCTATACACTCGTGTCCTAGTTATATTCCAATTTCCCACCCTTCATCCTGATCGAACCCCTATTACAGGATCGGTAAACGGACAGAAAGTCGCAGGACAATTGTTTGTATATAACCAGCTCTGAATACCATATCTTGAAACATTATTTAATACTGTTCAAAGGGGAATAATAATTACATATGTATTGAGTGTGCTGCCTTCCAAGAAAGAAAACAGAAGTTCAGATTTAGAATTATATCAATAAAATTGAGAATGGAAATGGGGAAAGTGCCAAAGAGACAACAAACCGACCATAGAAAAAAAAAAGCAACAGCAGAAGGTCACCAACAGGTCTTCAATGTAGCGAGAAATTCCCGCACCCGGAGGCGTCCTTCAGCTGGCCCCTAAACAAATATATACTAGTTCAGTGATAATGAACGCCACACTAATCTCCAAATTGTACACAAGAAACTAAAATTAAAATAATACAAGACTAACAAAGGCCAGAGGATCTTGACTTGGGACAGACACAACAATGCGGCGGGGTTAAACATGTTTGTGAGATCTCAACCCTCCCCCTATACCTCTAGCCAATGTAGAAAAGTAAACGCATAACAATACGCACATTAAAATTCAGTCCAAGAGAAGTCCGAGTCTGATGTCAGAAGATGTAACCAAAGAAAATAAACAAAATGACAATAATACATAAATAACAACAGACTACTAGCAGTTAACTGACATGCCAGCTCCAGACTTCAATTAAACTGACTGAAAGATTATGATTTCATCATATGAACATCAGGCACAATCCTTCCCATTAGGGGTTTAGTATCATACCATCATAACATATATGAGAAGAACCTAACCCGTGTCATGCCAACAAGTGGGTTTTGAATAAATGTGTTTAGTTCCGATGCAAAGACCCTATACGTGAATCAATATTAACGCCAAAATATGCCATCTTTAATGACCTGACAACAGTATCGTAACTATATCCCTTATTAATAAGTCTATTCAAAGGTTTTGTTAGTTTTTGAGGTGAATGCTGACACCTTTGTGCTTTATAAAGAATATTTCCATAAAAAATTGGATGTGAAATACCTGAACGTATAAGAAGTCTGCATGTTGAGCTATATTTACGAATGGTGTCCTTATACCGATGATAGAATTTAGTAAATGTTTTGACTAGTTTGTGATATCGAAAACTGGTGTTATAATTTTTCAGTAATACATAAATTTTTCTCGTTAAAATCTAAAACATTGTTACATACACGAGCGAATCGTACAAGTTGGGACTTTCATTGTATTTGGCTCTGCTTGTAAAGCGGTAGCTAAAAGTTTGTTTGTTACAGATGTCGTTTTCTGAAAATGGAGTCAGTTGGAATGTTGGTAAATTGGTGATTTCTTTTTTCAGAACCTCAATGTAAAATTTACGTCAAACAATAATAATGTTATTAGCAGCTTTATCGGCCGGGACAAAAACAAATTTCATGGCTAGTTCTTTTATTTTATGTTTGATACGAGAAATAGGTTTTTTGTGGTTATTGTTAATAGTAAAATGTTCTTTAAAATGTTGAATACGTATATCACCTATCTTCATTACTGAATTAAAAAAAGAGTCCAAAGATTTTTTTGTCAGATTTTTCCCGTTTTATCCATTTCATACAGTAAGTATGGAGTGAGTCGTGGATGATATTACGACACTCATTCCAATTGATAATTGACGGGGGACGATATTTAGGTCCTTTACTGAGGAATGATTTTAACTCTCGGTCTTGAACGATGTTAAGATCTCCTGTTATAACATGGGAAATGGGTCCATAAATATATTCGGAGGTACTACAATTACATGAAGTAGGTGTATTTTCACTGATATTAACATCTTTACACAGTTGACTATAATTAAACACAAATTTCCGGGTAGAGTTCTTGTAAATATAACAAATAAGAAGTAGCTCAGTATTGTCAAAATAAACAGGAATTTGTTCTTTAACGGAATGGTCGTTAAATATACCGGCAATATTTACAAAATCAAAACCTTTATTGACATACTTTATTTTAATAAAATGCTTTTTATGATCTTCAGGGCGATCAATTTTGGGAAATAGTTTAGAATAACAATATGCCATAATAATTTGAACAATTTCATACTTAGGACTGCTATATGAAATGTGTTGCAATCCTCCAAAATTTTATTTAACTTATTAACCGGTAATGAACAGAGTTTTGTAAACAGATATTGTCTTCCGTTGTTTTTTGAAATAGAAATTAGGTCCGAAATATTTGGTATGATTAGTCCGAAATTTTCTTTGATTGCGATTTGTTCTACGGTCGTGAGAACCGTTTTACGAACAGTTTTAGAAACTGTATCCAAAATGTTAACGGAATCGGTTCTAGATATATTACCACTTCACATGATATTATCATTAAGACCGAGAGGGTAGACTGTTTGTAATTTTTTTAATCCAATTTAATTCAATTATTTTCCGTGATCGTACAAACTTTGAATGAGATTCACCAGGCTGCTTATTTACTACTTCTAAAGGTTGAACTGCTAAATATTTAAAAAAAAAAAAAAAAAAAAAGGATGGTTGTGCTTCTTTAGGTGTTGGTAAATGATACTTTTGAATTTATTGGGTCTTAAAACGATACAGATGTTCTTGAGTGCGTTTAGATAAATATCGTCCAGTTTCTCCTACGTACTGAATACCACATACTGGTTTGTTTCATGTTAGTAAATAAATAATACTGTTTGTTTTTCAAGTTATATCAGTTTCGAAATTCAAAGAAAATGTGCGACCATTAAACGTGGACCTTACCGTATTGTTGGTGGAAAGACAGGGACATGTAAGTCATTTTTTGGCATGACACTTATCGAAAGAAGGGTAACCACGATTTTTATTGTTAAAAATGTTAGCGATGGTAGTATTTTTAGAAAACCGATTTTGAAGATTGAGACGTGTAGATACCCTTTAAACAAGTTTAGTATTTAATATTTTTCCATTTCTAAGCTTCATAATTGTTTTTTGGTAGTGAATTATATTATAAAGGAGCAAAGACTGGCGTCCACAATATGAACCAGCATACAATAATTTGAGTTATGTAACATTGATAAATCTGTTCGGCTAAAAATGTCAAACGCTATCAGTATTAATTACCCGAAAAAGATAGGGTATACCAGTGTAGGACTGATGGCTGACTAAATAGTAGAATGGGGCTGAATATTGAAATACTACTTGTAGATAAAAATTCCTAAAGTAATGAACTAGAGCCGTTCTCGCTCGGACACACACTCCATAATCTAGTATATTATAAGAGCATAAACCTGAAGCACGGGGAGGCACTCTACTGCCTCCACACGGAACACATATGAATATGTCCACCAGTATATAGAAAATGATGACCAGCATAAAGAACAATGCATACTTTTCAGTGTTCCATTGTGCTGTATTGTTTTTATTATTATTTCATTGTTATAGCAAACATCATTGTAATCATATTTTGAAATTTAAAACCTGCAAGGGTCAATAATTGGATTAATTTAATAAGTACAAAATGTATCTATTCTATTTTTTGAGATATTTTTCATAAGCCTTGATCAAGAAAAAATCATGAAATTTTATTCATGCTGAGGATGTACAAATGTTTTTTTTATACCATGAAGCCATTAAGGTACCAAGCCACTTTGAAACTGTGTCTTCATAACAATTATTTGATCATTACTGATATTTATTGAATGACTTTTAATTGTATATCATGTATATAGTAGTTCAAGAAAAAATCAACGAAAAATATTTCAAAAAAAACCCCTGAGTTTTGACATTTTTTCTATGACTTTTTGTCCGTGATTTTTTATCCTGTAACGTTCTGTCCTACATTCACAAGTTTGACCCAACAATTGTATTTATATTATTCTAAATTTGTTTGAGTCCTGAACGTGCATAACATATTTGAATTTGGACTAAAAATGACAACAATCAATTAATGCTTTGTTCTTTCTTCATTTTGGTCATGATGTTTTCATTGAACTTAATTTTTTCGATTGCACCCCTTATAACCTCACACTTCAGACACAGGTCAGAAATACCCTTTCCAGGCATAAAATCTATATAATTTTATAGTTCCAGTGTCCATAATGAGTGTGTTATACGAACAAATCTAGCCGTGGCGGAATTGATATATTGAGTAGTTCAATGCCTGCATCGGAACAATTTTCATCTTCACGTTTTAAACGACTCTGGTTTGGTTTCAATAGTTATCAAAGGTACCAGGATTATAATTTTGTACGCCAGACGCGCGTTTCGTCTACATAAGACTCATCAGTGACGCTCATATCAAAATATTTATAAAGCCAAACTCGTTTATCACTGGCAGGTCATTTGCGCTTTTATATCTTAGAGGTATAAACGAAAAAACTAATATTTTTTTAGATTTGAAAGTCTTGGGCCATATATTAACATATGTATCCCTAATGAAACAAATCCAAAACGATTAATTATTCGACAAATGGAGATGTTCCAGACAGCTAAGATGCTTCCAATCCAAATCAAAGAACTGGTTGAGGTTGAATGTCAAAATTATTGTGTCAGCTAAACCTCTCACTTCTATGACATTTGCATAAAATTCCATTATTTTGACAACGATATGCAAACAAAACAGACACAATAGGTAAAAAAGTCAATAATAGGGGTTCAACATTGTGTTATCATCGTTATAACTCTAGAAACAATCAATCAAATATACAAACAAACATTAACCAGGGCATAATTACACATTTACAGGAAGTAAAAGTACAAATTAAAATCATATGTAAGAAAGAACCACATAAAGTCATACAGCCAAAGCATATTACCAAACAAGAAAAACAAGGATACAAAAAATATCATAGAACAATAACACAATAACTGGATGTAGAAGTACAGAGCCACGTCAAATGGACACCACAAAGGAGAATTTCAAAAACGAGTAAGTTACACTTTTTATTTCATAAATTTAGTAAGAAAAATACATTATAAATTATCAATGAAGTATTGATTACATCTATTAATCCATTCATATAAGGTGTGTTAATCATTATATTATGCAATAAGATGCTATATTCCATATTTGTTGTATTACATTATATAGCATTTTGAGAAGGAACAACCAAAAAGTCAATATGCAAAAAACTTTCTCTTGTTTTCAAAATAATTTAATTTCCCATGCTACATTTCATCAACCATTATTCCTTTTTCTTTTGAGTATTTCACAAAAGAACATAAGACGGAATTACAATTATTATGAATATCTTTGAAATGCTTATTTTTGTTTAAATTATCTTTTTATGTTTTCCTTCAAAAATTGTTCGTTATTGTGACGGTAAAACTTTATTATGGATTTATAGCTTAGCGATTGAGCGTTTTGAGTAGAGCACACTCTTTTTGATAAAGTCCGAAGTGTTAAAGTGTTAAAAAGTCCCTAAATGTTGATATTTGAACATCGGTAGAGTACTTAATTAGCAGAACTAAATTAATATGGGTTTGGATCTGTTTATGTACTATAAAAAAGAGGCGAAAGATACAAAGGAACATTTACGATTTAAGTCGGAAATCAAATGACAGCGCTATGGCTAAAACGCAACACAGAAATTCAACGACTGACTAGCCATAAACCCTGTCAAAACTAGGTGATCCCAGGTGCTTCGCAAGGGTAATCCGATCATGCTTTACAGGTGATACCCGTCGTGTAGCTCATGTTTGTACAAAATGGTGATAAGTCTAATTTGGAAGATCGGATTCGGGGAAAAGAGGACGTTAATTATATAAGACAATAAAGACATACCCGCTGTCGTATGTGAGAAAAATACTTCATAATGGTCAATCAACCCGTGATGTAATTCATCACATATACAAAGGATTTCAACTTCATCACCCGGATTATCGGTTTGTTATAATCTTATGGAGCAGCAACCCTCTACCAAGAAAATCCTGATAGGAAAAACAAGTATCAACTCTGAGTCAAACGGGTACCACATGTGGAGAAGGATTTGCCTACTCTTCCCGAGGACCGGAGATCAACCCCAAGTTTTGGTGGGGTTTGTGTTTATCAGTCTTTAGTTTTCTATGTTATTTCTTGTGCACTAGTATATGTCTGTTTGTCTTTTTCCTTTTTAGCCATTTTGTCAGTTTAATTTCGATTTATGACTTTGACTGTTCCTCTGGTATCTTTCGCCCCTCTTTTATAAACCGCCGTCACGTTATGGTTATATAATCGATTCAACGTTAATATCAACATTTTGATTTCGCGATAACATTGGGTCGGGAATCACAACATATATATTTTTTGTTCAATAACACATCTGATGAAGTAATAATGTTCCGTTTAATGTTCGTATAAACTTTATTTTATTTATAAAAAAATCTGATTAATAAAAAAAAAATCTTATGTTATACATATTATAAATTATCTACTTTCATATCCTAGATATGGATATTTTAAACCCTGAGGCGAAGCCGAAGTGTGCACAGGGTTCTGAAGGGTGTTACAATATACATATCTACAAATATGAACGCATATATAAAATTTATCCCCGGTCTAAGTCCAAGTCTGGCGATCTTTTGAGAAATTCGACCAAAAAGCATGACGTGAAAACATCGTTTTTTTCATTTTCTAAAAATCTTTTATTGAAACTATGGATTATGACATATTTTGCATGGGGTGTAGGGTACTTACTATCTTTGGTAGAACCCTACTGGTAGTAAAATATAAGACGTTTTCAATTCGGAGACAGGGAACTGGAATGGGTAGAATTTTGCGCTCAATGTTATGAGAGTACATCATAAAAGGTGCGACGTATACCTGGGTCATTTGAATATCTAGGTCAGTAGTTCCATTCATAGACAATGTGGTAGCCAAGTGATGCATTTACTAAAATTAATGTTAATGATTGACATAATACGATAAATTCGTTAGTCGACTAATTATCTAATGACAAACATCTTGCAAAATCTACAAAATTCTATATTCATAAGACACAACCATGGAACAAAGGAAAATGCACGTGACGTCAACGGGGGTAGCGAATAGCAACGTCCGAGGATATGGATTAACAACACGCTAGGGATATAGGTTTTGTAACGACGTGCGCTAACCAATCAAAATTCTAGAAATGTACTGAATTGGGGATAAGAAGCTTTATCAAAAAACAAAACTGTAACTTTGAATAAACATCTACTTCAACTGTGATTCATTCATATTATATGCAAACAATAAGGGTACATCATTAGGAGTATATTACAATATGTATTCCTATTAGATTGATAGATAGATACTTTATTATATAAAAACTAAAAACTAAATACTACAATTAAATTTATATAAAAATCATATGTTCTGCATGACACAATTAAAGTACATGACGTGCAATCCCAACTTTGGGTACAAGGGTACAAGTAAAATAGTAAAGTTGCTTCAAATCAAGTACCAACACACAGGTATTACTACCTTCTGTCGATCTGTGTTAGTGCACACCATAAATGTCTTGTTTCCCGTGCTCTGCCATTCAACAAATATATTTAAAAGCATTATATATGTATAAGCATGTTTAATTATTGTTAATTTTTCAATTTGTTTTATCTGTAATAAGTTATCTTGATATTCAATTCTATTACAAGTGGTAAAATGATTGTAATCATAGTAGATAAGTCAAAAGTCAAATGTTAAATCGTTTTTTGTTTCTAATCAACATGTATTTTATATCAAAATTTCGAACATACAAATGTTTTCATTAAATGTATTTTTTTCTTTTACATTTTTTCTAGAGAAGTTAGTTTTGACTTCTGCTTCAATTGATACTAATATACAATGTCTTTTGAGGTTAAGAAAGACGTTTAAGAAATATCATTTTACATTTGTCGAATAATAACATGGATTACTGTCCAAGATAGATGTCCTTTAAATAATCCAACCCTCCAGTATGGACACGTTCCAGTGCTAACATTAGTTTGTAAATTGTCGGTTTAACTTTTCTTGAACATGTTGAAGTTTTCCATTTTCTCAGGATGTCTGATATTTGATTGTACATATCCCTTGGATGACGTGTCATTGTTTCCTCTATCGAACTAACACTTATTCCTAGCTCAATTCCGAGTGGTATAGCGCAGTTGCCAAGGTTCTTTGGGAGACCTTGCAAAACATCATCATCTGGAACTTCTTGTAGTCGAACATCTGCAATATCTGTCAAAAGATTAATAGATCATATGATATAAATATAAAGAGATTTTACCACTGCTTCAAGGGGGATACAATGGGTTTTTTTGAATTCAAGACGGTTAAATTTTAAAATTTCGAACGCGAAGCTCGACGAACGTTTTTGATATTTATCATTTGAGAGTCGAGGGTTGCTACAAATCGAACTGGACGGAATGTGGTGGTGGAATATGTTTCGTTTATGAATTTTACACGTTTTTAAATTTAATCCTTTATTTGAATAATCTGGAAAAAGATGTGTTCTTTCTAAGCTAAACTGGATTTCGCAACAGACTGGGGGTCTCCAGCTACACATAAGCTATGCAAACACCATCCGCCATATTAATCCGCAATAGCAAACAAAGACGACCGTATAACTGATTGTGTTGTTTTA
The DNA here is from genome assembly GCF_965363235.1 of Mytilus galloprovincialis. NCBI lineage: Eukaryota > Metazoa > Mollusca > Bivalvia > Mytilida > Mytilidae > Mytilus > Mytilus galloprovincialis. The sequence goes on from NC_134842.1 coordinate 97,605,498, forward strand.
CAGTCAGTCATTTCACAAATAATCTAAAAGAGACAATGAAAACATGATTCGACAAAAAACACAGCTTGTATAAATATAATATAAAGTAAACCTTGAATGCAGTTTAATATACACTGAAATTATTTTTTTTTGGTATCAAATCTTTAAAAAAAAACATATGTCAATATGTTCCATGGTGTATAATACATAGAGGAAAGGTCGCAATTCGGAATTAGTTAATGATTTGTATTGTTTATCAAATACATAGCGCTTTAGACACCAGGATAGTTTGGAATATCTACCGATTGCTGTACAGTTTTAATTGAACAGAAAATGTTCTATTTTCATCTGTGTATATTTTTATGATTTTAATTTTTCGTCTCCTTTTATGGTAATAATTGTCATGCAAAGGCACAATTTTGTATTGTTTTTACGTGTTGGTATTTTGAAATTAGGTTTTTGCATGTAAAGAATAATAATAAACATTCTTACCTAATAAATGTGTGTATTCCCTAAACACCTGAAATGAAATTATTTAGTAGATCAAATTTCTTCGTTTATACATAAACGTTATATGTTGTGTATACTAAATCAATAAAAATAAATCCTTTATGACAGAATTACAATATGCAATAAAAAATAACAAACTATTTGATTTTTTAAGGGGACACATAACACCTAAGGGAGTTAACTCAGCTGAACGTTTTTATCATTTAATATTAGTAAGGAGATATCAAGGTTTTCAACGATCAAAATAAGTGTTTGTCAAACTGTTATATATTCATCCAAATTATTTCTGTAGATTATGTGATTCAAATATCACGAAATTTTAATATTTTGTCAACAGGTCATACATTTTGTTTGGTCAAAACTTTTACTATGAATAGATAACCCATACTATCGTGGCTATAAATGACCGCGACATGTAAAAATGTGAAATAATTCAAACGAGAAAACTTATGACTATAACAACACATGTAATGAAAGAAAAAAAAATACAAGAAAAAAAAAGACTCCCATGAACAAACGACAATCCCCGAATTTCAAGCTGTTGACTAGGGACATGTGAATAGGAATATGGCGACATTAAACATAAGTATAAGCGCTCAACCATACGCTTAACGCAGGCTCGACAAAAATCAGTTCTAATTGACATAACACCTATACATAACAACTCTAATTAAATCATAAATCATGCCCTTCAGAATATTCAAATGATCGGACTCATGCAAGCATCAATGACGAGACATGAATTGTGCAACAAATAGTATCTGGTACAATTAATACGAATGGACTAGCTAATGTCGTTACTACCAGTGGTTCGATATCTCTGCTTTAGGAATGACAGTCCACGCAGGTATCATTAGCCATGTAGCTGGTATTTCGGTTATATTGTAGAAAAACACGAACATTGTTTGCTGTTATAGAATTTCGGAAATCATTTAAAATGTAATAATATAATTCCGCAATGAAACGCCCCGAATCCTTATTGGGATACATGTATATGACTATCATATACCCATTTTTGTTTTATCATTTTAAGCTCTTCAACATTCGATTGAGGTACGAATTTTTGTTTTTTGCAAAATAACTAACGAGACTTCATTTGTCAATATGCACACCTGGTACAGTACACATATTACATGTAACGTTATTGTTTAATATCTTATTTTGTTTTCCATATAAGAAAATATGTAAAACGCAGCTCTTTTGGTCGTGTCCATAACATTCTTAAACGTTTGTTTAAAATAAAAATGGAAAGGAATTTTTAGAGTTTAACACATTTACTAGACAAATATCAATAATAGACTATTGACTCCGGTATACTACATTTTTACAGCAGGTTACCTACTTTACCTGTAACAGTGACATCTATTTACTTTGTCGGCCAAATTTGACCTGTTTGGGAATCATTATTTAAATTAACATTACAGGACAATAACTCCAATAAGGAGTCGTCAAATAGGTTTCTCAATATTGTCTTAAATGTAGAATGTGTCTCCCTGATAATGTATGCTCTTTAAGTTTTTGATTAACTATTATAATTCTATAAATTGCCATTGTTGTATTATAGTTTGTTTCTGTGTGTGTTACATTTTAATGTTGTGTTTCTGTAGTGTCGTAGTACTCCTCTTATATTTGATGCGTTTCCCTCACTTTTAGTTTGTAACTTAGATTTTTTTTTCTTTCTCAATCGATTTATGAATTTCGAACAGCGGTATACTACTGTTGCCATTATCTAAAGATATTTGGCAAAAACGCAAAAATCGTCAGCAATAAATCTTTTAATGAGAAGAGTGGAAATTACGATAACAGTCTTAAAGTTTATCTCTATCTAATATAGTTGTCAAGATAAAGGAAATAAAGACAAAAATGGTAAGATGTTTCATGTAAGTGCAATAACTCCTACAAGAAGTCGAAGAGGGACGAAAGATACCAAAGGGACAGTCAAACTCATAAATCTAAAACAAACTGACAACGCCATGGCTAAAAATGAAAAAGACAAACAGAAAAACAATAGTACACATGACACAACATAGAAAACTAAAGAATAAACAACACGAACCCCACCAAAAACTAGGGGTGATCTCAGGTGCTACGGAAGGGTAAGCAGATCCTGCTCCACATGTGGCACCCGTCGTGTTGCTTATGTGATTACAAATCCGGTAAATAGTCTATTTCGGTAGGTCACATTCATCAAACAGTTTAACAATTAACAATTAGTAGAGTTAAACATTCTGGACATTATGTCCTGTCAGATTGTTTCTATTTACTTTTTGGTTTGACAGAACATACATTTTACACTAATGTTTTATTTTTTGCCATGTTGGGTAGTAAGTACGGTCATCATTTTTTAAATAAAAACCCCATGTAGAAAAAACTGGTTAAGGATGTCTGCTTGTCATGTTTTGGAACTTTTGTCAGATTTTCGAAATTCTCTGGTGCTATCCATTTGAATGCCTGAACAAGTTTTCCCCATGAACCCCAATTTTTCTTTTTATAAATCTTTTATATGTATAATTATAAGTCATTTGTAAAAGTCTTATAAAATTTGATTTATTTTTTGAAAAGTATTTGAGAACCTTAACTAGTCAATGATAAAGCTATGAAAAATCAAGAGGGAACATTTTCCCGCCAAACTTCCAATGGCTAATATCTCGAAAACAAGCACATTGACCCCAAATTTTTTTTTGCTTTTTTGATTCCTCAATTTATTCCCTATCAATACATATTAGTTTTATGAAAAGTGATTTATTTTGAAACTGAGCAGCGAACATCCTTAAGTTCAGTTCAGTAGTTTCAGAGGAGAACATCTTTGTAACAGTGAACAGACGACGACGAAACCGACGTCGGACGAAGAAAGCCAAATGATGAGAAAAGCTCAGTTGGCTCTTTGAACAAGGTGAGTTAAAGTTGACTATCGGTACCGATGTTAATATCTTTTTTAAAAAGCGTAGATCATAAGATAAGAAATTATACAGAGGATAAATGACAGGTTATAGATCAAGATATATACTATGAAAACGTTTGCTATTTGAAATGAAATATACTTCAAAAAGACAGGGGAGTCAACATATACCTCAAAAAGACAGGGGAGTCAAAATATTCTTCAAAAAGATAGGGTAGTCAACACTATCAATAAAGTATGAGTGTAAATGAAAAAAAATAAACAAGACTTTTCAAACCTTGCAAAGTAAATGCCTTGTGTCGCCAACTGCCTTCAGTGCGTCCAGCAAGTTGTTGAATGATTTGTTTGGTCTTCCCACTATGTTTTTCGTTTTCCAGAAATTCAATGCCATGATTTTGATAATAAGAGGCATGCGTGTGTAGCTGTACTCAATATCTTCCCAGTCATTCAGTTGTATCCCGAGGTTAATTATCAACTCCCTACAACTTTGAATATTCAGTTGATAGGCAAGTCTTGATAGATGTTGCTCACTTGGTGACATTGTCAGGACAGATTCGTCAAGACCTAAATATAAAAAATAATCTCTTACAAAGAGACGGTAAAACTAGAATTGAATTAACAAGTATTTTTTAAATCGTGTTCGAACAATAGGACTTAGACCCAATTGATCCTGCATGTTTTGGTCTGTTATTTCCGACGGTTAATCATAAGCTCTAAAGTCAGTACCCGTTACTTACATGATTCTAAACCAAATGGAAGTAGATTCGCCACTAATTAAATTAAATATTTCAAAATGATCCTAAATATCTTAGCCAAAGTTTATGATCGCTGAATTTTTCTATCTTTTTAAAAAAAAAGTTTTTATCTCTTTTGCTCACAAAGATTGTAAATATGCATAGCTTTTTTTCTTTAGAATTATATCATTCATAGCATGCATAGTGAACATACAGAAGGTTAATAAAACCAAGCGCTTAGAACACGAAAGTTTTAATGTTATTTTACATATGAAAAATGGACCAATACTGCCAGTGTTTGATCCCTAGGGTATCATCAGCTCATTAGTATGCGGTCTAATGATTGATTCACAACATACTGTATATTTTCCAATTATGTATTTGAAATTATTATAAGGCTTGTTGGCCTTAAGGAAATTTTGCATACTTTAAAGTTGCCGCTTGTCTACAAGCTGTAAATGTGGTATTTCATATATCAATTTCAAATTGCATTCATTAAGAGAAGCTTGTCAGACGCATGCTATCAATGATTTTTTGGTGTTCCACTGGAGGCGGATCCTCTTTTTCCTCTATTTATTTCATTATCGAATATGATTAATAACTGTTTGTTGGACATCAACAAGACTTAAGATGCCAAATTTGGTATAGAAACTGTCGATATTTTAACTGCGGTTTTAGAAGGTTCTTGATGCTGTATTTTTTTGTGTAGTGTATTGCATTTTGTTGTTTGTATTTATTTGTTTTTCTTCCACCGGTTGTCGGATTTCTTTAATTAATGATAGTTGATTCATCCTTACTACCTAATCTAGATTTTAAACAGAATTGGCCATGGACATTCATCCGACCTTGGTATTATAGAAATTATTCATTAAATGAATCAACATTTCGGATTATAAATCATGAACTTAATTACTTTACCTGGGCAATTGGATGAACACTCTTGATGCGTCTGAAAAATATTTCGCAGATACATTATGATAGATGATATAACTAAGATATGAATTGGTAGGTCATAACTTAAGATTGCAAAAGTTACGCTTGAGATATGATTTGTTTTTCAATTTTTAATAAAAGAGGAATTTTGAAATAATGCTTCGTAATGTGCAGTAACTTTGCCCCAAATTTGTCAAAATATGTTCAAAAACAAGTATTAAAAATAATTCGAACTGACGTGAATCCGTATTCAAGATAACTTTAATTTAGCTCTTTATGTAGACAGAAGCTACATGTACGCATGTATTAGTTATATTCAACTATAAAAAGGAATTATTTATTAACTCAAAACATGAAATCAAACAGACCTACGAAAATAGTATTGCACGTGTTCGTTAATGATCTAATATCATGTAAACATAGTGTTAAATGACCATCAACAGTCTTCGGTAATTATCTTAATGATTATTATATGGCGTCTAGACAAAAATGCGCAAGCAATGCTGATATAACAAACTAATACATGTTGCCTTGGCTTTATTTCAAAGTCAACAAACAATGACTGAGGGGCGGGACCAAAAAGCTCCATGGATATGAGAGATGCTTATACAACTGCATACCAAATATCATTGACATACCACAATTGGTTATCCACAAACTGACATAATCACAAACTAAAAAATGCTAGCTAAGCAAAGTTTCAAAGTCAATAGACCATGACTGAGCGTGCGGTTCCAAACAATTGTCATGGTAAAAAGATGTACAAATGCTTATACAACTACATACCAAATATCATTGTTCTACCAATAGTGATTCACCATAAACTAGACCTTATCACAGGTTAATACCTTTTTGACATCACCACCGCAATGCGCAATACCTCTAAGATAATTTGTACAAAACATTGCATGCTCTGAGGAAGAAAATCTTTAATCTTACGAATTATTCATCAGAGGAACTCATTTGCTAATATATCTAGTTCATATGGATAAATTACCTTGTTAAAAATCCACAGTAAAGGATCTCTAGAGAAATGTGTATTTCCATTATTACACACCCACTCAGGAGTTTGTTTTGCCTTTGAAATTGATATCACACATGGAGATCTGCAACAAACTTCTCCGACTTCAATGTGAAAGAGATTCGACACATTCACTTGTTGGTGGTTTTTTCCTATGCTGATTAGATAAAACTTCAAAACAGCTTGTAAAGTAACCGTCAAGCAATCTTGAATACTGGCTGCGATATCTGGGGAGATGCAAGACCTAGATGACATGTTTGTAAGATATACGACAATTCTGTTGTCTTCTACTATTATTCGAAACTCCGTTTGGCTGTCAACACATAGTACAGCTGAGGAATGGTATAATAATGGACGTTCGTTCACCTCTTTGATAGGCCAAATACCACTAACAGCACCTATCAGTTTGAAAGACAATGCCGACGGTATGGATGACTGTCGTATGTGATAGACCAACGCAATTGTTCTGTTTGCAAATGATTTGTCATCCAGAAAGGACATCGGCATCTTGTGTTTAACTGTGCATGGAACCAAAAAATAATCTACGTGTGTCTCATCCTGGCCAGAGTATCTTTTTGGCAGGACCAAAACATCCAGATGTACAAGAACCTGAATAATGAACTCTTTGTAGTCATCATCTGGTATATGATGAACGAATTCTTTCTGTTGCCATAGTTTAATGAGATCTGTTTTGTGTATTTTACCAGTTTCTGTCATTCTTCTTAGAATACTTCTAAGGGTCTCATCGTTGGGCCAAAACATTTCATCTGTGATGAATGACCTCAGGATGTTGACCAATGCAGGAGGATACAGAATGATGAAATTGTTAAGTTCTGGTTGATCAAAATACATGATTTTGCCCAATGCGTGTTGTGTTAAGAGAAACTCGCTCATTTGTTTGTCAGAGAGTGCTAAATCTTTATTCATTGTGTTTGCCTCGACTAAATATGTTTTCGGTATTATATTAATATTATCTTTGATCATATTATCGATCATTAGCTCAATTGGGACCCAAATTATTGGCCGCCGTAGTCCCCAAGATGGCTGGTGCCGGGCAATAGTGACAATATGGTTTTTCAAATTCTGAATTTCTTGATCGTCTTTGTCTGTACCATTTATAAAGAAAACTGGATTAAAGACAATGTGTTTATTCATTTCGTGGGAACCAAACATTTCAGTGACTCTCTGTACAAATTCCCTATTCTTTTTCTTCTGCATATCCTGGTGAGTAAACAGTACATAATGCTAATAGATAAATTAATAACATATTATGTTTTAGCATTGGACAAGGTAGTATATTTTTGTCTCAGTGTTTATGACCTCGTTACTCTACATCCAGTGGATGTGTATCGATTGTTAATTTTCTCCTGGAAATATGTTTTATTAAAAGTCAAAAGTCGGAGTTGGCTTTCAAATAACTACGAATATTGACCGGTCGATACTTTGTGCAATTAGTCTATTCGGATACAGTTTTGTGTTGATCTGAAGGGTTACGCCTTTTTTTTAACTGATTTTTACAGTTTGCGATTATGTTGTGTAGGTACATCACTGTCCAAGGTTCGAGGATGTTCTATCGCTTTCAAACATGCTAAACCCGCAATAATATACAGGTGTCTGTTTGAAGAATAAACCTTTAAAATGGATTTGTATTTTGTCATGTTTAGGCATTGTACAGCTTACGATACGTTATGAAAAATATACATTCTCGAATAAGTATCGATTAAATGAAATTAAATCACAATAACAAATAAACAGGATAACTGAATAAATGCTTACATCTGAGAGAATATCCCTATGCGTTGCAGCAAATAAGATCTTTGGCATGACACTACTATCATCAACACAGTAGGTGAGTATTGAGTTGACCCAATGTTTCACAATAGCTGGAAAAATACGAATACGCAAATAAGTTTCCCTCTTGCATATGCCTCTATGTTCATGTTCATATTTTGGGGATAATGCAGGGTAAAATTATAATGTCTTTCTAGTTATATTTTAGAGTTGTTTATTTATATATATATATATATATATATATATATATATATAAGTATATAAACAACTCTAAATTGCGGTTTTTATCCAATGCAATTATATAAAAATAAACAACTCTAAATTGAAAACTGCGTTAAAACCTATGATTGTGTTGGTTAAAAACCGCATTTTTTGTACGTTTGCATGTAAAACTAATTTAGCGGTAGAGGGGTCTAAATACAGCACCAAAAACATTTTCTAAAAGACCAAAAAAAGTGAAAGAGTATATTTTAACAAAACGCATTTGACTCGCAGGTCGAACTACTGATGTTCTAAAACCCTGCTGACTGCCATTGACGATTGACAAATAAATTGATCACAAGATGTAATAAATTGATCTTTATATATACAGCTTGCATGTCAGTAACTGCTAGTTGTCCTTTGTTTATTTACATATCATTGTCATTTTGCTAAGTTTCTTTTATTACCTATTCTGACATCGGATTCGTAATTCTTTTAAACTGAATTTTATTGTGCGAGTTGCTATAGATTTTTTTCTACATTAGCTGGAGATATAAGGGGGAAGTTGCGATCTCACAAAACATGTTATACCCCGTCGTATTTATGCGTCTGTCCCAAATCAGGAGCCGCAGGCCTATGTGAGGTGTGATTAAAAAAAAAGTAAATTTATGGGCCACCTGAGGACCACCTGGAAAACCTATTGGTTGCCTTCGGCTGTTGTCTGCTCTATTGTCGGGTTGTTGTCTATTTGACATATTCCCCATTTCCGTTCTCAATTATATATCTATATTATCAATTGTCATAAGGCTGTACTTACTTTCATTAGAAATATCACCCGTAGGATATTCTGTCAGAGGTTCCTGAAAATCCCTACTACCATCAAACATCACTACAAATGTACCACCGTGCTGAACAAATAACTGATGGGTCATATCATACGATCGTTGACCACCAAAGTCAACTAAATCTGATGGTGCAATTTTAACCTTGTATTGACCACTCTCAACTTCTTTCAAAATGTCATCATGTACAGCATAGGCTTCAACCGTTTTCACATTAGGCAGACTAATTGATGAAGTATTGTTCATTTCAGATGTACTGAACTTTTCTTTCGATAAGACTTCATATTCCCCAATGTCATCCTCGGTGGATACAGAAACTTCTGAACTGAAATTAGCATCAATCTCAGAATCATGAGGATTTAATTCTGTCAAATCATTAGAGGATGGAGCAAAGCACAGGTCATGGTGGTTGTCAATAGTTTGACATTTAGTGATCTCACGATTTGGTTTTCCAATTACTAACTTGGTCAACACATTATGACCTCTATCTTCTGCAATAAAAAATGTTTTCATTTTAAAATCGTCGTTAAAAGAAACAAATAAATGAAACAGACTATGAATGTACTGATCAAATAAAATGTGCAATGCATTAATGTTAATGACGAAGAAAGAAATGCGATAATTGGTTGGTTTTCCTTATGGTGCGGTTGGAAGACTAACATTAAGAAACTGTCAGGTAAAGCATGGATTGGTACTCAAAATAGAGGCAGTAAATCCGTCTTCATGCAGATGACTATCATTTTTAGTACATTGTAAGTCAACCACGTTAATGTCTTAAATCCAAATATAAGATAATAAATAAATTTGGTGTACTTACTGTCTTCTGATTGCGTAAAATAAAAGTTATTTTCAATATTGTCAATTTTTATGGCATCACGCCCACATTGACGTTGTGTATTCATACGCAGCCGGACAGGTGTATACATTACAATGATTATGTAAAAAATAGTGGCGTATTGTCAATAGTATCCGAGAAATACACCAAACGTCAAAAGCTAAACATTGTCCAAAGGGCCATGAAAATGAAGTCAAAGTCAGATAAAGATACATAGCTTTATTGTTTTAAAACCTATTTCAACCAAACGTCATGTTTTTTCAAGTGTTTCCTTTTCCTCTTATGAATTTCTTACAACTAACATACTATATATTTTAATGCTTGAATAACAGTCAACATGATACATGTTTGTGGTTTCTAACTTTTTGAAAAGTTAATGAATGAAAATCTCTATTTTTCTCTTGAAACGAATGGATGAATATAGCATTATGATAAGGGATAATATACATTTATTTGTGCATGTAAAGTTGTGATATATGCTCACCTTGACCTCGACCTTGACCTCATTTGCATTGTTCATAAGTCAATGATAAGCCGTCTTGGTTTTGTTACTTGAAAAGGTGCATTAAGCAATATTTCAACTATATTTGGTGTATGGAATAAAAGTATGGTGAACATGTCTGAAAGGCTAGCTTCATATGCCATCGGCCTTATGTTCATTAGTCAAATTTATATCACGTAAAATGATAAAAACTTACACATTTTACATTCATTTGTGAACATCAGTTTCGCGTTTAAGTATATATAACCATTCTTTTGTGTACATGTATAATTGTTATCGACCTGTTTTTATAGCTTGATTTCTCTTAGCATGATAAATATATATATTCAGTTTCTAACCTAGAATGATTCTCTCCATTCTACCAGACCGTATAATATCAAACCATAATAATTCAAATGTATGTGTAGTGGTATAACTCAAAGATTGTGTCTCTATGACATAAAATATTGATATATCTGAGAACCAGCAGGTAATCATAACGAAAATAAATTACTTTTTGTTTAACGCATTTTTGTGAAAGCATTTTAATACTTTAAAATGCAGCTGTTCGCCATTTTCAATCGATTTATAACTTTTGAACACCGACACAATATCCTTAATTCATCAACATCAAAATCCGAATATCTGATAAATAAATCGGTTTTCTCCATGATACTATTAAATGATGATTGTACTCATGTACAGATATAGGCTGTACTTTATAAATACATATGATTACATAAAACCAAACTGCCTCTTGTTATGTTTGCCTGCTTGTTCCCAGATAAAATATCCATATTTTATCTCAAAGAGACACAATCTTCGACATTTACAACTACACATATTATTTGAAAGAGGATGATTCATTCTCATGAGGTCTCAAACTAAAGGGAGAGGTATTAGCGAATTTTAGTTTTAAAGATTAAACTCTTAGAAATTCAAGATATAACTGGTATAGAAATGTTGAATTTGATCAGATTAATCTTTAATTAATCGTTGTATTCCTTATAAGTCAAAACTATTTCAAACAGTTTGAGAAGAGCTCTATTTGCACATGTTGCAATAGATTGTTATTTACATTTATTCGATACAATCTTAACTGGAAGTAAGCAAACAATTTTATATCACTTGACTTAGGTCCAAAGTTAAACCGAAATATCCTGACAGAACGGATTAACTTGAAAGTTATCGATTAAATAAGTTATTCTAGATTATGTCTTTTATAATAACAATCAGTATACATTATGATAGGTATAGTTAATATCGATATATTGTTTAAGTGCCAGTCTTTGTAAGAATCAGGCAATTTAGGAAAAAATCAAAACATGATCAGAAAAAACCCACCGAGCTAATCATTCTTTTTAATACTTACCATCATCCTGAGTTAAAAATTATTAGTCTTTCGTTTGTGTGTGTCTGGTAATATCAAATAACTCGGTTAGAAAATTGGTTAGAATGATAGCAAATCACAGAGTTATCTCCCCTTATTCGTTAATTTCTAGTGCATTTCAACCAAATTGTATCTTCTATTCATGTCTATTACCAGAACAGAAAACAGAAATGAATGTTATTTTTGTGCATAACTACATATTATGAACTGAAATCAATGTCAAGTTGGGTGGGGTTTTTTGGTCATGTTTTCACCACTGCCTGATTCTTAGGCAGACTGGCACTTAATAGTGTAACGGTTAAAAGATCTTAAAAGGCGATATATACCAATTTAAGGGAAGTCCAAACTTATCAGTCGAAAATAAGTTGTAAATATAAATCTTCATCTGTAAATCAGATATAACATAATGGTTAACCATCTTGTGATGACGTCCTTAAAATGTAGGAACGACTGACATTAATTTTACTACTTGAAATTTGGAATGTCGTTTATATTAACTTAGGTCTTTTATAAATCAAACGAGAAAATTAGCAAATATATTTTTATTTGTGAAAATATCAACAGTTCGTTGCAAATACATGAACTCTTTATGCCTATCTTGGAAAGCATTATACTATATGAATAAACAATATCCATGTCTTATATTTTCAAAATACCTTACCTTCTTTTAAAGGGACCATCTCAAAACTCTCCAAGTTGATACCATTTCGCCCAAAGTGTATGACTAATCCATCTGTTGATTTCCATGTAAGTGGTATTGGGGTACCAATCAGAACACTTGCTAGGGTGGACTTTCCACATGCGCAACTTCCACAAAGGAAAACTCTATTTTCAAACGACTCATATGTTCCAGTGGATAGCAGTTTTCGAAAATCTTCAGACGTTCCAGCGAAAGGAAGCAGATCAGGATCTATTAAAAAATTCAATCAGAATCATCATTTGTTAATTGGTTTTTCAAAATTCGTATCTGAATATTTTCATTAATCTTATTAAGGAATTCGGTGATACAGATTTGTGAATCTAAACAAACTGTTAGATATTAAACATAAAGGATTACTCTATTTTTTTAGTTTGTGAAAATACCAACAGCATAACCGTTTGAAATATATGAACTGTTAATGTATATCTTAGAAATGCTACCAATGCTAACTTTTTAACAGGAAGTAGAAAATCTGGCTAAACTAAAGAATAACTGGGAATCACTATCAGTTCATTGTTACGAATCGTGGGTATATTTTCTTATATGCTTTTACCCTTTGTCCTGTATTCTTTATATCAACTCTCCAAAGTTCGTTTACGTTTTTTTTATTTTTCTTGAAAGTGCCTATGAGCATAACAAAACTGGTTAGTATGGTTTCAATCAACTGATAACAGAATCAATATTTATTAAAATAAAGAAAAAAACAAAGGTATTATTACAGTTTTGAATTGGTAACTTTTTAAAACAAGTTTAATAAAACAACTGATAATCTTATCCGGATCTTATTTAAATTTCAAGGCTCGGTAAACAACATAACAAAGAAAAATAAAGAATGAACTTTTCCGTTTCTTATAAGTTTTCTACAAGTACAGCCAAACTTGCAAACTAAACATTTATATCTCAATTGAAGAATTAGGTCATTTGTTAACAAATAATATAATAACATAATTCCTGATTTGATTTTTGAAAGTTATATATAACAATGTAGGGTATGCTAATTGAAACCCAAAACATTATTACAGACACAGGCATATGGAACGAATTTGGGATACAAAAACACCATAATATGGTACCAAAGGAAATTCACCGTTCACAAAAGGAAAAACTGGGGAAAGACAAATCATCCCTTTTATCGTTAATTGTTGTGAAGAACTCCTGATGTAAAACCAAAATATCTAGATTTGGGAAAAGACAATTGTTCATTACATTTTGGTTGAACCAAACCAGACATGTGATTTGGTCAAACAAGACTCATTAACTGCGCATGAATCAAATTAGGTTGATGACTATGTTAAACACTACGTTAAGAGCATTATTTGAATATGAAAAAAGATTGCCAATGAGACAACTCTCCACAAGAGACCAAATTGACACAGAAATTAACAACTGTAGGTCACCGTACGGCCTTCAACAATGAGCAAAGCCCATACTGCATAGTCAGCTATAAATGACCCCGAAATGACAATGTTAAACAATTCAAACGAGAAACTCTACGGTCTTATTTATATAAAAAAAAAATAACAACGAAAACAACAAATATATAACGCATAAACAAACGACAACCACTGAATAACAGGCACATACATACATAATGTGGCGGGATTAAATATATTTATCCGCGAAACGGATTATGTAAAATATGAAGAGTCAAAAATACATGTTATGGTTCCATGAAATTCCAAAATAAATTATTGACATTCATTATAAATAAATCTCAATCAAAAAAAAGGCACATTCAGGAACTAAATCAGGAAGTTTTGATTGTTTATAAAAAGAGTATCTTCAATATATCTGAATGTGAAATTAAACTATTGGCTTTTTTGATCTTTTATTTTTTTACAAGTCACTGAAGGAACGCCGACTCATATAATAAAAGAGGTCTGAAAAAAAAAGATGCGCACAGTTCGTTCATATAGTAAGGAGAGCAATTTGTTGAAAAGTCTATCTTCTGATTCAACAAATATGTTGTCAATAAAAAAACATTCAGCATACTGAATCCTTGTTCTAATGTGTGTCATGTTTTACTTTTTGTGCAATATCAAAGAAATACGCATAAGGTATTCCAAACTAACAAAATTATTTTTTTTATATTTCAAAGCATTGTTGAATATTTTTTATACGAATTTTTAATTTCAAATGGATAATGGTTGTACAAAGGGTTGAAAAATCAAAAAAAAAAAATGATGGAAATATTTGAATTTTAGAGAAAGATCGATATTTTAAACTATACAGAAGTTTTTAAGAGTTGGTTAGCATCCACATATGATAAATACAGCTACGCGAGTAAACATTTTGATAGTATTTCTGAGGACTCTCGTTCAATGTGTAATACCACCAAATCATTGTACGTCGCATCCGGAGGTATACGAAAATAGGTCTAAAAAAATATTCCATTGAATTTGACAGTTATAGAAAATTAACCCTGCATTTCAATGCACTTGAATTTTTCTGAGTCATAAACATTTATATTGGGAGTCTGAAAGTATCATTCTTTTTTTATTTGATGGTCTTATAAAATATTTTGGAAAGTTAAGGTTACATAGTTACCAAAGCTGGTAACCAGTTAATAACAGTGTGAACATTTAGATTGTTTACTACAATGGAATGTAGTGTGAAATTTTCACTGAGCACTGGAAACTATTTAACTTTAATCATGCTAGTTATTTCTTTCGTTGGAACAAAGGTAAATACTGTACATTTTTTTTTAGAAATGCCAATTTAACAAAGACTAATGGGGGAAATCAATGGTATTACACTTATTTTCAATGCAAACATATTGTTTTGTCAATATAAAGGACAATATTGCTTAGTAGAAAATGCAGATAAGCCGGCTATATTTGTACGGAATTTTATGAATTTTGTGAAAGTATCTAATCCAAACTATGTTAGTTCTCCTATTGTCTGTTCAATGTAATGTTCATTGAATCCATGAAGAACTCATGATTAGCCAAAATCTCATCCGTGTCAAATGGTATGTTTTTGCAAAATTTTGAATTATTCGAAATACTAAGAAGTTTCTTATCCAAGGCATAGATTACCTTAGCCGTATTTGGCACAACAGTTTGGAATTTTGAGTCCTCAATGCTTACCAACTTTGTACTTGTTTAGGGTCTCTAACTATTTAGATATGAGCGTCACTGATGAGTCTTGTGCAGACAAAACGCGCGTCTGGCGTATTAAATTACAAGTTTGGTATCTTTGATGATTATTTAAACCACTTGGTCGATGCAAATGCTAGTGGACGTTTCGTCCCCGAGGGTATCACAAGTCCAGTAGTTAACACTTCGATGTTGCCATGAATATCAATTATATGGTCGTTTTTTATAAATTTTCAGTTGTAAAAAGTTTTTCAATTATTCGAAATACTAAGGATTTTCTTATCACAGACATAGATTACCTAGCTGTTTTTGACACAACCTTTTGGAATTTTTGGTCCTCAATGCATTTTAACTTTGTACTTGTTTTAGCTTTCTAACATTTTTTTTATCTGTGTCTCTAATGAGTCTTATGTACACAGAACGCGCGTCTGGTGTACCAAGTTATAAGCTAGGTACCTTTGATATTTATTTGTATATTGGACTGCCTGATGTATTCCAAATTTTTTTACAAGACACTCGTAGTAGTAAGATTTATATACCAAGACGATATCATTCGAAGCTTTGTTCGCAGAAACAACAACCTATTTATCATGTTATTGAGAAGAGCTGATATATGTATTTCATGGTTTCACAGTTTGTCTCTAAAAAAGGGCTTAAATCGATTATTTACAGTTTTTCAATTTATGAATTTGACGTTTTATCAGAGACCGGATTGTTTTGACCTATTCTGACAATTTTATTGAATTTAACTTTAGCAAAGTACTCAATGGAATCAATAATAATTTTTGGAACTGTGGTTTCAATTGATGTGTTGGATTCCATGAACTTAGAACCATGATATATCATCTTTCCGAGATGTTCATATTGAAAAAGGTTTAGATCCCAAGTAACACCATGGCTATTAAACTATTTTTCATCTAATCGTTGATTAATTTGACATATACAATTGGACTTTTAAAAATTATTCGTAAAGGATTCACATTCAATTGATGTGTTTGTCTATGAAATGAGATCAAACAGATCTATGGAAAAAGACCTTACACAGTAAGCATGCTCTCTTCTTTATTTGTATTTTAAAAAAATATGTTTACCTGTTTGTATTCATATTTACTGTCTTTTCTATATCTATATCTATAATGGGTTATGTCCTCATCGATAATTTTTAGTTGGTCAGGTCAGTCATTAGCTGCTTGACGAACATTCAGGAATAAACACGAAATGTTGATATTTTGTTTATATGCATGACTTATCACATGAATTTTCCGATATAAATAGTTATCAAAAGTACCAGGATTAATTATGGTGGATTCTTATATGACGTGTTGCATTCGCTTTGTTAATAAACCCATGCTCTTAATCCAATAAAATTAGTTTGCACATGCGTAGATTGCCTGACTACTGCAAAATAATGAATTTTATCAAATTAGCATGCATTTAATATCGCTGTTAACTTAAAATACTTCCAACCTCTTAAATGATGCACATGTTGTTACTTATTCATTTATTATGACTGCAACGTGTTGCAATTCGAAATTGACATATTTGACCTAGATACGACAACCGTTCATGCCGGCTGTTCAAAATCCTCCATCTTAAAAATCACATTGCCAGTCGTTTGCTAATTTACAAAAAAAGGGCGGTTCATGGATGAGACTTGACAAACGCTCTAAAACTTATACACATCGGACATAGAAATTACATTAACTGTCCTAATCAGAATCCAAATAATTGATGCAAGCTATACTTTATTGTAGTTTTAATCTTGGTAGGAACTATATTCGTGATTATTTTTGCCCGAGCGATAGTGAGGTCTAAAATAACACGAATATAATGCCTAATTAAACCTGGTTTTACTGATAGCTAAACCTCTCAATTGTATGGCAATGGTATTAAATTCCATTATATTGACAACGGTGTGTGAACAAAACAAACAGACATAATAGGAGGAATGTCAAAAATATGGGTACATCAGTAAACGTTTTGTTATAATCATAATCACTATACAGACAGATGTATAAACACATATTTACCATGACACAATATCACAATGACGGGATGTTTTAGTTCAGAGTCACGTCAGATGCAAGAATAGATTCAGTGTTAATTTCTTGCAACTAATGTCCCTTTCTCCATTATTTTCTCATATATTTCACAAACATTCTTTAAATTGCACGTTAAAAATAACTACAGGAATGGTACCTTCATGTTTGCCTCCTGTATGATCCTGATCCTGTATTTCAATATCGTCTCTAACAGTGTCTGATTCATCTTTAGAGGTCGTCATTTTAACATTGTCTGCTTGTAAAAGTTCTATTGAAAATAAGAAAATTCCACTCATTTCTACTTTAAAGGGATTATATATTTTCAGAACACTTTATAAAGATAGAAAAATTTAAGAAATGCAACATAGCACCACTCATGGAACTTACAGTGTGATTGCTTCCAAGTGATAGATGTTTGTTCAAACAAAAGCATTTAACCTTTCTCGGGCCAATCCGGCATATTCAAAATTACTACTGCTGAGTTCCACATTGGTTTTAAAAAGCTTCATAGTATATGATCCGTTCGTCATGACAAATACTGTCATATGCACAATATGCGTAAAATAACAGCATTAGTAAAACCCGGTCCGTATCTGTAAATTTTGTATCTATTTATCTCAATAATATAATACAACTCTCTATGTTTACATTTAAAACGAATCAAAGATTTATGATGATCAAACTTGTGATTAAGGTGGTATGGGTGTTTTTTGCCATCTTGGATTATAAATTACAGAGAACCTAAGGTCTAGATTTTCATTCAAATTAGCTATTTACTTTAACAAAAATAAGACAACTAATCTGAATTTTCATTTAAAATGAATTAAATTTTAAGATATAACTTATAAATATTAAAATTTTTACATGCGTAGATTATAAATGTTTCGGAAAATAGCATTTTAAAGGGAGATAACTCAGAAATCATACATTTCTGAAGAAATCTACATGAACTTTTGCTAATTATATATTTTAGCCGGAAAAAACGCACGGTGACCCTATCTTTTCTTTTGATATTCTCAAAGCATTAACTAAAAGCTATCTTCTCGTATTTCATTTTACAATTCTATCATTTAGTTAAGCTTCTAATCACATGATGATGTTTTTTTCCTGTGTAGTCCAGACAAAATATGTCATTTTGTCACAAACTGTAGCTTAAGAAAATACCCGGTGACCTATCATTTTTATTACATTTTTGTTCATATCACAATATATACTACATTTTGGCAAAATTTGAACAAATTCTATCATTTTTAATTTAGACTCCTATACAACTGTAATTGAAACATTTTCTTCAAGTTTAAGATATTTGCTACTTGATGGTAAGAGAACTAGAATTATTCATTATTCAAAAATGAATATTTGTACAATACCGTTTGTTTCCCATTCTTTCATTTTCTCAATGATTTTATTTTCCTCGTATAAACTCAGACTGAAGTCCTTGACTATTTTTCTCATCAGTTGGAATGAATTGGAGTATTTTACCGCATCCCATTGAGTGCAATTGCCTCGTTCCCATGGGTTCTGTATACTTCGTCGTACCTGATACATAACAAGATATATACTAAATATGAAACCTGTATAAAACTAATACATGGAAGCAAAATAAAATCGCAAGGCATTTTGTTTTTAACGTAGGTGGTAATTCGTGTCACAGTGTTCCTGAAACATATATCTGTTTTGCTATTATCTGAGATGACATTCATAATATGAAACCTCGATTAAAAGCATGAGATTATCTGTGTGGAAACGGATTCGTTCTTAAAAATATAAACTAACATTTGGGACTTGAAAGATTTGTCGGTTTACCAAGGAAACAAATTAAGATAATTCAATCTGTATCTCAATATACATTTTTGTTTTATTTCTAATGTTCAGTAAACGATACCACAACATTTTAACAAGGTGCTGAATCTTTTTTTGCATTGTTCGGTGGTCACTTAAACACCACAACCAATGGTTGTAATTAATTTATATATCAAATTACATCTCGATATAACAAATAGTGATTTAGCAACTACGAACGTTGATTTTAAAAATGAATATCATTACTATAAAAAACACGAAAGGATAGATGATTAGCATTTCGAACTTTCATGAAGAAATGGTTAAATATCAGTTTAAATAGATACAGAACCTGCATATTCAGCATCTACCTTAACAACTAGTCAATGTTTTTAATCAATCACAGCAAAGGGGAATAGCTGCCTGTGTTATCAAAGTCTTTTAATGTGTCATGTCTGTCTGTAGAATAGCTTAGAGAAATTAAAACATTCTTGAATGTGTAGTAGTACTTTTCTTTTTGATTATCATAAATTGCACTGTTTTTGTTACCTTCATCGTATTTTAGGAAATTTTTTGTTGGCTGTTGTTGGTTGAAATGAGTTTTTCATGTTTAAGTATTACATGTATAAGTCTTTTGTCCGTAGTTTACACAAATATCTTACTTCTTTGGCATCTGACTTTACAATTTGAGGAAACTTGTCAATGTTGATGATCAATCCCAGCAAAGCAGATATGTCACATGTGTCATCAAAGCCTGTATAGTGTGCCATGTGTGTCGGTAAAAATAGCTTGGATAAATCAACAACACTCTTGATTGTGTAGTCGTACATTGCCTGTTTCTTACCAAACCTTGCTTTGTTGTTGTTGACAGCTCCATAGTTCAGGTTTCTGTGTGTTGGTTGATAATATCCTAAATGTGTTGGATATATTTGTGTATCAATATTCTGATAGCGGGTTAATTCATTGTAGAGTACTGTTAGAATTGGAAACACATATTTCCTCAAAGCTGGTATTAATACAGTGTTCATACATATTCCAACAACCAACCACCTTTTCTCATTGTCGTCTAAATCTGACGGTTTAGCTGTAAATAATAATTTACAAAGAACAGTTTTGTTTATCATCTGTCAAATGCAAAGAGTATCAATTGCGTACACTGATTTAGTGTTGTCTTCAATTTGTTTTTTGGTAATTGTTTCAAAATTTGGTATACACTATCATTTTGTGAAATCAGAATTGTTCCTATCATTACCACAACATCAATACAGTTCGTGTTATACAGATTTCCTAAATATGGCACTGAAATATTCTATATGACCAGTTATCACAAATACGACACAAAAATATGCGTATTGCATACCTTAACAATTGAATGATCATTAACAAATTAAAATGAAATTCAAAACAGTGTGGCTGTGGCCATTGATTGACACATTAAATTCATCCATTGACTGGGACAATTTACGTGAACGTTTGTCTGTAACGACCACTGTTCACGACGTACCTACGATAGACATTTAAACTGTGGGGTCACCAAAGGTTTCTAAACGCCTTTAATTATAAAATAATTCGAAAAATTAATCAGGAATAACCTTTATGTTTTGATTTATATAATTGATATAAATCAAAACATCGTGTTATTTCTGATTAATTTTTCGAATTACTTTATTAAGCTGTTGAGAACCTTTGGTGACCCCATAGTTTAAGTGTCTTTAAAAAGTACATAGTGAGCAGTGGTCGTTACATACAAACGTTCACCTAAATTGTCCCAGTCAATGGATGAATTTAATGTGTCAATCAATGGCCACAGCCACACTGTTTTGAATTTCATTCTATATTATGGCTTGCAATGTGGTTACAAGATCTGAACTTGACCATTGGGCGTGGAGTGTTACATTAAAGTTAATGCATCAATCAGTTAGATACAAAACTACCATTTTAGTTTATATTTTCATACATGGCAATACAAAAGTAACAGATGTATAAAATTCATTAATTTATATCTTTCAAAACTTATATCAAAACCTTGATGGAAGACACCAATTCATTCATTTAGCCCGTCAAAAAAGAACAAAATAGCAGAACAAACTGAAAATTAGCTTAGATGCTAAACTTTTTCATAGTATTCACATGAAATCTGTGAATAAAGTAAAATCACAAAAATATTGAACACTGATGAAAATTTAAAACGAAAAGTCTCTAATTAAATGGCAAATGAAAAGCTCAAACACATAAAACAAATGGAGAACAACTCTTATATCCCTAACTAGGTACTTGCAGTTTTTTTTATGTGGAAATTAATTGTGGATTAAACTTGATTTTATAGTTATCTAAACCTCCTCCTTGTAAGACAGTCGCATACAAAAGCATTATATGACAACGATGTGAGAACAGAACAAACAGACACAATAGGTGAAAATCTAAAAATATTGGGGTACTGCAATTACCATTATGTTGTAATCTCAATCACTATACTAGCAAATAGATATGTAACAAAGAAACGACAACAGGCATACAGACAAAGCACATTAGCAGAAAGAGTGACAGTAATACAAATGTGTACCATAACACAATGACATGTTTGATAATTGCAGAGCCACGTCATATGTAACAATAAAACACAAAAAGGCATATAGACAAAACACATCAGCAAAAATAAAAGACAGAAATATTTTGTGTTTACCGTAGCACAATAACACAATGACAGCATTTATAAGAATAGAGCCCAGGCAAAGGGATATTACCAAAACTGACTAAACAGTAAACGTAATATTCAAAACGGCGAATAAACAATACTATAACATAACATGGTTTTAAGATGATAAACAAGGTTAATACACATAATGTATACTTCATCTATATGTTCAGTGGTTGTTTGTTTATGAGGTTCATACGTGTTTCTTGTTTCTAGGTTTTTATACAGATTAAACCGTTGGTTTTCCTGTTTGGATGGTTTTACGTAGTACTTATAAGTAATGTTTTGGCCCTTTATAGCTTGCATGTTCAGTGTTAGCCAAGGCCCTGAATTAAAGACCCCACTTTGACCTATAATGTATATAAAAAAAAAAGATGTGGCATAATTTCTAATGAGACAACTCTTCACAAGAAACCACATGACACAAAAATTACTATAGGTCACTGTACGGCTTACAACAGCAAGTCTGTTTTGATAAACTGATGTCAGCCTTTTAAAAACTTTTATACGAATACTAGATTTGTTGGGATAATAATTGAGTACAGCATCGAAAAGTTTAATTTTTCGACAAGGTTATAATGCCACTTGACATTCAGCAAGTGAATCCTTAATCAGTCACGAATTCATATTTGTACATTACCATTTATTTTCCATTCTCTCAATTCCATAATGAGTTGACTTTTTTCGTAGGAACTCAGCCTAAGTGACCCGACGATCTGCTCCATCAGTTGGAATGAATGAGAATACTTAAATTCATCCCATTCAGTGAAATTGCAATGAACCCATGGGTTTCTTATAACACTTCGTACCTAACATAAAACAAAATGCAAAAACAACATTCATATCTTTGTATACAGATTGACATATGTAAGCAAATTAAATAGCTAGAAATGACATTATTTTTTAAAAGAGGTATTGAATCATGTAACAGTGACCTGTCAGACACTTTATTGTCCCGAGTATTGAATGAAGTGCCTATTTAACATAAAGCATTACATCTGTTGTTTGATTTTCATTGTTCTGTATCTGAACAAATGTTTTGTATAACTTGGTAAAATTTAGGCCGCTTTTGGATACACAAAAGATAATAGACAATTAAAATATTGAATTTACGTGCAAAAACGGTAAGATATAAATATAAACAGATAATAGACTTACATTTTCTGCACATGATCTAACAGATACAGGAAACCTGCCAGTATTGATGATCAATCCCAGACATGCAGAAAGGTCACATGTTTCATGAAAGTCTGTATCGGGTGCCATGTGTGTCGGTAGAAATAGCTTCGATAGATCAACAACACTTTTTATTGTGTAGTCGTACTTTGCTCTTTGATTACCATACGTTGCTTTGTTGTTGTTGACAGCTTCATAATTCAGGTCAGTATTTGCTGGAGCATATCGTGTTAAATGTGTTTGATATGTTTGCGTTTCAATTTTCTGTTTGAGCATTAATTCATTATACAGGTCTGTTAAAATTGGAACAATATACTGCCTCAGTGCTGGTAATACTATCTTCTGGAGACATATTCCAACAATCAACCATCTCTTCTGCCTATCGTCTAAAGCTTGTAGTTTTGCTTAAAATAAAGATACAAAGGTATTGCGTTTTTATCATACGTCAAATTCAGAGAGTATATTAACTTCTGACACTAACGTCGTGTTATATACGATTGATCGTTTTGTTTTTGTTTCAACAGTTGCTAAAACTCCATCAGTTAATAAATCTATTAAAACCAATTCAAACATTGTTTTAAATAATTATATTTTTAATTATGCCGATGAATTGTGCAATATTACGTCAAGCAAACACATATTCAATACAAACATATGTTCATTACATACCTTAACGATTGAATTATCAGCTACTATCGTATACAATAGCTTGCAGATTAATAGTCCTAAACATTTTTAAACTCAACATAACGTAGGGCAGTGTAACATTCAAGGCTATATCTATAAACATAAATATATTTTAGTAAGTATATTAAATGTTTAAATATCAGTAAACGAAAGTTGAAGTCATATATTTTCCTTATTAATATATACTTTGCACAACACTTCGATTAAATGACACATAGGAAAATAAATGGTAATTTGTACATTTTTTTTTAACGATAACAAATATTTAATTCAATCATTTCCTGATATACAAATACCTAAGCAGCCCAGGTCGCATACTTAGAAACCCCTGTATTCTAACAGCCTCACTTGACTAGGGGGAAAATCAAATGAGTTTATAATAAAATACTTTTAAGCGTCACTCTATCAAATTACTATCGTATATCCGGTTCACTGAAGAAACATGTGTTGATTTAAACTGAAAAAACTTATAAATTTGATTGCGAAAAATGAGTTATAATTTGAATTGGAAATTATTGATGTAACCGAAAAAAAATTGAAATTATCTGATTTATACATATGGATTATAAAAAAAGGATAATGCACATGTGGTGAGTGCTGATGTTTTACGAAGCATGCTATGCGTAGTACTTAACTAATGTACCTAATATGCACAGACATAGATTCAAATATTGATTACAATAAATATCTTGGTTTTCTTTCTGTTAAAATAAAATATTGTTCACTACTTCATTCTCAAGATATTTTTTTAGTTGTACATTAAGGTACATTGAATTCGCATTAAGCTTTATTGTGCTAATATCGGTAAACAATACTGTGGAAGTTTAGGTAGTTCGTATTGGAAGAGTGTTGTCAAAAAATTAATGTGAAACATCAAATTTTTTATTCAATTGTCAAATATTCCAGTTTTTGTATAATTTGCGAATCACGAATTAATGCATTTTCAGATATAACAATATTCTTATCGTAATAGTCAAAACAATTACTTGTATTTTAGTTATGCCATTGCATATTAGTTCATTGATATGAGTTAAGTTAGCGTAAACAAATGTTTTTTGCATGATTCAAATATTATGTTTTCTGTGAAATAGTACTTCTAAGAAAAAATCTGATAGTCTTCCAGTAAAGGTATAATAAGAGGCATCAATATATGTAGGTGTTTTACATATGAAGATCTACCTCTACGATTAACATTGAAATAAGTGTGTAATGCACAGGTTTGTATTTGCAGTCGCTTACAAAAAAAACCGAAAATACAATTTTCAAAACTAAAGCAGAAATAACATGAACCCTTTTGAGCAAGGAGTTACTCAAGTGATCGGTTACATTCTGTAATGTTATAATCGAAGGCGATTACAACAAGTGGCTAATGTCAGTGGTAATATGTTACATATTCCCTAAAGGTAAACCGAAACATAATGGCGTCTGTTAAACTATAAATTCATGATCGGACAAGCAAGCCCTGGAATATTGTAGAAAAAAGAAGATAAATATTCTAATGAATGTTCTGCTAAAATGTAGGTTCACAGAGTTAGAACGTTTCGTTTGAAATTGTTTTAATCAATTTGTGTCGTTAAGTTCAGTCCTAAAACAACCCTCAGTGTAATAAAAAAAAGTTAATCTAGATATAGGAAGATGTGGTATGAGTGCCAATTAGACAACTCTCCATCCAAATAACAATCCATAAAGGTAAACCAATATACATGTTATAGGTCAAACGGAGCTTTTGCTCACACCGAACAACAAGCTATAAAGGGCACCAACATTACTAGTGTAAAACCATTCAAACAGGAAAACCAACGGTCTAATCTATATAAAAACGAGAAATGAAAAACACGTGTAAATTACATAAACAAACTACTGTACATTAGAGGCAGACTTTATCGATTCTGGTAGTTATTCGTTATTTCAAATAATTTTTGGTTTATTGTTGCAATCAATAGATTCACTCAGAACATCGTCTATAAAGCGGATCGTGATGTTAGAACGTTAAACTTCTTTCAAAATTGCCTCACAAGAAAAGTGAAAATAATCGGCAAGTATAGGATCACAGCTTGTTCCCAAATGAATACAACTGTCAAACGATATAATAAGTTCTCAGTAAAAACGTTCAGAATGTGAATGAACATTATGTGCTTACTGAATTAGATACAAATACCTGTTACTACTGGGTGCTTGTCAGATATCACATCATTTTTATCTTGTAGTTTTAGTAGTATTGAAAGTTTTGTCCCATCTCTTACTACTGGAGGTTTGGCAGCCATCACATCGATATCATCTTGGCACTTTTGTGATATTGAACGTGTACTGCCACCTGATGTCGAAGGTTCTTCGTTCATATTAAGTGCGTAACTCTGATTTTTGGATTGTCAGAACATTGTTATAATATGTATCCATTTGTTTCCGATAATATTGAAACTTATCTTTTGTTGTCATCACTTTCTGGAATAAATATAATTTGTCATTTATCAGAAAGAAAGTGACGACGATCTGTTTTAGACATCGACTATAATCTTATTTCTGTCGATGAAGAAATAACATCAACTATGTGGCGCACACTGACTAACAAGCAAAGTGGGGTTTTGAAAAATGTGTACCACATTATTGAGGATATTTCGAATAAACATAAGTTATAAAGATATATAACGTTATTTGTGTGTTTACTTTTTTCCCTTAATAACAAAACAAAAAACTGCCAAATGTTGACAATAAACGTATTTTTTCAATGTTGTCATCATGTGAACGTTTTATTATATTTAACTGTTCTAATTGTGATTAACAATTACAAATCTCTCAGTCTTAATTCAACATATAAAACACTAAGGACAAATCATAAGGTTAAATTTAGTTGATTCATTTGGAATCATGGGTAAAAGGTAGAAGCAGTTAAGAAAGGATACATCCTATCATTGTAATTATCTAGGCATGACACCTTTAATTATTTTGTCAACTCGACTTCACGACGGCAGAAATTAGCCTCCATAACATTGAGTTAAATGTGACACACTTAAAAGTAAAAACTATATTTGTCGTGTGCATAGAAATGTAATTATTTTTCTCTAGTTCTGAAACGTTGATTACTTTTATTTAATCAACGTGTGCTTCATTTTATCCCAGTTCTTCATTGGTCAAAATTCAATTGTGACGTCGAAATTTCTAGCTCTTCTTATGAATTTATTATTGTGACGGCATGAAAAAGAGCGAACATACCTGATGCCGTCACATAGAAAGAACACATCTTTTTGCAGATCGCTTGAAAAGAAGGATTAAATTTGTTTGCATATTATTTTAAAATCATTAGAGAAACAGATTCCACCACCAAATTTCGTGTAATAGAATATTTATCCACTCTCGACAGTTTAATTCCCAATATTTAGAACGCTCGTCGAGCCTGACGTCTTAAATTTGAAAATTTAACAGTCCTGATTGGATAAATATCGTATCACACTAGATGCAGTGGTAGAATCTATATATATCATTCATTTATCACATCATCTATTATTCATTAATTATCTATTTTTATTTTATTTTTATTTTTATCAAGTGGAATAAATATCTAATTTTAAAATGTTATTTAGAAGTAATTTTGTTTTACAATGTTTGTATTGATATACATAAAGAATCTTTGTCTGAAAAAATATCGTTATTAATGTCAGCTTTATATATATTTATTTTTTATTGAGTTAAGTCATTTAAAGCCATATTTTATTGTGTCTTTCTATGTTCAACATTTTGTAATGTTTAAGTACTGTTTCAATTTAGGGTGAAGTTTGGCGCCTGTTAAAACGTTCAAATCCGCTGTTGTGTTGTTTTTTTTTTTTTGCACCTGTTCTAAGTCAGGAACCTGGTGTTGAGTGGTTGACAATTGTTGATGTGGTTCATAAGTTTGTATCGTTTTAGATTTGACCGTTGGTTTTCTTGTTTAAATTGTTTTACACCAGTCATTTTGGGGCCCTTTATGGCTTGCTGTTCGGTACAAAATGTATGAGTCAAGGCTCCCGTTGAAGGCAGTATATGACCTACAATGGTTTACGTTTTACACATTGTGACTTGGATGAAAAGTTTCTTTACTGGCAGTCATATCACAATGTTGATGTATGATGTTTCGTTTATTTTTCAACATAAATAAGGCCGACAGTTTTCCCATTTTGGGGCCTTCTATAGCTGACTATGTGGCATAGGTACCTAAACATGTTAAAATATGTGAAATTATAATTCTAATTCCTATTTTCCTTACCATTTTTTTTTTAATTTTTCGCATATAAGAGGTAAGCGAATTAAGTTTAAAAGATTATCATTCAGTCACTATCTTAACAAAGTTTTCAATTTACTCTTTACTATTGGTGTTAAGCTTTCATCCACAGAAGTTAATTTCATTAAAAACAAATTTAAAGACATTTATTATTTGTGAATTAAAAAATGTTTAGAAGGGGAGAATTTTCAGTATTAAGTCCATAATTGTGTAGACTTTTGAAGCACAAACTATCGATTGTCTAAATACATAAATGAAAGATCCCCAAAACTATACCAATACAGAACGACATGTATATGTAATTTTTATTCGTAATTGGAAACAAATTAACATTAAATATCTGTCATTTTCTGCCCACCCGATTTACCCCTATAACTTATGAAGTAGCTAGAACATGCATAAATGCGTACAATAACTGAAATAATCTTCAAACTGAACACTGGACGAGTCCATTTTGTTTGTTTTTCATCAATAAAAAGTAAAATAACAAAAATACTTAACTCCAAGGAAAATTCAAAACGGAAAGTCCCTAATAAAACGAAACTAAAGTACGAAAGATAATAAGAATTGCCACATACAGAGTAGATTAATTACTTTTTGATAGCCTGTTCTAGGAAACAGGAAGGTTTACAAATCAGACGTTTTATTCCATTAAACAAAATTTAAAAAAAAACATTTTGCGCACGACTATGCAATGTAAAAATGTTGTTTATCTTAACAAAAATATATGTTTGTTATAATTACAATTAATCTCAAACTGCCTTGTTGTTTTTTTTTACTTCAAAATTCAATACGATTGTTTTTGAGGAGTACTTCGTCTAACTCATAAAATCTTGTTTATAGGCAATAGTCTACATGTACAGTGAAACATGCATGTCTATCAATATGGATTTCATTGCTTACAATGGTCATTAATAATGAATACATGTAACTGGTTGTAATTTTATGAGAAAATAACCAAATGCATTGTTCTCCATACAAGATAAACACTATTTGAAAGAATAAAGAATGACTTACATCAAATATGTTGATAATGTGTCGACGCCATTTTATGACAATATTACTACCTTTGTATATAAAAATAGATTTGAAATACCTTTAAATATAAATTTGATGTTGATTATTTATTGCGTTTCACCTGAAGCGATAATTTATTGCGTTCACCCGAAGCGCTGTTTTGTATGACAAAAATAGTGTTAACAATACATATAGGATCAATAGATTGAATATAAAAAAGTTAAATCCATGTACCAAATATGTTGCTGATTTTAAAGAACTACTTTTAAACATACTTTTACTGCAATTTTGATATTAATATAAAATAAATATCGAATGATTTTTGAAAATTTAAATGAACGTTTTGTTCATAAGTGTTATGGATCATTATAGCAATGTATAGTGTACAATGATAAGCAGATAAATTAAAATATAATTATTTCTCAAATATACGCATCTTAATTAATAAATATACACATTGGGTCTTTATTAGAGTCGGGTATTCGCCACACAAAAACATAATTTGAATTGACGTTATGCCATTTGGTAAGAGAAAGCTTGCATGGTAGACGATGTTTTAGTTGATCCTATTGGTTAGAACTTGTGATCCGAATTCCATGTTAATTAATCATGTAGAAAAAACTTATTCAATAATCTTAACTGGCTATCCTAAAACTGTGTTGTAGATACAAAACTATTGATTTGCGGACACTTAGAACTCTCAAACAATCAAAATATTAAAATTTTCAAACATGTTCAAAATTTCATAAAAAGGTCAAACAGATTTCTTAAGCCTTGATAGAGCATTATAGTGGCACGGAACATCATCGTCATCATCAACACACACGTCAACATCACAGAATTATATGACTTTTCTCTTCTTTTCTTTCTCTCCTCTTTTTACCTATGAAAGCTAGTAATATATTCTATACATGTATAAACTGTTTGCTTTATATGCATGTCCATTATATTATATTATTATTGTTATTTTATATTGTATTATGCATTTATGATTTATGATTTACTTGTGTCTAATCCATTGTCCTTTAATTCAGCAAATAAAATATATTTAAACTTATCCGAATAACCTGTCTTGTGATAGAATTTGTCCTAAATTTTGACCAGAATTACACTGCATGAAATGATGCATTTAATATAAAATTAAATGCATATGTTATGCATATTTAATTTCAAATTACAAAAAAATATCATGCATTTACTTTGCTGGAAAATTTCTAATTTAATATAGATTTAAACTAAATTTAATATTGCAAATAAATTCCCAAATTTGAACCTAGTTTAAAAGTATTTTTAAGTCTAAATAAATTTCAAATTTAAAGAATTTAGATATAGACTAAATTTGAATAAATTTCTAAAAAAAGATTTTCTTATATAAATTAAATTTGATTAAATTTCAGATTTGAAGAAGTTTTTATAAAAATTTTAATTTGAATAAGTTTCATATTTAAAGATCTTTTAATGTAAATTAAATTTGCAAATTTTAAGAATTTTAAATATAAATTAAATTTGAATAATTATGTAATTTAATTACATGTAAATTCAAATACATTTCTTGTTTATGAATTATTTAAATTAGAACTTCCATCATATTTAATGCAATTTAAAGTCAATATAAATCCTGTATAACTGATGTACTTTCAAAACAATAGTGCAAATGAAAAATAAAGAAAAGGCAGAATTTTTCCCTCTGCTTTTGATTTTGGAAAAGGGATTTAGGTTGTTTTTTTTTTACTTTAACCCAAATATCTGGTTTGGAAATATCTAATTAAATATAAAATAAAAATTAGGAAAAACAGGAAGTTTCAATGATTATAACTTTGTTGCTAATGAACAAATAAAATTGATCCTCCAACTTTTCTGATCCATTTTTACAAAGTATAAGACTTGAACGGCATGGATTGCTGCTCTGTTTATTTACAGTAGAATAATATTTGTGGTTTCAAATGGCAATGTGCAAATGTATAATTTGTCAGTAACATCGAAGACTGTATTTTTAAAATGAAACTTACACTGTAAACCAAAGAATACTCGTCATTTATTTGCAAAGCTCAATACCATTTTGTAAGTATGCCTTTACCTATATGTAAAGAATGGCACCTGAATTTGTATAAGAACTTGAAGGGTTAAAATCTAAGACACACAAAAAACACAAACACCAGATATAAACTATAGGTCAAGGCTATCTCTATGTGTGATTTGGATTTTGACAATTGCAGAAATATATAATACAGAAGATAACAAAAACTTTTGGACAAAGCATGACCATATACAACAATTTCCAGCATTTTCTTATTGCCATCCTGTCTTGGGCATAGTTATTTTCATCACCTCTAATCAGGTCAGAATAATAAAAAAAAACAATTTTGAATTATCTCCCTTTGTATATACTTCAATAAAAGAATAAAAGTATCTAACAAATTAAGTTTCTTCAGATGACAAATAGAGTTGTTTTGTGATAAATTAAAATAAAATGTCAAAATGTTTGTTATACAATTTTACTATCAAACAAATAAAAAAAATCTTTTTTTTGTTTAAATTAGTCCTGAGTTCTACATCAAAGAACCTCATCAAATTCAAACGAATCAATAAAATAATGGTTAGTGACAAATCAACGTGCTTACTTGTATAGATTGTTTAAGAATCATAAGACTAGGCTTTTAACAAATAGCAAACATATGCACCTTTAAATTTCAAGTTTGGCATCATAAAAATATTAATGAATAATCTCCCTTGCTAGCATTATTTGTCAATTTTAAAAACTTCAACAAGCAAAAAACAAAAAAACATAACATCATTTACATGATTAACATAATTGCTAAATTTATAAACAATCCTGCTGCTCGAACATTAATCAAAATGTTATGGGATTTTATTCCAAATGCTGTATACAAGAATAAAAATAATAAGGTGTAATGTTATATTTCAAATATGTACAATTGAATAAAATAGCACACAAATAAACTTTTATCAACAAAAATTATTATCAATATTGAATGTACTTGGACAATTGAAGAAAATAATAAGTTTATAGGTTTATAAATATATTTGATGTATTTACTGTCTCCTGATTAGTTAAAAGTTTTAATTAGTTTTATTTTCAATGTTTACAAATTTTATGGCGACACACCAACTCTGACGTTGTGTATTAATACGTCAATAAACATGTGTGTACATTGTTATTGTTAATATAAGTAATATAAAAAGTTCTGTGAGCCTTATTTTTGATAGAAATTTATTAATAATGAATGTCAATAACTTATTTTGATTTTATTGAACCATAAAATTAATTTTCAACTATTTACATTTTACTTAATCCTCTTCCAGATTATTTAATGCGAAGATTCAAACAGTTATCTCCCTTTGATCAAGCAAGTATAAATAATGTGGTGAAATCTTACATGAAAAATCTTGACAGCAAATACCAGACACTGAAATGAGCCAAACTCAAATTATTATTCAGTATTTTATTAATTAGTAAAGGCAAAAGAAAGTCTAAGTAAAAAGGAATATGTAGCTTAACCAAACACAATAACATAATCTGATATCACCGATATGCTGCACTTGTAAATGATTATAATAGTAAAATGCAAATGTTGAAATTAAAGAGCAATAATTCATCTGTTTCACTTTAAAAAAATAATCAAATTCAAAAAACCAAACCACTCCTTTTGACTTATTTTCAGAGGTTCCCATTACACTGAAAACTGTCAACTATAATTCAAAAGTAAACATGAAGGTATTTATGTTCTTGCAAATTCCAAAAGTGTACCTTAGTTTGAATTGGCCATTATCAAAATTCAAAGAAATTTTCATTGACTTCTCTCATTTTTTTGTCATATGTCCTTTTAAGCAAAAACCCATGCAAGTTATGTACATTTCTTGTGACAAGGCCTGTCCGTTACTTGGACCTCAGCTCTGTGCCTTGTGCATTCAGCTGTCTCTGGTATTTACAGTCTAGTAAATGACTTTAGTCTATCCATGTTAGATTTAAAAACTTGTGACAGTCAAATCCGAGGTCTTGTGGTCCGAGTACACAGTTATTTCGTAGTGCATTTCTTTTAGATAATAAATGGAAATAAAAAAAAAAACCCACCTGCGCTTTCTCAGTAATATTTTTACAGTGTGTTGTACTACTTTTGGGGAAAATTATATCAAAATTATAGAAAACTTCATCAGCTCTAACTCAAAATATTGACAATTGTATGTAAAGGGGGTCTTGGAATCTTTTGACAACTTCCGAAATGCTATTTTTTTACCTTTTCAACTGGACCAAATCACTACTTTACATTATAATTCATGAATCAGATTTTTTTACAGTGTAATTCTTGCTACTTGAGGCATAAAACATAAAGAAATAAATTTTGAAGAGGTATCAAAAAAATCGACAAGTAACACACTGTCCACACTAGGGACTATATTCGAAAATCAAGGGACGGACAACTGAAATAAAGGGACGATAACTGTGTACTCGGACCTTGTGATCAGGCGAGTTTATCTACAGAATCACTGTTCCAACTTGACATTAAATCAATTTGTATGGCCTTCCTTAGTTTTTCCTCTTCTGACACTGGCAGTTTCTTGGCTTAAAGGACCTTAGCTCTATTTTGTAGCTTCTGTAATAAAGTAATACAATTTTTTTTTAATTTTATTAAATTGACTAGTAATATCTATGTGACAAAAGCAATAATTTTCTGCGTGTAATTATTATATCTTAATGCAGTTGTAATCAAATGATATATTTAAAAAATATTCTAATGAGTGACTCAAAAATATCTTGTGGAAAAACTCTATTAAAAGAATAGCTAGAAGTTGTGATAAATTTTCTATTTTCAAAGGACCTGTCACCATGAAATTGGGGTCAAAACCATTAATTCATCATTAGAATGATCATAACATAAGGCACATGTGTATCTATTTTTAAGTTGATTGGTCATTAACAACTATCCTGAACAAAAACTTTACCAAAACTTGGTATATTATGAATTACAAAATACGTTGAACAATAAACGTCAAAATCATTCAATCGCGTAGTGGAATTAACTATTTGTGGATTCTTATAAATTCTATATATAACTTTTGGACTATTTTAAATCTCGGTCTATTTCTGAAATTTATTCTTAAATACTTTTGATTTTTTAACCCTGTATGCTAACATTGCCTATGTAAATTTTAAAATTGTTTGTATGCACATTGAACGACAAATCTATGTGACGTATTAACTTTTCTGACGTCAGACACACAAAACAATGAATGTGTTTGTAGATAAATGTATTTGTGTTCTGTTAATTATTTCCTTTTAAAATTGTTATACGATGACTGATGTACCCATATTTTGACTATTTCATTCAGTGTGTCTGTTTAGTTAACGCATCAATGTAAATACAACGGAATTTGATGAGACT
This sequence comes from Mytilus galloprovincialis, assembly GCF_965363235.1. Lineage (NCBI taxonomy): Eukaryota > Metazoa > Mollusca > Bivalvia > Mytilida > Mytilidae > Mytilus > Mytilus galloprovincialis. The sequence goes on from NC_134842.1 coordinate 97,639,965, forward strand.
GTCATTAAAGTGAGAGGGTTAGCGCTATAAAACCAGGTTTAATACACCATTTTCTACATTTGAAAATGCCTGTACCAATTCAGGAATATGACAGTTCTTGACCATTCGTTTTTTATGCGTATTGTTATAAGATTTTGCCATGTGATTATGGACTTTCCGAATTGATGTTCCTCTAAGTTCAGTATTTTTGTGATTTCACTTTTTTGAACCTGAAGCAGAACAGATGAAAGGATGAACAAAACAAAAGCATGGATCATTAAACATAAATCCCCTCTACTGTTGCAGGCTGGCATTACAATTTATTACAACTATTACACATTGTGATTTATTCAACATTAAAAAAATTATTTATTTGTAGCAGTTTAGTTTTTCAATTATATTTTAAAACTAACTCCTACTATAATTGTTTGGTCTTACTGTGTGGAATATATACAACTTTTATCATTTGATGTGTGATCTCCTCTGGGGTTGAGGCTTATATTTTGGTGAGTGTTTGATGTGTCTATGGGCCACAATGGAGGTCTAAAATTACGTAGCACCCCCTTTTTCCCCTAGGGAGATTGTTATTGGAATAGCTCATTATTGAGTTTGTTGTCTTGATCAATTTCAATACAAATCACAATATTAGGTACAGCAATTTTGTTTTCTTTTGACATATAAGAAGTATTTGTAATAGTACAATCAGCACGACAATAAAAAATCTGAAACTTGATTACTGCCCTTTTAACTTAAAATTATATCTATTTATTATTTCATGTACAAAATAATATTTAATCAATAGAAATGTGAAAAGTTTCAAACAAAATTTAAGTCAGTCATTGTTTGATTTGGCTAATTCTACTAAATACATAATTATTTTGATGTTTTGTTGTTGTTTTTTTTTCGTGCAATTATTTTGTGACACTTTAGTAAAATGAGTATGAATTCAATCCCCCATGACTTTAATCATGCTATTTGTTAATTGGCAACCACACTTCATCTCCTTATAAATTTATTTTTACAGGCCTCAACTAACAGTATTTTCCATAAATATATAAGACAATAAAAAGCTAGTACAATCATGACAATGAGTACTATTAATTTATCCCAAGACTCGGTCTAGTCATGTCGAATTGATGTAATCACTAGATAGCTTACTTAAAAATAGAACCAGACTAGATAGTTTATGCCTATAAGCATCGCTAACAGCTGCTTACTTCAACATAAAACATAAAAAGTTCCTAAACTAAATGTGTATTGCGAGGAGATAATTAGTTGAATTTAAATATTTTCAAGCAAGTCTAGTATTTATAATGAACATTGCACATTATATTTGTTAAACCTGGTCTAAGCAAAGGAAAGGATGTACAGAATTCCCAATACTTAATACATATATATTTTACAATGTTTGGCTATTTGACACATTATGATTACATGTATATATATATATATATATATTCTGACAGACATTTCATTATACATGTACATATTTTAAGGTATATGCATAGATTTTAACAAGGCTAAGCAAGTATATAAGCTGATAAAACTAAAAAGGAATACATGTAACTCGATCTTTTATCAAAGACAATTGCACGTCTCTATATTTGAATTACATGACTTACAATGTACATTTATATCTTTTGAAAGATTTTTGAAAATCCTAAATTCAGAAAATGTAGACAATATATATATATACGATATATATACCTTTATATGTGAAGGAACATGGATGGCTGTTGTATTCCCTTATCTTTGAGCACCTGTTTCTGCTTGCAAATCGATTCTCTGTAACAATTGATGCAATTCTTCAATTTTTTTCACCTTGATCAGTCATCAAGATTTCTGTTTGGGAATCCATCATCTTCTTTATTAGCTAAGTAAATTAAAAACATTTTGAGAGAATGTAAATATTCATCATGATTTTCATACAAATATGATATTAAGTTTAAATTCTGTTATATCAATACATTTTAAACTTCGAGTGGCTGAACTGTAGTAACATGTATATAAACAGCATGTACATGTACAGGTTTGAAATGTTTCCAAAAATTTAATCAATAATCATAATACAAATGAGGAAGTATGGTGACCTACATGTATGGTCTTTGGTGGATAGCTTTTAGTTTGGAAACATACCACATTGTTTATAACTTTAATCTTATTAATCTTCAAATACAACATGTAAAATGTACAATGTACATATCTAAGTTTTCTGGTTTGAATTGTTTTACATTGTCATATCGGGGCCTTTTATAGCTGACTATGCGGTATGGGCTTTGCTCATTGTTGAAGGCCGAACGGTGACCTATAGTTGTTAATGTCTGTGTCATTTTTGTCACTTGTTGAGAGTTGTCTCATTGGCAATCATAACACATCTTCTTTTTTATGTATACATCACTAAGCATTTGAATTTATACCAATATCAAGGATACAACTCGTATTATCACCTGGTAAGTTAGGTACATCTACCTATAGAACAAGTCAATTATCCAATAATCTTAAAAACTTCAGCACAGTTTGGAATTATTCACAATAAACCATGATTGGGTTTTGCACGACCCCCTGACCCTGTCCCCTCCTTTTTATCAGTTTATAAGGGTTTTGGGAATAAAATATATTGGGCATCCACATCAAAATAATCATAAAAAGTAAATTGATTGTGTAGGGTTATGTAATGTATAATGATCTATAAGTAATACGGTCACCAAATCGAAAATCATGTTGAACTTGAAGTGTGTTCTTCATTTCGGATTTGAAAATCCCGCAACATGTTCAGTCCCTCCCCGTTATGCAATATAGAAAACACTCGAGACAACCGAAAGGTGCACTAAATACCAATAATATATTATTAAGCCAAATAAAATAATGTATCCTAATTGATAGATCGAGATGATGCGTATATAATATACGCTATTATAATTGTTTAAAGTATGATCTTCAGAAATTAACTAGCACAGATAATAAAGTATTTCCCTGGTCTACGTTTTGGTCTTAACTTACACTGTTATTATAACAACATTACAAAAAAACGCGGGACATGACCAGATAATAAATATAATTTTTCATACATACACAAAAGTTGGTCGAGTTACCTGGACTCATGATATTCACACATTTGTATAACCCTTAATATATATTTCTCAAATTATTGCTTTAATAATGAGCATAGGTACAAAATGTACTTGGGGACAGGACAATTTTTTTTACCCTACCCTTTTTTCCAAAATCTGTTATTTTTTCGTTTTTTATTAGGTCTTTCCACTTTTCTGTGGAAAGACCTATTGTTTTTCTTCTGATTATTAGGTCTTTCACCTTTTCTGTGGAAAGACCTATTGTTTTTCTTCTGATTATTTTTTTTTTCTTCCGCCTAATTTTGTTCTTGCGATAAATATTTGTTTCGCAATATGTTGCTTTGATATTTGGTATATGATATCGAACAGTTTATGCGCTTTTGAAATTTACCCTGCGTAACCGAATACTTTTCTTTGTAGGAGTTATCTCCCCAAACACTGTTTTTCTTGTGATCACGACTCCTTCGCAACCGTAAAAGATTACGACAAATTTATTTTATAAAATTGCTCGTTATATCCTTCGCATGATTTGTCCAATTTCCAACGAAGCAATATGAACGCTCCATATGAGAGTTATTTCCCCTTTTGTATTTGAAATTTTGAAATGTATTTTAAACTGGAACACCATAAGTGATAGAGACCTAGGATCTTTTGATTTGAGGTCCTTGGTCCAAAAAAAATGAAAATTAGGTCAAGGTGAAAGGTCAAGGTCATATTCTAATTTTTGAATTAGGCTTATTTCCACTCATTTCCAGAAACCGTACACGGAAATAGACAAATTATTTTGACTAAATCATTAGTTGCGACATGTCGTAGCTTAATTATTTTAGTTGAAAGGGTGCGTAGACAATGAATGGGAGTTTTTGCCCCTATCATATCTAAAATTATGTGTAAAGTGATATAACTTATTAACCATACATATTAGAGACCTAGGGTCTTTTGATTTGAGATCCTCAGTTTGTGACCTTGAAATTGAGGTCAAGGTCATAGGTTAATTTAACGTTCTAGATTTTGACCTTTGCTTTAATTCATATCTATACATCATAAAGCCATATGAACTGACATTTTAGACTGATTTTTAATATTTTAATATCAAAATAGATATAAACTGGTGGAAAGACCTTCAACTGTTCTCTGAACAATTGGTTTTTAATTTTTTTTTTTTTCTTCCGCCAAATTTTGTTCTTGCGATAAACATTTGTTTCGCAATATGTCGCTAAGATATTTGGTATATGATATCGAACAGTTTATGCGCTTTTGAAATTTACCCTGCGTAACCGAATACTTTTCTTTGTAGGAGTTATCTCCACAAACACTGTTTTCCTTGTGATCACAACTCCTTCGCAACCGTAAAAGATTACGACAAATTTATTTAAAAAAAAAGGCTCGTTATATCCGTTGCATGATTTGTCCAATTTCGACCGAAGCAATATGAACGCTCCATTTGAGAGTTATTTCCCTTTTTGTATTTGAAATTTTGAAATGTATTTTAAACTGGAACACCATAAGTGATAGAGACCTAGGATCTTTTGATTTGAGGTCCTTGGTCCAAAAAAATGAAAATTAGGTGAAGGTCAAAGGTCAAGGTCATATTCTAATTTTTGAATTTGTCTAATTTTCACTCATTTTCATTAACCTTATAAGATATCGACAAATTATTTTGTATAAATTGTTAGTTGCGACATGTGGTAACTAAATAATTTTAGTTGAAAGGGTGCGTAAACAATGAATGGGAGTTTTAGCCCCTATCATATCTTAAATTATGTTTAAAGTGATATCACTTATTAACCATACATATTAGAGACTAGGGTCTTTTGATTTGAAATCCTCAGCTTGTGACCTTGAAATTGAGGTCAAGGTCATAGGTTAATTTGACGTTCTAGATTTTGAAATTTGCTTTAAATTCATATCTTTACATCAAAAAGCCATATGAACTGACATTTTAGACTGATTTTTTATATTTTAATATCGAAATAGATATAAACTGGTGGAACGGCCTTCAATTGTTCTCTGAACAATTGGTTTTTAATTATTATTTTTTTCGCGTCTGTCTGTGTCATTAGAACATAGATACACTACAAATTACTTGGTTTTGCTATTTACTATCAATTCCAAGTTTACTATCCACAGCGGTCACGGATATATATTACTAAAGGACACTAAAGAGAGTGAATTAATCGAAAACGAAATAATAACGGATATTGTAATTGGAAAAAAGGGAGAGGGTAACGAAATTGTCCTATCCCAAAGTTCCGATGATAGTAAGAACCTTCTTACTGTACAAATCCTTGATTCATGACAGTGATAAATGCATTATAAACTGTATACCGAAATAATAGTTATCCAATATATTGACTTCTAAATTAACTTAATGTTACCTCAGAAACTGTTACTGACACCATGTTGACATTATTGTGTAATGTTGGTGTTAAATGAGATAGGTGTTGAAATTCTTCGTCGAATAACTGAAATTGGTGTGTCGATATCTACTGGTCCTCCACATTCCCCGTGCAAATCCAGCAGCGCTAACCGGGCATTCCTTTGCTTCTGACCGAGAAGACTTTCAGAAGGACTGTATAGATGAATCTTTAACTGCTTTAGAACCTTCATCAGACCCCGAGTCTTGCATGGAGATGGAAACTGATAGACTAAAGTACTGGTACATTGTATTAACGATTTAACTATGAGGAATATCATCATCTTCAGAATTTGAGAGACAAGCAAATCCACCAGACGACATATCCAGACAGACTTAGTCAATGATGCAAATAATATTCTGGTAGACTTGTAGCCAGACTGGTATATACATAAGAAGACTGGTGGACGTGTAGGACATGAAGGCAAACTGTTAGAGACGTAACATGGCGGGTAAACATGAAGATATACTTGTAAACATGGAGACAAACTGACGGACACATAGAGACCGGTGAAAACGTTGAGACTTGTGGACACATAGTCAGACTGTTGAGAATCATATGGACAGACTAGGGGTCTATAAGGAAGACTTGTGAAAGTAAAAACAGACTAGCGAATGATTGAAAAACTGGTGATCATGTAGACAGACTTGTTCAAATGTAATTTGACAAAAAATATTTGTCAGCCTAAAAACCTAATTCTAACTCTATTGGGTTTGATTTTCAGACTTATATGAATATGAAATCTATATCCTTGGGGGATGTATTATGTTGTAGGGCAAGCTAGGGTAACAGTTATTAAAGCTCCCCTTTTTTCAAATAATTGGCCAGAAGAAGGTTTGAATAGGGGAATTATTCATTCCATTTGCACAACATAAACAACGCATACCCCTCCTAAACGCTTTTTTTTATTTATCTTCGTTTTGTCGGAATATGAATGTTCTATGATCTTATGACTTTAGTACAAATTAAAGGACACTTTTTACTTGGTTGTGCTATGATGGATTTAGTAATACAATTTTTTTTTTCAGTATAAGTAAAAAAATGAAAATAATGGATTATTTAAGGTTCTCTCATTAAAGTATTCAACACAATAATACTTTATTTGCAAAACAAACAAAAACAATTTTGATTATGGCAAATGCATAGACAAAACAAACATTATGAAAAATTGTAAACTTGGATTAAGTGTAATATTTCTAAAATCATGTCAGCTCATCGGGTCAATTTAAATAGCGGGATATTTTTTTCTTTACCAATAATTCCCCACCACATTTTACACTAGTTTAACAAATAGTTCATACTTTTTATACTGATTCAGAAGCGTTGCCAATGTGCACAACATGGGTTTTTTTTATTATAAAAGTTAAAGGTCACTACATATTATATATAGGTCATTATCAAACACTACAGAAAATTAAACAATGTATAATTTGTCTTTGGTATACAAGTCTATATACTATACTGAATAAAATAAGTTCAGCAGCGCATATTTTAGTCTAGACTTGCTACAATTCCCTTTCTATTATTTCTCTCTTACTAATTTATATGTTTATTGATGAGTGCCAGCCTACTGATTGCCCTTGGAGATTCCTCCTGCAGATGTCAGTATAATTGTAATCTCCTAGTTATAGCAGTAAAACTATTAAAGGGGCAAAATTGAAAAAAAGAAAAAAACATAATTAGGAAGGGACATGTAGCAAGTTTAATTTTAGTCATATACAGTGGAGATCACTTCTAACCTCTCATTAGAACTGTCAGAATATTTTGTTTAGTTTAAACATATTTTATTTGCTGAATTAAAGCAAAATGGATTAGACACAAGTAAATCATACTTATGAAGTCTTCTCCATAATACAATATAAAGTTACAATAATAGTATAATTAATGGACATGCATATAAAACAAACAGTTTATACAATATAATACTAGCTTTCATAGGTGAACAAAGAGGAGACAAAGTAAAAAAGGAAAAAGAAAGTTTGAAAAATCGTATACTTCTGTGACGATGACTTGTGAATTGATGGCAACGATGACGTCCTGTGTCAGCAATAATAACGCTCTATCAAGGCATAAGAAATCTGTTTGACCTTTTTATGTAATTCTGAACATGTTTGAAAATTTGAATATTTTGTTCGTTCGAAAGTTCCAAGTGTCCGCAAATTAATAGTTTTGTATCTAAAACAAAGTTTTCAGATAGCCAGTTAAGGTTATCGAATAAGTTTTTCCTAGATAATGTGTATTTTGGGCAAACGAAAAAGTAATGGTAGACATCCTCAATATCTGACCCACAATGACAAGAGGGATCATTTATAATGTTAGCTCTAAATAGGTCATTGTTTAAGGATGAAGCGGAACATCGCAATTGCGTTAAGATAATATTTAATTTCCTTGGGCCGTACAAATAAAACGTTTCAATTTTACATACTAGACTATCGTTTTTTAATTCTTTCTTAAATTTAGAAATAGAGTCGACACTGCGAATTTTTGGATCAAGTTTATTCCATTCACGTATAGTAGAGGGAATAAACGATTCAGTAGTAAGGGAAAGTCTACAAAATGGAACAATAATATCTTGACCATTTCGCAACGGGTAGTTGGTTGTACTTTGTACACAAGGAGGTACAAGATTACATAGATATTCTGGTGCATGCTTTTGGTTCATGTTATAAAACATCTGTAATTTTCTTCTTCTTCTTCTTTCAAAAAGAGATTCCCAGCCAACCTCAGAATATAAAGTTTCAGTTTTTGTAAATATTGGTAGACCTGTTACTATTCTTGCGGCCTCCAATTGTAAATTTTCTAATTTATTTGAGTAGCCTATTCCACAATTATCCCACACTTCCGTGGCATATTCGAAAATGGGTCTAATAAAAACTAAGTATAGTTTTTCTAAATTATTTCGAGATATTCGATATTTAAGTTTACGTAAAACATTTAAGTGTTTCTTTACACTTGTAATTATACTTTCAATATGATTGTTCCATTTTGCGTCACTACTGAAATTAACTCCCAGGTGCTTATGAGATGTACTTAAAGGTATATTTTTACCATTTAAGGAAAAGCTGAGGTCTGGAGTCTCAATATTTGAAAAAATCATAATTTCGGTTTTATCTGGGTTGAATGACATAAGCCATTTAGAAGACCAAACATCCAGCTCTTTCAAGTCGCGATCAATAACAGATCTAATCTGTTCTCCATCGTTACCAGAATAGTTGAATGATGTGTCGTCAGCAAATAGCCGACACAGTGAAGTAAGCTTATCAGCAATATCATTAATATATAAGACAAAGAGAAGAGGGCCCAGAACTGATCCCTGGGGGACACCAGCTGAGACATTACAGAAGGAAGAAGACGAGTTATTTAATACTACTCTCTGTTTTCTGTCGTGTAGATAATCCTGAAACCAATTCAATACGTTTCCGTCAACACCATAAGCTTTCATTTTATATATAAGACCCCTATGCCAAACTTTGTCAAAAGCTTTAGAGAAGTCACAGAATACAAAACAATTTATATCTTTTTTTCCAAAGAGTTTAATATGCAATTATATATTTCTAAGAGTTGATGAACAGTTGAATTTTTAGGGAGGAATCCTGATTGATACTCATAAATTAATTTATTAGCTTTTAAATGATTGTATAAGTGCTCAAACACTACTCTTTCCATAACTTTTCCTACACAACTAATTAAGGATATCGGTCTATAATTTGATGGCAAGGATGAATCTCCCTTTTTGAAAATGGGTATCAGATTTGCTATCTTCCAGCTAGTTGGGTATATTCCCTCTCTTAAGGATTTATTAAATATAATATGGAGTGGAACTGCTACCTTTTATGGACACAGCTTTAGCATCTTATGACTGATCACATCAGGACCAGATGCTTTGTTTGGATCTAATATCTGAATAATATCTATTATTTCTTTTATATTTACTTGAATATCTGAAAACTTACTATTAGTTTTTGTATCAAATTCGGGCAAATCAACATGATCCTCATCTAATTTTGAAATCATACTAAAATATTTGTTCAACAAATTACATTTCTCCTCATCTTCATATACAGTATCATTCAGTTCATTATCATTTATAATATTTTGGAGAGGGGGTATGGTTTCTGAACCTTTTTTGGATTTAATTAACGTTTTCATTAATTTCCAATACGTTTTTGAGTTTGAGGGTTGTTTTGATATTAGACAGTCCAAATTTGTTTCAAAATTTTCTTTGGCGATTTTTTTCATATTATGTACCTTATTTCGTTGTTTTTTGTACTTCATAATATTATTTTCACAATTATATTTAATCGCTTTTTTTCTTAATCTGTCTCGGATTCGAATTTCACGTCTTATGTCATTATTGAACCAGTGTTTGTCATTATGTCGTACTGTTACTATTTTAGTAGGAATGCATTTTTTAGCTATTTTCAAAAATTCTATTGTAAAACATTCACACATCTCATTAGTGGTTTTACTTTCGGGAAGCATAGTATTCCAGTCTATTTCGTCTAATTTCTCAGCAAATTTGGCTTTATCAGCCCGATCGTATAGCCATACTTCTCTTTTAAAAGATTTAAAATCGGACATTGGACATTCGAGAAATGCAACAGGTGCATCATGATCACTAATTGCAGATGGAGTTTTTAGAACATTTGAAAAGGAACATGACATAGAGTCACTAATAATAATCGGATCTAACAGAGTACTACTATGGTCCGTTACTCTAGTAGGTAATTCAATAACATTGGTTAAATTGAACAAATTTAATGTGTCAATCAGTTTGTTATTATGCGTAGTAAGTAAGTCAGAGTTCAAATCGCCCGTTATTACCATCCTCTCATTGACCTGCAAACCCATCCCAATTGCATGATTTAATCGTGTCCAGTAGTTATTATCTGAATTAGGCGATCGGTAAGTGTGACACAATAGGAAGCTTTGACCTTTAGCATGGATATTGACAAAAAGGGATTCGTCTTCTTTCGTTTCGAGTGCATTTATTCGACTAAGTCCGATACCATCTTTGACATAAATGAGTAAACCACCACCAAAGCTATTTCTATCTTTTCGGACTATATTTGAAGAGAAGGAATCAAGTTTTATATCGGCGTCAGCAATGTTGGGATCTAAGTGTGTTTCCGATAGCGTAATAATATCAAATTCATCACAAAAATTATTTAGAAATTTTAGTTTATTTCTCACGGATCTTATGTTCAGACTACAAATGGATATAAAATTTTCTTGTGGTTGTGTTTCATTCATCGACGGTGCGTTCGATTCATTACGAAAACTTGGACCAGGATTTGTTTCAACATTTCTAATAATAAGGAGAAAATGAAGTACGTACAACAGAAAAATAATGTTTGATCTTGGATTAATTGTTTGTAAAACAGAGAGATTGAAGATGAGGAGACTTCAACGTAAGTTGATTATAAATATGTCAGAATATTCTGTCATAGAACTGTTCTAACCTGTCCTAGAACAGTTCTACCTAGAAAAGTTCTACCCTAGAACTGTTCTAAGTAGAACTGTCAGAATCAGTTCTAGGTAGAACTGACTAAAGCAGTTCTAGGTAGAACTGTCAGGATCAGTTCTAGGGTAGAACTGTCTAAATCAGCTCTAGGTAGAACTGTCCAAATCACTTCTAACCGTAGAACTGTCAGCAAAACTGACTAAATCAGTCAGGACTGTAGAACAGTTCTAAATGACGTCACTGCAGTAAGGGCACTTTAGAATTTAGAAGAAATAAATCACTTCAAATTACTTTGCTATATATTAAATAGCAGATTTTCTATATTTTTTACTGATCAAACGACTTTTATTACGTTACATGTACAAATATCGAAGTGAATAGAAGGTTACCCAACTAGTCGGAGAAATATTTTTATAAGATTGCATACGGAAACATCATTGTTAACGTTTCTTCGTTCCCCGTTTTTAACAGTCTCTTCTTAAATAAAACTCTGCATTTAATTCATGGAATTTTAATCGTAATTTACCTTGTTTGCCTTGGATTTATATTCATTTAAGATTCTGTTTTGACAATTGTTCAAACGAAAATTGTACAGTGGATGAATTATGGGATATTAACGAAAAAGTGTTGTACAACGTAAAAAAACTATATATACATTTGCACCATCTCGTCAATTTAGCCAGACTTATCCATAACGATTATAAATGATATCTGGGAGTCTGCACCTCAGAAAAATATACTGGATCTGAACATGAATGAAACATTTGCCCGGCTGGACGTTGGGCTACAAACAAAATCATGCATTTTTCTTTGCCTTCTTCAAATTATATTAACAGTATACTATTCCAAGAAAAGAAATTCCTATACATGTACTTTTTATTTTATTTTGAAAATAAAGTATATTAATCAGTCATGTGAGTGTTTGATGATGCCATTAAATAGTTTTAAAAAAAAACATCACAAACTACTGACTTAAACATGTTAAAAAGTCACTTTAGCATGTTTAATGACAGTTCATTATTATGGATACAGAGAGGAAATAACGGCGCGCTAAATTCTTAGATATGGTATAAATACACCTTGTCGCTATTTGTCTGCCATTACTGGATATCACACATGTTCCCGTAAAATTTTGACGTCATAAAACAAAATATCTGACGCCACAATGGAAAAGTCATTGTTGTATGCTTCAAAAGTCCAAGAGGCCGGGTCAGCCAGGATTAGCGATAAGGTGTATTGTGTTTCAAAGTTGGTGTCATTTTTATCATACGATCCGTCCTCACATAGAAATAATATTGGTTTACCATGTTTACAATGAGGCCATATACATGTATATTTACATGATAAAGTGTAAATAATTTCAGTTTTGGTTGATGCGGTCAAATAATTTTGTTAAAACAACTCTCACTCAGTCTGATATATCGAAACCACTGAAATTTGTTTACAATTCAATATTTTGAATAAAAAGAGGACTTGCTGATATTCTAAATTGATGTGGAAATTTTTTTGTAGCCAATGTGTTCCAATATTCATTGATATTGCTGTCATTTGAATTATACAATCCATCGTAATATGTATTACTATAAGTGATTTAGTATGCGGCTATATAGATACTAAGATTTACATAACAAAGTGTAATTATGGTCAGTTTTGGTTGATGCTGTCAAATATGGTCAGTTTTGGTTGATGCGGACAAATAATTTTGTTATATTCATGAGTCAGTCTGAGATTTCAAAACTACTGAAATTAGTTTACGATTCAAAATTTTGATGAAAAAGAGGACATGCTGGCACTATAAACTGATGTGAGCATAATTTTATTTTCCAATATTGCTTTCATTTATATTAAACAATCCATCTTGATATAAAAATATACGTGATTTACTTTGAGGCTATTAAGATTGACATCATGTACATAACAAAGTGCAAATATGGTCAGTTTTGGTTGATGCGGACAAATTATTTTGTTATACCAGTCAGTCTGAAGTATGAAAACTACTGATATTTGTTTATGATGCAATATTTTGAATAAAAAGAGGACATGCTGGCATTCTAAGTTGATGCAAATGAAACTAGGTAGCATTGTGTTCCAATATTTCTATCATTTGTATTTTCATGATTTTACAATCCATCCTTACATAAAAATTATTACAGATTTACTATGCGACTATAAGAGTTACATAAAATAGAGCAAATATGGTCAGTTTTGGTTGATGCTGTCAAATATGGTCAGTTTTGATTGATGCAGACAAATAATTTTGTTACATGATTACATGTTACTTTCAGTCTTAGGTATGAAAACTACTGATATTTGTTTCTGATGCAGTATTTTGAATAAAAATAGGAAATGCTGGCACTCTCAATTGATGCGAGAGAAAAAATTGTGGTCATTGATTTCCAATATTGTAGTTATTTATATACTACAGTCCCTCTTGACCTAAAATTATAACTGAACTACTGTGCAGCTATTTAGATTTACATAAAAAAAATCAAATATGGTAAGTTTTGGTTGATGCGGTCAAAAATTTTATTATACGACTCAGTTTGAAGTATGAAAACTACTGATATTTGTTTATGAGTCAATATTTTGAATAAAAAGAGGACATGCTCATTGGCAGATCAAAGGGGGGGGGGGGGTTCAGGAGTTGGAACCCCCTTTTTTTAGGAACAATGCATTTGAATGGGAACATATAGTTGGAACCCCCCCCCCCCTTTAAAATGGCTGGATCTGCCCCTGCATGCTGGCACTATAAAATGATGCGAACAAAATTGTTTTCAAATATTGCTGTAACTTGTATAGTACAGTCCCTCTTGACCTAAAATTAAAACTGAAGTACTGTGCAGCTATATACATTTGCAGAAAGAAAGAGCAAATAATGTCAGTTTAGATTGTTGTGGTCAAAAGATTTTTGTTAAACAGGTCCGTCCGAGGTATGAAAACTACTCGTAAACAGATATTACATTTGGTTAAATGAGGTCAGATAATTTTGTTATGTGATAACGAGCCATCCTGACTCCCAGAATAACAAATGTAAAACAATTCAAATAATACCCCCCTCCCCCCCCCCTAATACTAATTAACGGCCTAATTTATGTACAAAAAATGAAAGAAAAAACAAATATTTTATGTTACACATCAACAAAAGAAAATCACTAAATTACGGGCTCCTGACTTGGAACAGACATGCAGAATATGGCGGGGTTAAACATGTTCTCTTGCCGATTATAAATCTGAAATAAAACCGGCAAAATAGCAAAACTTTATATAATATTAATCGCTATTTTGCCGAAGCCTTTATATTAAGACAAATATTTCTTGAAAATTATAAATCAATTCTAGCCGTAGAATTTATAAATCAATTTTAGTACGTAGAATTTATAAATTAATTCTGGCCGTAGAATTTATAAATCAATTCTAACCGTAGAACTGTTCTAGAAGTAGAACTGACCAAATATTTGGTCAGTTCTAGCTAGAACTGTCTAAAACTGTTCTAGGGTAGAACTGTCAAAATCAGTTCTAGCTAGAACTGTCCAAATCAGTTCTAGGTAGAACTGACCAAATCAGTTCTAGCTAGAACAGTTCTAACCTAGAACTGACTAAAAGGTGTCAGGCTGACAGTTCTACATACTGTTCTAGAACAGTTCTCCTGACAGATTCTGACAGAATTTATGAGAGGTTAGAACTGATCTCCACTGTATTTCAACAAATAAACAACACCTATTGTCTGTGTGTGTGTTAGAAGTATACAAGTGATCTATTTATTACAGGAAAGAAAGTGAACCATAATGCGTGATTTTCTTTACTTGTAAAGGAAAAAATGACATAAATTAAGTTAAAGTTGACTTATATGTATCTGTTGCTTAACTTTTTTGCTAAGCAGTATATTTTGAATTTGTTTATAGTATAATGCGACGTTAAGATTTTTCTTTTAAAAAATATTGTCATTTCCAATTTTGATGAAAACACATATTGTGGTCAAGAAGATAGCGTTGAAAAACTAAAAAAATATTTGCGCTTCGCCCTTTTTGAAGTTAAATAATCAGTTTCATTTTGCCGTATTAACATTTTTTTAGACGAAATACCCGTCTGTCGTAAATGTAAAATTTCAATCCTGGTATTATATATGATGAGTTTATTTACCACATTTGCAAATGTAACAAGTTAACAACTATATATTATCTTTCTATATATTAAATATACCAACCGAGCTATACACTAGCTGTTGGCGCTAGCTATTGAAAATAAATTGTAAAAATGAAACAATAGTACTTTTCTTAAAAGGGATATACGCATTCAGCTTCGTTTTTAGAGTGAATGGCAATATATTTGGTTTTTTTTAACAAGTATATGACAGGGTATAAATATATTCTGGTCTGGTGTGCACAATGAATGAAAAGGGAACGGTTCGTGAAGTCTCAGTGGCTTGGCCAAACATAAAAGAAAAGAATTGAAGTGTTTCAAATTGTTGATTGACGATTCAGGTATTTTGAATTTTAAACGGAGGAGTTATTTATAGTTTTGACAATTAGTCAGTTTAAAATTTAGAATAGAATATCGGATAAGACAAATAGTGGCGGATCCAGAACTTTTCAGGGGGGGGGGGGGGGTGCACTGACTGCCCTAAAGTGTAAGGGGTCTCTCCAGTCACGCTTCAGTGATTCCCTATATACTATATAATCAATAAAACAAAATCCCTCGAAAGGGGGAACCGCCCCGCCCCCCCCCCCCCCCACCCCCCACCACCACCACTGGATTCGCCTATGACAAAGTCAACTATATTCAGCAAGAGTAATTTATCATGTTCCCAGTTCTGCTGAAAACTGGAATTCATAATTGAGAATGGAAATGGAGAATATGTAAAAGAGACAACGACTCTACAACAAGCAGACAATAGCCGAAGGCATCCAATGGGTCTCCGGCACGGCGGGAATTTCACGCAAAATACGGAAATAATATGTCACTAATGGCTCGGACGGTAAAAGAAAAGTGAGCAGTATTGAGTATTGAATTTCGAACTAGTACTAGACATTGCTCATATAAAAAAAATATATATTTGTTTGCCTGTCCCACGTTGGGGGCCTATCACAGTCTGTTGTACCACATTGCAAACGGCTTTGTCTAGACTCAGTAGTATCGTGTTAAGTAATTGTCCGGACTCGGAAGAGGGTATTATTGCCGAATTTCGTATTAATAACGGGACTGTTCCGGAACGGGTTCGTCAAAGACGGTTCGTATTCGGGATGCAATCTGGACTTAATCGGCAAAAAAACCCACCAATGACAAATCTCTCCAGATCATGCCCGTTCTACAGGACACCGTCCTGAAAACACAGAACATTCATTGTTACGATTGATCTGATACAGCAGAATCTGTCATGACATAATCACGATTGTAATACGACTATAGATAAAAAAAAAAAAAAACATGCCAAGAAATTCTAGCTTAAAATTCCGGTAAACCTCCTACAGCACTCATTAGTAGTTAAGAATTGATTTCTTGCAACAAGTTAATTTATGACCTTTGTGTACGTGTCGCTTAGAACACGGTCATATACCAAATGGTCAATATTAAGCATCCATGTAATTTGCTCTATGGGACATTTGCAGAATTTCAACGGAGGCCATTTCTTGGCATGGTATGCAATGTATGTTAAATTTAAAATCAAGTTTTAATGTTATCTCTTACCTGAAAACGACAGAAGATAATAGGGTAAGGCTGTCATTTTAGTAAATAGTTTTATTAGAAAAACATTTCGATTTATATTACTATCAAGGCCCTTCCTGAACACTTTACATATACAAAAATAATACAAGTCACATCCCGTAAACCACAAATCATGTCACAAACATTTAACAAATTAATTTTGTGTATTATGGGGAGAGAAATAATAAGATTCATTTTGTGCATTTTAGGAATGACCGTTCTTTGAAAAACTAAATTATTTTCCTCTTTGATGTGACATTGTCACAACTCAATGACAACTGTTGAAATAGTTATATTGTTTTAAAAACCCTTACAGTTTTTGGTAAATATGAAACGATAGATGTCAATCCCTATAAGACAGGTATCACGGGTTGCGAATAATTTGACTTCATTTCTATTTTCTTTTTAATTTATCCTTGTGTAAAATATCCAACTATTTGTAATGATGTTGACGAGGAAAACAATAATTGTCAACACTCAGTCTATACACACAATGTAGTTTAGCGCCGAAGAAACAATTTAGTTACCTGAAAAATGTTTATGTTTATGACAAAACATCTTTAATATTCAAATCCCGGTAGAATTTGACAACTGTAAGAAGTTGACAAGTGTGTCTGAGTGAAGCAAATACGGGAGAAGTTGTTCTTTATGTACTTAATTTCTTGTTTGTATGACCTTTATTTAAGTCAAACAGATGCGTAGCTTTGCTTAGGTGCGTTATTGATATAACGGACATCACAGCGTACATGTATCACAATAATGGTTTTCATATATCCGGATCATGTAGTGCAATAAGACTATAAAATTTACAACTGTTGTAATTTCGAAATCGCGTTGAGTTTAAAACACTACTAATCGGTTATATAGAATCGTATAAGTATTTATTTTTATGTTTCGTCTTCAGTTCTGCATGAAAGTTCGTATATTTCAGTCAACCTGCCACGTATGGCCAGTATTAACTGGAATGAAGAGTACACTCTGAAGCGTATCGGATCCTATGTCGTAGAATATTATATGCAGATTATTTTTTGGGGGTTTTCAAAGTGTCTGGTCGTTTTAGTGTTTGCTGAGAAGATGGTTTCTATATTATGATCCGATATTCGTGGAGACCAAATTAAAGGGCATAAACATTTGACATAACAAACAGATCCAGTATGTTAACAGTCCTTCCTGAGTCGGTAGCAAGTGATATAGCACTATGGTTTTCTGTTTTTCAAGGCCGCGATCAAAAGCTTTATCTATTGACGAACAATAACTCTTTTGAGCTTTTACATCATCGTTTACAAACGAAACGTTTAAAACAAGCACGTTTAATACAAATTTGAAAACAAGCATACCAATCACAATTAATAAAACCAAAGCATGATATGAAAGATGTTCTATATAAATGACTTGAAATAATAACTATGTTATACTACGCAGAAATGTTACTAGTACAGTAAATAATCATTATTGATTACTTGTACATAAAGCAGTTAAAATAGATATAGGAAGATATGGTATGAGTGCCAATGAGACAACTCTACATCCAAGTAACAATTTATGAAAGTTAACCATTATAGGTCAAGGTCTTCAACACGAAGCCATGGCTCACATCGAACAGCAAGCAAAAACACATTAATAACTGTTTAGCCCGCCATATTCTGTATGTGCCTGTAAGAAGTCAAGAGCATCGTTGTTTGTGTCTGTCATGTTGGTGGTTTTTTTCACGTAAATTGTTCTGTTAAAAATAATTAAATCTGTTAGAATCAATTGAATTGTTTAAGATTTATCATGTTGACACCTTTAAAGCCGACTATACAGTATTGGTTATTCTCGTTTGGAGCCTAGCTGTATGGTTATCTATAACTGCTCACATCCACTTCATTTTAACTTTGGTAGAAAGTTGTCTCATTGACCCAATCGTACCACATCTCCTTACATTTATATACACGTAGTAAGAAAATTCACACATCTATCCCATCTAACTTGAAATATAGTATAAAACCGTTATGCTTGACTCATATATGTATCTTGAATTACATCTAGAAATAGACAATGAGGGTTGAGAACAAAACTTTACGACAAAAGAGATCAGTTCGGCTTCCTAGTTGTGAACTTTCCATTACAATGTAGCAATGTTGAGTATATATCTACCAGTTGGTACTCTTTTTTGGTACTCTATATTAAAGAGGTTGTATTTCCTATATTATGGTTTCCTTCAATGAGGCCAGATTTGTGCTAACAATGGAGCTATCAAACCAAGGGTTCCAATAGTTGGAGTTGCAGTTATCCTTCAAATATTTCATGGACGGTACCACTACCTGGTTAACCTTTATGGAATATCAATGTTTCCACATGCAGATGACAATTTACATGTTATAATTGATACCGAGTATGTACTTACATGAACAGCACGACGGCAACGAGTGTCACATTTGGATCAGGAATTCTTCGAAGTTACTTTTTTTGGCGGGGTTTGTGTTGCTAAATCTTTATTGTTCTGTGCTGTGTTCCATGCATTGACCTTTTTCGTTTGTTTGCGCGCTATGGCATTGTCAATTTGTTTTCGACATTAATTTGAATATGTCTTTGGTATGATCTTCCGCTCTCCTTTATGGTACATTCAGCAGAAAAAAAAAGCCTATGTATTTAATGCTGTTATTATCAGCAAATACACATGAACTATTATTCCATGTAACAATAAGTTTGATTAAAATAGTTTTTTTCTCTTTTAAACTATGCGGTCATTCGTCCAAATGTTAGCAGCTGTGGAGCTAACAGAATCGATGCAATGTCTCTTGTTATTAACTGTGTTGTTCATTTGTATTTCGTTATCTAAAGGAGTATTTGTGATTTTTTAACATTAATCAAATTATGATAGACTCATTTGGTACATAGTTTCTACAGTTAGATTTAATCATAATCATCCGACTTAAAGAGATGAAAGTTTTAACATATACAACCGTTTTTCATATATAAGCTTGCATATAACCTTAATAAACAAAACTCTTTACCATTTCTCCATATACATGTAACTGTGGATGTTTATTCACAATAATAATGCTAAGTGGCCTCGCTCGTTTCTTGGCAGTGCAGCAAGCTATATGTATGCTCTAAATATCAATATACTGAAAGTGTAAAAAATATGCTATATGTTATAGTTATTGACCAAGCAAGTCGGTATATGCCATTTAATCTGCACAGCACGAGATGACCCAATAACCCGAACGACGTAGGAGTTCGGGTTATTGGGTCATCTCGTGCTGTGCAGATTAAATTACATATACCGATTTGATTGGACAATAACTGTTTTAACACATGACGCAATCAATTTACGTGAACGTTTTAGAAATGTGGACGTTATTCCGCAATCCACTGATCCTAGGAAAGTTTCTTGTAGGGGAAATACGACTTTGGTAAGTTTAAAATTAATATTTTTTTTTATATTTAGACTCATTCTAAAATTGCGATTTAATGGTGTATTTATTTTTATCGTTTCCGTTAAATGTATTCCCAATTTTTATTTAATTGTTGACGATTAAGACTTTGACAAATTGTGTACTTTCAAATTGGTGTATGAAAAGAAAAATAACTGCAAGGGTTATTGAGTTTAAATGAGATTAATTGCTTTTGAATTTCTTTCCCTCAATGATATGCTTAGAGAAAAAAAGAACCGAGGAAGATGTTATATTACCTAAATTTTAAATGTTAAATAAACAGAAAATACATTTCTCTTTTAAAACATTTTACCCCCCCCCCCCCCCCCCCAACCAATTTCTTAAGACACGTCCATCTAAATAAAGTCTGATTGATCTCCAGCTAACCAGCTAATCCCCGTTTTGAAACTAACTTAAATATGATCCTCATTAAATTCTATCCAAAAATAGTCCTTTTATAGGAATAGCTATCAAAAAAGTCGTTATAATTCCATTGAGTCTGAAACTAATCCAAATCAGATTTCTTTTATTCGGATATTCTAAGATACATATCTTTTTTGGCAGAAATTACCAAAAATTGTTTGAACTATCTTTCTAACTTTAAAACACTGATTTAGATTTACGTTGTACACAAAATATAATAAAATAGTTTATGTCCCAGCTTAGATAAAAAAAAAAAGGAATGAGAAACCTTTCGTTTTCCTATTTTGAAACTACGATGTTTGTACGAAGTTCAACTTTGTCGTAATTTAAAGGCAGATAGCGGATTCGGTGGTGGGGGCGAACAGGTCTTTAACCCTTGGATTGGACAAAGTATCGTGTTTTAGCTTAAAATGGTCAATTTTGTCTTTAGTCTCGCTACACTCGGTGATACTTTTTTTAATTTGATAGAATAGCGCCCCTTTTAAAATCCAAGAACCGCCCCTTAAGATAAAAATAGATTTGAACTGTGCAGTATATCTGAGGTAGTTAATGCACACCTTTGCTGTGCATTATCCAGATTATAACACAGTAAGAACAAAGAGATTTGACTCTTGCCATGTGTTAAACGATGATAATGTATCATAATTTGTATCTATGTTTTATCATTTACACAATGTATGTGGTATTCAACCTCCTTGTTTCCTGTTGATCTGTCATGGGTGTTCTAATCATACATGTACTTAGCTAAGGCCATTGCACAGTTACAAAAGAGTGTGTCTTTTGTTTCTTTATGTCTTTTAATATAATTGATCAGTCACTTTGTCCTTTTCAAATTACTTAAGTAGTCCAAATGTTCATCTTTAACTATAATACCGTTTTTTCGGAATAACTTTGATCATTATTTTTCATTCTACTCGTTCCTGGTTCATAAGTGTCATTTTTAGTATTATTAATTGAGTATGCTATTAAATTTTTGCTTTACCCCACTGGATCCAAATTGGATGTTTACACTTTTTATATATTACATTATCAATATAATACATGTTTTTTTATAATGACTTTAAAGTTAAAACTCTCTCATGACAAGTGCTCAGTATATACATGTAAGATAACTTGTTTAACCAATGGAACATATTTCACAGACTAGGAACTTATTTCACCAGGTGAGGAACAAATCTCACAAAACTATTACAGTTAGATCTATATAAACCATTTATGAACAACTTGATAAGAAACAAGATAAGACATCGTAATAGAATTCACCACAAAGCGAAAACTTCAAATAATCCAGATCACTTGAAAAAATTTAGAGAAATTCATAATGAAATTATCAGTTTAGTTAGAAAGGCAAAATATGATTACAAGTGCAAACTGACATCACAACTTATTGACAAAAATATTCCTCCTGGTAAATGGTGGCGCATTGCCAAGTCTGTATCAAATTGTACTAAAAACAGAGATTCCCCCCTTTTTTGGAACATGATGGCCAAATTTTTATTCATCCATTGGACAAATCAGAGATCCTGAACAATCATTTTGCTGATATAGCTAATATTGATATAGAACCAGAAATTCCTGATAATAATGAGTCTCCTCCATGTCATTTAAACAAATTTGTCATCACGGAGAAAGAAATGTTAGACCAGTTAAAATTTTTGAATGTTAATAAACCAGCTGGACCTGATGGTATCAGTCCTAGAATTCTAAAAGAGGTTGCTAGCTTTATTTCTAAACCATTAACTAAGTTATTTAATATGTCTCTATCAGTTAAACAGGTTCCACTGTTATGGAAAATTGCACATGTTAATCCTATTTTTAAAGGGAAAGGTAGTCCACATTCAGCTCTAAACTATCGTCCAATATCTGTTACCAGTATTGTTTGTAAGATTATGGAAAACGTTTTATTTAAACATTTGTATTAATAACCTTTTGTCAAAGTTTCAATCTGGATTCTAACCAAGTGATTCTACTGTTAATCAGTTAATCGAAATATATCATAAAATTATTAGTAATATGGATAGTGGTAGGGATGTAAGGTTTGTATTTTGTGATGCATCTAGAGCTTTCGATAAAGTTTGGCATAAAGGACTTTTATTTAAACTTAAACAATCTGGCTTAAATGACCAGCTCTAATATTGGATAGAAAGTTATCTTTCGGGTCGTCAACAAAAGGTACAATGTACTTTCAGAAGGTTTTTCGTCAACTCTAAGAAGTATACATGCAGGTGTCCCCCAGGGATCAGTTTTGGGACCCTTTCTGTTTCTTATTTATATAAATGATATAGTAAATACATTGCTAATGATATTAGACTTTTTGCAGATTACACCTCTTTATTTGTCATAGTAGATGATGATCATGCTGAAGCGGCTGCTTCTTTGACTGATGACTTGGATGTTATCTCAAATTGGGCAAAATCATGGGCTGTTCAATTTAATTCTAAGAAAACTAAAAATATTGTATTTACTAGAAGGGAAAGGGAGCATCCACCTGTATTTTTTTGGATAAATGGCGAAGAGGTTGAGAAAATAAATATTCACTGTCATCTTGGGATAACATTTCAGTCATCAGCTTCATGGCACACGCATATTGATATAATATTTATAAAAAAGCATGCTCTCGTCTTTTTGTGCTTCGTCAAGTTAAACACTTATTAGATAGGAGTTCACTTATACGTATTTATTATGCTTTTATTAGACCTATATTAGAATATGGTGATGTTATTTGGGGCAATTGCTCCCAGCATGAGTCTGAGCTTCTTGAAAATATTTAGATAGAAGCTGCTACAATTATTACAGGATTACGACGTAATTCCTCCAGACAAAAACTTTTTATTGAATTAGGTTTAGAAACTCTGGAGAATAGACGTTATAAACATAAGCTTATACTATTCTACAAAATATTAAATGGGATGACACCTGCATACTTATATGAGTTAGTCCAGCCATATCTTCCCAGACAAACCCCTGATACTTTGAGGAATGAAAATAACACTGTTCACCCGCCTCTTGCTAGAACTAGCTCTTATTTTAATAGTTTCATTCCTTCCTCAGAAATAATGCTAGCAACTTAAATCTCATTTGTTTAATCAGTTCTTATCCGAGAACACTTTTTGCATACCACATCTCTTTATTTTGTATACAAACATCTTTTTAAAAGATCGTTATTCCATTATAAGATATTTACTGTAGAATACTAAGTATTTTCATGTTCATTATTTGACCGGTACAGAACATGCATGAAGCTATATCATCCATCATATTCAATCAAAACTGCTCAAGACATTTTTAATTCTTTTCTGACAATGTTAACAAACTCTATAAGTATTGATTTAGACATATTTCAGTATATTGGACTTTTTTAAACTGTTCACTTTGTTCTGAAGGTTATGAAGCAAGCAGTTGTAGTTTCATTTTGTTTTCTTCTTTGTAGAGTTCGTTTTGTTTTTCGTTCTGATGGATATATTGGATTTTTTTATAAAATTTAAAGGACTCGGACAATTGCAAACCCCTTTAAAGGACTCGGACAATTGCCAACCCCTATAAAATCATAAAGATGTTAGCCATGTGCATGTGTGACAAGGACGTGACCTCTAATATGTTTAGCGATAATTGCAGCGTTGGATCTAAATCTATTATATTTCTTTTATTTACCAGATAATTGTTTTCTTCTCATTTTGATTGATTTGTTTTGAATTGTTTACACTAGTAAATTGTGGTCCCTGTATAGCTTACTTTTCAGCGTTGAAATTATGACTGCTTACTTTAACAGATTGTGTCTTGGGTGGAAATATATCGTATTTGGCACTCATACGTGTACCTCCTCTTTTTTTTCTTCTTCATATATATGTCTGCTGTATAGTTCACCTACTTCTATTATACAAAATTGAAAACGGTTCAGTATTGATTTGCGTATTTGTAAAATGTCATGTCGTTGGTAAAAAAACAGGATGTACTGGCAAGGACAGTCATGCTTTTTTTGCTCCTGCAAAAACTCTTAATTTTCAAGAAATAGGACAGCTTATAAACTTATATCAAATGAACTGGAGTCACAGATTTTAAGGATTTTATTTGAACGGTAAAATTTATTTTTCAACAACTTCACAAATGTCACGACAATAGTGAAGAATATTCTCTTATCGACAACTTTATGTCAAAAAAGTTAAATTATTTTGACAGAAAACAAAGACACGTTTCCTTGCATAATTTAATCTTAAATAATTGAAAAATGTTATAATTAATGGGTATCTTTTTTAACATTTTGACCACAGCCAAATTTTGTACGATGTGTAGAAATACCACAAAGGACTTCTTAGTGCACTGAAGGACTATACAAATCATTGGTGCATTACATTGTAATTAAGGACAAAGTGTTTGCACTAAGGACATTAAAACGATGTTATTAGACCACAAACATGGATATGAGAAGATATAAGTATATAACTCATAAATATAAAATTGGGTATCAATATATATCATAATTTTGAAGTTGACTTACTTTTTTATTAGCGCGTGCCATGTGGCAGGCACGTGACCGGAGGCTTATTGCAAATTCGCAAGCATCAATGTTCAATCAACCTTATCCAATAAACAATTGTCATTTGATCGTTACTAATTGATAAGTTTATGATAGTTGTAGCGTAGTTTATTTTCAACTTGATGAAAGATGATTTTATCAGAGTTTTTATTTTGTTTTAAGGGAAATTGTAAGATAACTTTTTTCTAAAGAAGCAAATTTTGATTTATTATAATCTGAGGAAAAATTACTTTCTATATTTTATGTCCTTCTTAACAACACAGGAGTTTACATTTGTACATACTTTCATATGAGATTGAAAGACATTAAGATGGGAAAATGTGGCATCCGTGGGGATCTTAAAAACCCGATTACATCATTATTATATTGTGTGGGAACGGAACTGTACGGTTTTTACATTTTCAACATTCGAAAATATAACAAGTTGCAACATGGAAAGTTTTCCAATGATGACCTCAAATGATACTATATAACGCTTCTTCTAGAAGCTTAAGTAATCAAAACATTCTATATGTATATATGAACCAATCAAATAATAAAGGCAGTGGCTATTCGTCCGGCTAGCCGGACAAATAGTCAAAAATGTCTATTCATCCGACAAGCCGGACAAATAGCATGTTTACGGTTTTTCGCTATTTGTCCGGCCAAATATATAATGATGAAGATATAACATCGTGTTTTAAAGGTTTTGAATGAAGCACGGGTTGTTTTAAAATATGTTGTCTAACCTCGTTTTATGAAAAAAAATAAACTATACATTTGATTCAGATTTTTTTCTTATTCTAATATTCTAAAGGAGCTTGGGTATTGAATTTCCTGTAAGGTAAATAGTCGGGCCAATCATTATTGGCTTCATCTATGATTTCAAAAGATCCTGAATTTATAGTTTCAGTGAAGTTTGGTTAAAGTAAGGTCCTCATATGATTATGCACGATTCTTCATTTAAATTGTTCGGGATTTTAATTCATATGAAATTTGAGAAGGGCAGGCACGTGTAACCTGTCCTCAAAAGTAGGATTGTGTTTTCGATAAGATTTTTTTAGAACAAAAATATATATTAGATACAACAGAAAAAGGGGGGATACCCAAACCCTGGTGTCTTATTCCCAATCCGGGCATATCAGTATGTTCATAGATCTGCGTTGTAGTATAACTAAAAAATAATGCATCCAAGCAAGTTTGATCTAGTATTTTTTCCGAATGCGTTTTGCCTCCATCAGGTAAATGGGGGTAAATCTTCAATTTCACCTTAATTTCAGGCTTATCATCCTCACATGTATACGCGATTGCTCTGGAATCACTCCTATATACATTTGTTTAAAACAATCACATTCTCTCTGGGTTTCTCTATGACATCTTTAAATATGAATCACGATCTCCAATTCTCAACACGTCCATTGCATACGCGCGTGTGTTATCCGACACCGCGTGTGTTATCCGACACCTCATCCGGGACACTTTCCACGTCACATGACACTTTTATTGATATTGAATATTTGCGCATCCGCAGACGGATGGCCGGACGAATAGAGATTTTTATCTATTCGTCCGGCTAGCCGGACGAATAGACACTCCGAATAATAAACGACGTATGCATACAAACGTTTTTCGTCGAATGGAGGAGCTTTTAATAAATCGATCAGAACTGTCACACAACAGCGATAAAAATGTCAATAATCATTGAAATACAAATCCTTGAGTCCAGAAATTTCAAAAGTACCATTTCTATTATATAGTCTTACCTGTCGGAAAGTTAAAAAGCCATTGCACCAGTAGAGATTCACAAATAATATTTTTTTCAATATCGGATAAATTAATTGACTGTACAATCGCTTGCGAGTTTACTGTACTATCACTTGGGCCTTTCCGGTACAATCACTTGTCCAATTTATCAAAGCTCATTTTCAATAAAAAAATTAAGGAGATTTGATATGATTTGCAATTATACAACTATCCATCAAATTAATTGGATGTACACATGTAATCTATATTAGGCGACCATACCTTATAATCGGCTATATATATATATTAAAGGTCCCAACATGAACAAATTTGGAACAATAAAATTCGAAAACTAACGGCCTAATCTAGAAAAAACAACAATTTACAAAAAAAAACAACAATATGACAGACATGAACCAACGGCAACCACTGAACTACAAGCCACTGACTTGGGAAAGGCACATAAAGAAGGTGACGTGATAAACATGCATGTGTGTGTACGCTCAACCTCCTAATTGAAGTAGATGTAAGCAATTATAGGCAACAATCCGGCCTTCAATAACGAGAAAATCCCTTCCATATAGTCGACCGATCATTTAAAGGCCCCGACATGAAAATGTGATTTTTTTTTAAACTCTAACCAGAGTGAATGTATATCAGCTTACAGAACTTGAAAACCAAAAAAAAATCAGTTATAAATAAAAATACGGATAAACATTTTTTTTTTTTTTAAGCTATCTTATGATCATAAACAAGCTTCTGTCCTAGTTTATTAGAAATCCAGGATAGTTACGAAAGTTATTAAAGTTTCAAACACTTTACCCACAGAGTGATTTTTTGTGGTTTGTAGATCGCTATTGCAACAAATTAAAAGTCGGAAGGCTCAACAAAAATGTAATAAACTATTATACTTTGCGAAACATGTGTTTCTTTTATATCAGTATGTGTTGGTAAAAAAAAACTCTATACATTTTTTACTATTTCAAAATATCTTTATAAAACATTACTACAGAACTTAAAAAAGTGAACTAACGGAACAAGCAAACGAAGTTAAAGAAACAAAAATAAGAAGAAAATACACTCTTACATGCTAGTAGAAGTAAAACCTATAACAGACAGAAAAGCAAAATAGATATGGCAGTAAAAACTATACCATAAAAAAACAAGAACAACATGAAATAACATAATATATACATTTTTAATAAGTATACTAGTGTATTCAAAACGGGTCAAGGTTGAACGAACATGAATTTCTACAGATTACAATCAACTGAGTGTGGCGCGTGTCGATAAAATATAAAATAACTTTCTAATTACTTAAGATATGATTATAAAATTTGAAATTATTTAATATTTTTGAAACGTTGACTTATATATGCTATGTCCTTTGTGTCAATTGTATCATTCCATTAGGTCCTTTAGTGCAATTTTTTGTTCTTAGTGCACTAAGGGGGACTTTTGCGGTATTTTTATGGACCCAAAAAAAAAAAAAAGAATTAAAGGACAAAACGTTATTATATGGGTTTTTTTTTCGGAAAATGTTTCTTTTGGCAAATATTTGAGAACAAATCTAATCTTTTTCATATTCAATACATTTTCAGTAAACACTTAATGCATTTTCAATATCGTATATCATTTTAACTATATTTAATTTGCGGTTTTGTGATATGTGCATGTAGTTTGAACAACGTCGTCAATAGTGTTAGAAAGAAGCTATAAAAAATTGATTTAGAACCTTATTCTACACATACGGAGGTACATGTACAATACCATTACGGGTAAACGTATGCTTTAACTGTGAAATATCCATTGTAATTGCAACGTTATTTTATGGATCGTTGATTTTATTACCTTTAGATTATTGACAAGTGCCATCGAACCAAGGATTCTAAACATTTAAAAAGTGGGACAATCGGGAATAAACCATTTGTATAGTATCTTACTATACAAATCTTTGCGTATACATACGTTACTTTTACTGTTTAGAGGTAGAAGACGAAGTAGAATTATTTATAATAGTGCAATCTTAACAAACAAATAAATACATATTTATATTTAATAAGTTTTTTTATTCAAATGAAAGATAGGATACGCGCATTTACAAACAGATGTACTAAAAGACTAAGACATATACTCAATGCTGAACTTAAAATTAGGTTAAATGTTTTAATGAGGATCTCGACGGGGTCCTTCATTTCTGTTTTCTTTAATGTTTAGGCCTTTTATTTTTCTATTCTTTATACTTTTTGTCTATTATTATCAATTCTTTATATTCAAGCACCTTATTATTTTCTAGTCTTTATTTTTTTTGTTCCATTTTCTCTATTATTCATATTTATAGCCGATCATTCTCTATTCTGTAAAACACCATCGACATTCTTTTTTTTTTCCGATGGTATGTTATTCATTGTTTTATCACTCTCACTTCACGGCCTAAGAGCAGTTTCAGAAGCTGAGTTCAAACGGAGACACGGTTCCCTGATGCGGCCTAAAGAGGATAACGAAATTAACTATGTAAATGATCTTACATATAAAACATTTGTATTTTGCGTTGATCGTTCCTGATGAAGTAAAATCCAGAAACGTGATTTGGACGTATGAAATTTATTAGATGTTGTTGTCACTCTTTTGTTAGTGTTACGTTTGAAATTTTCAATTCCTTTTTTTTTTTAAATAAACTTAAATCAGAAACAGTTATTGGCGAATAATTTTTTTCCCAACAAAACAAACTAACAAAACTGTATGTATATATTATTAATTCTCTAATCCATTAAAAAAAAGACCAACAGAAATAAAAAGTCAACGAATGATTCTATGTTTAATAATTAAAAATAATATACGTTTCTTATTTTAGCATTTATAATACAATGTATCATCCACATGAAAGGGCGCAACTCCTAATATAATTCAACGGATCTTAACCCGATCTGAAAGTTTTGAACGTTACTTTTTATGATTGGTCTAAATTTGTCCATAACAGTCTAAACAGACTTGATGTAACGCTAGAGTCTATTAAGGTCAGGTAACAGTAAATGAACGCGGTCTAGCGGATTCCGCGAAATGTTGCGACGTTTTGTACGAATTACGTCCCTTTGACCAGATTTTGCAATGTTAAAATTTCAACCGGCGACTTTTCAATGGGACAACGGTAAATCTGACGGAAAGTATGTATCTTCTAGGAGAATAAACTTGTTTGCTAAAATTGAAGAAATGCTACAGGATTTTGAAAATGAATATGAAAACAGTCATGAAGACGATTTTCAAAACGAAAATCAGGTGTTTGAGTTTGGATATCTGCCGACCAGTTAAAACAAGTGTGAAAACTGTTGATCACTGTTGCTCACCACTATTTCTACATAATTGTGATGAGGAAAAACAGTGCGGTCTCGACAGTATATTGAACTCTGACACAAAATAGTACTTTTGATGTCATTGTTTACTTAAACTAACCAACAAATATGCAGAACTGAAACTTCTGGTGAAAGGGAAATATATTTAGACCATTTTGAGTCAAAATTCACTTGTCTATGAGTTTGCGTTAAAAATTCAGGATTAATGCGCTACATAGTACACTTTAAGATTTCCAGAAAACAGGGAGTTATTTTTGTAGTACCTGTGTTTTCAAGATCAGAAATTTCATATAAGATTGAAAATTGGCATGTAGAAAGGTGATACATGTACAATTCAGGATATACCTGGTTTTCTTGAAGTTAAACTTAAGGTAAAATATTTAGATAGCTGTGAAAATTGCAAGATTCGGTTGAACAGATAGGGATTTTTAATTGGTGGTCTGACACCTTTATTTTCGTTTTCCTCCCAAAATAACACAAACTGAATAATCATAAGAAAAGATGACAAATGCGACTATACCTATATAGAACAGAGAGGCATGATGATTAATTCATTGTAGAAGGAAGAGAAGCGACACACAAAATTAGGTCTTCTCGTTTATTAGTATAGATACTCTAACTTTTCTTTTACAGTACTTTGTATATCCCCATCCCGGTTTCACTTAAATTATTGTCAGCTTATTCGAATATGAGCATGTTTTCTGGCACGTTTGAAATAAATGCAATTCATCTAATGTTTGGATGTAAATTTATACAATCATGTAATTATAAACATTTAGCATGTTTTAAAACAGGAAGAAATGTTTATAAGTGCAACACACGGTATTTTTAGACAAGAAATCAATTTTTCTTACACTTTTAAAATTCAAATGAAGTAAAACAAGAAATCAATCTGGTTGACGCAACAATGACAATCTGTTACACAGAATAATAGTGGTGCATTTCTTTCCAGTGGGTCTCAATCAACACTGATTTACAGAAATCTTGGTAAGAATTTAGTCTTAGATGCTTGATTTTTTTATTAGTTGTTATTGGCTTTGAACAAGCTGTCAGTAACTGCGTGTAGTGGCGGATACAGAGGGGGGCATGAGGGCGTACGCCCCCTTTTTGTCTGGACTTAGACTAGACTTCGTAAACTTTGCCATTTCCCGTGTATTTAATTTTTATGAGACAATTCTTTTCATATACAGATTTTTTTTTTGCCAGTATTTACTGATTATTTCAAAAGTAAAACTACAAAATACTGAACTCCGAGGAAAGTTCAAAACGGAAAGTCCCTAATCAAATGGCAAAAAAAAACGTCACTCAGTCATTTTGAAATTCAAATTACAGGAACACATTTGCAATTCTGAGCATGAAAAATCATGACACCTTCAAAGCAATCAAGGAGTGAGCAAGAACGTATTGACTTCTATTTCACAATTCAACCAAAAAAAGTTATACTCTATTATAATCTCATTAAAAAAGTTCCACATTAATATTATTTACCTACGAAATTATGTTTAACCCCAAACGCCTGCGCCAATCTTAAAATTAAATAGCTGAATAATTATCCCCAGTCAGTATAAGCTCTGGATAGATTTAAAGAGCAAGGTTCGAGCCATTGTTTGAGGAGGCAGTCTGAGATCTGAGAGTCTGGCCGTATTTAGATTGAAAATAATAATCTTGTCCACTTTTTGGCTAATAGAAACGAAAATTTCCAACAGAATAATATAGCATTAAATGAACATAATGAATAAAAAACGGGCGTATTTTTTTCGGGACGGGGGTTTGCATGAACTGATATATCGAATACTTTTATCAAGATCAGACTGCAACCTGCCTGCTGGTGTGACCTTTATGTCTCCATTTGTCGACCGTCATTCATAAATTCGTTGTCATTTCAGACTCATTCGTAGCCTTTGGTTAATTTGCAATTGTGTTGGGTAAAACATATCAACCAAACATTTGTATAAAAATTGCTTGTTTGTCTTTTTTAACTCATGTCGCTCGTATTGTAAAATTCATCGAATAGCGCGGCGTGTATCTTGTTTACAACAAGAAATCTGTGAGTTTATGATATTAACTTAACATACAACAAGCGAGAATTTTCCATGTCTAATTTTTTACTGAGAAGTCCCACATCAAATATATCAGTTCATAGCTTTTGACCCATACTATAATTTTATGATAGACAATTTATGGGGAGAATACAACATCAAAAATGTCCAACTCTTACACTTAACAGCAACTATTAGATATACATGCCCCACGTCAAGAACCGTTTAAAAAGTGCATTTTACACTTATTTTATGTTATTTAGCCAAAAGAAGGTCCCAAAATTTGTTCGCCTCGCTCCGCTCGGCGAATTTAATAAACTTCGCCCCACTTTGCAAAATCCTGGATCCGCCCCTGAGAATTATTCTATATGTAGTATGTCAAAACTGTCAATACAAAAACCCTATATTCACTGGGAAAAGACATCGTGTAGCAGGAAATAAGCAGAATGAGGTGCAAGTTTGGGACATTAATACTAAACTTAGTCTTGTACGGTAAGACTAGATATCCCCTATTTTGAAAATTATCACACCATTCGGAATAATTAAAAATATTTTCAAAGTAGCGAAAAGGAAATGAACCACATAAATTAATACTGGTCATAAATTCTCCGCTGCTGTCAGTCAGTCATATAGATGACACTAAACTATAATACATTTAAATTTTTAACCTTCTTTACGGTCGGAACAATAATTTAATATTCATACAACAGATTTTAGACTATAACAAATGAAAAATAAACAAAAATGATGTTTCACGAGCATTAATCCATCGCTACATTTTGTATTCTGACGTGTTTGTTTTTTTCTAATGGTGTTTTCTTTCACGTCCGCAATTTTGTTGAAAGTTTCGATGTTAAAAATAGAACACACATCTTTTTAATAGATACATGTATAAATAGTTTATGGTTTAAAGAGTTATACATGGAATATTATCACTATAAAAGAACATTCAGTGGATCCTTAAAAGAATTTTCTTACTAGTATTGATTCGTATGGTTGTCTCCTCAAAGGAAATTGTTCTATATAGGGGTAAAAATTAACCGAATAAAAAATAAAAATGTACCCTGAAAGTAGCATCTCAAATATAGAATAGAACTGTTCTCAATTCTATTTCACCCGTGAAACTTGAAGGTCGAGAACGAGATTATATCGATCATCTCTTTATCATACTACTACTACATTGTATATACCTACTAAAAAAATAGGAGGGGTCCTGATTCCGAAATCCCGGACATTAAAAAATGAAATCCAGAGGTCCCGAATTTAAAGTAATTTAAAATAAATCCCGCCATCCCGAAATTCGAAAAAAGAATTCCCTGATCCCGAAAAGATTAATTCCGAAATCCCGTATTTAAAAATACCTGATCCCGGAGTTCCGATCCCCTTCCCCCCTCCCTCATTTGTGTGGATGAACTAAATAACAAAACAAACATTTACGAGTCAAGTCTCAGCCTGTGTGCGATTGTATTTTTTTTTTTTTTTTTTTTTTTTTGTGTTTTTTTTTTTTTTTTTGGGGGGGGGGGGGATGGCATATTAAACATTAATTTGCACATCTGTTTTTAAGTTATATCTCAATCTCCGTATGTTTGGTTTCCTTGTAAATGTTTTACACGATGTATCTTCTTGAAAATACACCGTGCTTCAAAGACCGTGCAATGTCTTGAGAGAAAGCGAAAATCAGAGAGAGAAGGACATTAATTTATTGTCACATATAATAAGATCTCAAAGGGAGTTGCAGCATAACGGATACTGGCGAATGTAAAAATTGAACAAAAAAGTTGTCAAAATTATAAAGAATAACAACAGAAAATAAAATAATAATTTAATACAACAGTGTAGACACAGACAAGAACCATGTACAGAATTAAGAAATCATTTAATGATAGAAGAATTTTACAAAATTGTTTATTGAGGATTTTACAGAATAAGCGTTATATTTAAAGATAAAGAACATTTAGGTCCACACTTCATATGAACCCTTAAAAATTAGTTGGATTATCTCGTTGTGGCTGGTCAGTAATAAATAAAAAAAGTCACTGGTCAATTCAAAGGTTGTCGTAAGTGATGCAATATATTCCTGTTCCCCTTGTGTAACTTCCAGTTTTATTGAAGTTTACATCGATCAAAGCCTTAGTTTAATTTAGTTTCCTGTTATTACTAACCCCCTTTTTTGTCGCATGTTGTGTATCATGTACTGATTCTACATATACTTCGAGCATACACATGTACACTTATGGAAAAATAACTATTTACTAAACTTTTAATACGTTTTTGTAGACTTTTATACAATAAATTTTATGCAGAACAAAAAAAAAAAAATATTTACAAAGATGTCAGTTTGTCTTGCAGATGTATACATAACCGCACGACACTCTTTCAATAATTTGTAGAATCGTTGATATAATGTTTGTTTATATATGCGATGTTAAGCAGTAGTATATGGACAGAACTTGATCTGTCGTGATATAGTACCAAAAAACGAGGTATTACATGTTCCGCTGCTAAAGTAACCGTTGTTTTCAAAAATTTGCCAAATCATATATCGGAACGGAGAAAAAATGCAAACAGATGATCTACACGATAGTCTTAGAGATTTACGAATTGGTTACCAAAAAAGTGACAAAATTCAACAATCTCCCATTAGAGCAAATGTTAATAAAGATCACAACCCTGACCACATGCACACCTTCAATATATGTACAAACAGACAACAAAGTGAAAACGTTCTAGGATTCAAACTGTAGATGTTATGCGGATTAACTATAATAGGGGAAGGATGGCTAACAGAGGGACAGGGGTAACCCCCCCCCCCCAACTTTCAG
This sequence comes from Mytilus galloprovincialis, assembly GCF_965363235.1. NCBI lineage: Eukaryota > Metazoa > Mollusca > Bivalvia > Mytilida > Mytilidae > Mytilus > Mytilus galloprovincialis. The sequence goes on from NC_134842.1 coordinate 97,674,908, forward strand.
TTTCGGGGGCATAACAAATTATAGTTTCAATTACATCTTTTATTGCGTCAACTTGTAGATTGTAGACAGTAAACCTGATGATTTCTATTTGTATGTTTTTACTATTTTTGCGTTCATGTACTTACAATGTATTTTTGTTTGAATTAGTAATTGTTTTAGACATGTGTATTGATAATGAACATACATGTATCATATTTTTTATAACGTATAATTTCTTTTTAAAATGTTCCATAAAAGAGGGTCTGATTGAGGTTAACGGAATACAGAATAATGGGCAAAAATTGCAGAATAAAAGGCAAAAAAAAAAAAAAAAAAAGAAAAAGAGCATAATTGGGTGTCTAAATATAAAGAATAAAGAATTTCAGAAATACAAGATAAAAATTAATGATAATTATCCAGATAAAAAGAATATATCAATACGAAACACATATTAATCGTGCATAATCAACACGAAGAACGTTGGAAATAATTAGCATGATAACTTGACGTTATGTAATAAAAATAACGACGTCACGAATTTTGATGGTTTTTTTTGCCAAAATGTTGAGTTTGCGTTGCTTCTACAGGGAAAACGAAGTCGGTGACCATATTTTTTTTAACATCATCTAATTCGTAAGACAAAGAGGAAGAAAATGTTAATTTAAAAAAAAATTCTATGGAGCGGTTTACGTGATTTATACCGGAAACAGAAAATTGTAGAAGAAAAATACAGATTCCCCCTATATATTCAATGTAATTTAGTACCCTCTCGGACCATTTTAAAAGTGATTTTTTCTCGAAAACGAAGTCGGTGACATATACTTTTTTTTTTACATTTTCTGATGTATATTTTCTATTAAATTCTAAAAAAAAGTCTATGGACTAGTTCATTTACTGATCCTTGACCTTAAAAGGCGTAAGAGAATACCGACTAATTTATTACAAGAATTTTTGTACGTCAAGGTGCATGATAGCACGATAATATACCTTTCCAGAATCGTAAGGCAGCAACCATTTGATTTTCTGGGGGGGGCTATGGTTTTTTTTGGAAAAAAAAGTTTGTTTCCAGTTTTTGGAGAAAAAAATAATTTGTTTTTGATTCTGAGAAAAAAAAATTGTTTGTTTCACCCTCAGCTGCCACTATATGTAATGCTAAAATTGAAAGAAAAAAATTGTTTTTGACTTGTCGCGAAAAAAATAGATTGTTTTTCGCCACAGGCGGAAAAAAAAATTTGTCCAGAAAAAAAAACCATAGCCCCCCCCAGAAAATCAAATGGTTGCTGCCTAACAACGCTTCAATATGCTCGTCCACTATGTTCTCTTCCACATTTTACGCCTGTTTTTTTTTTCCAGCGACCGGTATTACAATTTAACACAGTTTTAAAAGTTCATTGATCTGTTACTTCATTTACAATTTTGAGCAAGACTTAACTGTTTGTTATTAAAATTCAACAAATGTCAACATTATCTTCATCAATTTTATTATTTAACAACAACATTGTTTTTCATTACAAGCAATTTCATATATTAATATACAGCTAGTGAATATTTGTTGTTTACCGAAAATATAAGATTTAAATTATTACGCAATGAATAATTTCTGTAAAATTACTTTTATTTCCGTGACATATTTAATTTACGAGTACAATATAGTAAAACAAAAAAACAGAAACGGTAAATATACAGGAATACCTAAAGTTTCGTAAGCAATTGCAAGGGACCACACGTTACTTACATTCCACGAGTTTTCATAGCACTTAAAAATTTTTGAAACGAATATGTGAGATAAAGATCTAGTGCATTTTGGCAAATTCAAATTATGTTATACATCTTACTATTTTATTTTCAACAGATTCACATTTCTTAGACCGTGCATCAATATTTTAATGTTTTTATTTAAAGGAGTAAGTTCGGTAATATTGTAAAAGCTCATCTCGGCACGAGAAAAACCTTTATCACTGTCTTTTCTTTTGTAGCCTCGATGTTTAAGGTGACCGCGAAGTTCTTGTAAAAGTTTTTTTACAATATCGTTGGTGGAGCAAATTCTTTTTATTCGTATGGCCTGGTTGTAGGGAATGCTCTTGGTGCAGTGTTTGGGATGACAACTCAAACAAGTAAATATTGATGTTTGTCTGTGGGCTTGCAATACAGATCTGCTAATGTGTTTCTATCCCTCAATCGCGTTGTAGTGTCAAAACATGTGATCTTAGAGTCAGAGATTTCATATGTGAAGTTCATTGAGGGATGGGCATCGTTGGCATGACGAATGAACACATTTAATTCTTGTTCAGTATTGTCCCACCACTTTATGTCAATATCGTCGATAAATCGGAACCAAGAGAGGGGTTGATGAAGAGATGCATTGAGAATTCTTTGTTCTAATTTACCCATAAACATTTTGGCATATATAGAATTTCCTTTTTACACTGAACAAGGTGACTTTCATTCAATTATCTTCTTAACTAATCAGTCTTTAATCGGCGATTTCCGCCTCTACCTGTTTTAACCATTAAGAATGGCTGACTATGAGTGCAAAGATTTTGCCGACATTAGGAAATGTTTCCAGAAACTACATGTCTATATCAATTCTGAAGTGGAGAAACTAAAAGAAAAACAAGATCAGATCGATGATAGGGTTAAAGTTCTTGAAAACCAGGTCGAGTTTGCCAATGGTGAGCTTCATGATATCCATAACTCTAAAATCCCCAACTTGGAGTCACTAATTGCCGAGGAGGCAAATGAACGTCTAAACTTGGAGGTGTGGGGAAGAAAATGGATTTTGGTTATCCGTGGGCTTGAGGGGAAAGTCGGTGAATACCCTAAAGTCAGCGAAAACATCGTCCGAATATGGTTGCATAATGATAAAAAGGGGCTTGGGTTTACTGCTCCGCAGGTGAAAAGTATGCTATTTACAGCAGAACATAGATTGCCGAATGGTCCTGAAAAGAAACGCAATAATATCCTTAGGCTATCAAACTTGATAGATAGGGATAATATCTTTAGTGCTGCCACAAAACTGCCTAGTGAGTGCGAATACAGTGTGGTACCGGACCTCCCACCCTCACTTGCAGTTCGTCGCGGTTAACTCCTGACAGAAAGAAGCAAGATGTCCAATGAGGAAAAAAGAAAATTCAGGCTTGTATACTTGAAAGATCCACATTTCGTCCAACTAGTAAAGAAAAGATCATAAACATTACGCGTCTAGTATAGAGATCGTTTTGAAAATCGAATAATTATCGCTTACAAGATTTATTGGAACATTGTAATAAAAATGATGCTACTTTTTCTTTCAGTTTTTTTTCTTCTCACCTTTAGTTACTTTTTTTGTTAGTTTGTTTATATTTTTATTTTAAATGCATTTTTACTATTGACTCAGTTTCGTATTGCGCCAGGCAAAATTTTATGTAACACTATTTGTGTTAATCGTGAGTTCTCCTCTCGGTATTAACTTTTCTTAACGTAAATAGTGGGTGTGGCATAGTTGTACATTTCACATTCCTGTAGGCGGAGTCTTGTGTATTCATAATGTAAACATTTTGATACTCGAAATATCTCTATAGTCTTGTTCTGCTACAATCACAACACAATGAAAGCCTCCATGGATAAACACATGTTATTATTTAATCATAAGTCTCGTCACATAAGTGCTGTTTACAGGTACAAACAATAAAAACAGGGTTTACCCTTCCACATAAGTCCTAAACATGGATTTTTTTTTCTCCAAATTTCAGATCCCGAATCATATTTATATGATTTGTTCAATACTATAATAAACAGAAAAATATCTATTTTTTTTAGATACAATCAGATGGCGGATACAATTTAATCTAGGTAACAAGGTATGGTCTACGTTAATTTACGCGTTATGCTTCCAATTTTGGAGTAAGCTGCAAAACCATAATATATAGTTAAGTAACTAGAAACATTTAGAACTTTCTCAAAATCAATTCCTACATTAAGTGGCAGCTTAGACCAAAGTTGAAGCATGCTGACTGCTTTTGATGCTTAATTGCATTATTTATCTTGTGTTTTCATGTTGACAAAATGCTGAGCTGTTTACTGCATTCTGCTTTTGCTGCTTTAGTTTAAGCTTTGTTTTTGTGATAACATGTTACTTGATGTGTTTATTTGTTTACTGCATGTTATGCTTATGATTTATTTAACTGTTTGTTACTCATGCATGACGTGTAGTAGTAAAGTTCTGTTTACATGTGTGTATTGTCCATATTTTACATGGATTTGCTTTGTCTAAAAGTCACTGTTTAGTTTAAAAGTAATTAAATCATGGCCTTAACAAATGCTTAAGTGGCTTGTAAAATTTGCGCATTCATTATAAAGTGAATTTTGTATTATGTTACACCAACAATATTAGGGATTCAGGGAATTGTATATATGTTTAATTAATTTTGGCTATATAGTTTTCTATAGTTTATGAGGAGAAAATGATTTACCTGCAGATCTGTTATCAAAATTCTTACTATACCAGGACCATAACTATTCCTTAATGAATTTAAACAACTTATTCATGGTCTTGCAAATTTGGTTACTACTTATAATGACCCGGAATGGGGGGGGGGGAGTAAAAAGGGAGGGAATTCAAAAGGGTGGGGAATTATTATTTTGAAAACCCTGAATTGCTACCAAGCTCATTGTGATCTTATTTACTTTATATATTTTTTAAAGATGTCTAAATGTATGATATTGTTTATTTGTCAGTATGTTAAAAAAATCAGGAATGACATACCATCATAGTATACTTAAAACATTGGACTGTTGGATAGAGTTACATATTACACCTATTGAACTGTTTGATAAATGACTAGTTTGAAAATAGGATCTCTTAACTGTAGGGGTCTGTCAGAGGAGGTGAAGAGAAGATATTTTTTTTTCAAGATATAGGAAAAGATATGATATAATTATATTAACAGATACACATTGTACTTAAGAAAAAGAAAATCAATGGGCACATGAGTGGGGGTATAAGGCATTCTTTAGCTCTGGTTCCAGCCGCTCAAGATGGGTAGCAATTCTAATAAAAAATAGTTTTACATTTACTTTTCACCAAGAAAAAAAGGATCAGGAAGGCAATTTTATCATTCTAGATATGACCATTCAAGATTATCGACTCTCTCTTGTTGTAATATATTGTCCCAATGGGACTTTTTTTGAAAATATAAAAGGTCTTGTATTTGGTATAAAAAATAGCTGGAGACTGGAATGTGGTGCAAGACTTTGATAAGGACACCTCAAATTATAGTGCTGAAAACAATATAAGAGCACATGATAAAATTTAAGATATGATAGAGTCCCTGGACCTTGTTGATATATGGCGAGCATTAAATCCGGATACAAAAAGATTTACATGGCGTGGTCCTGGGCTTAAGCAAAGCCGTTTGGAATACTTTTTGATTTCTTCTGATCATGAACCATTTGGAAAAAATTTAGACATGGATATAAGTTACAGGTCTGATCATTCTCCAGTGTACCTGACCTTACAGTTTTACAATCAAATTAAAGGTAAAGGAACATGGAAGTTTAACAATAGCTTACTACATGATATGGTCTATGTAACTGAAATAAAAAATTGCATTAGGGAAACTATAAATCAATACTCTCTGCCTGGGAATGACCTAGAAACAGAACTATCAGTAAACCCAAACATGTTTTGGGAACTCTTAAAATGTATGAGAGGGAAAACAATATCATATGCCAGTTATATAAAAAAGAAAAACACAAAAACTGAAAATGATTTAGAACTCAAGTTAGCTAAATTACTTGAAAATTATGAAATAGACCCCTCAGAATTATTAAATTCAGAGAGAAAATAGTAACAGGTATTATGGCAAGATCAAAGGCAAGATGGGTAGCAGAAGGGGAAAAATGTACAAACTATTTTTGTAATCTTGCAAAAAGAAATTATAATGAAAAGATAATTCCAAAAAATCGTTTTATGAAAAATTGTACTCCTCAACAAATCCTATTCTTCATAACATAAAAATCTATTTTATGATGAAAATAATCCGTTTATCCGCAAACTTTCTGTTGAATAGAGGTAACAGGCAGAGGGTAATTTGAATGCTTAAAAACATTGAAAATTATGAAAAATGGTAAATCTCCAGGGATGGATGGATTTACAACAGAATTTTATAAATTCTTTTGGATAGACCTCCATGAGTTTATTATAAAATCTTTTAATTATAGCTTAGAAACTGGATCTTTTTCGGTTAGTCAGAAACAAGGAGTAATAACATGCATTCCAAAAGAGGGTAAATCAAAATTTCAATTAAAAAACTGGAGACCTATCACTTTATTAAATGTTGATACAAAAATTGCATCAGATGCATTAGCAAATAGAATAAAACCTTTTCTTGGGGATATAATTAGTGAAACACAGCAAGGTGTCATAAAGGGAAGGTATATTGGAGAATATACCAGGCTTATTTTTTTTATATTTAACGATACAGTGAAATATATTCTCTGTTACACCTTTGATAGGTATAAAATGTTGGTGTCGTTATTTACGTCTATTATTATAGACTTTTGGAAGCTCATTTAAATTGTGAGATAGTTTAGTAAAATTTTACTTTTCTAATGCAGAATATATAATATTGTCATTTGAATTTTTTTATCTAATCCTTATAATATATTATATTCGTCTTAATATCAACCCAACAATGTTAGATCTGTAAATTTTCGGAAGTAATTTGTTGTTTTTCTCTGGTATGGACTCGAACTTACGACAATAAGATATCATGGCATAAAATCGCCCTGCACTATGCCCAACGCACTAGACCACTCGACTGTCTAAGCTCTATACAACTAATAAAGCTCTCATCAGTTTTTGTCTAGCTTGTTAGCTTTTATAAATCATATAACCAGTAATGCTGATACGAGGCTTAACACACATCATTCTATATATGCATAATTGTCTTAATACCAATCCAACAATGTTATACTTAACAGCAAACGTTAGATGAACCTAGACGATACTACTGATATAAGGACAATTTAGATAATAGTAACTAATAAAATATATATTCATATTATCTATATTTCTAATATACTTTAAAGTTACATGTAAAATTCCGCTGATGCAATCATAATTAATATATTGATGATGAAGTAAGAAAGATGTTGCACGTACATCATCACGAAGTACATAACTTGAAAAATCAATTAGATTAACAATGGAAAACAAAGGCTGTCACTATATATATATATATATATCGATGTTGCAAAATAAGCTAGTATCAGCAAAGTACTTTTAATTTACTATCACAGCTGAATATATATAAGAATACCTTATCAATATCATAATAACATAATATACAAATGAATAAATGAAATATTACAGTTTCGGTAAACAATACTCTACACATATATCAGGCAATTTTTTTAAATGATTAAATGTAAAATGTATTGAACGATTGATTACAACTTCTGTGAATCTACTGTTATATTAATGTCCGAATAAGTTAATTCATTTCATTGTTTATACATATTGATAGTTCAATCATAGGATTGAACGTTGTTTTCAATTTAGACTTGTATATATTCTATCTATATTTCTAGTGTACTTTAAAAGATCAGTGTGAAATTCCGCTGACTATATCATAATTAATATATATTTATAGCGAAGTATGAAAGATGTTACACGTACATTATCAAGAAGTACATACTTCGCAATTAGCTTGTATCATCAAAGTACTTTTAATTTCCTTTTATATCTGAATATATATTGGAATGCGTTATCAATATTGTAATAATTAAACTCATCATAGATACCAGGACTAAATGTTGTATATACGCCAGACGCGCGTTTCGTCTACAAAAGACTCATCAGTGACGCTCGAATCCAAAAAAGTTAAAAAGGCCAAATAAAGTACGAAGTTGAAGAGCATTAAGGACCAAAATTCCTAAAAAATTATGCCACATATAGCTAAGGTAATCTATGCCTGAGGTAGAAAAGCTTTAGTTTTTCAAAAATAACATATTATGAAATATTACAGTTTCTGTTAACCATATTTTACACATAATTCAGACAATTTACCTGCTTACTTACTAACTTGCAGGACAACATTTAACATTAGCAATTAAAGGAGTATCACAAATTGTATAAACCATTTAGTTACTATTGTATATAGAAAACATTAGAAGATAAAAAGGAAGTAACGTATTTAAAATATAAAATATTTCCGCATTTGGTCTGATCTAGACGAAAATGTTTTTTTTTTTAAATTGATTATAAAAAAGAAGATATGGTATGACTGCCAATGAGACAATTCTTCACACGAGACTAAAATGACACTGACATTAATAGCTATACGTCACCGTTCGACTTTCAACAATGAGCAAATCCAATACCGCATACTCAGCTATAATAGTTCCCGAAATGACAATGTAAAATAATTCAAACGAGAAAACTAACAGCCTAATTTATGTAAAAAAGAACGAAAAACAATTATGTAACTTCTATTAACGACAACCACTGAATTACAGGCTCCTGAATTGGGCCAGGTACATACAAAGAGAATGTGGTGGGGTTAAACAAATCCTTATCATCCCCCTAGTTATCAATTGTATGCAGCTTTGGTATATTCAATTTAGCATTTTATCTCCTTGGATATGAGCGCCCTGGATTTGTCCTTTTGAGAGGAAACGCGAGTCTGGGTAATATTGTCTTTATATCTTATCTGCTTTTTTGTTACATATTTGTTTGTTTTGTGGTGATTATTATCATAACACAATGTTTACTTCTGTATCCCTTTTTTCATTTTTGCTTGTTGTGTCTGTTTGTTTTGTTCACACATCGTTGTCAAAGTGATTAAATTGGATGCGACTGTCATACAATCAAAAGGTTTAGCTAGCTATAAAACCAGGCTCAATCCATTATTTTCTTCAATACAAAATGCCTCTACCAAGTTGTATGACGTGTTTGAGCTTTTGAATTGTCAGTTGATTAGAGACTTTCCGTTGGATTTCCTCTGAGTTCAGAATTTTTGTGAATTTACTATTTGCTGATTAAATTACAAATATATATACAGAATTGAATAGATTTTATTAACAGTGAAAGAAAGTAACACGTTTAACAATATTTGCTTATTCAGTCAATATCAAGACAGAAAAACAACATGTGTCACTAATCGATGTTATTCACCTTGCAGAACATTCACTTTGTACTTTTATGAAACTAAGTATTTAAGTAGCCACTGTATTTCAAAAATCATCCTTCTATCTACGGCTCTGCTATTAAACATAGTGGTAAGTTTTTATCTATTTTCGTACAAACGATATTCTAGTTGTTAAAATTTATTCGATACAATTAAAAAGGTTATAACAGAGTATTCAATCAGATAAATTTTGACCTATCTTGTTTACTAAGAGCTGTAGTGTTCCAAATGGTGAAGTTGAAATCATTCATTCGTAGATTTTACGGCCGCCATCTTGTTTGCTGAGTGATATTGACACTCACAACAAAACGTCAATGTGCAAGTAAACTTTAATTGAAAGACAAAATTCTTTCCTTACTTAAGGATGTAGACATAAGGTAAGGAAATAACTCTTAAAATTATCAGTACGTTTGCTTCAATCATTTCAGAAATATACATTCTAAGCTTCTATATTACAAAGATCCCATCTGTTTCAGGTTAATGCTTAAATATATTGATGAAACTTGAATTTTACAAACGAACCACCGATTTAAGGAGTTATCACCCTGAAATAAGTTATGCACCCTTTTTCTTTTTGGCAGTCCGATTACCTACTTCCGATTTTAACACATGAACAGTGAACTACTGTGGTCTTGATAAGTTTTGCTCGTTATCAAAATATTTTGAAAGCAAAACTATAAACACTTCAATGCTAACATCCTGAAAGTGCTTTCATACATAATCCAAACCCTTGTATTAGTAAGTTTGGACTTTAGTTTAAAAACTGTAACATGTTTTTGGAACTTGAAATTGGCGATCAAAATATAATATTTAGTGCATATAGGCTCACTGCGCTTACTTCTGCTGTACGATTCTTCTACATAATTCCGTATTTGTAGACGAATCTCGCGTCTGTCGCAAATATAAAATTCCAATGATGCACGGATTATGAGTTTATTTCTAAATTACCTGGAATCTAAATTGATATAGACGAGTTTTCATTTCAGACATATGATGAAGTGTTGTTGTTTTATTGTTTTAATCTTTTGCACAATTGATGTGTCAAATGGCGGCAGTAAGTAATTTAATGTTTAAACTGCTGTAGTGAAGATAAAGATTAAGCTGCTACACTCTCTCATAACATAAAAGGTACGATCCTTTCACTTTGATCAAAAGTACTTCTTTTGAGAGCCAAATGAGACAAACAGAGTTAGAACCTTTTTATGTTACAATTATTCAATTATCTACCATTTGTTTTTATAGTAATTTGGAGTTAATCACGTCCAGTTATTACGATAATATCAGTACCTTGGTGGCTACAGAGCTGTGCAAAACTGTCCAACACTACTTTCCTAGGCTGACATAAGAACAATAAAAAAAAATCTGCATTTAGGAAGAACTGATTTGTAAAACCTCTAAGCAGTGTTACAAGCATCTCGGGCAAATTTAGTAAATTCTATTTAGGTGAAATCATAACGCAACAACAATATATATGTACATGTTTTTCTAAAAATTAACAAAATTCTTCTTTGTGTCCTATATTCAACATGGTTAATGAATTTGAGAAATAAACAATGACTTTATATCTATATTCCTAGTGTGTAATGTTAATGTATATATCAAAGTAAATCATGCTATAGTGTATCGGATTACTGTACTATTTAGTTCTTTCTGGAATGTGCCACGCCTCCAATGGTACCTGTGGAAAAAAAGGTGTTCCATGTAATCAGACATTCGGGTCTGAATGGACGTATACCGGAAAATGCTGCAATGAACGACCATGTTGCAAATGTAAGTAAACAAATAAGTCAAGCATCGAATGACGTGCAAAGAATTTAATAGACAGAGATAGTTAATTTTTTGGGGAAAAAAGAAACATGGAACAGTTATTCATTCCCTTTCCTGAAATATTTTGTACTAAACAAAGACAAAACATATAAGTATGACATATTTGTTTTAAAATATCACATTTGCGATGTTCCAGTCAAGGAAAAAGAAATTAATGAAAGTTGTTTCAGTTGTGTCCTTGAATATTTTTTGTTACAATTTTCAGAATTTTTTTTTCTATTCTTCTGCATACATTTTAGTACACACTTGGGAAGCACGTTTATATGTTTACATGTGATTATTTTGCAATTATTTTTATATTCATAAATGAATGTCGACTTACTTTCAATCGAAACGACGATTAATATACAATAAATAACTAAAATGCATTACGTCAGCTGTAATGTTTTAACATACTCTGAAAATCATTATTATTCGTTGGATACCACTCAATTACAATTTCAAAGAATGACCGATCTTATATAGGCTTGAATACAGACTTACGCAAAAACCACGATAATAAATGTCAACGAACATTTAGTCTAAAATGATAGAATCATAAAAATGTATACACGTACTAATTTCTAAATTTACAGTAACACATTTTATAATTGTGCACTTTACATACGTTCCCTTTTACAATGAATTTGATATTTACTTGCAATGTAAGTATAGGCCTATCTTCTTTTGTTTTCCTTTTCGTTTTTCTTTTGTTCTTCTATTCTTTTTTGTTGTTTATATTTCTTTTCTTATTTTTTCTTTCCTTTTTTTCTTTTTTTCTTCCCTATGTTCAGTGTTAGTTTTTTGCTATCATTAACTGCTGTGAAAGATACAAATGTTCATGCACAACAATGTGGTTTATTTTGAAGTGTTGTTTCATTTGCAATCATTCCAAATCTTCTTAATCAAAGAAATAACTGTATCTTCTATATACATATAGCATGTATATTCGTATTATTAACAATGAATGAATATATTTACCGCATGCAAGGCTCCGATTCTTTGTCAAGCTTTGGTTATACTTTCTTTTCCTTTTTTGGTTCACAGCTCTTCGTGTTTTATATAAGGTTTGGATTTTCAATTATAGTTGTATACTACTGTTGTCTTTATTTGAATTCAGCATCTCTGACGAGACATTGATTATCGAATTGCGAATCTGGTGCAGAAATATTTGTACCGTTTATGTTATAATGGCGTTATGTATTTGATTATGGTGGTTCATTCATTACGTTATTTTCTATATGCCATCGCTTTTTCTTTTTGTGTTTTAATTGCAACTGTGGATTAAATTTAATCCATATGTTTTTTAGTTTTAAAACCGACATGTGTTCCAGAAACTTGCCCAGAGGGTTACAGGCTGTTACCAAACCAAACCAGTAGTACAAATTGTTATTTATATCGTAACAGTTCCAAAATACAGTGGGAGAGTGCTCAGGTGAGAATGTTTATAAATCACTATTAATCTGGAGGCAGAAAATAAAACTAATAAGAGATTACAATAAAGGTATCTTTGTTGTTTTTATCAAGTGAGACTATAGAAGTCTGTTTTAATCCCTGGCTTGGGTAATATACTACGTTATCATTGCATTATAGGTATAACGAAAGATAACCAGATTTATTATACGAAGAATGACGACTCTCAAACCCGATTTTATTAGTTTTTCAACTTTGAGAATAAACTCATCATAGATATGTGACGACTTTTCGTGATGTTGAACGAAGCCGAAATCAGTTGAACAACATTTAATCAAAGTCAACAATGATACTTTGATTATAGAATAATAGTACAATAAGGATTTGTAAGTCTTTGTTTACTCATTGGTTGTGATTGTTATTGTTTTCTATAGGTTACCTTCTCTGTGGAAGAATATCCTGGTACTCGGTCAAGCAAGAACAAATATATCAATCTGCACAATTTTGAGGGACTTAATACAACAGTAAACATTACCCAAAAATTGCACAGATTATATATTTGATTTTTGTCTTTTATTGGTTGCTTGCTATTGCCTGAGTACCAAGGTATCCTACCACAGTTGAAACCTGTCGAAAAAATATAAACCGGGAGTTAAAAGTCGGTAGTATGATAATAGTCTACTGCTGTCACGATATGGGAGTCATATGTAGATGAAAAACAGTCTATTTACCCCCCCCCCCCTCCCCAAAAAGAAATCAAAAACAAATATAAAGTATATGCTTAAACTTTTAACAATACTGGCTGGGCATTAACGATGACTAGTATTGACACTCTAAGAACATTTTTCTGCTTAAAATATATTATCTACTGTATATATTCGTTTATTGTCGTGGATAAAGGAAAACTTGCATGTTCGTGGATACTTAATATGGTGTTTTTGCTGACGTCATCATAAAGCCTCTAAAAAATGTGTCATTGGTTAAAGATTTAATTTCGGGGTTCATCTGTTCCCACGAAATCAACAAAACTTGGTATTCAACAGATATTAATGAAACCACAGTACAATGAACAAACAAATTCAGTGAACGAAATGTACAAAAGAATATGAATGTAAGCTTACTAAATTGCAGTCGATTTGTGCCAGTACACCAGGTGCCAACCTGTGGAGACCGAACACGGAACAAGAAGCCAATGATGTTAACCAGGAATTTATTCATCGTAAGTTGAGAATATACAATAATTTTGTTTAGATGAAGTTATTCAGTAATCACGAATTACAACAAAAGCTGTGACAACCAATCAATGCAATTCGTGTTAACGATCTTAATCCGGTATCACGTAATACAAAAAATGTGACAACGAATATAATCCGTTATTAAGATATACGAAAAACTGTTATAACTAGTCCCACACATTAGTGATGTCAAATTTAATTTGTGATAACGAGTTTTACATTTCGTGATAACGAATTAAAATCGTGATTTTGACCTTATCGAAAGATCAGGGAAAATTTTATGAAGTTGCCTTTGACTGATTAAATATTGACTACGGTGGTTCAAATATTTTCGTGGGGACCGATTTTCGTGGATTAAGGAAAACTTACATTTTCGTTATTATTTAATTTCGTTGTTTTGCTGGATTATGCATACAAGTATATAGGAGTGTGTTTACCATGGACATATACATACACAAACTATACTAAACAATCTGATTGAGTTGAACCTCCTGTGAAATATAAAATCGGTTGATTTTATGATAAAGAAAATAACATTTTCCCCCGTTTTGTTTCTATCGGCTATTTTTGAATGTTTGCCTTGTGTTTTGAATTTTTGATAATTTAGCCTCGATCATGACCATTTGGTGCAGACACCATTGTATCGTGCAAATCATCAATCGTTTTATACAAGACCATTAATTCTCACATCATGTCAACAATTTTCATTATTTTCGCAATAATTTAGTATTTCAAAAATTGAATCACATGTTCTTTAAAACATAGTTGACAGTACAAATCGTTTGTAATTCAACAAGAGGTGAGTTAATAATAGAACTTGAAAAATATTAGGCAACTTCTTTAATTAAAATTGAGTTTTATTTTGTTAAATATATATGTATATTTATCTTTGTAAGTCATAGAATTATAGTCATTTCATTCCCCGATTTTGTACCCTCACCAAAAAACATTTCGTACCATGATTATTTCGTTCGATGACCAAGGAATATTTATATGTAAATCATTTTGTACCGTTCGGTAGATTTATACGAATGAAATTTTGTAATTAATTTAATATTTATATGCATACCATTTCGTGTTTCGTGAAAGAGACATATGTTTTTTTTTTTATTTCGTACGCAATAGAATATATCTTTGTTTACCATTTCCTGCCACAGTGCAGATTTATATGTGTACCATTTCGTACAGTACAGATTTATATGTGTGCCATTTCGTACAGTACGGAAGATATACATGTGTATGTATGACACTAGTCACATAAGGTGTATTATTCAAACATTTATATTCACGGCTTTCTTCTTTGATTTATATCTGAATTAACTGCATTTCGTGACACTGCATTTCACGATAAAGCAACTGTTAATAACTTTAAAAATTGTTCAGAAAATAATTCCTTTGTTAATTAACTTCATTTAAAAAAATGTTAGTTGAAAGTTGGTTCAAGATAAACCCTTCAAACAAAACAAAGTACAATACAAAATATCAAAATTTCTATGTATTGCCTCATTCAACCAATTGTAGCTCTTTAGAAATTTTATAATGCTTAGAATTATTTCATCTGTGTTAAATGTATTTTTATTTCAAATTAAAATGATCTCCAAAGATTCAGTTCATACATGTGTTCTACATATTTATTCATATATTTCGATAAATGAAACAGTAAAAATTAAATATAAAAACACTTCAAAACTTACAATTGGGTAGTATGGACAATCCTTCCCTTTTTCAGTTTTGTCAATTAACGATGTTCGGACACAATGTCATTAGTTAAAAAATATATATGATAAAAAAAAATTTACATTTAATTACCTATGAGGTACGAAATGATTTTGAACATGGGTACAACATGAAAATTTTGGGTAGGAAGTTGCAGAGGTACGAAATGGTCAAGTTACAAAACGACTTGCTTCCAAGTATTTGAGGTACATTGTTAGATAGAAAAATAAAGGAAAGATCAGCGAACAAAAAATCACTTTCTTGCTCTAATAACTCAATCAAGAAAATAATTAATCTTTGATTATGTAGATTCGATACGTTGTACTTTACATTGAACATGAAGTGGAAACAATTTTTATATTTTCACCCGGGTGTCAAAAACCGGTAATGCTCGTGAGCTACGAAGGCGATTTTATAAACATATTTAACTTAGTCAATGATGAATAAGTATCTCATTTGATATGTTCATTTTATATAGTATATATTTTCTATATTTACAAAACTAATTTTTATACCGGCAAACATTTTTTTAAAATTTGTACCCATACGGTTACGCACCATAACAGTTTACATCGTTGTAACTTATTTTTTTCGTTCCCTTAAACCTCAACAGTGTCAATTGATCTTGTGTCTTTGAAAAATTCTAGTCAGGATAAAGAGAGTTGTTTCCAATCAGTTTCGCTAAGTAATACGTTTATAAAGTGTAAAGGATTTTTTTTTAAATTCATTGTAGTTGATATTTTTATTCATACTTTATTTTTATTCTACTGATTTTTTAATTTTACATTTAATTCATTTTACAGCCCCTGAACAAACTTTATGGACTGGTGCAAATGATAGAGATGGGGATGGGACCTTTACATTTTACAAAGAAAATGGTCCATTTTCACAAAATTCTCTTCCATTTTGATCAGGTAAATTTGACTCACTTTGGATGGTTCATTAACCGTATATAAACCATACGGCGATGAGACAGTAAACAAACAACACCAAAAAGAATAAATATAGAACAGTACATGGAACAAACAAAAGATGTGTATACGCAAGGTATAAACAAAGTTAATAGACTAATATAGAACAGTACATGGAACAAACAATAGATGTGTATACGCAAGGTATAAACAAAGTTAATAGACTAATAAAGATAAGCACTTTTACATTAGGTACAACATGTACAACTAGAAAAAAGAATGAAAACAAATACTAGTAGTATTTTTTTTCGAATGTTATCTACTGATTTGGACAGAACAACGGTTTTGTTCTTACATTCACAACCCGACGGTGGGCACTATTTGTTTGTGCTGAATGTTTTTACACTTCCAGAGCACTTGATATCACCGCTAGTCTTTAGATGTAGTGTTTCGTTTACTGCTGTTTTCTTTTAGTTAAATTTCTTTTTTTTAATGGCATTGTCAATATATATAAGAAGATGTAGTATGAGTGCCAATGAGACACAACTCTCCATCTGTGACGAAGACAGTAATGATTAAATATTTTATTATGTAATTACAAAGTCAAGCATTTTCTAAAGTTCAAATGTTCGAATGTTCACAAACTGTCTTTAAAGTTGAATTGTTCAAACGTTCAATAAATTGTCACACGGACACGTGATCGTATAGTGGTTCATTCGTTCCTGTTGGAGTACTTCGGATATTAAGCGCATGAGTTCCAGCCTACCCACTAGGGGGGAGACCTTGGTGGAATCCCCGGTACCAATCTGTCATCTCGTCAAGTCCAAAGCTAAATCTTATATAGTCCAGTGGTCCATAAACATGGCCCATAGCTGTAGGCCGGTTACGTAGTAGTCTGGATGTTGAATAATACTAGTCTGTGGTTAATTGTCAAACTATGCAATTAACCTCTGAAGGATACATGTTATTTCACAGTAGACATGGTCAATTATTTGCTGCAGGGTATATGTCTATAATATTCGTCTACATTGTTATTACGATTGGAACACAAATTGTGTTACACACCCATTTTTCAAAAATTTGCAAAGGTAAACCATTATAGGTCAAAGTACGGTCCTGAAGTACGTAACTTTTGTTCAAACTGACCAGCAATAACGTTTTTTTTTTCGACTAATGGGGTTGAAATGCAATCGGTTTTGTATATTTCGCATGTTTTTTTTATACAATCTTACTATGATTTAATTCAATAAATGGTATCGAAAAAGACAATTGTTATGACTAGTGCAATCAATTGCAGCATTAACGCTGCTGTCCATGTAGTTTAATATATCGATGTGTCGCTTTAAAATACACAATAAAAGTGAGCTCATTTAACAAAATTACAAAAATATACCAAAGACAAATCGGGGCCTTTTATAGCTGACTATGCGGTATGGGCCTTGCTCATTGTTGACGGCCATATGCATACGGTGACCTATAGCTGTAAATGTCTGTGTCATTTTGGTCTCTTGTTGTCTTATTGGCAATCATAACACATCTTTTTTTTTTTGTATTATTTAAATTAGATAGGTACTTTTCATTGACATTACATTCAGGAATATGTTTTCAGATAAGAATTATTTGAGGTTAAACATAGCAAATCATATATTATCATTTAATTTGCCGTTCCAGATTCTAATACATTCTTGGAATATTTCAAAAGTGTACACCAAAGCGTCTTGATTTGTTAAAAACGTCCAAAACATTTGAAATTCAACCAATGACGTGACGTTATTTCCATGTTAAAAAGGAATACAATTATTCTTTTTGAAATTCGAAAAAAAATGATTGGAGAAAGAATCGGGTTTAATGACACTTGAATAGATATCGGTGACTATTGTGGACAGATATATTCTTCCAACTATAGTGGAAAAAATATTCGAATATAACAGTGCCTCTAAGGAACAGTAAGGAACAATTTATTTACGAGAATACGAAACTAGCAGCAGATAGATCTTCCACAAAACGAGGCAGAGTATACATTGAAGCTTTTTTTTTAATTTAATAGGAGGGTTGCGCAAGATTGTCTGTCACATTGGAATTGTCTTTTTTGCGTTTTTTAATACGTACAAAATATTCGGTTCATTATTTCAGACGTTCCTAGAACTTGGGGTGACATGGTCTATGTGACGATAAAGTATAACATTGGTCAACGTACGTGGTTTTGGGAGTATTGGCATAAATCTTCTGTGTTTCATTACATATGCGAGTATCAACGAGTAAGTATACTCTTTCGTTTAGCCTTTAATTGTAAATATATTAAATTTCCTTCAAAATATTAATACATAACTGCAACATCATCATGCATAATGAAAGCTTCAGTACATGTCACAGATAGGTTATAACCGCCTGGTATTCCATACACATAGCTTCAGTACATGTCACAGATAGGTTATAACCGCCTGGTATTCCATACACATAGCTTCAGTACATGTCACAGATAGGTTATAACCGCCTGGTATTCCATACACATAGCTTCAGTACATGTCACAGATAGGTTACAACCGCCTGGTATTCGATACACATAGCTTCAGTACATGTGACAGATAGGTTATAACCGCCTGGTATTCCACACACATAGCTTCAGTACATGTCACAGATAGGTTACAACCGCCTGGTATTCCATACACATAATGAAAGCTTCAGTACATGTCACAGATAGGTTACAACCGCCTGGTATTCCATACACATAGCTTCAGTACATGTGACAGATAGGTTATAACCGCCTGGTATTCCACACACATAGCTTCAGTACATGTCACAGATAGGTTACAACCGCCTGGTATTCCATACACATAATGAAAGCTTCAGTACATGTCACAGATAGGTTACAACCGCCTGGTATTCCATACACATAGCTTCAGTACATGTGACAGATAGGTTATAACCGCCTGGTATTCCACACACATAGCTTCAGTACATGTCACAGATAGGTTACAACCGCCTGGTATTCCATACACATAATGAAAGCTTCAGTACATGTCACAGATAGGTTACAACCGCCTGGTATTCCATACACATAGCTTCAGTACATGTGACAGATAGGTTATAACCGCCTGGTATTCCACACACATAGCTTCAGTACATGTCACAGATAGGTTACAACCGCCTGGTATTCGATACACATAGCTTCAGTACATGTCACAGATAGGTTACAACCGCCTGATATTCGATACACATAGCTTCAGTACATGTGACAGATAGGTTACAACCGCCTGGTATTCGATACACATAGCTTCAGTACATGTCACAGATAGGTTACAACCGCCTGGTATTCGATACACATAGCTTCAGTACATGTCACCGATATGTTACAACCGCCTGGTATTCGATACACATAGCTTCAGTACATGTCACCGATAGGTTACAACCGCCTGTTATTCCATACACATATATTATGTTTTGTTTAAAAATAATGTTTTGGTGCTTTCATTCGTATAAGGGGTATTTGCAAAATAACCCTGGTTAAGAGCAAATTTCTAAATCCGTTCGGCAAAGTAAAAATGACCTCGATACCGGTATTGTTTGCAGATGCCACTTGTAAGCACGATATAATTATTTCAATTCTACCAAATGTTCGTTGTATCCACTTTGACGGAATGTTAATTGAAGACTCATTTATGGCATTCGGCTGTTGTCTGCTCTTTTATCGGAATGTTTTCTCTTTGACACATACCCCATTTCCATTCCCAATTTTATCATTGTCAACATGTTTTCTACGAAAAGTCTAGCGGAGGTCTTTGGAAGTCGCGTTATTTTGGGATCTGGTATTTCCCATATACCGGGGTATTTTTTAGCCAGTACCCGGCTGGCACGTGGAAGTCCATTAAAAAAAAAACACCAACAGAGAAAAACATTTCTCAATATATAGGAAATAATTGAAAAATACTATATCTCTCATCCAATCAAAATTCAGCATTATTACATAAGATGCAACTGTATGCCAATATATACGCATTTTTTGAAACTATACATTTTTTTTTAAATTTAAAAAATTGCTTAACCTCCTTTGTATTGATACTCTGTTTTAAATATTACATTATTAACACCGGTGTGCGAAAATGACATCTTTGCCTAACGAGGTCAATAATCGTGGATTACGCACCGATTTCAAGAATAACTATCTTGTCTTGGCTTGGATTAAGGGAATCGATTCCTTTCAAAACATTGATAAAAAAAATCTAATTTGAATCAAACCTGTGCTCCTCTTAAGTTTACTGCAACTTGCTGATTTCAATTCACAAACAGTCAAATATTTATAGCATTATTGATTGACAGGCGGGGGTATTATTAGTGAGCAATAGCGCACAGAATCACTTGTTGACAAATATTTTTCAACCTATACAAATACATATCATGTGATCTCCATTTTTTAATCAGATAGTAGTTATTTTTATGTGTCTGTTGATTTATAGTATTGTGTTTTCAGAGAGTTTGTCCGTAGAGAGGATGTATGCCATTGCAGTACTTGATGTAATAAAATCGTTGAAGCAGATTTTTCTTTTCATTGAAAAATAAAATAGAAATGAAATATACCATAAACATGCTTTCAGATGTGAGTGTTTAAATAGTACGTCGATTTCGGCTTGATACCAAATACCTTGATTTAAATCAATGTGACTCGTTTAATTTTCATAATATTTTGACAAAATATTTACTTTGACAATTTTGTCAAATATAAGAAGAAAAATCGAAAAGCTTGATATTTATAAAAGTCACCAAACTTATAATTTACTATGATAGACGCGCGTTTCGTCTACATAAGGCTCGTCATTGTTGATAAAATCAAAATAGTTAAAAAGCTAAACAAGTTCAAAGTTGAGAAGCATTGAGGACCCAAAATTCCAAAGCGTTATACCAAATACCGGTAAGGTAATCTATGCCTGAAATAAAAAGAAAATCCTTAGTAGTTGGAAAAATTCATAATTTTGTAAACTGGAAATTTATAAAAATGACCTTATAATTGATATTCATGTTAACACCGAATTGTTGACTACTGAGCTGATGATACCCTCGGGGGCCAAACGTCAACCACCGAATTACACACTTTCTATGAAAAATTTCATTGAAATTGGACAAATATTAATTTTGATCATCGGGAAGCTTAATGTTTCATTATTAATAGAACGTTGTTAAAAAGGTCAGCTGTTTTTACAAAGTTATATCCTCGTAGTGTTATGTACCACCCTTATCGAGGAGCAAATCTAAGAATTGTGGCCGCGACGATAGCATATATTCGTAGTCTATGTTGACACTGATATTCTAAAAGGAGAAATTAAATTGCATTCATTAAACGTAAACTAAAACAAAAACCCATGGTTTATAAAGCTTCTTTATAGACAACACACTAGAGGAAATGAAAATAGAAACTTTGGCAATTAAAAGACAAATAGCTCATAGACAAGAGCTGCTAAACTAATTTTACTTGCAAAAAACAATTCAAACAGCTAGAATTGTATATATTTTTTTCAAATAGGTATTAACCTTGTGTCATACATCAAATGTATTCGATTAGTTTATGTTCACTTGTGTTAATATGCATTTTGATTGAGTAAGGCTATTACAGTTGACATTTTATAGTGTGTCTTTCCATGTTGTGATGTAACACTATTGTTCAAGATAAGGATGAACGTCAATATCTATTAAAACGGTTAAACCCACTGCATCTGTATGCACTTGTCATAAGTCAAGAATCTGATGTTTAGTGGTTTCGTTTGTTTTTGTGGTTTATACGTATTTTTCTTTCTCGTTTTTATATGGATTAAACCGTTGATTTTCCCGTTTATATAGCTTAACACGTGTCATTGTTGGGACCCTTAGTACATTGTTTAGCTTCCTGTTTAGTTTAATGCACACCTTCATGTTGAAGACCGAATTTTTACCTTTAATGATTTGCTTATATAAATTGGGACTTGGTTGGATAGTTGTTTCATTAGAACTCATATCACATCTTCCTTCGTCTAATTAATAATAAAAAAAAACTCGTATCTAATCTTTTTAAGATGGACAAATCATGAAGCCTTCACTATCGTAAACCCTCTTTTTTAAGCAACTCAACGGTTTAATCCATATAAAAACGAGAAAGAAAAACACGTATAAAACACATCAACAAACGAAACCTCTAAACATCAGATTCTTGACTTATGACAGGTGCTTACAGATGCAGTGGGTTTAACCGTTTTAATAGGTACTGACGTTCATCCTTATCTTGAACAATAGTGTTACATCACAACATGGAAAGACACACTATAAAATGTCAACTGTAAAGATCTTACCCAATCAAATGTCAACTGTAAAGATCTTACCCAATCAAATGTCAACTGTAAAGATCTTACCCAATCAAAATGTATATTAACACAAGTGAACATCAATGTTTGCATTGATACATATTTTTGGTAAATTCATGATTCATGTGTTTTCGGTTTTTGTATTAGTTTGACTGGTTGATATTTGACGGATTTGAATAATATATATATAATATGTTAGTTTATGAATGGAAAGTTTATTGTTGAGACTGAAATTTAACACTCAGTATATGACGATGATACGAGATAACATTTAAAAATGCATCATTCAAACATTTCCTATAATGGTCTATTTTTTTAAATTGTTATTTGAAGGACACGCACACCACATCTCCCTATATCTATTTCTCAAACACATAGTAATGATAATTAACAAGAAATATTTAGTAAATAGTACAATGTACTTTGCGTAAAGGATGATTCATCAGCGATCTGATAATAAAGATCCTTACTTCATATTTCTTTATAGCCATGTTAATCAACCGCATCATGATATTTCTTTTAAAATGATATAACGCATCCTCGAGAAAATTTTATCATCACAGTAAAAATATGTGTACTATTATTGTGATGTTATGCTATTGTTTCAGAAAAAAAGAGAAGGTTTGGTACTATAAAAACGTTTAATCCCGCTGCAAATGTTTGCACCTGTCCTAAGTCAGTAATCTAGTGTATAGTAGTTGTCGTCTGCTTATGAAATTTATACATGTTTCTCGTTTCTCGTTTTTTATATAGATTAGACCGTTGGTTTTCCTGTTTGAATGGTTTAACACTAGTAATTTTGGGGCCCTTTATAGCTTGTTGTCCGGTGTGAGCCAAGGCTCTGTGTTGAAGGCCGTACATTGACCTATAATGGTTTACTTTTTTAAATTGTTATTTGGTTGGAGAGATGTCTCATTGGCACTCACACCACATCTTCCTGTATCTATTATTTATTTTTATTTTTTAACCATGGCGTTGTCACTTTATTTCCGATCTATGAGTTTGATTGCACCTCTCATATTTTTCGCTCCTCTTCCTAACGCCTTAACACTACGTACCCTTTTCCAAAAAATTTAGAGAAAATGTCTAAAAAAGGGAACTAGGTATTGCAATGACGTATGATTGCAATGATAATGTCAAATGACTAATATAAAGAAAGTCTCCTTAATGTAGATTTTTCTTGTGAGCTTTGATGACAGTCTTTTACATTTTCGTACTCCGCTAGGCTTACACAAAATCAGAACTATGCACTGCCTGTTTCAAAAATGTCCGAGAGACTTCACACTTGACAAAAGATTCATAAAGTGTCCTCCAATGTACAGTATAATTTGTGGTGTAGCTCTTTAATTTCCGTCTTTTTAAACCAGTCAGATCAAAACCTTTACATGATGAAAAAAGTAAATCATCCCTATTTAGTTTACAATTAAAATGATTAAGGAATAAATGTAATAAGCATCTGCAATGTTCGACATTTCAGGGAGGTAGATTTTCTAATTCCGCCATATTTTCCAAATCAGTCTGTTCCTGATGTATCCTACAGTTACATCAAAACTATTGCAGTATAGGACCTTGACTTTGGACATTACACGAACCCTCTAACATCAGGCTGTGCAAACAAAAAAAATCCTAATTCTATTATTTAGAAAATAAGTATCATCATATATAAATAATTATTTCTTATTTTTCATTTTGCACAATACAATACAAATACGTTTATTATAGTGAAATTGTGTATTACAAAAATTGTACAATATCAAACAAATTTAATTAAATTACACCCAATGTTAATTTTGAACACAAAGAAGTAGAATGGTGGTTTCTTTCTCAATGTTAGACTTCCCAGTTGAATGACATTATACTATGCGATGGTATACATTCCTTGTTTACACAGTATGTTTATATAACCCCGTGAATTCCGGCATCAGTCCGTGAACTTCGGCACGGGTTACATTACAGCTTTTAGGTCTATAATTGACACTATGGATGCTTTAAACGCAAGACCGTATAAAATATATACAAATTTATTAACCCAAGTTTACAGTTCGAAATCTAGGGGAAGACTGCCCCAGCAACAGTTTAAAAAACATATAAATTAAGTTAAAGATAATGGTATTAAAACATTATAAAAGGTTTTCATTAAATATAAATATAAGTGTCCAATCTTATGTAATAATAAGCTGATTATTGTCCTCCGGCTTAACTTTATAAAATAGCGATAATTGCTTTTGTTGTTCGAGTGTTAGATACATGTATTATCTCTCACACTTTTGACAGCCATCGGATTAAGTTGTAAAATAGTTAATCTATAATCTCTTTGGATATTTGAAATAAGAAACATTGTATTTAAGAAAACAGGAATATTTAAAACAAGAAATATTTAACTTAAATCTAAAATGGGAAATATTCAATTCAACACGAGAGTTCATATAAAGCACTTTGCAAATTATTGTAAAAGTTCCTAAAGTCACTTTTCTTCCGGTTATATTTATACGATTTTAATTACAAAGAGCCGGATAATGGTTCGTGGCTTGTGATCATCGACAAAAAATTAACAAGACGTAAATATGCAATGTGTTTCCGAATGTTATTTTCATTAGTTACATACTTCTGTTTTATTCCGGCTAATTGGTGCAGAATTGCTCACTTGTTTAAGAAAACATGATACTTTGCACAGCAGTTCTTGGTTGTATACCCTTTGATTTCAGCTGTTGACCCACTCAGAAAAATCCAAAATTGGGGCCATTTTCAAGATGGCGGAAAAACGTTATAAATATCAAGATTGTCCTGTCCGCAAGGTATTCTATATAATTTCGGATATAAAAGTAATGGTTTTTTTATAAAGTCTTCATGTTCTTGAATTTGTTGTCAATATATTTCAAAATATAGATAAAACAGTTTGGTTATTTTTAGAAAGCATACATTTGAAAATATGGCTGCATATAAAAAAAGAAATAGTGAAAATCAAAATTTTAATCAATATGTAACATATTGTAATTGTTCTGTATTAGCTTTCAGTTGTAATGGTTGAAATGGAATAGGTTGAATTGAATCAATTGACCGTTGCTATAGGTTGGTTAAATGTGGTGTCTTATTAATTTACTTGTGTGAACTTTGACATTGTTTGAGATAGTGTCGAGGAGACCTTGTCTCGTGTCTCTGCAATACCATGTCTTACGTCACTTATCCATATTTCATCTCTCGTACCCACCATATAGTCAGATTATTATATGTAACCAATATGTGTACCTTTCTTTAGGCGGATATAATGATTGCTATTATTGGAAATTGTTAAGGACAACTATTGTCTTTTCCAACTATGTGCGAGGGCAATACGTAACTTGCCATTGTTCTAAAATAAACCACTTGTCGGTTCTTTTATTAGTTTGAATGGTAACAGTCATTATAGAGTTTGGCGGAACTTGCTGAGTTGAAATCTCACCCCTACTGTTAACAAATGCCGTATTTATCACTGTGTTGTTGGTGGTAAGTGTGGGAGTACTCTGATGTTTCTTTGCCTCCATTGTGTCCAAAATATCTAGCCCATGTATGACATCGTCCGTTAACGGCGCTTTCCACACATCCCATTGTATGTTTTCTCTATCAATGTCGAGAGAGGTGTTCTTTATAATATTCCTATTAACCCCCTGTACACCCAAACCACGAAGCGTTTCGGTATCAGAATCTTCAATATCTTCTAGAATTAGTTTTGCAATTCACTAATGTTATCATTGCAGCAGTGTCCATAATCATGCTAAAATTGTGGTCATATAGAGTTCCTCGTACTGCTAGGCATTTTTAATGGTTCGTTTGATGACATATCGGACGAGGACGTAGACCTCTGTTCGGTTTTGTCATTAGGTGATGTTGTGTGGCAAATGGACTTGGGAGCCGAGCGTTGGCCTGCTGGCCCGACTCATTGTTGTGTAAAGACTCCGTTGTTAGGGTACTCTTTAATTTGCTCTGTGTCCAGGTGAAGGTGAACGTTGCCTAACATAACCGAGATGTTTGGAGTTTATCCGTGGAGATGCTGACTGTTGTCCTTAAGGACAATATGATCTCTAGCTTGAAGGGAGTGATATTTGTCGATATATATTAAACTTGGATGTATTTCTATCTGGCGATCTACAGCTTTTATATTGTTCATGGGATATTCTACGTGCATATTGATCAGGTGATCTTCCATTGATCTGGTAGTCTTCCATGTTTATATTAATCAGAAGGACAAAAGTTATATTGATAAGCCAATCCAAGGTTATGCTTATTAGTTGAAATCATAACAATACATAGTTTTGTGACAATTTGAGCGTGGTTACTCATCTCATTTACATAAGGACTGCTTATATTCCCTTTAGCGGGCGGTGATACTGCGCCATTAACAAAGAACACTTGCCGATTGGCATAATTGGGAATTTTTTATCCATGTATCGCCATTTGAGTTTTTTAATTGTCTTAACGCTTGCTTGATCGTTTCTGAGTTTCTCTCTATGTTTACCTTGCGAGCGTACCCAAAAGTAACATCAGCCAGGCAATCACTTTTATTGGTTAATAAACGCCATCCAAGTCATTACTTCTCTTTGATGGAATATTTGCATTTTTGGGAGTTGTTGGCTTCGGTCCCTGTCTCGGGCACCAGCATCCCTGGTATGGATCGTTAGTGGAGTCAGCTTGCTATTTTGCAAGCATGTAGAGCTCAAGGAAATGACGAGTTTGTCATAATTGGAGTCATAAATGTGGCAGAAGGAGGATTTGCCATTGACTCGACATCGTTGGTTCTGTATTGGATAAATTTAATAGGATCCTCTTGAAGCCAATTGTTTGTGTAATGGTGTGCTGCTCTGAACCAATTATGATTGACTCATATTAGTCGGTTAGAGTGTGTAAGTACATGCAACAGTAGTATACTGCTGTTCAAAACTCGTAAATCCATGGACAAAAAACAAAACCGGGGTAACAAACTAAAACTGGGGGAAACGCATTAAATATAAGAGGAGAACAACGACACAACATTAAAATGTAACACACACAGAAACGGACTAAGCATTAGACAAAATCCGATTAGAACAACAAATATAACATCAAAAACAAACACATGAATTTGGGATAGAAAAGTACCGTGAAACGTCTTATAGTAATGTGAATTCACACTCAAACATAAGAGAAATCAATCGACACAACGAAAACATAACGTTAAAATGTAACACACACAGAAACGAACTATAACATAACAATGGCCATATTCCTGAATTGGTACAGGATATTTGTAAAGAAACAAATGGTGGCTTGAACCTGGTTTTGTCATTTTGTGGCATGCCAAACCTCGCACTTTAATGGCAATGTGAAATATAACATTAAAATGACAACATAATATTACAGGACTACAATACAAATAAATAGGAAAACATATTAGACATGATTAGACAAAGAAACACAAGAAAAATATCTAACAAAATGCATCAGGTTTAAAATTCAATACGCCAGAAACGCGCCTCGTCCACAAGAGACTTACCAGTGACGCCAAGATATAAAAGTTCAAAATTCATAACAACTACAAAGTTGTACAGCACTGAGGATCTAAAGTTCAAAAAGGTTGTGCCAAATACGGCTAGGGTTTTCTGCTTGGGATACGAACATCATTATTATTTAGAACAATTTGTGCTATTGCAAACAGTAAATTTTATCAAAGTAATATAAAAGATATACATGATAAAACTAAAGTATTAACTAATTACAGAAAACAAAACGTGGATAAATTATATAAACCAACACAAAAACAGACACACCCGACTTAGTCAAGGCCTCAACGCAAAAAGTGAAAAAAGTGACGTCACAAAAGTGGTGAAAAGGCACAAAAATTACGTCACATTTGAAATTCTGAAATTCTGTAAGAAAACACGAAAGCCATTTGCTGTTATCCTTGATCAGTACTAGAAGTGTCTGGCATGTTCAGAAATGGAGATTATTGTTGAATAATTTGAACAGTGTAATGCAAGGCCAAGTGCCCTGATATAGGACTTCTGACCTAAGGGGAAGACACCAATTGTGCTTTCAACAAAGTTGGTGTAGTTGATAGTTCATGCGAACTTATTGGGGAAATACCCGAGGCAGGGAGTTTGTTATGTACTTTTGGTGTACTTGTGTTGTACTAGCTAAGGTAAAATTTTGGCTTAGATGATGTATCCATTGCAGGAATTTTAACTTCTTTATTTCGCTTTGTCCACTTATACACACTTACAACATACGCCATTTGTTTGAAAGTACCCTACTGTGCAAATACACTTTGAAGTTGAACTGTGTCTACTTCCTCAGTTGCTGTCAGCTTGTCCATCCGTCTCACCACAATATTGATTTGTTTCATTGGCCTAACCCTCAATTCCACCAAGAGCTTACCACTAGCATACGTACTACAATGCGTTGAGGTGTGATAAAAACGCAGAAATATACATAAAGTGGCAAACAATGAAAAACCTGAGTCTACCGGAAAAATGTCTTATACGTGAAATTAAAGGAGAACACTGTGAAGAAACAGAAATCCGTGGACAACTAGCCCTTCAACGTATTTACGGATATATCACTGCTTCAATCCAGACAAAAACGATTTGAAGAAACATTTCGGTCAATAGACGCAACAGTATTAGCCGAGATATCCGAAAAATGTAAAAGCAATATTGAAGCAAAATTCACGAGATGTGGACACAGGACATAAAAGAAAAATCCAAAGCTGTGTGGCAGAAACATCAAGAACATTTCGATAATTACGAAAAGAATTATGGCGATGAGTCCATAATGAAACTAAAACCACAACGACCAGCTAGAAACAACGATATACACATGAATAATGTAAATAGCAATACAACCCCTAATCAACCAAATGTTTCACAGAATACAAATACTGGAACATATGCCGCCGTTGCTTCCAAATCAACTCTCAAGAAAATTGACAACAGCGCATTAAGGAATAAATCGTCAAAGAGACCGAACACTCAAAGCCGCAATCCGTCCTCAGAAAATTTTCAACAAAATAATGATGAATGGAAAGTTGTAAATAATAGAGGCAGAGGACGCGGAGGAAGACGTGGACGAGGTCGTGGAAGAATAGATAACTCTAATCGCGGTGGTAGAGGTGGGGGCATCACCAACATGGTGGAAACAGCAGAGGTCGAGGAAGAGGTGCGCGAGTGCCTTTTGTAGAGAGAGGCCAAAACTTACAACCACCCGTACCGATTCCAACTGCAACCCAACATCCAAACCGACGAAAGACCCCAAAATATAAACATCTCACAAAGAACATTAAACGAAAATGAAATTTATTTGCTATCAAAAGGTTTTAAATTTGCTCCCGTTCCATATTCAAATGTTCCGGAATGAAAAGCTGATATCAACAATTTCTCTAGACGCCTCCGTTTAAAAGAAGAATTCGGAAATAAAAAGGACCATGATAAATCTCTCGTAAGAAACAAATCAACTTACACCCCAAAACCTGGGAAAGATGATTATTTAGATACTTACATTGAGACAATAACAAAATTTCCCGTCCGTACACGTAAATGTAAACAGAATTTAACCCGAAATGAACAGGATGCGTTAAAAAAAGTCTTAAAGATGACGACTCCGTTATCATTAAAGAAGCAGATAAAGGAGGAGCCATTATCATTATGGATACCAACTTTTATAAGGAAAAAGTTTTGGAACAGCTTAATGATGAGGAATACTACATACAAGTTTTATGACTGATAATCCACTCCTGCAAAGTAATTTTACAAAAATTGAGAACACTTAAATTACAATTTATTTATTAAAAATAAGATATTTTTAAGCTTAAACAACACATAGAACTAATAAAGACCCATAAATCCAAGCAATATTGATAAAAAGACATGTCTACGGACAAGACATGTGTCTACGGACAAGACATGTGTCTACGGACAAGACATTCTGACATATTTTTGTATTTTTTCCTCTATTAATAGATGGTAGAAAAAAATGTTAGTAGTGTTTTCATATCTACAAAAGAACAGGAACTTAGCAATGCAACAGTAATGTAATTATGCTTCCAGTTTACTAGGGAATGCATGTCTACGGACAAGACATGTTTTCACTTTATTTGTATATCCAACTTTGATGGCATATATCTCCAGCTAGGGTACTACAATTTTGATAAATGAGGTAGTTTATGATAATGTATATACTAAAAGAGGAAACAAAACACATAATAGCATAAATTTGATTTATTCTTCTCTTTTATCACTACACTGAGAAGGCTAAAAACAAAAGTACAAAATTTCATAACACCTGCATAGTATTTAACTTTTTATCATAACTTTGTAACCACTGAAGATTTTTTGTTGCAACAAACAGTATAAGAAAGATGAATAAATTGTCTATAACAGTGAACCAATAATGTAGTTCAAATTAATTTCACTTTTTAACTATCAATTGATAAAAACAGAGAAATTTTAACTGAAACAACATAACGTGAAATTTTGCCCATTTTCAGCGTGTATTTTAGTGGTTTTTTTTCAAAACGGTAAGACCTATACATGATATTTGATATTCATTGTAAAACCCTACATTCTCTTCTTCAGTTCAAAGATGTATTACTTATGTAAAGTTCATCTTCTTGTCTTTACAAGCTTATAACATAGACCCAATATGAAATGCACATCTGATCTTGGCTAGGCCGCCAGGTTATTTTTTAGTAGCAATGAACAAAAAAAACTATGTCAATTGGACATGCTTTGATACTATATATACCCTTGAATTTTTACTAGATAACATTTTTGTTCGCTTTGGAGATTCCGTATAACGTCAGGTTATCGTAATTCAAATGGGGACTAACTGTGCACCACTTTTTGCGAACCTGTTTTTGTATTGCTGTGAGTTACAATTTATGACAAAAATCAGCAAAGACCCATCGAAACAACACATGATAAACAAATTTACTAATATTTTTAAATATTTGGATGATACTTTGGCTCTCAATAATGTCGACTTCAGTATGTATACTAAAGAAATTTGTCCTGTTGAACTTACTTTAAATAAAGCTAATACTTACAATGATCACTGCTCTTTTCTCGATCTTGATATCTATATTACTAACGGAAAGCTTAATACTAAAATTTATGATAAAAGAGAAGATTTTTCATTTCCTATCATTAATTATTCATTTTTAGATGGTGACGTTCCCTTGTCACCATTTTACGGTGTTTATATATCTCAACTTGTACGATTCGCTCGTGTATGTAACAATGTTTTAGATTTTAATGAGAGAAATTTATGTATTACTGACAAATTATTACACCAGGGTTTTCGATATCACAAACTAGTCAAAACATTTACTAAATTTTATCATCGGTATAAGGAAATCATTCGTAAATATAGCTCAACATGCAGACTTCTTATACGTTCAGGTATTTCACATCCAATTTTTTATGGAAATATTCTTTATAAAGCACAATAATGTCAGTATTCACCTCAGAACCTAACAAAACCTTTAAATAGACTTATTAAGAAGGGATATAGTTACGATACTGTTGTCAGGTCATTACAAATTGCATATTTTGGCGTTAATATTGATTCACTTATAGGGTCTTTGCATCGAAACTAAAAACTTGTATTCAAAAACCAGTTTTTGGCATGACACGGGTTATGTTTTTTCTTATATATGTTATGATGGTATGATACTAAACCCCTAACGGGAAGGATTGTGCCTGATATTCGTATGATAAAATCATAATCTTTCAATCAGTTAAATTGAAGTCTGGAGCTGGCATGTCAGTTAACTGATAGAAGTCTGTTGTTAACGTTATTAATGTATTATTGTCATTTTGTTATTTTCTTTGGTTACATTTTCTGACATCAGACTCGGACTTCTTTTGAAATGAATTTTAAATGTGCGTATTGTTATGCGTTTACTTTTCTACATTGGCTAGAAGTATATGGGGAAGGTTGAGCATTTTTGCGCCTGTCCCAAGTCAGGAGTCTCTGGCCTTTATTAGTCTTGTATTATTTTAACTTTTAGTTTCTTGTGTACAATTTGGAAATTAGTATGGCGTTCATTATCACTGAACTAGTACATATTTGTTTAGGGGCCAGCTGAAGGACGCCTCCAAGTGAGGGAATTTCTCGCTACCTTGAAGACCTGTTGGTAACCTTCTGCTGTTGTTTTTTCTATGGTCGGGATGTTGTCTCTTTGACACATTCCCAATTTCCATTCTCAATTTTATATATACATGTATATATGTTCCAGACCATATGAGTATTTAGACCATATGCGTATACTCGTACGGTCCGACCATACGCGACCAGCTGACCAGACATGTTTTGAGATCATATGGGTTAATCTTTAAACAATCATTTATCAAAATCTTTATTTTTAGTTATACAAATTGTTATTATTACAAATAGATGGATGATGTAAATAAGCGAACAATTGACATTAAATATTTGTTTAATTGTATATCTGAATCCTATTTTGTTACTCTGGCCCAAGGTGACACTAGTCTTGCTACCACAAGGAACGTCATATTTTTTTTTTACATTAACATGTTTTGTTCATGCATGTTCCTTTGCATATGCATTTTTTTTAAAGTTCCTAAATATTCTATAACAATTGTCCTCCCACATTATGTTTACTTCCGATAACTTCAATTTCAATGAGCATACTGGGCTGCAATTGCTGAATTACTGACATGCTAATTCAGGAGTTAAAATATTAAGTTTTTATTTCAATTACTATTGAACTTTTTATATTAGTTTGAGATATAAGTTATGTTGATCTGTTATATACATTTGTATCTAATAAACTTGACCAACTTCTTAATATTAGTCAGACCGTACGCGTACGGTCCGACCGTATACGTATTTTGAAAAAGTACGCATACGGTCCAGACCGTACGCGTACGGTCCAAATACTCATACGGTCTGGAACATATACACGTCGTTTTAATAGAGACAAAAAAAATGCAAGAAACTTTTGTTTAAAAAAAAACTAATGTTGCATATACTCTCAAAAATTCAAAAGAAGCCTCGTTCTCAGATTCTCAAAAGACAATTGGTCATCCCTATTGTTTTCCGATAATTCAATTACTGACACATCACTCCATATTGACCGTAAATCTGTTGGAATGTCTTGGATGCAAATATCAAGTGCAACAATTATTACTTTCTGGAGAGTACGATACGATTTAGCTTCTTTTGCTTGATCTATTTCGTAAGCAGCAAATGGTTTAGACATAAAATCGGAAGTCACAACAAATATAATATGACGGCTTCTAGAAATCGAATGCGCAATTTGTTCATAGATTGACCTCCCACCAACAAAATTTCTATCCTCAAGACACACATTTAGTCTCCATTCAGTTTCTAATTTATCTATCAACGTGCTCTGTACCCATGTATAACCATTGTATCCGTACGACACAAAAACATCGTATTCATACGAAAGATTCATATTGCTTTCTACAATTCTGCGAAACTTTCTATATAAGAAAAATAGTATGCGCCATCGGAAGTTAAAAATAACAGCAGTTGGAAGAATAATTATGAAGGCAGAAATAACTATACTTATTCCTATATACAACCACGTCGTTGCGTAACAGTGACTAAATAATGAATGGAAGTTCTGTAAAACGACCTGTGTGGTAGTAATTGACCCGTTAGTCAGCCGGCATTTGTAAGGTTTGACATTATCCAAAGTGATCTTTGTAGTATTTAACCATCGAATAAACCCTTGGTGTTCACAGGAACAGGAAAAATCGTTTCCAAGTATTTGAAGATGGAAAGTGGTATTTACGGTCCTTTGGGAATTGAACCACGAAGTAAAATTAGGAAACACTGTAAAAATTCTGTTGCCAGTTAAGTCGAGGGACCTTAGATTTCGAAGATCTGCAATTGCACTCGGAACATTATTTAAATAGTTGTGTGACAGTCGTAAAGTTCCGAGATATTTCAAATGCTTTAAAAACGATGCCGGAATCGTAAACAAGCTGTTCGAGCTTAAATCTAATTTGGTTAGGTTAGGAACATTGAGTAACAAATTAATGCTATTCTCAACAGCCCGATAAAAATGCGCTCCTTTCATTATCAATGTTTTCAGTGCACGAAAGAAAGGAATGTTTTTGTAATATAATTTACAATCAATTCCTGAAAGATCTAGATATTCCAGATTGTTTTCTGTTTCGTTTATTAAGATTACAGGAAAGCATTTAACGTCATAATAGGACATATCAACATATCGTACGCTAGCAGTATTCTGTAAATTCAGTTTGATAAGAGGTGGTGCACCAAGAACGTGTGTTATACGAACAAACTCTAACCGTGACGGAATTGGTACATTAAGTGTCAGAATACTATGAGCTGCATCGGAACAACTTTCATCTTCGTGTTTGAATCGAAACTGGTTTGGGTTGACATCGGTAGTCACTGGTAGGTAATTTGCGCTTTTATATCTAAGAGGAATATATGAAAAATCAAATATTTTTAGATTCGCAAGTTTTGGACTAGTTTTTCTCATTTGGAAGCCTAAGGAAGAAAATCCAAAACGATTACCCGACAAATCTACATGTTCCAAACAGTCAAGATGATTCCAATCCGAATCAAAAAATGAATGAGGTAGAATGTCAACAATGTTGTTGTCAGCTAAGGAAAGAGTTTTAACACATATTGTTTTCAAATACTGCGTCTTTTCTGCTGTTAATATGATGGCATCTGGTGTGATGGATTGTTTATCGTAGTTAGGTGGTTTTACCATATGTGATAAATCCAAAATCTCCAAACTTTTGTTTCTAAACGGGTATAGCAATTCTAGTCCTTTGGTCAGATATATTGAAGTACCGGATAAACTTAATATGGACAGCTTCGAAAAAGGAAATAGTACATTAATTTCTATGTCTTTATTTTCTATAAGTTTACATTCCGTCAGATGGAGTTCTTTAATTGATTCCGGAAAATTAACAAACGTCTTATTATGTAAAGCCTTGATACTACAGCTTTTGAATTGTAAATGATCGAGTTTCAAATATCTAAATCCGGGTCCAAAAACTGGTTGTCCGTACAAGTCAATACTCAAGTTACGTAATTGTGTGAGCTGTTGAAATGCCGTATCGGGATAAAATAGAAACCCTTTTTTATTCGGTGAATCCATATTTAAACTAAAATCAAGGTTGATAATATTTCGGATACTTTTCAATATAAATAAACCATCCGTCGATATATTTAGTGCATTTCCGGCTAACGATAAATTTTCCAGACTATTCAAACCACCAAAGCCTTCGGGTTGTACTGTGTGTATTTTACTGTATTGAATCTCAAGTGCTTTCAATTGGCTGTATCTTGCAAATGATTTATTTAGAATAACTCCCAAGTTGTTTTCACTCAGATCCAAGAATTCAATGTCTATCGGTAAATCTTGCGGAATACCTGTTAAATTTTGATTATGGCAATCTGCTCTGAAATGACTTCCGTTATCAATAAAACAATCATGAGTTGTTCCACTATGAAATAAAACTGCAACCAGCAATAGACTTGAAAGCTTCATATTTCCTGTAAGGAAAAAGATAAACAGCATAATTTTTTGTACAAATGGGATTATTCAAAACTGTATTATGAGTATAACAATTTTTTTTGTTTATAAAATAGATTCTTAATTTCAACAGGCAAATTCCATTACGATGTTATATCTTTTAAATTTTGAAACTGCTAACAATTCATTTACAAAACGTCAAATCAACTTACTTCGATAAATATTAATAAATCCTAGTAAACGTTGTGCACAAGAATTATTTGATACATACTAAACTGTACGGGAAGTTACTTTTTTTTGTGTTTTATTCATTTTTGAGGATATGTTTTAAATAAATGAAGTGCGTAGAATAATTAACAAATTATTACAACTGATATTCGTTCAACCATAGATAAATGTGTAAATGTAATATGTTGTGACTTCCTCTTATTTTAACAATGGACTACGAACATTTCGAAATGTGTACATTTTTATGTAAATGAAGGGACACAATAAGTATTCCGAAATGTATTTATTATTTCCGTGTGTTGGTTTAAACGCCTTTTTGCTAACCAGGCATACAAATATTTAACTTAAGGTGGCACGGTAGTATTTGCTTCCAACGTTTTAGGTTGCTCCTTTGTGTACCCTACTTAGGTGAATACTTATGACACTGTGATTGGACATTAAAATGGATTATCAACCAGAAACATTTTTTTCAAGTATTTTAACCAATTATGAGTCTGAAAAATAGCAATTTTCAAATGTAACTATTGAAATAAATCTTTTACATTTTTTTTAGAATATTGCATTTACTGCGGCCAAATATGATGTAAATGACTGGTTCCCTTAGACTGGTGACAATAGCTAAAAAAGTAAACGGTCATGATGGTGTTTCTCATTTATTTTTGAATATCTGAATGAAAGTACTTCAAGTTACAGTAGGTTTTAGGTCTTGGGGAGTGTTAGAAAGTCATGAAAATCTGAAAAATGTTAACATTGTCGCCTATGGCAGGGAAATACTACCGTGCCACCTTAACCGAGATACATGTCTCCCATGTTGTCATAGTAATTGCCGCTGTATTCAAATTCTTTTCTGTTTTTTGACACATGTAGCCTAAGTCATTAATTATGGAAGCATTCTTTGAAAACATTTTACTTGAATTATGCAGAAAAAGCTCTATTTTACCCCTCGGCAATAAATGCATGCAGTGGAATGGTGCCTGTTCTGAAGCTGGCTATGGCAGGAAGAGAGTAACCTGGCCAGATGGAAAAAAAACTGTTGAAAAGACTCACAGACTTGTATATATGGCACACAATAAAATATTACATCCTCATTTACAAAATAAAAATGAATATGGAGAACAATTAGATGTCAGTCATCTATGCAACAATAAGAAATGTATCCTAATTGAACATCTTGTGCATGAGCCTCATTGTATAAATATGAACAGACATGAATGTTTTAAAAAAGGAAACTGTTCGAAACTGCACTATCCCTACTGCATGGTATGATACAAAAGGTATTCTTATCCTATGATTTTTTAGCCTTCTTCGTGTACGCTTCATGATCACCTCTTGCTGTGTCGGCCAGTTTTTGTCGAATATTTTTTTGGCTCTTAAGTAGCATACCCTTTTCATATTTATTTACCTCCTGATTTTTAGAATATAATTCAAATTTTGCTTTAGCTTTCTGTTTCCTGTTCTTCATATATTTAGCTAATTTTTTATATTGTTTGTGGTTCTCATAAATTTTTTGTTCTTGCTGTAGGTGTGTGTGAACTTTAGATCCAGCTGTGACCGGGGCACCAACGGACAAGCATAAAGCCATCACGGATTCACCTGGGCCATGGTTTGCTGAAGAAACAGCGCTATTCGCCCTGCCTTGGAAATTTTTGCTGAATGTATTACTTCTAGGTAAGGAACGCCTAATTATTCTGTTGACACATTCAGATTTTTGGGTATTTGTTCCCAGTTTAGTGCGCTCTAATTCTTTTGGGCCTAGTCTGTAATTAATACATTTTCTTAATTCTGACTGCTGTTTCAGAGTTAGATTTAATTTAAAGGTTTTAGGCAAATAGATGCTCTTGTTGATCCATGGATCTTCTATCCCCTTGCAAACAAAAGAATTTCTTTTACAGATACAATGTTTACTTTGATAACAAAGAATAATAGCATCAACTGTGTGAGACAGCTTTCTTTTGAAGGTTTGGAAATTCCCATCACAATGTTTTAATGCAGATTTGTATTCGGCATGACATCTTTGGCTTAGATCTAAAGCGAATCTGCCGATTAGATCCTCTCGCTGTTTTTTAGTCCTAGCCGGCATCAAACTAGTTAAAATTTCATTTTTCTTTATCTGTTTTCGGTGATTGTCAGAAAAGTGTCGCGTATCAATTAAATGCTCAGGTGTTACTTTTGAATTATAATTAGATGCCAATTGCTCAGCTGCTCTATAGGCACTGCTGTCAGGATCTGTAGTTATATGTCTTACTTCAAAACCCTCACTGTACAGTTTGGATAAGCTCTCACTTGCACTCCGCTGCTCATTCCCTATGCTTTCGACCATTTGTAAGTTTTGTGTACATTTACAATTTTTTTTATTGATGTTTTCATTACTATGATCCTTTCCATGACTGCACAGTTTATTTTTTGTGACAAGATTGATTACTAGCTTTTTATCTGTCATGTTTTCAACAACAACATAACAACTTTGGGTTGCCGGCTGAAATGGAGTTTTACCAATACCACTGTATAGGGGATTATTATAACATCCGTCGCCTTCAACATCAATATGAGATTCAGGATGACCCCGCATTTTATTTATTGTTTTTAGTTCAGTTCTTATATCAGCCATATCAGCTACATTTTGAATTTCAATCTTTTCATTCACTTTGTTGGCAGAATTTTGCATACCCTTTGTTGAAGGAGCAGGAATATTGCCGCTCAATAAAATTTTTCGAAGTCCTGACGAACCCATTGAAACTTGCGAAAGTCCTACTTGCATGCCATAATTAATTGCGGCAGGCTTTGGCCCCTTTTTTGTTGTTTGGACTTCTTTATATAACTTGTACTTTTTGGAAATGAAGTTGCAATTATCACAATTGAGTGTAGCTCTCCATACAAAGCCTCTTTGTTCTTCTTTATGGGTATTCCACTGGAGATTGCCTTTACAGGTTGGTCTTTTACTTAAATGTTGTCGAAAGCTTTCATTCCACATTTCACTGCTTTTTTGTAAATGTACCAGTCTGTACGTGTCTTGTTCTGCCCTACCGTAACAAAAAAAATGTTCAGGAATAGTGTTAAAATTTATTTAAATGGGAAAATAGAAATTTTTCAAGACTGTAGTTTTCAACGAGAATTACCTCCCTTACACCAGATGTTTAAATTAATGTAAAAATATATTTTGACAGCTGTACAGGTATTATTTGCGTTATAAAAGTAGAAAAGAAGTCTTAAAGTATTAATTGTAGTAAGTTTAACAACTATTTTTGTTAAAGTTTGCTTTTTTTTCATAAAAATAATTGAATTTATTTTATTTAAGGGGTAAAATAACAGTACAATTCAGTTGATTTTTATTTTGTCATTCCCCTATTTCTTAAATAAATGATTTAAATGGGTAAAAAAATAATAATATTAGTATTTACCTAATGATATTTTCCGCTGTCATTGATTTACAGTCCAGAAATGAAGAGTCCTGCTTGGGTCTTAGAAGTACAGTAGTTTCAAAGTTTTCGGGCAGTTCATTATTGGCCGCAACCAGCTGCACACTTCTTGGAATGCAATTCACTTTTTTTTGTGTTGTCTTTTTAAGTCTCAAATAAGTCCTCTTAACATCCTTAACTTTAAGGCCTTTGGAACTTCCATTTCTGTTTGAATCAGGTTGTTTTAAGGTAGAAAAGTGTCCTTTTTTTCTTTTAGTATTGCCTTTCATGGTTAAATATTTCACAAATTTTCATAAAAAGCTTATCTTTGTCTACAGTTAGAGAAATTTAATTGGGTTTTTGTATCAGGGAAAGGTCAGGACAGGTGGAATTGGATCTGTCAATAGTAGCATAAACGTTGACTCAGCATCTAGTTAGTCAGAGTGTGTTGAGTGATTTATAGTGCAAGAAAGTAATAGATATATATACCTCTGACATCATACATCCAATAAAATGCCATTTCAATAATAATTTACCTCTAATTGACAGAAATGCATTAAGTTATAAACTGTTTTAATATTACACTAGAAAAAAGCTCTCTACTTGTCACTTTTTATATGAAATAGGAATAAATACTTTGAAATTTGACAAAAAAACACCTGAAATAATTACAAATAATGATACTAAAAGGCCTCAAGCTGGCCTTAAATGTGACCATCAGTCTCCATTTTACCTTGAATTGAAGTGCATTTCATTTCTACTTGAAATAAAACATAATAAGATGCAGTGCTCATTGTATTTAATGTCAAAAATTATAAAATACTAATTAGTCTTATTTCTTCTTTTTCAGAGTTGAAAACTGGATTTCCGCAGCATATGGGTAGTCGTTTGATTTTCCTCTGTTTTCATGGAATGGATGTAAGAACACCTCAAGATTTTTCAGACAGTTTAAGAAATGATTATAGATAGTGAATAAAAGACATTTACAGCATATTCTTTTAATTAAGTGGTGGTTAAGGTGGCACGGTAGTATTTGCTTCCAACGTTTTAGGTTGCTCCTTTGTGTACCCTACTTAGGTGAATACTTATGACACTGTGATTGGACATTAAAATGGATTATCAACCAGAAACATTTTTTTCAAGTATTTTAACCAATTATGAGTCTGAAAAATAGCAATTTTCAAATGTAACTATTGAAATAAATCTTTTACAATTTTTTTAGAATATTGCATTTACTGCGGCCAAATATGATGTAAATGACTGGTTCCCTTAGACTGGTGACAATAGCTAAAAAAGTAAACGGTCATGATGGTGTTTCTCATTTATTTTTGAATATCTGAATGAAAGTACTTCAAGTTACAGTAGGTTTTAGGTCTTGGAGAGTGTTAGAAAGTCATGAAAATCTGAAAAATGTTAACATTGTCGCCTATGGCAGGGAAATACTACCGTGCCACCTTAAGGTGGTACCTAACACTACAGGGAGATAACTCTGTAAAGTCAGCTAAACGTTTTAATTACGTTGCGTTGTTAAATGAATATAAAGCTTCTCAATGATCAAAATTGGTGTTTGTCAATTTGCTATATAACCAGTGTAATTTTTATGACAAAACGGT
This sequence comes from Mytilus galloprovincialis, assembly GCF_965363235.1. NCBI lineage: Eukaryota > Metazoa > Mollusca > Bivalvia > Mytilida > Mytilidae > Mytilus > Mytilus galloprovincialis. The sequence goes on from NC_134842.1 coordinate 97,716,219, forward strand.
TGGTTCAAAAAGTTTTAAATTTTTATATTTTTATTATAGTCTCAAAGTAAATACTTTGACAAAATTTTATGAAAATTAAACGAGCCAAATTAATTTTAGTGAAAGTGTTGGGTACCACCTTAAAAACCCTTTTATTAGCCTTTCTTTTGAAATTCACATCATAAAAAACAATTCTTGAAATTATTTAGTATTCTTCATATAATTCTTTATACTTTTAATAGTCTTATGTTTCATGTTATAACTTAAGGCATTATTCTATCGATCTGCCGCAGAAAAAATGAAATTATCAATATAAAAAAATACACAACACCAAGAACTTTTCAATATTTTGTATGTATCAAGAAAATAATACAGTGCCACGTATTTTATCTTTCAATGTGTAATACCTTGTATTTTAAATTTGTTTTGCTTCTTTTAAACTTTCTTTATAGATATCTTTGAGAAATATAAGATTGAGAGTCTTACAATGATATTTTGAATTAAAACAATACATTACTTCAAGGGTATATCTTTGTTTTTTCTTAATAGTTGATCGGCACTGATATTTCCATTTTGTTCGAGTTATTTGATACATTGATTTGTAAAATAAATTCTATCAGGTAAGTAGTATACACGTAAGTGTGTTCACAATCCAATGTCCCATTATTTATATTTTTAAGGACCATACCTATGAAAATATTGGATAGGCACTAAATTTCAATCTTAGCTTGTTGGAGACATTGTTGAAACTTACTTTTGGTATACATTTTTTCAAAATCTTACAAGAATTGTACACGTGAGAATGTTTACAAGACCAAACGGACAAACGGACACACAAACGGAAGGGGGGGGTCCACGATTTCACGTGAGGATGGACGGTGTTTTTATGTCCAACTCGTCGCACGGGAGAAAGTAGCAGTATCACGTTTTAGATGAAAATATGCTCGACTTTGTTAGACTTTTGTTGGTACGAGTTTGTTCTTTCGTATAATTTTATGAATTATCGAATAAAAGAGAGAATCATGTTTGACATAAAGGCAGTTAAAGCAATATTCTTATAAACCAGCGCGCAGTGGTAGAGCCATACAGACAGACAATTAAAAGAGATATATCAAAGTAATTCAAAGATGCAAAGTAAGGGCAATTAGAACAATTAACCTACATACAACACTCATGTAGATATGGAAGTATAAAACAGAAATAATGCTTCAACGAAGAGACACGAAATGCTTACCCAAGAGATTCTGGGCATTCGTCAACTATTCTTATAACTTGGAAAACTTGGTTTTTCTCTGTATTGCCGAATAAATAAATTTGGTGTTTTTACTGTATTCTGATTGGTTAAAATTATTAGTTTTATTTTCAATGTTGTCAATTTTGATGGCGACACGCCCACTCTGACGATGTGTATTCATACGCCAACATGTGTGTACGTTGTTATTGGTAATATAAATAATATAAAAAGTTCTTTGAGCCTTATTATTGATAGAAATTTATTTATAATGAATGGCAATAATTTATTTTGACTTTATTGAACCATAAAACTAATTTTTGACTCTTCACATTTTACATAATCCGCCTCGCGGATTATTCAATGTGAAGAGTCAAAAATTAGTTTTATGGTTCAATAAATTCAAAATAGATAATAGCCATTCATTAAAAAATTATTACACCAAAGTTTTCGATATCACAAACTTATCAAAACATTTTCTAAAGTTTATCGTCGGTACAAGGACATCATTTGTAAATTCAAATCAACATGGAGCTGGCATGTCACTAACTGCTATTTGTCTTTTGTTAAATTATGTATCATTGTCGTTTTGTTTAGTTTCTAGTGTTACCTATTCTGACATCGGATTCTGAATTCTTTTAAAGTGAGTTTTGCTGTGCGTATTGCTGTGTGTTTGTTTATCTACATTGACTAGAGTTATAAGGGGAGGGTTAAGATCTCTCAAAACGTTTTTTATCCCGCAGTATTTTTTGTGCGTGTCTCAAGTCAGGAGCCTCCGGCCTTGGTTAGTCTTGATGTTTGATTTCATTTTTGTTAATTTATACGTTTTGGAGTTAAGTAAAAGGTCCATTTTAACTAAACGTGGTAGTACACATTACGTCCATTTTCACTAAACTTGGTAGTACACATTTTTGTGTAGGGGCCAACTGAATCCCCAATCCGCGGCTGCGGGATTTTCCCGCTGCGTGGAAGAACTTTTGATGGCCTTCGACTATTTCTTGTCTCTTTGACAAATACCCCACTTCCATTTTCAATTTTAGTTTGAACGGGGTTGTTGCTGTTCATTGAATTCAATGCTGTTTTTTTTTAGTTTTTGATTTATACCAAAGCGTATGGATATTGTATTTTGCATGACGCGTGCAAGCGATGAATCTTGCTCAAGATGGGATCGTCAGTTGCTTCAATTTTGTGTTTATATTCTCAAAAACACAGTAATTAACTCTTATATTTTTAGATTTCTGAATTAATTAGATACGTTACCATAACAACTTTTGACAGACTGTGTCTACTTGACTCACACTCCGACTGTTCCTCAAGTACCGACCAATTAAATCTACATACACCAAACCATAATACATGTGTACATATACGTCAATATATTGTCATTTTTTTTTTCAAATGAACAAAATTTGCTTTTTTACAAAATGCAGAATGACATAAGATGTGACATATTTTGAGATATTAAGGTGGGATTAAAACAAAAGGTGCAGTTTTGTTTTAACAGATTAAATTGTGCGTGGCGTTTGCCTATTTCTACTGAACTTTTAACAGGAGTTTAAAACTATTTTCGAGTGAAATCCTTTATTTTTCTAAAAAAAAAAAACTTAAAAACAGTCGCGTAGGGGTTCACTGAAATAGAAGATACTAAGAAGAAAAAAGAAAAACCTTTCCTTTAGTTTAAGGGGACGACCATTTAATTTACGGGGAGGTCAGGGATATAGGGAAAGAAGGGAGGTCAAAATCAATAAAACGCACGAATAATGTTCAATAAACTTAACAAAATTACACCGAACTCGAATATATGGTCTATAGAATATTAGAGCCCATTGAGACTTTCCAAAGACTGTAATGCGGTTGTTGCGCGACGTGATCCTCGCACGATCTTCTCTCTTAAATACTCAGTATACCCGTGGAATATACATATACAAGAATTTAAAAAAAAAATGAAGAAAGGACATTTTCAAACTGGTTAAATACCGGACGGGTATCAGTCTAATCTCAACATTTGTTTTTAGCGAAAAAATCAATACACTAAAAAAGATTTCTATTTTAATTTCTATTTTTTTATAATGCACTTCAATGATAAATTTACTGATGACAAATGCTCAATTTATAAGATTACTTGTTTAACCAGTGGAACATATTTCACAGACAAAGAACTTTTTTCACCAGGTGAGGAACAAATCTCACAAACCCAGAACTTATTTCATCAGGTAAGAAACAAATTTCACCAAACCGGTACTTATTTCACCAGGTAAAGTGTGGAGCTTATTTTACAGCAATGGAACAAATTATATAGAAATCATCTGTAAAAAAAGTTCTCCCAGAACATATTTCATGTGATATTAGTTCCTCTGGAACTTTTATCACAGGGACACATTTTGGCTCACAAATGCATAGACTGATCTAGTATCAAAGTACAAACTTAAAAAAATATATCTACACATAATCCAAAGGAGGAGTTTATCTGGATTGATCGTTTATTTTCATCCGTAACTATGCATGCTTATTTGTCAGTAGCATTTTTTTTTTTTTCACTTTCGTACACATTTACAGTACTGGTTACTGCCACGTTTTCGTGAAATAAACGCGAGATCACTTCTCAGTGTCATGTGTATCCTCCAGCTATCCTTATAATTTATACTGCGAGATATTAATTTCCCTCCCATCTTGTGCCAAGTCATTAATTTTCTCTTCTGTCCAGGTCAAGTTATTCTTTTTCAAATTTTACCCCCCCCCCCTTTTCCCCTATCTCAGAATATCATAATATGTAATGACTAAAACCAACTGAACCTGCTGTGAGACAGTGAGAGCCTAAGATTTAAGACATTCAACCTGTTGTAATTTTTCAACGGGTTTGTGTTGCAAACTATATCGACATTTCAATTTTAAAATGAAAATGACATTTTTTTAAAATAAACCATTTCCCGAAAATTTGCAAAGCGTTTATCTTTAGAATAACGGAACACCCCTAATTGCATTGTCCAATCAAAACAGTCTCAAATTCACAACAACGCTGTTCAAAGATTGTTGGTGCGTCTGGACAGGTAAAGTTAACATTTTGCAGTATTATATTTTGAAAAATTGGAGCATTTTTTAAAAGAAAAGGGGTTTTCAATACAGTTAGCAACAACCGGATCCATTCGTTTTGTGAATATCATAACAACTTATCACAATGAAAAAGAAATTTTAAAAATTATAGACAAAACCCTTAATTAGCTCCTTACTGACACTACTGACCTTATTTGCCACCATCTTGAATAGGGGTATTCCAAATAATTATTTAACGTCTTGAAAGGCTATTTATGTTTTTTGCTTTGACGCCTAAACAAGTATAGCCTAATAGCGTTTCAAGACGTCATAAATAATTATGATAATGATGTCTTGAAAGGATATTTTATTGTTTTGCTTTAAATTTGACGCCTAAAAATAAATAATATCTTTCAAGACGTCATAAATATTTGGACCAGAATAGGGGACAGATTTTTGGGATAGAGATATAGAGTATCAATGTATGGGAAATCCTATACATGTTTCAAAAAATTGTCATCCAAGTAAGTGTGTATCTGAATGTACACAGTACCACAGCTGTTTGAAAGCAAGCTGTAAAGGGGGTCGGAGGGGTCCCGAAATCCTGGTCTTTAAAATTTAAAATCCCGAGGTCCCGAATCTAAAGAAACATAAATCCCGACATCCCGAAAATCTGATCAAGAAAGGATCATTTCTGAAATCCGGAGCTTAAAAACACCCGACACCGGAGTCCCGATAAAGGTCCATCCCCCTCCTGAAAGTATTGAACATGTTTAACGTTAATTGAAATAAATATATACTGAATCCAATTACTATGGAATAAATGATCTTGACTTACTGCCCTCACATTTGAGCAGAATAATATCATTTTGTTTTGCTTTTAAAGAAAATTGAATTAAAAAAAAATACTTCCTCCCTGTGCTCCGCGATTTGATTTTGCCATTGGGATTGTTATACTAATATATTTTCATATTTCTATAGAACTGAAATTATATAGACTTCAATTTGATTGCTATATTTGTTTGGAGTTATATGTGTATCCCTACCAAAAAGGTATCACATTAAAAAGTAAAATAATTTCAGGGATCAATTTCATTCAAAAAGGATGACGTTATTGTGTCAATTGTTTGACGAACAGGAATAAGTTTTCTGGCCCTGATCTGTGAGAGGAATGGAAAAAAGTAAATATTGGAGATATCGGCCAATTTTAAGTTGGAAATAAATAATCTTGGGTGACTTCAACAAATATACCAGGCCTCCTCAGAATTCAATGAGGGTAGTAAAGGGTTATTTTCGTGCATCGTGTTTTGACGTTTTATTTCATGTCACAAGTGCAGCCGTGAAAAAGGTTCGTTATTCGCCGTGTTTCGTGAAATCGATAAAACGATCAACGTGCAGGACATTTTTGATTGTTCGTTCATCATGAAATGACAATTTTATTTCGCGCTCGTCTTGCAGATTGAGTTAAATGAATTGGATGTACGCAAAGGCAATCATACGGTCTTCAACAAAGAGAAAAATCCATACCATAAAGTTGGCTATAAAAGTCTCCGACATGTTAAATACGAAACAATTCAATTCAGAAAACTAACATCTTAATCTAAAACAGAAATATAACGGTCATGAACCAACGACAACCATGCACTAAATTACAGCGCACAACCCACCCTTCCTTTACAGTGGTGTTACAATTAACTTAGTCTGATTTCAGGAGTAATTTTTAACATGGTGATGATAGCTATAAAGTTTCTGAGGTAAAAAACGCTAAACTACCATGAAACGGTTTGATTAAATTTAGATTTTTTTTCTCAATACGGTCAACTTCATGACCCCATACCGGATCTTTCATGATCAAGTCTTAATAATTGACAACAGGAACGTATTTTTTCAAGATAGTTGTTTTCGAAATATCGAATGACAACCGTGTTTATGCTGTAAAAGTAAAGTACCTTGTACATTGTATATTATAGTGGGTCTCATTGGGGTCTAAGCGTGACGCGGGATTGCCGATTTTTTGTAAGCGTGACACGTGAAAGTCAAATTATTGTGTCGTGAAAACGGGAAATGAGGTCTAGCGGGACCCGGGAAATGACAAAAAATGAGAATTGCTTACGTACATAGTGTAAGCGGGATACGGGAATCTGACGAAACAGTAAGCGGGATCCGGGATCGGAACCCCCCAATGAGACTCCAATCATTATAGACTCTTGATGATAATTGTCTCATTGTCAATCACACCTCCTAACTTCATATAAAAATCTCCCAGAAACGATCTAACATGAGTTGTCTAGAAGATAACCACGTCTCCTTTCTATAATAAACCCCTGTGTATATAAAGAGAAAAGTTTTGATTTCTTCTACGTATATGGAAGAAGCTTCATGATAGGAAGTTTAGTTCATCTATTTTGTCGAAATTTAGTTTTCAGACTACTCTCATTGTCGATTTTTTAAGCAGACCGTCCTGTATTCTGACCTTCAATATTTGTAATATTACTCTCCTCGTCGATACAATATATATATATATAAACATAAGAAGATGTGGTATGATTGCAAATGAGACAACTCTCAACAAGAAACCAAATGACACAGACAGAAATTAACAAGTATAGGTCACAGTACGGTCTTCAACAATTATCAAAACCCGTGCATGTGTACCGCATAGTCAACTACAAAAGGCAGATGAGAAAATTAAAGACCTAATGTATGTACAACATATTGGACAAAAACAATCATGATACATAAAAAAAAACCCTACAACCACCGAATTACAGGCTCCTGACTTGGGACAGACACAAACATAATGAGGCGGAGTTAATAAACAGAATGAGGCGGAGTTAATATGATAAAATCTTGATAAAACTAGGGGGGGGGGGGGGTCTCAACACTCGCAGGTGCGTGTAGCTCACAGCTTGATGATATGAGGGAAAGTAAATGTGTTTTATAAATCACAAGTCTACTACCAATAATTATGCACACTTTTTAGAATTTCGTAAATTTTTCTTTTTTGTACCTTTTCGCATGGACTGGCTCATATAAAAGAAGAGGTGTTAAGTCATCGCATTTTTGTTTTCATGAAAAGGAGATTGATTGATTGTAGTTTGTCTAACGTCCAGTGGCAAATACTTCATGTATGTTCAGGACGAGTCGAAAAGAAGAGGCTATAAATACATGACACATGAACCTGTAATTAACAAAATTTGTCCTTTTAGATAAAATGGACTTCTTCCGTTCCCTTAGTATATATGTACCCTGGATATGCCGTATTTGATTGCTAATGTTAAAGCACTATATACGTTATTGGCCTAAAATCTGTCAGTAACTTCTGTTTTATTGAGGGACTGTCACTTAAGGTTGTACCCAACAGCATCACTGAAATTTGTTTGATTCCTTTAATTTTCATGAAATTTTGACAAAGTATTTACTTTGACCCTTTGACAAAATTTGAAAATTTCAAAAAATTTGAACCAACGAATTAATCAGAAAAATTACACTGGTTATATAGCAGTTTGCCAAATAATTTTGATCATTGAGAAACTTAATAATATTCTTTTAACAACACAACGTAATTAAAACGTTTAGCTGATTTTACAGAGTTATCTCCCTGTAGTGTTAGGTACAAATGTACCACCTTTTAAAAGTTAAGTGAAATATAAATGCTACACGGTTATTATTCCGTATTGGTTTGATATAAACTTTTCCATTTTGTAACGCACAATATACATTTTATGCACTTGCAAAATAACAGTATTATATAAAGATGTCATCAAATGAACTCAGATCGTAATAAATTAACTAGCACTAGGCTGGTTCTCTCCCTGGCAACATACGGGTATCTGAGTCCCTCTTGTTGCCAGAGTGAAACACATATAGGACAGGGAACTAGTCTTAGACTGAAAAGAGACTTGCTATGAATTGTGGATGGTATACTTAAAAAAACTGTATCAGATTAATTATTTTGTCGGCCACAAATATTTTTAGATAAAATCCAAATTACGGCCTTTACAGTCATACGCGATTGCAGACATCATAATTAAGTTCGGGTTGAGAAGTAAAGTTAATAATACACTGAACTTATAAAACCACAGCAACCACAAACACCTTATCGCTTTTCAGTCCGATCCGGGGGGGGGGGGGGGGGGGGGAGAGAAGTCATTTAAACGACTTCCTGTTTTGGCCAAGTGTTGCATAAACAGTTTTGGTCAAGTCTTGCAAAAACAAAGCACAGTGCATTTTAAGTTACAGTTTAAAAATGTATAATTTCAGAACTTAACAGTAATGGAATAAATATCGATAAGGTACGTGTATTGACCATAGCTATAATCATTGACCAATGGTCTTACACATGTTTGGTTTTTTAATTACAGCGTCTTCTAATCATCATTTTCATAATGGCAACGAAAAAGCAAAAACAATTCATGTCTTTTGAAGAGGTGACACCAACAGCGAAACATATTAGTTTTGTTTGCCGGTCTATGCAAGGTATAGGAGTAGAAAAGGTGCCAGGAATCGGTACAATGACAAAAACCAGGCTTGCTCGGAAAGGAATTACTAATGTGAGTAAATACGTTTTGTCTCCATATGTAGCAATACATTAAATGAAATAGAATAAAACAATCAAGCATCTTGGTGATGTCAGTTTCAAAGAATTGTTTGTTTCAATCAGCTTTTTTTTTTAGTTGAAATTTGAAAAAAAAAATTGCAGCTGTATTAGCCATCGAATATTTTTTTGTTGAAGCAAGTAAGATATAAATCCTCCCCTCAAAACAAAAAAAAAAAGAGAAAAACATGTTCAACAAAAGATTAATATAAAAATCCACCGGTGCACCCATTATTCTATTACACAAACAATATGTTTAGCGTCCATATGTTAATCTAACGATCTTATTCCGGACGAGAACAGGTTTTAAGGTCAAGGTAAAGAAAATGGGCTATGTCATAGATTTTTGTAAAATTTTGCATACAACTTTACCTCGTTGAATAATATCTGAAAATCGAAAAAAAAATGTCTATATCTCTTATTTTCTGAAATATTACTGATCGAATTCTTTCAAACAGGTGAAAATTTGTATAGGAAGCACATAAAATTGACGAAAAATGTTCATAAATTTGTCTTAGCCAGAGGTGCATGATACAATTTGTATGGCAAAAATTACTACTAAATGTTTTTAAAAGAAAATGTTTTTTACAATTTTAGGCACAACAGCTTTTCGGCCAATGTTTAGTACGTGATTTGGACAGAAAAAAATGCAAAACTTTTTTTCAATCATTTGGAATGAACGATGGATTACAGACTGATGCATTCAATGCATTCAAAGAATGGGCTGACCAACATCTATAACGTCATTCCACTAACTGTTTGACTTTAAAAATAAGTTTTTACATATTTGAATGTTCCAGGAACCGTTTGAATTTCTACATATTTGACTTATAAATTGATATATTTAATATCAGGAATTCGAGAAATGTTTAAAATATGTATCTCCCAAACCAGGAACCAATTCAATTATAGCCTTCTCAGTGTTTTTATGGCCCCGTAACGAAGTTGTCGGTGCCATATAGTTTTACCCTTGTCCGAAATTCCGTAATTCCAAAATTCCGTAATTCCGTAATTCCGTCATTCCATCATTCCGCAACAAACCATTATATGGAGTTTTTTTCTAACGCCTTCAGATATTGGGCTGATTTTTGTTATGTGAGATAATCATGATGAGTTACAGATCAAGTTTAAGTTTCGTTCCGCTCTGCTATTTTTTGCCGAAAAAACGGGCTTTGGACTTTGATAAATTGTTGAAAACCACAGTTATACGGACTTTTTGTCTAAACGCCTTCAGATATTGGGCTGATTTTTGGTATGTGAGTTAACCATGATGAGTTACAGATCAAGTTGAAGTTTTGTTCCGCTCCGCTAATTTTTGCCGAAAAAAAATGGGCTTTGGACTTTGATAAATTGTTGAAAATGACAGTTAAACGGACTTTTTTCTAAACGCCTTCAGATATTAGGCTGATTTATTATATGTGAGTTAACCATGATGAGTTACAGATCAAGTTTAAGTTTCGTTCCGCTCCGCTAATATTTGCCGAAAAAACGGGCTTGGACTTTGATAAATTGTTGAACACCACAGTTATACGGACTTTTTGTCTAAACGCTTTCAGATATTGGGCTGATTTTTGGTATGTGAGTTAACCATGATGAGTTACAGATCAAGTTTAAGTTTCGTTCCGCTTGGCTAATTTTTGCTGAAATTAAGGGCTTTGGACTTTGATATATTGTTGAAAACCACAGTTATACAGACTTTGTTTCTATACGCCTCCAGATTTTGAGATGTGAGACTACCATCATGTTTGTGTCTACATATGTTATTCAAATTGCAGATTTTTCAACTTTTTGGGACGGGGCCATTCGTGTCGCTTTGACACATCTAGTTTTTTTCAACAATCGCATAATGACAGACCTGTGGATAAAGTGTCCGGGATGTCCCTTTTCCCAATGGGAGTGAACAACAGGAAACTTAGGTGTCTACTCGATAAGAAATGTATGTGTATGGTGTATGGGGAATATGGTAAACATATTTTTTAAGGGGCCAGCTGATTGACGCCAACGGGTGCGGGAGTTTCTCGCTGCATTGAAGACCCATTGGTGGCCTTCGGCTGTCGTCGGCTCTATGGTCAGGCTGTTGTCGCTTTGACACATTCCCCATTTCCTTTCTCAATTTTATCAGGAACAGTGTTTGGCGCATGAGGAATGCTGTATGGTTTTTACATTTCATATAAAAAAAGAAGATCTGGTATGATTGCCAATGAGACAACTGTCCACAACAGACCAAAATGACACAGACATTAACAACTATAGGTCACCGTACGGCCTTCAACAAGCAAAGCCGGTACCGCATAGTCAGCTATATAAGGCCCCCATAAGGCAATGTGCAACAATTCAAACAAGAAAACTAATAACCTTGTTTATATAAAAAAAAAAAATGAACGAAAAAAAAATGTGTAACACATAAACAAACGACAACCACTGAATTACAGGCTCCTGACTTGAGACAGGCACATACATAAATAATGTGGCGGGGTTAAACATGTAAGCGGGATCCCCCCACCCCCGCCTAACCTGGGACAGTGGCATAACAGTACAACATATTAACGAACTATAAAAATCAGTTGAGAAAGGCTTAACTCATCAGATGGACAAAAATACAAGTGAACGTGGCCGGGTACTTATACATCCCGACACAAAAACACACAATGAACAGATCTGAGAGTACTCGCAGTTATCTGGCACCTAGTTCAAAGCCATTAACAACTAATGAAAAAATCATGCATCTCAGACTAAACTATCAAATCATACGCATCCAACATCAAATGGATTTAGTGAAAAGACATCATAAACGGCCAGAGAAAAACATGACCTTGTGCAATGCCAAGTTACAGGTATCGACAGATTGTAGATCCATGAGTATGTACATATAACATACTAGTAATATTTATTAGCTTTTAATTTACTGATAAAAAAATCAATATTTATACCAATAAAAATAATATTCAATGATCTTATTACAGTGTTATATAACCTTTAAGAATATGGCTAATTCAAAAGAGCGACAAGTTTACATAGATCATTTCTAAATTTCCGGGCACGGTTAACAACATTTCCGTAAAAAAGAGGATTTGCTATCCTGTTTGAAATAAGTTTTCTACAGGTACAACCTAACTTCAAAACCAAATCTTTATATCTATGGGAAAATTTAGTTAAGGTTTTAAGTAATTTATGTTAACAATATACTTGGTTTAGTAATTTACCAGTAATACATAGATTGCGTTCGTTAAAATCAATAACGTCACAACAGACACGTGCATAGCGAACGAGCTGTGAACTATAAACACCGTAAGATGAAGCCAAAGGAACATCACCGTTTAAAAATGAAAAAGTAACAATAGGGAACGAAAAATCGTCTCTTTTGTCGTAAATTTTAGTGTGGAGTTTCCCGTTTAAAATCGAAATATCCAAATACAGAAAAGGACAGTTATTACCGTATGAATTTGATTTATTTAAAGTAAGTTCCTTGGGGTAAATTTCAGCAGTATATTGAGAAAATTCTTGATTATTTAACGAACAAATATCATCAAGATAGCGGTAAGTGTTGAATTTATCAATTAAATGCAATTTCGACAGGGCTTTACTGAGTTTAGTCATAAACTGTGATTCGTAACAGTACAAAAACAAGTCTGCTATTAAAGGGGCACACAAAGGGCCTATAGGGATACCTACAACCTGTCGATAAACTTTGTTGCCGAAACGTACATAAATAGTATCAAGGAGAAAATTAACAGCTTTAATTATCCCATCACATCTCCAGTAAGTATATCTAGCATATTCACCATTCTCATTAGAGAAGAAGGCTTTAAATGAGTTGCAGCAATATATTTGCATTCAGCTTTACCAAACGGTCATTTAATTAAATAGGAAAACTTTTGTTTAATAAGAAAGTGTGGAAGTGTAGTGTAAAGAGTAGAAAAATCAAAACTGTCATCAAAACCAAAAGGACCATCAAAAGCACGTAATTTATCTAAACATCGAAAGAATGTTTTACACTCCATATATTTTATTACAATAGTTTGTGATAAGCTCTTTAATAGTTAAGAGCACTAAAAGATTAGTTGTAGAACACCTACTAAGGGCGAGATGAACACTATCTAAATGGTTTTTTGGTGTATTTTAGGTAGTCAATAGATAGTAAGGACCTTCAAATGTTTAGAAGAAGCCTTAAGCTTTGATGTGGTTGTGGTATGTTTGTTTACTATATGACTCTCTGGGAAGCGGATGGACTTGAATGTAGATGAATTAAAAATTTTATTCTTCAGAACGTCCGTATAGTATTTACGGCATACCACCACCACATTGTTGACTGCTGTCTTTTTTAGAAAAAAAAACCCCACCAAAATACGTACAGAAAAAAATTCCTCCCAAACTCGCTTCATTGCGAGTTATTATCAATAGTGCCACTCTTCTTTAATCAAAATGTGAAATTTGCAAGAGAAATCTTGCGTGGTGTATGGGAAAAGATGCATGATTAAATGTGCAATGGTGTATGGTGCAAGTGGAAAGTTTACACTATTCAATGACAGAAAATAAATATACATTGACACCTTAAATGACAAGATTTGTATTTGTAAGTACCTTTTTGCTATTACACACTCTTAGAAGGTGAAAAGGCAAAGAAGGAATGTTTCGAAATTCAATTTAAAAATAACTAAACCTGGTCCTGGAAATCTTAAATACAATAGTATTCAGTTAATGGTTATCGTCTTTCACGTTTTGCAATAGTCTAGCTACTTATTTGTAAGTGTTTTGTTGCTCATTTAAATAACTCCTATAGTAAAATTACAGTTTTGACAAAGGCTAAAGCTTTCTTGGAAAAATTGAAAATAACACAAGTATGTCCATTAAAAGAATTCGTCTTTCCTCTAATTTGGTGAAAACGAAGCATCCAACTACAATACTTATCAATTTAAATTTCTTCCCTATTGACACTACATTTCAAAATGAGTATGAATCTTTGTTTGTTTTATGTTGACTGTGAGCCTCTGAACATTGTTACCAAATTTCAGGTTGATTTGATGTGTAGAATTGCGGTAATGATTTTTGTGATTAGAACTAGTAATAAAATTCGGACTGTGAACAATAACTTTACAGTGTAATGAAAAAATATTACAGAACTGACCAAATTGCATGCAAAACGAACGATTTTTCGTTTTTTTTTAATATAAGATAAAGTAAGGACTATAAGCTGTATGTAGCAACCCAAAGGACACAAAACCAAAGATTATTATCAGTGAATTATCCGTTATGATGATAATGTATAGCTAATGTGATGAAGTTTTACCCAAATTTTAAGTGAACGTTTACCAGATCTTAATCTAGACATTGTTACAATTTTATTTTATTTTTCCATTAAATCTTGCTATGTGTTAATAATTTGTACGTTTAATTAAGTTTCCCGAAATGTTGAGTCTGTATTTTGCTGTCGGATGTGAAACGCAAACTCACCTCAGAGCGTAAAAAAAATAGGTACACCACATGAATGATACCAACTATGAATGGGTAAGACCACATGATTTAATTAACTGTAAAAAAGTAACTGTTTAATACGCCAGGCGCGAGTTTCTTCTACACAAGCCTCACCAGTGACGCTCATATCAAAATAATTATAACACCAAACAAGTACAAAGTTGAAGACCATTGAGGATTCAAAAACGTTGGACCAAATACGGCTAAGGTAATCTATTCCTCGGACAATAAAATCCTCAGTTTTTTCGAAAAGTTTATAGTTTTGTAGACAGGAAATTTATAAAAATGACCACATAATTGATATTCATGTCAACACCGAAGTGCTGCTTTTCAATTACTGCCACAATCAGTAAAAATGTTTCTTTTACTTGTAATCATTATTATAGTGCTATTAGTTCTTGTTGTTTTGTTTTATTTTTATATGCCGTTTTAAAAAACAGTTATGTGTTTTTTCGTCAATAATTTTTTTTTGTATGGTTTTTGTATGTCTCTATTATTAGTCCGCCGATCAATATATTAAGGCGAACATGTGATTTTAATCTTAAAAACAAGTTAAACGCCGTCACGTGGTCATAAGCTTGTACCAAGCCTGGATCCTCGTCAATGAATGAATGTTGATGTATCTTAATTTAACGCATTTTAGTATATATTGAGAGTTTGGTATTCTTTACAGATCTTTGATATATCAACACTCACAGCTTTTGTAAAAAAAAATGTATAAAAATTTGTCTATCTAAATTAAATATTGATCGGAAACGTGTTTTTGTAGTGTTGTCGGATTACTGTCTCGTGTAACGTATAGGCCTATTCTTCTTTTATTCATGCTATTGTTGGACAATTTTGATCAATATGAGTGAAAGTAGATTTTTAGTTTAACAACTTGTTGATACCCATATCTATGTATCTTTAAGCAATGAAGCAGTTTAAACGAATGATGGAGTCTGCCACAATTTGACTTTAACTATAAACTTAGAGCCAATCTGATACAAAATACAGTTACTTTGTTCAATAAAAAAAAATATTAGAGAAGTATTTGTTATTCTCTTTTATCTCTTTTGTTCAACTTTAAAATTTTGCTTCCTGTTTCAATTTCATGAAGTTAAAATAAAAAAATGTTAACACTTTAATTTTGTTACAGACTTTTGCTTACACATGAATAGTAAAATTTATTTAGTATTGCTTATTCTGTCTTTTTAAATCTATATACATACACACCAATAGTGTCTCAAAAATTCAGCAGGAGTCTTGTTTTCAAATTGTCTAAAGCCAAATTAACATCATTCGAATGTCGAGGCCATTCTATAACAACTACATCACTCCATAGGGACTGTAATTCTTGTGGTATGTCTTCAATGTTTATGTCAAGGGCAATAACAATTATATTCTGTAGCGAACGTGATGACCTGGCTTCTTTTGTCCGGTCTATTTCATACGCGGCAAAAGGTTTAGACATAAAATCGGATGTCACGACAAAAATGATTTGACGACTTCTGTTAATAGCAATACCTATTTGTTCAAACGTCGATCTGCCATTTATGAAATTCTTATCTTCTACACATACTCGGAAACCCCATTTTGTTTCCAGTTGCTCCATTAAAGTCTCAAGAACCCATGTGTATCCATCATATCCGTAAGAAATGAATACATCATAATCATAATTTAACTTCAAGCTGCTCTCCACAATTCCTCGAAACTTCCGGTAGCAGAAAAATATGATTCTCCATCGGAAATTGTAAATTACTATAGTAGGAAGAAGGACCATAAAAAAAGAGACTAAAAGTATTACGCCAACTCGTAACCAGACGAAAGCATCGCAGTTACTGAATATAACATGGTAATTCATTAAAACCGTGTTAGTGTTACTTAAAGAACCATTGCTCAATCGACAATAGTAAGTCTTATTGTCCAAATGTACCATCGTACTATTCAACCATCGAACAAATTTTCTGTATTCACACGAACAAGAAAAATCATTTTTCCGTATCTGCAGTGAAAAATATCCAAGTTTTACTTGCTGCGCATCAAGCCATGAAGTAAACTCTGGGTAGAGAGTAAATATTCTGTTCCCTTTCAAATTTAGCGTTTTAAGTCTTGGCAGATCTGTTATAGCTGTAGGAATATGACTCAGGCGATTTTCTGAAAGTCGTAAGTGAATTAGATGGTCCAAATGCATTATGAATGATGATGGCAAAGTATACATATAGTTAGAATCTAAATCCAAACGCTCTAAATTGGGAGTATTTTTAAATATATTAATGTCCTTATCTATAGCGCGATAGAAATGTGCATCCCTCATGTACAGTTCCTTAAGCACAGGAAAGTAAGGTAGGTTTTTCTTCTGGAAATAAAGTTCACAGTCAATTCCTGATATGTCTAAATATTCCAACCGTATGTCTCGATTATACAAAAAGATATCAGGAAAGCACTTGATATCGTAATAAGACATATCTAAGTATCGTAAACTAGTGATGGTATTTAGCGTTAATTGTGGAAAAGGAGGCGCACCTAAAACATGTGTTATACGCAATACTTCGAGTTTTGATGGAATAGTTAAATTGACGGAAGTTTCACCTTCACAATAGTCATATTTCCTTTTCTGTTTCGTATGCGATCGCGAGTGATATTGATCCGCATTGGTTGTTGCTGGCATGTAAACTGCATCCAAATATGTTAACGCCAAGTATGAAAAATCAAAAACTCTAAGATTTGAAAGTTTAGGAGCAAAAAACGGGAGTTCATATTTTAGAGAAGAAAGCCCGAAACGATTGCCTGATAAATCGAGATGTTCGAGGCATTCCAGATGTTTTGAACCGAACAATGACAGAGGAAGAATGTCAACAATGTTGTTATCAGCTAAGATAAGAATTTGAACGCACATAGTGTTCAAATGTTTCATCATTTCCGCTGTCAGGATGATGGTATTAGGTACAACAAATTTGTTTGTTCTTGGATTTAGCATGTGTGATAGATCTACCAAATGCATCGTTCTGTTTATAAGTGGATACATTAATTCCAATCCTTTTGTTAAAGTAACACAAGTCCATGACAGGTCAAGAATAGAAAGCGAGCTAAACGGTCGCAATACATTAACTCCGATTTTAGAAGTTTGGATAGAAAGACATTTCGATAAATGTATTTCTGACAAAGTAGCTGGAAAATTTTTGAATGTGTCATTTCTTAAATGTTTAAGATAACAGCTCTTGAACTTGATATATTTTAATGGTAACTGTTTGAATTCAGGTCCGAAAACGGGATATCCGTAGAGATCGATGGTCAAGTTTTGTAGTCTTTTCAAGTGTTGAAATGCCGCTCCTGGATACAACAAATGTCCCGTTTTATCAGCCAATTCCATATTTGAACTAAAGTCAAGATCAATAATGTTTGGTATGTTACGTAAAATAAATAACCCGTCATTGGTTGATATATTGAGAGAATTATTGGCCAATGATAAGACTTCAAGCTTCCACAAACCAATAAATGCTTCTGCCTCTACGCTTTCTATTTCGCATGTATCTAATTTTAGAACTTTTAAGTTTCTATAACGGCTGAAAGATTCATTCGAAATTGTCACAAAGCTGTTTTCACCAAGGTCCAATACATCAATGTCTTCCGATAGGTTTTGTGGAATTTGCCTTAAATGAAGTTTACGACAATCGGCTGTTATGAAACTGCCGTAAATGATTTTACAGCGTTGACAATTTACAACGTGAACAATTGTGGTAAATAATAACAGCAACAACATATTCATGGTTTCTGTAAGAGAAGAGGAATATTACACATGCTAGTTACAAGATAATGAATAATACAGTCAAACCTGAGTAAACCGGACCCTGAATAAACCGGTTTCCTGTACATTCCGGCCGAAAATGAAAGTCCCATTTTTTTCCCTTCAAAGTCTTTGTTAAAATACCCTTTGTAAACCGGACCCTGTGTATTCCGAATTCCGGTCTAATTATGAAGTCCCAATACTCTTAATTACATTAATTATTACCTGTCAAAACCGGTTTGTCTAATTAATTTCAATGATCGATATGCAATCAAAACATATTTGTTTATACAATATGACTTTTCAGGATAATCAATTAGTCAGGTGTTAAACTGTGAAGTGAACTTACAATCGTACAGTAGTGAGCTGTATTATTTATTTAAACATTATAAACGTGTCAATTAAACGACAAGACACACCGAATATATCTCGGATTTAACTTACGTTTTGTAACTTGGATAAACAAATTTAAATCGCAGCATAAGAAATTTACATCGTGCTATCGAAACCCTTGGTTCCTTGTTATGAACCCCTTAACAAATGACCTTGATAATGAAAAACACCTGGATGACAACAATCAATGGGTATAGTACACTGTACGACAACGTTTCGATAGTGATGAAATTACGTTTGATAATATTCTGGCTTTTAAATCGGCCATTCCAACATTTCAAATAAATGATCATGGAAGTAAATCGAAACTCTCGTCTCACAATCCAAATAACGCGAGCATTATGATGCAAATGCAAACAATGGAAAACGAAGTGAAAGTATTTTAAATGATAAGATATTCTTTACAATCAAAGAGAACTTTTATATGCAAAAAAAAAATATCGGACGTCACAAGTCATTAACTTCCGGTCGAAACGGAAACCTGAATAAACCGGCTCACTGTCCAAACCGGCCCTTTTTCATAGTCCCGTAGCCGGCCGGTTTATACAGGTTTTACTGTATATGAAACTGGTAAAGGTTTTGCATTTTTTTGCTATTAGAAAACAGTTTATTGTGATCCGATAAAATAACATTTGGCACACTTCTATATCTATATTTGTTTATGTCAGGTTGGACGCTTTATGAAAGGTGTACTTGACTAATATAAGGATCTTATTATTTAAAACAGAGATACATGTGCGAACATTCTTAAGATTGATCACAACAAATGGACAAAAATGGCTGTATTTCCACCTAAAAACTACTCTGAGTACAGACTTACCAGTTTAGTTGGGAATGTTTTAAGGCCTGGCATCCATATTTAAAAGTTAAATGCATTTTGTATTTCAGACATAAAATCTTGTTTGGATTGTGATGAGCATTTTTTTTCGTTCATGCAAAAGGTGTAAACATAAGCTAAGTTAGAAAACAACTTTGATATACTCCCTCTTATGTAAAAACTGTTTTGTATTGTATTGATTGTTCTGGATTGACATAGATAATAGGTAACGAAACAACTGCAGGTGAGTAAAAGGGTTTAGCTGAGTGGACAGTATCAAAGCAGTTCAGGTGTCCTGTTTTTTTTTACACCTTTGCACTAATTAAAGCTGAAAAAGTCTTTGACCTACCGAATTAGACTATTTACCGGATTTTTTTATCACATAAGCAACACGACGGGTGCCGCATGTGGAGCAGGATCTGCTTACCCCTCCGGAGCACCTGAGATCACCCCTAGTTTTTTGGTGGGGTTCGTGTTGTTTATTCTTTAGTTTTCTATTTTTTGTCGTGTGTGCTGTTGTTTGTTTGTCTTTTTCATTTTTAGCCATGGCGTTGTCAGTTTGTTTAAGATATATGAGTTTGACTGTCCCTTTGGTATTTTTCGTCCCTCTTTTATATTTGGCAATAAGAAAAAAAAACAAAAATGTCTTTAGACCCGGTATTTTAATAGCACAAATCAAAGAACACACATTGAGGATCTACGAACTGTTGTCTGTAATTCAAACCATTCTTAAATGTGGTAACAATGGCAATTTTTAAAAAAAAAATGGTACAAATGATCTCTGCTGTTATCAAAAGCAATAAACCTATTTTTTAATTCAATATACTGTATATTATTTTGAAATTTATTTAATTTGGTGATAATAACTTATATAAAATAAAATGATTGGCATATAGAAGATTAACTTTTTGATTCATCAGTGAAATTGTCCTGAACATCCTTCCTGTTACTTATTATGGTTATGCTGTTACTTTTAATCAGGTAACAGGAAAGAACGTAACAGAAAGGAACTACGCAGTACTTTTTGTTCATTTACTCGAATTGTGTAGAAGTTTACTTCCATCTACATATCAAATGATACGATACTATAAAAACATGTGTACTGTTATAGTATTGACAATGAAATATTCTCAGATGGTACACAAAAAGGCTGTAACAGGAGAGAACAACAAAATTATTTTTCTCAAAATTCTTATCTTTAGGGAGTTCAGATTTTTCAAACTGGCTGATATTCACCTTAACATATTATTTTTTTTTCAGGAAATGATGCTCTTCGCGTTGCATTACAAGAAATAGATTTTTGGTCTTTTAAACGTGTCCACAGGTGAAAAAAACTCAGCGGTAACAGGAGGGAAATAACCCCTGGGGACAACACTTAAAAGACCTTTATAAATGCAAAATCTTCTTACATGCTTTAGTTATAACAAAATCAGATCAATAATGGTGAAGTTTTATATATAATCTATCAGATCTGTGAAAATCGGAAGGCTGTTTACTAAATCTTGATATTCTTTGAATGATTTAATTTTCAGAAAATAGCAGAGGACAAGGGGACAACATGCATTTTTTTTTTTTGGGGGGGGGGGGGAGTCGACCATTTAAATCATAATAATTTATTAGAGGAAATATTAAAAAGAATGTTTATTTGGGTACAGTTCGTGCATTATATACTCATACTTAAAAAATTCCAAAAAGATGCCTGAATAAAAACATAATTGCCGGGACATGGAAATTAAACTTTTTCCAGATATTGTCTCATATAACTGTTGTATATCTGGTGTATACCATGCCTTAAAACTTTTCCAACTGGACAGCTAAGTCTGTACTCAGGGTAGTTTTTGAGGTGGAAAAACAGCCATTTTTTGTCCGTTTGTTATGATGAACCTTAAGTCTTTTGGCATTATAATCAATGAGAACAGTGTAACACAAGAAATCATTAATCAAGACAGATAATTCATGTTTATCTGTAAGGTATTATGTCATTCAGACAATTTACTTTTATGTTTTAGATAAGTTCGAAAATCTTAACCACAAAAAACATTGCAGACTTAGACTATTTGACAAAGGTTTATTAAACTATGAGTACAGAGCTACCTAACGCCAAAGACCTGTTTTTATCAAGAACTAGTGGTCAAACTGTCCCAAGATTTTCTCTCCCATAAACAGATATTTTGTCATATCATGAAAGAGTCGGTATTGCTACACCAGATGTGTATTCAGTGATACCCAAGGCCAAGATATTGAGAAATAAAATTGCCTAATACAAAAAGAGTAGCTAACCAAAAAAAAGCAAACCCTAAGCTGAGAATGAGATCTATAAGAGAGGAGATATGTGCCTTTTAAAAATCCATAAAAGCAGAAATTAACAAATTAAACGACAAACTAAAAACAAAAACATCAATAAACACTAAGCAATTTGAAATTGTATCAATTCGTGATAATTAACAAATATATTACATTTTTAGAGCGACAAAAGAGTCGTGCTGTTTAACGAGTTTTTGTTAAAGTTAGCTTTAATATCTCTATTTATCATAAATATGATAAGTAACACTACTTCAATTCTTAAGAAATAACTTAACAAACTTTTAAACACAAAGAAAAAGTCATCTATAGAAGGAAACACGGACGAGGAAGACAGCTAAAGCTGTAAAAGTTATTTATACTACAGCTAGAACACTTCCTGTTGTCTTCATCTACTAAATATAGTAACAAGGAAATTATTTCGTGCAAGGTCAATTTAATGTGACGTTTTCATCTACTAAATATAGTAACAATGAAATCATTTCGTGCAAGGTCAATTTCATGCAACGTCTTCATCTACTGAATATAGTAGCAGGGAAATCATTTCGTGCAATGTCAATTTCATGCGACGTCTTCATCTACTAAATATAGTAACACAGAAATCATTTCGTGTAATGTCAATTTCATGTCAAACTCATCTTCTACAATATATATACAATATTAGGTCAATGATAGAAATATATAAACTTTTTTGTATTAGGCTGAGAAACTGGGGAAGAGCGAGGTTCTACCCAGTTTTGATCCGAATACACAATTATATTTTTTAGAAAATTGACCTAACATTGTTTTTATAATGCAACTTATACTAATGCATGGATAGCTTTTTAAATCGTAACACAAATGTTAAACTTATTTTCATCCCTTAATGAACCCCTGATTGTGGAGAAAGTGTTCCATGATGAAATTGACATTATATAAAATATAGCTACAATGTATGTTACTATATTAAGGAAATAAACACAACTAGTTGAGGTATAAAACAATATTTTTAGATAAGTGACAGATGAAATTAAATATCAACATTTTTGTATTCAGCACGAAACTGTAAAGGGTTTTGTTGAACGTTGCCCGAAACCAATTTTTCAGCTGTAAAAAACATTGAAATTTTTTTGACATGGACATAATGTTGAACATAAACATGACAAATGCTCTTCGCATTATAATTAAAACAATTGAATATCAATAGCAGAAATCAACGGTGGTATTACTCCTAAAATATAAATGGAAAGGTAAATATGGATATTTGTCCTTATATGTACAACTCTCATGTTTTTAACATGTCATTCTATTTCACTTGAATAAAGTAAGCTTGATGCATTCTAAGTGGATTAGGTCTAAAAAAAACATTTTAGCGGAAATTGCCTTGACATAGAGCTATACCATGAATAGGAGTACTATAGACAGAGCAAGTCATACTCGGTGTTTTGGGGGATATTTTTCTGACTTTGTAAAGTAAGCTTGATGCATTCTAAGTGGATTCGGTCTAAAAATACACATTTTAGTGGAAATTGCCTTGACATAGAGCTATACCATGAATAGGAGTACTATAGGCAGAGCAAGTCATACTCGGTGTTTTGGGGGATATTTTTCTGACTTTTTTAAATATATTTATATAATTGGGCTTTACAAGAAAATCTTTCCCAATTATTCTTGAGGAAATATGATGTAATATTTAAATGAATTGTTTTTAAAGCAGATACAACAACTTTTCACTAAAAAGCATCCATTCTATGTTGGCGTACATTTGAGTTTTACATAAGGACTTTTTGAAACCTCCATAGAGTCAGAAAACTTTAGTACGGATAGTTCAGTCAGCATGTACACTTCAACTAGTCATTTATCATTAAATTTCGTATATGATATGTAAAAGGGGCCCAAAAATTTAATATATGAAGAAATAAAGCCTTAGGTATAAATGGACCACAAGTCACCTTAAAGTAATGACAAAGAGGAAATTCGTGATTTTCGTCATCTTAGAGTCAATTTTTGTATCATATTCAACTATATTGTTTATGCAAATGGGATGAATGTTTGATCATTTATTGTGATTTAATCGATTCCTACTATAATCTATCATGATGGGCTTGATAACGTGAAGGTAAAAAAAATATTTCCTTGATTTTGACAGTTGAAGGAAATTAACACTGCATTTTATTACAGAAAAAAATGTCCGAGCCATAGATATATATCATGGGTGTTTAAAAGCACTATTTAAACTCGTTAGCAGGGATAAAAGCAATCTCCGTACAGAGCTCGTTTCCTTTCCGTATACTTAGTACACTACAGGTGGCACGGTAGTATTTGTATTCCAGAATTTAGGTTGCTCTTTTGTGTACCCTACTTAGGTAAATGTATCTAAACAGTGTGATTGGACAAAAAATACAGTATCAACTGAACATACTTTCCCAAACTGAGGTATGAATCAGGTGTAGAAAAATATGAAATAATTTTACATACAGATGAAAATGAATTTTTGAGAATTTTTTTAAATTTTGTATTCACTGCACCATAAAAGACCTAAAAGTACTAGTGGCCTTGGGTTTTAAAAATAACAAAAAAGTAAACGGTCATGAATAAAGGCAACAGTAGTATACCGCAGTTCAAACTCATAAATCCATGGACAAAAAACAAAATCGGGGTAACAAACTAAAACTGAGGGAAACGCATAAATATAAGAGGAGAACAACGACACAACACTTCAATGTAACTAACACACACAGAAACTGACCAAGCATCAGACAAAATCCCACGAGAATAACATATATAACATCAAAACCAAATACATGAATTTGGGATAGACAAGTACCGTGACACGTCTTATCGCAATGTCAATTTACACTCAAAAATAAAAGAAAACAAACGACGCAACGTTAAATTTTTAACACACACAGAAACGAACTATAATATAACAATGGCCATATTCCTGACTTGGTACAGGACATTTTTAAAGGACAAAACGGTGGGTTGAACCTGGTTTTGTGGCATGCCAAACCTCGCACTTTAATGGCAATGTTAAATATAACATAAAAATGACAACATAATATTACGAGACTACAATACAAATAAATAGGAAAACGTATTAGACAAAGAAACACATGATTAATGAATAACAAAAAACATCAGGTTTAAAATTTTAATACGCCAAAAACGCGCCTCATCCACAGAAGACTCACCCGTGACGCCCAGATATAAAAGATCGAAAGTGAAAAAAAGTACAAAGTTGTACAGCACTGATGATCAAAAGTTGACAAAGGTTGTGTCAAATACGGCTAAGTTTGTATGCTTGGGATAAGAACATCCTAATTATTTAGAACAATTAATGCTATTGCAAACAGTAAATTTCATCAAATGAATATAACAGATATACATAATGAAACTGAAGTATTAACTCATTACATAAAACAAACACGAATACATAATGAATGACCAACACAGAATAGACACAACCGACTCAGTCCAGGCCTCAACGCAATAAATTATGAAAATGACGTCACATACGACGGTGAAAAGGCATTAAAGATTACGTCAAATACGTTGGTGAAAAGGCATTAAAAATTTGAATATACGAAATTTCTGAAACAGCAGAAAAATTACGTCACATATAAAAAACTATATCTCAAAAGTAAGATAGAATTAGGATTGATTAAAGATTAAAATAGAACTAAATACTGATATTGCATTTAAACACAATGCATATTGCATTACTTATTAATAGCAATTAACTATAATATATATTTATATGATACATATTCAAATTCATTTCTGAATAGTTAAATGAAAGTACTTCAGTTAACTGTGAATGTAGAATTTTTTGCAGTGTTAGAAAGTGGTGAAAATTCTAAAAAGGCTATCATTATCGCTTATGGGCAAGGAAATACTACCGTGCCACCTACAATACAATGACATATTTAGTGTAGTGATACGAAGTAAGTACGGAACGGATGTGAGCTCTGCGACGGAGATTGGGATAAAAGGGCTGTACATTTAAATGGTTTACTTCTGGTGATCGTTATAATCTTACAAGATCCATTCTGCACATTTTTTTTGAAAAATTTCAATTCAACAAAGACTAATACATGTAATAGTGGAAAATTAATGATCATATTACTTATAAAAATATTACCTGAAAAAGCATAAAATCTTGCTAAACTCTACCATTAATAGAAATTTAGATCTGAAATTGTCTACTGATAATTGCCTGATTGCCAATTATACAACAACTAATGTTTATATAAATAAAAACGGAAGAAACAGATGATACGTATAAACATTATGTTCATTTTAATGTTGTGTCGTTGTCCTCCTCTAATATTTAATGCGTTTCCCTCAGTTTTAGTTTGTTACCCCGATTTTGTTTTTGTCCATAGATTTATGAGTTTTGAACAGCGGTATACTTATGTTGCCTTTAATCATACCTACGATTGTTACAGAAATCTTGTTAATACTAACTATTATGAGCTTGTAGTATATAGTCAACCATTGTTTGTCACCAAGTTTATCTAGTGTTGCTTCTATTTAGTACTATATGTTTAGTACTATATGTTCATAATTGTAAATTAACTGTTAACAAAAATGCTCTTCAACTTCGTACTTTATTTGGCATTTTTAAATTTTTTTTATTCGAGCGTCATTGATGAGTCTTTTGTAGACGAAACGCGCGTCTCATAAATATTGAATTTGAATCCTGGTATCTATGAAGAGTTTAATTATAGTAAATACTTACGATTAGTACCTCTTAATACAACATGGCGATTTTGAACAGAATTTATACACACCTTTGTATAGACTATTAGTATAAATACTAACTGGATGAGGTAATAAAAAGAAAGACTCGAACGACTTACAAAACAGGAAGGTTTCGCTGTATGATTTAATTGAGAAACTGACAATATGTTAGATAAACAAATCATAAATTAGAACTTGATTATTTGTTAAATACCTTCCTTTTGTATTTTTACCATATTTTAACCTAGTATGTATGTCTTCTTTTTTTAAAGCTGCCAAGATGCATATTCCCCGAGGGTATCACAAGCGGTAATCAGCACTTCTGTGTTGACATGAATCATCATTGATATGGTCATAACTATAACTTAACTGTTTACAAAACTTTGAATTTTTGAAACACTAAGGCTGTCTACCTCAGGAATATATTACCTTAGCTGTATTTGGCAACATTTTTTGGTCCTCAATGATCTCCAACTTCGTACTTTGACTTTTCAATTTTTCATGAATCGAGCGTCACTGATGAGTCTTTTGTAAACGAAACGTGCGTCTGGCGCAAATATATATTTTCAATCTTGTATCTATGATGAGTTTATATCTATCCAAGTATGCAAGCGAGGAACCAATCATTACCAGGGGACAACAGAGCTTATAGCACGACGTTTTTAAAATGTATACCAAAATTAAGAGATAAAAAAATAAAATTTCAAATGCACTTCTATGTATCCGGGAAAGACCGGAATAATTTCTTGTACTTATGTAATGGGGGTTAACGTTCAATCACACTGTTAAATAATTTAATAACTATTCCTGACTTTACAATATTAATAAGGCCCCTTACTGTGTCCACCTTATTATTTGTCTACACTCTTAATTCAACACTTGCCCGATTGTACCGAAATTTTGCAGGCATCTTTTAGTAATTATAATTCGGAATACTTTGCTACACAAGAATAGTACAATTTCAGCTGCGACGTCTAATGACTTCATACATAACTTGTTCATTGACAAATCACTATCAATCTATAATTAATAATGTCTCAAATATAACTAATACTCAAGGAAGAAATATGTGTTGAATACATGTTATAGATTAAGTATGTATAAACTGATTTATTCAATACTTATTTCTGTTATTAAAAAAGATTATATATAACATTAAGATTCCACTAAAGTCAAAATATAGAACACTTCATAAACATCTAAACTTTGCCTGTATTTTTTCAACATATAATGAATAAAGTCATAAACTATAAGAACATATGTTCATTTAAACATACTTTTAACATATACATACTTTGTCAATTGTAAATTTTAAATTAAATGTTTTAAGCAAACAATCACTAAATGTCACTAAATGACCAAGGGTTAACAAAAATATTTATAACAGGTTTTTCCTATCAGAATGAGACATTTAACTTAGTGAATAATGAAATATAGGAGCAAAAGTGTACTGGGAACGATAAGAACGGAACGGTTAACTAACAGAACATTTGTCCTTACATTGGTATAATTATATAAGTACCACTTTCTGTGACATGTGTTACATAAACATGCACAACTCTAAGGATTGTTTTCTCTCGGGATGTCCACTTCCTATATTCAAGGTGATAGAACGTGCCGGTGGAATAGGTCACATTTCAGGCTTAAAAACATGTGAATAGGTCAGGAAAACTATCAGAACTATATGATAAAGTTAACAAAACTTCGTCAGTCATCTTTCTTGGTGTTCCCGGCTGTGTTTTATTAACCAATTTTCTCTCTTTTGGCACTTTGGTATTCCACTGTTACATAACACACTAAACGAAATACAAACAATATGGGAAAAGGTAACATTTTACCTACGCAATATATGAAAAGGTATACATTTTTTAGATCTAAATATGAAAAGGGTAGTGTAACAGAACCCCAGTGACACTCCTATCAATTAAGTATTGAAGTGACCCCCCCCCCCCCCCCCAAAGGGCTTTCCGGTTGTGAAATCTAAGGTTAGTTTTACTAACTCGTAAGAGTTCAGACGCCATCCTTATTAAGATTGTTGTCTGAGAGTTATGCGACTACTTTTTAAATACACCTTTGGAGCCCCCTTTTCTTTTTTTAAACGTAATGGTTTTGCCATACATGTATTTTGATTCAGCTTTAGGGAACGATTATTTAAGCTGAAAAGAGTGCGGGGGTATGGCTTTTACCTTCAAAAATATGCTGATCTCCAATTTAATGAAAAATATACAATGTATATTGTGGTCAGGCAGATGACCTAAAAAAATATTCTTAATACAGATTTTCCACACATCTTATAGTATTCAAATTTGAAGAAAAAAAAATTGATTGATAGCGTCGAAAAACTATTTCGCGAAAATTTTGTTCCGACTCAGGCAAAAAAAACATACCCCTTTTTAAGTTTAATGGTTGATCCCTTTGGTATGTTGTATTTTTGTTTGTTATAAATGTTCTCCTCTATCTAGATCATTTTGTTTGTATATAATATTCACGTAAACACGGGAACTAATTTAGAACGAACTTACTTACTTTAATCATACTTTTGACCTTTTGACCCTCAAATAGTCACGTTCTAAAGTAATAGATAAGATAAGTGGAATTCCATGTTCATTCACAAATAAATTTTATTTCAAGGTAGCAACAATGAAATTAGCTCTAGCAGTGTGTTGTGTGTGTATTTTGTCTGGTAAGGTTCTTGTTGAATTAAGAAAAACAACGGAGATTGCCTACACTAGATGGTAACTATCCTGATTGAAAAAATGGTTTCCGTATTATTTAAATGTTCACGATATTGATAGAACAATCATCGTCTAACCTTCGTATTACAGCAAAATGCATTGAGTGTGTACATTTAGGTAAAGGTAATATCTTTGGTTTGTTTGCTTGCTAGATGAACCGTTAAGTCATTATTAGGTTAGGTATACTACCCTCCTTTAAGAGTAGACTAGTCCTACAGATAACCAATATCTCTGTTTTTATGACTAGACAATTCCTAAAGCAGGGTTACGTAGTATAGTTAAACTTATTATCTTATTATCATCATGGTTCAGCTAACAAGCAAGCTAGTCAAATATATTACCTTTACCTACACACTTAATGCATTTTGCTGTAAATGTTATGTAACGTTTGTCATGTAAGTATGCATTAATTATGAATATAGGGATGAATCGATGGATTTGTAAGTGATAAATATAACATGCATGCTAGGACGAAATTATGTTAAATAAATAAAGGACGAGAACATATCCGATAAAAGGAGGGACGATAACATGTTGAATATTAAGAGATCTGGGATATATACTTTATATGAAGCACTGCTTTAGCCAACAGAGATATATATCTAGTAAGTTCAACAATAGGCATTTAGCTTTACACTATTGTAAATTATATACCGCCTCTCTTCTTTACTAGGTTGTGTGTAAATTAAATAGAAAGAATTGAATATTTTGCATCATTTCAAAACTCTTCATGTTAGTTTTTCTTAGGTTGCCTTGATACCTCATTGCTTGACACAAACCATTTTATCTTTTTCCTTCATTATTAATTTTTCGGTATCAGGGGCATTACAAAGAAAAACACCTATATCATATGACTATAGTTTGTTAGCTAAATTAGATAATTTTGAAATATGATACAAGAGTTAACACTATAAATGTTTCTTTAAAAAAAAGGGTTCCCGATCAATAATAAATACTGATACTATCCAATAGGCGCTACATTCCTTCAAAAATAGTTTAAAAATTTTTCATCAATCATAACCTTTTTTGTATTCGTAAAAAAAGGGTATATTAAGTCTTCGTAAAGGTTGCTTTCCATAAATACAGCATTTTTGTGAAAGAAAATTTTACAAAAGTTGGATCGACCCATTTTGGTAAATTCCTTGCGTTTTACATGTTTGAGAATAATCATTTTTCTGTTTTTTTATTAGTCTTATATTAACTCAATTATCAATGATAGGGTTTTCGCATAGTAATAGTTCAAGGTCAAAGAAATAATTTGAAATACAAAATAAACGACTGATATGTAAATTGGTGAATAATTCCCGATCGTTACATTTAACAGATGCGCATAGGCGTTTCTGATAATGTAAGCATAACAGGAGACACTTCCCATGTCGACTGTACTTCCGGTGAGTCTAGATTCTTTTGCAGTCAGTCATCAAATTCCGTCATGTTTTGTTTAAACTTTGTGTGCATGCTTGTTTCGAATTTGAACTATTAGTGCCTCTAATACGTTACCAAAAATACCAAATTGATAGCAAGTTATTTTTCGTTGTTCAGAAGTATTTTTGAATAACTTAAATTTTATTTACAAATATTCTTCAATAAAACAATTGAAAAATTCCGATACAAAATCGACACACACGAGTCCCATAACTTTCAGTGTCATATTTGCCTCTGGTGATAGTCTGAGTCGGATAATCTTTTCATTTTTTAATATTTGAATTCATTTTTGTAAAAGGGGGACTTGGGAGCCTAGTGGTTACAACAGTTCGTCTACCCTATCACTAACCCGTCAACACTAAAATTGACAGTTTGAAACCCGCACGTGGCAGGTGCGTTCACATCAATTCCTAAGAAGATTATGCATGGCCGCCAGGAAATAACTGTTAGTTTATAAAGTGGGGTAAAACCGATTGAAGCAATCAATTGATCAATCATAACATAACTCTGATTTGCTAATCCAAGGATCCAAGAGTATTTTTTGGCAAATACCACGGTAGAGAGGGTAAAAAAGGCATATCCTTTTGGCAAATACACCGGCGGCGTTAAAAAATGAACGTTATTCATTTGATAACAGTAAATTGGTGAAAAATAAACTGGCTATCAACCAATCAAAATCTAGGATTCTTGCATAAGGTGTAATTAATCATTTAATAATTGCATTGCAAGTCATACTTGAGATGAAGATATTGAAATTTTCCCTTTTCAGTCTGTAATGGACAGGATTGGGGTAGTATCTTGTCCAGCTGGGGATGTCGTTCTATACAGAAACAAGACTGTTTTACTTATGGCGACCATCCTGAATGTGGAACAAACGGAGTAACTTACAGAAATCGGTAAGTTCGTATACATATGTATATATATCTTTCAGGTCACATGTATTCGTTCGCTTTCGCTCGTTTATAACACTTAAATAATTAAGCATTGTTTCACCTGAAACACAAATACAAACGAATATTTAAACTGGGAAGGGATGTTTCTGGTGCGGTTTATACGAAAGCGTCTTACTACTGATCAGAGAGTATAAAAACGACACCCACGAACTTAAAAGGCTGAAACTTTATTTATATTACACGTTGTCGAAACAAGATATTGTAGAATGTTTCTATTAACAAGTATGAACACAAAGAGATCTGCTTGGGAAATCCTTCAAAGAAAAAGCACAATTTTCATAAGTTGATGGTAACCGGAAAACTAATAGGGTGCCAAAACTGGCTTAGTTAATTTGTTTTGAGTTCTTGAAATGATAACTAGATGAAGAGGTTGATGGGATTTACAGAATAGAGAATAGAGCGCAGGACATATAAAGAATCGAAAAATGGACCAAAACATAAAGAATTGAGAATAACGAGGTGCTTAAACACGAAGAATAGAGAATAATGGGCCAAAAAAAAAAAGTTATACAGAAATGAATGACCAACATTCAGTCATGATCAACAGCATGTATAGCATACATATGACTATTACAGTATTATTAGACTATTATTTCAAAATTTAGATGCGACTACTCAAAAGCCCACTGTGGTGACAAGAACATCCATGTTGCTTACATTGGGTCATGC
Source organism: Mytilus galloprovincialis (assembly GCF_965363235.1). Lineage (NCBI taxonomy): Eukaryota > Metazoa > Mollusca > Bivalvia > Mytilida > Mytilidae > Mytilus > Mytilus galloprovincialis. Next base: position 97,748,312 of record NC_134842.1, read on the forward strand.
TCATCGACAACTGTTCCCCCTACCGGAAGTCCTGGTGGTGGACAGGTTGGTACCGGTCCCGTCATATCAGGCCCTGATGCTGTATTTGATTTCTTTTGTTTACAACTCAGTCACCTCCCGTGCGAAAATGACCTTGAAACAATTTGTGGTTCCGACGGCGCAACCTACGTCAATTCGTAAGTATAAAGAAGTGGTCAATTAGATTATGATATTTTTTTCTTTTCTTTGTTTGAAAGTTTGATATACAGTTTGCCTTTTTTGGTTTTATAGTTTTTATATTAAAATCAGTATAAGCAACGATGGATAAATCAAAACCACCATTCCTATGTGAAGTCCTTATTACGCTTTGTAAACAAGGCCCTGATCTAATTAGCACAAACTATGTTTGACACATGCGCACAAACTGACTGCTTACATTCTCGTTATTTTGATTTTTATCGAAATAAAAAATATATATTTTAGTAACTTAAAACATAATTATTTAAACATTATGCATTTTACCTGCTAAATTATTAAAAATAGTTTTTAAACTTATTATATATGAAATGTAATGAACATATATAATTCATGTGAAAGATTCGGGAATAGCCATACTTTGCCAGATTGCTACGGTATTTTCGTACGCTTCGACCAATAGAAATACATGTACCATATTTGTCCTATGAGAATCGAAATAATTCCTTCATCTCATATTCTATGCTCATTTTAACATGGGTAGGCACTATATTTGACAATATTTTACACTGAGCGTTAGCGAGGTGTAAAATATGGACAAACATAATATTTTAGTATGGGTATGCATTAAATTTGTCCATATTTTACACCCCGCTAACGCTCAGTGTAAAATCTTGACAAATATAATGCCTACCCATGTTAAAAATGAGCATAGAGCATGACATGAAGAAACTATTTCTTATGACCGCTATTAAGAAATGAAACGCTTGTTTTAATAGATGTGGTGAGTTACGAATTTTTTAGACCTATGAGGGCCCTCATGGGGTTTTTGATTATGTGATTACTTGGCCGTTTTTTTAATGATTATTTGATTATTAAGCCAAATATTTCATGATTATTTGATTACCTAGGACTGTATTTTTAGTTTATGATTATTTGATTACTAAAGATAAGCAAATATTTAATGATTATGTGATTATATTGGCAAACAAATGGTGATTATGTGATTACTAGGACCCCCCATGAGGGGCCTCACCTATGTCATTGAAAAGCTAGTCTGAGTGTATAAACTGTTTTATTGTATTATAATAATTAACTGAAAGTAATGGCTGGCAAATTAAAATTGTCAATGTTGTCTAAAAATTATTTCTTTATAATATAAATTTCTAAATCATGTATATCAAGGTAAAAGGTGGTTTTATTTCGATTTCCAATGATAAGACGTGACAAAGATAGTCTCGTCGTATATGCACCCATCATTTGAAGCAACATTGAAGACCTTTCATATTTCTAATCATATATAATAACCGTACGTTTTCTTTCACAAGGATTCAATTGAACCAAAGGTGCTATTTATAGTAGAAAAGTCTTATAATCGCAAAATCTATTGTTAGCATCATGATTTGGTTGATAGATATAGGAAGATGTGGTATGAGTGCCAATGAGACAACTCTCCATCCAAATAACAATTTATAAAAGTAAACCATTATAGGTCAAGGTACACCGAACAGCAAGCTATAAAGGGCCCCAAAAAATTACTAGTGTACAAAACCATTCAAACGGGAAAACCAACGGTCTAGTCTATATTAAAACGAGAAACGAGAAACACGAATGAACTACATAAACAAACGACTACTGTACATCAGATTCCTGACTTAGGACAGGTGCAAACATTTGCTGCGGGATTACACGTTTTAATGGTACCAAACCTTCTTCCTTTTCTGAAACAATAGTATAACATCACAACATAGAAAAACACACTATAAAATATCAATTGGAAGGCTTAATTCAATCAATGGAATATTTGTGTCACAGAAGACCACGATTAGGTTCCATTTGTCAAAGCCACAATTCAATTTTCCTTTCTTCTTTTCATCTCCGAATCCGACGTATCATAAGCTTTGAGATAATCTTCAAGAATTTGACAGAAACTGCTGACCATCTAAAAGCACCCGTGTGAGGTCCATGTTGATCTGTTTGTGATATTCTGTATAATATTCAGCAAACTGACGTTTCTTTTTTTCTTCTCAATCTTTAAGCCATGATGTTATCGGTCTTTCGTCGATTTATAGACGTGTCTCCCTTGTTGCATACAATATTCTGACTCCGAGTTGATAAGTCTCTGCTCTCAATTTTATGTTTTTTTGCTTTGACGCAGCCTTATATCTTTCGCTCTCGAGGCGAGCGCGATCATACGAAACCACCGCTGCGGATATCAACCTGATTAGAATACAGATCATATGTCCAAGGTCCTGGTAATATTTACATCAGCCAATGAAAATTCAATCTTCAAAGTTTTGAAGATGTTTATGAATCCGATCTCAGAAATTACAATTTAAAACAGTGTAAAACTAAAGATCTGTACATCATATCGATTTAACTATTTTAGTATGAAACGATGATATTGCACTGAGAATTCTTATTTTATTGATATTTTTTAGATGCGAGTTCGAGAAACAACGATGCACACACAGACAGCTGACCATTACTAAATTTGGTAAATGTTGACCATTGTGACAAAATATGAATTGTTCAATATTTTACATTAAAATAATTAGTTTCAAAGGAGGGTCTTGATATCATTCATTCAATATAAAAAAAAATGCCAATGAGACAACTCTACACCAAGGACCAAATGACGTAAAAGTTAACAACTATAGACTAGACCACAATACGACCTTCAACAATGATCAAATCCCATATCACATTAGTTTGTTTGTTCTATCATTCATACTTATGGTCAAAAGAGAAAACGGTCTAGAAGAATAATAATATATATACTCTGTCTACCCAACACTTTGGTCTAGAAGAATAATAATATATATACTCTGTCTACCCAACACTTCGGTCTCGAAGAATAATAATATATATACTCTGTCTACCCAACACTTCGGTCTCGAAGAATAATAATATATATACTCTGTCTACCCAACACGTCGGTCTAGAAGAATAATAATATATATACTCTGTCTACCCAACACTTTGGTCTAGAAGAATAATAATATATATACTCTGTCTACCCAACACGTTGGTCTAGAAGAATAATAATATATATACTCTGTCTACCCAACACTTTGGTCTAGAAGAATAATAATATATATACTCTGTCTACCCAACACTTTGGTCTAGAAGAATAATAATATATATACTCTGTCTACCCAACACTTCGGTCGCGAAGAATAATAATATATATACTCTGTCTACCCAACACGTCGGTCTAGAAGAATAATAATATATATACTGTCTACCCAACACTTTGGTCTAGAAGAATAATAATATATATACTCTGTCTACCCAACACTTTGGTTTTGAAATCGTTTTGAAACAGATCAAAACTGCATTTAAATCGATCTATTAAACTATAAATGGAAACTCAACTTTTAAGTTTTTATTTGCTATCAATGACTTTGATTTAATGTACATATCGAAAATGCTTACTATTAAATCACAAAGGACGGAGAGAAAAAAAAATGATTTTCTTAAAGATGCCGAACTGAAAATCTGCAAACTTTATTAAAACAATGGACAGCATGCTACGCTTTGTAAGTTCAGTTCATTTAAGGAAACGACCATTTATTTTCAAAAAGGGGAGTTTGGGGTGCCGGGGGGGGGGATATTTTTTTTTCCAAATATATATTCTGATCTCCAATTTGATAGAATCAAATAAAGTGAGTTTACTGATAACAAAAACATATTCTGAATCCAGATTTCCCCATGCCTTATAGTGTTAAATTTTGAAGAAAAAAATATTTAATTGATAGCATCAGACAAATAATTATGACTCCAATTCCACTATTTGACGTTAAATGGTTGCTCACTAACGAAACTACTCACATCGTCATAAAAATTATCATATTTCAGTCCCTATTTCAGAAGAACTAATTTAAAATCTTAGTAAATTATAAATCAAAACATGTTAATTCTTCTATGTCGATACAAGACCGAGTTTGATACTTAACTTTTACAAAACAAAGGAAAGACAACACGAAACATAAAAACAGTAATGCAGACATAAAAATAGATACAACAGCAAAACGTAAGGACCATACTTAAAAAGGTATAATTGAGTGCCTCTTTAGGTAGTGGCTTAAAATAAAAATGGCGTCTTTCGTGTCTGTAAAGACAAAAAATATATCAGCTGATAATTTGCATTCAATTATTTATCATGAACGAAAAATGGTAGATTGTTGCTACACGATGCATATAACGCCAAATTGTCAACGAGAAATCTGTTTTGGCCTGAATTCTTTATAACAAGGTTATATTAAAATACACCAGAAGCACTTTTCATCTACATACATACACTCAACTATGACACTAAAATTAAATGGTTTGAATACGAAGTTGAATATTGACATCTTATATGGCGTCATAACATAAGCCAACATATGCAGTGACATGAAAATTATTTTATGTAAGCAATACATATTGTTTTCTACATGAAATGAATTTCCCATTTCGACCCACGCATACTTGATTCAACAGAATATTAAAGTGACCAATTGAAAATAAGAAAACTTGGTATGAATGTCAAGAAATAACTATTCTGAAGATCTTTTGTATAGACCATGATATTGAAAATTTGTAATATTAAAATAATAAACTTTATTATTTGTGGAAATATGTGTCCCAATGTTAAATATATCATATCACATCATCATGATATTTATAAAGCATAAACGTTTAGGAATGGTATTTGAAATCATTCTTTGTGTTGGCTTCTTATTCTTAGTTATAGACTATTGTTATTCAATCCTTCAATCTGTTTTGATGAAGCATATGCAACCCCAAATTTATGATTTGGAGCAAGTGTTTGATATTCGATGCAAGTCTTGTTTTTTTTTGCTTTACTCGGAATGAAGTTGATGTTTTAAATAAAGCCACCAGTATTTATAAGAATATAGGATAGAATGAAAACAGATCAGCACGGTCAGTTCTTTGGTAGGTGTTTGTTTACTAGTATTCGTATGTGTCCCATGGTTACACAAGACTGCCCAAACCAATTAAAAAAATCGAATGCATAGTGTTTATATATAGACAAGAAAGGGAGGTCCCTTTTGCATTTTTATTTAAACTGATTGAACATACGGTAAACATATGGTATATTAAAACAAAATTATAAATAGATTTTTAAACTGGCTATTGTTTTATTACAATTTTTATTTGTTACAATATCAAATGTGAAAAGGCAACTCATTATGCTGAAACCTCATCGTAAATTGATATATAGGTGCATGTGCTTATACAATACTCTAAATGCCTCTTAGAAAAAAGGAAAAATAAATTAAACAAGATATCACAACCACATTCCTCAAAGGACAAGAAAAAAGACCTCAAGTGACGAGATTTCTAAGTTGGGTTATGCTCATGAAGCCGGATTGAAAATGTCTTTTGCAGACTTCAACTCATCACCTTTTTAATCGATATCAATGAAAAACATACACACAGGATCACTTATCAAAACATACACACAGGATCACTTATCAAAACATACACACAAGATCACTTATCAAAACATACACACAGGATCACTTATCAAAACATACACACATGATCACTTATCAAAACATACACACAGGATGACTTATCAAAACATACACACAGGATCACTTATCAAAACATACACACAGGATCACTTATCAAAACATACACACAGGATAACTTATCAAAACATACACACAGGATAACTTATCAAAACATACACACATGATCACTTATCAAAACATACACACAGGATAACTTATCAAAACATACACACAGGATCACTTATCAAAACATACACACAGGATCACTTATCAAAACAGTAATGTAGTGTTTATAATTGTAAAACATATAAAAAAAAATGCAAACAAAACGATAATGAGCAATAATCGAGAAAATGAAAACATCGGACACTTTAAAAATAAATTCCATGCGTCCGAAGCGCTTTTCTGGATATATAAACTTCATCAGGAACGCTCAAACCCGAATGTTTTAAAACGAAGGATGTACAAGAACAGAAACAGTTGAAGAGCTATATGACAAAAAATAATAGCTGAATTCATTTAAGGTCAGCTTTGCCTCAGTCTGTCAAAGCCTTAATTTCCTGATAATTCTATTCATAAATCTAAAAAAAAAAAGTAATGTGAGCAAAGCAATTGAGTTGAGATGACCAATAATAATCTGTTGATCGTTTTTTACCTATGACGATGTTTTTAATTTCATTGACAGGGACACGTGTGCCATTATGGTAATTATCGCTATTTTACAGAGTTTTCCGTTGATCTTACTGGTGTCTTCAACCTATGCCAACATTTGAAAAATATATATTCAACCTAGTATGCCTACAAACAAAATACAATAGATGTTGTTATAACAATGAATTATTAATTACCTGTTAAATACGGTCAGTATTTTAAAGCATTAAATCTTACTCCTTTTGAATAAAACAACACCAGTGAAATACTGATTATAAATTATATTGATATATGGAAAATAGGATAAAGATATTACAATAAATCATTCTTTTTTGGTAAAATATTTCCAAAATTTTGTTGTTCTAGACGTGCAATTAAAAAAAACCAACACAAATAAATGAGTAAATAAATAAAAATTATAAAAGAATTGAATAAGAAAAAGAAAAAAATATTCAGGATTTTTTTTAATATACAAGATTTGCTCACTTATTACTTGTTGCTGAGTAACCAAGTTAAACAGTGTATTTAGGTTTTTGAATTTTTGTAAGATATTCGGACTCCTTGCTTTTTTCCCTACGTTACAGGGCAAAATATTTTGCTCGATAACATCCATTTTCTTTTTATATAAGACATCAATAGCTCATAAAAAATCATTTACTAAGATTTAAGCAGATTCTAGATTTTTTCTTTCCAGTTTGAAACCCATATACTAAAGCAAATATAAGGTAATAGTCTGAATTAACATTTTTTCGTCTTTAATTTTTTTTTATATGTTTTAAAAAAAGAGTTTCATGGTCTATCAATATTCTTTTAGCTTTATTTGTCCCTTAACCAATGCTCTTCTGACTTAAAGTTTAAATTCTTGATTTTTCTTTTAATTTCACCCAATTTACATCCTTTAATCTGATATATATTTTAAATAAATTTTATCAAGTTCATTCTGATGTCAGTATTTACGAAATATATGTATATATTTGTACAATAGAATGCATGGAAAGGTAGGATAAAGCATTTTCGTAATAAGTAAAACAAATATATACAAAACACAATTATTTCATAAAACCCTGAATTATCGCCTTTACAAGGCATCACACAATTTCGAACACTATACCGTAACGTTCTTGGTGATAAAGATGTAATAACAATGTCGCGGTATAGGACAATGAACCATAAACTGCCGATTGAAAATGGTAGATGGCAAAACATTCCACGAGAACAGAGAAAGTGTCCGTTGTGCAGAGTTGCTATTAGGTGACGAATACCACTATGTAATGGATTGCAGCAGTCTCCTGACAGATAGAACACTACTTATTGACAAGAAATAACTAACGAACTGTAATGTTTTAAAATGTAATGCTATTATGAACTAAAAACAGAAATCCAATTAAAACTTCGAAAATTGTGCCAATTTACTAGAATTATAAATGACAAACTGGATTCTCTCTGATGTTAACCTACTATACTGATACTATACTGATCATACCGTTGTAAAATAACTCATATTTAATGCTTCCTCAACAAATGTACAATGCAATGTAATGTAAACTAATATGTTTTTCTGTATATTCAAACGGACAGTAGTTTGACAGCCCGGAAATCCAACAACCTGACTTATGATTGTCGTAAAGATTGTTGCAATAGCGTGAACTTAAAATATGCGTTATATTACTAATAAAGGTGATTACCTTTGTTCAACTTAGGTGATACATTGTACCAGAATAAAATGATATACTATAAATACGGAACTGTAAAAAAAAAATACACTTTTCAATGTGAAGAAGATTTGAATATTCATCATAATATGATGGCGGATCCAGAAAAAAATTTGGGGGTGGTCCCAAATGAATATTGAATGGTATGAAAAAGGTTAAATAATACCTTCGACATTATGGAAGATCATGAATTTGGACAACACCATGCAATGCACATATTCCTAGGTAAAGGAATTTAAAGACATGTAAAACTGATTTTTATTTAAGACTCTATACAATATCTTGCGCCGTGGGACCACCCCCTGGATCCGCCACTGCATATATAGTATTATATTCACATGATAATGCTATATATCCTGAACATGCATGAAATAGTTGCCACTGGACCTAAAGCAAACTTCAATAATCAATTGTTTGATTATGCTAATTTCTAATACAAAAGAGACCAGCAACACATAGTTACCTTTATTTTGACTATTACAAGTAACAAAAATAGTCATGTGTGTACACTTAACGCCAATTTTAAACTGTTTGTAAATTGATTGGCCTCTAATTATTTTCTGCTTTTATAACACTTAATCTTTTGTATTTTATTCAACCTATGCCAACATATTTTTTTACAATTTTATACCGAAATTTCAAAATGTTGGCATAGATTGAATGAACCATCTTACTAACCGATAATTTCCTATATATCTATCCTAAAGGGGACATTCAAATTTATAAGTACACGAATGCCCCACTCGCACTATCATTTTCTATGTTCAGTGGACCGTGAAATTGGGGTAAAATCTCTAATTTGGCATTAAAATTAGAAAGATCATATCATAGGGAACATGTGTACCAAGTTTGAAGTCGATTGGACTTCAACTTCATCAAAAACTACCTCGACCAAAAACTTTAACCTGAAGCGGGACAGACGGACGAACGGACGAACGAACGAACGAACGGACGGACGGACGCACAGACCAGAAAACATAATGCCCCTCTACTATCGTAGGTGGGGCATAAAAACAAACTGACAATGCTATGGCAAATAAAAAAAACCCCAATGAAAACAGTTAAAAGACATATAACAGCATACAAACCACATCATAGAAAACTAAAGGCTGAGCAACACACGAACCCAACCAAAAACTGTAGGTGATCTCATGTGCGCCGGAAGGGTAAACAGATTTTGTTCCACTTGTGACAGATTAGAACATGAGAATTCCTTGACATATATGTTATTTCTTCCAAAATATCTCATTGACATTTAACATATTTAATCGTCTATCATGATACAATGACATCTTGGTAAAACATTTCTTGATATTAATAATATGTGACCTTAATTCATGTGAATCCCAAAGATAATTGTCAAATAATGTCACGATCTAAGACGAGATATAAGACATTACGTAGTTCGTGATTCTTACTATTGTCTATAGTCATAGAAAGGAAATAAACTCTCCAGAATGAAGGTGGCACAATTAGCTTGTTTTGTTGTATGTATTGCAGGTAAGGATACTGCAGTTTTAATTAGAATGTTGCATTTCAGTGTTTTGAAATTAAGGACTACCAGTGGATCATTTAATGCCTAACGACTTTTAAAAAAGATGAATTCGACCTTAAAATCCTAAACTCTTTAAATACAGTACAGTCGGTGTCTGGTGCTATTACGCAATATTGTCGTGAACAAGTGTTTTTTTATATTTAATATTTTGATTATTTGTTCTTTTTTACATTGCATTTTTAGGTACTTTATAAATCTAAACGATTTCAATCTGATTGAGTTTTGTTGTTGTATAACGTCAAAACTTATATCATACCGAGTCAGAACTAGATTATATGAAAATGATCTATTATTTTAAGAAATGTAAGCTAATGAATAAAGTTTAAAAATAAGTTACAACAATTTTGAATTACTGTTAACTTATGTTTACCATAAACCCAAAAACCATTCTGGAATCCTAAAAACAAAAACAAAATATATCTATAATACTAAAATGACGAGGTCCAATTTGTCAGCCGTCATCACGTAAAAACTACAAATCAAAGAATTCAACTTTATATATAGCTAATATAGTACAAAGGTGTAGATTAAAAATTACACCACTCCTGGCCCTTTTGTTTTCCACGTAATTAATATTGCCAATAATTAAGAAGTTCCGGGTCGAGTCCGATACCGATACCAATAGTATATTCACCTGTTACCTATTACCTTATCTGTACGTTCCGCATCTGACAGGCGCCCCACAAAACGGTGTATTCAGGATTTATATGCTATATACACGGGTCATAATCACAGGGTTGACACTACTAAATTGTCAAATTGTTACCTATTGTAGTATTTTAATCAGTAAGACTTTCTAAGATAACAATACGAATACTAAAAATCTGGACTAAAAATAAGGCGTATAGGTACAATTTTCAATTTGTTAGCGGGCATGACGTAAAACAGCGAATCAAAGAATTCAACTTTATTTATAACTAATATAGGACAATGCTGTTCATTAAAAAATACTCTATTCCATGACCTTTTGTTTTCCAAATAATTAATATTACCAATAATTGATAAGTTCCAGTTCGACGGGTTCAAACAAAGATTTGAAAGCAGTGTATCTAAGGCATGACTTTATCAGATCACAATACTAATACCAATCCTTGCTAATACTAAAATAAGGCTTGCGCATAGTTATATACTTTAATTCAGTCACGGACCCGCGATATCACGGGTGTGTTCTAGTTCAGACTAAAAACCATACCCCTGCCCTTTTTGAAGTTAAATATTTGTTCCCTAACCCAACGTTAACATGCTGAATAACTATATATACTATGTATAGATCATATGACCTATAATCAATGACTGCTGAAGTTACAACACTTAACGTCCAGTGGCAAATATGTCATGCATGTTCAGGACATTGAACTTGAATAAAGTTAGTTGTTTGCCGATGGCTAAAAGGATTTTGGTTTATATTATTTGCGACGTGATAAAGCTGAAAACTAAAATGGTCAGTTTTATAATCAAAGATAGATATGTCTTAAATACAGAGTAATTTTGATTCTTCTTTTCTTTTGATCGGCACGTTTACAGACAAAGCGACCTTCATTGTCACGATTTTACTTGTAAGATAAGTGTCCGGCGTTGATATACGCATACATATAATGATAAAGTCATTTCAACATTTGTGACACATTTCAAGACACGAAAAACAATCAATATTTTATTAACTATATATACACATGTATATGAGATAACGAAAGTGAACTACAAATAGTTATATGTATAAATAAATAAATTTGGTGTATTTACTGTCTTTTGATTGGCTAAAAGAATTGGCTTTATTTTCAATGTTATCAATTTTTATGGAGACACGCCCACTCTAACGTTGTGTATTCATACGCAAACATCTGTGTACGTTGTTATTGGTATTAATATATATCTTTGAGCATTATTTTTGACAGAAATTTATTTATAATGAATGGCAATAATTTATTTTGAATTTATTGAACCATAAAATTAATTTTTGACTGTTCACATTTAACATAATCCGCTTCGCGGATTATTCAATGTGAAGAGTCAAAAATTAATTTTATGGTTCAATAAATTCAAAATAAATAAAAGCCATTCATTAAATATACGTATTAATTATGAAAGAAAAGTATGATGTCTATTTGATTGAAAGACTTCTGTTTCATGGCTGTAATCTCAAAAATATAAAAATTAATTAAATGTTAACAAACTTTGTAAAGATGTTAATTGTAAATCATCAAAAATGTTTAATATTAAGACATTAACACACAGTATATTGCTATCAATATTTCGACATGAGCCAAAAGCATAACCCTATAACATATAACATAATTTGCAACAAATGCATACATAAAAAACTAATGTGGATGAAAATTTAATATATATTGTTTTGGGGGGAAAGGGGGGGGGGGGGGGGGGGGGTGGCGCAGACGTAAGGGGCAAGGCTGATGTTAATATGTTTCTTGTCCTGCACTTGGATGTGATCATTGACACCGAGGGGGGGGGGGGTTGGAGGGAAGAGTAAAGGGGCAAGGCTGATGTTAATATGTGAATTGTCCTTTACATGTATGTGATAATTGCCACTGGGGGGAAGGCAGAGTCAAGGGGCAAGGCTGATGTTAATCTGTTTATTGTCCTGTTCATGTATATGATAATTGCCACTGGGAGGGGGGGCAGAGTCAATGGGCAAGTTCTGTCTACCCTCTATGTGACAAATAGACATAACAGTCGCATCCCAAATGACAACTGTGACACACAGATCTATATTGGATTTATTTAGTCTGAGAACGTATACTGTTAATGAAGCCACGCCCCTTTATTTAAAAATTTTGAACTACTTCCCATTTGAAACAAATTTATTTTCTAGGAAGAAATATAGATTCCTACACTGCAACAAGTGTATTACGATATTTCTCCACTCTCGACAGTTAAATTTTATTATTTAAAGCGCGAGGCTTGCCGAGCTCGGCTTTAAATAATAAAATTTAACTGTCGAGAGTGGAGAAATATCGTAATACACGAGTTATAGTATAGGAATCTGTTTCTCTAATGATTTTTATCCTTCTTTTTCAAAGATTTTCAAAAACTTGTGTTCTTTATATGCGACGTCATCAGGCATGGTCGCCTTTTTTCATGACGTCACAATAGGAAAATTCAGAAGAAAACAAAACATTTAGACGTCATAATCAAATTTCGTCTAATCATTTGCCGAGAACAGATTTTTCACTAGTGAGGAGAAATATTTTTCTCACACCGGTCAGGAAATGTGAAAATAGCACAAAAATTAGAAAACTAAATATTAAGTGTTCTGTTTCTTATATTGCGTTAACAATACATTTCCTGTTTCCTATTTGATAAATGTGAATTTAAATATAATATATTTATTTCCGCCCGTCGTTTGTCATTTGAAAGACAAGAATGTATAAGAACCGCAATAACCGAAGAGCTATATGACCAAAAAGGTTAAAGTCAGCGACAAATAAAAACATATTCAGAAAAAGAACATGTAAATATTATATCATATATTGTGAACCCTGCTTTGAATTAGACCGATACCTTGAGCCGGAAGTTTAACGTGCTCACTCAACAGGTAACAAACCACAGGAAGACATGTTACTCTACCCGGACACATTATTCTGACTCCGTGCCGACCAGTCTTTGCTCTCACTCTTAAATGCCGCATGATTAGAGGAAAAGCAGCAGATATCAGTTTTTAAGTCTTTGATTTGACCTGTTTGGGGATGGAACACCAGACCGTCAGTTCTACATCATTGAATAAATAGTTTACTATGCCATGGTGTTTTTTTCAGTTTGCACGGCTCAAGGTTGGAGCTCTCAATATAGCTGTAGAGCCATTGAAAGATCTGATTGTTATCAATATGGAGACCACCCAGAATGTGGAACCAACGGTGTAACCTACAGAAACAGGTATTTTGAAATTCAGTGGTTTTGTGTTTTTGTATTCACTGTGTAGAATCACCATCTGATATAGGTACCCGAAGCAAACAAACAATGATAGCTAAAAGTGTCTTTTCTAAACCCCGCACAGTTAACAACAGTTTGCCGCTTTTCGCCGTGCAGTTATCCGCTTTATTTACATGAACTTCTATATAGAAAATAGCTTTTTACGAAATACAGTGTTTTACAAGCTTAAATTTGATATACCTTTGTTCTACGAAAAAGTCAAAAGAATCGTTGAATGATATTAAGTTTATGTGTTTTTAGCAAGTTTGAACCTATCCAATGATTAGTTCAGCAGGTATCACCGCATTCGTTTTTGACAATTTCAAGAGATACAACCAATCAAAGATCATATATAATTAGCCCTAAAATAATAGCTATATTATTAGGAATCGCTATGATCACGAAACTTTACTTGTCAGTAAAACGTAGTATATAATGAAAATGGAAGTAATTTGACCTTACCCGATTTCACATTATTTTTTCCATCGCTTTGGAGGTTCCACTATCCGGTGGTGATGTTACACAGTGGTTTGTTGGTGTGTCTTATTTCTTCTGTTGCATCAATGTGTGACTCATTGCTTTGTTTTATGATATAACTAAAGTTTTCTTATTTGATTTTTTTTTGCTGAAATCATATAATGTTGATTGTATATGATTAAAGAGGACTGTTTGTAAGTTGTAATAAACTTGTGCCCCATAAGATTGCGTTACTATTGAAATACAATTGAATTTTACGAAAATGTTTAAAACAAAACAATTTCAAGCCTCAACGAAAGTGGCGTTAAAATCCAAATGTGTTATCATAATTTTTGTTATCACAATGGATATTATTTGGAAATAAAAAAGTTGGTTATTTTCAGGTGTGATTATGGTAAAGCTCACTGTGCTGATAGAAACCTCCACGTTGCATACCAGGGGGCGTGCAGCACAACTACAACTATGGCACCATCTGGTTCAACTTCCGGTACCGGAACCGGAACTGGCACAGGGGGAGGCACTGGACCAGTCATAACCGGTCCTGAGGCTGTATTTGACTTCTTTTGCTTAGAACTTAGTCATCACCCATGTGATGCAGATCTTGAAACCATTTGCGGTTCCGATGGAGTTACATACACAAACACGTAAGTATTGAACAACCTTCTTTAAAATTTTCAGAAAGACATAGAAAGATTTGGCGATACGTTCCTAAATTAGCCACCAGAGTCTTGATAGAAAGCCTTCATTTCTGTTTTCTTCAATTTTTTGGGGGAATTTTTCTCCATGTTATAAAAAGAACTTATTCTTTAAAATTATCTATTACACCATTTTACTATTAGATAGATATAGGAAGATGTGGTGTGAGTGCCAATGAGACAACTCTCCATCCAAATAACAATTTATAAAAGTAAACCATTATAGGTCAATGTTAGATTTGTTATATTTCATGATTTCTTCATTCTGTACATGGTTTATTTCAGTTTCATTACCTAAATCTGTAATTTTATCACAGTTTTTATGCCCCATATAGAGGCATTATGTATTTTAGTCTCTGCGTCTGTTCTTCTGTCCGTTTGTCCATCTGTGTGTCCTGTTTGAGGTTAAAGTTTTTTGGCCAATATAGTTTTTGATGAACTAGTAACACTTGGAGTCCAGTCAATTTAAAACCTAATACACATATTCTCTATTACATTTTGTTCAATTTTAATGCAAAATTTGAGTTTTTATCCCATTTTTACAGTCTGAACATAGAAGAAATGATAGTGCGAGTTTGGCGTCCGTGAAATATAAACACATTCTTGTTCTTTTTTCTTGTGTATTCCATTACTCTCTGTTCTCTATTTTTGGTTTGCTCTTATTTTCCAATAATAACCGTACAGCTGATTCATTTCGCGGGTGTAAAATTTCGCGATTTTCATTGAATAAGGTATACGAAATATTTTGGCGGTTATTATTTTGGCGGATTCAAAATGATTATCAATACCTTTACATGTGCACTTTTAAATTGGCGGAATTTATTTTGGCGATTTTGTGATTTTGTTCTATCCTCGAAAATAAGCGAAAATAACCCGCCTTATGGTACTTTTAGGCTTTTATTGTCTCTTCTGTGAACCCTACACACATCCTCAGTCATATGTAAACACGTTAAAAACATCAAGATAAAAGACTCTTGACTGCTGTGAACCCTACACACATCCGCAGTCATATGTAAACACGTTAAAAACATCAAGATAAAAAAAACTCTTGACTTCTGTACCCTTAATTTTGACTTTTTTTCCTCTGATGTCTGTTTACTTTGTTCACACATCGTTGTCACTATAATGACATTTTATGCGACTATCATACAAGTGAATAGTTAAGCTAGCTTTAAAACCAGGTGTAATCCACCATTTGCTACATCAGAATATGCCTGTACCAAGTCAGGAATATTACAGTTGTTATCCATTCGTTTGATGTGTTTTAAC
The DNA here is from genome assembly GCF_965363235.1 of Mytilus galloprovincialis. Taxonomy (NCBI): domain Eukaryota; kingdom Metazoa; phylum Mollusca; class Bivalvia; order Mytilida; family Mytilidae; genus Mytilus; species Mytilus galloprovincialis. The sequence goes on from NC_134842.1 coordinate 97,764,297, forward strand.
TTTTGATTACGGACTTTCCGTTGTGAAGTGTCCTGGGAATTTGGTATATTTGTTATGTTACTTTTTGAGTATCTTTATTAAAATATATAATGACTTATTATACTACTGTATAGAACCTGAAATTCATATACAGATACGGACTTCACTAGATTAAAACAATTTTACAAGAGTTAGCAGCAACATAGTATTATACAATTCAAAATGAAATCACGTATTTGATATATTTTGACATATGTAATGATAAAATAATGTTTATTTGTTTTTCGTTTCAGATGCGAATACGAAAAACATCGTTGTACTCACAGAGAAATAACCATTGCCAAGTTTGAAAAGTGCTAAGCGTGACATAAAAAAAAGAGACACATATTATCTCTTATACGGGAAAGAAAGAATTTGAATTGTTATATAATGCCACAAAATCCTTATCTGTTCTTGTCAGAGCAATTAGATTGTTGTTCTTCATCTCAAAATTAGTGAGTTCTTCGATACTTAGCAAAACTTACACATAGCACAATAAGCCGGTTGCCAGTAACGCTATGTGAAAAATTTGTTACTAGATATACATGTATATTTATCAATTATGGACTTTTGACGAGGTCAATACGTTATATGTATAAATGGACCTGTTCAGATTATATTGACCAAGGACGAAGTTTGATTTCAGATTTTCATATATATATATATATAGTACAAAAAATATTATAAAAGATGTTATATCCTACCCTTTGATTGGAAAACATATCATACTCTGAGTTCAGTATTTTTGTGATTTTACTTTTTAGCATATAAAATCGTCAAAAATTGTTTTTAGTCTCGCTACACTCGGTGATGTTTTTTTAAACTTATGCAATTACACTCCTTTCAAAATCCAGAGTCTGCCCCCTAAATATAAGAAATCAATGCTTTTGAACTGTGCAGTAAATATATGATATTAAATGCACACGTTTGCTGTGCATTATCAAGATTATAGCACAGAATGAACAAAGAGTATTTACTAATGCATGTCATGTGTTAACGATGTGTATTGAATAACACGGATGTGAATTAATTTACTCGCTGCTTTTTATTGAAAAACACTAGTGTGGGTAATTTGCTCGATGTGTATAGAAATACACAGATGAGGATTAATTTGCTCGTTATGTATTGAATGATAAGATAATTTACATGATACAATCACATTTGACAAACGATATCAGTAAAATACAACATAACACATAAAAAATCAAGAATGTGTCAATAGTACACAGATGCCCCACTCACTCTAGCATTTTCTTTGTTCACTGGACCGTGCAATTAGGGACAAAACTCTAATTTGGCTATAAAAGTAAACAAAATCTATCATAGAGAACATGTGTACTACATTTCAAGTTGACTGGACTACAACTTCATCAAAAACTACCAGATGAACGGATGTACAGACCGAAAAATGTAATGCCACTAGGTTAACTTAAAAGCATAACTAGTGCACAATTCTTAAATATTTTCAAACTGTTTGGCCTCAAGCTTTGCTGAAGATACACCTATTATCAAAATGCGCATCTTGTGCAGTACAATTGACACACTTGTTTTGGTGCCAAACGCGTTTCCCCCAAGATAATCATGATCACTAACCCACAACGAAAAGACAAACAACAAAACACATCATAGAAAACTAACGACCGAACAATACGAGTCCCACAAAAATCTCGTGCGATCACACACAAAATTTAGATTATTTTGTTTTACATCTGGAATTCGTCAATTTTTACTCATTTTTGTTATTTACTTTCAAATCAGTGAACACAGGACTCAATACACATAATACATGCATACCAGTTAGAATGAAAAGATGAGATTTGATTACCATTGAGACATTTATCAATATGTAACGAAAAGTTCAACAGGACATGATATATAACAACTGTAAAAAAAATTATAATAAACAATCATTTGACATATTTGCCCAATCAAACAACCTTAAGACCGAATGAACGAACTATTCCGACCTAATATTTAAAGGAATATTAAAAGTTGGTGCAAATATTTTGTTTTTGGAACGGAAGGAACTAAGGATAGAGTTATGTCTTCATCATATGTGAACGACAACATGGTGCGAAAATTGTAGTTATCCCTCCAAACTATTTTAACACCAGAACTGGTCGACCGGTACGGTTTATAGAATGTTTGTTGATTAAGTGACCATGAATATGTTCCATTGGTCGTAGCCTAAGTGGCGTGTACTTTTCACTGCTATGTGTCTGCTTGCAATTATTAAAGAGATGAATTTCACTAAGTATGCCGAAACTGAATACCCTGTTAGAACACCTATGATGTCCATTATTTTGATAATTTTTGGTTTGCTTAGTTTTTAGTGCTTTGACTATTTGATTTGTTCTTAGTACCTACAGACTTTTCATTGACAAAAACACCTTTTTGAAAACTTAGTGTATCCTAGTCATTTTAAGCTGTTTTTCCATATCTAAATACATTTGCATTATTGTGAATAAGCGTTTAAATAAACTCAGCATAGATACTAGGATTGAAATATTATATTAACGCCAGACGTGCGTTTCGTCTATAAAAAGACTCATCAGTGATGCTCGAACCACAAAATGTTAAAAAGACCAAATAAAATACGTAGTCGAAGAGCATTGAGGACCAAAAATTCCTAAATATTGACATATTTGCCCAATAAAACAACCTTAAGACAGAATGAACGAACTATTCCGACCTAATATTTAAAGGAATATTAAAAGTTGGTGCAAATATTTTGTTTTTGGAACGGAGGGAACTAAGGATAGAGTTATGTCTTCATCATATGTGAACGACAACATGGTGCGAAAATTGTAGTATCCCTCCAAACTATTTCAACACCAGAACTGGTCGACCGGTACGGTTTATAGAATGTTTGTTGATTAAGTGACCATGACTATGTTCCATTGGTCGTAGCCGAAGTGACGTGCACTTTTCACTGCTATGTGTCTGTTTGCAATTATTAAAGAGATGAATTTCGCTAAGTATGCCGAAACTGAGTACCCTGTTAGAACACCTATGATGTCCATTATTTTGATAATTTTTGGTTTTCTTAGTTTTTAGTGGTTTTTGAATATGTGGGTCTAAGTACTTTTCTTTCTTTTATATCTTGAATTTGTTCACTTTTCTTTGACTCTTTGATTTATTCTTAGTACCTACAGACTTTTCATTGACAAAAACACCTTTTTGAAAATTTAGTGTATCCTAGTCATTTTAAGCTGTTTTTTCATATCTAAATACATTTGCAATATTGTGAATAAGCGTTTAAATAAACTCAGCATAGATACTAGGATTGAAATATTATATTAACGCCAGACGTGCGTGTCGTCTATAAAAAGACTCATCAGTGATGCTCGAACCACAAAATGTTAAAAAGACCAAATAAAATACGTAGTCGAAGAGCATTGAGGACCAAAAATTCCTAAATATTGACATATTTGCCCAATAAAACAACCTTAAGACAGAATGAACGAACTATTCCGACCTAATATTTAAAGGAATATCAAATGTTGGTGCAAATATTTTGTTTTTGGAACGGAGGGAACTAAGGATAGAGTTATGTCTTCATCATATGTGAACGACAACATGGTGCGAAAATTGTAGTTATCCTTCCAAACTATTTTAACACCAGAACTGGTCGACCGGTACGGTTTATAGAATTTTTGTTGATTAAGTGACCATGAATATGTTCCATTGGTCGTAGCCTAAGTGGCGTGTACTTTTCACTGCCATGTGTCTGCTTGCAATTATTAAAGAGATTAGTTCCACTAAGTATGCCAAAACTAAATACCCTATTAAAACACCTATGATGTCCATTATTTTGGTATTTTTTGGTTGCTCAATTTTTAGTAGTTTTTTAATGTGTAAGTCTAAGTTGATTGGTGTTTGTACTTTTATTTCTTTTGTATCTTGAATTTGTTTGCTTTTCATTGACTATTTGATCTATTCTTGGTACCTACAGACTTTTCATTGACGAAAACACCTTTTTGAAAACTTAGTGCATCCTACTCATTTTAAGCTTGTTTTTTTTTCATATCTAAATACATTTGCATTATTGTGAATAAGCGTTAAAATAAACTTGCATAACTACCAGGATTGAAATATTATATTTACGCCAGACTCGTATTTCGTCTACAAAAGACTCATCAGTGACGCTCGAATAATTTTTTTTTTAAAAAGACCAAATAAAATACGTAGTTGAAGAGCAATGAGGACCAAAAATTCCTAAAAGTTTTGCCTAATACAGCTAAGGTAATCTATTCCTGAGGAAGAAAAGCCTAAGTATTTCAAAAATTCAAAGTTTTGTTAACAGTTAATTTATAATTATGAACATATCAATGATAACTCAAGTCAACACAACGACAGTCTAATAATTAAAGGCTGTTCAATATTTTGCATTGAGCGTTTCTTGTGTTTTGCCATAAAACCAAAACACAAAAAAAAAAAATATAAAGGGCATAATACTTTCTTTTATATTTCGAAATCAATTCATTGAAAGCCATGGTACCACAATATAACATTGACAATTTTAGAACGTGTCGATTCTAATAACATGGACGATAATGTCACTATAAAGTTGACATTGCGATGTTGACAATATCGACATGTCCAGTGCAGGATGTTTATTCAATATTGTCGACATTGCGATAGCTACAATGGTAACACTCTATCGTGTCAACATTGTTTACATTGTTTGAACCCTTATATAATGTTTACATCGTTGACATCGCGATGTATACAATGTTAAAACGATGTTGTGTCAACATCGTTTACATTGTTTGAACCCTTATATATTGTTTACATTGTTGACATCGTTAACATTGCGATGTTTACAATGTTAACACGATGTCGTGTCAACATCGTTTACATTGTTTAAACCCTCATTTATTGTTTACATCGTTGACATCGTTATCATTGCGATGTATACAATGTAAACACGATGTCGTGACAACATCGTTGACATTGTTTGAACTTTTATATATTGTTGACATCTTTGACATCGTTAACATCGCGATGTTTACAATGTTAACACGATGTTGTTTCAACATCGTTGACATTGTTTGAACTCTTATATATTATCTACATCGTTGACATCGTTAACATCGCGATGTACACAATGTTAAACCGATATCGTGTCAACTTCGTTAACATTGTTTGAACTCTTATATATTGATTACATCGTTGACATCGTTAACACAGTGATGTATACATATAAGAAGATGCAGTATAAGTTCAATTGAGACAACTGTTTATTTGAGTTACACGTTTTATAAGTAAACCACTATTGGTCAAAGTATTGTCATAAACACGGACTTTTGGTTTTTATCAAGTATCTATGAAAGGCACAAAAAAAACACTAGTGTAAAACTATTTAAACAGGAAAAATAACGGTCTAATACATGTAAAAAACGAGAAACCAGAAACACGTATAAACAATTCAACAAACGACAACTACTGAACAACCGATTCCTGACTAAGGACAGGTGCAAACAAATGCAGTTAGTTTAGCGTGTATATACGTACCATAGACTCAATATAAGATATAAACACGATTTTGACACAATATTGTTACATTGCTATGTGAACAATTTAAACAGAAAGGTATATATAAAAAGGAGATGTGGTATGATTGCAAATAAGTCAAACTTCCAGTACATACATACTAAATGGCACATCTATAGATAACCGTATGACCTTTAACATTGAGCAAAGTTTATATCGCATAGTTAACAATAAAAGACGCCGACATGACAAATGGAAAACAATTTAAACTATATAACTAACTACTTAACTTATTTAAAAAAAAATAACAAAAAAAAAAAAAATGTATATACAACAACAACAAGATGTTGACACTATATTGTCAACATCGCGATGTATACGGTGTGATCGATGTAAACAGAGAGGTATAGACTCTATATATACAATATAAACACGATGTTGACACAATATTGTCAACATCGCGATGTATACGATGTGAACGATGTAAACAGAAAGGTATAGACTTTATATATATATTTATACTGCAATCAGCTATTTTACTACACGGATAAAGCTATACGTATAAACGTTAGCTTTATACGTCAATGACCCCAACTAACCTATAAGCCCCGCCTACTTACCAGAACTACTGTATTTCATCAACAACGTCACGTCACAACCATGACAACGTGTAGTAACAATGGTCAAACTTTTATGAATTTAAACTTATGTCTTCAAATTGGTAATTCATATACCATGCTTAATTAAATGTTATTAATTAAGTTCATTTTCCCTTTCTAATTCCTTAAAAAGCCAATGTCTTACCATCAGGACTACGCTCATAGGGAAAAACCCCAAAATGGTACCCCATGAGGGAAATTCCAAACACTTTTTTTTAACAACAATTTGTTACATATTTTTATTTTTTTTAAATTTTTTTTTTCCAATTTCAGTATAAAGACAATATACGTATAGTGTCTTGAAATATGAAATTTATTTGTATTTGGCACGAAACGGTAAAATGCTCGCATTTCCCCCGTTTCTAAGCCTCATACAAATAAATTTCATATTTCAAGACACTATACGTATATTGTCTAAATATATATACAATATAAACACGATGTTGACACGATATTGTAAACATCGCGATGTATACGATGTGAACGATGTAAACATAAAGGTATAGACTCTATATATACAATATGAACATGATGTTGACACAATATTGTCAACATAGGGATGTATACGATGTGAACGATTTAAACATAAAGGTATAGACTCTATATATATAATATAAACACGATGTTGACACAATATTGCCAACATCGCGATGTATACGATGTAAACAGAAAGGTATAGACTTTATATGTATATATACAATATAAACACGATGTTGAAACATTGTTGTTAACATCCCGATGTATACGATGTGAACGATGTAAACAGAAAGGTATAGACTCTATATATACAATCTTAACACGATGTTGACACGATATTGTCAACATCGCAATGTAGACGATGTAAACGATGTAAACAGAAAAGTATAGACTCTATATATATAATATAAACACGATGTTGATACGATATTGTTAACATCGCGATCTATAAGATGTGAACAATGTAATCAGAAAGGTATAGACTTTATATATACAATATAAACACGAGGTTGACACGATATTGTCAACATCGCGATGTATACCATGTGAACGATGTAAACAGAAAGGTATAGACTCTATATATACAATATAAACACGATGTTGACACGATATTGTAAACATTGCGATGTATACGATGTGAACGATGTAAACATAAAGGTATAGACTCTATATATATAATATGAACACGATATTGACACTATATTGTCAACATCACGATGTATACGATGTGTACGATGTAAACAGAAAGGTATAGACCTTATATGTATATATACAATATAAACACGATGTTGACACGATATTGTCAACATCGTGATGTATACGATGTGAACGATGTAAACATAAAGGTATAGACTCTATATATACAATATAAACACGATGTTGAAACAATGTTGTCAACATTGCGATGTATACGATGTGAACGATGTAAACAGAAAGGTGTAGACTCTATATATACAATCTTAACACGATGTTGAAACGAGATTGTCAACATCGCGATGTAGACGATGTGAACGATTTAAACAGAAAAGTATAGACTCTATATATACAATATAAACACGATGTCGACACGATATTGTCAACATCGCGATGCATACGATGTGAACAATGTAAACAGAAAGGTATAGACTATATGTATACAATATAAACACGAGGTTGACACGATATTGTCAACATCGCGATGTATACGATGTGAGAGATGTAAACAGAAAGGTATAGACTCTACATACACAATATCAACACGTTGTTGACACGATATTGTTAACATTGCGATGTATACAATGTGAGAGATGTAAACAGAAAGGTATAGACTCTACATACACAATATAAACACGATGTTAACACGATATTGTAAACATTGCGATGTTTGTGATGTGAACGATGTAAACAGAAAGGTATAGAACATATTGATAGGATACAATGTAAACACAATAACGACACTATAAAGTTGACATTGCGATGTTGACAATATCGACGAAACATCGTGCACTGGACATAGTTCTTGCTTTTTAAGTCTTTTATTCAAGCTCAGCAGATGAGTCTGATTTATAACTTGATTATTTGATTAGCTGTTAAAGATGTGTTTGCAAAGAGAAATAGCCTCCAATGTCTTCAACTTTTCCAAATTTGCCTACATTTTTATTTACGAATTTACCCAGTTCTGAGATAGCTGAATTAACACCTGATAAAACAGGTTTATACACCATCCTGATCGTACCAAGTGTATATGTTTATAAATAAATATCAAAAGCATCAATGAGTTCAAAATAGTAATATTGATTTCTCTTTGTTCAGCTTCACTTAAAGCTAGGTTCACACTGCCGATCATATCAACTCGATCAAGCCCGATCAAGACAGATTACGTGATCGGGAGACTGGTCTGACTCAATCGACAAGAATGTTCGGGATAGTCTACCTTGCTCGTCATCGACCCGATAGTTTTTGACATGTCACAAACACAAAATTAAAAACATATTTTAATGACGAACAAAACAAATGCATTGAAACTATACATAAAAATAACACAACGTATATTGACGATGGTGTGTAAGTTCAAACAATACAACAGATATTGCAGTTAGATTCTGGTCAAAACTACTATTAACATGATTAAATCAATATCCTATATTTAAAACCAAATGCAACAAAGTTAGATATCTATTGACAAAGGTGTTGTTTACGCCTAAGACATCAAGTTTTACAGTTGAACCTTGTACGTATACAAGACAACAAGTTTTACAGTGGAACCTTTTACGTATACATGCCAACTATTTATATTGGTTTAATTTTCATTTCAGTCTTTTTCAATGCATTATTTAGCTGCCATGTTTTCCAATGTACAGTCCGATCCGGAGTAAGGTAAACATGTCCAGTATAAAGTCTTTTGATGTTAGCAAGTGAACAGTCATTAAACCACCAGTGCTTCTCTTCCAATATACAGTGAATAGGGCTTTCGTCATTATCACGATCCCATGTACTAAACATCATACCGCTAAGACTGTCCTTATCGACATCCACCATTGCATCACCTAAAATAGAATTAACAACTTCTTAATAAGCGTCAATTATGACAATAAACGGCACAATTACACATACCCTTATCAAAATATAAGTCTTACAAGGTGTTTTAAGTTCAAATTCAAATATTTATGTCATATAAACTCTAAACATTAAGTGTGTGACAAATTAAATGAATGCAAACATACACAAAAGACATTTCAAAAACAAAACCATAGGAAAACATATTCATAAAACATATACAATTAAAAATCTATTTATATATATATTTAAAGAAATAAATTGAGAGTCCCTTGTTCTCAGCTATACTGCCTGTTAAAAAAGGACCCTACGCTTTCTACTCCTTTTGAGGTTTATAGGCAAAAATCTGGCATATGTTTAACTACATTTCCTAAAAAGTTAGTTTTAAAACAGAAGTGAAATATATCATGCAAGTGATATCAAATGTATTGTCTGTCAAAAAGGGACAATTATTTTAATGCATGAGAACTAACAGTAAGATCCCTTCTAATATATCATGTGAGACTCATACAAAAAAAAAGAAATAATCATACACGCAAAGCAAATAAATACGTGAATAATAAATTTTCTTAAGCTTAGAAAAAAGGAATTAATCCCGAATGTCTTATCTACAGATCTTAACTTTTGCTTAATGCAAACCACAATGCATCTGGTGGCAAATTCGTTAATGTTTCGCATCTAAAAATTTGGTCACAGCTACACAGCTACTTTTGCATCTGTAGTACTTGAAATCTACTTTTAATATTCAGTACTATTTTGTTACTTTAAAATTATTGTAATATTTAGGAACCTGTATTTTACAGTACTTAATTTGTACTTGAAATTTAGGAACTACTGATTTTTGGTTACTACCGTTATATTTTCAGCATTTTGAAAATTTTTCTATTTCAAATCTCTTAAAATTATGATTTTCAAACATGGATATTGTATTATTTCTGTATCAAAATATTTAGTACAAATCAAGTACTCTAAAATACAAGTACCTAAATATTGCAATAATTTTAAAGTAAAGAAATAGTACTTAATATCAAAAGTAAATTTCCAGTACTACATATGTTTAGTACAGAAACAGTACCTATGCAAAAGTAGCTGTGTAACTGATAAGAATAAATAAATATATCTATACATCATGTTTCGTTAACAACTGAACACATAAAGATGTTTTTTTCCACAAATTATAAATTGCTTGCAAAACAAAACACATACCCCATCTTTAACACCAAGAATGAAAATACAGACCTGCATATTGTAACAAAAAAATAATACAGTCCGCCAAAAGTGAATACCACCTATTGTTATTGCATCCAATTCTTTCAATTTCAAAAAATCAATTATTCTTTGAAAAAGAAAAAACATTCATGTAGCAATTTTTCTAACATGTACCATAAACAAACCACAAATTTAATTCTGGTCACTTATAAAGGTTCTATGCATTTATTTTTTTCGTTCATAGAAATAGTGTCAATTACACAAATCAGAAACAGAATTTAAGTTTTACTGTGCTTTAACAACAATTATTCACTCAATATCATTCACATTTTCTACAAATACTCTTTGGTATGTTTGTCAAATTTAATGTCAATTTTTGAGTCAATAGCATGAATAAGATTCTCTCTTCCGGTACAGTGCAATAGCACGGCGTCTCATACTCTGTTCAAGCCTTCTGAACTTTGGTTGAATAAATCTATTCCATTCATCAACAATTGCCACTCTAAAATCCCTTAGATTTTGTAAAGGTAGATCTCTGCGATTGAGATTTCTGCCATTGGCATAACACATGTTCAATAGGGTTAATGTATGGAGACATGGAAGGCCGAAAGATAGTGTCAATGGCTTCTTCATCTTTGGACTCGGTTACAATCCTTGACCTGTGTGATCTAGCGTTGTCGTATATGTACACGGGCATTGACCATGTTGACTCAAGTGAATGATTATCAAGATGAGGGACTACAATGTTACTAAGCACCAAATTCCTGTATGTCTGTCCGTTTATGTTACCCTGCAGAATATGCATACCCTGCTTACAACGTCATAAGAAACAATCCTAAACTGTAACACCACCAGCACCGAATGCAATCGTTGGGCAAATCCTGTTTTGGTCATAGGCCGTTTTATTTTCCCGCCACATTTGTATTATGGTGTCGACTGGTTGTAACACAAACCGTATCTCATCTGACGAATAAGTTTTTTAACAGCTTCTCATGTTCAAGCATCGGAAGTCATTATCTCATCGACACCTGACTATAAAATGCCTGTCTGTTAGCACATGTCTCTTGACAACACCACGTGCTTTTCGGATACCCCTTTGAAGTCGACGGACCAATGTTCGAATAATAACACGATAACCTGCAGGTCAGTGGTATAAAAGCTGCGGGACAGGGATTAGTGGGTGGGTTTTAGCATGAAAAATTAGCAGTGTGTCATCGCGACGGGCAGTTAAACGCTGTCTTCTGGACTTTGGTATATCATTTATAGTTCATGTGTCAACATGACGTTGTAAAAGTTTGACAATGACGGTTTGATTAACATTGAAATGGTAATCAATGCTCCTAGTTCTCCTACCGGCATTTGACATGCCAATTGCTTGCCAACGTACAGCCACAGATAACTTACACCTTGCCATATTACATTATGATTTGATGAAGGTCAAATTTTACCTGTACAGGGGAGATTAGGAAGATGATTCAAAGGTACAAAAACAGTGTATTTCTAAACGTACAGATGCCCTTTAAAAGCAGTTGCTTGACTGGTTTATCGGAGTTCAATCTTTTCGGTCTTAATGCATTTTCTTAGTGAATGTTTAAGGCAATTCATAACACCAAACATTTATATATTTTTTGCAATAGTTAAAAACATATTGCTAGTTGTATTTCGGTGGTGCTTAACTTTTGGCGGACTGTGTATATTTTGATTAAGATCCTAGCATAAGAAGATGGTTCTCATTAACAAAAGAAAAGCCACATTTGTTTTCATTTCTGTGGCACCGGCAACCTGCAATTAATTTAGGTTAGCACATAAAACATCAATATCATTTTGGTATAAATATAATTTTAAAAAAATGAAATGATTTGATAATAAAGGTCTAATTTTATAATTTTCCTCCATATTTCACCTACTGCAAATTTGACATTTGGAATTTTGAAAAGCACATTACAAGTGTACTCTCATTTTGTTAAGAGCTAATATCATATCTCATTCAACATCATGTGTGGATCGAATATTGGATATATTTTCCGTTTTTTTCTGTAAATGAGATAAACACTAAAATGTCGTGCCTAAAAATATACCTTTACTGTAGATTCATTTATTTTCGTGGGTACCTATTTTCGTGGATTAAGGAAAACAAACATGTTCGTGGATATTTAATTTCGTGGTTTTGCTGAATATTTGGTATTCGTTGAACATTAATTTCGTGTTTCACCGTTTCCCACGAAATCCACGAAAATTGGTATCGAACGAATAATAATGAATCCACAGTATTAGGAAAGCTCAAACCTCTTCATTTTGAACCCAGTTGCAACGTTCCGAGATATATCACAAAAAAGACCAAAACAGAGTCGCTAAATTTGTGTAAGGTCGACATAGCTTCAGAGAGTTAGAACCTTAGTTTCTTAATATATGTTTTCAATTTATGAATGGGAAATTTTAGATCAGTTAATGTTATAAATCATGTCAGTACCGAACCACTGACCTCTGAGCTGATAATATCCTCGGGGATTAACATACTGTGGATTCATTAATTTTCGTGGGTACCAATTTTCGTGGATCGAGGAAAACTTGCATGTCCGTTTTTTTTCGATATTTGATTTCTTGGTTTTGCCGAAGTTTACAAAGAAGCCTATTGAAATGTTGTTATTCGTTGAACATTTAATTTCGTAGTTCACCTGTACTCACGAAAGCCGCGGAAATTGGTATCCAACGAATAATAATGAATCAACAGTATTCTGTTTTATTAAAACGACAAGATACCATGTTAGTTGATGTCAGCTAGGTTCCCGAAGTTTGCAATCTGGAAATAGAGCTCTTGATTTCAGGAAAGGATACTTTTCTTATGACACATATGTGAAAATTGTCATTCAATTGTTACAGTTTTTATAGAGATCACAAAGGTTCCTCATGGTGTAATATTATACATAAGTTGAACTCACTTCATTAATTTTGTCGTTCTTTTTCTGTATTTAAGATCAGATTGTTATATCAATGTAGTATATATAATACATTATATAAAAAGAAGATGTGGTATGATTGCCAATGAGACATCTATCCACAAAAGACAAAAATGACACAGACATTAACAACTATAGGTCACCGTACGGCCTTCAACAAAGAGCAAAGCCCATACCGCATAGTCAGCTATAAAAGGCCCCGATTGTATACTATCGTTACGTTTGTACAAATTATGATATATTGTAGTAGAGACTTCACTAATACATCGTTTTATCTTTTATGGGTTTTTACTTGTGTCCAATCCGTTTTACTTTGGGCTTCTCTCCTTTTTTCTTTCAGTTTCCGCACTCCATCATACTATTGATGACTATGTGCCGTGCATGCGTGGAATTTACAATTATATATTTACATAAAAAAATAAATAAAGAAATAATAATAATAAATTTGTTACAATTACATGGCGTAGTATTGGTTGAGAAAAAATGTAGGAATCTGTTCTCTGAAGGCTTCAACTGTGGTGCATTGGACAGCAGTCACTGTTAAAAGGTTCCATTGGATGATTGACCTTGGATAGAATGAAAATTTATATGAGTCTTTTTTTTATTCATTTTTTTTTTACCTGAAACGATATTTAGTTATATCATGTACCTGCATTTCCACTGTATTGGCCTAAACAAAGTGTGTAGTTGGTTTCCTCGCTGTCAACATAGAAATCAGAGTACACAGCGAAGGCTGGAACGCCTTCAAAATCTTCCAAATCAAATCGTACTTTGTATGATCTTCCGGACTGTCTTACAATAGCATGTATATTGTCGTTTCCTTAAATAGAATATAACTTATATTATTGGAAATAAAAAGTTAAATTTGAGATTGATAAGCGAAAATATAAGATAATGATTAATTCATACACCAGAAAAGAAAACACAGAAATCGACTTGAAAACAGAATCACTGACAAATGACTGAGTACAGATGTTTTTCTGAGATATATCCATTTCCTGTCAATCCAAATTTTTTCATCTTATTTTCGAGTTGTTTTGCAACATTTAGATATATTCTATTGAGATGGACTCATTTATTTTTGTGGGTACCAAATTTCGTGGATTAGAGAAAACTTACATTTTAGTGAAAAACCTATTTCCTGGTTTTGCCCTAGTTTGCATAAAAACAAATAAAAATATTGTCCTGCGTTGAAAATTTCGTGGTTCACCTTGTTGCTTATTCTTTGTTTTATATGTTGTGTCATGTGTACTATTTTTTGTCTGTTTGTCTTTTTAATTTTTAACCATGGCATTGTCATAACGAAACAGCCTAAATGCAGTGCTTAAATGTGGCATAAAAACACAACAAATCAAATCAAAATCAAATTACAACCGGGAATAGGACACAACCGATGAAGCGACAGAATAGAGAACTATTCTTGTATCTAAAAAAATAGGACTGTGAAATCATGTCGCCAGTGAGATTAGATATATGGATATTTTATCGGTTAACCACTTTGTGTGATGACTTAAATATACTTTCTGTGCTTTATTGATTGTGTACTCTTATTTACTTGAGCATTACAAAAGATCGTGACGTTGCTGGATGCAATCTATTTGAAAGTACTGGAAAGTCATAAATTTTAATAAACGAGGAAATTATTTTAAGATTTTTATAATATCAGTAGAACGAGTACTTTGAGCATTGTATCATTAACTATAATAATTCTCTGTAGCATAGGCATTAAGCATTATATTTGTATCCAACTATTGTCATTTATTAAACTGATAAAATAAAGTGTCAAGTTCTAAACCTCGCCGAAAATGTGTCTAGTGTACCAAACTTAAAAACGTTTTGATTCTTTCAATAGAGTATATCATTCAGTCTCTTGTAGAAAATAAGAGATCACCCTATTCAAACATTTTGTTCACACGAGTACCCCATATTACCTAACACAGGGACAATTTGAATCAACATTTAGAAAGAGCAGTAATTTCAATTGTTCCTTTGGCATCTAAAAACTACCTGATACAGAAATTTTAGTTTCGGTGACATCAGTATTTTCCAATTTTATTTTTTCTATTATTATTTTCTTCTTATCAATTGTTATTAGTGTTATAGTATATGAATAATAAAAAAACATACAAGTAATATATACATGTTTACCATAAGCCGATACCGATACCGAAAACGAAACGGAAACTGAAACCAAAAATAGTAGTCAGGTAAATGGTAAAATTTTATAATGTTTAACTTCCTCAACCATTTTACTTCATAACATATTTGGAACTTGAATACACTAGATGGAATATCACTTCAGTTCAACAATTTACACGAATATATTAAAAACGAAACGTGAAATACATCTAATGCATGTTAAAAATTTATTTATGATGTGCATTAATCAAAGAGCTAGTTTTGTCGAAGGGAAAGAACTGTACATAGTTCTATAATACATGTTATATCGTTCCGACTATATAAAAATTATATAAAATTATAAAGATAACCCTTAATTTTCAAATGAATTCAAAACGAGTAATTATAAAGGCAAACATTTTTTCAGTATAATTGTATGACTACTGTTACATGTAATCTGTATTATAAGAGGACAACCCAAAAAGCTTGTGTGCTTTTGGCAAAACTACTTTCAACAATGTTTTCTCTCTCCATTTTCTTTTTTTTCTTTCTTTTTTTCATCTTCATCTTCATACTCCATCTCCTTTCCTTTTTTTTATGTCACCTCTCTTAAAATAAATCGTCCAACCAAAACCCAGGCAGTGTTTTATTTTGTGGACATCTTCTTGCAAACTATTCATACATAAATCAAAATGGACACAAGAAGGAAATAAGATACATCAAATCTGGTTTTCTATGCCATAACAATAACACGATAAATTACAGATTGAAGGATGCTTGGCGATACCATATATCCATATGAACATCATATTGCAACACCATATACTGTAAGGCAGCTACGCAATCAAAATGCAATAATCCGCGATCAACACAAATTTGTAAATGAAAAGATATGTGCAAAAAGAGTTTATTTAGAAAATTCCTTAAGACGAACAAAAATTTATAAAATAATAGGTTCTCTTTAAAGACATAGTCGGAACGGTATTGTACCTACTGTAAAACTGTGCGCAGTTATATCTCTACGACGTAACCTGCTTTATGATTAATGTATATCAAAGATAAAGAGTATCAACATCTTAAGTTGTATATTATTTGCATAAGTGTAATTAATTATAGTTGAATTTAACTAAGCTTTTTTGATAGATTCAAGTTAATTGGTTATTTGAAGTTATACTTCATCTAGTATATTAAAATTTCAAACAATATTATTGCGTAAAATGGTTGAGTCAATTAACATTATAAACATTTATCATTTACCTCACTATAATTTTCGGTATCGGTATCGGTTCCGGTTTTGGTATCAGTTTATGGTGAACATGTCTTCTATAAAAAAAAAAACCATACCTAGCCAAAACTCCGAATAGAGGATTCCAAATCCCTCTTTAAAATTCCTCCAATTCATCGAAAATTCAATTTCTCCATTCAATCTTCTCTGTAATACCTGAGAACAATGTTTCATTATTAACGTGAATGTAAATGATAATGTTGATACGAAATAAGTTTGTTAGGTGGCATGGTAGTATTCACATTCCGAAATTTAGGTTTCTCTTTTGTGAATCGTACTTAAGTCACAGACTGGTCCTCTCCCTTGCAACATACGGGTATCACATATACCTTTGTCATCAATCTGACAGAGCCAAACATATAAAGGACAGAGGACCATTCTTACTTAAGTCAATGCATCTGATTGGAAAAAAGTACAGTATCTACTCAACATACTTTCCCAGCTGAGATAAGGATGATGGGTAGAAAAATATGAAATAATTTTACATACCAGTGAAGATGATTTTTTTTATTTTTATTACTTTGTATTCACTACATGATAAAATACCTAAACGCACTAGTGGACTTAGGTTTATAAAGATAGGCACTAGTGGACTTAGGTTTATAAAGATAGGCACTAGTGGACTTAGGTTTATAAAGATAGGCACTAGTGGACTTAGGTTTATAAAGATAGGCACTAGTGGACTTAGGTTTATAAAGATAGGCACTAGTGGACTTAGGTTTATAAAGATAGGCACTAGTGGACTTAGGTTTATAAAGATAGGTACTAGTGGACTTAGGTTTATAAAGATAGCAGAAAAAGTAAACAGCCATAAAACATGTATAACTTCATGTTTGAACATTATATTGAAAACACTTCGGTTAGATGTGTATGTAGAATTTTGGGCAGTGTTAGAAAATGGTGAAATTTCAAAAAAAAAAAAAGAAAGAAGAAGCTATCATTAACCCTCGAGTTCTGTCCCATGAAATACTACCATGCCACATACACAATAATGACCTTTGTAGGTAGGTAGGACACTAACTGTTTATGAAAGAAATAATTGAGTAGTGATTTTATACTTCGTATTTGTAGACAATACCAATGATCTTTATATTCCAATATCATAGGATTTTTTTTAATTTTTTTTTTTGAAGTATCTATAATGATTAAGGTATCCTTGTAAAGGGGGATAATTCTCATTTTGTCTATTCTTCCTTTAGATTTAAATAAACTATTACCGAAATATTATAATGAAATAAAATATAACAGTGCATAATGAAAGATTAAAAATAATAAATTGATTTCAAATAAGTACCATAAAAACTTATTTGAAATAGGAATAAGACTTAAATGCAGAGAATACTAATGAGATCATCAATGTGTTTGCATGTTAAGAAAACTCAAATATACTGGGCTTATAGCACTATCAAGTGAGTCTTGAATGAAAAAGTTAAAGTTTTCTATTATTATTTCTATTCTAATATATCTAAAGTTAAACAAACACATACAAAAATAACAATCAAATACATTTTTAAAATATCATTCATAATAATAAAAGAAAAACAAAAACGCCCTCTTCCTTTATAAATTATGTGATCATTTGTCAAGAAAAAACAATAAACACATTCACAAGTAGGAAAAAAATCTTGACACCAAAAATGTAAATAAAACCTGAAATAAAACATATTCTGTGTATTTTCCTGGATACTCAGAAAGAATTGCACAGGGATACCTTATTGAAGCTTGAACAATGAAGTTAAATTGTAACAAGCAATCTGAGGAATAAAGAATACTTATTTGTTGTTAAAAAAGAAAGAAAAGAAGAAAAGTAACACACTGTCCATCCTCCGCCATCTGTGGTCATGTCGCAATACACATACATTTCCAATCCATGTTCAGGTTGTATTTTATAGAAACCGTCATAGTGTCCAGGTGGAATATCGCTACAATCCCTTAAAATGTGAGACGAAACTGTAAAAAAAAATTTTTTATTGGCATTTGTTCATTAATGCTGCAATCCATTTCATGTCATTAACCAGGTTTCAGATTTAAAACAAACCTTTTAGATTTCCCAGGGAAATTTTAGGACTTCGGATGACCGAATAATTTTTTATATTCACTGTGATTTCATTTCGGCAGAGTCTTAATTTGCATGGTTGCAGGTTGATGAATGCACCGAAAGAGATACGTATCCCGTTTAGAGTTCATTTCTTTAGTTTGTTTTACCTTGATTTGCACATTCAAAATGAGGTTTGTCTATAGAGGGTCTTTTTGAATAAAATTATAACACAATGTTAAATGCTGTATGCCAATTTAAAAAATATTCGCCGAATACATTTGTTTGCATATTGTTGTCGATATTATGAAACTCTAATCAACAAGCATACAACTGAGGTGTTCAACTAGCTATAAAACCAAGTTTTATCCACCCCTTTCTACACAAGAAATGCTAGTACCGACTCAGGATTATGAAAAATATTTTACATTCGTTTTATGTGTTTGAGCTTTTGAAAAAGCCCATACCATATAGTCAACTATAAAAAGCCCCGAAATGAAAAATGTAAGACAATTCAAACAAAAAAACTAACGGCCTATTTAATGTACATAAAATGAACGAAAAACAAATATGTAACAAATTAAAAAACCACAACAACTGAATAACAGGCACCAGACTTGGGATAGTCACATACATACAGAATGTGGCGGGTTTTAACATGTTAGCGGGATCCATACCCTACCTCTTACCTGGGACAGTGTTGTAACAGTACAACATGAGAACGAACTATCAAAATCAGTTGAAAAAGGCTTTACTAATCTGGTGGATACAAATATAAATAGATCTAACAAAAACACAGAATAGACGTGGGCGGGTACTTGTATATCCCCCCCAAAAAAACCCACACTAATACTGATCTGAGAGTACTTGCAGTTACTGACAGCTAGTTCAAAGCCACTAACAACTAATAAAAAAAACATGCATCTAATAAAAACGTTAAAATGTTAGTCTTGCCTGTGTTTTCTTATTGATTCAGAGATTTAAAAAATGAAGACGAACAAATTATAATGTAAGAACATAGTATGCAAAGAATTCAACAAAGTTTCCAGTCATTCCTGGTCATTCAGTGACACATTCAACTGATGTAGGTCGAGTAATTTGGCAAAGGAAATGCTATAAATATATTTTAAGATGAATAAACGAACAAAAATAAAAATGTTGTATTCATACAACGCTCTTTTTACACTTTTATTGAAAAGAGAAAAAATATATACGTTTATCTGTCGAAAGATTAAAAAGACAAACTGATACTCAGACTGAAAAAAAGATTTACTCACAACTAAAGATTGAGCAACAAAGAACCACATGATTCTATCTCCCCAAGACGGATAAGTACATTTTTCTCTAAATGTGACACAATAAATCAATAACATACCTGCTCTACTTTTAATCAAGACAATGCTTCCATGTGTTGTTTTCATTTCAGAAATACATTTTAAATTTAGTAAGCATATATTTGAAATATTATCAAAACTTGCAGCACAGCAAGGATCAAAATTAGCACAAAAATATGCACATTCTACTTTAGACAAAACATTATTCGTTTCAATAAGATCATCAATGAAACTGAACTGCTTGTCTTTCTGTTCATAAAATTGTATAATGTTCACATTCTTGGAAACGTCATTGCGGTTTCCTTTACAATGATCAAAGCAAATCCATATCATCATTGCATAGTGAATAGTATGTATTTTTTGGTTGTTTTTAAATACAATATTGAGCATTGCAAACATTTAAATTTCCATTAAAAAAACTTGCATTAAAGTGTATGCGTTTTAATAGTCCTCAATAGAAAAATTAATACTGAGTTCATAAGTTATAATGTAAAACCGAAGTCTGATATAAAAATTTATTAATCGGTAAAACCTTTAAAACGTCCGATAAACCTCGTGTTTTGCCAAATATTTAACATAAACAAAAAAAAAACCCAAACAAATGATCGAACGATTGAATCAATAGTCCAATCAATAAATTATTAATTTGAATCTGTCGTTTTTGTGTATTGGTATTAACCATTAATGGTAATAATAGAGGTGACGTGAACACGCCTTCTAACAATCAATATTCTCGACAAAATATACCTGTTTTCGTTCATTTTTATATACTCTTCGACCATTCACACTTTCTTCTCAACTCTTGATTTTTGTTTTACTATTTTATCAAAAGATGAGTATACATACATGAAACAGACTAGTACTTCATTTTCCTTGTAGTTTTGAATTAAGAGTATCTATACAAACCACGTTAAGGGAAGTGCTTCGGCCAAGTTTTTGGTGTGGTTCGTTTTGTTAAGTCTTTATTCTTTCCATGTTGGGTTTTGTGTACCAGTGTTTGTCTATTGATTTGTTTTTAGTCATTCCGTTGTTTGTCTATTGATTTGTTTTTAGTCATTCCGGTGTTTGTCTATTGATTTGTTTTTAGTCATTCCGTTGTTTGTTTATTTTCGACATATGAGTTTGAATGTCCCTCTGGTATCTTTCGTCCCTCTTTAACAGATCAGATTTCTATTCCAGCGTAGTTATGAGTTGTTTATTAGAAGAATTACCATCTTTAAGTGTAGGATGTCATGTCCTAGATGCCAAATTTAACAAAACCAAAACCAGTTTTCATTTTACAGAATAGTTTGAATGTTTTTGATATGAAGTTGTCATTTTTTCTTTCGAACAATAAGATTTTATAAACCTTTCTATTTTCGCCTCTCTTGTATGCATATGCTTATCATCAAGTGCAATTATTTGTAGAAATTGAAATATGTTCATAGTGATTTATATAATCACTTTTATAAAGAAATAACTCATCTAAATGAAACAACAAGACAGAAATTTGCCTTACCAATTCTGCAATGTTATGGCATACCTGCAGTTGTTAGAAGAATTTATTTTTCAACACATTTTTACTCTTCTTACATAAAGGTCATGGGGCTAATCTGTTAAAAAACATATTCATTTTAGTTTTGATAAATAATCAAAGATACCAGGCAGACAATATTGTACACACCGCTTGTATTTCATCTATGGCATCAGTCTTTTCTGGTGATGTATTTATATACATTTTGTATTTGATAAAGTTTCTATTTTCACAGAATTTTATTGAAGATTTTTTAAATGGGGATTATCTATTTTTGTTCTACCATTTAAAAAAATATTTTCCGTTTAGTTATATTTTTCAATGATCTAAAACTATAGTTTTGTCCTACTTCAAATGAATTGCGTGATATAACATTTTTACTGTTGTAAAACATTGCTTCACCGTACACGAAATTAAATACCGGATTATGAGTTAAAATAAAATTGAGAAAGGAAATGGGGAATGTGTCAAAGCGACAACAACCCGACCACAAGGCAGACAACAGCCGAAGGCCACCAATGGGTCTTCAATGTAGCAAGAAACTCCGGCACCCGTATGCGTCCTTTAGCTCGCCCCTTAAAAAATATGTATACTAAACTCGGAATTATACACATGAAACTAAAATTTAAAATCATACAAGACTAACAAAGGCCAGAATCGTTTACCTATCAATTTAAAAATAAAACGTTTCTTTCAATATCTACAAGAATAGTCATTTGATACAACTTATCTAATATGTCTCATTTGACACAATTTTAAAAAAAATGAAATAATGGTTTGAGAAATATAGATAATTTTGTTTAAGTTTTTAAGCCATTTTATCAATTATTTATGCATTCTTCAAACATTGACAAAGTTTACAGTAAATATAGTGCAACATCTTCGTTTTAGAGGATACCTTTGATTAAATTAATGCTAAATTAGTTTTGTGTATCAATTAGTTGTTGTTGTTGTTGTTGTTGTTTTTGTTGTTGTTGTTGTTGCATCTAATTAAAACCTAATACCTTTGATAACTATAAAGTAAATCGTAGATGTCATAAGCAATATTTGCATCATTTTTTCGCCCAATGATTTACCAAGGACTGGATGCAGTAGAAAATCTTTTTTTTTATGACGAGAACAATAAGATTGATATAAATACCCTGGATAGGAACAACCGAAATGAGCTCTCAGAAGTTTGGACTGTCTTTTCAGTTATTGATGGCTGTTTGATAGAGACACAAATTTTCCATTACAATTGGTCCTCTATAACATGTACATAAATCCATCTAAGAGTTGTTGAAACGGCCCTTAAACATGAAAGTGATTCCATTCCGAATATCAAACACTCTTACGATTAGCTTGTCTAACAAGTGAAAACAATTGAGCGCTCGAGCCATTTGGGTTTTATTTAAAAAAAAAGAAATAGTAGTATTCATATTGTTATTTATAATTATAATGCATTTCAGTCAATTATATAAACCTGATATTAGTAATATAGGTTAGCAACTTTCATTTAAACAATGCTAAATACTAGAATGCTATAAACTTTCTTGTTGATCACTAACAACCATATTCGAGTCTACGTTGTCTTTTGTGACATAAGTTCAATCGGCAATTACTAGAGAAAGGTAATTAAAGCTCAAGGTCAAAGGCAGCTCAAGCAACACTTGTAAGGGAGGGCAAATGCTTTTTATTTTGATTCAACATATTTATTTTATTAAGTTATTTACTACAATGTCTACTAGATCGTCAGAATTAAAGTTCAATCTAATGTTCTTAAAATTGCCTGTACCAAAACAAGAATTTAGCAGTTATTATCAAAAGTCCGTTTCTATGTTTGTTGGATATTATTTTTGGAACAGTTTTGTATTTCTGTTGTTCCGTTGTTTTCCGCTTATAGTTGGTGTGTTTCCCTCGGATTTGGTTTGTGATCCGGAATTGATTACTACAAAATAGTGGTACACTACTATTGCCTTAAGTTATGTACGTACTATTCTTGATCTTATAGAACACTGATGGAAAATACAAAAGGATCATAGAACTCATCGCCATTTGCCGAAACAGTTGGTAAAAGTCAAACCAGTTCCCAAAAGACTCCGTGTCTTTTATAGTTTGTTGTGAGATATCCGTTTTGTTCATTAAAGGAGACCGTACGGCGATTGGCATTTGCTTACTTCTACATCATTTGTTAAGAGTTGCCTTATTGGCAATTATACCATATCTTCTCGTTATTATAACGATATGTCTTCGATGCATTTGCGGCAAGGGTCAACTTTTCTATTATTTGCTATTATATTTTCTTTTGCTTTATTTCCCTGCTGACTAATCTGTGTCTTTGGCATCACACCTTGCACTTAACTAGTTTTCGTAATTATAGCGAATACTTGTAAGATTATGTGAAATGCAAGATGCCATTGTTTGAATTAAACATTTCTAGACCTCATTCAGATATGTTCGGCGTGAAGTTTGTCATATCAAGACAAATGTTATATATCGTTGTTATAGATATCAAGTTGTGATTCTGTTAGTGACTTTCATCATGATAGTATGTCTGATATTGGTTGTTATTTTTGATTTATTTTCAAAGTTTAATTCGATTACGTATCCAGTTCATTTTTTTGGTTAATTTTCATACTTTCAATTTATCTTCGATGATTTTATGTTCTTATAGAAAAAAAAAAGACATTTGATAAAACTTATCTCAGTACGACTGAGTTTGAAAAAAAGAATACTGTTTTGAGAAACATAGATAGATTCATTCGATTTTGTATCCAGTTTTTCAATTATTTACGAATCCTACTTTCTTTGAAATACATGGTGAAAGAAATATTAGCAGTCTTTATTTTTTCGAGGTAAAATTACGTTGATAAGATGGTAAATTATAAATGAAGGAGTGCGTCACAAACAGATTTTGTTTTTGCAACTGCATACATACTAGAATATCAAAAAATTAAAAAAAATCGTATGACGAGCACATTTTCATGTCTCAAATAGATAGGTTCTTCAAAGAAAAACAATGACATTGTAGTATTATCGGTAAGAAGAAAATTTCAAATACGGGGTGACAGCATCATTGGTAACCGTACGAACTCCCGACAATAAACAACAACAATACCTATATGATAAAACCAACAGTCTGGGTTATATCAACACCACAAACTAACCCAAAATATGGACAGCAATCAACGACGTCCTTCGAAAATTCAACCAAAAAGAATAAAATTTAGATTTGTAATTGCTAGCAATAACGGATGACCCTTGTTCCCCATTACCAGAGTAGCAGCAACCATTATGAAAATTAAAACTTCAAACAGTGAATCTACACATACCAATTAACATTTTTGTAAAGTTTCGTCAAGTTTGGAGCATTTTGTAATTTTTGCTGCGTGGTTACTGCGGTCATATTAAAAATTTCAATGTCAAAAACAGTTCTGCACATGCCATTTACATTTCTGTAAAGATTCATGAAGTCTGAAGCAATTTGCAATTTTTCAGATGTGTCAATGGTAACTGGCCATTTCAAAATTTTACTGACTCCTGGAACATTGGCACAAGACTTAGACATTACAATAAAAATCTCATTTGGTTTGACATACCACGCGAGTAAATGCTACTTTAAGATTTTCCCTTAGTCTTTAATGCTGAACATATCCAGTTTGTATGGCAATAAAGTACGGTCTATAAATATAGCTACTGATGGACTATTAATCTTACAGGATACCATGAGGCCAAGTGCTAGAGCTTCGATACTGACATGATTAGAATATCTATTTGAATATATCAATCCACATGTATAAGGTCATATACCTTGTCCGAGAGTATGACCAAAATAAGCGGTATAAAAATAAAAATAATTAAAAAAGAAACGTAGAATAACAATATGTCACCCCAACCCCGTTGAGAGTGCTATAATTCAGACAAAAGTATTACCTCTGAACAAAGATAGTACATGTATGTTGAAATACATTTTGCCATGCAAAAAGTCAATACATTTTATTTGAGAGAGAAAACCACACATGCCTTCAAACATATTAACATAATTAACCACTGAATTTTCAAAAAAAACCCATGATTTAGGTGGTTAATATCCCAATGGATTTTCCAAAATAAAGAATAAGGGTTTCATGTTTATAAAATATAACCTTGATTGAAAATCAAATCATTGAATAATGAAAAGACATGAAAAATAATTTCCTATATGATCGGTTTGTTCTGATAAGATAAGATCAATATAAACAATAGTTTATTTAAGTGTAACATATTGATCTACAATAAAATTACAAAACAACATCATAAAAAAGGATCAATACAAAGCCCTATAAAGACTTATGAAGCACTGTATATACAAATAAAAGCTATGAAAGTAATATTAAAAGAAAATGTTTTTTTACCAAAATGCATAGTCATGTCTTACATGATATAAAGCTCACTAGATGTATACAAATGACTTTAAAATATCTGTTCATGAACGCTTCAATATAATAATGTAGAACTTACTAAATTAATCTAAATCAACAATAAAAACAAAAGAATTATATTTACATTTAAGTTCGCTTAAATACACCACTATAGGGTAAAGGTTACTTAGACATTCAATAAAAAACAGTAGAAAATTTCATTTAAAATTCAGTTAAAGTTCAGTGAAAAGTCAGTTAAAGTTCAGTTAAAAGTCAGTTAAAGTTCAGTTAAAAATCAGTTAAAGTTCAGTACAAATTTCAGGAAAAAAGCAGTAAAAATGTAACGTTCAATCCAAAATAGATTCGATAAGTAAAGATTTACATTAACATTAGAGTTATGTTTTTGTTTAGTTGTGTTCAATAGCAGAAAATTCCAAAGACAAAGAGGATAGATCTTCTTGTGTTGCCTTAACAAAGACAAAGAGGATAGATCTTCTTGTGTTTCCTTAACAAAGACAAAGAGGATAGATCTTCTTGTGTTGCCTTAACAAAGACAAAGAGGATAGATCTTCTTGTGTTGCCTTAACAAAGACAAAGAGGATAGATCTTCTTGTGTTGCCTTAACAAAGACAAAGAGGATAGATCTTCTTGTGTTTCCTTAACAAAGACAAAGAGGATAGATCTTCTTGTGTTGCCTTAACAAAGACAAAGAGGATAGATCTTCTTGTGTTTCCTTAACAAAGACAAAGAGGATAGATCTTCTTGTGTTGCCTTAACAAAGACAAAGAGGATAGATCTTCTTGTGTTTCCTTAACAAAATTGGAATATGTATTTACATTTCACTTGTGTGTAAAACAACGACTTATTTGTGTGTGTTACCATCTCATTTCTATTCGTCATTTTCAAGTTCAGCAAGATAAATGAGTCAAATTTATTTTCAACCTTAAAATCGAGCTTCTGTCATTTTTTTTTTAGCTTGGAAGAAGTTATTATGAAGGATTAACATGTCATCGTCTAAATTATTACCATAAGGACAAACATGTTACAGTTTGGATCTGCTAACAGACATGATAGCTATCTTTTTTAATTTTGCTGTATCTGTTTTTGTGAAAAATATTTATCACGGTACTCGAGTCAAACGAGTTTTTCTCAAATCATAAATTGAATGTGTAAAGTCATAGGCATTGCCGAGGAAATAGCGATAAACAGAATATTTATGTTCTTTCAAACTGGAGGATGTTTCTCGGGCGTATCTCATTTCATGATATTTCAATAGTAGCATATCAATATGATCTGTTTTCAATCTGAGAAAATGTCAAGTAATTTATATGTAATAGTAAATAAAAACATAAATTGTTCTATTATTAAATTCTTAAAATAATGTTAATCGTCTATTTGGTATTGATACAGAACGATTTTTTCTAAATTAAGCCATGAACACTGTTTGTAGGCATGTTTTCCAATACCAAATATACTATCTTTATTATGAAAAAGGAATGGTGTTTGGTGGTTTCTGGGCATGGATATATGTTGGTTTTGTGAATTGTAGTCTTGCATTATGTCTTTATATATCTGGCACGAATTGATCTGTTCCTGTTCTATATGGCACAGTTTAATGTTAAGTATAATTAAACTGAAGCTTGAAACATAACACTGAATAAATGCCACATAGGCTCTATTGTTTTGTACCAGGTTTCTGTTTTGATTGATTTGATTTTTAAACATGCAATCATTACATTTGAACTTTAGATAGAACAAATGATTTTGATTATTATTAATATAAGATAAACTGTTAAATATTGTCATATTTTTCATTTTGTTCAGTAAATACATTTATATAACAGCTTCATTAAATTAAAATATTATCTATACTAAAATACAGCAGAAGACAATAATATAAGTTATGACGTACGAGGAAGCAGACGATATTTACATATAGCTATCAAATTTCGTTTCACACATGTTTATGTTACAGTTATCACAAAAGTGATAACTTCATCAATTCTTTTGTTTGATGAAGTTGAAAATTTGAATACAACTTTTGTTATGTTTTCTAACTTTAAATTTAACACGGAACATGAAGGAGGTCCATTTTTTTAATAAATTAAGTCTAAAAATAGCGTTTTCGTAAACAAAAATTCTTGTACTTCAATGATTGAGTCCTCTAATACGGCTAGTTCTATTCAACACAATTTCGATACATATAAGCATGTGCAATTAAATTGAAAAAAAATAAATTATTAATTAAGCTTATTAATTTTGTGCGTTCGAAGATTTTTTCATGATTTATCTTCTTCACCCAGAAATCTCAAAACAAATCAATTAAGCCAAACATGTATCAGACAAACACCTAAGAGCTATATGACCAATAGGGACATACAGATAGCAAAATTTATTTATCTAATTGTTTATTCAAGATGCTTATCCCTTAAAAATTGACTAAACGTCCCTTATCAATAATACGAGAACAAAAAAAGCACTGCCTACTGAGTTTTTCAAAATTTAACAAGTCGTTAGCCTTTGTAACTGTCATCATGGTCATTGTCAATCAACGAAAATCACGTCCGGTGTATTAAATTGGTTTCCCCTATCATTTATTGGTCAATACCACTCATGCATTCCTGTTGAAAGTTTTATCATAACTTTTACTAGGAGTTTTTATTCTAGTACTTATATTATTATTTTAACATATTAGTATTTAACTCTTCGATGATGACTTAAAAGAAATATCAAGAAACTTAGGATTTACTCCATTAGGCTAAACTGATCTTTAGTAGATTTGACCATTTGTTTTTGTTCCTAATGCATAATGTGTCATATGACTTTCTTTAAGCATTTATGATTTCTTGAATCGTTGTGATTAAGGTCAAATCAGAAAGAGTGCTTCAAACTATTGAATACTGATACAGTTTTGTTTCTAATATTTGTCACATTTAGCATGAAGTATATAAAATAGAAATGATATAAAATATACAAAATCATGCCCTTGGTGAATCTTTCCTTGTATATTTTCTGACAATGGTGAGTTTGTTGGAATATCTATATTTCTTTTCCTTTAACATGGATAAGGTCTTTTTTATGAATGGTTTGGAACTTTCCAGATTCGTGTTTCCCCTCAATTAATCTCCCTTTTCCGTCAATCGAACCTTCTAGCTCCAGAGTTTGCCCTTTATTTTTGTATACCTTGCCCTTTGATCCCCCATGTCCAGCAAGGTCTTTACTGTACCATTTGTTCCCATCTTTGGATTGGAAATACTCGCAGTTGTCCTGTGACCTTAATATGCAAGGTGCTTCCTTCATTATCCTGTCCAAAAAGTCTTCTACAAGTAAAAAAAAAGGATACAAAAAAATCGTTTATAAGTTGAGTTTTAAACTTTTTTTTGAAAAATTGGCTTTATATGCCTTTTGCTTTATTCAATTTGTTATATTATCATTATATGCGTTATTTTATCATTACACATATTAAAAAGAAGATGTGGTATGATTGCCAATGAGACAACTATCCACAAAAGACCAAAATGACACAGACATTAACAACTATAGGTCACCGTACGTCCTTCAACAATGAGCAAAGCCCATACCGCATAGTCAGCTATAATAGGCTAAACTGATCATACCTATTTAAAGTTGAAGTTACATGTACTATACTATTGTGGAAATCCAATTACTGAAAGACACGTCAAATTAGGTAGACATTATGATACTAAGAAGAGACTCAATATCGTTGTTTTGTTTTTCATTCTAGTCAGTATCCTCTACATCTTTTATATAATCCACTTCCCTTTCCATCACGAAGGGACCTACCGAATATGACTATTTACCGTGTTTATAATAACATGAGCAACGCGACGGGTGCCACATGTGGAACAGGATCTGCTAACCCTTCCGCAGCACCTGAAATCACTCCAAGTTTTTGGTTGGGTTCGTGTTGCTTAGTCTAATTTTTCTTTAGTCTTTTGTACTATTATTTGTCTATTTGTCTGTTTATTTTTTAGCAATGGTGTTGTCAGTTTATATTTTATCTATGAGTTTGACTGTCCCACAGATATCTTTCGCCCCTCTTTTATAGAAGCTGATTACAATACCTGACGAAGTTTGCAATATGTAAAAACTAAAATTGCAAGATATGGAAAAAAAATGAAACACTTTGTTCATGATATTGCATTCATATCAGTATTGTGCCAACAGGGAAAAATAAGGTAAAACCCTTGTCAGCTATTACTCCGTTGATTCCAACGTTTAAGGTTTTTCCCCCATTTCTGTTGAATGGACATCTATTTATGTAACAAAACCTGATAAATATACGTTAATTAGATAAGGTGCTTTTGATGTGAAGACACACCTCGTCTGGTGTACCAAGTTATCAGTCTGGTATCTTTGATCTTTAAGTTTTCTAGAAATCTAGAATTCCCAAAAAAGATAAAAGTCAAAAGTATATCTGAATGGTGTTGTTACGAACAATATTCTCTAGAAGCATAAGTGTTGTTTATTCGATAGTTGGAAAAGAAGAAAAAAAAATGTGAATACTGTCTTGTTTTTCATATGAATATCTTTGTTTTTGAACATGGCAAGGATCTTATGAAGATTATTCAATTCGAAAAAACACTTTTGCCGATATGTAAACTGTGCAAATATGGATTTACGGATGAAGACTGGAACATAGAAAAGTAGCGGTTCACGTCCATTCTACGTTTGGTAAAATTTCAATTGCTCAGCAGAAACATATTATTTGCCCAACACATCTGAATTGTGTATGATCACACCAAAAACAGCTACAACTGAGTTATATGACTAACAATGGAAATCGAATCAATATAAGTTTTTACAGTGACCATTACAAAAGGGTTGACCAAAACAGCATTGTTCTTTTTAAGCGTATTGAGATCTTTCCATAACAAGTGTGGTTAAAGATATCAAAGGGGCACTTGAAAAATCTTAAAAGCGCATCTGCTATTGGATGCATTTTTTTAGCTGTACTTGTATCTTTTAGATAAGCGTTAAATATTTCAGATTGGTAAACTATTATTGCCTCAAGGTTCAATTAATGGGTTTATAAACGTAAAATAATGTTTAAGTACAGTGTTATACAAAAATTTAAACTTCATCGTTTCATCCATATCTATTCAATCCAAAAAAATATTAACTTCAGAATCTCTTTTTCATATTCATGTGATGTTTGTTTACACAATACTTATTGGATCCCAATTTTTGTCACGTTAACCTAGCATATCTGTTTGTGTTGCTTTCCAAATTTTGTCATTATAACGGATTCATACAAGTGGGCAGTGTAACTACCTACAAAAGAAGGGTTTGCCAGATATCTGTTCTTAAATTTATTCTTACATACTTTTGATTTTTTAACCCTGTATGCTAACATTCCCATGAAAATTTTAAAATTGTTTGTACGCACACTGAACGACAAATTTATGTGACGTATAAAATTTTCTGACGTCAGATACTCAAATCAATATATGTGTTCGTAGATAGTAGATGTTTTTGTGTTCTGTTAAATTGTTCCTTTTAAAATTGTTCCTTTTAAAATTGTTAAACGATGATGACTGACGTACCCATATTTTGACTATTTTATTTATTGTGTCTGTTTATTTAACGCATCAATGTAAAAATATCGGAAATTGATGAGACTGTCATTAAAGTGAGAGGGTTAGCGCTATAGAACCAGGTTTAATCCACCATTTTCTACATTTGAAAATGCCTGTACCAAGTCAGGAATATGACAGTTCTTGTCCATTCGTTTTTGATGCGTTTTGTTATTTGATTTTGCCATGTGATTATGGACCTTCTCAATTGATCTTCCTCTAAGTTCAGTATTTTTGTGATTTTACTTTTTTCTTCAGGAAAATGCCTGTACCAAGTATATGTTACTCGTTCCTATGATCGGAAGCTTTCGATGGATCTTCTTCTTTTTAATTTACCTTGCAAAGGGCATTTTTGTTATATCTTTTTCAGATTGCATGCTTGATTTCAATTTAAATGGCGATGGAGGTAAGAAGTAATATAACTCGTCATTGATCTTCGAAAGTTGTTTTATACAGTGGTTATGCAATGATACAGTATAAATTAATGCAATCTAAGTTTTGCAATGAATGAATAGTTTCGAGGAAACATGTAACAAAGCTGTGAATTAAATTGAAACTATCAAAGATTTGCTACGGATACCCACTATTCACGACAAAAAGAGTAAAATTGCTTACTAAGAACAGCGAGGGTATACTTAATTCGGATTTTTTTTTAAATAATGTATCCTTCATTTTTTTTCGAAATCAAATATCAATTGAAATCGAGCATGCAATCTAAAAACGATATAACAAAAATGACCCAGTCCAAGGTAAATTCAAAAGAAGAAAGTCCATCGAAAGCTTCCGATCATAGTAACATACTTGCATTGGTAAAGGCATTTCCCTGAAGAAACAGATATCTGGCAAACCCTTATTTTGTTGGTAAAAAATGTAGCTACACTACCCAATAGTATGAATCCGTTATAATGACAAAAGTTGGAAAGCAACACAAACAGACATGCTAGGTTAACGTGACAAAAATTGGGATCCAATAAGTATTGTGTAAACAAACATCACATGAATTTGAAATAGAGAAGTTAATATGTTTTTTGGATTGAATAGATATGGATGAAACGTTGATGTTTAAATTTTTATATAACACTGTACTTAAACATTATTTTACGTTTATAAACCCATTAATTAAACCTTCAGGCAATACTAGTTTACCAATCTGAAATATTTAACGCTTATTTAAAAGATACAAGTACAGCTAAAAAAAATGCATGCGATAGCAGATGGGCTCATCAAAATTTTTTAGTGCCTCTTTGATATCTTTAACCTCACTTGTTACGGAAAGATCTCAATACGCTTAAAAAATTAATGTTGTATTGGTCAACCCTTTTGTGATGGACACTGTAAAAACTTATATTGTTTCGATTTTTATTGTTCGTGATTTAACCCAGTTGTAGCTGTTTTTATAAAAAGGGACACGACACGACATTGTTAACGATTTCCGTATAGTGCAGTGTGATCATACACAATTCAAATATGTTGGGCAAATGATACGTTTCTGCTGAGCTATTGAAAGTTTACCAAACGTAAAATGGACGTGAACCGCTACTTTTCTGTGTCCTAGTCTTCATCCATGAATCCATATATGCACAGTTTACATATCGGCAAAAGTGTTTTTCCGAATTGAATAATCTTCATAATATCCTTGCCATGTTCAAAAACAAAGAAATTCATATGAAAAACAAGATAGTATTCACATTTTTTTTTTCTTTTCCAACTATCGAATAAACAACACTTATGCTTCTGGAGAATATTGTTCGTAATACAATACCATTAAGATATACGTTTGACTTTTATCTTTTTTGGGAATTCTAGATTTAGAAAACTTAAAGATCAAAGATACCAGACTGATAACTAGGTACACCAGGCGAGGTGTTGACATAACAAGCACCTTATCTAATCAACGCATATTTATCAGGTTTTGTCACATAAATAGATGTCTATTCAACAGAAATGGGGGAAAACCTTTCACGTTGGAATCAACAGAGTAATAGCTGACAAGGGTTTTACCTTATTTTTCCCTGTTGGCACAATACTGATATAAATGCAATATCATGAACAAAGTGTTTCATTTTTTTTTTATATCTTGCAATTTTAGTTTTTACATATTGCAAACCTCCTCAGGTATTGTCATCAGTTTCCTATAAAAGAGGAGCGAAAGATATCTGAGGGACAGTCAAACTGATAGATAAAAAATAAACTGACAACATCATTGCTAAAACATAAACAGACAAATAGACAAATAATAGTACAAAAAGATTAGACCAAGCAACACGAACCCAACCTAAAACTTGGAGTGATTTAAGGTGCTCTGGAAGGGTAAGCAGATCCTGTTCCACATGTGGCATCCACGGCGTTGCTCATGTTATTATAAACCCGGTAAATGGCATAATTCGGTAGGTCACATTCTTGATGGAAAGGGGAGAGGATTATATAAAGGATGTAGAGGATATTGACAGGAATGAAAAACAAAACACTGATATTGAGTCTCTTCTTCGTATCATAATGTCTACTTAATTTGACGTGTCTTTCAGAAATTGGATTTCCACAATAGTATAGTAACTTCAACTTTAAATAGGTGTGTGTTATGATAAAATAACGCACATAATGATAATATAAAAAGTTGAATGAAGCAAAAGGCATATAAAGCCAATTTCTCAAAAAAAAAAGTTTAAAACTCAACTTATAAACGATTTTTATGTATCCTTTTGTTTTACTTGTAGAAAACTTTTTGGACAGGATAATGAAGGAAGCACATTGCATATGAAGGTCAAAGGACAACTGCAAGTACTACCAATCCAAAGATGGGAACAAATGGTACAGTAAAGACCTTGCTGGACATGGGGGTTCAAAGGGCAAGGTATACAGAAATAAAGGGCAAACTCTGGAGCTAGAAGGTTCGATTGACGGAAAAGGGAGATTAATTGAGGGGAAACACGAATCTGAAAAATTCCAAACCATTCATAAAAAAGACCTTATCCATGTTAAAGGAAAAGAAATATAGAATATTCCAACAAACTTACCATTGTAAGAAATTATACAAGGAAAGATTCACCAAGGGCATGGTTTTGTAGATTTGATATCATTTCTATGTTTATTTTTATATATATACTTCATGCTAAATGTGACAAATATAAGAAACAATACTGTATCAGTATTCTGAAGTTTGAAGCACTCTTTCTCAATTGACCTTAATCACAACGATTCAAGAAAACATAAATGCTTAAAGAAAGTCATATGACACATGAGGAACAAAAACAAATGGTCAAATCTACTAAAGATCAGTTTAGACTAATGGAGTAAATCCTACGTTTCTTGATATTTCTTTTAAGTTATCATCGAAGAGTTAAATACTAATATGCTAAAATATTAATATAAGTACTAGAATAAAAACTCCTGGTAAAGGGTTATTGACTATTCTACATTGAGGCTAGAGGTATTGGGGGAGGGTTGAGATCTCACAAACATGTTTAACTCCGCCGCATTTTGGCGCCTGTCCCAAGTCAGGAGCCTCTGGCCTTTGTTAGTCTTGTATTATTTTAATTTTAGTTTCTTGTGTACAATTTGGAAATTAGTATGGCGTTCATTATCACTGAACTAGTACATATTTGTTAAGGGGCCAGCTGAATGACGCCTCCGGGTGCGGGAATGTCTCGCTACATTGAAGACCTGTTGGTGACCTTCTGCTGTTTTTTTTTCTATGGTCGGGTTGTTGTCTCTTTGGCACATTCCCCATTTCCATTCTAAATTTTACCATTGACACATCTGAAAAATTGCAAAATGCTTCAGACTTCATGAATCTTTTGACATTGAAATTTTAAAATGACCGCAGTAACCACGCAGCAAAACTTACAAAATGCTCCAAACTTGACGAAACATTACAAAAATGTTATTTGCATGTGTAGATTCACTGTTTGAAGTTTTAATTTTCATAATGGTTGCTGCTACTCTGGTAATGGGGAACAAGGGTCATCCGTTATTGTTAGCAATTACAAATCTAAATTCTATTCTTTTTGGCTGAAGTTTCGAAGGATGTCGTTGATTGCTGTCCATATTTTGGGTTAGTTTGTTGTTTTGATATAAACCAGACTGTTGGTTTTATCATATAGGTATTGTTGTTGTTTATTGTCGGGAGTCCGTACGGTTACCAATGATGCTGTCACCCCGTATTTGAAATTTTCTTCTTGCCGATAATACTACAATGTCATTGTTTTTCTTTGAAGAACCTATCTATTTGAGACATGAAAATGTGCTCGTCATACGATTTTTTAAATTTTTTTGATATTCTAGTATGTATGAATTTGCAAAAACAAAATCTGTTTGTGACGCACTCCTTCATTTATAATTTACCATCTTATCAACGTAATTTTACCTCGGAAAAATAAAGACTGCTAACATTTCTTTCGCCATGTATTTCAAAGAAAGCAGGATTCGTAAATAATTGAAAAACTGGATACAAAATCGAATGAATCTATCTATGTTTCTCAAAACAGTATTCTTTTTTTCAAACTCAATTGTACTGAGATAAGTTGTATCAAATGTCTTTTTTTCAAACTCAGTCGTACTGAGATAAGTTGCATCAAATGTCTTTTTTTCAAACTGAGTCGTACTGAGATAAGTTGTATCAAATGCCTTTTTTTCAAACTCAGTCGTACTGAGATAAGTTGTATCAAATGTCTTTTTTTCAAACTTAGTCGTACTGAGATAAGTTGTATCAAATGTCTTTTTCTTCTCTATAAGAACATTAAATCATCGAAGATAAATTGAAAATATGAAAATTAAAAAAAAAATGAACTGGATACGTAATCGAATTAAACTTTGAAAATAAATCAAAAATAACAAACAATATCAGAAATACTATCATGATGAAAGTCACTAATATACACATGGAAAAAGTATTGCAACACCTTGATTTTTTAAAACTTGAAAAATCAGTCTCTTATTTTGGATGGAATATGATAAAATATTTGTAAACTATTATTGAAACGTAGTTAATGATAACATGGGCTTTAAAACGAACAAAAAATGTATGAATTTTTTTTTTTATTTAACCAAAATTTTTATAACAAGTGAAGTGTTTTTTGTACAAAAAAAAAATGCATTTTACAAATTTTACTGTAGTCGAACTTTACAATGTCAGACATTTCAAAATTTATCTTTAGATGATTGTTCACATCTTGGTTGATCGTTATTCGCCAAAGAATAAGTACTTTGTGCGCAGCCTCCTTTCAAACGGATAACCACATCTTAACGTCTTCTGATTCATGCCATAAGTCGACTAATTTGTTGCTAAGCTAGCAGCACAATTCTTGACGAAGGTTTTTGTTTATTTAATGACTTGTTTGAACTGGGGTGTCCTTTCATGCACTTAACGCCCAATAGTGTTCCATATATGCTCGATATGGTTCAAATTCGGGCTACGATTGGGCCAAGGAAGATAAATTGAATCCCATTGGAACAATGGATCTTCCTCCACGACGCTTATTTCCATTTTTGGCGAGCTCTGCACTATATTGGATACGGGCGTCTGTGTGTCTGTTCGTAGGCAAAGAAAATGGTATTATCGCACGATAACCAGTAGCGATGAGCCGATCTCGAACAGTTCTTGTTAAAAGGCTCCTGTATGGTCATCATTCTCTTTTGAGGATTGTATTGTTTGCAATGGGTTTCCTTCTGACGAACCTTCATTATGCTTTATTTTCCCTAGCAGATGTTATAGGGGGTCTTTTTGACCTCGGAAGGTCTTTTACA
Source organism: Mytilus galloprovincialis (assembly GCF_965363235.1). Lineage (NCBI taxonomy): Eukaryota > Metazoa > Mollusca > Bivalvia > Mytilida > Mytilidae > Mytilus > Mytilus galloprovincialis. The sequence continues at coordinate 97,801,651 of NC_134842.1, forward strand.
TCGTTTCTTGCCTGATTTTTATTCTCAAAACGACTTATAGTGGAATGGTGATGACCAACAATACGTTCAATTATCACAATTACCTGCTTCCCTCATGCTGGATATCTGCCATCTTGCTGTAGTTATGAGTTGTGGATGACCAATTACAAGGTGTCAATAACATAATTCTATAAACTTGGTTATTTTGAGTGTTGAAAACAATGAGGATAAAAACATCTGTTTTAGTGTTTACGAGTACAGTAGCTCCATGTGCAGATGAGAACTGATAGAGTCGATATTTATTGATTAAACTCAGGTGATATTTAAATAATGTTTAAATACTTCTATTTCAACAAAATATTTAACAAAAAATTCAAAAGTGGTTTTTAAATTTGAATTTCAATTTGGTGTTGCAATACTTTTTTCCATGTGTATAGAATCACAACTTGATATCTATAACAACGATATATAACATTTGTCTTAATATGACAAACTTCACGCCGAAAATATCTGAATGAGGTCTAGAAATGTTTAATTCCAACAATGGCATCGTGCATTTCACGTAATCTTACAAGTATTCGCTGTAATTAAGAACACTAGTTAAGTGCAAGGTGTGATGCCGAAGAGACAGATTAGTCAGCAGAGAAATAAAGCAAACGAAAATATAAAAGCAAATAAAAGAAAAGTTGATCCTTGCCGGAAATGCATCAAAGACATATCGTTATAATAACGAGAAGATATGGTATAATTGCCAATAAGGCAACTCTTAGCAAATGATGTAGAAGTGAGCAAATGCCAATCGCCGTACGGTCTCCTTTAATGAACAAAACTGATATCTCACAACGAAGTATAAAAGACACGGAGTCTTTTGGGAACTGGTTTGACTTTTACCAACTGTTTCGGCAAATGGCGATGAGTTCTATGATCCTTTTGTATTTTCCATCAGTGTTCTATAAGATCAAGAATAGTACGTACATAACTTGAGGCAATAGAAGTGTACCACTATTCTTTAGTCATTAATTGATTTTACTGATTCAAATCCGGGTCACAAACCAAATCCGATAGTAAACACACTAACTATAAGAGGAAAACAACGGAACATCAGAAATACAAAACTGCTCCAAAAATAATATCCAACAAACATAGAAACGGACTTTTAATAACAACTGCTAAATTCTAGTTTTGGTACAGGCAATTTTAAGAACATTGGATTGAACTTTAATTCTGACGATCTAGTAGACATTGTAGTAAATAATCTAATAAAATAAAAAATAAGTATGTTTGCCCCCCCCCCCCCCCCCGTACAAGTGTTGCTTGAGCTGTTTTGACCTTGAGCTTTAATTACCTTTCTTCAGTAATTGCCGATTGAACTCTTGTTCTTATGTCACACAAGACAACGTAGACTCGAATATGGTTGTTAGTGATCAACAAAAAAGTTTATAGCATTCTAGTATATAGCATTGTTTAAAATGAAAGTTGCTAATCTATATTACTAATATCAGGTTTATATAATTGATTGAAATGTATTATAATTATAAATAACAATATGAATACTACTATATCTTTTTTTTTAAAATAAAACCCAAATGGCTCGAGTGCTCAATTGTTTTCACTTGTTAGACAAGCTAATCGTAAGAGTGTTTGATATTCGGAATGGAATCACTTTCATGTTTAAGGGCCGTTTCAACAACTCTTAGATGGATTTATGTACATGTTATAGAGGACCAATTGTAATGGAAAATTTGTGTCTCTATCAAACAGCCATTTATAACTGAAAAGACAGTCCAAACTTCTGAGAGCTCATTTTGGTTGTTCCTATCCAGGGTATTTATATCAATCTTATTGTTCTCGTCATAAAAAAAAGATTTTCTACTGCATCCAGTCCTTGGTAAATCATTGGGCGAAAACATGATGCAAATATTGCTTATGACATCTACGATTTTTACTTTATAGTTATCAAAGGTATTAGGTTTTAATTAGATGCAACAACAACAACAACAAAAACAACAACAACAACAACTAATTGATACACAAAACTAATTTAGCATTAATTTAATCAAAGGTATCCTCTAAAACGAAGATGTTGCACTATATTTACTGTAAACTTTGTCAATGTTTGAAGAATGCATAAATAATTGATAAAATGGCTTAAAAACTTAAACAAAATTATCTATATTTCTCAAACCATTATTTCATTTTTTTTAAATTGTGTCAAATGAGACATATTAGATAAGTTGTATCAAATGACTATTCTTGTAGATATTGAAAGAAACGTTTTATTTTTAAATTGATAGGTAAACGATTCTGGCCTTTGTTAGTCTTGTATGATTTTGAATTTTAGTTTCATGTGTATAATTCCGAGTTTAGTATACATATTTTTTAAGGGGCGAGCTAAAGGACGCCTACGGGTGCCGGAGTTTCTTGCTACATTGAAGACCCATTGGTGGCCTTCGGCTGTTGTCTGCCTTGTGGTCGGGTTGTTGTCGCTTTGACACATTCCCCATTTCCTTTCTCAATTTTATTTTAACTCATAATCCGGTATTTAATTTCATGTATGGTGAAGCAATGTTTTACAACAGTAAAAATGTTATATCACGCAATTCATTTTAAGTAGGACAAAACTATAGTTTTAGATCATTGAAAAATATAACTAAACGGAAAATATTTTTTTAAATGGTAGAACAAAAATAGATAATCCCCATTTAAAAAATCTTAAATAAAATTCTGTGAAAATAGAAACGTTATCAAATATATAAATACATCACCAGAAAAGACTGATGCCATAGATGAAATACAAGCGGTGTGTACAATATTGTCTGCCTGGTATCTTTGATTATTTATCAAAACTAAAATGAATATGTTTTTTTAACAGATTAGCCCCATGACCTTTATGTAAGAAGAGTAAAAATGTGTTGAAAAATAAATTCTTCTAACAACTGCAGTTATGCCATAACATTCCAGAATTGGTAGGCAAATTTCTGTCTTGTTGTTTCATTTAGATGAGTTATTTCTCTATGAAAGTGATTATATAAATCACTATGAACATTTTTCAAATTCTACAAATAATTGCACTTGATGATAAGTATACAAGAGAGGCGAAAATAGAAAGGTTTTGTTAAATTTGACATCTAGGACATGACATCCTACACTTAAAGATGGTAATTCTTCTGATAAACAACTCATAACTACGCTGGAATAGAAATCTGATCTGTTAAAGAGGAACGAAAGATACTAGAGGGACATTCAAACTCATATGTCGAAAATAAACAAACAACGGAATGACTAAAAACAAATCAATAGACAAACGCTGGTACATAAAACCCAACATGGAAAGAATAAAGACTTAACAAAACGAACCACACCAAAAACTGGGTCGAAGTACTTCCCTTAACGGGGTCTGTATATATACTCTTAATTCAATACTACAAAGAAAATGAAGTACTAGTCTGTTGCATGTATGTATACTCATCTTTTGATAAAATGGTAAAACAAAAATCAAGAGTTCAGAAGAAAGTGTGAGTGGTAGATGAATATATAAAAATGAACGAAAACAGGTATATTTTTTCGAGAATATTGATTGTAAGAAGGCGTGTTCACGTCATCTCTTTTTTTTTCCATTAAAGGTTAATACCAATACAAAAAACGACATATTCAAATTAATCATTTATTGATTGGACTATTGATTCAATCGTTCGTTTGTTTGGTTTTCTTTTTGTTTATTTTAAATATTCGGCAAAACACGAGGTTTATCGGACGTTTTAATAGGTTTTACCGATTTATGATAAATATTTATATCAGACTTTGGTTTTACGTTATAACTTATGAACTCAGTATTCATTTTTCTATTGAGGGCTATTAAAACGCATACACTTTAATGCAAGTTTTTTTAATGAAAATTCAAATGTTTGCAATGATCAATATTGTATTTAAAAACAGACGAAAAATACATACTTTTCACTATGCAATGATGATATGGATTTGCTTTGGTCGTTGTAAAGGAAACCACGATGAAGTTTCCAAGAATGTGAACATTATACAATTTTATGAACAGAAAGACAAGCAGTTCAGTTTTATTGATGATCTTATTGGAACGAATAATGTTTCGTCTAAAATAGAATGTGCACATTTATGTGCTAATTTTTATCCTTGCTGTGCTTCAAGTTTTGATCATATTTCAAATATATGCTTATTAAATTTAGAATGTATTTCTGAAATGGAAACAACACTTCGAAGCAATGTCTTGATTAAAACAAGAGCAGGTATGTTATTGATTTATTGTGTCACATTTAGAGAAAGATGTGCTTATCCGTCTGGGGGAGATAGAATCATGTGGTGCTTGGTTTGGTCATGTTGCTCAATCTTTAGTTGTGTGTAAATCTTTTTTTCAGTCTGGATATCAGTTTGTCTTTTTAATCTTTCGACAGATAAACGTATATATTTTTTCCCTTTTCTATAAAAGTGTAAAAAGAGCGTTGTATGAATACAGCATTTTTATTTTTGTTCGTTTTTTTTTTCATCTTAATTATATTTATAGCATTTTCTTTGCTGTAATGACGAAATTACTCGACCTACATCAGTTGAATGTGTCACTGAATGACCAGGAATGACTGGAAACTTTGTTGAATTCTTTGCATATTATATTCTTACATTATAATTTGTTCGTCTTCATTTTTTAAATCTCTGAATCAATAAGAAAACACAGACAAGACTAACATGTTAACTTTATTATTAGATGCATGTTTTTTTATTAGTTGTTAGTGGCTTTGAAGTAGCTGTCAGTAACTGCAAATACTCTCAGATCAGTATTAGTGTCATTTTGTTGTTGGGCCATACAAGTACCCGGCCACGTCTATTCTGTGTTTTTGTTAGATCTATTTATATTTGTATCCATTAGATTAGTTAAACTTTTTTCAACTGATTTTGATAGTTCGTTCTCATGTTGTACTGTCCCAGGTAAGAGGTAGGGTATGGATCCCGCTAACATGTTAAACCCCGCCAAATTCTGTATATATGTGACTATCCAAAGTCAGGAGCCTGTAATTCAGTTGTTGTCGTTTTTTTATTTGTTACATATTTGTTTTTCGTTCATTTTGTGTACATTGAATAGGCCGTTAGTTTTTTTTGTTTGAATTTTTCATTTCGGGGCTTTTTATAGTTAACTATATGGTATGGGCTTTTTCAAAAGCTCAAACACATAAAACGAATGGAAAACATTGGTCATCTTCCTGAGTCGGTACTAGCATTTCCATGTGTAGGGGATGGATAAAACTTGGTTTTATAGCTTGTTGAACACCTCAGTTGAATACTTGTTGATTAGAGTTTTCATAATATCGACAACAATATGCAAACAAATGCATTCGGCGAATATTTTTTAAATTGGCATACAGCAGTCAATATTGTGTTATAGTTTTATTCAAAAAGACCCTCTACAGACAAACCTCATGTGCAAATCAAGGTAAAACAAACTAAAGAAATGAACTCAAAACAGGATACGTATCTCTTTCGGTGCATTCATCAACACCTGCAATCATGCAAATTAAGACTCTGCCGAAATGAAATCACAGTGAATATAGAAAATTATTCGGTCGTCCGAAGTCCTAAAATTACACTGGGAAATCTAAAAGGTTTGTTTTAAACATTTTAAATCTGAAGCCTGGTGAATGACATGAAACTAATTGCAGCATTAATAAACATATGCCAATAAAGAATATTTCTTTTTTACAGTTTCGTCTCACATTTTAAGGGATTGTAGCGATCTTCAACCTGGACACTATGACGGTATCTATAAAATACAACCTGAAAATGGACCGGAAATGAATGTGTATTGCGACATGACCACAGATGGCGGAGGATGGACAGTATGTTACTTTTCTTCTTTTCTTTCTTTTTTAACAACAAATAAATATTCTTTATTCCTCAGATTGCTTTTTACAATTAACTCCATTGTTCAAGCTTCAATAAGGTATCCCTGTGAAATTCTTTCTGAGTATCCAGGAAAATACACAGAATATGTTTCTTTTCAGGTTTTATTTACATTTTTGGTGTCAAGATTTTTTTTCTACTCGTGAATGTGTTTATTGTTTTTTCTTGACAAATGATCACATAATTTATAAAGGAAGAGGGCGTTTTTTTTTTCTTTTATTATTATGAATGATATTTTAAAAATGTATTTGATTGTTATTTTTGTATGTGTTTAACTTTAGATATGTTAGAATAGAAACAATAAAAGAAAACTTTAACTTTTTATTCGAGACTCACTGATGGTGCTATAAGCCCAGTGTATTTGAGTTTTCTTAACATGCAAACACATTGATGGTCTCATTCATATTCTCTGCATTTAAGTCTTATTCCTATTTCAAATAAGTTTTTATGATACTTATTTGAAATCAATTTATTATTTTTAATCTTTCATTATGCACTGTTATATTTTATTTCATTATAATATTTCGGTAATAGTTTATTTAAATCTAAAGGAAGAATAGACAAAATGAGAATCATCCCCATTTACAAGGAAACCTAAAACATTGTAGATACTTTTAGGTTTGTATTCAATCAAGGTAAAAATACAAAATAAACAAAATCACTCAAATCATTTAGGAAGCAAAACTTTACCACCTGGTTTTATATCAATTATAGATATCAAAGTTCACTGATCAAGCTGATTTAAAAATTTACCTAGCACCGGATTAAATACAAAAAAAGCTTTCGTGAAATAAATTACGATGTCGAACAATGTTCTAGGGATAACATAGGGCTAACACTTCAATTGTGTAGGATTCTGACAAATTTTGTTCGGACATTTCAAAAAAAAAAATTTTTAAAAATCCTATGATATTTGAATATAAAAATCATTGGTATTGTCTACAAATACGAAGTATAAAATCACTACTCAATTATTTCTTTCATAAACAGTTAGTGCCCTACCTACCTACAAAGGTCACTATTGTGTATGTGGCATGGTAGTATTTCATGGGACAGAACTCGAGGGTTAATGATAGCTTCTTCTTTTTTTTTTACAATTTTCACCATTTCTAACACTGCCCAAAATTCTACATACACATCTAACCGAAGTGTTTTCAATATAATGTTCAAACATGAAGTTATACATGTTTTATGGCTGTTTACTTTTTCTGCTATCTTTATAAACCTAAGTCCACTAGTGCCTATCTTTATAAACCTAAGTCCACTAGTGCCTATCTTTATAAACCTAAGTCCACTAGTGCCTATCTTTATAAACCTAAGTCCACTAGTGCCTATCTTTATAAATTAAAGTCCACTAGTGCCTATCTTTATAAACCAAAGTCCACTAGTGCCTATCTTTATAAACCTAAGTCCACTAGTGCCTATCTTTATAAACCTAAGTCCACTAGTGCGTTTAGGTATTTTATCATGTAGTGAATACAAAGTAATCAAAAAAATCAAAAAAATCATCTTCACTGGTATGTAAAATTGTTCATATTTTTCTTCCAATGATCCATATCTAAGCTGGGAAAGAATATTGAGTAGATACTGTATTTTTGTCTAATCAGATGCATTGACTTAAGTAAGACTGGTCCTCTATTCATTATATGTTTGGCTCAGTCAGATTGATGACAAAGGTATATATGATACCCGTATGTTGCCAGGGAGAGGACCAGCCTATGACTTAAGTACGATACACAAAAGAGAAACCTAAATTTCGGATTGTAAATACTACCATGCCACCTAACAAACTTATTTCGTATCAACATTATCACTGTGTTATTCAATACATACACGTTAATAATGAAACATTGTTCTCAGGTATTACAGAGAAGATTGAATGGAGAAATTGAATTTATGATGAATTGGAGGATTTTTAAAGAGGGATTTGGACACGTCTATTCGGAGTATTGGCTAGGTATGTTTTTTAATATTAGACATGTTCACCATAAGCTGATACCGAAACCGAAACCGAAACCGAAAGTAGAAGTGAGGCAAATGATAAATGTTTATAATGTTAATTGACTCAATCATTTTACGCAATAATGTTGTTTGAAATTTCAATACACTAGATGGAGTATCACTTCAAATATTCAATTAACTTGAAACTATCAAAAAAGCTTAGTTAAATTCAAATATAATTTAATACACTAATGCAAATAATATACAAAAGAGGGACGAAAGATACCAAACTTAAGATGTTGATACTCTTTATCTTTGATATACATTAATCATAAAGCAGGTTTCGTCGTAGAGATAGAGCTGTGCATAGTTTTACAGTAGGTACAATACCGTTCCGACTATGTCTTTAAAGAGAACCTATCATTTTATAAATTTTCGTTCGTCTTAAGGAATTTTCTAAATAAACTCTTCTAGCACATATCTTTTCATTGACATACTTGTGTTGATCGCGGATTATTGCAATTTTGATTGCGTAGCAGCCTTACAGTATATGGTGTTGCAACATGATGTTCATATGGATATATGATATCGCCAAGCATCCATCAACCTGAAATTTATCGTGTTATTGTTATGGCATAGATGTATCTTATTTTCCTTCCTGTGTCCATTTTTATTTATGTATGAATAGTTTATAAGAAGATGTCCAAAATAAAACACTGCCTGGGTTTTGGTTGAACGATTTATTTTAAGAGAGGTGACATAAAAAAAAGGAAAGGAGATGGAGTATGAAGATGAAGATGAAAAAAAGAAAGAAAAAAAAAGAAAATGGAGAGAGAAAACATTGTTGAAAGTAGTTTTGCCAAAAGCACACAAGCTTTTTGGATCGTCCTCTTATGATACAGATTACATGTAACAGTAGTCATACAATTATACTGAAATAAAAATGTTTGCCTTTATAATTACTCGTTTTGATTTCATATGAAAATTAAGGGTTATCTTTATAATTTTATATCACTTTTATATAGTCGGAACGATATTACATGTATTCTAGAACTATGTACAGTTCTTTCCCTTCGTCAAAACTAGCTTCTTGATTAATGCACATCATAAATAAATTTTTAACATGCATTAGATGTATTTCACGTTTCGTTTTTAATATATTCGTATAAATTGTTGAATTGAAGTGATATTCCATCTAGTGCATTCATGTTCCAAGTATATAATGAAGTAAAATGGTTAGGTAAGTTAAACATTATAAAATTTTACCATTTACCGCACTACTATTTTTGGTTTCAGTTTCCGTTTCGTTTTCGGTATCGGTATCGGCTTATGGTAAACATGTATATATTACTTGTTTTTTTATTATTCATGGTACTATAACACTAATGACAGTTGATCAGAAGAAAATAATAATAGAAAAAAATGGAAAATAAACGAACATTTTTCTGATCTCACCGAAACTAAAATTTCTGTATCAGGTAGTTTTTTAAGATGCCAAAAGAAAAATTGAAATTACTGCTCTTTCTACATATGCCTTACTTCATGTTGATTGAATTTGTCCCTGTGTTAGGTAATGACGGTACTCGTGTGTACAAAATGTTTACATGGTGTGGTCTCTTATTTTCTACAAGAGACTGAATGATGCACTCTATTGAAAGAATCAAAACGTTTTTGAGTTGGGTACACTAGACAAATTTTCGACGAGGTTTAGAACTTGACACTTTATTATCAGTTTAATAAATGACAATAGTTAGATACGAATATAATGCTTAATTCCTATGCTACAGAGAATTATTATAGTTAATGATACAACGCTCAAAGTACTCGTTCTACTGATATTATAAAAATCTTAAAATTATTTCTTCGTTTATTAAAATTTATGACTTTCCAGTACTTTCAAATAGATTACATCCAGCAACGTCACGATTTTTTGTAATGCTCAAGTAAATCAATAAAGCACAGAAAGTATCTTAAAGTCATCACACAAAGTGGTTGACCGATAAAATATCCATATATCTAATCTCACTGGCGACATGATTTCACAGTCTTAATTTTTTAGATACAAGAATAGTTCTCTATTCTGTCGCTTCATCGATTGTGTCCTAATCCCGGTTGTCATTTGATTGTGTTTTGATTTTTGGTGTTTAGATTTTCACTAAAATGTAAGTTTTCTCTTATCCACGAAATTTGGTACCCACGAAAATAAATGAGTCCATGTCAATACAATATATCTCTAAATGTTGCAAAACAACTCGAAAATAAGATAAAAAGTTTTGGATTGACAGGAAATGAATATATCTCAGAAAAACATCTGTACTCAGTCATTTGTCAGTGGTTTTGTTTTCAAGACGATTTCTGTGTTTTCTTTTCTGGTGTATGTGTATGAATTATTCATTATCTTATAATTTCGCTTATCAATCTCAAATTTAACTTTTTATTTTCAATTACATAAGTTATGTTCTATTTAAGGAAACGACAATATACATGCTATTGTAAGACAGTCCGGAAGATCATACAAAGTACGAATTGATTTGGAAGATTTTGAAGGCGTTCCAGCCTTCGCTGTGTACTCTGATTTTTATGTTGAAAGCGAAGAAACCAACTACACACTTTGTTTAGGCCAATACAGTGGAAATGCAGGTACATGTTATAACTACAAATGTAAATATCGTTTCAGGTAAAAAAATAAAATAAAAAAAAGACTCATATAAATTTTCATTCTATCCAAGGTCAATCATCCAATGGAACCTTTTAACAGTGACTGCTGTCCAATGAACCACAGTGGAAGCCTTCAGAGAAACTGATTCCTACATCTTTTCTCAACCAATACTACACCATGTAATTGTAACACATTTATAATTATTATTTCTTTCTTTATTTTTTTTATGTAAATATTGAATTGTAAATTTCACCCACGCATGCACGGCACATAGTCATCAATATTATGATGGAGTGCGGAAACTGAAAGAAATAAAAGTAGAGAAGCTAAAAAAAAAACCGGATTAAACACAAGTAAAAACTCATAAACAATAAAACGATATATTAGTGAAGTCTCTACTACAATATATCATAATTTATACAAATGTAAGATAGTATACAATGTATTATATATACAACATTGATATAACAATCTGATCTTAAATACAGAAACAGAACGACAAAATTAATGAAGTGAGTTCACTTATGTATAATATTACACCATGAGGAACCTTTAAGATCTCTATAAAAAAACCTTTAACAATTGTATGACAATTTTCATATATGTGTCATAAGAAAATGTTTCCTTTCCTGATATCAAGAGCTCTATATCCAGATTGCAAAATTCGGGAACCTAGCTGACATCAACTAACATGGTATCTTGTCGTTTTAATAAAATAGAATACTATTGATTAATTATTATTTGATGGATACCAATTTTCGCGGCTTTCGTGAGTACAGGTGAACTACGAAATTAAATGTTCAACGAATAACAACTTTGCAATAGGCTTGTATGCAAACTTAGTCAAAACCAAGAAATCAAATATCGAAAAAAAAACTAAAATTGGTACCCACGAAAATTAATGAATCCACAGTATGTTAATCCCCGAGGATATTATCTGCTCAGAAGTCAGTGGTTCGGTACTGACATGATTTATAACATTAACTTATCTAAAATTTCCCATTCATAAATTGAAAACATATATTAAGAAACTAAGGTTATAACTCTCTGAAGCTATGTCGACCTTACATAAATTTAGCGACTCTGTTTTGGTCTTTTTTGTGATATGTCTCGGAACGTTGCAACTGGGTTCAAAATGAAGAGGTTTGAACTTTCCTAATACTGTGGATTCATTATTATTCGTTGGATACCAATTTTCGTGGATTTCGTGGGAACCGGTGAACCACGAAATTAAATGTTCAACGGATACCAAATTTTCAACAAAACCACGAAATTAACTATTCACGAACATGGTTGTTTTCCTTAATCCACGAAAATTGGTACCCACGAAAATAAATGAATCTACAGTAAAGGTAAATTTTAAGGCACGAAATTTTAGTATTTATCACATTTACAGAAAAAACGGAAAATATATCCAATATCCGATCCACACATGATGTTGAATGAGATATGATATTAGCTCTTAACAAAATGAGAGTACACTTGTAATGTGCTTTTCAAAATTCCAAATGTCAAATTTGCAGTAGGTGAAAAATGGAGGAAAATTATAAAATTAGACCTTTATCAAATCATTTCATTTCTTTTAAATTATATTTATACCAAAATGATATTGATGTTTTATGTGCTAACCTAAATTAATTGCAAGTTGCAGGTGCCACAGAAATGAAAACAAATGTGTCTTTTCTTTTGTTAATGACAACCATCTTCTTATGCTAGGATCTCAATCAAAATATACACCGTCCGTCAAAAGTTAAGCACCACCGAAATACAACTAGCAATATGTTTTTAACTATTGCGAAAAATATATAAATGTTTGGTGTTATGAATTGCCTTAAACATGCACTAAGAAAATGCATTAAGACCAAAAAGATTGAACTCCGATAAACCAGCTGTCAAGCAACTATTTTTTAAAGGGCATCTGTACGTTTAGAAATACACTGTTTTGTACCTTTGAATCACCTTCCTACTCTCCACTATACAGGTGAAATTTGACCTTCATCAAATCATAATGCAATATGGCAAAGTGTAAGTTATCTGTTGCTGTACGTTGGCAAGCAATTGGCATGTCAAATGCCGGAAGGAAAACTAGGAGCATTGATTACCATTTCAATGTTAATCAAACCGTCATTGTCAGACTTTTACTACGTCATGTTGACACAGGAACTATAAATGATAGACCAAAGTCCAGAAGACCGCGTTTAACTGCCCGTCACTGCTTATTTTTCATGCTAAAACCCACCCACTAACCCCTGTCCCGCAGCTTTTATACCACTGACATGCAGGTGATCGTGTTAGTATTCGAACATTGGTCCGTCGACTTCAAAGAGGTATCCGAAAAGCACGTGGTGTTGTCAAGAGACATGTGCTAACAAACAGGCATTTTACAGTCAGGTGTCGATGAGATAATGACTGTCGATGCTTGAACATGAGAAGCTGTTAAAAAACTTTATTCTTCAGATTAGATACGGTTTCTGTTACAAACAGTTGACGCCAAAAACAAATGTGGCGGGAAAATAAAATGGCCTATGACCAAAACAGCATTTGCCCAACGATTGCATTTGGTGCTGGTGGTGTTACAGTTTGGGATTGTTTCTTATGACGTTGTAAGCTGGGTATGCAGGGTAACATAAACGGACAGACATACAGGAATTTGGTGCTTAGTAACATTGTAGTCCCTCATCTTAATAATTATCCACTTGCGTCAACATGGTCAATGCCCGTGTACATATACGACAACGCTAGATCACACAGGTCAAGGATTGTAACCGAGTCCAAAGAGGAAGAAGTCATTGACACTATCTTTCGGCCTTCCATGTCTCCATACATTAACCCTATTGAACATGTGTGATGCCAATGGCAGAAATCTCAATCGCAGAGATCTACCTTTACAAAATCTAAGGGATTTTAGAGTGGCAATTGTTGATGAATGGAATAGATTTATTCAACCAAAGTTCAGAAGGCTTGAACAGAGTATGAGACGCCGTGCTATGGAACTGTACCGGAAGAGAGATTCTTATTCATGCTATTTACTCAAATATTGACGTTAAATTTGACAAACATACCAAAGAGTATTTGTAGAAAATTTGAATGATATTGAGTGATTAATTGTTGTTAAAGCATAGTAAAATTTAAATTCTGTTTCTGATTTGTGTAATTGACACTATTTCTATGAACGAAAAAAATAAATGCATAGAACCTTTATAAGTGACCAGAATTAAATTTGTGGTTTGTTTATGGTATATGTTAGCAAAATTGCTACATGAATGTTTTCTCTTTTTCGAAGAATAATTGATTTTTTGAAATTAAAAGAATTGGATGCAATAACAATAGGTGGTATTCACTTTTAGCGGACTGTATTATTTTTTTGTTACAATATGCAGGTCTGTATTTTAATTTTTGGTGTTAAAGATGGGGTATTTGTTTTTTGTTTTGAAAACAATTGATAAATTTGTGGGAAAAAAACCATCTTTATGTGTTCAGTTTTTAACGAAACATGATGTATAGATATATTTATTTATTCTTATCAGTTAGCTGTGTCCAAATTTTTTTAGATGCGAAACATTAACGAATTTGCCACCAGGTGCATTGTGGTTTGTATTAAGCAAAAGTTAAGATCTGTAGGTAAGACATTCGGGATTAATTCCTTTTTTCTAAGCTTAAGAAAATTTATTATTCACGTATTTATTTGCTTTGCGTGTATGATTATTTCTTTTTTTTTGTATGAGTCTCACATACTACATTAGAAGGGCTCTTACTGTTAGTTCTCATGCATTAAAATAATTGTCCTTTTTGACAGACAATACATTTGATTTCACTTGCATGATATATTTCACTTCTGTTTTAAAAATAACTTTTTAGGAAATGTAGTTAAAAATATGCCAGAATTTTGCCTATAAACCTCAAAAGGAGTAGAAAGCGTAGGGTCCTTTTTAACATGCAGTATAGCTGAAGACAAGGGACTCTTGATTTATTTCTATAAATATATATATATAAATAGATTTTTAATTTGATATGTTTTATGAATATGTTTTCCTATGGTTTTGTTTTTGAAATGTCTTTTGTGTATGTTTGCATTCATTTAATTTGTCACAAACTTAATGTTCAGAGTTTATATGACATAAATATTTGAATTTGAATTTAAAACATCTTGTAAGGTTTATATTTTGATAATGTTATGTGTAATTGTGCCGTTTATTGTCACAATTGACGCTTATTAAGATGTTGTTAATTCTATTTTAGGTGATGCAATGGTGGATGTCGATAAGGACAGTCTTAGCGGTATGATGTTTAGTACATGGGATCGTGATAATGACAAAAGCCATCTTCACTGTTCATATCTGAAGGGTAGCGCCTGGTGGTTTAATGACTGTTCACGTGCTAACATCAACGGACTTTATACTGGACATGTTTACCTTGCTCCGGATCGGACTGTACATTGGAAAACATGGCAGCTAAATAATGCATTGAAAAAGACTGAAATGAAAATTAAACCAATATAAATAGTTGGCATGTATACGTAAAAGGTTCCACTGTAAAACTTGTTGTCTTGTATTCGTACAAGGTTCCACTGTAAAACTTAATGTCTTAGGCGTAAACAACACCTTTGTCAATAGATATCTAACTTTGTTGCATTTGGTTTTAAATATATGATATTGATTTAATCATGTTAATAGTAATTTTGACCAGAATCTAACTGCAATATCTGTTGTATTGTTTGAACTTACACACCATCGTCAATATACGTTGTGTTATTTTTATGTATAGTTTCAATGCACTTGTTTTGTTCGTCATTAAAATATGTTTTTAATTTTGTGTTTGTGACATGTCAAAAACTCTCGGGTTAAAAGCCAGATCGATGACGAGAAAGGTAGACTATCCCGAACATTCTTGTCGATTGAGTCAGACCAGTCTCTCGATCACGTAATTTGTCTTGATCGGGCTTGATCGAGTTGATCGGCAGTGTGAACCTAGCTTTAAGTGAAGCTTAACAAAGAAAAATCGATATTACTATTTTGAACTCATTGATGCTTTTGATATTTATTTATAAACATATACACTTGGTACGATCAAGATGTCGTATAAACCTGTTTTATCAGGTATTAATTCAGCTGTCCCAGAACTGAGTAAATTCGGAAATAAAAATGTAGCCAAATTTGGAAAAGTTGAAGACATTGGAGCTGCGAAATCTGCTTATAATGTCAGTGGATGTAGTAAAGGTGGAAAAGGATCAGGAAGTAGCAGTGATGACGATGATATAGCTAAAGTTTTATTACAAGTATGAACCACATCATAGTCAATATAATGGAATGTGATGCGATTTTCATACATGTGAGAGGTTTAGCAAGCTATAAAAATCCGGTTTGGTCCATCATTTTCGACATAAGAATATGCTTGTACCATATCAGGAATATCACAGTTGTTATCCATTCGTTTGATGTGTTTGAACTTTTGATTTTTGCCATTTGATTAGGAATTTTCCGTTTTTGAATCTTATCCCGATAAATACAAACATCTTTCATAGCTAAGATGAAAATGGGATCTTGGCAACTACAGTGAAAATAACAACAAAAGTAGATTTCTCAATTTTTCTCATACTTAGAAGAGGTTCTGCAGTAAGATAGCTTTGTTTGTATTCCATATTCCAGGTAAAGTAATATTTGTTTACTGTAAGGCATTCCTCACAATCACATAATGTTATGATTTTAATAACAAGTATATTACCCCATCAGATGGCATGGATGGAGCGTGTCATGACTATCTGAAGAAAATAAACTTTGAGAGTATTTCATTTTACCATTTAACAGGTTTTTTTCTACTTATTTTCTCCATAGGTTCTAACTTAAAGGTGAAAATGTAATTTTAAAACGTTTTATATCAGGGAGAGTAAACTCAACGATCTGACAGACAATGTATATTATACCAGTTTTTTTTCTATTTCTTTGTGAGTATGATCCGCACTTTATATAAAGTTAGCTACATTGCTTTGAAAAGGCAACACTCGTCTTTTGTCCACTTGTAGAGGCTATTTCTCTTTGCAAACACATCTTTAACAGCTAATCAAATTATCAAGTTATAGATCAGACTCATCTGCTGAGCTTGAATAAAAGACTTAAAAAGCCAAAGTAATAATGAATAGGAAAAAAGGGATAAGGAACTGCTAAAAATGCCACATTATGTAATAAACCACATCATTCAACGAGACCCGACTCACGCAAAAATAGAATAATTAGTTGGGGTCGTGTTGCTCAAACTTTGGATTTCAGTGTGGTGTTTAGTAGACCGTTTTACTTCTTGGTGGTTAGGTTGTTGCATTTTTGGGGTTTCATTATTTTTCTCTTGCTATCCTCTCCTTTTTTTAAATTGGAAAAGGTTATCATTATATGTACTGAATCCAAAATGACTGTCAGTTTCAGGACACAGGAGAAAAAAAAGTCGTTTGGATTTTCGGTTATCAGCAAAGAGATTTTTATTGTCGAAATGCGCATTTGGTGTAGTCAATTTGGTATTGTTAATGTTATAATTACATCTGAGTCAAAACGTTTTTTGGCGGACTAATAATCCATCAGGTTATCACTAGCCAAGTAGCGAGTACTTCGTTACTCCCACAAAAGTACAGATATTGTGTTATCAAAACTAACTGTTACAATATGTGTGCCACTAACTTAAATTAAGGAAGATATCTCATTCATGCCATGCTCTTATTTCTTGGACGGTTTTTGGCTATATATTTTGTCTTTTTTTTTTTATTAATAATCTCTTTACTTTGTAATCCTGGAGCTAATAAGTTTTCCAAGGGGTTTTCAAGTATGTTTTGCCTCTATCATCACTAAAGAGTCATCTGTTGTCCAAATGTGCATCTGGTGCAGAAGTATTTGCACCGTTAATTTGTTAAAGGATTTGTTAGGTTGAAGACATTTATCGCTTTTACCGCCAGAATCTGTGTAACGAATGAACCGATTGAATTTCGCATTTAGATATACATGCAGATGACTGGTTCAAAAAGATTAAAAAAGAATCACCAAGTATACAGAATCTAAAGATTACCGTACTTACTACCAGTCTAAAGATGGAACAGAATGGTATAGTAGGGATCATACCGGACAAGGTGGATCAAGAGTAAAGGAATACTGAAATACGGGGAAAACCCTGGAGCTAGAAGGTTTGCTGAATGGACGCGGAAGGCGAATACAGGGAAAACACGAATCAGGAAAACACCAGACTATTCATAACATTGAACCTAACACAATTGAATGAATGGAGACATTTATGCTTGCAATACGCACAAAATTGACAGAACGCTTTTAAAATCTACCTAAGAGTGCTTATCTACATTTTGTTTGTTATACATATGTTTACAGCATTTGCCTTCTATTTTTATGATCTTTTTGAAATCATTTTATCAAAGATTGACATTGAATATTTGATTATTTAAAATTCCATAGAACAGCAAATCGCTAAGGACGCATGAAGTTTATTATTTCTTTGATAATTTTTTACAAGTGATCGACATCGTCCAGTTTAAGACATTTTCTCAGGTTGTAAGCTATGAAGTAAGCACGATCACGTGACCATTATCTAATTTAAAATCATTGATTATGACAAGCGTTGGATCATTTGACCTAAAAAAAATGCCGATTGATATGATTTTGACCAACAAAATTTTAATAAACATGTTTTAAGGCTTATATTTATTAATTTAGTAAACGAACAGTGTCACGTTTCTTTTAACTTCAGATTTTGTGTATTTGTAATAACTCATTGATTAACTTGAAAGTTATCATGTTCATGGTGTTATTATAATAGAATATTTCTAAAGAATATTTTAACCCACAAAGGATATAGTTGTAAATTCATAACCATCTGAAACACGGTATAAATATCCCAACGAAAACATGTATAGCTCATTATAAACTAGTGATTGCATCCTAATGCTGACAAATTTTCTTTTATTGCATTTTTATAAATAATACAAAAATGAGAAGCAGTGTGTTAATACGGCATCTCTTTGTTTAGTATCAAAAACTTTTTTTTCAAGAGTATACAAGAATTTAGCCCGTGATGTTCAAGGTCTTTTTGAATTGATCTTTGCTATACATATGTTGTAGTTTTGCAAACATTATTGAGACAAATGTGAGGGGAAAGATGTTTAGTCTGCAGCTTTTGTTGATGTTGTTGTTGTTGTTGTTCTTGTTCTTCTTCTTCTTCTTCTTCTTCTTTTTCTTCTTCTTTACCGTGTTATATTCAGTCATTCTTCAAATAAAATTTAAACCACTATAGATATTTTTTTAAAAGAACACCAAGTTACAGAAAAGATATAGCACCTGCTAAATCCACATTGATTTTTTTTTAAAGTGTGGAAGCAAAATATAATTTGAAAGTCTTTCCGGCCGAAAATGAAATTATGTTTATAAAATCCAGATTTATACACAACTCTTAAGGAAGAAATAAGGTATAAACTAAAATTAAGTATCGACACAAAAATTATCATAAAAATACTAGAAGACAGACAATACATTCAACTTTTGACAAGAGCCCTTTTGAAAGTGCATACATGCATTTAAAACCAAAACAATGCAAATACTTTTAAATAACAATATACAATATTACACAGCCTGTAAGTACAAACAAAATAAACTGTATAAAACAAAGTTTTGAATCACTGAAACAAGTCCGCTGAACTTAACAGAAGATTTCATTAAAAGTAAAGTAGGGGCGCAACTTCTATGTGTTTCAAATCATTCAGCAGCATGATGGAACCCCCATGTCAGCTAAAAAATGTGTATTCCCGAAATATAATATATCATGGATATCACAACTTCGGTTGATCTTCAACTTCAATAGTAATGATGTGAATGCCCATGAGAAAACTATCGCATGTATCGTATCCACTTAAGTCTAAATAGCGTAGATTTAAGCAACTTTATGTCACAGTACTTTCTACGTTATTTAGACTCAAGTTGACACGATAGTTGAGAAAAATATGACATTTATCATTGCGTCATTGTAGACCTACCTTTCTCCTGCCTTCGATCCTATCTGGAACGTGCATAACCTAAACGGTTACAAGTCAAGACTATCTCAATTGTCAGGATTGGGAATAGCCTGATTAATGACTAAACAATAAAAATAAGTTGTGTACACTTTTAATAAATGTTCTTTATTTTTTAATCCATATCACTCCAGACAACTTTCAAACGCTCAAAAGATGTAGCAAACTGTTTACGTTTACTCCTGTTAATTTAGCACTTTACATTACTGACAGAAGACTCACGGACCAGTTAGTAGATAAAAGACAGATTACTGGTATTATTCATGCCGATTGATGCAGACAAAGGAATCGTCTTTTATATCCGTCTTTTTCCGCTTTCAAGACTTCTAAAAAACTTATCATAGATACCGGCAATGCAATTTGGTACACCAGACGCGTGTTCCGTTTACATTAGACTCACTTTGCTAGTCGAATCAACACATTTGGGATGATAAATGAAATACGAAGTTGTAGAGCATTAAACACTGACAATTCCAAAAGGTTGTAACAAATAAGTCTTACAATGTAAGCAATCATTCCTGAAGATAGCTTAACATTACCGTTTCGCAAAATTTAGCAATCTATACAAGGAAATTTATAGAAAATGAACATCATATCAAAGGTATTTCTTGTCACCAACGACTTCGAACAATCTTACTGTATGCAAAACAGATGGTTCGAACAAAAAGTACACGGAACACGATATTAATAAAATATTTGACTTGTTTACTGACACTATTTTTGCAATATTTTACGGACTTTATTGACTGGGATGTGTTCATACAATAGTTCCCTGGTCTCGATACAAGGAAATCCGTCTAATCAATAGATTTGAAGATTTGTTTCTCATTAATCATCGTAACAATATGAGTGCCTTTTGATAAACATGTCACCACACCAGGCCTTGCGGTCATAAAACTTTCGAGTCAGTTTTTTGAAACGAATATTTATTGTGTCATATAAAAAGATTTCTATTCAGCAGAAATGGAGAAAACCGGAAATGATGGATTGAATAAAGTAATCGCTAACAAGGGTTAATTAATTCAGGATAAAAAAAAATGCATGTTTCGTTTCGTTAATGATATATTGCGGTTATAGTCAAACAAGGTGTAAACCTTTTCATTCTTTACCATCAGCTTCCTTTAATTGTAAAATTTAGAAAGTTAATAACAAAAATACCTAAATCCAAGGAAAATTCAAAACGTAAAGTCCTTTATCAAATGGCAAAATCAAAAGCCTGAAACACATGAAACGACAGGAAAAAAACTGTCATATTCCTGACTTGGTACAGGCATTTCCTTGTGTAGAAATGGTGGATTACACCGGGTTTTAAAGCTAGCTAAACTTCTCACGTGTATGACAGTTGCATAGAATTTATGTATTAGATATTAACTGAAATGAAAAAGAAACTATTATATTAAATTGAATCTTTATTACATAACGTGTTCTTAGTTTGACGCGTCTTTCATTGATTGGATTTCAACAAGAACTTTAAATTGATATATTTATATATTATGATAATATATAAAATTGAATAATAGTATATAACATGTATAATTTAGTAAATTCACAGTCATTTGATTGAAGCAAAATGCATAAGAATCAATATCTTTCAAAAACTCAACCTATTAACGATTTTTCTTCTGGTTTTCTTTACATATAGATGACTGGTTTAAAAAGATAATTGACGAAGCACCTTGCATAAAAAAGTCTACGGACAAGCGTAAGTACTACCAGTCTAGAGATGGACAGAAATGGTACAGCAAAGACCGTGCTGGACATGGGGGACCGCAAACAAAGGTATATTGAAATATTGGACAAACCTTGGAACTAGAAGGTTCGTTTGACTGAAAAGGAAAATGAATGGAAGGGAAACATGAATCTGGAAAATACCAAATTATTTATAAAAAAGACCGTATCATAGTAACGAGAAAAAAAAATATAGACATTTCGACAAACACAACATTGGTAGAACAAATACTTGGAACAACAATGACCAATACGCCAATGGTTTTATCATGTTGATTTTATTTTATTTCAATGATTTATCTTAATTTTTAGTTAAAATGTTATTTAAGTAAAAATTTAAATTTCATTTATCTTTTAATCCCGGGTTAAAAATATTTATGAATAATTTTTCTCTCTTCTTCCGGAGAAAATCATTTTGACGATCGACCATATACAATGGAAATAAATATGTATTCATCCCGGGATTAAATGATAAATGATATTTTAATGTATTCTTAAATAACATTAAAAAACTTTACTTAAATTTTGAAATGACATTAGTAGTCTCCCTTGAATCTGTTAACGTCAAACTATTGTTAACGTCAAACTATTGTTAACGTCAATCAATAGTTTTATAACACTTATGTATACAAGTCATAGCTTAAACATATTTATTTATAGTGGATTGGGAAACAAGTTATTGCAACTTATATTAATTCCTTTCCACTTTGCGGTTGCGAATACTGCTTTGTAGCGGCGTTAGCCTGCTCTTTTGCGAAATCTACAAGGGTGTCTTTTACGTGCAAGAGATGTGGCTCTCTCTTAACACGGGAGTCATATTGCCTGAAGATCTGTGAAAGCGCTAGTAAATGTGATGAATTGAAACCGTTATTATCTTCCATTACCAGAATACGGATGTTACATAACTTTTCTTTATATATATATATATATTTGCGAAAGCAAATTTACAGATCTAACATTGTTGGATTGATGTTTAGACGAGTTGTATATACATTATGTACACAGCCATGTATCACCATCATTGATTGCGATCCGATGGATACATCTGTTGTAGAGTTGTCACTGACTCAGACGTACTTATAAATATAATTATTTTCTGTGACTGTATATTACATTAATTTGTAGGATCCTTTACTATAGATAATTTAGCTGATCTGTAACAATAACATCTTCATGCCTTATATATCATGTACTGTAGTACGCCGCTAGATTAAAACTGACGAGGAAAGGTAACACACGGCCAGCGAAAGCTCTTTTTTAGAGAGCCCAGGTGGTCGTGTGGTCTAGCGGGACGGCTGCAGTGCAGGCGATTTGGTGTCACGATATCACAGTAGCATGGGTTCGAATCCCGGCGAGGGAAGAACCAAAATTTCGCAAATTTACAGATCTAACATTGTTGGGTTGATGTTTAGACGAGTTGTATATACATTATGTACACAGCCATGTATCACCATCATTGATGGCGATCCGATGGATACATCTGTTGTAGAGTTGTCACTGACTCAGACGTACTTATAAATATAATTATTTTCTGTGACTGTATATTACATTAATTTGTAGGATCCTTTACTATAGATAATTTAGCTGATCTGTAAAAATAACATCTTCATGCCTTATATATCATGTACTGTAGTACGCCGCTAGATTAAAACTGACGAGGAAAGGTAACACACGGCC
The DNA here is from genome assembly GCF_965363235.1 of Mytilus galloprovincialis. Lineage (NCBI taxonomy): Eukaryota > Metazoa > Mollusca > Bivalvia > Mytilida > Mytilidae > Mytilus > Mytilus galloprovincialis. Next base: position 97,824,606 of record NC_134842.1, read on the forward strand.
AACGAAAGCTCGTTTTTAGAGAGCCCAGGTGGTCGTGTGGTCTAGCGGGACGGTGCAGGCGATTTGGTGTCACGATATGACAGTAGCATGGGTTCGAATCCCGGCGAGGGAAGAACCAAAAATTTTCGAAAGCAAATTTACAGATCTAACATTGTTGGGTTGATGTTTAGACGAGTTGTATATATATATATAGTGTTGAATTTTGCATATGTTAGAAGGCTGCATTGTGACTTATGATGCTAATGTCCTTGTCTTTTATTTTCTGTTAATAAATTATAAGCAGCAAAAAATATTACAAATACTAACATAATGAAAGTCACCTATCGAGACTCAACTTGATACCTTTAATCAGTTTTCTTTTGTTTTTTGTTTTTTTGTAGACAAACAACGCCCACAATTACGTTTGAATGAAGTCTATAGACATATTCCAACAATTGAATCGTGCAATTTATCAACCTTACACCACTCAATAATAAAGAAAATAATTTAGTGCAAGGTTCGTTTCGAATGACATAAGTGAGTCAACAAAGACAAATAGCAAAATTAATGAAAAATGAAAGAGCATAAAAAGTATTTGTTTATCAGGGCCGAACAAAGACAAATAGCAAAATTAATGAAAAAGCATAAAAAGTATTTGTTTATCTGGAAACATATTTGAAATATCGTGCGGAGTTGATTCATGATATGCACTAAACGCATTTTGTTATTTGGAGACATTGGTAATAATGGCAGATTTCTGATAAAAAAATTATAATTTATTCACAACTTTCATGGACTCTGTACAATTTAATGCATGACATAATGTATAGACTTGTATATTATGTTGGCAGAATATTGTCTATTGATGCATTTTGTGTTTTTCGTCGATTGGTTGATTTCTTATCGGCGTATATCTCACTTCTGCTTTTATTGTCTTATCAAACACAAATTAATTAAAATAAATGGATTTTCTACCCCTAAAAAATAATTACAAAAATATAAAACAATAAACAATAAAAACAAAACAAAAATATAAAAAAAGATCAAAGAAAACAAAACTAATAAAAACAAGAACCAAAGACAATAGTGTAACAAGAAAGAATCATAAAACAATTAATAACAGTACCTGTGAAAATTAACGAAAAAGGAAAAGCCGTATTTGAATTAAAGGCTTGAATGGAAGTCTAAAATTATCTTACGAATATGAAACTTTGTTGCCGAAGAAAATGCCTGATGACGGATTTAGGATCTCATTACCATTCCGCAGCAGTTTAGATAAACTTTGGGTTCTGGTGGGGTTCATTTGTTCAGTCTTAATAGAAATGAGAAGATGTGGTATAATTGGCAATGAGGCAACTCTTTGCAATATAGCAAATGATGTGGAAGTAAGCTCTTATCGATCGCCGATGTATAAATGAGCAAAACCCATATTGAACAACAGGCATATCGAACAACAAACTATAAAAGACCCTGAGTGTTTTGGGAATTGGATTATCTTTTACGCAGTATTTTGCCATTGGCGTTTTTAGTTTTTCTTCTAACGATGAGTTTTTAATGATCCTTTGGTATTTTCCATCAATTTTCTTTAAGATAAAGAATAGTACGTATATAAAGGCAATAGTAATATACCGCTGTTCAAAAATTGATTTCACTTAAACAAATCCAGGTCACAAACCAAAACAGAGGGAAACACATCAACTATAAGAACAAAATAATGGAACAACAGAAACACTGAACTGCTACAAAAACAAACGCCAACATACATTGAAACGGACTAATTGATAACCACTGCAATATTCATGACTTGGTACAGGACATTTAAAAAAAAATGATGTGTTGAACCTTGTTTTATTTGAATACTGACGATAAAGTAAATATCTTGGTAATTAATTTAATGAAAAAAGTATGTTTAATCAATAGAATACATTTGCCCTTCCTTCCAAGCGTTACTTGAACTGCCTTCGACCTTGACCTTTAATTACCTTTCGTCAGTAATGGCCGATTAAACTCCTTTTTTTACAACCCTTAAGACAACGTCGATTCAAATACGCTCGTTATTAACCAACAAGAAAGGTTATAGCATTCTTTGAAATGAAAGTTGCTTATTTGTATCGCCAAATCGGGTTTATACAATTCATTGAAATGCGTTAGAATTATCAATAACAATATGTTTACTACGCTTTCTTCTTTTAATGAAAACCCTTATGGTTCATGTAGTCAATGGTTTTCACTTGGTAGTAGAGCTCATGCTTAAAATTAGTTAATGTTCCGAATGTACTAACTCCTCAGCAGTGTTCGATTGGAATTGGAACGTACAGTTAGTTATTTCGTATAGGGAGAGGCAAGATTTTTTATATAAGCTTAAGAACCATTTCAGTAACTCTCAGAGGGTTTGATAGAGGGCCAATTGTGATGGATTTCTTGTCCTATTAAATCCTCTTCGTTTACCACAGCCAAAAATTCCAAGCGCTCATTTCGGTTCACTCTTTTTCTTTTTTTTTCAGAGTTTGTATATTATTCTTATTGTTTTCGTCATAAAAGAAGATGTTCTACTGCATCAAGTCCTTGGTACTTCGTTATGTTACGAAATGATGCAAATATTGTGTATGGCATCTACGTTTGATTGTATTAATCATTTATTCGAATGTATCTTCTAAAACGAAGTGGTTGCGCTATCTTTACTGTAAAGATTGTTAATGTTGGACGAATGCGTAAATAATTGAACAGTGAATTAAAAACTCGAACGAATTAATCTATATTTCTTAAAACATTATTTTATTTTTTTAATTGTGTCAAACGTAGACATTTTAGATAAGTTGTATCAAATGACTTTTCTTGTAAATATTGAATTATCCATAGATAACTTTTCGTAAAAGTTTTTATGAAATTTATATGTATTATAATCTCATAGAATTTATCTTAGTCTACACACCGCGCTCTACGTGACATATCATGACTCCAAAAGGGGCGAAAACGGGGGCGTCGACAGGATCAAAAGATATATGCTCGCCGAAGTTGTTTTTTTTTCAAATATCTAACGTTCACCAGAAAATTATTAAGGAATGAATGCCGCTGATGAAACGCACGCTGTATGTACAAAATTGTTTGCCTTGTATCATTGATTAGGTAGCAAAGCTTATAAGAATTTGAATTATATTTGCCCCTCGACCTTCACTTTAAGGAGAGAAAAAATGTACTGGAAAAAAAAATTACGACAAATTCAGTTACTGCTGATTCATTTATTTTTGTGCATACTAATTTTCGCGGATTCCGGAAAACATTCATGTTTGTTGATTTTTAATATCATAGTTTTGCCGAAGTCTGCATATAAGCCTGTAGAAAATCTGTTTTTTGTTGAACATTTAATTTTGTGGGTCACCTGTACCCAAGAAAGCAACGAAAATTGGTATCCAACGAATACTAATGAATCCACAGTATGCCATAAGATTGTCAGTTAGGCAAATTTCTGTCTTGCTGTTTCACTAAAAAAAGTTCAATTGTTCAACCTACTCAAGTTTTATTATTAAGGAGATTATGCAAATCACTATGAAGATTTCTCAAATGCTGTACATGCTCTTTTCTTCAAAAAAAGGTACTGGATGATAAGTTAACATGAGAGGCGAAAAATAACAATAAAATTGAGAATGGAAATGGGGAATGTGCCAAAGAGACATCAACCCGACCATAGAAAATAACAACAGCAGAAGGTCACCAACAGGTCTTCAATGTAGCGAGAAATTCCCGCACCCGGAGGCGTCCTTCAACTGGCCCCTAAACAAATATATACTAGTTCAGTGATAATGAACGCCATACTAATTTTCAAATTGTACACAAGAAACTAAAATTAAAATAATACAAGACTAACAAAGGCCAGAGGCTCCTGACTTGGGACAGGCGCAAAAATACGGCGGGGTTTAACATGTTTGTGAGATCTCAACCCTCCCCCTATACCTCTAGCCAATGTAGAAAAGTAAACGCATAACAATACGCACATTAAAATTCAGTTCAAGAGAAGTCCGAGTCTGATGTCAGAAGATGTAACCAAAGAAAATAAACAAAATGACAATAATACATAAATAACAACAGACTACTAGCAGTTAACTATGCATATACAACCTTACGGTTAAAAAAAACAACCTACAACGTCATAGCAAAAACATATAAATGGCTTTGTAAAATGATTTTTTTTTATTTTGTTAACATTGGCATCTACGACATGACATCCTTCACTTAAAAGATGATATTTCTTCTGAAAACAACGCTGGAATTGAAGTTTCATCTGTTAAAGAATTGACCATAACATGGTTTGCATACAAGTAAACAAAAGAAACGATACAATCCAATGATTTTCCATATATACTAGCCAACAAAAGTTACGATACAATCTAAAGATTTTCCATATATACTAGTCAACAAAAGAAACGATACAATCCAATGATTTTCCATATAAACTAGTCAACAAAAGAAACGATACAATCCAATGATTTTCCATATATACTATAGTCAACAAAAGAAACGATACAATCCAATGATTTTCCATATATAATAGTCAACAAAAGAAACGATACAATCCAATGATTTTCCATATAAACTAGCCAACAAAAGAAACGATACAATCCAATGATTTTCCATATATAATAGTCAACAAAAGAAACGATACAATCCAATGATTTTCCATATAAACTAGTCAACAAAAGAAACGATACAATCCAATGATTTTCCATATATAATAGTCAACAAAAGAAACGATACAATCCAATGATTTTCCATATAAACTAGTCAACAAAAGAAACGATACAATCCAATGATTTTCCATATATAATAGTCAACAAAAGAAACGATACAATCCAATGATTTTCCATATAAACTAGCCAACAAAAGAAACGATACAATCCAATGATTTTCCATATATAATAGTCAACAAAAGAAACGATACAATCCAATGATTTTCCATATATACTAGCCAACAAAAGAAACGATACAATCCAATGATTTTCCATATATAATAGTCAACAAAAGAAACGATACAATCCAATGATTTTCCATATATACTAGCCAACAAAAGAAACGATACAATCCAATGATTTTCCATATATAATAGTCAACAAAAGAAACGATACAATCCAATGATTTTCCATATATAATAGTCAACAAAAGAAACGCTACAATCCAATGATTTTCCATATATACTAGCCAACAAAAGAAACGATACAATCCAATGATTTTCCATATATACTAGTCAACAAAAGAAACGATACAATCCAATGGTTTTCCATATATACTAGTCAACAAAAGAAACGCTACAATCTAAAGATTTTCCATATATAATAAAATTAGATAGTTTTATTACACTGTTCCAAGGTAAATAAATGCCCAATTGGTCTTATCTTTACACAGTGTTGGTTTTACCAAACAATTCTAAAATCGTTATAAGTACTCAAAATTAAAAACTTAAACATGGTCTGCTTCAACTGTTTAAATGCCTTTGCATATATTTGAATATTTTATTCACACCTTCGAAATTAAGTGCCGACTTTTGTCATCATTTTCCGCAAAATACATCTGACCCTTGTGTACAATAACACGGTATTTTCTCACTTTGCAATTTGGTCAGATTATTATAAGCATATGCATTTGCTTTGCAAGTGAATATTTTTCATTGTATAATTTAACAGTTTTTCCTTTTTATTATATTTAATGATAAATGGGAGTTCAAACTTGTGTATCGTTTCTTTTGTTGACTAGTATATAAATACTCTGATTTCACCATGTATCATCAGTTCACCGGATATAGGTACTAACCAAGCGGGCATGATCGATTTTGACCTTACACGGTAACGAAAATCTTTGTTTTGCTTTATCAATATTCAATGTAGTACATTTCTCAACATTTGAAATTCCTGCTCCCAAGTAATTTTCGCATCGATTTTTCCTATTCATAAAACAACGTTGATATTCTAATAAGAACAGTTAACTTGTTTATGTGCAAATAGTTGTGAATGTCAACACTAACTTTCAGTTCCGATACAGTTGTTGAGACATTTACATGTTTTATCTGAACGAAACCTAATACAGGGATAAAGTAAAAGTTACCAATCATAAACCTACCCGTGAATACTCATTCCTTGAAACTTTTGGGACAATAAACGAGTATGAAAATAAAGTGTTTGTGTACGGTGTATAACAACATAACTATGCAGCGTACATAAGGATTTATGTGGTAAGCTAAACACCGTACACAACCCTTCTTTCGGGATAAAATATCGAAAAATAACATCTGCATGAAAGATTTGAATGCCAATTATTGAAACAGCTATATTCATTACACACACACAGTGGCCTTCTATCAGAAAAAGAGTTGCAATGAATATAGAATATATCGGATGAGACGAGGGCCAACTTCTTTGACAAGTATTTGCACATGTTTTTGTAATCGTTCTTGTTTTGGGAAAATATTGAAACATCTCTTATCATCAAGCTACGACCAAATCATTTCTTAAAGCAGCAATTATGTTTAGATTGAAGTACACATTGATATTATGTGAATAAAACAAAGATTTTCGTTACCGTGTTAGATCAAAATCGCTCAAGCCCGCTTGGTGAGTACCTATATCCGCTGTACGATGATACACGGTGGATTTTATCAATACAGAAAAAAATGATTAAGTACTAGACTTCTTCATGTATGTATACTTATCTAATGATGAAAATGTAAAAAACAAACATTCAGAGTTGAGAAGAAAGTGTGGGTATGAGAAGAGTATATTCATATGATTGAAAACAAGCATATTCTGTCTGGTATATTGACTGAAGGAAGGTTTGTTCATGTCATCTCTATTATTACCATTAAATGTTTATACCGATGCAAAAAACGACAGATACAAATGAATTATTTATTGATTGGAATATTGATTCAATCATGCACTTGGTTTTTAATTTTTTAATTTTATTTTTTGGTTTGTTGAAATCTTGTATAAAACACGAGGTTTTTGTTTTGCAACTTCGGTTTTACGTAATAAATTTTTAACTCAGTATTCACTTGGCAATTGAGTTCTATCAAAACGCATACACTTTAATGCAATTTTGTTTATAAAAATTCAAATATTTGCAATGATCAATAGCGTGTTTAGAAACAGACGAAACATTCATACTATTTGTGGTGCAATGATGATATGGATTTGCTTTGGTCATTGTAGGGGAAACCGCAGTGAAGTTTCTAAGAATGTGAACATTATACATTTTCATGAACAGAAAGACAAGCAGTTTAGTTTCGTTGATGATCTTATTGGAACAAATAATGTTTCGTCTAAAATAGAATGTGCACATTTATGTGCTAATTTTTATCCTTGCTGTGCTTCAAGTTTTGATCATATTTCAAATATATGCTTATTAAATTTAGAATGTATTTCTGAAATAGAATCAACACTTGGAAGCAATGTCTTGACTAAAACAAGAGCAGGTATGTTATTGATTTATTGTGTCACATTTAGAACCGGATCTGCTTGCCCTTCTGGATAGGATCATATGGTTTGTGGTTTGGTATTTTGCTCCTTCTGTAGTTGTGTGTGAATGTTGTTTTTTCAGTTTTTATATGAGTTTGTCTTCTTAATCTTTTGACAAATACACATATTTTTGTTCCCTTTTCTGTAAACGAAGATTAGTTACTAACAGTAAGAATTAAAATGTGCATTTTAAGAATACACAAATCGTGGGTTTTTTCGTTTTATTATTTATCGTATATATATATATATATTTATTTTTTCTTTGCTGTAATGACAAATAAATTACTCGACCTACGTCAGTTGAATCTGTCACTGAATGACCAGGGAAATCACCTAGTCAATTCATATCTACAATTAGTTAGATCGTTTAACAACACATTGTTAAGGCCCCACCAATTTGATGTGTAATTCTTCGGTCAAAACCTCCAAAAATATTAGGCAAGCGAGTTTGTTTGTATATTTTTTTCTTGAAAATGAGTTTTTTTTAGGTGAGCGCTCTACAAGTGAAGCGAGCGATATATATTTTTTTTCATATTGATGTATCTAGAATTTATGTACATGTTTAAACTTGGTTACTGCATAGAAAAAGAGAAGAAACATGCTCTTCTTCATATTATTTGATGTATTGGTGTCTGTCCATACCTGAATTTCTTGTTTCGATGTGGTGTAGATAATTTGTATTATTTTTGTCCACGTGAATCTTTATCTAAATCCATACATCATGTACATGTGTATCTAACAAGGAAGCACACTAGATGCAGTTTGACAAGATATATTATTTTAGTTGAGTAATGACGTGTGTTAAATACAATTAAAGTAAGTGTATGCATCCCAAAAAATGCCCCTGGAAAATATTAAATATTTTTTGGATGTAGTTGTTTTCATTTTACGATTGAAATTATTTATTGGCCGCTTGAAATCAATTTGTGGCTATTTTTTCATAAAAAGTTGTGGGTTGAACCTGATTTCGTGGCATGCTAAACCTTCCACTTTAACGGCAATGTTAATTTTAACATTTAACTGACAGGAATACAATACAAATAAATGGGAGAAAATATGCTAAATAACATGAAATTGAGTTTAGTATTGATGAACATATGCCATAAAAACTGTTTCAATTTGTTTTCCAGTTTTGTCCCACATTTTAAGGGATTGTAGCGATCTTCCTCCTGGACACTATGACGGTATCTATAAAATACAACCTGAAAATGGACCGGAAATGAATGTTTATTGCGACATGACCACAGATGGTGGCGGTTGGACAGTATGTTACTTTTAATGTTTAATTTACATTTGTTTTCTTTAAAAAATTATCACATAATTAATAAAAAAGGATAGCGATTATTTTTCTTTTATTATTATGTACCATATTTTAAAATTTATCTTATGGTTAATTTTTATGCGTTTATTTTTCGTTTGAATATAAATTCAAATACAAACTTCGAACGTTAACGTTTTCATTTGAGCTTCACAGATGCAGCTATAAGCCTAGTATGATTAATGATTTTTCTTCACAATAATGGCCTCGTTAACATTTCTTGCAGGTGAAAAAACACCATTGATTTTCCCTATTAGTCTTTAAGAAATTTTCACATTTCAAATAAAAAATACTTGGCATGAGTGAAGTTTAACCATCTCCAGTACAATAGACAAAATTTCACATACCATATAATTGCATATAAGAAAATAACCATCACTGGAAGTTAAGGTGGTACCCAACACTTTCATTAAAATTAATTTGTCTCGTTTAACTTTAATAAAATTTTGACAGAGTATTCACTTTAACCCTTTAACAAAAATATAAAAATTTCAAACATTTTGAACCAACCGTTTTGTCAGAAAAATTACACTGGTTATATAGCAGTTTGACAAACACCAATTTTGATCATTGAGAAGCTTAATATTCCCTTTACAACACAACATTCTTAAAACTTTTAGCTGATTTTACAGAGTTATCTCCCTGTAGTGTTAGGTACCACCTTAACCAATTAAAAAGAGAGGAATAAAATCCTAACTATCCCATTCTACAAGGATACCATAAGTTTTATAGATATTTCAAGTTTTCGTATGTAATCAAGGTAAAAATAAAAACAGAAATACAATCACTTACACAAAATGTTACCATGGTTCTATATCAATTATAGACATCAAAGTACACTGATCATGCTGATTAACAAATTTATAGATTTAAGTCAGTGAAGTTTGCTGTATATTGGTTAAATAGATAATGATATCGTTTTTAGACTGTTCACCACTTTCTTGTACTGCCAAAAAACTTATATACACCCAGTCTGTTACCTGTAGTACTTTCATATCATTCAGACATTTTTTGAATATCTAAGATGAGTCTTAATTTTTTCTGCTATCTTTATAAACCTTAGACCACTAGACTAAGAGCTTTTTGTGTTTTATCATGCAGTGCAAGCACAATTATCAAAAAACATTTTTTACTTGTATGTAAAATTATTTCATACTTTTTACACCTGATTTTTCCAGACCTTGTAAAAGTATGTTTAGTGGATACTGTAGTTTTGTCCAATCACAGTGTTTAGATTCACTGACTTAAGTCTGGTACACAAAACAATGCAAATAAACTCATGATAGATACCAGGTTTGAAATTTTATATTTGCGCCAGACGCGCGTTTCGTCTGCAAAAGCTCATCAGTGACGCTCGAATGAAAACATGTTAAAAAGTCCAAAAGAGCAACTTAATTACGGAATATAAATACTACCGTGCCATATATATTATTAAACCTGTTTCGTATCAATATAACCATAGTGTTATTTTATTTAAGGAATCACTGTAATATTTTTTCTGTCTATGAAGAAATAACATAAAAAAATTGATGCACACTGAATAACGCGCGTAGCGGGTTATTTAACAAGTGCACCACATTTTTTATGTTATTTCAAATAGACAGAAAAAATATCACAGTCATTTCTGATAATTTAATTATCAATTTCATTTTAAACCGTAGAAAACCATGAAAAAACGTTGATGTCGTCACGGTCATATGACTAAATTATGTCTATGGGCTCACAACAAAATAACGTCAGCCAATCAGAAGACGCGTTACATCCAAAATTAAATTATATAATTATGTTGATAATGAATTATTTTCATAAGGTAGTACAGAAAAGATTTAATGGAAAAATTGAATTTCTGTTGCCTTGGAGAAGTTATAAAGAGGGATTTGGACACGTCTATTCGGAGTATTGGCTAGGTATGTTAGAAAATTTGTTTTTCTTTACTTATTTTTAATACTGTAATAATAATATCAATTTGTAAGAAGAAGTTAAGTCATAATGAAAACTAAAATAAATGATGAAAATAAACAGATATTTTTCTGAATTCAGAACTTTAATTAGCGAAACGAAAATATCTACAGAAGATAGCATCACAGATGCTTCTGTTTCTACATATGTCTTACTTCATCTTATAATTAATCTAATTTTGTTCTTGCGTTGAATGATAATTTGTTGGAACTCTTGTCAACAAATGTGTGCATGGTGTGGTAGCTTATTTCCTAAAATTGACTGCATTGTGCCCTTCTAAATCGATATTAATAAAAATTATTATTTTATATAAAGTCAAATCATGGCATAATTTTGTATCTCGATCAGAAAAATCACAAGAAGTATATATGGGGTACAATAAAGCTGTTTAGAATTTGACACTATAATATCGGGTTCATTACTGGTAATAATTAGATAGAAAAACAATGCTTTATAACTCTGTAACAGAGAATTTAGTGTCGTCACTGATATCAAGTTCAACCTACTCGTTCTACTGATATATTATCGAATTATGAAAATCATGTTTGCGTTCATTAAGATTTTTGACGTTGTATTTACTTCCAAATAGATTTCATGGAACCACGTCATTGCAATGATCAAATTTGGTTTCAGAATCACAACAGCAAAAATATATTTAAATCATCACATATTGGTAACATGTAAAACAGGGGCGAAAGATACCAGAGCGACAGACAAAATCATATATCGAAAATAAACGGACAAAGACATGGTTAAAAAAACAAAAAACAAAAAATAGACATAACAATACACAAGACACACCATAGAAAACTAAAGCATAAGCAACACAAACCCAATAAATAATTGGGGATTATCTCATGAGCTCCGTCAGGGTAAGTGGCACAAGTCGTGTTGCTTATGTTCCGATACAAAATTGCATATATCTGTTCTCAGTATCGCACTGTTTTCAAAATCTTAGATTTTTAGATACAAAAATGGTCTCATATCTGTAACATTCTCGATTGTGTCCTATTTTCGAATAATTTATTTTGACTTAATTCGTTTAATGGTAGATGTATAGCAGTGGTCGATTCTCATGTTGACGCATCTGGTCTCGTCATTTCCGAAAATTCGTGCTATTCTCTCATTTTCTATCTGTTGCCTTGATTTGACGCTATTGTGGATATATATAATAGGAATATCGGTCCATACGTCTATTGTCTTAATTAAACATTTAAGTTGTGCTTCAAACTGTAAAGGAATCGTCGAAATTCATCAAAAAAATATAAAGTATATATGTAATATATATAAACACACTGAGTGTTTGTTACTACCTCGACCGCGTAAACACTAGATACTTTTGTATTGAGTTTAAGCTAAACAAAACAGGTAAAATGTTATGTACTATATGCACGATTTCGAGAAGGTAAAGTATTTTATAATGTTAATAGAATATATATTTACATGTTGCAAAACAACTCGAAATAAAAAAAAATTGATTGATTGACGATTTGAAATCAGAGCGAACATTTCGATAAAGTTATATCTGGAAGTTTAAGTTTTGCATATACATTACATTTTCATGCAGATGGATATATATATCAGAAAAAAATCTGTAGTCAGTTATTTTGTTTTTAGATCGATTTCTGTATATCCTTTTCTTATAATTTCAATCATTCTAATAACTCAATATTTCCAGTACTGTTATTTTTATTCCATTTTTTTTTTAAAGGAAACGACAATATACATGCTATTGCAAGACAGTCCGGAAGATCATACAAAGTACGATTTGATTTGGAAGATTTTGAAGGCTTTCCGGCCTTCGCTGTGTACTCTGATTTCTATATTGACACCGAGGAAACCAACTACACACTTCGTCTAGGTCAATATAGTGGAAATGCAGGTAATAAATAAAGATCGTTTTAGCTCAAGTCAAAACGGAGGAGACTAAATAATCGTTTAGCTTAAAGCAAAACGAATTAAACTTAATCCTTTTAGCTCAAAGCAAAACGGATAAGAAGAATTATCGTTTAAGCTCAAAGCAACCTGACTAGACTTAATATCGTTTTAGCTCAGAACAAACCGGATTAGACTCAAGTAAAATATTATGTAAGATTAAGAAGAATAAAAACAGGTGTGACGTCTTCTACATACTACATGTTCTACAGTATAAGTAATGTTGGATTTCTTAACGATTGTATTCATTGAATTCTATATACAACATGTATATAGCGACCTTAACTTAAATACAGAAAAAAATAACAACAAAATTGATAAAGTGAGATTTACCTTTGTATAATAGTTCACCACGAAGAACCTTGTTGATTTATGTAAAAAGTTTCACAGTTGTGTGACAATTTTTCCGTTTGTGTCATAAGAAAATGGAACTTCCCCCCTCCCCCTAAATGAGAAGTTTAATATCCAGATTGCAAACTTCGGGAACACAGCCGATATCAACCAACATTATGTTAGTCCCCGAGGATATTATCAGCCCAAAGTCAGTGATTCGGTACTGACATCATTTATAACATTTTTACTTATATAAAATATCCTTTTCATGTATTAAAAAAAAAATTAAGGGGTACCAAACACCTTCAACTAAATTAATATGGCTCGTTTAATTTTTATTTTGACAAAATATGTATTTTGAACGTATATATAGAACGTGTTAAAAAAAAAACAGTTTAGCTGATTTTAACAAAGTTATCTATATGTAATGCTATGTACCACAAAAAGAAACCCAGTGTCTAACTTTTTCGGGCCTTTTCTGTTGACCTTCAATGAATTTAGCTACTCTGGTTTGGTCTTGAACATTGATAGAGCTTTTTATTTTGCATTTGGCTTAAATATTGTTATGTTTGAGCTTTTCTTTTTTTTGAGTGTAAATCCGGAAAATGTCTTCGAAGGCACGAAATTTGTAAAGTGCTTGTTTCATTTAGTAGAAAGACGGCAACTATCTTTGAAATCCGATCCACATCGACAGGTTGGTGTGAGATAATATCTTACCTATGAACAAGATAAAAGTATACTAGTTATATGCTTTTTAAAATTCCAAATGAAGGTGACATTTGGGTGACTATTTTGATAAAAAAATTAAAAAAAAACAGATCGTTATTATCAAACCATTAGCTATGGCTTCATTTTTGTTGTTGTTTGGAATTACAACAAAAAATATATTGATGCATTATTAGCTAACTTAAATTTATTGCAGCTATACAAATATAACAACAAATGTACAGGTTTCATCTCATTTGTTACAAATTTGAAAACCATCTTCATATGCTACGATCTCAATTAAAATGTATATATTGGTTCAATATGCTAGTCTTTATTAATTTTTGGTGTTGAAGATGTGGTAAGTTTTGTTGTTTTTCAAAATATTCACAAATTCTTTGAGAAAAAGATCTTTATGTGTTCACATTATAACGAAATATGTTTTGTTTTTGTTATCAAATAGCTGTGTCAGAATTTTAGAACTGCTGATCATTAACGAATTTACCTACAGATTCATTATATTTGTATTTCAATAACATTTATAAACCTTGTTTATAGAAAAGAGACATTCGAGATTAATTCCTGTTATGTAAGTTTAAGAAAATTTATACTGCAAGAATTTATTCGATTGCGTGTATGAATATTATTATTTTTATGTGAATTTCACATAACATGTTAGCCCTTGCTGTTATTTCTCTTAATTCAAAATCATCGCCCTTCTTCATGTAAAATTATGCCTGTTTATTGTTACCAGTGATGCTTTTTTAGAATTTGTTAAATGTTTTATAGGTGATGCAATGATGGATGTCTATAGGCACAGTCTTAGTGGTATGATGTTTAGTACCTGGGATCGTGATAATGACGAGAGCAAGGATCCCTGTTCCTATATGAAGTGTAGCGGCTGGTGGTTTAATGACTGTACACGTGCTAACATCAACGGACTATATACTGGACATGCTGATCTTTTTGGATATCAGGAACGGAGTGTACATTGGAAAACATGGCGGGATGATAATTCATTGAAAAGGACTGAAATGAAAATAAAACCAATCTAAATATGAAACATGTACAAAGTTCCACTATAACACTTTTAAATGTAGTTTATTTCTTAGCCGTACACATGTAAAATGACAACTTAATCAATATAACCAATAGATATCTAAATAAACTCATCATAGATACCAGGACTAAATTTTGTATATACGCAGACGCGCGTTTCGTCTACAAAAGACTCATCAGTGACGCTCGAATCCCAAATTGTAAAAATGCTAAATAAAGTACGAAGTTAAAGAGCATTGATGACCAAAATTCTTAAAAGTTTTGCCAAATACAGATAAGGTAATCTATGCCTGAGGTAGAAAAGCCTTAGTATTTTAAAAATTCAATAGAGATCTAACTTGCATTTGGTTTAAGATATATGATACTGATTCAGACAAGGTAATCGTTGTTTTGACAAGAACCTTACTACCACATTAACTGTTGTATTGTTTAAAATCACACACCATCTTCAATTATTGTTATTTTCCTGTATACTTTCAATGCATTGGTTTTGTTCGTCATTAAAATATTTTTTTTATATTTGGTATATATGTTTGGGGTTTTTTGGTTTGTCTTTTTTTTTAAACGTATATAAACTTTTCTTGATACATGTATATGAGGCCTCTTAACTTATATAAATATGAAAATATAGGTTATGCAACCATGTAAATTTGTTATAAAAGAAGACAAACTTATCAAAAATGGTTGAATAAACACTACTCTAATAAAGATTTAAACTTCTTCTCTAAAGAGAAATTGTATTTAATATAAAACCCGTAAAGTGAAGCGGAACAAAGAGAAATCGATCTTAGTATTTTGAACTCAATGACGCTTTTGATATTTATTTATAAACATATACACTTAGTACGATCAAGATGGCATATAAACCTGTTACATCAGGTTTTAATTCAGCTGTTCCAGAACTGGGTAAATTCGGAAATAAAAATGTAGGCAAATTTGGAAAAGTTGAAGACACTGCAGCTGAGAAATCTGACTATAGTGTCAGTGGATTTAGTAAAGGTGGAAAAGGATCAGGAAGTAGCAGTGATGACGATGAAGGAGGTAAAATATTTCCTATTATTAACCACATCGTTGTCAATATATTGGAATTTGATGCAACTGTCATACAAGTGAGAGGTTTAGCTAGCTATTAAAACAGGTTTGGTCTTTCTACATAATAAAATGCTTGTACCAAGTCAGTAATATGACAGTTGTTGTCCATTCGATTGATGTGTTTGAGCTTTTGGTTTTGCCATTTGATTATAGGAACTTTCCGTTTTGGATTTTCTGCGGAGTTCAATTAATTTTGTGATTTTACTTTTTATAAATGCAAACAATTTTTCATAGGTAAGTTGGACAAATTGATTTTGTCAGGTACAGTGAAAATAACAACAAACGTAGATGTCTCATTCTTTTCATACTTAGAAGATGTTCTACAGGGCCCAGTTGTTCAAAAGTGTCGTTTTGCTAACGCAGTCGTTAAAGTGTCGTTAGAGTGTCGTTAAATTTAACAAACTCGTTAACTGTTGTTCAAAAAATTTAACGACAAAAATAAGGATAACGAGTCGTTAACTTTAACAACTTCTGGGAGGTCGATTAAATATTTAAGTTATTGTTAAATATGGCCGCTTTCATGCAAGTACAGTGGCGTAGCTTGCATGTATGCTCAGATGCTCAAGCATCCACATCATTTTGACAACAACAAAAAAATAAGAAAAAGAAAAGAAAATAAATAAATATAATTGCATGTGTTTGTAGCAGATACACGGAGGTATCCGAATGTAACAATGGTGAGGATATGAGAATAGCGTCTAATCATTTCCGAAGTAGTATACGTGGTCTTTCCTTAAAGATCAGTCAGTTTATGTAACCAAGATGGATAAATCTCAGAAAAGTCCTCTAGACACTATCGTAAAAGTCTAAGTCCTGGCGCGTCTTCGGCTACAGCAAGCGAAGCCAGGGGATGATTATACGCAGACATGCCTGCGGACATGTTTGGTCTGAAATTAAGCCAAGCTGAGCGATGACCTATAGCAACGTAATTTACTAGTTCAAAACTAAACCATCATATCCTGATATCGTTTTTCTGTGACATGAAAGACGACGTGATAAAAACTCTACTAGTATTTATAATGGAGATTGATTATTCCTGGGCTTATAAATACGCTTTTCCATCTAGGTACAAATATTAATCTTATATTCAACAAAAAAACAGAGTTCCAATGTCCCCGCATTGTTCATATTTTATCTATCAAAGATATAAGGGCAATAACTAAAACAAATTAAAAGATAAAAGCTTAAGACCAATTGCAATGGGATTTCCATTATATATTTTTTATTCAAGGGGCATAGTTGGTTAAATATATGTGATCAGAACTTTTTTTCGCAAGTGTCAAAGACATTGCTGATGATATAAGTTTCACAAAAATCTGGCAAGAAGTTACACATGGCAGCGCTAACAAGATCGGACGGACAGACACCCGGTAATTTCAAGTCCCCTGCAACGCGTGAAGACAAGTGATAAAAAATACCATGAAGAGGCTCAAATTCCAGGAAAGAGGGGTCACTTCTATTTCTACATTCCGAATTTCCATCTAAATAAGTGCAGCGCTGTAATGTGTCCATTTTTGAGATTTCAAATATAAGATTGGATATGAAACTTTGACATCAAATATTTCCTATTGAATGATGGTAGTTTCGACAAAAACTATAAAATTCTGTTAGAAATATATATTTGTGGGTATTTTGAAATTAAACAAAAATCTAAGCCAGTGTCGGAATGTAGGGGTGACATATATTTCTGCATAAAATGGTCCCAAAAATTTTTCGCCTCGCTCCGCTTGGCGACGGTTACGCATCCAGATCATTTGAACCCTGGCTACGCCACTGAAGTACCTGTTCCACCTCACAGAAAAGAAAGGCATTTTCGCCTCAAAGATGACCTTTCTTTGAATTTGTCAAATGAGGAGTTACGAGAACGGTATCGATTTGGTAGAGAGGGAATTAATTTCATTTCCAACCTAGTCAGTGATGATATAACAAGAAAAACAAAGAGAAACCATGCTCTCACTGTACCACAGATGGTAATGGTAACCCTAAGATTTCTAGCTACAGGCAGTTTTTTGCAAGTAGAAGAAGACACAATAGGTAAGATTTCATTTATATATTTATCATATATCATTTCAAATTAGGTAAACATTAGTAAAATGGTGTTAATCAACTGCTATAACAATCTTTGACTGATGTTTGAATGATAATTTCAATTTGCTATTTTTCGAAATAATATGTAAACAAATGCCGGTAAATACACATTTTATTTTTGTATTTAAACGATCTCCAAAATTGTAATTTTTTGGTCTGTTTACAGGTTTGCACAAGGGAACTGTCTCCCGTAATGTCTCTGATGTTTTGACCTCACTATGCAACAAACGGGACGACTTCATCAAGTGGCCGAGGAATGTGGACGAAACAAGAGGAGACTTTTACCGTCTAAGTGGTTTCCCGAACGTGCTAGGGGCAATAGATGGGACACACGTCCGTATCCGGGTTCCATCTGAAGATGAAGCATCATTTGTTAATAGGAAAGGGGTACACTCTGTAAATGTGCAGGCTGTTTGTGATGCCAGAGGTTAAACATTTCTCATCTGTAATATGACATTGACCTTCGTAAAATAATAAACTGGTATCAACTTTTCAGTATGACAGGGACCCCTATAGTCTGAATCTCACAAAAGAAAATTTTACTTTCACTTTCACTTTCACTTTCACTCAGTTCATCTAGGACATGATTAGGGTTTTATATGGTTTACCTACTAAAGATAACTTAAAATATTGGTAAGTCAAATATTAAAAGAAGATATAAGTTCTTTTTTTTCTTTAATGAGAAAAAGATTCTATTCAGGGGCCAGCCATTTCCAAAAAGGGGGTTCCCAACATACGATAAAGCCTAAAAGGGGAGCTCCAACCATATGTCTCCATTCAAATACACTGATAATCTTAAAATGGGAGGTTTCCCCACCCTGCATCCATCACTGCTGTTTCAGATACATTTATTAAATTCCCCCCTTTCAATTCAAAAGAAAAAAGGTTAACCTAGGGTACCCTAGCTACTGTACAATTTATGATTTGATGTTGCTCTGATGTGGATCAGCACATTTATGCATAATGCAAGATGCATTACAACTATAGAAATCATGTTTCATAGTTTGAAACAATATAGTTGAGTCATGATTTGTGAGTCTATACATATAAAAAAGAAGATGTGGTAAGATTGCCAATGACATGAATGAGACAATTCTTCTCAAGAGACCAAATGACACAGAAGTTAACAATTATAGGTCATTATACTGCCTTCAACAATGAACAAAGCCCCTACAGCCTATCAACTATAAAAGTCCCCGTATTGAAAAGGTAAAACAATTTAAACTAGAAAACTAATGACCTAATTTATGCATTGTACAATAAATCTGTTTATGCTATTAAAACATTTGATTATATATAATATTTTATATTTTGCAGGTAAATTCACAAACATCAATGCAAACTGGCCAGGTAGCAGTCATGATTCCACATATTCAGGACTTCACAGGTATGTATTTTATTACAATTCAATCCAATTCAATATTTTATTTACGTCTCACCTTATGTATAAAATTACACAATACATTTATAAAAGATACATTTTGTATACATAAGCCAATCTGTACAGATTTATGAGAGACGATAATCACTTAAAAGAAGATGTATATGTACATAATAAATATTAAACCTGAATGATAAAATTATACAACAAAAGTATTTAGTTATTATTTACAATATAAAACTTCTCGGCGTCGTTTAAGAATAAAATTACAGGTTTTGGCACATAATCTTATAATATCTTGATTCGAAAATAAAAATACCATTTTCTGACAATCTGTAAAACTATTAAAATGTTCATCAATTTTAAGAGACTCAGTAAAAAGAACTTGTCTTAGATCATTATAAACAGGACAATGTAAAATAAAATGATATTCATCTTCGACAGTATTAAAACAATTAAAACAACATCTCTCTTCCAGCGGCAAATTTTCATACCTCCCAGTTTCCAGTCTAAAAGGAGCCACCCCACATCTAAATTTTGCAAAGGCGCTTCTTTCACACAAAGGCATTAACAGTTTGCAGTAGTTTTCTACAACATACTCCTGCTTAAAAATATTATAGGTTCTCAATTTATTACGCCCATTTCCCCGTCTGGAAGAGGATGAACTAACAACACTTTTCCATTCTTCAATATAAATATTATAGTTTAAATATCAAACATTCTTGACATGACTGTATCAATAAACATATTTTTATTAATATTAGTGTTTGTATTACAAAAGTCAACCAATTCAAGTTCCGTGAAATGTTTTTTAACAATGAAATTCCAATTTTTCACAATTCTATGTTTCAGACTGACCTCATCTGCCCATATGAATATTTTCCTACTAATACGATCTGGCTCCATATTTACTAATCTGTGCCAGTGTCTTGCAATTACTTTCCATTGAGTATGGTAAATTGGAATCCATCCCATGTCTCCCATAATAGCTGGATTAGGTGTATATTTACCAACACCAAGGAAGAACTTACACGCTCTCATTTGAATCGCATTAATAAATGAGAAATTCTTGCAGTCCCAAATCGCGGCAATATATTCAACAATAGGACTTACAAGTGCATCAAATAGTTTTTTATAGACGTCATATGACATGCCACCAATAGCTTTACACTTAGCTATAACTAGACCTAGAGCTCTGTTTGCTGACCTAGCAACTGCTTTTGCAGTAATACTTAAGTCTAGAAACTCATTTAAAACAAGGCCTAGATAAGCATATTCGATGCTAGTAGCAATATTACAATGTTCATGATGTTTGTCATTTTTTATTAGTCATATTCCCTTTCAACCACTCAAATCAATAATTATATGTATATATAAAGAAGCAATCAATTACTGTTCAGGGGTGGCTATGTTTAAAAATATTGATGTACAAAAACTGAAAAAGGAATATTGAAAAATAGTAATTGCTCAATATGAATTTAGGTTTTCTAGTGTAACTCCTCTGTAAAACCATTTAATTATATAAATGGTAGTTTTAACAAAATACTTGTTGTAAAAAGAAATATAAACCTTTATTTATAGGTGTGTACCTACATGGAAGAAAATGGTGGATGAGCAAATGGTGTATTGCTTGGGATAGTGGTTATCCTTGTCGACCATTTCTGATTACCCCATACCAGAATCCTGTACTAGATCATCAAAAAAAGTACAACAAATGCCACTGTTCAACCAGAAGTGTGATAGAGAGAACATTTGGGAGGCTGAAGAGACGGTTCCATATATTACACTCAGAGGTAAAGTATAATAGAATAATTTTTTATGTAAATGATCAGTGATAAAAAAAAACTTTTCAGGGGTTGAGGCAAAGGGATATATTTGGGACAATTAATGTTGGTGTATTCAGTAGAAGCAAATTAGTTTCTCATTGTTGAAGGCCATACAGAGACCTATATTTGTTAATTTCTGTGTCATTTTGGTCTCTTGTGGAGAGTTGTCTCATTGGCAATCATACCACATCTTCTTTATTTTATTTGCATTCATATGTTTTACCAAAAGGTTTAATACTCCAAAAGAAAGGTACATAAGGTTTGTTTTGAGGTGTTTTGGTCCCAACGGTTTATGACTTAGGGGCCAAATCATGCAAATAGAGGCCAAAACAAGCATTTTTCTAGTTTTCCAGACAATTACTTATATTTATATTGTATGCATCTATCTGAAATTGTACCACAAGGTTCCATATCACAAATGGAAGTTTGATTAAAGGGGAAAAATGTATATAGTATATATAGTTGGAAAACTAAATAATCCAGCAATTGATGTATAAAAAAACTTACCACAATCAAGAGATGAATGGTATTTAAAGTGCTACTAACACAACACTTGGACAACATTAATTTGAAACAATTAACTAATATATAAAGGTACAACATCTTTTGAAATGCTTACCACAATGTGATGCATGGTAAACCACTATAGACACATTTTATGTAGTTTTATTTATAGCTTACTATAGGCTCCAGTGTTGAATATCATACTGTAAACTTTTATATTTCATTACTTTCACAACAGAAAAGGGTCTCATTGCCACTCATACCTGTGATATCACAGCTACCTGTTTTTATACATACATACATGCAATGCCAACTTTTGAAATATTATAAAATACTACTTTAGCAAAATGCTGATAAGAAGACAATTATTAAGTTTACTAAATTAAGTTATGATTTTTTTTTTAATTTCAGATAAGAATGAAACCGGGCAAGGCATGCAAAATAATAATTGCTTGTGCTATACTCCATAATATATATGCATTTTCTTGAATGAACCAGACATTGAAGATGATGGAGTAATTGTAGGCAATGATGGTGATCTTGGGGAACATTTCAATGGTCATCAAGATGGAAGAGCTGTTAGAGATCATATTTCCACAACATTTTTTAATCATTGACAATCAAAAATAAATCATGACAACATCTTTTAATACTTTTTTTATCAATAACAATGGAATAAGAGAACAAGAATCATCAACACAGAAAAATAAATAAATAAAAATTAATTATGACTAAGCTTCTGTATTTAAAAGAGCATCTAAACTCATGTTTTCACTTTCAATACTTTTCTTCTGGATCATCATGTTGTAAAATTGCATTTGTCTTTGGAAAAGTTCCATTTGCATTTCGTTTCTTTTGAAGTCACTTTCTAAAACAAGACACTGCAGCTCATACACATCATCTGCAGTCCTCTTTGTTTTCTTCTTCTGCAAACTTTCACTGAAATATAGAAATTTTACTATTTGGTATTTTTATTTTAAAATCTAACTAATATTTAGTAGACGTGTTAATATTATATCATTGCCAATGAGACAATTATTCAAAGAGCCAAAATTACACAGATTTTGTTATAATAATATTTCTATTCCCAGCCTTTAAAAATGAGGAAACCCAATACTGTTTAGCTGTTATGAAAGAACTGACATGACAAGACAAATGTGGAACAATTAAAAAAAAATGAATAATGACACATAAGCTAAAAACAAAACTTAAACAGACAGCAACCCAAGTCATATACTGTTTTACAGTCTCCCTAATTGGGACAGGGACTAACAAAATCTGAAAATAGTGAATGTGCTTGTGAGAACTCAATTGTTCCATTCTAATCATGGTCACTCAGTCATGTCAGTGGCGGATCCAGAACTTCAGGAGGGGGGTTACTGTCTGACCTAAGGGGTGCCCAATCCAGTCATACTTCAGTGATTCGCCACAAAATAATTTATCTTAAAACAAACTTGGAATCTGTAGGAAAAAGTTATTCTCATCAGACTCGCTAAGCAACTTGTGTAAATACATCCTAGACAGTGCTGTATTTTAAAATATGAAACACATACCTGGGTTTTGGTAGTTTCTGAGTGCAAGTCTGTTTTTGTGCAGGTACAGGTACAGGTACAGGTAGGCTGGCATGAACAGTAGCACTCATTTCTCTGGTGAACCTGCTCCAGTCTCCTTATCCAGATACTCTCCACAGAAGATGGTAAATCTACAAGTTGACAATTGTTTTACATAAAGATTTTAATTAATCTTGAAACATACTGTTACATAAAAATAAAATAAATAGAAGTTTTTTTTTTTATTAAGATTTTTTTTTCACATGCAACGTCATACTATATTATTGTCAACTTATTTCTACCAAAACTTATGCTTTATCATTGCAACTTTATATAAAATGCAAAATAAAGAAAATTACTAAACCATTAATGAAATTATCTAAGTAATAAATACCATAAACAGTCTGGCATGTTGGAGAACCATTCAGAGCTGGAACTGGTGAGATGGGTTCAACTGTAAACATTTGGTCAGATGTTATCCTGTCTGAAAATAATTTAAAAAGACTTGTTTTATTTAAAGAAGTGAATTGATACTTTATACTCTTCATAATAGAACAAATTATACAATTATTACAATTGTTTCTTTCTTCCCAAATTTTCATATCAATATACAAAACATGTATTTGACAGTACAGTTTACAGATCTGGAATACTTGTAAAATAACATAGTGACTGAAATTTGCTAAACAATCCTTGCTTTTTATAAACCTTCATTATGAACTGATCAGACATAATTTGGCATGTTAGCTGTACAATTATAAAAACCATGCATATGGAACTGTTCATAAGTTACTATTTCAAGGCTTCATATATTAATTCAGTTCAGTTGACAAATTGATTGCACTTCTTAAATTTGAAGACACTTGAAATTTCATGCATAATAATAAGGTCTCATAGGCATTCAGACCAAATCTACTTAATATCTATGAAATGCAATTTCTGAAGTAATTTATAGTCATATGAATAAATTATGTAATTTATATATGTACACCTTGTAAGTGTCTGCTGTTACAGGTGTCTTGGTAAGAAATCCCTGAAAAAAAATCATAACTTTTAAGATGACTAGTATGATACATTGCAAACATAAGGAGTTATATTCAGCTTCATGGAGTGTTTTACCTCTTTCTGCAGCTATGACATGATTTGAATATAGTTCTAAGAGATTCCCTGTAGTTTGCAGCATACGTCACAGTGTGCTTGTCTGTCATTTTTATATGATATCTGCTCCATTATAACTTTTTTTAAATAAAAGGTCTAAAATGTAAAATCTATTATTGAACTTAATAGATAACAAAAAAAGTATGCCAATTAACGTTAACACCATAAGCTCTTGAGTATTTATTACAATAACTGCGGCATTTTTTTAAATTCATTGCCTAATTTATGTACAAAAATTCAACGAAAAGCAAATATGTAGCAAATAAACAAACGACAACCATTGAATTACAGGCTACTGACTTGGGCCAGGCACATAAATACAAAATGTGGCGGGGTTAAACATGTTAGCGGGATCCCAACCCTCCCTCTAAGTGGGACAGTGGTAGAACAGTACAACAATGCTATTTTGAAAAGGACTATAGACATGTCACAATATCCGTGGAAAATTAATCATTGCAAGTGCCTTGAAGATGGTATTAACAAATTAATATTAATTCTATAATTATTACACCTGGAAGTAAATTAATTTTGTATGAATTTTTACCACACTTTATCTTTTTTTAAATGTTTTTCAATGTGGCAAATGTTGACATAAGGGGCATTGCAAATTTGACCGTCATAATAAAGCAATGGCTAGCAAACTTCAGCATTTAGTAAATACCATCTTATCCATTTTTAACCACAATTTGATTTGTAGATGGTGGTTCTTTCAACAATATCACATAAAGGAATTATATAAATAAAAGGTAACATGAATGTCATACTAAGTAATCGCAAAACAGGAATCTATTTTTAGAACATTGGCGACGTCTGCAGGGAATTTCTTTAAAAGGGATATCCTTCTGTCATAGCAGACGACTGTTTTGGTTTTGGGGTTTTCTTTGTAACTTTAATAAAGAAAACAATAAAAACAGACAAATTGAGGCAAAACTAAGGAATGAAAATTACGTAATATTTAATTATACTATTTCTCAAATACCAACCTACAGAGGTCTCCATGCCACCGTCTATTCCCTTGAATGAGGATGTATCCTTCATGGCAATGATGATGTTTTCCTCAGCCATACTTATGGGATTGGGTGCTGGTCCTCCCCCTGTTTTATTTCTCTCCTTTCTCTCGTACGTAAACTTTTCCTTGGCATCTCGGGTTAGATTCCTGAATTTGGTTTTAACAGTTGAAAGTTTCCTGTAACTAACCCCCAGAGCATTCACCTCGTCTGTTATTTTGGCCCACATCTTGTTCTTTGCATCTGCAGTTATGTCAGGGCCAAACTTTCCTCTCAATAAGCCTAGCTCCTCCACCATTCTTCTACTGATTATATTAACTTCCATACTTGTGAAGTTAGTTCCTCTAATTCTTGGTAGTTTCTTGTTGGGGGTTTGTTCTTCAGCCATTGTTAAACAGGAAGTGGAGGAATTTTGGGGAATTATAGGAAAATGTTTAATTGATCAGTTGTTAAATTTTTAACAAGTTGTTAGTTAAAGCAGTCGTTAAATATTTTTGAACAACATAATTTAACACCGAAATTAACTAACAACAATGTTAAAATTTACCGAGTTGTTAGGCTGAACTAGTCGTTAGCTTAACGATACTTTTGAACAACTGGGCCCAGTTAGATAGCTTAGTTTGTATTCAATATTCCTGGTAAAGTAGTATTTGTTTACTGTAAAAGAGGGGCGAAAGATACCAAAGGGACATTCAAGCTAAAAGATCAAAAATAAACTGACAACGCCATGGCTAAAAAAGACAAAGACACACAGAAACACAATAATACACAAGACAAAACATAGAAAACTAAAGACTAAGCAACACGAACCCCACCAATAATTTGGGGTGATCTCAGGTGCTCGGACAGGTAAATACGTCAAAGAAAATGTGGTATGATTGCCAATGAGACAAACGAAAAGCACTGAATTACAGGCTCCTGACTTGGAACAGGCACATACATACAGAATGTGGCGGGGTTAAACATGTTAGAGGGATCCCAACCCTACCCTAACCTAGGACAGTGGTGTAACAGTACAACATAAGAACGAACTATAAAATCAGTTGAAAAAGGCTTAACTCATCAGATGGATAAAAATACAAATACTACAAATACAAGTTGAGGTGGCCGGGTACTTGTACATCCCAACAACAAAAAGACAAAAAGTACAGATCTGAGAGTACTCGCAGTTACTGATAACTAGTTCAACGCCACTAACAACTAATATATAAAATCATGCATCTAAAACTAAATTATCAATCAGTAAACATCCAATATCTAATGGATTTAGTGTAAAGACGTCATAAACAGTCAGAGAAAAACATGACCTTGTGCAATGACAAGATACAGGTATCGATAAATTGTAGATCCATGAATGTTTATATGTATGTGTATATAACAATAATATTTAGTTTGCTTTTAATTTACTGATAACACAATCAATATCAATACCAATAAAAACAATATTCAATGATCTAATTACAATGTTGAATTGGTAACCTTTTAGAAGAAGTTTATTTAAAGGATTGATAAATTTACCAGGATCGTTTCTAAATTTCCGGGCACGGTAAACAACATTTCCGTAAAAATGAGGATGTTCTATCCCGTTTGAAATAAATTTTCTACAGGAACAACCAAACTTCAAAACCAAATCTTTATATCTATGGAAAAATTTAGTAAAGGTTTTAAGTAATTTGTGGTAACGAAATCCCTGGCTTAATAATTTACCAGTAATACATAGATTACGTTCGTTAAAATCAAAACCGTCACAACGGACACGGGCATAGCGAACGAGTTGTGAAATATAAACACCGCAAGATGGTG
The DNA here is from genome assembly GCF_965363235.1 of Mytilus galloprovincialis. Classification (NCBI taxonomy): domain Eukaryota; kingdom Metazoa; phylum Mollusca; class Bivalvia; order Mytilida; family Mytilidae; genus Mytilus; species Mytilus galloprovincialis. The sequence continues at coordinate 97,851,805 of NC_134842.1, forward strand.
CAAAAGGAACATCACTATCCAAAAAGGGAAAATTAACAATAGGGAACGAAAACTCGTCCCTTTTGTCGTAAATTTTAGTGTTTAGTTTCCCGTGTAAAACCGAAATATCTTAATCTAATAAAGCACAGTTATTACCGTTTAAATTTGATTTATTTAAAGCATTCCTCACAGTTACATAATGTTATGATTTTAATTACAAGTATAATACCCAATCATATAGAGTGTATCATGACAATCTGACATGTCAGAAGAAAAAAACCTCTAAGAGTATTTTACGTCACCATTTTTAAACTGTGTGTTTCTTAGTTTCCCCATAGAATCTTACTTAAAAGTGAAAGTGTAATTTTAAAACGTTGTATATCAGGGGGCGTAAACTCAACGATCTGACAGACAATGCATATCATACCATGTTTTCTATTTCTTTACCAAGTATGATCTGCACTTCATATAAGTTAGTGCCATTGCTTTACACAGGCAACGCTCATTTTTTGCCCATTTTAAGGGGCTATTTCCCTTTGAAAACACATCTTTGTAAGCCAAACACATTACCCAGTTCTAAATCAGACTCATCTGTGGAGCTAGAATAAAAGACTTAAAAAGCCTAAGTAATATTGAATAGAAAAAATGGATGAAAGAACCGCAAAAAAAATGACGCATTATGCGTCAAACCACATCATCCAAGGAGACCAGACTCCTGCAAAAATAAAATAATTAGTTGAAGGTCGTGTTGCTCAAATTTTAGATTGTGGTGTAGTGTTTGGTGGACTGTTTAACTTTTTGGTGGTCAGGGCACGCATCGTTGTAAATATAATGGAATTTGATGCGACTGTCATACAAGTGAGAGGTTTAGCGCTATAAGACCAGGTTCAATGCACCATTTTCTACATTTGAAAATGGCTGTGCCAAGTCAGGAATATAATAGTTGGTGTCCATTCGTTTGATGTGTTTTATCATTTGATTTTGCCATTTGATTCGGGACTTTCCGTTTTGAATTGTCCTCCGAGTTCGCTATTTTTGTGATTTTACTTTTTTTCATAGTTTCATTATTTTATCTTGCTATCCTCTCCCTCTTTTTATTGAACATGTTTGTCATTATATGTACTGATTCCACACTGAATGTTATTTTCAGATTTAAAAACACTGAAGGCAAAAAAGTCGTTGATATTTTTATATGTTATGTACTCGGGCAATTATTTATTGTTAAAATGTGCTTTTGACAAAGTAAATTTGGTATTATAATTGTTAATACATATTTTGGCGGACTAATAGTCCATCAGGTTATCACCAGCCAAGTAGCGAGTACTTCGTTACTCCAATACTTGTGTTATCAAAATTTACTGTTAAAATATTTGGGACACTTACTTAGATTAAGGAATATATCTCACTCATGAAAAGCTCTTATTTCTTTTTTTTGCTATATATTTTTTTTTTTTTTTTCGATTATAAGCTTTTTACTTTGTAAACCTGGAGCTAATAAGTTTTGCATGGGTTTTCAAATATGTTTTGCATCTAGCATCACTGAAGAGTGATTTGTTGTCGAAATGTGCATTTGGAGCAGTATTATTTGCCCCGTTAATTTGTTAAAGGATTTGTTTGGTTGAAGACACTTCTTACTTAAACCACCAGAATTTGTTAATGATTGAACCGATTGACTTTCGCATTTGATATACATACAGATTACTGGTTCATAAAGATTAAGAAAGAAGCACCATGCATAAAGAAGTCTAAAGATAACCGCATTTACTACCAGTCTCAAGATGGAACAAAATGGTACAGCAAGGATCGTGCCGGACATGGTGGATCAAAAGTAAAGGTATACAGAGATACAGGGAAAACCCTGGAGCTAGAAGGTTCGCTGGATGGAAAAGGAAGGCGAATGCAGGGAAAACACGAATCTGGGAAACACCAGACTATTTATAAAAATGAACTTAACACAAGAAAACAAGTAAAATGAATGGATAGATATATATGCTTGCAATAGGAACAAAATTGACAGAACGCTTTTAAAGTGCTTATCTACATTTTGTTTATTATACAATATTTTTCTGTTATCTTGATATAATCTGTTTGACATCATTTTTAACATCCAATATCTGATAATTTACATTTCATTGAACAGCAAAGCGCTTATTTGTCTATATTATCGTTGTGAAAATGCCCGTACCAAGTCAGGAATATGACAGTTGTTATCCATTCGTTTGATGTGTTTGTGCTTTAGATTTTGCCATTTCATTACGGACTTTCCGTTTTGAATTTTCCACGGAGTTAAGACGCATGAAGTATATATTTTTTTTAAATAATGTTTACAAATGATCGACATCGTCCAGTTTGAGAAATTTTCCCAGCTTGTAACCTGTGACGTTAGCATGATCACGTGACCATTATCTAAAAAAAAAGCATTGATTATGACAAGCACTGTATTCTTTGACCTAAAAAATGCTGATTAATCTGATTTAGACCAGCAAAATTATACGAAACATAGTTTGAGGCTTATATTTATTGATTTATTAACTAAGAGTGTCACGTTTCCTAAAACCTCAGTACTTTGTGTAGTTGTAATTTTACATAAATTAATTAAATAGTTATTTTGTTCATAATTTTTTCATTATAAAGCATTTCTTATGAATTTTCTAACGCACAAAGGATCTATTTGTAAATTCCGATCCATCTGGTACATGATATAAATATCCAAACGAAAATATGTGCAGCTCATTATAACTTCTATTGCTGATTGCATCATAATGATTGATTGCTGACAAGTTTTTATCTCTTTTTTCATAAATAATAAAAGAATAAGAAGATTGGTGTTTAAAAGGCATCTCTTTTTTTTTATGTATCAAAAACTTTTTTTAACATGATGAAAGAACAAACAGTATGCCCTTGATTTGCAAGGGAAACAGACAGTTGGTGATCTGTACTCCGAAAAAAATGTATTCAATCAAGACATTTTGAATGAAGCAAATTATTTTTAAAAGGATATCCCCCTCCTCCACCTTTCAACACTATGGGTTATATCAAAGAATTTTCATAATTAACAATCTTTTTTGTATCCCCTTCTTTGGTTGGATGAGTATTGTTCAATCTTGATTTTCTCTTTAGTGTTAGCTATCTTAATCTTTTCAATGTTATATATGTATCGTTTTATTAAATTTTTCTCTGTCATTTGTTGTTAATATTTGTTTAGTTTATTTTTGTCTTTGGTATTTGGTCTTTGTGAATTGATCTTTGCAATAGATAGGTTGTCGTTTTCCAAACATCATTAAAATAAATGTGAAGGAAAGATGAATATTTGAAAACAAACGACGGATGTTGAATAGCAAATGCTTACTTTTCAATAGAAACAGAGATAGATACTGATGTTTAGTGGTGTGCTGCTATTGTTAGAATAGTACTTTTCTGCGAAATGTAATCTTTATTATAATGAAGTGATCTCGATGTTTCGTCTTTAAGATATGTTATTTTTAGTCATTCTTCGATGAAAGTTGTAACAACATAGGTATCTACTAATGTTTAAATGTAAGCAGAAACTTTCATATACATTCAAGCTATAGAAAATCCGTCAAGGGTGTCCCGCGAGTTCTATAATTTTCGTAATTGCTGTTGAAATTTTAGCTAGTAGATTAAGACAAAATAAAAGTTTTAAAGGTTTTCAAATTAAACTAGATAATAAAACCCATACCTTAAAATTAAGCCAGCTTGCAGACGACACCACTTTATTTTTAAATTCAAAACAAGAAGTGTCATTAACTCTGAATATTATAGAAATTTTTGGATCACTTTCAGGCCTAAAGCTTAACCGAAATAAAACAGAAGGAATATGGCTTGGCAATTTAAAGTCCTGCAAAGATAAAGTTGAAAACATTAATTTTACACAAAAACCTATAAAAATTTTGGGAATATACTTTGGACTTAATAAAAAAGAGTGTAAAAAATTAAACTTGCAACGACAATACGAAAAATCTGAAAAAATAATTAAAGATTGGAATAAAAGAAATTTTACTATGTTAGGTAAGATAACTCTTGTTAAATCATTAATCTTACCGAATATTACTTACGTTGCATCTGTAACCGAAATTGATAACGAATACCTAGCAAAATTTAAAAAATTGATATACAGTTTTATATGGAATAATAAATCAGAAAAAGTTAAAAGGGATATAATAAGTAAAAATTACCATGATGGCGGGCTTAAAATGATAAACATAGATAAATATCTAGAAGCGATAAATATTAGTTGGGTAAAAAAACTCATCGATAACGAAGATCCATCACCCAATTGGAAAGTCCTACCAAAATTTTATTTTGATAAATTTGGACAAGAATTCCTTATATTTAAAATGAATTTCAACGATATTAAGTTGGTCTATAAACTGAAAGAACTAATTCCACAATTTTACTTAAAAATAATCATATCATGGATAAATTCAAAATCTGAAAAAGAATCAGATCATCTATCATATAAACAAATTAGACAGCAGCTTATATGGGGCAATAAAAATATCAAATTAAACGGTAAATGTCTCATTTTAAAAAACTGGATAAACAGTAAAATTCTTTTTTTAAATGACATTATTGATAATAAAGGAAAATTTAATCAAAACATGATCTTAGATAAACTTTCCTGTCATGCTAACTGGTTTTCAGAATATTCTAAATTAATGAAAGCAAAATGGTATCACTTAAAAATATTTCCTCCAAAGACATTTACATCTCCCTCTTAAATAGACATTATGAAAAACCAATAGGATTTCAAAAATGGGACAACATATTTATCTTGGAAAACAACACAAACAAAAGACAACAAATGCTAAATTATATCTTTTATTATATACAAGATAATAAATTCAAAATGTTAAGATGGAAATTTCTGCACTACATTTTTCCAACCAAACAATTACTTTTCTCTTGGAAAATAACTACAACTCCGCTATGTAATGTTTGTGATGTCATCGAAGATTATGAGCACTACTTTTTAACATGCAAATTTCTGAAATCATTTTGGGATCAAATAAAACTATTACTTGATAAACTTAAAATAGGACATCATATCATATCATATAAATCACTTTTGTACGGATACAAAATAAACGATACAAGTTATTACAGTATTAATGATTTAATAACATTTATTCTTTTTACTGTATACAAAGGATACTATATATCTGAACAAAAAACTAAACAAATTAATATGTTTGAAATTTTCAAAAAAGAATTTCTTCAATATCACGAAATATTGATAAATAAAGAAGGTAAATATGAAAAATTCCATAATCTGGTTGCAGCAAAAATTAAATTAATTTCATAAATTAGAATTTATAATACATCATGTTATCATATTTCTATTCCGTTACATACATGTCATTATTACTATATATATATATATATATTGTGCACTAACAAGTACTAACTTATCAATGAAATGCTATATACTAACGTTAACGAGGCCGGGATAAGGTACCGGTACTTCATGTATCTCTAACAAATGTAATATTAAAATAAAACATTATAATTTCAAAAAAAAAAAAAGAAAAAAAAAAAAAGAAAAAAAAAAGAAAAGAAAAAAAGAAAAGAAAAGACATAGCACTGGCAGCTCCACAATGACTCCGACTTGACAAATATTTGCTCTAACACATTTTTTTTTGTTTAGACAAAAAGAAGAATCAGCAAAGATGAATTGAATATCATTCTGGTCGGGGAAAAAATACTGTTTCTTAAATACTGATTTATACACATATCTTAGGAAACAAAGAAGTTATTAAGTGACTGTTTCAATCGGTACAAAGGCTTTCAAATTTGATAATAAGAATACTAGACGGTGTATAATAACCACAGGCAATGCATTAAACTTTTGACAAGGATTCACATAAAAGTTCATAAAAACATTAAAAATCAGAACAATGCAGGTTAACTTTAAGATAACAGTTTGCAAAATGAAACAAAGTATAAGTACAGACTAACATATACTGTATAAAATAAAGCTTCGAATTACTGAAAACAAGTCCGCTGCACTTAACTGAAGCTTTCAAACTGCAACTTAACTAAAAGTAAAATGGTGAAATATTTCTTTATGTGTGAAATCTTTCTGTTTTAAAAATTTCAGGATATAGGTTGAAAGCTATGGTTACATAAAATATCTAAAATATGATATCATCCACCCTACCCCCCCCCCTTTTTCCACCCCCCCCCCCCCTTGATATCACAATACAACGTCCATGTCAGACATAGAAAAAAAAATTATTAGGCCATAAGTTTTCTTGTTTGGATAATTTTACATTTATCATTTCGGGTCCCTTTTTAGCTATGTGGTATGGTCTTTTCTCATTGTTGAAGGCCGTTCGGTAAGCTATAGTCGTTGATTTCTTTGTCATTTTGGTGTCTTGTGGAGTTATCTCATTGGTAATTATAACATATCTTCTTATTTTCATATTCCCCACAATTGAAATAAATGACTTATTGGTCATTCAGCACCATGACAGACTTAACCTACGTATCTAGTAAACGGATCTGGTGTGGATGAATGGACTTCCTCTAGGTATAGGTCTATGCAATTTTATCACACAATCAATTAATACATTGTAGTTGTAAAATTTATGTGTATGGGTTTTTCTGTAGACCTACCCTTTTTCACATGACTCATTAATCAAAGCAAAGGAATTTTGAAGCAGTTATATTAGTTCAGCGATAAAGCCAGAATTACTATGACTAGGTGTTGTGTGTCAACCTTTTATAACAAAAAAACCTTGTAATACAAAATAGTTTTCAAATAAACCACTTCCGTGCGCGTAAATACATATATCGTTATTAGATTATTTAACAAGGATACAAATATATATTGTGCTAAACTTAAAAACAAAATTTTGTCAGGTTTAATGAACTTCCTTTTTCTTTTATTAATCTTAAAATTTTGTACTTTTATTGAATCACAACAAATTCATTAAGATCTGTTTGAGGGTCAGATCAACAATTTGAACCAGTATCATGACTATGACTATTGGATCATTTGAAAAAAATGCTATCGTATAAATTATATGTTAATTCATTTGGATAGAGTACCTAAGTAAAAACCTTATGTGCTTACATAATGCACTATAACACTTTATCATCAAGTGGGTTTACAAATAACAAAAAAACGCTGTTTAATGATATTAAAAACAAGATAAGCCTTTGCATAATATGACAACAAATTATGAGAACATCTTATTATTTTTTTACTTTCTACGATCGTTATTCTGTCAACCAATAACATCTGGATCTGAAATTTATATAAAAAAAAAATATTATTTCGTGGTGGTGTAAATATTTGTAATGCCGTGGAGTTAGAGATCAGACATTTTGGTGGACTTCGTGTTGCTCAGTCTTTATTATACCCCGGCTTTAAAAAAAAGTGGCGGTAGAATGTATTACCTCTGTCTGTCTGTCCGTCTGTTCCATGAATATTTTTCGTGGCATCTTTCTTAGGAACAACACCATTAGGATTTCTGAAATTTGGTTTCAGGGTTTATATAAGTCAGCTATACAGCATTGTACAGTGTGATGCATTTTCATCACTTAGCAACTTCCTGTGCGGTCGGGGTATCATTAGTGAGCAGTAGCTAACAGTTTCACTTGTTGTTTATCTTTTTATTTTCGTCGGAGATCTTTCGTCTCTCTTTTATAAATCCCTATATGTAGGACTACATCTTATTTAATTTGCAGCTCATCAACGTAGTTTAACAGTATTTATACGATGGTCGTGGAAGGAACTTTTTAATCCGTTCTGGGCATTTATGCTCAGTGTTTGATTTTATATTTTTGGTGGGTTCTAATTTTCTGTGTATTGTTTTGTGGACTGTTGTTTGTCTTCTTGGTTTTCTTTTTCTATTTTGCCATATGCATGATATGGTGGCTGTTTTAACTGAATAGTATAGTTTGTTGATTCATCATTTTTACTACATTTTCATATCTTAATGCAAAACGAGTTTTCTGGTTCCATGATTTTCAAAAGTATATTTCATTGATTAAAACAGTTCTAAATTCATTATGAACTCAAAAGTAACAGTTGCGAGCCTGACCAATTTAACTGTTTACATAATTGTAACACTTGATATAATCACACTTTTTTTTTTGCCAAAGACCATTTAGTTGAAAGCTTAATATCTCTTACAATAAATTGTTAAAATCTTATCAATTTAATTATATTACATGTAGGAAGAGTAGCACAAAAATGAATCAACACAAACATTTAGATCTGTTCTTCCAACAAATGAGTAAAATAAACTTTACAAATAAAAATAAACAATATTTAAAGACACAAGTATGAAGCCAAATACATAAAAAAAGAATTAGTGTAGTCATTTTAATTTTCCGTCATTTACCTCAAAAAATATAAAATAAGAGTTAAAACTGGAGTGAAAAGGATAGATTGCGTGATAAGTAAAAACCTATTTCGGGTAAACCTTATCATACAATAACATTAAAAGATAGTGTTCAAATATTTGTTTCTGTAGCCTGGTTATATTTGTTGCATGAATTACAAGTAAGATAAGCGCACATGTATCTATGGATATAAATCATGTTTTCTAAAGATCAAAAATTAAAAATCTTACCATGTCTAACAATAACGTTTGCTGATTTATAATCTGTACCAAACTCGTTTGTCGCTGTACAAGCTAATACTCCTGATTCCTGTAGACTAACTAATTGTATAACTGTATCGTTGTTAAACTTTACGTTTCGGGGTAATCCTGATGAATGGTGAATAAACTTGAAACAAACAAAGAACTAATCAAAATTTAATATATTTCAAATAAATACTAAACAATCGATAAAACATAAATAATGGCCTCTTTTTGTTTAGGGTTTGGCCTATAAACATTAAGATATAAACTAATGCTACAAAAAGTGTTGTCCTTATTTAAATTTCGGCACGACTGTTGGTATTTTTTTTATATTCACACAACCTTGTTATCAATAATAATGAATGAAAATGTTTCACACATTGTTACCGTCACAGTAAAATCAGATATTTTAGCGCTAAGAAGCGAAAACTAACGTAGGGAAAATCAAATGTCAAATGTCAAACAAAATTAACTTTACCATGACTGAAAAGAAAGAAAAAAACGTATAAACGTGATAATATTAATAACAGACACTTATATATTTTGCACCTTACATTATAAAAAAATCATTCCCATTTAAGTGTCCAAATCAGACTTGAATATCCAGGCGTAACAGAAGATCTTAAATATTTAAGTGTTTCTCGGCTTTTTCTTATTCATTTTGAAAAAAAACTGTAAGAATGTTTGTAACATGAATAAGAAAAAAATCATTCTCAAATAACTGTTCTAAATTGAGAAAGTTAACTCATAATGTTAACCTTAGATTAATATTTGACATTGTATTATATATGGTCTTCAAATATTCCTCATAGAAATTTTTTTATTTTAATCTTCTAAGAGCAGACCCCGTGAGCAGATATGCATAATATTTTACATATCGTAAAGTGTTCATTATTTATTACCTTTCGTTTACATTTCAAAGGAATAAACATCTTATTCCAGTCAAATTTGTATCTCAAAAACTAGCAGTAGGCCCATCCAATTATTTGAATTAAATCGTATACAAAATGCAAAACATTGACTACGAATCATGTGTGGTATGCTGACTGAATCATTAAATGCTCAATTTAATTTAAAGTTTGCTTGATTGACTCAAATCAAGCATCCATATACCCTATCTATATATAGTTGGATATATTAACTATCAACTTACGGAAGTAAATGACCATGATATTTCTGGAGAAGGATTGCCAGTGGCTATGCACGTGAAATTATGGGAGGCACCAGCCTTGCAAACTGTCGTTAAGGGTGGAGACACTATCTTTGGTGTATCTAAGAAAGGAAAATATAACTATTATAACTATATCATAACATTACCAATAACGAACGATGCCATGCTCTTCAAATTGATATTTATGTAATTTCTATACTTAAACACTTGATTAGTTTTTACGTTTCTTTGTATATCCAAACAAACAATTTCTTTTGTATGAAATGGGTTTTGAAGGTTGAAATATATAGTCATGATGAAAAAAAAACTTTTAGTGAAGTTGTAGTGATATCAATTAGAATCAAAACAGGATTTCCTAAAATACACATTTCGAAATGATAAGTTAAGCTGTACATCACACTGAGTGTAGAGAAGTGGTGAATCAATATCAATACAAGCCATATCACAAAGTGAACTAAGGTGTATTCATCAAGTTCTTATTGTTATTCAATTGTTAATACATGTTGAGATCGGTCATTTCACTAAAGACTCATCTCTTAATTCTAAATTGTCTCTGGTGAGTCTTATGTAGACTAAACACGCGTCTGGTGTATTAAATTATAAGCCTGGTACCTTTGATAACTATTGAGCTCTACATCTCGCTCAGTCTAAAGAAGTGATACAAATAGTTATGTAAACAATTACCGAACGTTACTTTGAGCTTGATATCTGCTTTACTGGTTCCAACATCATTGGTTGCAATACATGTATATATTCCAGCCGTTTCGTTTGTCGCTCTTAGCAAAGTCAGTGTTGAACTTGTTGAAGGTAAAGTTTTCTACAAATATTAATGTCTATCAAAAGAAACAAACGTAACCGAAATAATGAATACAACAATAGATCAAACCGACCACAAATATTACATTCCTTCAAAGATAAGTTGTCCCTACAAAACTATAGGCAAAACTAATAACACATTGTCCAGATAGTCGGATTACCAACAGGTATACAATGTAGTGAGAATATAAAAGTTTGACATGAATACTTCGTGTACATCCACTTTTCCTTTGATCCTTTACGTACCTCTAAACGCATTATGACAACCATTCGCGGTGTAGCTATGAACAGGATATTATCACAAACTTAAGAAGTAGGAAAAAATTGTGTTTTTAATGAAATCACTGAGAAACCAAATAAGATTGAGTTTCAATTTCGAATTGTCTTGCAGGAGACAAGATATAAAAAGTTTAAAAAATCTTCATTTTCCCCCAAATTTTCCAACAATATTAAAAAAAAAAAATATTTTCAGATAATTTTTCAATTTGCATTTTAAAGAAACAAATACCAATTGAAACTTTATCTTTTGAATAATTCTATCATTGTTTGTTCATTGCTTAACTATCGTTCTATTTTATACTGATTTTGCTTATCGTTTAATGCCTTACAGTGTATGATTTAATATACAAATCATGATAAGGATCAACTGAAATCAAGTTTCAGATACAAATTTCCTGTAAGATACAAATTTAAAGTATCATAATAAAGAAAAAATAGAGGTTTTTGGAAGTGATTAGAAAGTTTTGATACCTTAGTTGTATAAATGTTAAATAATCTTTCCTTACATTGGCAAATTTCCATTGTATTCGAGGTGTTGGATAACCAGTAACATTGCACACCAATTTTGCGTTAGCGTAATAATTAACCTCTACCTCGAAGGGTGCTGTAATACGAGGTGTAACATGCACTTGGTGGTTTGCTGTAAAAGATTTACTTTCTTGTTTTATTGAAGGGAGTGAGAAACAAATCAATGTTGTTGCCACAAAAAAAAACATTTAATACATTTAACAATATTACAATACATATCATAATGACAACGATTTGACACGATATGATACGAAGGAAATACTCCGATAAACATGAAAATATTTAATATTGCAATGTAACAGCAATTTACTCTGATTATAAATTTTTCTTGGATACGTTATAACTAATATATCAGGAATACTTAGTGCAACGCTGTTTACCTATTTATTTTTTTTAATCTAATGTTTTATTTATTTACCTCTTTCTGTTTTGTTTTAATACACCTATGTTTCTTTTAAATAGCTAATATCAATTCCTGGTTCATACATGTCATAAGATGACTCAAATCAAATGCTTCAAATTGCAACATGTTTTAATGTCTATACACATGATTTTATCAGAAGAAAACATTACAACCATATCAATCAGGACATTTAGAACTAAATCAAAGCGCTATGTGGTAACATTATTCCTCTAAGATATTAGTCGGTAGATAATGCTGTAGTTAGTTTTGACAGGTTTAAATGCCTGAAAAGCAACATTTTGAGAGAAGTGATTAATACCACAGACAATGAAAGGGAATTGCAACAACTTTCTTAAGTAATAAAGCTTTACTAACCATTGACATTTATATGAACTATTTTAATATCGGTACCACCTCTGTTTGTTGCTGTACACATATAATACCCTGAGTCGGCAATCGTCACATTTTTTATAACTAAATAATGGTCAACTTGTTTAATATTTGACTGTAACTTTGCCTGAAATAAATTTCTCATATAAAAAAAAACCTTTTCATTTCGTTTATTGAAAATATAAATAATGAACATTTAACAATATCAATAAACTCTAATTATAAATTCATATCATAAAACACCTTGGAAATATAGATTTATTTCGTCGTCAAGCCATTGTTTTACTACTAAATTGTCTATTTTACTTACTGCTACACTTGGTACAATCAAAACCCTAATTATAAATTGTTCAAATAAGGTCTTGGTGGAATTATTTACTTTTGGATTGCCAGAAATTCGTTGGAAGTACTTGATAAAAAAAATGAAAAACAACAAGTTTAACAATGTCATGCGTCCGAAGCGCTTTTCTGGATTTACCTTCATTAGGACCGCTCAAAGCCAAACATTTGAAATCCGAAGATGTTTAAGTACCGAGCCCGTTGAAGAGCTATATGACAAAAAATACCTAAAATAAATAGCTATATTCATCTAAAGTCAACTTTTTCTGAGGGAGTTGAAACCTAAATTTCTTAATAATTTCAAAATTTATAAACGGATTACATGCTTATATTGGTGATTTTGAATATGTTCAAAATTTTGATTTTTCTACCCTATATACATCATATACCACTTTGCCTCATATTCTAATTAGGAAAAAAATTCACTCAGCTAATTAAATGAGCATTTCAAAAGTCAAAATGCGAATACATATGTTCAAACTGTTTTAGGTAATTTTTAGTAACAACAAACAAAAGAACTAGTCATTTGGACATGCTTTGATACTATAACTGCCCTAGAATTTTTATAAGATAATATTTTTGTTCGCTTCGGAGATTCCGTTTATTGTCAAGTGATCGGAATTCCAATGGGGACGAACTATACACGACTTATTGTGAACATATATCTGTATTGTTATGAGTTACAATTTATGACTAAAGTCAGTAAAGACTCATCGAAACAACATCTGATACAAAAATTTAATAATACTTTTAGATATTTGGATAATATATTGGCTCTCAATAACACATGAATAATGACGACTTAAGTATGTATACTAAAGAAATTTATCCTGTTATCGTTAATTATCCATTAGATGGTGACAAAGGAATTTCACCATGCACCTTATGGTGTTTATATATATCAACTTGTCAGATTCGCTCGCGTATGTAACAACTTATCAAATTTTAGCGAGTGAAATTTGTTTATTAATGAAATATAATTACACCAGGGTTTTCGATATCACAAACTAGTCAAAACATTTACTAAATTTTATCATCGGTACAAGGACATCATTCGTAAATATAATTCAAAATTGTTACATACGGATTTAACCATATTTTTGAATATATGCATCAATATACATGATCTAACCATTCCCATTTTGTTTAGAAGACTAATGTACTAACTTCAATGGATTCCCATTTTACTTTTGGTAGGGGAATTCCTTCTGCAAAACAAGGTAAAACAAAACGACCTATCCCTTCTTGAATACTTCTTTCTGCTGATAAAATAATACTTGGAGGTATCACTATTTCATTTCCTACAAATTAAAAATATATCATCTATATCTATCTGCTATTGATTGATGTCCCATTAGATCCTTCATCCTTCATCCAAAATTGATATCATATATATATTTGTTTCTTTTTCTAATCAATCTTATCAATTTTAAGTAGTCAGCACATTGGTGTTGACATAAATATCAATTATATGGTCATTTTTATAAATTTCCTGTTACAAAACTTTTAATTTTTCGAAAAACTAAGAATGTTCTTATCTCAGGAATAGATTACCTTAGCCGTATTTGGTACAACTTTTTGGAATTGTGGGTCCTCAATGCTCTTCAACTTTGTACTTTTTTGGCTCTATAATTATTTTTATCTCAGCATCACCGATGTAGACGAAACGCGTGTATGGTGTATTAAATTATAATACTGGTACCTTTGATAACTATAAAGATGTTTTTTCGTACAAAAAAAACATAAATCCTTTTTGAAAACACGAAACAATTACAAAATGAGCGTCTTTTTGAGAAGAAAAATAAAAAATAAACTTCACCATTGAAATATATGACATTGAATTTCAGGTTTATTTTATTTTAACTATTTTATAGTAAATAATTGCACATTATAAATCATGCAATGTCAACGATAACAAGTGAACATCTGTCACTTATAATTTTATACACTGCTTTTTTTCGAAAATATTTGTTTTGAATTTTTGAGAATTTGTTTAGTGTTAGCATTCTGAAAACTTTCTTAATAAAACAAAAATAATTGCATCACACATGACGCACAGATTTGAGACACCAAAAGGTAGAAACGACAGGTCCTTTGTCTAATTACATGTACTTACTCATTTCGCAGTGAACTCCTGTGTCGCCATTCAGACAGAGACATCTATATCCGTTCAACAAGTTTATACAAGTCCCTCTATTCTGACATGGATCACTTATACATTCGTCAATATCTAAATAAAAATTGCAAAAGGATCAACATTTACCTTGATTTTATTTCATTAACCAATAGCAGCTCATTCATTCATTCCATATGTTGTCTTTTGTTCAACACTACTAGCCATGTTATAAATGAATGAGCATGCCTTTGAAAACACTTTGAGATTTAAATATTAGAATAGTGCGTTATAAATTGTACTCCTGTTGCATTTAAAATGTTGTTTTTGGTTTGTTTTTTAATATTCTATTGTCATAAGCATCAACTTTTCTCATAATTGTATACCTTTACATACATTTGCATGATTTTACATGAATTTCTAAGAAGTGACCATGATAAAAGTGTTCCTTTATATGATTGAATATTTTATAACTAAATAAAGATTATTTTTTCTCACTTATGAAGCTCTGATTCCTTGTCCAGATTTGCCGGTCTTATTATCTTTTCAATTTTTTGTGATAGGTTTAGCCCTGTGCATGATTGAAAAAACATGCACTCTTGCAATATGCATCTGATAGAGAAATGTTAGAAAACCGTATACTCACCACCGATGCAATTTTCCCCGACAAATCCAGGAGCACATGAACATGTGTAACTATTGAACTTATTATGACAAGTACCACCATATTGACAAGGATTGTTTGCACACT
Organism: Mytilus galloprovincialis; assembly: GCF_965363235.1. Lineage (NCBI taxonomy): Eukaryota > Metazoa > Mollusca > Bivalvia > Mytilida > Mytilidae > Mytilus > Mytilus galloprovincialis. Next base: position 97,867,192 of record NC_134842.1, read on the forward strand.
CATTCACATCTATAAAAGTTATATTGATTGTTAACGATTGAATAAAATTAAACATTTGTCTTTAATAAAGCGCAAAATTTAATTAGAATACGCTCTACTTTCAATGACTAAACACTGCCTGCTCAAAAACCATTGTGTTCGACAGCTCACATGGTTCCAATGGAAAAAAAACCTGAGGTAAGTCAGGATCTGTATAAAATGTTGACAGAAATCAAGAGAAAAAAAACCTTTGAAGATGTAGCTTTCACGTAATGATGTTATAAAACTTCCTCATCGATTTGTTGATTGATTGTTTACCTCACTGACTTATACCCTACGTCACCTTCTTTCGATGTTTATTTGTTTCTTGTTTTACCTAGAAGAGATAGATAATTGAAATTAACTGTTTGATTTGATATTATAGATATTTTGTTTCGACTTTTTCCTTTCCAATGACACAAAACTTGTCTTTGTTATATAGTCAGTTAGCTTTTGCTTCATTATATTTAACCGTTTGTCCAGTATTTTTTAATATTAATTACATACCGTTTTCACAGTGTACACCAGTTAATCCTGGTCCGCAAGAACACATGTAACCTCCAACTAAATCAATACAAGTACTATTATGTTGACAAGGGTTACTTGCACAGTCATCAATATCTACAAATACATATTGAAACAAATGTGATTGGTTTGTTGCTATATTTTCATATTAAATGACGTAATTATGTAAATATGTTTCTTCCCAAATAATGGCGGTAAAATGGTGTGAAGTGATTCCTGGTAACCTTTTTTTCAGCTTGAGCATCACTGCATAGACATTGATTGTCGAAATGAGAATCTAGTGCAGAACGATTGGTGCCATTTATGTTATCAACTGTTATGGTTTATGGATATACAGATCTCAGATCGCTGTCTCATTAGCATATTGACTCATAAAACTACCTCATATCTATATTAACCAAAAATTAAGGAGCATATAAATCATAAGGGAAATTGATTTGTAAAAGAGTTTCCGTTTATTTTGCTTGTCAATAAAAGAGCGTAAGTATCATACGAAAATAAACAAGCATTAGATAAAAGGTTTTGTACTTGCAATGGCAAAAATTACATGTTACAATATATAAATGGTGCGCATGATAAAGGCTTATTTCTTTTCATAAATACATATACAATATAGACACAATATATTCACAATAGAAAAGCACATTATGACTGGAGATAGTAATGCATCAGCAAACTGATATGTCATCTTGTTTCGAATTTTCCAAAATGGCGGCATGAACAGTTTCAGTTTGATATTTAGCAACGCACCAGTAATGTAGACAAATGGATGCTTAATGTAGTGTATTATAGTTCTATTGACATTTCATGGTTGTGTAATAACTAAGTATTGAAGTCAGCAACTGTTTGAACGCTGTTTGATTTCACTAGACGGCAATAATATATCTAATATGAGTTTATTCTAGAAAGTTAAACTGTTGCTTCCGATAAAAACAAAGAGGGATTCCCATTCCATCACCTCTGTTTTGAACATATAAATGTACTCACTACTGCTACATAACGCTCCTGTGTATCCTGCTGCACATGTGCATTTGAATCCATGCACCTGTTTTACGCAGGTAGAGGCCTCATGGCAAGGAGAACTTTCACAACTCCCTATTTAAGTAGATATTGAATTATTAATGCAACTAATATAATTTAAGTATATAATTTTCATAAACAATGTTTGCAAACATCATCGTTTCAAACATCCTATAGAACTGGAGTGTCATCGTTGATCTAAAAGTACTACCAGAAATAGTCTAAGGTCACCTATGACTTGATGAGATGCAACTTATCTAAAATACAGACATTCGCAAAATATTTTTAATGCTGTTCTGGTATTAACAATTCAATGATCAACTGTTCGATAGTACTTTTTGGAACATAAGTAGTAATATTTAACTTGTGTTGGTTATCATTTATATATAGTTTGTGTAGTTGAAAAACACACAACTAAACAAAAAATAATATGAACACTAACTCAACGATAAATTTTGTCATGTATAAAAAAAAAATAAACTTGTTGCCTTTTCGTGTGTTTCTTTGTCAATTGTGTTCTCCTATTTATTTATATTGTAGTCCCGTGATGTTGTGTTGTCATTTTAACGTTATATTTCACATGGTAATTAAAGAGGGAGGTTTGGCATGCCACAAAACCAGTTCAACCCACCTATTTTTCCTTTAACAATGTGCTGTACCAAGTCAGGAATATGGCCATTGTTATATTATAGTTCGTTTCTGTGTGTGTTACATTTTAACGTTGTGTTTCCGTTGTGTCGTTTGTTTTCTCTTATTTTTGAGTGTGAATTCACATTACTATAAGACGTGTCACGGTACTTATCTATCCCAAATTCAAGTATTTGGTTTTGATGTTATATTTGTTATTCTCATAGGATTTTGTCTAATGCATAGTCCGTTTCTCTGTGTGTGTGTGTGTGTGTGTGTGTGTTACATTTTAATGTTGTGTCGTTGTTCTCCTCTTATATTTAATGCGTTTCCCTCAGTTTTAGTTTGTTACCCCGATTTTGTTTTTTTGTCCATGGATTTATGAGTTTTGAACAGCGGTATACTACTGTTGCCTTTACTTAACAGCAACCAAATGACGCTAGAAAATAAATCAACATAAGGTCGTCAACAATTTAAAAATGGACATCACATATGTCAAGCTCTTAATTACTGCGAGTCAAGAAGTCTTTGAACATATCTAATAGCAACAGTTAAATATCTGTTAAATACACAAATTGTCTTAACAAAAATTGTTATTGAAAGCCATTTACCTTAGACCGAAGAATAAATTCTAAACAACTTAGTTTTGATAATGCATCCACTTGTAAAATGCAAATAATGTGAAAGTTGCATCATTGCATTTATCTAGACGAGGTGAAATGGACTAGAGATAGATGGCAAAAATCATATTGAAAAGTAAAATCACCAAAAAAACTGAACTCAGAAGAAATTCATATTCCTGACTTGGAAAATGGTGGATCAAACATAGTTTTACAGCTAGTTAAACCTCTAACTTGTATGACAGTCGTATACATATCATTATATTGTCAACAATGTGTGAACAAAACAAAGAGACATAATAGGTAAAAATATCAAAAATGTGGGTTCAGAAGTCAATGTTGTGTTATTATCTTAATCACAATACAAACAAACAGATATATAAATAAACATTTACTATGATAAAATAACACAATGACGGGATATAATTGATTTGGCAATTTGATAAATAGATTTATTTTAATGGTATCATATATCTTATATATAACAATTCGTTTAGGTCAAAGGTTTTGATTCCATATTTCATGGGGTATTGATTATAATTTATTAAAGATGAAACCACATACCACACATCTGAACATCACAATTTTCAAATCCATTATTTAGAGTTCCTGTATAACACCAAGGTTCTCCAAATCCATTTGGATTTCTACAGTATGTATGATTTTCATGATATGGTACAAGCAGCGAATTCACTGTTAGCCAATTCAAACATGGATGATTTAAACGTGAAGTGTGTACTGTTCCAACATAAGACGACCCGTTGTCATTTGTATTGTAGCAATCCACATCTGAAATATAAATTGTGAAATGTCAGTAGTAGTCGATGATTTATCCATTTAGGAATTAGTTCTTGATTCAAGATAGGCAATAATCACTTCAATGCATGAGGCTGTCATTAATGTAAGAGTTATCTATCATTAAGGTTACTAGGGTTGCAGTAAGGGTTATGTTATGGTGAATTAAAGGGTATATGTTATGGTTATTTGTATGTAAGGTTGAACGTATTGTTTTATTCCAAACACATATGAATAAAAGTACCAATGAAGACAGTTTTTTAAAGGTTTTACTTAGGTGTAACATTAATGCATTTCTCTATATTTCAGGATCAGATATATTCGATGCATCAATTAAATTAAATGGAAAGTACATAACGTTGAAACGTGATAAATGCATGGATATGCAGTAAAGATCAGTAAAGTATGTCCTCTTTGTGTTTTGTTTTGCATTTATTACAAATCCGTAACGTATAATCAAACAAACAAGATTCTTTTGGTGATTGTTGATCGAAACTCATAGCTGATTATTAACATTCGATGCCGAAACTGACGATCGCTACTATAATAAACAATAAACACGAAATAAAAGATCATCTGAAAATTAAGAGAGATGGTAGAACTGTATTTATTATTTTTTTCATATTTTCCATTATTACAGAATGATGCATTTGTTGAGGGGTTGAAACCTTCTGATATGTAATATTTTGTAAGGAACCTTATTGTGGAACATATTTTTTTTGAAATACGGATAGGTGGCAACAAATTGATTACATTATTTGTTCAGGTCATCCGTCTTCTGAAACTATCTGCTTTAGAAAGCTTTAGTAGAAATTCCTTTCTTAGTTTGCTAATCTATATATTCAACGTACCACAAACTGAAATGTTACAATAACTAAATTGAAAGCCAGCTCCTGTATAACACCATGGCTTCTTAAATCCATTTGGGTTCCTACAAAATGCATTGTTTTTATCGTAGGTTACGTATGGTGATGAAACTGTTCTCCAATTCAAACAAGTTTGATTATTACTTGCAATGTTTACTGTTCCAATGTAGGTGCTTCCATTGTTGTCTTTATTATAACAGTCAACATCTATATTAAAATAACACAAGGGAACAGTTAAAATAAGATTATTTACTTAACTTAAAACGTTTCGATTTTACGTTTTGTCTATTTCGTTGATGAACTGAACAGTTTAGATTATACATTTTGATTGTAATTTTTTAGAAATAAAATTTCGTTATAAACTGTTAATCTAGCCTAAAGGAGTAGGTCCGGTAAGGGCCGATTTTGGCCTCAAATTTCAGGTTCATCTAACGAAAGAGTTTGGACACTTTTTAAAAACTTAAGTGTCTATTTCAATTGATTCAATTAGTTCATGTGAAAGATTTTAACTGATTAAGTCATTAGAAACGCTCCGATTCAAGCTTAAAATTTAATATGAAAAATCTATCAAATATGCCAAAAAAACGTAACTTTTCAGATGGTTTTTGTCAAAAATGAAAGTGGGCGCATCCGTGTTCATCCTCCACCTTTATATATTTTATGTATTATCATCAAATACAACTAACATTTCAATATTATGAATGAACACGAATGCGGCCACATTCATTTACGACGGAAACCGTCTAAAATTTAAATAAAATACTAAAATTGTGAAGATTTCGGTAATTTAGCATGACTTAATGGTGCTAGTTCCCGATATATGCATTGTATTGTCAAAAACAGCAAATATTTATGTAGCAGAAGCATTCTACTTTCCAGTAAATAGCTAAAAGATTACATTTTCACAATTTTGTAAAACTGCTATATTTTGGGGTCAAACAGGGGCCTTACTGAACCTACTCCTTTGTCATTGCTATTCTTAACAATACATCGGTGATGTACTACTGACTTGCAAGTAAATAATTTAAACTCAATTGAATTTGTATTCATGTGAATTCCAATTAATCTCCTTATTGACGATATGTTACGCATATAGGCATATTCAGCTATTGTTTTGTTTCGATATACGTTTTAGAATGTTATGAATAAAATATAAAAGTTTAGTCAAATTAGAAAACCTGAATTTGACAACTAATGCTCCTTTGAAATGTGAATAAATACACAAAATTATAAAAGTCTTTAAATACTGTGTGTGCAGTGTGATTCAATGGAAATGACACGAATAAGCTGAACAGAAATAATTGTCTGTTAATTCAATTTATAAATTTCATGTTCGGATTCATGATGAGTAATTTTTAGTTTTCTCTGTACTGTTTTGGGAACTGGTTACCTTAGTAATAAAGCAAGCTAAAGTCCACATGGCTTTTAACAAACATTTTCAATGAATATAAAAACATAAACAGTACTAGAAAAAAAAGGAATGGAACATACAAATTAATAATTTAAAAACAGCAAAACTCTAGCATGGAAAAAGTTAACACTAAAAGCACATATAATGATATATATCACTAAGATAGTCTACAAAAACCACGAAACAAACAAAAACTAAATCTGATATCAAGAAAATCCGCTCATGTGAGCTCTATATCTTGCTATCCCATAGACATTTAGATAGTAAATGCGTAGTAAAAATATACTAGTAATCATTACATGCAAATAGAGGCAATAGTAATTTTGTTACTAGAAGTTTTTGGACTTCCCAGTTAGGTTCATCGTTTCTATTTTTATATTCTATTTATATTTTATTCTTTATCCTGCGACTTGCGTTTTTCTCATTGACCTTTTGTTTCTATTTTTTTGGGCAATTAAACATCTTATGGTTAAATAATTGTCTATAGTTTATCGATATTTGATGCATTTACATACCTATTTTACTCGCATGGGTGTTCAATATGTTCCCTTCAAATATTATGAAGAGACCCAGTAACTTTACAGTAAACATTTCCTTGTTCAAATGACAATCTACACATGAATGAAAAGTAATTGATAAGTTCAACAGTTATCTCTGATATGTGGTTACAAAAATAAAACACTCATTGACAAGGGGTCTCTAATCTTATCTGAACAACGTATTTAATATTTTCATTTTGTAATAATAAAAACAAATCATTTTGACTTTAAATATTTGTATGCCCCACCTACGATAGTAGAGAGGCATTATGTTTTCTGGTCTGTGCCTCCGTTCGTTCGTCCGTTCGTTCGTTCGTCCGACTTCAGGTTAAAGTTTTTGGTCAAGGTAGTTTTTGATGAAGTTGAAGTCCAATACACTTGAAACTTAGTACACATGTTCCCCATGATATGATCTTTCTAATTTTAATGCCAAATTATAGTTTTGACCCCAATTTCATGGTCAACTGAACATAGAAAATGAAAGTGCGAAGTTCAGGTTAAAGTTTTTGGTCAAGGTAGTTTTTGATGAAGTTAAAGTCACAACTACTTGAAACTTAGTACACATGTTCCCTATGATATGATCTTTCTAATTTTAATTCCAAATTAAAGTTTTGACCCCAATTTCACGGTCCACTGAACATGGAAAATTATAGTGCGAGTGGGGCATCCGTGTACTATGGACACATTCTTGTTATATATGATTGTGTCTTGAACTTCAACCAGGATAGTGGGAGATATTATGGACATAAATGTGCAAATCGTGATACAAGCATGAAATTTGGTATAAAGGTTTACTACATGATACTTATAAAAAATCCGCTGCTGGCCAGAAAAAAAATCATTTTTCAAGATGGCCACCACAAATTTTGGAAATGGCGTCATTACAAATTGGCAATCATTCGTTAATCCGTTGAATGGTATGTTATATGTAAAATCCAATGTTAGATTTAATAAAAAGTAAATGACAGTTCCTAAATTACGACTAGACAATACATTAATGAAACTAAAGGTGACTTCCGGTTTCAAAATGCCGGCAAAAAAGTCAAAAAAAATTTTATTTTTATACTTTCAAGCAACTTCACAAGGGATGTAAATCCTTGAAAGATGTGATATAGGTATAAACCAATGTCAGTTATGATAAAACGTTACAAACAGTTCCTAAGTAAGACAAAACAACACATAAATGTAGAAAAATAGTGATTTCCGGTTCCAAAATGGAGGAAAATACGTAGAAAATATTTTTATAATTTCCATCAACTTAACAAGTGATAACACTCTTTGTTAAGTTTAAATGTCTAGTTTAGTTAGAAAGACAGGTTGCTTATCTTAAAATTATTTGACAATTGGCTTTACAACAACCCGTACAAGGAAAGCCAGAAAGGTAGCATTAACAGTTACCAACACAGCTGGATTTTTGCCTCCGCATTTCAAAAGTTTCTGAAACGAGGATGCAACGGCAGTCACAGAAGTCCATTTCTGTTTGCAACTGTCATTAATTCTTTATTTCATCCAATCCCAGTGTTCATGACGTGGTACATATACCTGTCGAATACATGAATCAGGCTGATCTTAAACAACACCTTGATTTACTTCTCTTTTGATGTGCTCTGGAAAGGAACCTCTTGTATACGGATTTGCATCACAATGCCGTTGCTTTCTGGCAAACAATTCACATCGTGCCTCGCTTCATACTTAAGCCAAAAAATTACGTCCTTTATATCTGACAAAACCCTCCATTGTTAGATGAGCTGACCCCTTTCCTTTCCCACGACAATTCGACAAAATGTCACATCCACTGAATGCATGGACGAAAGGAAGAGCAGCTACACAAGGACCAAACGCATTTGATATGTCACGTACAGGAAGCCAACAAAAGTCTTTATTCCTTCTATTACCTATCCACAATGTGTTCTACCTAGTTTTGCGATTGCTGCAATTATTGATACTATTAAATCTGTGTCAGTACTACCTAAAATTACATTTAACAACACTTTTCATAATCATGCCGAACATGGACAAACATTCGTGTATCTGCTTCTTTATTATTACAAGTGGTAGATAGGAAGTATCCTTATTGAAAATTGCAAAGAATATTTTCACAATGAATAACATACACATTTTAGTCTCTTTTGTCAGCAAGAAACTTGAACAATTTCATTTCGTTGTCATCTTCACAGAGAAAACTACTCCAAACCCTTGGTGTTCTACATGAACCATCACCTTTCCATCTGGCACAAAAACCTTGCCTTTGTCTTGTCACAGCCTTTAAATTATTCATTTAGTAAACATCAAATACAATGTCTACTCTTGAATACTTATCGATGCAAGATTTTATGTAAAGCAGTATGACATAATTTGCATAATCATCAACTATTGTTGCCAAACCTTGTGACCTGGAATTAACCATTGCTGCCCACCAACGATCAATGCGTCCCAATTTGGATCAGCAAATCGCAGAATGTTTCAAGTAAACCCATTTGAAGCGATTTAATACCACTATTTCAAGAAACATCCTGAGATAAAGACGGAGGAGAAGTTTGGTTTTTGTGGATAAAGAAATATTTCAAGTAAAATTGTCTACTGTGACAAGAAATGAAAAGTCTAGAAAAAATATTGCAATCACTTTTAATGTTCTAAAGCTTTGTTTTTGACAAAGACGTTTCCTGTTTCAATTTTTCGGCCAAAATAAGACGTTGTTATTTTTATTTGGTTATAAAAAGCAGGTTCTCCTTCGTTTTGTATTTGCTTCAACAATGTTCGTATTGTTTGGACCAATATCTTGGAATTTACTTACATATCTTACCTGTTCAACAATTTCTTAAATGGAGTATATTTTTTTCCTAATCTGACGACTCATCTAGAAATGAATTTCCAAACTCGTTCATCACTTTACAAAGCCTTTAAAGCTGTTTGAAGACATCTTTTCGTGTTTTCGTAGCGTCTTCATTAGGTTGTTCATCTGTTATAGAATGACCCAAACCACAAGATCTTTCAAATTCATCTTCTAGTATACTAACTCCTGGTCCAGCTACCAATCATCTGTCTAAATGGGATCTTCGGTTAATCCTATGGCACCAACATCGCACTTCACAATTGCATTATTCAGTTTTTGTGACTGATCGTGTTATAAGAAAGAAATTTGCTGGTCTTACGTACAGTGAAATTATCATTTTCAAATTCCATTGACACCTGTGGGTGGTGTTCGGGATGGGAAGTCATATCTTGAGATGGGTCGGTAACGATCGAGCATAATTTACACGATCAACACCGAAAACATTACGCTATCATGCTTTATATTGACTGTTTGTTAAGAACGAAATCTCACTCATGAAATGAGCATAATACCAAAATTAAAAGAAGTTCTATTTTTTTAATTGAACGCCATGAATGAAACTGTGGTCGAGATGACTCTATACACTAGTATTTTAAATCATTTTACGTCACAGAGTCATGACATAATTATATATTCTGAGTTTAGTTTTCATAATCCGAAATTAACAGTGCAAGCAAAATACATGCAATTGTCTGATGCGCCTGTCTAGTCCTAGGTACATTTGAACATACATAAAAATAATCTGCCGTTCTTGGTGCTGCAATATTGCCTTCAGTAAGACAACATGTCCATCCCCTATCACGTAATATATCACCCAGAGTTTTATAACAAGTCATTTGAATGTGCAATATTAATCCACCAAACACGACGATAAACTTATCTTTTCCGTAAAAGTCAGGCCATTCCCAGTGAATTTGCTCAGGAATTTCCAAAAGTGGCTGATCTGCAGTTACAATTGATGTTTCTCTGGGATTCACCACATTTTCGCCTTATCCATCGAATACCTGAGAATTGCCTGGTAGTGCATACAAATCGCGCTTGATGTCTATAAATAGTTTGCACATGCGCAAAAGTGTTAAACACATGTGTATCATAACCTTGAAAAATATTATCAAACCAATTCAAAATATCATTAGAAATCCAAAAACACTAAATTTATAGTAAATAGTTAATATTTTTGAAAGAATTTTTGTAATTTTTCCGCGCATGCGCAAATACTGGATATATCAAATATTCATTTTTAATAAATATGTGATGTAAAGAAGGTATCCACCCAACCTGACAATTGTTTTTTACTGAAATAAGTTAAATAAAAAAAAATTCCAGAAAAATCAGTATTTTCAAACTGAAGAAACAGCCATTTTAGAAAATGGACGTGGCCATCTTGAAAAAAATATTTTTTTGAATGGCCAGCAGCTAATTCTTAAAAAGTATATAATAATGATGCTTTGTGGTAATTTTCATGCTTGTATCATCATTTGCACAATGCCCTCGATTTTGCTTGCTAATATCTTCAACTGAATAAAAACTCCATCATGCATATAACTTTGATTGTTCGTGTCTTGTTTAGCCTTTAGAAATTATGCCATGGGTAACAATCAAGAACACAAGTAAAAACTAAGGATTTGTATAATGAGAAGGATTAGAATCTCGCTATACAAATCCTTGGTAAAACCGTATTTTTAATAAAATTGAAAATGGTTATGGGGAATGTCTCAAAGAGACAACAACCAAACCAAAGAGGCAGAAAACAACCGAAGGCCACCAATGGGTCTTTAATACAGCGAAAATCCCTGTTTTTATATTGAGATTGTTGTCACTGAATCTCTAATACTAGAGGCTCTAAAGAGCCTGTGTCGCTCACCTTGGTCTATGTGAATATTAAACAAAGGAATCAGATGGATTCATGACAAAATTGTATTTTGGTGATGGTGATGTGTTTGTACATCTTACTTTACTAAACAGTCTTGCTGCTTACAATTATCTCTATCTATAATGAACTTGGCCCAGTAGTTTCAGTGGAAAATGTTAATAAAAATTTACAAATTTTATGAAAATTGTTAAAAGTTGACTATAAAGGACAATAACTCCTTAGGGGGTCAATTGACCATTTCAGTCATGTTGACTTATTTGTAAATCTTACTTTGCTGAACATTATTGCTGTTTACAGTTTATCTCTATCTATAATAATATTCAAGATAATACCCAAAAACAGCAAAAATTCCCTAAAATTACCAGTTCAGGGGCAGCAACCCAACAACGGGTTGTCGGATTCATCTGAAAATTTGAAGGCAGATAGATCTTGACCTGATAAACAATTTTACCCCATGTGATTTGCTCTAAATGCTTTGGATTTTGAGTTATAAGCCAAAAAATGCATTTTACCCCTATGTTTTATTTTTAGCCATGGCGGCCATCTTGGTTGGTTGGCGGGGTCACGCCACACATTTTTTAAACTAAATACCCCAATGATGATTGTGGCCAAGTTTGGTTTAATTTGGCCCAGTAGTTTCAGAGGAGAAGATTTTTGTAAAAGTTAACGACGACGGACGACGACGGACGACGACGGACGACGATGGACGACGACGACGACGGCACCGGACGCAAAGTGATGGGAAAAGCTCACTTGGCCCTTCGGGCCAGGTGAGCTAAAAATGGTTTCCAATAGTTCCAGTAATTTTGTTTACGCATATGTTTGACCAAATCAGAGATCAATATTTTAATTAGATTATTTTATAACTTGTTTGTCATAAAGTCAAATGTTTATACCAGTCTCTAACTTTTCAGAGTCTATCACCAAGATTTATGACTATATAAAGCATTTTAGTTACATTATGTTGGAGGAAAATATTAAAGTAATGACACTTTGTATATGAAAATTAGTTTGCTACGAAAATAAAACATGACGGTAACGTATCTGACTAGTGTGAAGCTATCCAAAAATTCACATCCAGACCTGCAATTCTGTTGATAAAAAGCTATCATGCAATTTGTCATCCTGTAATTGCGTTTGGAAAACTACTTGAGCAACAATTTAATTTTTCTTTAAAATCATAGTTTTTTTTTACTTTGTTGTTCGAAAATTTAAGGTTGTATATCCCAATAACTAAGTTCCAACCTTAGTTTGGAGTTTTTCTCTCATATTGACGGGTTTTAAATTAGCATTTACAATTTAAAAAAAATCATGATGACGATTTAATCAAAGCATTAGATGAATTTTGTATAAACGCATATCTAACCCACAATTCCAATTTTTGAAACTCATATTAGGGACAAAAAAATAAAGAATTTTGATGAAAAATAAATGTTGTCGTGATATACCGACAATACAGCTTCTATTTGAAATTGGGTCATCCACTTTTCAACCCATTGCCTTAACCGTTATGAATGGCTAGGGATTATACTCAGCTCTAATAAATAGCTATTGGATAGTACAACATCATGAGGGTAAAGACTTTTGGGGATAAGCCGGCATTATGAAAGGCCAAACATTCCGTCCGTAAAACGGGAAAAAGTCAAATTTGATAAAATACGCAATGGGATAACCCACTTTCCAACCAATTGCCTCGGCAAATCTATATGGCTAGGGATTATAGACTCTGCCCTTATAAAAAGCTATTGGATAGTACTACAGCAGGAAGGAAAAGAATTTCTGTGGTAAGAATTCCGGCTTACATGCCGAAAATGTTGTCTGAAACATAGAAATAAAGCCAAATTCGATAAAATACGCATGGGGGGTCACTCACTTTCTAACCAATTGTATTTTTTATAAATTGTTACTTTTTAAAATACCCAAGGTCTTAGATGGAATATTTGCCTATTTATACTGACAGTAATCTACATGGCTATTATCCCCCCTTTAAAAAGTTTATAAATGAAACAAAGAGAACATCGTGCACCCCTCTTCATCAAACACATACTACTTCAAAGATTCGGTGATCGCATCTTAGGAATGTTTTACGCCAAAATATCTGATTATATTAAAATATAGTGTTTAAATAACTAATAACTTTTTCACCATAATTTATTTGAAAGTCATACTGTAAAGTAAGTCCTAAAACAAACCAACATGCATATATCAAAGGAGTAACTGATAGTCTTCTTCTTCTTCTTCAAATAATTTGCATACCACCTCTGGTTTATTGTCTTGCATGTTTTTAATGAGTGCACTATTACGCATTTTTTTGTAAGTGGCTTGAGCTTGAATTTTAAGATGGTGGGTTTATTTTTAGTAATCAATTTATGGCAAGCAATGAAATCATAAATTAATTTTACTTATGGCGTACTATCTACAGTTGTACATGTAGTTGATCATGCACAATATATGTTTTATCGAATTTGGCTTTATTTTCATGTTTCGGATGACATTTTGGGCCTTCAAGATTGATTACTCTAAAAAAATGTACCCTCCCGCTGTAGTACTATCCGATGATAGCTAATAATAGGAGTCTATTGATCTTTTATCCCTAGTCGTAAAGATTTTCCGAAGCAATGGGTTGGAAAGTGGGTGACTCCATTGTGTATTTTATCAAAGCTCATGTTTTTTTTTGTGTTACGGACGAAATTTTCGGCCTTTAAGGACGCTTACACCAGACAATATTTACCCTCCCGCTGTAGTGCTATCCAACAGGCCCGTAGCCAGGAATTTCCAAGGGGGGTATTTGGACTCATGAACTCGACTTTTACAGTCACAATTTGAACAGAACGTTGACTTTAACACTCGGCAGTGCTTATTTGGTTTCAAGGGGGGGGGGTCGTCCGAACCCCCCTGGCTACGGGTATGTCCAATATATATGTATACGAGCGAAGTCTATAATCCCTAGCCATACTGAACTGCTGAGGCAATGGGTTGGAAAGTGGGTCACCAATGTATATTTTTTTTCTTCAAATTTTGACTTTCTTTACCGTGTTACAAAGGAGTTTTCTGGCCTTACGCATGCTTACGCAAGACTATTGTTACCCTCCAGTTAAAGTACTAGCAAATGGCTGTTCGTTAGAGCATTGTCTTTAACCCCTTGTCATAAAGAACTTCCTAAACAATGGATCGGAAAGTTGGTGTCCCAAATGTGTATGTAATTGCATTTGACCTTTTTGTTTGTGTTACGGACGAAATATTCGGCCTTGAAGAATGCTAACCCAAGACGTTATTTACCATCACGCTATAGTGTAATCAAATAGCTATTCATTATAGCAAAATCTACAATCCCTAGCCAGTTTTGTTCCGTGTTATGAACGAAATTTTCAGCCTTTAAGAATCCTAACCCCAGAAATTATTTACCCTCATGTGAATCAAAGAGTTGTATAGTGAGACAAATCCTTGTGTGAATTAAGTACAATTATCCAATACCTATTGATTAGATCAAAGTCTATAGTCCCTATCCATATGTAAATACCGAGACAATAGGTCGGAAAGTGGGTGTCCCCAATGCGTATTTAATCAAAGTTAACTTTATTTCCATGTTTCGGACGAAATTTTGAGCCTTTAAGAACGCTTACCCTTAAAATTATCTACGCTCATCCTCTAGTACTATTCAATAGCTACTCATTAGAGCAAAGTCTACAATCCCTAGCTATATAGAATTGGCCTATGGGTTGGAAGTGACTCAGGTTCCCAATGCGTAGTTTGCCGAACTTGGCTTTTACCCTACCAATGAAGTACTACTCAATATGTTTTACAAGAGCATAGTCTGTAATCTATACCCATATAGAACTGCCGATTCAAAGGGTTGGAAAGTAGGTGACTGTAAGATTTCCTTCAATTGGTCGTTGCCATCAAATTTGCATAATCGGGGGATCACTGCATACAATCTATTTTAGGAAACGTAAAGGGGCTCTTGATTTTCTAATAGAACTACAACCCTGAAAATTCCAGAGGATTCCAAATTACAAACTACAACATAGTCATGAATATTGTTTGAAACTTTCGCAAAGATGGTGAAGGACCTAATAAAAGCAATCGAGAACACATCAAACTCTTTAATATTTTACTTGTGTTTGTACTGTTTTTTCCAACCAAATCTTTGGCTGAAATATCTTACTATCTCACTTCCTCTCATACAAGGGACTACTTGCTATCCCTATTATACATATGATTGTTTGCGTGTATCTTGCTGTGCGTCCGCAACTTTTTAGAATATCGACTGCCATTTTATTCATTTATATTTGTTTTTAAAATTGCACCCAATCATTGAAAAAAGTATTAAATCTCAAACATTTTCATACCGCCCTGTCCCTGCTTCAACTGCTTTATGATAAAATTGAATTGTTTAATTGGCTCGTGATATAAAATAAGTACCACTTGATAATACATGTAAATCAAGTGTCATGTCGATGTATGATTGACCGTTATGAGAATTGCACATGTACTGTCTCTATATTTCGCGGATTCATGTATCCGAAAAAATTATCAAAAACACGGTAGTAGTCTTAAAAGAAGCCAGCGTTGCTCATCTTTGCGGTTGAAAGTGCTGCGACCATAGATGGCAACTCTGATCATGCTGATATGTATTTGGTAAATGGTGGCGGAACTCCAGTCCGATGATTCAAAAGTGAGGAAATCGAAGATATGATAACAAAAATCGGGTTAATCAACAGAAATAAAAACAAACCATGGACATGAACAGCTAATAAGGACTATGGAAACCCGCGCCGAAAAATTAATAAAAATGAAATTCCCAGACCCTTCAAATAAGAAATAGAGAATGTGTTCATTGGCGCACATATGATGCCCCTGCTTGCCTACCTTATAAAGTTATAAAGGGACATTACTGAAGAACGATGCAATTGACACTACCACTGGATGCATTGTCGGAATAATGGGCTGTCGGAATAATGAGCTGTCGGAGTATTGGGATGTCGGAATAATGAGCTGTCGGAGTATTGGGCTGTCAAAATAATGAGCTGTCGGAGTATTGGGCTGTCGGAATAATGAGCTGTCGGAGTATTGGGCTGTCGGATTAGCGGGCTGTCGGAGTAATTGGATGTCGGAATAATGGTTGTCACACTAAAGGGATGTCGCCTAATCCCTAGCCATATAGAACTGCCGAGGCAATGGGTTAAAATTGGAAAGTGGGTCACCAATTTATCTTTTTGACCCTGAGGGAAAAAAAATTGTTTGTTTGGCCCCTCAGCTGCCACTATATGTAATGCTAAAATTGAAAGAAATAAATTGCTTTGGACTTGTCGCCAAAAAAGGCGAAAACAAAAATTTGTCCAAGAAAAATCCATATCCCCCCCCCCCCCCCGAAAATTAAATAGTTGCTGCCTTATATCAAATTTTTACTTTTTTCCGGCGTGTTACAGAGGAAATTTTGGACCTTCAGAATGCTAACCCTAGAAAATCGTTACCCTCAAGTTGAGACGAGACAATGAGTCGGAAAGTTGGTGTTCCCAATGTGTATCCAGTTTTTTGTGTGTGTTACGGACGAACTGTTCGGCCTTTAAGAATGCTAACCCCAGAAATTCTCTACACTCTCGACTTTAAAACAATTTTTACTTAAGTTACTTTACTTTACCTCAGTACTTTACTTTCTATTTTGACATGCAGCAAAGCTTTCGATAATTTCTGCTATTTAAAAAAAAAACATTTAAATATTAGTTTCCTTCCCCTTTACTTGTATTTCCCTGCTGCATGAAAACATTGAATTCAATGAATGTCTTGATCATGTTGACTATTAGTTCGCTTCTCAGATAAACATACAAAGATGGCATCTCGACCAATAAGCATAGAAGTCTTGGACGATGTTTTAAGCTTATCAACATCGTCAAGTTCTTGTAGCACTACCAGTGAAACAGATTCTAGTGTTTGCGAAGATCATGGAGAATATTTGTCCTCGCTACCAACTAAAACATCCTGTTGGAACATTCATTGTCTCGAAACCCTTGGAATCTTTTACAATACATCATACCACCTATCCCCTTTAGATATCTTAAGCATTGTTAATGAAGAACTTGAAATTTTTGGACCCTTGACTGATGCTCAAAGAATTTTAGTGGAAAAAATACAGAAATCTGTATCGTTAAATACAAGCATGTTCGGTGAGGACATGCATTTTAAGACAAAACTTGTTCAGAAAAAGAAAAAAAATGCAGCCATGTTCTTGCCTGATCTAGAAGAGAATATGAAAAACTTGAGCAAGTAAGTATTAAAATTAAAGCAACTGCATAGTCCAAATTTGCTGCGGTACAGTAGTTCTTAGGTGAGGGTGGTAAAGGTTAATTTTGGTGCAAAGTTTTTAGACTTTTTATTTTACGTGTTTTCATGTTTTGACGTTTTATTTTTTCCATTTCTCGTATTTGGACGTGCATGCTTCGTGTTTCCCCTTATTTGTGTTTCGTGTTTGTACTCTTGATTTCTCGTGCTTGTCCCGCATTTGATTAAAAAGTAAACGGGGACTTAATTCACAGTCAGTCCGGAGATCTGGAGATTGCATGTGTTCCAAGGATATCAATTGCTATCAAATTACTATGAATATTTTTTTCTCTTTCTGGAACCAATTAGATGCATATTAGCGGATCCATGCTAAGGTGACCGCAGGGTTTTATGTCCATTAATAACGATTATTTGATCTCCAAGAATGGCTGAGTAATAACGTCAAGTACTTTTTCCTTCATATTTACAATTATGTTTCTCGTGCTTCGTTTTTTTCTAAATTTTGATTTCCTGTGCAATGATTTTGTGATTTTTATTTCACGTGTTTCTGGGTTCAGATCCCCTTTTTCCCCCCTTTTAGGTCATTATATTATTTAATTGACTATTTGCCAAGACATGATCATGATGATAGAAATATTTTGATTCTAACATGAAAATTTTGAACTTTTTTACCATTTGTTTACTGTGAAGTGGACCAATAATACACGTTTAGAAGAAAGCCTGGGGTTAAAAAATCCACTAGCCCGACGCCCGGGACTACAGTCTTTATGCCTCGGGCAACCAAAACTTGTAACCCAATATGCCCGACGGACTAGTAACAAAAAATTATTGGCACTTCCAAATAGAAAGTGGAAAATCACCTCATCACTATTAGTTCTTAGCCAATCAGATTCGACTACGTCATCTCGGATTCCCAGAATTTGAACTGATTTTGTATAAGGATCCCGTACTTTCAATATCGATTTTTCAGTACAGGGGGTATTGTACATAATATTTGTAGTCATTTGATTTATTTTAATAAATAGGATTTTAAAACTGAAAACAAATATGAGCTTTACATATAACTAGCTGATATTTATTTTACACAAAAGTGATATGTATCTGATAAAAAATACTCCAATCCTTTTATGCAAGGCATGACTTTATATAACCATGTTTAGAAGTGGTCAAGACTTGTACCATCTCGAGATTTGGTCAACTCATTATTACAGTATATTTAATGAATAAAATTATTCAATTATCGATTAATTGAATATATCTGCTAATGGGATATGTTTTTGATGCAAGTTTTGGGTATCCAATCTGAAAAAATCTACTGTACAACGGATAAAAATTGTAAAGTTTATAAAATTCATTGAATATTGCAGTAAACTCTGATTTTTTTCAGGCATACTCAGTCTAGTAGGTCAGTTTTGTTGGGCTATTAGTTCTTCCAACAGGGCTAGTAAAATCCTGCTACTAATAAGCCCTGGGCTAGTGAGCTGTTACAAAATTTCTTAACCCCTGAAAGCCATTTTGATCATGTTGATTTAATGAACCAAAAATATAGAAAATCATCAACTTAACGATAAAAATGAACAAATACATTAAACATGTTAAAAGTAACTTTTAAAATGATTTTATTTAATTTCCAAGCTAGCAACACCAACGAAGATATCCATTTTGATCTCTGGTGTACAATGGTGTAACAGTGGTGTTGTTCAAAATTCAACTGACGTTGCAATTTCAATTGTGATGTCAATCACATGCATCCCATGTTTTATTGCAATTAAAATGTAGCTTTGTTTCCAAAGCGAAAGAAGAATGTGATGTCATATTAGAATTAAAATTTATTTTATGAACTACATTCAAAATTCATTCAGTCTCAGTCACATCCTTTGGTTTTGTCCTAGAGAAAGTGCCCAGATTAATTTTCTTCCATGAACACTGTGTATCATCGGTACAGCTTATATAGCTGTATATGTATTTCGAAGCGGGAAAGCTATGTACCGTACATGCGTTTAACTATAGATGCATAGTACAGAAAGACTTATGTGGTCAGTATTCACCGTACACAACGTTTCTTTTCGGAATAAAATATAAAAAATAACATATGTCATGTACATGTATTTATGAAAGATTTCAATGCCAATTATTGAAACAGCTATACACACACAGTGGACTTCTATCAGAAAAAGGGTTGCAATGAATATAGAATCATATCGGATGAGAAGAGCGTCAACTTCTTTGACAAGTATTTGCACATGTTTTTAGTAAGAGTTCTTGTTTTGGGAAAAATAATGAGACTTCTCTAATCAGCAACCTACGACCAAATCATTTCTTAAAACAACAATTATGTTTAGATTGAAGTACACATTGATATTATGTAAACGAAACCAAGATTTTCATACCATGTCAAGGAAAAAATTTGATCCCGACCGCTTGGTTAGTACCTATATCTGCTGTACCTATATGATACACGGTGATGAAGATCCCAAATAAACTGAAAAATACCGTCACTAAAAACAATAACTACATAAAATATGTAAAGCAGACTGCAAAACACTACTTAGAAAACCAAAGACTGTGTACACAATCTCTAACATTTCCAAACTAAAATCTACAATAGTCTGCATTGCATACTGTAAAAGTATATTGACCAATTGTATTTGGACCCAGCAAAAACTGTCTTAAGATCAACATTACAATAGTAGGTTGACCAAAGTTATTTTGAGATGCATGATCATGATGATAGTTTCTTATGAATATTTATCTTATTACAGTGATCCATGCCTTGGGACTGTGAAAAATTTCCTGCTGAAAGTGCAGCTATTGATTTCCTGCGAGGGTTCATACTTACATGGTATAAGACAGACAGGTGCTCCAGAAGTCATGATTGTTGACATTTTGAAAGAGTTTTGTTTAATGTGTGATATAGTTCCTATGTAAGTGTTTGTACAATAATTAGAATATATTACTGTAAATTCAGAAATGAAAAAAAAAATAACTAAAAAGGGGGAGCCCTAAATCCACCTCTTCAATCAGAGTTCTGACATACATCATGCCAGGTGATTTCATGGTTTGACAAAGTCTGTATACAACTTAATAGTTAATTTGAAATTTGTTGAACATTTAAATTCTTGCTTCACGTACCCTCACCCACGAAAACCACAAAAATTGATATCCAACAAATAATAATGAATCCACAGTATACATGGTATATAGTTTCAATATAAGATAGAAAAATCATTGAAACTTACTTGAAGAATATATATCACTGATGAGGGTGAAATACTAAACTTTTGCCACAATCCTGGCTTAGTTAAAACAAGTGAAACTGCGAGCTACTGCTCACTGATGATACCCCCGCCGCAAGTGGATAATTTTAATAGTGTAAAAATATGCAATTGTTCAGTAAACAGGAAGTTGTTGAGTGTTTAATCTGAAAATGCATCACACAGTATAGCTGACTTACAAGTATAAATCCTGAAACCAAATTTCAGAAATCCTTGTATGTTCATGAGAAAAATGTGACCAAAATTTTCAACTTGGTTATCATGTGTAAAATAATACAAATGTTCGGTAAACAGGAAGTTGTCAAGTGATGAATCTGAAAACGCATTACACGGGATAGCAGACTAAATTTCAGAAATGCTTGTAAGGCTTGTATTGTAGTTTCTGAGAAAAATGTGACTAAAATTTTCAACTTGGTTATCATCATGATCATGTGTAAAATAATACAAGTGTTCGGTAAACAGGAAGTTGTCGAGCGATGAATCTGAAACGCATCAAACGGTATAGCAGACTTATATACACCTGAAACCAAATTTCTGTAGTTCCAGAGAAAAATGCGACGAAAAATATTCATGGGACGGAGGGACTGACGGACAGACAGAAGTAAAACAGTATACCCCCTTTTTTTCAAAGCGGGAGTTTAATTGAAATCACAAAAATACTGATCTCTGAGGAAAATTAAAAACAGAAAAACCATAATCAAATGGTACAATCAAACGCTTTAAACGTATCAAACTAATGGATAACAACTGGCATATTTCTGACTTGGTAAATGCATTTTCGTATGTGGAAAATGGTGGATTAAACCTGGTATTATAGCTAGCTAAACCTCTCACTCATGTGACAGTCGCATCAAATTCCATCATCTGATCATATAATATTGACAACAATCATTGACAATGTGTGAACAAAACAAACAGACATTATATGTTAAAAATAGAGGTACATCAGTTAACATTTAAGGAATGACTGTAATATTTTTTCTGTCTATGAAGAAATAACATAAAAAATGTGATGCACAGTGAATAACGCGCCTAGCCGGTTATTTAACAGTGTGCAACACATTTTTTATGTTATTTCGAATAGACATGATAGACTGACAAAATATTACAGTTATTTCTTATAATTTAATTCTAAATTCCATTTTAAACCAGCGTAAATCATGAAAAAATGTTGATGACGTCATGGTCACATGACAAAATTGTGTCTATGATATGATAAACAAAACTACGTCAGCCAATCAGAAGATTCGTTACATCCAAAATTAAATTATTGTATTAATTATAATCTTAATCTTGACTTGAAGTATTCTAATATTTCAGTCCAGGTTCAGCCAAAAAATGTAGCATGAAGATTCATAATGTGAATGTGAAATCTTCATCAGATGTTGTCCTTGTCCCAATGACATATCGTCTAAACGCATTTGATAAAGAGACAGCATGTATAGTGACGTCTGCTGAGGTATGTTTTAAAACTGTGTATTTTATTTATGTCTTTAAGTGCAGTCTTCACGATAAACCTTTTAAATCCACAAGCTGGACACTTAATTTAACGAAGATTTTAGTTGGATTCTTTTGGCTTGTAGAGAAGAACTTTACAAGCCCAGAAGCAATTTAACAAGCATGGGCGACTGTCTTGATTAAGCGTGTGGGTCAATAAATCATTTCACTTGATACGAAAATTTGTGGTATACTGTTTCAAATATATTTGGTAGATAATTAAGTAGTTGAATCATGCAAAAAGGTTGTTAATGAGTGTCTTCAGGGTTCTCGCTAAGGATTTTTGAAGGCGAGTCCAGGGACTCGTCATTTTCAGCCATGACGAGTCCAACAGCAAGAAGAAAATATTTTATTGCAATATAATGTAAAGTTTTAGTTTCCATTTCCTAACAGAGCAATGAAATGACATTAATTTCAGATAACTTTTAAACTTTTGCTATAAAATGATGATATTTGTGTTTACCCATACAAAGTATTTCAATGTTGATGCATCTGTGGACTCACCAGTTTTGAAAATGGTGAGTCCAGACAGACTTTGATGAGATCAGACAGACTTTGATGAGTCCAGGACTCATGGACTCGCCTTAGCGAGAACCCTGGTCTTGATGGGTTTTCTTAATTTCTGTATTTTTTAATTTTTTAGGACATCTTAAAGTAATGCTTATTCTTGGCCATTATTTTTTAGTGCGTAAACCACATCCAGATCCTCACTAAATATGTGTATTGACTCACACTGAACAGCAAGCTATAAAGTGCCTCAAAAATGACTATATAAAAAAACAAAAGAAACAATGACAACTATATTACTGAACATCAAGTGCCTGACTTAGGACAGGTGCAAATAAATGCAGTGGGCTTGAACGTTTTAATAGTGCACATTAATATTCACATGTACCATGTGTGTACTTTAAAACAATCTTTGATGTAACTTCTGTATTTGGTATAGGATAATGAATTTTATTATACATGTTATATTTCACTTCAAAATGCCATATTTTGATTGGCTAAGACCAGGGTGTTAGTTTACTCTATCACATAGCTGAGCAGGTGACAATTTGTTTGAATGTTACCCTCTAGGCTAGACCCATCAAAAGTCGATAACTTATAGGACAATGAATTGAATTTACATCAAGTTATTAAAGACAATGCTTAAATTCTACGTTTTGGCTCAGTCTCTATTATCTGACTTTAAAATAAAACAAATAAAACATTTTATACGTATACTGCACTCGTTCTATTTTTTTAATGAAAACCTATAGATCATAATGTGCTATGCTTATTGTTGTTATTTTGTTCCATACTCAAACACATTTGTTCACCATGGATTGGTTTCAACAGGTTATGTACATTTAATCATATTCATTGTGATGTATATTTATGAGGCCTTTTGATAGGGGGATTTCCCCAAAAAAATTTAATCAAATAAATAACAATAACACTAACAACAATTGAAAAAATTTGTTTTGTTAGATAGCCGAACTTTTTCACCGTTTAGGGCCGAATCTTTATACATTGTATCATTGATATGTCAAGTCAAGACACGATTATTGTCTATTTATTTCACTTCTGTGATTTTCCTAATACCCGTAATGTTGTTAAGTACTTGACTACACAGAAAATACTTTAAAAAAAATTCATCTGAAAAAGACAATAATGATAGGACATTCAGTACAATAAATTAAATAACACATAGCTGAGAGGGTGACAATGTTTTCTAGGGGTACCAATCTGCTCTATCATCCTCTCAGCTATGTGTTATTAGTATAATATTTACACACAAAAGTAACATGTGAGTGAGTCAGGAGCCTCTTGTTTATAGTTTTGTTTATTGCTCACAAACATAAAGAGCAATATATAGGTCAATCTATTTGTGTATGGAATGATGTTATATGTTAAACATGTTATATATGCTTGAATTTTTGGCAGTGTCATTTGACCTTGACCTAATTTTATGATTCATTTGTTACATCTGTAACTGAGATACTTTAATGAGGTGGTCAACTATATGTGGTGTATATACATGCATGGGTTTTCCTGTTTGAATGGTTTTACACTAGTAATTTTGGGGCCCTTTATAGCTTGTTGTTCGGTGTGAGCCAAGGCTCCGTGTTGAAGGCCGTACATTGACCTATAATGGTTTACTTTTTTTAAATTGTTATTTGGATGGAGAGTTGTCTCATAGGCACTCACACCACATCTTCCTATATCTATGACATGTATGATTATTTTAAGATCAAGTTATTACAATAAATGCATGAAAAAAGGCAGGTCTCAGATTTTTCTCAAAGGAGTAGGTCCGGTAAGGACCTATGTTGGCCTCAAATTTCAGGTTCATCTGACGAAAGATTTTGACCACTTTTTAAACACTTAAGTGTCTATTTTATTTGAATTAATTAGTTTATGTGAAAGATTTTAACAGATCTAGTCATTAAAAACGATCCGATTCAAGCTCAAATATGAAAAATCTACCTAATATGCTGAAAAATGTCACTTTTCAGATGGTTTTTGGTAAAAATGAAAGTGGCCGCATCCGTGTTCATCCTCAACCTGTATATATATGTTATGTATTATCATAAAATACAACTTACATTTCAATATTAAGGATGAACACGAATGCGGCCACTTTTGTTTTACATGAAAACCGTCTAAAATTTAACTAAAATGCTAGAATTATGAGGATTTCAGTAATTTAGCATGATTTAATGGTGCTAGTATCGGATATATGTGCATTGTATTGTCAAAAACAGCCCATATTTATGTAGCAGAAGCATTCTTCTGTCCAATAAATAACTAAAGGTTTACATTTTAACAATTTTGTAAAACTGCTATATTTTGGGGCCAAAAAGGGGTCTTACTGAACCTACTCCTTTGCATTCAGCTGTGTTTTATTAAACATGAATTGACAATTGAAATAGATAATGCATTTATACCTTATATAATGAGAAATATTATTGGATATATTCTCTTAGGGAACGACCATGCATTTAAATTAAAAATTATACAAGACTAGCAATTTTTAGGCTAGAGGCTCCTGACTAAATGGGACAGGCTAAAAAATGTGGCGATGTTAAACATGTTTTTTGAGATGTCAACCCGTCTCCCTCTATATACCTCTAGCCAATAAAAAAAAAGTTTGATATTGACAACTTTCATGGATAAATTTGATTAGCAAATCACATGACACTTATACATGTAATAAAAACCTGATTGACTGTCGTTCTGACAACTCTTCATCTAAAATTCTATTCTTGTATTATTTTAGAAATAAACATTTAAGACAATTCGACCACTGGCCTTCTTTAGTTTCTTTATTTCCCCGAACTACATGATAGACATTTTACTTGCACAATCATTATTAAGATGTTATAGATGTAATGTTATGACTTCACAATAATTGACTTCACAATAACATGACCTCATAATATCTTTTTATGAATGCATGAAAGTCATTTTCAGTATACCAATATAATTAATTAGTAGTTCTTTTTTATGTTGATCCCATATGGCCTAATTGTATTATATTTAAGGAATAACAGTACTGTAGTTGAAGAGTTGCCACCGTCAATTGTAGATTTTACGTTTGCAAATGCAGTTTTACTGGCGACGCGTAGCGGAGGCAGTAAAACGGAGATTTGCGACAGTCAAATCAAAATTGACAGTGGCAACTCTTCAACTACAGTACTAGTATTCCGATTCTGATGCATTTTAAAAAGAAAAAGTACGATAAAACTTTAAAAAACGTCTAAATTTGACAAAAAGAAAAAAATCTGCGAAACTTCATGAATTATTTTGGCACAAAGACGTCATGGCTAAACGTGACAAAATTGCATTAGAATCCTGTATTCACAAGGTGTTTAAATAATAAAAAACGCTTGCAGGTAGAAATAGTACAAGGATTGCAGAAAACAAGAGAAACTAGGTCAACTCCAGATGGAGGTGCAAGTGATGTTAAACCTGAACCATCAATATATCAAGATGTACCTCCTAGATTCCTTGGACAACATGGGGGTGATCTTCTGATTCATAAAGATATTTATGGTGGTAATCTGAGCAAGGGTAGAATGTTCAAATACCTTCCAGGAATGATTTGCATAGGAACAAGGGTAAGGATGACTATGGGAACAACCATTTAACTTCAAGAAGTTTTCCTAAAAAAAATATTCTGATCCCCAATTTGATGAAAAAAGATATTCTGGTCAAGCAGATGACAAAAAAAATATTCTGAATGCAGATTTCCCACATACCTTATAGCATGTATAGTGGTAAATTTTGAAAAAAAAATATTTGATTGATACATGTAGCGTCAAAAAACTAAATAAATTTGTGACTCAGAAAAAAAAACCAATACCCCCCCCCCCCTTATGAAGTTAAATTGGCTGCTCCCTTGTGTTAAATTTCTGCTTCTGTCTTCTTTAACATTGCCTCTTGAATTTCATACAAAAAACAAGTCCAAAGCATAAATTCATTTAACAAATAACTGAAAAAAGGAAATTTGTCAAAGAGACATGTACAACAACCTGACCAAAGTGTAGAAAACAAAGGCATTCAATCCGTCTTTGATGAAATTCCACACCTGGAGCCAGGCTTCAGCAAGCCCCTAAACAATAATGTATACTACTGATAACTAGTTCAGCAAAATGGATGCCACACTGACAAATGACTGAACTCTGAAACATACAACTGAAACAAAATTTAAAATAAAACTCGCACAAGTCTTATAAACGCTAGTGGTTCCTGACTTTAGAAAGACGCCAAAATGTGGCAGGGTTAAACATATTTTGTGAGATCACAACCCTCTTTTGTACCTCATGCCAATGTGAAATAAACAAGCATACAGTATAAGAGGGGCAAAAGATACAAGAGGGACATTCAAACTTATAGATCGAAGACAAACGGACAACGCCATGGCTAAAAAAGAAAAAGACCAACAGATAAATTATAGTTTTACTTTACTTTAGTCTGTACTGTTCCGCCTATATCAGACGACCCACTTTTCAGTGTGAATATCATTTATCATTTAAATTGTCAGTTAATCCATTGCACTAATATTGATTGTTTATACACATTAACCACCACCTCTATTTACACACGAGAATAAACACATCCCATGAATATATACATGACCGAAACTGGAGCGCAAGTCATTGGACTCAAAATGTTCGTTGCCCCATTTCAAATTAACAATAGTCACATTTGCGCACTTATTCATTAAGCTGGTTGATATTTATTTATTAGTACTACCTCAATAAAGTCGATCGCACCTGATGTTACTTAAAGCATAGTCCTCTAGTAATGCACTCCACTGTAAAAATATCACCTCTAGTCAGAAAATGAAATACACTGCAGTCTATTATTAACTGTAAAGTGTTGATTTCAGAACAAAATAGTTCATCATAAAGTTTAGTAGATACAACATCTTTAATAAAAGTTTTTAGACTCTGTATAAAACTGTTTCTCACATTATTTAATCTACACAAGTAGTACACAAGACACAACATAGAAAACTAAATACTTAGTAAGCACAACCAGTTTGTATTTTGAATGATTTTTTCTATATCTTGGTGTTTTGTCTGTTTTAGGTTATATTTACTCTCCTGAAAATAACAGGGACACATTTAAGAGAGATAATGACAATGTCTAAATATGACACAATCAAGACCAGTAGTAAAGCTACCATCTATTATTCAGAGCCAAAAGATTTGATGAAGAAAGAAGATAGAGACATCTTAGTAGAGTCATTTGTAAGACTTAACAATATTGATGTATAGGTGTCTTCAAATTATTTTTGTCTCAGGGCTATTCCATTAAAATGTATGTGGGATAGGAAGGGTCTTTCAAAATATCCCTACAACCAAGAACCATTTTGTAGATGATTTTGCATAAAGGTAATAGACACATACTGAAAAAAGACCCTTGACCAATATTCAATAATTAAACTTCCCTTCCTACCCTCCCACATACATTATAATGGAATAGCCCTCATGAAAAATGCAACATGAATATATATTACATGTTTAAAAAACATGATTTTCAATTGTTCCATGTCTTAAAAGCAAATCTTATGACATTCTTTTCTACACATTTCTGGGTAATATAGCTGTTCAATCAATTGGGCCATAAAAAAGAATAGGTTTGTTTGCCCAAACGCTACCTACCCAGAAAAAAGCTGCCTACTCAAATTCTTTTATTGTCCTGATTTGAAGAAGTTTTTTTTATCAGATAGGCATGAAGACTAATAAACACCCGATACTTCAATTTTTCTTTTTCAATTTTTTTTTTTAAAAATGCCTACTTACCTACCCACTGTCTCAACCTTAAGGTAGGGTTTGGGCAAACCAAAATATTTTTAATTGTGGCCTTGTTTTGCTGTTCCATTTATATTAATTACTTGCTCTATTTAGTTCTCTACCAATTAAGCTCTACCAGTAATATCATGAATATGGTAGTACTATCCATCAGCTGTACAGAAAATAACATTTTTTAAATGAAATATTTACTTTGTATATATTATCAGAGGTTCTGATTATATAAGATATTTTATTGAATGAGCTGAATTTAAATTTAAATGTACAATATATATAGTGCTGTCTTCACTGTGTTACACTAATAGATCATTGAACTTTATAGGAAAACAATATTTCATTACATCCCAGACTCTTCAGTAAAATTTATGATGAAGCTGGGATTATACATATGACTCTCAATCAAATGAAATGATATCCTGTTTATTCAGATTTTTGACAATATTTTTATTATCATGAAAATTGAAAGCATTATACACATAAATGTATTATATAAATTTAAATGCAGCAGTTCTGAATTTTTTTATTTTTTATATATATCTTTATTATATTTTATTTCATGTTGCACTAAAATTTTTAAGAACAAAATGTGGTTCTTTGAAAGTTATTATGCATAAAAATGTAAGTCTTTGTGTATCATATTAAGGTATGATGTAAATAAATTTTTATTTTCTCTGGGCTTTACAAATTGTATGGGCACTTGTTTATCATTGAGAATAGTCTGTTGACAACAAATGCAATATTGTTTAATTGTGAACCATTGGTGTGTTCTAATCATATAATTCATTCACGTCTAAAATATATCTTTAGTTTTCCTGTTTGAATTGTTTTACACTAGTCATTTTGGGGCCCTTTATAGCTTGCTATTTGGTGTGAGCCAAGGCTCAGTGTTGAAGGCCGTACTTTGACCTATAATACTATACTTTTTACTAATTGTGACTTGGATGGAGAGTTCATTGGCACTCATGACTCATACCACATATTCTTATATCTCTAATAATAGAAGGCTTAAAAATGAAGTCCACTTTTACTTCAGATTTGCAACATGTTTCAAAGATATATAACGTGACGGTACCCAAATTACACCTTTTTTGACAGTTTTTTCACCTAAATTTTTTTATGATCCAGACAAAAATTTCCATTCTGTGTTTATTTTGTAGATGTGTCCTTGTTTACTATATAGTAACACCGATTTAACTTTGAATCCATATTGAATCATAGAAAAATGGGTATGAACCGACCTCCAAACGATCCAGGATTCCGTAATGAGGAGTTCTCAAATTACATCCATGCTTAAATTCACATCATTTAAAATTGGATAACAGAATTTGATGTTTTGTTCCATTTCTTCAAATATTTAGAACAATTTGAAATTCTCCATGCTTACTATCCATTTTATAAGAAATGGATGCTTGTAACATATTTAATTTTTAAAAGATGACTTTTTGAGAACGTCGTCATACGATGTTTCCGTAGATTTACCTTTTCCAGTGAATGCTTCATCTGTTGATATTTACTGTGAACCTTATGTTTATATTTAAATATATTTGGCTATGTGTATAATGTCAAATCATAAAAATACCAATTGTTTAGTCTCAAAGAAAACTTGTAAGGTTTCCACAGCTATTTTTGTTGAATAGGTTCAATTTGGGTACTCAGTGCAATTTGGGTACTGTGACGTTATCCACCTGTTATTAAAAACATCTTACTTTAAGGCTGCTTTTCTAAATAGATTTAGGTGAATGACATTTATGGGGAAAGTTTTGTTGTAGATATCCCCCCATGCTTTGATGTAGATATCTAAGTTGAAGTCAAAAAAAGCTGCAAACAGAGGTTTGCAGCTAGCTGCAAACATCTGCAAACATTATTCAAAGAGTTCCTGCAAACATTTTGTTTGCAGCAGACTTGCAGCAAGTTTGCAGCAGATCTGCTGCAAACATTTCAGTTCTGTAAGGGTTGTGTTCTTGTTTTTCTGTTTCGACTGCAAGAGATGCAGTATGAGAGCCAGAGGTAAAACAATCTGGCAACGGTGTAAACTATTTGTTTAACGTTTATATTTCAAAAGGTAGTAGACCTGGATGCTTCATACCTTGTGTGCAGATACCTTATGCATGTTATGTGACGAAGTTTTCGTCTGTCACATATCCCTTGTCCTTGACCTCATTTTCATGGTTTAGTGACTGCTTACAGTTTTTTGATAAGTGAAATACTCACTTATTATGAGGAATATAATAACTGTATTTGGTATATGAGTTCCTGAAACCTTCTATGTGTCCATCAGGTAGGGTTCACCTGACCTCGACCTTATTCCATGAGTCGCTGATCAAGGTTAAAGTTATGTGGTCAAGTCCGTATTGCAGATGTTATATGTGCAGACGAAACGCGCGTCTGGCGTACTAAATTATAATCCTGGTACCTTTGATAACTATATTATAAGCAGTAGGTTTGGTGTATGGCAAGATTGTAAAGTGTACTTGAACTTGACTTCAACTTCGTGGTCTATTTTTCAGATACTATAAGCAATAGGGCCACTATATTTGGTGTATGGAATGATTATCAGGTTGTAGATGTCCATCTGGCAGGTTTCATATGACCTCGACATGATTTTCATGGTTTATTGGACAATCTTTAGTTTTTGTGGTTTGGTCTATTTCTCAGATATTATAAGCAATAGGTCAATTATATTTAGTGTACGGAACAATATTGAGAGGTTTACATGTCTGTCTGTTCATTTCATCTGACCGTGACCTTATTTTCATGGTTCATTGGTCAATGATAAATTGTCATAATTTGTGAGTTTATCATTCCTGACACCGTCTACCTGTCCATCAGGCAGGGTTCACCTGACCTCGACATTATTCCATTAATCACTGATCAAGGTTAAAGTTACGTGGTCAAGACTGTATCTCAGATACTATAAGCATTAGTTCAACTATATTTGGTGTATGGAATAATTGTTAGGTGTACCTGTCTGTCTTGCAGGGTTCATATGACCTTGACCTCATTGTCATGGTTCCTTGGTCAATGTTAAGATTTTGTGGTTTGATCTGTTTCTCGTGTACTACTAGCAATAGGTCTACTATATTTGTTGTATGGAATGATTGTAAGGTGAACATATCTGTCTGGCATGGTGCACCTGGCCGTGACCTTACTTTTACACGTAGAACATTGATAATATGTTATGTTTGAGTGATACGTGTAGTTAAACCTTTACATTACAGACTTTCAACATGAATTTAATGATTAGTAAAACAGGCGGGACATTTTAGCGTGTGAACTCTTGTTTTGTCTCAAGTTGAATCGGAGATGTGCAATCAACATTCTAGTATTCATCAAACTTTGAATTTTTTCGCGATTTGATCTTGAAAGCGAAAATACCGAAAATAAATCATTCGCAAAATCGTTTAATCTTACCGTATGCAGCTCTTTGTCATACGAAACAATATCATTACAATTTTACCATGGCTTTTCGTTATGCTATTGAAATGTTTATGGATACCATCAACAGGTGGTTCACCGTAATGGCATATCTGTTTCACAGATGACAAAGAATGTGTTCTAATTGTAACCACATTCACGTCCTCTTTTCCTCATATGCAACCTACCGAGTTAGACTATTCACCGGGTGTGTACTTATTGCAGCAACACGGTGCACATGTAGAGCTTCATCTTACGGAGCATCTGAGCTAGATCCCCCTTCTTGCAGTTTTTTGTGGGTTTTGTGTTGCTCAGTCATTTGTTGTCTTTGTTCAACTTGTCTTTCGTATATTGTTGTTTGTCTTTTTATTGTTTTTTTTCCAATGGCATTGTCAGTTTGGTTTCTACTAATGAGTGACTGTAATGCTTATGTAGCGTCGATTTCATTTGTTCTTTCGCATACCTCTGTTGGAGGAGTAATTATACAACTTACAAGGACAACACCCGGTGTGACCCCTGGTGCATAATGTGAACATGCACAAGCGTACCGTTTTAGTTGAGATGTGCGAAAGTCTACTCCTTGGACATTTACCATCCGCCATGCCAATCCACACTCAAGTCTGAATGCCACAATCGGGAATAGGAAACACTCAGTAAATTTATTGATTAGATAACTATTCTGATAACTACTAAAATTGAGAATGGAAATGGGGAATGTGTCAAAGAAACAACAACCCGACCAGAAGATTGAACCAAAAACATGTCGCTTCTGAGACACGTACACATCTTACCGGTCAAGACATTTGACATGATGTTCATCGTACAATTTATGTCATGTCGATTTCCATCGTAATTGTCTCTCCTGCGACGAAAAACGCAATATGCGAGACATAGGGGTTACAATCCGGCGGCAGCTTAAAGTATTTGTATTCAGCTTTATATTTCAGAGGGTATAATACCTGGTCTCTTCATACTGTGTATACAGATACCTTAAGTTTCGAAGAGTCCGTCTGTCATGTGTCCGTTGTCATTGCCCTCATTTTTATGGTTCAGCGACTGCTTTTTTTTCGTCAGGTGAATTTTTCACTCAGTATGACTAAAAAGTTACCACATTTGGTATATGGGTTCCTTGCAATCTCTACATGTCCGTCAGACAGGTTTCACCAGACCTCGTTCTCATTTAATGGATCAGTCATTAAGGTTAAAGTTACGTGATTAGGTCCGTTTCTCAGAAACTGTAAGCAGTAGGTCAACTGAATTAGCCATGTTAGCTGTATGGAATGATTGTACAGTTTTCATGTCAGTTTAACAGGTTTCATCTG
Source organism: Mytilus galloprovincialis (assembly GCF_965363235.1). Lineage (NCBI taxonomy): Eukaryota > Metazoa > Mollusca > Bivalvia > Mytilida > Mytilidae > Mytilus > Mytilus galloprovincialis. The sequence goes on from NC_134842.1 coordinate 97,900,411, forward strand.
ACCTTGACCTCACTTTAGCAGTTCATTGGTCAAAGTTAAATTTTATGTTCTGCTCTGTTTTTTTCTCATATTATAAGCAATAGCGCAACTGTATGTGTTGCATTGAATGATTGTAAGGTGTATATGTCTGTCTCGTCGTTTTCTTCTGACCTTGACCTTAATTCTATGGTTCATTGGTAAAATTTTAAGTTTTCCTGGTTGAGTCAGTTTCCTAGATACTATAAGTAATAGGCCAACTTCAATTGATGCATGTCATAATTGTAAGGTGTACATGTCTGACTGTCGAGGTTAATCTGACCTTGAGCTCATTTTCATTGTTCATTGGTTATGTAACGTTTTCATAGTTTGGTCTGTTTCTTGTATACTATAAGCAATAGGTCATCTATATTTGGTGTATTGAATGATTGTAAGGTGTACATGTTTGTTTGGCTTGGATAATCTGGCCTTGACCTCATTTTCACGGGTCATTGATAATGTTAGTTTTATGTGATCCTTGCCGTAAATCTTTATCTTTGGAACTATAATGCCCGTGTCACACTGTCCCGATTTTTACGCCGATTGCAACACGATTATGGAAATTTTCAAAATCGGGACTGATCGTATCCAGATCGGGCTATTCGTAGTGCCATCTTTAACCATTTTTAACCATCGGTCACTTTTTCTAGCCTTCGGGGACAACTTCGGGAAGGGTTCTAAATTTTTTAACATGTTAAAAAATCCCCGAAGGTGCGTCCGATGTTGAGGGTTCGTATTGAGTTCGTATCACCATCCTCACCATCGTAATGTCACCGGGAATGCATCTTTGAACATCGTATTGCATTCGTGTTTCCATCGTTTCCATCGGGCAGTTTTGACATGACGATGTCTACACGAATGAATCACGAAGCTACCCGAAGGTCTTACGATGGCAACACGACTTCGTGAAGACCTCGTAATCCCGTCGTGTTGGCATCGAATAAAAGTACGAAGGCGACAAGATGGAACTACGACGGCAATAAATCCAGCTAAATGTAATTAAATTAATTTTCGCGCTAAAAAACATTTAAAGTGCCATGCGCGATATGCACTGGTCTGTCTAATACGACAGTTAAGAAAGACGTTTACAAAACATGGAGCTCATATCATATGATTCTATGAGAACAAGAAAGGCGACAGCGTTGTTTCTATTAATTCAAATGGAACAAGAAGAGCAGCTATTACAGGCTCAGGATTTACTTTTACAAGTAAAATATTATATTTTGTCAATTTTTCATATCAAGTAACATAATGAAAATCATAAACGCGCCTCGTACACCAACACTGCAGGTACACGTATAAAGGGAAACAAACTTTTTCTTCATTATTCTGATTTTTTATGTAGCGTCTGAGTTGGTGTCACACGAATGTTTACTCCATAACCATTTTGTTTTCTATATGTCATATTTTGCCGCATTTGTTGCTTTCCCCACATCTTTCCTTTTGTCTATATTATTATGATATTCTCCTGGAAAGAGCTCTTTTTGAATAAAAGGGACCAACGAACCCATTACCTTACCTTTAAGATAGATCAGTAAACATGGGCATAATTATGGGTGATTATTCAGACTAGTGCACACATTTTACAGTTCAAACAAGGCAATGCCGAGCGTGGCATCCCCTCGTATGTAACATATTGGGGACAAATATGGACACTATATATGTATTTGACACATGCAGAAAATGGTAAATTGAATATGCATATTTGATACATAAACTATTTTTTTAGAAATCAAACATAACATTCAGTAACTGGAAATACCTTTAATATTGTCTTTAGAACCAGCAGGTAAAAAAATGAGCAACCAATTTCCTGCGTATTATGCTATTTCAAGGAGAAAAAACAAGTCCATCTGCATGACCTTGACCTTTGGCCTTGAACGTAAAAAATGTCAGATCATGACAAGGAGGAACAATATACCAAATGTGGTTAAAATCTCTTGAAGCATATTGGTTTTAGAGTGTCCACAAGGGTGATATTGCCTTGTATTACAACTGCCACTGTGACATTGACCTTTGATCTTTAATGTCAATAGCGCTTAAGATATTCTCCTTCTCCCTGATTCTGCTGGCATTATATTAAGAGACTCAGAGTCAAGTTTTACCCTTCAAACCCACGGTCTTCCGTCTTATGATTAAACCAGAAAGTAAATGTACAATATACTATATATTCAATATCGATCAAACAATTTAAAACGCGTGATCCCTTCGGCATATAATTTTTGAAATACTAAGCCTTTTCTACCTCAGGCATAGATTACCTTAGCTGGATTTGGCCAAACTTTTAGGAATTTTGGTCCTCAATGCTCTTCAACTTTATTTGGCCATTTATCTTTTTTGGATTCGAGCGTCACTGATGAGTCTTTTGTAGACGAAACGCGCGTCTTGCGTATATACAAAATGTAGTCCTGGTATCTATGATGAGTTTATTTAAATGCATCGTAAGCTGTACACGACGTCTTTTGGACATCGTATGGTCATCCCGCCATCATCTTAATCCATCGTGTAGCCTTCGCAATCCATCGTGTAGCCTTCGTGATCCATCGTGTAGGCTTCGGCTGAGATATGAAGCTTAAATACCCGTCTTCGGTTAACCTTCGTATGTCCATCTTTTGCTATCGTATATAATTTCGGCACCATCGTATAGACTTCGTTATTCATCGTACTTGCTTCGTTCACTTTTTAGTATTTTAACGAGATCGGGACCAACTTCGTACGAACTTACAATTTTCGCATTCGGGTGTCCATCGTATATAAAAATCGGGACAGTGTGACGCGGGCATAAACAAAATCAATCATGGCTAGTAAAGCGAAGAGACATTGCAGTGTGTGCACTCCTATTTCTCATAATTTTGTTGGAGCAGTGTCTATGTATAAAGCACACCCTGTTAATGGAGTCCGTATTGCATGATCGTGAACGAGTTTAAATTGTTAATTAAGATAGTTACGTAAACGCCAAAAGGTGGGGCAGATGGTATGTCACTACTGAGAAACTATTCATAACAACTTAAAGTAGAAATTATCACATTGTCACAGATTCTTGTATTAAGTCGGCCATATGTGTCAATATCATGAATTCCAGGGGGAAAGTTCAAGATCGATATTTACCGACTACCTAGTTAAGGTGCTATTCTTAATCTCAAGTTGGTGTGATATCTAAGATGCACTCATTGAAATGTGGGTTATTAAGTGAAAGAACATCATCGATATATCTAAAAAAAAAAAAAGAAAGTCAAAAACTTTGCAAGATGCATGCTTTTTATTCCCCTGCCGTAGCGGAGGACCATTTAAGTTACCCTTGACCGTCCGTACGTCCTTACGTCCCAAAATTGGATTCCATTCTTTAATGGTAATATTCTTTACAAAGCACAAAACTGTCAGTATTCACCTAAAAGCTAACAAAACCTTTAAACAGACTTGTTAAGAAGGGATATAGTTAAGATACTGTTGTCAGGTCATTAAAGATTGCATATTTTGGCTTTAATATTGATTCACTTATAGGGTCTTTGCATCGGAATTAAACACATTTAATCTAAAACCAGTTGTTGGCATGACACGGGTTATGTTCTTCTCATATATTTTATAATGGTATAATACTAAACCCCTAACGGGAGGGATTGTGCTTGATATTCATATGATGAAGACATAATCTTTCAATTAGTTTAATTGAGGTCTGGAGCTGGCATGTCAGTAATTGCTAGTAGTCCTTTGTTAATTTATGTATTATTGTCATTTTGTTTAGTTTCTTTTGTTACCTATTCTGACATCGGACTCGGCCTCCTCTTAAACTGAGTTTTACTGTGCGTATTTTTGTGTGTTTGTTTTTTCTACATTGGCTAGAGGTATAGGGGGAGGGTTGAGAGCTCAAAAAACATGTTTAACCCCGCCGCATTTTTGCGCCTGTCCCAAGTCAGGAGCCTCTGGCCTTTGTTAGTCTTGTATGATTATTAATTTTAGTTTCTTATGTATAATTCGGAGTTTGGTATGACGTTCATTATCACTGAACCAGTGTACTTATTTGTTTGGGGGCCAGCTGAAGGACTCCTCTGGGTGCGGAAGTTTCTCGCTGCATTGAAGACCCATTGGTTGCCTTCGGCTGTTGTCTGCTCTATAGTCGGGTTGTTTTTTCTTTGACACATTCCCCATTTCCATTCTCAATTTTATTTAACTTTAGTTTGACTAGACCAAATGTTATGAAACTTATACACAACGCTTTTTCCCACAAAACACAGATCAAGTTTGAATTTGCTTGGCGTCACTTTTACCTTTCTAGAGTTATGCTCATTTACAAATGGAAATTTTTTTCGTTTTCATTCTCTAACTTAAGTTTGCCTCAATCAAATGTTATAAATCTTATACACAATGCTTATGTTATGTTATGTTATGTTCCTTTATACCATTACTAGAAAAAAAAAACTTGAAGACTACTTGATATGTTTATGGCGATACACAACTTCGGTTCGTGTTTCTCAAACTGTTTTTATGCACTGATGCATTACGTTGATAGTTTTTATTAGATTGTCAGTTCTTCGATCTCCCATAAGAGTTTGAATATCCAATTAGTAGCTTCTGTCTCGGTATTAAACATGTGCTCCTAGAACGGAGAAAATAACTCAGAGAAGAAGAAACGATCTAGAACTCTCTGATGATGTAAAATATTTCTTCAGTGTTGCGAGTTTGTAGTATTTTTTTCGAGTGGTGCGAGTTCTGACTCTGTGTGACACAGGTGCTGCGAGAAAGGAGGAATCTACTAAGTGAAGAAAAAAACAATCTAATGATTAAACACATTTCTTCCAGTTTGTTATACTTCTATTTTATTTTTTTGTGGTGCGAGTTTGATATAGTGATGCAAGTTTTAATAATTATTGAAAGTCTTTGAGTGGTGCGAGTTCGCCTAGGGCCGAGATGTCGGACAGTACGTCGACTGATCATGCGCGAAAGCGTATAAGACACAGATCGATAACGGTCTCGGAATTTAGATATTTTCTAAAAAAAAATGGCGTTTTGTGTTCAAGGACAAATTTAGGAAGTACAAAACACTACATTTATACGTCATATCATGCCTTAGGCAAAAACCATAGCCCCCACCCCCCCCCCCCCCACCCCCAGAAAATCAAATGGTTGCTGCCTTATTTATTCTATCTTTTTGCCTTTGGGAAGCTAAGGTTCTGTATGAGTTCTGTTTGATATTAGAACAAATAAAAGTCGCCCAGTAAAGGAATACCAACTCTGTCTATCCACCAAACTGAGTTTCGCATTTAAAATATATCACAAATTAAGATTTTTCATGATCTAAAACAAGGATTTTTTGTAGGAAAAGCGTTAATTGAAAAACCAAGTTTAATATTATTGTAAATTTGTAAGAATTGCGCCGGATTGAAGATTTTTGAGTAGATCTTTAGAATTTTTTAGAATCCACGTATTAATGGCACCTCTAATTGGATATACGTGATAACAATATTTCCGAAGGCCATGTTTTATCGTAGATAGAATGGTAGTTAAAAAAATAAATTAAGAACGATGTTTAGTCAACCATTTTGACGACCCGTCTTATCTTATTTCTTTGTGAGGATTTTCATTAAGTTTGGGTATCCAGTATAGGCCAAAGATTGTCATCGTCTTTTTTCCTGCAAATGCCAATGTACCGTAGAGAAGGACGGACGTATTTTCCGATTTTTTTCGAAAAAAAATATTTTCGTCCGTGAATGATGTAGGTGTGTACGAGGAATTCACAGTTTGTATGTGAATTACACGTTATTTAGGTAAATATATGCATCCCAATAACTATTTTGTATATAACCAGGTGCTCCGCAGGGCGCAGCTTTATACGACCGCAGAGGTCGAACCCTGAACAGTTGGGGCAAGTATGGACAAAACATTCAAGCGTGATACAGCTCTGAATTTGGATTGTGATCAAATTTTTGACATTACATGGTTTTTTTTTTACACAAAACAAATGTCAAGATTTTACAAATCAATTAAAGATTTCTTCTTCAAACTTTTTAAATCTAAAATTAAATAGTTGACACAGCATAGGTTTCTGACACAGAATGAATGTGGTCTAATGAACTTAAAAGTTTTTTTTTTGCCTTTGAGCAATTCACTATGCTGTTGAATATTAATCCTCTCAAAAAAATGTTTGAAGAAATTTTCTTTTTATTTATGAAATCTGAAATGAGAAAAATTTAACCCCCCCTTTTTTCTCATCCCCGTTTCCCTTTTTCCAAAACTGATATCAATTCAAATTTCTAATGGAGTTTGCAACAATAACTACTCTTTTAAATACATCATAAAATATTAAAATGTAAAATAAAGTGCTTGTTATCACTGAATGGTAAAGATTGGTTGTTAGTAAAAGTGAATATACATTGTTTATTGTATAAAACAATAAAAAAGACTTCATCAGCAACATTTTATATTGGCAAATTTCCAATGAAGTTATTTACATAAAGTTATTGGCAAATAAAAATAGAAAATGACATCATAGTCATGTCTGGCAAATGTCCACTCCAACATACATTATCTAAAAACATTTTAGATAAGATAAGGAAAAAAAGCTTCATCAGCAACATTTTATATTGGCAAATTTCCAATGAAGTTATTTACATAAAGTTATTGGCAAATAAAAATAAAAAATGACATTATAGTCATTTCTGGCAAATTTCCAACATATATTATCAACTACTATTCTATACAAAGAAAGATAACTCCAATTGAAAATTAATTGCTATTGCACAATATTGTGCAATTAGATATTTCTTGCTATTGTGCAATACTATGCAATTGAAAATTTCTTGCTATTGCACAATACTTGATATGGAATCCTGATTTGGACCAACTTGAAAACTGGGCCCATAATCAAAAATCAAAGTACATATTTAGATGAAGCATATCAAATAAGCCCAAGAATTTAATTTTTGTTAAAATCAAACTTAGTTTAATTTTGGACCCTTTGGACCTTAATGTAGACCAATTTGAAAACTGGACCAAAAATTAAGAATCTACATACACAGTTAGATTCGGCATATCAAAGAACCCCAATTATTCAATTTTTGATGAAATCAAACAAAGTTCAATTTTGGACCCTTTGGGCCCCTTATTCCTAAACTGTTAGGACCAAAACTCCCAAAATCAAACCCAACCTTCCTTTTATGGTCATAAACCTTGTGTTTAAATTTCATAGATTTCTATTTACTTATACTAAAGTTATTGTGCGAAAACCAAGAATAATGCTTATTTGGGCCCTTTTTTGGCCCTTATTTCCTAAACTGTTGGAACCAAAACTCCCAAAATCAATCCCAACCTTCCTTTTTGTGGTCATAAACCTTGTGTCAAAATTTCATAGATTTCTATTCACTTAAACTAAAGTTATAGTGCGAAAACCAAGAAAATGCTTATTTGGGCCCTTTTTGGCCCCAAATTCCTAAAATGTTGGGACCAAAACTCCCAAAATCAATCCCAACCTTCCTTTTGTGGTCATAAACCTTGTGTTGAAATTTCATTGATTTCTATTCACTTTTACTAAAGTTATTGTGCGAAAACCAAGAATAATGCTTATTTGGGCCCTTTTTTGGCCCTTATTTCCTAAACTGTTGGAACCAAAACTCCCAAAATCAATCCCAACCTTCCTTTTTGTGGTCATAAACCTTGTGTCAAAATTTCATAGATTTCTATTCACTTAAACTAAAGTTATAGTGCGAAAACCAAGAAAATGCTTATTTGGGCCCTTTTTGGCCCCCAATTCCTAAAATGTTGGGACCAAAACTCCCAAAATCAATCCCAACCTTCCTTTTGTGGTCATAAACCTTGTGTTGAAATTTCATTGATTTCTATTCACTTTTACTAAAGTTAGAGTGCGAAAACTAAAAGTATTCGGACGACGACGACGACGACGCAGGACGACGACGCCAACGTGATAGCAATATACGACCAAAAAATTAAAATTTTTGCGGTCGTATAAAAACAGTATTGTCCGAGCTGTATCTGCTGGAACAACAACACATTTGTTGAAAAGTGAGAATAAAACATCTGCAACCTCTTGATACGATTAGAATCATGTGTGTTCATGGCACTTCGTAGTTTGTTAATGCGTGTTTGAATGCATAACCGAAGATTTGTATCTGGACGATCAACATGGGCAATCGGGAGGTTTTAATTCAAAATTGATGAGGTTATAGGTATTTAAAATCCTTCGTGTGATAGCTTTTTGTAGGTATATGAAATGATAGGTGTAGTTTTAACACGTTGACATTATCAGATATTGTTTGTGAATCATATGCAAGCATGTCCCTATTCAGCAGCTTCGTAAATCGGTTATCGATGTTGATATCTCATGAATCATTTTTCGACTAATGAGTGTGAATGTCCCTTTGGTATCTTTCGCCTCTCTTATAAAAATCAACCAAACAAATAAAAAATAATCTAAATTTTGATTTTTTTTAAAGATATAAAACATGTAATATAGATGAATTATACTGGTTATTCCTTTAAAGAGGATAGTTACTGCTGTATATTGTGTCATGTTTTCCTAAACAGATGGATCTGATAAAGAGACAGTTCTGGAATATTTCATGCAGGATTACTTTCGCATCTAAACTCATGAATTGTTTGCAGTCCAAACAAATCAGACTTCTTAACTCTGGACAGAATTTGGTTATATCAACCATTGATTCTGGGGTTAAATTGTTACATGATCCAACATCAAGCGTTCTTAATTCACAGTGTCTTGTTGGTGAATATTTCAATAGGGCCTCTTTCGTCACCATTGTTGTCATTTTGTCTTGAGAAATCAAACCGGCTTCCTTGTCTTCTTGGATAAATCTCGGTTTTAAATGAAGCATGAATTTACTAGACGTCGACTGCTGTTTAAAATTTCGCAAAGGTTCAAATGCTTTACTTTGGTGTTCATTCTTGAGATCTTTTATTAAAAGTTTATGCGATGACGTATTACTCAATAGTTGATTTACATTTCTAGTTTGACTTAGACTGACACATAACTTAAGAATCAATTCCGTAAGCATTCTACATTTGAATAACATATATGCCACAGCAGTTAATGTAATATCGCTACTTCCACTAAAGTGTGCAACCTTTAATTCAGCGCAATTATCAGCAATTATTTCAATTGCGAGATCATCTAGTCCAGTAACATCGATCAATTTTATAGCATGAAGATGATGACATGAAGTTGAAAGTTCATGCAGGTGCACGTGACTAGATAGACTAGTCTTTCTTGCTTCAATATACATGAGGGTACTGCATTCGTTTGAAATTGCGTACAAAGACAATTTCTGTAAACAATTTCCCATTCGGAAATACTCAAGTTTTCTGCAAGAGGACGTTAATATCAAAATCCCTTTATCTGTAGCTTTGCATCCAAATATCGAAACACTGTTTAAATTTGGAGCATTCTTAGATATAATAAGTAAACTGTCATCGTTTATGTCAGTTTCATCAAGGTGAAGTAACGATAATGTGTGAATAACAGGCATGTTCAGAAAAATGTTATGACAGAGACTGATGTTTCTTGCTCTAATGCTAAATATCGTTTTTGAACTATGCACTCCATAATTCAATAAACCGGTCGACAAAGTATTGATACTTAGTTTCCGTAATTGTGGATTACATTCGGATAACATCGTGATATCAGGAATGTTAACATCTGTCCCGTAAAAAATGATATCAAGTTCGTGTAAGAGCAGATTTGCTGTTGCGTTAATTGCTTTTTTTAATGTTTGCGCAGAGCAACATTTGAATTTCAACATCTTAATGTTAGAACATCTTTTACTTATCAATATGAATATTTGTGCATTATCCACATGGTACATTGCTAAATTAAGATGCGACAGATTTTCAAATTTTACATTATCATCATACTGTAACAGTTTCAGTAACAAGATAGGGGTGATTTTTAAATATCTAATATGGTGCCTGTTTAATGATATATCACATAAAATAGTGTATGATTGTAGTGCAGTCGCGTTCACACTTTTCCATAGACTTTTTGACCGGCAAATTTTGCACCAGAGTGTGCAAACAGTTTTTGCAAGAATCCGTTCTTCCAATGTTAGATATGTAAAAACCATAAGTAAAATCTCTGGTGGTAAAATGTTTATTTCCATATCTAAATAAAAAACACATAAAATAAATCTATATATTTATTTTAAAAGAATATAAGTAACCATGGCAAGTATAATTGCTATTTAATGACATTTAATAAAAATTAAGCCAAATTTAATTAGCGATATTTAAGCTGCGTAACTTGTTTTGCCAATAAGTTCCTTCAATCCTAAACAAAAGCGAAGATTTCCCGAAGCTTCGAGTTTTGTTTTTTTCCTTATTATCAGTGATATTATTAATAATTCTGTTATCTTTGATTATAATTCAAACATATCGACCAATATATTGGAGAAATACACGTAGGACAGAATAAGGTTGTCAAATCCAAAGAGAAAGACAGCAATTGTATATAAAAAAACTTAATACCAATTCTAATCAATTTAACACAAAACACTACACAGAAATCTAATAATTGATAAACACGAACACTCGGATCCCCAAAAAAACGTAATTTACACAGGTGTTCTGGGAAGCAGTTTATATTCAACTAGTGACATTCCTCGTGTTGCTCATGGAAAATAAAGTATTGTTATTATTTCCATTCGGTTGTCACAACCGAGGAAATATAAAGACAAGGTTGTGATTACGACCATCGGTCTATATAGTAATATGTGACACAACTATTCAATAAAGGTCAACCAAATAATGGTGGAGTTCGTAAACGTTTTAAATTATCATTATACACTCTCTCGTGTATATACTTCCTTGAACGCAAGTCAGTTTACTTGTTATATTGATCACATAGTATTGTCTTAACTGATTTAGACAATATAGCAAAAAGTAAAATCACAAAAATATTGAACTTAGAGGAAGATCAATTGGGAAAGTCCATAATCACATGGCAAAATCAAATAGCAAAACGCATCAAAAACGAATGGACAAAGACTGTCATATTCCTGACTTGGTACAGGCATTTTCAAATGTAGAAAATTTACAGTTTTAAACTGGATTTTGATAATGAGTCGGCTGAGAACAAATTTAACGACTAAAGAGATGCATGATTTTCGTTTTCCAATTATGAATTTGCGTCTGCATATATATGTTGTGTACAAGATGTAAGTTTGTACAAATTATAATTTGTACAGGGTTTTTGTACAAGTTATAAGTTTTTTGACACCTACCTTCTTGCAACAGGTGATACAGGTTTATCTTATAAAATGTACTAGTGTAATGTTTTAAATTCAAAAAAATATACTTCAACCTAACATTTAGTGCTATTCTCCTTGTCTTCAAACTGGAAATGAGGATACCTGAATGGTTTAAATTCTAATTTTATTTTTTTCCTTATACAATATTCATATCCATACAAAATCTTTGTGTGGTCTTATAATGTTATTGTATCAATGTTCAGTATTAGACTGTATCATGAAGATGTGAAAATATGACAGAAATATGCGAAGCAAAAGACTGTGTGCTCGCATCATCCATTTTTGTTCAGCAGGTCATTAAACACTGATAACTTGTACAAAAATTCTGTACAAATTATAATTTGTACAACATCACAACTTGTACACAACATATATATATAAGATAATACGATATTCCAGAGCTAATGTTAACTATCAAAAATTAACTGATAGAGGGCTGCTACTTTCAACAAAGTTGTTAAACCAAGGATTTCTAATGGTAAAGTTGAAATCATCACTCATGAATGTTTACGGGGGGCATCATGAAATGGCTGGCCGTTATGGAATACCTGTATCACAGATGACCACGGATATGTTCCAACTATCGTAGCCATCCTCTCAATCTTCTTTTTCTCGACAATGACATCTACGACTGAGAATTAACACCGAATTTGTATTAACCGTGCACAACACGACACCAATGTGAAGCATGACATGCTTATCCTTCCGGAGCACCTTATATCATCCCCGTCGTTTGCAGGGGTTCATTTTACTGAGTTTTTATCTAGACTAGTGTTTTGTAGACTGTTCCAGTTTAGTTTTTTTTGTCCTTTTTATCGTTGTTATACGACCGCAAATATTTTTTGCGTTCGTATTATGTTATGGCGATGTCTTCGTCTGCGTCTGAAGACATTTTAGTTCTCAGACAATAACTTGAGTATAAGTGTGTGGATCTCTATTAAATTTTAGCACAAGGTTCCATACCACTAAAGGATGTTTGGGATTGTTTTGGGGGGTATTGTCCTAGCGGTTTTGTAAATAGGAGCCAGAAAGGGACCAACAATAAATATTTGTCTGGTTTTAAGACAATAACTTGAGTATAAGTGTATACATCTCTCAAATTTTAGCACAAGGTTCCACACCACCATAGGAAGGTTGGGATTAATTTGATGGTTATTGTCATAGCGGTTTAGGAATTAGGGGCCATAAAGGGCATAACAAAAAACAATTATTTGTCTGTTTCACAGACAATTACTTCAGTATAAGTGTATGAATTTGTATTGAATTTGAGCATAAGGTTCCACACCACAATAGGAAGATTTGGGATTTAATTTGGGGGTTATTGTTGTAGCTGTTTAGTAATTAAGGGCCAATAAAAGCATGTTTCATGTTTCAGGACAATAATTTGTGTATAAGAGTATGGATCTCTATGAAATGTTACCACAAGGTTCCATACTTCAAAATGAAAGTTGGGATCCGATTGATTTTGGAGGTCATGGTCAAAACTGTTTAATAATAAAACTATGTATTGCTATTTAAGGTGGCTCGGGACTATTCGACTGCGCATAATTTCACGCAAGAATTACAAAAGTATTTGTCGTAAATTTGATATATATTTTTTAAAACATTTTGATTGATTAAAAATGTTAAATCATTGTAGCTCATGTGACATATAGAATATTTTCGTTATTATCCGTATTTGTAAAAGGGTCAAAATGACTTTAACCCAATTTCACCATTTTCCCGCCAAAATTTTGGTTCTAAGGCAAAATAATTTTTTTTCCTCATCGATGACCTATGATTTTTATTTGCTTAATCTTTAAAGCTATATTTCAGCTTTTTATATTACAGTTTTGGACCAAGTGTCATAGAACTTTTTTTGATATTCCGATAAAAATATGTCAAAACCTCTATTTTCCCTACCATTTCATTGGAAAATGCTCCCTTTTACATACCTGTTTAAAAGTATTTGAGCTTAAATGGTCCGTGACCCCCTATTTTTTTATCAACCGATTTGATTCACTTTCTGTAAAAAATAAAATAACAAAACATACGGCACTTCTGATAGAAACTTCGAATAGGCCCGAGCCACCTTAATTGTGCCACAAGGTGTTATATCATAAAATAAAGTTTGGGATTGATTTTTTTGGTATATGACTGTAATGGTTTAGTTAAAAAGACCAAAGATAAGACTTTTATAATACTTTATATAAATTGCTTATTTCTTTAGCAATTTCAGTGAGGTTTAATTCAAAGTCCTGAATTCTTGCATTCAGGTTCCTTAATTTTATGAATCAAAATGGTATTTATAATTTAGATTTTGGGTCTGTTTTTGAATTGATATATATAAAGGTTCAAAGGGTCCAAATTTAAACTTTGTTTGATTTCTTCAAAAATTTAATTATTGGTGTTCTTTGATATTCTGAATCTTATCATGTATTTATTTATTTTTTATTTTGGGGCCTGTCTTCAAATTGGTCCACATTAAGGCCCAAATGGTCCAAAATTAAACTTTGTTTGATCTTTAAAAAAATGAATGGTTGGGGTTCTTTGATATGCTGAATCTAAGCCTGTATTTAGATTTTAGATTTTGGGCACAATATTCAAGTTGGTCCAAATTGGGGTCCAAAATTGAACTTTGTTTGATTTCATCAAAAATTAAATTGTTGATGTTCTTTGATATGGTCAGTCCAACAGTTGATTTTGTGCTTGGTTTTCAAAGTTGGTCAAAATTGGGGTCCAAAATTAAATTTTGTTTGATTTCTTCAAAAATTAAATTACTGGAGTTCTTTAATGTGTTCAGTCTAACAGTGTTTTAATTTTTTGATTTTGAGCCTGCTTTTCAAACTGGTCCCCATTATAAAGTATCCAGAATTAAACTTACTTTGATTATAACAAAAATTGAATTCTTGTGGTTATATAATATGCATAATAGCATAGAATTACATTTTTGTTTAAGGCACAGTTTTCAAGTTTGTTGAAATTGGGGTCCAAAATTAAAATTTGTTCGATTTATGGGGTTCTTTGATATGCTGAATTTAAGTGTGTATTTAGATTTTGTATTTCGGTCCTATTATCAAATTGGTTCATGTTGAGGTCCAAAAGGTACAAAATTAAACTTTGTTGGATTTCTTCAAAACTTGAATTCTTAGGGTTAATCGGTGTGCTGATTCCAACCATGTTTTTAGAATTTTGATATTGAACCATAATTGGTAAATGTCTAATTTAAATTATTTAAGAACTTATACCACGTTCATTCTGTGTCAGAAACTATGCTATTATTATAATTTAATCAGAATCTAAATTCAGAGATGTATTGCACAATTAACAGAAATTTTAAGTTGAGTCATAGTTGAAAACATTTACAGCATCATATATATAATTTTAGAGAAGAAATTATGTTTGAAATTTAATGTTTATTAGTAGATATTTTGAAAAGAGGTAAGTTTTATAGATTTTTAAAGACTTTGTATTAATGAGGAATAGTATTTTGGAATTGTTTTTTTCTTCATTTTTTTTTACAATACTTTTCTAATTACTTTGTACAACTTGCTTATTTCTTAACCAATTTCTATTTGGTTTAATTCAAAGTCTTGAATTCATGTGGTTCTTTGATATGCTATATCTAACCGTGTATTTCGATATAAGATTTTGGGCTCCGTATTTGAATTGGTATAAGGGTCCAAAATTAAACTTTGTTTGATTTCATCAAATATTGAATTATTGGTGTTCTTTGATATGCTGAATTTAACCATTTATTTATAATTTTATGTTGGTGCCTTCTTTCAAATTGGTCCACATTAAGGTCCAAAGGGTACAAAACTATACTTTGTTTGATTTAGAAAAAAATCGAATTCTTTTGGTCTTTTGACATGCTGAATTTAACTGTGTATTTTAAATTTTTGACTTTAAGCCAAGTTTTCAGTTGGTCAGACTGGGGATCCAAAATTAAACTTTGTTTGATTTCAACAAAACATGAATATATGGGGTTCTTTGAAATGCTGAATCTAACAATGTATTTAGATTAAAGCCCCTTTATCAAATTGGTTCACGTTGTTGTCCAAAGGGTCCAAAATTAAACTTGTTTGAATTTAAAAAAAATGAAATCTTGGGATTCTTTGATATGTTGAATCTAACCGTGTATTTAGATTTTGGAAATTTGGCCATGATAGGTAAAAGTTCATTTCAATTTTTTTCAGTTCTTTGGTCACATTCATTCTGTGCAAGAAACCTATGCTATGTCAAATATTCAATCACAATCCAAACCCAGAGATGTATCAAGCTTGAATGTAGTGTCCATACTTGCCCCAACTGCTCAGGACTCGACCTCTGCGGTCGTATCAAGCTGCGCCCAGCGATAATCAGTATTTAGATGTATCGGCAAATTGTACATGTTCCCTTTGATCTTACTGCCTAATATTTTTAAGATCATGACTTGATACTCGGAAATATAGGCAATGACGTTATATATATATCAGTGCAGCAACGTATCGTGCTCAAGTCCATTTGTGTCAATTTATCAATGAAATGCACACGACTTCATTCATACACCCGAACAACTATCCCAACGTTTTGTACGCGTGAAAATAGTTTTACTTACTATTTCATTTTACCTCATATTCTCAACCAAAAAAAACATCCAGTTTAGACAAATTGCCGATCAAAGGAATCATGGCATTTTATTTTTTGATACTGACTTCATCAGCTCAAATATCAGCTCGCCCTAGCGGGCTCGCTTGATATTCTTGCTGATAAAGTCAGTATCGAAAAACAAAAATGCCATTATTCTATATATATCACATTCTTATCATACATTCTTCCGATATACATTCTATCTGACTAACCCAATATTAAAGTTTAAAAAAAAAACCTCAGGTATACGTGTTAGAGGCAGGTAAATACTACTGTTGCAGGTACACATTAAATAACACGAATAAAAGAAACAAGTCGAAATAACAGAATAAGATTCTAAATATACATGATACATGTATATACTGAATACTGAAATATGATCCAAAATTAATGCTTTGACAGTAATACTGTCTATACAATTTTAAAAAATGGCAATGATTATGCCTCATAAATGATAAATAAAATAAATTGCTTCGCTGAGCGCAGCCTGATACGACCGCAGATGTTAAACCCTGAACAGTTTGGGCATATTTGGACACAACATTCAAGCTTGATACTATCTGAATTTGGATTGTGATCAAATGTTTGACAAAGTATAGGTTTCTGACACAAAATAAATGTCAAGATCTTACAAATCGATTGCGCAATATTGTGCAATTAAAGATTCTTTTTGAAATTTGAAAAATTTTGGGAAAAAAAATTTAAAATTAGAACCCCCCCAAATTTTTGAATCCCCCCTTGGAACAATTACCCCCACACTGAATCCCAGCCTTTCCTTTGTTGTATGGATCCTTGTAGTACAATTTCAGAGAGATCCATACTCTTAAACACAAGTTTTTGTCTTGAAACTAGAAAAATGCTTGT
Organism: Mytilus galloprovincialis; assembly: GCF_965363235.1. Lineage (NCBI taxonomy): Eukaryota > Metazoa > Mollusca > Bivalvia > Mytilida > Mytilidae > Mytilus > Mytilus galloprovincialis. The sequence continues at coordinate 97,917,168 of NC_134842.1, forward strand.
TTTTTGCCCTTTTTAGGTCCCTAATTCCTGCATGAATTGGACAATTACACTCAAACTCAATCCCAGCTTTCCTTTTGTGATATGGAACCTTGTGGTACAATTTCAGAAAGATCCATAAACTTAGACACAAGTTATTGTCGAGAAACTACAAAAATGCTTGTTTTTGGCCCCTTTTTGATCCTTAATTCCTAAACTGTTGGCACCATAACCCCCAAAATGAATCCAAAGTTTTTACTTGTGGTATTAAACATTGTGGTACAATTTCAGAGCAATTGAAATACTTGTACATAAGTTATTAACCTGAAAGTAGAAAAATGCTTGCCTTGGGCCCTTAATTCCTAAACGGTTGTGACCATCATCCCCAAAATCAATCCCAACCTTCCTTTTGTGGTATTGAACCTTCTTCTTAAACTTCATAGAGATCCATTGACTTAAACTAAAGTTACTGTCCGGAAATCAAAATCCCTTGGAGGACACAATTTAATAGAAACTACTATGAAAATTTGTCCTGTGAGTGGACACTTTTTCATATTGTTAGCAGTAAAAATCTGTCCTTTTGAGGGACACCATTCCATGGCAATGGACATTATTAAAAACAAATTTTCAATGAAACAGTGTCCTTTTTCATAAGACACTATTATGTCTTACATACGAACCCCTTTTTCCCCACAAAAAGTAACATTAATGATTTTTGACAATACTACTGTCTATATGGTCCACAACATTGAGAAATTGACGATAGGTATACATTAGAAATAATACAAACAGATACAATTTTAAAATAAGTCAAAATTATAACTAGGATCAGGCGCGGATTCAGAGGGGGGGTCCGGGGGTTGGAACCCCCCCCCCCTTTTTTTTAACGATCAATGCATTTGAATGGGGACATGTAATTGGAACCCCCCCCCTTTTGTCCTGGGTTAGAGACCCCCCCCCCCTTTTAAAATGGCAGTTCCGCCCCTGAGGATAGAATAACACATAATTTAATACGGTCCCCCCTTTTTTTCCCTACATCACACCGGCCCGTTCCCGAATAAACTTTAAAAAGTTATTCAGTTTTAAGTCCTCTGAAAATCGTTCTATCAGATTAAGCGACTAGTGTTGCGGATTGATGACCATATAAAGAATCGCGTCCGAAAGCAGTGCAAATGGTACATCTATATTTAGTTTTCTACGCGTTTCATATAGGTACAACATACGTAGTAACTTGACTGAACAAAATAATTACATTTGTAGACAAAAAAAAGTTACATACATGAAATATAAACTACCATGAAATAAATACAAAATTTAACTTTATCTTTATAGGAAAGAAATCTTAATTTTTTTTACCTTCATCATGTTCATTTGTTTACTCTTTATATTGATTGTTCGTTGACGCATTTCTATTCGTTGGAACTAGCTACATATGTCATGTGATTCGTTGATTGTTTATTGACGCGTTCTTATTCGAAATACATTCTACTTGTAACTGACTATATTAATAATCAATGTTTGCTCCATAGTAGTTATGTTTGTAAGCCATGCATAGGGCCATATGGGCGTAAAGCGCTTTTTTCAATAAAGTAAAGTATTAATAAAAAGATCGTAAAAGTACGCTGGTGAAAAGAATAAATGTATTTGTAGCGCAGGCTTATTTTTAACCTAACCCTATAATATGAGGCAGGCAATACCTGTAAATAGGGACGAAGTCTGTATGAATTATTTTTTGTAACTTAAGTATTTGTTAAAAAAAAAGAAACGGAAATACCGTAACGTTTCCGATTTTGGTTCTGTTGTTAGTGATTTTAGTTGTGACGTTATTTAAATTATGACGTCATATGCAATGTAAACAAAGAAACGCTATCATCAGGGTTGAGTTCAATATCGTAGCAGCTACGTAGCGGCTACGTAGCTGCTATCAATATCTATGTATCAACTAGTCTATAGAGTGGGGATAGGACCTTTATCGGGACTCCGGGATCGGGTGTTTTTAAGCTCGGGATTTCGGGATTGACCCTTTCGGGATCCGGGAATCGTTTTTTTCGGATTTCGGGACATCGGGATTTACTTTATTTAAATTCGGGACCTCGGGAATTCGTTTTTTTAAGTCCGGGATTTCGGGATCAGGACCCCTCCTATCCCCCCTCTCTATAGCTACACGTTCAATAGTCAAAATCTACGTAGCACTACGTAGCTGCTACGATATTGAACGCAGCCCAGGTAACGTTTTTTCATATCAAGGAATTATTAAAAATGAAATTGGTATTGCGCGTTCCTTCCTATTTTATACTAGACTGATAAATATATATTTTACTTAAAGTTTCATACAAACGAGCACAGGCACTTGTTTCTGTCAATATGGGGTATACTATCCATACCCAGTACAAAAAAACACAAGGTAGCTAACGGAAATTTTCAATGTGTTCGCTTCAACCAATATTTTTTTTATTTCCCTTGACTTTTTCATGAATAAAAGTACACCTGTCTGTCGTGTCGGTAATTGATTTATCTTGACAATGAAACAACTTTCACGTACCTTGAGAATACCCCTCAAACAGTATAACACACTTGAGATGACAATTATTGACCTTTTTCCAGACCATTGAATTTGTAAGGACTTAACTTCCGGTTAACTTAGGAAGTGAATATAACTGTGCAATCCCATTGGTTTAATTCATCTGGTTACCTGTTTATTTATACTAGTTACCACTGAGTAACCAGAAAAATGTGACCAATTGGATTGCACAGTTATATTCACTTCCTAAGTTAACCGGAAGTTAAGTCCTTACAAATTCAATGGTCTGGAAAAAGGTCAATAATTGTCATCTCAAGTGTGTTATACTGTTTGAGGGGTATTCTCAAGGTACGTGAAAGTTGTTTCATTGTCAAGATAAATCAATTACCGACAGACTGGTGTACTTTTATTCGTGAAAAAGTCAAGGGAAATTAAAAAAATATTGGTTGAAGCGAACACATTGAAAATTTCCGTTAGCTACCTTGTGTTTTTTTGTACTGGGTATGGATAGTATACCCCATATTGACAGAAACAAGTGCCTGTGCAAACGAGACCGGAAAAAGGAAGTACATTGTACATTTCTGCGCCGGTCCGGGATTTCAAAACACGACAAAAAAAATTTGAACGATTTTGAGTTCATTAGTACAATGAAAAATTCGGGAAATTTTCCCGAATTTTTTTTTTTTTATTGAATTTTCTACTGTTATTGGGGACTCCGTCCCCATATAACGCAGGTGAAGTCGGTGAATATGTAATTTTTAATAACAAAAAAAGCCCGTTTAGAATGACCCCTAGAATAGTATCAAAACAATTAATACTGTACATATGTATATCAAATAACGGAAATTGGTCTCATTGTCCATGTTGTCTTTATATTCCTATTCGGTCTTATCCGTCCGTGCAGTGGATACCAGCACAGGCCGGCTAGGGGCATTGACACCTTTTCTTGCTCTCTTTTTTGTGTTTTTGATGTTTAATTTAATTTTCTTTAATCATGTTAATATTTCAACAACAACAATAAGAGAATAGAGATAGCACGTATAAACTTCAGTTCTCGTAAGATAGTATAGATAAAAGCAAAAATACTTAAAATAAGGAAACATGATTATATATGTAAAAAAATCACGGGGGTAACTTCGATATTTTTTTGGTAATGGTGTGCCTTTTTTGCCTCAAAAATCGTACCCTGCATTTCAATATAACATTCACTGAAATTCATTACCTATATATAGTTATATAGATATTTTAGAAAGAATGACCTATACTTGAGATGTTCTTGCCTTTTACGGGGACTAAATAAATAGACAAGACATCATTACAAACACGTCTTTATTCTCCATAAGCACGTTCATACTCTAGAAACATCAAAAACAGCATTACGGGTCTGACCTTACACCCTAACCTGGAATAGCCCCGACCTCGAACAGAATTCAACCCTAATACATAACATCCCCCCGCTTAGCAAAAATTTGGATATTTTTTTTCCACAGGTTGAATTCAGTTCAAACCATAATAGTACTATGTAAATATCAATTTATAAAAAACAATCTTCAGTACAATACGACTCCATATGCAAAAATCTTATTGAAATACGTTTCAACTCTTTGCTCTACAATCTCACATCTTACTCATATTCTCTAGTAAAATTTGATAACGTTATGAAATCACAATACAATTATTTGTAAAATAGCATATATATAAGTGAAACAATGTTGTCATGACTGTAGCTGTTTATTATACATCGATAAGGAACCAACAGAGACCGCTACCTCTTATTGAAAATGAGCTTTCCACAATAGGTTTCATCCACCATAACTGTTTCTCTCACACTCTCATACCCCCACCCCCCTACTCTCTCTCACAGACTCGTGGATCCGTATTTATAGTTAATGAAACATGTTTCAGAAAAGCAACACCTCTTGAAACGGCAATTTATGAGTTCTATCACACCGCTACTGACAATATTCCACATGAACATTCATTCTACTGTATCAAATGTACACGCTATCAAATGATTTCCGTTATCATGAACAAATTTGATGAAAATCAGTTATGTGCAAATAGTGAAAACTGATATGCAAATCTTGAATGAATTTATGCACACTTATTTTTAAAAAAAATGGGCTATTCCAAGTCAACCAAAAATATAATGAAATGCAATAAATTTGAACAAACGATTAACATTAATAAAGTGCTTCAATTAACAGTTCAAAGTTTATCAAATTGTTGGACATCTATACGAGAATACGAATGACGGCGAGATAAACCTCACACAAATATCAGGTGCAAAAGAGATGATGCTGGTGATTCTTTTCTTTTCTTTTTCTTACATTACTAAATGTTGTGCAAACGGCGGTGAAAATCCCACACGCTTATGCAGTTACAAGCAGACGCTACTTGGATCATTTATTTCATTGTAAGCGGCGGAATAATTTCCACACGCCCAAGCTATAATACACTTAATTTATTATAGGCGGGGGCCTTTTACTAATAATCTCTTTGGCTTTAACGTTGAGATCAGAAATATCCATCCAACGTGCGTTCTGTGCAGGTTCGCCACAAAGATGAACTAAATATTTATGTGTTCCGTTCACTATTTTACAAGCTAGTATACGTTTGATTTTAACATTGTCTTTGATATGACTATCTGTGGACGATTCAGGTGTCGTAAAATTAGTGTCTCGGAAACGCATGGGTTTTCTGTGTGTCCTTTTAGAACGTCGCACGGGTAAATTATTTTCTGATGTGCTTACATCCGGGACATTGGATAATTTATTTTCGGATGAAACAAGATCATTGCATGGACTATCGTTCTCACTGTGTTCCGAATGTTCATCTGATAGTAAATCGTGCTCTACTGTGAACTGATTAACATTTGTAATAACTGAATCCATGAAATAGTTACACTGATTAGGTTTGCGAACATATGCCGGCTTTAGTCTGTTAATATGGATTGACGGGAAAATTTTGGATGTAGTCTGGTCTTTTAATGTATATAAGTGTGGACTTTCACAATTTTCAACAACATATGGTCCTGCAAATTTGAATTTAAATTTATGTCCTGGACCTGTCGGGTCTTTACTCATGTATACAAAGTCGCCAAGTCTTAATGTTAAGTTATGAACTTTTTGATTAGCGCGTTCCATCATTGCTGTTTGCGACTTTAGTGCGTGATCCTTTACTTCATTCCGAATAATATCTAATCTTTCGGAAAATTGTTTAAGATAGTCATGATAATCTTTTGGGATTGACGCTAAATTCAAATCACGAACGTGTCCCGACAAAGGAAATTTAGGACGACTGCCGTAAAGAATTTCAAAAGGTGAATATTTTACACTGTCATTGGCAGTTGAATTTAATGAAAATAAAATAGATGGTACCATATCCTCCCAATGTTTTCCATGTTGAATGTAAGGCGTCATGCGTTCTGCAAACGTTCTATGCGTTCTTTCACACAAACCAAGACAGTGGTGAGTAAAACTCGGTGTGAATTGCTGATTTATCTCCAGTAATCGACACACTTCCTTAATTGCACGAGCGGTGGCTTCCGAACCACGGTCACTGATCAGAGTATCGCAAACTCCATATTGAGATACAAGTTTAAACAAGACTTCCGCAACTGTCAACGCATCTTTGTTTGGTATAGGCTCTGCAACTAAAAATTTTGTGAACGCATCGACGGCTGTAAATATATAAGAGTTTCCTTTTGCTGACACTGGTACAGGTCCGTATAGGTCCATTTGCCAAACCTGAAAAGGCGCTTCAGGTGTCTTAAAAGCGACGATACCGGCTTTTGTTTTAACTTGAGTAACTTTTCGGCTCTGACAATCGTGACAACTTCTAACATAATCCGTCACACTCTGTAATAATTTCGGAAAATAATAATGTTCTTTTAACATGTCCGCTGTATGTTGAATGCCACCGTGTCCACCTAACGGTGAGTCATGGTACAATCGAAGAACGGTTTTAATAGCGACCTCTGGTAACGCTAGTTGATACGAAGTGAAAAGTTTTGTCCGTTTACACTTTGCTGTACGAGTATGAAAAAGCAATCCATCCACCATGTCATAATTTGGAGTTTCGAGTAGAAGTTTTCTAGCAGCTTTCTGTGAAGAGGGTAATTTATTCTGTTCAAAATATGATATAAAAGGTCCAAAGTATGGGTCCCGCACTTGCAGTTTTTGAAAAGTGTCCTTACTAAAATCACCATGTCTAAAGATTTCAATTGAATCAGTGAATTTAACTTGCGTATTGTTCTCACTTGTAGCCGTTTCTGTACTAAGATTAGTTTGGGTTTCGTCACCATCGGTATTTAATGTTGTAAAATTTGAATGATCTTCCTTTTCCGTAGAAATTTCTGTATCCTGATTTTTAGCACTTGTTTTGTGATCGACTGATTCTGACTGATTTTCAGTGTCAATATTTTGGGATGAAGTTTCCGGTATATCACGGTTTCCTGTATCTGCTGTTATATTACGGTCTTCAGAGTCACATTTGTCCGTGAATTGTTGATATTTTATGTATTCTGGTAACTGACTTTTTATTTTGTAAATTGTTTGATCTGCTACATCGTAATCTTCTGTATCAGCGTCATATCCAAAATCTAATTGTTTGTTTTGAAATTGTTTACTGCGCTTAAAATGTTTTAAATTTTTAATGTAGTCGTGACTTTGCATTACGTTGTTAACTTCCGGAAGATTGTGTTCTTGAAAATCAGTACTTTCAGAATCCATAAAATTCGGAAATTTAACACGCTTTCCTTCAAATTGTATATCACCAACATGTTCAGGAACGTACGGAAAAAATGGGTCCTCTTGATCAGGACTATCAATACCTTCACAACTAGTCAATCGAGTTGACCGAGATAAAGCGTCTGCAACCTGCATATCTTTTGCCGGTTTATATCGTAGTTCAAAATTGAACTGTTGCAATATTGCTACCCAGCGTTCATATATGGCCCCTTTAAGTTGTTTTTGAAATATAGGCCGAAGGGCCTGGTGGTCGCACTCGACAATAAATTTACGACCCCTCAAATACATTGCACAATCTAAAATAGCTGTTACCATCCCTAGTAATTCTAATTTTGTAGGTCCGTACGATCTTTGCCATTTGCTTAATGACTTAGAACCAAAACGAATTACACTGACCTCCTTACTATCGCTAGCTGTCTCCTGATACTGGTACAACATGTATCCTATACCTTTAGAACTGGTATCCACTGCTAAATAAAACTCAGTATGAAAATTTGGAAATGCTAAGATCGGAGAATTTGTCAATAAAGATTTCAACTTGGTAAATGCATTTTCTTGTTCTGATGTCCAACGAAATTTGGCGTTTTTCCGAAGAAGTTTGGTTAGAGGTTCTATTTCAGCGCTAAAATTTGGAATAAATTTCTTGAACCAGTTCAACAGACCTAGTGCACGGCGAAGTTCACGTACTGATCGGGGTGACGGATATTCTTGAACTGCTGTAATTCGATCAGGCGGTGGTTGTATACCGTCTTTAGAAATAAGGTGGCCAAGAAACAAACAAGATTTCTGTGCAAAATGACATTTCTTAGGGCCCAATTTTAGGCCAGCGGCTTGTAAACGATTAAATACCTCATGTAAATCACTAAGGTGTTGCTCAAAGGTTTCTGATGTTATTAAAACGTCATCTAAATAACACAGACAAGAATTGAATGTTAACCCATGGAGCACTTTGTCCATTAAAAGTTGAAATGATCCTGGCGATGAACTTAAACCCATTGGTAGGCGGAGAAATTGATATGTACCGTAACAAGTGTTGAATGCGGTATATCGTTGGCTGTCTGGAGATATAGGCATCTGAAAAAATCCTGAACTTAAATCGATATGAGTTATGAAATTCGGGGTCCTGTTTGAGAAAGACTCTGTTAAATCCTGTAATTCTGGTAGTCCATAAAAAAACTGCTGAGACTGAGAATTTAAATAACGGAAATCGCAACAAAATCTGAACTGAGAGAGACTGTTTGAAGACTGATTGACATCGCTATTTTGGCTATTTCGGGACTCCTTGGCTCTTTTTGAAACTAACACTATGGGACTTGTGATGGGTATATCTTCGGTTTCATCAACCGGGGAAATTATTCCTTGTTTTAGCAAATGATCGAGATGATCCCGAAGTACTTGTTTTTTATCTGGGGTAAGGCGATACGATCGTTGATATTTTGGCTTGAAATCCGGTTTTAGTATAATCTTGTGTTGCACTACGTCCGTGAAACCTAAAGCAGGATTTTCATCTGTTACAAATATGTTGTCATGCGATTTTAAAAACCCTTTCAATTGTCCTTGTTCAGACTCAGATAAATGTTTTGGAATATCAAAATAGGAGAAAAATTTTGTGCCACTAAGTTCCCCATCTTCACACTTTTCGGTCGAAAACTGTACATTATTAACCTCTGGATTTTCTCTATTTCCTATACATGTAGCTATTAAATCAGAGTCATTGTCAAGTATCTCAAATTTCGCAACAATCTGACCTCTTGGAATATCAACTATTTCACTTGTAGAATTAAACAGTTTGACAGGCACCAGTTTATCTTTATTTACAGAAACTACCGATTTCGCTGTCAAAACACCTAATTTAAACAAATAATTATGGTTCGTGCATATTCCTTGCATACCATGTAAAATATCATTATGAACTTTGCCCCATACTATCATCTCAGAATTTGGCAAAACTGACAAACGCTTTTTCACTTTACAGAAACGGGAACATACGGTCAACTTTGAAAAATCTAGCATAATTTTCTTCGAGACCAAATAGTCTGTGCCTAATAATAACGGATGTGATGTTTGTGAAAATACATGTACTAAAATCCAATGTTTTCCTTGTGGAATTTGTATTTTAATTCGTGAAACACCAATAATGTTAACAGATTGGTTATTAGCTAAAACAATTTTCTCACTAGTTGAATTTACCCATGACTTGTGAGTTTCAGGTATTGAATTAAATAATTGTTGTGAAATTACATTTATTGAGCTTCCCGTATCTACTAGGGCTGCAATTTTCAAATTCAAAATCTGTACAGGCAAATAAATAAACTTATTCCGACTTTCCATATTTGATGTAGAACACTGCATTTCATCATCGGAAGTTTGAAAATGTTCAGATTGAACAGTGTTAATAAATGACCTAGAAGGCGAACGACTACGACATCTGGCACCTATATCAGTTCTCCCGAAAGACCGTGCCTGGTGTCCCCCGGGACTGTTCAGTTTCCCGAAAGTCTCTTACAATTAACCGCTAAATGACCAATTTGGTCACACAACTGACATGTGATATCGGAACTGCTAACTCCTTGTCCGTTCCAATTGCAATAACGTTTAATATGATTTGGCGAATTACAATTGAAACAAAGATTGTTTGTTGCCTGAGGGAGGTAGGTTGCCTGCTGACGACTGTTGGTTGCCTGAGGGGGGTTGGTTGCCTGCTGACGACTGTTTGTTGCCTGAGGGGGGTAAGTTGCCTGCTGACGACTGTTTGTTGCCTGAGGGGGGTAAGTTGCCTGCTGACGACTATAAGCAAATCGATCGGTACGTCTGTTTTGTTTTGTACTTTCATCAGTTTTAGATGTAGTTAAATTTTGGACTGCCTTAGTGAGAGTGTCTATTTGTGACTGTAAGGAGGCGAACTCGGAGTCACGTTTATCACTAGGTTTTGCCTGTTTACTTGCCGCAGATACTTGTAGCTCAGCCTTCCTATACCCATAAGCTTCCGCCCATTTTAGCGGCTGCTAATGCCGATGGACTGTCTCTGTGGTGACCGGCTCTTACAAAAAATGCTAGTTGTTCGGGTAACCCTTTAATGAATTTAACTAAAATTTCGTGATCAGGTTTTTTCAATGTATTTGCTTTTTCCACAAGTTGGCAATAAAAATCATCAATTGACTGGCCTGACGATAAAGACATGTTTTCAAAGATTTCACTATCAAGCATAACTGTAGGATTTTGCCAGTCTAAATCAACATATTTATTTGTGAACAAATGTACTATAGCTTCCCATGATGCCTTATTTTCAGACGATAGTGAATTAAACCAGGTTAATGCTGGACCAGTCAAATGTAAATGAAGCGCCGCTATTATGCGGTTGTCGTCCAGTGGTGAAATGTTATGTAGGGTTGCATATGATTCAAACTCAGCAATAAATAATGCAGCATTTTCATGGGGATAGCCGCCAAATTTCCGACAGTTTGCTAGTTTTTCCATCGTGTCTGAAATGGCAAGATTTGAATTACATGTTGAAAAGTTCAAAGGTAGTTTTGGGGACGGAGTAAGTAAATAATTAATATCTGGCTCCCGAAGCTGATTTAGCGACAAAAATTCGTCTGATAGAATAGAGTGTGGTTGTTCAAGTTCAAATTCTAGGGAATCGTCAGAGTACTGGGACAATGGTGATACAGAAACGGGTAAAGGCAGTAGTGGGGTTTCAGGCGACTTAATTGATATCAATCCAAATTCGACCTCACTGTTGTACTCGTCATCAGAAAAATTTGCCGAGAGTTGATTTGAAGTCATTTACAAAATTATGTTACCAACGATCAGGATTACCCTATACATGTAGCGAGTAAATTCTCACATAAACATTCATAAGATGCCATTTTAATATAAAGAGCAAAAATCAACAGTTGTGGGTCTAGCGAGCTAGAATGATATTACGCTTTTATATGTATACTTCAGTCTAAATGTATTACGCTTTGTTTAATGCCTTGTGTAGCGAGTTAATTCTCACATACACTGAACCACTATACATACAACCATGTTCATGTATCAATACAAAGAGCAGCGAGATAAATTCTCACATACAAAACTGAAAATCTGTGAAAAACATACCAATCAGTTAGGTAAATGTTTTAATTACAATCTTTATTAAGCCTTAAACAAAGTCTGAGAAGCCAAAGCTTCGCTAGTGTAGGTGACGGATGAATCCCATCCAAGTACAGAGCGAAAGATGTACTATAACTCGTTTGCAGATCGTAGTGCCGCTTTCTGGATGCCAAAATGTCCAAATTGAAATCCGGTGAGTTTTGTCCTAAAAATTCGTTTAAAGTGATGATGTACTTATTCACTTCTAATATCTGCTCATGTAGAATATCGTCCTTCTTTAAGAACTGGTCGGGGTCAGGGTGGTTATGAAACTTGTTCCACCAGTAAATAGAATAAAACGGAACTTGAAGAAAAATAAGTCGCACTGTTGGGAACTGGTGTATAAAGGTGTAGATATCCCGAAAATCCTGGCAAAGATCTGTTACCACTTGAAAATCAGATGATTTCAAAAAAACATATTTACCAGTCTTGAATGTTAAGTCACAGGTGCCCAACCATATAAAAAGAGTAATGTGTATCTGTCCCAAGTCCTGAAATGTCTTCACAGCTTTTTCTTTCAACCATTGTAAATTCTGTTATACTGTCGTGCCGGGATGTATCCACCATACAATTTTCCGTTCAGGGTGTTTATCTACAGTCTGATCCTTTAAATACCTTCCCTTACTGTCAGATAAAACGACAGGTATATTTTTCAAAGTTCCCACATTTTCTAACCTCGGACTTAAGTTGGTGAGATTTTTCTCGGCTTTAGAAATAAGACTCATTCGGGAACAAAAATTTCAACAACCAACGGAAATAAAAATTGTCTCTGTGTAAAAACCATGTGCTTGCCGCCTACATGTAATGTCACGCTTCAGTGCACGCCAATCGATCCTCGTGGTAATTCACAAAAATATTTCAGTTAACACAGTATAAAATTGAAACAAATTGTCAAAAGCGGTTTACAAAACAAATTAATCCATTTGAAGTCCTCCACCATGAGATGTTCTTGCCTTTTACGGGGACTAAATAAATAGACAAGACATCATTACAAACACGTCTTTATTCTCCATAAGCACGTTCATACTCTAGAAACATCAAAAACAGCATTACGGGTCTGACCTTACACCCTAACCTGGAATAGCCCCGACCTCGAACAGAATTCAACCCTAATACATAACATACTAGCTTATATACAATATTTAAGATATGGCCCATGCTAATATAAGCACTAAATTTATAGCATAACTCATCAACCATTCAACAAAACGTTACTGAAGATCAAATCAGGAGACAAATTTCCGGGATTCATTTTTGGAACTTATTTGAAAGGTGAACTTTCAATTGAACTGATTTAATTTAATTTAATAATTGACCATTAATTATGAAAGATTCTGAATAGCATATGTATATATGACATGTAGATCATACCCCAAATCGATATACAGTTATCAAACGTAAATACATTTTGATATAGGATGTCATTAAAAAGAAAGGTTGTTTTTATATAAAATCTCGCAAAATTGTATGACCCATATTTTTGGCACATCCCCGCATACCCAATAATAGGAAGTCAACCTGCCCCCAATAGATCATGAATGAGGGGGCGGAGCCAAATAATCTCCATAAAAGTTAGATGCCAATTAATGCTTAGCTATTACAACTGCATACCAAATAGCATTGACCTACCACTAATGCTTTCCTTTAAACTGACATAATAAAATAACAAACTAAGACATGTAAACTAATCAAAAGTTTCAAAGGCAATAGACCATAACTGAGTGGCGGGGCCAAATAAACTCAATGGAAATGACATGTGCCAATTATGATCATTATACAACTGCATACCATATATCATTGACCTAGCTACCACTAGTGGTTCCCCATAATGACCTATTTACAAACTAATATATGTAAATGAAAAAGCAAATGTTTCAAAGTCAATAGACCATGACTGAGGGGGCGGGACCAAATAATCTTCATGGAAATGAGATGTGCCAATGTCTATACAAATGCGTACTAAATAAAATTGACATAACACTAGTGGTTCCCCATGAACTGACCAAATCACAAATTAATACTTTATGAAGCCACTGCCACCGCCGTCGAAAACAGCACGCCTTAGTCTCGTTTTTTTTTACTTTGTCGACGCGAGACAAAAACCTTAAATACATAAAGCAATAAAAGGAGGGGTCAATGCCAGCAAGCGCCAATGCCTAGGTCCACTGTGGACGGATAAGAACATCAAAATTTTCAATGCTATACTTAATTAACATCCTAATGAATTTGGAAGAAATAATACTTTGCTTATAAAAAAGGCAACAGTAGTATACCGCTGTTCAATAGTCATAAATCGATTGAGAGAAGAAAAAAATCCGGGTTACAAACTAAAACCGAGGGAAACACACCAACTACAAGAGGAAAACAACGGAACAACAGAAACACTGAACTGCAACAAAAACAAACGCCAACATGAATTTTAACTTGAGTAAAATTGAGCGGTCAAACTTAGCGCAATTTAAAAGTGGAATTTTACCATTAAGAGTGGAAACTGGTAGATACTCAAACAAAAGTGTAGAAGAAAGACTATGTATATTTTGTAAAAATCAAGAAACTGAAACTGAGTTCCATTTTATGTTTGATTGTCCATTGTATATTGAATGTCGTATTAACTTTTTTGGTAAACTTTTAATTGAGAAAAATTTCACAGATTTGAATCATGCTGACAAATTGAACTTTTTAATGTCTTTCCACATAAGAAAATTAGCAAAATATATAGTTCGTGCATTTCATATAAGACGTCAGTTGTTATATAACACTTAATTTTTTTTTACATATTTAAAGCTTAAATTGTTGTTTACAAATATTTTTATGTCTATATATTTTTGAAATTTACTTACGTCAACAAAAGATTAGAACGTGAAATAATTGTTTAATAACTGTTTTACTTTATTTGAGGTGACTTATAGGTCCATTGGGCCGGGTGTATTACTATTTATCATATATTATATGTTTATAATCTGTACATAATTTACACATGTCACTATAATAAATAATTTACTTACTAACATAGAAACGAGACTTGACGATTTGCTTTATTTAATTTCCAATACCACATCTCCTGTGAAAGTAGTGAAATGAGGCAGAACGATGTAAATCGACATTATACAAAAAGTAAAATCACAAAAATACTGAACTTAGAGGAAAATCAATTTGAAAAGTCCATAATCACATGGTAAAATCATATAACAATACGCATCAAAAACGAATGGACAAGAACTGTCAAATTCCTGACTTGGTACAGGCATTTTCAAATGTAGAAAATGGTGGATTTTACAGTTTTACAGTCACCATCACGAACTGATTGACCGATACGATGTGTCTATGTCTCAACTCATACTCAAAACATAGTTTAGCGGTCTAGATCTTTACACTCCATGAAAGTCGTCTGATCTGAAAACATACGGATATAATTCTATTCCATATCGTTAAAGGTTTGCTGTAGTGGATTTGCATTGCGTGGAATTTTTGCATAGCATGATACAATACAGTCTCACTCTTCCTTCTTGAAATCATGTAATGCCTTCTGGTTTATTTTTCTTTCACTCAGTTGGTATATTTCAACTGGGTTTCGAGTTAAAATTTGATAAACTACTGTCGCCTCTTGCTTAATTTTGTTTCTAGAATTTGTCAGATTGAAGACCTAAACCTTTAATCTATTACACATCATATGATTCCAGGTAAACCACGTTATATAACGTCTTATGTTGAAGTGGTAGCATACCGTACTTCATGTTTCAGACTATGCTGTTGGACCGATAAGATGATTACGATCAAAACAGGAAATTTGTTCTCTTTATAAGAGATTCACCATTAGAGTAGTTTTAATTTAAACCATGCTAAGAATTTGGTATGCCAGATGTTCATGTTGTCTAACCAAGATACATAATGGCACTGGAATCAAACAAATCAAATCAAAATCGATGGAACTCAAAGCCAAAAATTCCAAAAATTTACGCCAGATGTTACTAATGCCATATATGACCGAGGGTAGAAAACATTTTGGAATAATTCATAATTTCATTCAGGGTAAATTTTCAAATAAATGACTGAAACTGCCATATTCAAGTTAAATCCTAGATCAGTGTCATCGAACCAGGGAATGTAAAAACATTTCAAAGATACCGGGTTTATAAATTTGCTATGCCAGTCTTGCATTTCGTTTGACATTGTGTCCCACATTTATCACAAACAAGACAAACAAAGTGGCATCTAACCAGGTGTTGTAAGAACATATCAGATATCTGGTTTACAAGCTTATCATGACAGTTTTGCATTTTAGTTTTGCATTTTCTCTGCTTACGACTCATCAGTGTCTCATATGTATTACAATCAAAACAAACAAAGAGAAAAATAAGATATAATGTTTATTGTTGTTGTAGTAAAGTAACAAATGAGGCTATACATCTAAATATACAATGAAATGAAAACTAGTAGATCGGATGTAAATATATCATGCAGGCATAATAAAGAAAGAACAATCCATGTTTACCAATAACAAAAAATAAATCAAATATAAACAACAGTCAGCAAAGTAAAAGTAAAAGAATACAGGCATAAATCTTACTAGAAAAAATTGGAAGGTTCATATAGTTAATTTTATTTCATTCATGTAAAAATCACATACATTTTTTTATGAAAACCTTGATTTCCCTACGGCTACCCTTGAAGAAGATTTTAAACAGTTACTTAAGTTGTTCTTGTGCAATCATGATTTTAAAAGACCATATTATATATAAAAAAAATTGTAAAGAATTTCCCTTTAAATAATACATAATGCTGAATTACTTTTATTTTAACAAATCTAGCAAATAAATGTATAACATGGATCATTTAAAGACAACAAATGTTATCACTATACTTTATATGAATTTTGTCATTGCCTGTAGGAACTTCTTTAAGTTTTGTTGTTTATCTAATGCACTAGTTCGCCTCTTGTTTCTAATTTAAAATATCAAAGGTATCTATTTAATTATGTGATATCCATTGCATTGTACATGTTGTATAATTTATTCATCATAACAATAAAATTGAGAATGGAAATGGGGAATGTGTCAAAGAGACAACAACCCGCCCAAATAAAAAACAACAGCAGAGGGTCACCAACAGGTCTTCAATGTAGCGAGAAATTCCCGCACCCGGAGGCGTCCTTCAGCTGGCCCCTAAACAAATATATACTAGTCCAGTGATAATGAACGCCATACTAATTTAAAAGAATGCAAAGCTAAAATGTTTTGCCTGCTTAACTAATGATGATTGATTTAACTTATTTCATGTTTAAGTCATTTAGATCAATTTCTATCACATTAACTGAAAGTTATCAATGATCCTTGATATTGAAGTTTAAAACGAGGGTACAGTCATATACACCTTATCAGAGCTGTTTCAAAATTAAATGCACTAAAGAGACTATGAGGGACTTCTTTTAAACCACAACCACTCATATATAAAATTTTCATTTTACATATCTGTAAGGAAAATGCAACAACCCACAATAAATACAATAAATTTGAGAACCTTCAATGCCCCTCACCATGACCAATTTTGGAACAGCCCTTAAAAATAGTATAGTTTTTAGTGACCATTGAATCATGACACATGTCAAACAAAAACTTTAGACCAAAAGTATATGTACACCAAATATGAATTATCCAGCTGTTTCTGAAACATGCAGCCTTTAAACAATAAGCTTACACTGTTACAGCTGCCATATAAGAATACTGGAGTCTGGCATTCTGCAACATACATCACCCAGACAAGACAAAAATTTATCATGTGTGCTTTAAGAACACATTTCATGCTTTTTTGATATTTTACAGTTATCATGGAGATTCAATAACTGCCCTTAAAATAAGAGACCAGCTATAAAAATGTCAATAAGGGTACCCTCTGTGTAAATTTAGAAAAAGTTAATTAATTTGTTGTTTGAAAAGATAAAATGTTAGCCAATCTATTGTTTAAGTTGTCATTTTGTGTAGCTGTAAGGTATAACTTCTAGTTTTAATAGTTTCAAAAAAATAGATTCCTTTTAAATGATTTATTTATTTAATGTCATCAAATAGAGCAATTCTATTGGTTATCAATGTTCAAATAGATATCACACAATCCAATAGGTATCACAGGTTCAAATGGACATCCCATGATGAAAGGGTAATACATAGGTCGCACATGATCAAAATGGTAATACAGGATCAAGAGGGTATAACATGACCAAATGGATAATGCAGGATCAAAAGGTTAATACATGGACAAATGTGTATCACATGATCAAATGTGTATCACATGATCAAATGTGTATCACATGATCAAAAGGTTAATACATGAACAAATGTGTATCACATGATCAAATGTGTATCACATGATCAAATGTGTATCACATGATCAAAAGGTTAATACATGAACAAATGTGTATCACATGATCAAATGTGTATCACATGATCAAATGTGTATCACATGATCAAATGACCTAATGACCACAACAGTAGCATATGATCAAATGAGTTATTATACATGATGAAACATAATTTATTGTCAAGGTACTTAACATAAAACTAATACAATAATTTTAAATTATGTTGACAATGAGATTTGATATCATGTTCTCTAAGATCTGATCTCTTTAAGTGTATAACTTACATAAAAAACAAAATTATTTTATTTTCATGTAATCACATTCCACGAATACATTGCATGAGTATGTACAATCAAATCATATATCCTTTTCTGTTACGCCTTGTACAGATAATTCCTGAAGTACATTATCAAAATACTTGTCATCTGGAAAACCATGACCAGAAATATTTGATCCAAATTCTGTTTTGTGATGTATTTCATTCCATGTGACTGTATCAGTCTCTCCTGTGGTTGTAGAATGTCCAATTGTAAATGTTAATCTCCTCTTCCATGCAACTATCAGTAGCTTTAATATCTAAAATGAAAAAATAATTGGAGTCTGCGTCATCTTTTTTTAATGAGATCACAGAGATTGGCATAAACTCATGAAACTTGTATCTGCTGTTCAAATATGAAACTTTTTTTAATTTCATGCATCTCAATCATTTTTATGGATATACCTTCATCAGGACTCAAAGACAAATAACCATGATTTCACTTGGCACAAATATTTTAAAACTGGCAAAAATAAAAACATTCTGACAATTTTTTTGACAACATTTTCAGATAACACCCCAGTCCCGAAAGGTAAATCTGAAATACAGAATTGCAAAATGGAAATAACACAAGTTTTTTAAATGCTAAACCATCAGAAATTGCAATGTTTGAGATAATGGCTTTGAAAAGCTATGATCTGGTATTTCATTATATAGATTATAGTCATTTGAATTTCAATTCAGCTATCACTTGAAAATAAAATAATCCTTTAATTGTTTGGTTTGGGACAGATTTATAGATCAGCTTTCACCTGACATAATCTTTTAGTCCTTTTTAAACTACAAGAGAATGGCTAGTGAATTTCACAGAAAAAATATACAATGATATATGCAATAATCTTTCAGTTCTTTTTCAATGATAAGAGGGTTTTTTTTTTTCACAGAAAAAATATGACTTCCTAGCTGTAAGTAAAAGAATGCCAGCTTAAACAAGACATTCCTGATAATCCCTATACGGAATGTCTGAGTTTTCAAAGTTTCCAGATGACAAGGGAGAGAACTTCCCTATGTATTGGCTGAATTTGTAAGACCTTAGAGTGCACTATTCCTGAATGTTGGATATATTTTTGTACATAACGCACACAAGAGATTTGACATAAAGATTAGGTGCAATTATTACAATGAGACAAAACATTTTAAATAACTTATCGAGAAATTAATTGCGGTCTGTGGTCATCAAGATGACAAGGGAGAGAACTTCACTATCATATTCTAATTTTAACTCTACCTTTCTTCCTTCATCATTATCAGGTAAGAAACACACTCTGGGGAATCCCCTACATGTAAATCTCTTTCCTGGATGTGGGTGTTCCTGTGTCTGTACCCCAGGGGATATATGATACAATATTCTGATTGTCTGACTGTCTGGGAACCCCTGTAATGCCTGGGACATTATACAGTACTCCATCACACCCTTGGGACAGTTTCCATGTTTTTCTCCATATATTGTCTTGCATGCTGGGCACTGCATACTACCATTCTACAAAATAAAAAAAAGTAAAGTTATTCCTTCTAAATCATTATATGTTATTTATTAAATGATAGCAATATCAAATTTTTTAATAATTTCAAAAAGAAAAAAGAATTCTAAGTATTATGCATATACTGCTTTCTTTGTAAAACTACTGGAATCTTTAGCATGACTTACCACTTCTTTTTTAAAAAAGTAAAACTAGTAAGACTTTTTTTTAGACAGAAACTAATTGTTAGAATTAAAATCATTGAAGACAAAGTTGCATTAGTATGACTGTTCATTTTAGTGGGTTTTTTTAACACGAAAGTGGCAGGTTTTCAGCAGATAGCAAAAATGCATATAAAGATTGAACTTTTATAAAAAATAAAATATTTGGTTCTCAATACTTCTAAAATTTGTATGTTTTTATCAATTATTTTATGGTGTTTTTTTGTTTTGTTTTGTTTTTTTGGGGGGATATTTTTTTTCCATTATGCTTGGAGGCAGATATAATAAAACATGTAATATGTTACCTTAGACCCACTGTCATACATGGCTATTAAACACAACTTATGGAACATATGACTACATTTATTGAGTTGATAAACAACATGATTTTCCATCTGACCCTCTCCGTATCCTGAGGCATGACTCAATTTTTCACAACATATACAACAGTCCTGAAATAGAAAATGTATCATAGTGATGATAATATTTATCCTTAAAAAAGGCTTTGCTTAAGATCACATCAACAAGCTTTAATATGATCACAATGCTAATAGCTTTAAAATAAAGCCTTAGAAAGCGCAATAAATGATTTAAATATAAACTATCTAACTTTTTCTTCGTTTCACAATACTAAGGTGGTACATTACACTATAGGGAGATAACTCTGAAAATACAAATGTATCAGCAAAATGTTCTAATCAAGTCTTATTGTAAAGGTTTATAAAGCTTCTCAATAAATGATCAAAATAAGGGTTTGTCAAACTGCTTTATATCCAATTATATTTTTCGGATAAAGTATGTGGTTTAAGATTTTTGAAATTTTTTTATTTTTGTCAAGGGTCAATTTAAAGTTAATTATTTTTGTTAAAAAATTTTGAAAATTATATGAACCATATTTATTTAAGTCAAGATGTTTGGTACCTCCTTAAACTTTTATAGACAAAGAAAAACAAACATAATTCATTGTTTTTCTTTGCCTCTGTTTAATAAAAAAATCGTGTAGTCTTGCATTATAAACCCTAAGTTGATAAAAGCAATGAAAAGTCCCTTTATTATATCATGAATGAAAGACCTGGATTAAGCTGACTCTAGGAAACACTTTTTGACACAAATTCTGGGTTGTGATGTACAATGTTAGAGTCAAAATTCTGTGACAAACATAAGATTAGGAAAA
This sequence comes from Mytilus galloprovincialis, assembly GCF_965363235.1. NCBI lineage: Eukaryota > Metazoa > Mollusca > Bivalvia > Mytilida > Mytilidae > Mytilus > Mytilus galloprovincialis. The sequence continues at coordinate 97,938,073 of NC_134842.1, forward strand.
GAGGTTACCATATCATTATGTCAATGCATGCATGGTTAACAAAAAATCTCTGTTATCTTAGTCAATAACAGACAAAAAATGTAAAAAATCAAGTTTCATTTTCAAATTATACATAGCCATCTTTCATAGAACTTTTGACTGAGATTTTTTTTTCTTGTTTAACTGCCTTTGCGGATTGATTTATTTTCCTACATGCTAATTATTCGTGAAATGAGGAAATCTTGCATACTAAATTGAATATAAGTTTTTGTGGTTTTGCCAAAATCACCATACAACCCAATAGAAAATTTTTAATTTTTTGAACATTCAAATTCATTACCTTTATCAATGAAATCCTCAAATGATTATTAATCCACAGTATTTGAAAGTAACAATTATTGCTGAATCAGAGACACAATTGTTATCATGCCATCATTAGAATTAAACTGGACCTCTGTTCTGTTCACTTATCGCTACACTAACAACAGGTAAGGCCTTAATCCTGCAGTGAGTTTTCTGAAGTACCTGATTTCATAATTTAGACATGACTAGTGCATCAAGTGATGTGTTTATAATGTTTTATATTAATTAGACATCAAAAGTGAAATTAACACATTTATATCACTCCTGAGTTTTACATGAAATGAAAATTGCCAGCTCAGTTTGTCAAGAATATGACAGATGAGCAAAAAATGATGATGATACATTTAAAAAATTACCACCATATACAATGAGAAGACCAATAAATCCATTATGTCTATATACCTCATCGGCAGGAGGATGTTGAATTACTTCTGTAAACTGTTCAAATATTTCTGTATCTGATGTTTTACCTAAAATTGTAAAATACATAGAAACAACTGAAACTGAACCACTTTCTGAATTAAAGTAGTGTAATTTAGATTATCATGATTCTAAGGTAAACAGTTTAGATAGGTAAATTAAGAAAATAAAATGCCAGTTAAGTCAATTTTACAGTTTTTTCAAGGTTTGATTGCAGAACTTTACAAATGGTGTTGTCTTTAATGCATAAATAAACACAGTTTATGGCAGATATAGTGTCTCACTATGCATTGGCTGAAATAAAGTTTGTTTTGTTTTTTATGATTTACTGATTTTAAAGACAATTTGCATAAAATACCTTGTTTTTTACTTTGCCTGGAATTAATGTTAGGTATTTTAGCTTCTTCTGGTATGTCTAAATGTTGAGAACCAGATCTTACTGCAGTACTGGAACCTGTAAAGCAAAAGATATATAATAAGTCAAATTTGTTTTCAGATCACCTTGATTAAGTGTAAACCTGTCATGTCAAATACTTCTGTTCCCAGTGAAGTAAATTCTGTGCATTTTGATCCCAATTCAAAAATAAATAACAAAATTACTCAGAGCCAAGGAAAATTCAAAGGGGAAAGTCCAAAACTAAATAAAACAAGAGGAAAACAACTGTCATATTCCTGACTTGGTACAGACATTTCCTTATGTAGAAAATGGTGGATTAAACCTTTGTTTTAAAGCAAACTTAACATCTCACTTGTATGACAGTCATATATAATTCCATGTCACCTATTTCATAATGTCTCTAATTTTTACTCCCAAGATCTCCTTTATAAACAGGTTTGAATCATTTTGTGAATGTTCTTTCATGGTTTTAAGAGATAATCAACTTCCCAGTTTTCAGCAAATTAAAATTTCTTGACTTTCTTCGCTTACCTGATGGATAAGTCATGCCACTAGATGCTGCAGGATGGCCACTATAAAGAGAATAAAGAGATATACATGTTAATAATGTTAACTTAATATACTAGTACTTTTCATTGCTAATTAATATATTCAAATTCTAAGTGTCACCTTGCTGAAGGATGTGTACTTTTGATCTTCAGTGGAAGATTTCCTATTTTTCAACTTGCATATGATATCAATATTTTCTGTTCAACGTATAGAATTGAAAGGTGTGACTATTATGTCATTGTTACATTGTGATGCTTATTTTGTCCTTAGCGTAATTTATGTTATTGAGGAGCATATTTACATGTCTTATCTTTGTATATTAATATTGTTACAAGCCTTATATTTTCATCAAATATTTTAACCGTGTTAACTAAAATTGAGAATGGAAATGGGGAATGTGCCAAAGAGACAACAACCCGACCATAGAAAAAAACAACAGCAGAAGGTCACCAACAGGTCTTCAATGTAGCGAAAAATTCCCGCACCCAGAGGCGTCTTTCAGCTGGCCCCTAAACAAATATATACTAGTTTACATGTATAAAGACCAAAGTAAAAGGATAAGCCATACATTATTAAAGATAAATCTTGTAGACATGAATGAAAATCAGTCTTCAAACAAGATTTTCAATTGCAAGGTCAAATATCAAGGTCACATAATAATATTCAAGCAAACATTGTTTCAAATACATCTGACAGTCCAAATGTATTGAACATCTCAGACCTTCCAGTAAAATGTTATAAGAAAATAAGCTGATGCAATCACTGTATATGACATCAATCATTTAAGGTTTTAAAAAATCAAGTGCACTAGATTCACAGATACATATAGTGATTATTGATAGGGTCTATCAAGTGGTAGGAATTGTAGGGAAAAAAGAACACACAATATATACCAACATTCATATATACTAACCTACGAGCCATATTTACAATGCTTCCACCAGGTAACCCATGATGCACTGGGAACATTCCATACTGTGCTGACATAGCTTGTCCTCCATAAAATGCCTGACCCACTGCATTTGATGGTCCCATTGGAAAATTTGATGGTTGCATGTTACCAATGTTACTGTTCATATTTCCAGCCATGCCCATTTGAGGCATATTTTGATACTGACTTGATGGGTTCATTGTCATATTAGGTGTAAAGTTTGGAAATGTATTGTTATTTTGTCCTATGTTGCTATTTCCTTGACCCATATGACTAACATTTTGATTGGTCATGTTTTGAGGCATTTGATTGGCCATGCTTTGAGGCATTGAATTAGCATTGACAAAACTCCTCGTAAGTCGCCTACCATATGCTAAATTCACTTGATTAGAATTCTGACTAGATGGAGTGTTTCCATAATTAGGAGTCACATGATTGAAACTTTGACTAGCTGTGGTATATACTGTACTAGGATTAAAATTAGATACGTTATTAGATGTGGCGGCACCAATAGGATTTGGTGCTGTGGCAGTCTGAGAGTTTGTGTGTCCAGATTTAAATTTTTTGGTAGGACTTGGACTTGTCCCAGAACTTTTCGGTAGACTTTTAGAAGAGGAATTTGAAGCCCCATTACTGCTTGAACTCGCAGTGGAAACCATGGAAACTGAGGAATGTTGAGGTGGTGAATTCGTTCCATTTCCTGACGGGTAAGCTAGCTTTGTGGTTGCTCTGCGAATTTTTCTAACACGTCCAGTTTCAATTCTAATTTGAATCATTTTGCTAAAATCTATATGATACGGAAGTTTTAAAGCTGATTTTGACAGATCAAATACATTAGTTCTGGGAGTCTGTGAATAGTAATCTTCTATCAAGCACCCAACCTCCATGTCATATATGTGCCACTGACCCCTAACATCCCCCTCCCACTGCCAAACAATGCCTTTTCCTGGTAGGCTTGATGGAGGGTATGTGCTCCTTCTAATGGGCCTAGCTGTTCCTGAAAAAAATACGAGAAGCATAAGAATATATTTACACAACTAGAACACACCCTTGATATGGCAGGTCCGTAACTAATTAAAGTATATGTGTAAGCCTTATTTTAGTATTGGTATTGTCATCTGATTAAGTCATTTAAATGCACTGGAACTTATCAATTATTGGTAATATTAATTAGACTGGAATGAAGTATTTTTTAATCTACAGCATTGTCCTATATTAGTTTTAAATAAAGTTGGATCCTTAATTCGCTGTTTTACGTCTACCGGCTATGAAATTGAAAACTGAAACTATCATGCCTATACGCCTTATTTTACAACAAATGTTTTAAGCATGTTAAGTCCGGATTTTTAGTATTCATATTGTCATCTTAGGAAGTCATTCTGATTAAAATAGGGAACAATGTGACAATGATTGAATTTAGTAGTGTCAACCCTGTGTATATGACCTGTGTATATAGCAAAATCCTAAATACACCGTTTGGTGGTGCGCCTGTCAGATGCGGAACGTACAGATAAGGTATAATAGGTAACATGTGAATATACTATTAGTATTGGTATCGGATTCAACCTGTAACTTAATAATTATTGGCAATATTACTTATGTGGAAAACAAAAGGGTCTTGAGTGGTGTAATTTTTAATCAACACCATTGTCCTATATTAGCTTTATATAAAGTTGAATTCTTTGATTTGTTGTTTTACCCCATGACGGCTGATAAATTGGACCTCATTCATTTTAGTATTATAGATAGTTATTAGATAGATTTAAAATGTATGACAGGAATTATTACATACAAATGTTGTACAATATGACAAACTACAGACTCTTCCAAGAAAATACACATACAAACATTTTCAACATAGACAAACAACAACCATCATGTGTAATTTGATTTGTAATTTAATGTTAGTTCTAGATCTTGGCATGAATGGCATGCTAATAATATACTGCTGAGGTTTTCATCTAGTTTTAATTTCAAAATGCCAATGTGTAAATGAAAGCATTTATGAAATGTAGAAATTTACAGTATAATTCACACCTGGATTGCAATGAAGTCTGAAAACTGCTAGGCACTTTTGACCCCAAAATATGATTGCAACTGACTACTCTATAGAGTATATCTCCACATGGCAGTTTCTATTTTTAATTGTGGTGTGATGTTTTAAATGATTATCAGGTTATGATACATGAACATGATGTAAGTTGAAGTATGTGCACTCAAGTTTGCAATACATGTAGTAATTATCTGTCAGTTAAAGGGATCCATTATACTGATACATGTATGTACAATGTGTTCTAAGAGCAGTTTTCTTAAATGGCAATACGACAAATTTTAAATCGAATAAAAATGGTAGATTTTATCATTTTAAAACCAATGTTTACAAGATCTTCAAATAATCATGATAATAGACCTTCATAAAAAGGAAAATGCATACAAGTAAGTGAACAGTTTTTAAGTCATGTAACATTTTTAAGGGCCAGCTGGAGCCTGCTTCATGGTGCTGGTTTTTTTTTTATCTCTTTTGAAGAATCTATTGCATGCTTAATTTATTTTGTAATTGGTGGCCTTAAGCTTGGGCTGTTTTTATGCTCTAAGGGGGTAAATAAGTTTTGGCGAGTTGGGTTGTCCTTGGTTGATTCGGCCTTGGGAGTTTTGTCTGGGTACCCCTTCGGCCACGTAATAAAAGAGGTTTCAGCCATATGTTTTATTTTATATTTATAGACACTTTGGTATACAATGTATATATTTATACTTTCATTTATACAAATGTTATATCTTTTATAACATTATCAGGCCTCTTGATCTACAATAACTTTTTTTCAACTTGTCCAACATGTACCAAAAACTTACATGTACTTGTCAGAATGGAATTATACAATGTAACTTGTCTCAAAAATATTTTTTAGATATTAACCTTTTTTCATGTTTTTGCATTTTAAGTTGATTCAATAAACAAAATTAATTAAAACAACAAATAAACAATGAAACAGAAAAAATACGAAACAGGACTAAGATTCTAGTTTTCATCAAAGTTTTATGATGGCAGGATTGGCACATGAGGCGCAGTCTGGTAGGCCTGCTAGTCTGCACTCATTTGGTTTATGAAGCCGATTTGCTTACATTGCACTGTATTGTTATCTTATCTATAAAGCAGTTAGACTGTATTCTGAGAATAGTATGCGCTTAAACTGATAAAACGTATTTGACAAAAAACAGGTTTTAAATTATCGATTGCAAGTAAATACATGAAATATGTCAAATAAATATTTGTTTTTATCTTCTTTTATTGTTGTTTAAAAAATAATTCATGGCAGCCATAGATTTGTTTTCATTTAACCATTGTGCATTCATATTCCATTTGTTTACCCTTAGCATTATAACGAGGGGTAAAATACTAATATAAATTCCCAACCCATAGATAAATGAAAACAAAACGACGGCTGCCATGAATTATTTTGATTCTAATAGGACAATTCTGTAATTTTGTTAACCGTGAAAGCCCTATACATATGATACTGTTTTGGCTGTTCAGTTTCACCCAATTTTGATAATATTAGTAATATATATTATATAATTCAATCATTATTTTTTCCTAATCGCATTTTTCACTTACACATTTTCTTCCAATGTACTTTTATTGGTTCCAAGGCATACAAGATGCTTTTAAACGCCTGTTATTTACATTAATTTTTTTTGTTTACGGAAACATACTTGTGACGTCACCTTGTTTCACTGCCATGCCAAGACAATAGCATCCTTTAGTCATGTTCATGGAATTTTCATTTCATGAAATTTTACCATGAAAAATGAATTGAAATGGATTTGCTCATTTTGCTGTAGAAAAAAGAGATAAATATACTGTATCTGAAACCATGGCCTACGTATAATTGCTTTCGGGTCGATCCGGCCCAAGTTGATCCGTCCCACGTCGATCCAGCCCCAATAAAAATATATATTTATAAGGAATAAAAATAAAGATATATATTAATTGTAATTCATAAATGTTGATGATTTTTTTTATTATAATGTAAAAGGTTTTTTATTATAATGTAAAAGGTGTACGGTAAAAAAAAAAAAAGGCCTTTGAATTTTTTTTTCTTTAGATGAGTATAAGAAAACTAGGTTGATTATGTTTTTATTACAAGTTTACAAGATTATATTGAGTATAATTATATTAAAACGTAAGTTCTTAAAATTTCTCAAATTGAGAAATGTTGTTTGATTTGCCGAATCCTTTCTGTAAAAGAAAAGTCCTTGCTGATAACGTAACTTTAATTAATCAGGATTTGATTGAATTAGGTGATTACGATTGGCATTACCTTAGTTCACAATCATCAGACAATTATTGAATAAACAAACCAATTATAAACTAATGAAGTTTGGTTAAACAAGACATTATGATGAGCTAAATTTTTACGGTTCCATTGGACTGTAAATATTTATTTAGCTACTCTGTGTGAGAAGTAAATAAAATAAAAATCGCCATGACATTCAAAGTCATGCAACTTGGAAAATATCTTCGCATTTTAAAATATATTGGAGCTGCTATACAAACAGACAACACTCAGTTTCGTATCGATTTAAAATAGTTATTTAACTGGTACTCCAATACTTCGCTTACCTGTTGTCATCCATCATCAACACTTTTTGCAAATTCCGTTTATAGTCTGTTCAAATTTTTCACAAATTCCTCCATATAGTGAATATAGTTTATTCATATTTTATTATGGGGCCGGATCGACTTGGGGCCGGATCGAAGTGGGCCGGATCGACTTGGGTCGGATCGACTTTGGGCCGGATCGACTTTGGGCCGGATTGACTTTGGGCCGGATCGTCTTGGGGCCAGAACGACCGGATACCTAAAAATTGAGAATATCTGGCAGTATGCATAAGTTGGTTCTTACGCAGAACAGTCGTTTTTATGAAGTACTGCGCTAAAGGTGGATACATGTATATTGTGATTATACTGGTTGACGATAATAGGTTATAATATTAGAATTGATTATTTCATTGATAATCAAAGATGAATTTAATTTATTTTCTACAGAATGATTGAACTTGTCCCGTCAGACAAGCTTAATATCATGAATATGGCTGTTACCAGGTTACATGTCCAACCATTTTCCCTCTGATATCAGACAAACCGACTAACAAAAACCCTTGGGACGAAGATACATGTATCCCAGAGGAACCAGTAATGACGCACCTAAGGTTGTGTTTGTCTCTGCATTTAATCAACCATTTAAAAGAAGTAGAAAAACGGAATGGAATAATAGATTGATTACTTGTTAATATATTTCAATCATTAAACAGTAGATATTTGAAATATTAAAAGCAATACAAATCATGTTTGCTAAGATTACAAACGGACTGTCAAAAAATGTTGGGTACCAGTAATGACGCACTGTAAACAAACCAGTAAAAAACACTTGTTCGTGCCTGATAATCGAAAAATTGCTTCAATCTGGATTCTTTAAAGTTAACACTGTTCAACAAATTCTATTTTATTTACAACTTTTTAAATTTTCATACACTTTAATGATCATGGGGCAAATAGAACAAAATTTTATAATTATTTTTTTTCTTTCAATTTTATCATAAAATTGTATAAAATTTATGAAATTGATATATATATTCCATATATTTGAAAATAAAAAGTAATTGCATTCATAAAACAACAATGACAATAATACATATATCGATGTTTACCTCATACATTGAATGAAAAAAAAATGATAAACCATATAAAATTATATAAGCGACAACCATTTGTTCTACTGTGATTCCCGCTTAAATGTAAAACCATGTCACATGACAGTCATGTGATTTCAAAAACACAAAATGGGGAAGCATGTGGTTACATATTTTTATTGGCCAAAGTGGATGTAGGACTGATAATCATCCAGGGAAGGGTAGAATGTTTTTGGCCTTAATAAAATGGCGGAATTTGCATCATCTTTAATATTTTAAGTAATAATAACATTTCTGGGCAGAGTTTAAGGCATCTTTGTTGTAGTCAGATGACCTTCACCAACATGTTATGTACGGTAAATGTTGATGACGTCACGGCTTTTGTTTAGAAATATAAAACCGAAAAATAAATCGGTGCGTCATTTCTGGTCCGCGTCAAAACAGGTACCAAGACGATACATTTGTATCATTTGTTAATAAAAACATTGAAAAGTATATATGCACAGACATTAGGAATAAAAGCATAATGTAACCTAAATGACCAAAGTTAACATTGCCAAAGTGGTGTATGGCTGAAACGACATGTAGCCCGAACATCGAAACTTCTCAAAAGCCTCTATGGTCAGGCTTTTCAGTTTTGGTTTCTGAAACATAAAATTTTCCTGTTTCATTTCTCTTTATTCTGGATACCAGGGCAAGAATAGTGTCAATGGCTAAGTATGTATGTATTCATGTTTAAACTCTTACAGTTCCCGCTTTGACCTCATGCTATTGTGTATCTGGAAAAAAAATAAACGGTTATACATCTGTTCCAAGTTCTGGCAAGTGGTGACAAAATCGATGGCGTATGAAGATAAGGAGCTGTCGGCTGCACTCAGGTTTACTTGATTGGAATTATTTTGATAGGCATTTTCTATGTATTGTGTAACGTTAGGTTCATACGGTCTCCACCGTCCAAATTCATTCATCCACTCCCAAACAATCACGTTGGTTGAGCTCTGTGACATCTTCATGATTGTTCGATATACCTCTGGACTTTTCAAAAGCATAAATTATCCCGAAAGGCGTTTTGTTTACATCTCGTTACTATGAGAACTATTTTTTATCTTATTTTTCTTCTTCTATATAGGTTTTCATTGAATTTAAAATTAATATGCTTGCATTCAGCTGTAAATTATCTCAACTATATATTTTGTTAAACTAATTGATGACATCCGGTGTCATTTTACCCACAATTCAGCGGCATTCTTGTAGCGAAGGAAAACCATCTGGACTGAAAATGTTGCTGCGACAGTAAACAACCAATTAAAGCTTACTCACAGCATACAAGCATTGGTGAACATGCTATCGACGTAAATGTAAAGTAATTGATCGTAAAATCTCCCTCCTCTTAAATAACACACGGCATAATCGATTTTTATAACGAATGTGAAATTATGTTCTCAGACGGACCTTGTTCATTTTAATAGACCACTTTCGAGTTCATCCGTCACCGGCAAAAACTCGTCAATTATGCACGCCTTTATGACGTCACTTACCAGATAGAGGGGCTCGCCTGTATCCCTGCACTATTTACGTTCATCAAGCGTCTTAGTGATCGTCTTTGTGCAGGATAACCTAGAAATAACGGTTGCTCTGTAGGTACTTACTGACAATTCCCTAATGACAGCAGTGTTGATTGTCAATTTTGAGAATTCAATTTGCCGAATAATTCGTACAATATAGAATTATAGTTTTCCAACCACTCGCTCAACATTGGAAGGAAGTGACGACGCCCCTAAACGCAAAAATGACGGTGATAAAGGCGCGTATGATTGACGAGTTTTTTCCGGTGACGGATGAACTCGAAAGTGGTCTATCGTTCTAAAATTTGCTCTTTGTCAAAATATGTCTCCCGTTTATAACGTTGTGAGGAAAGGCTACATATCTGAATGGCATTGTTTTTGTTAAAATTCAAAGCCGGTCCTGAACATATGTTTCTATTGACTTGAATAATTTGTGCCCCAGATCAGTGATTGGCATTGCCATTTGAAAGGAAAAATAATGTCCCCTTTGTCGTATGAAATATTTAATGCCTAACATTTTATATAAACCTTATTGTTATTTGGAAATCTGCAATGTTTGACATGAAAATCTGTGATCCCAGGTTTTTTAGGTCATACATGTTGGCATTGAGATTTTGGGGTCCGTTTGCCGGTTTGCATACATCTAAGAGTCTGACAAAACGGTATCAGGTCCGTTCGCGCAAAAAAACCTTTTGCACCCTACACTTTCGCGCCTCACATGTTTGCCCCCGAAGTACATTCACGCCCAATTTATACCAAATTATTCCATTTTCTTGAATAAAATTTGAGGAATTATAAATAAAGGCAACAGTAGTATACCGCTGTTCAAAACTCATAAATCCATGGACAAAACACAAAATCGGGGTAACAAACTAAAACCGAGAGAAACGCATTAAATATAAGAGGAGAACAACGACATAACACCGAAACGTAACACACACGGAAACGGACCAAGCATCAGACAAAACACCACGAGAATAACAAATATAACATGAAAACCAAATACATGAATTTGGGATAGACAAGTACCGTGCCACGTCTTATCTCAATTTCTCAAAAATAAGAGAAAACACAAACGACTCAACGTTAAAATGGAACACACACAGAAACGAACAATAATATAACAATGGCCATCTTCCTGACTTGGTACAGGACACTTTTAAAGGGGAATAAAAGTGGTGGGTTGAACCTGGTTTTGTGGCATGCCAAACCTCGCACTTTAATGGCAAAGTTGAATATAACATTGAAATGACAACATAATATTACAGGAGTACAATACAAATTAATAGAACATATAGATTTTTTTTATTAATTTGATGATTATTTATTAAATGTTAATTATGTATGATTACTGCTAATTGGTAAATTATACACAGCTAAATTTGGTGTTATTGTTGAGTGTTTAAAAATCAAGATTGTTGTTTTAACTTGCAAATTGCTTTGATGTAAATACTGCATGGTATGAGTAAAACTTTGAAGATTTTGAATCAAAGACTCGAAAGATAATTGTTTTTATCAGCTTGGCTGCATTGAACTCATGTTAAAAAAAATATTTATAGCAATACACTAACCAAAACCTGATTTAGATTTTATCAACACATAAAAAAACGTCAGAATCTCACTTAATTTAGAAACAATGAAAAAATATATTTATATAGAGCAGTACACTTGCCTAAACATCATTAAGATTTATTCAACACTTTAAAAAAAACGATGTCAGAATCTAGCTATATGTCATGTATGTAGAAACAATGAAAAATAAAATATTTATATATATACAGCAATACACTTACCAAATGCTTACCAAAACTTGATTCCAAATTATATAAATAATACCAATGAAAATTGTGCGCCAACATGTAGGGTGTGAATGGACTTATATGCGAACATGTAGGGTGCGAAACTGAAAGGGCGCCAACGTTAATGGGTGCGAACGTGATTGGGGCGCGAACAGACCCGGATTCAAAACGGAACATGTGTGACACGGTCAGATTTCACTATCCTATATTTTAAAACTATTAACTGCTGTGAGATACTGTCAATGACATGACACTTTTTTCTAATCATGCTATTTGAAAAGATGAATTTGCCCTAGCATTGTCTAGGTCGCATTATATCATGTAGATTACTTATGTTATTACACATCACAATAAGATACAATTGTTCAATGACAGCATTATATTAATAATAAATACTTAATTTAAAGACCAATTAAGTTGATTTACATTTGTACCTAGTATCATTTGGTGTAACTCATTCATAAAACCATCTTGAAGTTAATAGAAAAACAAAAGTACAAAAGGATAATAGAGTATCCATTCGTGACTCAAAATCAGTCGTACATGCACAGTAAAAACACACAAAAATTGAAAAAAGCAAAGGAACAGCCCTTTCATTATCATGATTGTGTTCATTGCTGTTCATCATCTCAAAGTCATTGAGTCAAAATTTAAAAAATACTCAAAGCATAAGCATAAAAGTTTGATTTAAAGTGGGGTATACATACAAAAATATAACATAAGCTCTGTAGAGGTTTTATTCGACATACATACAGTGTTCTCCCCAGGATTTTTGGATAGCACTGTGGTAAGCATGTGATTTTCAACAATTCTCAGTTAGTTTGTCACAGAGCACGGTTGGTTTGTAATTGATTTGTTATGTGTTTTTCTTATATTATGCTATTGATGTTTTCTCTTGTAATGATGTCCTCATCATACTCATGGAAGTTACCCCTTTGTTTGCTAATGTTATTGTCTGGATATAAACATGGTAGAAGAAAAGTCTTTTTTTCTCCATTGTAAATTCATATAATCCTCATATTATCTGTGTTTGAAACCGAAGGGCAAGGAGAAGTCTTTTCCATGATGGGTCTATACCAGACTGTCTATGTGAAAATTTCTTATCACTAAGATCTGTAAATTTGCTTTCACAAATTTTTTGTTCTTTCCTCGCCAATATATATATATACAGTTAACTCTCGTTGTCTCGAACTCGCTCGAGCCAGATGCTATTTCCACGAGTGTTTACCTAAGATTATCTTTTATAGAATTTTTATAAATAATAAGTGATACTTTGTTAATGTTCATGAAAACGTATTAAAAATGTTCAAAAAACAATTAATTGTGATTTACACTAATGAGCTTGTGTCACGTATAAGGTAAGGATTATGACTTCCGTTGATGATCACCTCAAAAATACTCAATCAGTGTCTTTAATCTTGTTGTATTTTCTTTTGAAAAGAAAGAGTATAAATTTTCTAAAATCTCTTGTATCCTAGAATAAACAATTGTGTCAACTATAAACAACCTGAATAACGAAACTATCGATTGGAAATTACTCTCTCAGATAAAAGCCATAGAAAAAAATTGTGACTGAAACAATTGAATAGGTTAAAGTAATGTTATTATAATAATGAAAGACCATGACATACAAATACATCGATCGGATACCAGAATATCGATCCCCTTCCCATATTCACCCGGATTTATTTAGAGTTGTGTCCCTTGTTCTGTCAAACTTCTGGTTTTCGTTTGAGTCAAACTACATGTATGTGTATCTCAAAATATTTCTCTGGTCAGGCTGACTTCGAGAAAAAAAGAGAGTCGACTGTATATACATGTATGTCATGTGTGTTCAAAAATCTTAAACCAGCTAAAGCATGAAAATATGAAACTTAGATATAAACATTTTGTATATGTATATATAATTTGATCAATTAATGTTATTTCAGTTTGAACAGTTTACCTGCTTGCATTAACACCAATCACCATGACGTCTGAAGCTGCAATACACAAAAGAAATTTAGATAGTGCCATCCTGTTTATGCAACAAGAACATGCAGAAACATTAAAAGGCTTACACAAGGAAATAGAAAATCTTCAGAAAAAATGTTCAGGTAAAAGATAGGAAGAAAAAAAATTGATGTTTGGAATGAAATTTTTTATTATTGAGACATTAATCTGTCAATCCTGCAACTGACATAAAAATCAATAGTTTTCATCGATTGTTAGGCTCTAAAGGCTATAATTATGCCTTTATTTTTCTTGTTTGAAATGTTTACACTTGTAATTTCAGGGCAATACTAGCTGGCTATGCAGTATGGGCTTTGTTCATTGTTGAAGGCCATATGGCAATCTGAATCATATGAAACCTGATTTAAAAATAACTTGAATCGTTGTTTCCTTTGTCATGTTTGTGCTTAGTTTTTATCATGAAAATATCTTTATGTTTATAAAAGCTACTTAACTAAATGTTATAAATTGATACTTTTAAAAGTTAAATAGAAGAAAGAACCCTTATAGTCTGTCTTGCTTGAAAAATACAAATAAAACTGAAGACATATTTTTTGTTTACTATCTAATATGTTAATTTTTTTTTTTTTCTGAAACTTCGAGGCCAAACAGGTAAAAACTTTACCTTAATCAAGTTTTTTTGTATATGACTTAAAGTGGAACATTATGGTAAAATGCAGTTTGAGTTTCTATCAAAAACTAAGTAGTAAAAGCAAATCTGACTTTGGTAAAAATAAGAAAAATCAGACACATTATAAAAATAAGATGATTTGGTATGATTTCCAATGAGACAATTCAGCACCAGAGACCAAACGACATAGAACTTAGAAGTTAACATGTTTAACAGTGAGTCAAAACCATACCCCATATCAGCTATAATATGCCCAAAATGCCAAATACAAAAAAAAATCAAACAAAACTATGACTTATATATGAACAAAACAATTAAAAAAGATATGATACACAGCAACAAAATGACAACCACTGCTGCTTTTTTGAGTTATTGCCCTTAAAATGTAGGTTTTTAGGCAATTTGGTAATTTTTGGTTATATTTATTATTTTCAAAATTATTTACAATTATAGAAAAACAAAATGATGTAGACAAACTCTTAATACTGAAAATGATCAGAACAATAAGATCTTTAAATATAAAGTTGAGTATGGAAAATGGGAATATGTCAAAGGGACAACAAATTGACCAAAGTCAAAGAGCAGATAACAGCTCTTCGTGTTAACATGTCAGAAACTGTTGTTTCTCCCTGTTTACTGGAGGAATTATTGCCTTTGAAAGACATTTATAACTGAATTTTTCGACCTTTGCAGAAAATTAAATTAATTTAATACTAAGGGGTATTTATTGTAAATAGCAAGAATGTTTAGCAAAATAAGATCTATTAAATATAAAGTCAACATACACCTTCATGTAGCTGTAAGCAATCAGATAAGTGAATCAGTCCTTGTTATTTGATTGAAGATAAAAACTCTTCTAGCAGGCACCAGATAAAGGATGTACATGAAGTCAATAGATATAGTAGGATGTGGTATGAGTGCCAATGAGACAACTCTCCATCAAAGTCAGAATTTATAAAAGTAAACCATTATTGGTCAAGGAACAACCTTCAATAAGGAGCCTAGGCTCACACCGAACAGCAAGCTATAAAAGTATCCAAAAATTACAAGTGTAAAACCATTCAAACAGGAAAACAAATGATCTAATCTATATAAAAAACTAGAAACACTTATGAACTACATAAACAGACGACAACTGCTAAGCATCTATCAGGGTTTCCGCTGGCGGTCGCCATTTTCGCAATTTGCGAAAAAATAATAATTGTGGCGATAAAAATTTGTCATTTGCGAAAGAATTTGGCGAAAGAAATATATAAACCGATTTATTTTCCTCCATCTTGTTTATTTACTTTTTTTCGAGTTTCTCGGACTTTACCCGATCAGACAATACTCGGAATTCACCTTGACCTCATTAAGATTTAGACAGAAAATCAATAATCAGCTGATTGCATTTTATAGCTATTGACAACAAAGGATTAATTAATAAAGGCGTTGATTGAATTGTTTCACAAAATGATATGGTCAAATGGCTTCCGCTATAAATGTCACAAACAGAATTTATTAACATCTTTGCGACGCACATGTTTGAAGCAAACTTTTGACATCTCTCCCTTTAAAGATAGTTTTGAAAAGAAAGCTGTTGTTGTGACGAAAATTGTTCAAAAGCAAGAAAAATCTCTGATTTAAAACTTTAATTCTTTTATCCTTTGACTTTAATAAAGTCGTTTGAGTGACACATGCAAGTGTTTCAAGCATAGTTGTACGTCTCAACTTTTTCATTTACGATGGTCAAGAAAAGAAAACTGTCGTTATGAAAAAATCTATCCAAAAGGCTGGAAACAACCCCTCGAATGAGAGTAACCCTTCAATGTAATGACTACACATGAAATGAGGGATCAATTTCATGTGATAAAAGCTTTTGTTTTGTTGTAAAAATTACTTCTTAGTACAAAAGGGCACAACAGGAAAAATATATTTATGTTACTTGGCGAAAAAAATAATAAAGTGGCGAAAAATATATTGTTTTGGCGAAAGAGGTGGCGAAAAAAATAATTGACCCAGGGGAAACCCTGATCTATATAAAAAACAAGAATCAAGAACCACTTCTGAACCACATGTATTTCAATCCTATTTATACAAGTACAATGTTATACATTATTTCTTTATTTCAGAGTTAACGTTTCAGTTGAATATGCAAGGAATAGGAGCAGATTTTCTAGATCCAGGTAAATGATTAACATATGAATATCAAACACTGTTGTTGAAGTATCCATTGTGTATTGAGATTTTGTCTGTTTTGGAAATCAAGTTCAAGATGAAATCCTATAGAATTTTATGATCAGAGTTCAGGGAAAAAGTCTTTGAGTAACCTGAAAAAAAAACTAACAAGATGTATGAAATTTAAACGTTATATTTACAACAATGGACAGATGTCAAGCTTGTAATGATCTCATGTTTATAAGAATCAAACCGAAAAAAAATAATAGTGGGCCATGTGGGCCTTCAACATAAAATTTTCCAAATGCCTTATTTTATGTATTTAGAAAATGCTCAGAAATCAGAGGAAAAAAACTAATTATGAAAATTCATAACCAATACTTTTTTGCAACAACATGAGAAGGAGAATTTTATTTTAAGGTTAAGAATATTGAAGAGAAATCATTTATCTTGATATTTCATGTACAAGAATATTTATTTTTTATACAAGAGATATTTACAAAGCTGATTAAACAATATCATGAATGAAGACTTCTTTTTAGAAATATTTTAAATATTTTTTTTTATGATTTTAGGTTCAAATTCTAAATTGACTCAAGTAGAAGACAATCTCAAGATACAAACCCAAAAGTCAAAACAACTTGAGTCAGAAATTGAGAAGAAAGATAAGCATATTAAAGACTATGAGATCTCATATAAAAAACAAAAAATGAAGTTTTTAGACGAAAATCGTAAAACTTCTCAGGAAATGGATAGACTTAAAGCAGAAAATGAATCAAAAGCTAATCAAGTAGCCTATTTAACAAGTGAGCTTCATAAACTTAAAAAATTACAATTAGAACACAGTACTGAGAGAAAAGCATTTGTTGCCGAAGCTCATAAATCTGGGACCAAGGCTTATGTAGCAGAAGCTAGAATATTACCAATTCCGCCAAAAGAACCAGTGACATTAAAGATTAGAAGGGGTAATATAAGGCATGTTAAACCACAAACAAATAAGGAAGATCTAGAAAGGCATCCATTAAGAGTAAGCTCTGGAAGTTCAAGTACAAGGTCAGAATCACCAACCATAGAAAAGGCCAAACAGTTTTTACGACCAGAACGGGAGCCTTCAATAGAAGTAAAAGAACGGCATCCTCTTCCACCAATCAGATCCGCGCCGGGAGAAGAAAGAAGCCATTCAAAACATGTTTATTTTCAAAAGATGACGCCAGAAGCACATCAAACACGAGCAAAGACACACAAAGTCAAAAGGAAAGAACAAGAAGTTAAACTTCTGGCTGTTGACAAGGTTTCAGATCAGTGGGCTTCACGAGCTCAAGAGTCACACAGTTCAGAGTACAACTGATCTATAGTCCGTCCAATTTAATGTTTAAAAGTTTACAGCTTGTGTCATATTATTACAAACAAAATGGCTGTGTTCTGATTTTGATATGAATGTTTAAAAGTTGTTAAGAATCACTTGTTTTATTTGTCTATGTTTTATTTTCACAGAATGGTGCATTTTAATTGTGTTTATATTTTAAACATGTTAAACTTTGTAGAGAAACAAAAAATATCTTCTCAATGAGTTATGATACTGAAGTATTCATGGTTATATTTGTATTTTCAGTTAAGATCAAAAACAATAGTAACATCATCCAATAGGCATATCTTTACTATCATACAAATTCAATAAGATCTAAAGCAATGTAATTTGATATACGGATAAGTTTGTTTTGGCCTTCAAAATATTGAAATATATATATGAATGAAAATTTTGTACATAATTTGTATTTAAATTGAATGTGTTTGGCATATTCTTATAAGCACAAAACTCAGAAGGGTATAAAACAAGAAATTGAATACAAAGATTAGTGTTTTGGGATTATTTTTAACAGAAACCATTTTTTTATATTAATTTGTACATACTACTGAGTTAGTAGGTTACATACAAGTTGTGAGTGAGTCTGTCAAATTTACATAATGATCAATTTAAATAAATGTCTTGGTTTCCAAAAATATTCCCATGGCAATTTATTTTAAACAAAAATTGTAAAACACAATTATAACTGAAAATTATGTATGACAATAATTTAAGTTGTTCCAAGTAAAATTGAGAATTGAGTTGATGATGTTATTTGACCTTATGTGTGGCCTTGAAATCTATAAATTTTATGAAGATTGAAATTGCCAAATGGTAAATGTGTGTTCTAGTTGTCGTAAATAATGTGTTCGTAATCATTACAGTGTTGAAAGCCATATTGTAGCTTATCTGGTCCATAGGGGCTTATCACTTTAGCCCATCCATAAGGGCTTATCACTTTAGTCCATCTATAAGGGCTAATCACTTTAGCTGGTCCATAAGGGCTAATCAAGGTTTTTTGTAAGTTAAGTGCCAGTTTTTTGTAATGATGAATAATTGTATTTTTCAATAACACCAATTAATTAAAATTCAATACATGTAGGTCTAATTTTATGTATGCGACTATGTCTATGAAAAACCATGCATGAAAACAGAAAGCAGGTTAAAAATCAGACATGAATGGTTTTGAATTTTAAAGATATAAAGACAATTTTCGGTAGATGTATTCACATAAATATCTTAAGTCCAGAAAAATGCATCTAGATATTCCAGTATCAAATTCCGTCCTTTATTCTGTTTTAGTTTGTTTTGTGTCATTCTGTGATAAACTTTATTTTAAAGATTTAAGTATACATGTATTTACTTTTTCATTTTTTTTCATAATTTCTTCTCTGTGATGAAGGAAAATTAGCTTGTGTTTATACTTGTGTTTTGCTTCTAAGGGCTGTTCCAAAACAAATTGATTGGAGGGAGTAAAATGGCTGTTTTTAAATTAACCCCCTGCCCTGCATTAAGTACTGTGAACTGAATTTTTTCGTGGTTTCAAGAAAAGTTGCAGTTTCATGGATATTTACTTTCGTTGTTCTGATGAAGACTGTATACTTTCCTTTAGAAAATTTGTAATTCGTTTGAACCCAAGAAATCCACGAAAATTGGTATCCAATGAATATTAACGAATTCACAGTTTTTACTGATTTTATTTTTCATTTTTGTCCAGGCTTTATTTCTACATCACTAAAATAATCACCATACATCAAGTTTTAAATGCAATGCCTGACCCCCTGCATTCAACACATGTAGGAACAGCCCCTACATTAAACTGTAACCGAGCATGTCTGATATATGTCGAGTTTAAAGTTAGACATATAATTTCTTAAAATTATGTTTAAAGAAATGTTTCTGTTCATTAAGTCAAAATATAAATTCTGTCAATTTATACCTTAACTATTTCTTTTATTCAGACATTGTGCTTCTATTAAAATGTGATGTTAGGTGAAGACCAACTTCAACAATCATTTTATAAAATTTTTCATTTGAAGCATATCTGTATATAAAGTGACATATTGAAAGATGTTACAAAGATACTGCTGATGTTGTAAACATCAGTTTTAGATGAAACAAGAACTTTAATAGGAAATAATTCTGGAAATATTTTGAGTTTTAAAAAAAAAGCACAGAAAAAATAGAATTTTTTTATTTATTTGTTAAGTCTTGTTATATTTAATGAGTTGTGTAATTTGTGATACTTTTGTAATTTATGTGTTTTTTTATTAATACTATGGCACTTTACGAACAAAATCTAATAAAATATTATTTAAATAAATTTGTTTGTAATTTTAATGCATGTGTTGACAAAACTGTATTCAACCTGCTCTTACAAATTCAGAGCTGATTTTATCTAAAGAATGTAGTGCTATTTGGGATTTAATGAATGACACTTGATCTTTGATGTTAAACAAATTCAGTTTCGTTTTGTGACATCAGACATCCCATGGATTTCAGTATCTGAACAGTTTGACATCATTGGCCTGCTTTCAGTATACATATAAAAGATTATATGATTTCAATCGTAAAAATGTCATCTGTTTTCAGGGTATTGTAACACAATTGTGTTTCATATCATTAATTATCAAGGAGTATTAATTAGGAAATTTATTAAAAAGGAATTAAACTATTCAATAACAATCATGTACACTTTGGACACTTTTAAATAACGATCTGTTCAAATATTATAGACATACCATGTATACCCTGCAGCCAATAAATGACCATGTCTACTGTGAAATAACATGTATCCTTCAGGGTTAGACAATTAACCATAGACTAGAATTATTTAACATCCAGACGACTATGTAATCGGCCTACAGCTATTTGTATGGACCACTGGACTATATAAGATTCCTCAATGGACTACAAGGACAGAATTCGATTAGACCACAGTTCGATCAGGACAGATTGGTACCGGAGATTCCGCCAAGGTCTCCCCCTTCGTGGGTAGGCTTGAACCCATGTGCTTAATATCCGAAATACTCTAACAGGAACGAACAGTTATAACACTATACGATCACGTGCCCGTGTGAGATATTGAACATTCGAACTATTCAACTTTAAAGACAGCTTGTGAACATTCGAACATTTGAACTTTAGAATCTTTCTTGACTTTGTAATTACGTAATAAAATATATTTAATCATTATTGACTTCGTCACATAAGTCACGATTTGATGCCGTTTGACCACGATCGACTTGGATTGTCTAAAATAACGCGAAGGAATACAAAAGGTAAGAACTCAGTTACTTTCATTTTTCTTAATGGAAAATCAAGATATTTCTATGTCAGTACAAAAAGAAGAAAAGGCTTTTCAAGGGATGTTACACATATTAAGTAAAGTTTTTAATTTTAAAGGGATTGAGCATAGATGTAATACATCTATGGATTGAGGCTGTACTTTTAAAAGGCTTAAAATCTGATGTTTTTGTTCACGAGATGTGGTTTGCACGATTTTTGTTATTAGGTATTTTTAGGTATTTTATATATAGGTAAATTTAAAAATTATGAGTACACATTTTTTTTCATGATAAGAATGAAATGTTATTTTTGGTGTATTTTTTATTTGCTGTTATTGAATTCAATAGATATCATAGGATAAATGATTTTTAAACAGAGTAAAATATATTTTTTTTTAGAAAGTAAGAAGCTAGTTTTTCGTTCAGAGTAAATATGTTAAAAAAAAGAGTAAATATGGCTGATACAATATCATTTTTTGGAGGTATTTTGGGTTTTTGTTTTGATCATATATTTTATGGGTTGTTTTTTTGAAGATACATGCAATTATTCTAGAAAATATGTATTTTACGTAAAATAAGCAGAGCACCGGTGTAAATTAAGGTTGATTTAGAACCTTTGGTAGATGAAGTTAAGGGTACTTTGAGGATACATTGTTTGCGTGTAAGAACCATTGGGTGATGGTTTCGCAGTTGGATAGTGTTAACGCACATTTGTTTAGAGAAAACAAATAGTCTATAATTTTAGATTCCAACCCCTTCTTCGGATGATTAACATAAGTGATGTTAAGTTATTAAATGGTGCAAGTTGTTTATGGTGTTAGATTACGCCATATTTACATATTGTAATAGATTAAGAGAAGTATCTTCATAAAGTAGCACATTAAAGAAAAACATGGATATGTTTGCCCTTAAGGATTTACTAGTATTGTTGTAGTAGACTGATATTTGTAAAGAAAAAAATGAGAAACATATGAACTATTGACAAAAATGTAAATGAAATATATAATTGATATAAAAGGAAAACTAGCTTTGAAGTAAAATTGAAAATTTTCATGAACACTTTAATATGAGGATTATTATTAGAAATTAAGATAAGAATAAGGAAATAATTTATAAAGGAATTGAAAAAAGAATCTTAACGATGTGTTTTGTTCATAAGTAGTTATCAGGCCTGGGGCCATTACATTGCAATGTAATGCATTACATTACAATTACTTTGTGATTTTTCCATTACAATTACAATTACAATTACATTTTTTCTCACATGTAATGCATTACATTACAATTACTTTGCCTATGTAATGCATTACATTACACATTACTTTTTCAATATAAAAAATAAAAACATTTCAAAAAACAGATTTTTATAAGAAATTGATAAATAATACAGGGGTATATGAAGATATATATACAGTGTTAGTGACATAGACTTCAAATACTGGTTAATCAATATGTCCATTGAACTTTATTATCATAAGAGGTTCAAAAGTGATGTCATTAAGAGAACAGCGATCAGTTCTGTACACCTTTCTGGCAGTACTAAAAAGCCTTTCTACAGCAGCTGATGTGTGTGAAATGGCTAAATACTTGATAGCTGTATTAGCCAAAGAAGAAAGGCACACTGAATTGACTTCCATCATTCCAGTGCATTGATTGAAATTTCTTCGCATGGCTCAGACAAGTAGATGTCAACATCATGTACTGCACCATACCTGTGTCTATACTCTTTAATGGAGTAGTAGGAGGCATGAAACTGGAAAAGTCACTTTTAAGATTCTTAGGTGGAGGTAAAAAATAAATAAATTATCATATAATTTTGTTTCTTACATTGATCACTTAATCATTAAGACATCATTAAGGGATTTCAAAGGAATATAATAAATGAGTCATTAAAGGATTATCTTTTGAAATGCTTAAGGGCTCTGTGAGGACAAACATAAGTTGAGAAGATTTGATTGCAATAAAAACATTTTGATATTAATTAGGTGAAATAACAACACAGACAGGACCCAAACCACAGTTTGGTTTAAAAATGTTGTTTGACATATTCAATCTTTCACTGAAATACATGCAAGGTGTGTATAGAATTATGAAAATTTCATCTTCATATTGTTTCCATTCATCTAAATAGTTTTGTTTGATAAATTTTTATAAGATTTTTCATTAAACACCAAACCACCAAACACCAAAATATTCTTATATCATTTTAAACAAATAACAGAAACCAAAATCAAGACTTGATAATTTTTACCATTATATATTTATTACCTTAATGTGTGTTTTAAAGATTGATGTAATTTATTTAATACAGTAATTAACTGTGACAAAATTTTTTTCCATACTTTCTTTTGTTTTTGTTAATATTTTATTTTTATTATACAATATTCTTCAATTTTATGTATTTTACCCATTTGTAATGAAAAGTAATGTACTGTAATGGAGGCATTACATCAATTTTTAACTAAAGTAATCATTACATTACATGTAATTGTAATGCAGAAAATGTGCATTACAAATTACTTTGCATTACATCCAAAAAATGTAATATTACAGTGCATTACAATTACAAATTACCATTACCCCAGGCCTGGTAGTTATAGATTTTTTTGATTGTTTTAGTTTTTAAGATGTTAGTTAAGTTTTAAATGTATATACTATTTTTAAACTCAGATCTCAACATAGTCGTATGTAAATGTATAAAAGGGATAGGCAGTAGGTTTGAAATTTTAAAACAAATGAAAAATAGATATATAAAAAAGAAAGGAAATAGTATAAGGAAACTATATACTAATTTTAGAAAAATGTAATACATTACAGAGAACGACATTTTTTCCGCAATAAGGTGTTTTTGTTGTCAAATATGAAATGTAGAGTCAGTAACAAATTGCGCAAGAGGTAGTTAAAATTTTATTAATGGAATCTTAAATGTTGTTAATTTGTTGGTCTATATTTAACGTTAAGATTAATTAATGAAGCAAATAAAATAAAACTGTAAAAGTATTACAATTGGGAACAAAGTAACACATATAATATTTAGTATATATTATTTGTTATAGGTATTATGTAGGTGTAGGAGTTGTAGAAAAGGATCACATTATATATATTTTTTTAATTTGTGAAATTTTAAATCTATTTTTTATGTCTTGTGTTAATAAACATATATTTGTTTTTATTATGTAGGATTTTAAAAACTTGTAGAAGTTGTATACGACAGTTTTCCCCTTTTATTTTTTTTGTTTTGAATAGACAATTTAATATAAAAAAAAAGAACGTATTTGTTTTAAATAGATAATTTGATATAAAAAAGAACATATTGATTTATATACGTAGAAATTGTGAAAACTTAATTTTGCTAGGCTTAGATAACTTTTGGAACTTAAGGCGAGCTAACAAACTGTCAATTATCTGATTGATAAATAAAAAATAGGAAATTAAGGGGAAGTAAACAAGTTTTAGTTTGTCCAAATTGGGATAAATTTATCAGTGGGGTTTAGGTGCCATCTTCATTGGAATAGCCATATTTTTGTACTGTTAATTAATTAAGAATATATCTTGGTTAGCCAAAAAGAATGTTGTGAGTTCTGGTTCTAATGCCACGAACAATTTGGTAAAAACAAATGGTGTCTTCGCAATTGGTTGGAATAGATGTTACTGACAACAGAGAGATGTCTTCCTCCGTGCCATTGGTCAAGGACAAAACTTAACCGAATGTCGATGATAACAGCCTCTTAAGAAGGACGAACCAAATAGCTAGATGCGTCAAATACTACGTAATGGAGATGATGATGACGACACTTGTACAAAGTTGTGCGCCCTTTCCAGCAGTTGATGAACTTTATACTTTGATGGTGACGGAAATAAAACATGAACTATGTATATCGAACTATTTTACTGGTGATTCAAATGAACTATGTGTAAATATATCCAGCTATTGGACTTGGTGAATGTAATGAACTTATTATAAACTTTAGATGTGTGGTGATGGTTACCGGAAACTTTGCAATGAACTATCACAATAACCTACAGGAAGAAAAACTACCGTATTTTATTGAACTTTCGTTTTATTTAGGAGGAAAGGAAAATGTAACACAATTGTGTTTCATATCATTAATTATCAAGGAGTATTAATTAGGAAATTTATTAAAAAGGAATTAAACTATTCAATAACAATCATGTACACTTTGGACACTTTTAAATAACGATCTGTTCAAATATTATAGACATACCATGTATACCCTGCAGCCAATAAATGACCATGTCTACTGTGAAATAACATGTATCCTTCAGGGTTAGACAATTAACCATAGACTAGAATTATTTAACATCCAGACGACTATGTAATCGGCCTACAGCTATTTGTATGGACCACTGGACTATATAAGATTCCTCAATGGACTACAAGGACAGAATTCGATTAGACCACAGTTCGATCAGGACAGATTGGTACCGGAGATTCCGCCAAGGTCTCCCCCTTCGTGGGTAGGCTTGAACCCATGTGCTTAATATCCGAAATACTCTAACAGGAACGAACAGTTATAACACTATACGATCACGTGCCCGTGTGAGATATTGAACATTCGAACTATTCAACTTTAAAGACAGCTTGTGAACATTCGAACATTTGAACTTTAGAATCTTTCTTGACTTTGTAATTACGTAATAAAATATATTTAATCATTATTGACTTCGTCACAGTATGTGTATACATTTACATAAGCTTCAGAATTGAATTGAATGAGGTTAAATTCATATTTTGTTCTGCATACTGTAAAGAACTTATTTTCGTGAGAAGAAAACTTATTATAAATCTTTGTGAATATTTAAAATTTAGATCTTTCCATATATAACTACATCAAACAAATTTGAAAATCGAGAAATAAAATCGCCGCGAAATGGGCTGGAAAGTGCTAAACCCAAAATAAAGTATCCGTTAAAATAAGTTGGTTTACAGAATTATGATAGAAATCACAAATATGTGTTGCCTCGAGGGAAGAGAAATATGTTCTGAACTTTAAAAGTGATTGTTGATATTATGATAATAGCCAACGAAAATGTCATGATATAACATATAGTAAAATTAACCAAATCAATGCATTTATGGTATCACTCATTCACTACACACACTGTTTAGTGTGATAGAGGAAATATATGTGGTTATCAGGAAATCAAATTCAATACTGTAAATTCAGAAATTATTGTGTGCATTTATTATTGCGAATTTGTCATTTTAGACTTCAATGCGATTTTAATTTTTACGATTTTGAGAAAAGTCTTGTTTAATTCATATAAAATGTTTCAAAATGCCAGTTTAATTTATTGCGTTTACTACTCTGTCACTTTTTTCACAAAAATAAAAACCTCGCAATAATTACTGTTTTTGTCTTGCCTGCGTGCAAAAGGAAGTCCTTGACCTCTTGTTCATGGTTCTGTGACTGCTTGAAAAAAATACTACTCTTTTGAAAAGTGAAATACTTTCTTATTAAGGTATATGGGTTCTTGCAAGAAGATGTGGTGTGAGTGCCATTGAGACAAGTTCAACTTTCTATCCAAGTCACAATTTGTGAAAGTAAACCATTATAGGTCAAAGTACGGTCTTCAACACAGAGCCTTGGCTCACAACGAACAGCAATCTATAAAGGGCCCCAAAATGACTGGTGTAAAACCATTCAAACAGGAAAACCAAATGGTCTACATGTACATGTCTGTCTGGTAGACTTCACATATATATGCATGACCATGGCCTTAATTCATGGACCAGTGAGCAAGGTTATAGTTATGTGGTCAAGTCTTAGAAACTATAAACAGTAGGTCAACTAAATTTGGTGTCTGGAATGATTTTAAGGTGTTTATTTCGATTGGCATGTTTAATTTGACCAGGACCTCTTTTTCATGGTACATTGAACAATGTTTAGTTTTTGTGGTCCGTTCTATTTTTCAGATACCAGAAGCAATAGGTCAAGTTTATTTATTGTACATTGAATAACTGTAAGATTAACATCTCTGCCTGGCAGGTTTCATATGACATTGACCTATTTTTTTTGGCTTATTAGTAAACGATAGATTTTTCTGGTTATGTCAGTTAATCAGTTATTATAAACCAGAGGTAATACCCCCGTCACACTAGGCCACGATCGGACTACGATCTCGGAGAAAAATGCAAATTTTGACGATCGAAGTGCGATGGTGTAAATCGCATTAAGTTTGTGGTACGGTCGTCGTGAAGTTTTCATGATTGCGATGAGCATGGGCCAACTTTGAACATGTTCAAAACAATCGTGCGGTGGTATGGTTGTGGCAAAATCAGTTCGTAGAAGAAACGCGAGAGCACAGTAAGGTAGTGTTTAGATCGCAAAGGTCGCTGTACCATCGTAGCGAAAGCGAGATTCAAGTCTGAGGGATATTATACGATCTCAAGCCCCAGTCCCACTAGACCACGATTGCACTACGCTCATCGCGATCTAAAATAAATTCAGATCGTCACTGGTGAGGCCGCGGTATGAGCGGCATGAAAATGTAAATTTTCGTTGCTTTCCCGATGCTACTAAGTCCTCATTGCGCTTCTACAACGATCCCGCTATGATTATACTACGTTCTCCCTGTGCTTATTTTGCGACCTCTCTACGCTTATCACGTTCTCACTACGACCATACTACGAGTTATCCGATTGCAACAGAACCTTACCACGCTTTTACTGCGATTATAGTACGTTCTTACCACAGTTAACAACGTGCATACGTACCGCGATCTTATGAGTATTAATAACGACAACATCGTGTTCCATATCAATACAATTCCATTCCTTCTATTTTTGATTAATAGATAGATTTCTCGGAAACAATACAGTCATGCCACCAAAATCTTCTAGAACACGTGGGCATGGTGGTACGGGTTGATGTAGAGGCAGAGGCAGCTCTAATAGTAATGAATCCTGGTCAAGCAGAGATTTCAGACCAACCAATCCAACCTAAATTCGTGACAACCTTTCGCTGGTCCATAAGGCTCAAATGAAGATATTTTAGTGAACGATGGCAGAGATGACACATACAGATGTGTCAATAGATGTAGGAAGATGTGATATGAGTGCCAATGATACAACTCTCCATCCAAGTAACAATTTATAAAAGTAAACTATTATAGGCCAAGGCACGACCTTAAACACAGAGCCTTGGCTCACAGCGAACAGCAAGCTATAAAGAGACCCAAAAATTACTAGTGTAAAACCATTCAAACGGGAAAAACAAAGGTCTAATCTATATAAACGAGAAGCATGGTTGAGCCGTTATAGAAAAATGAACAAAAACTACATACAGGCAAAAACACCTGGAGATATATAATATATGTTATGTGAAAATGACAATGAGAATGATGGTCGTGGTATGAACGTAGTCAGGTCGTAAGGAGAGCGTGATTAGGACGACAAGCGCGTGCATGCTAGAATCGTACTATGGTTTTGAACAGCGTGGTGTTAACGTGGTATAGCCGTAGTGGAAGGGTAGTTGGGTCGTGGTGAGACTGTGATGGTCCTAGTGAGGTCGTAATAACGTCGCTGTGAGATTGTAGTGCAGTCTCTCCGAATAGAATCACGCTCTCACTACGATGGTACAGCGATCTTACTACGACCTTAGTGCGCTCTCACTACGCTTCTACTACGTAACCTGATTTGGCCACGACCGCACCACGATTGTTTTGAACATATTCATATAGTTGGCCACGCTCATCACGACCTTGATGACCTCACTACGACCGTGATACGACCTTACTGCGATCTACACTATCGTACTACGATCATCAAAAATTGCATTTTTTTCACAGAATGTAGTGCTATCGTGGACTAGTGGGACTGCGGTATCAGAGTGACGTTACTACGACCTCACTTCGACCATCTCGTTCTCATCACGATCTAACCAAGCTTCTATTACGACTATGCCACGTTAAAATAAGGCCAATAATAGTACAATTCTAGCACGCACATGTCGTCCTCGTCACTCTCTTCTTACGACCTGACTACGTTCATACTATTTCGACCATTTCGAATGCTAGTCATGCTCAATGTCACATAAAATATATAAAAGCGCTATAGGTTTTGTTTAAAACATCAATTTCAATTGAACCAAGGAAACACAAGACCATGTTAATGTACAATGCTTCTACAATCATTAACACAGAAACAAAATCTTAACGATCAGGCCATGTAATTTTTTTAAGAGAGCGGCGAAGAAGAATAAGGAGACATTTTAGACGGCGTAGGTCCTGTTGGGTTTGTTCTTGGTTATCACAGTCAGTGTCAACCGAAAGGAAACTCAAGATTGGTCATTACGAGAAATCTACGTATTAATGAGAAATAGAAGGAATGCAACAGTATTTGTATTGAACACGATGTTGACTTTATTGCTGAGAGCGAAGAAAGATCGAAGTATGAACGGGCGCTATAGGTTTTGTTTAAAACATCAATTTCAATTGAACCAAGGAAACACAAATGAAACACAAGACCATGTTAATGTAGAATGCTTCTACAATTTATTAACACAGAAACAAAATCTTAACGATCAGGCCATGTAATTTTTTTTAAGAGAGCGGCGAAGAAGAATAAGGAGACATTTTAGACGGCGTAGGTCCTGTTGGGTTTGTTCTTGGTTATCACAGTCAGTGTCAACCGAAAGGAAACTCAAGATTGGTCATTACGAGAAATCTACGTATTAATGAGAAATAGAAGGAATGCAACAGTATTTGTATTGAACACAATGTTGACTTTATTGCTGAGAGCGAAGTAAGATCGAAGTATGAACGTGGTTTGATCGTAGTATGAACGAGGAAAGATCGTGTTGCAATCGGATAAATCGTTGTATGGTCGTTGTTAGAACATGATGAGCGAAGTAAAATCGTAATCATCGTAGTGAAGTCGCAGAATAGAGGTTTCCCGATTTGCTACGTATCAGCTACGGTTTTGATTTGTTTTTGTTTTTGATCGGTTATTTATTTTTATAAACTAAGAGGACAGATTATTCTTTTTCTGCACTATTGAAGCAAGATTTTTCA
The DNA here is from genome assembly GCF_965363235.1 of Mytilus galloprovincialis. Classification (NCBI taxonomy): domain Eukaryota; kingdom Metazoa; phylum Mollusca; class Bivalvia; order Mytilida; family Mytilidae; genus Mytilus; species Mytilus galloprovincialis. The sequence continues at coordinate 97,968,215 of NC_134842.1, forward strand.
TTTTCATTACAGCAAGGGACTGATTATTTATGTTATTTGAAAACATGAAATTTTAAAATGATTTGTTTATTATAAATGACACATGGTAGTCAAGTCATTAACTTAAGATTCATGCTTGAATAAATACCAAAGAGATATAAATGAATTATTATTTTAAATGGCAAAATAAAGGCCACGGCTCACAAATTAATCAAACATTAATTTATCATCAATAAAGATGAAACATTAGCATGATCATGAGTCACACATTATCAAAATTAACACATTTGCGTGGATCACTGTTGATCAGTTATAAGATATATATTAGAATGGATCACGATTGATCAATTAAAAACTTTAGCATGGATCTCGATTGATCAATTATAACATTAGCATGGATCAAGAATGATCAATTAGAACCATCTGTACAAAAAGAGCACTTTATCATTACTGTCCAATACTGACATTGACTTTAAAAATACTGGCCCTGGGAACAGAAGCTCAGTAACGGATATTAGAGTCTATTATGTTAACATGGTGCAATATTGTTGGCGTTGTGTCGCTTTCCCGCCAATTTTCTTCAGATAGTATTTCAAGAAATTAGTTGAAAATTAATAGAATGAAAAGTTCATTAATCCAACGCTTCTGTGTCAAAATATTTCAACATTTGTCCATTAGTTAAGCTGTACAAAGTTCAATTATAGAATCACGATCAAAATTTAAACGGAATATAGCGAATAAATTCTCTTCTTGAGTCATCTTGGAATTTCTACACTTGGTGAGCCATGACGAATCATCATACAACATTGGGTGCAAGGAAATAAAATATGTCCATAAAACCTGAAAAATAAATCAAAACAGCAGCAGTATATCGCCAAAATACACGTTTTGAAAGCAAGAGGTGGGAGGGTGGCTTTTTCTTACATTACATAGAAATATATTAATACAAAACCCAGAATTTACTCTGATTAAAAATGTCTGCCATTTCTCCTTAAATCTCTGAACGCCAATGCAGCCGATATATTGACATCACAGACGATATTGGTCGGAGAAACGTAGTTTGATTTTCAGAAAATTGCAAACCTACATTATAAAGAAACTGTATAAAGAAAGGTAACTCGAATAACTATATTAGGATAGATTGAATTAACTTAAGATTCATGCTTGAATGAATACCAAAGAGATATAAATGAATTATTATTTTAATTGGCAAAATAAAGGCCACGGCTCACAAATTAATCAAACATTAATTAATCATCAATAAAGATGAAACATTAGCATGATCATGAGTCACAAATGATCAAAATTAACACATTTGCGGGGATCACTGTTGATCAGTTATAATATTAGAATGGATCACGATTGATCAATTAATACCCCAGTCCCACTAGGCCACGATCGCACTACGATCTGTGAAAAAAAATGCAAATTTTGATGATCGTGGTACGATCGTGTAGGTCGCAGTAAGGTCGTACCACGGTCGTGGTGAGGTCTTCAAGATCGTGAAGAGCGTGGCCAACTTTGAACATGTTCAAAACAATCATAGTGCGGTCGTGGCGAAATTAGGTCGTAGTAGAAACATAGTGAGAGCGCACTAAGATCGTGAAAAGATCGCAAAGGTCGCTGTACAATCGTAGCGAGAGCGTAGCGAAAGCGTGATTCTATTCGGAGAGATTGCGCTACGATCTCACAGCGACGTTATCACGACCTTACTACGACCATCACGTTCTCACCGCGACCCAACTACGCTTCCACTACGACTTTACCACGCTGTTCACGACCATAGTACGATTCTAGCACGCCCTTGCCGTCCCAATCACGCTCTTCTCACGACCTTACTACGTTCACACTACGACCATCATTTTTATTGTCATTTTCACATAAAATATATAAAAAAACTCCCTAGATTTTGTTTGTCTGAATGTATTTATCCATTTGCTCTAACGGCTCAACCATGCTTTTCGTATTTATATAGATTAGACCGTTGGTTTTTCCAGTTTAAATGGTTTCACATTAGTATTTTTTGGGCCCTTTATAGCGTGCTGTTCGGTGTGAGCCAAGGCTCCGTATTGAAGGCCGTACCTTGGCCTATAATGGTTTACTTTTATAGATTTTTACGTTGATGGAGAGTTGTCTCATTGGCACTCATACCACATCTTCCTATATATATTGACACATCTGTGTCATCTCTGCTATCGTTCACTAAAATATCGTCATTTGAGCTCTATGGACCAGCAATAGGTTGTAATTTAGGTTTGATTGGTCGTTCCGACATCTCTTGATGACAAGTATTATACTACTTATGTGTATAGTATCAGTTTAATTGAAGTCTGGAGCTGGCATGTCAGTTAACTGCTAGTAGTCTGTTGTTATTTATGTGTTATTGTCATTTTGTTTATTTTCTTTAGTCACATCTTCTGACATCAGACTCGGACTTCTCTTGAACTGAATTTTAGTGTGCGTATTGTTATGCGTTTACTTTTCTTCATTGGTTAGTGGTATAGGGGAGGGTTGAGATCTCACAAACATGTTTAACCTCACTATTTTTGCGCCTATCCTAAGTCAGGAGCCTCTGGTCTTTGTTAGTCTTGTACTATTTTTAATTTTAGTTTCTTGTGTATACTATTTGGAGTTTAGTATGGCGTTCATACATTGCTCCCTTTGCCTCTACATCAACCCCTACCACCACGCTCACGTGTTCTAGTAGATTTTGATGGCATGACTGTATTGTTTCCGAGAAATCTCCGTTTCAATCAGAAATAGAAGGAATGGAACTATATTGATATGAAACACGATATTGACGGTATTGCTGAGAACGTAGTAAGATCGCGGTATGAACGTACTTATAATCGCAGTAAGATCGTGTTGCAATCGGATAACTCGTGGTATGGTCGTAGTAAGAACGTGAAGAGCGTAGAAAGATCATTATAAGCGTGGTGAGGTCGCAGAATAAGCGCGGTGAGAAAGGGGTTTAATCGTAGCGGGATCGTTGTTAAAGCGTAATTAGGACGTAGTAGCATCGTGAAAGCAACGAAAATTAACATAATCATGCCGCTCATACCGCGACCTCACCACGATCTAAATGTATTTTAGATCGCGGTGAGCGTGGTGCGATCGTGGTCTAGTGGGACTGTGGCTTAAAAATTTTAGCATGGATCACGATTGATCAATGATAACATTAGCATGTATCAAGAATGATCAATTAGAACCATCTGTACAAAAAGAGCACTTTATCATTACAGTCTAATACTGACATTGACTTTAAAAATACTGGCCCTGGGAACAGAAGCTCAGTAACGGATATTAGAGTCCATTATGTGAACATGGTGCAAGATTGTTGGCGTTGTGTCGCTTTCCCGCCAAATGGTCACATGTTAACATGCGACCACCACCATGAAATAAAAGAAAACGACGCAACAAGCCGTGGCCTTATTGACTTGGTTGCTACATATTTATATTCATCCCTTCTCTTCCAGGGCGAAGCCTTTAAATAAACGACGTCATAGCACACTATTGCAAGTGCCCGACTTTAATCAACAAAACATTATTAGATAGTAACCACACAGTTTGTACAATAAATCATTATATGTACATTTTCTTTCATTAAGAACGCTTACACAACTTCCTGGAGAAAACTTTGAATTCTATACAAAAATAGTTCATTTCCCATGTTTGAAAGATGAACACCGCTCATGTTGAAAAGTCCATTCTCATTCCATGTTATTGCAGGATATTTTAATGTATCCTCCACCATACTTAAGACATAACCAACCAGCAAAATTGTCTATTCTGACCGCAGCTCGGTTCAGAGACTTAATGTTTTGGTCATTCCGCCAAACTAGCCTTGGTAGTATCTGGGACCAAATTAATTTAGCTTTAGGGAGCAATTCTGAAACTTACAAAGGGACGAATTAATTTGCCGTCTAAAATTATGTAACTTGCAGGAGCCTATGTTGTTGCCCCCATAATGTATAATTAAAAAATCTGGCTCCTGTTCAAATCTTAATAAATATTTTATCCTTGGTACTAATTCTTGCCAATTCATGCCCCCTTTACCTTGCCACCAAATGGTACATTTTTCCCGCTTTAAACCCAAATGGATGCCGTCATAAGTGGTGCGGGCATGGGTAAATGCATGTTTTACAATGGACGAGCCTATTATCTAAACAGACTTTTTCTCATATCTCTCAAGTATCCCTATTAAAACACAATTAAACGTTTAATAACATAATATATATACCACCTATTTACAGGTATGTATAAACAATAATTGTCTTTATGTCAATAAATGACCACATCAAAATAATTTTTTTACAATCTGATATATGACCTATATGCACCAGCTTTCCATCGTCCTAGCTTCATAATTCCTCATTAGAAATTCCTTTAGCAGAGGCTTCTGACGCTGCCCCAATCCTGAATGAATGAGACTTGTAGCCACTTGATCAATACCTATTACATTCAATGCTTTAGATAATATACCAGAGAATAGTCCGAGATTACTCTGACGTCCAACGGCTGTTTTGCCCGACAAGCTGGGGCCGTGGGACGTCAGAGCTCGTCCCATATCAAAAAGTGGATATTTGCCCACCCAAAATAGATGCGCTGCTTCGTCGCTTCTGATGCCGACTGACGTCCTTGGAATTATATAAATCGGGCATCAATCTATTCATTTTTCATTTATCTCTTCATTTATGTAAGTTTCACCTACCTGTGAACCTTTATTTTTCCATATTTTAACGGTTTTCACAGTGACCCATCGATTTCGGAATTTTGACTTTCACTTTCAAATGGACTTCAAGTTACGAGAGAGTTCGTGGTCTCGAGACTCAAAATATGCAAATATTTATATATTTTTTCACCTCCTTTACAGGAGATCGGTATGAAGCATTTAGTTCCGACCACGTTACAATTGGAAGCTCTAGGACATTTAGATAACTTGCATCGTAAATAAACGAGATGTTACATTATGGTCATTTGCATAAATCATCACTGTTTTCTCGTGGTCACGTGATTATCTTTGAAAATGAAAGGCAAAATGCCGAAATCGATGGGTCACTGTGAAAACTGTTAAAATATGGGAAAATAAAGTTTCACAGGTAGGTGAAACTTACATAAATGAAGAGATAAATGAAAAATGAACAGATTGATGCCCGATTTATATAATTCCAAGGCCGTCAGTCGGCATCAGAAGCGACGAAGCAGCGCATCTATTTTGGGTGGGCAAATATCCAATTTTTGATATGGGACGAGCTCTGAAGTCCCACGGCCCCAGCTTGTCTGGCAAAACAGCCGTTGGACGTCAGAGTAATCTTGGACTAACCAGAGAACTGATAACGAGACACGCATTTTCCACCTAGGTGAAAGAGTAAAGGACCATTTTTATTTGGTCTTACTCTTAGGTATCTTTTTAATAGCAGTATTGGACAAACTGTTGAATCCGTCTTCCTTATATCAATAGAAATACCCTTACCAGTTTGATCCCCCTTAGAGTGTGTTAAGTGAAGCCTAATAAACTCCCCTTTTGCTCCCCATAAAATTTGTGTACCATGTATTGATATTATATTTTGCGCTTGGCTTATTTTGTGTAAACTAATTCTCCAACTCTTAGAAAGCCATGAAAGGCGACTGAAAAAGCTGCCGCAAAAAGCAAAGATTCGTATGCTGAATAACAAACCGATGGCAACTTTTCAATTATCCTAGCCAAAAGTTCCGATGTAATTGGAAACCTCTTATCCTTCGAGAACTTACTGCGTATCAAACACTCTAACATTTTTCGTGTAATAAAATTTTGTGAATAGTCCATAAATTTAGACTGTAGAACCTTGCAACGAAAAACGATAGCAGTCACGTAACAGCTGACAGTTTTATGTGCTCTTCCTTTCAGTGATACTAGACCACACCCGTGATATCACGGGTCCGTGACTGAATCAAAGTATATAACTATGCGCAAGCCTTATTTTAGTATTAGTATTGTCATCTGATAAAGTCATGTCGATTATAAGATACACAGTTTTTCTCTGCTTTCAAGTCTTTCTGTTTGAACCCGTTGAACTGGAACTTATCAGTTATTGGTAATATTAATTATTTGGAAAACAAAAGGTCCTGGAATGGAGTATGTTTTAATCAACAGCATTTTATGTCCTATATAAGTTATAAATAAAGTTGAATTCTTTGCTTTGCTGTTTTACGTCATGCCCACTAACAAATTGAAAACTGTACCTATACGCCTTATTTTTAGTCCAGATTTTTAGTATTCGTATTGTTATCTTAGAAAGTCTTACTGATTAAAATACTACAATAGGTAACAATTTTACAATTTAGTAGTGTCAAATTAACCCTGTGGTTATGACCCGTGAATATAGCATATTAGTCCTGAATACAACGTTTGGTGGTGCGCCTGTCAGATGCGGAACGTACAGATAAGGTAATAGGTAACAGGTGAATATACTATTGGTATCGGTAGCGGACTCGACCCGGAACTTCTTAATTATTGGTAATATTAATTACGTGGAAAACAAAAGGGCCTGGAGTGGTGTAATTTTTAATCTACACCTTTGTACTATATTAGTTATATATAAAGTTGAATTCTGTGATTCGTCGTTTTTACGTGATGACGGCTGACAAATTGGACCTCGTAATTTTAGTATTATAGATATATGCAATAAAAAGCACAATTTGCGAGGGGGAGGCGGCCACACGCACTCCATATTAAAGTCTTTCCGAAATATCTCGAAACTCCGCAATCCCGTTCTATATGTATCCTTCGTGTTCGAAGCTAGCGAGGCATCTACTAGACGATTAATTTCAGACCGGAAATCAGCTGCAGAAAAGTTTCTAGGATTGGTGTCGCCTCTGTCTCAGCTTGTGGTGCTACCATGCGGAATATGTGCCACTGTTTACGTGAAATAGCATCAGCGATGAAGTTCGAACGACCTTTAATATGTACTGCTTTAAATTGCATATTAAGAAGCATTGTGTGTAATACAAAAGGCCGAACCAACTCCATCACCAGTCTCGATTTTGAGGACTTCTTGTTCAAAATACTCACAAATGCCTTATCATCTGTATGAAAAAGTATTCGCTTGTTGTGCAAATCCTCTTTAAACAACAAAATCGATAGCACAATAGGCACTAACTCCAAAAAGGTTATATCAGCCATAACGTCAGTGTTTTCCCAACTAGAAGGCCATTGGAAATAAGCCCATCGGCCTGAAAAGTAAACCCCACAACCTAAACATTCTAAATCTGGGTTACCAGCGCTATCTGTAAACAAATGAATTTGACTATTTGAAAGCCATTCGCTCTCACCAAAAGCCAAAGTACCATTGAAATTCTCGAGAAATATAAGCCAAGTTTTCATGTCCTCCTTCATACCTAGTGTCACTCGGATAAAATGAGTTGGCCTTTGTATACCGCACATAGTATCACAAAACCTCCTGTTAAAAGCTCGAACTGACGGAATTGCTTTGGCACAAATTTTGAGGGAGCCCACTAAAGATTGAAGATCCCTTAGAGTGATTTTTCTTTTCTTTATAGTCAATTCCATTTTTCCCTTAACCTCTGTTAGTTTGTCTTGTGGTATCCGAATGACCATCTCCAGAGTGTCTATTTCTAATCCCAGAAAAGTCATAATACACGAAGGACCTAAAGTTTTTTCCGCCGCTAGAGGAACTCCAATATCGCTGCAAATAGTCCTAAAATTGTTCATGAGATGTAAACATTCGACCGAGCTTCTCCGGCAAGCAGGAAATAGTCTAAATAATGCTCTATTGATTCCTTGTGCGATTGAAAACGGACCAACCACTCTAAAAAAACATGAACAATTTTCGAACAGCGCGCATGCACGCCGCCGAACATCCCATTGGGAGCGCTTTCTGGAAATAAAAGTTGTCTTGAAAGCGAAAACCAAATAAAACAAATTCATCAGGGTGCAATATTAATAATCTAAATGCCAAGACTATATATATATATCCATTCGTGCCATGTCTGCCCGGTCCTGTCTGCCCCCTTTCCTAGTTTTCTAATAGTGCCAAGAACTTTGTCAAATTAAAGGATGTGTATTGCACAGTTGCTAATTGGGGGTCAATAAAACTAAAATACTACTTCCCAGTGGATAACTCAAATGTTGTAGCATACGCCATCCGTGAATTTTAGAGCCAGGAGGAGACTTTTTAGCTACAAGCCCTATCGGTGATAAGCGGAGGTTAGAAAAGGGTTTGTTTTTAAAGGGGCCCGCTATTCGCCCGGTCTGAATCTCTTTCGTAATTTTTTACTCTAATTCAGACTCATGCTGCTTTGCCGAAATCAAATTCGAACAATTTACAGCTTGACGCGGACCCATGTAATTTACTTTAAATCCATTTGTATATCCATCTAACAATATATGTGCATCAATTTTATTTGGAAAACTTTTAAAAGAAAATGTCTTAATCTTTCCACTTTAATCGGTGTCTTTCCTAATTCCGTTAGCCTATAATGGCTATATGCTTCCTCGGACTGACGATGAGGACTTAAATCTGAATCCATTGACATTGTTTTTATAGCTGTTATCTCTCCGAAAGTCACTCCGAAATGATTCATAAGGCTTTCTTTTCTCATTCTGACTGTTTTGTGTAGTTTTTAAATTGCAAAACAAAGCTGCATGAGCACCCCCGCATTTTAAGCACCTATGAAGATAACGACAAGCTGAACGGCCACATCTACCTTTATTGTTGTACAAGAAACATTTCCCTGCATTCATTTGAGATATTTGAGGTTATTGTGTAGGAGTTACACCCTGGGAAATATACAGAAGCCATAACTCCATGTCTACACAACCCCAATTCATTGATGGGTTTCTGGCACGTTTTAGTCTAAATTGTTGATCATAGGTTAACCAACCAGTATCAGCACATCTGCCTGCCCCCAATTTTACATTATAAATATATTTCAGTAAACCCGGGGTACTACTAGGATGTTCTGCTGTATAAATGCTAGTATAAATTAAGATAGCATCGAACCATGTATTAATGTCGGATATTTTCTTTCCAGATTTTAACTTTAAATTAAGATTCCCATTATTATCCATAACTACTGCCCTTGATTGCTCGGAATGAGAAATAAGCAATAAGTTTTCTAATTCTACATATTCCCCATTAATAATTTTGTCTCTCACTTGTTGTGAAATGTGCACCCCAAGGTCATCATTGAAACTTTTAACAGGGGCAATATTATCGTTATCATTTACAAGTATACTGTTATTAGTGAGATTTATACCTGACAAATCTGTATCTGGGGTTGAGCAGAGTGTGGGTGTCCTCTGGATAGCCTCAATTGCTTTAGCTATTTGGTCCTTTAATTCTGGCATTATGCGTTGGGTGACAGTATCTGCCACCTGCTCCAACTCAGGACTCAGGCTTGCGGTCGGCTGTTGCTGGGGAACTCGCTGAGAAGTGGCATTCACACTTCTAGTCCAAATAATTATGACGTCTTGAAAGGCTATTATAATTTTTTTCTTTGACGCCTTACTTCGACGTCATAATGCTGAAGCCGCCATTTCGGTTGGACTTTGAGAGCATATTTTGCTCTCAACTTTGAGACCCGATTTAGCCATCAAATTTTCATTGAAGGCTAAAAAAAATTGCATATATAAAAATTCTTACCTTTTATGTGTTTGTTTGTGCAAAATATTTCCAATTAATCCCTACAGAAATAATAATGTAAATAACAATTCCATCCGAGGCGGGAACATGTCGACTGCATTTTTTAAAACGTTTATCTGATTTCTTTTTAGGAGATTGTAAAATAAAAACTCGGTAAAATTTGGACAGACCCGAATTTCCGGAACCTTTGTTTTACATTATCCGGAAATTCAGGTCCGTCAAAAATGTACTGAGTTTGGTTCAAAAATATATTTTATACTCCTCAAATGAAGCATCTTAAGGAGAAACCAGCTAAAAGTTTTAGTAAAGCAGTAAATTCCCTCTAAAGTCCAACTGAAAATATGAGTTTGGCGTTATGACGTCGAAGTAAGGCGTCAAAGAAAAAAATTATAATAGCCTTTCAAGACGTCATAATTATTTGGACTATCACACTTCCAGTCCTCCGGTAAATAACTGTTTCCCCATCTGAAGAATGGTGTGCGGACTTCCTGTTGGCCGCCGCATACGGGCTCCTAGTCTTCCGGGCCATTCTTCCCATATTACTATCACACAATCTGAAAAACTAATATGTGAAATGTGAACAACAAACCCTTTTTCACTTATTTCATGCAAGTGTGTACGTTGGTTTAATTCAGAACTTATATATATCGATCCTCGCTATAGAGATCAATTAGTTAATATGCGTTTAAAGGATTTTATACAAAACCACGCCTACGTTAAATCCCACTGCAAAACTTACCAAATAATTTTCTTTACTGAATCTTATAAAAAAAAACATTTTTCTTTTCTGATAATTACATGTTGTATTACGTAGAAATATGTATACGGTTTTCTTACATTTTTCTTACATTGCATAGAAATATATTAATATAAAACCCAGAATTTACTCTGATGAAAAATGTCTGCCTTTTCTTCTTAAATCTCTGAACGCCAATGCAGCCGATATATTGACATTACAGACGATATTGGTCCGCTAGGCCACATGACCCTTTTTCGAAAAACGTAGTTTGATTTTCAGAAAATTGCAAACCTACATTATTAAGAAACTGTATAAAGAAACTCGAATAACTGAAACGGCAGCTTCACAGAGTTAAAGCAATCTATCCCATATTAGGATAGATTGAATTATGTACCATTTAATCAGAATTAATCATCATCCTCTTCAGAAATGAATCTTTTATATTCCCAACTGCATATACAATGTACATGTATTGCATTAAAGTTTGGTTGTAACTAGCCTCTTTTAAAAGTATTGGCCAAGATATATCGCCGAGCGGAACGAGGCAAATATTTTTTTGAAGAGTTTTGGAGACACTGAAGGCCCAAGAAGCTATAGAACAAATGATGCAAAATCATGCTTTCTGAGTGTTCCAAAGACCCTTTCATAATCTGAAAATGTAAGTTTTGTTTTAATAATTTTTTGACAATATTTTGGTCTTGTATACATTCAGTGTACAAATGTAAGACTTAAGTTTCTAGGGACAGCATCAAAAGACCAATGTGCATGATCAAGCAAAAACTGAAATTCACATAGTTGAGTCTGTGGCTGCTGTTTTTTTTAAACTCATGATCAAGTTCATAACAAAATTACCAAATTACAAAAGTAATGCAACACTAACAGAATATAGAAGAGCAATCAATGAACAAAAGACAAATAAATAAGAAACATTGATCCCGAAAAATCAGGGCTACGTCTGAAGGAAAACAGAACTTGCTTCTTGCAAGGCACTCGCCGTGCACATAATTTGATAAGGAGACAAGCGTTTGGATATGAAATTTCTTACATGAAGGCATTTGCCTCAATGTAGTTAAGACCCTGTTAAAATAAAAGTGAGGTAAGGTTTCCTGAGACAATATACCTCAAGTTAATTGAAACCAATTTTCAGACAATAATATATTAAAAAAATTAGGAAGTGTTTTCCGATTTGTTTGGGGGAAAAAAATGAATTTATGAAAAATCTGTTGCCATGTCATAAACTTGATCAGACCTGCTGAGTAAATAATTTTCAATACATTGCAAGTCAGGTAATTTATTTTCAAACTACCACAGAACAAACCATTTATTTTTGTGATTATGAAGGCTGAGTTATTTATTTTCAAAATCCTCCTGCTAACAATTTCCACGTTTCTAGAACAGATTGTACTGATTCTTTAGTGGATAACTAAGTTATGCACAAGTTCATTAATCAAACAGACCTTAAACGAACTAATTTGACACGGCCTTTAGATTCTAAATATAGATTTTCGGTTCTGTTTGTTATAGGTATTGTTTATGTTTAGCCTATTTATAGAAAAAAAAGATTATTTTCTTCCAGACTTTGGGATAAATAAAATCATAACTATAAACTACTTTCAAAAAAAAAATTATCTATTTCGATCATTGCAAAAGAAGATTTTTTTCAGAGAGGATGAGGAAGCGGAGATTTCCTTTGAAAGAGAAAATACATTCTCGAAAGTAAATTAAAATATATAAACAAAAATCAGTATTCGTTTTTTGGTTGACAATGGAAAAAAATATTCTTGATTTTAATAAACTAGAATAATTGTCATATACTCATATTAAAGGGGCACTAGCTGCTAAATTCATGTTCACCGATTTACTTTAAACATAATTTATCTAAAAAAAAAATCATGTACATGACATACACATATAAATACAGTGATTACATATTACAAAAGGATTCGAAAAAAAGGTTTCCCTTATATTAATCTGTCTCCCTATGGTCACCGATTTGACTCAAATTCTCATTATTTTTTTATAACAATGTAAAACATTTTTTTAAACTATATATCAAAAGTATAAAATAAACAGTTTGTAGGACATGGTCTCAATAAAATGTAGCTTAGTTTCGTGTGAATTTTAGCCAAGACGCCATCTAATTAATTATCGAGTTGACCTTCTATGACCATATAAGCGGTGTAAACATAAACATAGATATACATAGATTAAGCATCTCGTGCAGTTGAATTTTAATAGGTCAGTTAAATTTTGTATTATAAATTAAAAATGTATATTTATCGTCGTTTTTACCTTTATACATGTTATAAGAATGATTTTTTGTGGATCGAATTAGTCATTCATATTTTTTACCTTTGTTTCACTTTTAATGTTGACATTCTTTTCCTTTAAATAACCGTACACGGACAATTATTATTTCACTATTTAACTTTCATTAACGATTGAACAAAAAAAAACATACATTAGATTTTTTATGTATTTCGTAGCTAGTGCCCCTTTAGATACAATTGTACTAACGCCTTTGTTCAATGAATAATACTAGTGTATCTTTTATTTCATCCTTTATTCGTCGTTTTAATTTTGGTTAACTTATTTTTTTGCCAAATTGCAGAAATATATAAGAATGGTGTTAAAAAAAGTAAATTTAAACAACTAGAAAAACCTACAATATTAAACTTCCAACATAGAATGGACGGATTTCCTTCTAATGAATAATCAAACACAAGTTAGTTGTAACCGATATTAATATATACTATTGTATACCAGTCAACAAAAGAAGCGATACAAGGCAATGCATTTTCAATATATAATAAAATTGGATACACTGTACCGAGGTAAATAATTGACCTATTGGTCTAATGTATTCTCATCGAAACCATTGATTTAATGCAAAACCGCGGGTTTATTTTATTCAAACTTGTGTATCGGTACTTTTGTTGACTAGTACATTTATTCCTCATGACCATGCCGGACATTGCGAATCAATGATTCTGAATCACTTGTAATCATTAGTATGTAATTAATGTTGATTATTCTGCTCCTTGTGGGCTCTTTGATTATCAATAAAATATTTATTTAATTGTTTTGTTTGCTCAATCGTTTTTATAGTTTTTATCTATGATAGTTTTTTGCATGGGCTTCTGGGTGTATCGGCCTTTAAATTTAGGAACAGGTTTTGTTTTGACCTTTAACAGTATACACATCCAATAAGGTCATTTTTTTATGTTAAAAAAGCTCTTATTGTATTATAAAATTGAGAATGGAAATGGGTGATATTTCAAAGAGACAATAACCCGACAATAGAAAAAACAACAGCCGAAAGTCACCAACAGGTCTTTAATGTAGCGAGAAATTCCCGAACCCGGAGGCTAGCCCTAAACAAATATATACTAGTTCAGTGATAATGAACGACATACTCATATCCAAATTGTACACAAGAAATTAAAATTAAAGACTAACAAAGGCCAGAGGCTCCTGACTTGGGACACGCGCAAAAATGTGTTTTCTCAAAGACAAACTCTTAAAAATGCCTAGTTATCTATTCTTTAACATGTATAATATTATATCAATATAACAGGCAGACTTTAGATAAACTATTATATTAAATGTGCTTTATGTTTAGCTTTTTCTTGCTGGTGCAATTTCAGGGGAAATAAATTTAAGTTACTTGCAACGGTTTGTTGAAAACATAATCGATTAGACACAATACCGTTTGTAATAAATAGGTAACATATCTACATGGAAGCTATAACCCAGTTGTAGCTAAACATCATCCAAATACTTTTTTGAAAATGATTCATTAAACATATATTGACATTAAGGGCTTATATGAATTAATTTCAAAAGTTCAATGACGGTTCCCAATTCGTACAACTGTTAGTAGCGTAGCAAATCGGGTTTATTAATAAGCGTGGCGAGAACGTGGTATAATCGTAGCGGGATCTATGTAGAAGCGTAATGAGGACAAAGTAGCATCGTGAAAACAATGAAAATTTACATTTTCATGTCGCTCATGAATACCGCGACCTCATGACGATCTGAATCTATACTAGTCAACAAAAGAAACAATACACGACCTTGAAATCATATTCATAAAAAAAAATATGAAACAAAATGAGATGCACTATTTAAAAACTTTTCATTTACCATGTATGTACATATTGTAACGTGATCGAGGGGAGGTCAACACCGACACAGACGGACGGACATAGCCATCTATGGCATGACAATATATCTTGTGGTAAAATCCCAGCAACTAAATAATACGGTATATATTTACAAGTTTATTAACAAATGTACATTACTTCAGGCACACTAACAAAGTCAGCTACAAAGTTTAAACATATAAACTTTAAATACGTCAAGTCCTCCAGAATCTACTGATTCAAGACTTCAAGGAATACACATCCTTACAGTATCACAGCTGATACACAATCTCCCAGTTGCTTGACCAACTGACCTTTATCATAGAGTTTAAATACTTTATCTCTACACAAACAAAATAGGAACTAATTTTATTTCCCCACACCCCAAGACATCGGTACTTGTCTTTATTACATCTGACAGTTCAACTTTAACTGCAGATAATAAAACTAATCATTTGTCAAATTAGCCTTGCGTCATTAATTTTCTCTGTACACAAATAAACAGTTATAAAGCCAAATTAACTAGAGGTGAATATTTACAAAACATTAAAATATTACAATATGATTATAAAAATCAAAACATGTCGGAAAGAAACTGAACTCCGCGTAACTGATCACAGAATTCATATTATTTTTACGGAAAATTGGATTAGAATCTACACACAAAGTACTTAAATAAAATTCTATTTTTTTTTAAATGTTCAGCTTAATATGTGATCAATCCAGATTTTGGTTATAATGAGTTCAAATGATGATTCAAGTGCTAAAGTTCTCTCAGTGTCCATCCGAGACTTACGTTTATATCTTCAGACAACTCGAAGTCTTCACATCTTCTCAAATTCGAGGATTATGTTTTCCTATTAATAAAGGACACAAGATTTGTCTGTTTAAACCATTTCAACTTGGATCTTCTCATGAAGAACTTCTGAATAGTATGGAAGATACGGCCTATGATGTAAGAGCTATTTCTAACTGGACACTTTTCAATAAAGCTTATCTAGATGAAGTATTATCTGAACTTGCGAACTGAAAATTCTTTCATTTCTCACTATGCAATCCTAATTTTATCAGGCTCAGAGTTTGTATTCCTTAGCCCCTTTAGTTTCTGCACAAAGAGTTGTTTTTCATCCTTTTTGTTCAGGGGATTAAGTTTTGCGTTATATTTAATATTTTACTCATAATTATGATGGTAACGTATTTATAGATATAAAGTTGAACATTTGACATTCGAACTCACCTGCCACGTGCGGGGGTCAAACAAATTATCGCATAGTTAACTCTTGATGATTTTTTTACAATAAATTTTACTTATTCTAACTCAGTGCTATAACACCATCGATGGATCATTCAGAAACACGTTTAGCCCACCTCATTCTATTGTATGTTGTCCAAAGTCATACTCATATATTTCAGTGATTATCGTTAGTTACTGTCTCTCATACTAGTTTTTTGTTTATTATTCTCTCAATTAAGGATCATTCAGCAAATTGATCCAGTATTTTAAGAGAAAATTCTGTACCAGGATACTGTTGACAGACATTAAATGAAAGCAGTATTAGATGACCCTATAGACCAATCGCCTAAGATATCAAAAGACCTTTATAAGAATGTGTTGGGAACTTTATAGGTTATTGCATAGTTAACAGGTCAAAAGAGCAATCGCGGACTATATGCAAGGCAAGTTAAAAAATTTAAGGATAATGCAAGATGATACCTTCAACGACACAGACAGGTATATCTTATACTCTCACGTAATCATGTAAAACTTAACAATATAAAGTTGGGCTGTTGGATAGAATGTTTTCCTGACGACAGACACAAGTTATGTACAATACATATCCTCCCATGTCTTCAATTTCAGTGAAGGTTTTGATAATATTAAAACACTTAAAAAATGAACTATTAATTTAATAGCTCACTTCCTATAATTTCATAAGAAAGATTCAATATTCAAACACACAAATTGATGCAAGAAAATATTGCACTAGGCATAACTCAGGTCAAGTGTTCCGGTTAATCAGAAATAAATAGTCCTATAATAATATAATAATATGAAGGAATTCGTTAGTAGTATATATTTTGTAAAATATTGACCTTTAGTTGAAGTTAAACAAAAAGTGAGTCTTCTGAAATTTTTATACAGTATTTTATTTACTCGATAAATTCATATTAACTGTTGTGACCTTGATGTTTGAGTCTCATAAATACGGATTGGTTTACTTATCGGTAGACTGAGTCATTTAGTAATGTAAATTAATATTGTTTATTCAAACTCGTTCGAGACAGAGTCCTTCGTGAATATTTTTAAATGAAAATACAGGTGATTTAATACCTCAAACCGGTATGTGTCTATATTAAAATAACAAGAGTTTGAGACAAAGCGTTTGGTAGATGTATTTGTCGAGTGTACTTATTATTGCGGGAGTCCGATCACGACTGAAAACAAATTTACAGATATTGTCTGCTTCATTAAGATACAGGAATCGCAGACATCTAAAGGTCATGGGTTGAACAAGACATTTATTACAGGGTCGATCGTTATAATAAAAAAGCAACGCACTCGCTTGTGACGTCACAATTATCTATTACTGCAATCAATCTGATTAACGGCAAGTAAACAAATGATGAAAGACTTTGATCTTTATACTTTTGACCAACATGTATTTAATGAGAAACTATCAGGTCTTTGACCCGGAACAGTGGCATAAACAAAATTACACATTCAAACATCGTTTTTACAAGCATCCAGATATATGATTGGAGGAATTATTCCAAAACGTAAGTTATAAGCAACGACTCACCTCTAAAACTATAACGTTCGTATGACGTCTTATTTAAATGATAACGCCAAATTAACATTAACCGCAAATATATTTCAAAGACGATTGATTAAGTAATCATATGTCATGCCAAAAACATGTCTTTTTAAACAAAACAAAAACGCGCTTTGACAACACTTATTATTGTCAGAAAAACTGTTCAACAAAAATCAACGTAATTTACGTATTAAAACAAGTACTTGTGCAAATTAACCCTTCTACATAAAATATAAACAGTTATATAAAATACCCCAAAAATAATAATATATAAGTAATTATCTCTTCATAATTTAGAAATAAAGAATTCTAGGGCAAGCGTACTCTTTTTAAACATAAATATGACATGACGTCTTGTGCTATTCTTTGCTCATTATATCTAGTTAAACATGTATTACAAGAAAAAAATTATCTAAACATCATTATAACAATAAACAACATAGTTATACACATCATTTTGTCAGTCCCGACAGTAATTGCAAAGAAAAATGAAATTTAAAACTAAATGGGATACAGTACATCCCTTTATCTGTTTATGCTGACTAAATACACATAATTAAGGTAACAGGCTAGTTTTTTTACATTATTATATAAAAGTCTTATGGGAAAGAGAGGCGTCAGATACCAAGGAGGTATCGAACTCATAAGTCGAAAATAAACTGAAAACGACATGGCTTTCAAAAGAAAAAGACCAACAGACAAAAAGTAGTACTCAAAACACAAAAAAGAAGAAAAAAGACTAAGCAAAATGAACCCCACCAAACAATCCTGAAAGTTATATTACTTTGGGTTTTTTTTAAAGATAAATGATATGTCTGTTATTATAACAGCTGTAGTGTTCACAAAAAATTATCATGTATGTACGTTTTTCGGAACATCATTTACATTTTACAACACATCAACATGACCAAGGTAAGACGAAGGTTTTTAACATTGTGTACAGTTCTTTTAAATGAATGGTTCATTAATAGCACACAATATTGTTCAAAATAGTTATCATCATGTAATTTTTTCTGTACAACAATTTTAAATACTAAATACAAAAACCCACATAATCAAGGTAACAAGACGATTATTAATCATTATTATACTATTGCATTATGTTAGCATTAATGAATAAAGGTATAATGAAGGTTATTCATTAGGATTCTTTTCTCTTTTTATCACTATGACCGTCGTATTTGCCTATGTTCTACTGTATATAATTGTGTATTTGTTCTCTGTTTGTAATAGATACACAATATCGGCATGGTTTTTTAATCTAGCAATATCTAATAATGTCTGTCCTCTACATTTTACAGAATGATCTGCTCCGTTTTTTAATAACAATTCAACAAGCTCTGTATGACCATTTCTACAAGCTATCAACAAGAGAGATTCTTTTGAAATCGCACTCTTGTTTGTGTCTGCTTGATTGTTTATTAACATCTGAACTATTTTAGTATGTCCTTCTTTACAAGCAATGAACAACGGCGATTCTCCAGTCTTTCTATACTTATTAATGTCAGCTTTATTGTTTATTAACATATGAACTATTTTTGTATGTCCACCCTGACAAGCAATGAATAATGGTGACGTTCCTACATTATCACACTTATTTATGTCAGCCTTATTGTCTATTAATATCTGAACTACATCAATATGTCCTTTTATACACGTAGTGTACAAAGGTGATATTTCTTCCTCATCACACTTATCAATGTCTGCTTTATATTTTATCAAAATCTGAACAACTTCTGTATGACCGATCAAACAAGCCATCTGCAAAGGTGAATTACCTGGTCCTCTGCACCGATTGATGTCAGCGTTATTGTCTATTAACATCTGAACTATTTTCGTATGTCCACCCTGACAAGCAGTGAATAATGGTGACGTTCCTACATTATCACACTTATTAATATCAGCCTTATTGTTTATAAGCATCTGAACTACTTCCGTCTGTCCACCCTTACAAGCAATGAACAAAGGTGATTCTTCTTCCTCGTCACCCTTATTTATGTCAGCTTTATTATTCGTTAACATCTGCACTATTTCAGTGTAACCTTTCAGACAAGCAAGGTACAGAGGTGACATTTCCATGTCATTGCACTTGTTAATGTCTGCTTTATTTTTTATCAAAATCTTAACTATTTCGGCACGACCATGCCAACAAGCTACCAGCAAAGGGGAATAATCTCCTCTTCTACATTTATTGATGTCAGCCTTATCATTTATTAACATTTGTACAATTTCAATGTGTCCATGCAGACAAGCAATGTACAGAGGTGATTCTCCAGTATGGCTACACTTCATTATGTCCACATTATTGTTGATTAACATCTGAACCACTTTAGTATGTCCTTGCTGACAAGCAATAAGCAACGGCGATTTTCCAGTACCTGAACACTTACTCATGTCTACATCATTGTTTATTAACATCTGGACTATTTCAGCATATCCGTCCTGACAAGAAATGTACAAAGGTGATTCTCCAGTATCTCTACACTTATTAATGTCAGCATTATGGTTTATCAACATCTGTACTACTTCAATATATCCATAAAAACAACCAATAAACAATGGTGATTCTCCTTTTTTTGTACACTTGTTAATGTTTGCTTTATTAATTATTAAAATTCTAACTACTTCGATATGTCCTTTTTGACAGGCAATGTATAGAGATGATTCTCCAGTATCTGTACACTTGTTAATGTCAGCCTTATTTTTAATCAACATCTGTACTACTTCAGTATGTCCGTTCTGACAAGCAATGCATAAAGGCATCTTTTCTTCGTCATCACACTTATTGATGTCAGCCTTACTGTTTATTAACATCTGAACTACTTCCGTGTGTCCGCCCTGACAAGCAACGAACAGAGGTGTTTCTTTTTTTGTATCACACTTGTTAATGTCAGCCCTATTACCTATTAACATCTGAACTACTTCCGTATGTCCTTTTACACAAGCAAATAACAGTGGTGATATTTCTGTATCATCACACTTATTAATGTCTACTTTATATTTTATCAAAGTCTGAACTACTCCAGTATGACCGTTCAAACATGCAATCTGCAAAGGGGAATGACCTCCGTTGCTACACTTATTGATATCAGATTTATTGTTTATTAACATTTGAACAACTTCAGTGTGTCCTTCCTGACAAGCAATGCACAGAGGTGATTCTCCAGTTTCTCTACACTTATTAATATCTCCCTTATTTTTAATTAACATCTGAACAACTTCAGTATATCCCTCCTGACAAGCAATGTATACAGGCGATTCTCCAGTATCGCTACACTTATTAATGTCAGCTTTATGGTGTAGTAACAACTGAACTACTTTAACATATCCTTTAAAACAACCAATAAACATTGGTGATTTTCCTGTTCCTGTACATTTGTTAATGTTGGCTTTATTAGTTATTAACATCTCAACTACTTCGATGTGTCCTTTTTTACAGGCAATGAAAAGAGATGTTTCTCCAGTATCTGTACACCGATTGATGTCTGGTTTCTGGTTGATTAACATCTGAACTACTTTTGTATTTCCTACTTTGCAGGCAATGTAGAGAGGGGATTCTTTTGCATTATCGCGTATATTAATGTTAGCCGCATTTTTTATTAACAACCGAACTATTCCAGTATGTCCATTCTCACAAGCTATAGTCAAAGGTGATTTTTCTTCGTCATTACACGTATCAATGTTAGCTTTATTATTTATTAATACCTCAACTATTTCAGTATGTCCTTCTTCACAAGCAATAAACAGAGGTGATGTTCCAGTATTTGTACACTTATTAATGTCAGCCTTATTGTTTATTAAAAACTGAACTATTTTGATATAGCCTTTCAAACAAGCAATAAACAGTGGTGACTCCCCAGTTTTTATACACTTGTTAATTTCTGCTCTATTATTCATTAACATCTGAACTACTTCAGTATGTCCTTCCTCACAAGCAATGTACAGAGGTGATACTTCTTCAACATTATACTTATTGAAGTCAGCCTTTTGGCTAATCAACATCTGAACTACTTCAGTATATCCGTTCTGACAAGCAATGAATAATGGTGATTTTTCTTTGTCATCACACTTATTTATATCTGCTTCATTGTTTATTAACATCTGAACTACTTTAATATGTCCTTTCAAACACGCAGTGTATAGAGGTGATATTTCTATATCATCACATTGATTAATGTCTGCTTTATTTTGTATCAAAATCTTGACTATTTCAGTATGAGCATTCCAACAAGCTACCTGCAAAGGTGAATTACCTGCCCTTCTACACTTATTGATCTCAACGTTATGGTCTATTAACATCTGAACTACTTTGGTATGTCCGTACTGACAAGCAAGGAACAGAGGTGATTCTTCTTTTTCATCACATTCGTTGATATCAGCCCTATTATTTATGAACATCTGAACAACTTCAAAATGGCCCTTTACACAGGCAATATGCAAAGGTAAATGTCCTATTTTTTTACCGTTATATATTAAGTTCATGTCTGCCTTATTATTTAATAACATCTGAACTATTTTAGCATATCCATTCTGACATGCAATGTAAAGAGGTGATTCTCCTGTTCCTATGCACTTATTAATGTCTTCAATATTATTAATTAACATTGTATATTTTTTGCATTGTCCGTCCAGACAATCTCTGAACAGCGTCAATACGTCAATATCGGTACACTTATTAATATCAGCGCTATTGTATATTAACATCTGAACTACTTCAGTATATCCGTCTTGAGAAGCAATGTACAACGATGATATTTCTTCATCTTTAAATTTCCTAAAGTCAGTCATATTATCTATAAGTATTTTAACTATTTCAGTATGTCCTTCCTGACAAGCAATGTACAGAGGGAATACACCTTTATCATCACACTTAAAAACGTTTGCTTTATTGCTTATTAACAACTGTACTACTTCAGTATATCTTTTCTGACAAGCAATGTACAGAGGTGATTCTCCTGTCTTTCTACATTTATTAACGTCAGCGTAACTATTTATTAACATCTTAACTATTGCTGAATGTCCTTCCTGACAAGCACTGTACAGAGATGATACTTCTTCATCATCACACTTATTAATACAAGCATTATTGTTTATTAACAACTGTACAACTTCAGTATTTCCTTCCTGACAAGCTATATTAAGAGGTGATTTTCCTGTTCTGACACACTTATCAATATTTGCTTTATTTTCTATTAATATCTTAACTACTTCTTCACTATACCCTACTTCACAAGCAATGTACAGAGGTGAACCTTCTTCATCATCACACTTGTTTATATCAGCTTTATTATCAATTAACATCTGAACTTCTTCAGCATTTCCTTCCCGACAAGCAATGTACAGAGGTGATTCTTCATTATCGTTACATTTATTTATGTCAGCCTGATTGCTTATTAGCAAATCAACTACTTCAATCCTATCCCAAAAACAAGCAATGTACAGAGGTGATTCTCCTGTTTTTGAACATTTGTCTATGTCTGCGTTATGTTTTATTAATTGTCTAACTACTTCGGTATGTCCTTCTTCACAAGCGATGAACAGGGGTGTTTGTCCAGTACATGTACACATATTAATGTCAGCCTTATTGTTTATTAACATTTGTACTACATCAGCACATCCGTCCTGACAAGCAATGTACAGAGGGGATATGTTTTTATCATCACACTTATTTATGTCCGCCTTATCATTTATTAACATCTGCACTATTTCAGTATGTCCTTCCTGACAGGCCATGTACAATGCTGACATGCCACCATTACAACAGTGGTTTATATTGCTGACACAACGAGTTAAGCACCATGTTACCATATCATTATCTCCTTCATAACAACAGTAAAGCAATGGAGTACTCTTGCTATAGTTGTCACAGACACTAGCCAGTTGTTCCTGCTGTAATATGTCTAAACGTTTTATTTGTTCTAACAATCTGTCTCTAAAAATTGCATATTCCATATTGATGTTAGTCAAAACTTCTATTACATTTCCTATTGACCAGTCATGTACCATTCTCTTTAAATACATTTGGTGGTATCTTTCTGGTACAATAATTATGAACTCATCACTGTTGCTTTCTTTGTCGAAATGAAACCTTTCACGAATCAAAGAACCTGACGCATTTTTAATCAAGCAATTGATCATAATATTCCCAAAGTAAAATGCCAGAAAGTCAAACAGTTTGTCATGAATAGTTCTATATACATTACCATCTTTTCTGATAAATGTATCAGTAAGAGAATCTAGCTCATCACGTAAAACCAACCTTGATATTCCCTTCACCACCTTACAAGCTTCACATGTGTTTTTTATAATTGTTTTAATATCTTTATCGATATCTTCTGTGAGAAATTCTTCTTTTAAACTATTGTTAAACATGACACATAGAGCAAGTGCACAGTATTTGACATGTGCTCCCTCTGTCTGTAATTTATCTATCTCTTCTTTGTAAACAGTAAATGGATTCTCAAAGAAATCTTCAATGCTGAGTTTTGTGTTTTTGCTGCATAAACGACACAAAAGAGGAAAACAATCAAACATGTAAAATAATTCGCTGATTTTAGGTGCATTTCTGTTCAAATAAAATTCAGCTATGGATTGTTTTTCTGTTTCCAATAAACAAAAATCTTCAGACAAAAGATTACATTCAAACGATTGAAAAAATGACAAGGATTTCATTTTTTCATCCTTAAAAACCTGTAGCCTACAAGACATGATTAATTTAACTGGGTTGTTTTCTATTAATGTTTTGACTTTTTCCATCAGATTTTTCCAGTTTTCATACTTCATTGGATTTATAGCATATGTTCCACAAAAATCATCCACAACGAAAAGGATTTTCTTACTTGGACAGTACCATTTGATAATTTCCTCAGGGTTTAATATTGGTAAAATTTCATAGCCTCCTGTTTGCATCATAAAAGCTACATGACGCACCAATGAAGATTTTCCAGTACCCGAACTGCCGGTGACAACAACACATTCATATTCTTTAATACACTCCAATACAAGTTTTGCTGCCTTTATTTCTATATACATATTATCATCGTCTTTCCAAGCTTCTAACTCCTTTTTTATTCCTCCTACAAAATCAATGTTTTTTTCTTAGAATATCATAGTCATGCTTAGAGATGGCTAACGTTATGAATGAAATAATATGAAGGGCTGTACGATAATGAAACAGCAACCAAATAACAAAAATATATTTATGAAATTAGCAGCATATACACAGTCGTCAACACTAGTCTGGTTTATATCTTTAGAAATATTTTATCAGCAATGCTCATCATCTTAGATGCATGATATTTTTTATTAGTTGTTAGTGGCTTTGAACTAACTGTCAGTAACTGCGAGTACTTTCAGATCTGTACTAGTGTCTTTTTGTTTTTGGGATGTACAAGAACCCGGCCACGTCATTTTGTATTTGTAGTATTTGTATCCATCTGACGAGTTTAGCCTTTTTCAACTGATTTTATAGTTCATTCTTATGTTGTACTGTAACACCACTGTCCTATGTTAGGTGGGGTTGGGTTCCCGCCCAAATGTTTAACCCCAATATATTCTGTATGAATATGCCTGTTCCAAGTCAGGAGCCTGTAATTCAGTGGTTGTCGTTTGGTTATGTATAACAATTTTGTTTTTTTCATTTTTTGTACTTTAATAGGGCCGTTAGTTTTTTTTTAATTATTTTACATTTGTAATTTTGGGGCTTTTTATAGCAGACTATGTGGTATGGGCTTTACTCATTGTTGAAGACCGTACGGTGACCTTTAGTTGTTATTTGTGTGACGAAGTTTTTAATAGGATAAAATATATTTTATTATGTAATTACAAATTCAAGAAAGATTCTAAAGTTCAAATGTTCGAATGTTCACAAACTGTCTTTAAAGTTGAATTGTTCGAATGTTCAATATCTCACACGGGCACGTGATCGTATAGTGTTATATAACTGTTCGTTCCTGTTAGAGTACTTCGGACATTAAGCGCATGACTTCCAGCCTACCCGCGAGGGGGGAGACCTTGGCGGAATCTCCGGTACCAATCTCTTGTACCAAGCTGTCCTCTTTTAATTCTGGTCTAATCGAATTCCCCCTTGTAGTCCATTGAGGTATCTTATATAGTCCAATGGTCCATACACATGTCTATAGCTGTAGGCCGATTACATAGTCGTCTGGATGTTAAATCATTCTAGTCTATGGTTAATTGTCAAACTATGCAATTAAACCCCTGAAGGATACATGTTATTTCACAGTAGACATGGTCATTTATTGGCTTCAGGGTATATATGTCTATAATATTTGAACAGATCGTTATTAAGTGTCCAAAGCGTACATGATTGTCATTGAATTGTTTAATTCCTTTTTAATAAATTTCCTAATTAATACTCCTTGATAATTAATGATATGAAACACAATTGTGTTACATTTGCTGTGTCATGTGGTCTCTTGTGGAGAGTTGTCTCATTTTTTCTTTTTTATATCGTCAACGTTATACTTTGTTAAAACAAAACTCGCGTTTAGAGTACAAAACGATAAGCTTCACATCTTGGATGGGCTTTTATAAGATTCATTGACAGTTGTGAATAAGTGAAACAAAATAGGTATCAAATATCTGCCACTTTCACCCTATTTATCAAATGACAAATAATCAGGAGGCTGTCAGAGTGACAACAAACCGGGCTTTTCAGCAGAGTTTAAACACTGCGAAGTTGAGCAAGAAGGGACACAACATTTAAGCTTACAACAGCTTTGAATTTGGATTGTGATGGAATTTTTGTACTTTTTTTTCTGTTTGACTGTTTGGTTTGTTTTTAGCCATGGCGTTGTCAGTCTATTTTCTACATGAGGGAAACTCCACCAAAAAAATCAAAAATTGATATTATGTCCATTCTGTATAAAAAATACTCAAATTCATAGATATTTAAGTTTTATTCTGCTAGACAAGAGGTCACCATCGATTTTAAATTTAGAGTATCAATTCTCTGCGTGCCACCGTTATGACCATCTTTTCGTTTTTAACCACAATATTTCTATGAACCACAAAGGACCAAAACTACAGTAACCTAATGTAATCGTAATTGCGTGTCGATATCGTGTCAATCGTACGGTTGATTTATCCGACTTACCAACTTGATACGGAAAATGTTTGTTTTTTTAAGTAACCAATGTCTGTTGTTTTTAACAGTTTATATGGGAATTGGTTAAAAGCCATAGTTTAAAGTCATAAATGATCATAAATAAGTGTTCCGTGAACATTGTTTTCGAAAATCTAATTTGTTCATAATTCTTTTATGTAATAAACTTATTTAAATAAATTCGGACCTTCCCTTGTCTTATCACCAGCATGACTAAAGGTATTACTCCCAAATGTATTGTGAGGTGACATGTCCAGGTATTCAAGCGATATCCTGTCGGACTTGCAAGTTCATGCATCGTTTTACTTCTGATGGTATTGATTAGTGTACACGACCGATAACTTGAAACTTTCCATTTTGAACTATCAGGTGTATCATATAGATCCCTGTCTTGCATGTCCGAAAGTGATATACTAGTCATTACCAAAACTCATACACTTGTTTATAAATAACATTTCTAATGTAAAGAATATTATTAATAAAAATCTAAATAATTCAAAAAAAAATATTTGGTAAAATAAAAATCTGTTTACACATTTTTTCCAAGGGTAAATTTGGGGTCTCTAAAAACACCGCCAAGGATCTCCTTTGTGCACAAATGAGCACTAAGGACCCCAAAGAAGTTTTTTAAGAGCACAAAGGACCTGAAATTACATTTAAAGCATAAACATATTAATATTCCTGAAGAAAAATGTTAAAAAAAAAATCAAACAATTTCAATAAAAATTGCAATTTTTATAATGTACGATTTGGTGTTTTCACCGATATCGGTTAGGAACCGACTTTATAATCGGGCTATGTTCATGTATAAAATAAAATTGAGAATGGAAATGGGGAATGTGCCAAAGAGACAACAACCCGACCATAGAAAAAAACAACAGCAGAAGGTCATCAACAGGTCTTCAATGTAGCGAGAAATTCCCGCACCCGGAGGCGTCCTTCAACTGGCCCCTAAACAAAAATATACTAGTTCAATGATAATGAACGCCATACTAATTTCCAAATTGTACACAAGAAACTAAAATTAAAATAGTACAAGACTAACGAAGGCCAGAGGCTCCTGACTTTGGACAGGCGCAAAAATGCGGTGGGGTTAAACATGTTTGTGAGATCTCAACCCTCCCCCTATACATCTAGCCAATGTAGAAAAGTAAACGCATAACAATACGCACATTAAAATTCAGTTCAAGAGAAGTCCGAGTCTGATGTAACCAAAGAAAGTAAACAAAATGACAATAATACATAAATAAGAACAGACTACTAGCAGTTAACTGACATGCCAGCTCCAGACTTCAATTAAACTGACTGAAAGATTATGATTTCATCATATGAACATCAGGCACAATCCTTCCCGTTAGGGGTTTAGTATCATC
This sequence comes from Mytilus galloprovincialis, assembly GCF_965363235.1. Taxonomy (NCBI): domain Eukaryota; kingdom Metazoa; phylum Mollusca; class Bivalvia; order Mytilida; family Mytilidae; genus Mytilus; species Mytilus galloprovincialis. The sequence goes on from NC_134842.1 coordinate 97,996,038, forward strand.
CCATCATAACATATATGAGAAGAACATATAACCCGTGTCATGCCAAAAACTGGTTTTTGAATAAATGTGTTTAGTTCCGATGCAAAGACCCTATAAGTGAATCAATATTAACGCCAAAATATGCAATCTTTAATGACCTGACAACAGTATCGTAACTATATCCCTTCTTAATAAGTCTATTCAAAGGTATTTTTAGTTTTTGAGGTGAATACTGACACCTTTGTGCTTTATAAAGAATATTTCCATAAAAAAATTGGATGTGAAATACCTGAATGTATAAGAAGTCTGCATGTTGAGCTATATTTACGAATGATGTCCTTATACCGATGATAAAATTTAGTAAATGTTTTGACTATTTTGTGATATCGAAAACCCTGGTGTAATAATTTTTCAGTAATACATAAATTTCTCTCGTTAAAATCTAAAACATTCTTACATACACGAGCGAATCGTACAAGTTGAGATATATAAACACCCTAAGACGGTGACAAGGGAACGTCACCATCTAAAAATGGATAATTAACGATAGGAAATGACAAATCATCTCTTTTATCATAAATTTTAATATGTTCATGTATGTGAATTTTTAAATAGTTATAATATAATGCAAATGAAAGAAAAAGTCAATTATTATTCTTAATATTTTGTTGTTGTAATATTTTTTTTAAGACAAGAGACTTTACCAAAACTACGAAATTATGTAAGGACAATGAAGGATACCGATGTGTTTTTTGTCTTGTATGTCATCATCAGCTTGTTTCCTAATGTATGACGAAAACGTTTATAAAGGCACAAAGGGAATGGTATGGCAATAATTCCAAAAGTAGGAAGTGAGTTTGAATGTATGGTATTTCATTAATTTCAATTGTTTAATCGAACCTAATTTGCACAAATACAAAGTATGTACCGAAGTTTTCTTACATTAAGATTCTTAATTGATTTAACGAAAACATTTTTTGAGACACAAAGGGAACAGTATAGGATTTATTCCTAAGGTAGGAAATTGGTATGCATTTTTCAATCCGTTTTTCAGAAAATTTATTCTGCACAAAACAAAGTATGCACCAACATTTTTTAACTGCCGAATTATATATTTAGATAACTTATATAAAATAAGAAAAAGTTTTCAATTTCCATAGCAATTTTGATGAAAATAAAAGATTTAACGAGAAATATAATGATTTTATTTTAAACATCGTAAAAAATATGTGTGTCTAAGGTGAACGACACAAGAACCCTTTAAATCTAGTACGAGAGTATAGCATGTAAACATTCCTTCTCAATATGGTTGTATTGGAAATCTTTTCATACAAATTGACAACTCATGGTCCGATATGCATTTAATATTTGCCACATGACGCCCTTAATTCTTCATCATCATCATCTTATTCTTTGATACTGCTGTAAACATCGATGGTTAACACCCAAACGAAATGGGAGTAAGGTATCTCCAGAGCTTCTCCGTGTTATATACTTGTGAAATATATAGACGAAATTTCCGTATTGAAGTGAATCAATATCTTACAAACAGGATTTTTAAATAACGATTTTGAGTGATCATCTACCAAACCAATGGCAAGATATAACCATGCAGGAATTTAGTTTTCGTCAGACACACGAACTCATTACTATCATAAACGTATACGTTTATGCATCCAGTTTCAAATATCAAGAACAAGCGGTCGATGTCGATAGTCCGTTTACTAACTGTTCATAGACAGACATGTAAATTGATTTCATTCTTGGAAGCCTTCATATTCCCCGTCCGACGATGGGAACTCTTTGTGATTGTGTTGACTATAAATGCTTGTATGGTGATTCTGTCGTTTATCTGTACATTCAAGTGGTTGTATGTCCTCTCATTTCCTAAATGGCGCTTATACGTCAGGAAACTTAAATGAATAAACTAGTTAAGATTGTTTCAAGAACAACTATATAGGGACGAACTATTCTTAATTCGTCAATATCAGTTATGCATGACTAAACTGATATATTACAACTAATGTATTACTTATTTGGATTAATGACGGCTGTCATGTTCAACATTGCACAAATTTTATCAGAGAATTTAAAAAAAAATGTAAAAAAATCTTTAAACAAAATAATGTATTAGCTTTGATTCATTATATTGTACGTATATCTATTAATGAAAAAAACGATAATTGGTATTCTCTTCACAAATAATTCGTAAAAATGATTGTCCAATGAATTCAATTATGTAACCATGAAATGTTGAAAAGAAACTTAAACAAATCATACATGTTATATGTTGTGTTTTTTTTTTTTCAATTAAAACTTTAGAATTGCGATAGTTTTACGATTGTTAGCATTTAAACACAGCCAGATTCGAATACAAGTTAAGAAATTCATGTAAAGTATATCAAACAGATGTGCAATGGTATATCCTAATCAAATTGGGAAATATTACATTTAGTTTTTATTAAAGATTAAAAGTACTATTTTTTACTTCATATTTGAATCTTTACGCTAATTGCTGTTAAGAAAGTAATCAAAAATTGTTTCATTATAATTTTATACACTTTCGGAATTACGAATCTGAATTTTATTTTCAATTATTTTACACTATTTGATTATTGTATCTTTATTCGCATCGTGTATTGTTAAATCTTAGTGTATTAAAAACGGTATACTCTTTCTGATCCTTTCTGTGTATCCTTTCAAAATAACAACATTCATACACTTGAATTCACACCTGCAGCTAAATTACTAAAAGGTAAACGAATTGACCTCAAGCCGAGAAATATACAGTTACCTTTACAAAATAATAAACACACTCTGCTCACTCATAAGTTGCATTGAAATGATAATCAAAGTAATAAAGGTAAATAGAACGGAAATATTTTCAGTTCTATATCAGTAAACATGTTCAATAGATATTTTATGAAAAAATCTCAACAATAATTAATGCGAAAATATTTACTAGAGTTAATTTTTATAGAAAGTTTAATTCAATCAATACAAAACGGTATACGCATATAAACTTTCGTTCATTCTTATATTGTGGTTAATTACTACGACCATTCGTCAGCTGTGTGCTTTTAACATGTTTAATTACGTTAATTATCGATAAGCTGTAAGAGTTTAACAGATTTTTTCCCCCAGAATTCAACACATCGGATTAAAACGTCACAACCCACTCGAGAGGGTCAACCAAAAAATTACAAAAAATTACAAATACTTGATTTTATCCGTTATTAGAAGGAATATAAACATAATTCTTAAAATGTTCTCTTTTTGCGGGCTTATAACATGCATAAGACGTATGAGGGTAAGGTATAAGAGAAAAACACCAATCTTTGAAGTATAACCCCGTAACCCACCTTTAATTATCATTATATTTGTACTGAACATATACCTCTGATGTTCCTTGGTATGGGGTCTTTTAAAAGTTCTGTGACTTCTGAGTGCTCACTTAGTAAAGAACTATGGGAATCTTGTAACTCTTTCAGATTTTCATTTACTTTTAAGTTTTCAGTCTGTAACTCCCTGAGATTGTTTCTAACAATTGAGTGTTCAATTTTTAAAGAACTGTGGGAATCTTGTAACCCTCTCAAGTTTTCAGTAACTTCTAAGTGTTCTGTCCCCAAACAGTCCATTGTTTGTCTCATTTCTTTCATCTCTTCAATTGAAAGTTTTATTTCCAGCATTATTTCCTTATTTGACTGGTCTAAGATTTTCACTCGTAACTCTTGGCACTCTTGGTTCATACTTTGACCCCCTAATCGACTTACAGCCTACAAATGAATGTTAAGAAAATTATACAAAAATGATACCAAATTTTTGTCAATACATTCTTACGTACAAGTACTTTTCGAGAGTACATGAGACTGACAAATCGTTATATTTAGCTAACTTAATGATTTTCATGAAATAGTAGATTAGTTGTTATTTTATTTAGGAAACCTGGCAAAGGTATATCAACTATTGATTAGAATAAATATCTAGAAATTAAAGATATTGAAAGAAAGATTGAGAATAATCTATACAATTATCATTTAGATTAGTTGTATTGAAATTGGTCAGGTGTTTTTCTATACATTAAGCTGTTTGGTGTTCTTTGTATAGTTTATTATACATTACAAATTACAAATGATAAAAGAACAAACTTACATCTGATATATCAATCCATGCTGTATTGAAATAAGCAGTGTCTATTTTATCACTATCATGATGAGCTAGTTTATTTCTGTACCATTTTATCCTTGCTAGATCAGGTCCTGGAGTTGTCTCCACTGGTAAAGGCAGACTGTCAAATCCATTGATTGGCTGAGTCAAAGATGTCAAATTTCTGATCAAACAGATCATCAATGTTACATCAAAAGTTGTTGAATCAGGAACACCTATAAAATCAAAAATATGAAATTCTAGCACACATTTTACAACAATACTACTAATAGGTGTAATACCACATAGTCATGATACGTTACATCCAGCTGCATACGAAAAGGGTAAAAAAATATTCCCGTGAATTTGACAATTGAAGAAAATGGATCCTACATTTTTATTGCAGGTAATAAAATCTGTTTGATAGAAAATAATCATGAGTATTTCAAAGTTTTGGTGTTGCTATAGATTTTTTTAAAAACTTAAGCTTTCACTTAAATTGAAATAATGAGGAAATGAGGGGTATAGATGGACAAAATGTGACCTTATAATGAAGACAAACAGGTTCGTTAGTGGTTATTTATTATCCTAGAGTCATCATATTTTACTGTTTTAGGCAGAAAAGATAAATATTTGAAATTTTATTGGTCCACACTATACTATATCATGATGCGTCTTGGCTTAGCTTTTTCTAATAAGTTTTGTTCGAATCACCGTAGATATCATCTTACATACATGTATTATTCTACATGTCATTGCAATACAAACAATCTGTGTGATAGACATATAGCTTCGGTGTTTCAAAGCACCATCAATTTTATATTTGGAGTTTCTATAGAATATTTTGGAAACTTGATGTTACATAGTTACCAAAGCTTGAAACAGGAAGAAAAAGGATGATAATTTGATTGGTTATATATATAGGAAGAACAAAAAATTTGCGAAAGCAAATTTACAGATCTAACATTGTTGGGTTGATGTTTAGACGAGTTTTATATATATATATATATAGGTTCTAGTGATTTATCTTTCTTATATGCAATGAAACATCATGTGATTTTTTTCTAAAGTACTGGACAGGATAAAACTTACTCATGCTAAGTTTTTCTTTATTTGAATCAAAGATAAATTCTGCATGATTTTTTGAAAAGTGCAAATTTAACAGAGACTGAAAGGGGAAAATCAATAGTGGTAAATAAAAATGGAAAGGGGGAATGTGTCAAAGTGACAAAAACCCGTCCATAGAGCAGACAACAACCAAGGCTACCGACTGATATTCAATGCAGCGATGTAGTACACCTTATACAAAATATTGAAATATTTAACATCTGTTATGCTTGATTTATTTCAAGTCACTTGTAGGGGTTTAATCGGTTCTCATTACCATAGACCAGTCAATCTAAAGATAGTGTTTTTTAAGCATTTACTCATCAATGAGGTGTTCAGTTATATCAATTGTCCTGTTAAAACTGTTAACGCTATAAGTGTATTCACAAAGTAAATTGAGACATAACCAATGATATTCGTGTAAAACGAGTTAAACAATTGTTACAATTGTGGAAACATGGAAAATTCACTATGATGATTGTAGTGGCAAAATATGATGTATATCAGTCAGGATTCTACTATGTCAAAATTATCTCCCATAACATCACCTACTTTTTGCATCAAGTTAGCCATATATGTTCGAACTGTGTCCATTTTCACTGACCTAGTACTTTTTTTCCCCTTGTAATGTAGATACATTGGTGACATTTGGATTATTCTGCTCTTTGATCGATGAGTCATTTTGACATTTTAACCGTTTCCATTCTCAACTTCATTTTAAGGATGAAGAGCAGTCAATTTATCTCTAGAAACTGATAAATCTATTATGTAGCACCATCACGATCTTTTTATTAAACTTTAAAAGATAAATGTTTCAACACACTATTGAGCATCATTTAATGTACTGTTTTGTCTATTGTCAACATATACTTATCAATTAATCGGTTGTAACCCAAACACAATCAATTTCGGAGATTGAAGACTAATTACTGTAGATAACACAAACAAAACATGAACTTAGTTATACATGAAAATGTAGATTCATCAAGGGTTTTCGCTAAAAGTTAAGGGGTGTAAGAGAACGATACATCTGACATTTCTTATTTTATAGCACATTTCATGAATAAAATAAATAATATGCATATGGTTTTTTGTTATCAATAAACGAGAACGGAATAGAAAACAAGTTGAAATTACACATTTGTAGTAGCACGATTATCGTTTGTTTGTTATCCAAAAACACCTTCATTAGAAAAAGGTATTTAATTTGGGGAATAAAGATAACTTCTTGGTACTGGGCATTTTTCATACTATTATCAACATGCATCCAAACTAAGGAAATTTGAAGCGCAGTGATGCATAAAAGATTTTTGATGTGTGCGTCTTCATGATAAAACATTAACTCAAAGACGCCAGGACATGAAAAAGGTTTACTCGGTTTACTTTTTCTATAAAATTATTGTTCATTTCTCGATTACCCTTCCCACATAAAAAAAAAAGGAAACCTGTTCGATAGGTACACATGCAAATGAATGCCTTAATAAGATCAATCTTTTATCTTTCTGTTGGTTTTATTTTATAAAATATGATAGTTTCTATGATGAGATTATAACAAGTTGTCCATTGTTACCTTACCCAGAATGAATTTGGTATGTGACTTAAAGGTTGGCAAATTTGACATTTACCTATTATCTTGCAATATCTAAAACCTTTTACGCATGGTTTGATTTGGCATAGAAATAAGCAATTTAAGCAAAGTATTAGAAAAGTATTGTTTTTCCTCTAAAGATGGAAGGAGGGAACAGGGACTAAATCAAAATCCATTGACTTTTTTTAATGATTTGTCAAAATGTAGTATATATATTGCTTTTTTCAAACATAAGATAAAAAGCTTGTGTTACCGGGCGAATTTTCACGCTCCAGGTTGTGCAAAATTGAAAGATTATTTATGGAAATTCCATATTTGTCTGATGAGATGAAAAATATGCCATTTAATTTTAAGATAAAATATGCGAAGGTACCTTTAGTAATATGCTTCAAGGTGTAATACCACCAAATCATGGTACGTCACATCCGGTTGTATACGAAAGTAGGTTAAAAAATATTCCCTTAAATTTGACAGTTGTAGAAAATTAACCCTACATTTCAATGCACTTAAATTTTTCTGAGTCATAAACATGTATGCTGGGTGTCTGAAAGCATCATTCCTTTTTTATTTGATGGTCTTATAAAATAAAGGTAAATACTGTACAATTTTTTTTAAAGTGCCAATTTAACAAACACTAATAGGGGAAAATCAATGGTGGTATTACACCTATTTAAGATATATAAAAAAAAGGTAAATTCACAACACATTCTATTTTTAAAGTAGTTGGATCCGAGTTATCTTCCCTTGTATCTCAGCTGTCTCCCTTTAGCATATTTGCCAAAAAATAATTCCAAACCATTTTTGCAGGGAAATACAGCAAAACATATATGATTAAACACATAAGTTTCTATATTAAATGAAAAGTCCTATACATGTACTACATACTACTCTTGAAATTTGTACATTTCATTAAACACCTATACACCTATTTTTATATTATATTTCAAAATCCAAGATGGATGAAGACACCTTAATTCGTAAGCTAGAGCCATAACCCACAACCCTTCCTTTTGTGGTATTGAACCGTGTGTTACAATTTTATAGAGTTTCATTCACTTACACTCTGGAAACTGAAAAATCTTCCAAAAACGACATTATATGACCACAAATTTATGCGGTCGTATGAAAAAAACTAGTACTGAGCTATTTTTCGTACAGTTTGTTTAAGGCATAAAACATAATCATACATTCCTATTTATAAAGTTCATATTTAAAAGCTTCTATAAAGAACACCAACAAATAAATGGTTTCGTGTAGAGTGGCATGATGCATTTTGTTCGGAATCTATTTGAAACGTAACTCTTATATGATAGGTAAGCGCTGCATTATTTTGCACCTGTCTTAAGTCAGAAATCTTATTTTCAGTTATTGTGGTTTGTTGTCAAGGTTCATACGTGTTTCTCCTTTCTACCTTTTTATAAAGATTATACTGTTGGTTTTTCCCGTTTGAATGGTTTTACACTTAGTCATTTTTGAGGCCCTTTATAGCTTGCTGTTCGGTGTTAGCCAAGGTTCTTTGTTGCATACCGTACTTTGACCTATACTTGTTTACTTTAACAAATTGTGACTTGGATGGAGATTTGTCTCATTGGCACTCATACTACACCTTCTTATATCATGTATATCTATCTAAAGTTAGAAACAAAAAAGTATACCAAAATTAACAGTGACCACACTTATCAACCTTATTAACTAGCTGATAAATATTTAATGTATTGTACATGAAGCTTATATCATGTTCCTATTTTTTTTTTATTTATAATGAGAATTCGCTGTCAAATTCTTAATCACTTAATATGAAAATAAAACACCCACAATACAGAAACTCGCCAATTAGTGCCCATCTTGACACTTATGGTAAAAAAAACATTTTCAAATAATACCTATTTTTAAATGTAGACAGGATAAGGCTATCGAAAGGAGATGGAACGTTATTTCATCACAACGTTCCGATCAAAATTAAATCCTGAAAACTTTTAATAACGAACAATGACGGAACGTCACAAACCTCCTTAACGACATCGCCCATAACGACGCCATATCAGTTAGCCTGAAGAATTCCTATGGAAGGACGAATCGATTGAATGAAACTGTTAACTTAACATATTTTACTATAAATTTCAAAGAGATAAAATTCATACTGTCCATTTAAATCAGCATATGAATGATATTAATACAACAAACTATAAGATCCCTGGAAAAAGAAAATTTAAAAGATGGAAACAAAAACCTGAAAGCATTGTTGTAAATTTGTCAACTTATGAACTTACACGTGCTGAGGAATCTCTTTTAAGTAAAGGTTTAAACTTCTGTCCTATCCCATCAAGTGTAAATAACTTTCAGCTAGACGAAGACCTAGACCAATTCGCTAAACGTTTACGCTTGAAAGATTTTTTCTACAATAGGGGCAAGAAAAACCTTGAAGAAGCCAGATTAACAGATTCAGATACTGACACCAATGAAGAAGTCACGCCCATCCCAAAATGTAGAAAAAAAGTTCATGGAAACCACCAAAGAGCAAAAATGATAACTTGGAGTCATTCATTAACTACGTGAGGTCTAATATACAGTCCTGTTTAACAAATACAAGAAATTATAATTTATCCAAGTCAGAAAGTATAGCTTTGAAAGCGTTAGAAGATCAAGAGAATATTGTAATAAAACCTGCCGACAAGGGGGGCGCTGTGGTTGTCATGAATAAAACAGATTATATAGCAGAGGGGAATCGACAACTTTCTAACTCCATTTTTTATAAACAATTAACCACAGATCCAACGCTTAATACTATTCAAAGGATCAACACCATCCTTCAAGAGATGTTCGACAATAAACATATAGACAATGACACCTTTGACTATCTCCGAACTCTTGAGAACGAAGTAAAGGCCGGACGATTCTATATGTTGCCTAAAATACATAAAACGGGCAATCCAGGTCGACCAATTGTGTCAGCAAATAGTCATCCAACTGAAAAGATATCAGAATTTGTAGACCATCATCTAAGACCTGATGTGAAAGAACTACCCTCATTCATTCAAGATACAACTGATTATCTCAAGAAAATGGAAAGCCTCAATCCTTTAACAAGCAATACTATACTTGCATCCATGGACATGTCTTCTTTATATACCAACATTCCACAAGACGAAGGAATAGCAGCGTGTGAAGAGGCATGGAACACTCGTAGTGAAAAAAATCCTCCTACTGAGTGCCTTGTTACTACACTTCTGAAACTAGTACTGGAGAATAACAACTTCTCTTTCAATGAAGACCTAGACCAATTCGCTAAACGTTTACGCTTTTCAGTGAAATACACTATCTCCAGATAGACGGTTCTAGTATGGGCACAAAAATGGCACCGTCATATGCCAACATATTTATGGGCCAACTTGAAAAACGCCTCTTGGCTAGTGCTCCATATCAGCCCTGATCATGGTTCCGATTCATTGACGATATTGGTTTCAAATGGACAGATTCACAAGAACATCTTAATGAATTTCTAGAACACTGTAACTCTTTCCACCATTCAATAAAATTTACATATGAATCATCTATGGAGAAAATAAACTTCCTCGATACTACGAGTTACATCAAGAACGTAACCATTATAACGGACCTCCATACCAAACAAACGGACAAACATCAATTCCTTTCTCCTAAAAGTTGCAATCCTAAACACTGCTCCCGTGGTATTCCATTCAGCCAGGCATTGCGAATCAAGAGAATATGCTCTACTGAAAATACGAAAAATGCTAAACTTGGACAACTTCGTAAACATCTAGTTGTTCGAGGATACAATAACAACATCATTGATAGCGCTTTCGAAAGAGCAAACTAAAGATAAGAATAAAGCAGCTAACGGAACACACCTTGTACTCACTTGCCATCCTGATTTTAAAAAATGTGTCATCCATTGTTCAGAAGCATTGGAAAAATATAGAAAATGATTTAAATCTAAAAAAAGTATTTTCATCACCACCAGTCATGGCCTTCAGAAGACCTAAAAACATCCGTGACAAATTAGTGACATCTTTATTAGCAAAGCAGCCTAATCCATCGCCCGGTTGCTACAAACAATGTGGTCGAAGGAATTGTTTGTGTTGTAAAGCTGTCAATACAAGCAGTTCTTTCATCAGTTCCGTTACTAAACAAAATTATACCATCTACTCTAACTCCAACTGTAAAACAGAGAACTTAATTTATATATTAACATGTGACACTTGTGGCATTCAGTATGTGGGAGAAACAATGGACAAATTTAATATTCGGCTCAATAACCATCGTTCATCGTACAAAACCAACAAAAACTGTCCTCTCACAAGACATCTTCGTTCAACGAAACATCCTTTTGATATGTTACTTTCCAAATTATAGAAGTCAACACCGAGTGGGACACCACGGCGAAAAGGAGAAGAGAAAACTTTTGGATCCACCAACTCCACACTTTAGAACCTGATGGTCTTTTAAACGAAAAAGACGAAAAAAGATATAGGAAAGATAAAGAATAATTTAAAACAAAGCATCGTCCTTTTTATCCCGTAATATTGGCCAATGGACGTTGCTAACTTCAACTACCAATAATGTATTTTTAAGGTAGCTAAATCCAAGTGCAACATATACATTGAGCTGCAAAATTTTCTTATTTTCAAAGCAGCTAAATTCAAGTGCTCATAGACATTGAGCTGAAAAATTTTCTTATTTTAAAGGCAGTTAAGTGCAACAAATACATTGAGCTGCAAAAGTTTCTTATCATCTGGGTCAATATCTTTAATGGTTTTTACATAGGCGGTAATGGTAACGTTTTTTCCTGTAGCTCAGTCCATATCGTAAACTTGAATATGTATGATAGCTCGTTTCGAAGCTGTGACATTTTCACATATGTGGTTAAATTTTCGGGGTAAGAAGTGAGATTACTTTTTCCGTAAATTAGCAAACCCCGAACATCCTTTTGTGATGCGGCTCCTTGTGGTAAAATATCCCCTTTTTAACACAATAAGTTATTTGAAAATTTAATACTTTGAACACATTCAATAGCTCCATAGTTTTAACACATTTATTCTATGTTCCTCTACTTTCCTAATCACCACAAATAATTAAGTTCAGTCATTTGTTAAAAATAAAAACATGTCCAATATCACTACACAGAGATTTTTCTTTACACGTGACTTTTGAGTTCCTCATTTCGAGGCGCATTATGGATGTCGTCCCATCTACATCCGATTTCACCTGGATAGATGCACGCTTGATAAAGCTAGTTGGTCTAGCGAAATATTGCGGTTTTTTTCATCATTATGTAAATATTTTAAACATTCTTATATTTACATACTAAATAGTGTGTTAAAATTACATTGTTAGGCAATCTATAATTTTGTTTGTGTAATTGAATTAATCTCAGTACTGATTAATCCACACTCCCATAGATATGTATGTCATGTCCTGCTATTTATAGGCACACATATATATATATATATGTATATATATACAACTCGTCTAAACATCAACCCAACAATGTTAATCTGTAAATTTGTGATATCGTGACACCAAATCGCCTGCACTGCAGCCGTCCCGCTAGACCACACGACCACCTGGGCTCTTCAAAAATAAAGCTTTCAGTGGCCGTGTGTTACCTTTCCTCGTTAGCGGCGTACTACAGTACATGATATATAAGGCATGGAGATGTTATTGTTACAGATCAGCTCAATTATCTATAGTAAAGGATCCACGAATTAATTTAAGATACAGTCACAGAAAATAATTATATTTTTATAAGTACGTCTGAGTCAGTGACAACTCTACAACAGATTTATCCATCGGATCGCCATCAATGATGGTGATACATGGCTGTGTACATAATGATTGCGTTGGATAAAAACCGCAATTTTTATACGTATGCATGTAAAACAAATTTCGTTGTAGAAGGGTCTAAAAACAGCACAAACAACATTTTCCAAAAATCCAAAAAAGTGAAAAAGGATATTTAAACAAAACGCATTTGACTAACAGGTCGAATAACTGATGTTCTTTAACCCTGATGACTGCCATTGGCGACTGCCAAATAAAATTGATCATAAGATGTAACAAAATGGATTTTAATGTATATATATATATGCATATATATAACTCGTCTAAACATCAACCCAACAATGTTAGATCTGTAAATTTGCTTTCGCAAATTTTTGGTTTTTTCCTCGCTGGGATTCGAACCCATGCTACTGTGATATCGTGACACCAAATCGCCTGCACTGCAGCCGTCCCGCTAGACCACACGACCACCTGGGCTCTCAAAAAAAGAGCTTTCGCTGTCCGTGTGTTACCTTTCCTCGTCAGTTTTAATCTAGCGGCGTACTACAGTACATGATATATAAGGCATGAAGATGTTATTGTTACAGATCAGCTAAATTATCTATAGTAAAGGATCCTACAAATTAATGTAATATACAGTCACAGAAAATAATTATATTTATAAGTACGTCTGAGTCAGTGACAACTCTACAACAGATGTATCCATCGGATCGCCATCAATGATGGTGATACATGACTGTGTACATAATGTATATACAACTCGTCTAAACATCAACCCAACAATGTTAGATCTGTAAATTTGCATTCGCAAATTTTTGGTTCTTCCCTCGCTGGGATTCGAACCCATGCTACTGTGATATCGTGACACCAAATCGCCTGCACTGCAGCCGTCCCGCTAGACCACACGACCACCCGGGCTCTCAAAAAAAGAGCTTTCGCTGTCCGTGTGTTACCTTTCCTCGTCAGTTTTAATCTAGCGGCGTACTACAGTACATGATATATAAGGCATGAAGATGTTATTGTTACAGATCAGCTAAATTATATATATATATGAGTCTGAAAGATTCTTATAGACTCTATATATATATATATATATAAGTACGTCTGAGTCAGTGACAACCCTACAACAGATGTATCCATCGGATCGCCATCAATGATGGTGATACATGGCTGTGTACATAATGTATATACAACTCGTCTAAACATCAACCCAACAATGTTAGATCTGTCAATTTGCTTTCGCAAATTTTTGGTTATATATATATATATATACTAGAACACACCCGTGATATCGCGGGTCTGTGGCTGAATTAAAGAATATAACTATGCGTAAGCCTTATTTTAGTATTGGTATTGTCATCTGATAAAGTCATGCCGATTATAAGATGCACAGTTTTCTCTGCTTTCAACATCTTTCTGTTTGAACCCGTCGACCTGGAACTTATCAATTATTGGTATTATTAATTTTATTTGGAAAACAAAAGTCCCTGGAAAGGAGTATTTTTTTAATCAACATCATTGTCCTTAATGAGTTATAATTAAAGTTGAATTCTTTGATTCGCTGTTTTACGTCATTCCGGCTTACAAATTGAAAACTGTACATGCTGTACCTATACGCCTTATGTTAAGTCCAGAATTATATTATTCGTATTGTGATCTTAAAAAGTCATACTGATTAAAATACTACAATCGGGAACAATGTGACAATGATTGAATTTAGTAGTGTCAACCCTGTGATTACGACCCGTGTATATATATAGCAAAATCCTAAATACTGCGTTTGGTGGTGCGCATGTCAGATGCGGAACGTACAGATAAGGTAATAGGTAACAGATGAATATACTATTGGTATCGGTATCGGATTCAACCCGGAACTTCTTAATTATTGGCAATATTAATTATGTGGGAAACAAAGGGGTCTGGAGTGGTGTAATTTTTAATCAACAGCATTGTACTATATTAGTTAGATATAAAGTTGAATTCTTTGATTCATCGTTTTTACGTGATGACGGGCTGATAAATTGGACCTCGTAATTTTAGTATTATAGATATATGGCAGTCAGCAGGGTTTAAGAACATCAGTTGTTCGACCTGTTAGTCAAATGCGTTTTGTTTAAATATGCGTTTTCACTTTTTTGGTCTTTTGGAAAATGTTGTTTGTGCTGTTTTTAGACCCTTCTACAACGAAATTTGTTTTACATGCACACGTATACAAATTGCGGTTTTTATCCAACGCAATCATAAGTTTGAACGTAGTTTTCAATTTAGACTCGTTTATATTTTTTCGTTTGGGCTTGTATCATATTTTCCCTCCGGTTTATATGATCCATTCATCCTATATTGAATCTTAAAATTCAAGAGTCGATCTGAAATTGAGGGTAAATTATTATATGGCCTTCCAAATGCCGTTTCGATCCTTAACATCACTGAAGAAACATATGTTGTCGAAATCTAAATCTGGTGTACAAAAAATATATTGTCACCTTGTGTTTGTGGCATGACATCTTGGTCACAAGTTTATCGTTTTCTGTTAAGTATTAAATTTATATTAAGATCCATTTTGTTACATCTCGTGATCAATTTTATTTGGCAATCGCCAATGGCAGTCATCAGGGTTAATATGCTGGAACGATTTCCGGAATTTTGTAAAGCTTTTTCCGATTTGATTTTTTTATTATTGAATTACGATAACTTCCTTGAAACTATCACGTTTTAATTCTATCATCTAAAAGTAATAATCTGTTAATCCAAGCACAATGTAAGTAAATTTTTCATGTCTTTAGTGCACATTTAAATAGTTCTTAATGCATATTAATTGTAGTTTTTGTATGCTGCGCGATAACGGCATTTTCAGATTATTTTGTCAAAGGGTCAAGTTGCGAGATTTTTTATGTATGGAACGCCATCCGCGTTATTATATTATGATTGTTTTTGAGAATTATGATATTTTTTAACATGTATTTGAAATTTAGAAATAATTTCATTTATTATTTACATTTAATTGTGTAATTAAAGTGTAGATTTAGGTAATTTCTACTGATAAGCCATATTTTTCTACTTTGAGATATTTTCATGGTACACCAGGTATATAAACATGCAGTTACAATTTTGTGAATTTGTACTGTCTTTTAATATTTCTATGTGATACTGGAACAATGCACACTTGCTATGTGCTATATAAATTGCTAATTCAGACATTTTCATCTAATTATGTTCTTAGCATGTTGCTATTTTTATTAAGGTATTTTTTCTGTAACAAATTTCTACAGTATTGTTTTATTTTTATATTGTAGCTTTTCACCGCATTCAGTATATGACAATTGTACAACAATTAACAATAAAGATATACCATGGTTAGCTGTGTTTACTTGTGAGACAGCACAGTGAAAAGATTACTTGAAGGATCCTTACAACACACTGGTACATGTCCGCCATGTTTACAGACAGTCGTGAAGGAGACACAGATCAACGAACTAGTCAGATGACTGAAAAGGGAACTCTGTTCCACCAGGAACAAAAGGACACTCACATAAAAAGGACAAAAGCGTCAAGTTTCATGTTATCAAATTGTATGAACAATCTTAATACACTACCAAAGTCTTTGTCAGCATTACAAAGTGCAGAAACAGATTTAGACACTGTGTACAAAAGATATGACAAAAATGCAAATGAGTACATTGATTTTCTGTCACGTTCAAGAGATTCAGAAGCCCAAAACGAATTGGAATCATACTGGGTGATAATGACTGATGTTAAAAACAAATACAGTATGTTAATGGACAAAATTCAGTTTGCAAAGGAATCCATAGAAACAAAATCAGTTAAATCGCACACGTCACAAAGATCAGACAGAACTCGTTCGTCAGCATCTGGGAGTCGTACAGTTGGGCTAAGAGCCAAAGCAGAATCCGAAAAAATAAAGCTCAAATATGTTGAAAAAGAAGTGGCATTGAAAAAAGAACAATTTGAAAAATCCTTACAGCTAGAAATTCTTGAACAACAAAAAAATGCAGCAGCGGCTGATGTAGAAGCAACTTATCTAGAGAGACATTCTCAAGGCGGATCTGAACATGATGGGTCTGATATCTTACCTAAAGAGGAAATTGGTGCGTTCGAAAGAACTTTAAACTATCTAGATGGATTGGGCTCTACTTCTCCACAAGACAAACCTCTATCAGCTGAAGCAAAATTGTTTGTACCTGCAGTCTCGCCAGACTATTTTCAAAAAGATATTACTGCTTCTACACCAATAGTACAGAACATTGTTCACACTATTCCTAAACAAACAACTACTGCAAAACCAACAATGCCAGTCCAAGGGCCAACCACTTTAATCTCAGCTTCACACAATAGCGTTGCTGCAGAAACACAATTTACAACGTTTCTTATTAAGAAAAACTTATTATTAGAAAGTTTTCAACAACAAAGATTTGACGACAAGCCAGACCGTTACATCGTGTGGAAAAAACAATTCAAAGTTATGGCTGCTGACATTCAATGTTCTGCATTAGAAGAAATCACTCTGTTGACAAATTGTGTAAAAAAGGATTCCGATGCTTATCGTCTGATCATGAGCACCAGGGCTTCATGTGCCGACAGTCCAGACTTGTGTTTAACCAATATTTGGAATAGACTAGACCAACGTTTTGGTTCAGCAGAGTTATTAGAATCTGCTTTGAAAACAAAACTTTCAAATTTGCCAAATATGATTGACCGTAAAGTTCTTTATGACCTACACGATTTGCTAAATGAAATTCAGGCTGTGAAAACACTCCGAGAATATAGTGTGATATTTTCATACTTAGACTCCTCACTAGGCATTAGACCAATAGTTCAAAAACTGCCAAAGTTTATTCAAGATAAATGGATCACACGAGTGGTGAATTATAAGAAGCAGAACCAAGTGATTTTCCCGCCTTTTAGCGAGTTCTTAAAATTCATTGGTGAAATAAGTGTTATTCGAAATGACCCAAGTCTCCTTTTTGAAACACCTATGAATCAGTCAACAAGAAAACCAAGTTACAGTAAACCACAAAACACTATGTACAAACAAAAAGATCAGCATCTTATAACGGCAAATAAGATGGAGGTAAATTCTACTCCTGTAACAAAGTCAAACTCAAACTCAACACATGCCTGTTTGATTCACATTGGAGCCAAACACACCATTAATGAGTGTAAAGCTTTCCGGAGCAAAAGTTTAGAAAACAGAAAGACTCTGCTTCGAAGTCATAACATTTGTTTACGTTGTTGCGATACTTCAGACCATTTTGCAAACCGTTGTTGGGCTCAGATACAGTGTGACATATGCAAAGCGTCAACTCATTGCACTGCTCTTCATATAGACTTTAACAATAATAATGCAGACATTAACAATAACTCAAATCAAAGAACTGGTAATGCTGCACCAAAGCATGGCGAGGAGACACCAGCAGAAGTAAGCTCTCGTTGTACCGAGATTTGTGGTATTCCCAGCTTTACAGGCAAATCATGCGCAAAAATTCTTCCAGTGCGAATATTTCCGGAAGGACAATCGGACAAAGCTGTACTCGCATATGCAATGCTTGATGACCAAAGCAATAGGACTCTAGGAAAAACTTGTTTGTTTGATAGCTTATCTGTTGAATCTGAAACAATCGAATACAAGATGGAATCATGTTCCGGAAGGTCGACAAGTAGTGGACGGATTGTAGGAGGACTGGTAGTTGAAAGCGTCAGTAACAATCTGCAAATGAAATTACCACCTGTTATAGAATGTGACAATATTCCAGACAATCAAACTGAAATTCCGACACCGGATGTTGCTCGCCATTACCCACACTTGCATGACATTGCTCATCAATTACATGAACACGACGCTTCTATGAAAATAATGTTACTGATAGGCCGTGACCTTTCAAGTGCTCACCACGTTCTTGAACAAAAGTTAGGACCTCCACGGTCACCTTTTGCACAACGTTCACCACTAGGCTGGACTATCATTGGTGATGTTTGTCTCTTTGGACAACATTGTCCTTCATCAGCGGAGTGTGATCAGAATTTCATCATAGATAATGGGCGCCCTACAAGTTTGAAACCATGTGAACAAATTATTAACGTTCGAAAAACATTCATCAGAAGTGAACAACCCCAATTGACAAAATATAACATTTTCGAAACAACTAGTCACGACAATAAGCCCGGACTGTCAATTGAAGATCGTAAATTTCTAGACATAATGGACAAAGAATTTCGCCTAGACTTTGATGGTAAATGGGTAGCGCCTTTACCTTTTGGTTCACCACATTATACTATGCCAGACAATTATCTGCTTGCGCTTAATCGTGCCAAATCTCTAGATGCTTCACTGCATAGGAATGAAACAAAGAAGCAGCATCTACTCGAATTCATGCAGAAAATTATTGACAATCACCATGCTGAAATTGCCCCGTATCTACCTCCTGATAGAGAACGTTGGTACCTTCCATTATTCGGGGTATATCACCCTCGCAAGCCAGAGCAAATTCGCGGCGTCTTTGACGCATCTGCAAAATTCAACAATGTTTCACTGAATGACCAGCTGCTTCAAGGTCCTGATCTCATCAACAGTCTTCTCGGAATACTTATTCGATTTAGAAAAGAGATGGTAGGAGTAGTCGCTGATATCCAGCAAATGTTCCATTCGTTCCTGGTACAGGAAGAACATAGAGATTTCCTCAGATTTCTATGGCACAAAGATAATGTGATTGAAAACCCACTTGTTACTTACCGTATGCGTGTACATGTCTTTGGGAATCGACCTTCGCCCTCAATAGCTATGTATGGATTACGTCGAATAGGAGAATTAGCCACTGAATCTCATGGTGACGATGTGAAGAATTTTATAAACAATGATTTCTATGTTGATGATGGCTTGAAGTCTTGCCCGTCAAGCCAAGATGCTATAGACTTGATTCTTAAAACCCAAGAAGCCATGAAAATGCATGGAAATCTGCGACTTCATAAATTTGCGTCCAATAGCAAAGTTGTTATGAATGCGTTGGAACCCGGAGACTTAGCAAAGGGACTCGTGGATATGGACTTTGAGAAAGACTCACCTACTCAGCGTAGCCTAGGTCTGCTGTGGGATTTAGGATCCGATACCTTTAAATTCAGCATCTCTAATGAAACTAAATCAGCAACGCGTAGAGGCATACTCTCAGTTGTTAATAGTCTTTACGACCCAATGGGATTTATCTCCCCAATAACTGTGCAAGGCAAAATCATACTTCGAAAAATAGTGTCTTCAACATTTGATTGGGATGATCCATTGCCTGAACATTTGTTGACTGAATGGAATAAATGGAGTCAAAACTTACCTGACTTAGAGGATTTGCGCATACCCCGTATTATCGTGCCAAATCTTTTTTTTTTTTTTTTTTTTTTTTTTTTTTTTTTTTTTTTTATAATTCTTTATTTGGTATTTCTTCATCTCATACAATATCTATATGCATTTTTTTTTATAAAGAAGAATACAATACAAGTTTATTCATTTTGACCTGTCAGTGTCAGTGCTTATAAACATCCCCCTCCCTATACCAAATAAACCCCCCTCCCCCCCCCCCCCAAAAAAAAAACTAAAACTAAAAACAAACAAAAAAAAGAACAATACAAAAACAAAAAGTACAAAAAACAAACAAACAAAAAATAAATAAAATAAAATAAATATAAAAAATCATTGACTTATATTCATGAATGATTAAATTGGTATTAAACGATTATAATTATTATTTATGCAATCTAATTATTCTATTCATACATGTACTCGGATCATAATATAATATATATAGTGGCATACTCTAACAATATCTGGAAATCACATAACAAAAAACAAAAACCAACCAGTATTTCAACTCCTATTATCATAACATAGTAACACATATTTAATTCTTCCATACATACATATATATAATATCTATATGATGCACACTAACCACTGTCCAATTGTGATGTGCATCAAGTTGTGTTACACATTTATTTTCAGTTAAGTATGAGTTATCTTTCTTGTATCATAAAATTAGTTGTTGAAATGGTTCCCATTTTTTTTCTATTTTTTCACCTATTGCAGGAGAACTGTGAAAAGTGGAAGATAGTTTTTCAACAATGTAATAATTTTTCAATTTCTTTAGTGCAATCTTAACACAAGGTAACAGTGAGTTCAATCTACAAGAATAAATATAGTACTTCATGAGAACAGTAAAAAAATTTCCTGATATATCTATAATATCTGATCCCAAGAGAATGTTTTGTTTTGATATCGGAAGCTCATAATTGCAATTTGAATGTAGTGTATCAACTAGTTGAAACCAAAAGTTTTTGACAATGTAACATTCCCAAAAAAATCGTGCCAAATCTTAGCAATGCTGTAAACAAGGAACTATTTATTTACTGTGATGCGTCAGAACTTGCCATTGCAGCTGTGTGTTACCTTCATGTTAGTTATTCGGATGGTTCTACTTCTACTGGATTCGTGCTAGGTAAAGCCAAGGTTGCTCCAGCGAAATGTACCACCATTCCAAGACTAGAACTCTGTTCTGCAGTGCTAGGGGTTGAAATTGCTCAGATTGCAGTGGACCACTTGCAGATCAATATTGATAACATCAAATATTTCAGTGATAGTCGAGTAGTCTTAGGCTATATTAACAATGAAAAGAGACGCTTTTTTGTTTACGTAGCCAACCGTGTTGCAAGGATCAGAAGTTATAGCGAACCTACTCAATGGCTCTATGTTCGTTCTGAAAAGAACCCTGCAGATATAGGAACTAGAGGTATTCATCCCGCAGACTTACAGAATAGTCTCTGGCTACATGGGCCAAGCAGAATCGAAGCACCTAATGTATCTTTGGATAAAGATTCCGACTTCTCACTCATTCAGCCAGATGTTGATGTGGAAATCCGTTCGAACAAAGTTGATATTGAGAATGTTAAACCGAATGGTCTTGGCAACAGTGTATTTGAGAAATTCTCTGATTGGAATAGATTGAATTTTGCCTTAGCTACAGTTCGAAAATTCATTCGGCGTCATTTAAATTTGAAGCGATCAGATGGCTCAAAGAACATGGACAATGTTGAATTGCTGCACAACACAGAGCAGCTTGTTCTAAGAGAGGTACAGCAGCAATTTTATGAAAGTGAATTAAATGATATTCGTGACTCAAAGCCTCTAAACAAACACAGTTCTATCGTACAACTGGATCCATTTATCGGCAATGATGGACTCCTACGTGTAGGTGGACGCTTGAAACATATTAAATTTGATTCTTCCTTCAAGAATCCTATCATCTTACCTGCAAAACATCATGTTACAACTCTTATCGTCCGTAAATACCATGAAGATGTGAAACATCAGGGACGCCATTTTACTGAAGGCCGAATTCGTTCAGCAGGATACTGGGTAGTAGGTTGCAAAAGACTTGTTTCATCCATTCTGCACAAGTGTGTTACTTGCAGAAAACTCAGGAAAGAATTCCAATGTCAAAAAATGTCAAACTTACCTGTTGATCGCATTGAGCCTGAACAACCACCTTTTTCGTCTGTCGGCGTTGATATGTTTGGTCCGTGGGAGGTGTTAACAAGGAAAACCAGAGGCGGTGCAGCAAACAGTAAACGATGGGCTGCTCTCTTCACATGTCTTGTAACACGAGCCGTCCACATCGAAGTCGTGGAGGAGATGTCAGCTTCATCATTCATTAATGCGTTACTCAGATTTCAAGCAATACGTGGTCCCGTCAGAATATTTCGTTCAGATAGAGGCACAAATTTTGTAGGTACCGTGAATGAAATGAATATAAATGTCATAGAAGTGGAAAATGGACCGATTAAGAATTTCTTACAAAAACATGGAATTTCATGGATCTTCAACTCACCACACTCTTCACACATGGGAGGAGTGTGGGAAAGGATGATTGGTGTGACTCGTCGTATTTTGGATGCCATGCTGCTTGAATATGGATCTCGTAGTTTGACTCATGAAGTACTCACAACATTCTTAGCCGAGGCTAGTTATATCATAAACTCTAGACCACTCGTTGAAACATCAACAGATCCTAACAATCCATTTATTCTTTCACCGTTGACATTACTCACTCAGAAATCTAATGTATTGCAATCTAACATCATAGATTTTGAAACTGTTGACAAAAAGGATCTTCTCCGTAAACAGTGGAAAAGGGTTCAAAATCTCGCTGCAATCTTCTGGAAGCGTTGGAAAGTTGAATACCTCAATACACTACAAAATCGAAGGAAATGGACTTCTGTAGAAAAGAATGTTTCACTAGGTGACGT
This sequence comes from Mytilus galloprovincialis, assembly GCF_965363235.1. Classification (NCBI taxonomy): domain Eukaryota; kingdom Metazoa; phylum Mollusca; class Bivalvia; order Mytilida; family Mytilidae; genus Mytilus; species Mytilus galloprovincialis. The sequence goes on from NC_134842.1 coordinate 98,018,962, forward strand.
TGTACTCGTTCGTGACAAGGAACTCTCTCGAAATTCTTGGCCTTTGGGTATTGTTACAAAAGTCATGCCCAGTGATGATGGACTAGTCCGAAAGGTAGAACTCAGAATGATTATAGATGGCAACCCAAAAACATTCTTGCGTCCTATCAGTGAAGTGGTTCCGCTTGTAGAACAATAATCAGTGTTAAAGTACATGTGAACTTTGAACTTTGGTATTTTTGCATATATTTTGACATTATTAATGAAAAAATGTTTAGTCTTCTAAATATGAATCAATGTCTTATAAACACTTGTAAATATGTACGTTGCAAGTTTCTTTTTTGTTTTTATTTTTGATATTGTTGAGTTTAAGGTGAAATTTTCAATATCAGGCGAGGAGTATGCTGGAACGATTTCCGGAATTTTGTAAAGCTTTTTCCGATTTGATTTTTTTATTATTGAATTACGATAACTTCCTTGAAACTATCACGTTTTAATTCTATCATCTAAAAGTAATAATCTGTTAATCCAAGCACAATGTAAGTAAATTTTTCATGTCTTTAGTGCACATTTAAATAGTTCTTAATGCATATTAATTGTAGTTTTTGTATGCTGCGCGATAACGGCATTTTCAGATTATTTTGTCAAAGGGTCAAGTTGCGAGATTTTTTATGTATGGAACGCCATCCGCGTTATTATATTATGATTGTTTTTGAGAATTATGATATTTTTTAACATGTATTTGAAATTTAGAAATAATTTCATTTATTATTTACATTTAATTGTGTAATTAAAGTGTAGATTTAGGTAATTTCTACTGATAAGCCATATTTTTCTACTTTGAGATATTTTCATGGTACACCAGGTATATAAACATGCAGTTACAATTTTGTGAATTTGTACTGTCTTTTAATATTTCTATGTGATACTGGAACAATGCACACTTGCTATGTGCTATATAAATTGCTAATTCAGACATTTTCATCTAATTATGTTCTTAGCATGTTGCTATTTTTATTAAGGTATTTTTTCTGTAACAAATTTCTACAGTATTGTTTTATTTTTATATTGTAGCTTTTCACCGCATTCAGTATATGACAATTGTACAACAATTAACAATAAAGATATACCATGGTTAGCTGTGTTTACTTGTGAGACAGCACAGTTAAAGAACATCAGTTGTTCGACCTGTTAGTCAAATGCGTTTTGTTTAAATATACTTTTTCACTTTTTTGTTTTTTTGGAAAATGTTGTTTGTGCTATTTTTTTACCCTTCTACAACGAAATTTGTTTTACATGCACACGTATAAAAATTGCGGTTTTTATCCAACGCAATCATAGGTTTGAACGTAGTTTTCAATTTAGACTCGTTTATATTTCTTCGTTTGGGCTTGTATCATATTTTCCCTCCGGTTTATATGATCCGTTCATCCTATATTGACTCTTAAAATTCAAGAGTCTATCTAAAAATTAGGGTACTTTTTCTAAAAATGAGGGTACTTTTTATATGGCCTTCCAAATACCGTTTCGATCCCTAACATCACTGAAGAGACATTTATTGTCGAAATCCGGATCTGGTGTATTATAAGAATATATTGACACCTTATGTTTGTGGCATAACATCGTGGCCACAAATAAAAAAAATTCTGTTTAGTATCAAATTTATATTAAGATCCATTTTGTTACATCTTGTGATCAATTTTATTTGGCAATCGCCAATGGCAGTCATCAGGGTTAAAGAACATCAGTTGTTCGACCTGTTAGTCAAATGCGTTTTGTTTAAATATACTTTTTCACTTTTTTGTTTTTTTGGGAAAATGTTGTTTGTGCTGTTTTTAGACCCTTCTACAACGAAATTTGTTTTACATGCACAGGTATAAAAATTGCGGTTTTTATCCAACGCAATCATAGGTTTGAACTTAGTTTTCAATTTAGACTCGCTTATCAATAAAATTTAATTTCGAAATGCTCTTAAAGTCCTTTAATTCTCTACATTTTTCTCCAACCGGTTTCACATCTTTGTGATAATCATGGATGAATGTAACTAACGGTAACTTAACGTCACGATAATAAGTCTGTAACAATGCATTAAAGGGACGTAACCCTTACAAAAGTAACGTCTTATCTGATTAGGCTTGGTTTGTACTTTTGTATAAACATATTTTCTTTATTTATTCTCATTTCTTCGGTGAATTGGTCACATTGGTAAAATAGGAAAACATAGTATTTTGGGTGTTTGTTGCCAGCGCATAAATCCAAATGTTCACTTACGTTAATCATCGTAATTTCTTTATGTCGGATTTGTTGTCGGTGAACAGTAAATCTTTTCCGTAAAGTGTTTCCTGTTTGTCCAATACAATCTTTTTTACACCCATTACATTTGATGACATAAAGTAAATTGCTCGATGCACACGTGAAAGAGTTTTTGATAGTGAAAATCTCTCCTGATTTAAATTCAAGTAACGTTTCCAATTATCTAAAATATATTTGTGGAATTGGGAACCCAACTGTAATTTGGATCGTTCGTACATTTGAGTTTCCAAATACGCCATTACTAAATTGGCATAGGTTAGGGCAACTTTTGTTCCCATGGCTGTACCAGATATCTGTCTGTAAGATTCCCCGTTGGCGAACAGAATATGTACTATTGTCTCCAGTTTTGAATTGAGAAATAAAAGACTCGAAGAACTTAACGAAATACTATTAGAGAGACAATATCCAAAAACTTTGACTAATAATGGATTAAAACGTGCAAAGGCTATAAATATTCAAGAACTAAGAAGACCGAAAAACACAGTAATTAATACGAATCAAATTTTACCATACGTCTCATCGTATAACCCTAGAAATACAGAGGCGTATACCATAATATATCAAAATGTACCAACTTTGATGAAAGATCAAAGAATGAAAAGAGCCCTGCTACACAGAAAATTATTAAGAGTAAAAGACAGTCAAAATCCTTGAAGAAATTACTCACCAGCGCGAAATTAAGCAAAGATGATACAATTTCTTCTGTAAAAAAATGCGGACGTTCAAATTGCGGTTTTTTTCAAAATATTATGGAAGGACAGTCATATGAATTTAAATCAGGAGAGATTTTCACTATCAAAAACTCTTTCACGTGTGCATCGAGCAATTTACTTTATGTCATCAAATGTAATGGACAAACATGAAACACTTTACGGAAAAGATTTACTGTTCACCGACAACAAATCCGACATAAAGAAATTAGGATGATTAACGTAAGTGAACATTTGGATTTATGCGCTTGCAACAAATCACCCAAATACTATGTTTTCCCATTTTACCAATGTGACGACCAATTCACCGAAGAAATGAGAATTAATAAAGAAAATATGTTAATACAAAAGTACAAACCAAGCCTAAACAGATAAGTAGTGTTGTCAACGGTTAACCGTTCGAACGACCGAATACCGAATACCAAAAACGCTAACCGGTTAACCGGACTTTTTTTTCAATTTTTTTTAAAGAATTGATATAATTTTATATCAACATCATTAAATAGATGTGTTTTCTTTACAAATTGTCGTTGTGGTAATTATTTTGACTGATCAATTGTCCAGTATATTGATTGCTATTCATAATCCAAAAATATGAAATTAATTAGAACTTGTCTCTTAGCTCAGGGCAAGATCTTAAGGAAACATAATTAGTTACATGTTTTAACAGTAATTTCTAATCAGTAACACGATTAAATTTTACGATTTACTTTATCATTTCATATTTAATCTTATATTGTGAAGACCTACATCTGAATGTGCAATCTCTGTCGTGCAAGTCTTTGTCATATTTTAAACTAAATGCTAACTCAAAAACTGTAAAAAAGCAAACCAAAGTGAATTTAATCAATATATAATTGATGGTACGATAAATAGGATTAATCAATTTACATTGAAACACCTCACATTATTTTCGGAGACAACAAGACAAAATAGAAGAATCATCGGTTTCAGACATATTCAATTCTATGAGATCAAGACGTTTTTTTTAAAGTTTTTTTTTCAATCTGAAGTTAGTACAAACGCCATAGTTGATACCGTGTATTTGGTAATGAAGTTGGACAGGAATCTTCACAGACCAGTCTTATAATACCAAAGGACAAACTTCAATTCATTGCATTATAAAAACGTAAATGTATGACTTGGATGGAAGGTAGTCACATTGACACTCATACCTCATCTTCTAATATCTATGTGTAGGGTACTATTGATAAGGCCTTAGAACATCAACTAAAATTACCGGTTAACCGGTTAATCGGTCGAACGATTATACGAGTAACCGGTTATGCAAAAGTGTACGATCTGACAACACTACAGATAAGACGTTATTTTTGTAAGGGTTACGTCCCTTTAATGCATTGTTACAGACTTATTATCGTGACGTTACGTTACCGTAAGTTACATTCATCCATGATTATCACAAAGATGTAAAACAGGTTGGAGAAAAATGTAGAGAATTAAAGGACGTTAAGAGTATTTCGAAATTTAATTTTATTTATATTTTTACTAGTGTGGACACAGAATTCAATTTTTAGTATAAATATATATATATATATATATATACTATATATATATAAGTACGTCTGAGTCAGTGACAACTCTACAACAGATGTATCCATTGGATCGCCATCAATGATGGTGATAAATGGCTGTGTACATTATGTATATACAACTCGTCTAAACATCAACCCAACAATGTTATATATATATATATATTTACAAACATACAAAACATACCATTTGTTGGAAACAAAAGATTCCATTGAGGCCGGTTCAATATTCTCTTCAATTTCAAGTCATCAAGGGTGATGCGGTTTGCATTCAGTTCTGAAGGTAACTGGATTGGCGGAAATTCTTTTTCAAAGTAAGTGCGAACAGCTCTTGGAGAAACCCCTTTTAATAACAAAGCCAACCGTACATAATTCTCTTCTTCTTCTGAAAGTGGTGCCATCTTTTAAAATCTTTACTGTTGCACAATAGAAAACTATAACATCTTATCATTACAGCTCATGGCTTCCTAAAAATTGAAAATCTTTATATATAAATAATATATATACATTTATGATATTTCAAAAGAAAAAAAAAGAAAATTTCCCTTTTTATTCAACTTATATACATAAATATATAAATATATATATATATATAATTGGGAGACATACTGACAACACAGAAAGAAAACAACCAAAGTACAAACAACAGCATATAACATAAAACAAGGGTACTAGCAATGCAATACCTGAATGGAAATAGAACAAGGAAAGTTTAATTCCTACCTTCTGATGAAATATTTTTTGAGCATAAACAAGTTGCAGCAGTATTATGACATCAACGGTTTGTGACATCGCAGTTTCTGTGTTCTGGTAAAGTCTACTAGACTTATCCCTCGCTGATCCGCTGAAGAAGAATGACAATGGTTTAGCAAGGCCGATTTGTCAAGAGTAAAAGGAAATTGTGCTCAGAAATTGATGTGTTCTGAAATGGAAAAAAATGTTGTTTGTTTTTTAACATCACTTCACAATTAATAGGCTGATTTGAAAATTTTCACATACTTGCATTTGCTGAATCACTGAGATGAATAACTAGGCATAGTTTTAGTTATACACGAGTAATGTGCCCAGACTGTCACGAGACTTTGGCTCAATAATGGATGACTGGGAGTTAAATAGATTAGCTTCTGCATCTGACATGTCTGATAAATCCATATCATTGGAATGTGTTTTTTCCGAAATATATTAAAATGTATAAAATCGTCAATACCTCTCTCTCTCTCTCTATTTTCATATATATCTAGATTTTTTTGTGCATCCATGCAAGTGTGTCCACACCAGCCTAGTGTATATACATTTGTACATGTATATATTTATCAAAATTTCATAGACCTTATGTCTAGATATAGTCCATTCCTTCACATCAGCCTTTGAATACCATGTTTATATATTTATCCACAGAAAAACTTTTTCACTGCTATGAATATTGATGTAGGCGCGAAACAATTACATACAGTCATACTCCAGCGTAAGTTATACAATTATTTTAGTAAAACATTTACTACTTTTTAGCACACTTTTATACTGATGCAAATACATTGACATGTACTAATACAAATGTATTTATTGATTCAGTGGTGATGGTTATAAACACTGAAAACTTTTTAGTTTTGAATCAGGCCTCGACAATAACGCTTGTCCGATTGTCCGGCACAGGCACTTGTTTCTATCCATTGGAAGACCCACTATCAACGTATATTTACAGGCACTTGTTTCTATCCATTGGAAGACCCACTATCAACGTATATTTACAGGCACTTGTTTCTATCCATTGGAAGACCCACTATCAACGTTTATTTACAGGCACTTGTTTCTATCCATTGAAACACCCACTATCAACGTATATTTACAGGCACTTGTTTCTGTCCATTGGAAGACCCACTATCAACGTATATTTACTCGTAAATATACGTTGATAGTGGGTTTTCCAATGGATAAAAAAGTGCCTTTGTTGTCCGGTACCAGAGGGAAAAAATGTCGGACAAGTAAAAGCTATATCAAGCTTGTCCGACGGGACAAGTAAAATTATTCTGCAAAAATAAATTTAATCCAACTTTGATGAACAAAGCAGTTATCATGATTTTAAACAAAAAACTAGAAAAAGAAGATAAAAACAATAAATTTGACATGTTTACTTGCAAAAGGTGTAACACCACTAATTCGGGCCCGGCCAGAAAGTAGTACATATTTAACGCAAAATAGTTCCTACGCATGAGTGTATAAAATGTCGAATTTTAGGTATTTTTGGCATCAAAATGAAAGCTGAAGGACTGGTGATCATTGTAGAACACTTTTGGACTTTTAATTTTAAATATTAAAAAAACTGCACCAAATTTTAAAAAGAGGGTACATTTGGTCTGTTTGTCAGATCTGAAGTACCTGTTTTGGTACATCCGAAGTTCCGGGAACTAGTTTTTTCTTATATGTCATTAAAGGTAGGTTGATTTTTTCAGTAAAAGACACCATAAAGTGTTGCTTTGACATGCAAAGATTGCCACTTTATTTGAACTTAAAATGAAAGAGGTGTGCCTGGTTGAAATGGAGGAATTTAACATAGAAAGTAATGGGACCATGAATTAGTGGTGTACTTCCAAAACGATCATTTTAAACTGGTTCTTTGTCAGGTACTTTTTTATAGGTAAAAGGCATAGTATTCTTGGAAACCAGTTTTATTGATCCGAATCAGCGATGCGCTTTGTAGAAAAGGTAACTTTACAACACAGTTCGTCACCAGCTCGGAAACGATTCGGCTCCAAGTTTAATAGACAGTTTGGCACCGTAGAAGACATATTTAATAGACATGATTAAGGTAGCACTCCACAGTTAGAAAATAAAATTAAAAATGAACCACAAAATGTTTCATCCTCTCCTATTCCTGGATTTCTAATACATTAACCTTACTGTTTGTGTTGTACATGTGCATATGTATGTAATCAGTATCTTCCATAGATTTGATTTTCAAAAGTTAAAAGGGTGAACTATAATTCCTTTAATATGTACCCATGGCAATAATCTGCATTTATTTACAATAAAACATTACATAATACTAATGGTCATATAAACCCAATAGGAAGGCTATTTTCATCCTCAGCTATCCAGAAATGAATTTATTCCACACTAGCTCTCATCTTTGAAAAATCCACAGGGGCCAAAATGCGAAACTACACACCAGTTCGGAAATGATTCGGCTCCAAGTTTAATAGACAGTTTGGCACCGTAGAAGACCTATTTAATAGACATGATTAATAGACAGTTTGGCTTCGCAGGAGACATTACGGGACCAAGACAAATCAGTACCTCGTTTTCCTACCTTATTTTGTTGCTTTATAATAAATACCATACCAGTATTTTTTTAACAAAAATATTTTTTGAATAAAAATGAAGAAATTATTTACAATAAAATTCACAAAATCATATTTGATTATATGTAGAAAGAAACAATACTTGCAATACGGTGACCTATAGTTGTTAATTTCTGTGTCATTTGGTCTTTTGCAGAGAGTTGTCTCATTGGCAATCATACATCATCTTCTTTTTTTATTGATTGCATTTGAATAATCGTGTTTTCAACTTCAACAACCAGGATACAAATCCAATGAGTGTACATTGACAGGCCTTTCAGACGGTGCCTCATGTGCAGAGTCTGATGAGACTTTCGCATTGATGAAAACTAGAACCTAAGCTCAGTGACATGACTAGATTCAGTTGTTCTTGACTCATATTTTTAAAAAGTATTTCAAAAGATAGAAATCAAATTCTGTTCTATTGTTTTAATTCATATTGTTCCTTGAATCAACTTAAAATGCAAAAAATTCGTAAGGGTTCCACGGAACCCAGTGTCTCGCCTACTTTTGCTGTTAATCGCAGACTCAACAAAAATGAGGAAAAACATCAATAAAAATTTCCCTCTCGATACTGTCTTTTGATTGAAAGAAGCTTCCAAGTTTGGTAAAAAAATCCAGGATAGTTTATGAATCTAATAAATGTTTTATAAACTTTAACTGCAGACTGTATGTAATGTTAACTGGAAGAAAAACTAAGTCCATTTATAAGTAAAATACGGAAAAAGTGATTTTTTTTTTTACAAAATTTACTTCTGAATAATATCTTATGATCATAAACAAGCTTTTGTCTAAGTTTGATAGAAACCCAGGATAGTTTAAGAACATTATAAAAATTTTAAAAACTTAAACCACAGAGTGAATGTTTTGTTTCTGGCAAAAAAACTAAGTCCATTTATAAGTAAAATACGGAAAAGTGGAAATTTATTTTTACAAAATTTTCTTCTTGATACTATCTTATGATCATAAACAAGCTTCTGTCCAAGTTTGGTACAAATCAAGGATAGTTTATGAAAGTTATTAAAATTTTAAAAACTTTAACCACAGAGTGAATGTAATGTTTCCTTGCAGAAAAACTAAGTCCATTTATAAGTAAAATACGGAAAAGTGGAAATTTATTTTTACAAAATTTTCTTCTTGATACTATCTTATGATCATAAACAAGCTTCTGTCCAAGTTTGGTACAAATCAAGGATAGTTTATGAAAGTTATTAAAATTTTAAAAACTTTAACCACAGAGTGAATGTAATGTTTCCTCGCAGAAAAACTAAGTCCAATTATAATTAAAATACGGAAAAAATGGAATTTTATTTTTACAAAATTTACTTCTGGATAATTTCTAATGATCATAAACAAGCTTCTGTCCAAGTTTGGTAGAAATTCAGTATAGTTTAAGAAAGTTATTAAAATTTCAAAAACTTTAACCACAGAGTGAATATTTGTGGACGCCGCCGACGACGACGACGCCGACGACGACGGAATGTAGGATCGCTTAGTCTCGCTTTTTCGACTAAAGTCGAAGGCTCGACAAAAAGGTTATTATTAAGATTTTTTTTTTGACAAGTTACAATTTCATTCGGACAAGTAAGTTTTGGGTTGTACTTGTCCTACTGGACAAGTTGAAAAAAAAGTTATTGTAGAGGCCTATTAGACATGTATTTCTTCACCTGTTAACTAAAATAAGGTGGAAGTTTGTTCTTTTTTGAAGAGAGAGGCACTCAGGATGTTTTTATTTGTGCATGTAGTACTAGTGACATCTACTTATACTTGCTTTTTACTTAACTATTTATATCAGAAATTTGTATTTGAGTTTTATATACATGTGCATAGACATATTATATAATTAATTGACATGTCTACTTTTAGGACCTCCGATCAATGCAGTTAGGCATGTTTATTTTTGGTGTTCAAGAATTATATCTATGGATTGAGCTCTCTGTCTAAGTGTATTATTAAAGTGCTTTGCATTAAGCTCAGTTCATTGTTATGCCAATGCATTCATTCTGATATAAACAACTAAGGTAAGATCGTTGAAATTGTCACCACCAGGAATTATTGAAGCAGCATCCACAGAGCATGAATAGTTTAAGATAGATTTAATTATTTTATATACATTTGAAACAAACACTTTGCATCCAGATAGCCAAATAAAAAAAGTACATTGAAATATACCAAACGTTACTACCTGGAATATGATGCTAGGTGGTTTTGTCACCTTTTTAACCATTTGCACTATCTACTGAAGAAGCCTGCGTACAACTGGTCATTCATTCATACATATGGATTAAACGCATAAGGCTAACTAGACAATACCCGCGACATCGCAGTTCCTTGACTGAATTAAAGAACCTACACCTTAGTTTTAGCCTGGATTTTTAGAATTCGTATGGTCATTTGGTAAAGTCACGCTGATTATAAGGTGCACAGTTATTCCCTGTATAATGACGAAGTTCAGGTGTGATTATTACCCGTGTTTATAGCAAAACAAAATACACCGTTTGGTTGTGCGCCTGACATGTCTACTTTTAGGACCTCCGATCAATGCAGTTAGGCATGTTTATTTTTGGTGTTCAAGAATTATATCTATGGATTGAGCTCTCTGTCTAAGTGTATTATTAAAGTGCTTTGCATTAAGCTCAGTTCATTGTTATGCCAATGCATTCATTCTGATATAAACAACTAAGGTAAGATCGTTGAAATTGTCACCACCAGGAATTATTGAAGCAGCATCCACAGAGCATGAATAGTTTAAGATAGATTTAATTATTTTATATACATTTGAAACAAACACTTTGCATCCAGATAGCCAAATAAAAAAAGTACATTGAAATATACCAAACGTTACTACCTGGAATATGATGCTAGGTGGTTTTGTCACCTTTTTAACCATTTGCACTATCTACTGAAGAAGCCTGCGTACAACTGGTCATTCATTCATACATATGGATTAAACGCATAAGGCTAACTAGACAATACCCGCGACATCGCAGTTCCTTGACTGAATTAAAGAACCTACACCTTAGTTTTAGCCTGGATTTTTAGAATTCGTATGGTCATTTGGTAAAGTCACGCTGATTATAAGGTGCACAGTTATTCCCTGTATAATGACGAAGTTCAGGTGTGATTATTACCCGTGTTTATAGCAAAACAAAATACACCGTTTGGTTGTGCGCCTGACAGAGGCGGAATGTACAGATTATGTAACAGGGATCAGGTAATTTTGTGACATATACTATTCGGTATCGGATTCGACCCGCATTTTTTTAATTATTAGTAATATTAATTATGTGAAAAACAAAAGGGCGTGAATGGTGTAATTTTAAATCTGCACCATTGTTCTATATTATTTATATATAAATTTAAAACCTGTGGGCAGTACGTCGACTGAGCATGCGCGAAAGCGTATAAAATGCGGATTTAGGGGGCAGGGGACCCGGGCCCCCCTTTTGTGGGAAAAAAATTGGTTGATTATATAGGGAATCACTGAAGCATGACTGGAGCGGGCCCCCTCTTAGGCAGTCAGTGGACCCCACTTATGAAAATTTCTCGATTCGCCACAGTATAAGATACGGATCGATAACGGTCTCCAAATTTAGATATTGTCTCAAAAATTGGCATTTTCTGTGGAAAAAAAAATGTTTCAAAAACAAATTTAGGAAGTACAAAATATTACATTTATACGTCATATCAAAAATATTTCCGACTTTGTATGGTTTCAGAGGAGTTGCGGCTCAATGAAATATGTCTCTTCCTTTAGAAGTATAGAAGTGACAGTTCCTAAATTATCAATCATTGTTCAACTTTTATCATTCATTCGTTTTTTCTGAATTTGTGTTGATGTTAATTGACGGATTACAGCACTGTTTATTTTTATACCATGGCCACAACAAAACTGCATCCTACAAGTTTCATTTATATTTCTATCCACATAACAAAAACTTGAAACAAGAATAATTCTGCATAAACCTTATTCATATTTTTTATAGTCTAAACTATTTAGAGAAATTAAGAATCATAAACAAATAAACTGGATATACCATGTTATTAAAATTATTTCATTCTGGTAAATTTGTCTTTTATTATGTTTATATAACTTCAATCAAAGATTCAAAGATAAAGAAAATTTCAAAGAAAGAATTAAAATATATATGTAATATTACAGAAGTGTACTTTCTTGCTCATCTAGCCCCATGTGCATGCCAGGTATTATCATCACTTAAAACTATTAGACGTCTTCTAAGAAACAATATTGAACATGTAAAGGGAATCTTTTACTAATGATACTGGGATGATCCTTGATTACAGTGTTCCAAGTAAGAAATGCCCACCACAATGGACATAATTAATCATAATAATCATACGAGAAGAACATACATACAGGTTTTCATAAACCATCTTGCATATCAAAATCAAATACAATGTAGAAATGCAGCTTCCTCTACTAATTTTTAGTATTTTTTTTATCCAAAAGCAAGGTAGTGGAACTCATTTTAACAGAATTATTTGGTAATCCATATATTGTGTACATAAAAGTGTCTCCTCCAAGATAATCTTGAACATAAAACCCAAATATTGAATAAAAAAAAAAAAGACAAAAAAACACTTCACATTTTTAGTGTTTGGTACTTGTCTGATATTGAGGATGGCTGTCACTGTGGAACACTATGGAGGAGAAACGGTGTTTTTTTACCAGAAAACACCGTCAAACATTCAAAAATATTATCCACATTGATTTGTGTCCACATTTGTATATATAAAATATTTTATTAGTGATTTTATTTCCGGTTAATTACATCTTAAACTTCAGGGAGATGTTTATTGAAGCAGTCTTAGGATTATAACGTGCCCCAAGACAAACTTAGGACATATGAGCCAGTCCATGCGAAAAGGTACAAAAAGTCCTTTTGATAAACTTTACAGGACAAGTTATCAAAGTTTGTTATAATATTTTTGAAAAAAGGTTTTATCCGAAAAATATTACATTAATGTAAACATTCATAAGATTGTCAATTCTATCCCGAATTAGTCAATTAAAACAGCAAAAGACGTAGAAATATATGAACTTTTGGTATTTGAGCAAGTGTAAAATCATTTGTTCCCCGGACTAATGCTATACCGACCAGAAACTTAAAATTTACGACACTAAACAGACAAAAGTCGATGATTTTCTTCCGTTTTACCGGTTTAAGGAAAGTAAGACAACATTAAAACATGAGGGAAAATACAAAAACTATGACCTCTTGTGTTTTAGAAATTGAAATTTAAGTTAAGTTATTTAATATTATATAAATTGACTATAGTTGCACGGGATAAGTTAAGTTAAGTTAAGATATCTAATATTATATAAATTGACTGTAGTTGCACGGGATAAGTTAAGTTAAGTTAATTATTTAATATTATATAAATTGACTGTAGTTGCACGGGATAAGTTAAGTTATTTAATATTATATAAATTGACTGTAGTTGCACGGGATTCGAACTGTTACCCAGTCTGACTGCATTGATATCAGCATCGTAAGCGAGAGCGTTATCCCCACTGCTACCGGAGTTAATATTAGTAATTGGCAAATCAAGCCATTTAAACTGTACTTTGAAAATGATTTAAATATATGAAATAATTCATTAAAAATCATGATAAAACTAAAAAGGGGGGTCTCAACACTTGCAGGTGCGTGTAGCTCACAGCTTAAGGATATGAGGAAAAGTAAATGTGTTTTATAAATCACAAGTCTACTACCAAAGATTATGCACACTTTTTAGAATTTCGTAAAATTTTCGTTTTTGTACCTTTTCGCATGGACTGGCTCATATCTTAGTCCTATTGGGTAAACAAAAAAGTCGCAATTTAGAAAAGTCCTTAGAAATTGTCCTATCTATAATATTCCAAATTTCATACGTTGATAGTTTGTTTAATTCTAATATAAAACGTAATTATGTATTTTTGAATTATCAGTTGTGTCATAGAGTTTAAATGTACATTTATAGTATCAAAATTAATTATTACGTTTAATTTAAAACTCATAATTATTTTCTTATCATTATTTTTTTTTTTAAATCATAGTAATTGGTTAAATTTGATACACTATTTCAATCTTTTCATTTGCTATTTTCTTTTACGTCAATACTTAGGACAGCGCTTATGACATCCTAGCTAAGATAATCCTACGATAGCTTGGATGTGCATGATGAGACAGATGTCGTAAGTCTGTCCTAACTTTATCATAATTTCTGTGCGAAGAGTATCTAATAGAACCGATCTTAGGACAGTTTCGATAAACAGGCCACAGTTATCATAATGTTATTGTGTACACGGCCGACACTCGGCTAACCGAGAGTTTGGTCGGTTAATCTATATTGAGTATGCGGCTATATCGGCGGTTGGTCTGTTTATCGGGTTGGTTATACGTCTGTTAAGAGTAAAACTCACAATTTAATGTTAAACTCTTTTAAATATACAGATTTTTGCCATATTATGAGAACCACATCAAAAAAAGAAAAGTGTCTGACAAAATGATATCTATCATAGAACATTTTCCACCAGTAAAAAAAATGCATAACCTGCGCAGTTTTAAGTAAAACGAAAAGGCGTCTCGCAAGTATGTGGTTTTTATGCTTGTACGCATAGCAATATATTGGATAAAAAGCTAAAACACATTTTTATATATGATTTAAAGGACACAAAATAGTACTTTGGTTCTAAAAAAATAATTGTCATTGATAAATATTTCATAATTGTTATATAAGTTGAATAATACCACATTTTAATGAATCATATTAGGGGAATACAGTCTGTTAATGGGTTGGACAATTTAAATCGTGTCAGTTAAGAGTTATTTAGCCACGACAATAGTCTTACTACCTTTAGTTTATATTTTCACATTGAAAAAAATGAGATGTACTTGTGACGAAAAAATTACAATACGGTGCAACAGTATCCTTATAGAAAGAGAACTTTTATTTTAATTTTCTTCTTTGCATTTCATTGAAGGGTGTGTCACTTCAATATAGCGTTATATGGACTGATTGGCCGCTCGAATTCACACGAATTTATTATTTACGCCAAGTTATCAATCAGCCTTATTTTTTTTGTCTGTTCAAAGTCTGTAACATCTATGAATCTGTCATGTGTTGCAATGCAGCTGGTTAAATTTCATGCGTTTTCTTTGAAATACTAAGGCTTTTCTACCTCAGGAATAGATTACCTTATGCCGGCGTCACACATTGGCGTATAGACCGGCGTGCACCAAACGTACAGAGAAAATTGACAAAGTCGGTATACGTTAGTTGCATGCCATAGGAACGCTTAGCAATCGTTCAAAGCACGTTGCATAAGTTTGTAGTACGTCGAAATACAAAGGTAAAATTGAGAAAGGAAATGGGGAATGTTTCAAAGCGACAACAACCCGACCATAGAGCAGGCCAAGGCCACCAATGGGTCTTCAATGTAGAGAGAAACTCCCGCACCCGTAGGCGTCCTTCAGCTGGCCCCTTAAAAATATGTATACTAGATCACACAAGACTAACAAAGGCCAGAGGCTCCTGACTTGGGACAGGTGCAAAATTGCGGCGGGGATAAACATGTTTATGAGATAATCAACCATCCCCCTATTCCCCTAGCCAATGAAGGAAAGTAAATACGCTTGATGAACGCTACAATCCCAGGAAATTGTATGCAGCATAAAAAAACATACAACATACGCCAACATACGTTTCTAGTACGCCAAATACACGCTTAAAGCTCGTTTTGCACACGTTACAAATATGATTGACAGGTTAAATGCATCCAAAATTACTAGCGTATTGGCAGCGTAAATGATTTTGAACACGCCAGTGCTATACGCTGATGTGTGACGCCGGTATTAGTTGTGTTTCCTCAATGCTTTTCAACTTCGTATTTTATTTGGCCTTTTAAAAAAAAATTTCGTCTCTGATGAGTTTTTCGTAGACGAAACGCGTGTCTGGCGTAAATATAAGAAGTAAATATAAAATTTCAATCCTGGTATCTATGAGGAGTTTATTTCCGGTATGTATTGTCTTTTGAAATTAATATTACTTTGATATTACACTTTTTGAAACCATTTCTATCAATTTTCAGATTCCATTGTCTAAACTTATATTTCATTGTTCATGTGTTGTTTCCATATATTGTAGCCACTAATCTTGAGTCGATCCCTTTATTCAGATAACACCCCATATAGCAATTAAATTATGCTTGTAATGTCATTCATTACTCTTAACAGACCAATTAACAGACCGAATTTTATACATCCGACCCATTAACAGACCACATTTTTATCAAAAATTGATTTATGTCACCAAAATACAGTTTTTCGTGTAGATTTTTTACATATTGATGTTAATATGGTAAACAAACATAATGCCTGTCTTTTTTCGATGTTCAAAATATTGCATGCAAGTAAACTCAACCAACTTGTCATTTTTGTGTACATTTTGTGTGTGTAAAATGTGTATAAATTTACTGATGAGTAACTCGCCTTTTCATTTTATAGATCGTTTATTGAAGCTAGAAAAAAATAATTACACCACTGGATTCAGTACTCCAAATCGTTTTGTCAGACATGAATAGTTTTTATGATATGCATATAATTAAAAAGTTATACAATGAAACATACTGATCTTGCAATGATTTTCTCGATAACACCTGATTAACAGACTTTAGCCAACCCGATTAACAGACCAACCGCCGATATAGCCACATACTCAATATAGATTAACCGACCAAACTCTCGGTTAGCCGAGTGTCGGCCGTGGTGTAACAAATATATTTTTATTTAAATGAATAAATGACTTTTATTTACTCGCACTTAATGCCTGCACACAGTTTTCAGGATTTATGCTTGAATACTAGGATTTAAGACTAATGCCTAACATCGTTTGAATGTGACCTACCGAATTAGACTATTTACCGGATTTGTTATAACATGAGCAACACGACGGGTGCCACATGTGGAGAAGGATCTGCTTACCCTTCCGGAGCACCTGAGATCATCCTAGTTTTTGGTGGGGTTCGTGTTGCTTATTCTTTAGTTTTCTCTGTTGTGTCATGTGTGCTATTGTTTGTCTTTTTGACTTTCATTAATATATTTATCAAAGGTACCAGGATTATAATTTAGTAAGCCAGACGCACGTTTCGTCTACATAAGACTCATCAGTGACGCTCATTTCAAAATATTTATAAAGCCAAACAAGTACAAAATTGTAGAGCATTGAGGATCAAAAATTTCAAAAAGTTGTGCCAAATACGGCTAAGATAATATATGCCTTGGATAAGAAAATCCTTAATTTTTCGTTAAATTCAAAGTTTTGTAAACAGGAAAATTATAAAAATGACCACACTATTGATATTCATGTCAACACCGAAATGTTGACTCAGTGGTGTAGATAGTTATCAAAGGTACCAGGATTATAATTTAGTACGCCAGACGCGCGTTTCGTCTACATTAGACTCACCAGTAACGCTCAGTGGTGTAAATAGTTATCAAAACATAAAATATAACAATCAATCTCAATACAATAGTTGAATAATCAAATAATCTGTGTTAAGTACGCTTAAATAGTAATAAATATCAATAGATTGCCAAATATAAATATAACTGGAAATCTGTAGGTAAAATTCAAATACGTACTTTCGATAATTAAATACTCGATCTAAATGGATCCCCAATTTAGAAAAAGGCTTTGCTTTCAGAAAAATATCCGATCAGCTGGGCATTTGAGTTTTAGCTTCCCAAGTTTGTTTTCCCGGTTGACGTCAAAGCACGCCCATTTTCCCGTGAAACCAAATGACTCGTGGAATTTATGTCAATAGGAACTTAAAGTAACTAAAAGAGGGAAGAAAGATACCAAAGGGTCAGTCAATTTAAAATAATACACAGACTAATGTAATCGATTCATATCA
Organism: Mytilus galloprovincialis; assembly: GCF_965363235.1. Classification (NCBI taxonomy): domain Eukaryota; kingdom Metazoa; phylum Mollusca; class Bivalvia; order Mytilida; family Mytilidae; genus Mytilus; species Mytilus galloprovincialis. The sequence goes on from NC_134842.1 coordinate 98,036,771, forward strand.
TTTAGCATACAATATTCAATCAACAATGAACACACATTTAACCGGTTTATTCATTAAAATATTTACCATTCAAGAAAACATAACTCAAAACATCGGTTTTTTTTTTTAAATACCGGACAACGATCACGTACCGAAATACAATCACAACATTAAAACGATTATCAATAGTATATATTCATATATTATATGTAAATCGTATCCCAAATCAATATGCAGTTATCAAACGTAAATTCATTTCAATATAGGATGTCATTGAAACGGAGGGTTATTCAAATAAATAATGTTGCAAAATTATGACCCCTATGGTAGGTACATACCCTTATACCCAATATCCGAAACCACACACCCCTCATCCCACCCGTGCTTAGGACAAATGGATTTTTTTTCAAATTAATTTAAAACATGATTTTTTTTTGCTTCCATAATTGTTTTTTCCCTCATTTTCGATGGAAGCACACCATTTTTACGCTTGCCTTCTATATTGAATAAATCCTTTTTCAAAACATTTTGAATCAAACATTTATTTATGGGCGGCCTTCATCGAAACCTTCAATGTTTCGTGTTACTGTCGAGTTGAGGCTTTGCAATATATGCACGGAACCATAATAACAAGCTGGAACCAAATGTATTGCACCTAGTTGATGTTCAACTAATCTTTTATCCAAACTAATCAAATTTAATGTAAATTTGGATTTTATTAGAACAATACTTACCCTCATAAATTCTGAGTGTACCCCAACTGCGTCATTAGGTCAGATGAAATAGTCCCGACTAAAAATAAACGTACTCTCACTAGTCCGGACATATACCCCTGTTTACCCATATTCTCCAGTTTAACTTCCTCAAGACACAAACGTGAGGAAAGAAGATGAAGGGGAGGTGGAAGGGACCTATAATTTTTTATGATTAGTATTTATCTAATAAAAATCCAAATTTACTTAAAAATTGCATTAACTATAGTTATAAATACGTTACTATCATAACTTCTGAATCTAAATCCCGTGTAACAGACGAAACAGGAGGAAAGTTCAATCTTTGTGATGAAACAATATGTCGAAGAGAGTATAAACTCTCGATAATAGTAGCCATAGATTGGAGGTAACGAGAAATAAAAGAGTTCTCATTTCTCCAGACATCTGCAGACAGTACCTCTTATCAAGATGCACTGTTAAACAGAGACCAGGATGTAGAGACACCCATAAAATCACGAGGTTCAACATTAAAACTATCTAAAAGTTCTGCCTTATTAAAATCATAAGCTAAAGATATGCATTTGCATATCCAAGTAGAAATAGTTTTGACAGACAGATCTAAGATTCCTTTGTTAATAGGAATATGAGTCTTGAGTTAGAAACAGAACGTAAACTCTTCGTTCTGTCCAGATCGATAGGAAGGCTTCTAACTAAACATTAAAGTACAGATATAGTTAAACTAGGGAGTGCAGAAATCACGACTTGTTCTGCATCCTTATCTAGAATCTGATTATTTACCAAAAAACGCAGGATCAGTTAAAAGAGTAACCGAATATTTATCCCTGTTCAATCGAAGGCAAGCATCAGAAATCAATAAGGCATGGATTTCATTCGTTCTCCATCCAGACGCCAAAGTAAAAAGAAATATAGAATGTCTGCTGGTTCAAAAGGAGAAAGTTTTATAAAGAATAAAACTAGTCCAAGGTACCACTTGGGAATTAATGTTTTTTTGTCTTAGTCTTTCAAGACTAAAACTATGAACCAAAAGAGAAATATGCTCATTGTTTCCAAAATGTAAGACACTAGGAATATTAATAGTTCTTGAAATAACTAAGCTATATCCATAAATAGTAGAGGGACATAATCCTTTGGATTCAAAATGAAAAACTAGAAAGTCTGCTTTTTGGTGTACGGAGACTTAAAAAGGATCAATTTCCCGCTCACTACACCAATCTGAAAAAATTGACAATTTTGCATAAAAGACAAGGATAAAGGAGTCCCTGACAGACTTTGTGAGATGCTTGGTTGCTCCTTCAGAAAAAATCTCTTTCTGAAGCTAACCCTTAGAAAAGCCAGGCTTGTAAATGAAGTTTTTCTGGATTTTGATAAAGAACCTTGCCAGAACTGATTTCATTTCCAATACATTGATATGCTCTTTCAAAAGATCTGAATTTCAGACTCCCGAGATAGTAAGCCCCTCCAGATATGATCCCCAAACCGCGGGTGAAGGCATCTGTGAATAATGTCTGATTGGGAACTTAAGGGGACGGAGATAGACCCCTCATTACATTTTCCCGTACTGACCACCATTGAAGATGTGGAAATAGATGCTGAGTGATTGGAATAAATGCTTCCCATTCTTGTGAACTGGAATCCAAAACTTTTGCAGATAAAATTGAAGCAGACTAAGTGCAGGCGTCCCAATGGAATTACATCTGCCAGAGAATTCAATAGACCCAAAAGTTGCAAGAATTGATGTACAGACTGATTAATCAGTCAGTAATAAATGTACTTTCTGACATAATTTGGAAATATTTCCTCTGGTGGGAGAACTAGGCCTAGATTGGTTAGGAAATGTTCTCCGATGAAAGCAAAGTCTTGAGAAGGAACAATCTCTTACTTTTACAAGAGATTATGAACCCTATTGACAGAAATCAATTGATGACCAAATCTGTCTGAACCCTCAATTTGATTTGGCAAAATTCATTGAGAATGGAATCGTCCAGGTAGTAATGAATTTGAATAGACAGGGAATGTTGTTGAGCTATAGCTTCCTGTATGATTTGGGTAAAAGCCAATGGGGCTCTAGACAGGCCAAAAGGGAGAGCCTTGAACTGGAATTTTTTTTTGTTTCAAACGAAGCGAAGATATTTCCTGTAAGTATGAGAAATGTGAATGTGGTAATTAGCAGATGAAAGATCCAGAGAAGCAGTCCACTTTCCTGGAAGGATTGAAGCCCTAATTGAACTCCCATTTTGAAATGGGAAACAATCAGAAAATTGTTCAGAATAGAAAGGTCTATGACCGTTCTCATTCCTTCCGTGTTGTTTGAAACCAGAAAAGACGGAAATAAAATTCCGGAGTTAGTGTTAAGAGCGACACATCATCTACTGCAGATTTTTGCAACATTGTGTCCACTTCTACTGATAGAAGTTGACACTTGACTGGTTCCTGAGTATGAGAAAAACTTATTGGAACTACAAACAGATGAGGTGGGTTCTTGAACTGTAGTGTTAATTCCCTCGAAGTTTTGACTGCACATAACAGTCTGAATTAATTTTCTTCTCCTGATTTAGGGAAAAACCTTACCTCCTCCTACTGGTATTGATTTTTGAAGAAACTGTTGTAAATTTCCCCCTGGGGAAGCGGTCAATAACGTATGAGGGGGAATAACCTGTGTTGGAGCCAGGTTTCTTTGGACCCTTAAAACAACCAGAATGCTAACCTGAGCTCTTACATGAGTTATGGGATTTTTTCTGAGGTTTGTCGTTGTTATTCTTCCTTTTCTTAGCAGAAGAAGGAGCCACCAGAAGCAGAAGTACTAGTAGATCTAGATGTTGCATTAACCGACATCTTGACATTGTTAACTTGTACACTAACTTTGACTAGAGGGGGATTTTTGCTGAGTTCCTCTAGAACCTGCTGTACGGATAAACCAAACATCTTGTCGGTAAGTGGAGGTTTCAGTGAATAATCTTTCACAGATTCATCAACAGAAATGATTTCACGAAACTCTGCTTTGTTAGATAGGGTACAATTAGCAATAGAACCCATCAAAAGCAACTGAGATGAACATAGAGCTTTATCCAAGAAGAAGGATTGTACTTCTGCTGGGACAACCGAATCTTCGCCGTTAAGCAAATGTCCGGTTAAGGTTGCAGCTAGAAAAATGTCCGGCTGTGCCAAAAACTTGAGAAGCACTTCAAATGAGATTCTCAGTTTTTCCCCAAACAGGTTGAGTAAGACGAAGAGTGTATACTTTTTATTCCAATTAAGATTAAAGAGATTTGTCACAATTAGGAACCATTCTACCCAGTGAAGTATCAAGGATATCAAAATCCTTGTACTTAACCTTATCAGAAAAGGAAGACATACCAAATCCAGAGATATTGTTATTAGCAACCTCTTCACAAGCAGAATAATCGATACTTAATAAATTGTAAAGTATAACCATATGGCCCCATTCAGGAAAAGAATTGTGAAAAATCACAGTATCCTGAGAAATTCTACAGGAAGCTTCAAAAGTTGAAAAAGGTCACTTCAGCTTAGAAGGAGAGGCGAAAGGGATATGTGCTTCATCCCTCATCAAGATATACAACTTATCCCTAAGATCCTTCAAGGTTGGAGAATCCTCAGTCTCCTTGGTGGGAGGTTGCTGATCTGACTTAGAAGGAGGCTAAGGGTCTTCGATCCTATCAACATCCTCATCAGTGAGGAAAGCCATTTCATGACCCTTAGGGGTAACAGAAAGCTTGTCATCCTCATTCTCGTCATATTCTCCAGATCCAGATCCAGAAGAAGAAGAAGAAGTTTATTTATAGTATATGTATGTTCATAGTATACAGAAAAAGCGGGAAAATGTATGTCCTGTCCCCAAGCACATATGAAAGAGGGTAGTAATGCCCTTTAACGTCAGGCGTCAAACAATAATTTCGGCTACCGTTAGCGTTAAATTAGTTAAATTTACTGTGTTTCGTCAAAATATCCGTATTGTGCTTGGTCAGAGGTATCAAATAATTATCGTTACGGTTATTTTTTGGAAAAAAATTAACGTGGTTCGTCAAAATCAGTCGATGTTTTTATCGTCTAAAAGAAAGTGTACATTTTATTGTCAAACACCAAAAATTACCGTTTACGTCATTAGGAAAAAACTTACATAATATCGTTATCGTCATGAAGATACCCTCATGAAAACTACATGTATATGTTATTTTAAACCGTCCTAAACGGAAGTCTAGTCTATTACTTTAAAGTCCAACCGATGACGTAAATATTATCCATCATTTTTCTCCCAAAATAACCCAAACGGAATAATCATACGCAAGGATGACAAATGCCACTATGCATGGTAACTATAGGACAAAAAGGCATAATGATTACTTAATTGTGGAAGGAAGAGAAGTCAGGTCATCTCGTTTAATAGTATACATATGAAAAGCAATAAAGCTATAAAAAAAGTTTACAAACAAATACACATTTCTCTGTTGAATCTGTAATAATTTACACGTGTGTCCGATGTTGCAGATGGAAATAGAATGTAAGAATATGGGTAAACAGGGTACATGTCCGGACCAGTGACAATACATTTATTATTTTTGTCGAGGATATTCGAATTCCATCTGACCAAATGACGCAGTCAGGGTACAATCAGAATTTATGATGGTAACATATTTATAGCTAACAAATTGGGGGTTTTGGTGGCCGATTGGTCTAAGTATTCGAACTACTGTATCACTAGCCTGTCAACACTTATGTTGGTAGTTCTAATCTCGCACGTGCCATTACAACGATAAGAGCACGTCATAGAAGGACGTTTCGACAGCATATAATGAGATAGGCTGAAGCAATTTACACAATGAAATAATCACATAGTATAATTACACAACAGCATCATATTAAAATGTTTGCAAATACCACAAGGGAAAACAACATCATCTAAGAATATCTAAATATTTGCACATTTGAAAATCAAATAAGGGAATACACTTCATATAGATATATTTGCACATCATCTAAGTATGTTTGCACATATGAAATGAAGTTTGCACGTGACATAATAACAAGTGCTCATCATGTAATGGTAAAAGCACTTCATTTCATGAAAATGAGCATAATAAATCAGGTTTGGTGTTTAATACACCATGTAGTCTATACCGGTGATCAAAAGTTATCATGTGTCACTTTTGATTCGAAAAACAAAATTATCATATACCTTGTTTTGTCTTACTGCTAGTACTCTCAAATACCGGATTTGTGACTTTTGTTTTGATGTCATTTCTTTCCTGCATACGATCAATTGCAACTGATTTTACACTTTTGAGTTTTATGTTCTGCTTTTATACCACTGTTTGATTAGAGGGAAGGGTAAAACACTCCCCCAAAACTGTAACCCAATCACAATTTGTATGTGCTTGTCACATGTCAGGCACCTGTAGTTCAATTGCTTTCGTTGTTTTAAGTCTGTAATATTTGTTTTCTACAAATTGTTTTTATTTTAAACCATGCAGTTAGATTGTTGTTGTTTTTTCGTTTGAATTGATTCCTATTTTTCATATCTCGACCTTGTACAGCCCACTGTAAGATATTGTTTTTTTTAATTGTGGATAACGCATCATAGATACCAGGATTGCAATTTTCTATTTACTCCAAACGCGTGTTTCGTATACAAAATATTTATCAGTGATACTCGAATATAAAAAATCTTAGAGGCCAAATAAAATACGAAGTTGAAGAGAATGCCGAACGTTCACTTATTACAATCGAATTTTAGAATAAACGAAAGATTAAACTATTATCGCATTCACAAATTCAAGATCACTATCCTCATATTGATTGACTTTCATTCAAGAATAAGTCATACTTTTGTTAACATTGGGATGTTTGGAGGAGGAGAAGGTAAATTTTAAATTTGTTATTTTGTAAAACGGCATATTTTTTTATATATAAAAAGTAAAATATGCTACACAGAAAAACAAGTGATCAGTATGGTTTCTTATCGACAACATATTTGTTGAATTTGGAGGTAGACTATTACAACAAATTGTCGGTATTTCTATGGGAATGAACTGTCCGGATCTCTTCTTATCTTCATATGAGTGGGAGTTCCTTCAGACACTCTTCAAAAAACAAGAAACACATCATTTAATTTCACATTAAGATAAATTGATAAAGTTTCTTTTTTCATTAACAATCCAAACTCTCCCTTCTACAGTGTTCTGGAAGATTCCGTGGTATATATATACACCTCGCCAACAGTTAAGCAACACCTGATAATTTTTCAGATTCGTTTCTTACTGAATTCATAACTATTCGAAATATCGATACAATGAATTAAATTTGTGTTTTTATAAGATAACATATAAAATATGAATTGAAAAGTCAAAGTTTGGACTGTTTTCATGATTGAATTTTTTACTATTTCATTTTGGGCAAATGGTTGTTAAATGGCAAAAAGAAATACAAGATAAAGTTTCAACTTGTACTGATATTTTTGAAAATTTGCTTATTCTTTGTTAAAACTCGAGAGTGACAGTTTGTGAATACATTAAAGTAACATTTAGGTTACTAGCGAGTGTATCCTTTACGCTTCCAGACAAGTTCGTTTACACGTCGTCTCATGCTTTGAACTAAGCGTCGTAATGTTCTAATTTGAATTCTTTGCCGTTCTTTAATCAAGACTGCTCGTAATTCCTGTTAGTTCGTATTAGCAGGAATCCTGTTGTTGATTTTGCGACCCATATCATACCAGACATGCTCAATGGGATTCATATCCGTGACATGGGTGACCAAGGAATAGTATCCGTTACCTCCTTGTGTAAATAATCTGAAACTATGCGTGACCTGTGTGGCTTAGCATTATCGTCAATGAATATTGGTCTAGTTGCAAGATTGTAATGTCAAAATGTGGCACATCGATATCCCGGGTATGTTATCGCGATAATTTTGACACGCCATAGTCCTATCAAGAACATAAAGGTTCATTTTCCAGTCTAATTAAAACTTCTCTAAACTGTCAAACCCTTACCACCAAATGCTGTAGTTCTAGGAATGTACTGTTTCCTGTATGCTGTATTCCGATGACGCCTTACGCGCATGCGCTAATCAATAAGATGTTTAAGGAATCCTCTCTCGTTAGACCAATGGACGTAACGCCACTGTCTCAAAGTCCTATTGTGGTGATCAAGTGACCACTGATGTCGTGCTTAACGATGCCTACGAATCAGCAATGGTCTTTTGACTGGTCTACGGGCACGTAAATGGTCACAATCTAGTCTGCGATTAACAGTTGCATTCCATTTCACGAAACTTACAAGGAGAAAACTTGTATATAGCTTTATAAAACCTGTTTTAAGGTACCTAGGAATAGAGTTTGTACCTGAATTCTTACCTGTCGATTAATAATAGATTAAAGAAATATATGGAATCAAAGCAGTATCAAATTTAATTTTAAAACAAAAAAAAACATTTAGGTGTTGCTTAACTTTTGGCGAGGTGTACATATACAAACACCAAAATTTGACTTATTCAGAATGATACTTGTCTAGTATTCTTTGAAGATCTCTGGAGTTCTGGGATTGACACTTTATTAACTTTAACCATGTTAATTACATCACACTATTGTGTTAATTTATTGGACATATCAATATTACATTTGGATTTCAAAACAGTTATTTTGAATAAAGAAATGTCTGACACCGGAAAAACAGATTGTTTACAGTTAATTCCACATTTCTATATAAGGAAAGACTTAAATATTTTTTCTGTCTAAGAAGACATGACATAAAAAAGTGTGGTGCACACTGAATAACCCACGTGGCGTGTTATTTTAAAGTGTGCACTGCATTTTTTATGTTATTTCGAATATACAGAAAAATATTACAGTCATTTCATAAAATTTAATTCTAAATTCCGTTTTAAACCGGTGTAAACAATGACAAAACATTGATGACGTCACGGTCACGTGACAATAGTATGTCTACGAGTTGATAAACAAAACAACGTCAGCCAATCAGAAGACGCGTTACATTTGGCCCGAGAACACAGTTATTTCGTAGTGCATTTCTTTTAAACAATAAATTCAAATTAAAAAAAATCGCACCTGCTCTTTCTCAAAAAGATTTTTACAGTGTAGTGTACCACCAGTGAGACAAATAATATCAAAATTATAGAAACTTCTACCAGCTCTTACTCACAATATTGACAATTCTGTGTTAAGGGAGTGTAAAATTCAGTTTGACAGCTTCAGACGTGAAAAAATTTGATCTTTTTGAAATGGACCAAATCACTACTTAACATAAAGATTCAGCACCCAAATTTTTTTAACATGTAATTACATCCCCCTGCTTAATATTTCATGCATTTAATATCAAGAAATAAATTGGGAAAATGTATTAAATAAAACATGCAAGTTATACACTGTTTACACTAGGGTCTATATTCGTAGACAACGAAAACCAAAGGACGATAACTGTGTCCTTGGACCTAATAGGACAGAAAGACTTGACCAATCTTTATTAAACTTTACATAACATAAGCTTAGGCAATTATAAGATAGTTTGCAAAGTTTCATGGCCATAAGGCATATATTAGAAAATTAGGGTTTATTTAGTATTGACATTTGGATATTTATTTTTGACGTATAAATTAAATATCTTCAACTGTCAAGATTTTGGCCTAAAATTAGAAATTTTGCAAAAATTTGCTTTTTAAATGCTCTTCAATATTATATATTAAGTATTAAAACCATCTGAACACTCATTTTATTTATCATATGTATTGTGATCATTCAAAAGTCAAATTTACATTAGCCTATGCCTGAAAATAGAGATTTTCCAATTCAGAGAAGCCTGATATAAATATGCATTTTTCTCAGCCAATTTGAAGTTTTTGAAGTTTTTTAAATCTAAATTATTCTTTCATATATATTAAATGCACTTTAAATGTATAGAAAAGTTACAAAAAGCTTACCACATTAGTATAAAATGGTCTTGGGCCATGTAGTACTGAGATTTATTTAGAGCCGATTTAGGCGGTAGCCCATATTGACATGTAAAAATGCACACAGAAGCTATCAGAAATAAAAATGTGTTACTTTTTGCTCATTTCTATGCTAAGGTGTTATGATACAAGAAGTCTAATTGCAAAAGGACTCTTGCATTTGAATTTTTTGAAAGACAATATGGTCTGATGGCCAGTTTTTTCACTTTTCAATGGAAAACTTGCATTTAGTTTTAGTCTCAATAGGCATAAATTTAGACCACTTACTATAATACAGAAAAAAATATGGTAGCCTATGAAAGGAGTAAGGTGTACTGAATATAGCAGACCTGCCAACTTTTGAAAATCTCCATGGGGGATTTAGTGCGCGACCAGATTTTTAAGGGACAATTTTTGCGGCGTTTCTGTGTGCACTGTTTTTTACTCTTAAAATAGTTTCATGTCTCTTCTTTTTTCTTTTGGTATACTGATGATGATCTAATAAGCCTTGATTTCTTTCTTTTTTTGCATGATTCTTGTACTTATTTTAAAATTGACAAAATAACTTAAGAATAGAAAAAAATGGCATTTAAAAATAAAGGATACTTAGTGAAAATCCCCCTTTTCCCCCTCCAAAAACCTTCTTATCTTTGGACCATGCCTCAAAAGCCCTAAACCTATATGTCCTAAAGTTAGAAGGATAAATACAGATTTTAATTAAGTCTATCAGTATTAATGAAAAAATGGATAAAAGTTGAGTTTTCTTTCTTTGTGTTCGGAGGTGCTCTTACCGGTGGAGGTTTATTCACAGTAAAAGAATACAAAATGGCGTCGATTTTAAATCAACAGACACATGTCGAATTTCAAAAATTAAATGGATTTCAAGATAAATTGTGTTTTCCCGCGTTTCGTTTAGTATAGCGGGAAAATATTGCATTGACGGGTACGGGTCGTATGCATATATAATAGGGTCACACGTAGTGACCAATGGGTATACTTTCTGGTAGTAAAGCATAGGGTCACTTTCTAGCTGTCGTGCAATGAGTTAACACTCAACTTAAGATGGACGCCGAAATTCGATCCGAAATACAAAATGAAGTCCAAGCTGCATTGCAAACCACCCAGACAACAATTTTGGATAGCAAGACCACCCTTCTAGATAACCGCCTAGAATGTTTCAACAAAAATTTCCAGTCTACTCAAAAGGCGTTAGCGGAATCCCAATTGGCAAAGCTAGACGAGACGTTGTCCGATAATTACAAGTTCAAGAAAAGGGGGAACGAGGAACAACACAAACATAACAGTAAAGTTTTGGTGAAGTTGAAGGAAGCTAACAGTGAATTAAATCAGGAACATCTCACAAAGGACAATATCGAGTCGGCTAAGGACAAGATAACAGAAGGTATGAGTTTAATAAGAGACAGACAGAAGTTAATAAAGCTAGCTGATTCATCAGAAGCAGGTTGGAGAGTTGTGGCAGAATATACCGCTTATCCGTTAGCTGAAAATTCAGAGGACGAGAAACGAATGTACAAAGCCCAAACAAGAGCGGAGGCGAAAATAAAGAAAGAAAAGTTAAAAAGAAAACCAGCTTCTAGTTCAACAGCTCCGTACACTATTCCAACAAGAACATCTCATATCGACAGACCAGGGAAATGTTTCAACTGCAACAAGACGGGTCACTGGAGAAGAGAATGTCCAGAGGTGACGAGAAATGCAAGTCAGAGTCTGAGTGGACCAAGTGATAAGATAAGTACTGTTTTTCTGTTTGATATTAAGGACAGTAATAGTAGATATAAATACAACAAAAATGCTTTGAGACAACCCCTTTGTTATGAAATGAACAACCAAAACAATGAAATTGACATCTCAAATGTAAACATTACATCGCCGGCAGGTAGATTGAGAACTCACATTACAAAATGGTTATCAATAGGCACAAATGAATATATTTTAGATGTTATAAAAAACGGATATAAGATACCGTTCATGGTAATACCAGGAAAGGTTGAACTTGAAAACAATAGGTCAGCGAAGGATAATCCTCAATTTGTTTTAGGGGAAATAAACAAATTATTACAGAAAAAATGCATAAGCGAGGTTAATTATATTCCACATGTCGTTAATCCTTTAACAGTGGCAGGAAAAAGATAAACTTCGATTAGTTCTTGATGCAAGACACATTAATCCGCATCTTTTCAAATTTCGTTATAAATATGAAGATGCTAGCACAGCTCGACAAATCTTTAATAAAGGTGACTTCTGTTTTTCATATGATTTGAAAAGAGCATATCATCACGTGGAAATTTGTTTTTCAGATAGAACATATTTAGGTTTTAAGTGGGAAAATAAGTACTACGTGTTTAATGTATTACCTTTTGGTCTGTCAACAAGTGGGTTCATTTTTTCCAAAGTCATGAGAGAACTTGTTAAGTATTGGAGAAATGACGGTTTTAAAATAGTAATGTATCTAGATGATGGTCTAGGTGGAGGTAAAACCTATTCTGAATGTTGGAAAGCAAGTAAAAAGATCAAGTCTGATCTTGCAAGTTTTGGTTTTGTCATAGCACACGAAAAATGTATTTGGGAACCGGCACAAAAATTTACGTGGCTCGGTTTTGATTGGAATTTGATTGATGGTTTAATACAATAAAGTGGAAAAAGAGTCGTAAAATTGAAGGACTGCTTCAACAGTTTGTTTTTGCAAATAGGATGCAATATGAACGTTTTGGTGAAAGTTCGATTTTTAGCTTCTATAGTACGTCAGATTATTTCTGCACAAGCAGTTATTGGGGATGAAGTTGGTTTGAGAACTCGGTTTTCATATGAATGCATATTAGCAAAAGCCAGTTGGAATTCTTTGGTGGTATTGAATAGGGAGGCAATTGCCGAGTTTGAGTTTTGGTTAAAAAATATAGACAAGCTCAATGAAAAGGGTTCTGAACTAAGTCAGTTGACGAAAGTTACATCTGAAAATGTGCAGATGTTTTGTGATGCCTCGGATGTAGGCTATGGTAGTCATTTGACCTTTGATTCGACAGACGAATCAGATGAACTAGATATGTTTGGTAGTTGGTCCATTTCTGAAACGAAACAGAGTTCAACTTGGAGAGAGTTAGAGGCGGTAGACAGAGTTTTTTAGAACTCTGTCAGTAGGATAGAGGGGAAATCTGTTAAAATATACACAGATAACAAAAATGTATCACACATCCTTAAAGTAGAAAGTAAAAAACCCTATTTACAAGAAAAAGCTATGTCTGTACATGATACATGTAGTAAATATTCAATTGACATGTCATGTGACTGGATTCCTAGAGAATCGAATACTAAAGCTGATAGATTAAGTAGACAGTCAGATTGTGATGACTGGGGTATCCAGTCATGGGTTTTTGAATATTTAAATGATCTATGGGGTATTTTCACATGTGACCGTTTTGCATGCGATTACAACACAAAATGCAAAATGTTCAATTCTAAGTTTTACTGTAAAGGTACATCAGGCATAGATGCCTTTAAACAGAACTGGACAAATGAAAACAATTGGTTAGTTCCTCCTCCTTCACTAATTACAAAGGTTATTAACAAATTGACAGTAGAACGTTGTGAAGGTACTTTAGTTGTACCGTAGTGGAGGTCAGCACCGTACTGGTGTATGTTAACACAAGACGCAAAATTTCAAAATTTTGTAGTTGATTACAAATATTTACATGGATATGAGCCAGTCCATGCGAAAAGGTACAAAAAGTCCTTTTGGTAAACTTTACAGGACACGTTATCAAAGTTTGTTATAGTATTTTTGAAAAACGATTTTATCCGAAAAAAAATTACATTAATGTAAACATTCATAAGATTGTCAATTCTATCCCGAATTTGTCAACTAAAACCGAAAAAGACGTAGAAATATCTGAATTTTTGGTATTTGAGCAAGTGTAAAATCATTTGTTCCCCGGACTAATGCTATACCGACCAGAAACTATAAAATATTATGACACTACAGAGACAAAAGTCAATAATTTCCGTCAGTTCTACAGGTTTAAAGAAAGAAAGACAACATTAAAACATGAGGGAAAATGCAAAAACTATGACATCTTGTGTTTTAGAAATTGAAATTTAAGTTAAGTTAAGTTATTTAATATTATATAAATCAACCTTAGTTGCACGGGATTCGAACCGTTGCCCGGTTTGTATGCATTGATGTCCGCATCGTAAGCGAGAGCCTTATCCCCACTGCTACCAGGTTTAACGTTATCAATTGGCAAATCAAGCCATTTAAACTGTACTTTGAAAATGATTGAAATATATGAAATAATTCACTAAAAATCTTGATAAAACTAGGGGGGGGGTACTCAACACTCGCAGGTGCGTATAGCTCACAGCTTGATGATATGAAGGAAAGTAAATGTGTTTTATAAATCACAAGTCTACTACCAATAATTATGCGCACTTTTTAGAATTTCGTAAATTTTTCGTTTTTGTACCTTTTCGCATGGACTGGCTCATATAATTTGATTAAGAAAGGAAGAGGCCAAAATGGTTTATTTGGCAAACAATCAAATAAAATTAGACTTGTTGCTTTGAGAATAAAATTTTGATTTGTTATTTTTATATTTACAATAGGTTTAAAGATTAATGAGCATGTAGAGACAGCTGTTTTGGAGAGTGGAGTTACACCAGACAGTCCTTTATACCAGCTATACCCTAAGATGTGCAAGTTACTGCTAGGAAGCAGAAGTGACAATACTATTAAATCTTATTTTTACGCATTTAGACGTTGGGAACAGTATATAACTAAGCTAGGTTTTGCTGCTTTGCCAGCCAAACCGATTCATATCGCACTTTATTTTACTCATTTGCTTGATCAAGGTTCGACTTTTCACCCTATTGACAATGCTAAGTACGGAATTAAATGGGCACACGAGATCAATGGTTTGACTGATCCTACAGAAAACTCATTTGTTTCATCCATACAGGAAGCTGCAAAACGTACGGCTTACAAAACAGTTACTAAAAAAGAACCGGTTACTACTGATATGTTGATACAACTTTGTGAAATATATTCAGATTCAGAAGATTTGTTGATTGTAAGGGATTTAACTATGACTTTATTAGGGTTTGCAGGTTTTCTAAGATATGATGAATTAAGCTCTTTACTGTTTAGCAATGTTAAAGTTAAAGATGATTTTCTAGTTTTGTATTTAAACAAAAGCAAGACTGACCAGTATAAGCAAGGAAATGAAGTGTTGATTTCCAAAGGTTTTTCAGTGGCTTGTCCTTTTAATATGTATTTGAAATATGTTCGGTTAGCAGGTTTTGTTGAGGGGTCAGAGATGTTTTTGTTCAGTCCTGTATTAAGATCAGGGAATACTTGTAAATTAATTTACAAAAATAAAAAAACTTAGTAACACGTCAGCTAGAGAACATTATTTCTAGACTTAAATCAGTCTCTGGTAAGATGTGACACGGGAGATGGAAAACTGAGAAAAGTAAAGATAGTTATATTGTGGACTCTATTGAAAAAAGGCTTAAAGTGTCACAAACTCTGGGACTGTAACGTTACTTTTTTCCTGATCCCCCGTTCTTTGTGTTTTTCTATCGAGCATGACGGGCTGTCGGCAAACTAAGATTATGTTTGCGTTGTTTATATGTATGTAGTTAATACTTGTGTTTTCCCGCGTTTCGTTTAGTATAGCGGGAAAATATTGTATTGACGGGTACGGGTCGTATGAATATATAATAGGGTCACACGTAGTGACCAATGGGTATACTTTCTGGTAGTAAAGCATAGGGTCACTTTCTAGCTGTCGTGCAACGAGTTAACACTCAACTTTAATTTCTGATGTACATGTATATACGTTGATTTTTTTTTTCTGCATTCAATTTGCCAGTACACACATGTTTGAGGTGTAGGTCAGAGCACCTGATCCTGGAGACGGGATTGTGCACTTGGCATCCACTGACACAGGTTTCTAGAGAATTTTGGTCGATTATATCGTTTTATCTCTAGTTGTTCCTGGCCGGCCTTGGCCGTCTATGAAGGGGTGCATTTAGTCGGAAGTTTGGTTTTGGTGTATTTAGGATAATACGTACATTTGAATTTTATGATGTTTGAATATGCATTGTAATTGTATTAATGATGATAATAATATTTGTAAATATCTATAATACAATCTGGAATTTCGGAGGTGCTCTTACCAGTGGAGGTTTATTCACAGTAGAAGAATACAAAATGGCGTTGATTTTAAATCAACAGACACATATGTCTGATTTCAAAAATTAAATGGATTTCAAGATAAACGATGTTTTTTAAGAGTTCAATACAGTTCTAATCTTTAAATTAATTACGATTTCGTTATGGAACTACGGTAAACGTTGCAAATTGTGCTCGTACATGTATGATAAATTGATTAAAAGTGAAAGGCCAACTGACTTTCTGTTTACAAATAATAATATTAATAATTTTGAGGATTGTTATGACCCATCAGGTAATCCAATTACTTGCAACAACAAATTATGACAACTGTTGTGACCGTTGATTAGCGTAGTATTGTAAACTTGTCATAATATGTCCCCAGGTAAAATTATAGATTATCAGAAAAACTTCAAAATCGGAAACCAAAAAATTTTTTCGGGTACATTTTGTGAAAATCGGGATTTTGACTTGTTTTAGAATCCCGATATCGGGATTGGGGTTGAGGGATGAAAATCAGGTGATACCGCGAAAATCGGGAAAATTGGCAGGTCTGATATAGTAAAGTGCTTTTTTTTTTACAGATTTAGTGAAGTATTTGTGATGAACTAAAGATTTGATGTACAAAGCTCTTCACATTTTACATAAATCAATTAAGCCGTTTAGCCAGGGCCATGAATACAAAATATGCTGCACTTTTTTCTGTGATAATCTACATTTCTCTATATTCAGAGTTCACAAATGGCTATTTGAATTTGATTTAAGCATAGAAACACAAATATCAGGAACAAAAAAGCTGTCAGATAGAAAGTCAGCATGCCTCTTAGGCATAAAATGTAAACTGCTTTAAAATGCTTATTATAGCCGTAGAATGACAAAATGGCACATTTTAACAGAATGTCTGTAAACCAAAGATGTAAATCCTTTACTTTGATTGAGTTTGAACAAGAATGTGTCCATAGTACACGAATGCCCCACTCCCACTATCATTTTTTTATTTTCAGTGGACCGTGAAATTGGGGTCAAAACTTTAATTTGGAATTAAAATTAGAAAGATCATATCATAGGGAACATGTGTACTAAGTTTCAAGTTGATGTAACTTTAACTTCATCAAAAACTACCTTGACCAAAAACTTTAACCTGAACTTTGCACTATCATTTTCTATGTTCAGTGGACCAAGAAATGGGGGTCAAAACTATAATTTGTCATTAAAATTAGAAAGATCATATCATGGGGAACATGTTTATAAAGTTTCAAGTTGATTGGACTTCAGCTTCATCAAAAACTACCTCGACCAAAAACTTTAACCTGAAGCGAACGGACGCACAGACGGACGAACAAACGAACGGACGAACGAACGAACGGACGAACGAACGAACGGACGAACGGAGGCACAGACCAGAAAACATAATGCCCCTCTACTATCGTAGGTGGGGCATAAAATTTGAAACCAGCAAATCATTCAGGAAAGTTGCAAAAGTACAGAATCTAGATTTCAGGAATCCATCTCTTAGGCCCGAGAACACAGTTATTCGTAGTGTATTTCTTTTAAACAATAAATTCAAATTAAAAAAATCGCACCTGCTCTTTCTCAAAAAGATTTTTACAGTGTAGTGTACTACCAGTGAGACAAATAATATCAAAATTATAGAAACTTCTACCAGCTCTTACTCAAAATATTGACAATTCTGTGTTAAGGGAGTGTAAAATTCAGTTTGACAGCTTCAGACGTGATGACATTTGACCTTTTTGAACTGGACCAAATCACTACTTAACATAAAGATTCAGCACCCAAATTTGTTTAACATGTAATAACATCCCCCTACTTAATATGTCATGCATTTAATATCAAGAAATAAATTGAGAAAGTGTATTAAATAAAACATGCAAGTTATACACTGTTTACACTAGGGACTTTATTCGTAGACAACGAAAACCAAAGGACGATAACTGTGTCCTTGGACCATTTAAAATTGAATTATTTGTAAATATTTCTTGAAAAAATTGTATCATAACAAGCATTGTATGAGTATTGCATGGCAATACATAGTCCCTAGTTACAAATGCATTGTAATGGAACGAAATTCTAACTTGATCTATAATTTTTCATGATGTAAACTACATAAAAAACAAACAAGCCTGCAAGCAAATTGTACAAAAGAAAAGGGAAAAAAATTCAAAATGTCATTTATCTAAATAAAATGTTTTTATAAATCTTTGGAAAAAATGAGTTATTTTCCTTTGAACAGAAATCTAGTAATTGATAAGTATTTCATCAAAAATGTAATTCTAGGGAAAGTTGAAAAATAAGTTATTTCCCTTTGAACAGACATTTAGTAATTAAAAAGTATTTCATCAAATATTTAATTCCAGGGAGAGAGCTTTAATTGAAATAGGCGGAAAGGTAGAAACAGGGAAATCGGACTTGACATGTAACTTGTGATTATTAAACAATACACCAAATATCAAATCAATATCTTCAAGCATGAAGAAAAAAAGTCTGGAAAACTGATTCACCGGTCTTTCGGCCGGACAGACGGACAGACAGACATAGTGCAACGCTAATCAAACTTGTTAAATTTATAAAGGTGATTTCTTGCCGTAACAAAACGTTGCGACAAATTAATACATAACATACAATATCTATACTATTAAACGAGAAGACCTCATTTTGTGTGTCGCTTCTCTTCCTTCCACAATAAATTAATCATCATGCCTCTGTGTACTTTAGGTAACATTCATAGTCGCATTTGTCATCCATTCTTATGATTATTCAGATTGAGTTATTTTGGGAGAAAAACTACTAAATAGGTGTCCGGATATTGTTTCCGTTATCAGACTGACTTTTAGTCACATATAAGACTTCCGGTTTTAAACAAGCACAAGAACAACAAATCAGTCAGGATCCTACTTCGTCAGAATTATCTCCCCATTACGCCAGTTCATTTTCACAATCGTAGAAATGGAAGCCATTGTAGGGATGACGCGCTACCAATTTTGCTCATAGAAACCGATAAATTTATCCACATTGCACCATTATGATCCTTATATGTCAGTTGTATTGTAAAAGACAAATGTATCAACTAGCTAATGATCATCAGTTAATGATCTTGTAATTACTTAATGCACAGCTGCATCACATCTGTTCATTGCCATAGCAACAAGTGTTATCAATCCAAAAAAGCCAACTGATTCGATGTTTTTTTAAATAAGTTTTTGTTAATTAGAAATTGACTTTTGCTTTTAAATATGTGTGAAAGTAAAATATTCATGGAAATATACCTTGTCCTGTTTTATGTGTGCCAATAATTATCTGTCCTATAACTGTGACTGTTGGAAATATTTATTGGCACTGAATAAAGGTCAATCTGTAGTCTAAATTAAACTAAGCATTTGACAATTTGTCTGCCAGATGATACATATTGGACTGATTGTGTGTTAAATATATTCATCAAGGTAACCAATGGAAAGCAATACTTCCTACTGGTATACGTGAATACATATATCTTTAAAATGACTGCTTTTGTCTTCTCACGATATTTAATTTAGATAATTGATTGTTAAATTTAACTTGATATCTATGTGTAATACGGTTTGAATATTGTCTTTAATAGATAAAAAATATTGGCAAATGTCTGAATGACCGGAATGACTTGTTTCGATTGTTGATGTAACAATGAAGGGGTTTATTCCTTATCAAGACAAAACATAATAAACTATCGTAATAAATAAAGGCAACAGTAGTATACCGCTGTTCAAAACTCGTAAATCTATGGACAAATACAAAATCGGGGTAACATAAAAATAAGCTCTTAAGGTTCATGAGGTTTGCCTGTACTCATAGTAAATTTTGAGGTGAACTTCGGCCATTTTAACCATAGGGTCCACATGAACCTTAATAACGGATACATAACATATATCATTCATACATTTACCAAAATGAGTAAAGTGTTGTAATGTATCCATCATCGCTTCGGAAACAGCAACTAAACAAACAAAAATAACAAAAGTGACCTCAAGATGTCAGTATCAAGTTTTACTGAACTTCCCATCGTATTTAATTTACAGTTGTAGGGAATTCTAATGTTCTCGCGAGAGCTACAATATAATGACTCAATGACGACCACAATAAATTATAATGTTCATATACATAATATATAAACAATCATATTAAAAAACAAATATATAGAAAAAAATAAACCACTGTACATGCATAGCAATTACAAAGTAAACCAATATGTAAAATTTGATTTATCGTTGCTAGATATTATTTTGTCACCGTAAGGGATCAATAGAAACCGTAGTTAACTCTTTGATCCTTTTTTTTTGCAAATTATACATCCTTCACTGCCCAATATGCTCACGAACGTATATTTTGATATATAAACCAGGTCAATAAAAGTTGTGGATAAATTAAATAGAACCAACAGAACAAAAATAGACACGAAATTCCTCGAGAAAAATAATAACACAGCCTCGACCCAAGACAACTAATCACTAAAGGGCTCATGCCTGGATAAGACACCTAAATGGATTTGTGATACATTTCAATTTCTAAAAGAAATTTTCTGGATTGGTAGTAAGTGATATTAAATAATTTCGTCTAAGACAGGATAAACATGTATATTGGGCCAAAAAAAAGGTAGGATAATAAACCGATTTTTCATGTTAAGAAGGTGTATTTGCGAAAAATACAGTTCGCGAGCCTTAAAAGACTGGTATCTTTCGCAAATATTTTTTGCAAATACCACGGCAGAGAGGGTAAAAAAGGCATACATATCCTTTTGGCAAATACCCTGTCGGCGTTAAAAAATTAACGATATTCATTTGATAACAGTAAATTGGTAAAAAAATCACTAGCTATCAACCAAACAAAATCCAGGATTCTTACATAAGGTGTAATTATACGAGAAATGGTGCACAAGAATAAAAAAAAACAGTTAGCTATATAAGAAACAAAAAGTAAAAACACCGAGTACTGAACTCCTTGAAAATATAAAACGGAAAGTCCCTAATCCTAAGCTCAAACACATGAAACAAATGGACAACAACTGTCATATTCCTGACTTGGTACAGGCATTTTTTTTATGTAGACAATGATTGATTAAAACTAGTTTTATAGCTAGCTTAAGCTCTCACTTTTTTTAACAGTCGCATCATAAGAGAATTGATATCTCGGATGCTTTGGTTAAAATAATGTACTGGCCCTATGAAAACCATATGGTTGTCCTCTATAAACTTGGCTGAGATCCAGACCACATTTTCAATTTTAAGAGATTTTAGACTGTTTTAATCTCAATCAAAGAAATGACATAATAACTGCACATGCCCTCATTAATTGATGAACGGGTAAGCGGAATGGTTATAATAAAGACTTAATATCTTGATATTTAGATTATTTTTGTTTTAATCAATTTGATTTATGCAATTGAATAAATACCTTTGTATATGGTATTGCCACAGACTAATATATATGTTAAACTGAACGCTCATATTAATTTTCTGATGAAGGTAAATCTCGTAAAGTGCTTCAATCGTATTAAATTCATAAAGTGTTGTTTTATTTTTTCACAGTTCCGAAGTAATCCAATGCGTAAATTTTGAAGTCCCTTGCTGAATCAGTAGAAATCGTAGTTGATTATATTTGAACCATACACTCGATACAGTGTTAATGACCAACACATACATTAGGTTCATGGATATCTATAAATAGTTCAGATTTTATAAAAAATGTGAATAAATTGACTATAAGATCTGTCATCAACAACATTTTTTTCGAGAAAAAAAATCTGAACTAAGACAATTCCTCATTATGGATTCAGACAAGGTAAACAAGTTATCAAAGGTACCAGGAATATAATTTAGTACGCCAGACGCGCGTTTCGTCTACATAAGACTCATCAGTGACGCTCATATCAAAATATTTATACATAATAA
This sequence comes from Mytilus galloprovincialis, assembly GCF_965363235.1. Taxonomy (NCBI): domain Eukaryota; kingdom Metazoa; phylum Mollusca; class Bivalvia; order Mytilida; family Mytilidae; genus Mytilus; species Mytilus galloprovincialis. The sequence goes on from NC_134842.1 coordinate 98,058,565, forward strand.
ATATTTGATATGCCCGAGGAAGCTATAGAGGTGTCAGTAGTATTTTGGAAGATAATATTCAGACGTGGCAATAACTAAAAGAAATTCATTTCGACAAAAACAGGATGAAAATTAATATTCTATTAAACCAAAAAAAATGTAGTATAATGCAATAAATAGTGTACATAAGGACAAATACGCAACCGTTCTAACCATATAAAAAAAGTACTATTGTTTGCAAACAAAAAAATCATGCTGACCTCAGAATATCAATGGATGTAATTATTAAGCTTTTGTTAAACATGTTTAATTCAACTTTACATATACTTGTTAATAGATATCCCTATTTGATTTATGGCTCCCTTTTCATGTGAATAAACCTTGACATATGTTTCATTTTTGCAATGAATTAACTCTCTTTTAACAGACTATGTTTTTTAATATTTTTTTGCCCAAATTTAGTTTTTATTAATCTAGGTTCTTAAATTAACTCAGCTTTTGTCAACTTATTTTCGATGAAATTTTGACTCAAAGGAATGTGAGGTTCATATCTACATCATGTTCATACAGGTAACATATAGACAATAATGATTGCTGAGCATTATTATGTAACATACTTTAGATATGTGTTAATATTTGGTCGTTTTTTGACTGTATGAAAAGTTTTTTTTTATTGTTCACTCTACCACGCATTGTAAAGATATATATAAATTTATATAAGTTAATCAAAATACCAAAATGCATTTTTCTTGTACTATTAAGCAAAATGGTAAATGACCAAATGACTTTACTCAATTTAAAAGTCAACTATATAAGGATAAATTATTCATCAACGAAATATCACAAAACAGCTTATTGTTATAAGCTTTAAATAACAAGTCCATTTATATATTTATGTATCATTTTGCCAAATGCATGAATGACCAACATTTTTTAACATAGGTTCGTTATGTTTTAACTAGAGGTATGGCTTTACTTCCTACGAATGTCTTTTAAAGAAATTAAAATCGATGAATAAAAGGATATGTGAGTACTCTGCCTATGAGACAGCAACCAAACAAAAAAGCCATCATTATATCACAAAAGCTTATGGTTAAAGCGTTTGTTTGAACATTTAAATTGATTAACAGTTTTGAGGATTTCAATTGAAGTTGCTTGTGTAAAAATAGTTATTTTTCATTTTTTATAGATTATAGATTGATACATTTGTATTTTAAATAACAAATGTTTACTTCGACTCTATATATGCTCGTTAATAAAAACATCAGTATAATAGTATTACTCTAGAATGCTATATATGAAACCGAAAGTATACTCGCTGTTCATGTGAATACAAATTGTCCTGTTTCCTTATGGCAAAAATAAAATTAACCTTCTACCGATAATGTTAAAACTATTGATGGTATTTCGTTGTGTGTTTGGCTGTTTGAGCCATATGAGTGGAAATGCATATAAACATGAAAAACGCCATTTTTAAAACTCAATAAGCAAAACGGAAGTGATGAACACAAATTACAGATTTTTGACAAACGAAACGAATAAATAAAGTATAATCGTTACAACTGGCACTGCATAAATACATAGATTAAGTTGTGAGTATGAGTACCAATGAGAGAACTCTCCATCTAGGTCCCAATTTCTAAAAGTAAACCATTATACTAGTAAGTCAAAGTACAGTCTTCCACACGGATCATTTGCTCACACCGCACAGCAACCTATAAAGGGTCCCACAAATGACTTGAGTAAAACGTAAAAGCATTCAAACAGGAAAAAAACGATCTGATCCATATAAAAACACGTGAAACGAGAAACCCTCATAACTACTTCAACAAACTACAACCACTGAAAAACACCAGCGGGTTTAAAGTTTGTATTATGCTGGAGTTTTATTTAAATTTAGCTTTTGATAATTTGTCTGAAAAAACTTCTAATTCTTAGTGAAGGTGGTTATTTGGCGGAAGGTGTAGTAAATATTTTCATAAGGGTAACTAATTTAAAATCAATACTTATCATAATTCTAAATGGATACCTATTTCTTTGCCTTGGTCTTTTTCAACGACTTCCATTGTCGTCCCGGGATATTTAAATAATATTATCCATTGTAATATAGTTCAATTCGCTTTATAATTTAAAAAATGATCATAAAACGGTGTATACTAAGCGTTGTAAAAGGTAAATATCCAGATTTACCGTAAGTAAAATAACAAATGCAGTATTTAGAAAAATGTTAAAATGACCGCGTGACTCCGTTTAAAGATTAAATCGACTTTATAAGTGTAAATTGCTGATGAAGACAAAACCTGAAAAGACAGAGAATTAAAAAAAAGCTCTGAATAACGAGTCTATTATTTATATATCATTTAGCAAAATGTTGAGTGATCGAAATTTTTCAGCATGAGCCGCTTTAAAACAATTTAAAAATGTCTGTACCAAGTCCGGAATATAACAGTTGTTGTTCATTCGTTAGTTGTGTTTTATCATATGATTTTGACATTTGATTAATGACTTTCCGTTTTGAATGTTCCTCGTAATTCAGTTTTTTTGTGATTTTACTTTTTCCCAAGTTTAGCCTTTTATACTTTTTTTGTGAAAAGGAAAAAAAAAACAAATCGATGAAAAAAGGTACGGGATTAATCTGCCGTTTCCTAATAGACAACAACCAAACAAACACAATAAGCCATCAAGAGGGCACCTTAGGACTTACAGGGCATTTGATGAACATTAGAATTAATTGATTTACAGTTTTATCGAGTTCTACATAATGCCATTGTCAATGAAATGTTAAGGGAATGTATACACTCTACAGTTCAGCTGTGTAGTTTCGCATTTTGAGCCCTGTGGAAATTTTAAATATGAGAGCTAGTGTCCAATAAAATTCATTTTAGATAGGTGAGTATTAAAATAGCCTTCGTATTGGGTTTATATGACCATGAAGATTATATAATGTATGTAATATAGGCTGTTTTCTGTATAACAGTCCGTATTTGTATGTCCATACTATACATTGGTCTGGCAATTACTGTAATGGTTTTTTTTCCAACTTTTTGTCGCATGAACTTTGTGAATAGATTTTACGAAAAAAAATGAGGTGAAAGACACCCATTTTTGTTTATCAGTAGGAAGATAAATGTCAACAGTTTCTTCAAAGGTATCACTCAAAGGCATTAGAATTCTTGTTTGATTCAAAATTTTGGGGGATATGTGACATGTTCACCCCCTTTTTGCAATATTTTATGGTAAATAAATGCAGAATTTTGCCATGGATAAACATAAAAGAAATTATTTATCACTTTTTTTTTACTCTTGAAAATCAAATATATGGATGATACTAATTACATTCATATGAACATGTTCAGCACAAACAGTTAGGTTAACGCATTAGAAATCCAGGAATAGGAGATGATATAACATTTTGTACTAATTTGATTTTCTAACTGTGGAGTGCTACCGAATCCCGAGCTTAAAAACACCCGATCCCGGAAAATCATTAGATACGCTCGGATGAGTATATGGAGGGTTCTGTAGGATTTTTTAAATTAATGTTCTGTCTCAGAAATAACTGCAAGATTTGCATTTAACAGGACAAAATAAATAGTCTGCCAATCATTATGAAAGGTAATGAGGAAATAGTGTACAAGGGTGAAAATAATTACTCAAGGTAGAAACATAACAGAAGATATGTCAGTTGCAAAATTAAAATCCTACTCAATCTCCACAAATCAAATATTCGTCCTCTAAAACAGTGGCTAGTACAACATAGTTATTTTCCTCTTTTTTTAAAGATTGATAGTTTCCATAAAATGTTCAACGTCTTCATATAGGTTACCCAATAGAAGTTATCATTATTTTAATTGGATACCTTGCATTTCTTTGTGACTTCTTAATCAACGACTTTTCATTCATGTTATCCTTTGTCTAATGACTTTATATGTGTGCAATTTCATTTCTAAGTGAAAAACTTTAAAGAAAAATGGCTTGCATTAAAGCCTTTTAAGAATATCTAGATTTACCTCAAACAGAATAACGAATTCAATGTTGTAGTTCTTAGCAGATAGCTAAAATGACAATGGGACTACTTTTTATACCGTCGACACTATGTGGATAAATTAATTATCCAGAGACAAGACGATATATTACAAAACAATTAAAAACTAGTGCATTAAACCAGGTCTGTCTGAGTAACGAGTCATCTACATTTGTATATAACATTTGTCAAAATATGCATTTATTAGGAAGTACCTATATTTTTCAAAATAGGTTTCCCAAGTTTAATCTTCAAGTATGGTTTGTACACCCTAGCATATCTTTGAAAATAAATACAAATCGATGAAAAGGATTAGGGCATTGGAATGTCGTACCTGTAAGACAACAACCGTACAGAGAAAAAAAATCATTAGGATATGTTAAAAAGTTTATGCGAAGTAATCTACATGCTGATTTGTAATAAGCTTTTGTTAAATCATCTGTTTATGAATTAAGAAATCAGAAAAAGACTAGCTAGGGTGTCCATTTACAAATTTGACCCAAGATAATTTAACTATTTCTAATTCTTTTTTTTCTGTAATATGCCTCTTCATCTGTTTTTTTTTTATTATGCATCCTAGACTTCCATATATTCGGCTTTGACTTTCCTTATGAAGGTACACTCTGATAAGCGCGTCTGACGCGTGAAATCTAAAAAGTCTTATTCTCACTATTTGCAAATTTATACGAGACAAGTACAAACCAGTTATTTTAAGATTTTATAGATTCATATGTTTACCTTTTGTTTAATTCAACTCAATATACATGATATATGCACGTTAATAGATATACTCACTGGTAAACAAGAATTGTCCCGTGCTGGTATATGTAAAACCGAAAGTATACTCACTTTTGTATGTGAATGAACCTTGTCCTCTTTTTTTTACAATAAATTAAACTGTCCTTTAACCGCTACTGTTAAAAATATCTATTATGGCACTGCATAAAGTCTGTATTAATCTGTTTTCTTAACTAAACTCAACGTTTGACAACTTGTCTTCAATGACCTTCTTATTCGAAGAGAAGATAACTATTTCGCTGTCGTCATCAATGTTATTAATGAACATCAATACTAATATCATTAGTATAATTGGATACCTATTTACCTGCGTTAATCTAGGTCACTGACTTTTTTGTCGTCTCGAGATATTGAATTCATATGGTATGTTGAATTATAATTTTAGTTTTTGCTCGATCAACTGAGGGAAAATCAAGGTTACAGCTGATGTAATATGGGTAAAATTAAAGAAAACTTTCAAATATGCAACTTGCATCACCTAATTTTATTTTATATGATTTAACAGCAGTTCAGTATAAGTAGAATAATTGAGTAAGTTCAGTTTTACTTCAAGGCCGATTGTTGTTAAAGTTGGATTGTACTGTGTCTATATTATATTAATTATAATATTGGAAACTATTGTGTCTACAAACAGACAGAAACGAATAAAAAATAGATAAAAATAAAATCATTGAATTGTTTTTGCGATTAAGAATGTGTATAAACCTATATTACAGTAAGCGCCTATTTAGCACGGAACACCATAGAATATCCCAAAATACAACAGAACACACTTTGTATACCAATTTGATATATTAATATTTTAGACCTTGTTACTGTTGTTATTGTTATTTCTTTCTATAATTTGACGTTTGTTATTCAAATAAATTCAATTTTTCTATATACGGTTGTCTCACTATCACCTGTCCCAGAATTTACTCGGCTTTTGATCGGGTTCATAACAAATTAATTAGATATAAGAAGATGTGGTATGAGTGCCAATGGAACAACCTTCCAACCAAGTCACAATTTGTTAAAGTAAACCATTATAGGTCAATGTATGGTCTTCAACACGGAGCTCACAACGAACAGAAAGCTATAATGGGTCCATAAGTGACTATAGTGTAAAATCATCGAACTGGAAAACCAACGATCTAGTCTATATAAAAAACAGAAACAAGAAAAAATTATGAACCAAACAAACAAAAGACACTTAACATCAGGTCCCTGACTTCGGACAGGTGCAAACAAATGTAACGGGTTTGAAAAGTATGATTTGCCACTGATGAGTATTGTGTAGATAGAATACGCGATAGTTTACAATATAATTAAAAGCTGGTTTAGTTTAAATATATTTTATTATTTAAAAATGACAAATGGATTAGACACAAGTTTTTCAACTAAGTAATGTCTTCTCCAAATAGCTGGTTACTTTGATAAGTTACCTTTTCCTACGTTTGTTGGCTTCATTTTTTAAATAAAGGTTGAAATCATTCTTTTTATCTTTCAAATTTATGTTTAAAATGAAAATACTTTTAATTTTTCTTCCACATGTAAAAGAGTAAAACTTGAAAGGAGTAATATCTAATGAGACGTAATTATGTTTTTTAACTTTAAATCAATAAGACTTATCTAGCAGAAATACAATTGAGAATGGAAATGGGGAATGTGTCAAAGACACAACAACCCGACCATGGAGCAGAAAACAGGCGAAGGCCACCAATGAGTCTTCAATGCAGCGAGAAGCTGGCCCCTAAGGAACAAAGACTGGCGTCCAGAATATGAACCAGCACATAATAAATTGAATTATGTGAAAATGATAAATCTTTGAATTTTGTAAATCAGCCGTTATTGTCTTCTGGTGCTTTCTTCCTGATGAAAAATCCTCTGTCATGATGAGTCCATGCTATGACCACGATTTGTTCACTTCCGATGTTTCAAACAAATTCACAATTTATCATGTTTGCAATGCAACCCAACACTGAATCACTAGAAACAACGACTTTGATTGGCTGATCATGATTGTTTACATGGGAGAAAGTTCAAATTCCGACAATAATGGAATTTGATGGGACTGGCGTACAAGTGAGAGGTTTGGTGCTATAAAACCTGGTTGAATCCACCTTTTTCTACATACGAAAATACCAGCTCCAAGTCAGGAATATGACAGTTGCTATACATTCATTTGATGTGTATGCGCTTTTGATTTTGCCATTTGATGAGGGACTTTCCATTTTAAATTTTCCTCGGAGCTCAATATTTTTGTGATTTTACTTGTTTTTGTTTTGTTAAAAATGTAAAATCGGACAACGCGTATTAAAAGAATACAGCATGCCAGTTAGGAGAGAGCGGGTGAAAACGATCACATTTAAACGCTGTCAATGCTAGATCTATTTTTTAACCTTCAAATTAAAAAGACGACGGTAATACGTTGTGTAAAGTCATTATGACATTTGACTTAGTCTCGAGATCCCGATTTATAACGTGTGTACTGATTTTACGATAATTTCATGAATGAAAAAGAGCAACTTTACCTATTTCATAAAAGAAACACGAATTAAATAACATTCAACAATCGTACAAGATAACAATCAGTAAAATTTTCAATATTTAAGCACAACCGACACTTACTAACAAGTTTCAATATTTTGATGAAACGTCTCTAGAATTGCATGTTTAAAAATGCACTTTCTCCCTCGGCCTTATACGTTGTTTGATAAGTGAAACGATTGTCCTCTTAAATGCAAAAAAAAACATCTACAAGAACATATATTGAAACTTCAAAACCCCACTGCTATTGTTCATCTGTTCCAATAAATGTATTCCAATAGACAACATACCGCGGATTTTAAGAATGGTAGAGAAGGAATCAGTTTTATCTGCTTTGGCTTGATTTATCTGACGTCACAAAGATGGATATGCGCCATGACATAAAAGCAAGCACTTGCTTTAATCAAAGAGCTGATAGCTCTGAAGTGGAAGAAGGTGAATAAAAGGTAACTTGAATTACCATACATGTAAAAGCAGCCCCACTTACCCAGGCTGCTTTGTTCCATTATCGTTAAAATGTATTTTTTTTCTTCAAACAAGAAAAGGTCATAAGTACATGGATTTCCCATCCGTACAATCATTTTCTATGTTCAGTTGACTATGAAAATTAGGTAAAATCTTTAATTTGGCAGTAATTAAGAAGATCATATCAAGAGGAACACATGTGTTCTAAGTTTCAAGTTGATTGGATTTCAACTTCATCAAAAACTACCTCGACCATAAACTTTATAACCAGAAGCAGGACGGACGGACAGACTAGAAAACATATTGCCCATAAATGGAGCATAAAAATAGTAAGACTTGTTACATACCTGCCAACTTTTGAAAGTTCCCATATGAGTTTTTACTGCACAACAATTTTAAAGGTCTGGATTGTCTAGAAAAAGTGTCATATTTGTATGATGAACTTACATTCCTTTTCCTTAAGTCTGTTTGCATGATTCTAGTTATATATTAAATCGGTAGAAAAAATATACATGAAGCTAGCAGACCAGGGTTTATTTTCCAGATTAAGAATATTAGATGCTTGTTGAAATTTCCAATTTTGAATTATGCACAAAGATGGACCTTTAACAGGTTGGGAACAACACTCCAAATGAGGGTAACCTAACTGGAAGATCATCCCAACCCACTGTAAAAAATGAACACAAAATAGAATTTTTCAATAAAATGCTGAAAATAGGCTTTAAAGTATTAAAATGCATTGCAAAAAACAAATATTTCATTAAATAAATTTAAGTAGAATATTCCTATGTTATTCCTTTTCATATTGGATACAAATTTTATTGAGTCTACTGCAGACACTTTGTAGTCAAAGTGTTTCAACTGAGGTACTACACAGGCGTCAAAAGGCGTCATTATGGAGTAAAGGGGGTGGCGTCAAAAAGCGTCATTATGGAGGAAAGGGTTAAGTACTGAATGGTCAAAACATCATGTTTTTTTATCGACATAAATTTTGTCATAAATGTAACCAAATGATGTAGAAATTGTGTTTTTTCTTCAAATTTCCATCAAATTGTAATGTTTATAGTTCCATTATTGCCTCTCTATTTGAATAAAATAAAATAATAAGAAGAATCTGTTTCTTGTTTTGTTTTGTTTTGTTTTTGACAAATGATTGTTCACTGCTAGCAAATGAATCATTATATTTATATATCTTATCTGTATATATTTTTGTTCATGTCTTCATCTCCTTATCATTTGTAAATGTATAGACAAATAAGAAAGACATAAGCTCCACATGTATATTTGCAACATCGTAAATTAATTAAAAAAAAAACACTCTATTGTAAACAAAATTATGATATAAACTTCAATTTAATCCTTGAAAGGAGGTCTAGATTGCTAAAATAATTTATAAATTTTAATTTTTTTATTTGTCCAAAATCATTTAAATTCATTTAATCAACATCCTTTTATGATTATTTGATTAAAATATTAATCATTTATAGTCTTTTTACAATTTACATTTTTAAAAGCAAAATAACTGAAAACAGGATAAAACAAAGGGAAGTAACAAAGAAGTATTTCAATATTCCCAATACACATCGTTTTGATAACACAACGGCAGTTAGCCGGAGGTAAACATCGTTGATTACCAGTATGTTTGACACCCAAGCTGTCAAGTGAAGCCATATAATTATACATCTTCTTTGATGTTCAGGTAAAATTTAACACAGATGTCAATTACACCCGTACAGTAGAAAGAAATGATCAAATATGGCGTCTGAAAAATTTCATACACGGGAGTTTTTTCTCCTAAACGGGAGGTTCACATGTATGTTACGAAGGGCATCTAATTCACATGACAAAGGAAAACCATGAATAAAGACAACACTTTATATATCCTTTTTATTTATATAAAAACAAAATCTTCTTGTCTGCAGGATTGCAAATTCGTAACGTCAAGGGCGAACTTGTAAACAGGGCGAGTTGTCCCGATACCAAATTCACGCATGCGTAATACAAATATCTACAGTTAAAACATCCTGTTACAAGTAAACAAATAACGTTCATGTGGATGAGATGAAATCTAATAATTTACATAAATAAAAGGGTCATATTTACGATAGTGATTGTTTTACAATCATAATTTACAAATTAAATGATTCAGATGCCTAATCATGTGTAAAAATCGGTGTCAGGAATCTAAGTTGTTTTGAAATTGTAATACACGAAATGAATGCGGCAGACGGAGACTCAATGCCAATGGTCAGCCCCTTAAGTCTTCAGAAGACTTGACGTCTTCTTCCACTAAAAATTGTCTTATTCTTTGAACCAGGATAAAAAAAATAAGACTGCATGCATTCATTAATATTCGGATTATTTTCATATCTATATCGGATTCAAAATATCACTAAAGCATTTGACATAAGTTTGAAGTTTCTGGTTATTGTGTTCTTTTTTTTTTTGTGTTTGAGCGTAATACTATGTGAATCTTATGGGTGTTTGAGTAAGGGGTTGTTACACTTTATATATTATTTTGTCATAAGGGAATCAAGTGATGCAGATAAAGTAAGACAATATGTCTGCTTCATTAGAATTCTGACATAATTTTGTACACCATATTGAAACAATAAATGTTTTTTCAAGTAGCAGGATCAATGCTGTTGGAGGTAATGCGGAATATGAGATGTGTGTATCTCCCTAAAATTACCTATAGTATGAAGTATTAAAGGATGTGGTCAAATTCCAATGATATTAGAGAAAAATAAGTGGAAAATGTTATAATTGATAATATTAATAACAAATCATATCATTAAAAACATAATCATGATAGTAGATTTAGGACTGTCTTTCATCAGCTCTTTCGGTTCTTGGTTTCTTCTCTGCATTGGTTTCGTTTTCATTGCCTTTGCTTTGTTAACAACCAAATACAATCCATCAGAAGTTATGACATTGTCATGTTTTCGTTTCTTACTTTTATTTAAGAACTTACTTTTTTCTTGTCTGGTTTAGTTTTTTAAATATATCGTCAGCGATAATCTATTGTTTGTAGGAATTGACAGGAATCTAATCTTCTAAATGGTGCTGATTACAAATTGATGAACAGAAAGTCAACCGTGAGACAGTATGTTGACCAAATGTGGAGCATGCTGCGTGGAGCTTCTATGTGACAGCCACTTTCATCAATGGTTCATATATTCTGAGTTAATGTTTGTTCATAGGATGTTTGATGCCCAAACGTCTATTTGCTGCATTAACACACTCTCGAACTCTTGGTTTAATATTTCGATAACTGCGACTAATATAAATATAAATCCTTAAGTTGTGCACTTGCAATTTGTAAAGTTCATCAGCCCTTGCTATGCCGTCGTCATCTAAAATTGCGTTGATATTGGATTTGTCTTTCTTGTGTGCTGACACCAACCAGGAACATATATGTTTTTAGATACATTGTATATTGTTCCTAGCACCAACACGATTTTGCAAGTAATGCTGCACATTGACCTTCAAATGTTTTCTTCATAACCGCCGTTTTACTATTGGAAAAGCTTTTTCTATGGCATTGGTCAGCGCCTTTTCGTTGTCACTGCCAAACTCTATATTATCATGGAGTCACAAGTTCTAGTGAAGCAGAATCGTGGGGATAAAAAGCTATATAAGCATCCTTATGTAGCAGCATTCGTCCTGCGTAGATTTGGGCCTTCAATATATGCCATGTTCTAATTTGATGTGGTTTCGAAGGTAATCATACAACCGTTAAACATGGACAAGAGTCTTCAACATACGTAATAATCTAAATTAAGTTGGGTTTTAAAAGAACCAATACGTTTTTATTATTGACATTATACCACAACATATGAAATGTAATGTTCAAACTTTAAATGAGTCAGAAATGTTTAAAACAAATTTAAAAGAAGAAACAAATTAAAAATGTATGGCAAAGTTAATCGATTACAAAGAAATAAGTTCAATTGTAGAAAATGCCCTTACAATGATTTTTACATCATATCAGTTTTTGTTTTATTCTTAGTTACAAAAATCAATTGACATCAAAAAAATTCAATATTGATTAAGTCACTGGACCATGAAAATGAGGTCAGGAAACTATATATATCAAGCCATGCAGATCTCTATAATATAGTCCGCAAAAAGCTAAGCATCACCGTAATATAACTAGCAATATTTTGTGTATTTATAGCGAACAAAATATTAATGTTTGGTGTATTAATTGCCTTAGACATACCCTAAGAAAATGCATTACCACCAAAAAGTTTGAATTTCGTCAAACCTGCCAAGCAACTTTTTTAGTAAAGGGCATCTGCGCTTTTATAAATATACTGTTTCTGTACCTTTAATTCATTTTCTTACTGTCCTCGTACAGGTGAAATTTGACCTTCATCAAATCATTATGTAATATGGCATGTCGTAGGCTATCTGTAGTTGTACGTTTGGCAAGTAATTGGCATGTCAAATGCCAGTAGGAGAACTAGGAGCATAGGTAACCGTTTCAATGTTAATCCCACCGTCATTGTCAACCTTTTATGTCATATTGACACAGAAACTGTAAATGATAGACCAAAGTACAGAAGACCCCTACCTGTCGTGATGACAGACTGCTTATTTGTCATGCTAATGCAAACCCATTTACCCCTGCCCTACACTGGCCTCCCGGTGGTTGTGTTAAGTGTTGGAACATTGGTCCGTCGACTTCATAGATGCAACAGAAGAGCATGATGTGTTGTCAAGAGACCTGCCTTAATAGCCAGAAACTGTACAGTTAGGTTTCAATGGGATAATATCTATCGATGGTTGAACATTAGGATCTGGCAAAAAACTCATTGGTCAAATGAGTCCGTTTCTGTTACTAACATTAGACGCCATAATACGAATTTTGCGGAAAATAAAACAACCTATGACCAAAACAACATTTACTCAACGACTGAATTCCGTGTTGGTGGTGTTACGGTATGGGGTTGCTTCTTGTACCGTTGTTAGCTGCATATTCTGCAGGGTAACATAAACGGACAGACATACAGAGATTTGGTGCTTAGAAACATTGTAGTCCTTCATTTTCATAATCACCCTATTGCATCAACATGGTCAAGACCCTTGTTCAGGGACGACAACGCCAAGTCCACACAGGGCAAGGATTGTAACCGAGTCCAAAGAGCAAGAGCAGAAATCTCAATCGCAGAGATCCACCTTTACAAAATCTTGGCAATTTAAGAGTTGCAATTGTTGATGAATGGAATAAATTTCCTCAACTAAAGTTCAGAAGGCTTGTAGAGTGTGAGTATTGCTACATGAATGTTTTTTTTTTTCTTTTTCGAGGAATAATTGATATTTTAAAATGGAAAAAAAATCGATGCAATAAAAATAGGTGGGGCTTAACTTTTGACAGGCTTAATAAATGAACTGTTTATCTCTTCATTGTTCTAACATGTAAAGCTTTGTACAACTAGTTAATGCAGTCATTGCCACCATCTATGTATAAGCATACCTTTGTTTTACATTTAACAACATGCATTTGGACATAACATTTAATCTATTTACTAAACAACGAATTTAATAATCATAGTTTTCACATATTTTATTCAATTAATATGCAGAATCACATTTTTAAAAATTATAAATATCCTATGCAACATTCGTACTTTGCTTGATAATAAATTCCTTCGTTCCATTAGTCTGTTCATTTGATTTTGCTTCAAATAGAACACATTTGATGTAGATTCAAAGAGAACATGATTGATGTTACTTTAAAGAGAACACATATAATTGATGTGTCTGTGTAAATGTATATACAGTGAAAAGTGTCTAACACAACCACTATATCATAAAATATTGTGAATGTTCTTTGGTAATTTTTCACCTGCTTAAACATAACACAAGTCTTATTCTCAATCATACATGGGTTTAGTTCAGACATGTTCCCTCTATTATGATTTATTCCTCTTAGTCAAATGATGCAATATAATCCCAGTAGCTACGGAAACATTTAATGAGTCTACAAGAGGGTGCACATTGTGAGCAGGATGTACACATACATGATCATCACACAACAAAGATATTTTAAACTTCATTCCTTTTGCTTCATTTCCTACAAAAAAAATATATACTGAGTAATGAGTTTAGTGTAAAAAAAAAAATAATAAGAAGACATGTTATTTCAAAACTGTCAAATGAATGACAATATGTTATAGTGTAATTAATCAAATAAATATGGTACATCATGTCCTGCTTATATTATTGAATTTTCATACTCAGTGAACTGCATAATCTGGGTAAAAACCCTAATTTGGCATATATTTTGAAAAGTACAACTCATACAGAACGAAGCCATGAACAAAACCACTTTGTAAACGTAGAGCATGTAGAGTGTCTGTGTCAGAAATAAGGGAATTCAGTCATAAAGCTGATGATCTACCTTTAACATAGAACTTTATTCCCATTCATCCCCATAGTCAGAGAATCATGAAATCAGAACTAAAATCTGAATTTGCCATATATCTATTTTTCTAGATCATAAGGCCAACATTAAAAATATCTTTGTTTCCCCTCTCCCGACTGAGGTTGTTAGGGTATGCATGGTATGGGTAGGTAGGTAGGCAAATTAATTTATTTTATTTTTTTATATGGTTTTCTATATTGAATTTGTACAAAATTCAACAGGTAAGGCTCAAGTCAAGAAAAGTGGGGTATTCCCTGTATTCTAATTCAGTGTACACCACAGTTTTCTGGTGTTATAAAAAACAGTATACAGGGACTTTCTTTTTTTTTCCTATTCATTTAATTTAATGAAATCTACAAAAGCGCACATTCTACTTGTGATACTAATGCCTATTGATAGCAAGTGTTTTTTTAGTTAAAAAATCAAGCTTATTTCAAGTCTAATTTGATGTATAACTCACAACAAAACAATTCCTTTGTTCACCAATTCATACCTTGATCATTAATTATGAGATGACAAAAAGATACAAGTATGTTAATCACTTGGAAATTAAATTTAAATGAATAAAAATTTTCAATAGAAGTGAACATAATTCAGTTATGTTCAGTTACACCTGGATCATGCAGCTTGGTCAATTGATTCCCAAACAAAGATTTGTATGTTTTTTTTCGAGTTCTAGACGAAACAAGGCTTCCCTTTATATTCATGTTTTGTATTTCCTAAAATACTTTTAATAAGTATTTACGAATTCTACTGATGCAGGTATAACGTTAAAACGTGTCCTTTTGTAATTTTCATGCCATAAATTGAAAAAGGAAATCCCATTTAAACTGGTTTTTTTTACACCAGAAAACAGGGACGTTCCCTGAAAGCAGGGAATACATGTATCCCACATTTCCTGACTTGTGCCCAACCTGTTCAAAGACAAAGTAGATAGATTTTAAAGCACGAGTCAGACCATTTTTACTCAAAGTCTTAAAGATTTTATCCTTTAAACAGGAACAGAAGTTAGACACAAAGCAAATCAAGATGCACTAAGCGGATTGAAAGATGCTTCATTTTTTTGTTTATTTTCAAAAAAAGATCACCCTTGCAAACAAACAAATCGTGTGGGAAAGCATTTTGTTTGTTTTCCTTGATTCCGAATCATGTAGACGCTTCAATGCAAAAATACCTTGATTTAAAACGCTCGTTGACTACAGCATCAGAAAGGTATCCCCAAAACCCAACGATCGTTGACTTCAGCATCGGAAAGATATCACCAATAACCAACATAGCAAAACACAAAATAGTGGACAAGAATGGCCAATAAAATTTTTCAGGTAGCGGTGATTTTACCGGGTTAGTCATGTGAGGGGAAACAAACAATATTTTATTTTTGGCCTAAGAACCTGTTTATTATAAATATTAAGGTTGAAAGTTGACATTAAAGTCATATGAAACCTCAAATTAAAATAAAATATGCATCTGTTTTTTATAACTAAATGGATAGTTTTCATTATAAAACTTTTGTACATATACTTTTTTCTGAGGAAAATTCTTTAATTTGTCCACATTTAGAAGAAGTTTACTTATTTTTAATTGCTTGCTTCCAGGAAGCAATTCGCCGACATATTTTCCGTATGCATAGTGACCTGAGCGTAACCCTCCTCGTAAAAATCCGGTGAGCGCAATACGCATGAATCTGTCATTAAAATAAACAATTATCTGATTGTACATGTTAAGCACGTGCTCAATACCCATGCTTTTTGTTATTTATTTACTATAAGGTGACAATCGGTAAACTTCGGCTTCAAAACACGGCATTTAATGAGCAGCCATATTTGTTAAATCATAACAGACAGAGAGAAAAAAAATTGACGATTATACGATATATTTGCGTAAATAATGATAAAATCGTGCACAGAGGACTTATTTTGTGATATATACATGCATTGGTTCAAGAATTGGAAAAACATTATTTTTCACCACTCACTCGTTTCATATGACTTTAAACACAATTTCATTTTAACTTAGTACAATTTGAAAGAATGGACAGAATCACATATAGATTTGAAATCAAAATAACCCCTTATAATGTATGCAGGGAATAGAAAAACATTTAAAAAAAATTCCAGTTTATCTCTAAAACTATTATATAGCAAAACAAACCAATGATCAGTAATATTGGGTGTTTGACTTGGTATTGTTCTATAGGTATGCTTATGTTTTCCTCATCTAAACTTGCTCCAATAACTCTTCCTCCAAAATCTTTCCATTCCTACATTATATATAAAAAGACATAATACTGAGTGACACATCATGCTATAGGATTTCACTTACATTGCCTTCTTAATTTGTAGATCTAGCTTTGCAGATCATTTTTGCCGTCCACATACAATTATAATCATCTGTAATGTTTTTTCAAGATAATTTTCAACAATGCAACAAATAGGTAAACATTTTGCTATAAAAATCAAAACTCTGATCTAAGGACAATCACTACCGGTTTTCATATAAGTAAAATATAAATTGTTAATCATTGGAAGGATTGTGCCTGATATTCATATGACGAAATCATAATTTTTCAATCAGTTTAATTGAAGTCTGGAGCTGGCATGTCAGGTAACTGCTAGTAGTCTGTTGTTATTTATGTATAATTGTCATTTTGTTTATTTTCTTTGTTTACATCTTCTGACATCAGACTCGGACTTCTCTTGAATTGAATTTTAAATGAACGTATTGTTATGCGTTTACTTTTCTACATTGGCTAGAGGTATAGGGGGAGGGTTGAGATCTCATAAACATGTTTAACCCCGCCGCATTTTTGCGCCTGTCCCAAGTCAGGAGCCTCTGGTCTTTGTTAGTCTTGTATTATTTTAATTTTAGTGTCTTGTGTACAATTTGGAAATTAGTATGGCGTTCATTATCGCTGAACTAGTATATATTTGTTTAGGGGCCAGCTCGTTACATTGAAGACCTGTTGGTGACCTTCTGCTGTTGTTTTTTCTATGGTCGGGTTGTTGTCTCTTTGATACATTCCCCATTTCCATTCTCAATTTTATGTTAATCAGAACTCTTCCATAAAAACATACATGTGACCCAGGGAGAGTACTGTAAAATCTCAACAAGGGGAAACAGTCAGTGAAAATTAATATTTGATACCGCCTTTCCTGGGCATACATGTGATTTTTCCGATGGGAGTCAAAATCTCCCGTTAAAATTTGAAATCTTCTGCTTTTTGAAAATATCAACCTTGTAAAATTTTCAGAACACATTTTTGTTTACAAAATTGATAGGGACAGAGGAAAAGTCAGAGAAAAACAGAAGTTTCCTGTTGTGTCAAAAGGTAATATGAGGTCGTAAAATAGATAAATCAGCCTGAGGTGTTTAGGATTAAACTGTATATACAACCATAAATTAAAGATTATAGGCAATTACCTGGTGATCAACTAGCTAGTTTAAGACACAAGCCTGGTTGATTAAAAGTGAAATACTGACAAAGGATTAGATTGACTAATTGTACAAGTTGTATACTATAAACAAGGATTTATTTGATGCTGTTGAAACATGGAACATTTACTGAACCTCAAAGACAAATGAAATCATCTCAAATATGATATTTATGGCTTCTTTTCTATCCAAGCCAATGGAATACCTATATAAGTATAGTTGTCTTGGACTGTTCTAAAATTTTAGAATTTAACAAAATGCAAACCGTATTTTATCACCAAATACCCCAGCAGCAAAAAAGGAGACAAGGTATCTAGCCAAATTCAACGCTGCCTGGAGATCTGATTTCAAATGGTGCTGATCCAGTACCAAGGGTCAAGACCATGCTTACTACACTTCATGCAAAGCTGACTACGGTGGCCCTAATGACTTGACCAAACTTATGGAGACAGCTACCAACCAGCAAGCCTACAACTCTATAAATTTAACACCTTCTGTTACAAGCATGTTCAGTAGTGGTATCAAAGTTGACAATGTAGCTTAATCAGAGATACTTTTTGCCAACTATGTATGATGGCTAATCACTATATCTTGAATTATACATAATAAATGAATATTTGAAAACCCCTTATCTTCTATTTTTATCAAGTAAAAATGGATATGCAGGTGTTTAAAGGTATGGAATATTTGTTTTTTAAACAAACAAAAGAAGGAAGATATGCAGTTTTAACACACAAAAAACTTTGTGTACGTCAATAAAAGGGTTGATAAAAAATCTCCAGTTATGAGACCCAAACTCCAGCTGAAAATTTCCAAATTTCCAGTTGTGGCTTGAATGTCACATGTCTGCCTGGGTCCTATGTATATTATTTTTGACAGAGCTCTAACATGAACTTACCTTTATAAATTTTATTATAGATTCATCATTTCTAACTTGTGATATGTTCATAACTTCCATAGCACCAGAACTAGCTTTACTGACCATTGGTGTAAGAGAACATCTTTAAAAAAATAACACAGAAAATATAGCATGAATTTAAAGTACAATAACAATTTAATCACAATATGAAAAATAATTAAAATTAAAAAATCAAGTATCCATGAAAATATAATTCATATTCAATCTACATAAAATATGCAATCCACAAGAAACAATTTTAAGTATATTTAAATTAAATTAGGTTCATATACAGTCAGGGGCACTTAAACAAGTAACTTTTTTTCGTTACTTATGTAGGTAATTTTTGTTTTTAAAAAATATAAAATTACTTAATAGAGTTATTTTAATTTTCAATAGAAGCAGGGACTAAGTGTAGTTTTCATGAATTTTTACAGCATTTTATATTATAAATTTAAGAATTTGTAAGATTTGAGAGGAGAACAAACATAAACGGTTACTTTAAAAATAATGACAAAAATGTTACTTGAATAAGTTATTTTGTACATCTTTGAAAGAATTAGTAATAACACTTATTTAAGGAACATATGTAATTGTTTTGAGTTACAAATTATAAATAACTTCAAGTCTTAATTAATTCATAAGTTTCTATCTATTTATATCAGTCTATCTTCAAGATTTTGAAGGAAAACGATATTTTAATAGTCCCAAGAGAGCAACCTTTGACCAAGAAGCGTCGATATCAAAGATAAGTGCGTCAGAAAAGCAATTAGTGTTTCAGAAACATTAGATTTTATATTTCATGGGGAAAAAAAACAGATGACTGTAAAAATTTGTTAAAACTAGTAAAATTTGTATAATTGGTCACCTATAAAAATAATATTTAGAAAAGTTACTTATATAAGTAATTTTTAAAATAGCCTCATTTTCAACATTAAAATTTTAAAAGTTACTTGTTTAAATAATGCCCCTGACTGATATATATAGAAATCTTTTATTCAATATGCAAAACAAAGGCAGTCATTTCACTGATTTTCTTACTTTTTACAATAAATTCATTTTATAACATGAGGTATTCATTGTAGCAATTCATATTTCCATGTTAAAACAACTGAGAAAGCATTATAAAACTTTGAGCTATGCTTCTTCAAAAGACAAAAAAAACTTGGGAGAAATTTAAGAATAAGTCCCTATCATGAAGGTCATCAACCCTCAACTTAAATAACAGGGTTAAATCTACATTTGTTTTTAGTGAGGAGAATTCTAGAACTTAGCACCCTACACCTTTCCATCACAGGCTACATAATTTTATAAGAGAAAGTTATAATGGGATTCCACCGTTACTGATGAGTCTTTTGTAGACGAAACGCGCGTCTGGCGTAAATACAAAACTTTATCCTGGTATCTATGATGAGTTTATTTATCAATATTGGTGTTCTATTTTGATGGTCTAGACCTTGTTAATAATGGCCCTTCCATAGTTCAGAAATGTTATTGTGGTTTGCACGAACTCTCTGAAAATATAAAATAAGGGTTGAGACATTCAGAAAGAAGTTTGACTACAAGGTTTCATTACCCCAAATAACCCCTCTCAGGGACACCTTGGCTACTGGTCTGAGAGCTATATTAATTTGTCAGATAGAAACTCACTCAATCATAAATTTTAATATTTAACTTTATATGCTAGGAATTATTGTGATCATGTTAAGTTTGCCTGACCAAGCAATAATTTTAAACATTTGAGTAAACTGTAACATATATCAGTGATGACAGTAGCTTAACCAGTTCTTTTAGACCAGATAATCTGACAAACAAAAAAAATACAAACAAAACTGAATCTTACGTATGAACTGTTGGTAAGACAACATGTTCCACTCCAAGGAAATGACAGGACCTTAGTACTGCTCCTAAATTATGCACATCCTACAACAAAATCAAAGCACCAAAGGCGCTGTAGGCAGTTAAGTAAATGATTGTACAGGGCTGAACAATCCCTATGGAAATAAGATGTGCCAACACTTATACAACTGCTTACCAAATAACATTGACTTTTCATAAGTTGTCCCCTTTAAACAAACCCTAACACATAGATTGCTGGTTTCTTAAACTAACATAATTATAGTCAAAGTCAATAGATCATACATAAATTATGACCGAAGGGTAAGGACCAAATATCCTCTATGGAAATGAAACGTACTAATGTTTCTTCACCTACATGGCAATCATCATTGACTTACGACGATTGGTTTCCTTCATAGTAAAATAATCAAAAGCTTTATGAAATTTCAAAGTAACGTAAGTTTCCAAGTAAAAAGAGAATAATTTAGGGGGCAGGGTCAAATATCCTCAATAGAAATTGAAAGTGACAAAGTTTATACAACTGCACACCAAATATCATTGACCATTCACTAGTGGTTCCTCAATAACTCACCTAATCAAAAACTAATGCATGTAAACTAAGTTTCAGAGTCAATTGACTATGACAAATGGGGTGGGGCTAAATATTCTGGTAATCAGGTAATGAGATATACCTATGCTAAGACAACTGCGTACCAAATATCATTGACCTCCCATAAACTAGACCTAATCACACAATCACAAACTACATTTTTGTAATACATTGTTGATGCTGACCATGCTTACAAAACAACACTACTATATATCCCTGTATGCCTCTCTTTTTGACAAAAATTCCAACAAATTTGATACAAATATTTTGTCCATCTTTTTTAATATTTCTTTATTCTTATTTTCTTAAATAATTCAATGCTGCATTTACACATAATTCGATATCAATTTGAAACGTTTAACATGTTTAATGTCTACTTCAATACGCTTCAAAATCACTTCACTGTCCAAATGAGCTTATTTTTTAACTCAATCAATAATATTCATTTGTTGTAACTGCTGGCAAGTTTATAAATAATTCCTGTCAGAAAGCTGAATCAAAACTTGTTGTATTAGTTGACATGATTACACCTTGCAAAAACAATCTTCAAAATTGATCATGTATGTAGATTTACATGTAGGTATATGTAAATATTTTCATAACATCGTACATGTAGTAGTCTAGAGTTTCATTGTTGTTGTTGAACTAAAGGGGTGAATAGACAATCCAGTTGCTACAGAGAATCATGTATTGTACATATACATGTACATGTATGCCTTGCCTCTTCTTGTATTAGCCATTGCAAAAGATTGGAATCAAGCTGAAATAAAAACAAATACAAATAGGTATAATATTCATTATTGCTTTAAAATTTTTACATATACAATGTCACAGTGTAGATACTATTCTGTACGCTATCCGGAAGTCGCGATTTTCGAAGCGCTGATTTCCAACTGGCTAACAGGACGGTTTTGACTACGGTAACTTTTCTCATCATTTGTTTACTCCTATATCTACAAAGTACTTTGAACATCTTTTAGGTATATATAGCATCATAAATATGAGTAACTGTAACAAAAACATGCATTAGAATATAAAATATACGTGTGCATCACATCAACTTGGTAGAAAAAAGTTAAATTGATGGGCAATTTTGCTCTCGTAGTACAAAGCAAATAATCTTTTATTGCAAATATTTGTATCAGTTTACAGTTAAATATATACTGTTTCAATATTCTTTTCGTATTTAAGTAGAATATTTGTATTTCCCATAAAAAATATGTTTTCCTTGAGGATCCCAAAATAAATTACTGTACGATCAGTCTAGAACTGACTGTATTCTAGAAGCGATTTCAGATTTTTTCACTGTATGACCAGTCGTGATTTTGAAGAAAAAACAACAGCAATTTGAAGGTATATACGTGTAAATGTGATATTATGAACTATCCAGGGAACTATAACATGTAATTACTTTCATCAGACAATACAAATATATTTCTGATGAATTTTTTAGACGGCAAAATAATTGTAGTTTTGTTCCATCAGTCTAATTTAAAATCAAATGCCTAAAAAGTAATGCATGATTCGCTTGTGGACTTTGTAATAGTGTATTGTTACAGTTAACTGTTTAGCTATTACATTTTTAAAGATTATTTACACCGTCCGCCGTTGACCAAATGATGATAACATAAATCAAGCTTGTCTCTTTTAAAATAACCAAAAAATGGATAAAGACAGCTTTGCGCAAGGGGATAATTCATGTGATATAATTTTGGTTAGTTTACAGAAATAGAAGGTCCATAATGCATTAGTCGAGTAAAAATGGAGCAATTTCAGAAAACTTTAATGATTGGGTTAGGAGGTGTTGGAAATACCTGATGGGTGCCCCCATATAATGCAATGTTCAAGTCCGTACATGTATCTTATATAGAGTAACCCCATAAAAGGTTTTTACTAAAATTCGAAATAGACGGTGCACAATACAGTCATTATCATTTATGATAAGGAAACCGAATAAGATTAATTTATAGTTATATCAGTGACGGATTAAAAAAAGGGGGATCCGGAAGTTTGAAAGCCTTTTTTAACTATCAATGCATTTGTATGGGAACATATATTTGGAATCCCCTTTTCTCCTGGATTGGACCCCCTCTCCATTTAAAAATGGCCGGCACCCCCATTGTATATTAACTGTTTTATGAGAAGATGCGCTTACAAAACCGGCGAAACATATTGTACCGGTCCAACGGACGAACGGAAAGACGGACTTCTTTATCACTATAACCCCTCACTTGACAAAGTGGTGTACAATTGAGTGTCAAAGAGACAGCTCTACATCTTAAACAAAGTGAAGGAACTGTGATATATACAGTACGGCCTCGAATGTGTGTAAATACATGCATTTTTATGTAACAACTAAATCTGTGTTTTTGTACAATTTTAAGAATAACGGAGGACATTTCTGAAACTTATATACTAGTATACATCAAACCTTCCTCTTATGTTAGCAACATTTAAACATCCTTATACTTAATGTAGTAAGTCGAGTACAACCTATCAAGCTAAAACATGTTTCATAAGTTTTCAGGATGTGAATGTATTGAAATATATTTGTGTTATTTAGAAAAATGTCACCTTCTAATGTATCGTAAATAACTTTGAAATAACCACTAGAATACAGTGACATAAAGACTGATCATACAGTTTTAGAATATACAAGTGAGACTGATCGTACAGTGAGAAATTCAAACAAGTGTAATTTTCTTATTTCTGGCTTCAAAAATCTGGTTGAAACTTTTACCACCACTTGAAATATACTTCATTTAGTTAATTAAGTCAGGTTTTTACGTTAATTTGTACACTAAGAGGGTAAAAAGATTGTTTTTAGGTTCGCCGACTGATTTTTCTTAGTGATGCACTTGAAAATCTCTTGATTAAGGCAAAGATGCGAATAATGAATGTGCGGAATTTAATTCTTAACCATTTGAGAATATTGATTTCGGCTGAATTAATCATTAAGCAATATACAGATGATCAACTTACCGTTTAATTCAGTATACCCATCAAATTTAAAATGTGATCCAAAAAGTTCTCGCTTCGAAAATCGCGACTTCCGGATAGCGTACAGAATAGTATCTACACTGTGAATGTAGCATAAAGGCTTCCTGTCACGTCCACTTGTATTTTTGTCCATCTAATGAGTTAACTTTTTTCAACTGATTTTTATAGTACGTTCTCATGTTGTACTGTTATACCACTGTCCCAGGTTAGGGGAGGGTTGGGCTCCCGCTTACATGTTCAACCCCGCCACATTATTTACGTTTGTGCCTGTCCCAAGTCAGGAGCCTGTAATTCAGTGGTAATCGTTTTTTTATGTGTTACATATTTGTTTTTCGTTCATTTTTTTTTATATAAATAAGGCCGTTAGTTTTCTCGTTTGAATTGTTTTACATTGTCTTATTGGTACCTTTTATATGGGGTATGGGCTTTGCTCATTGTCGAAGGCTGCACGGTGACCTATAGTTTTTAATGTGTGTCATTTTGGTCTCTTGTGGACAGTTGTCTCATTGGCAATCATACCACATCTTCTTTTTTATATATTCATGTCTTAAATCTTTATGTATTAGTTTTGTCCATGTTCATGTTCATTGAGGCCCTTATAATTACATTTGTAATGTTTAAATTCTCTAGGGTCCCAAGTCAGGATCGTCTGGCCTTTGTTAGTCTTGCATGATTTTCAATTATAGATTCTTGTGTATAATTCTAACTTATGTTTAGTATGACATGAACTCCATAATCATTGAACTAGTAACTTTTGTTTAGGGGTCAATTGAAGCAAGCCTTCATGTTTAAGAGTTTCTCGCTGCATTGAAGACCATTTGGTGGCCTTCGGCTGTTCTCAGCTCTTTGGTCGTTTTGTTGTCTTTTTAGCACATTTCCCATTTTCATTCCAATTTTATTTGAATTTGTTAGTGAAATATCTTGATCACGGATTCGCTGTCATCCATTGCCAATGTTATAATAAAATAATATATCTGTTCTATAAATAATTGATGTAGGAATTAAGAAAAATACTGTTTGTAACTTGTTAAAAACGTAACTTCATAACGCACAACGTTACCTTCTACAGGCTTCTTTTCGTACCATGCAAGTTTTATTTCGCAGTAATTTCATAGAAAAGTGGTTTACCAGTATCAAGTTGCTGAAGGAAACGAAAAGTTATGATTCCTGAAAATTTCACGAATGCTCAAATATCCGGAAAATGAAAAGTGCTTGTAAATCCAAATCAATTAATGCTTGGGAAGCGTCAAAAATTTCGTACTTAATATTTTACAATTATATACTTTTGAAGTGAAATAATGCTGTCCATTAGCAAATTATTGATAAAGTAGTAATCTTAATATTTTTTAAGCGCCTTTGGCTATATCAAAGCACATGTAGCAGTCTGTAACACCAAAGCCTTAACTAAAACACGATTAAGGAAACCATCTTGAAATGACCTTGACATCGACAAAATCTATAAATACGTATTCAAATGAGGTCCCGATTAAAATTGCAAAGGCCCTGATCGAGTATAATGTTTGGGGGTTTCCACGATACATAGCAAGTACAGAGAGACACGATGACAAATAATAATAACATCAGCTTGCATTAAATAATTAAATAAAATACATATCTTCATACAATGTAGAAATAAAATAATCAAGTATTCTTACAAATTCAAGACTTATACAGAGAGGAAGTAAGACAATGCTTTTAAATATTTACCTTTATTGGGATGGAATCCACCAAATTCAACGGCGTCACTGATTGAAAATAGCCGCAAAATTATATCCATGCGCCATTTGGCAAATTTTAATGCCTTCATTACAAACATTTTCGGCAATGAAATTATTCTTACAATAACTCACTTACATCTTCACCAAAAGCACAGACGATAAAAAGCTATGCTTAACTTTTTAATTAGCACTTTTTCAAATGGGGAACATCAATTGTTTTGGGAAAATCAACGATCATTTAAGGTAATCTTCCTTATATTTATTGTTTTTCATAATAAAAAGTGTGAAAAAAATGTCTAATTAGTTATAAATAATCTACCAGACCTGCCAGATCAGAGAAATGGCACTTTTTAAAAAATTCCCAGGGGGGGACCAAAATCCAGGGTGCTCGCATAAGGCAGCTTAACTGCCTAAAAATATATGTCGTAATCTTTCAGTTTTTAAGTTAAGTTGTGTGTCTGTATCCACTTTTAATAATTACATTTTTCCCATTTAATTTTTGTCAATAGTTTTGTAACTTTGATTTACTGATTGATTGGCCTTTAACACCACTCTCACCACCATTGAGATATTTTGTAACGATCAAATTTGGTTGGTGGATGAAGCCAGAGTGCCCTAGAGAGAACCACAGACCTTTGGTAGGAAAACTGACAATCCTATTTAATAAAGATGGAGTCAAGTGCACCTGCTTTGTTCAGGATACCAGCTTACAACCTCAGTGTTTACAGGTTAGTAATACAGAAGATGAACTACTTCCACCAAACCAAGAGGCCCCTTTAAAACTTTATGAATGAAAAAAATATAAAGTTGAAATTGTCTTTGAAAGAGATAAGAACACAGTCTATGTTGGTAAAACTTTTTGTGTGTCTATTGATCCGTCACTAAGAAACATCATTATAAATCAGTAAACACACTCAACAAATACTAGTGAAAGAAGCTTTTTTAATTTTGAGATCTTCAACATACCTTTACTCTATAGGGCAGTAACCAAACAGGAAAATTGTTATTCATATCTTCTTTCCTGAAAAAATCAAAGAAGGTTTAATGACAAAGGTTTTTCATATCTATCAATCTTTGAAGTTTCTATAGTATTAACATGATTAAAAAGTAATCTAATAAAAATGCTTAAGCATTTAGTGCTGAACATGCTGAAAGCAAACAGTTTCATAGCAGATCTGGTCAAACCAAAGATAATACATTCTACTTGGTAAACACAAATTATTTCTGTCCTGAACAAAAATTGATAAGTTGAGAGTCAGGACTATGTATTCAGGCAGAATCAAATGTTTATGCAATACATGTATAGGAAAGATGTACTGACATAAGAGGTCTCTAAACACATTAACTCCAAATGGAGCTTTTGTTAGTAGAAGCCATATTTATTATATGTGCTTCAGCTGGGGGAAAATGTAAAAGCATAAAAATAAAGTAAATATGCCAATACACATAATTAACAGCGTTTGGTGATGTTTCATAGCCTGACTGGTTTCGGTCCAAAACTCTAGCTACTGGATACCGAATCTATATAAATAGGGTGTAAACATTAATCCACCATACTGCCTCTGATAAAGGTCTTTTTTGGACCGAAACCGGTCAGGCTATGAAACATCACCAGACACTGTAAATTATGTGTATTGGCATATCTACTATATTTTTATGCAGAATTAAATGTTTATTTGTTGACTTTGAAATTGTCAGTAAGCAAACATGCTGATCTTTATATTCCAGAGGATTTTTTCTGATAATTTTTTTATGCTATAATATCATTAACATTTTTTCTGTACATATAATAATAATGTTGCCTTTAAATGTGTGTCTAATACCTCTCTCAACCTTACAAAAAGCTTTTCTTTATATCACAACATAATTACTGTTATCCATACCTCGTGTTGACATACTTTAGGAAGTCTAGTTCTGGAACTATTAGAGGACTGGCATCTAAACATATTCCCTGAAAGAATAATGTAAACATTTGACATATCATTTTTTTTAATAAAAATCATGTTTACATAATTATAATACTGTGAACTGCCAAAGCATAAAAATGTCTGTTATATTCGTTTTTTGTAACCACCATGAGTTTTTTAGTTGGGCACCAAATGTAACCAGAGACTTATGTTTCTTATTTAAAAAGAATATCACATTCTTTTCCGCTGGGTCTTCAATCCCCAACCTCTGTTTAACAAGGCATCGCTCTTACTAAATGAAACCAGAATGTGTCCATAGTACATGGATGCCCCACTTGCACTATCATTTTCTATGTTTTAAGTTGATTGGATTTCAACTTCATCAAAAACTACCTTGACTAAAAACTCTAACCTGAAGCAGGACAGACAGACGGACAGACAAACAATCTGGAAAACACCAGGCCCCTAGTTGGGGCATAAACAAATACCTGATGAGGCTTGTCCTCTGACAACCTATCTAACATCTGTTTGTTTACAAATTCTTTTCTCTCCACCAGACCCTCAGCACTTAGTGATACATTGATAAATGACTGGTTCCCGGTCTCCTGATTTGGTGTATTCTTCACAAATAAGGTGAACAGTTTTCTTCTCCTTGCCGACAGTGCTAGTTCTATTGGATGTATCCCGAATATAATCTCTCCTTTAATAGGAAACGGTAACTTTTTCTTCTTTCTGAAAAATAAATATATCGAACATTTTTTACTTTTAAGAAAAATAAATGTGCAATGTCACATGTAAACATTTATTCTATTTAAAAAATCAAGTTAAAATGCATGTAATGAGCGAACAAGTACTGCTAATTACAGTCTAACAAATAAGAAAAATATGTTCCAAACAGCCATCTACATTAATTCTAATTAACAATTTGTTATATAATGCTGAAGATGCCTTACCTATTCAACCTCACCAGTGTCACTGTGGGATCATCTGGAGAAGCAATACTCAATACAGGTCTCGTAGTCAAAATGTATTTAAGAGTCTCATTCATGTATATAAACAATTGAAAAAAGGAATCAGGCTGAAATTATTTTTTTAAATGACAGATTTTTACTGTTCTAGTCCAGTCAAACTAAGTTTTAACCACAAACTAATTGCAACAGAAAATGTTTAGTTCTAAGCTATAGCATTAAGCCCTAAATATACACAGAAAAAAAGTCCCATCAAATCTAACTTCAGGAAAACTCAAAATCAGCATTTTAAATTTCCTGCGTATGGAAATTAACATTTGAAGGGGAGATAACTCCGCAAAAATGAATCTTTTTTAGTCTGTTTTTGGTTGATTTTGGATGTAAAGTATGATACTTTGATGGGGTTATAAGTTCGTATTTGATATTATCATATAATCGTAAACTTATGTTATGTACAAAACCTTTTTATTTTTCCTCAAGTTTTATTTTATGGGATTTTTTTCCGTAAAATTGAGAATGGAAATGGGGACTGTGTCAAAGAGACAACAACCCGACCATAGAAAAAACAACAGCAGAAGGTCACCAACAGGTCTGTGTATATTTGAGGTATAATGCTAAAGATTAAAACTTAAAAAATCTTCTGTTGCAATTACTTTTAGGTTAGGGTCAAATTTATGCTAGATTGACTGGACTGTGTGGATTCATTTATGTTCGTGGGTTGAGGAAAAATTTTCATTTTTACATGGATATTTGATTTCAGGGTTTTGCCAAAGTCTGCATACATTTCTTTATAACATTTGAGCTGCGTCGAATAGAAATCGGCCTAATGCTCATAGGCATATCAATGCATTTGTAAACTTATTTCGGGTTGAAGAAAAACTCTAGATGCAAAGTTTTATACTGTTTGAAAATTGAGTTGCCCCACAAAATAGATCAAAAGTAATCTTTTATTACGTATTCGAATGTTCAAAATCAATCAAAGAGATATACATGTACAGGTTTTTGTTGCATGAGGTCGATTTCTATCTGACGCAGCTCATTTGTTATTGGTCATTGAAATGTGTGGTTCCTAGGTAACCATGATATCCTGGAATGTTGGTGTCCAACGAATAATAATATCTCCACAGAAGTCATGATAGAATGGTGATTACTGAATACTTTTTAACTCAAGCTTGGGGGTTTAAAAGTTTTACTATAACTAGATTTCATAAAAATGGCTTAAAGACTGTTTAAATGGCTGATCTAAAAACTTAGAGATTTGCAAACTTTCTCAATCATACATCAAAGTCTTGTAAATGGATTTAAATGTATAGCATTGTGGTATTTTTAACCTATCTTCCAAGTTATTTTTTTTTCTGTTTTCATATTGAATCTATACAATCATCATGATCATACTTATGATAATTTGTTTTCACACTACTGGTTGCCTGTCTTAGCTGGATCCTACTTGGAATGAATGTTCTTTTACACGCTATACAGAATGATTCTCTCAACAGGGACCTCATAGTCATAAACTCTTAATCCAAATCTAGAAAAAAATAAAAGAAAGTCATTCATCATGTTCATTGAAGCTAATAATACATGTAATTCAGTCATTTGTCATTGGTTCATATCTGTTATATTTGTTTTTGTAAATTGTTAAAAATGTATAGGCCGTTTGTTTTCTAATTTGGATTGGTTCATATTTTTCATGACTGGACCTTTTGAAGCAAAATATACAGTCATGACCGACCGGTATCCATGGGCTTTTCACAATGTTAGTGACTGTACAGTTGCCTTTAAACTGATTACATTTGCTTTATTTAACATGTTTAAACTTTGGTGTATATATATTTTTTGGATCCTCTATCATTGGCAATCATACCTCATCTCCTTAATTTTATAAAGAATTCTAGCAAAAATATCTCCTTAGACATGACATGACATTGTATGAGGCCCACAGAAAAAAAAAGCTTTTTATAGAAATATCTTGACAATTTAGTAGAATTTAAAATACAACTTGCATTTCTTTTCAATCTCCAATACACATGATACACAAGCACTTTTCTCCAAAAAGTTGTACCGATATACTAAGTACAGTCAAACCTACTCAAGAGACCACCTGTATCAAGCAAAAACCTGTGAACATACACCTAAGGCCACACCAATTTGATTCCTTGTTCGACAGACCCGCCCGCAAGTATATTTTTCAAAACAGAATTTTTTTATTTTTATTATATTCCCGCTTCCCGCATCCGGAAATGTAATTACGTCCATTTCCCGCACTGTTTTTTTTTGTAAATATTATAAAAAGATATCAACATTTGTTTTTAAAATCACAGTCTAACCTGTATATAACGATTTCAAACATAAAAGCACCCCACCACACTGTGTAAATATCTGTGAGCATATTTGTTTCAGCATGAAACCTATTTATCCAAAGTGGGAGTGCTCCAATATAAATTTATAACAGCGGAATACTTGTAAAGAACAAAATATTGGTTTCTTTCCCCCTTACTTATATTCCCTATCAAAAAATGTTCGTTGTTAGAATAAATAAAGTACATTTATAGAACTTCTGAAGGATTTGCCTTCAACTGCAATTATATTGTATGCTGGCGAAACAAAACTATCCATAGCCGCTGCATGTTTATGCACCTGTCCTGATTGATTCAGGGGCCTGTCGTTCAGCAGTTATTGTTGTTGATGTTGTTCATTGGTATTTTCCCGTTTGGATATATAAATTAGATCGTTGGTTTTCCTGTTCGAATTGTGTACGCTAATAATTTTGGGGTCCTTTATAGCTTGCTGTTTGGTCTGTATCAAAGCCCTGTGTTAAAGGCCGTACTTTGACCTGTGTTTGTTATTATCAGGTTGAGAACAACCCTCCCTCAGACAAGGGGTCATTTTACTGATGTAGAAAAGAAAATAGAAATACCAAGGATTTGTATAGTTCTTCTATA
The DNA here is from genome assembly GCF_965363235.1 of Mytilus galloprovincialis. Lineage (NCBI taxonomy): Eukaryota > Metazoa > Mollusca > Bivalvia > Mytilida > Mytilidae > Mytilus > Mytilus galloprovincialis. Next base: position 98,090,107 of record NC_134842.1, read on the forward strand.
CAAAACCTTTGAAAACTTAGAATTTTGTACTCAAAAAGAGGAGAGTTTCATCATATTTTAAACAACTTTTTCTAAAAGAGGGGTCCATTATTTTGAATAATATTAAACTGTTAAAGTAAATGTGTTAATTTAACATGGTTTAAGTCCAGGAATATTACAAAATTCTTGGACATGTTTTGACCATTTAATACCAGATAGATATATAGTTCTTTGAGAAAATATGAGCCCTTTTGTACAAACAAATATATTATTACTTATATTGATCCCTCATAAAACATGTAAAAGGGATATTTATAACATTAAGGGGTTGCCCCAAAACTGATTACGACTTGGAGGGAGAATTGTCTCATTGTCAGTCACACATACATGTACATAGACCAGATTTAATTATTTCTTGGTGAACAGGGAAAAAATACTTCAGAAATTAAAGAAATGTCAAAGTACAAGTGATAAATCAAGTTTTAATATTGTCAAAACCTACTATTTTATGTTTACAAAAAAAATTATAATCGCTCGCCTTTACTTTTCAAGCTTCGCCTCAAAAATTTGCAAATTAAATATTTTTTTATTAAAATTTTCAAATCGCTCGCTCGCCCCAAATTTTGGAGTCCAAAAATCCGTAGAACAAGAAATTAAATTGGTGTGGCCTAATTGCTCTTTATTCGGCCATTCCGGATAAGTTCTAAAATTACACAACTTTTTCATTAGTTGAAGCTATCTGGGACCCTGTTTAAACAATGCACCATGCATGATACAGTGTACTTTTTAATAAGACCTGTTTAAACTACCGTAAATACTTCAAACAAAATATTTGTTTTACTTCAATTTTAATTTCGAAAAAGTGGATCATACTCTATCAAAGTTTTTTCATGGTGGGTTTCTAAAGTTTTTCCTCCATCAGCTCACTACTGATGACCTATATTTTCCGCGGCATGACCCAAACAGGAAGTTCTGTAAATGACTGCTTTTCCCAGATTGGACTAAACAGCGATATAAAGGTGTATTATAAGACCACCAATTGTAGATCCCTCTGTAAAATATTTCATATAGATATTAAAAGAGACCACCTGTCTTAAGAGTTTTTTGCTCTCACTTAAGTGGTCTCTTAAAACAGGTTTGACTGTAATTTGATTTTACCTTTTAATAGAGACAAATTATAATGCCTGTGGTCCCCCCTTGCAAAGTTACTCATGCAAAATTATTGATACATGTCGTTTTACACATTAGTACAAGACTTGAATTTAGTAGTTGATATAGAGCTAAATTCATGGTCAATATATAGACTTAAAAGTCTTTATAAACATGATAAATGTCACACTCCAAACGTTGCTTAGTTTGACCCCCTCCCCCTTTTCAAAATCGTTGAACAGCATCTAGAAATCATAAAAGACATGTGCCTTTGACAATTCCTTGTCAAAACAGAGCCATTTACAGTTAAACTAATCACTTTTATGATTGTAATAACGGCTGGTTTAAATGTGGCATCTATCTGCATCGCTCTTTTAAACACATGTGCTGTTCATTTTTTTGTAAACAAGGGATACCATTGGTAGGGGGAGTGAAACTATTAATAAATTGTTAACGATTCAAAAGATTTTGGTCATAATTAATGGGGAATTTGATTTATATGTGATTATTTGGTTATTTTTTAGTGATTATTTGATTACCACGCCAATTATTTCATGATTATGATTTTTTGAAAATCTTGGACTGGATTTTTTATTATTTGATTTATATCTTGTTTTACAAAATAATTAACTGATTATATGATTATCTGGGCAAAACATGCATTTTTTATTATGTGCCAGCAGGCGCGTAGCTCCCTATACGCCAACACGCAGTTGCGTGCACATCAATTCGGCATGCAAAAAAAAAATGCAAAATAAAAATTTATAAATTAAAAATTTAAAGGATACACATACGAGTATTCAAATGATGTAATGTCATTAAATAGCGGCATTTGGTTTCAAAATTAAAGTTTTATTGCAGATGACAAAAACGGACAGTAACTTGAATCTAATTTAAGCACTCTTAGCTAATGTTTTTCGTCGCTTTTTACCTACATGATCAATCTGTACTTTTTTAAAGTTCCAATTAAATAAAATAAGACTTAAATGGGCACTGGCTGGCAAATTCATGTTCACCGATTTGACTCAAATTCTCATATTCGGCTTAAAGAATACTTAAATGAATTTCCAAATTAAAAAAATCTAAAATAAACAATGTATGATAGATATTTTGTATCAGCATTTCATCATCTAATTAACCGTAGAGGTGACCTTCAGTAGATTGCCGACGGTTATATCAGTCCCGTGGTAAACATAAACATAGATAAGATTTACATAGAAAGAGAACTCGTGCAATTGGATTTTTGTCGGTCTGTTTGATTTCATATCATAGGTTAAAACAATATGTTAATATTCGATTTAATTTGTATAGGAATAAGGTTTTGTATATCGAATCAATCAGACTTTTAAATTCTCGACAATGACAAGATTTAGGCAGTGCGATCGAGTTTACAAAAAAAAAAGTTTTCTTCAGAAGTTCAAAAGTGAAAGTTTAGAATATATATATCTCCTCTTGATAAGCAACAACTGTCATGTTACATGAACTTTCTGCTGATTTTTCAAATCAATGCAGAAACAGTTTGCAAGCATACTAAACAAAATCAAGAATATATTTTTTTTAAATTTACATGATAAGAGGTCCTGGGTACGATATATATGTGTGTCTGCTATGTCGGTATAGGTGACATGACTATAATTATCAAATATTAAATCAGTTTGTTTTTCTGATTTGTTACTTTTTCTTTTTTTGTTTGCCTTAAATAGGAGAACTGCCTACATGAATCTACGGTTCTGACAGGGGCGGTTTGTTGGCTTTAAACAGGAGACAACTGCCTGCATGACTCTACACAATTAACGGGAGGCAGCCATTTATAAAAGGGGGCTCCCAACCCAGGATAAAGGGAGAGTTCCAACTATATGTCCCTATTCAAATGATTATGCATTGATTGTCAAAAAGGGGTGTTACAACCCCTGGACCCTCCTTTTGTATCGACCACTGCCCGAGTCACTGCCTGACTTTAATGTCTCTGGACCAGGACCTATAGGGGACAGGGCCTCGACAAAGTTTTCAAATTGATATGCAAGTTTGAAAGTAATGAAACTTTATAGAAATTATCGCAAGGAGTTTCTTATCAAAGAAACCCGGCCATAACAATTGTTTGACGCTATCGTCAGCGGAAAAGCAATAAAATTAATATGGCTTGTCTTTCACGACTTTTGTCGCAGGCAAGACAATAATATTGCTAGAAAGGATACAATGACGAGACAAAAAGCTTAAACTAAGATCGAAACGAAGAACATTTCACTTATTTTAACTATATTTTGACCATTAAAAAATAGGTATATTAAAGGACCAAATGCAAATGACCAAAAAGTGACTTGGATAACCGCCCACAACACAGCAAACCAACGAAACAAAAACTAATTAAGAACATTTAGAAGTCCATGTCAGACTGAACCAATAAAAGATTACTATAAGATATCACATGCTCTAGATCGAGTCTGAAATGTTGTAAATACGTATACATTAAGACCTGTTGGTGACCCTCTGCTGTTGTTTTTTATTTGGTCGGGTTGTTGTCTCTTTGACACATTCCCCATTTCCATTCTCAATTTTAAATTTTACATTAAGTAGAAATTATAACCAAAGATCTACTATCAACATCAAATACTTCACACAACATATGACATAAGACTTTCTCAGTTAATCACCAGAAACTAGGCTTTCAGTGCATGCCACACTACTGAATGCACTAGATCGCAAGAAATGAAAACGAGATTCATGAATGGTGGAGGGATTTTTTAGCAGCACAGAATTTTGAATGTTTAAAGTGTTACATTGCACCCAAAGTCTTAAACTTACATTTTATTAGTTACCTTACACACTTTGAACTGTAATATAGACCATATAAACTGTAAATAATAATTTTATGTCCATGTAACTGTCTCAACCGCGCGTCGTGGCGTGAGTGTTGGCTACGGCTTGTCTACCCTGTGCCTCTTTATAATCATCTAGATTTTACTATTATCACCGCTTGTGCATCATTTTAGTGATATTATAAACTTTTTATTAATTTACCAGAACTTTTTATGCCAGCCTAGTAAATCCAATATGGCGACCCACTAAGTCCGTGCAGAAATTTGGCGCCATTTTTTCATTGAACATTTGTACAATCATCTCATACTTGAACATTTCATTGCCATACTAGTCTTCATATCGCTTATATATTATAATCTGCAATTTACTAATGACAACAAACAAACTTAGAAAATACATTGCAAGGCAGCAACCTACAGTACAAGGTATCCAAAGAAGAACTCCTATCTTGTTATCTGATAGCAAAGGAACAAGGCTTGAAAGAGAAATCCAATCGGACAACTCAATCCATGACAAAATTGTCTTTAAATGCAAACCAGGGGCCTCTACACAACAGTGTGTTGATTGGTTAAAAGAAAATTTTAAAACCGAGATCAAAAACTTTGGAGATATTCATCTATATTTATGGGCAGCTACATGCAACCTGACTACTAAACACCGAGGTGGCTCTATATCTCTAACATCTTCAAATAATAGTTCAATAGATCTAGTACTAAAACTGTACAGAGACATTATAAGCTTCATTGAAAAATTTCCATCCTGCCGGGTTACCTTCCTGAATATCCCAGTATACTCCATATACAAATACAACGAAAGTCTAAAGGTACCCAATCCTGAGGATGTAATTGAACAAGACCATAACTTACTCCATCAGATCCACATTCTCAACGCTGAGATTAACAAACTAAATCGATCATTGAGAGTCACATCTCCAGACTTTAATGTAAACCTATGTGTTAACCCTAAACACACTACACGTAGAGGACAAGGAATTGCTTCCAAATTATCCTATAACTTTGAACTTTATCAGGACGGGATTCATCCCAGATATTTACTAAATACAGTTTGGTTACATAAACTAGTACTACAAATAAGATTTGATTGCTGGTTTGTTTAAATTCTACCTTAAAGTACTCTATAAAGAAATATATTGTGGTCAGTGTGGATGTTCCCACGCTACACCAATACCAACCTACTTACAGAGATCCAAGACATACTGTAGACAACTCTTAAGTAAGTGTATATAGGATACCTAATTTTACAACATTTTACCAATTTTATCAATTTTATCCAAGTCTGTGGTAAGTGTGGATGTTACCACGCTATACCAAATCCAATCGTAACTGATTTGCTATTAATAAAATTTAAGTAGTCCCATTAGTCATCAGTGGTAAGTGTGGATGTATCCACGCTAAACCAAAACAGATTCATCAATATAATCCGCCGCCCTAGTAACTTTCAAACAAAAACAAAAAGCTGTATCAAGATCTCACTTAAAGCTGATTTATTACTAAGCTTCTCTATACCAGGAATTAAATTGTGCGCTACACAACACTGGTAAGTGTGGATGTCACCACGCTATACCAATACCTATTTTACCTGATTTGTCAATAAAATTTATGTGCCCGTAGTAGCTTTTCCGAAAAAGCAGCAACAATATTTCACTTACAGCATAATTCATACTAATTTACCATATATATACCAATACTTGTGCATTGCATAACACTGGTAAGTGTGGATGTCACCACGCTATACCAACTCCATCTCATCTATCTGATTTATCAATAAAATTTGTATCCATAGTAGCTTTCTTAAAAAGCTGTATCAACATTCATATAAAACTGAACTTATTCTATACCAGAAATATAACTTTGCGTTACATAATACTGGTAAGTGTGGATGTCACCACGCTATACCAATTCCATCTCATCTCTCTGATTTATCAATAAAATTTGTATCCGTAGTAGCTTTCCAAAAAAGCGGTATCAAGATTTCATTTAAAACAGAACTTTTTCTATACCAGAAAAATAACTCTGCGTTACATAATACTGGTAAGTGTGGATGTCACCACGCTATTCCAATTCCACCTCATCTATCTGATTTATCAATAAAATTTGTATCCGTAGTAGCTTTCCAAAAAAAGCGGTATCAAGATTTCATTTAAAACAGAACTAACCAAGCTAAACCTATACCAATTTATATATAATTAACACTGAAACTATAACTCATACAGCATCATTACATGGTAAGTGTGGATGTTACCACGCTATACCAGATATAATTAATCAAAGGAGGTAATTTTAACATCATCTTCGTGAAAGATAGAATACTTCTGTGGCTCCCCTCGAAACAATTATAGGACACATTAACTCAAACTGCATCAGGTATTAGACTCAGGTGTTGTGGTAAGTGTGGACGTCACCACGCTATACCAAAGATACACATATAATCCAGGAAATCTTCAGCTAGCCTCTCATTCTAGCTAAAACACAGCTGACTCAATATTTACAGACCTTCTTATTGTGGACATTGTTAATATCTCTAGTGGTAAGTGTGGATGTCACCACGCTATACCAAATACGGGAATATATAGTCTAAACGCTAAGCTTCTTATTTCAAACACATCTGGCTGTAATTACACTTAACTCCTCTCTTGTGGATATCAGTATTACGTTAAGTGGTAAGTGTGGACGTCACCACGCTATACCAAAATATTCACCAAAATATTCATCTTTTCACAGATATTATTCTAGAGGTCCGACCTGTTGTGGAATTAGGCGAAATTTTCTTGTCTATTACAAAATAAAAATAAATAAATAAAAATCAATTAACAGCAGCTCTAAACAACGTGGTAAGTGTGGATGCTCCCACGCTATACCAATATCTTACCTTCGATACAACCCAACTTCAACTTTGTTCAGAAACAAATATTCTCCTTGGTAAGTGTGGATGTCACCACGCTATTCCATCATCTCAAGCTTCATCTGATAAAAACATATATCTAAAATCAATCATTCTATTATGGCAAGTTTACGACCAACTAGAGACCGGATACCTACACAAGTCTTCACTCCATCTAAAGTCAACGTCTCAGTAAAATCCTACTTATTGAATGAGCAAAAAGCCATCGGGAAAATAGTGGACGCCACCATACGACCAACGGATGTAGACTTACAATATAAACATGGTAACATTATCTTGGAATTCTCTGCAGCAACCTATCTGCATTTCAGCAAAACTCTACTTCAACATCTTGAGGCACATACTGATCTCACATGCAGCATACATGATAAACAGGACAAATCTGGTAAGGTGGTAGAACAATCTATTGCAGTTAAATGCAATCAAAACTTGCGTCAACATTACAGAATCAACCTATATAATACCACCTGCAGAGTGGAAGTGAATGGACGTAACCACCACATGTTTTTTGATGAATTACAGGCTATATCCAAACAAATGGACAGCATCAAAGACTACTCATCTGTCAATAAGAAAATTAGGGAAGAATGTATTAAATTGCAACAAACATCTGCAAAGAAAATAAATAAAACATCTCCTCCTGCTATCCTGAACAACAGTGCATCCGAAGATCAATCTGTGACTACCAACACATTCTCTAAAGAGCTGACTGTGGCTAACAAAAACCACCAAGACACAGTTAACAAAGGCACTGACAGATCAGTTCCAGACAATATTTGTCCTAAATGTAACCGAACACTACTTTCACGAGGCGTCTTCTGCATTAAAGGCAGCCATTGGATTCACTATGCCTGTGAAAAGCTAAAAAAATCAGAAATTGAAGAACTGGAAAAAGAGTCGAACAACATCCAGTACACATGCACCATATGTAATGCAAGAGACTCTATACCAGCTGATGGAAATATACCAACTAAGCAAACACAAAAAGTCAAGAAACTTATGCCAGTTGTCATTCCAGATGTAGCATCACCACTTTCTTGTGTCTCCGCTGCCAGGGCTATCTTAAATGAGGAAACAGTCATCAGAGATCAAATAGAGGACCTGCCTCAACCAACTGAACAGTCACATCTGTCACTTACAAACAGAGTCCCAATAACAGGCACAAGAAATGACATTTCCTTATCTGACAAAGAATTACGGCATAAGGAAGGCAAACTGCGTAAAATGGAAGAGGAATTAAAAAAGGAAAAAGTGACTATTAATGATGCACTGAAAGACCAGGCACACCTAAAAACATACTCCCTCAGTCTGGAGGCCAAAGTAAAAGAACTGGAAAGCTCAAATAAGATACTGAGGATGAAAATTGTAGGTACACAACATTCAGGCTCGACTGAAACCATGAACAAACAACCTCCACCTATCTTTCAAGAAAATCAACCAGTGTATACTCCTCAACACACAAATAGTATGGATACTTATATCTCATCATTGGAAAATAACATCATCAAAGATAGAATAACCCATATTGAAAATACTCGTCAGTTATATAGACAAATGCACGACATGGAACTGCAGTCCATTCAACAGAGGCTCAGAACTCTAGAACTGACATTATCACAATCAGCTAGGCCACACTATCAGCCATATCATACAAGCCACTTCCAGTACCCAATTCCACAGGGCCCTGCCTACATGGCTAGACCACCTACATATCCCCATCAGTGCAGACCAATGAACACCAATTGGCCAGGTCAACCACAACACATGCCAGTTTACCTTCCAAACATGCATGGATTACCTCCACATCCTTCCAATATTCCGCCTCCATCTTATTTCCATCATCAAACAATGGTCAACAACCAGCATAACCGTCAGCCAGCCCAGCAAACATTCACAGGAGCAAACCTGCACTTCAGGCATGACAACAAACACAATCAAACCGTAAATACCGATATTAATTCCACAACAGGGCCTCAAGCAACCAATACTGTCAATCATCCGCATAAATCTGTCACAACTACACCTCCGACAGAAAATGCAACTTCAAACATGGCAACATCTCCAACTATTTTAAATTCTACAGCTACATCTGTACGTCTTAACACAGTAAATGAAATCAAAATATCACAACAAGAACTCCAAACAGAACCTGAGAAAGTCAGCAGTACGTTACACAAGGATCAAGACTGCACAAACAAAGTTAAGAAATCTATACCTGACAAAGAAGTTCCAAAGGTTGATAGAAATCAAATATCACTGGAAGTTATTGAGCCCAGCTCAAACACTGAGGATTATCCAACAAATAAGCCGGACACTTTTTTAGGACTTTGCCAGAACATCCAGAGGATCACATAGCACATGATGCCTCTACTTCAACTCTACTTAGAATATCCTCCTTCAATTGTAAAAATGTATATGTAGGACTCTAAAGTGCGATGGTACTCTAACGTGCGATGGTCACGCTAAAGTGCGATGGTCTACGCTAAACTACGACGGTGTCTCACGCTAAAGTGCGATGTTGGTATAGCACGCTAAAGCGCGATGGAACAAAAGAGAAAGGTTCAAGGGCACTAATGTCAAAAACAAGTCTTTTTGCAAAATCTAGTTTGCAATGATTTAACATATAATGCAATAGGCTTTTACTTTACCGGTAGTCTTATATGTGACTGTTTCTAAATTTAGAAGACTGACCTAGTAATCATTGCTAAAAAGGTTATTTAGGTGTCACAAAATACTATATTTCATTGAAATGATTTTTTAACAATTCGGGCGTATTGGATTGATTGTTGGTTGCTTAACGTCCAGTGACAAATATTTAATGCATGTTCAGGACGAGGGGCGTATTAAATAATTGGTGTAGCTTGCCGTTTACGCAGCCTATTAATGTGAACATCCCCTTGTCAGTTGCAAATACAAAATTCGGTCATTGTCGGAATAAATTAAATTTATTTGTACAAGCTTTGATTTAAATACGAGAGAAGGGGGTTGTTGTTCGAGCTTTCCAGTTTTTCGTAGCGAGTGTTATGTTTTAATACAATGTACACACTGAAGTTTTAATGGACAAGTTATGATTTACGCTTGAAAACGTGTACCTTTATTTTACCGACGTTTATACTCTGCAATAAAATCGACAATATTTTAACGTAAACCAAGGATTTGTATAAACGAAAACATTAATATGCATCTGTTTGCTTCCATTATTTATTTCATTTTCCGGCATGTTCATTTTTAGTCTGTTTCCCGGCTGTTATTGAAATATTCCGAAGGCATACTGAATGTTTTACGGAGGGGACCAACCTAGTTCATTTTTGGTTTGTATAAACGACTGTTAACGTCATAATCCAACTACGTTTCGTACGTCTATATTTTCCCGGACCATCGCACTTTAGCGTATGAAAGCATCGTACTTTAGCATAGACCATCGCACTTTAGCGTGACCATTGTACTTTAGCGTCCCCATCGCACTTTAGAGTCCTACATATATAACTCCCAAGCTTGTATAAAAGACATTTTAGATTTTACCGATTTTATATGTATTCAGGAACATTGGCTATTCAAGTTTGAACAGGACAATATTGGAGAGCTCTTTAACAAAACATCTTGGACATGCAAGTCAGTTGACGAAAACAACCCTATACCTCCAACACAAAAACCTAGAGGATATGGTGGAGTAGCCATACTTTGGAAACAACATCTAGATCATCTTGTAGAAAAAATTAATGATGGCTCAGAGAGAATTATATGTATAAAGATAAATGTAAAACCAAAGCCGATCCTGTTAATCTGTGCTTATATGCCATGTAGAGGGTCAAAACAGGCAAACGAACAGTTCAAAGAATGTCTCGACCAGCTCCACGAGATAATTCTCAAATACTCCGACACATGTACACCTGTCCTATGTGGAGATTGGAACTGTGATCTGATGAAAACAACTAATAAATCAGCACGGATAAAGGAACTCGAAGACTTCATAAGTTCTAAAAAGCTAATGTTTAAACCAACCCCATTAACATTTATTCATCCAAATGGCAATGAAACATCAACAATTGACTATATCTTTGTACACGACAGCCTAGCCGAAAAAGTCTACAACACCATTAGACTGGATATGTTGTCAAACAACACCTCTGACCACTATCCTCTTTTAACGGAAATTGAAACCGAGATTGTTAGCAAGAAAAAACAAGACCAACCAGTAGTGTCAAATAAAATCAAATGGGATAAAATAGATTTACAACAATACCAAGATAGTTTAAACAAATGCCTTCAAGAAAATCCCATAGACTACTTGAATGATTCGACCGCAATAACAAGACTTATGGAAACCATAGTTACAGCTCAAAAAAATATAGTACCACCATCTAAAATTTCAACTCAACGAAACAGACATATCTGGAATGATGAAATTGAACACTCACTGAAAATGAATAAATCATCACTTGATAAATGGAAACTGGAAGGAAAACCAACGGCTGGTGAAACTATGCAAGAAAGGAAAAAAACTAAAAAGCAACTGCGCAAAGCGCGAAGACAAGAAATTGCGCGACAACGAGATGAATCGCTACAGAAGATCATGAACGCTAAGCAAAGAGATAGCAAAATATTCCATAAACTTGTAAATGCACAAAGGAAAACCAAAAAATCTTCCATATCAGATCTGACTGTAGAAGACAAAACCTACTCTTCTCGGGAAGAAATACTAAAAGGTTGGAACGAGCATTTCAGCAAGCTCGCAACACCTGAGTCTAATACCACAAACTCCGATCATACCAACAAAGAATTTGACATAGACATTATCGAAGAAATCTGCAAACAAAATGCTGTACCATTAACTTTCACAGCTGAAGAAATTGACAAAGCCATAAACCAACTGAATACCAACAAGGCACCTGATATATACGGTATTACAGCAGAACATATCAAATATGGTGGAGATACATTACTGCAGGCAATAACATCTATAATCAACAACATCTGCTCCTCTGCAACCATACCAGACTGCATAAAACATGGAATCTTAACACCAATATTCAAAAACAAAGGACTACCAAATGAGGCAAAAAATTATAGAGGAATCACTGTACTCCCAATTATTGGAAAAATCCTGGAAATACTACTGAGGAAATTGCTAAGAGACATCATTGATATTCTCCAAAACCGATTACAAAGAGGTTTCACTCCTGGGGTATCTCCTCTATACAGTGCCCTCATCCTCCTAGAATCCATAGCAGAATCAATGGACCAAAAGATGCCTGTTTTTGTTGCTCTGCTAGACGCCAAATCAGCATTTGATGTTGTCAATCTTAACAGCTTACATCGTAAACTCTTTCTATCAGGAGTAGGTGGGACCCTCTGGCTACTTATCCGCCAACTGAGTACATACGCCACAACCTCTATTAAATGGAACGGTCTAATGTCAAAACCATTCCCTGTACAACAAGGAGTAAGACAAGGTGGGATATTAAGCACTGAACTGTACAAAGTTTACATCAATGATGTATTGGACCAATTAGAAAACAGCGGCCTTGGTACCTACATCGGAAATATATACTGTGGATCCCCGACTTGCGCAGATGATGTTGCTCTCATTGCCAATTCTCCTAATGACCTCCAAACAATGATAAGCACGGTTGAGAATTACAGCATGCAAGAGAAATACTCACTCCAACCAACCAAAAGTGTCATATTAAAACACGAACCACCTTCAAAAGATTCAGGCTTCAACTTCAAAATTAATAATATAAAAATGAATGAGCCAGATTCAGCTGTGCATATTGGCATAAAACACAGCTCTGATTTAAAAAAAAACTATCAGCATTCACGTTGATGAAAACATCTCAAAGGCAAGACGAACTATGTATAGCCTGATGGGGGCTGGTCTGCATGGAAAGAACGGGCTAAACCCACTAACTTGTCTTCACATTTTCAACGTTTATGTTCTTCCAGTTCTTATCTATGGAATTGACATTCTTCTTCCAGACAATAAACATTTAGAGCCACTAGAAGTATTCTATCGAAAATCAATTAAACAAATCTTGTCGCTTCCCAACAACACTACGGATGCAGCAATTTATACTATAGCAGGAGTTATACCACTCCAAGGCATTATACACAAAGCAGCCTTAAACATATACAACAAGATTTGTGGTATGGAATCATCTCTCGAAAAAGATCTGGCAGAAAGACAACTCTCGATATCTGGATTTAACTCCAAAAACTGGTTTTCTAAAATACGTTGCTTACTTGCACAATACAATCTACAATCAGCTCATGAACTTATACAGAACCCAGTCAGCAGATACAAATGGAAAGCAAGTGTTAAGAAGGCAGTGGACAACGTTTGGCATGAACAACTCAGGACAAAAGTATCATTATTCAGCTCTCTTCGCAATTTATCTGCAAATAATACTCTATGGCACAATACTCATCCATGTCTTGCAAGTGTTGGTACCTCTGCACAAGATATTAGCCGCCTACAACCAAAATTAAAGCTATTAACAGGAACTTATTACCTGCAAAGCAATAAGGCTGCATTTAACCAAAACTCAATAGATCCAACGTGTCTTCTCTGCAATGAAAATTCAGAAACTGTTGAACATTTTATTCTAGACTGTAAACCTCTGAATAACACTCGTATACCATACTTGCATGAATTAGACTGCTTTCTTCGTAGCATTAAAAACTGTGATAAATGCTTTAACCTAACCAGCTTAGTAATAAATAAACAGCTTATTTTAGATCCAAGTAGATTATTATGCGCATGTGGCTGTAGATGCAAATGTATGGACAACTGCTTCAAAGTAGAGTATATAAATAGAAAACTGTGCTATGCTTTACATACCAAAAGAAATGAACTTTTGAAAGCTCTACCGTCAAACAAACGAAAGGGCCATTGAATGTAGCCAACATTCACCCCACGGGCGTAGATTTTTGCTTTTCTTGAATACCGAACACCCCTGTAAATATAGTCCTGTAAATATATATTGTGAACTTTTAAACCGATTCTGAAAAGAAGTGCTCCTTTAAAGGAGGGAATTCCTTATACAGATACAGATACAGAGATAGCAATAGTATAATTCGTATATCAACATTTCACAATCTTTATGTTAACTTTTTTTCAAAGTTCTCCATCATTTATTTTCCTCTCCTTTTTAATACTTTGGTATGAACAAATACCCATAATTTCCTTGCTTTGAAGACGTTTAACTAAACCAATGGTTTGGTATAGCTCTGATTTAGTAAACTAAAGCTTAAAAGATACTAAACGTTTGAGTACTAGTATCAATTAACTACAATTTATAATTGAAACCACTTTTATTTTGTTCATATCAGTATAAGCTCCAATCAACGGTAACTTGTTTGTTTGAGGTGTTCGAAAAGTAGAAATTTGAAATAATTTTAAATAATATTGAACTCATTAAAACAGACCAGCCTCTACAACATATGGGAGAAGTTGCATTTGACCCCAAGAATAGTGAATTTCAATTTGTATCTACTATACCGACCTCCTCGTCCCGTTTCTACAAAATAATCACAGGTTTGAGCATTTGTATTGAGTTGAAATATCTTCCTTAACATTTTGTAGGTCAATATTATGTATGGAGGAAGATTGGATATATATGGAAAGAAACAACCTTTCCGTTTTCAAAAATATTTAGAATGTATGAATGAAATGGTATGTTTTCCTAAAGATTATTAGAACTTGTACGCTACAGGTTAACAATATCACTCTTACAGTATGTTATCTTCTACAAAGCAGGTTCATTTTCATATCAAATCAATATGATATTGAATAAAATGGAGAATGGAAAGAGAGAATGCTATATTTGCTGATAGAAATGAGACACACGTCCATCCGTCAAACCATTTTTAAATGTCAATCTCTTTTAAGGTTAGAGAATATGTGCACCATTCGTGGGGGTAACCTGTTGTACAGATACATTTCTGTCCACGACTCCTTACCTTCTATGCCCTTCTTATCAAGTAGCAGGCAAAGCTTCATGCATTCTCTCTGTTTATTGCTTAATTAGATATATGTAACTTGTTCTCATCTTAAATATATAGCTTGCTGTTCGGTGTTAGCCAAGGCTCTGTGTTGAAGATCGTACTTTAATCTATAATGGTTTATTTTTATAAACTGTAACTTTGATGGAGAGTTGTCTCATTTGCACTCATATCATATCTTATTATATCTAGTAAGTTCATTAAGCAACCAATATTCTTCAATCTGAACTTTAATTGTTTTAAGTGTCAGATCGAGACCTTTATAACTTACTAGGGGTATGGGTTTTGCTCATTGTTGAATGTCGTATAGTGATCTGTAGTAAACTTCTAGGTCATTTGGTATCTGGTCGAGAGTTGTCTCATT
Source organism: Mytilus galloprovincialis (assembly GCF_965363235.1). NCBI lineage: Eukaryota > Metazoa > Mollusca > Bivalvia > Mytilida > Mytilidae > Mytilus > Mytilus galloprovincialis. Next base: position 98,105,342 of record NC_134842.1, read on the forward strand.
GGTAATCTTGCGTCCTACATTTAAGTTTGCCCTCCGAAAATTCTTTCTTTTATCCTACTGGTTACAGTTCAACTCTATTGATATGTATCAAATTATCAAAATATGCCACTGCACCACAAGCTAATGATATGCTGATAATTGTTTCCAGAATGAAATGGAATGTTTAGAAAGGATTCTTGTTGAGTTAAGTAAATGGTTTGGTAGAAGAAATATTAAGAAGCATCATTCGGTATGAATATCATCTTGTATGATGACTTGATTATTTCCATCTTAGCTAGCAAAGTGTTACGATCTAGCCCCCTTAGAAGGCAAAGAGGGAATAAGTCCCAACAACTTTGAAGAGAAGAATTCAAAATAAAAGCAAGGCTGCATTCACCTATTTCAATAAAATTGTAAAGTTGTAGTTTTTTAAAGTCTGAAAGGACACACTAAAATTTTCGCAATCAAAAAGGACCTTCTTTTTATCAATGTCAACAACCATGTATGGTTTTGGTGAAATTCATCAAATACAAAATTGACAGGTCTGAGGATCTGACTTCTATCAATTCTAATTCTAAGATAAAGTTTCAGTACATCGTGTTGCAGGAAAGCTGTGAAAATGTCAAATTTTTCATGTCAGAATAAAGTACCATGATTATGTAATGACAAAATTGGATTTTTGACTAATTTGTAAAAGTATAAAGAAAGTTTTCTACTATCTTAATGAATTATTAAAATTTTCATGAGAATTGATAAAGCAAATTTAAGTTATGGTGTGAAGTGTTGACATACAGACGGATGTCTCACTATTTTTAATGTATAATAACTTTGATAAGTGTTTGGTATGTCTGTAAATTTTAACTTCTGTTCTCAAAACTATGAACAACAAAAAATTTTATTTTGAAAAATATTTCCTTACACCACGACTGTATACCTTACAACAAAATTATTTTAATTTACCTGTGTGCATATTTTTTCCCCCCAAGGTTATGGTTGTCTCATTGTGTCATAGATCAAATTTATTCATTCAATGTATGTTCACTTGTTTTTGTTTATATGTCTCTTGATTGAGTAAATCCATTTCAATTGATAATTTTATAGTGTCTCTCATCTATTTTGTGTTTCAGGTAAGAGTGAAGGTTTGTATTTTAAACCTGCTGCAATTGTTTGCACCTTTCCTAGTCAAGAACCTGATGTTCAGTGATTGTCATTGTTGATGTGATTCATAGGTGTTTCTTGTCTTTTATATCGATTAGATCGGTGATTTTTCTGTTTGAATGGTTAAACACTTTTCATTTTTGGCACCCTTTATAGCTTGCTGTTCAGTGTGAGCCAAAGGCTCCGTGTTAAAGACCTACTTTGACCTACAATGGTTTACTTTTACACATAGTGACTTGGATGGAGAGTTGTCTCATTGGCACTCATACCACATCTTCTTTTATATATTTAGAGGTTTGCCATAGTACGAAAATAACAACCTATTTGCTAGGATCTACACAGAAATATTACTTTAATTGGGATACAAGTATTGCCTGAAATCTATGATGGTATAATTCTGTGTTTGAATTTTCAAACAAGGAAAACAACAAATGATAAGCTCAAACTTTTAATACTCAGGGATGCCTATACAGAACAATTGGAATAACAAAACAAATATTACAGGCAATAATACCATGCCAATAAATAACCAAACAATGCTTACAAATATACAAAATAACATTGCTTCATAGATACGAATTATTGCTATGATAGATATTCACTACAAATATCTTTTAAAACAATCGATGAAAGAATGTTTAATGCCATTCTATATTTGACTTGACATTTTGTAAGTTGTATAAATTAATAATCATTTGTGGAGTTGATAGATCAGTCCAAATTAACAGAAGAAACATTTCATCGTTTCAAACTCCGATATTTTTCTTCCATTTTTGCAAGCAATCATTTTGTATTAATTATCATATCTATGTCACCCAACAAATTTACCCAAATTACAATTAAAATAATGTATTCTCTGATCTATTTCTTGTTTTTTTTTTACATGTAGTTAAAAAAATAAATCATTCTATATTTGCCAAAAATACTTATCACAAATGCAAGTTACAACATGTGCCTTCAAAAAAGAAAAATAGAGTTCTCTTAAAGGAAATAAAATACTGGTTTCACTATGATTAACTGCTGCACCCAATTTGGCAGCATATGTACAGTGAAGCTAGATATTTCAAAATATACAAACTGCACCCAATTTGGCAGTTGTATAACAACTTTTAAATAAACTCATTATAAATCTAAGCTTTATTCTCACTGAAATGCTAGTAGTTATTACATAAATTTTCAAAGCACTCTTCAACATTTTTTTGTTTTATATTTTTGAGATGACAAACTGTTCCTGGACTATTATCAAGTTAGTAACAAGGTGGCTTGGTAGTATTTCCTGGCCCATAAGGGATAATGAGAGCCTTTTTAGAATTTTCACCACTTTCTAACACTGCAAAAAATTCTACATTCACAGTTAACTGAAGTACTTTCATTTTACTATTCAGAAATGAATTTAAATATGTATCATGACCGTTTACTTTTTTTACTATTTTCAAAAACCTAAGGCCACTAGTACTTTTAAGTCTTTTATGGTGCAGTGAATACAAAATTAAAAAAAATTCTCAAAAAATCATTTTCATCTGTATGTAAAATTATTTCATATTTTTCTACACCTGATTCATCCCTCAGGTTGGGAAAGTATGTTCAGTTGATACTGTATTTTTTGTCCAATCACACTGTTTAGATACATTTACCTAAGTAGGGTACACAAAAGAGCAACCTAAATTCTGGAATGCAAATACTACCTTGCCACCAACAGATGTCAGATTTATTTGTTTTAATTACTTTACATAAAGTAAAAATAAACAAACACTATGCATAGCATGAACGTACATCCATTTCATATTTATCACTTGTAAACAATTCACAATATATAATGCAATGATGAATTCAATTCAATTTGATCACAATGTATAAATATTTAGTATTAAAATTATGCACCAATCACAAATTCTATAACAAAAACTACAAATGTAAGCAATAGGATATGATAATGGTCACATCAGTATAATGTTCAGACACACAATTAAGATAATTAAAATATTATGTGTACTGAAATTGAATGGACCTTTTAATGAATGAGTATAATTTTTTCTCTTTCAAATAACTTTCTATTGTTTAAATCATTTCAATTATTTGTATGTATTTCTTAAATCGTTTCAATTATTTCTATGTCTCAATTTAAAATGTATCTATTGCAATTAAACACAAAAATAAGACCAGAATAATTTTTTTTGATATAATGTCATTTATTTTGCAATATGTTATAAGAAAAGTATATGAATGGAAACATCTATTTTTTAAGATTTAAGTGATTCACTACCCTTTCAACATACCAGTATCATTTGATTTCTTCATTTAATACTGTCATGAAAAACATTAAGTACAGGGATTGTGAGGGGACAATGTTCCTATATATTGATGGAATGAATAGGAAGAGGGTCTAACTTAACGTGACAATGATATTAATTGCATTATATAAAACGGATGGTTTTTTATACCACATAAATATTCTATGTTTTGACAGATGAAAGATCTCTCTGAGGGAAACTTATTTCATACAATTACTATAGGATTTTAACCAGGTGCTCCGCAGGGCGCAGCTTTATACGACCGCAGAGGTCGAACCCTGAACAGTTGGGGCAAGTATGGACAAAACATTCAAGCATGATACAGCTCTGAATTTGGATTGTGATCAAATTTTTGACATTACATGGTTTTTTTTTACACAAAACAAATGCCAAGATTTTACAAATCAATTAAAGATTTCTTCTTCAAACTTTTTAAATCTAAAATTAAATAGTTGACACAGCATAGGTTTCTGACACAGAATGAATGTGGTCTAATGAACTTAAAAGGTTTTTTTTGCCTTTCAGCAAATCACTATGCTGTTGAATATTAATCCTCTCAAAAAAATGTTTGAAGAAATTTTCTTTTTATTTATGAAATCTGAAATGAGAAAAATTTAACCCCCCCCCCCTCTTTTTTTTCACATCCCCGTTTCCCTTTTTCAAAACTGATATCAATTCAAATTTCTAATGGAGTTTGCAACAATAACTACTCATTTAAATACATCATAAAATATTAAGATGTAAAAAAACTGCTTGTTATCACTGAATGGTAAAGATTATTTAAATTTATCAGTTGGTAGTAAAAAGTGAATACATTGTATATTGTATATAACAAAGATTTAAGTTGATTCTGGACAAAGAAAGATAACTCCAATTAAAAAAAATTCTTGCTATTGCACAAATAGGATATTTCTTGCTTACTATTCTGGACAAAGAAAGATAACTCTAATTAAAAAAAAATTTGCTATTTCACAATATTGTGCAATTAGATATTTCTTGCCATTGCACAATACTGTGCAATTGAAAAGACTTGCTATTGCACAATACTTAATATAATAATTTTAGATCCTGATTTGGACCAACTTGAAAACTGGGCCCATAATCAAAAATCTAAGTACATGTTTAGATTCAGCATATCAAAGAGGCCCAAGAATTCAATTTTTGTTAAAATCAAACTTAGTTTAATTTTGGACCCTTTGGACTTTAATGTAGAATTTGAAATTTGAAAACAGGACCAAAAATGAAGAATCTACATACACAGTTAGATTTGGCATATCAAAGAACCCCAAGGATTCAATTTTTGATGAAATCAAACAAAGTTTAATTTTGGACCCTTTGGACCTTAATGTAGACCAATTTGAAAACTGGACCAAAAAAACTTCAATAATCAAGAATCAAGTACATTTTTAGATTCAACATATCAAAGAACCCAACCGATTCATTTTTTGTCAAAATCAAACTAAGTTTAATTTTGGACCCTTTGGACCTTTTAATGTAGACCAATTTGAAAACGGGACCAAAAGTTGAGAATCTACATATACAGTTAGATTCGGCATATCAAAGAACCCCAATTATTCAATTTTGATGAAATCAAACAAAGTTTAATTTTGGACCCTTTGGGCCCCTTTTTCCTAAACTGTTGGGACCAAAACTCCCAAAATCAATACCAACCTTCCTTTTATGGTCATAAGCCTTGTGTTTAAATTTCATAGATTTGTATTTACTTATACTAACATTATAGTGCGAAAACCAAGAAAAATGCTTATTTGGGTCCCTTTTTGGACCCTAATTCCTAATCTGTTGGGTCCTAAACTCCCAAAATAAATACCAACCTTCCTTTTGTGGTCATAAACATTGTGTTTAAATTTCATAGATTTCCATTTACTTAACCTAAGGTTATTGTGCAAAAACCAAGAAAAATGCTTATTTGGGCCCTTTATTGGCCCCTTATTCCTAAACTATTGAAACCAAAACTCCCAAAATCAATCCCAATCTTTCTTTTGTGGTCATAAACCTTGTGTCATAATTTCATAGATTTCTATTAACTTAAACTAAAGTTATGGTGCGAAAACCAAGAAAATGCTTATTTGGGCCCTTTTTGGCCCCTTATTCCTAAAATGTTGGGACCAAAACTCCCAAAATCAATACCAACCTTCCTTTTATGGTCATAAACCTTGTGTTAAAATTTCATAGATTTCTATTCACTTTTACTAAAGTTAGAGTGCGAAAACTAAAAGTATTCGGACGCCGGACGACGACGACGACGCAGACGCCAACGTGATAGCAATATACGACGAAAATTTTTTCAAAATTTGCGGTCGTATAAAAATTCCTCATATGTTCAATTTTTGTTTATTTATTTTTCAATTTTTACAAGCAAACTCAAATGAAATAGTTTTCAATCATGTGACAGCAATAATTTGTTCTCTGATACAATTTATAGTGTTTTCCTATATGAACAGAATTGGTTTGCTTGGTTTGCTATTATCAAACAAAAATAAGAAAGTATGAATACTATGACATTTCAAAACTGAAAATTCTTCAACAGAAAGTAGAATAAAAGGCCTTCAATGTCCAAGCTGGTCAGTCGTATCGCCACCAACATGCAGAAAAAACTTGTTTAGTCAGTATAAAAATATCATGTGACATTAAGCTGCAAAATAACTTCTGTAAGCAATTAATCTTTTGATGACCATTCTAAAGAATACTGATTATTTTTTCTTCAGCTAGGTTGAACTATAGAGTATCCTGAATGATCAAAAGTATCTATTTCCCTCCTCGAGCCATAGATGTTGTAAACAAGAGAAGTTTCTGCTGTTTCTTTTTCTTCTTTCCACCAGACTTTTCTGTTGTTTCTACAGGTAAGACATCATCTGGCAAAAAAAGAAATGATTGCGTTATTATTAATCAACAATAAACAATACCAGTGTACTGTGCTGTTGTCTGTAAATAGTTTTAACTTGAAGCTGGTCCAAAATTAAACAAGTGTGCAGTAGGATGAATAAAATTGAGAATGGAAATGGGGAATGTGTCAAAGAGACAACAACCCAACCATTGAAAAGACAACAGCAGAAGGTCACCAATGGGTCTTCAATGTAGGGAGAAATTCCCACACCCTTGTTAAAGAACTGAATGTCCTATGATATAACATTTTTACTTACTTTCAAAATTTTTATTTACTTACAAAATCAAAAGAAAATGCAACCAGTCATACTTAATCAGTTTGGGAATGTCTCTCATCATATCTGATCAGTCCATATGAATATAATAACAAAATGTCTACATAGTGTATTGCATTAAGCATTCTTTATTAAAAATAAATCACATTATCAGTTCAGATTTCGTATGATTCAGAGAAAAATAAAAAATGTAAAAAAACAAATTACACACAAGATAACCTCAAAGATTGAGTTTTGAAAAATGACCATGTCTCTACAATATGTTAAGCTATGAAATGTAAAACTAGAGGCTCTAAAGAGCCTGTGTCGCTCACCTTGGTCTATGTGAATATTAAAGGAAGCAGATGGATTCTTGACAAAATTGTGTTTTGGTGATGGTGATGTGTTTGTACATCTTACTTTACTGAACATTCTTGCTGCTTAAAATTATCTCTATCTATAATGAACTTGGCCCATTAGTTTCAGCGGAAAATGTTAGTAAAAATTTACAAATTTTATGAAAATTGTAAAAAATTGACTATAAAGAACAATAACTCCTAAGGGGGTCAATTGACCATTTCGGTCAAGTTGACTTATTTGTAAATCTTACTTTGCTGAACATTATTGTTGTTTACAGTTTATCTCTATCAATAATAATATTCAAGATAATAACCAAAAACAGCAAAATTTCCTTAAAACTAACAATTCAGGGTCAGCAACCCAACAACGGGTTGTTCGATTCATCTAAAAATTGCTTTGGGTTTTGAGTTATAAGCCAAAAACTGCATTTTACCCCATGTTCTATTTTTAGCCATGGCGGCCATCTTGGTTGGATGGACGGGTCACCGGACACATTTTTCAAACTACTAACCCAAAAGATGATTGTGGCCAAGTTTGGATTAATTTGGCCAAGTAGTTTTAGAGGAGAAGATTTTTGTAAAAGATTACTAAGATTTACGAAAAATGGTTAAAAATTGACTATAAAGGGCAATAACTCCAAAAGGGGTCAACTGACCATTGCAGTCATGTTGACTTATTTGTAAATCTTACTTTGGTGAACATTATTGCTGTTTATAGTTTATCTCTTGTCTATTATAATATTCAAGATAATAACCAAAAAGGGCAATATTTCCTTAAAATTACTAATTCAGGTCCAGCAACCCAACAACGGGTTGTCCGATTCATCTGAAAATTTCAGGGCAGATAGATCTTGAACTGATAAACAATTTTACCCCTGTCAGATTTGCTCTAAATGCTTTGGGTTTTGAGTTATAAGCCAAAAACTGCATTTTACCCCATGTTCTATTTTTAGCCATGGGCGCCATCTTGGTTTGATGGCCGGGTCACCGGACACATTTTTCAAACTACTAATCCAAAAGATGATTGTGGCCAAGTTTGGATTAATTTGGCCCAGTAGTTTCAGAGGAGATTTTTGTAAAATATTACTAAGATTTACGAAAAATGGTTAAAAATTGACTATAAAGGGCAATAACTCCTAAAGGGGTCAACTGACCATTTCAGTCATGTTGACTTATTTGTAAATCTTACTTTGGTGAACATTATTGCTGTTTACTGTTTATCTCTATCTATAATAATATTCAAGATAATAACCAAAAACAGCAAAATTTCCTTAAAATTACTAATTCAGGGGCAGCAACCCAACAACGGGTTATCGGATTCATCTGAAAATTTCAGGGCAGATAGATCTTCACCTGTTTAACAATTTTACCCCATGTCAGATTTGCTCTAAATGCTTTGGTTTTTGAGTTATAAGCCAAAAACTACATTTTACCCCTATGTTCTATTTTTAGCCATGGCGGCCATCTTGGATGGTTGGCCAGGTCACCGGACACATTTTTTAAACTAGATACCCCAATGATGATTGTGGCCAAGTTTGGTTTAATTTGGCCCAGTAGTTTCAGAGGAGAAGATTTTTGTAAAAGTTAACGACGACGACGGACGACAGACGCCGGACGCCGGACGCCAAGTGATGAGAAAAGCTCACTTGGCCTTTTAGGCCAGGTGAGCTAAAAAAATGATGGTTGGTTGATTTATTCCCTGTTGAAGCATATAATTATTACAAAGTCTGTGTTGTATCTAAAAATAAATAACCTTCATTGCCAAGAATAAAGTTTATGTAAGATTTATTACTAATGGCAGATTTTACAATAAGAAGGAAATATTGTTTTTTTGTATCCATCAAAAAAGCAATTGCTGAAACTGTGAAACAGACTGTGTAATGGAGTAATGCATTATGTTATTGAATAAAATGTGTCTTTCTGAGTAAATAAAAATAAAAATTGCTCTGTGTTTGTGTTTTTTGTTAGAATTAGAGGATTTTCAATTTCAAAATATTGGACATGGAATAGACATCATGACCTACTTTACTGACATCCAGCTTATTTGGAGTGGAATTTTGAAGTATTATTTATAAGTGGAGCCTAATAACATGGACTTCTATTTTAATAAAAAGTCTTCTTTTGTGTTTTAATCATAACTTTAAGGCAGATTTTTATTGGTAAAGGCTAAAAAAGGTAATTTAATAATATTGTTGCTAACGTCACGTCTTTTCCGTCCATTGTGGTATGTCACGATCGCAATTTTCTTAATGGTTCTCAGACAGCCCATTGTAGTTATTTTTATCCCGGGTTTTATAAATAATTGAAAATAGCAATCATATTAAATTTGGATGACGTAAGGGGTTCAAAGGACTTGAGGAATCAATATCATTGGCTGTTTTATTTTTTGCGAACGTTACTGCTCGACGTTTCCGTCCAAATCAGTGTCACGTGAGCAACATATATTTATATCTGTAACTCTCCTGTATAGGAGTTACGATATCGCCCTTTGCAGAAATAGATTTGGAGTCAGTTCCTTCACATGATGGGGAAGCAAAGAAGGTAAGTTGTATGTAATATCGTTACAAGAGGACCTTAAATGTATTCCGTCCACCAAAAAGACGTTCGCAACAAAATGTAATGTCATGATAGTAGATGTTGCTAATGTTACTATTACGAATTGGTTTCTTGTGTATTCATTTGATATAAAGTACACCTGCCAATGACATTCTGTATATTTAGAAATTCTAAACCAGACTGTACAATTTTATTACTCCAGGCGTATATTAAACATCACTGTGTGCATACATTTTAACTTTTAAAGAGGTTGTTGCTCATGTGACATGTCCAAATGTCGCTAACGTTACTCATTTTTTGGTTTCTTGTGAATGCATTTGATATAAAGTACACCTGCAAATGACATTCTGTATATTTAGAAATTCTAAACCAGACTGTACAATTTTATTACTCCAGGCATATATTAAACATCACTGTGTGCATACATTTTAACTTTTAAAGATGTTGTTGCTCATGTGACATGTCCAAATGTCCCTAACGTTACTCATTTTTGTCTCTGTCACGTTAGCAACATGAAAGTAGGAGACAGAACATAATACTGTAAAATCTGCCATATTCAAAATAAATTTACCTTTAGACTTGGCCATGTGTGAATCTAATGCTGTTTGTATGGCATCACCAAATGATTCCCTGAACATAGGTATGGGCACCTTGTCTTCATTATCACTCTCATCACTATCCTTAGACCTAGACACACTGCTGGGTATAGGAGCCTCAGCTTTAGTTTTAGCCTTGGGCCAAGTGGGAGTCTTAGACTGGCCAGCTTTTAGCATCTACAAAAAGTTTAGAGTTGAGTATGAATGAAATCTTAGCAGATAAATTCTTTGAAGTAATGTTAGAGAAATATCTGTTGTTAATATGTGTACCTTCAGTTCTATCTTGTTTACATTGATTTGGTACTTTGTGTCTGTCTTTTATTATATAATTGTTGAGTTTTGAGTTGATCTTACTAGTTAAGCCCTTTCCAATTGATTTGTAGTTTGTTTTTAAGTTATAAATGCTGTTACACCACTAACCACTAAGCAAGGTTAAGGTTGAGTTTGGACACTCACAAACATGTTTAACCATGTCATAATCTGTAAGTGCCCAGTCAAGAACCTGTAGTTATTATCTTTGATTGTTTTGGGTCAGATTTGTTTTGTTGTTAGTTGTTATATCATGCATGAAGCAGTGTGTTTTCTCACTTCAATTGTTTGTAATTTACGTCATTTAGGCACTTTTAATAGCTCACATTACAACAATTGGTTTTGCGCATTGTTACATCCACTATATATGGTCTCTGGAAGATAATTCTCATTAGCAATCATACCACATCTCCTTATTCCATTTTGATTTAGATCATCATATTTTGTATCAATACAATGTTCTTAGAAAATCCTTATTTCAATGTCTGATGTCTGTTTATTTGATGACTTTGTACTGCCAGTCCTTCAAGCAACTCTGAAGATTAAGAAGCCCTTTGATTATTTTGATTTATTGATACTTTCAAAAAAATAATTTGTCAATAAAAGATTTACCTGAGCAAATGAAAAATTTGATGTTTGAAGTCCATCAATATCCTCTTCACCAGCAGGATCAGCTGAAATAAGGAAGAAAAGTTCTTATGAATACAAATATATGTTACATAGAAGATAACTTCCTGTTTTTAACAGTTTACTAGAAAATACCAAACATGACAGATGAAGTAACAAGTTAGAGGCTCTATATAGCCTTTAAATAGTAACTTATCTGAAAAGCCACTCTCTAACAGTGTTTCAAATTTAATTCTGGACTAAAATCTTAATTTTGTTGATTTTGTATTGCTGAACATTTTCTCTGTATATATCTCTTTCTAGACTACTATAGTTTTTACTCCCCCCCCAAAAAAAAAAACAACAAAAAAACAATGGGAATACCAGTCAATTTAGGGCAAAGTTGTTGATCTTTTTGTTGATCTTACTGATAATTTCACTGTTTTAACATTAAGTTAACCATGCTAATTCTACATCACAATTTAAACAAAACACTAGTTACTCACCTAGTGGTGATCCTACAGGGGTGTTTATGGATGACATGCTATATGAACTATCATCACTTTTGCCAGCAGGTGAACTTGGTCTGTTTATTGACATTGCTGTTGGCATGAACTGGCTCTGTACAATTAAGGAATCAGTTCCTGAAATTAATTACCATTTCATTATTCATACAATATAATCAAATAAATTTCATGATTAAATATACTTGAAAGTGCTTACTCATTGATCTTGTTTTCACTAACTATTAGTTAGCGGTGATGAATTCACTGCCTGGCATGATTTACTTATCAGTGCATCCAATGCTCTGTTTGGCATTCATTTGATTCCTTATAGGTTTTTTCTCAAGGTTAATGTATTCAAAATGTATTTATTTTAAGTTTTGGACAGTTAAACACATGTTGCCTCTTATTCTACAAACCTTAATGTTCTACAAATGGCAGTCATTGTTATTCAAGGATTATCACATGATGTTATTTATTGAAAGTAAGTCTATTTTGTTAATTATAGTAAAAGCAATCTATTAACATATTGAGAAACATGTAAAGTTGATCTTTCTTTTTCAAAACAGATAATTGTACCTTGTCTGCTTGACCCAATAGCAGTTCCTATGAATATGATAAATACATTAGTTTATGTTTAATTTAACTACTTTAATTCAATTACCATAGATATTGTATTTAGCCATCTTTTTATTTTCTTCATCTTGTACTTTCCTGGTCCATCTTTTCTCTTCTCTGCTTTTCTTCTGACGTAAACGTCTTCTCTTTTCAATTTCATCTACACGTAAACAAATCAATAATTTTACTTTCATTGCTTTTTTGTTTTACTTTGAAAACTACAAGACCTAGATCTGCTTTTATTTTAAACCAGGTGCTCCGCAGGGCGCAGCTTTATACGACCGCAGAGGTCGAACCCTGAACAGTTGGGGCAAGTATGGACAAAACATTCAAGCGTGATACAGCTCTGAATTTGGATTGTGATCAAATTTTTGACATTACATGGTTTTTTTTTACACAAAACAAATGTCAAGATTTTACAAATCAATTAAAAATTTCTTCTTCAAACTTTTTAAATCTAAAATTAAATAGTTGACACAGCATAGGTTTCTGACACAGAATGAATGTGGTTTAATGAACTTAAAAGTTTTTTTTGCCTTTGAGCAATTCACTATGCTGTTGAATATTAATCCTGTCAAAAAAATGTTTGAAGAAATTTTCTTTTTATTTATGAAATCTGAAATGACAAAAATTAAACCCCCCCTCCTTTTTTTCACATCCCCGTTTCCCTTTTTCCAAAACTGATATCAATTCAAATTTCTAATGGAGTTTGCAACAATAACTACTCTTTTAAATACATCATAAAATATTAAAATGTAAAATAAAGTGCTTGTTATCACTGAATGGTAAAGATTGGTTGGTAGTAAAAGTGAATATACATTGTTTATTGTATAAAACAATAAAAAAAACTTCATCAGCAACATTTTATATTGGCAAATTTCCAATGAAGTTATTTACATAAAGTTATTGGCAAATAAAAATAGAAAATGACATCATAGTCATGTCTGGCAAATGTCCAACATACATTATCTAAAAACATTTTAGATAAGATAAGGAAAAAAAGCTTCATCAGCAACATTTTATATTGGCAAATTTCCAATGAAGTTATTTACATAAAGTTATTGGCAAATGAAAATATAAAATGACATCATAGTCATGTCTGGCAAATTTTCAACATATATTATCAACTACTATTCTATACAAAGAAAGATAACTCCAATTGAAAATTAATTGCTATTGCACAATATTGTGCAATTAGATATTTCTTGCTATTGTGCAATACTGTGCAATTGAAAATTTCTTGCTATTGCACAATACTTGATATGGAATCCTGATTTGGACCAACTTGAAAACTGGGCCCATAATCAAAAATCAAAGTACATATTTAGATAAAGCATATCAAATAAGCCCAAGAATTTAATTTTTGTTAAAATCAAACTTAGTTTAATTTTGGACCCTTTGGACCTTAATGTAGACCAATTTGAAAACTGGACCAAAAATTAAGAATCTACATACACAGTTAGATTTGGCATATCAAAGAACCCATTTATTCAATTTTTGATGAAATCAAACAAAGTTTAATTTTGGACCCCCATTTGGACCAACTTGAAAACTAGGCCAATAATTAAAAATCTAAGTACATTTTTAAATTCAGCATATCAAAGAACCCCAAGGATTCAATTTTTGTTAAAATCAAACTAAGTTTAATTTTGGACCCTTTGGACCTTAATGTAGACCAATTTGAAAACGGGACCAAAAATTAAGAATCTACATACATAGTTAGATTCGGCATATCAAAGAACCCCAATTATTCAATTTTTGATGAAATCACACAAAGTGCAATTTTGGACCCTTTGGGCCCCTTATTCCTAAACTGTTAGGACCAAAACTCCCAAAATCAAACCCAACCTTCCTTTTATGGTCATAAACCTTGTGTTTAAATTTCATAGATTTCTATTTACTTATACTAAAGTTATGGTGCAAAAACCAAAAATAATGCTTATTTGGGCCCCTTTTTGGCCCCTAATTCATAAACTGTTGTGACCTCAACTCCAACCAGATGCTCTGCAGGGCGTAGCTTTATATGACTGCAGAGGTTGAACCCTGAACGGTTGGGGCAAGTATGGACACAACATTCAAGCTGGATTCAGCTCTAAATTTGGATTGTGATTAAATAGTTGACACAGCATAGGTTTCTGACACAGAATGAATGTGGTCTAATGAACTTAAAAAAAATATGTTTGCCTTTGAACAATTCACTATGCTGTTGAATATTAATCCTCTCAAAAAAAATGTTTGAAGAAATTTTCTTTTTATTGATGAAATCTGAAATGAAAAAAATTGACCCCCCAATTTTTTTTTCACATCCCCCTTTCCCTTATTTCAAAACTGATCTCAATTCAAATTTCTAATGTAGTTTGCAACAATAACTACTTATTTAAATACATCATAAAATATTAAAATGTAAAAAAAGTGCTTGTTATTACTGAATGGTAAAGATTATTTTAATGAACTTAAAATTTTTGTTTTCTCTTAGAGCAATTCACTATGCTGTTGAATATTAATCCTCTCAAAAAAATGTTTGAAGAAATTTTCTTTTTTATTTATGAAATTTCCCCCTTTCCCTTATTCCAAAACTAATCTCAATTAAAATTTCTAATGGAGTTTGCAACAATAACTACTCATTTAAATACATCATAAAATATTAAGATGTAAAAAAAAACTGCTTGTTATCATGAATGGTAAAGATTATTTTAATTTATCAGTTGGTAGTAAAAAGTGAATATACATTGTATATTGTATATAACAAAGATTTAAGTTGATTCTGGACAAAGAAAGATAACTCCAATTAAAAAAAAATCTTGCTATTGCACAATATTTTGCAATTAGATATTTCTTGCTTACTATTCTGGACAAAGAAAGATAACTCTAATTAAAAAAAAATTTGCTATTTCACAATATTGTGCAATTAGATATTTCTTGCCATTGCGCAATACTGTGCAATTGAAAAGACTTGCTATTGCACAATACTTAATATAATAATTTTAGATCCTGATTTGGACCAACTTGAAAACTGGGCCCATAATAAAAAATCTAAGTACATTTTTGGATTCAGCATATCAAAGAACCCCAAGATTTCAATTTTTGTTAAAATCAGACTAAGTTTAATTTTGGACCCTTTGGACTTTAATGTAGAATTTGAAATTTGAAAACAGGACCAAAAATGAAGAATCTACATACACAGTTAGATTTGGTATATCAAAGAACCCCATTTATTCAATATTTGATGAAATCAAACAAAGTTTAATTTTGGACCCCGATTTGGACCAACTTGAAAACTGGGCCAATAATCAAGAATCTAAGTACATTTTTAGATTCAGCATATCAAAGAACCTAACTGATTCATTTTTTGTCAAAATCAAACTAAGTTTAATTTTGGACCCTTTGGACCTTAATGTAGACCAATTTGAAAACGGGACCAAAAGTTAAGAATCTACATACACAGTCATGACAGTTAGATTCGGCATATCAAAGAACCCCAATTATTCAATTTGGATGAAATCAAACAAAGTTTAATTTTGGACCCTTTGGGCCCCTTATTCTGTTGTGACCAAAACTCCCAAAATCAATACCAACCTTCCTTTTATGGTCATAAACCTTGTGTTTAAATTTCATAGATTTCTATTTACTTATACTAACGTTATGGTGCGAAAACCAAGAAAAATGCTTATTTGGGTCCCTTTTTGGCCCCTAATTCCTAAACTGTTGGGACCTAAACTCCCAAAATCAATACCAACCTTCCTTTTGTAGTCATTAACATTGTGTTTAAATTTCATTGATTTCTATTTACTTAAACTAAAGTTATTGTGCGAAAACCAAGAATAATGCTAATTTGGGCCCTTTTTTGGCCCCTAATTCCTAAACTGTTGAAACCAAAACTCCCAAAATCAATCCCAACCGTTCTTTTGTGGTCATAAACCTTGTGTCAAAATTTCATAGATTTCTATTAACTTAAACTAAAGTTATAGTGCGAAAACCAAGAAAATGCTTATTTGGGCCCTTTTTGGCCCCTAATTCCTAAAATGTTGGGACCAAAACTCCCAAAATCAATACCAATCTTCCTTTTGTGGTCATAAACCTTGTGTTAAAATTTCATAGATTTCCATTCACTTTTACTAAAGTTAGAGTGCGAAAACTAAAAGTATTCGGACGCAGGACGACGACGACGACGACGCCGACGCCAACGTGATAGCAATATACGACGAAAAATTTTTCAAATTTTGCGGTCGTATAAAAATGTTAATATATCAAATTTAAAACATTTTCTTCACAAGTTTTATTTTCTGTAGATTTGTAATTAACTTTATTAAAAGTCCACCTTGTAAATAAACAAAAAGATTTGGACAAAAAGTACTATAAAATGTGAATTTATTTATATCTGAGAATACTGGTTTTTGTGGACTGAGGAACAATCCTTATCTTGTAGATATGAATTATTGTGTTTTTGAAACCAATTCTGAATACAAACCATTAGGAAATTTGTTTTGTTTAAAGAGATTTTGGCTGTGTTCATTGTTACAAATCTATTGGAAAACCCTGTAAATTGCTGACAAGGACCAAACACAGTACTTACCAGTGAAATATTTCAGTGTCTCTTTTGACAACACAGGCGGCTTTAATGTCAATTCAGCTACTTCAAATTCACATGTCAATGGTAAGTGTCCTAGGTAACGTAACCTCTTTCTCAATTCCTAAAAAAAATAAAGAAAATCTAAATTCCCTGTCATCTTAAAAGTTTTTTGCAATTAGTATAAATTAAAATGAAAACATCAGCCAAATCATTGTCTCTGTACAGTATTGTTCGTTGCAGTTAGTCTTTAAAAAGAGTCATTCAAGAAACAAAGTGCACAAGGGAATATGTAGGCATGTGCTTAAAAAACTTAATCAATCCAGTGTATCCCAAACTCTGTCTGACCGAAGAAATGTCAGACAAAAAAATCATTCAGTCAGACAGAAATTTAAAACAAGAATGTGTCCATAGTACACGGATGCCCCACTCGCACTATCATTTTCTATGTTCAGTGGACCTTGAAATTGGGGTCAAAATTATAATTTGGAATTATAATTAGAAAGATCATATCATAGGGAACATGTGTACTAAGTTTCAAGTTGATGTAACTTTAACTTCATCAAAAACTACCATGACCAAAAACTTTAACCTGAACTTCGCACTATCATTTTCTATGTTCAGTGGACCATGAAATTGGGGTCAAAACTATAATTTGGCATTAAAATTAGAAAGATCATATCATGGGGAACATGTGTACTAAGTTTCAAGTTGATTGGACTTCAACTTCTTCAAAAACTACCTTGACCAAAAACTTTAACCTGAAGCGGGACAGACGGACGAACGAACGAACGAACAGACGGACGGACGCACAGACCAGAAAACATAATGCCCCTCTACTATCGTAGGTGGGGCATAAAAATTTCTGTTGAACATATAGCAGAAAATGTCAAATTTCTTTTTCGGTCAGACAAACCATAATACAGTTTGGCACAGACTGCAATCTTTTGAATCTCAAACAAAAACCTACTGTCTAGAATACTTATTAAACTAAAGCTCCCATCTCAATGCATTCCCCATGTGCTTACCTCAGACATAAATATGTTTTCCATCTGTACTATATTAGCAGTGATAGTCTCTGGACAGTTAGACAGGGAACCATACTCCTTCACTAGACACCTGGCATTCAAGGCATGCAGGTAGATATGCTGTCCATCTGAAGCTGAAAGTTAAAAAATATACAATTTTGTTTCTAATCATAAACTCTGATTTCAATATTCTACAGTTGTGCAACATTAAAACCAACAAGGTACAAAACGTTCGGATGCACAACAAGAAAATATTATGTCCCTTCACTTTAGGCAGGTCTTAATAGAAATATTCTACAGTCAGCTTCCTATATTAAGTAGATTGTATAATGAGGGGGGTTAGGAGGGGCCCTGATCCCAAAATCCCGGGCTTAAAAACACGAAATCCCGAAGTCCCTTAATTCGAAAAATAGAATACCGGATCCCGAAAGGGTCAATCCCGAAATCCCGAGCTTAAAAACACCCGATCCGGGAGTCCAGATAAAGGTCCTATCCCCCCCTATAATACAGCAGGTTGACAATGATTCACTTTTTAATATTGTAAAATCCTGTATCTTTTAATAAATAGA
Organism: Mytilus galloprovincialis; assembly: GCF_965363235.1. NCBI lineage: Eukaryota > Metazoa > Mollusca > Bivalvia > Mytilida > Mytilidae > Mytilus > Mytilus galloprovincialis. Next base: position 98,123,639 of record NC_134842.1, read on the forward strand.
AATCTTTTTAAAATCTTAGAACATTTTTCTGTGCACTGTGAATTACACAATTTTCAAATCATGTTAATAATAGACAAGAGTGCACACGCTGAAATGTCTCGCCTTCTATACTAATCATTGATATTATGTTGATAGTCCTAAGTATAAAGCTAAGCTTTATTACAACTGTCACATAAACTTAACATTAACCAAGATAACTAAACAAAGACCAATGAACCTTGAAAAAGAGGTCCAGGTCAGATGAACCATGCCAGGCAGACAGGTACAGCTAACAATGCTTCTATACAACATATATAGTTGACACATTACTTATAGTTTAAGAAAAATAGACCAAAACACAAAAACTTAACACTGTGCAATGGACCGTGAAGTTAAATAAAACCTGCTCGACTGACATAAAGATCATAAAATATTTCCATACACCAAATATAGTTGACCTATGGCATATAGCATTAGATAAAAAGACCAAAACTCAAAAACTTAACTTTGACCACTGAACCATGAAAATGAGGTCAAGGTCACATGACATCTGCCCGCTAGACATGTACACTTAACAATCATTCCATACAACAAATATAGTAGACCTATTGCATATGGTATGAGAAAAACAGACCAAAACACAAAAATTTAACTATAACCACTGAACCATGAAAGTGAGGTCAAGGTCAGATGACACCTGCCAGTTGGACATGTACACCTTACAGTCCTTCCATACACCGAATATACTAGCCCTATTGCTTATAGTATCTGAGATATGGACTTGACCACCAAAACTTAACCTTGTTCACTGATCCATGAAATGAGGTCGAGGTCAAGTGAAAACTGTCTGACAGACATGAGGACCTTGCAAGGTACGCACATATCAAATATAGTTATCCTATTACTTATAATAAGAGAGAATTCAACATTACAAAATTTGAACTTTTTTTTCAAGTGGTCACTGAACCATGAAAATGAGGTCAAGGACATTGGACATGTGACTGACAGAAACTTCGTAACATGAAGCATCTATATACAAAGTATGAAGCATCCAGGTCTTCCACCTTCTAAAATATAAAGCTTTTAAGAAGTGAGCTAACGCCGCCGCCGTAGCCGCCGCCGGATCACTATCCCTATGTCGAGCTTTCTGCAACAAAAGTTGCAGGCTCGACAAAAAACAAAAGGTATGAATTCATGACACATAATCAGTACATGCACAACAAAAAAAAAACCAACACAATTCGCAAAGGAACAGCTGTTCTTCATCTTAAAGTCACTGCAAGTTTAAGACTAGCACCCTTTGTGAGATAAAACTTACCTTGGTAAAAATAGAAAGCATTGTCATTGAACTGTCTCTTTTTACTTTGCTGGTCTTCAGTAACCACTGGCATCTCTAGATATTCAGCTGCTTCCTCAACTGGTAAGGAATCAGGTAGAACATCAACAGGTGGTGACTGTCTTGGGTCCTGAGGGGAACCACAGACGGCTGACAAGTCTTCAGGTTCAGGTTTACTGGCAATCGCCACTGCTTCTGAAGGAGGACTAGGAGTTCTTTCTTTATCTGGTACAGTAACTTCAGCCTCAGAAGGGCTTAAGCTTCTGTCTTGTGATACATCCATACTGTCTTCTTCATCATCAGAGAAGGCAGATGCATAGTTTTTTGCCTGAAAAATTAAATATATGTATTGAATATTCCTTGTAAATAATTCATTTTTCCATTTGATACCTGAACAAAATACTACAATCTATCTATTTTCATCAAATTATTTGAAAACGTTTTCTTTCTGGTGAATTAAGGTATCCAGAACATAAATGAGCATAAAAGACACCTGTATAGACTATAGTGGTTATTAATGGATATAATCAACCTCTTTAGAACTCTGGTAGATAATTTGGTTATCATACCACTTCTCCTTAATCAACCTCTTTAGAACTCTGGTAGATAATTTGGTTATTATACCACTTCTCCTTAATCAACCTCTTTAGAACTCTGGTAGATAATTTGGTTATCATACCACTTCTCCTTATTTTTACATCATAACTGTAGACCAGCTAATATTATACTTAGCAGATATTATGACGCATCAATATCAGAAAATCAAAAACAAGTTTTATCTACAGTAGTAAATATCTTTGGAATCATTTAGACATATTTCTATATTAGTTTTTGCTACTAGAAGACTTAAAATATGTGTAAAACAATATAATGTGAATGCCATATGATTAAGAAAGTGATACTTAAAATTGGCCTTTAATTTTTTGAATTCTCTTCAACAGTTTTAAGTATTGTAGCCATGGTAGATATAATAGAGTATTTACCTTAGTAGATGGTAGCATTTTAGGTACAGACACAGCAGACTCTGGTATTTCTTCAGTTGAAGATTCTGATTCTGATCTACTGCTGCTATTGTTGCTTGAACCATCTGTTTTCTGCTGTCTTGTCTGTAATAAATTATATGAACTAGATATTTTCAGGTAAGGTTGTAATTGTATGTTGGAAGGTACTTCTTTTAAAATTCAAGTGTCATTTATGGGTGGAGATTATGTATGGAAATTATCCTCAACAATTGTAAGAAAAAAATAATTAATGTTTTATTCATTGCAGATCTGCTAAAATAAGTGACCTCCTCAAAATTTTAATTTTGAAACGGCCCTTAGCAGATGTGTTGATTTTAAATTTGTTGAAACTTCCTACCATAAGCATAAGGGGCATTTTTTTTATATGGTTTACCTTTTTCTTGGACATTAATATTATCATAGCAAAGCTGTAACAATATATCCTTTGTCTGACGTATCTTTTTTGTCTTTCTTAATCTTACATTTATATATCATACATGAATTGTTTTACACTAGTAATTTTTGAGGCCCTTAATAGCTTTCTTTTTTGTGTGAGCCAAGGCTCTGTGTTGAAGGCACACTTTGACCTCTAATGGTTTACTTTACAAATTTTGACTTGGATGGAGAGTTGTCTCATTGGCACTCATACCACATCTTTTTATATTATTATATCTATGTAATATCTATTAGAAACAACAACAAACTTACCTTCAATAAATGTAGTGCAGAATCTATAAAAGCAACTTCTGATGTCTGAAAATTAAACAAGATCAAATGAATTATAACCATGTATAAACCTATCCCAATTATTTTTCAAATTTTGCTCAAACTGGAGCTAGGGCCTGTCTTAAACTTCCAATAAAATGAGACATTTTTTGCTCTACACTACTGTATATTCATTTATTTTTGTGGGTATCAATTTTCGTTGAGGAAAACTTGCATTTTCATGGATATTTGATTTCGTGTCAAACATATTACATACAAAGTCTATAGTACATTGTAGTATATTATATATAAAATTTGTAATTTGTTGATCATTTAATTTTGTGGTTCACCTGTACCCACAAAAATTGGTATCCAACAAATAAGGAGTCCACAGTATGTTGAAGGCCCCACCGTGACTTAAACAGAAAGAACATCAAAAAAAGCTATTTACTTAGCTTATAATGTGTATTTACTGTGTCTGTTCTGATTTTGTATCATAAATATCCGTTTTTTTCCTTCATTATGCACATTCAGCAAAGACGTATATATCTCATAGAAGAAATAATATATGCGTATTTTGTTGGCAAAACTAATTTAGAAGAATTTTTTCATTGGTCTTTTTTCATGGATGATTTTGTTTGGAAAAAAATTAACCTAATTTTTTCTTGGAACACCTTATGAAGTTCAGCAACTATTTTCAGAACAACAATAACATAAATCCATTTAATAACTGATGTTTACCTCTGCATCTTTAAGTTTATTCTGTAATGTCAATCTCTCTGGTTCTACAACAAACTTTTGAATATCTTCCTCTGACATAGATAACAACTTCAGGAAGTTTGTTTTGTTTACATTATCTAAAATAAGAATTAAACAAAATAAAATTCCAATAACTAAAAATGTCATCTCCTCTGACCAAAATTAGCACTCAATTCACTTTGGATAATCATTAAATTCCTGTTTGGTTAATATAGACAAATTTACATATGGATGTAAATTTTCAGCCATTGCTTAAAGTCACAGTTCCCTTAAAATATTTTATTGCAAAATAAACATTTTATCATTTGATGTCATAATTTTTCGGATGTAGATATATTCTAACTTAAATTCAGCAAAAAATATAACATGTCTATTTTCAGAAGTGGAAAGCATTTATGCATGACCAAATAATCTGTGCAAAAATTACAACCCAGTTTTATAATATCCTGCAGATATTCTACACAACAGAGTGTTCATTAAACAATAACTTCACCATATGAAAAAGCCCTCTGAAAAACTGAAACCTAAGATCAATACCAACATCAATGCTCAGATCCTCTCACATGAGCTAACCCCTGCTAATATTAATATATACTGTTAATTTGTATCTGAATGAATGACATGTCATATGAAGCTTAATTATCACCTGTGTAACTATGTATTTGTCCTTCCTTCTTCTCCCACAGAGCTTTGGGCAAGGCATAAGTCATTCCTTTCTCTCTCCTCATCAGTGTCATTGTAATTGTCTCCCCTGTATTGTATTTATGAACTTCCTGTGTTACAACACTACAAAGAATACACTGTATGTTCACAACAGTTGTCAAACAAGTTCAAAATGTTCCCTTCATCTTTTCAATTCTTGTACAAAACAATAGCTTTATCCTCTTTCTTCTGATATTCAAAAACTTGAACTCTGCATATAAACTTTTAAGTCAGTTTGACCAAAGGTTAAGTCTACTGATGTTAAATCCATAGTTCCACGAACTTGTCATTTTTGTCCAGCTTTAAGAAGATTAAATTCTATTGACATATGATGTGATTTCAGTCTCATTGACAAAATTAAGCAAGGAAATGACATCAAATTTGATTATTTTTTTTAAAACCTTTGTTATAAAATGACAATAAGTGTGCTCAGTTGATACATTTTTCAATTTTTCTGAATCTTTGGACTCTCAAATATTGAAACTGATGAGTTGCAACAGATTTGGATGAGACAGAACTCATGGACTTGCCTTTAGTAAGAACCCTTAACTCAATGATGCTTTTGTTAAGTATATTGACATAAAGTGAGTGGTGATGTCATGCATGATCTTAAATAGTTAAGCCTACCTTTTCAAATCCTTATCATGGATAGCTTCATAACATATGGGACATTTCCTCCAAGTTTTCTCTCCTAATGCCAGATAGTGGAGAATACATGGCCAACAGTAAATATGGCCACATCTGGTCATTTTGGCTGAAATTAGTCAAATAATTTTTTTTATAAAATATATGAACAAATAGTTACAAAAATATTAGACACTCAAAAGTATTAATCTTATAAAATTCATGTTTACATGTTTATAGTTTAATCACATTTCTCAACTACTCAGTAACCATGATTACTCAGATCAAGTATATGTATGTAACCTGTTGGTGACCTTCTGCTGTTGTCTGTTCTATGGTCGGGTTGTTGTCTCTTTGATACATTCCCCATTTCCATTCTCAATTTTATTGCTATTGCTCATATCTTCTAAAAATTTTATACTTTAATGAAGATCTGATTTTAAACTAGGTCTAGGTCCACTTAATATTGGAACAGTCTTTAACTTCCTCAGGTACACTGATTGAAAAGTGTTTAAAGCCAAATATATAAAATATTTTAATGCATTTCATTGTGGAGTTCAACTTAATTTAAAATATCTAATTTTCATACCAAGGCCACACAAATAAGAAATTGAAGTATCAGATGTTTATTAGTCATCATGCCTATTTGATTAAAAAAAAACTTCTTCAAATCAGGACAATAAAAGAATTTGAGTAGGCAGCTTTTTTCTGGGTAGCGTTTTGGCAAACAAACCTATTATTTATTATGGCCCAATTTTGTCACAGCTAGAACAATTGACTACTGATCTGAAATACCTCGGATTTAGCACTTGTAAGGAAGATAATCACACATATTACACATCAGTATTTCTCTTTCTTACCTGCTAATGGTTTGTCCAAACATATAGGACAAGATGATATTTCATGACTGTTTACTTTCTGAAAAGAACAGATATTTAGTTAAAAGCAGTTGTTAATGGAAGTGCAATGTGTCTATTTGTAACTTAAAATATTTAGAGAAATGTATTATCTTAAATAATGTACTTTACTCTAGCCATATATTATATCTTGCATTCTCCAGATAAATTATATGGAAATAAAAAAAAAGGAATAATTTACAGCCAATTTGGAGACAAATAAATTTGATCAAGCTTTAGTTTTTTTTTGTAGTTTTGATTGTTTGTGTTATTTTTGTTGTTGTGTGCATTTTTCAGTAATTGTCAGTTAGTGATTGTCTTGACAATTAACCACAAATCCTATACCAAAAGACTTTTGGAAAAGAAACCGCAGTCATGACAGTACAAGCCATATTGTTTTAATAAAATTTGATGACACCCCTAATTTTTGATAGTGTAAGTAAATTTTTTTCATCTTTTGTTTGTTTTCACCACTGTGCAATTTAGCAGTATAAATATATATTTCTTCATCAATCTTCCAAATAACACAGAGTTTTCAGTCAACTCAAAATGGAAAGTAGAAGTACTTACAATGAGTTCCACATTATCCCAATCCACTAATTTATCTGGATCAATGTTATGTATGGCATAATCCCCAGCTTCTTTTACAATAAACTGATAGCTGTTAAATAAAAATAATTAATGAAAATTCTATAACATTTCTGTAATAAAATACGTTGAATTTTTTTTCCCTTGGTTTCATTAATTTAAATTTGTATATGTATACAGTACCTAACATGCCTCTGACTGATTTATGTGGGCTGTCCTGATGCTTTTTAAATTTCCTGTGCTGTTTATAAGTTTTATCAATTTCATTTGATAATTTAGTCCGAATATTGGAGGCACACAAATGAAATAATAGTAGGTGGTTGCATTTTTTATTTTATTTAATCATGATAATTGGTGGTTAAGGTCTAAAAAAAAGGTGCCTCCTGTGCATTTAATTCTGGAACAGGATTTATTTCAACAATACATTCCTATGAATATAATTATCTAAATTGGAAAACTACACTTACTTTGCTTGTAGAAACTGTTCCTTGTTATAGCTAATTCTTCCACCAGTCCTTCTCCTGACATTGCCCCTTCCCCCTGCACTCCAGTGAGGGGGTTCTTCATAAGAATCATTCCGAGCATAGGAGAAATTGAGTAAATGGTTTAAATTAACCTTTTTTCCTTTTAATAGAGGTGAACCATAATCAACAGGGTACTCCTCGTTCACCTGTCAAAAATACAAAAATAATCATTCAGTTTTTTTTTCAATTTGAAAATTTTAATTGATTGTGGTATCTCTGGATTGATTGTTTGATTAATTAGCAATTAAAATCATTTTCAAAACTATTGCCCTATCTACAACAGGTCAGTTTTAGTTGTCAGAGGAAGCAGAGTGCCTGGAAAAAACATAACCTTTGGTCAGAAACCTGACAATCCTAGTTAATTAATATTGGAGTAGAGTGCACAGGCAAAGTGCGGGATTCAAACTCACAACCTCAGTGTTTACTGGCTAGTGAAACAGTAGATCAACTACTAAGACCACTCAGCCACAGAGGCAGGTCCCTGTATTTCTTGAAGTGTTGCTACATTGATCTTACAATATTTACCTGCAGAATATATGTGTTCTATTCAAAATTAAGATATTTAGAAATGTTCATTTTTTAAAATAATTTACATACTGTCAAATTATGTATACATACTATGCCCTATAAATTATAGTTCATTTCGTAAAATTGTACTTCCGACATACTTGTTTAAATCAAAATCTAAAGTCATAGTACTTTTATTATGTAGACTGCAAACAATTTTAAAAGCATCTTTACCAACAGTGAAGTATTGAAAATAAAAATTATAAACTAACCCAGTAAAAGTTTATGTTCAAGTACTTCAAAAAATATAATTCTTACCCAATAACAGTTCATGTACTAAGAAGCCACCACAATAAATAATACTGTTATAATAATAGTTTGCAAAATTTAGAATTTTCAACCAAAAAGTCATCCCTGTTCCTTCTAATCCTCTTTCTTTCAAATCAAACTTTGAAATTTTTCAAAGGAAGTTGCAATATGTTGTGCAATATATAACTGTTTACATTAATAACATAGTTACTTCCCTTTTCCTATTCAAATTTTAAAGGTCAAAGTATGTGTTCAGATTATTTTTGAAGTATTTTAAACTATTGATTAAATTTCTCTGAATAACTGAAGATTAACTGTTAAATTTTAAAATACTAGACACATATCAGGTTGAAAATCTGTTTAAAATAATTTATGTTTCTTATACTAACAAGGTATTAATAATGAGAAATTAAACAAACTATAATCAAGCAAAAGTGTAAATATAATGAATTAAATTGAATTACGTCTTCTCTTGGATATCCTCCTCCTCCCCTGGGTCTAGGTCTCTTATCCACAGCATATTTATTTTTCTGTGGTGTTGGACGTCGTGGACTTGATTCTTGATAATATGATTTACTGCTATTAGTTTCTCTCCTTTTTGCATATTTATTTTGATTTCCATTGTCTGTAAATATATTTTTAATATCTATTAGTAACTTTATAGCTGAAATTAACCTTTCTTCATTCTATTTTTAGTTTTGATATTTTAGCTACTTTTAAGCACCGCATTTAGGCTATTTCATGGCGGCCAGTTTTTATTGGGGGGGGGGGGGGGGGGGGGAAGCTGGAGTGCCCAGTATATGCATCAGGCCCAGGATTTAAACAAGCATTCTGTGAGTATTGCATGGCAAAATATAGTACCCTACAAGTTCAACATTCATTGTAATGGAACGAAATTCTAACTTGATCTATAACTTGTCATGTTGTTAACTACAAATGTACATAAAATAACAATGAAACCTACCAATAAACTGTTCAAACAATTTACTTAGAAAGAAAAAAAATCAAAAATGTCATTTATCTTAATTCAATGTCTTTTACTAATCTTTTTGAAAATAAGTTTTTTCCTATGAACAGTACATTGTAATCTAGTAATTAAGGTGGATCGGGACTATTCAAATGCGCATAATTTCACACATGAAGTACCATACACAAAAAGTTTGTGACTTAAAATCACTATTATTTTTTTAAAATATTTTGATTGATTTAAAATGTTAAATCATTGTACTTTTGTCACTAAAAAAATATTATCGTTATTATGCGTATCTGTCATTTTCTGTGAAAGACTCAAAATGACATTATACCCAATTTCACTATTTTCTGCCAAATTTTGGGTTTTCAGGCAAAATATATTTCTACATGTAATGCAGTACGAGCTAAGGCCAGGTTTTTTTAATTTGTTGGTTTAAGGATCTGCAAACCCTTTTTTGCCGATTTTCAGAATAAAAATAAAATTTACTTTTCATGCTTTTTTAATTCCCGCCAACCCTAACAAATACATTATCCCAGAAAAATAAATAAAATATTCTTTTTTATATACACTAAGTTAACAGAATTGATAACACTTTCTTTTGTGAAAAAATAAAACTTCCAATTTACGTATCTAAAAACATGAAAAATAGAAAATTCAATCATAACTGACCTTGAAATGTCGTTTGCGCAAATAATTTTGCAGAACAAAACCTGTTTTTAAAACCCATTACACCATAAGTTCGTTTCCCGTATTAGTCATCACTCCGTAAGATGCAACAAGTTAAAAGTACTAAATAAATGTAAACAAATCATTTAGAATTTTCTTGTTTCAAATATAATAAAAAAAATTCGTCCATTTGAATATAAAAACAGGAATGCAAGACAACTGATGACCCCGATATTCTTCTTTTTCCAGTGGATGAGTCTATTACGTTTCTGACATGTGCATTGAAAAAAGTCATTTTTGTACAACGTTTTTGCAATTTTTTCTTTAACAGTTTTCGTGCTTGAAGATCATAATTCACCAAGTTTCCTGAAATTGATTAAGAGCTACACAGTTCTGGGTTTTTTTCTTTCTTGTTAGTGAAATGACGATTTAATTTTGTCCGTGGACACAACCCCCCTTTTCCACAGAAAATTTTAGACGATGTCATGCGATGTTTAGGACAGCTGAGCAATAATATTTCATCCAACTTAAATTTAAGAAATGATGACAAATTAGCATATCAAAAATATTGTTAGAAAGGGAAATATAGTTTTTTTGCATATTTTTCTTTCTTAAAGGATTTTTTTCCCCCGACCAACCCAACTTTTTCATAGGGAAAATCCGTAAAACAACAAATTAAAAAAGCGTGGCCTAATGTTAATTTTTCATAAAATGTATTGGTTTGCGAGTTTCAGTTAATTTCATGCATCTATTAGTGAACAAATATCGAAGGTACAATACAGAAATTTGACATATATGCCATTGAAACATGCATGTATTTATGTGACATAACAACAATAGCTTGTACTGCATTACATGTAACAGTATTGTCCATACCAATTTTCAACAAATTAAGTCGTCTAGGAGGCCTCCAGAATTTTATGAAAACTTGGTGTTCACCCCAAGAACCAGTTTGGCCACAACATAACAATTTCATGTTTATTTACAATTTACACAGTGTGTATATGTTAAGTATGTTCCCATAGTTTAGGACTTAATTCATTATAGAGGGTCATAATACACCTTATCGCTATTTGTCCGCCATTGCTGGATTATCACACACTTTCCCGTAAAATGTTGACTTCATAAAACAAAATATCTGACGCCACAATGGAAAAGTGATTGTTGTTGACGTCAAAAGTTCAAGCGGCCGGGTCAGCCAGGATTAGCGATAAGGTGTATGGGGGTACCTTCATGCTAATAACAGTAAAAATTCTTTTTTTTTTTTTTATCTTTTATTTGTTTTTCAATAGTCAGGATTTTACACACCCCATTACACTACCACCTGACAATGGTATCAAGGGGTAAATACAGAAGAAGAAGAAAATAGCAATATACAAAATGAATCTCTGACTAATTTATTTTTAACAATATTTTAGGTTACATATAAATTGTATTTGATTTATCTCTCCTCTCTCTCTCTCTGACTTACTCACATACAACACTAATACTTTCACTCATCTGTTTTGCTACAATATGTATCATGACTTACTTTTTAATACAATTTTTTTAAAGAAATGTAATTTGCTCATAATTTATAAATTATTTCTTTTCTCTGAACTAAACATAGATAATATGAAAACAACACTTAGTTAAATATTACATGTAAAGGAGACCAAAATTTTTCACAAACTTGGACTTTATCATTTTTCTTTGCAATATGGTTTTCAAGAAATTGGTATTTCTTTATTTTATTCTTTAACTCAATGATATTTGGTTTTGTTTCATTTAATTTACATTTATATATATAATTTTTTGTAATTATGATTAGCAGATTCAATAATAAACTTTCTTGTTTGCATCCAAGAAACACATTCTCTTTGTTGAGATCAAAATTTACAAAAAAAAGTTTCACAATATTGGAAAAAGACTGCCACAATTGAAAAGTTATTGGGCATTCAAAAAACAGGTGTTCAATGGTTTCTTCTCCAAGTTTACAAAAAGTACATAACTTGGTATCTTTTAATTTGATTTTATACAAAAAGGTATTAGTTGCTATAATTCTATGCAAAAATTTATATTGAAAGGTTCTTAAATAAGCATCTCTACAAGACTTTTTTGTTATCATGAAATACTCTGACCATTCTGTAGTATCAATAACTAACAGTTCTTCCCATTTCAAAAATTTGATTGTTGGTAGTTGAATAACTTCATCTACTAAGTTTTTATATACAAATTTGGCTTTCACATTACACATGATTTTTTTTAAGAAAGTATCACTAGTGTTAGACTTATCTATATCTTGATTTAGACAGTTTTCTTTAAGGCATTTTTTCATAATGTTAGGGATTTTTGATATCAAACCATAATATTTAACAAAATTGTAGGTTTGTACTTTTTCTTGAAATTGCTCAAATTTATAAAAAATCATATTTTCACGATTAATAAGGTCACTTACTGACTGCACACCCCCCTTTTCCCATTGAATGTAATATGGGAAATCATCCAAAGAAGAAAAGTTCAAAATATCTAAGGATAAAATGTCACTGACAGAAATCTCAGTAATAGGTTTTGCAACGGAAAAGCATAGTAAAACATCCTTCCAGAAAGAGTTTTTACATCTTTTAGAAATCTCAATCAGCTTTTCTTTCTGAAGATTTAAAACCCTTTCACCCCCATACTGCCTAAGGTCTGCCAGTAACAACTGCTGCCAGCCACCACTAGGGTTTGCCAGCAGTCTTTTTATCCAACTAATTTTCAAATAGATATTAAATGAATGAAGATGTACCATATTAAGTCCACCTTGTGAAATATCACCAATAAGTGTGTTTCTCTTGATTCTGTCTGGTTTTCCATTCCATATGAAATCATAAAATAATGAAGTGAGCTCTGTTAACCTGGAGTGTGATAGGTTTGGTAATGCAGTCAATAAATGGACCAACTTTGAAAGAGCAAGTGATTTAATTACTGTAATTTTTCCTAATAATGTGAGTTTTCGATGTTGCCAGCTCTTCAGAATTGCAGAGACCTCTTTAATTTTCTTAGCAAAATTAATTTCTGTGATACAGCTTAAATCTAAAGAAAATTCAATCCCCAAAAGTTTAAAATTTGAATGTGACCAATGAAGTTTTAAGTCGGGACATAAAATAAGATCAGAATATTTTTTACTTCCAACCCATAGTGCTTTTGTCTTTGAAGCATTTATTTTCAAACCTGAAATTTTATAAAAAGATTCAAAACATGAAAGTGTTTCCCTCAACGATATTTCCCTTCCATCTAACATAAGGAATGTGTCATCTGCGTACATGCTTAAAAGAGATTCATTATCATTGATGGTAATTCCCCTTATGTCAGGATTACCTTTTAATTTCAAAGATAATAATTCAACCCCAATTATAAATAAATAAGGAGAAAGAGGATCTCCTTGTCTGCAACCTCTTTCTAAATGAAAAAACTTAGACATGTGTCCATTATTTATAACACAACTTGATGCCCCTGAGTATAAAGTTTCAAACCATCTACATAAAGAAGGCCCAAAATTAAAGCTTTTCAAAGAATTTTTTAAAAATAACCATTCCAAGGAATCAAATGCCTTTTCAAAATCAACAAGTAATAAAAGACCTGTCTTGTTATTTTCCTCAAGATAGTGCATCAAATCATATAAGAGGCGTGTGTTCTCACCCATAAATCTGTCTTTAATGAAACCTTTTTGTGTGTCACTTATGATAAATGGTAAAACGGGTTTAAGTCTATTAGCTATAACAGCAGAAGCTATTTTCATATCAGTATTCAGTAGACTAATAGGACGCCAATTACTAATATACTGTCTGTCTTTTCCCTCTTTAGGAATGCAAGTTATTATACTTTGATACTGAAAATCAGAAAATTTACCCCCCGCATATCCAAAGTGAAGAGATCGAAAGACAAAAGGGCCAATATCTTTCCAAAAAAATTTATAAAAATCTACAGAATACCCATCAGAACCAGGACTTTTACCATTTGTCATAAATTTTAAAGATTCAGCACATTCTTTAAAAGTTAAATTTCCTTCACAAAGATCACTTTGTTCTTCTGTAAGCTTAATGTTATGATTAAAAAATGATGTATCATTGCAATCTAATTTTTTGCTTGAGTACAAATTTTTATAAAAATTTTGTTGTTCCATCAGAATTTTTGATTGCTCTGAAATATGCTGACCTTTATCATCAATAAGTTCTGTTATGGTTTTCTTAATAAAATTTTTCTTTTCTAATTTACAAAAATAATTTGTACACTTTTCACCATTCTCATGCCAGTTAGCTCGGGATCTAAGCAGCAAGCCTTCAACTTTCTTTTGTCTACAATTTTCTAGTTCAAGTTTTTTTTCAAATAAAGATTTTTGAACCTCATCATTTGGAGAAAGATTCATAATACTTTCAAAATATAAAATATCATTTTCAAGTTTGAGAGTGACATTTTTTTCCTCTCTGGATTTATTAATGCTGTAATTTATGGACAAGGATCTAATCTTCATTTTTAATATTTCAAAAAATATTTGATCATTACATGACAACTCAACAGAAAGAAGATTTTCCATATCACCTGACAGATGGTATTCCAAAATAGTATCCTTAATACATGATTTAACCTTTTTTATATAATCTGCATCTCTAAGTAACTGAGAGTTAAATTTCCAATAACTTTTGCCCCGTTTCTCTAAACAAGCTGAGAAGGTGAAAAGAATTGCCGAATGGTCTGTTCTATAACCAGGAATGATAATGGTATTCTTCATAAGTGAAAAAAGGTCTTCTGAAATTAAAAAATAATCAAGGCGACTTTGTTTTATTGGTGAGGACTGACGCCAGGTATATTTCCTATCTTCTGGATAGCATGTACGCCAAGGATCAAGTAGTTCAAAAACATCAATGATTTCATCAATTTTTTTACGGGAGTTAGGGTTTCTATTATGTTTGATATTATATGTATCCATACATTTATCTAATACAACATTCCAGTCACCACATAATAAAACACTTGTGTTTTTAAAGATTAAAATATTCTGCATTATTGTGTCAAAGAATGAAGGTTCATCTGTATTATAACCATACAAACATGCAAAACTTAATCTTTGTGAAAAAATTGTTATATCTAAAATAATGTAACGACCATTATCATCAATAATAGAATTATGCACAACAAAATCCAGACCCTTTTTAAACATAACAGAGACACCTGCACTTTTACTGTCTTTATGACTGAAAAAGCACTTATTTCCCCATTCATCCTCCCAGTATTTTTCAATGTCTTTATTGCTATGAGTTTCCTGAAAACACACTATGGAAGTATTTTTACTCCTAGCCCAATCAAAAACATCTGCCCTCTTTTTGGAGTTTGAAAAAAGACCCCTCACATTCATTGATAATATCGTTACATTATTATCCATGATTATATCTGAAGTGATGATTTATAAAACATATAAGCAAGTTCATAAGTACAAATATACAATTGTAACAAATAAGACATACACAAACATACACACATACAAACATAAGATGTTGCATATTATTTTCTTCATTCAACATTGAATGTATAAACTAATTTACAGTATGGCATTATATAGTTATGAATAAATCTAGCAAAGGAATTGATGTTTTAAGGGGAGATAAGATTATATTAATTTCATAATAAATGTTAGAGTTATTTCCCCTATACTCTACAGTGACAGTATAATTTATATAAATAAAAAAAAAAAAAAAAAAAAAAAATATTAAAAAAATCTCATACTATTTACTATATATACAGGATTTTGTAATTTGGAATTGACATGACACACTTTAGTATTTATATCTATCTATTTATACTTATAAAAACTGTACATTTTCCAAAAAATATTAACAGGTGTAACAGACTAATATGATAACTAATTAATTTCCATCTTTTAATTTCTTTTTAATTTTTTCTTCTACATTGTCAAATAGATCAAATCTTATTCTGCTACTAGTTTCAGTTTTGGCATACACATTACAGTTATAAAACCATACATTTTCAAATTTTTCAGTGTTTTTAAGTCTTGCCATTAGTCCAAGATTGCGTTGTGATATGTCATCATGCAATTTCACTTCATTTTTCAGGGATCTTTTTTGTCGCATTATCCGTATTTTGGTTTCAGTATTCTTTACCTTAACAATGACAGGCTTCTGATAACCATCTTTCCCAGGTATTCTGTGGATGGCTAGTACATCACTGGGCTCAATATCTACTTTACAGTCACTCTTTAAAGTTTCAATAAAGGCTTTTCTCAAATTCTCACCCCTTTTTTCAGGAAAGTTTAGCATTCTTATATTATGTTTTCGACTGTATTGTTCATTATAATTGGCTAACTTCAATGCATCAATAGATCTGTTATTATTGTCACCAACCTTTTCCACTAAGTTTTCAATAACTCTATCTTTTGCCCTGATTCTTTCCCTCAGATCCTCATTCTCAATCATCAATGTATCTAACTTATCATCAAGTTTTCCAGTTGCCTCCCTTATTTTACACTCAAACTTACTGGTGATCTTCTCTTCAAAATGATCTAATAATTTCTGGACAATGTTACTAACTAAAGTTTTTAAGTCCTTTTGTTGTACCAAATTAACCATAGCATTAGTAAGGTCAGACTTTGTAACTGTGCCCTGAAGAGAGTAAAAATTCTTGCCCAATTACGTTAACAGTAATTTTTTGGTGAATGACAGCAAAATGTATACTTTCTTTTAAAATAAAAATAAATCAACTGATTTTTACGAATCACGTTAGTATTTTCCAAAAATGACAATAGCAATAACACCTAATCGCTATTTATTCCATTCCGGATAAGTTCTAAAATAACACAACTTTTTCAGCCAGTTGAAGCTATTGGGGACCCTGTTTAAACAATGCACCATGCATGATACTTTTTAATGAGACCTGTTTAAACTATCGTAAATACTTCAAACAAAATATTTTTTACTTCAATTTTAATTTCGAAAAAAGTGGATCATACTATATCAAAGTTTCTTGATGATCACTTTCTAAAGTTTTTTCTCCCTCAGCTCACTACTGATGACCTCCATTTTTTGGCCGGTGACCCAAACAGGAAGTTGTATAAATGACTGTTTTTCCCGGAATGGACTAAATAGCGATAAGGTGTATTATTTCAGACCTCTGACCATGCTGACGAATCAAGAGAAGGAAATTTTGACAAATCATGGTAAAATTTGAACCTATTTGACCCAATGGTAGCCTTAAATGACTTTTTGACACTGCACATTAAGGGCATACGATACAGTTACAGGGGAGGTAATGACGTTGCTAACGTAAAACGTTATTTTAGCGACGTCAAAATTTGACATATCGGGAAAAGATGCATTTTTCGACTGATTTTATTTGAAAACGAATGCATGGACCCCTATTTTTTAAAATGACATTTTGTTTCATTTTGCAGGAAGATTATTATGTGGACCAAATTTTATAAAACTGTAAATAGTGCATTTTTTTTTAATTTTGATAAATATATGGACCATAATTTGGTATTCGGCCTTTGGTTTCTTTTTGTATCCTTTTTTATAAGTTCTAAAACTTTAACTTTTATTCTGTGGGTTGTGTTGGTGTTAGAATAGTATTAAAGGAACAATTGAGTTTTTCAAGAAAAAAATAATACATTTTGATTCACCGTTTACATGACAGGAAACCAAACAGGAAACCAATCTTTATTTTCTTTATTTTGTACAATATATTTCAAAAGACATAAATGAACACCATTACTAGTGTTACTTGCTTCATGTTAATATTTAAAATTTATTTTCAATGTTTAATTAAAGTTTTTTTTAAACGCGACAGGAAACCATAAGAAACCGAAAGCATTTTTTTAGTTTTATTTTATTGCAAAATCTGCTTAAAATAGTCTGAACAGTATACTTTTTCTTAAAATCCATCTTAAATGTAACAGTATTATAAAACTCCTAAATATGTGCTTGTTTTGAAAACAATTAGTACAATTTATTCAGAAATTTCCATATTTTCTTCATTGATACAGGATACCATAATCGTTGTATCTTGATGTTTTAGCCAAAAAAATGTATTTATATTTGGTTTTGAAATTCCAGTTATATACAATTTATTCCAACTCATTGGCAATGTAAAATTCTTTAAATCCAGTAAAGAAAAAAACTTTTAACTTGGAATTAAAATCTTTAAAATAGGCACCATGTGATATTTGTGACCTGTACACCATGTACATGGTTTCCACATTTTAACCTACTTTAGGCCAGGGTTTTTTAATTTGTTGGTTTACGGATTTTACCAATGAAAAAGTCGGTTGTCGGTCGGCAAAAAAAAGAAAAAAAATATCTTTCAAGACATAAAAATATTCAAAATCAATATATATTTTACCTTTCTAACAATATGTTTGTTATGCTATTTTGTCATCATTTCTTAGATTTTAATTCGATGAAATCAGCTGTCATAAACATCGCATGACATTCTAATAATTTCCCGTAAACAAAAAGTGGATGAGGATTGCACGGATATCGTCATTTCACAAACATGAAAAACAGATTCGCATAGCTCTTAATCAATTCCCGATAACTTGGTGGGCTTGGTGAATTACGATCTTCAAGCACGAAAACTGATAAAGAAGAAAAAATGTAAAAACGTCGTACGAAAATAAGTTTCAACACACATGTCAACAAACGTAATGGACTCATCCACTGGAAAAACGAGAATATCGGATTAATCTGTTGTCATGCATTCCCGTTTTTTTGGCCAAATGGACGATATTTTTTTATGATCTATGAAGCAAGAAAATTTCAAATGATTTGTTAATATTTTAGTACTTTAACTTGACGTCTTCTACCTGTCCACATTTGGACAAGTCTATTTCTATCAGATGATGCATCTTACGGACTGATGACAAATACGGTAAACGAATTGATTGTGTAATTGGTTTTAAACACAGGTTTCGTTTCGCAAAATTATTTGCGCAAACCACATTTCAAGGTCAGTTATAATTGATTTGTCTATTTTTAGAAACGTAAACTGGAAGTTTTATTTTTTTCACTACAGAAAGTGTTATCAATTTTGATAGTGATTAATGCATTTCATTTCATAAAAAACGAGTATTTTAATTATTTTTTAGGGATAATGCATTTGTTACGGTCGGCGGGAATAAAAAACATGAAAAGTGAATTTTATTTTTATTCTGGAAATCGGCAAAATCGGATCGGCGGATCCATTAACCAACAAATTAAAAAATTCTGGCCTTAGTGGGCTAAAATCAATAAAGTACTTCCTTTCAAGACATGCATGGAAAAGTTTACTTCTCCTTTGACAAGTTTATTGCGTTTCTGAAAAGTGTTTGCAGAACATGAATAAAAAAAAAATAACTAAAAATTGTGACAAAGATACCAACTTTGTACACTCCAAGTGTAACGGTATATTAACATGTATTTTTTATTAAGTTATCTTTATTCACCTAAAATATCCAGTAATATTTACTGCTGAAGCAAAATCAATCCAACGAGCATCGGCACAATGATAAGATACGTAATGTCGATTGAATTTTCCAAGGACCCTTTACATTGTTATCAGGAAACAAAGTGTGTCATAACGTCTGTCAAATCTGAAATCGATTTTGTCAAGTCATTGGGCATATATTTTCACACAAGATCGTATGTAACATTATGCACATAGGAAAAACAATAGACCCCCGGTGCAATCTCTTTGAAAATTGTATTTTCCTTTTTTAAACAAGACAAAACAAGTCTACAGATTATGTTTGCTAACATCCCGTTGGAAACAAAAACAATGTTTAGACCTAGTATTTCATACATCCGGCCGTAAGGGCGTGATCACATGTTAGTCACATGTTTCACGTATGACCGGAAATGATTAGAACTTAACGACAAAAACAATTTTAATAAAAAAAAGGAAATAACTGGACTTCTGTTTTGTTTGAAATGTAACGCATAACGATAACGTCATTTTCTAACTTAATTATTACGAAGAACAAAACTAGAATGTAAATCATCTCTGATTTACCTGTTTGAACATCTCGCAAGAGTTCATATTTGCATATTGTTATAAAGAATTCTATTACAACAAAGCAGATTACATCATCTAAAATTTGCGTTACGAAATTGGAAACCAAAGTAACGCTAGTGTTCTTACACCTGCTACAGAAATACTTATATAGTTCTCGGCATTTTCTTCTGACTATTCTTATTGGTCGATGTTCTTTATTATTTGAAAGCAAAAGTTACGAATTTGCCGGTGACGATTATCTATAAATCAGTCAGCGTTATGCACTTCGGAAGCGAAAAGTAACGCAAGAAACGACACAAAATTACTGTCGTATAATTTTTGAAATTTGTTAATTTCAATTTTCAATTTTTTTTTCTAGAGAAGAGTAGCATACACTTGTATGTTGATAAAAATAAAGGCATCTTTAGATGTAGTTACAACTTTTCTTACAGTAATACACATTTTTATCACTTTTCTATCGTTATAGGAAACGAGCCCAATAGCAAATTATGGTCCATATACAGCAAAAAATGACGTTTTTTCTCAATTCATCACCATTTGATAAATATGAATTATTTCTGAATAAAAAATGCATAAATTTTTAAGATACTCATAAAATACAGAAATTACAAATTATCTAACAAAAAACAACTTGTTTATCTTTAAAAACAAAAAAGTTATGGCTTTCTGTCGAAAGCGAAAATACGGCCACAAATCCGAAATTTGAGCAAATATACAAAATTTCGACCTCGTTTAACTCAAAAAGTAGCACATGACGGTATATTTTTTATTACATATTTGATTTAATCAGGTTAAAAATAGTCTATATGCAAATTTTCATCAACTTGTAAATACAGGATCAAAACAGTATCGTATGCCTTTAAAGGGCATTACTACCCTCATTATACACCTTATCGCTATTTGTCCGCCATTGCTGGAAATCACACAGGTTCCCGTAAAATTTTGACGTCATAAAACAAAATATTTGACGCCACAATGGAAAAGTGATTGTTGTTGACGTCAAAAGTTCAAGCGGCAGGGTCAGCCGGGATTAGCGATAAGGTGTATAGCCTATAGGTTGAAAAATACAGCTGAGGTTTTGATGTTATTGAAGTGCCCTATATTTTGACTTTAATGGAATCTTCAGATTTATAGTATGTTTCTGGCCATAGCTTTCTCTACAACTAAGGCAATATTGGTTTAATTTTATTTAAAGAGAAGCAACATCAGATGACCGAGAGCACCCCCATAGCTAGTCCAAATAATTATGACGTCTTGAAAGGCTATTATATTTTTTTTCTTTGACGCCTTACTTCGTTGATGTAAGGCGTCAAAGAAAAAAATTATCATAGCCTTTCAAGACGTCATTATTATTTGGACTACCCCATAGCTACCTCTTTGACTTTGAGTTCAAAACTATAAAGATTCTCACCAGCTTTTTTAGATTCTGGACCATTTTGTTTTTGTGGAGCAGAAGAAGGACGATTGTTTGATTTCTTTTCCATTGTTATAGCACTCTCCTCTAACATCAATCTCTGTTACACCGAGGTTTGACCCACAGGCCTTTCCTTTTGGAATTTGACAGAAATAGATTTTCACAGACACCATTTTTACAGCTCCATGATTGCACAATTCAAGAGAAAAAAACAAAATTCTTATAGAATTTTGATCTATGAAATGTAAATATTTTGAGAGTTAGTGAAATTTAAATAAACAACTTGGGGAACACGAGCCCCCAAAAGCTTTGATGCGCTTTGAATTACGCAGTTCAGCGATCTTTGATCGCTTAGAAATCGTACAAATGGCGACCATCAATCGCCAAGTAACCCGGATGAGACAGTTACCTCGCGTGTTTTATCTCAGGTGCGAGAACCGGAAATGGCGGAAATTTTGAACACAGATTTTTAGTATTTCATTGTTTTGTTGATATTATGATGTTTATTTAGTTGGAGACAAGTATGTAAGCTTTGACACCAGGCAATTTCTAATAATATAAAGACATGATCGGCAGCACACAAGAAAAGTTTTTGAATATAAACCATTTTTTCTGAAATAAATACAAATCAATATTATGATATATGGTAGGGGGTCTCATCGGTTGGGGGGGGGGGGGGGGGGGGTCTCATCCCGGATCCTGCTTACTGTTTTGTTAGATTCCTGTATCCCGCTTACACTATGTACGTAAGCAATTCTCATTATTTTGGTAATTTCCCGTGTCATGCTAGATTTTATTTCCCGTTTTCATGGCACAATAATTTGACTTTCACGTATCACGCTTACAAAAAATCGTCAATCCCACGTCACACTTTGACCCCAATGAGACCCAAATAATACTTAAGAAATAATTCATGGGGGCTGGAATATATCGTGATTTTACCACAGGTTGGCCCTTTATCACAGGGGTACTACTTGTACAAGTGTATTTTATTTACTTGAAGAAGTAAAAAAAAATATACACATATAAGTGAATAAATAATGTTTGAATAATCTCCCCTTAATTTTCTAAAAAATTTACTTGTATAAGTAAATTTTTCTTACAATCCCACAAAAATCCTCAAGTTTTGAGATGTAAAATCATGCCTTTAATGATTTTTCCCAGGTTTGCTCAAATTTTTCCATTAAAGTTCAATGTTTCATCTCATTAGTTCATCAAAGAAACTGATTGAGCAAAGATCTTGTATATTTGCGCAAGGCAATCAAAAATTGCTCCTTTGGGGCTTGTAAATGAGCAGTGTTATGAAGATAACAGACAAATGGGATTTTCATTGTCCATGAAATTACACTTAAATGATTAGTAAAGACATCTGTAAAGGGTACACAATTTAAAATTCTATTAGAGCAAAGAAATCTTAAGAATTCAAGAAAAGAAGAAAGGATGATTTTTTTACTTATACAAGTAAAAAATTCTGAATGCCTAAGGGACATAACTAAGCCAATTTTTTTTTTACCTATACAAGTAAATAAAATTCACTTGTATAAGTATCCTACAAATTTACTTATATGTGTATATTTTTTTTTACTTTTTCAAGTAAATAAAATACACTTGTACAAGTAGTACCCCTGACTGTTTATGAAAAATATTTTACCCTGAGCGATAGCGAGGGGTAAAATATCGGCATAAAGGGCCAACCCTTGGTAAAATCAAGATATATTCAAGCCCCCATTAATTATTTCGATTCTAATAGGAAAAATACGACAATTCTTTTGGATCGAAGCGCTCTAGGTGATGACATTTATTGCCGTTCCCGTAATTTTACGCACTATTAAATTGTCGTAAAAAAACGGAGCAAACTGAATAAATGATGATGCTTAAACTATTTACAATAATAAATTTAGATAAGTTTGGATGAACCTACATCATTGTACATGATTATTGTACTTACATGTCTCGTATGTATACAAAAGTGGCTAATATAACACATTTTAGCATCAGTTGTTTACAATTCCTTGTTGTGATGATTTTTGGTTTCACAAGCATGTACTTTCCCGTAAAATGCTTATATTCTGACGTCATTGTTCTATGCCGTCGGATAGCTAAATCATAAAAAAAATATATGACTTGGGAGTACAATCGGAACAGCCCTAACAATATATTCATATTTTACCACAGGTGTGTACTCAAAGCATTTGAAGGACGTCATGTTAGAATGATTGATAGTCATTGATAGGAGACAGGTTCTATCTGAAGTCCAAATAGTTATGATTTCTTGACAGGCTATTTAGAATATTAAAAATAATTTATGATGGTGTCACATCAACAATGATCAAAGTATTTAAAAAAATTGACAAATGATTGAAGAAAAGTATTTAAAAAAGACTTATAGAAAGGAGAACATAGAAAAGCTAGACAACTCAGTTAACTGGCTCCACTATCAATTGCCCTAGTTTTCCACCAACTCCCCTAGTAAAAGAAAATTGGCCACTTCACCATGTTCACGGCACTTGTGAGTAAGTAGTCCAAATAATTATGACGTCTAGCAGGGCTAGAAAAGAAGGCGTCCCAGAAAAAAATTAAAATAGCCTTGCCAGATTTCACAATTATTTGGACTAGTGAGTATGGTAACAAATAATAATTATGACATCTTGAATCAGAAATGCTATTTTAATGTTTTGCTGCAACACCTGCCTACATCTTCAGGTTCATACTACATGTACTATCTAACAAAATTAAAGAAATTAATATTATCCGACATATCCTGAACTCGCATGTTGTAGTAAAATCCCTACGATTAGAATTTGAATGATAAGTACATTACACTTATATCTGAGGGTTATGGAAGTTACCAAAATATAGTTGATTAATTGCTCAATGTCCAGTGACAAATAGTTCATACATGTTCAGAATAAAACTAAAATTAGACTGGATTTCTTTAATTCTTTTTCATAAGTGGGCGAGGTGGCAGGACAAAATTTGTCAGGATTTTACTATATATGATAATTGGGGCAAGTTGGATGACCTCACGATCTCCTAAAGGTTACTCAAGTTGCCAGGAAGGTTTTGCATCATCCATATTTGTAATTAATTATTTAATTTTCAACTGCAATGTCATAAGTCTCAACATGCTCAATTTAGACAAAAAAATGTTCACCTTTTGTTCAATCCAATTTCTATGGTCATGATGGTCCAATGTACCATAAATTATTTTCATAAATATATCAGTCAGAGATATAACTCTATAGGGCTATTACAGAAAATAACTTGCGTGTGTTATTACAGATACTTTTACTTAAATTTTCTAAATCTGTAATAACATACGTTTGTTATTTGTAAAATTATTTAATCTATAGTGGACTCTAGGGAACTCTTGAGACTTTGGGCAGAAAATAAATGCATAGCCTTGATAATTAATTTTTAAATTGAATTAATACATTTTTGATTAACCATGGTAAATTAATGAGACAAGGCTTAGGGAATTAACTTAGCTGTGATAACAAGGCATAGTTATTAAAGGAATGTAACTTATTATAAAAGGCACTTGGGAATTACTGAGAAACTTGCGCAGAACCTCATTACATGCTCTGGTCATTATTTCTTACAATAAATTAAAATACATTGTAATTAAGCATGATTTATGTCTGAACAAATGCTTTGAAGTGATATAGAGAAGCTGTGATAACACCCTTTAGTTATTACAGGCATATTTTTTCTGTAATAACATATAGGTGTACTATTCAAAATTGGAATACTATATATGAACTGTTACATCTTTCAATAGTTAAGTATACACAAAGACAATAGTAATATCAATAGAACTTGTATAAATTTTAACTAAACTTATGATGTATATTGTCCCTTTGAAACATGTAACATACGTATGTTATCACAGTTCTTTGATTTTTTAGTCCACAATAACAAATGTATGTTATTTTCCTGTAATAACTCTATAGAGTTATATTCCTGACTGTATATAAGCTATTGATAATACAATAAATTTACATTTTTCAATGGGTATTTTGCTGAATTGTCTTCTAATAGCCCTTGATCTTTTCTGAAATATCTTCTTATGACCCCATATTATTGTCACCATGTTGTTGAAGTTCTTAGAGTGCTGTTAGAAAATGTTTAATGGTATGACTCCAGTTAACCCTCCTATTTATTCTTTCTTAGGAGCATATATATGTCAGATAGAACATACATTGTTATATGGTTGATTACAATATATTATTTGTAATTTCTATAAACTAAAGAAGTGTATTATTTTATTTATATTTCTTTTTCACTTTTCCTTCCTTTCACAGAAAAAACATCAGTACTGAATCATTAGTCAATATCTCATTATGGAAGACAGCAGATTAGAAAATTGTGATGAGTTTGACGAAGCCTTTCCCATGAAGACTGGGTTCTGTCAACTGATAACAGAAGAACAGTTTGAGGATCAAGCACAGACTGAAACAGAAAAGGCTTTACAGGTTTGTTGTTGGTAACAAAAGTCTTGATTAATTATGATATTAATATAAAATGGCACTAGGTACCATATTCATTATTTTAAGGATTCAATCATCATTTTAATGTTCTTTCGTCTTAGGACATGGATGAAGGTTGTCTTTATTGACAGTGACAAGTGTATAATAGTTCTTGTGATGGAATCCGGGTCCATTTGCCCTGACTCTCATTCGCCCTAGTACCTGTTCGCCCTGACATGAAGGTAACAGAATGTCAACTTAAACCTAAAAAATGGTGATTTTCTCTCACCCCCACAAGTTTATAGCCTTAATTTTGTCTGATTTTAGTTCTAATTTCTGTTTGAAGTTTGACTTAATTAAATAAAAAATCTGAATTAACAAATAACATAAATCATACAAGACTGAAGTTTCAAAAAAATTTAGTCACAGTCCTACATTTAATATTCATGAACTGAAAATGAGAAGGAGTTTTGTTATAGCTCAAGAATAGATTTTAAGATTTATTAGATCATTAGAATTTAACCTGCTCTTCAATTGTAATGCACAAATAACTTTCTTTGTAGCAATTGATGGAACATTTAGACACCAATCCTGAACTGATACAAGAATTGATGAAGAAAAGAAAGAGAGAAGAGGAAGAAGAAGGTGGATTTATGTCCTATATGAAAGTAAGTACAATCATGACAATACTAACTATACTTGTACAGTAATTGCCTTCCCAGAATTTATAGTATGGTGATCAGTGCTTTATCTACAAGAAATTGATAGGTGCCAGGTTCAGAAAACTGGGGGTCCTGTCGATCCTGATCAAACACTTTTGATAGTTTGGAGTGCAGTGGTGGTCTAGCGACTCATTTCACAAAAATCTTACAATTAAAATTGATAGTAAGTTATACTAAAATGTGTATGACTTACAAACTTTTATTTTTTTCTCTTAAAAGGAGTAGGTCCAGTAAGACCCCTTTTTGGCCCCAAAATATAGCAGTTTTATAAAGTTGTTAAAATGTAAACTTTTAGTTATTTATTGGACAGTAGAATGCTTCTGCTACATAAATATGGGCTGTTTTTGACATAACAATGCACATATATCAGGTACTAGCACCATAAAGTCATGCTAAATTACTGAAATCTTCACAATTCTAGCATTTTGGTTAAATTTTAGACGGTTTTCGTGTAAAATGAAAGTGGCCGCATTCGTGTTCATTCTTTATATTGAAATGCAAGTTGTATTTTATGATAATACATAACATAAATAAAGGTTGAGGATGAACACGGATGCGGCCACTTTCATTTTTGACAAAAACCATCTGAAAAGTGACATTTTTTGGCATATTTGGTAGATTTTTCATATTTGAACTTGAATCGGATCGTTTTTAATGACTAAATCAGATAAAATCTTTCACATAAACTAATTGATTCAAACGAAATAGACACTTAAGTGTTTAAAAAGTGGTCAAAATCTTTCGTCAGATGAACCTGAAATTTGAGGCCAAAATCGATCCTTACCGGACCTACTCCTTTTTGTGAAAAGAGCCGTTGATGTCCTGCTAAGTGTTTGTGAAAGTTCCTAATTATACAAAAAGTAAAATCACAAATGTATACCAATATTTGATATGGAACTATATCATGTATATGACTATTGGCCTAATCTTATTTATACCTTCATATAAAAAAATATTTGATAGCAATGATTTCTGAAAATTCAGGCCAATCAAATTTCTCTTTATTAATATACAATTTATACATTGAACTGCAAGAAATAATCTTGAAACAATTAGCAAGAGTTAACTAAATTACCATATTTATATGCATGAAATGTGGTTCTTTTTTTTTTAGCTAAAGATGTTGAGTATGATGGGTAGAGATATAGATGCTAGATATGCAGTAACAGAGAATGAATGTGAAGAGAAAATAAGTCAGCTAAAGGATGGAATGTCCAAAGCATTCATGTATTCATTAGGTATATATATATATTTGGTAGATATAAAACAGTCAAACATGCATTATAGATGCCACTGAAAAGGAAAAATCTGTCTTGTATCCTTGTATTGTGCGACTGTAGTAATATTATTGTATACGTTTTGACCAACTTCAACCTTTATGTTTTTAAAATGTAATAGACAACTTACGAGTTCGATGCATTTCCGTCAAAAACTCTGGATTTAGTGAATGTCATTTGTGCGTTTAGGGGCGTCGTCACATCCATTCCAATGTTGAAAAAGTGGTTGGAAAACTATAATTCTATATTGTACAACTTATTCGGCAAATTGAATTCTTAAAATTGAAAATCAGCACTTCTGTCATTAGGGAAGTGTCATTAAGTACCTAAAGAACAACCATTATTTCTAGTTTATCCTGCACAATGACGATCACTAAGACGCTTGATGAACGTAAATAGTGCAGGGATACAGGCGATCCCCTATATCTGGTAAATGACGTCATAAAGGCACGTATAATTGAAGAGTTTTTTCCGGTGACCGATGAACTTCAAAATGGTCTATTGTTGTTACTAATGTTTGTGGTCCATGAATGCCTTATTTAACAATGACATTAATAAGTGTAGTAAATACAAAATTTTTCTTCAGGAAAATGCAGGATATTGCAATTAATTATTTCTACCCTCTGCACCTTCAAGTACTATACTATACAATATAGGTTATGTAATAAATATAATGTGAACACCTCAAATTGAGCTAACCTTAACAGAACAATATTATAATGAAACAATATAATGGTAGTTTATAATGTGATTATTTTTCCATGCTGTTTTATGATAAAGTAAAAAATGTCATAGCTATGCTTAGAAATTAAGGGACCAAATTTACTTCAGGCTTTTATTTTCTATCCGAGTGGTGTTTGTGTCACCCATACAAAGACATTGATTTTTCTTTTCTGTATATATTATTTGAAAACAGCAGGCAACACATGTCATCTTTTGACGAATCACACATTTGATATTTCTTGAACTAGTGGCACTAAATAGAAACATTTGTTTTATCTTGCATCAAATTTTTTACAGAATCCAAAGGAAGACGGTATTCAGAGAGGTTGGCTGCCAAAAAACAGAAGAAATCTTCATCATCATCAAACGATGAAAATGTGGCTCTGTCCATTCCTGTTGCTCCACCTCTACCTCCTCCACCAGGGTCAAAAGTTGAAAAGGTCGTCAGAAAGACAAGTCAGTCAGATAAAGAAAAATTCACTCCGACAAAGTTGAGAACTCCATTAAAAGATAGAAATCAGGTATAAAATGGGGGATAACCTAGCTAGTCAAATAAAAAAAAGTAAAATCATGCAAGAATAGACAAGATCTGTATTAACATGATTAAGACTTGTTAGAACTATTATGAATAAACACATTGAGGAAAACTTTAAAAAAGTTCTAAAAAGGGTCAAACTGCAATAAAGTTTGTAATACCTCTTCAGTTTTCTCAGCCTTTCTGCCATTGTATTATTGATTTCGTATTTTATTTCCTAACCATAATATAGAATATTCTATTCAATTTGATAAACATGATTGAAATATATTTGTTGTTTTTATCCATGCAAAAATACTAAAATTATGAAAGTAAAATATTGAATTGTTAATCAAGAAAAAAATTAATACAAACTTTACAGGCTTAGATTTAAAAAAAATTTACCTTGCACACTTGCAAATTGATGTTGTTTTTTGATATAATGTAAATTTCGGAAATTATTGCAAAGTTTTTATTATTGCAAAAAATACAACAGTGGTATAATCACAATAATTTAAACTCGCATTTTGAATTATTTTACATGTATATGAATTAAACAGGATTGTTCTCAATATCACAACAATTAAATCGCATTGTGGTCAAAAATGACAAAATCACAATAATAAATGCATGCAATATTTCTGAATTTAAAGTATATGTATTTCAATAATTATTTTGTAGATAGACACACCTCAAAGCTTGAGAGTAAGAAAAGAAGACAAAAGAGGGTAAAATTTAATATTGATACTTTAGTGAAGAAGAAAAAAGGTTGATTGGTTCCATTTCTTACATATAAATCAGTTATTTTAACTTTCTTGTCTATTGACCATTTTGGACTACAACAGTGCACTGAAATAAGATTCTGACGGATGATTCATTCTATTGCAATGTAATATTTTCATTTTCCATTCGAAATAATTTTAGACATGGTTACCTCTTTCTTTCCAGCACAATGGCAATGCTACATAACATGATAGAATTTGGCATTACTGTGACCATTGAATGACTATAATTTAATTAAGAATTGAATGCTGCTTTTTGTAAATTTATTGGGGTGTAAAAGCGTTGACCGAAGTACATTTTGTATGAAGCGCGGAATATTTTTTCTGTCTATTCGAAATAACATAAAAAATGTGGTGCATACTGTTAAATAACCCGCTACATGCGTTATTCAATGTGCACCAAATTTTTTATGTTATTTCTTCATAGACAGAAAAAATATTACAGTCATTCCTTAAGTGGATCCAATCATTTTCGTGGGTACTAATTTTTGTTGATTGAATGAACTTTGTATTTTCGTGGAAATTTTGATTTCGTGGTTTTACTAAAGACTGCATACAAGCGTACACAAAATTTGTATTTCGTTGAATTTTTCAATTCATGGTTCACCTGTAACCATGAAATTAATGAAAATTAGTATCCCATGAATATTAATGAATCCACAGTATAACTGATTGAAAGCACAGAAAATGCAAAACAAGGGAGGTAAAAAAAATCTATTGAATCTTTTACCATGCATGTGGTATTTAACACTTGTTGCTGAGCATAGGTATAATTGTTTTTTTTTGTGTTTTATAGTTGCTGTCTAATTGATGTAAACCAGATATCCGAAATAAAATATTCTATAATTACTTATCTAAATTCTTTTATAGATTAATATTATTGCTCAGGGCTGTTACAGAAAATACTATGTCCCTCAATTGACGTCACTATTTTTAAAACTCCCCCACCCACAGAAATAAAAACAAATTAAAACAACACACCCTTTGCATTTTGGTTTATCAAATACAACCAACCACATAAGATTAAATGAAATTGACTTCCCTGGGCGTGGGAACATAGTATTTTATGGAACATCCCTCAGTGTTAAGAAATACATGAAAGATAGAACACTAAAATTGAACTTTTCTCACTACAGGTCTATAGCCTCGATGGGTACATGGCAGTCCATTGGATCATTAAGTAGTCTTCATGAAGAACACTAAAATTAAACTTTCTCACTACAGGTCTATAGCCTCGATGGGTACATGGCAGTCCATTGGATCATTAAGTAGTCTTCATGAAGAACTCCTGTCCATCAATCCAAATAAATTGTTGAGACCAAGTATACATCCAAGGTAGGATTAATGTGTTGGATGAAATTAAAATATTGTGCCTGAAATTCTAAAGTGACAGCATTTATCAAATTGAACAGCAGGGATTTCCCTGAAATACTTAACAGTATAACAAATTTCACAAAATAAGTCTTCTTGATCATGTTGATATTATTAATTGGTACAAAGAACTTGTGCATGAAATATTTCGTATCTTTTATTTATTTTTGAATATGCTGAAATAGCCTCAACCTGAAATTTTACAGAATTATTACATGCTGAACTGTTACAGATAAGTGTACACACAATGCAAAATATGGAAAATAATTTCATAGTATACTTTTCTATATATTAGTTATAACAAATTATAATTTTCAAATTTAGACAATTGATAATAAATAATATTGTTACTTGACTACATGTAATTAAAAATATTCTAGCCTTAATGGTAAACTACATTTAATACTACCTCTTAAAATGAATACCTGTTAGTGTTATTTTTCAAAAAACAGACTTTATATTATGGGCTATTATTGTTATTTTTCAAGAAACAGACTTTATATTATGGGCTATTTTTTAGGTCACCAGGTGGCACTCCAAAAAAGAAGCGAAGATCACGAGGGAGTCCCTCTAGTACATGTAACGGCTACAGTACAGCAACCCCTCTATACAAAGCATTAATCAATGGTATGCATCAGAAATTCAGGAATGTGCGTTCTCCAAGTCCGGCCGTGTATGATAGCGACGTATCTGGAGGGGGGTTTACTCCATGATGTGTTTTATAAATATTAATAATTATGTTGAATTGAATCTCACTATTAAATGTTAGTACATGAAGTACTCTAAATTCAGAAATTATTGCGTGCAATTATTATTGCGATTTTGTCAATTGGAACTAAAATGTGATTTTATTTTTTGGGATATATTGTGAAAAATCCTGTTTAATTCATATAAAAAAATTTTAATATGCGAGTTAAAATTTCTGATTATAACCCAGTCGCATTTTTCGCAATGATAAAAACATCGCAATAATTTCTGAATTTACAGTAAATCGGTCTGGAAGTCATTTTGCTAATGTTGAGTCTCGTTTCTGATCTAGACACTACTTTATTATTAATAAAAGATTTTGTTTATAGATGATAGTGAAAATCTGTATCACATTTATTTTTAATTGCAGAAAGAGAATGAGATGTTATCCTTTGAAATAGATAAATAAGAAACTTTTTGAAGTGTAAATATGTTCTTAATAATATTTTGGACTTAAAACTAAATATTTGAGAATTTAAATTGCAATTCCTTAACAAAACATTCAAGACAGTGCATCTAACGAAAGTAATATAATATAAGCCTAATAGTGGTTTTTTTTGCAATAGAAGACAGATTAATTTTTCTCAATAGAATTGTAACTGGTTGTGAGATTTTTATAAATATGAAATGTTGACAAGAATATAATTTTTGTTGTCAAAGGAATACTATTTTTTAGTTTTGTTTTATTCTAGAAGAATTGTATATTTGTAATAAGTAATATTTTTATTTGTATATTATAATTAATATTAATTCTGTTTTCTTGTAAAGATAATTCATTAGCAATATTTTTATAAATTTATAATGTTTTCATTTCATTTCATTTCATCTATATATAAAAGCATTTATTACATCAGGGTATGTGCATACTGATATTCTGTTTTTATCTTTTGTAATATTCTAAAATAATTGAATACTAACAACACATACATAGCTTTATATTTTGTGTAGACTGTATTTGATAAAGTACAAATAAAAGATTAAACATTTCCTTGCTTGACTCAATTGTGCCTTCCACAATATAAACAGAGGAAATATATATCAAGTTATTATTTCAACTTGGAATTATTTCTAATTATGGAATTTGCATAATTTATTGTGGTTCTGTCATTATAAATTGATAGTTTATAGATACCAGAACTAAAAAGAGTTCAAGAAAAACAAGTCTGATTGTTTGGTTTTTGAGATGCAATTTATTGAAAATTTGATTCTTCATACATTTGATTTAATACAAAAACTTAAAAAAAAAAAAAAAAAAAAAAGGATTTAAAAAAAATTCAAACATTTAAAAACTACTAGTACCTGCAATACAATAATGAAACAAACAGTAGTTGTAATTGTGCAAAATTTTGATTGACAGTAAATGGATAAAGCTAGAGGATTCTGAATACTGGTATTTAACAATAAATAAAAACATTATTTATTTAGATATGACAAAGCTGTTTTCTCTTAGTTCTGTATACATTGTTTTATATAATCTTCACCTATGGGCCAGGTGTGCTATTGCTATGAATTGGCATCCATTGCTGTTGTCCATTGTCTGTCGTTATCTTATACAAAAATCTTCTCTTTAACAACTGGGCCAATTTTAACTGCATTATCTGTGATCTTTAGGATATCTAGTATAAACGTTGAGCTTTTTGTTCCTGTCAATCAACCATAAGGGTATGCATAGTCTTATTAAATCATAAAGCTAGGCTTTTTTTTTGCCTTTTTATGTTGAAACACTTTTATAGATAAGTAGAAACTTAAACAGCAAAAAAGATCATCAATACACATTCAACAAAATGACATTATGAACAAAACCATTAAATGACCTCTAACAGGAGTAATTCCCTTCATAAGAATTATTTTCCTTTTTTGTAGCTTTTTGTTATAACCTAGGTGTGCACTTCAGATTTCAGTCGGGGCTAGAAGTAGTAGGAGATCTTCTGTTATATAAGCTAGAAATAACAGGTCGTCCATCTACTAGTATACAAGATTTCATTTTTTAATTCAACAGCTTATTAAGGTCGGTGCTAAGACATTCTCCATGTTTGATCCCATATTGGATGGCAAAAGTTGTTTAACTTCATTATACCATAATCCCCTTTGCCTAGATATGGCTCTCTGGTCTAATATATATGGCAGGGTCCACAGCTGTAAATTGACTCACGACCAAGAAGATCATCTGTAAGCTTGAAAGACCTGCTACATCGAAAGGCAGATTTTGCATCTATGAATGTGACATGACCTGATGCAGTGGTACTGTCACATCCACAGCTTCTTGTATATGCGCATATATTATACAGGATCAAATAACAGAAGAGTGGTGAACTTTTATAGTGTGAATTTTCTATGCAATCTGTTTCATAAGATGTCAATAAGTGCTCTCAGGTTAGTTCAGAGTAGGAATTACAGGGAATTTCCTATAAGCAGCATATATCTCGATAGTCTTTTCTTTTAAAGATTGGATGGCGAGTATATGCCATTTTCAGGAGTTCAGGGATATTTTTTTACCTCACCAAAGCTAGCTATAATTTGTTAGAAATACATGAGGTCTGATCCATTCTTAAGCTGATCAGCTACTAGCCCAAATACGTTTGGTGATTTATTTCTATAATGTTGTTGGTAGTTCTATGTATGTATTCTAGTGGAATTATTTTTTTTATTGATATTGGTATTCCCTAATTCCTAGATTCAGTTGTATATAATTGAGGGTTTATATACCTTAAGTTGTCTTTAAGACTGTTCACTGTTTAGTGCATTATGTGAAGCTAGATTATTGTATTATATGAAGTTTGATAATCATATGAATGTATCTAGCAAGTTGATTGTGAGTGATAGTGTTTCCCATATAAGAGGGGGAGGACAGGGGTAAGGGAGACGGGGAGAAAGGGGGTGGGAGAAAGGAGAAAGGGGGTAGGAGAAAGGAGAGGAAGGCTGGGAGAAAGGAGAAAAAGTTGGAGAAAGGAGAAAAAATAAAATATCTCTCCTTTTAAAAAATGATCTAATATTTCAAGAAAAAATATCTCAAAAGGAGATTTTATTCTAATGGTAGAAAGGAGAAAGGAGAAGAGGGTGGGAGAAGGGAGAAGGGTACCCCCTGTCCTCCCCCTCATATAAATGCTGATGTTAATTTTGGATTTAAAAATATTTGAGTTAGCTTTTCTCTCTTCAGCCCTCCGGAACTTTTCGGCTAGCTAGCTAGTTCTTTCTGCCCGGAACTTTCCAACATCGGAACAAAAGAGCATTTACACTTTCAAATGTAAAGAGTATAATTTCAACCTATACAGTGGCGGATCCAGGGGGGGGGGGGGTTCCGGGGGTGCGCACCCCCCCTTTATTTTTGCCGATCAATGCATTTGTATCGGGACATATGTTTTGCACCCCCCCCCCCTTTTGCCCTGGGTTAGCACCCCCCCTTTCGAAAATTCCTGCATCCGCCCCTGCTATACCTGTAGATCTATTTTAATACTATCGTGCGTTTTCTCTAACTGGATTTTCTTTAACCGAAACAGACGAATTATGAGTTGAAGAGCATGTGTTACGATTTTCTTAAGTTAAGTTTTAACTTATTTTTACTTAATATTGTCACCTTATCCCCCCTTCCCCCAATTTTTCGAAAATTAAATGAAAAGTAAAATCACAAAAATACTGAACTCCGCGGAAAATTCAAAGTCTTTTTTAAAGTCCCTAATCAAATGACGAAATCAAAAGCTCAAACACAGCAAACGAATGGAAAACAACTGTCATATTCCTGACTTGGTGCAAGCATTTTCTTATGTTTACAATGATGGATTAAACATGACTTTAAAGCAATCCAAACCTCAACTTGTATGCCAGTCGCATCAAATTCCATTATATTGACATCGATGTGTGAACAAAATAAACATATATATATATAATAGTTAAAATAGGGGTACAGCAGTCAACATTGTGTTATAATTTTAATCACTATAAAAACAAATAAATTATACGCAAAAAAAGAAGCACACAAAGACATATAGACAAGCATATCAGCAAAAACGCCATTTCCAAAAAAGATTGTGATGAAATATTCTAAAAAGCTCAACATATATACATATATATCAACGTTGACCTTTGCACTTTTAAACGCCTACATACGATACATTTTTTACTAGGAAAACACAAAGAGTAACATTATTATTATCGAGATTATAATAGAAGCACAACATGTCTATAAATGTGGCGTCATTACAGCAGATTTCAGTCAGTATGTAGCTAATCAGTGTATATAAAGTGCGAATCCAGCTAGTTCATTTTTACTGTTATATGCGGGTATGTCTATTGTAGAATAAAGGATCATGGAAAACTGTATTTGTTTACGTTTTGAAAATATCAAGTTAAAGGATTTTAAGTTAAGTTTTAACATATTTTCATTGTGATATGTCTTTATAATATACAAACATAGCATTAAACTTCAAATAAGTGTTATAAAAGCATCATAATATAGCATATCGATTATTGAAAGCGATCCATTTTAACTATAAATGCGATGAATTATCACTGTTAGTGCAGTCATTATTAATGTAGAATTTTCAAAGATGCGAGGAATTTTTATTGTAGAATTATGTGATAAATGCACTTGCAACAAATGAAAAAAAACTTAGTTGATGACTTTAGGATTTATGATACATGTATTTTCCAATTGAAATACAAACTCCTCATTCATTCTTCATCAAATATATAGCTTTTCAAACTTGTAACAAAAGCGATTCTCAAAATGTCATATTGTATTCTTCAGATTACGTTTCTCCTTGATTTTAACTTATATAGTGAATCACTGGAGCGTGACAGCAGCGGGCCCTCTTAAGCAG
The DNA here is from genome assembly GCF_965363235.1 of Mytilus galloprovincialis. Taxonomy (NCBI): domain Eukaryota; kingdom Metazoa; phylum Mollusca; class Bivalvia; order Mytilida; family Mytilidae; genus Mytilus; species Mytilus galloprovincialis. Next base: position 98,160,064 of record NC_134842.1, read on the forward strand.
TCAGTGGGCCCCTACTAGATCCGCGAATGGATACTACCACAGAGGTAAAACCATGCACATTTGGGTTATTGTACACGAAATGCATGCTACAATTCATTTTTGTTGATTTTAAACCCTTTGGAACTCTATGTGGGCTATTTCAGCAACTAGGCAAAAAATCCCCAAACTTGATACATGGTCAGATTCAGCATGTCAACGAATTCCAAATATCTATATTAAAGGACTTTTGTCTATAAATTTGGACCCCACAAAATTGAAAAAGGGACCAAAAATATGAAAAAATGCATGCATCGGATACTTTTGTTATTGAAGGCATGACTGTAACAATAGGATGAATATACAAACATATCTTTTTCTGGGGTCTCATTGGGGGGTTCTGATCCCGGATCCCGCTTACTGTTTCGGCAGATTCCTGTATTCCGCTTATTGTTTTGTCAGATTCCCGTATCCCGCTTATACTATGCAGTTCTAATTTTTTGTAATTATCCGTGTCCCGCTAGACTTCATTTCCCGTTTTTCTCTACACAATCATTTGACTTTCACCTGTCACGCTTGCAAAAAATCGGCAATCCGGCGTGACGCTTATACCCAAATGCGACCCACTATTTTACTCTATTTTGACTCATATAAAGCCCATTATAAATATATTAAAAAAGTAGCGTAGATTTTTTCATCCCTTTTTATCCCGTCTCGTTTCGTTTTTGAGCCATATAGATGTCGTATGTGACAATGAGACAACTCTCCATCCGAGTCATAATTTATAAAAGTAGACCATTATACGTCAAAATACGGTCTTCAACATGGAGTCTTGGCTCACACCGAACAGCAAGTTATAAAGGGCTCCAGTGTAAAACCTTTTAAACGGGAAAACAAAGATGCAATCTATATCAAGGTGTACGTAATTAGTGGTGAAGTGTCATGGAAATGGATAAAAAAAAATAAGGATAAAGATCTCTATACGCTTTATAAGAAACTAAATGGAATACATTTGAAATAAATGTTATTTCTATTGAATTTAGTAGAGTGTTTTAAAACCAAACTTTTATCCGTAAGTTAAATTTTATCAAATCTTTCTCTTACTTTATCTATTATTTGAGCAAGTCGGCTAAATTAAGGCTTTACAGCTAATTTCCTAATGCATGTAAAGCAAAACTTTGGTTGGCTTGCTTGCTTTGTTTGTATAATTGTTTATACAAACTTTGTAAATAAGATTGACATTTTTAAACAATATGAATAGGCATAGTTTAACCTGTATTTTTAATATTTGAATTAAATTGGGTGTTATCATAATGATTATCCAATAAAAAAAGCAAGCAAATCAACTAAAGTCTTGCTCTACATGCTTAAAGAAATGAGCTGTAATAGATAAAAAAAATAATAATTATACAGTGAAAATGCACCGCATATACAATACTAATGATTCGCTCCACAGTTAAAATGAAAGAATAGTATCACTATTCGACAGTAAACATGACTAGCATTACGAAATCATCATAGTGGAATTTAGTTAAATATGAAGAAACTGAATGACAAAACATATTCTACGTTATACAACTTTAATAATTGTATTAAAATGAATATTTTTTACTGCAACAACATCTCACCTGTTAGTTATAAAGCACCTGCACGATCTGTTCGTGAAATGTCCTAAAAATTCACCTCTTTTGGTATATATTTCACAGTTGGATGGCTTTAGGCGCGATAAATCCCGCTCGCATCTCTTACTTTGTTTTATTAGTATTATGTATTTCTGAACATATACATTTTAACTATTTTTCTTCATTTTCTTCAAAAATTAAAAAAAGTTCGTCTGTTTATTTATCATTCTACATTAGACATTTATGGCATATACAGTAAAAATGATATTTTAGGATCCGCACTTTACATACACTGCTAATGGTAATATCTTTGGTTAGCTTGCTTGTTAGCTGAACCGTGAAGTCATTGTTAGGTAAGGTATACTACCCTCCTTTTAAAGTAGCTTAGTCCTACAGAGAGATAGATTTTTTATCTGTTGGGCTAGTCTTCTATTAAAGGAGGGAAGTTTACCTTACCTAACAATGACTTCACGGTTCAGCTAACAAGCAAGCTAACCAAAGATATTACCATTAGCTACATACTGACTGAAATCTGCTGTAAGTATATTTTGCATCCTGTTCTGTATACAATTATTGATTATCAGGTCGTACCTGGCCAAGATGTCCATGCTAAAAAAAAAATCCTTTTTTTACCCCATCCCCTTCCCCTCCCGAAAATCAAAGGATCAACCCCTTACAATATAATCTTTGTCTAATGACTGGAACATTGACGGGTTATAGATCTATAGTTTTTAAAAGATGTATTGAACGATAATGTATTATTTGTATTCACTCTTCAGTCAGTGCGTACTGAACATGCTGAAGTCTCCGAATAGGTTGATCACAGTGGATGATTGACGAACCTGTGATTGGATACTGACAATCCACATGTGATATACTGTGTATTCTGTTAGGGTAAAGTATGTATTTCATATGATGTATCAAAATATATATTGCTATACTACTTATTGTGATGACATTATGCATATCTCACTATGTTTATATTGTCGAAAACAACTCAAAAGAAATGACATGTAAACTGCTATTGATATATTTAGTAACCAGTGCTCAATTTTCAAATTCAGTTTACTACCTATATCTATTTAAAAAGAAAAAATGCCGTTTTAAAAGATTTTGTAAAGTACAGTAGTAATTTGGTAGAAAGAATAAATCGATAGTCACCACAAAAAGTAAGAGTTATAACTAGGTCGAGTATTAAATAAATGTTGTGTACAATAAAGTTATGGTGCGTCATGAGTGCTACTAGATACTATAGATAGATGCATGTATTAAATCAACACTGCTTTTCTGATAATTTTACATCGAATAACATTTGGGTTATAGTTATTCAAGATAAAAGGTATGAATTTGACAGAATACATGTGCAGATACAATAAATTACAATGACACAGATATAGCACTAGAATGATTTACATGATTACTATATAGATAATATAAAAAGAAGGTGACGTACTGAGTCCCCTTCTTTTTAACTATTTTATAAATGATCTAGTAGGTAATCTTGATAACAAACATACGGATCCAGTTGCTATTGGGGATACCTCTTTGAACATTCTTTTATATGCAGATGATATTGTTTTACTATCTGAAAGCAAAGAGGGTCTACAAAAATCTCTTGATATTTTACATGAATATTGTTCAACATGGAAACTACAAGTTAATACTGATAAATCAAAAATTATGATATTTAATTCTAATGGCAAGACATTGTTAAACCATTTTACTTATGATAATGCATATCTTGAAACAGTAACAAATTATTGTTACTTGGGTATTGTTTTAAAGTATAATGGCAATTTTTGCCTTGCTGTGAATACTCTAATGGAAAAAGCCAGGAAGGCATACTATAAAATAAAGAAAACTATAGGTCTCAACAACCCATGTAGACTTCTTGAAAAATTGTTTGATTGTTTAGTTACTCCCATTCTTACATATTGTAGTGAAATTTGGGGGGTGGAATCACATTTTAAAGACTCTGATCCATTTGAAAAACTTCATGTTAAATTTATCAAAGACATATTAGGGGTTCACTGTAAGGCATCTAATGATGGATGTCGAGCTGAACTTAATAGAATTCCCTTGAAAAATAAAATATTATATTCAATATTCAACTACCTGAACCATATAGTTTCTTCGGAAAATTCTTTGGCATATGATATATTCACTAAATCTGTAGATTCAAACCCTTGGGTCATAAAGGTCAAGAGTTTTTTGAATGAACTTGGAATGTCTTATATCATCAATAACTTTAATTATGTTAAAGGTAATTTAAATTCTATTAAACAAAGAATTAATGACCAATGTTTGCAAGTTCAAAATGCAAAATATTTGAATCCAAAAAGTTAGACTTTTTCAAAAGTGTCTACATAATGGGCAGAAGACCACCCTATGTTGATATATTAAAAAACAGAAGTGACAGAGCTGCAATATGTAAGATCCGTATAAGCGCTCATACACTGATGATTGAAAGAGGGAGACATCTAAATATTCCCAGAAATGAGAGATACTGCTCTGTATGTAATTCTGGTCAAATTGAAAATGAAAAACATTTTCTTTTACATTGTGAAAAATACTCAACTAAGAGGGACATATTTTACCATAAAGTTTCAAATATAATCGTTGATCCTACAAAATTTCAAAAACATGAAAATAATATAATCTTTTTATTAAATAATAATTCATACACAATCCTAAAATTAACTTCCTCTTTCATCTCAGACAGTTTGAACCTGCGTAAAGCAGAACAAACTCTATAAAATTGCTAATAATCATTGTTCATAATATTACATATTAATATTGTCATTATTTGCAATACTTAATATGTTTGACCAACTATGTAATTGATATATTTTTTTTTAATCATTTACTGTTGATGATATTGATATCGTTCGATGATATTGTTCTAAATATGCCTATTGATATTCTATGCATTATAACTATTTGTATACCAGTTGTATGGGCCATTGCCAATTATTGTAATTAATTGTGTTTGTGCCAATAAAATATTTGTATTTGTATTTATTTGTATTTGATAATAATTTAAAAAATAAAATGATGAAAATTGTGTTAATATGAATAAACTATATTAGAAAATGAATGAAATCTTAATCTAGACGAGATTTTCACTCTAGTCTAATACCTTAGGATGACCCACAAAATGTACATATATTGGAGATTGTTTAAAAGTTGTTAGTCAAGTAGAACAGTTGAATCATGTATTATGACATTAAGGTCAGGGTACAGTAATAAGGAAATACTGAGATGTATAATTGCGAACTTCTATGGCATTTGGTCTGAATGCTCGAGTCTGCGAAAGGAGTGTTGTCTCACATTGGTATAAAAAGTTCATAAATTTGTCTTAAAATGATCAAATCTCAAATGTTAAATAGTGCGTAGAATGTGTCCCATACTGACCCATGCTTGTGGTGTATGACCTTATATTTTACAACTATAGGTTGTTTGCCTGTGTGAGAGCTTTCACATGGTTATTATTACTTCTTCTTATATTTATATATATAATATGAGGCAGGCATTACCTGTAAATGGGGACGAAGTCTGTATGAATTATTTTTTTGTAACTTAAATATTTGTTAAAAAAATAAAACGGAAATACCGTAACGTTTCCGATTTTGGTTCTGTTGTTAGGGATTTTAGTTGTGACGTTATTTAAATTATGACGTCATATGCAATGTAAACAAAGAAACGCTTTCATCAGGTAACGTTTTTTCATAACAAAGAATTATTTTAAAAAATGAAATTGGTATTGCGTTCCTTCCTATTTATACTAGACTGATAAATATATATTTTACTCAAAGATTCATAACGAGACCGGAAAAAGGAAGTATATTGTAGATTTCTGCGCCGGTCCGGGATTTCAAAAAGGCGACAAAAAAAGATTTGAACGATTTTGAGTTCATTAGTACAATGAAAAATTCGGGAAATTTTCCCGAATTTTTTTATTTATTGAATTTTCTACTGTTATTGGCCGGGACTTCGTCCCCATAATATGAGGCAGGCATAACCTGTGAATGGGGACGAAGTCTGTATGTATTATTTTTTTAATTCAATCACGTTGATAAAAGAAACCGAAATACCGTACGTAACGTTCCCGATTTTGATTCTGTTGTTAGGGAATTAGCTGTGACGTTGTTTAAATTATGACGTCATATTCAATGTAAACAAAAGAAACGCTTCCATCAGGTAACGTTTTTTTCAAATCAAACAATTATTAAAAATGAAATTGTATTGAGTTCCAATCTTATATTTTACTAGACTGATACATATAATTTTCTTTTCAAAGTCTCATGCAAACAAGACAGATTTCTGCGCAAATGCGGGGAAAACCGGAACAGGAACTAGATCTGAAAAAAAAAAGTTAACGATTTTGAGTTCATTAGTAGAATGAAAAATTCGGGAAATTTTCCCGATTTTTTTTTTTTTTTTTTATTGATTTTTCTACCGTAATTGGGGACTTCGTCCCCATATAAAATAAATGTTGTTTATGTAATTTCGGTAATTTGATAAAAATCTGTGACAAAGATTATTGTAACTGAAACTTACTGCATTCCAAACTTCTAAACCAATCATGTTTGATTCTAGAAAAAAGAAGACATAAGCATGTTAAGGGAAAACTTAAAGAATGAGTGGTCCTCATGATTATGACGTTGGACGACAGTATTTTAAAAAAATCATTGGAGATACTCAATACACCTTATCGCTATTTGTCCGCCATTGCTAGAAATCACACAGGTTCCCGTAAAATTTTGACGTCATAAAACAAAATATCTGACGCCACAATGGAAAAGTGATTGTTGTTGACGTCAAAAGTTCAAGCGGCCGGGTCAGCCGTGAGTAGCGATAAGGTGTATTGACAGGGAGGCTTCAAAATAAAAGTTTTTTTTAAGTAACCTCTAAACGTCATTATTGTTTGGATTTTCTTTTGCGTATCGTACTGAGAGATGGGGGGGATGATGGTTTGGAAATTTTTATTGTATCTATATCTATATCTAGGTCTTTTTAATTATGTATTTGACGTTTAAAAGCTTAATTTAATATTAGAAATCGTCGATTATTACAAGAAACAGGTACATATATGTAGTTATATGCAGTCACATTTCTATAGACATAACATTTGTGAAATAAGTGTATTTAAGGCTCGAAAACTTGTCTTACATAAAAATACAACACAATATAAATCTTTCAGTTTGGAAGGCAATGAAACCATATCACCACTTTTTGAATTAATATAACTACCGGATTGCACGTTATGCGCTAACACTTTTAGGAAGTACTTATATTTATAGAAATTTATTCACAAGCACACGATTGAATAATTAAATTTCCCAATAATATATACCACATATGTAATAGAATAATAAGGACAATGATGTTGTACTAGTATACATTACTTTCTTATTATCTAAATCTCCGATTAGGATAATATAAACTTAAATCAAGATGGCGACGATGAAGATGATAATAGATGTGGACACTGGTGTAGACGACGCTTCAGCCATAATGTTAGCACTGTCCAGACCGGAAGTAGAGGTGGTGGCAATAACTTGTGTTAATGGCAATGTTGCAATTGATGACGTATGCCGCAATACTCTCAGAGTTTTGAAAGTGTGCAACAGACTCGATGTAAGTACATGTATATCATAAAAAGAAATGTTCTATTTCTTGGTCCTATGCCAATGGAAATTCTTTATTTTCACTGCGTTTAACGCTCGATGGGGGACTTTGGCGGGACTCTTAATTGCTATGTAATGAGTAGCAAGTATAATCTGATAGAAAACGCACAATGGACGTAGGCGCTCTGGAAGGGGAAGCAATTCTTGTTTAAATAACATTACCACCCTTCATGTGTTCAAAGATGATAAACGATTCAGGCCTAGTTGGTCTCTTTCACGTTTACCCAAAATTGCTACATAATTATTTTTTTTTAGTTTTGTTTAGCTCTATGTAAAAGTTACTTATATAATTGTGCTAGATATCGTGGGTACTATCCCTGGCCAAGTCAATTCAGGTTTCATATTCATATAACACATTTAAATTGTCCTCATCCTGATATGCGTTATATTTGCCACTGGTTGATAAGAACCAACGTATCATCATCCATAATATCCATTATATCTTTTTCTTTATATACCTCTGAGCAACCATGCGATTCATGAGAATCAACCGAATAGTCTTAATCAAGATTATTGAAAAAAAACAGCTTTCGATAATTAAAATTGTACATTGTAACCATATCAGCATTTATCAAATCCTTTCTCAATATTCCAAGATGATTAATTTATGAATAAATTGTTGCTCTTTAACTTGATTTCATTTTTTGGCCAATTAAACTTTTTGATTCGAGTATCACTGATTAGTCTTTTGTAGACTAGACGCCCATCTGGTGTAATAAAATATTTGATCATCTTTGATGAGGTTATACTTATATCATATTTGCTCGTAGATACCAGTTTACAAAGGAGCAGAGAAATCTATTTTGGGCGAAGGAGAACGAGCTTCACATTACCATGGCAACGATGGACTAGGCGATGCGCAGAATCACGAACCTGTAGATATTACCATGATTAAAACGGAACATGCCGTAAATGCTCTATTACAATTGGTTAACGAGAATCCAGGTACGTACGTATAGAGGCAAACAAGAGAATATATAGGATATATACAAGGATTGCAATTGACACATTGACTCATATGCTTCTCGTGGTTCATTATAAAAAAAGAAGTTGTGGTATGATTATAAATGAGACAACTCTCCACAAGGGACCAAATGACACAGAAGTTAACAACTATAGGTCACCGTACGACCTTCAACAATAAGCAAGCAATAAGTTTATGACAATTTTTAATATTCTATATAATGACAAATATATACAACGTAAACCCAAAAATTGTCAAGACCCATGCAGATGAAGGGATGAAAATAAGGTGCAAACATCCATCCTGTGAGTAAAAATCTGTTAAAGTCTCACAAAGTCAGGTACAAAAGTGGTACAGTAGGACAAATTAACGAACGGACGAACGAACGAATCACGTTATGTGTATCCTCCGCTTTAGCAGGCGAGCTAGAGTCACTTGTCTCACAATGTCATTATGTAAAAACTTACTATTCTCTAGATTACGACGATAAACCAATGGTCATACCAAACTACAATCTTAATATCGCCCCAGACCTAATTAATTTTCAAAAGAAATAAACATGCACTGCTGAAATCGAAGACATTTTGTGAAGGGTTTTATACAGAAAAACAAATGTAGAACGTTGAACATATTTGTTTTCTCTGTAGGCTATTGTTATGTATGTTTTAATCAACCTTTTTCATAGCCACTTGCTATCTTCGGATCTTCTCTAAAATGTTTTCTTCGAAACAAAAACCATTACTGTCATTATTGTGTGTTTAAAAGAATGCACCTATTTTGACATATGATGTTAGTAAAAACCTTCACTATATTATAACTTATAATTTCTAGTACTTGAAATCACCAGGTGTAGGATTTTCACACCTTCGATACCGTATGGTAATGTTGTAAGGCACAATTGGACAGATGAATTCAAGGGAACTAAGAAGAAAGATTACTCATTAATTAAAACTTGCAATTTCTGATTTTAGGAGAAATAACATTAGTGGCTTTGGCGCCGTTAACAAACATTGCACTAGCCCTTAGACTGGACCCTGATTTCGGCAGCAAGTTAAAAGAAGTCTTCATTATGGGAGGAAATATAGAAGGTATACATTATGTTAAGTGTAAATCATTACATAATTAATGCAGTATTTCAGATCAGACAAAAAAAAGAGCGATAAGTAAAATTCAATGAATCAGAAACCCCAAAACAACAAAGAAATATGCCAACATGCACCTGTTTATACAACGGACTCTTAATCGTCTTTCGTGTTTATATATTGAAGACAAGATCGAGCAAATATATGTCAAACTGCTCTTTGAATCTTTGAATCTTCTAACAAGATTTATATAATAAACACATACTCGTTAACACCAGAAGCGGATAATTACAACCTCCTCGACACGTGGTTATTAAGATCACTTTTTATTATTTTAAGGAAAAGGAGGAGATAGACTTGGAGCTGAATTTAATTTCTTTGCTGATCCAGAAGCGGCCTATGTCACATTACAAGAGCTCCATTGTCAAACTACGATTGTTTCCTGGGAACTGTGTAAATCTGTAGGTGCAGGTGTTTCTTGGGTAAGTTATATATTTGTGATTTTGAGGGTCAACTTTTACACGACAAGTTTTGTTTTACGTTAACACATCATAAGGTAGTATAAAATCTATAAATCGCCTCCCTGAAAGTGATTTATACAATGTAAAGAATACGTTTTATATTTGATCTATATACAACTTTGAATTTAATAATAGCTTTTCGGATAGCTTTTCGGATATATTTGGTACTCATTCCAAAACAATTCTATTACAAAGAATAAGCACCCTCGTAAGTTTGATAATCTTATTTATAATATTGGATAATGATTATCTATGAATTGTATTTATGTTCTTAAAACTTCTGGAATCCCTCCTATGTTTTAGTTTATAATTCAACATTTATTTTTATTTATTTAAATGGAATTAAATCATTATGATTTCTTAAGAAATTTGATGAAATGGAAAACAATTTCATGGCTGGTTTCATTTCACAGGATTGGTATAATCAATGGGTTGAGGTGGACACTAATAAAGCACGTTTCTTTAAAAATATCTGCCGTATGACAGCTGAACGGAACAGAAATATCATCAAAACAGAAGACTTTTCGTTGTGTGACCTATTAGCTATGGCATTAGCTATTGATAATAATATAATAACGGAGTATTTACATGTATGGTCAACTGTGGAATTGGGTGGAGTTCATACCAGGGGTCAGCTAATTTCTGACTGGAGAAATAAAACCAAAAATCCTCCAAACGTCAGAATAGTAAAGAAATTTAGTATCGAAAAAGCTAAAGAATACTATATGTCCATGGTTCTGTAACCAATGTAAGTCTGTAGTTTATACTCTTTGAATAAAGTTTAGACTGTCAAACAATGGTAATTTTTTTTAAAATGTCTACATTAAATGAAAGACAACCATAATAATTGATCAACAGCATCATTTTTCATGTCACAAGTAATATGATTGGTACCTAAAGCAGGACCTTCTCTAATTTTGTTGTGTCTTGGTTTAGTACATTTCGTTAACGTATGGTTTCTTATTGCTTCCTTGGTATCTTACATTTTTCAAAGAACATGTTGGTTTTTGGTTTGTAGTTTTGGTTTCATATTGGTTCCAAAGTTTCTAAGTATTTATACAACCCGGAATTTCTTAGAGTTGTGGCTTTGATCGTTCAAATCGTAGGTAAATCCAGGACAAGGTCTTCGGACAGTGATTCTTATATATTTTTCAATTTTATTTCATCCTGTTTCTTTACATACAATTTGCTGTCATTGAATTGAACTTTTTTTTAATCCAGAAATACTATTAGTTTATCGACGAGTTTATCAAATCTCGTAATTTAATTAAGAACATACAATCAAGATTAAAACATATAAGGCGTAGTGCACCTGGTATCAAATATGTTTACTTCTAAACAAAGAACTCACGAAAAGCCAAAGCTCAAATGCATATGGCCATCTCTATATATCTTGGCATTTTCATGTCCCACTGCTATTCAACGAATGTTTCTAGCGATTTATTTCATATCGCAATGAGCTAGTAAACAAAGTATGCTGGAAATAAAAGCACAAGATATGTTCATTGAATAGCCTGGTTCAATAGACACAATACCTAATATATAATAAAACCAAGTCAGCCTATATTAACTTTTTAAAATGTTGTAACCTCTGTTTTGACGACGGCCACAATGACACTGAGGAATGAATTTCAACTCTTTTAAGTTTTCATCAACTCTTAAACAAAACATGTCTATCATATTTCAAACTCAAATTTAAATTTGGGGACATTTTCTCCATAAAACATAACATAGAAAACGTTCCAAAACAGAGGATTTCAATTTAAGTTTAAAACGTATATACTGTAAATTCTGAAATTATTTTGTGTATTTATTATGTCGATTTTGATGTTAAGAATAGACAAAAATACGACATCGATAATTCAATTGAGGAAAATCTGCATAAAGTTATGTGTATCTGATATCAAAATGCGAGTTTCTTTTTATTTTGCGATACTCATCAAGTCGTATTAATCTCATTAATTAAAACCTCGCAATAATTTCTGAATTTACAGTAACAGGTACCGCTTCAGTATATATAACATGTATAACACACTTTTTCAATTAGCTATTATACAAATAAAGGAAAATAACAGAGGCAACCGAAAAAGGGGCATATAATAATGCTTCTTACCATTCATTGAAATGCTCAATTTTCGTTGTCGAACAGTGAAGCTTAATCTTACAGGAATTTACAATCTTATTATTTAAAAAAAACAGTATTGTAATGACTCCACTAAACATTTAATGTTCTAACAAACATACATAGAAAAGGATACTATGACAATGCCATGGCAAAAACTAACAGTTTATAAAACACGAAAGACTGAGAACATATAAGAAAGCTAGTACAATTGAAGCATGAAGTATACTTTTAAAGCATGATTGATTAAACAAATCTGACAAACATTTTCCGTTTGCCATAAACTAGCACCAAGTCTACCTCGCCAAAATAACGCTTAATTGAGTTTTAAATATAATACAAGATTCATGCACTTCAGTGATATGATACTAATGGTAACATAATCTGATGGAATTGCTCCTTATTTCAAGAACGCTCCCTTATTTCTAGTTCGGATACATTGTTTCCATGTTAATTTAATGCGTTTAACACACATGCATTGCCTAGAATTAACAAATTATTCTAGATGCATTATGCAACAAAATGTCGATAAAATTGAACCCCACGATCATTTTGTCTTTTGGAACACCCCCTTTTTGTGAGGTTCTTGTTGCTCAGTCTTGATTTTTCTGTGTAGTGTTTTCTTGACTGTTTCCTTGATTGTTTGTTCGTCTTTTTTCGTTTTTTCCATGCTTTTGTCGGTCTTTCTTTGACGTGGGAATTTTGATTGTCCCGACTCTTTTTGACATGAAATACATATAAAAAAAATGTCGCATCGAAATACACTTCTTAGTATCTTTTTCGTCACGGTTTAAAATTACGGTATTTATAAGACAAAAAATGCACTAAATAACAAAACAGAGACAAAATGAATGATAGGTTTATGCAATAAGTTTTGATAGATAAATTTCAAAATGAATTTCCCTTCAACAATTGTTTCCGATAATGAATCTTTTAAGCATCAGAATCTGAACGAAAAGGACCATCGAATAGGTGTCATGTTAAATGATATATATCTAAAGTTGTTCCCATATTGCCTAAATAGCATTGAGTACACTATAAAGCTGTACCAATTCTACTAGCTACTATGACGAAAAATATTCTTTCTAAATCTCCTCTCTAAGCTTATAAATAAATAAAATAACGATTTTTTTAAGACTCAGTCCTAGTATCATCTGCTCTGTCTCAAACTCTCCAACTTCAAAATATTTTGCTTTTTAAAAAAAACGATTTATTTAATTTGTCATGTGTTGATACTCATTTGGATATATTTGATATCGGTAGTTTTTAATTGTAGTCAGATTGATAATTCCTCTTCTATGCATTGATAGCGTCTTTGATTTTCTCCCAGAAAATGAAATTTCCGTGCACATCATTTGGGTATTCGATATATGTTTTTTTCTGAATAATTTCATATAATACTAAAGGTAGCTCCTCAGGTTGCAGTTGCTCGTAAAACACAAGAAAAATTAGACTTTTGTCTTTCTTTCTGTGAATACTTTCCATTCTTGCCATATTATATTCAAACATGCAATAGTCGGATTCGATAAAAGACCTCGTTATGATGCAGATTGTTTTTCGACTGCTTTGGATGGCTTGGGTGATATTGTCAGTTATGGCTGCGCCCGGTAGAAAGTCTCGATGATGTATACATAGTTTCAAATGTCCATCTTGTTCTAGATTATCAATACAGTCTTTCGTTACAAACGTTCGAATTTCGTCGGAGTAAGATATAAAAGCATCGTAGACGTATTGTCCACGATTGTCCATGTTATTTTGAGAGGCATATCTCAATTTTGCTGTATAAAATAAATAGCGGAGTTTCCACCTGTGTCTATAAATGAGAGATGCTATCAATAATGATATGAAGCCAAATAAAGTGAATGACACGCCAACTATCAAATATGAGTAATTCATGCAGTCTGTTTGAAGATGATGTATTAAGTCCTCAAACGAATTTGACATTGGCATGCTCCCGTTTTCTAGAACGCATTTGTATTTATTAAAATTTACAAAATGTTCACGAACATTAATCATCCATTCCAAGTAAGGGAGTAAAGAGCAGCCACAGTTTAGGGGATTTCCACCCAGATTTATTTTTAAATTATTATTTTCTTTAAGAATTTGATCTATATTCGCTATTGAATCATCATCTAAATAAACTATTGAATTATTTGAAAGATTTAGCATCTCTAAATGAATTATATGTTTCAAGTGAAAGTTGATATGTTTAAGGAAATTATAACTTAAGTCAATGACTTTCAAGTGCGGTTGGTCATTGAATAATTCAGAATTTAGTTTATAAATTGAATTATTTGAGAGCGAGATAAATTCAAGTCTATTGTATTTGGTCATCATATAGGTATTGTTCGCTAAATAGTTTCCAAGTTTGTTTCCATCGATTTTAAGGGTTGTCACGTATGTAAGATTAAGCAATAGCTGACTAAAACCCACATTACTGAAAGCTAGACTTCGAAGATTAGGTGGGGCCCGTATACTACGTTGTTTTGGGAAAACTAGCACGTCGTTATTCTTGGTACAATACAATTCACGAATTTGTGTATTGTAGAGTGCATTATTTATTTTGTCCCATGGAAATGTATGAACTGCTGGCATTAATCCTTCAGTGATATCTATATCCAATTCTAAAACTGTCAGTCTTCCGAGTTTCATAAATGCTCCTAACCCATCGATCCGTAGAATGTTGCACTTGCTGATATAGACATTGGTCAGATATGGTGTATACTTGAATGTATCATTATGGAGGGAAACGGTATCACAAATACTAAAATTGAGTGTTCGGAGATTTTGAAGTGAGGAAAACCCCTTTCCAAATAACTGCATATTATGATTCACACAGCTAACATCTAATACTAATACTTCTAACAGGATTAAATCTGCAATTGTCTCATCTGGGAAAATTTTATTAATTGTTCCAAAATTATTGTTTCGAACAGAGAGCTGTTTCAAGGATTTTAAAGGCTGAAAGCTTCCCTTCGGAAGTTGTTTCTTATTGTAATACAAACCATTCTTTTCGAGAGCGAGATGTACGAGGTTATTTAGCCCATAAAATGTTTGTTCATTTATTGATGATACATGGCAATATGATATATCAAGTTCTCTAAGATTCTTCATACCGCCAAAGGTTTTATTTGGTATACGATTGATAATATTGTTCCCGAGTTTAAGAGTTTGCAGGTGTCGAAGACCAGTGAACGTCTGCTTGGTATATAATATCAATATGTTGAATGATAAATCTAACGTAATAAGATTTGTCATGTTTTCGAATGTATTATCTGGTATTTGCATCAGGAAGTTGTGTTGTAAATAAAGGTGAATAGTATTGTCTGGCAAACGTGGAATACTTGTTAGGTTTCTATAAGAACAGTCTACATACAGTTCTTCTTGGTCGGTAAAGTTTGCACAGGGGAATATCAGATCAGATTTCACGGACTCTGTTTTGATTGTATGTATTAAGAAACATAACACTGACCAAAACTTTAGAATTACTATGAAGTTCATTTCGATCTTTCTTCATGCACTTGCCTGTAAAAAATATTAAATTATTTATAATGCCATATTGTTTAACACAATCAGCCTGACATAAACAACAAAAAAATCGAACAATTCAATTCTTGTTGATACGTTAAGCTATACTAATTTCATCGAAAATGGTTGTTTGACAAACGACTTCGTCAACGACGCTTCCACTTCCAAAAGCATTTTCAGATTAGTTTATTGAAGCTTTTAAATTCTCTTTCAAAGTTGATGAAGTTTGTTGACAGCCCTTATAAACAAATTGATATCTGAATACTTTTGTTTTATAGACTTGTGGAAAGAAATCATCGACATATTTCAAGTTCATGATTTTGCATTTAAAATTCAGTATCCTAATTACAATCCAAAATCACGGGATGGATATATCAGGTTCCAATTTTAGATATCGAAGATCGCGGTTATAAATTCAGCCAATATATATATATATATATATATATACATTTATAAATCACAGTTAACAATTATTTAAGTAAGTTTATCTAACTCCCATATTCTAAGATAATTAATTAAGAGATAGAACCGTCCGGTCTATCTAAATGAGTTTTAAAAGACCACATAATTATTTAAATAAAACCAATTACCAATAACAATTCAATTTCCGGAGAATTTAAACAATACAGCTTAATACTGACCTTTAGTAGGATAATTTATATTCAAAGCTATATCATCATCTTCTTCTCTGTGTTTTGTCCAGATATAATGTGTAAAAGTAAATTGCATCACAGGATTTCAGTTTACTTTATTGACGTTTTTACTTCCTTTATAGAAAAAAAAAACACTTTGCAATTGTTATTGTAACTTCCTTATTCATAATTCCGATTTATAGATTCATCGCATTTTATTCATAAATATAAATAGTGTGACAATATAATTCTATATTACATTTTCACTGCTTGTTTTAGATAATAACATTTAACATAAAATTGAGAATGAAAATGGGGAATGTGCCAAAGAGACAACAACCCGACCATAGAAAGAAAAAACAACAGCAGAAGGTCACCAACAGGTCTTCAATGTAGCGAGAAATTCCCGCACCCGGAGGCGTCTTTCAACTGGCCCTTAAACAAATATATACTTGTTCAGTGATAATGAACGCCAAACTAATTTCAAAATTGTACACAAGAAACTAAAATTAAAATAATACAAGACTAACAAAGGCCAGAGGCTCCTGACTTGGGACAGGCGCAAAATGCGGCGGGGTTAAACATGTTTGTGAGATCTCAACCCTCTCCCTATACCTCTAGCCAATGTAGAAAAGTAAATGCATAACAATACGCACATTAAAATTCAGTTCAAGAGAAGTCCGAGTCTGATGTCAGAAGATGTAACCAAAGAAAATAAACAAAATGACAATAATACATAAATAACAACAGACTACTAGCAGTTAACTGACATGCCAGCTCCAGACTTCAATTAAACTGACTGAAAGGTTATGATTTCATCATATGAACATCAGGCACAATCCTTCCCGTTAGGAGTTTAGTACATACCAGTTTTACTGCGGTATATGTGCATTTCGACTATTTATGTTTCTTCAGTGAAGCACGCTGCCAAAATTTTTAAATCCAAATCCTAATAATACTTAAAAGGTGATAAAACAGAAAGCAACCAAACCCGTATAAGGTATCAGAGATATGTAAGATAACCTGTGTTTTAAATGTTAATGAAAATTAATGTCTACATTGACCATATTTAACTGCAATATAAACCTATTTCAAGTAAGTGTATCTAGCATACTTTCCTTTTTCGTTACAGAAAAAGGCTTTAAACGAGTTACAGCAAATAAAATTACAATGCGATTTTTCGAAAGACCATTTTATCAAATACAAAAACTTTTTCTTTATAAGATTGTGTGGAAGTGTAGTGTACAGAGTAGACAAATAATAACTGTCAACAGAATTGTAAGGACCATTGAAAGCATGTATTTTATCTAAAACCTCTGAAGAATTTTTAACACTCCAAAAATAATTAATACCATTATTTTCATAAGCTTTATTACAAAGTTAATAACCAGTTCTGCAAACAAATGTTTGCACATGTCCTAAGTCAGGAATCTGATGTACAGTAGTTGTCGTTTGTTTTTGTAATTTATACGTGTTTCTCGTCTCTCGTTTTTTTTAATTTTATATAGATTAGACCGTTGGTTTTCCCGTTTGAATGGTTTTACACTAGTAATTTTGGGGCCCTTTATATAGCCTGTTGTTTGGTGTGAGCCAAGGCTCCGTGTTGAAGGCCTATAATGGTTTATTTTTTTTTAAATTGTTATTTTGATTGAGAGTTGTCTCATTGGCACTCACACCATATCTTCCTTTATCTAAGGTGAAGGAGTCTATTCCTTCAGAATCAGGGTTCACAAGAATTAGTGTCTTATTTGTAAAACTGAACTAAACAGCGAAAATTTAAATAGAATTGATAAAATATATGTTTTTACTCATTTTCAATTTTTCAATTGTTAATATCGACACTTTGTAACACTACCGATTACATTCAATATTTAAGAATTTCATTTTCAATTTAGATTATCTGTTAACAATATCAACGTGTATTGATGTTTCTGTTCTCCTTAATACATTAAAAAAGAAATGGGACACTTAACCTTTCGATTGAATGTTGAACATATGCATAACCATAATATCATTTTAACCCTCATTTTCGAAAAAAAAGATTAAGTAAATCTTATTTGAACCCTACAGACAAATAAGTACAGGTTAAATATCCACAGATACAACAGATAGCCGTATATTTTAATACGCAAGACTATCGTTTCGTGTACATTAGACTCGTAAGTGGCGCTCGGATTTAGCAGTTTGGTAGGTCAAACTAATTACGACAACCTAAAGTAGATCAAAATGCGTAAACTCTCAACGGTTTGTACTCTTATAGGTTTACAGAAAATGTATTAGAGTATATAGCAAGAAACAGGATATCCACTTTGTTTGCTAGCTAAAACAGGAAATTATTTATTACCTCATCATACGTTAAGAATGCAATGAACATATGAAATATGAAAAAAGTATATTTTGAAACTTACATCCTATTCTTATTCATATACTAATATCTATCTGCTGTAACGGTAAAATACGTCCAGAGATATTTCATGAGATAAAAAATAATCAACTATGCATGAAATAGCTTGATAAATTCTTCCTAATGCGAAGAGTAACTCTATACTGTTTAAACAATTGAAGAAGCCTTAATATTGCAAGGTAATCATCAAGTTATAACTAGACACAACAGTGGCGGATCCAGAAATTTTCTTAAAGGGGAGGGGGGGGGGCACTGACTGCCCTAAGAGGGGGCCCGCTCTAGTCATGCTTATTTTTTCCCACAAGGGGGGGGGGGGGGGTGGATTCCGGCCCCGGCCCCCCTGGATTCGCCTTTGCACAAGAACTGATGCGCTTCATGAATTGATACATGCTCATCAACATATGTCTAATTATTTGTTGTAAGGGGGGACTCGGTGGCCCAGTGTTCTAAGTAGTCGAACTACTGTATCAATAGCCTGTCAACACTGAGGTTGTGAGTTCGATTCCCGCACGTGGCAGGTAAGCTCGACTCTAATCTGAATTGACTAGAATTGTCAGTTTTTCTACCGAAGTTTGGTGGTTCTCTCCGGGCACACCGGCTTCTTAAAATCTTTAACCAATAAAAATGACCGCCATGAAATAGCACAATAGTGTTGAAAGTGGCGTTAAACACCAATCAATCAATCAATATGTTAGGGGTTATCCCTCCATACAGTTATGTCAATAGTAATATAACTTCAAATTAAAGCAAAAAGATAAAAACAGATAAACTGTCTTAATTCTTAAAAAAATGCGAATGTCTATTTTGTACTTTCACGTTGTATCATTGAGAGTGGATGCATGTACAAGCAATTAAAGCCGTTTCAAAATATACATTTCAGTTTTACGTACCTTTTTTGTGAAGAAAATGAGTTTAAATTGAAAAAATAAATCTAAATCAAAGGATAATAGAAAGTTGCAAAAGAAGATCTACATGTGGTCTATAAAGTCTATCATCAGAATTTTTTGATGTTTGAATTTTGTCATACATATTCTATTTTAATTGCATTTAGTTCAAAACTGCAAAATTGCCAACAAAGCCTTATTTCCAAATCGTGTCATAAGATATCAGCCAAGACTTATCAGCAAAAAGACCTTTTGCTACGAGGTAGATTTTACAAAGATTCAGTTGTAGGTATACACTTAAATATCTTTTTGGTTAGTAATTGGCTAATATCTATGTTGACAACAACAAAAAACTACGCGTAGAACGGCAATAATAAATCAAATATAACCATTTCGACCTGTTTATGACGTCATTACGACATCACAAAGTGCCTTTTCTGCAAGGTTTATCACGCCTGTTCTTTTATTAATTAAATCAACATAATTTGAAAGGCTTGAATAATTTTGACAATTTAAGGGTCAAATTATCATGCCTCAATCTTTCATATGTACATTACTATTCCATTGCCTACCTTTGGTTTTAGTGAACACATGCGTACACAAGATGAATTATTATCTTTGTTCTTTTTCTTATCACCAAAATATGTTGTGTAAGACTGTAAAATTAAATATTATATTAAACATTTTATATAATATATAACACTTAAGAGTAGGACAAATATTAAAAGGTATCAGCTGCAACTCATATATATAAAGCTTTTTATGAAAATAATTGAATGAAAAAGAGAGGCGAAGAGTACAAAAGGGATATGCAAACTCAAAAGACGAAAACAATCTGACAATACCATGGCAAAAAGACGAAAACAATCTGACAATACCATGGCAAAAAGACGAAAACGACGAAAAGACAAACCACAGTATACAAAACACAACACAGCAAACTTAAGACTGAGCAACAAGAACCCACTAAAAACCGGAGAAGAATCTCTCCATCTTCGAATCTGATTTGGCCTTCAAACTGTTTTGATTTTAGCGTCACCGATGAGTCGTATGTAAATGAAACGCCCGTAGAAATGTGCAAATCATGAACCTAGTATCTTCCGAGTTTTGATTATACTCATCTGTATGAATAGAGCTAAGCAGCATATGCTGCTGCTACATTTGTCTATCTTGTAAATCTTAATATTAACCGTTATGACGTAGACGCTTTATTTTATGTGTAAGAAACCATACTTCTTCTTTGCCAGTACTTTTAATTGTTCAATATGTTGAATGAAAATTAGCATTTCTTGTTATTTTTTACTAAAAGAGGGGCGAAAGATACCGGTGGGACAACATAGAACACTGAAGACAACAGGAACCCCACACTAACTGGGGTGATCTTAGAGATCTACGAAGATTTATATTTATTCAACAGCTTGAACATTTTTGAGCGTGAACTGTGTCCGTTACACATTCGTCTCAGAATTTATCAAACAGAATAAACAAATATTCAATCAGCAATTTGACAGTAATTTCAAATTAAAGCAAGAAGATAAAAACAGATAAAGTGTCTTAATTCTTAAAAAAATGCGAATGTCTATTTTGTATTTTCACGTTGTATCATTGAGGGGGGGGGGGGTCCCCATAGTAGCAAAACAGTGAATTGATTTGGTGAAAAACAGATAACAAGGAATTGAAATATGAAAATAAATCTGTCCAGGACCAATCCAGTAGATGACTCGTAGATCTTAGTATATAACTTGTGGTATGGACCTAGAAAATTGTAATTTGTGTAAACAAGACGTTTCGGCCGTTGAGGCAGTTCTGCCTTGGTTGTGTTTTTTTCCGTAACTTGTACAATAAGTTATAGCATGAATGTTGAATTTTTCTGAACGAAATTACTAGTTTCTGTTTTTGATATACGGATATTTTTAATCTAGGGCATTTGAGGGTCAGGGTTCTCTTTCATGTAAATGAAAAGAGAGGGAGTAGCACTTATAATATAAATGCTAAAAGAAAAAGATGTTGTATAATTCTCAAAGCCATAATTCAAACCCATACCACTTAGTAATGTAAAACAATTCAAAGGAGAAAACTAACTGCCTAATTTATCCACAAAATAGTGAACGAGAAACTTAGTTACACAGTAACAAACTACAACCACTGAATTCAGGCTCCTGACTTGGAAATAGGCACATACAGAATGTGACTGCGTCAACTTAAGCATGCTAGTTGGTGTCCAATCCTCCTCTAATCAGGGACAGTGGTGTAATAGTACAGCATAAAGATTATTATGTGGTCATTGAATAAAAAAAATCTATAGGGTGTACCAATGCTTTTTTTTTATAACAAAATCCATACTATAAGTTATTGTACAAGTAATAAGTGAATTATAATTTGTACAAAATGCTACATGTTTACAGACAACGGAATTTATTACAAAGGATAATAATAATATATACTGGAATGGTCCTGGGTCCAATTTATTTTAATATGTTTATGTGATGTATGTTACTGAAATTCTTCTACAAATACAGGGCCATCCGATATTACCAGTAGAAAGACCCCAATAGATATACATTGTAAGAAGATGTGGTAAGCGTGCCAATGAGACTATTATCCATTCAAATCACAATTTTCAATTATCTTCAATTTCTACGGAAGATTGGTTGTCAAAATGCTAACATTCCAATTTTCAATAACAGTTTACACCAAATAGATTCTCACAATAACAGATAACAAAATAGATAATAGTCCTATAACATCTAACAAAGAATAAGACAATAACAGCTAACAGTAAATATATTTTCAGAATAACAGATAACAAAGAATTAAAATGCCCCATAACAGCATAACAGTTAAACCCCTTGCCCCCCCCCCCCCTCATTGAGAGTGGATGCATGTACAAGCAATTAAAGCCGTTTCAAAATATACATTTCAGTTTTACGTACCGTATTTTTTGTTTATTTATACAGTTAAATTACTGTTAATTGTTTTATTTTGATAAAAAAATATACTAACGGTAATTACACAACTGCCCTAAATGTCTTATAGAAAACTATTATAACGTATAAATGAACAATGTAACTTACAAAACTGAATATCAATAACATTGAAGATAAACAATACCTAACTTGACTTTAGGTAATCATATGGGCCCTATCGTACACGTTTTGCATTTACCTGACTGTCCATATTTATATTAACATTTACATTTATTGTTGATAGATATGTTTTAACATAAAGACATAATTGAAAATATGGCGACGAAACTGATTATAGACGTGGATACTGGCGTTGATGATTCAAAAGCATTAATGCTTGCTCTTTCGAGATCTGACGTAGACATTTTTGCTATCACGTGCGTAAATGGTAATGTTGATATTGACAACGTATGTAGAAATACCCTGAGGGTCCTGAAAGTTTGTGATCGACTAGATGTAAGTATGAGGGCACTTCAATGAGTGCTTTGGAACGGATTGTTTACGATTTTTGTATAAAAGTCGCAGGCTAGTTGTTCATTAATTCCTGCCGGTTGTTTTACAAAGAGCCTCCCCGGAAGGAACAGTTATATATATTTTTTTTCACAAGAATCCGTTTGTTAAGGAAAATAACACTTTATAGGCTTTGTGCGATCGAAGACCTCTTTTGGTTTTATCTTCATCAAGGAACGCCCTAACCCCCAAAAATGTATGTATACATGGATAATTGCCGATAATCTATATATGAACAAACTGATAATGTTGTACGGTAACCTATAGATGATGGATGTATACTAATTGATAATTTAGTCTTAGATGCATGATTTTTTAAAATTATTTGTTAGTGGCTTTGAACTAGCTGTCAGTAACTACGAGTACTTTCAGATCTGTACTGAGTGTCTTTTTTTTGTTGGGATAAACAAGTTCCCGGCCACGTCCACGCTGTGTTTTTGTAAGATGTATTTCTATTTGTATCCATCTAATGAGTTCAGCCTTTTTCAACTGATTTTGATAGTTCGTTCTGATGTTGTACTGTTACACCACTTTCCCAGGTTAGGGGGAGGGTTGGGATCCCGCTAAAACTCCACCACATGCCTGTCCCAAGTCAGGAGCCTGTTATACAGTGGTTGTCGTTTGTTGACGTGTTACATATTTGTTTTCCGTTCCTTTTTTTGTACAAAAATTAGGCCGTTAGTTTTCTCGTTTCAATCATTTTACATTTGTCATTTCATGACCTTTTATAGCTGACTATGCTGTATGGGCTTTGTTCATTGTTGAAGGCCGTATGGTGATCTATAATTGTTAATTCCTGGTTTCATGTGCTCTCTTGACAATCATACCACAACTTCTTTTTTATATAACCGAAACTATGGAATAAGTCCCCTTTATTGTATAGAATAATAAAAAAAAAACAACCACTATTTATGCTGCCCATGAATTTGACCAAAAATATAAAAATATTCATAACACAACTACTACAATTCAAATAAATCCACTGATCAAATTCATCATTCTTCGATCAATCATACAATTTTGTAAAATTTATGATTTATAAAAAAATGTTAGTGAATGTATATTTTTCTTCAAAGATTGACATGTCTCTAATTCATTCAGAACATGCAGTGAAGGCTATCTTGAAAATTACTGACGAGAACCCTGGTACATATTGCATCTAACAGTACGAAAATGTGGAAAAAAAAGTAAAGTCACAAAAATACTGAACTCCGAGGAAATTTTAAAACGGAAATCCTTAATCAAATGACAAAATCAAAAGATAAAACACATCAAACGAATGGATAAAAAACTGTCATATTCCTGACTTGGTTCAGGCATTTTCTTATAAAGAGGAGGATTAAACCTTGTTTTATAGCTATCTAAACCTCTCACTTGTATGACAGTTGCATCAAATTCCATTATATTGACAACGATGCGTGATCAAAACCAACAGACATATTAGGTAAAAATTAGGGGTACAGCAGTCAACATTGTGTTATAATCTTAACTATAAAACCATATAAGCCACATTCAGGAACGTACTATTGTTTTTTTACTGTTGATGTAAACCATAAGCATAATATGAATAAAGGATATTTGCTCCTCTTGTTTTTGAATTTTTGTCAGATATAAGAAATCCTCTGGATTTATCCCTGTATTGCCATTAAAACATTTTGCCCGCTAACCCCTACTTTTATTTAATTTTATTACATATAGTATAAAAAGGTGTATTTGAAAATTTTATAATACCCTTGTTATTGTTTCATGGAGTTTGAAACAAAAAAATGGCCAAAGTTAAAAGTATGAAAAATCTAGGGAGAATCATTTCCCGGCATCGAAAACAAGCACACGGACCTTTCATTTTTTTCTTCCTTTTTACGTTCCTTATTTATACTATAATTTTAGAAAAGTCATTTAAAAAGCTTGTTATTTTGAAGCAGAGTAGCTAACATCCTTAATACATGTTCCCTCTTGTAATTTTAATGTTTTTATTCTTCGAATAAATATGATAACGGTAAAATATAACACACTCAGAAAATTGATTATGTTAAACTTTTATCAAATCTAAATTAGTAAATATTCGATGTGTTGAGTACTAATATCATATACGATTGTTTGCATGTTATTTTTAAACATGATTTTTAGTAACCATGGCTAAATATGCAGCAGGGTTATACCATATGTATTGATCTAATATTACCTTAGAAGTAAATCCGAGAAAATGAAACATATCATAAAAGTAGTTACCTTGCTATCAGATATTCCGCCAAACCTAGACTTATATAAATCTTGTTTATCTAATATGTGTATGCTCTATCATATCAAACATGTTTGTTGTAAGTTTGAGAGCTTTTTCGAATCAATATTATTTTGCAATTATAAGAAAAGATATTCCTCCAAACGGAGACTAATTTCAATCTGGTTTATCAAATAATTGTATGTTCTATCATATCAAACGTGTTTGTTGTTATTACACTACATGTAAGTTTGAAAGCTTTTTCGAATCTATTCATGCAAAATTCAATTATATTTTTTAGGGGAAATTACCCTGATAGCTCTTGCGCCGTTAACAAATATTTCCTTGGCTTTACGTTTTGATCCAGACTTTGGCGGAAAGTTAAAAGAGGTATTCATAATGGGAGGAAACATTGAAGGTGAGTGCTTACTGCTAAATGAAAATACAATTTTATAAATTTTGTACATCCGAATCGCTTTACTAGCATGTCTAGATTTATCTTCAAAATGAAGGTTCAAAACACGTTTTTGAAAGCAAAAGATGTATTAACCCTGAACAAATTATGAGGAGCTATATTACCAAAAGTGATCTTAACAGTATACATTCATTCTTCTAATGCTAGCTATGCCTGAGTGGGTTTGGGTAAGCTATAAATGCAGTATATCATTTTGTGTGAGGTAACGGTCTCAATAAAATCTATTGCTTTCAGAAATTTTGGTAATATTTCAGTTATGCTTCGATTCATGCCAGCAATAATCTTGTAATGAGATCTGTAAAATCATGGAACGATTTATCCGATTATTTATGAGTAAAAATATATATAAGTCTAAGCCAAATAAACTTCTCTCAATGTAAATATTTTTTTAAAGTAGACAAGAGTCATTCATAAAGTAATGTTTCATTATATTCAAACTTATAATGTTTTGTATACTACTGTTTTTTTGTGTCGTTTTTCCTGTTTGCTATGTCGTTGATTGATTGTTTCTGACAGAAATTCTGCCAAAAGATAAAATTGATCAGTTTGGAGCATCTATATGCAGCTCGTCGACATTTGTTTAGGAAAAAATCCCCAAAAATGGGCAAAAGTCGATTTAACATTTTTACGTTCAGGTATGTTTTGGTTGACTATTTTGTCTTTAAAACAGATAAAGTAAACATAAACATAATAAAATATGTTTTGCAACTTTCGAAATTAATTTTGATATGATTTCCCTCTGCACACCATGCTTCTTAAAAAAGGCACTTCAGTTCAGATCAAATGTTTTGAAGTTCAAAATATAAAACGTAAATAGTAAGCATGATGAGATACTGTTATGACTTAATCAAGACCGAAAAACACATACAATGATAGGTAAGATCTAAATTGACAATACTATTGATATCGGGTTCAGCGACAAGCGTACAGTGAAAGTCATAGAATGTAAGATATAAGGATTACAAATCTGCGGCGGCGTACACTATTTGTATAAAGCTAGCTTTATGTTTAGGACAGATGTAGCCCTGTATTTTTCATACCTCGTGCAATACGTAATTTGATAACTGTATTTAGTTTATTGGTTCATTGAATTGTCTACATGCTTGTTAGACACGGATTACATGTCCTAGACCTCATTTGAAGGATAAGTGATCAAGGTTAAAGTTACCTGATTAGGTCCATTTCTAAAAACAGTAGGAAGGGGGATCAGACATGTATATGGTGTTTGAAATGATGATTAGGTGTACATGTCAGTATGGCATCTTTCATGTCCCATTTTTGACATTTTCATAATTCATAGGTCTTAGTAAGTGTCGGTTTTAAGCTATTTCTAAGATACTAAAAGCAATAGGTCTACCATATTTTGTGTATGAAATGATTGTAAGGTGTGTATCATCTGACCTCGACTTCATTTTCATAGTTTCTCAAAGATAAGTGTTCATTGCTTGGTCTGTTTCTTGTAAACTATTATTCAACTATATGTAGTGTATGTAATGATTGTAAAGTGTACACATTTTTTAGATTTGGTTTTAAGACATTGACCTCACTCTCATGGATCAATGATAATGTTTATGATATACTCATTTTATTCTTTAAAACTGTAACAATAAAATCAATCACGAAAAGCATGCGACACATTTGAACGTGTGCACTTCTTTTTCATCTTATAGGACGAGGAAATATAAATTTATGTGCAGAATTCAACTTCTACGCGGACCCGGAAGCAGCATATATCACAATACAAGAGCTGAAGTGTCCAATAAACATATTGTCTATGGAAGCAGCAGAGGCAAATGGAATAGAATGGGTAAGTAATATTGACAATGTATGGATTCAAAAGTTCACATTATGCCCCTTTCACATACGCGGATTTTCTTACAAGTCCCAAACTCGTAGTCATACTATACATCTGTACGTAAATAGCTGGTATCCGTTAATAACTCGTTACAAATTGCAATAATTCGCAGATACTCTAAATGATCCTTGAACGAAGCGGCACATTTTTCTTGTCCAAGAATTATTTTTTTCGTTAATATCTCCTTCCAGTCGTAAGTATTTGAAACCGCTCGTTAACTACTCGCAACAAAATTTGACCACCCGTAAACGGCTAACAAAAAACCGTAAAAGATGGATTCATTTGTTTCAATTGTTTTAATGATTTGCTACGGTAAGTCGACTTTGTTTTCGGATTATTTACGGTTTATTAGAGGTAACCGGTGAGATCACGAACCGACGAATAATGACTAACGAACGTATTAGGAGCAGTGATTTTTATATTGGGTAAAGTTTATTAAAATCGAATAATCGACTAAAATACCCCTTTACACCCCACAGAGCCCCTTTATGAGAAAGCAACGATACAATACGAGCTTTCAAGTATAAGGATGGATATATACAAGACTATGTATTTTTAAATTATATACCGGAAGTGTACGGATCAAAACGGAACAGTACGTATAAATGTATACCTGTGGTGTTCACCTTCTATACTTTTGATAGTCACGTGGAATGATAGCATGATTTAATCATGTGGACAATCTATTAATTAACCACGGTGCATGTGTTTGAAAGAAAAACATATAGAAGATATTGAATATAAATCTGTTCAAAAATAAACATTTTAACTAGTAGGGACCGACCATTTAAATTTATGCGGCGCGACAAATTATTTTTTTCTAAAATTTAACACAAATTTTAGTGGTAATTATCCAAGATAAGATTTTCTTCCTTAGAATTCAAAATCAAATATATTATTTCCGAAAGAACCCCCCCCCCCTCCCCCGGGGCCACCTTTTCATGTTAATCTCAAACTTCTTGCAAGGGACTGTAAATTTGCAACCAATATAATAAAAAAAAATCAGTTAGACACCTCAGCCCCATTTCCCCCCGTCTTTTTCCTATTATATATGATTTTATATCGCAATTAAAGCGGGTATCGATCATCTATCTTTGAAGAGGGTATAAGGATTCTGAGGGGACCGGCCGGGTAGATTTGGTCTGTCAGATTATTTATTTTAGAAAAAAAAAAATCAACTGCTGCAGCAAGATTATTTATAACACAAAGTCATGTATCGTTTTACTGTATAATAGAATTTGGAAGCCAGTTTGTTTTAGGTGGGAGTCAGCAGATTTATTACTATTATTTTCCTGACCAACAAATTTATTTACGTGACCTGCCAGCTCAGATCCTAGAATCAAAGGGTCGTCTACTAACCCCCATTTAGTATGCGGTGTTGCTGGTATTATTTAGTATATTTGGTCCGGGAAAAAAGAATAGAACGCCGAAAAAATATTTGGAACTTAATACGCTGGAATTATAAAATTATATTATTATATCTTATTTGGTTCCTGACTTAGGACAGGTTCAAACAATTTAGTTTAAATATATTTATGTATAGTTGATTGGGAAACAAGTTTATATTGAATTTAATCCCTTTCCACTTTGCGGGTGTGAGTGCTGCCTTGTAGCGGCATAAGCCTACTCTTTTTTGAAATCTACAAGGGTGTCTTATACGTGCAAGAGATATGGCTCTCTCTTAATGGCTCTCTCAAACGATTACAGCGGGATATAACACTAAAAATACCAGAGACTGTCAACGACAACATCCAATTCTACAAAAAAAAATTCAAAAATCCAAAAAAAAAAATCAGATATAACAATGGTTCCCGACTTGCACATAACAGGCACATACACTTGTGGAGAGGTTTAATCAACTGTTTGATACCTCAACCCTTCCCTTATGAATCTCGATTATTGTATTAAAGAATCAGTACAAAAACTCAATTAACTAAATGAAGGTATATTATATAGCACACAAAAACACAATTACAAACAAAGCAATAATAACTATACCGTATCAACGAAATTCAATGCTCGTAGCTAATAAATTTTGAAATATTGAAATATTATACTGATACAGCTGGTTATATGAAATAATTGTACCTGAACCTATACCTTAGAGTTGATTGCAAAGAACGGCTGTACATGGATCTATGTCGGACATATTTTCTCATTTTGATTTTTGACTTTTTCGAGTTCCTATATATTTACCAAATTATCTTTAGTTGTTTATATTTGACATTTATGCGTTTACCTCAATGAGATTGTCTGTTAAGTTATTATAGTTTTGTCGTTGGATAGCTGTCTTGATGACATATATGCAAAATCCCATGTATCTGTATTTGAAAAATATATATATAATGGCAATTACAAATTAAGTCACAATTACCTTAAACTTTACGTATTAAAAAGCTTAGAATGATGTGAAAACACTCATTGGACTCATCGAAGTATACACTTACACTATAGTAACATCGATCCATATTGAAATATAAATAACAGATGTCATCCACAGTTACTGTAATCGAACGATATAGCAAGACAAGAAAGGACATAAAGAGTTCAACGCACAGTTTTAGACAATCGATAACTGTCTATACCATATATCGAGTAGTAAATCGGTTCGATTATAGACAATTTAAAAATCAATTCTGCTAATAGTGCATATTTTTTTTTGGATTTATTTCATTAAATGCCCTCGTGTATTCTCTAGTTTTGCAGACATTATTGAGGCAACGTTTTACCTGTAAGGTTTCACTTTATTTGCTATAATTTCATGTGTAAAGTATATTCAGCCGATACACGTAACTAGTGTCAAGCTATCCAGCAATTATCATTCTGCAATTCTCTTTATAAAAATCTATCCTGCAATTCGTCATCCTACAATTGCGTTTGGAAAACTACTTGAGCGACAATTTTTTTTTTAAATCATAATTTTTGACTTTTTTGTTAGAAAACAAGATTTATCGATATCACAAACTAGTCAAAACATTTACTAAATTTTATCATCGGTATAAAGACATCATTCGTAAATATAGCTCAACATGCAGACTTCTTATACGTTCAGGTATTTCACATCCAATTTTTTATGGAAATATTCTTTATAAAGCACAAAGGTGTCAGTATTCACCTTAGAAACTTAAAAAACCTTTGAATAGACTTATTAAGAAGGGATGTAATTACGATACTGTTGTCAAGTCATTAAAGATTGCATATTTTGGCGTTAATATTGAGTCACTGATAAGGTCTTTGCGTCGGAACTATATTCTAAAAACAGTTGTTGGCATGACACGGGTTATGTTCTTCTCATATATGTTATGATGGTATGATACTAAACCCCTAACGGGAAGGATTGTGCCTGATGTACATATGATGAAATCATAATCTTTCAGTCAGTTTAATTGAAGTCTGGAGCTGGCATGTCAGTTAACTGCTAGTAGTCTGTTGTTATTTATGTATTATTGTCATTTTGTTTATTTTCTTTGGTTACATCTTCAGACATCAGACTCGGACTTCTCTTGAACTGAATTTTAATGTGCGTATTGTTATGCGTTTACTTTTCTACATTGGTTAGAGGTATAGGGGGAGGGTTGAGATCTCACAAACATGTTTAACCCCGCCGCATTTTTGCGCCTGTCCCAAGTCAGGATCCTCTGGCCTTTGTTAGTCTTGTATTATTTTGATTTTAGTTTCTTGTGTACAATTTGGAAATTAGTATGGCGTTCATTATCACTGAACTAGTATATATATTTGTTTAGGGGCCAGCTGAAGGACGCCTCCGGGTGCGGGAATTTCTCGCTACATTGAAGACCTGTTGGTGACCTTCTGCTGTTGTTTTTTATTTGGTCGGGTTGTTGTCTCTTTGACACATTCCCCATTTCCATTCTCAATTTTGAAACATTCTCAATCTCAAACATTGAAAATAAAGGTAATACTTTTAACCAATCAGAAGACAGTAAATACACCAAATTTATTTATTTGTTAATAAAACTAAAGATGTACACGTTAAGCCTTTCCAAAAAGGTTCGGATAGCTTCGCATTATCATAAAGAATGTACATATGAATGAAGCAAACATTAACACGGTGGTTTGAAGCACCAAGAAACCACCGTGTTAATTTTTGAACCGTCCATTCTTCTGTTCGTTCTTCCATCCATCCTTCCATTTGTCCTCCCGTCCGTTCCAAAAGTATTTTCACATATTATAAGCAATTTTTTATTGTTTTGCTTGTAGGTTTTTGGATCTATCGTAAATTACATAATATATAAATAAAAGAAGAATGTGTCGGAGGACACGAATGCCCCCGCTCAAGTTTGCTTATAATATGTAAAAATACTTTTGGAATGGACGGGAGGTCAAATGGAAGGACGGATGGAAGAAAGAACAGAAGGACGGACGGTCAAGTGTATCACGTAATTTCCTTATTCGCCTAGCGGTAAGGGCATACAAAGGGGAGACTATACCAAGAGGGAACAAAAACCATACGTCGAAGGAAAACAGACAACACAAAAAATTATTACCAAAAGAAAAAAAACGAGCAGAAAAACAGCAGTCCACAATAAATTAAAATCTAAAGATTTGAAAACACAAATTTCCCAAAATACCGCGGGTGAACAAACAAGTCCACAAAATAAGTAACAAACAACTAAAGATTTTGCAACACAAACTTCATCAAATTATTTTTTAATTTCTAAACTTATACTTGAATAATATATAAGAATTATTTTTAAATTTTATTTGAGGTAGTTAAATATAATACTTTTAATATATGCACTTGTATACAAAAACAGACTTGTCGTCAATTTTGTTTATTACAAACAGTTTCGTGAAGTCACTATTAAAAGTCATAGCACCAGAACGGGCGTCAACAAGTCCATGGTTCTTGTTCGGTACTTCTGCCGAGATTGTCCAGTCCGGCGAGAGTCGATTGATATTTCCTTTTCTGTTATGAGTGAAGTAAATATTTCCCCGTTGGTCTGCAGAAATTCATCTTATTCTCGCTCCATCAATTGTATAAACGAGTGTTCCATCTGATTTTATACAGTATAGGTTATAATCAGTCTTGACTGTTATGTGCCGTGTTACTTCATCGTACAAAATACGCCAACAGATCAGGTATCTTGAAATGTATATTTTGCAAAATGGAGCCATCAGTCTTCAGTGTTTTGACTCTAGAAAATCCTCCTATGACAATTTTATCTTTAACAGCAGTTATGCTATAACAATTAAATTCAACATCAACTTTCATATCCACTGTGAAGTTTGTAGTGTTAACGAACTGTACTGATGTCTCCTCAGGTATTGTAACAACTGCTGTATCTGTTTCCGGTATCACAGCGACACTACAAGGTATGCTAGAAAATCTTATTTCCGTCTGAAAATCTTTGCAATCTCTGTAGACAAAGAGTTTAGGATGTTGATATTGATAGTTGCTAAGCAGTAACCTGTTGTCCCTAGTAACGGCCACACCATAAAATTCGTACTTAACCCCGGACTTTAGAGTTATTTCGCTTTCCTTCTCGAATCCTACAATCTGTTTTGATTTATCTATAAAGCTTTGTGCTTGCTGTAATTTCTTTGCATTATCATTCCACTGGATTTCACATGGTCTGGTCGTAGTTACTACCTTCCCAAATGGTTCCAGTGACATATATTGACTTTCTTCTAATGTTATGTTAATTTCTTGTATTTTGGATATCATATCTCGAACATTGCCCTCGAACCTTTGTAGGGTAATTGCCTGTTGATGTAAAGTTACAAAAAGTGGATTGTCTGTACCATTTTCCTCCAGAAAGCAAACTCTGTTTTCATTTTCTTTCAATCTTGTCGATAACTTAGTTATTTCTTTCCTTTCTTCGTTGATAGCAGCCTCATGTTTCGTCTGAAGAGACGTTAATTCGGTTATCAATTCATTTTCTAAATCATCATTTTTTTCCGCAGGTATTTGCGCTTTTGTTGTACCCAACTGTTGGAGTATATCTGCCATCTGTTTTGTCAGTGAGTTAATGTTTGCGTCCCTGTTATTGTTCACTGCTCTAACACCTTAGTAAGATGAATAATATTTTGACTAATATCGGTCAATAATGCAGAGCTTTTCACATCTTTTGATGCAAGTTCTAACGACATAAAATTTTGACATGTTTAATGGTTACTAGAAACGCATATTCCACAACACAAAACATCGTGGTGTATACAGAAATAATCTATAAGCATTTCCGGGTGATCATCGCAATTATTCCCTTTGGTAGACATGGTAGAGGTTGTTAATAGATTGATATTATGTGATCCTTTATACGGACGTGTGAGTCTGCGCAGTCGTTACATATATATTATATATATATGGCCTTTTTAACTTTTTTGGATTCGCGCGTCACTGATGAGTCTTTTGTAGACGAAACGCGCGTCTGGCGTATATACTAAATTTAGTCCTGATATCTATGATGAGTTTATTTGCCAATCGGTTCTAGTTTACCTTCTGCATAGCAAAATCAATAATGCATGCGGAGCATTTTATATATTTTCAATTACCGTCTGAATAGTTTCATGTTGAACGTTCAGTATGTGTTTGCTGGATTTTACTTAGTTCTTGTGGTGTTCAACCATAAGTTGGTCAAACAACTGTCAATGAACAACCACCGTCGATAGATTGCCATAGTCTGTTTTGTCAGCGGGATAATAATTACTGACCTATTTACTGTATATTTACGCAACGAAAGTAACCGTTTAAATGTCTAGGCTTTAATCACAATTAGATATGGAGAAACCTGCTTGTAAAAAAATATATAAGATGTGGTATGATTGACAATGAGAAAAAAATCCATAAAACACTGCATGCCTAATTGATACATACATGAACTAAAAATACTGGTGTTATATACTTCGATTTAAAAATTACTGCCCTTGGATGGTGTAAACTGCCCCCAAAAAAACGTGTATGGTGTAATGGTGTATGGCATATGGTGCAATGGTGTAAGCTGTATGGTGCTATGGTGTATGGTGTAAGGGGAATGGTGTAATGGTGTCTTGGGCATGGTGTGATTGTGTAACGTGCAATCGGGAATGGTGTGAATGATGGTGTATGACATTTCATTGGTTGAAAACGAAGTTCTTTTTATTTATTTTTTTCGTATTGTAAACATAAACAATAATAATAATCTTAATATTTGAAATTTGATTGCATTATAGGTAATTTCGGATCGTGTAGATAGAATTGGGAAGGGTGTATGGTGTAATGAGTAAGGTGTATGGTGCAAAGGTGTAACGTGTATGATGTAATGGTACAAGGTGAACGATTTGGGACATAGGACACAACATTCAAGCTTGATACATCTCTGAATTTGGATTGTGATTAAATATTTGACACAGCATAGATTTCCGACACAGAATGCATGTGGTCTAATGAACTTATTTTTTTTAATTTACCTATTATGGTCAAATATCAAAAATCGAAATACATGGCTTGATTCAGCATATCAAAGAATCCAAATAATTTAATTTTAACCCATTTGACCTCAATGCGGACCAATTTGATAACAACCCAAAAACAAAAATCTTAATACATGGTAAGATTAAGCACATAAATTCAATTCTGTTGAAATCAAACCAAGTTAAATTTTGGATCCCAATTTGAACGAATTTGAAAACATAATCAAAAATATAAATACATGTTTAGATTCAGCATATCAAAGAACCCCAATAATTCAATTTTTGTTAAAATCAAACAAAATTAAAATTTGGACCTTTTCTACCTTAATGTAGACCAATTTGAAAACAGGACAACAAATTTAAAATTTAAAATCACAGTTAGATTCGGCATATCAAAGAACCTCAATAACTCGATTTTTTATGAAATCAAACAAAGTCTAAATTTGAACCCTTTGACCTCAATGTTGACCAATTTGATAACCGGGCCAAACAATCAAAAATCTAGATACCTGGTTTGATTTAGCGTATAAAAAAAAATGTATGCATTTTTGTTGAAATCAAACAAAGTTTAATTTTGGACCCCAATTTGAACCAATTTGAAACTGGGCCATAATTAAAAATATAATAACATGTTTAGATTCAGCATATCAATGAACCGAAAGAATTCAATTTTGTTAGAATCAAACTAAGTTTAATTTTGGACCCTTTGAACCTTAATGTAGACCAATTTGAAAACAGGACTCAAAATTATAAAATCTAAATACACGGCTAGATTCCGCATATTAAAGAACCTGAAAAATTTCATTTTGGACCCTTTGGACCTCATGTAGACC
Organism: Mytilus galloprovincialis; assembly: GCF_965363235.1. Classification (NCBI taxonomy): domain Eukaryota; kingdom Metazoa; phylum Mollusca; class Bivalvia; order Mytilida; family Mytilidae; genus Mytilus; species Mytilus galloprovincialis. The sequence continues at coordinate 98,195,756 of NC_134842.1, forward strand.
AATAAAAAGGGCCTAAATTCCAAAAACTTAATACATGGTTGAATTCAGCATATAAAAGAACCCCAAGAATTCAAGAATAAAACCTCATTGAAATTGAAATCTATAGTGCAACAAGTTATCTTATTGACCCCAAATTGAAATACATATGCACGATGTATTACAATTGCTCGAGTCTATTTCCGGTTACTGATTAACCCAGACACCCTCCATTTGCTCATCTGAATGCCTGTTATGCAGTAGTTTTCGTTTTTTGTAGTATATCATGTATATCATATTTGTTTTTCGTTCATTGTTTTTTGCATAAATGACTTAAAATTAGGCCGTTAGATTTCTCGTTTGAATTGCTTCTCATATGTCATTTCATGACCTTTTATAGCTTATTACGCGTTATGGATTTTGCTCATTGTTGGAGGTCGTTTGGTTACCTATACATGCTATAGTTGTTTACTTATACATATGTCTTTATGGCTCTGTTGGAGAGTTGTCTCATTTTCAATTATTTAACTGTGAAATCTTTTAAGTTTCATATACTATTCCCTATATTTTAGCACCTCATTGTTTTTTATTCTTCATATTTTTTCTCCATTTTCGCTATTCTTTATTCTTTTGTATTATTTTTGTCTCTCTATTTTTTAGAACTATTATCCATAAGTATCTCAGTTGGCACAACTTTTTGGAAATTCGGGTCCTTAATTCTCTCCAACTTTGTACTTGTTTGGCTTTATAACTATTTTGATCCGAGCGTCACTGATGAGTCTTATGTAGACGAAACGCGCGTCTGGCATAAAAATTATAATCCTGATACCTTTGATAACTACAAAATGTTTTAGTTCTGGTTTTGAGTTTTGAGCTTTTTTCCTGATTGCCAAATCAATACAGCTTGATTCAAAAGACCCCCACCTGAGATTATTGATAAGTATAATACATGAAACATGTACATGTATATCGTGTAAAGTAGTAGAAAGTCTACTTGAAATGTGGATGTCTTTTTTGGAATTTACACAGAAAGCTGACTTCAAACATTCAAAAACTATGTCAATTTCAGTTTTCCTATCACCAACTTTCCGTTTCTCAGTTATTAACGGGCCACATTGGTATTTCCCTAGATTTGCTACAATTCTCGTTAATTTCTTTTCTTTCTTTCTTACTTATTACATAAATTTTTTTAAGTTGACTAAAACCAGTCAGTAAACTGTTTGCCCTTCCTCAGATGTCAGTATAATGGCAATCTCTTAGTTATAATAGTAAATTGTTAAATCGGCAAAATTGACAAAAAAGGAAGGGACATGTACATGATGTAGCAAGTCTAATATTACCCATAAACATACGATTCCCATATAAACATAAAGACTTTGATTAGACGATTTAGTCGACCTTTCTAGTGATTAAAATGAATATAACATGATGTGTGGACAAAATCAAAGTTTTGAAAAGTTTAACTTGAAATTTTAATTATTGTAATTGAAGATTTTTTAGCAGATCTTTATTTTATACTTTTTAATCAAAATCCTCTAATGACGGATACCGCAATTGGAGATCAACTTCATTAGGATATTTTTAATGCGGTCTCTATATAAATAAGCTTACATTATTATTCCCGATAGTATATAAGCTACCTTAAATAATAACAACAATTATCAGGTAAAGCATAAACACCAGAGATTTAACCTCTATTTGACCATCTAACCTGTAAGTATAGATTTATACATATTATTTTAGTTAGATTGTGTATTGAGATCAGCTGCGAATGATCATTTAACAGCACAAGGAATTTTATGATTGTTTATGTAAAAGAATGATAGCTGCTTTAGTTGTTTCACACTAAAACGTTTTGTCAAACAACTTGATGAGATAAACAATATTAAATCAAGACATTTGTTTTTTTTAACTGTTATTACAATTTATTTTATTATTTTTAATTTTAATAACTTTAAATAAAAGGTAATCGTTCAAGATGATAGTTACATTGATGATGTTTATGAATGTATCTATTATAATATTACTGTATTTTTATTTGCTTATATCAATATATTTCGCTAATCAAATTGCAATTGATTAGTATATATCCAGATACAATATGTCATGCCTCAATTTTCACGAGACTAGTACACATGTTTGTTCAGGGGTCAGTTGAAGTACGCCTTCGGGTGCGGGATTTTCTCGCTGTGTTAAAGACCCATTGAATTGGTCGGGTCGTTGTGTCATTGACACATTCCCCATTTCCATTCCCAAATTTATATTGAGGACAAGAAAAAATGAAGATAGATAATATATATAATTAGAAGGTTCAGTAATAGTGGTTATACGGGTTGAAAGTCGTTGAACTTGGACTCCCAATGCGAAATGAGGGATACCTGGATATAGTCTGAAGTTTAAGCAACCTACGAACATCACTACGGGTTGTTACATGTGTTCTTAACGAGCGGGAAGCGTGAAACTCTCTTTGCACGAGCCATCAGAATAGACACAAGCTTCTTAATACAGATGAAAACCGTAAGAAAAGACTAGATAAGATTTAACCGAGTTATTTAATCTCTGTACAGTCCTCGTTTCCTTTCCATATACTAAAATAGTAAGTGTAGTGATACGAAGTAAGTGAAGAATGGATGCGAGCTTTACGCTGGAGATTGCGAGTTATTATGGCCTCAGAACAGAGGGAAATGGAAAAAAAAACATTATAAAGAAAAGATTTGTATAGATGATAACATATATAATATTCAACTTGTTGTAACCATTATGTCATTATAATTTGATTGACCACTATAGAATATCTGTGATTCCGATGAAAACATATATATTCTATTTGTCATCGCTACAAACCAGTAAAGTCTGAAATGGCCTATTACCGTACGTATACTCGACTGTACTGATTTTTACTCGATCAGTCTGATTAGGTCTGACGTATACTTGATATTACTCGACCCCAATCTTAACGTATCAAAATTATAAGCCTAATACCTTTGATAACTATTGACACTATTAGGTCGATGGCACTACTGGTGGACGTTTCGTCCCCAAGGGTATCACTAGCCCAGTTGTCAGCACTTCAGTGTTGGCATAAAATTAATTTAATGGTAATGCTTTGGTCCTCAATGCTCTTCAACTTTATACTTGTTTGGCTTTTTAAGTTTTTTGATCGAGCGTCACTGATAAGTCTTTTTTTAGATAAAGCACGCGTCTGACTTATTAACCTGGTACCTTTGATATTAACCCGACAGTACTGATTTGTACTGGACCCTTATCTTTGCTGATGCAAATATTCTGAACTATAACTCGACCCGTCTGAAACAGTCTTAACCCATTCTCGCCATGTAAATAAAAGCAACAGTAGTATACCGATATTCGAAATTCAAAAATCGATTGAGAAAAAAAAAATCCCGGCCACAAACTTAAACTGAGGGAGACGCATCAAATATAAGAGGAAAACTGCGACACAACAGAAACACAACATTAGAATGTTACTTACACAGAAACGAATTAAAATATAACAATGGTCACTTTCCTGACTTTGTACCGGACATTGTAAGAACAAAATAGTGGGTTGAACATTGTTTTGTGGCATGCCAACCTCCCAAGGTAATGGAAATGTTAAACATAACATTAAAATGACAACATTATATGACAGGACTACAATACACATAAATGGGAGAACATAAAGGACACAGAAACACACGAATAACAGCTAACAAAAGGTATCGGGTATACAATTTAATACGCCAGACGTGTACTCGACCAATACTTGACAGTTCTCGACCTTTTTTCAGTCTAAACCATTGTAAAGACGTAGGATAATCGGATTGTCAGTTGGCCAACATTCATAGAAACACAAGTAAAAAAATAATATTTTACTAAAACAAAACTAAACAAAATCAAACAAAACTAAACATAATTATAACATGTAAATGAATACAAATAAACAAAATAAACAACTGAAATGTTAGTTAGTATAAATTGAAACTAATCAGAAAATGTCTTATCACATCTGCTATCATACACTCTGTTTGCGGTCAAGATCTAGGACGTCGCTTGGAACGAACATCAAATACTTTCAGATTGAATTATTCTAAACTTTTACCTTATTAAACTTTTCACTATTTAATATTGACTTGTATACCCTTATATCATTAATAAGATGTATGGCTCACTATATACTCACTTATAAAATATATTTCACTAATTGCATAACTTCTAAATCAAACACGGACTTCCGGTAAAACTAACACCAACTTCCGGTGAATAAACCACAGCTTCTATAAACACAAATACGTAATTTCTGCACATAACATATATATATTGGCCGTAGTATGATACGTTAAACTAAACCTCACAACTGGTATTTGGGATGATCCGTGTCAATAAATGGGACGTTCGTTGTCTGACCATTTAAACGTTTTTGCCACTCCAAAACTGAGCATTAAAACTGCTAGTCCAAATAATTATGACGTCTTGATAGGCTATTATAATTTTTTTCTTCGAAATAAGGCGTCAAAGAAAAAAATTATAATAGCCTTTCAAGACGTCATAATTATTAGGACTATAAAACTGCATGGACCAACCCCTGAGCTTATTCATTTTATTGTCCTGTGAATCTCCATGTCCTGAATATATAAGTGAACTGCAGCAGACAGAACGTCTGTTCACATCAAAATCTAGGTGTGCTCTGCATAACCACTTTACCTGTATGAAAAACCATGTGCTACTTGTCACATGATTTTACCTGGCGCGTAAATCAATGAGTGGGGTGCCAATCAGGGTGCAATCTATACATACCTTTATAAACCATGAAAATAAGATAGTGAGCTGCCTTTCATGAATTACAAGTTATGAACAATAAGCAAATAATTAATAAAAGATAAAAATCAGATAATGAAGTTCGTCACAACCATATGTCTGAACAATTTTCGACAAGTTAGAACTACACTTGACAAATTACCTCTACTTTGTTTTATTTCATAATTTTGACTGTATAAATCACTTCCCTTTTTAACTGAAATTACCAGGCAAAAAAAGATAAAGATTAATATAAAATCAGGAATTTTACATCCTTATCCTTAAAAAATGTGCATGATTGCCTTCTATTTGTTATTTCCGCCGTTTATAAAGCATCCGTATTACACAGAGACAAAAGTCCACTCTGTGTAGTATTTCTATCTGTATTTATCTGATTAGTAAAGCCTTTTTAAACTGATTTCAATAGTTCTTCCTTATATTGTACTGTCACTCCACTGCCCCAGGTACGGGAAAGGGTTGGGATCCTCTAACATGTTTAAACCCGCCACATTCTCTCTGTATGTGTCTGTCCCGAGTCAGAAACCTGTAATTCAGCGTTTGTCGTTTGTTTATGTATTACATATTTTTTTTTACGTTCATTTTTTTATACATGAATTAATAAGGCCGCAAGTTTTCTTGTTTGATAAATGATATTTGTTTAATCCAACTAGAAAATATTCCCTTTGACCATCGTGTTTTATTTTCATTGTCAAGGTGATATAAATTTTTGATTACTGCGCACCACCCAAAATTATCCTAGGTCCTGTCCAAACCTCATGTCTTAGCTTTTTAAGAGACCAGAAAGTCTGAAAGACTTATTTTTCTCTAAAAAAAAAGCTCTTTTTCTGCAGGATGAAGCAAGTCGTTTGGTAACTTCCACACACATACTGAATACTCAAACATTAACTTGACACTCCGTTAGATCTTTGTACACTATATTGTGCAATATGTTTTACAAAACCCAGAATGGTGTATATCTTTTTTCAGTGTCGATATGACCTGTAGTATGTTGGCGAAAGAAAACTGCAAGTCAACAAATGCATGAATGGTCACGAAGTGATTACAAATTGGAAAGCCAAAGCTGATCTCATCAACCTTATCATCATTATCATAGACCACAACGATGATTGGTCTATTGTCGACAGACTTACTTGGAAGTTTGTTCTTTATAAGATAGTTTAAGGCAGTTCCCAAAAAGGTTTTGATGAAAAACACAGAATGAGTCCCTACTATCATTTGTCTCCAATGACTCACACCTTAGTACAGGACACGTACAGTTTTTTTGTGAATCCTCCTCCAAAAATCAGTATTGAAGAAAACAATTACTAGTGTATTGATTCGTGATAATTTATATAACGATCAATATTATAATTACAGTTTGACTACCACATGTCAAGATAAGAATCATTTTACATCTTACTGAAATATTTAACATTTTTTTATGATTTTATATTTTTTGGGTGATACTCTACCCTTTTTAAAAGACTTGTTATACATATATAAACGTATGTATAATTGTTCCTAAATTTATTAATTTAATACATAGATACTGCAAAAAGGTCTACGTTTGTAAAGAGTAGGTCATGATGGTTCACACTAGGTCGAGTATGGTTAAGACTTGGTCAGGAATGGTTAAGACGCGTCAAGTATGGTTCAGACTTGGTCGGGAGTAAATAAGACTACCCGGACATGGTTCAGATTCTTATAAAATGGTTAAGTACTAGATGAGTAAAGGACGAGTAGAAGTGAAGACTGGGAAGTATGGTTCAGACAACAGTTGAGATATTTCAAGTATATTTTAGACCAATTCAGACTGGTCGCGTAAAAATCAGTACAGTGGAGTACATATTATATAGTCCATATCAGACTTTTACTGGTTTGTAGTGGATAAACACAATGTCATAATTTTTTTATTTACCACTTTCGGTATTTGTGTTATACAATGTTATTTATGACATCATATATATTTCACGTGACGTAAGAACAATGTCATCATTATCTGGTTGACCACCGTTGAATATATGTAATCCAGATGACAACTTATAAATTCCTCTTATCGTAATCACTGTATCGCCAAGTTATAACTACGGGGTGTTCTAGCACATAAACTACTTTTAAATCTTAATCTCAAATTCGTCTTGTAACTGGTCGTCTTTAAAACCTACAGAGGCGACTGTCATACAAGTGAGACGTTAAGCTATCAATAAAAGAATAAGAACATGTTGGTATCAAGCTAAAGTCAGGAATATTTACGTTGTTATTCATTCATGTGATTGTTTGAGCTTTTGATATTCCTATTTGATTAGGGACATTCCTTTTTTGAACTTTCTTTCAGTTCATTTTTTTATTCTGTGATTTTGTCTTTTATAACTTGTCTTGTTTTGAAAGGGTTCGGATTTTAAATTTTCGAGTTCAGTGAGCTCTTTTTTTTTTCGTATAGTCATTATTTTTTCTTCTTCATAACAAGAGAAGAACAAGTCAGTAACATTCTGCATGATGCTTGAAACATGCTGAATATTTTAATACATGCATATTACTTTGTCTCAAGGAAATTTCCTATCATGATTTTCTTGATGCTTACAAGGAAGCTATTAAATCAAGAGTTCCAAATGGTGAAGTTGACATCATCTCTTAGTAAATTTTTCGGACGCCATCACGAGTTGGTTGACCGTTATGGACTAACCAATTCAAAAATGATATCGGATATGTTCCTTTACAGTCCCCTTCCCTTTCATACATGTGACCTACCGAATTAGACTATTTAACGGATTTGTTTTCTCATAAGCAACACGACGGGTGCTACATGTGTAGTAGGATCTGCTTGCCCTTCCGGAGCACCTGAGTTTTTGGTGGGATTCGTGTTGTTTATTCTTTAGTTTTTTATGTTGTGTTATGTGTACTATTGTTTATCTGTTTGTCATTTTCATTTTTAGCCATGGCGTTGTCAGTTTATTGTCGATTTTATGAGTTTGACTGCCCTCTGGTATCTTTCGTCCCTCTTTGGTAAAATACTCATTGTTATACCTAAAGCTAAGAACCCTGCTTTTCATATCGATTACCTCTAGCAACGTTGCTCGTTGGAATTCTAAATAAAGGCAACAGTAGTATACCACTGTTAGAAAGTTATAAATCTATTTGGAGAAAGCAAATCCGGGTTACAAACTGAAACCAAAGGAAACACATCAACTATAAGAGGAAAACAATGAAACAACAGAAACACGAAAGTGCAATAAAAACCAGAAGACAATGTTAACAATTTTGGCATGTCAAGTTTGCTCCATCATATGTGGTTCATGTACTGCCGATGCTGTCATGTGAAGAGAATGATACGGATAAAGATATGTTATTGGTTTAAATTACAGGTCTGTTATCAAATATGACAAACATGATTAACACTAGCATTACACAAACATACATATATATCTATCCACATTTATATACAGTGTATCTAAAATTTTTGTAACCCTCCATTATCAATAAGACAATATGTTACCTAAACATGTAAACATATGAAAAATCTAATAGCTGCTGAGGAGGTATTACTATGCAGTTATGTTACTCAATAAAACCTTTCTAGAATTGTACATCTCACTCAAGATTTTTAAAATAATTATAGTTATATTATTTTAACCACAACTATACAAAAATGCTTGCTTTATAAGAATGATTAGTCAATCTTAACTTATGAAGAAATCAATTCAATAAGTTCACAAAATAATTGTTTGCTTATTGTATTTCGATTTTTTGCATTTATTTTCAGATGATATAGAATAAATCATCATATTAATATGAATAAAGTTTTTTTTACATAAATTGCTAGACGCAATTTACAAAAAGCAGACGAACAGAGGCTTAGCATGTGTTTTTCTTCTTCTTTTAGAGTCACCCTTATTTTGGATTATAAAACCCTAAATATACATATATAAACAGTTTACTGTACATTTCTACACGTATTATCTTGTACATTATTTAAATACATAATTGATTGTTTTGGTGTCTGCTTAGCTAACATTATTCTGATATATAATTGGTGAACCACGAGCATATTCTTTAATTAATCTGAATGGAAACATTTGACCTACTAAACATTGCAATATATAACTGTACCAATTAATATAAATTTCCATATACAAGAATAAACCATTGACACAGAGACGTGTCTCGCATATTGACATGAAATTATAAAAAGACAATCTGATGGACAGCAACTTTGCTTGTTAATTAAAACATTGGATCTTAATCTTGTTTACAGGAACTGAAAGTGATCGACAAAACTAAGATGAACATGCAATAGTGTATTTTTATAGAAAATATCGTTGTTTTTGTAGGTAGTCCTGTCAACATAACTTGAGCATATAAACTTAACATTAAAAAAAGCTAATTAATTCACTAATCTACGCTTCAGGCCGGGGCCTCAAAATAGTCTTCAAACAAATATGTATGGACAGTAATGCAACTTCGTACAAAATATCATGGATCTATCACAAGTAGATCATATCGAACCAACATAAGCAGAAACCTTAACATTGATCATTTCTAATTCATTCGAAGTCACTGGACCATGTTATAGGGCGAATGGCCTCAAAAAAGTGGTCAAACTGAAATTTACTAACAGTAATGCGACTTCATACAACATATCATTGATCTATTAAAAGAAGATATCATCAAACTAACTTCAGAACAAATCTTAAGATTGCAAATTGCTAATTATTATAAAGTCAATGGACCATATCATAGGGGACAGGGCCTCATTAAAGTCTTCAGAATGATATATAATGATAGTAATGCAACTTCATACAACATATCATTGACCTAACACAAGTACAAAAAAAATGTAGTTACTATCAAACCGACTTTAGCAGAAAAAATAACAGGTGTTGACGACATCAACGTCGCCGTTGCTTGAAAAGCAATCTATATATTATAGTTCGTTCTTATGTTGTACTGTTATACCACTGTCCCAGGTAAGGGGGAGGGTTGGAATCGCGCTAACATGTTTAACCCCGCCACATTATGTATGTATGTGCCTGTCCCAAGTCAGGAGCCCGTAATTCAGTGGTTGTTGTTTGATTATATGTTACATATTTGTTTTTGTTTATTTTTTTGTCGAGCCTGCAACTTTTGTTGCAGAAAGCTCGACATAGGGATAGTGATCCGGCGGCGGCGTTAGCTCACTTCTTAAAAGCTTTATATTTTAGAAGGTGGAAGACCTGGATCCTTCATACTTTGTATATAGATGCTTCATGTTACGAAGTTTCTATCAGTCACATGTTCAATGTCCATGACCTCATTTTCATGGTTCAGTGACCACTTGAAAAAAAGTTCAAATTTTTTGTAATGTTGAATTCTCTCTTGTTACATGTGTTATAAGTAATAGGATAACTATATTTGATATGTGCGTACCTTGCAAGGTCCTCATGTCTGTCAGACAGTTTTCACTTGACCTCGACCTCATTTCATGGATCAGTGAACAAGGTTAAGTTTTGGTGGTCAAGTCCATATCTCAGATACTATAAGCAATAGGGATAGTATATTCGGTGTATGGAAGGACATGTATGGTGTACATGTCTAACTGGCAGGTGTCATCTGACCTTGACCTCATTTTCAAGGTTCAGTGGTTATAGTTAAATTTTTGTGTTTTGGTCTGTTTTTCTCATACTATATGCAGTAGGTCTACTATATTTGTTGTATGGAATGATTGTAAGGTGAACATGTCTAGCGGGCAGATGTCATGTGACCTTGACCTCATTTTTATGTTCAGTGGTCAAAGTAAAGTTTTTGAGTTTTGGTCTTTTTATCTAATACTATATGCCATAGGTCAACTATATTTGGTGTATGGAAATATTTTATGATCTTTATGTCAGTCGCGCAGGTTTTATTTGACCGTGACCTCATTTTCACGGTTCATTGCACAGTGTTAAGTTTGTGTTTGGTCTATTTTTCTTAAACTATAAGTAATGGGTCAACTATATATGTTGTATAGAAGCATTGTTAGCTGTACATGTCTGCCTGGCACGGTTCATCTGACCTTGACCTCATTTTTAAGGTTCATTGGTCTTTGTTTAGTTATCTTGGTTAATGTTAAGTTTATGTGACAGTTGTAATAAAGCTTACATTTGTAGCTTTATACTTAGGACTATCAACATAAGTATAGAAGGCAAGACATTTCAGCGTGTGCACTCTTGTTTTATATAGATAAAGCCGTTAGTTTTCTCCTTTGAATTGTTTTACATTGTCATTTCGGGGCTGAAATATAACTGACTATGCGGAATTGGCTTTGCTCATTGTTGAAGGCCGTACGGTGACCTATATTTGGTAATGTCTATGTCATTTTGGTCTCTTGTAGACAGTTGTCTTATTGGTAATCATACAACATCTTCTTTTTTATATATGTCTCGCTTTCATCGCAGAAGAGACAAAAACAGAGACAACAGCCAATAATTGCACATTCAAAATAAAATAGATAATTCATTAGCACTACATTCGGCATGGTTATTTTTTTGCATATAGAACATACATTGGAGAAATTGAGCACTACTTATAAATATTAATTGCATAACACATAATTTCATAATTACATATACATTTAATTACAAAACACAACGTACAACACAACTAAAACAATAATAAAAAGGTTTCAAAAAATATAGAAAAAAGTAGGATGACTTTTTTTGTCGAGACAACCGATAATACCAGACAGTGTATTAACTGAACTGTAATAAAAAATTGCATATATATAGATATTGTGCATACGATTTTCCTTCAGTTTGATAATTTTCATGCTATGAAACTATTTCCTCCAAAACATGACAATGATGAACGGTTTTTGTAAAATATATTACAAAAATATGATTTAAATGGCATTCTATATAATATAAATGGATATGTATTCTAGAAGTCAGAAAAAACAACATGGTAACTTTGTAATAAGTCTAAACATAGACGACAAATATGCACATTGCAGCTATATCAATAAAATAAAACATGTTCATTTATAAATAGTATTACCTGTATTATTTCCCAACTAATGTAAATTCCACATATCAGAATTAAGAAAGTATTCGTATTTGTATTTGTTTTCATTTCAGATTTTTAAAAATTGTATTTATGGTAAAGGAACAGTAAATGGCTTCAACTTTGTCACATATATTGATAAAATGAGACATCCAACCTTAACTTGAACTAAAAATCGAAGATAAAAAATAATGCATTGATATATTTTCTTTTTCGGAAATATTACTGATTGAATTCTTTCAAAATACTAGTAGGTAAAGTATAGAATGTATAGTTTGACAAAACAAAGTTGTATGCAAAACTTTAGCATAATCTGTAAGGAAATTCATTCCTTGTCAAATGTACTTTAAACAAGTTTCAACAAATGCATCATGGGACTGCCTTTACCATACACAAGAAAGATTGTTTTAAATAATATTTTCTCAAGAAACAATATCACAATCAAAATTAGTGCAACATTACTACGTACACGGCCAATCGACTCAAGGCTCTGTTTAGTTATACATTCATGACAGACAATGTAGTCAAAGCTTGGGTGAGATACAAGGGGGACATTCAAAATTCAAATTTATCCTTAGAACATGGAAAAAATCCAACGTTTTCTTATCGGTACAATGAATGTTATTCTATTTAAACAAACAAAGACTTAAAAATAGTGGAAAAGTGTTTGGTGTAGTGATCAATTACAATGATTTAAAAAAAATATTTGAACAAAGGCATCAAATTTTAAGACAGGTTAAAATCTTATCCAACATCATAACACCTTGAACAAATTAGTTGGTGCTGAATATAGTTGTTAACAATATAATTCAGTATTCAAGTAGTTGTTGAGAAAGACAATATACATTGTTTAAATGAGATTTTTAAAAATACTTGTTTTGAAAATAATGGATAAGGAATGCTAGTTCAGAAACTCAAATTTTCTACATAATAATAAGACACTTTTAAACAAACAGTCTGAATGTAACAGTAAACAATTAAGCCTTTCTCTTTTTATCGTTTACACATGACGCCATACGACTTTTTCATTTCTTTGTCGTAAATAGTTCTCGATGATGTATATCCTTATTTCTAATAGTTTGTTTTACACCAGCTCCTTTTCCTAATATTTAACTATGGTAGTCTCCTAGATCTTCCCTAACACTAAACTGCCAGATGTGATTCCCCACTATCATTTCATACATTAGCCTACTTAACAATCCATCCTTTGTATTTAAGTCAATCTGCTATCTTCTCATTCCCTCCTCGACCCGAAATGAAAGAGATGTTTGTCCTATATCACCTGTCGCATCAACTCTTTTGCTATAAGTAATTGCACTATCTTTTCATTTTCTAACATACGAGAAAGTGTTAAAGGTGTGTCTCCATTAGCATCCACCTTGTCAACATCACATCCTTTTTCAATAAGTAATTGTACTATCTTCTCATTTCCTACGCAACAAGAAATTGTCAAGGGCGTCTCCCCATCAGCATTTACCTTGTTAACATCAACCTCTTTGTCTATAAGGAATTTTACTATCTTCTCATTTTCTGCCATGCAACAAATCGTCAGAGGTGTCTCTTCATTAAGCATCAGCCTTGTTAATATCACATCCCTTGTCTAAAAATATCTGTACTATCTGCTCATTTCCTTTTTTACAACCAATTATCAGAGGTGTTTGCCATTTTTCACAAATCGTGTTAGCCTCACTTCCGTTGTATATAAGTAACTGCACTAACTCCTCCTTCCCTCCCTTACAAGCAGTTATCAGAGGTGTCTGCCCCTTACCATCAACCTGGTTAACCTCACTTCCTTTGTTTATAAGTAACTGTACTATCTTCTCATTTCCTCAACTACAAGCAGCTAACAGAGGTGTCTGTATCATACAATCAACACATCCTCTGTCAATAAGAAACTGTATTTTTTTCTCATTTCCTCCACTACAAGCAACATGTAGAGGTGTGTGCCCCTTACCGTCAACCTGGTTAACATCACGTCCTCTGTCAATAAGAAACTGTATTATTTCCTCATTCTTTCTCTTACACGCAGTTATCAGAGCTGTCACCCCCTAGAGCACAGCTGGGTTAACCTCGCCTCCTTTATCTTCAAGAAATTGTACTATCTTCTCAGTTCCTTCACTACTTGCAGTTATCAGAGGCGTCTGCCCCTTACCATCAACCTGGTTAACATCACTTCCTCTGTCTATAAGTAACTGTATTATCTTCTCATTTCCTGAGTTGCAGGCACACGTCAGAGGTGTATATCCATAACTACCAACCTGGTTAACATCACTTCCTTTGTCTATAAGTAACTGTACTATCTTCTCATTTCTTCCACTACAGGCAGCAGTCAGAGATGTACATCCCCTACCATCAACCTGGTTAACATCACTTCCTTTGTCTATAAGTAACTGTACTATCCTCTTATTTCCTTCACTACAAGCAGTTATCAGAGGTGAACATCCCCTACCATCAACCTGGTTAACATCACTTCCTTTGTCTATAAGTAACTGTACTATGTTCTCATTTCCTCTTTCACAGGCAGCAGTCAGAGGTGAACATCCACTACCATCAACCTGGTTAACATCACTTCCTTTGTCTATAAGTAACTGTACTATGTTCTCATTTCCTCTTTCACAGGCAGCAGTCAGAGGTGTACGTCCCCAATCATCAACCTGGTTAACATCACTTCCTTTGTCTATAAGTAACTGTACTGTCTTCATATGTTCTTTACTACAAGCAGCTGTCAAAGGTGTATATCTATAAGTTCTAACCTGTTTAACATCACTTCCTTTGTCTATAAGTAACTGTACTATCTTCTCATCTCCTCTTTCACAGGCAGCATTCAGAGGTGTACATCCCCTACCATCAACCTGGTTAACATCACTTCCTTTGTCTATAAGTAACTGTACTATCTTCTCATGTCCTCTTTCACAGGCAGCATTCAGAGGTGTACATCCCGTACCATCAACCTGGTTAACATCACTTCCTTTGTCTATAAGTAACTGTACTATCTTCTCATGTCCTCTTTCACAGGCAGCATTCAGAGGTGTACATCCCCTACCATCAACCTGGTTAACATCACTTCCTTTGTCTATAAGTAACTGTACTATCTTCTCAATTCCTACACTACAGACAGCAGTCAGAGGTGTACATCCACTACCATCAACCTGGTTAACATCACTTCCATTGTCTATAAGTAACTGTATTATCTTCTCAATTCCTCTATGACAGGCAGCAGTCAGAGGTGTATATCCCCTACCATCAACCTGGTTAACATCACTTCCATTGTCTATAAGTAACTGTACTATCTTCTCATGTCCTCTATGACAGGCAGCAGTCAGAGGTGTACGTCCCCTACCATCAACCTGGTTAACATCACTTACTTTGTCTATAAGTAACTGTACTATCTTCTCAATTCCTCTTTTACAGGCAGCAGTCAGAGGTGTAAATCCCCTACCATCAACCTGGTTAACATCACTTCCTTTGTCTATAAGTAACTGTACTATCTTCTCATTTCCTTCACTACAAGCAGCTGTCAAAGGTGTACATTCATAATTTCCAACCTGTTTAACATCACTTCCTTTGTCTATAAGTAACTGTACTATCTTCTCATTTCCTTCACTACA
Organism: Mytilus galloprovincialis; assembly: GCF_965363235.1. NCBI lineage: Eukaryota > Metazoa > Mollusca > Bivalvia > Mytilida > Mytilidae > Mytilus > Mytilus galloprovincialis. The sequence goes on from NC_134842.1 coordinate 98,211,148, forward strand.
AGCAGCTGTCAAAGGTGTACATCCCCCACTATCAACCTGGTTAACATCACTTCCCTTGTCTATAAGTAACTGTACTATCTTCTCATTTCCTTCACTACAAGCAGCTGTCAAAGGTGTATATTGATAACTACCAACCTGGTTAACATCACTTCTTTTGTCTATAAGTAATTGTACTATCTTCTCATGTCCTCCCTTACAGGCAGCAGTCAGAGGTGTACATCCCCTACCATCAACCTGGTTAACATCACTTCCTTTGTCTATAAGTAACTGTATTATCTTCTCATTTCCTCCCTTACAGGCAGCCGTCAGAGGTGTACGTCCCCAATCATCAACCTGGTTAACATCAATTCCTTTGTCTATAAGTAACTGTATTATCTTCTCATTTCCTCCCTTACAGGCAGCAGTCAGAGGTTTATATTCATAACCATCAACCTGGTTAACATCACTTCCCTTGTCTATAAGTAACTGTACTATCTTCTCATTTCCTCTATGACAGGCAGCAGTCAGAGGTGTATATTCGCTACCATCAACCTGGTTAACATCACTTCCTTTGTCTATAAGTAACTGTACTATCTTCTCAATTCCTCCCTTACAGGCAGCAGTCAGAGGTGAACCTTCCCCACCATCAACCTGGTTAACATCACTTCCTTTGTCTATAAGTAACTGTATTATCTTCTCAATTCCTCTTTTACAGGCAGCAGTCAGAGGTGAACATCCCCGACCATCAACCTGGTTAACATCACTTCCTTTGTCTATAAGTAACTGTACTATCTTCTCATTTTCTTCACTACAAACAGCTGTCAAAGGTGTATATCCATAAGTTCCAACCTGGTTAACATCACTTCCTTTGTCTATAAGTAACTGTACTATCTTCTCATTTTCTTCACTACAAACAGCTGTCAAAGGTGTATATCCATAAGTTCCAACCTGGTTAACATCACTTCCTTTGTCTTTAAGTAACTGTACTATCTTCTCAATTCCTCTTTCACAGGCAGCAGTCAGAGGTGTACATCCCCTACCATCAACCTGGTTAACATCACTTCCTTTGTCTATAAGTAACTGTACTATCTTCTCATTTCCTCCCTTACAGGCAGCAGTCAGAGGTGAATGACTCGAATCACAACGCTTTCTATCAACACTTTTAGAAATAAAGTATTGAACTATATCATAATATCCTCGGAGGCATGATAGTATAAAAGGGTTATCATCATCCTCATAATTATCGTCATTATCATCCTCATAATCATCCTCATAATCAGAATCAAAACAATCATTCTGATAATCATCGTCTGAACAATCTTCAAATTCCATTGTTTCAATTGAATCGGCATTTCTAACGTTAAATCGATTTAAAAACGTGTCGTCGATCGACTTTAATGTTTTGAGGAAAGAAGTTCTATATACTTCATACTTCATTTGAGTATTACAGAAACATTGGTTCATCTTTCCAAGTAGGATATCGCATTTAATTCTCTCAAAATATTCCTGTTCATGCTTCTTTGATATCATTATAGTAAATTTGCCATGTTGTTCATTAATAGATTCTAGCTGTGTTCGTTGATTGAACACTCGGATATCTGAATAACGCAATATACATCTGACCATTGCATCTTCGTTACCAAAATAGCAGCACATAAAATCAAACATTTGGTCATGAATTACCCTATATTTGCGTCCTATTTTCATTACGTAAGTTCCAATCATGCTGTCTAAAATGGTTTTGATCTTAATTTTCGATGTACCTCGATTGATTAGACAGATCTCAAATATGTTTTCCCAGACCAATTTGTTTTTGGCACTATCTTCATTATATATATCAAATAACGATTCCTTCATGATGCCATTATAAATAACACATAAAAATAGTGAGCAATATTTGTATGGATCAAATACTCTTAACTTGTCCCATTCCTTTTGGTATGTTTCAAAAGGACATTCTAAAAAATTAGTCAGCTTGAAAGTTTTGCTTTTTGAATAAAGATAACACATCAGTGGTGTAAAATATACATTTGTATCTTTTAACAACTTAATATTAGTTTCGGATAAATATTGTTTACATATTGTTAATCTATCCTCCCTTGAATAATCTACAGATAAATTACAGATATTGCATTTGAAAACAGTACATGATTCTTTGAATTTTTCATCATTGAAAATATCTAATCGACACGTTGCAGCTATTTTTGTTTCCCCCTTTTTCAAAATTCTTTTCAGCTTTTCTTCATTATTCATCCAATATTCAATACCAGACCTACTAACCGTGAATCGTCCACATATGTCATCTAAAACAAACATCTGCTTTCTGTCCTCTTTATATTGATGCAGTATATCCTGTATTCCAGAACATGGAATTATATTATAATCATTTTCTTTCTGTAGTTTCAAAGCGACATAATGCAACAACATGCTCTTACCAATGCCAGGTTCACCAACTATTAAGACACTATGCTCTGATCCAATGATCTTTGAAATCCTGTGTACCACAGGAGTATCAACGAAAGTAACTTCTTGTTCTTTCCAAAACTCAATCTCGCCTTTCTGGGAATCTTAAAAAGGCAAAGTTAAATTTTTAATCATTTTTAAATAAATCTCGAATATATTAATAATAGTTATCAAAGGTACCAGGATTATAATTTAATAAATACAGCTAAGGTGATCTATTGCTGGGATAAGAAAATTTAGTTTGGTCCACAGGTTAAAATAACCATATAATTGATATTCATGTCAACACTGAAGTGCTGACTACTTGACTGGTGATACTGGTGATAACCTCGGGGACGACACGTCCACCAGCAGTGGCATTGACCCAGTGGTGTAAATAGTTATCAAAGGTACCAGGATTATAATTTGATACGTCAGACGCACGTTTCATCTACATAAGACTCATCAGTGACGCTCAAAACAAAATATTTGTAAAGCCAAACAAGTACAAAGAGTTGAAGAGCATTCAGGACCCGAAATTACGAAATTCCAACTAGAGGCTCTAAAGAGCCTGTGTCGCTCACCTTGGTATATGTGAATATTAAACAATGGACACAGATGGATTCATGACAAAATTGTGTTTTGGTGATGGTGATGTGTTTGTAGATCTTACTTTACTAAACATTCTTGCTGCTTACAATTATCTCTATCTATAACAGTACTTTCTGTGGAAAATGTTATTGAAAATCTTCAAATTTTAAGAAAATTGTTAAAAATTGACTATGAAGGGCAATAACTCCTTAGGGGGTCAATTGACTATTTTGGTCATGTTGACCTATTTTTAGTACTTACTTTGCTGTACATTATTGCTGTTTACAGTTTATCTCTCTCTATAATAATATTCAAGATAATAACAAAAAAACAGCAAAATTTCCTCAAAATTACCAATTCAGGGGCAGCAACCTAACAACCGATTATCCAATTCATCTGAAAATACCAGGGCAGATAGATCGTCATCTGATGAACAATTTTACCCCATGTCAGATTTGCTCTAAATGCTTTGGTTTTTGAGTTATAAGCCAAAAACTGCATTTTACCCCCATGTTCTATTTTTAGCCATGGCGGCCATCTTGGTTTGTTGGCCGAGTTACCGGACACATTTTTTTTTACTAGATACCCCAATGATGATTATGGCTACGTTTGGTTAAATTTGGCCCAGTAGTTTCAGAGGAGAATATTTTTCTTAAAGATTACTAAGATTTACGAAAAATGGTAAAAAAATTGACTATTAAGGGCAATAACTCCTAAAGTGGTCAACTGACCAATTTGGTCATGTTGACTTCTTTGTAGATCTTACTTTGCTGAACATTATTGCTGTTTACAGTTTATCTCTATCTATAATAATATTCAAGATAATAACCAAAAACAGCAAAATTTCCTTAAAATTACCATTTCAGGGGCAACAACCCAACAACGGAATGTCCGATTCATCTGAAAATTTTAGAGCAGATAGATCGTGATCTGATGAACAATTTTACTCATTGTCAGATTTGCTCTTAATGCTTTGGTTTTTGAGTTATAAGCCAAAAACTGCATTTTACCCCCATGTTCTATTTTTAGCCATGGCGGCCATCTTGGTTTGTTGGCAGAGTTACCGGACACATTTTTTTAACTAGATACCCCAATGATGATTATGGCTAAGTTTGGTTAAATTGGGCCCACTAGTTTCAGAGGAGAAGATTTTTCTAAAAGATTACTAAGATTTACGAAAAATGGTTAAAAATTGACTATAAAGGGCAATAACTCCTAAAGTGGTCAACTGACCAAAATACTTATTTGTAGATCTTACTTTGCTTAACATTATTGCTGTTTACAGTTTATCTCTATCTATAATAATATTCAAGATAATAACCAAAAACAGCAAAATTTCCTTAAAATTACCATTTCAGGGGCAGCAACCCAACAACGGAATGTCCGATTCATCTGGAAATTTCAGGGCAGATAGATCTTGACCTGATGAACAATTTTACCCCCGTCAGATTTGCTCTTAATGCTTTGGTTTTTTAATTATAAGCCAAAAACTACATTTTACCCCTATGTTCTATTTTTAGCCATGGTGGCCATCTTGGTTGGTTGGCCGGGTCACCGGACACATTTTTTAAACAAGATACCACAATGATGATTATGGCCAAGTTTGGTTAAATTTGGCCCAGTGGTTTCAGAGGAGAAGATTTTTGTAAAAGTTAACGCAGGACGACGACGACGGACGACGGACGTCAAGTGATGAGAAAAGCTCACTTGGACTTTCGGCCAGGTGAGCTAAAAAGTTGTGCCAAATACGGCTAATGTAATCTATTCATGGGATAGAAAATCCTTCGTTATAGACGTCTCCTTATTACTCGTTTTCCAATGGAATTTATATTTAAGTTTTATAAGGCCAACTAAAATTAATTAGTAGATTTTCATCCAAATTTTTGAAAAAATTGGGGCGGGTGGAAGGATTTTATTTTTTAAATTTTATTTCATATGATACCCTCGTCACGAGTTCTTCATACCGCGGGGTATATGCTAGTGGAAAACAAGCTTATATAATGTTTATACATGCTGTATAAGGAATTCTACACTATTTTTAAATTCTTAAATAAAAATCCCTGATTGGCAACCACTGTTATACATGTACATGTAATTGCCGCTTTAGAAACCTATTTATAGTAAACATCAAAAAGAAGAGAAATGCTCTCTTCAGTTTGACTATACCTACACCAAATTTATTTTGCTTTCTAAGCAATGGTTTGTAGTCCCCATAAAATCAATAAAATGTATTGGTACAATTGTATGCAACACAAGTACAAACTGTATTATGAGTACAAAATAAAATGTAAACGCAGTGTTGAAAGTAATTATGATGTAAAACATGAACTTAACCAAAAAGTAGTTGTTGTTTAATGACTAAATTGAAGGTATTGGGACAGTTACAGAGGGTGTTTGTTGTTGGTCAACAAAATAACAACAGCCAAGGGCTTGTTATAATTAAAATGCGTGTTTGTCGACTTTTTTTTCTCAATATACGGTCATAAATCAAATAAGTTCGTGCTTGAGTCAATTTGTTTAATCCAGTCATGTTTTTTTTTACCAATTTGTTCTACGATTCTTGCGCTTTGGATATCATTCACAGTCCACATTTCCTGACACAAAGTTATTGTATAGATAAAGAAAAAAACACGGTTTTCGATTCACTTGTGACTACCGCAATTTGCGTTCCAGCGTAACACGAATATTTCATGCTCTTCTCGTTATCAATCACTATTCTCGGAAGATGATGTTGTCATCATAGAGCAGCAGAATATGTCGACTTAATCATTTTCGTTTGATTACTCGAAGAAATACAAAAACGAAATTTGAAACAGGAAGTTTTGAATGAAACGAAATTATCGATAGTTCCCGGTAACGGACATGAACAAAATCCGGAAATCGTATTTTTGTTAAATAAAAAAAATCGGGGCGGGACGATTTCAGAGGGGCGGGCGGGGATGAAAATCTAGCAATTAATTTTAATTGGCCTAAAATATACATTTGTCATACACGTAAACAAACTAAAGTGGTCTTGATTACTTATATCCTATATTTAAACAAAAGTCTTGTTTTTAGATGTTTTACTTACTGTTTAGTGAATCATATTTTTCTTCTTTAACTAACAACCTCTGTAAAGTAACAAATACCTTCCTATATATATATGCTATTCATACAATAAACGACTAAACTACAGGCACTAAGAGCCTAAAATACATGTCACTGAACTAGATAAATTTGAATATTCAAAACTGACAACCTCTCCAACATTACAGACTAGAAGATAATTCATGACTACCATTTTCCATTGTTTGTTGATGAACAATTTGTCTGTTTTCAGTGTCTAAGGGAGCTACCATTTGATTTTTAGGGGGGAAGGGGGGGGGGCTTGGATGAAATTTGAAAACTAGAGGCTCTAAAGAGCCTGTGTTGCTCACCTTGGTCTTGTGCATATAAAACAATGGACACGGATAAATTCATGACATAATTGTGTTTTGGTGATAGTGATGTGTTTGTAGATCTTACTTTACTGAACATTCTTGTTGCTACAATTATCTCTATCTATAATGAACTTGGCCAGTAATTACAGTGGAAAATATTTTCTAAAAATTTACAAAAATTTATGAAAAATGTTAAAAATTAACTATCAAGGGCAATAATTCCTTAAGGGGTCAATTGACTATTTTGGTCATGTAAACTTATTTGTAGATCTTATTTTGCTGAACGTTATTGCTGCATACAGTTTATCTCTATCTATAATAATATTCAAGATAATAACAAAAAACGGCAAAATTTCCTTAAAATTACCAATTCAGGACAGTAACCTAACAACGGGTTGTCCGATCCATGTGAAAACATCAGGGCAGATAGATCTTGACCTGATAAACAATTAAACCCTGTCAGATTTTCTCTTAATGCTTCGGTTTTTGAGTTATAAGCCAAAAACTGCATTTTACCTCTATGTTCTATTATTAGCCGTGGCAGCCATTTTGGTTGATTGGCCAGGTCACGCCACATATTTTTTAAACAAGTTACCCCAATGATGCTTGTGGCCAAGTTTAGTTTAATTTGGCCCAGTAGTTTCAGAGAAGAAGATTTTTGTAAAAGATTACTAAGATTTACGAAAAAATGGTTAAAAATGGACTATAAAGGGCAATAACTCCTTCAGGGGTCAACTGACCATTTTGGTCATTCTGACTTATTTGTAAATCTTACTTTGCTGAACATTATTGCTGTTTAGAGTTTATCTCTATCTATAATAATATTCAAGATAATAACCAAAAACAGCAAAATTTCCTTAAAATTACCAATTCAGGGGCAGCAACCCAATAACAGGTTGTCCGATTCATCTGAAAATTTCAGGACAAATAGATCTTGACCTGATAAACACTTTTACCGCATGTCAGATTTGCTCTAAATGCTTTGGTTTTTGAGTTATAAGCAAAATACTGCATTTTACCCCTATGTTTTATTTTTAGCCATGGCGGCCATCTTGGTTGGTTGGCCGGGTCACGCCACACATTTTTTAAACTAGATATCCCAAAGATGATTGTGGCCAAGTTTGGATTAATTTGGCCCAGTAGTTTCAGAGGAGAAGATTTTTGTAAAAGATTACGTAGATTTACGAAAAATGGTTAAAAATTGACTATAAAGGGCAATAACTCATAAAGTGGTCAACTGACCATTTTGGTCATGTTGACTTATTTGTAGATCTTACTTTGCTGAACATTATTGCTGTTTACAGTTTATCTCTATCTATAATAATATTCAAGATAATAACCACAAACAGCAAAATTTCCTTGAAATTACCATTTCAGGGGCAGTTACCCAACAACAGAATGTCCGATTCATCTGAAAATTTCAGGGCAGATAGATCTTGACCTGATGAACAATTTTACCCTTTGTCAGATTTGCTCTGAATGCTTTGGTTTTTAAGTTATAAGCCAAAAACTGCATTTTACCCCTTTTTTCTATTTTTAGCCATGGCCACCATCTTGGTTGGTTGGCTGGGTCATCGGACACATTTTTTAAACTACATACCCAAATGATGATTATGGCCAAGTTTGGTTAAATTTGGCCCAGTAGTTTCAGAAAAGAAGATTTTTCTAAAAGATTACTAAGATTTACGAAAAATGGTTAAAAATTGACTATAAAGGGCAATAACTCCTAAAGTGGTCAACTGACCATTTTGGTCATGTTGACTTATTTGTAGATCTTACTTTGCTGAACATTATTGCTGTATACAGTTTATCTCTATCTATAATAGTATTCAAGATAATAACCAAAAACAGCAAAATTTCCTTAAAATTACCATTTCAGGGGCAGCAACCCAACAACGGGTTGTTCGATTCATCCGAAAATTTCAGAGCAGATAGATCTTGATAAATAATTTTACTTCTGTCAGATTTGCTCTAAATGCTTTGGTTTTTGAGTTATAAGCCAAAAACTGCATTTTCCCCCTTGGTTCTATTTTTAGCCATGGCAGCCATCTTGGTTGGTTGGCCGGGTCATGCCACACATTTTTTAAACTAGATACCCCAATGATGATTGTGGCCAAGTTTGGATTAATTTGTCCCAGTAGTTTCAGAGGAGAAGATTTTTGTAAAAGATAACTAAGATTTACGAAAAATGGTTAAAAATGGACTAAAAAGGGCAATAACTCCTAAAGTGGTCAACTGACCATTTCGGTCACGTTGACGTATTTGTAAATCTTACTTTGCTAAACAATATTGCTGTTAACAGTTTATCTCTATCTATAATAATATTCAAGATAATAACCATAAACAGCAAAATTTTCTTAAAATTATCAATTCAGGGGCAGCAACCCAACAACGGGTTGTCCGATTCATCTGCAAATTTCAGGGCAGATAGATCTTGACCTGATGAACAATTTTACACCATGACAGATTTGCTCTAAAAGCTTTGGTTTTTGAGTTATAAGCCAAAAACTGCATTTTACCCCTATGTTCTATTTTTAGCCATAGTGGCCATCTTGGTTGGTTGGCCGGGTCACGCCACACATTTATTAAACTAGATACCCCAATGATGATTGTGGCTAAGTTTGGTTTAATTTGGCCCAGTAGTTTCAGAGGAGAAGATTTTTGTAAAAGTTAACGACGACGGACAACGGACGACGGACGACGGACCCAAGTGATGGGAAAAGCTCACTTGGCCCTTCGGGCCAGGTGAGCTAAAAATGGTTCATAAGAGGGCAATAGATAATAATAAAATGTCAACCGACAATTTCTACCATCATTAAAAATGCCTCTATCTTGTCATATTGCTCATTTATTCTGTTTACAGTTTTTGTTAATCTATATTTTTGGTCATAAATGCAAAACCTTGTAAAAGTCGTCATATTAAAAAAAAAATTCCAAAGGAGTCTACCAAGGATTTTGGTTCAAATGTTCATTACCAACTTTAAGATTTTAGAAATCAAAGTTCTAAAACAACTTAGATATCAGGCTTACAATTTTGTATGCAATTTGTGCAATATATCTATAAAAAGACTGATCAGTGGCGCTAGAAGTCAAAAACTTCAAACTAGATACAAAGTTGAAGAGCATTGAGGGTCCAAAATTCTGTTACGTTTTTTCAGATACAGTCAAAGTAATATATTTATGGGGTAGAACATTCTTAGTATTTCGACAAATTAAAGGTTTATGACTGACTACTTCTCTTGAACTAAATTGTAATGTGTGTATTGTTATGCGTTTACTTTTCTACATTGGCTAGAGGTATAGGGGAGGGTTGAGATCTCATAAACATGCTTAACCCCGCCGCAATTTTGCGTCTGTCCCAAGTCTGGAGCCTCTGGCATTTGTTAGTCTTGTATGATTTTTAATTTTAGTTTTTTGTGTATAATTCGGAGTTTAGTATAACGTCCATTATCACTGTACTAGTATATATATTTTTAAGGGGTCAGCTATAGGACGCCTCCGGGTGCGGGAGTTTCTCGCTACATTGAAGAACCATTGGTGGCCTTCAGCTGTTGTCTGCTCTATGGTCGGGTTGTTGTCGCTTTGACACATTCCCCATTTCCTTTTTCAATTTTATTTGAAGACTAACACATAATGCACATTAGAAAATATATTCAGGTATATTATCAGAAACATATCAATGTTTAATCCGTGAAAAGAAAACTAAAAATTTAGTTTTCGAGTTAAATTGGTATTCTTTAACATGTTTAAGTTTCAATTTAAATAACCTATGATTTTTCATGCATCTAAGCATACGGTCTTTTTAAGCAACATTCATGTATAAATAAAAATGTGATATTCCATTTTGAATAAGAATTCTAAAGGCACAACCAACCTTCAAAACAAAAATCTACGTATATATTAAAGTTTGTAGAAAAAGATGCAAGTACGAAATGGCAGCGAAATCGCTGATTTAATAAATAAGCGGCTATACATGGATTAAGGTAATTGAAATAAAAAAAAACATCAATAGAGATACGATCACAGCGAACGACTCAGAAAATGTTGCACGGTCTGAAAGGGCTAAGAGGAAAGTCACAGAGCTCCAGATAAGAATTCACAAATTGGGTTTTTTACCCACCATTTTCTTTTATAATTGGGTAATAAAGTTTTTAATTGCATTATCAATTCCAATTCACCCCTCATGTTAATATCAAATTGGGTTTTTCACCACCAAGCTCCTTAATGTATTGGGTTTTTTCATCAACCCAATATTGAATATTTAGGCAATATCAACCCCAGATTTTTTTTCCATCCTAAATATGTTTCTTTCTTTGTTTAGCTGTTTTATTTGCATGATTTGGTTTAGGGTTAGGGTTATTTGCTAGCTGTTTTATTTGGTTTATTCACTGAGAAGCAATTGTAGGTTTAATTTGTGTTCCGTTTCAAACCTTTTGCCAGTTTTGTATTTTCTCATATAAACTGTAAAAAAACGAATATATGTATTCACAGGCACTCGTCTTATACCTTTATATAATAAATTCTGAGACCAGTGACTGTGTGTGTATTTATTAATTAACTCTAAAATGAAAAAAAAATAGTACATAAACTCTAATTATACTTGAATGTTTTGTTTTATTCCAATTTTCATAAATCTGGGTTTAGTCGTCTTTTATTAGAACTTTTGGTTTCTAATGCTTTATCATGTCATAATTGATTTGGCCTTTCACTTTTTCCAACTGATTTCGTTTTTGAGGAAACCCTGCTTTTATTAGCAATGTTCTCGTTAAGGTACGCACACACGCCTGTGTGTTCCATGGACGCTTCCTAAAAACACTGGCTGAGTCTTGTTATAATCATAACTTTCCCTAAGCTTTTCATGCTTCTATTCAATATTTTTACCGGACATTCACTTTCGTTTTAATTCAATGTATGTTACATGTATGATAAATCCCGAGCAATGCAAAAAAAAAATACGACTTCATGACACACGCTAATTGGATAAACGCCGAGAAGATCAAAATGTTTTCAAAAACATGTGTACGGTCGGGCTGAGGCTATTGAATGATTGAGCAACGGAAAACTCTAACAGGGGCCCATTTCAGCTACTTGATGCAGGGATCTATTTTTAAAATGAAAGGAAATTTCCAATTATAAATATCATATAAAATAAGTTTACGCGACGACTGTAAACAGATAAGGGTAAATAACGCAAATGGTAGTCAATAAAAGGGTTGAGAACTCATGGTTTTGGAATATCATTGGGTTTTCCTTTGAATTAATTGGGTTATTGAACCCTGCAATGGGCAATTGCATTGGGTTTTTTATTATTTGTATTGCGTGATCACGCAAATACGCAGCTTATCTGGAGCTCTGCGGAAAGTTGCAATCCAAGAAAAACAACTAACAATAAGGAACAAAAAAAACCTCTTTTGTGGTTATTTTTTGTTTTGATTTTCAATAATAAAACTGAAATATTGAAATTTAAAAAAGAAAATTTATTGCTATTAGATTTATTTTGGAATATGATGGAATGAGTTACATTTCTGCATTAAAATCAGAAAAAAACTTAATGATTTAATAGCATTATCAGCATAGATGTTATCAAGGTCATAGACCTGTATAAACTTCATTCTATGTCTCATTTTATGTGCCAGCCAGCAGTGGAAATATTGTGTTAATTGGTGGTTTCATCTTAATCATTTTATAATTTCACTAAAAAGGTCATACTGTAGACGACAGGATTAAAGTTTTACTTACTTTGGCAATTTCCTCCATGTCTTTCTTCAACTGAGTTACTGTATTGAAGAGAGTATCAAAATTCTCTAGTACATTCATGATCCTGATAGAATTATGATCTGTTTTACCTGCTACTTGGTTGGTATATTCAGCTAAAACTTGTGTTTGCTTTCGAATATCATTGACTAATTCCAGACCAAGAGTTGTACCACTCAAAAAATGTTGACCTAACAAAAATAGTTTGGTAATAGAATAAACATTATGGTTTGCTTTACGCCTGCAAGACTACATAAACATGAAACATGGTTTTATCAGTTTCTAAATCATGTAGATTGATTCAGTTCAAATTATTAAATACCACTGTCAACTGTAAGTTTTCTCATTGCCATTTACTATACCACAATTGTAAACCTCAAAGAAACAAGAGCAAACCAGCCAGGATACTTTAATGAATTTATATGATAAATGAAACTGCAGCTAGAATGTTATAAACAATGGGGTATCAGGATTATAAAAGTCTCTCTATTAAACTGATGAATTTATCTATTGAATAAAAAAAAACATGTCCAAATGTTCGTTTTATCTGTTTATCCTATGTATACCATTGTTATAACACACGTTGCACATCTATAAATATAGGCAATACAATTTTTCAGAGGAACTGCTATTTGAGCTAAAACTGTACCACTTTTGCTATGAAGTTTCGTAAAACATTATATTCTAGATTAGGGTCTTCATATTCTAGATTAGGGTCTTCATATTCCTCTCTATTTTTGGCAAAAGACAATATATATGTGTGCAGCATATTTCCAACGTTTATATTCCCTGAACTTTGTAGAGTTTAAAACTTTTACTAAAATACTGAACTAACCCTCCCTTCACTTCAATAAAATTGAGAATGGAAATGGGGAATGTGTCAAAGAGACAACAACCCTCTCCCTAAAGATGTGTGGTTACCAAAATAGCTATATTTACAATGTGCAACTTGCAGCTCTCCAAGTCTTTGCAGTTTACAATACCAATGATAAATGTATTGATTGATTGCTTGGTGTTAGCTTTTCGCCTCTTCAACTCAAAAAGTGTACATCGCCGCAAATATGGTTTTAGGATGACATCATTAGGCCATACCAATTTGATAAATAGTTCTTCGGACATTTGTTATTAAAAAATGGGACAAGCGAGCGAAATTTTTTTGTTTTTAAAAATTCTTGAAAATTAGTTTTTGACAGGCGAGTGGTCTGCAAGAGGAGCGAGCGGTATCTTTTTTTTAAAAGTGATACATGCTATGTTTATCAAACAGAATAAGAAGGAAAAGCACTGATGTTATGATGCATAAGGCCTGTTATCCAATTTGAATACATTATTCTGACTCTTAACAAACAACTGTAGACTCTTTGATCTTGCAGCATGCAAATATTTGAAAACCAGATGCTCCGCAGGGCGCAGCTTTATATGACCGCAGAGGTTGAACCCTGAACGGTTGGGGCAAGTATGGACACAACATTCAAGCTGGATTCAGCTCTAAATTTGGATTGTGATTAAACAGTTGACACAGCATCGGTTTCTGACACAATGAATTTGGTCTAATGAACTTAAAAATTTGTGTTTGCCTTTGAGCAATTCACTATGCTGTTGAATATTAATCCTCTCAAAAAAACGTTTGAAGAAATTTTCTTTTTATTTATGAAATCTGAAATGAGAAAAATTAAACCCCTAACCCCCCCCCAATTTTTTTTTACATCCCCCTTTCCCTTATTCCAAAACTGATCTCAATTCTAATTTCTAATGGAGTTTGCAACAATAACTACTCATTTAAATACATCATAAAATATTAAATTGTAAAAAAAGTTCTTGTTATCACTGAATGGTAAAGATTGTTTTAATTTATCAGTTGGTAGTAAAAGTGAATATACATTGTATATTGTATAAAACAATGATTTAAGTTGATTCAACTACTATTTTGGACAAAGAAAGATAACTCCAATTGAAAATTTCTTGCTATTGCGCAATATTGTGCAATTAGATATTTCTTGCTATTGCCCAATACTGTGCAATTGAAAATACTTGCTATAGCACAATACTGTGCAATTGAAGATTTCTTGCTATTGCACAATACTGTGCAATTGAAAATTTCTGCTATTGCACAATACTGTGCAATTGAAGATTTCTTGCTATGGCTGAATGCTGTGCAATTGAAAATTTCTTGCTATTGCACAATACTTAATAAAATAATTTTGGATCCTGATTTGGACCAACTTGAAAACTGGGCCCATAATCAAAAATCTAAGTACATGTTTAGATTCAGCATATCAAAGAAGCCCAAGAATTAAATTTTGTTAAAATCAAACTTAGTTTTATGTTTAATTTTGGACCCTTTGGACCTTAATGTAGACCAATTTGAAAACGGGACCAAAAATTAGGAATCTACATACACAGTTAGATTCAGCATATCAAAGAACCCTAATTATTCAATTTTTGATGAAATCAAACAAAGTTTAATTTTGGACCCTTTGGGCCCCTTATTCTGTTGGGACCAAAACTCCCAAAATCAATACCAACCTTCCTTTTATGGTCATAAACCTTGTGTTTAAATTTCATAGATTTCTATTTACTTATACTAACGTTATGGTGCGAAAACCAAGAAAAATGCTTATTTGGGTCCCTTTTTGGCCCCTAATTCCTAAACTGTTGGGATATAACTCCCAAAATCAATACCAACCTTCCTTTTGTAGTCATTAACATTGTGTTTAAATTTCATTGATTTCTATTTACTTAAACTAAAGTTATTGTGCGAAAACCAAGAATAATGCTTATTTGGGCCTTTTTTTGGCCCCTAATTCCTAAACTGTTGAAACCAAAACTCCCAAAATCAATCCCAACCGTTCTTTTGTGGTCATAAACCTTGTGTCAAAATTTCATAGATTTCTATTAACTTAAACTCAAGTTATAGTGCGAAAACCAAGAAAATGCTTATTTGGGCCCTTTTTGGCCCCTAATTCCTAAAATGTTGGGACCAAAACTCCCAAAATCAATACCAACCTTCCTTTTGTGGTCATAAACCTTGTGTTAAAATTTCATAGATTTCCATTCACTTTTTCTAAAGTTAGAGTGCGAAAACTAAAAGTATTCGGACGACGACGACGACAACCCTAACGTGATAGCAATATACGACGAAAATTTTTTCAAATTTTGCGGTCCTATAATTATCAAATGATTATTAAATTGATAAATTCAGTTTGTAACTTTTTGGTGAGAAGCCCTTTTGACAATGTTTGAGGTTTAATTAAATTCCACCAAGGGCTGTTCCAAAAATAAATGTAGGGGAGGCACATTTTTTTTGATTGGATATTTCATTTAAATTTTCAAGCAATCTTTCTTAAATAACCACCACCCATCAAATTTTAATACAGGTGCCTTCAAGTTCCTCCCCCCATACAATTTATTCTGGAAAGGTTCTTAACAAAACATTAGATTTTCTCATGGTTGACGAATGTTTGGTTGCCTATAATTGCTTGCATCTACTTCTTTTGAATTTTGGTGGATAGTTGTCTTATTGGCAATTAACCACATATCCTTATTGTTATATTAAGAGCTGTACTTGGAACAGAAGGATATGTGTTCTCATCAAAACTAACTTCTTAGTACTGTGAATTGTAAGATGCACTCTGGGAATGAATAAATTTTAATATCAGATAGATTTTTTTTTGATAGTAGGATTTTGACATATTTCACAGTAAATTGCAGGCTTATTGAAATTACTCTGACGTCCAACGGCTTTTTGCCAGACAATCCCCAGCCCCAGCTTGTCTGGCAAAACAGCCGTTAGACGTCTGAGTAATCTGGGACTATATAGGTGATGCCTACGGCTGTTGTTGAATTTGTATGTGTTTGATATCATCAAACGAAGTATTGACAGACTTTACCCTTTTGTCTTCATAAAATATATCTTCGAATGTAAATGATGACGAACAACGGATGGCAGCCGTTTATTCAATGATTACTTGTCCTCGGAATTGACCCGAACCACAACTGATGGCTTGACATTTTGATTTTTATATTTCCTTTCACTTTTTATTGATTGATCACATGTGACTTTGAACCCAGATTAGATTATATGCAAAAACAAAGCGTCAGTGAGAAAACAAAATCAAGGCAAGACCATGAAGACTAATTTCAGAGCGGCATGCGGACCAAAAAAATACGGAAGCGGTAGTTTTTGTTGTTGTTGAAAACTTGATTTTTCAAAAACAGGAGCAGGAAAATCCAAAGAACTATTAATGAAATTTGTGTGGCCTTACAGTGCAGTTACAAATTTTTTTATTTCCTACAAGTATGAAATATTTTCAACAAAACATTCAGAAAACTAATTTGTTGGTCCATTGAAAACTAATAATTATTGTTCTTACCATTTATCATGTTTATTTCCCATTTTTTTAATTCCCCTATTATTTGATGCTCTTCAGTGGAAATCAGACTGAGGTTCTTAACTAGCTTTTCCATCAGCTGGAATGAATCAGAATACTTTACAGCGTCCCACTCAGTGAAATCACAATGAGCCCATGGATTTCTTATATTTCTTCGTACCTAATGTGATAGAAAATGTATACTTTATGTATAACTTGTATTCAAAGATTTACATAAAGAAGTTGTTGGCAGAATAAACATTTTAAAGAGCACTTATTTTCACAAAAACTGGTCATTACATATTTCTTAACGTGAAATTTCTTGTTGAAAAAAATATGTGTTCTTTCAAATGCTAACTGATCATTGTGTGTAGTGATAGATTCGACAGCTGTACCAGATAACAATTAAATAAAAATAAGTAATGACGTACATAATAATTTTTGAATATCAATGTCCGGTTACCGATCTTCATGATCTTACAATATTTTAAACAGTTGATTTTATTTTTAATTTATTCAATATTTCTCGCCTCACAAATCATGATTGGTTCAAGAAGAATGTGTCCGGTTCAAATTATGCATTGCTTTTGTTTTTATTTGTTTAGTGATTTGAATCAATGTTTTATATAACTTTGTGAATGTAGATTCTGTAGTAATAACAAACACAGATTAATAGCCATTTGAGCATAAAAGCTTATGTTTTACACAACTTTGTAATTGAAGGTTTTCTCGACAAAATGTATTAAATTGTGATTTAGAATTTAAGAACATGTGTTTTACAAGGGAATATCATGACTATGAATCACTGGAATAGAAGACACATTTAAAATGATGAGTTTTTGAGGCAAAAACGGTAAGATACCAGTCTACACAGATATTGTACATACATTTTCAGCATCAGACTTTACCACTGGGGGGAACTTGTCAATGTTGATGATTAATCCCAGCACAGCGGAGGAATCGCAAGTGTCATCAAAGTATATATAGTGTGCCATATGTGTCTGTAAAAATAGCTTGGATAAATCAACAACACTCTTGATTGTGTAGTCGTACTTTGCTTTTTGATTACCAAACGTTGCTTTGTTGTTGTTGACAGATTCATAATTCAGGTAGGCTTTTGTTGGTGGATATTGCTTTAATTGGGAAGGATACGTTTGCGTATCAATCTTATGTTTGAGAGTTAATTCATTATAAAGTACTGTTAAAAATGGAACAACATATTTCCGCAGTATTGGTGTTATTACGCTGTGAAGACATATTCCAAGAATCAGCCATCTTTTCTGGTTATCATCTAAATCTGCTGGATTTGCTGTAAATAAGGATTAAAATATTATTGCATTTTAAAATCTTCAAATGCAGAAATAAATTTATCAAACAGGTCAATGGCGAATTGAATGCACACCAAACTGACTACACTGCCTGCATGCTGAACTATTGCATATCAATAATGAATAAAGCTAATTAATATATACTTCGCATTATCAGTATCAAATATTCAATGACATTACATTTAGGGTGATTATCCATTGCATTTATTTGTTTGTATACTAAGGGCTAATGTGTTGTACATTGTTGAAGTCAGACTAGTTTTAGTTTACTCGACGTTGAAAATGAAACAATAAAAAATAGGATTTTTTTAATTGCAAATAATAGAACAGTCACTATCCACCGGGGTTCATCTGACATTTTTATAAGCTTCTCTATGTTATCATATGACCTATAAAATTAGTGAAATCAAAACCGTCAGCTTAAAAATCCTCCAATAGTACCAATTGTAAAATAAATTGTGCAAGAAATTAAATCCACCAACCTAAGCCTTTGTTTATGTCTAAAACTCTAAACTATAAACGAAACAAAATAAAGATATAATGCAATGGTTAATTGGGCAGTCCTTTTGCGCCAATTACTGTTTTTCAGGGGTATCATTTGCGCCAAATTTTGTTTTCCAAATGTTTCAATTGCGCCAATTTTCGGAACTCATTTGCGCCAATTTACCTGTACACATATCTAACAAAGTAGCATATGTTCAGAAATATTAAAATAGAAGTTTTTGCTGATTATGTTTTAGCCAAAAATGTTAATGACACAGTGCTTTATTCCGACCATCCGTATGGGATGAAACTCTATCTTCCGCAAGACGTACCAGTCATGGAGCAGAAGCATTCCACAGGAATTATTATCAACTGCTTTATGCATTTCATCCTTCACTGTTTTGTCTTTTTGGACAAAAAACGTTCGTCGTTAGTTACTCAAGTTATCTCCCTTACTCCAAGAACATGAAGAAAGGACACACGAAAGAGAAACTACTTTTTGCGGGTCTATCATGAATCCAACAAGCACGCCTGTGCTGTCTTAAAACCTCATAGAAATTATCTCCAGTTTGAAATCAAAGCATTCTGTACATCGTTCTGTGTGCAGCTTGACTTTAAAACACTTTTTTTGTTTTAGACACGTAGGAGAAGGCATTTCGTGTTTATGATATCCACAGAAAGAAAAACCCCTCACATCAAAATTATCAACAAATAAACAAATAAACATCTATGTTTTATTTTTGGCGCAAATGATACCATGTAATTTTAAAACAGGTGGCGCAAACGTAGCATTAGAGAAAAAAAGTTGTGGCGCAAAAGGACGCATTTTTGGCGCAAACGGATCTCTCCCGTTAATTGCAAATGAGCTTAAGCATATGTCTGTCATATTTTTTTTTTTTTATTATTGGTTTTCAGTAGAAAGATTTTTTTACTCGTTTAAGGTGGTATGGGAGTCTAAAATAAAAATGATAGAATTTATTCATACTTTGCCAAAACGTTGTATCTATTGATACATGTTGAAAAATATAATAAAAATGATAGGTCACCGCGCATTTTCTCAAGCTACAGGACGGGACAAAATGACACATTTTGTATGGATTATACAGGAAAAAACACCATTTTGTGATTAGAAACTAAACAAAATGATAGAATTGTTAAATACTTCAGGAAAAGATAGCGTTCAGACACTGCTTTGAGAATATCAAAAGAAAAGATAGGGTCACCGCACGTTTTTTCCGGCTTAAATACAAAATAGGAAAATTCCATACAGAATCCTTCAGAAAATGCGCTTTTTTAGAGTGACCTCCCCTTAAAATGCCAATTTTTAAAAAAGATAAAAACAACCACAAATAATTAACATTTGCAAAAATATCAATATTTAGAAGTTATATTCTTATAAATTGGTACTTTTAAATGAAAATGTACATTAAACATCTGCATTCCTGCATCAAATTTTGCTAACTTGATGGAAAATCTGGACCTTTGATTCTCTGTTTTTTACAATCCAAGATGGAGGAAGACACCCATACCACCTTAAAGTGTTTAAATGTTGCGTTTTCAACTAACCCTTGTATATATATTGGAGTCAGGATATGAAACATGCGCTATTGAATCTGTTATATCCTTTACTTTTAGGCCAGTTAAGTAGATATCTCAATCTTTGAATAAATCAGCTAGAAAGTACTATTTATATATGGAAATGTGATGGTTAAGGCTAATGCCCATATAAGATTCGATTTAAAAGTCTGCCTTATAAAAACCAAGGAACAAGTCCGTGAGGAGAAGAGCAATAGTGTTTCCTTTAGGAATACAGATTGTCTACTTAAAAAAGGTCCTCAAACGTAAAAATTTCAATAAATTTCAGTGTCAATGGGCTTCAGATGATTATAAGCTAAGCTACAGATACCTGTGTTTCGTGGTACTTTTGAAGCTATCCTGTCGATTTCGTCTTGTAATTCCTGTGGTATTGAACGCTTTATGCCTCCTGATGTTGAAGCTTGTTCCTCCATGTTGTGCAGCACCAACGCCTTTAGATATGTCACACCATGGTTAAGTATATCGTCTTTCGTTTCTCTAACTCTGTTTTAAAACAAGTTAGACAGCTATACTTTTATTGTCAATTCATTCTAGAATAACAAAAAGAGACTATAGTTCGTAATTTATCACTACGAAGGCTCTGGTCTGTAATAAAAGTTTACTTTTTAAATATAAAAGGTTTTCTCACGTTTTATTTGAATCGTGCACTGATGATGTTCATTCTTACATATTGTGGACATAAAGACTTTATTCAAGAAGTGTTACTGATCATCGAAAGCAAATACTGACTCCTTGAATTAGTTTTAAAAAGCATATTATATTTTTACATCAATTTGAATTGCAATCATAACACACAAAGTTCCTCTTTTTCAACATTTGTACTTTTTAATCAATTTCAAAAACAAAGTTTAATTAAATCACAAACTCTTTTCAGGAAATGATTGTTAATACCGGGATCAATTTGGAATAAGTATTATATCCATATGTCACAATCTGAACCAGTATCATATATATATGATTGGGACAATTGAAAATAGCATACAGTTTATACTTACATGTACAATTCGATTTAAGTTGAAACTCTAGCACTTAATAAAAATTCTGAATGTTCTGAAAAAAGAAATTGTGAATGTTTTACCAAACTTATTTTTTCTAATAATAATTTGAAGCAGACGGGCGCGTAAGGTTGTCGAAAAACCTTGAGAATAATTTACGATATCCCATAAACAGCTGGTTAATAAATATACAAACATTTACTGTAAAATATATCGCATCAAAATTTAACTTAGAAAATTTCAACTAAAACATAATTTAGATTTTTTCCAGGGATTATAAAATGATCTATAGAAAACAAAATGCATTTAACGTTTATATATCTAGTGGATGCCAAGCCTTACAAAAGAGGGGCGAAAGGTATCAGAGGAACTGTCAAACTCGATAGATTGATTTAAAATGAACTGACAACGCCTCATGTGGCTAAAAATAAAAAGACAAACAGACAAATAATTACACAGGACACAACATAGACAAGAGTGCACACGCTGAAATGTCTCGCCTTCTTTACTAATCATTGATATTATGTTGATAGTCCTAAATATAAAGATTTATTACAACTGTCACATAAACTTAACATTAACCAAGAAAACTAAACATTGACCAATGAACCATGAAAATGAGGTCAAGGTCAGATAAACCATGGCAGACAGGCATGTACAGTTACCAATTCTTCCATACAACAAATATAGTTGGCCTATTGCTTATAGTTTAAGACAAACAGACCAAAACACAAAAACGTAACACTGAGCAATGAACCGTGAAAATGAGGTCAAGGTCAAAGTTAAGACTGACATATAGATCATAAAATATTTCAATACACCAAATATAACCGTGAAAATAAGGTCAAGGTCAGATGACACCTGCCAGCTAGACAAGTACACCTTACAAACATTCCATACACAGTGGCAGATCCAGAAATTTTCATAAGTGGGGGCCCACTGACTGACCTAAGAGGGGGCCCGCTCCAGTCACGCTTCAGTGATTCCCTATATAAGCAACCAAATTTTTTCCCAAAAAGCCTCTGATACACCAAATTTAGTAGACCTATAGCATACAGTATAAGAAAAACAGACCAAAACACAAAAACTATAACCACTGAACCATGAAAATGAGGTCAAGGACAGATGACACCTGCCAGTTGGACATGTACACCTTCCAGTCCTTCCATACACTGAATATACTAGTCTAAGAGTGATTGCTTATAGATATAGTATCTGAGATATGGACTTGACCACCAAAACTTAACCTTGTTCACTGATCCATGAAATGAGGTTGAGGTCAAGTGAAAACTGTCTGACAGGCATAAGGACCTTGCAAGGTACGCACATACCAAATATAGTTATCCTATTACTTATAATAAGAAAGAATTTAAAATTACAAAAAATCATAATTTTTTTTTCAAGTAGTCACTGAACCATGAAAATGAGGTCAAGGACATTGGACATATGACTGACAGACACTTCGTAAAATGAGGCATCTATATATACAAAGTATGAAGCATCCAGGTCTTCTACCTTCTAAAATATAAAGCTTTTAAGAAATGAGCTTACACGCCGGATCACTATCCCTACGTCGAGCTTTCTGCAACTAAAGTCGCAGGCTCAACAAAAAGTAACTTTTAGGCTTAGCGACATGAACCCCACAAAAAACTGGGGCTGATAGAAGGTGCTCCGTAAGGCAGCAACCATTTGATTTTCGGGGAAGGGGGGGGGGGGGGGCTATGTTTTTGTTTTGGAAAAAAATGATTCTGAGAAAAAAAAATAGTTTGTTTCACCCTCAGCTGCCACTATTTGTAATGCTAAAATTGAAAGAAAAAAATTGTTTTCGACTTGTCGCGAAAAAAATAGATTGTTTTTCGCCACAGTCAAAAAACAAAGTTTGTACAGAAAAAAACCCATAGCCCCCCCCCCCCCCCCAGAAAATCAAATGGTTGCTGCCTAAGGGTGAGTAGATCATGTTCAACATGTAGCACCCGTCGTTCTACTTATGGTATTACAAATCTGGTAAATAGTCTAATTCGGAATATCACATTCGTGAAAAGGGAACGGTATTGTAGTTACTTAAAACTTTCCCAACTGGACAGATAAGTCTGTACAAAAAGTAGATTTTGAGGTGGAAATACCGCCATTTTTGTTCGTTATAGTGCCTAACAAGATTTTGTGAGGTAGACGAAATTGACTTTAAAACGATCGTATTGACTTTTGATGTGCAGAAATAGGCAGATCGGACATATTTTGACTTTAGTTACTTATTTCTTAAGTTTGGGATTAATTGTAATCAACATATTCCAATGAGACTGAAAAATGCTTTTTTTTATTATGATAAATAATAATTTTACCTGCCGTAGTCGTGCGTAAAATATATTTCGGTATTTCTCTTACGAAAATGACTTGTTTAATGGAACAAAACGTATTATTTGTAAACTTTCTCTTTACTCTTCACAATAGGCTTTTAAAAAATAACCTTTCCAACTGCATATTCCGAAAATTTTGTGAAAATCGAATAAGTGGCAATTCTTACCTTTCATACCTTAACTTTCATTGATAAAACATAATATTGACTCGTCCAGTGTCCAGTTTGAAGGTCATTTTAGTTACCGGTCACATTCATGCACGTTCTAATTAATCAATAGTCATGTATGAAAAGCATAAACAAGTTTGAAGGTAAACTAATAACAACTTAATCCAATCAAATTGCCTACGATTCAATAACAATGACCAGTCCACATCATAAAAATGTATAGGGGTAAACTGGGTAGGGAGAAAATGTCAGATATATTAAGTTCATTATTTTGCAATAACGAGTAAAAATTTGTTAACCAATAGATTTGTTATAATTTCATAATCATGTCGTTATGTATTGGTATAGTTTTTGGATCTTTCATTAGCGTATTTAAGGCTGTAGAAAGTTTGGCCTTCAAAAGTCAACATAATCATTGACTTTATAAAGAAAATTCGCCTTTTTAAAACATTGAATGTTTCACAAATAATACGCGACAACAAAGCAAAATCATTTCTTAAAACACTGCAAAAAAAATAATTCTGATTGATGCAGTGGTATTGTCATAAATTGCACTGGAGTGAACAGTGGTACATCAAACGTCGAATTCCCTCACACAATGTTATCACACACTATAGTTATTAAGAACCTTAATTAAAACGAGTACTACACTGTATTCATGGTACTGTTTAATTGACCAGAGTCATAATAATGATCCTGAATAATCCTGAATGTATCAGCGGGGTTAATGCCATTTAGAAACAATCCTTCTTTAAAATTTACTTTCGGTTTCAATATGTATATATATACAAGGAATACATTTCCTTTGTATTTACTATGCAAATTGGGCTACCGTTGAAAACAAAAGCGTTTGGTCACAAAGATGAAAGTAAATAGAACATGCTATGGAAGATGTGTCAGTTTAGATAGTATGTTGTCTGATAATTCTATTATTTTAAACGTAAATAAAAAAACATACCTGATAATGGCTGATTGAAATAAGTGTTGTTGTAGCCATCAAAAAATGTATGGAAAGCTTAAAGCGTCAGCATTTATTTCCTGGGTGTAAATGGATTTGTTTTTATAATTTAAAAACCAGTAATTACTTGGCTGAAATTTGTCTGTTAATTTGACTGGATAGCCTTAAGGTATAAAATATAAATAAATTTGTAAGTGAGTGAAACCTGCTCACACTGTTATAAATTTGTAAGTGAGTGAAACCTGCTCACACTGTTATGTTATATCTTTATTATTTGATTTCGATTGTTTGAATTAGACGTAAAATTTTTATGGTTATGATTATAAAAAACATATTCATAGTGCTTCTTGTACTGTACAAAATCATAAAGGGGCGATACAATTTTCTAATGACATTGATAAATATCTTCGAAAAGAAATAGAAAAAAAGGCTTTATTGGGTCCTTTTCATTCGAACCCATTTTCTCACGAAATCATCATTTCACCTCTGAACAGCGTTCCAAAAATGGATACTGCGGAAAGACGTGTTATTTTAGATGTTAGTACTCATGGAGGTGGAGGTGTCAATGGTGGTATAAACAAGGATTTATATTTAGGTGAAGAAGTTCATTTAAAGTATCCAAACGTTGATGCTTTGGTTGAAATCATTAAGAGCAAGGGTCCTGGTTGCCTTTGTTTCAAACGGGATTTGAGTCGTGCTTACCGCCAAATAAATATAGATCCACACGATGTTCATTTAGTAGGTTACCGCTGGAGAGATCATTTGTATTTTTTGACCGTGTGTTATCTATGGGTCTATGTTCAGCAGCGCAAATTTGCCAACGTTTCACCAATGCAGTCGCATATATATATATAGATTAAAGGGTTTTGACATTATTAACTATCTTGACGATTTCGCGGGTGCAGAAACGTCTGAAAACGCCTTTAAAGCTTTTAAGGAGCTTGAAAATTTATTTCTGTCTTGTGGTATAGAGGAATCTACTCATAAGGCCTTCTCACCATCCCATAGAATGGAATTTTTAGGTATTATTTGCGATACAGTCAAGTTAACGTTAGAAATCCCTGACGATAAATTAAAGGATATTCGAAGTATTCTTGGATCATGGGAGGGTAGACAATCAGCAAAACTTAGGGATATCCAGTCATTTATAGGGAAATTGAACTTTTTAGCAACATGTGTGCGTCCTGGAAGGGTCTTCATGTCTCGATTACTTAACTGGCTACGTGAGGTATATGACAGAAAGGGTTACATTTCCATTCCGTCAAACATTAACAAAGATATCGTATGGTGGCAGAAGTTCGTCCCGTTATGTAATGGGATCTCTATGATGTCGTTGGAAGAGTGGTCAAAACCGGATGAAATTTTCTCCTCTGATTCATGTATTACTGGTTGTGGTGGATGGTTCAGCGGTCGATTTTTTAACAGAATCTTTCCAAAGTTTATTTTAGAATATAAGCTTCACATTAATTGTCTGGAGTTATTAGCAATTGTAATTTGTTTAAAACTCTGGGGTCAATTTTTCAAGGGCCGAAAAATACGAATATTGTGTGATAATCAAGTGTCAGTTACAGTGATAAACACAGGAAGATCCCGAAATGAGTACTTACAAATGTGTCTGAGAGAAATATGTTACTTATGTGCACTATCAGAATTCGAGGTACGAGCATGTCATGTGCCCGGAAGTGATAATAGAATCAGTGATTATTTGTCTCGTTGGCATTTGTCTGATTTGCATCGAACTCAATTTTTTTAACTCTGTTTCCTCGAATTTAGAGGAATTTGAAGTTGAGGACAGCCTATTTTCTTTTAGTCACAGTTGGTGATTTATATATACATATATATACATAATTCCTTTATTCAGATGTTCAGTTTAAACAGTTAGAGAAAGATGTTAAAAAGTCTACTAAGTCTGCGTTTGCAGTAGGAACTAAGAAAAATTTAGTTTCACAATGGAGAGCCTTTTTGCTCTTTTGTTTTTATTTTGATGTTGCTCCTATTCCTGTCACTTTTAAAACGATTAACTGTTATGCGCAATTTTTAAGTCGATCATTCAAATCGACTGATTCTATCAGGAATTATATCAATGGTGTTAAAATTATGCATTTTTATTTAGATCTTCCATTTCCCCCTTTAGATAATTTTGAATTTAAGTTGTTAATGGCGGGAATTTCTAGAGTCACACAACACTGTCCTAGACAAGCTAGGCCTATTACTCCCGATTTGCTAAAAGAGATGCTTAAATTTTTAGACCTTGATAATTGTACAGATATTGTGTATTGGTGTTTATTTTTATTCGCCTTTTTTCTTATGTTTCGTAAGTCTAATTTAGTGCCAGATTCTGTAGATTCTTTTGATTGTAAAAGGCAACTTACTAGAGGCAAAGTTTTTATGCATGAAAGAGTAGCTATTGTGGTGTTTGAATGGACTAAAACTATACAATGTGGTGAACGAATTTTAAAAATACCTTTGGTCAAAATAGATGATTCTATTTTATGTCCCGTTACTGCATACAATAGAATGTGCCGCATGATTCCTGCTCCTGAAGAATCTCCTGCTTTTGTTATCAAGAGAAATGCTAGTCTTAAAACAGTAACTTACAAACAGTTTCAATCTAAACTTAAGCGTATCATTTCATCGACTGGACGAGATCCTCGCCTTTACTCTACACATTCTTTTAGACGGGGAGGTGCGTCATTTGCCTTTCAGGCTAGAGTCCCTAGTGAACTGATACAGCTGCACGGTGACTGGGCAAGTGATGCCTATAAGCTATATTTGAATTTTACTATGCAGGAGAAAATATCTGTTGCAGAGTCAATGGCCAAACTTTTATAATATTTTTTCAGACATAACCAACAAACATGTACTGGTGTTATCCGATTCAATCTGTAAACATTTATCTGGCATTTCTAACATGGACCTTCAAGCTTACAGTGGTGCTCGTATTTCCACTATTAAGAAGAAACTGGATCAAGGTGAAATGAACTTAAGTAACTATTCTTTCTGTCTTATTCATGTTGGAACTAACGATGTAAGAGACTTTTCTGTAGATCGTATCATTGCTGATTTTAGAGAGTTATTTGTAAAATTTAAAACTTTGTCTCCGCATATCAAGCTTTATATATCTTCTATTTTACCAAGACCTGTAGATTTTGATTTAACTGGTTTTAAATGTGCTAATATTAATAGGCAATTACTTTCTGTATGTTCTAAATATAACATTATTTTTATAAAATCATCATTCTTGTAAGAGGGCGTCCTATTAGGTCTCTTTTTGCCTTTAAGGACGGAGGGTTGCATCTTAATGAAGCTGGTCTATACGAGCTTCGCAGATGCTTTCAACATGTTATGAGTCATATATAATCTGTATCATCTACCTTTTGTTTTATGATAATCATCTAAATTTTTGTTTGTATGCTTTGTATATTGTTAGGAGGTCATCGTTGTTAATCTTATAAGGGAGCAATTTATCCCTTAGGATTTTGATCTTACAAAGGAGTGTACTATTCTTTGGGATCATAAGCTTACTTGAAGTTAGTGCACTTACAGGGAAGTTCGTCATATTCTCTGGGTGTGTCGTATAAAGGAAGTTTTTTATTCCTTTTATATTCAACTGGAACCTACAAGGAAGTGTCTCATTCCTTGGGTTTCAATTCTTCTATTTGCGTGTGTGTACAATTTGTTTTTGTTAATCTTTTTTGGCGGGTTGTTTGGCGCATTTTGTTATTTCTTTTAGGCCCGCTTTATTTAGATTATTCGTATGTGTATCTTTTGTATTGTATTATATGAATATTTTGTGTGTAAATTATACTTATTTATGTATCTTATATGTTAATTCAAGCTGCCAAAATTAACCTATTACTGGTTTATATCTTCTTTATTTGAAAGCCCCCGTAATTGGTTTGTTTTTATAATTTAAAAACCAGTAATTACTTGGCTGAAATTCGTCTGTTAATTTGACTGGATAGCCTTAAGGTATACAATATAAATGTAAGTGAGTGAAACCTGCTCACACTGTTATGTTATATCTTTATTATTTGATTTCGATTGTTTGAATTAGACGTAAAATTTTTACCCACCCACCCAAACCCATTTTACAAAATTGAAGTGTGCTTTTGAATGTGCAGTTGTGAAGATGGCGCATTTTGTTATTTCTTTTAGGCCCGCTTTATTTAGATTATTCGTATTTGTATCTTTTGTATTGTATTGTATGAATATTTTGTGTGTAAATTATACTTATTTATGTATCTTATATGTTAATTCAAGCTGCCAAAATTAAACTATTACTGGTTTATATCTTCTTTATTTGAAAGCCCCCGTAATTTACAAATCTTTTTGAGTCAAACTCCGGCATGCAAAGTATTACTAAGCGAATGTATATCAGGTCAATTTTGCCTGGATGAGTTGCAACTTTAATATCTTATTATAATCTGTATGTATGACTGGGGATTTAAAATACGTATATTTTTTTAGATCATGTCAAAAATTGTGACTGCTCGTTAGAGTCCTATTTTCTTTTTAAAAAATAAGCAATTTAATTGGTTCGTTTTCAATTATTGCTACTTTTGGTGGTGTAGGGATTGTTCCGTCGTCAAATGTCAATGGAGTCAGGAGCCTAGTTATGTATTTTGAAGGTTATTACTCTAGGTGGCACGGTAGTATTTGCATTCCAAAATTTAGGTTGCTCTTTTGTGTACCCTACTTAGGTAAATGTATCTAAACAGTGTGATTGGACAAAAAATACAGTATCAACTGAACATACTTTCCCAAACTGAGGGATGAATCAGGTGTAGAAAAATATGAAATAATTTTACATACAGATGAAAATGAATTTTTGAGAATTTTTTTAAATTTTGTATTCACTGCACCATAAAAGACCTAAAATTACTAGTGGCCTTAGGTTTCTAAAAATAGCAAAAAAAGTAAACGGTCATGATACATATTCAAATTCATTTCTGAATAGTAAAATGAAAGTAATTCAGTTAAGTGTGAATGTAGATTTTTTTGCAGTGTTAGAAAGTGGTGAAAATTCTAAAAAGGCTATCATTATCCCTATGGGCCAGGAAATACTACCGTGCCACCTTAAGGGGGGATATATATTTTTACACTAAATCAATGAAGGAACTTTTTTTACCTATGCAATTTGTAAGTTTATCAATAAAAAGTTGATTAAGGGCAACTATGATAAAACAAGCCTTAAATTCCACCCCTGAGAGTAAAAATTGCTGATTCAGCAAATTTTGCCTGATCTGTAGGTAATAATGTAAAAATTTTCATAGAAAGTAGAACTTCATTATTTTTATGTAACTTGCAATACATTTTTAATTATAAATGCTCGCTTTAACTTTTCGCAGTGTCTGACACATGTGCAACCACTGAAATTTGAGACGCGACATTCTACGGTTTCATGTTCGTCCTATTATTTTCACCGAAATAAATTAATTGCATAATTTCTTATTTTTTTCAACATAAGTACAGTTATACTAGCTTTCTTAAGGTTTAATTAGTAGTTCTGATGTTACATGACACCAGTAGGAGCTTTTGGGGAACCAGTAAGTGGTTAAGGGGTCCTTACTTATTCATTTAGCTCTCATATTGGTATGAAATAGAGATAGAAATAGGGGTTTCTGTACATTGAATAGACATTATTTTTGACAAAGAATGTATTTATGATGCTATATCAGCAAGATTAAATGGTTTATTCATTTTCCATGCAAATACCATTAGTTGTTAAGATTTTCTGACAGTGAAAAGCACAATAAATGCAAATTGATTATGTAAGGGGACATAATTTAACTTAATGCATACATGAGAAATAGACAAACAGTCAACTTAGAGATGTATTCTAGTACATGTATTGTCAAACAGGTTACGGAATAATAGTTAACTGCAATCTAAAGACTCTTGTTGTATTGCCCTCATAATCTGAAAATGTTTAAAGTAATGTAAGGCATGCTGTAAAATGTGGAATGGACTTTAATATCAGTTTTCATGATTTGGTGATTAAACTGTTTCTTTTACTCAGATTAACCATAAACAGAGTTGGCAATCCAATAATTCCTCCTAAATCACCATGTTTGACTTCTGTGTTGATTTGAAACATCATATATTTGGGTTTTGTTCACTTCTTAAGTAAAAATGGTAAGATGAAAAAAAGTGAAAATCTGCCAGATGGGGTAGGGATGTAATGTTTCATTTTTTTTTATAAGAAATGAGTGCAGACTAGTATTCTTTATTGTAATATGTTCCAAAGTAAGAAGTCTATGCATCATAGGTGTCATGACTGGTTTCAAGTTTGTTATGTCTTGGTTAAGGTGGCACGGTAGTATTTGCATTCCAAAATTTAGGTTGCTCTTTTGTGTACCCTACTTAGGTAAATGTATCTAAACAGTGTGATTGGACAAAAAATACAGTATCAACTGAACATACTTTCCCAAACTGAGGGATGAATCAGGTGTAGAAAAATATGAAATAATTTTACATACAGATGAAAATGAATTTTTGAGAATTTTTTTAAATTTTGTATTCACTGCACCATAAAAGACCTAAAATTACTAGTGGCCTTAGGTTTCTAAAAATAGCAAAAAAAGTAAACGGTCATGATACATATTCAAATTCATTTCTGAATAGTAAAATGAAAGTAATTCAGTTAAGTGTGAATGTAGATTTTTTTGCAGTGTTAGAAAGTGGTGAAAATTCTAAAAAGGCTATCATTATCCCTATGGGCCAGGAAATACTACCGTGCCACCTCTAACTGCATGAACTGTAAGTTGTTGAAACCAGATATAAAAATAACTTCGCTTTAAACATCGATTAAATGTGTTTGTATGTTCTTTCGTCTTCAACCTATCATGTATTCAATTATCTTAGGTACGGAGTGGGCGTTACAGACGAACGTTCACCTAACCTGACCTAATCAGTTGATTAAATTTTAACGCATAACGTTAGCTTTGGCATGCCGTATAACTATACCTAAAAACGAAGTTTTCCCCTAGTGTACCTCTCTAATCAAGAATATCCTATCAATGGTAGTAACTACGTAGCGTAGAAAATGTACAATTATTACAATATTTACCTTTCAATGGGGACCTTTAATGTATATACTTAATAAGTTTTCGATCGATCAATATTTAAATCATAGTAAATAAACGTATGATAAATATTTTGTTGTTATTGAGAAATAAATTGCGTCTTCGATCTTCAATTAAAATTATAGGTAGAAACTATAATATTCATTTTAGTAAGTACGTTATTGATTTACTTAGGAAACATCATTGTAATTAATTCTGATCGAAATCCAAAACAAGAGTCCAATGTATAATGGCATGGTTTAAAACTTTGGTGTATACTAGAATTACTACAATGTGGAATTAGATTGGTTGATTGATTTTTGCTTGCTTTAGATCCATTGGCAAATATTTCATAAAATTGAGACAACAATTAAGTCAACCCGACCATGGAAGTATTATATTATATTCAATATAATACTTCCATGACCCGACCAAAGAGCAGATAATTAACAGCCAGTGGCGGATCCAGAACTTTTCATAAGGGGGGGGGGGGGGGGGCGCTGACTGGCCTAAGGGGGGGCCCTCTCCAGTCATGCTTCAGTGATTCCCTATATAATCAACCAACTTTTTCCCACGAAAGGGGGGGCCCGGGCCCCCAGGGCCCCCCCATGGATCCGCCTATGTTAACTGCTCTTGAAAGTACAGCATTTTCTCGGATTCAACTGACTGTGCTATCTATTACTTTTGACATTTCGTTTTATTAACATTAATTGAACACATTGTAAAATTGTATTTTATTTGTTTTTCAGCTTTTTACCTTTTGTTAGATTGGCTTGAGAATAAATTGTCAGCACCTGATATTCTTATTGCTTGAGCCCAGTCGTGGTTATACTTAATGGTCAGGCCATTACAATGGGGCGACAGAGGACGATCGACCTCGAAATTTTCCGGTACTAAGTGGCAAGTTTTGGAGTATTACACACAATCTTGTATTAATTTTGTACTTAATATCGGCCTAATAATTTAAAGAATTATATATCAGAAAATCAATTCTTAAGCGGCACCCTCATCAAATGAGGGGAAATGCTTTAAATTAAATTAATTCTTAACTTGTTTACTTTTTTTTTCTATTTCTCTCCGCTTCGTTAGTACCCAATTTCCGGTGGCGATGATACACAGTGTGTACTTTGGCCTTAAAGACATTATGGCCACAGACCACAATTAATTCCTCTATCAGTTCTTTATAACCTTTTGCATCATTTAAAAAATTGCACCATGCACTTTTGTCCAATTTTTTGTGTGTGTAATGTATAGTCCTAGTCCAAATATATATTCAAAATTCAGAAAGATTGACGCAATCACTTTTACAAATTTAGCCAATACACATCCATATCCCTATTGACAAGTCAAGAGATGTTCCGAAAACTGTAAATATTACCTTTTTGCACTTGGCCTAATCACTCATTCCAAATCAAAATCAGTTAAAATACAACATCCAAAAATTTATTTTACCTCTCTTCTTTCATTTCCACCAAAAAAATCTAAGAAATAAGTGAGGAAGGGAAAGAAAAAAAATTAAGGAAAAATACACTCTAATTAAAAGGAACTAAATTCAGAATGTTCTGAAAAAAGAAATTGTGAATGTTTTACCAAACTTATTTTTTCTAATAATATAATAATAATTTGAAGCAGACCGGCGCGTAAGGTAGTCGAAAAACCTTGAGAATAATTTACGATATCCCATAAACAGCTGGTTAATAAATATACAAACATTTACTGTAAAATATATCGCATCAAAATTTAACTTAGAAAATTTCAACTAAAACATAATTTAAATTTTTTCCAGAGATTATAAAATGATCTATAGAAAACAAAATGCATTTAACGTTTATATATCTAGTGGATGTCAAGCCTTACAAAAGAGGGGCGAAAGGTAATAGAGGGACTGACAAACTCATAGATTGATTTAAAATGAACTGACAACGCCTCATGTGGCTAAAAATAAAAAGACAAACAGACAAATAATTACACAGGACACAACATAGACAAGAGTGCACACGCTGAAATGTCTCGCCTTCTTTACTAATCATTTATATTATGTTGACAGTCCTAAATATAAAGATTTATTACAACTGTCACATAAACTTAACATTAACCAAGAAAACTAAACATTGACCAATGAACCATGAAAATGAGGTCAAGGTCAGATAAACCATGGCAGGCAGGCATGTACAGTTAACAATTCTTCCATACAACAAATATAGTTGGCCTATTGCTTATAGTTTAATACAAACAGATCAAAACACAAAAACGTTACACTGAGCAATGAACCGTGAAAATGAGGTCAAGGTCAAAGTTAAGACTGACATTTAGATCATAAAATATTTCAATACACCAAATATAGTTGATTTATTGCACATAGTATTAGAAAAACTGACCAAACCTCAAAAACTTAACTTTGACCACTGAACCATGAAAATGAGGTCAAGGTCAGATGACACATGCCAGGTAGACATGTACACCTTACAAACATTCCACAGTGGCGGATCCAGAAATTTTCATGAGTGGGGGCCCACTGACTGACCTAAGAGGGGGCCCGCTCCAGTCACGCTTCAGTGATTCCCTATATAAGCAACCAAATTTTTTCCCAGAAAAAGGCGGGGCCCGGCCCCCCTGCCCCCTAAATCCGCCTCTGATACACCAAATATAGTAGACCCATGAAAATGAGGTCAAGGACAGATGACACCTTCCATACACTGAATATACTAGTCTAAGAGTGATTGCTTATAGTATCTGAGATATGGACTTGACCACCAAAACTTAACCTTGTTCACTGATCCATGAAATGAGGTTGAGGTCAAGTGAAAACTGTCTGACAGGCATAAGGACCTTGCAAGGTACGCACATACCAAATATAGTTATCCTATTAGATAAGTCTGTACAAAGAGTAAATTTTGAGGTGGAAATACCGCCATTTTTGTTCGTTCTAAGTTATGAAGAACCTTAATTAAAACGAGTACTACACTGTAGTCATGGTAGTGTTTAATTGACCAGAGTCACAATAATGTTCCTGAATGATCCTGAGTGTATCAGCGGGTTTAATGCCATTTAGAAACAATCCTTCTTTAAAATGTACTTAAAATTTACTTTCGGTTTCAATATGTATATATACTGTAAGGAATACATTTCCTTTGTATTTACTATGCAAATTGGGCTACCGTTGAAAACAAAAGCGTTTGGTCACAAAGATGAAAGTAAATAGAACATGCTATGGAAGATGTGTCAGTTTAGATAGTATGTTGTCTGATAATTCTGTTATTTTAAACGTAAATGAAAAAAAACATACCTGATAATGGCTGATTGAAATAAGTGTTGTTGTATCCATCAAAAAAATGTATGGAAAGCTTTAAGCGTCAACATTTATTTCCTGGGTGTAAATGTACAAAGCTTGTCAAACTCCATGCAATGCATTACTAAGCGTTATCGCTGGAGATGCGTAGCATCATGTCACTACTGTTTTGGAATTTGAAAAGCGTGTGTGTGTGTAAATATATCGTTTTATTGTTAAAGGTGGTTAATTAAGGGTAGCGTAAATTCTTTGGAAATCATTCATATTAAGAAATCACATGTATAAGAATCGTTAAAAATGAAATAAAAACGTCAATACTTTCAAAATGCTGTTAAGGGTCTATTTTTATCAGGTAAGCTCAAACATATACATTTGAAGCCCAGGGATGTGTTTATACTCTGAAACACTAAGAGCTACATGACTAAAAGAATCAAAACGAATGTATATCAGGTCAATTTTGCCTGGATGAGTTGCAACCTTAATATCTTATTATAATCTGTTTGTATGACTGGGAATTTAAAATACGTATATTTTTTTAGATCATGTCAAAAATTGTGACTGCTCGTTAGAGTCCTATTTTCTTTTTAAAAAATAAGCAATTTAATTGGTTCGTTTTCAATTATTGATACTTTTGGTGGTGTAGGGATTGTTCTGTCGTCAAATGTCAATGGAGTCAGGAGCCTAGTTATGTACTTTGAAGGTTATTTCTCTAACTGTAAGTTGTTGAAACCAGATATAAAAATAACTTCGCTTTAAACATCGATTAAATGTGTTTGTATGTTCTTTCGTCTTCAACCTATCATGTATTCAATTATTTTAGGTACGAAGTGGGCGTTACAGACGAACGTTCACCTAACCTGACCTAATCAGTTGATTAAATTTTAACGCATAACGTTAGCTTTGGCATGCCGTATAACTATACCTAAAAACGAAGTTTTCCCCTAGTGTACCTCTCTAATCAAGAATATCCTATCAATGGTAGTAACTACGTAGCGTAGCAACTGTACAATTATTACAATATTTACCTTTCAATGGGGACCTTTAATGTATATACTTAATAAGTTTTCGATCGATCAATATTTAAATCATAGTAAATAAACGTATGATAAATATTTTGTTGTTATTGAGAAATAAATTGCGTCTTCGATCTTCAATTAAAATTATAGGTAGAAACTACAATATTCATTTTAGTAAGTATGTTATTGAATTACTTAGGAAACATCATTGTAATTAATTCTGATCAAAATCCAAAAACAAGAGTCCAATGTATAATGGCATGGTTTAAAACTTTGGTGTATACTAGAATTACTACAATGTGGAATAGATTGGTTGATTGAGTTTTGCTTGCTTTAGATCCATTGGCAAATATTTCATAAAATTGAGAATGGAAATGGGAAATATGTCAAAGAGACAACAAGTCAACCCGACCAAAGAGCAGATAATTAACAGCCGAAGGCCACCAATGGGTATTCAACGCAGGAAGAAAATCCAGCACCCGGAGGTGGGCCTAATGCATATCCCGGATTGTAACAAATAAAAAATCAAAGTACTGAAGTACTAAATATCGGATGGCCGCAAGTTCTTGTGGATGGTCCGACAAGCACTTGTCTCAGAAAAGAAAACACATCTCTTTACCTGAAAGTGAGGTTAATAGATATAGGAAATGTTCAGACATAATTTTTTCTGGGACAAGTTCGTGCGTGGATGATAAATTAATGACAGGGAATTCGTCCTCACCGTAATGACTATTATATTGTAGTGATACAATTCAGTACACTCTGGTTTATTGTTATATATTTATTTATATTAATACTTGTATATTACAGTTACATGTATATATAATTTTCATGGATTTGTATATCATTCTATTTTACTATATTAATAATAGTGGAGTGCAAGTGCATGGTGGACATGTCAATCTTCTGTAATAATTCAATTTTTCTAATAGAATGGATTTGAGTAAGCATTCGTATTTTCCCGCAAAAAATATTTAATCATCCATTCAGAGTTATCGTTCCTTGAAAAAGAAAACGTTCTTGAGATATTCTTCCGCATGCGTGTGCATATCTCGTATAATGTCTTTAAGGCCAAAGTACAGGAAATGGGATGTGTCACAGATTTTGACAAAATTTTGCCTACAACACTATGAACATATAGTCCCAATAGTTATGACATATTGAAAAGGCTCTATTTTTATTGTTTTGCTTTGACGTCTTACTGCGACAAGGAGTCAAAGCAAACAATTAAAACAGCATTTTGTTGCAAGAGCAGACTTAATAAATATTCGGACTACATGGACATGTACAACATGTACAATGTATGGGGAAACGTAAGTATATCTTGAGCTTTAGACCAGATGTGGGTTATTTAAAAAAATGTCAAATTTTCAGTATACCCATGCTAACATTTTATTTCTAATATAAATTTCAGTTGTAATGGTTTAAATGAAAGCTTGTCGGATTTGTGATTTAGAACACTAATAATAAGCACACCTTACATCTATTTTGATAAGATTGAAATGCATTAGTCCGATTTTGGGGGTATTTTTGTGCGTACAGTGTCAAAAAAACACATTTCAAATGTTTTTTTCCCGATTTTCTGATCGCCTTGATATCTGCAAAAGGGACTTTTTAAGAACGTTAATTATTACTCTAACGAAAAATCGTAGCTTCTTTATGATTGTATGTAACATATTATCTACAAACTAAATTGAATCAGCGTACGGGAGGTTCATGTCTATCCTGTTACCACTACTTAAATCAGCCGTTAAATTATTCTCCCTATGAATATTGAATCAGTCAGTGTTGATCTCAAAAGTGCCATCAAGTTAAAACGCCTCGTTTTTTGATCGAACTACAGTGTAGAGAAAAAAAATTTCAAGACATTTTTGTGCATTTCATGTCTATGCTGTTACCAACAATTTTGATTAATTACACCAACAGTATACTTGTAAAAAGTGCAATAACGTGTTGGAAACCAAATTCACCAAAGGGAGTAGTTATTTCACAACAGCAATCAAAAACGAAGAAATTTGTCTATCCTGTTATGTCTTTCCTGTTATTATGGTTGCTATGTTTACAGTAACATGATCATAGACAATTGTAGACAAAAACTTCGTTCAATATTTTATCTTAACATATAGGTGCAAAAAGTTTTATATATTTCGTTGTTTGAACTCATCTTAAGGTTATAACGTCTTAATCTTCCCAATTAAGCATTTGCAGGTGCAATACTGATATCGGTAACAGGATAGACAATCAAAGTACTGAAGTACTGAACATCGGATGACCGCAGGTTCTTGTGGATGGTCAAAAGCGCATGTCACAGAAACTGATCACATCTCAATACCTGAAACTTGGGTTAATTTACAGAGATATTTTTTTCTGATAGAAGTTCGTGCTTGGATGATGAATAAATGACAGGAAATTCAACCTCACCGTAATAACTATTATATTGTAGTGCAAGAAATCAGTATACCTTGGACTAGTATACTTATATAATAATAGTCGTAGAGAATACACTGGTTTGTTGTTATATAAATTATTAACATTACGATTGCATGTTTATATAATTTTCATCTATTTGTATATGATAATTCTATTCTACTATTATTATAGTGCAGTGCAAGTGCATGGTGGATACTCTTCTGTAAAAAAAATCAAAGCCTTAAAGGCTGTAAAAGCAATTGCTGTCATGTTAATGTTTTGGGGACTTTTATTTTTCATCTACATATATAAGAATTAAACCTGACAGGACATGGTTGTCTAGTGAAAAGCAAGAAGGTTTTGACTTTATATCAATTAAAGACTTAAGCAGGAAATCATTTTTAATATGTTTTATATTTCACAAGGAGACAACAAGTTTACCAGGCTAAATTAAAGTTGGGGGTAATTATGGATTATCCCGTGGTAGTGTTTGTAACTCGGCAATAATTACTTTTATTTAATATTTAATTTTAACAATTTTTTATAATTAATTTAAATTAACCATTCAGTTAAAACATTTCACCTTTCGAGACGCTAATGTTGAAAAATGGGACAGAAATAAAATAACTTACAAGACATAAACATGTAAAAAATAAATATATATTTCAGCTTACTAAAAATATTTTCATAGTGTTACTTTGACATCATTTCTTAAAACTAAGTCCCCCTCAAATTGTTCATTTGATATGTGTCATCCTCATGCGATACGAGAAGTTTTCATGTCGCTAAATAGTCTTCTTGTCGCTTAATTTATTCTTCTTGTCCGTTCTTAACGCTTCTTGTCGCAATTAGTGAGACCGCTATTTTTAGATTACAGGTGGGCATTTACACTACACGTATAACCTGTGTAGTGATTTTTATTTTACGATAAATTTATGAATGAACGATAATTGTATGAATGAACAAGAGCACCTGACCTCTTTCTGAAACACCAATTAAACATATAAAATCGTATTTATTAAGATATAATTCAGTCAAATTTTCACCACTAAATCAACAACTGAAATGATTCCATATTTTGTTGAAACATCGTACAACCGGAGAACAGAAATCGCAGGTATGAAAATGCACTTTTTTCACTGGTGTTGAAAACCCAAAACTAATTTGACTAAAATTTATGAATGACGGAAATTTAAGCGATAACAATACATCGGAGTGACCTCAAGGTCATCCTCTGTAAAAAGGTAACAGGATAGACTTTATATAGTGATATATCAGAAACGTACGTTCCTGTTACCAATGAAATAAAGAGAAAAGTAAACTAACTTATGTGGGATTTACTTGATGTTTGGTTTATTTGAAAGGGTGAAAAAATGCCGAGCAATATGAATTGCTATCTTAGACTTGCATTACTGGTGGTAATTTTTACAACCTTTGAAAACCAATTTTTAGAGGCATTTTTCAGTATAACCTGGAAAATTGGAAAACTAATCTATTATATTACAGAATGAATATATATAGAAGTTTATTCTCTTGAAAACCATCTAATTGGCTACGTAAAACAAGCTTAACATTTTATCTAAACCTTTTCTTAATAACCCAAAATTTCTTTTGAAAATGGTAACAGGATAGACAAAATATTGTACCACCGATCAAAAAATGTTTCAAGATATTCTTGTATGACATCATTAAGATTGCATCTTTTAATATGTTGTTCTTAAAGTACTGGGGCCTGGTTTTCGAAAGTATCATAAAATATGTCATAGGATATATCTTACTAATAGGACATATTTTATGATCATCTTATGACTATCATATGATATGTCATAGGATGTAAATCAAAGCTGTTTTAAGAGAGTCATAGCTATGATGCTCTTATGGCTGTCATAAGTGAACATTATTTTCTATTAATTTAAATAAT
This sequence comes from Mytilus galloprovincialis, assembly GCF_965363235.1. Classification (NCBI taxonomy): domain Eukaryota; kingdom Metazoa; phylum Mollusca; class Bivalvia; order Mytilida; family Mytilidae; genus Mytilus; species Mytilus galloprovincialis. The sequence continues at coordinate 98,251,283 of NC_134842.1, forward strand.
GGTTAAAAAGTGATAAATATAAAAAGGGAAATGGAAAGTATGAACACAATAATTATTACCATTCTTAATATTTACGAATATTTTATTTTTTTATTATAATAATGATTGAACATAAAATTTTATACAAAAAGGAATTGAAATATGAGTTGATAATTGGTTTAAATTTAGTTTGTAATATAATATACTAAATCTTGAACTTCGCTTTCGTGTATTATCATACATGCATTGTTATTTAACTGTGAATACTTTTTATATTCGGTACATCGAGTACCCGCTTAACGAATTGCCCGTGCACATACGTTGATATAGTACTATTAAATATACTAGAAACGAAATAATATGTATATTTATTATACAAAACCATGAGTTAGAAAAAAATTCCAAATTGTGTGTCGCAGGAGATTAAAATTTTAATTCACGTAGTTGAGAAAAATAAAATCTTTACCATTTAGCTAACCGAGAAACAGAACAAATATTTATATTGCAATTAACATGAAATTATACATGAAAAGTAATTAAAATTATAGTTGACAATCATAAGACCACCATAAGTCATGTCGACAAAAGTTATGACAAATCGTAACTTGGGACACTTTCGAAAACATATCTTACGACTATGACATGTCCTAAGACCATCATAAGACATGACTCAGTCATAAGATACTTTCGAAAACCAGGCCCCTGTTTGTTTTGATTTGCTTATGTAATGGGTTGTTTCGAATAAGTAACTTTTAATATTTTTTCAATTTCAAAATTCGACATTTTTTGAAATTGACCCAAATAATCATGACGTCGGATTAAAGTTTTTTGTCAGTTTAAATTCTAATTTGATTTAACTCGTAATGACAAAAATTTTGAAATAGCCTGCTTCAAAACAAAAGTTTGAAATATCATTCCAATAAATGTATTGATAATATATACCTATTTACAAATAACAGTATAACGGTATTTACTTAAGAACAAATGAAGTACACAATATTCACTTACATATTTTTAGCTCACCTGGCCGAAAGGCCAAGTGAGCTTTTCTCATCACTTGGCGTCCGGCGTCCGTCGTCGTCGTCCGTCGTTGTCCGTCGTCGTCGTCCTGCGTTAACTTTTACAAAAATCTTCTCCTCTGAAACTACTGGGCCAAATTTAACCAAACTTGGCCACAATCATCATTGGGGTATCTAGTTTAAAAAATGTGTCCGGTGACCCGGCCAACCAACCAAGATGACCGCCATGGCTAAAAATAGAACATAGGGGTAAAATGCAGTTTTTGGCTTATAACTCAAAAACCAAACCATTTAGAGCAAATCTGACAGGGGGTAATATTGTTCATCATTTCAAGATCTATTTGCCCTGAAATTTTCAGATGAATCGGACAGTCCGTTGTTGGGTTGCTGCCCCTGAAATGGTAATTTTAAGGAAATTTTGCTCTTTTTTGTTATTATCTTGAATATTATTATAGATAGAGATAAACTGTGAACAGCAATAATGTTCAGCAAAGTAAGATCTACAAATAAGTCAACATGACCAAAATGGTCAGTTGACTACTTTAGGAGTTATTGCCCTTTATAATCAATTTTTAACCATTTTTCGTAAATCTTAGTAATCTTTTAGAAAATTCTTCTTCTCTGAAACTACTGGGCCAAATTTAACCAAACTTAGCCATAATTATTATTGGGTTATCTAGTTAACAAAATGTGTCCGGTAACTCGGACAACAAACCAAGATGGCCGCCATGGCTAAAAATAGAACATGGGGGTAAAATGCAGTTTTTGGCTTATAACTCAAAAACCAAAGCATTAAGAGCAAATCTGACAGGAAGTAAAATTGTTGATCAGGTCACGATCTATCTGCCCTGGAATTTTCAGATGAATCGGATAATCGGTTGTTAGGTTGCTGCCACTAAATTGGTAATTTTGAGGACATTTTGCTGTTTTTTTGTTATTATCTTGAATATTATTATAGATAGAGATAAACTGTAAACAGCAATAATGTACAAAGTAAGAACTAAAAATAAGTCAGTATGACCAAATTATTCAATTGACCCCCTAAGGAGTTATTGCCCTTCATAGTCAATTTTTAACAATTTTCTTAAAATTTGAAGATTTTCAATAATATTTTCCACAGAAAGTACTGTTATAGATACAGATAATTGTAAGCAGCAAGAATGTTTAGTAAAGTAAGATCTACAAACAGATCACCATCACCAAAACACAATTTTGTCATGAATCCATCTGTGTCCATTGTTTAATATTCACATAGACCAAGGTGAGCGACACAGGCTTTTTAGAGCCTCTAGTTTTTATAGTAGGTACATGTATATTTATATAAAAATTTATGCACAAGCACACATTTGAATAAATAAATTTATGCATTTATATACCTCAAATGTGATAGAATAATAAGGACAAAATATATACATAACTTTCTTACTATCTAAATCTCCAGTTAGGATAACTTAAATCAAGTTGGCGATTAAGATGATAATAGATGTGGACACTGGTGTAGATGACGCTTCAGCCATAATGTTGGCACTGTCCAGGCCGGAAGTAGAGGTCGTGGCAATAACTTGTGTTAATGGCAATGTCACCATTGATGATGTATGCCGGAATACTCTCAGAGTTCTGAAAGTTTGCAACAGACTCGATGTAAGTACGTGTATATATCATAAAAAAAGAAAATGAAAGGTTCCGTTTCTCTGACCCGTGACCTCTTCTTAATGTATTACCGATTTTTTCCCTACCTTCGTTTCTGTTCTTTTCGCACTAAATAAAACATTGGTTTTTGAATCGAAAGTGAAAATATTTGCTTTCACTGCGCACAAATGGGAGTTGGGGGAAGGGGGGGGGGGATACATGTGACGATGACAAAGATAAGCCGAACAAAACCACTATAAACGGATGTGCTCCGAAATGGTAAGTTATTCTTGTTAATTACAGTAGCCCCAAAAGTGTTATTCAAGGAAAATACATGACATTTTAGGATCAGTCATATTTGGTCTCTTGAAGTTTAAAAAAAAAATGACTCCATATTTAGTTATATATTGTTTTGTTTATTTGTTTTTTTGTTTGAGCTCTACGTTAAGGTTACTAGTCGTATAACTCAGTCGTGGATTTATAAAACAAAAGGTTCTTGGAAGTACTATGTATAGGTAGGTATATAGAAGATATCTTTTCAGTAGAGTTTAAAAAAAAAATCAAATCTGATTAAAACAAGTCCGAAGCCCAAACGGACCAACCTGAAACAACAGTTTATAAAGGTGCAGAGAAATCTATTTTGGGCGAAGGAGAACGAGCTTCACATTACCATGGCAACGATGGACTCGGGGATGCGCCGAATCACGAACCTGTAGATGGTACTTTAATTAAAAAGAAACATGCCGTAAATGCTTTATTACGATTGGTAAACGAAAATCCAGGTAACTACATATGCACAAGCAAACAAGAGAACATAGAACAGGATTGATTTTGCATGACAGAATGGCTCATATGCTTCTCGTGATTAATTAGTTTAATGTCATTTTCAATATTTGATTTAATGACAAATATATACAACGTTAACTCTAAAATTGTCAAGACCCATTCAGATAAAGGAATGAAAATGAGGTGCAGACGTCCATTCTGTGAGTGAAATTCTGTTAAAGTATCACAAAGTCAGGTACAAAAGTGGTACAGAAGGACAAATTAACGAACCGACGAACGAATCACGTTATATGTATGTCCTCTACTTCAGCAGGCGAGCTAGAGTAACATATCATTATGTAAAAACTTACTATTCTCTAGATTACGACGATAATTAAACCAATGGTCATACCAAATGACAACCTTTACATCGCCCGACCTAATTATTTTTTAAACGAAGTAAACATGCACTGCTTAAATCGACGACCTTTTATGATGGGTTTAATATAGTAGAACATATGTAGAACGTTGAACAAATTTGATTTCACTGTAGGCCATGGTTATGTTTGTTTTAATCGACCTATGGATCACATTACCAATTGTTGTCTACGGATCTCCTTAAATGTTTTCTTCGAAACAAATAATACTTATGTCATCATTGTGTGTTTAAAAGAATGCACCTTACTTGACATATGCTGTAAGTAAAAGCCTGCACTATATTATAAAATTGAGAATGGAAATGGATAATGTGTCAAAGAGACAACAACCCGACCAAATAAAAAACAACAGCAGAGGGTCACCAACAGGTCTTTAAATGTAGCGAGAAATTCCCGCACCCGGAGGCGTCCTTCAGCTGGCCCCTAAACAAATATATACTAGTCCAGTGATAATGAACGCCATACTAATATTTCCAAATTATACACAAGAAACTAAAATTAAAATAATACAAGACTAACAAAGGCCAGAGGCTCCTGACTTGGGACAGGCGCAAAAATGCGGCGGGGTTAAACATGTTTGTGAGATCTCAACCCTCCCCCTATACCTCTAACCAATGTAGTAAAGTAAAAGCATAACAATACGCACATTAAAATTCAGTTCAAGAGAAATCCGAGTCTGATGTCAGAAGATGTAACCAAAGAAAATAATCAAAATGACAATATTACATAAATAACAACAGACTACTAGCAGTTAACTGACATGCCAGCTCCAGACTTCAATTAAACTGACTGAAAGATTATGATTTCATCATATGAACATCAGGCACAATCCTTCCCGTTAGGGGTTTAGTATCATACCATCATAACATATATGAGAAGAACATAACCCGTGTCATGCCAACAACTGTTTTTTAAAAAAAATAATGTGTTTAGTTCCGATGCAAAGACCTTATCAGTGACTCAATATTAACGCCAAAATATGCAATCTTTAATGACTTGACAACAGTATCGTAATTATATCCCTTCTTAATAAGTCTATTCAAAGGTTTTGTAAGTTTCTGAGGTGAATACTGACACCTTTGTGCTTTATAAAGAATATTACCATAAAAAATTGGATGTGAAATACCTGAACGTATTAGAAGTCTGCATGTTGAGCTATATTTACGAATGACGTCTTTATAGCGATGATAAAATTTAGTAAATGTTTTGACTAGTTTGTGATATCGAAATCCCTGGTGTAATAATTTTTCTGTAATACATAAATTTCTCTCGTTAAAATCTAAAACATTGTTACATACACGAGCGAATCGTACAAGTTGAGATATATAAACACCGTAAGATGGTGACAAGGGAACGTCACCATCTAAAAACGGATAATTAACGATAGGAAATGAAATATCATCCCTTTTATCATAAATTTTAGTATTCAGCTTTCCATAAGTGATATAGATATCAAGATCGAGAAAAGGGCAGTGGTCATTGTTAGTATTAGCTTGATTTAAAGTAAGTTCAACAGGATAAATTTCATTAATATACATACTGAAGTCGTCATTATTGAGAGCCAAAATATCATCCAAATATCTAAAAGTATTATTAAATTTGTTTATCAGATGTTGTTTCGATGGGTCTTTGCTTATTTTTGTCATAAATTGTAACTCATAACAATACAAAAACAGGTCCGCAATAAGTGGTGCACAGTTAGTCCCCATTGAAATTCCGATAATCTGACGATATACGGAATCCCCAAAGCGAACAATATAACTTCTAACTACTAGTACTTGAAATCACCAGGTGTAGGAATTTCACTACTTCGCTACCGTAAGGGAATGTTGTAAGACCCATTTCGACAGAAGAATTCAAGTGCACTAAGAAGAAAGATTACTTTTTAATTAAAACATGCAATTTTTTATTTTAGGAGGAATAACATTAGTGGCTTTGGCACCGTTGACAAACATTGCACTCACCCTTAGACTAGACCCTGATTTCGGCAGCAAGTTAAAAGAAGTCTTCATTATGGGAGGAAATATAGAAGGTATATACTATGTTAAGTAAAACACTACATTGGGGATCTCATTGGGGTTCTGATCCCGGATCCCGCTTACTGTTTTGTCAGATTCCCGTATCCCGCTTACACTATGTACGTAAGCAATCCTCATTTTTTTGTAATTCCAATGTCCCGCTAGACTTCATTTCCCATTTTCACGGCACAATAATTTGACCTTCATGTGTCACGCTTAGCAAAAATTGCCAATCCCGCGTCACGCTTAGACCCCAAATGAGACCGACTACATTAATGCAGTATTTCAGACCAGACGGAAAAAAGAGACGATAAGTAAAGTTCAATGAGTCAGAAACCCAAAAAGGCAAAAGAAATATGCTAACATGTGCCTGTTCATCCAACGGACTTTTAATCGTCTGCCGTCTTTATATATTGTAAATAACATCAAGCAAATATATGGCAAACGGCTCTTTGAATCCCCTAACTTAATTCAATAATAAACAAATAATCCTTATCACCAGAAGCGGATGATTAGAAACTCCCCGACACATGGTTATAAAAATCCGTTTTCATTCTTTTTGATGATTAATTTAATATATTTACAGTAAAAGGAGGAGATAGACTTGGAGCAGAATTCAATTTCTTTGCTGATCTAGAAGCTGCTTACGTCACATTGCAAGAGCTCCATTTTAAGACTACGATTGTTTCCTGGGAACTGTGTAAATCTGTAGGTGCAGGTGTTTCTTGGGTAAGTTATATATTTCTGATTATTAAGAGGCAATTTTTACTTGACAAGTTTTGTTATTACACCAACTCATCATAAGGTGGTCTAAAATCTCACGAACCGCTTTCCTGAAAGTGATGTATACAGCGTAAATAATAGTTTTTATATTTGATCTATATACAATTTTCCATTTAATACATGTTTTTCTGATATATTTGTTGTTAATTCTGAATTCCATTGCTTAGAAAAGGCATCCACATCACCTCATAATTTTGATAAGATTATCTAGATTTAGATATTTACTGGTAAAACCTGGTACCTCTGATTACTATTAACACCACTGGATCGATGCCACTGCTGTTGAACGTTTCTTCCCCGAGGGTACCACCATCCCAGTAGTTAGCACTTACCGTTGACATGAATATGAATTATGTGATAATTTTTATAAATTTCCTGTTTACAAAATAAGATTTTTTTCGAAATACCAAGGATTTTCTTATCCTAGGCATGGATTACTTTAGCCGTAATAACTTTTTTAGAATTTTTGGACCTAAATGCTCTTCAACTTTGTACTTCTTTGGTTTTATAATTGTTTTGATCTGAGCGTCTCTGATGAGTCTTATGTAGACGAAACGCGCGTCTGGCGTCTTAAATTATAAGCCTGGTACCTTTGTTAACTATATTAACTATTTACGATATTTTATTTATGATTGTACTTACACATTCTTGAATCCCTCTTTGTTTTTAGTTTATAATACAACATTTATTTTTATTTATTGAAATGGAATTAAATTATTATGATGTTTTAAGAAATATGATGATATAGAAATGAATTTCATGTTTGGTATTAATTTACAGACTTGGTTTGATCAATGGGTTGAAGTGGACACCAATAAAGCACGTTTCTTTAAAAATATCTGCCGCATGACAGCTGAACGGAACAGAAATATCATCAAAACACAAGACTTTTCTTTGTGTGACCTATTAGCTATGGCTTTAGCTATTGATAATAGTATAATAACAGAGTATTTACATGTGTGGTCAACTGTGGAATTGGGCGGAGTTCATACCAGAGGTCAGCTAATTTCTGACTGGAGAAATAAAACAAAAAATCCTCCAAATGTCAGGATAGTTAAGAAATTTAGTATCGAGAAGGCTACAGAATACTATATGTCCATGGTTCTTTAACCAATGATAGTCTGTAGTTTATATCATATGAATAAAGTGTAGACCTTAATAAAAATAGTACTAGATCAAATGTCCACATTTGCACTCGTTGTATTGAAGACCCATTGGTTACTCTCCGCTGTTGTTTGCTCTTTGGTCGGGTTGTTGTCTCTTTTACACATTACCCTTTGCCGTTCTCAAATTTACTGTAAATTCGTATATGGGAACAATATTTCATAAACACTACTAGTTACTCTATTGTATCCAACGTAGCCAAGTTGCTCACGTTATGTCGTAGACTCAAACAACATCCTTAGGCAAAATTGGCATAGATGGCTTTGGCTCATTCGCCTAATTGGGTACTTTTTTGGTTTAAAGCTCTGCAACGTTTTCGGTCATTATATATCCTTGACTTTCAAATATTCGGCTATGAGGATTTCGGATGAAGGTTAATCTGGAAATGCGCTTTGGACGCATCAAATTTATAACGTGTTGTGTTCGGTTTTTAAGCAATAAGCATTTATAGAAATGACCAGAGTTCTCATTAAACGACATATGCCTTCTTAGTTGTTAAAATTTAACGAAGGAACTAAATAATAGTGCGAGATACACGTTATTGAGGAAATCTGTCATCATGTACCCTCAAGAAGTTTGACGAGTCAAACATATTTAATGTTTCCATTATGAAAGACCGACATTCTACAACAGGACAACCACATCTTACACCAATCTTGTCCAATGGACATGCTATCTTAGTTTTAGTTCGAATACTATATATAATATTTCCATATTACTTGCAATTGAATTAAATGTTTTTGAAATCAATGAAGTGCGTACAATAAACTTACTATTTTAGACATTAGATGCATGATTCGAAAACATGTGGATAAAGTTCATGCCAATATCAGTTTGTCCTTCAAGAACACCTGAGATCCCCTTTTTCATGTTTTTTGGAGGGGTTCGTGTTGCTTTGTCTTCAGTTTTGTGTATAGTGAATGGTTAACTATGGTTTGTTGGGTTGTCGGTTGTCGTTTTTTTGTGATTTTGTCGGTCTTTCGTCGACTTTTGAGTTTTAAATATCCCGCCTTTTTTTAATTTAAAATGTACAGATACAAGCGGTACATATTTATGTATATTACAATAAGGGAAACTAGACATTTGAACTAAAATAAAAATAAAACCAGAAAGAAGAACCAAAGCATGATTATATCAATGCAATATGTTTTTCACTAAAGAATAAACAGTAAAGTACAAAAAGATGATGGAGAAATCATTAATAATCAAAAAGATATTTATTCTCAAAGAGGTTACATTTTTTCTACCAAGAGTTGTACTAAAAAAAATTGTTACAGATAAGATTAAGAATTTTGATACTGTTTTTGATGAATACAATGTTAACAAATTAACAAATGAGGAGTCAGATAATCTAGAGGGTCCAATCTGTCTATATGAGGCATCTAATGTTTAAAAAACAATGAAAAATGATAAAAGTCCAGGATCATCAGGTTTTACAGCTGAAATTTTCAAAGTTTTTTGGGGAAAAATTGGTCAATTTGTTGTAAGATCCATACATTATGCTTTTGAAAAAGGTCAACTCACCATTACACAGAGACGAGGTATAATTACATGTCTACCTAAAGGAGACAAACCACGACAGTTTCTTAAAAACTGGAGGCCAATTACTCTTCTAAATACTTCTTACAAAATTGCATCAGGGGTTATTGCTAATCGATTTAAACAAGTTTTGGGAAATTTGATTGATCCTGATCAAACTGGCTTTGTTCTGGGTCGATTTATAGGAGAAAACACAAGACTGTTATATGACTTGATGCAAATTGCAGAAGAAAAAAACCTACCAGGACTTCTCCTATTTGTCGACTTCGAAAAAGCTTTCGATTCATTATCATGGGATTTTCTACAAGAAGTATTATTTGTTTTCAATTTTGGACAATCTATTCGTAATTGGGTGAGAATTTTCTACTCTAATATTAAAACAGCTGTAAACCAAGGGGGTAATTTATCAGATTTTTTAACATTGAACGGGGTTGTAGACAAGGCGATCAGCTTTCTCCTTATTTGTTTATATTGTGTGCTGACATATTAGCTATTAAGCTTCGCGACAATAAGAAAATAAAAGGGTTAAAATCTGTTAGTATTGAAAATGAATTGTCTCAATTTGCTGATGATACTGCTATTATTTTAGATGGATCTGAAGAATCTCTAATGGAAAGCATGAAAGACCGTAATTATTTTTGGGAAATTTCATGTTTAAAAATTAACTACAGTAAAACCCATGTTGTATGGATTGGCAGTATGAAATACCGTCAGAATGAAATTTGTACTAGCTTAAACTTATCATGTGGTAAACGTTATTGTTCGTACCTTGGAATAGACTTTGATGTAGATTTATCAAAGATGACACGATTACTTTATGATAAAAAAATATTGGAGATTGAATCTCTTTTAAAGCAATGGAGCAAGAGAAACTTAACTCCAATTGGGCGTATTACAGTGGTTAAAACATTGGCATTACCAAAGCTTATCCATCTGTTTTCATCATTGCCAAATCCAGACTCCAGATTTATTCAAAAACTTGATAACTTGTTTTATAGTATTGTTTGGCAAAAACCAGTTGGTAAAGTTAAGAGAGAAACATTAGTGAAGGATTATTTTGAAGGGGGTCTAAAAATGATTAGTTTGAAACCTTTCATAAAATCATTGAAATGTACATGGGTTATAAGGTTGACCAATAATAAAAAAATACAGGAAACTCTTGCTTTCTATGGGATTGATTTTGATTTATTAGAAAATACAGGTGTTAAAAACATAGAAAAAGTATGAATGTATGCACAAATCCATTTTGGAAAGATGTTTTGAGTGCCTGGAAAGAAGTTGTTGCATTAAATATTGAATATACACGGAAATATTATTTGAATATGCCTTTATGGTTTAATGAGAAAATTAAAATAGAAAATGATGTTGTTTTCTACAAAGACTGGTATGACAAAGGTGTACACGTTGTAAATGATTTATTAGATGAAGCTGGAGAATTTTTTTCTCTGACTAAATTCCAGGACGTGTATCACATACGTACAGACTTTCTGAAATATTACGGCTTAAAAAATTGTGTTAAACAGTATTCACAACATTTTGTTAAAAATGCTGCATCTCCAATTAAGAATTGTTACCCAAGCATTCCTAATAATATCAAGATTTATTTTAAACATAAAAAAGGTTCTAAAGATATGTACGTCATATTGAGAAAAAATCTTACGGAACCAAAAAATAAAAAGAAAATTATGGAAAAGTTTGGTATTACTAATGATGAAATGAAACTCATTTATACACTTCCATTTAAAACTACTACAAATAGTAGAGCACAGTGGTTCCAATACAGGATAAACCACTTAGTTTTGACTACTAATTATTTCCTGGAAAAGATAAACTTGTATAAAGCCCTCTTTGTACTTTTTGTAATATACAACCAGAAACCATTATACACCTATGTGGGAATGTGAAGAAGTACAAATTTTGTTAGAAAATTTCGATACATGGACTTTATCTACAGCACACATAACACTAAACTATAATTGTATGACTTTTGTATTTGGTATTTTTGATGTTATAAATTGTATTGTACATGTTGTACAAAATAAGATATTGCTCTGTATTAAATATTATATTTATTCAAGTCGATGTTTGAAAAAAGTTCAATCACTTCAGACACTCTACACATAAGTTAAATGCTCTGTACTGTGCTGAAAAAACTGTAGCCATTTACAAACAAAACCAAGAACAGTTTGAGAGAGAATGGAACAGCTGGCACTTTCTGTGTTTATATCTTATATTTCTCTATCAATTTTTTTTTCTTCTTCAAAATTTTACTATAGAAATAAAACAAAACATTGACAAATTCGTTTGCAGCAGAAAACTCAAACTGTTCTTAAGAATTAGTAATTGTAAGAATTGTTAAAATTAACTTAATTATAATTATCTGACATTGTATTATCTGCATTGTGAAGAATAATGTATATACCTTTGTATATTATAATGATTATGCATTATGTGTTTTGATAGAATAAAATAAATATAAAAAAAAACCCAGTAAGAAGTTCTTTCAATCATTGATTGTTTCAGATATTGAAATCGATTTTGTTTTAGACATCTTGATTAGAGTGAAATGGTATATCAACAAAACGTCGTTTTAGATGCTTTATTGTATTCTTGATATCATGGCATTGCATTTTTTATAATTGATAGTCACTACAAGTCGCTATTGAAAGAGATCACAAGACCTGTGTTTTTAAACTGTTTGTATTATAATCTAAAGTTTTTCATACATTATCAAATAGTCTAAATAATTCAAATTCAATGAAAAAGAATATTCTTTCTAAATGTGCACAATCACCAGGAATAAATTTATTCACAAATTTGATAAGACCTTGATAGTCCTAGTATCTCTCCCGCTCTGTCTCAAAACTATAATTTGCTGTTTAAAAAAACTTCCTTTTTATTTTGTGTTCCTCATGTTCCTATGATACACATATAGAGATATAGTTTTCAATTGTAACCAGACGAATATAATTTCGATTCTATATATTGATAGCGTCTTTGATTTTCTCCCAGAAAATAATATTTCCGTGAACATCATTTGGATATTCAATATACGATTTTTTCTGAATAATTTCATATAGTTCTAGAGGTAACTCATCAGGTTGCAATTGCTCGTAAAACACCAGAAAAATAAGACTTTTGTCTTTCTTTCTGTGAGTGCTTTCAATCTTGCCATATTATATTCAAACATGCAATAGTAAGATTCAATGAAAGATCTAGTTATGATGCAGATTGTTTTTCTGCTACTTTGGATGGCTTGGATGATATTGTCATTTATGGCTGCGCCCGGTAGAAAGTCTCGATGATGTATACATAGTTTAAAATGTCCTTCTTGTTCAAGATTATCAATACAGTCTTCCGTTACAAACGTTCTAATTTCGTCGGAGTAAGATATAAAAGCATCGTAGACGTATTGTCCACGATTTTCTATGTTATTTTGAGAGACATATCTCAATTTTGCTGTATAAAATAAATAGCGGAGTTTCCATCTGTGTCTGTAAATGAGAGCTGCTATTAATAATGATATGAAGCCAAATAAAGCGAACGACACACCAACTATCAAATGTGAGTTGTTCATACAGTCTGTTTGAAGATGGAGTATAAAGTCCCCAAAAGAATTTGACATTGACATGCTCCCGTTTACTAGAATGCATCTAAGTTGATTAAAATTTACAAAATGTTTACGAACATTACTCATCCATTCCAAGTAAGGGAGTAAAGAGCAGCCACAGTTTAGGGGATTTCCACCCAGGTTCATTTTAAGATTATTATTTTTTTTAAGAATTTGTTCTATATTCGCTATTGAATCATCATCTAAATAAACTATTAATAAGATTTAGCATCTCTAAATGAATCATATGTTTCAAGTGAAAGTTGATATGTTTAAGGAAATTATAACTTAAGTCAATGACTTTCAAGTGCGGTTGGTCATTGAATAATTTAGAATTTACTTTATAAATTGAATTGTTTGAAAGAGATATGAACTCAAGTCTACTTGTTGTCGTTATCATATAAGTGTTGTTCGCTAGATAATTTCCGAGTTGGTTCCCATCGATTTGTAATCTTGTCACGTATGTAAGATTCAGCAATATTTGACGGAAACCACAATTACTAAAAGCTAGACTTCGAAGACTAGGTGGTGCCCTTATACTATGCTTTATAGGGAAAACCACCACATCTCGGTTTTTTGTAAAATATAATTCATTAATTGGTGTACCGAAGAGTTCATCATTTATTTGTTCCCATGGAAATGTAGAATGTAATTCTGGCATACCGACAATATAACTATCTTTAAATTCCTCATTGGACGTCTGCGTCTGTTTTACAATCCATGATTCCTCCATTCTTTCTTCAGTGATATCTACATCTAATTCTAAAACTTCCAATCTTTTGAGCTTGGAAAATGCTTTTGACCCATCGATCCGTAGAATAGCGCACTTGTTAATGTAGACATTCGTCAAATGTGGTGTATGCTTGAATGTATCATGTTTGAGATACACGTAACCACATATACTAAAATTTAGTGTACGGAGATTGTTAAGTGTCGAAAATCCCTTTCCAAATAACTGCCGATGAGGATCTCTACAGCTGACATCTAACTCCAATACTTCTAACATTATTAAATCTGCAATTGTTTCATCTGGGAAAATTTTAGTCCTTGATTCCAAATTATTGTGTTGTATAGAAAGCTGTTTCAACGATCCTAATGCCTTAAAGCTTCCTTTTGGAAGTTGTTTTGTATTGTAGTTCAAAATGTTGTTATTTAGTTTAAGATGTAAGAGGTTCACCAGCCCAGAAAACGTTTTTTCATTCAGTGATGAAAAATAACAAAACGATATAGATGTGTAAGGCTAAACATATTTTCAAAGGTTTTATTTGGTATTTGATAGATAATATTGTTCCCGAGTTTAAGAATTTGCAGGTTTCGAAGACCAGTGAATGTCTGCTTGGTATATAACATCAATCTATTGAATGATAAATCTAACGTTATAAGATTTGTCATGTTTTCGAAGGCATTATCTGGTATTTGCATCAGATAGTTGTTTTGTAAATAAAGGTGAACAGTATTATTTGGTAAAGGTGGAATGTTTGTTAGGTTTCTATGAGAACAGTCTATATATAACTCTGCTTGATTAGTAAAATTTGCACAAGGGAAGATCAAATCAGGTTTGACTGACTCTGTTCTGATTATGTCTATCAAGAAACATAAAATTACGATGTTTTTCATTGCGATCTCGCTTCACTTGCCTGTAAAAGACGTATTAAAGATTATTAAAAAAATGCAGTACTATCACCATAGATACCAGAATTAAATTTTGTATTTAGGACAGACACGCGTTTCGTCTGGAAAAAGACTCATCAGTGACGCTCGAATCCCAAAAACTAGTTAAAAGGCCAAATAAAGTACGAAATTGCAGAGCATTGAGGGCCAAAGTTCATAAAAGTTTGAACAAATAAGGTAATCTAAATCTGAGGTAGAAAAGCCTTAATATTATAATCAAATTGACTCAAATAACAACAAAAATCGACCAATTCTGAAATGCAACTTCAGTTCTTGTGGATGATGTTGGGCTGGTTTTGCAATACTAATTTCATCTAAAGTGACCGTTTGATTAATAACTTCGCCAAAGGCGTTGCCATTACGAATATAATTTATTGATTGGTCAATAAATGCTTTTATATTCAAATTCAAAGTTGAAAAAGTTTGTTGCAGCGCTAATGAACAATTTTTTTACAGATTTTTGAGACTTCATGATAATGCATTTATCAGTGGAATAAATTACTTTTGGAGTGTCAAGAACTCGTTGGAAGTACTTGATAAATTGCATGCTTATATTGGTGATTTTGAATCTGTTCAAAGTTTTGATTTTTCTACCCTGTATACCACATTGCCTCACATTCTCATTAAGAAAAAAATCACACACCTAATTAAATGGGCATTAAAAAAATCAGAATGTGAATATGTATGTTCAAACTCTTTTAGGTCATTTTTGAGTAGCAATAAACAAAAAAACTATGTCAATTGGACATGCTTTGATACTATATATGCCCTTGAATTTTTACTAGATAACATTTTTGTTCGCTTTGGGGATTCCGTATATCGTCAGATTATCGGAATTCCAATGGGGACTAACTGTGCACCATTTATTGCGGACCTGTTTTTGTATTGTTATGAGTTACAATTTATGACAAAAATAAGCAAAGACCCATCTAAACAACATCTGATAAACAAATTTAATAATATTTTTAGATATTTGGATGATATTTTGGCTCTCAATAATGACGACTTCAGTATGTATATTAATGAAATTTATCCTGTTGAACTTACTTTAAATAAAGCTAATACTAACAATGACCACTGCCCTTTTCTCGATCTTGATATCTATATCACTAATGGAAAGCTGAATACTAAAAGTTATGATAAAAGGGATGATTTTTCATTTCCTATCGTTAATTATCCGTTTTTAGATGGTGACGTTCCCTTGTCACCATCTTACGGTGTTTATATATCTCAACTTGTACGATTCGCTCGTGTATGTAACAATGTTTTAGATTTTAACGAGAGACATTTATGTATTACTGAAAAATTATTACACCAGGGTTTTCGATATCACAAACTAGTCAAAACATTTACTAAATTTTATCATCGGTATAAAGACATCATTCGTAAATATAGCTCAACCTGCAGACTTCTAACACGTTCAGGTATTGCACATCCAATTTTTTATGGAAATATTCTGTATAAAGCACAAAGGTGTCAGTATTCACCTCAGAAACTTACAAAACCTTTGAATAGACTTATTAAGAAGGGATATAATTACGATACTGTTGTCAAGTCATTAAAGATTGCATATTTTGGCGTTAATATTGAGTCACTGATAAGGTCTTTGCATCGGAACTAAACACATTTATTCTAAAAACAGTTGTTGGCATGACACGGGTTATGTTCTTCTCATATATGTTATGATGGTATGATACTAAACCCCTAACGGGAAGGATTGTGCCTGATGTTCATATGATGAAATCATAATCTTTCAGTCAGTTTAATTGAAGTCTGGAGCTGGCATGTCAGTTAACTGCTAGTAATCTGTTGTTATTTATGTATTATTGTCATTTTGTTTATTTTCTTTGGTTACATCTTCTGACATCAGACTCGGACTTCTCTTAAACTGAATTTTAATGTGCGTTTTTTATGCGTTTACTTTCCTACATTGGTTAGAGGTATAGGGGGAGGGTTGAGATCTCACAAACATGTTTAACCCCGCCGCATTTTTGCGCCTGTCCCAAGTCAGGAGCCTCTGGCCTTTGTTAGTCTTGTATTATTTTAATTTTAGTTTCTTGTGTACAATTTGGAAATTAGTATGGCGTTCATTATCACTGGACTAGTATATATTTGTTTAGGGGCCAGCTGAAGGACGCCTTCGGGTGCGGGAATTTCTCGCTACATTGAAGACCTGTTGGTGATCCTCTGCTGTTGTATTTCATTTGGTCGGGTTGTTGTCTCTTTGGCACATTCCCCATTTCCATTCTCAATTTTATTTAAAATTCAGTGTCCTAATTTCAATAACAAAAAAAGATCACAGGATCGATATCTTAGGTTCACATTTAAATATTAAAAAATATCAGTTATATCATTCAGTCAGTGAACATTCTTTAATTCCTGGTCAAGTTAGTTATATAACTTCCAGATCCCAAGATATTGCATTTAGGGATAGGTTTTTCCTAATTTGTAAGTGATGTAAATTTCGTCGGATTATCAATCGATTATGAGCTTTACAAAACTACTTATATTAAACCAATTACAATTTTATCAGCACAGCTAAACACTGACCTTTATTATACTTATGTATATTCAAATCTCTATATTAATCAACTTTTTATTGGTTTTTCCCTAGATATTATGTAGAAAAGTAGAAATTGCATTAAGAAATTATCAATTTTGATAAATTGGAGTTTTTACTTCCTTTATAAATCGAAACACTTTAAACTGTTATTGCAACTTCCTCGTCCATACTTTCGACGTATAGATGCTTCAACGTATCACAGCATTTTTAAATACGAAAAGTATGACAATTATATGACTGTTAATTCAGAAATTATTATAAAAAAGAAGATGTCGGATGATTGCCAATGAGACAAATATCCACAAAAGATCAAACTGACACAGACATTAACAACTATAGGTCACCGTACGGCCTTCAACAATGAGCAAAGCCCATACCGCATAGTCAGCTATAAAAGGCCCCGATAAGACAATGTATACAATTCAAACGTGAAAACAAACGGCCTTATTTATGTAAAAAAAAAAAGGACGAAAATCAAATATGTAACACATAAACAAACGACAACCACTGTTTTGCCTGCATCTATCATTAAGATATTGTCCTTTTAGACTAAATGTGATTTATATTTTCGCGATATTGAAAAAAATCCAGTTTAATTCATACAAAAAAATTCAAAATGCGAGTTTAGATTATTGCGATAATACTCCTGTCACATTTTCGCAATAATTTATAAATTTACAGAACGGTTAGACTTCTTGTTCTTTAATTTAACACATTTACCATACAAATTTTAAAACTGTAGGCTATATGAAAATCGACTATTTATGTTACTTAAGTGAAGTTTGAAAAAAGTAAAATCACGAAAGTACTAAACTCTGAGGAAACTTCAATACAGAAAGTCCTTTATATTCTATAATTGATACCAAAATCTTAAATATCTTAATCCTGATTTAGTGTAAAACTGAATCCAATTATGTGTTTTGATGTGTGTAAGTTTATTTTACGTTTGCTAGATGTATATGGGGAGCTGACATACTACATGTACTACACAATATGTTTAAACCCGCATAATTTGTTTAGCCTGTTCCATGTCAAGAACCCTATGCCTTTATTAGTCTTGTGTGATTTTTTTTGTAGATATTTGATCATTTGTATGTCGTGGAGTTTACTGCGTATTCATTTTGCTAAACTAGCAGTACATCATTGCTAAGAGGATAAATGAGGCCCGCTTCCGGATGCATGATTTTTTAGCTGCGTTAAAGACTCATCGGTGGTCTTTTTTACTGTTTGGTCGGGTTGTTGTCTCTTTGACATATTTTCGTTTTCCATTCTCTATTCTATTTTGATAAATGATTTTCCCAAAGTTTTCAATAGATTTTCTGGATTTGTCAATTGTCGGTTTTAATTTCTCTTTCCGAATATATGACATTTGTTTACAGTATAGTAAACAAATTGATATCTTAATACTTTGTTCGTTAATGTTTTTTGAACTCGTTCCCGTAATATTTCACGATCTTGCACTTATTTCCGTATTTCGAATTTCAATAAAAAATCACAGGACAGATATTTTAGGTTCAAATTTAAAACATTAAAGATAAACATTTCTTTTTTTTTTTTTTTTTTTTTTTTTTAAGATTTTTTTTAAGATAAACATTTCAGTCAATGTATTTTTTATCAAATATATAATGAGTTTTTACATAGTCATCTAACTCCCTGACCTTAAGACATCGGATTTAGTCTTAAGATCTTCATAGTAATGTAAATTTGTTCGGATTATCTATTCATTGTAATTTCAATTTGATCAATACAACTGAGCACTTACCTTTATTATTATTATCACATGTATCATTCACATTCAAAGTTATATGAAGAATATATCGGCGTTTTTCAAGACATTATGCATATTGAGGTGATTTTTACATTTACTGTTCTTGAACTTCCTTGTTGGTGAAAAAACATTGAAATTGTAATTATAACTTCCTCATCCATACGTTCGACTAATAAATCTTTGATCCGTTATCATTTCATTTATACTTATCAATAGTATGCCAGTCATAATTCTACTTTACATTTTGACTGCTTGTTATTAGATGACAACATTTAACATACCAATTCTACAAAAGAACTTGTGCATATCAATGTTTCTTCAGTGAATGTCGATTCAACAATACTTTAAATCCTTTGATGTTATATTTGTTATTTGCTATTCTCATCGGATTTTATTTAATGCTTAGTTTCTGTGTGTGTTACATTTTAATGTTGTGTCGTCATTCCCTCTTATATTTAATCCGTTTCCCTCGGTTTTGGTTTGCGACTCGGATTTGTTTTTTTTTCTATCGATTTATAAGTTTTGAACATCGGTATACTACTGTTGCCTTTATTTATAAAAGTGACTATAACATGTATTGTTATAAGTATTTACAAAATTTCCATTGCTGATAACGACACAATCGATTTAGTGGGATATTTTCGATTTATTATCAATTCAATTTCTCTACTAACAATATCAACGTGTTTTGATGGCTCTGTTACCCCTTGTATATATAAAAAGAAATGGGAGGCTTGACCTTTTGATCATTAGCGCGAAACTAGTGTCATATGTCAGGATTGTAAGTTGGTGGTTATCTCCTGACATTCCTGGCAATCCGGCTTCCTCCACCAATAATAAATGCTCGCCGTAAAATAGCACAATAGTGTTAGATATGGCATTAAACACCAATCAATCAATCAATCAATCAATCAATCAATCAATCAATCAATCAATCAATTAATTAATTAATTAATTAATTAATTAATCAATTATTTAATTAATCAATCAATCAATTAATTTGTTGTAGGTGTTATCACTCCATATAATTATGTAATTATAGATATATCTTCAAATTAAAGCAAAATAACAAGAACAAACAAACTGTCTTTATTTGTAAAAACATACAAATGTCTGTTTTGTATTGTAACGTTGTTTAATTGATAGTTGAGACATGTACAAGCAACTAAAACCCTTTAAAATTATAAAGTGCAATGTTTCGTACCGTATTTTTGGTGAAGGAAAGAAGTTTAAATAAATAAATAAACAACAACAAATCTATAGAGATTATAGCTAAGACCGCTTGTTGAACTGTAGTTATCTTTTATTTGATTGAATGATCTTTTAGTTGCCTATGTAATGTTTACGCAACCGCATAAAGGTAATAATACAAATTGATCAGACAAAATAATATATATATATTAAATTTTCATCAGTTTGGGCCACATTGCCATTTCACTAAATGCAACTGACCAGTTTATGGTCATTTGAAACACGACAGATGTCACCAATAAATGTGAACTGGTCAACTTCATGGATTACCCAGTGGTCTTTTCCAGTCGACATTGGTGTTAGTTAATTGTTTAGTCAATGTATTTACTGGTAACTTGTATTATTGTATGTGTTATTCTATAAATATTAAAAAAATATCATGGTTTACTATTATATTAAATGTATTTACGAATTTGCGAAACGTTGGTGCGTCATCCTCTTATTACCAAAATCGCAGATTATAGAATATTAATTCAAGGAATGAAACTGTACAGAGTAGGAAAATCATGTAGTTATAGTTGCCATTTGAAATTATTTTAGATTGTGTGATTAAGGGGGTACCTAACACTTTCACTAAAATTAATTTGGCTCGTTTAATTTTATTTAAATTTTGACAAAGTATTTACTTTGACCCTTTAACAAAAATATAAAAATTTCAAAAATTTTAAACCAACCGTTTTGTCAGAAAAAATACAATGGTTATATAGCAGTTTGACAAACACCAATTTTGATCATTAAGAAGCTTAATATTCCCTATACAACACAACGTAATTAAAACGTTTAGCTGACTTTACAGAGTTATCTCCCTGTAGTGTTAGGTACTACCTTAAATATCAGCAAAGACTTATAAGCAAAAGAACATTTTTCTACGAGATAGATTTTACGAAGATGCAGATATGGTTGAAATTACTTTTTGGTTAGACATTTGCTCGTATTTTTTTTTTAACAAAACACAACACTACACGTATAACAGAAATACTAATTCAAATATAACAATTTGGACATGTTTAACACGTCATTGTGAGATCATAATAGGCCGTTCTGCAAGGTATAATAATCTTGGCTTTTTTTAATGATTTTATAAGATTGAATAGTTTTGGCAATATAAGGGTTAAATTATAGCTCTTTTCAAGCCTTATCATTTATCATTATTGCAATGCAAATCTTGATTTTTAATCTTTGTTCTTTTCTACATCACCAAAATAATTAGAATAAACATTTTATCTAAATGATTGAAAGAAAAAAGAGATGAAAAAAATACCAAACTGATATTCAAACTCATAAATCGAAACAAAGTGACAATGCTATGGCAAAAAAAAACCAACGAAAATGGCGAAAAACCAAACAACTGTATACCAAACACAACACAACAATCTTAATATGAGTGACATGAACCCGCACACTATTTTCTATAAAGAATGGACTAGACAGAATGAATTGTATTTATTGAGCATCTGTAGCGTGTCACCGTGACACATTCGTCTCGGAAATTATCAAATAGAAAAAAACCAAATATGCAATCAGCCACTTAACAATTACGAGATACGATTTGTAAGCACGTTTGAAAATGTACGACAACTACAACGCATAGTTAAGTTATTTAAATGTATAAATAAACAACTTAACTAACAAAACTGAATATCAATAACATTGAAGATAAACAATACCTAACTTGATATTAGGTAATCATATTGGCCTAAACGTATACGTTTGGCATTTACCTGACCGTCCATACGTATATTATCATATATACATTTTTAGTTTATAGATATGTTTTAACATAACTACATACTTGAAAAAATGGCGACGAAACTGATTATAGACGTGGATACTGGCGTTGATGATTCAAAAGCATTAATGCTTGCTCTTTCGAGATCTGACGTAGAAATTTTGGCTATTACGTGCGTAAATGGTAATGTTGATATTGACAACGTATGCAGAAATACTCTGAGGGTTCTGAAAGTTTGTGATCGACTAGATGTAAGTATGTTTTCACTTCAACTAGTGTTCTGGAACGGGTTGTTTCCTTTTTTTTTTATATAAAAGTCGCAGGCTAGTTGTTCATTAATTGCTGCCGGTGGTTTTACACAGAACCCCCCGGAAGGAACAGTTATATTTTTTATTTTCACAAGACTTCATTTGTTAAGGAAAGTAACACTTTATAGATTATGTGCGATCGAAGACCTCTTCTAGTATTATCTTCTTCAAGGAACGCCCAAACCTCAAAGCATGTATGTATTCATCATGTTCATGGATAATTGCCGATAATCTATATAAGAAAAAAACGAAACTATGAAATGAGTCCTCTGTATTGTATAGAAATGAAAAAAAAGGTACAATATTTTCCCCGCCCTTGAATTTGACAAAAAATCTAAACAATATTCAGAACACAACTACTACAATTCAAATAAATCCATTTATCAAATTCATCATTCTTCGATAAATCATACAATTTTGTAAAATTTATGACTTATAAAAAAATGATAGTGAATGTATTTTTTTTCTTCAAAGATACCGGTTTATAAGGGAGCATGTAGGTCAATGGTAGGCAACAGAAAGCGTGCAGATGCACATGGCAGTGACGGACAAGGTGACCTGATGAATCCGATACCTGTTGACATGTCTCTAATTCAATCAGAACATGCAGTGAATGCTATCTTGAGAATTACTGATGAGAACCCTGGTATATATTACCGCTTTACAGTACGAAAATATTGGAATATCAGCCACATTTAGGAACGTACTATTGTTCTTGACTGTTAATATAAACAAGAAACAGATATTAATCAAGGGTGTTTACTCCGCTTGTTCTTTTTACTTTTTGTCAGATATTCAAAATCTATATGGCCATTAAATAAAATTGCCCGCTAACCCCTACTTTTTTTCTTAATTTTCTTAAATATAGTTTAAAAAGCCGTATTCTAAAATCTTATAAAATCCTTGTTGTTTTTTCATGGTTTTTTGAGACAAACAACAGGACAATATTAAAAGTTTGAAAAATATAGAGAGAATCATTTCCCGCCAAACTTTCATTGCTTATATCGCAAAAACAAGCACACTGACCTTTAACCTTTTTTCCGCTTTTTTTAGTTCCCTTATTACTATACTATAATTTTAAAACAGACATTTAAAATGCTTGTTATTTTGAGGCAGAGAAGCGAACATCCTTAATACATGTTTCCCCTTGAAATTTTAATGTTTTTATCGTTCTAATAAATATGATACAGATAAAATATGTTATACTCAGCAAATTAATTATGTTCAACTTTTATTAATTAGTTCTATTCGATGTTTTGAGTACTAATATTATTTACGATTGTTTGTTTGTTATTATTAAACATAACTTATAGTACATGTAGTAACCATTGGTATATCACATAAAATTGAGAATGGAAAACAGTCAATGGAGAATGGATTCAAAGACAGCTCGCTCCGAGCGGGGTTCGGAAAAACAACATCACGTATCGTATACGGAGCAGCAGTGAATATGCAACGATAAATTCTTTTTTCCCCAAAAATGTAGTAGAATTGGCAAATAACTCGTTCTGTAAAATTTCTACTTGAAAAGTTTTTCGAATTCGTATGAAACGTGTCTATATAGCAATAAAACTAGGAATGGAAATTGGATATGTGTCAAAAAGACAGAAACCCGATCAAAGAGCTGAAAACAGTCAAAGGTCACCAATCGGCAGTAAACGAACATGGAAAATCCCGCACCCGGAGGTGGCCTTCAGCTAGCCCCTTCATATAAATGTGTACTAGTTCAGTGAAAATGGACGTCATACTTAACTCTAAATACATATAAATAAACTAAAATTGAAAACAACATACAAGACTAACAAAGGCCAGCGGCTCTTAACTAACGACAGGAGCAAAAATGAGTTGGAATTATACCCTATGCATTGATAAAATATTATCTTAGATGTATACCCGAGAACATGCCTGCGTTAAATGTCATTTTGCAATTAAGAAAAGTACAAACCTTGCTATCAGATATTCTTCTAGACCAAGACAAATACAAATCTGTTTTGTTTGTTGTTATTACACTACATGTAAGTTTGAAAGCTTTTTCAAATCCATCCAGAATTCATTTTTGTCTTGAATTATATTTTAAGGGGAAATTACCCTAATAGCTCTTGCGCCGTTAACACATATTGCCTTGGCTTTACGTCTTGATCCAGACTTTGGCGGAAAGTTAAAAGAGGTATTCATAATGGGAGGGAACATTGAAGGTAAGTGCATATACTGCTAAATGAAAATAAATTTATAATGATTTTGTACATCCGAATTGGTTTTTTTTTCTGGATTTACCTTCAAAATGAAGGCTCTAAATGATTTACCTTCAAAATGAAGGCTCTAAATCCGTTTTTTGAAAAGCAAATGATATATTAACCCTTAACAAAATATCAAGAGCTCTATGACCAAAAGTGACAATAAAGTATACCTTAACTCCTCTCATGTCAGCTTTGCCTGAGTGGGTTTTGGTAATGTTGCAATGCAATATACGATACCGTATCGATATTCAAATAGAAGCATTGTGATCTCTCCATAGATCCGATAAAACATAATTTTATGTGAAGTTACGCTCTGAATAAAATCTGTTGCTTTCAAATTTTTAGGTTATCTTTAAGTTATGCTTCGATTCGTTCTAGCAATAATCTCGCAATAAGACTTGTAAAAGCATGGAACGTAAGAATTTATACAGTTTAAGCTACAGAAACTTTGGAAATGTCAATTACTTTTGAAAGTAGACAAAGAGTCATTCATAGAGTAATGTTTCATTCAATTCACACTACTAGTGTTTTGTATACTATTGTTTGTCGTTTTTCTTATTTCCCGTTTTGCTTTGTCGTTGTTTGTTTGTTTCCGAGCGAAATTCTGCCGAAAAATAAAATTGATCCTTTTAAAAATCTATGTGCAGCTCTGCCCGGCGACTTTTTTTGGGGGAAAAAGTCTTTAAAATGAGCAAAGTCGATTACACCTTTTAATGTTCAGGCGTGTTTTGGTTGATTTTTTTGTCTTGAAAACTCATAAAGTAAACATAAACATGTGTTTTGCAACTTTCGAAATTACTGTTTGATTTCTGTATGCACACCTTGCTTCTTAAAAAAAGTCAATTTAGATCTTATTTTTGAAGTTCACAATACACAAAGTAAGTGGTACAGTCCTTGGATGGTGTCAACTTCCCACTAACACCATCCACCATAACACCATACAACATACATCATTACACCATACACCTTGTACCATTACACCATACACGTTACACCTTTGCACCATACACCTTACACATTACACCATACACCATTACCTATTCTATCTACACGATCCAAAATTATCCATAATGCAATTCAATTTCAAATGTTAAGATTATTATTATTGTTTATGTTTACTATTTGAAAAAAATAAAAAAATAAAAAGAACTTCGTTTTCAACTAACGAAATGTCGTACACCATCACTCACACCATTCCCGATCACACGTTACACAATCACACCATTCCTCATACATCATTACACCATTCCCCTTACACCATACACCATAGCAGCATACACCTTACACCATTACACCATTGCACCATACACCTTACACCATTACACCATACACGTTTTTTTGGGAAGTTTACACCATCCAAGGGCTGTAAACAACAATAAAAAATCTCTACGATGATACATTGTTATGA
Source organism: Mytilus galloprovincialis (assembly GCF_965363235.1). Classification (NCBI taxonomy): domain Eukaryota; kingdom Metazoa; phylum Mollusca; class Bivalvia; order Mytilida; family Mytilidae; genus Mytilus; species Mytilus galloprovincialis. The sequence continues at coordinate 98,277,161 of NC_134842.1, forward strand.
CTTAATCAAGACAGTCGGAACGCATTGAAAAAAAGGTAAGGTCAAAATTGGCAATACTATTGACATTAATATTGGATTCAGTGACAAGCATGCAGTGAAAGTCACGTGGATTACAATTCTGCAGCGGCGACGTCGACGGCGTAAACTTATTGTGTAAAACTTATGATTAAGAAACACGTAGACCTGGAGGCTTAATACCTTGTGTAATACGTAATATGATAACTTCATTTGGTAATTAGGATCCTTGAAAGGTCTACATGCTCGTAGATATATGAAGATGTGGTATGAGTGCCAATGAGAAAACTCTCCATCCAAGTCACAATTTGTAATTTTTTTTTAAAGTAAATCATCATAGGTCAAAGTACGGTCTTCAACACGGAACATTTCTTTACACCGAACAGCAAGTTACAAGGGATTCCAAAATGACTGGTGTAAAACTATTCAAATAGGAAAATATAGAAAAAAACGAGAAACACTTATGTAACACATCAACAAACGGCAACCACTAAACATCGGGTTTCTGATTAAGGATAGGTGCAAACCTATGCAGTGGGTTTAAACGTTGTAATAGGTACCAAACTTCGACCTTACCTGAAACAATAGTGTAACATCACCACATAGAAAGGCACACTTTAAGAAACCAATCGAAATTACTGAACTAAATCAAAAGACATAGTAATATAATGTTAGACAAGGATTACATGTCCTGGACCTCATGTGAAGGATAAGTGATCGGGGTTAAATTTAAAGATTATGTCCGTTTCACGGATTTGGAAAGCATAATTCATTGGTCTTTGTAAGAGTCAGTAATATGCTCCATTTCTAAGATACTTTAAGCAATAGGTCTGCCAAGTATCATCTGACCTTGACCTCATTTTCATGGGTTTTCAAAGATAAGTTTTAATTGCTTTGACTGTTTATTGTATACTGTTATTCAACTACAATGTATATGTTGTCTATGTAATGAATGTAAAGTGTACATATTGTCTAGATTGTCTACATTGACCTCATTGTCATGTTTCATTGATAATGTTTATGTTGTACTAATTTTATTCTTTAAAATCAACACCATAAAATTCATCACGTTTTCAACGTGTGCATTTCTGTTTCATATTATAGGACGAGGAAATATAAATTTAGGTGCAGAATTCAACTTCTACGCGGACCCGGAAGCAGCATATATTACATTACAAGAGCTTAAGTGTCCAGTAAACCTATTGTCTATGGAAGCAGCAGAAGCAAATGGACAAGAATGGGTAAGTATAAAATTGAAAATGTATGGCTTGACAAGTTCACATTATGCCCCTTTCACATACACGGATTTTTCTTACAAGTCCCAAACTTGTAGTCAGTCACATACATCCATACGTAACTAGCTGGTATCCCTTAATAACTCGTTACAAATCGCAATAATTCGCAGATACTCGTAATGATCCTTGAAAGAAGAGTCATATTTTTCTTGTCCAAGAATTATTTTTTTTTCGTACCGTCTTTGAATATCAATAAATAAATGTATATCTAAAAATTGTGTTTTGCAAACAAAATCCGTTATGAAGTATCAATTACTTATACCGGTATTATTTTTACCTCTCAATTGTAGGAATGGTATGACAGATGGGTGAATATGGATACCAAAAAGAGCCGATTTATTAAAGCTTTCTCCAGCAAGACAAGTCATTATTGCAAGACACTCATAAAACACCCAAAATATTCACCGTACGATCTCCTGACAATGGCAACGGCTATTGACCAAACAGTTATAACTGAGTCTGTTGAAAAATGGTGTACCGTTGAGATTGGAGGTGATCATACACGAGGCCAGCTAGTCATTGATTGGGCTGGTAAAATGGGAAATAAGCCGAATGTAAAGATTATCAAGAAAGTCAACACAGATAAAGCAAAATCATATTTCATGTCCATGGTTATGTGAAATATATCATGAATATATACATTTCATATATATTTCATGAAATAAAAGTATCACAAAGTAAATAGATTTAGTTTTGTTCTTTTTATTTTAACTAATCTCTATATTGTATTAAGTTATGCCTTTCTGATTTGTTGTTTATATGTAGAAAATCTAAGGCAATACAAATTCCGTAATAGTTACGAAAATTGAGATTTCGAATCGATAACGACATTATAGTTTTTCGAAGGAAAACTACGGAAACGGAATTTTTATGACATTAAAACTGAAGTCTGATTATACGACATGGTTTCTTAATTGGATTCTGAAGATATATTTGTTCTAATGCAACAATAAAAAATAACACTTTCTAAAAAGCACAATGGACCTGTTATTTTATAAAGGAATATGTCGTCTATGGTGATATATAACTCATAAATGAAATGCCAAGGATTGTTTTCAAAATTTGTTTTATTTGATTTACAGACATCGCCGTAAAAGTGACAGACCGTGTAAGACCTTTAAATATTGAGTTATAATTACAGTTTTAAAATCAGACATTTTACATTTGCACGAACTCACAGGATGTATACTGTGAAGTGGGAACATGACAGAATGGAAATGCTTGGAGTAACAAACTGCCACTACACTTTTATAATATTAAATGAAAGATATCGTAACTTGGTATTAGTACAATTGTTTTGGAGTCAGGAATATGACAGATCTTGTCCATTCGTTTTTGATGCGTTTTGTTATTTGATTTTGCCATGTGATTATGGATTTTCCCAATTGATCTTCCTCTAAGTTCAGTATTTTTGTGATTTTACTTTTTTCTAAACATTCAGTAATGATTGTTTATTTATCCCAGTATATTTAAGATGATTGATGAAGATAAACTCGTCTAGGACAAAAAGAGAATAATATCTAAGGGAATTCAAATTCAGCTAAAGTTTCGAATAGATAACGACAGAATAGTTTTTCGAATGAAAGCTTTAGAAACGGACTTTTTATGAGACATTCAAATTTAAATCTTATTATACGACATGGTTTTTATATTTTATTTTGAAGATATACGTTTTCAATTCAACAATGACAAATACACTTTACAAATAAAATAATGGACCTGTTTCTTTTATAAAGGTATGGTGATATTCATTAAATAAATGCCAATGATTATTTTTCGGAATCTAATGATTTAGTTTTCAGACATCGCCATAAACTCGAGAGACCTTGATTGAGATTGAGTAGTAAATTCTTTTACAGTTTTAAAATCTGACATTTTACATTTGTCTGAACTTTCAAAAGATTTAGTGTTCAATGTATAAAGCACTAATTAATATATATTCCATAAAGGAGCACTACACATGTTATCTAACTTCTTTGTAAACAAAGAAACTAGTATAGAAAACTATTCAGGCGAAGACATGAATTATATCCGGATTGTTGAAAATTTGTGTACTAACATAATTAACCATAAAAGATGTTCTATACTAATGTTAACGAGGCCGGGAAAAGGTACCGGTATTTGATGTATCTATTAACAAATGTAAATATGTTAATAAAACTTAGTTTTAATGAAAAAAAAAGTGTTTAATGTATACTGTAGAGAGGGAACATGACAGTATGAAATTGTTTGGTAAAACCAACGGCTCCTACACTTAAGATACTTATTGAAAGATATCGTTTTATTACCAATCTGTATTTGAAACATTTATTAGTAATTGCTTTTAGATCTTCACTATTGGTTTCTTCAAAGACCGAATATCACGTGACTCTTCTTTTCTCCCTCCCTAAAAAAAAACAAACAAACCCCAATTTAATCTCTTACTTAAGAAATTTAGTATTAAATAAATATATACAAATGTTTGCGCTACAAGTTTGCGAACATAAGATCAACGAATCCAACTCAAATAGCGAAAATGTTCATGAGGCTTTCTTCCCTGAATTTTGGAATGTCAACTTCAACGAAAAATTTGGAAAGTAAAACACTTAACGTTTTCAGTTGTAAGTTAACATATAACATGTTAAATTAAGATACACTCATCATAGAGAAAAATGTCTAAGGCAAGCAAATTTCGTAATAGTTTCGAAAATTCCGATTTCGAATAGATTACGGGAAAAAAGTTTTTTGAAAGGACAGCTAAGGAAACGGACCGTTTTAAGACATTAAACCTTAAATCTTAGTATACAACACTTTACAAATATCATAATGCACATTTTTAATAAAGGTAATATGTTTTCTATGGTGATATACAACTCATAAAACAAATGCCAAGGATTGTTCTCAAAATCTGTTTATTTGATTTTCAGACACGCCGTAAAAATGACAGCCATTGTAAGACCTTGTAAGATTGAGATATAATTACAGTTTTTAAACCTGACAGTTTACATTTGTCTGAATTCATATAATGTATACTGTGAAGTAGGAACATGACAGAATGGAATTGTTTGGTGTAACAAACTGATCCTACACTTAAGCTATTTAATGAACGATATCGTTACATGGTTTTATTACAAATGTTTTCGAAATATTCATTGCTGATTGTTTATAGATCTTCCATATTGGTATCGTCCGAGACTGAAATTCCTCAGACAACCCTTTTCCGACCTAAAATTGAAGCCCTAACTGAACAGACATTAATGGATATCTTTAAACTCACACAACATGAATAGGAATTAATTATGAAAATGTTTACAATACTTGCGCTACAAATTTGCGTACGTAAGATCAAAGAATCCAATTCCAATGACAAACATGTTCATGAGGCTTTCTTCCCTGAATTCTGAAATGTCAACTTCAAAGAAATGTTTGGAAAGAAAAACACTTAATGTTTTTAGTTGTAATTTAACATATAACATGTTTAATGTAGATAAACTCATCAAAGAGAAAAAGAGAAAACGATATAAGACAATTCAATTTCCGTAATACTTTTGAAAATTCCGATTTCTAATAGATTACGGGAAAATAGGTTTTCAAAAGACAGTTACGGAAACGGACCTTTTAAGACATTAACATTAAATCTTATTAAACAACACTTTACAAATAGGATATTAGACGTTTACCTTTCATGAAGGTAATATGTTGTCTAAGTGTTATATTACTCATAAAAAATGACAAGGATTGTTTTTGAAATCTGTTTTTTTTATTTTCAGACCTAGCCGTAAAAGTGACAGACTTTGCATGATTGGGTAATGTTGGGTAATGTTTACAGATTTTCAATCTGACATTTTACACTTACCGAACTCTTATAATGTATACTGTGAAGTGGGAACATGACAGAATGGAATTGTTTGGTGTAACAAACTGCTACTACACTTTTAAAATATTTAATGAAGGATATCGTTGCTTTTTTTTTTATCACAACTGTTTTCGAAGCGCTCATCTTAGATTGTTTATAAGTCTTCAATATTGGTATATTCAGGGCTGAAATTCCTGAAACACACCTTTTCCCATAAACATATTTAAATCTGAGGAAATTGAAATTCCATTATTGTTTCGAACATCAAGACTTCGAATCGATTACGACTAGTTTTTCGAGGAAAAGCTACAGAAACGAACTTTTAATGATGCAACAATGAAAAATAACACGTCAAAATCTTTTTATCAATGAAATATGTTGTCTCCGGTGATATTATAAAAAATACCATGGATTGTTTTTTAAAATCTCTTTATTTGATTTTTAGACACGCCGTAAAAGAGACAGTCATTGTTAGACCTTGTACGATTATAATAACAGTTTTTAAATTTGACATTTTACATTAGTCTGAACTCTTATAATGTATACTGTGTAGTGGGAACATGGCAGTATGGAATTGTTTGATGTAGCAAACTGCTATTCAACTTAAAACATTTAATGAAATATATCGTAACTTTGATTTATTACAAATGTTTTCGAAACATTTTGTACCGATTGTTTATAAATCTAAACTTTTGGTATCTTCAGGAATTAAAATTCCCGAGTCACTCCAATTCTCGCTCAAAAAATTGAAACAATTGAAGCTCTAACCAAAGAATTTTAGTCTGTAATAGATACTTGTAAATGCAACATCATGACCAGCATCTAATTTTGAAAACAAAAATGTTTACAAATGCTAGCGATACAATTTTGCGTAGGTAAGATCAGAATTCAATTCCAATAAAAAAAATGTTCACGAGGCTTTCCTCCCTGAATTCTGGAATGTCAACTAGAAACGACTTGTAGTTTTCAGTTGTAAGTTTTACATTTAACATGTTTAGTGAAGATACACTCACCATAGATAAAAGGAGAAAACAATAAAGGCAATTGATAATCTATAACAGTTTCGAAAATTGAGATTTCGAATCGATAATGACAAAATTAATATGGATTTTGAAGAAAAGCTTTGGAAAAGGACTTTTTATGACATTTGATTTTAAATCTTATTATACGAAATGGTTTCTAAATTTGATTCTGAAGATATACCTGTTACAATGCAAAAATGAAAGATAAAACTTTACCAATAGCATAATTGACCTGTTCTTTTTATAAAGGTAATATGATGTTTATGGTGATATATTACACATAAAAGAAATGCCAAGGATTGTTTTCAAAATCTGTTTATTTGATTTTTTCAGACATCGCCGTCAAAGTGACAGACCTTTTAAGACTTTGTAAAATTAATTTATAATTACATTTTGTTTTTAAATCTGACATTTTACACTTGTCCGAACTCTCATAATGTATACTGTGAACAGGGAACTTGATAGAAGGAAATTGTTTGGTGTAACACACGGCTCCTACACCTAAAATATTTAATGAAAAATATCGTAACTAGTTGTTATTAAAAATGTATTTGAAAAGCTAATACTAACAATGACCACTGCCCTTTCCTCGATCTTGATATCTATATCATTAACGGGAAGCTTAATACAAACAATTATGATAAAAGAGATGATTTTTCATTTCCTATTGTTAATTATCCATTTTTAGATGGTGACGTTCCCTTGTCACCATCTTTTGGTGTTTATATATCTCAACTTGAACGATTCGCTCGTGTATGTAACAACGTGTTAGATTTTAGCGAGAGAAATTTATGTATTACTGAAAAATTATTACACCAGGGTTTTCGATATCACCATCTGGTCAAAACATTTACTAAATTTTATCACCGGTATAAGGAAATAATTCGTAAAATTAATATAACTCAACATTCAGACACCTTATACCTTCAAGTATTTTACATCCATTTTTTTATGTTAATATTCTTTACAAAGCACAAAAATGTCATTATTCACATCAAAAGCTTGCAAAACCTTTAAGCAGACTTATTAAGAAGGGATATAGTTACGATACTGTTGTCCGGTCATTAAAGATTGCATATTCTGGTTTTAATATTGATTCACGTATAGGGTCTTTGCATCGGAACTAAACACATTTTTTATTTAAAAGAAACATGTTGTTGGCATGACACGGGTTACGTTCTTCTCATATATTTTATGATAGTATGATACTAAACCCCGAACGGGAGGGATTGTGCTTGATATTCATATGATGAAGACATAATCTTTCAATCAGTTTAATTGAGGTCTGGATCTGCTAGTAGTCTGTTGTTATTTTTGTATTATTGTCATTTTATTTATTTTCTTTTGTTACATCTTTTGACATCGGACTCGAACTTCTCTTGAACTGAATTTTAATGTGCGTATTGTTATGCGTTTGCTTTTCTACATTGGCTAGAGGTATAGGGGGAGGGTTGAGATCTCATAAACATGTTTAACCCCGCCGCAATTTTGCGCCTGTCCCAAGTCAGGAGCCTCTGGCCTTTGTTAGTCTTGTATGATTTTTAATTTTAGTTTCTTGTGTATATTTGACGTCCATTATCACTGTACTAGTAAACATATTTTTAGGGGCCAACTGAAGGACACCTACGGGTGCGGGAATTCTCGCTACATTGAAGACCCATTGGTGGCCTTCGGCTGTTGTTTGCTCTATGGTCGTGTTGTTGTCGCTTTGACACATTCCCCATTTCCTTTCTCAATTTTATTACTGATTGTTTATAGATATTTAATATTGGTATCTTCATTGACTGAAATTCCTCAGTCTCTCCCTTACTAAACCCAAAAATTTAAGCTTCTGAAGCTCTAACTGAAGAAATTAAGTCTTTAATGAATACTTTTCAACTCAAAATATCATGAACAGCGGTTAATATTTGAAAAAATGAAAAAAAACGTGGATAAATCATATATATTTCAAGCATTTTGTTTTATCAGAGAGCAAAAAAGATTTTTTTTTTTTACTTTTGATTTTAATTAGAATATGTGTAGCATTAAGTTTCTCAAAGTTTTGTATATAGACAGTATCATACGTTAAATAGGCAACCTGTTTAATGAAGATATACTCGTCATACATATAATGAGAAAAAATTAAGGCAATTTATATTCTGTATTAGTTTCGAAAATTGAGATTTGGAATCGATAATGACAAAATTAATATGAATTTTGAAGAAAAGCTTTGGAAAAGGACTTTTTATGACATTTGATTTTAAATCTTATTATACGAAATGGTTTCTAAATTTGATTCTGAAGATATACCTGTTACAATGCAAAAATGAAAGATAAAACTTTACCAATAGCATAATTGACCTGTTCTTTTTATAAAGGTAATATGATGTTTATGGTGATATATTACACATAAAAGAAATGCCAAGGATTGTTTTCAAAATCTGTTTATTTGATTTTTTCAGACATCGCCGTCAAAGTGACAGACCTTTTAAGACTTTGTAAAATTAATTTATAATTACATTTTGTTTTTAAATCTGACATTTTACACTTGTCCGAACTCTCATAATGTATACTGTGAACAGGGAACTTGATAGAAGGAAATTGTTTGGTGTAACACACGGCTCCTACACCTAAAATATTTAATGAAAAATATCGTAACTAGTTGTTATTAAAAATGTATTTGAAAAGCTAATACTAACAATGACCACTGCCCTTTCCTCGATCTTGATATCTATATCATTAACGGGAAGCTTAATACAAACAATTATGATAAAAGAGATGATTTTTCATTTCCTATTGTTAATTATCCATTTTTAGATGGTGACGTTCCCTTGTCACCATCTTTTGGTGTTTATATATCTCAACTTGAACGATTCGCTCGTGTATGTAACAACGTGTTAGATTTTAGCGAGAGAAATTTATGTATTACTGAAAAATTATTACACCAGGGTTTTCGATATCACCATCTGGTCAAAACATTTACTAAATTTTATCACCGGTATAAGGAAATAATTCGTAAAATTAATATAACTCAACATTCAGACACCTTATACCTTCAAGTATTTTACATCCATTTTTTTATGTTAATATTCTTTACAAAGCACAAAAATGTCATTATTCACATCAAAAGCTTGCAAAACCTTTAAGCAGACTTATTAAGAAGGGATATAGTTACGATACTGTTGTCCGGTCATTAAAGATTGCATATTCTGGCTTTAATATTGATTCACGTATAGGGTCTTTGCATCGGAACTAAACACATTTTTTATTTAAAAGAAACATGTTGTTGGCATGACACGGGTTACGTTCTTCTCATATATTTTATGATAGTATGATACTAAACCCCGAACGGGAGGGATTGTGCTTGATATTCATATGATGAAGACATAATCTTTCAATCAGTTTAATTGAGGTCTGGATCTGCTAGTAGTCTGTTGTTATTTTTGTATTATTGTCATTTTATTTATTTTCTTTTGTTACATCTTTTGACATCGGACTCGAACTTCTCTTGAACTGAATTTTAATGTGCGTATTGTTATGCGTTTGCTTTTCTACATTGGCTAGAGGTATAGGGGGAGGGTTGAGATCTCATAAACATGTTTAACCCCGCCGCAATTTTGCGCCTGTCCCAAGTCAGGAGCCTCTGGCCTTTGTTAGTCTTGTATGATTTTTAATTTTAGTTTCTTGTGTATATTTGACGTCCATTATCACTGTACTAGTAAACATATTTTTAGGGGCCAACTGAAGGACACCTACGGGTGCGGGAATTCTCGCTACATTGAAGACCCATTGGTGGCCTTCGGCTGTTGTTTGCTCTATGGTCGTGTTGTTGTCGCTTTGACACATTCCCCATTTCCTTTCTCAATTTTATTACTGATTGTTTATAGATATTTAATATTGGTATCTTCATTGACTGAAATTCCTCAGTCTCTCCCTTACTAAACCCAAAAATTTAAGCTTCTGAAGCTCTAACTGAAGAAATTAAGTCTTTAATGAATACTTTTCAACTCAAAATATCATGAACAGCGGTTAATATTTGAAAAAATGAAAAAAAACGTGGATAAATCATATATATTTCAAGCATTTTGTTTTATCAGAGAGCAAAAAACATTTTTTTTTTTTACTTTTGATTTTAATTAGAATATGTGTAGCATTAAGTTTCTCAAAGTTTTGTATATAGACAGTATCATACGTTAAATAGGCAACCTGTTTAATGAAGATATACTCGTCATACATATAATGAGAAAAAATTAAGGCAATTTATATTCTGTATTAGTTTCGAAAATTGAGATTTGGAATCGATAATGACAAAATTAATATGGATTTTGAAGAAAAGCTTTGGAAAAGGACTTTTTATGACATTTGATTTTAAATCTTATTATACGAAATGGTTTCTAAATTTGATTCTGAAGATATACCTGTTACAATGCAAAAATGAAAGATAAAACTTTACCAATAGCATAATTGACCTGTTCTTTTTATAAAGGTAATATGATGTTTATGGTGATATATTACACATAAAAGAAATGCCAAGGATTGTTTTCAAAATCTGTTTATTTGATTTTTTCAGACATCGCCGTCAAAGTGACAGACCTTTTAAGACTTTGTAAAATTAATTTATAATTACATTTTGTTTTTAAATCTGACATTTTACACTTGTCCGAACTCTCATAATGTATACTGTGAACAGGGAACTTGATAGAAGGAAATTGTTTGGTGTAACACACGGCTCCTACACCTAAAATATTTAATGAAAAATATCGTAACTAGTTGTTATTAAAAATGTATTTGAAAAGCTAATACTAACAATGACCACTGCCCTTTCCTCGATCTTGATATCTATATCATTAACGGGAAGCTTAATACAAACAATTATGATAAAAGAGATGATTTTTCATTTCCTATTGTTAATTATCCATTTTTAGATGGTGACGTTCCCTTGTCACCATCTTTTGGTGTTTATATATCTCAACTTGAACGATTCGCTCGTGTATGTAACAACGTGTTAGATTTTAGCGAGAGAAATTTATGTATTACTGAAAAATTATTACACCAGGGTTTTCGATATCACCATCTGGTCAAAACATTTACTAAATTTTATCACCGGTATAAGGAAATAATTCGTAAAATTAATATAACTCAACATTCAGACACCTTATACCTTCAAGTATTTTACATCCATTTTTTTATGTTAATATTCTTTACAAAGCACAAAAATGTCATTATTCACATCAAAAGCTTGCAAAACCTTTAAGCAGACTTATTAAGAAGGGATATAGTTACGATACTGTTGTCCGGTCATTAAAGATTGCATATTCTGGCTTTAATATTGATTCACGTATAGGGTCTTTGCATCGGAACTAAACACATTTTTTATTTAAAAGAAACATGTTGTTGGCATGACACGGGTTACGTTCTTCTCATATATTTTATGATAGTATGATACTAAACCCCGAACGGGAGGGATTGTGCTTGATATTCATATGATGAAGACATAATCTTTCAATCAGTTTAATTGAGGTCTGGATCTGCTAGTAGTCTGTTGTTATTTTTGTATTATTGTCATTTTATTTATTTTCTTTTGTTACATCTTTTGACATCGGACTCGAACTTCTCTTGAACTGAATTTTAATGTGCGTATTGTTATGCGTTTGCTTTTCTACATTGGCTAGAGGTATAGGGGGAGGGTTGAGATCTCATAAACATGTTTAACCCCGCCGCAATTTTGCGCCTGTCCCAAGTCAGGAGCCTCTGGCCTTTGTTAGTATTGTATGATTTTTAATTTTAGTTTCTTGTGTATATTTGACGTCCATTATCACTGTACTAGTAAACATATTTTTAGGGGCCAACTGAAGGACACCTACGGGTGCGGGAATTCTCGCTACATTGAAGACCCATTGGTGGCCTTCGGCTGTTGTTTGCTCTATGGTCGTGTTGTTGTCGCTTTGACACATTCCCCATTTCCTTTCTCAATTTTATTACTGATTGTTTATAGATATTTAATATTGGTATCTTCATTGACTGAAATTCCTCAGTCTCTCCCTTACTAAACCCAAAAATTTAAGCTTCTGAAGCTCTAACTGAAGAAATTAAGTCTTTAATGAATACTTTTCAACTCAAAATATCATGAACAGCGGTTAATATTTGAAAAAATGAAAAAAAACGTGGATAAATCATATATATTTCAAGCATTTTGTTTTATCAGAGAGCAAAAAAGATTTTTTTTTTTACTTTTGATTTTAATTAGAATATGTGTAGCATTAAGTTTCTCAAAGTTTTGTATATAGACAGTATCATACGTTAAATAGGCAACCTGTTTAATGAAGATATACTCGTCATACATATAATGAGAAAAAATTAAGGCAATTTATATTCTGTATTAGTTTCGAAAATTGAGATTTGGAATCTATTACGACAGAATAGTTTTTTGAAGGAAAGCTTAAGCAACGAACGCTTTACGACATTTAAGCTAACTTTTTTTTTATACAACGTTGTTTCTAAATGTGATTCTGAAGATATTCTTGTGACAAATGACAGTTTACAAATAGCATAGTGAACTTTTTCTTTTTATAGAGGTAATATGGTGTTTACGGTGATATTTTACTCATAAACGAAATGCCAAAGATTGTTTTCGAAATCTGTTCATTTGTTTTTCAGACGTACCCGTGAAATTGACAGACCTTGTATCACCTTGTAAGATTGATAAATAAATGCAATTTTTAGATCTGACATTTTACACTTGTCCGAGCTCTTATGATGTATACTGTGAAGTGGGAACATGACAGTATGGAAATGTTTGGTGTAACAATGAATGATATCGTATCTTTGTTTTAATAAAAATATTTCGAAATTTCAGTACTGATTGTTTATCGATCTTCAGTATTGGTGTCTCTAGAAAATGAAATTCCTTAGACACCCTCTCCTCCCCAAAATAATATTTAAATCTAAGAAAATTGACATCCGTTATTGCTTTGAAAATTAACGACATAATAGTTTTCGAAGGAAAGCATTGGAAACAGATTTATTCATGACATTGAAAATTAAATCTTATTATATTTTCAAATTTGGTTCTGGAGATATACCTGTTACATTGCAACAATAACAAATACAAATACACTTTGTAAATATTATAATAAACATGCTCTTTTATGAAGGTATATGATCTCTATGATGATATATTACTTATAAATGAAATGCCAAGGATTATTTTATGTTTATTTTATTTTAAGACATCGCTCTTAACTTGACAGACCTTGTATTATGAGTATTTAATTCTTTTAACAGTTTCAAAATCTGACATTTTACATTTGCACGAACTCACATAATGTATACTGTGAAGTGGAAACATGACAGTATGGAATTGTTTGAAGTAACACACAACTCATACACTTTTGAAATATTTAATGAAAGAGATAGTAACTTTGTGTTATTACACATGTATTCGAAACATTCAGTACTGACTGTTTGTAAATCTTCAATATTGGTATTTTAAGACATTGTAAATCCTGAGACACCACTTTTCCCATCCTAAAAAAATAATCAATCGAAGCTCTTTACTGGATACTTCTAAACTAACACATGATGAACAGTGGCTTTTATCAAAGAAGGAAATGTTTACAAATGTTTGCGCTACAATTTCGCAAACGTTATACTAACGACAAATGTGGAAGGGGAAATGTATCCTATATTTGTAACTGTCTTATCGTTGGATAAAGAAGTATTCGAATGTAAACTTGAATATAAAATTGAAGTCATATCTTTTAATATATGAAGACAGCAATCAAGAGTTGTTTGAAAATAAACTCATCATAGATACCAGGACTAAATTTTGTATATACGCCAGACGCGCGTTTCGTCTACACAAGACTCATCAGTTACGCTCGAATCCAAAAAAGGTTAAAAAGGCCAAATAAAGTACGAAGGTTATAGAATATTAGTGTTCTAGGTGACAACTGTTGTGTTATTAATGCAGGGCAGGAAAGGAGCAAGCCACAAATAACCTAGAAGATCAGATAATATGATTCCTAGTAATTGCCCTAGTAGGTTCATGTAGCTTTGCTCTAGTTTTTTATGTGATGTTGTGTAGAATCGGATTTTTTCTTTTTGTCGTTTATAATGTTTTTAATCATTATCTTATTTGGTTCTTTAGCTTTGATTACTATGATTTTGTATCTATTTTGTATGATTTCCGTAACAACATCGCAAGAAGCTTCAAATGGTGTTAAAACATTAAGTCAAAGAAAGTTAGTCGATTATAGAGATAAAAACCAAGACAAACAGGCAAACACGTGATGGAAATCTCGACTTTTAAAAATCGTGGATCCAAGCGAATGCGATTCTCGTTCATTTCAAGTCTAATATTTTGTATGACAAAGCATGATGTTATTCACATGTATTTCATTTTGTTCTGTTATTTATTTTTCTGTATGTAATTGGGAAGACGTTGTAAGTTGAATTTACTGATGCGTGATCTTTTTGTCACTGTTATATGGAAAATTCAATGTTTTGAAAATATATGGTTGACCAACACATATTTATTTAAGCAAGGTAAACGTATACGATTTCTGGTGACATGTACTATGAATATAATAGCAATAAATCGATTTCAATACCCGTCATGTGCATTAAATATTCCAGATCAAAGCTACTAAACCATTGAGAAATGAAAATAAAATATTCTTGAAAGGCTTGAATTTCAGATCTTGCAGTTTTAGGGGTCAAGTAATGGCTCATATCATAACCCATTCGTTAGCTTTATCAAATGATAGCAGTATATAAATATAAAAAAAAACATGGAGATAGGATTGATACGTCGATGAGACAAACACCATAAGTCATCTCGTTACTCTATAATCGAAAGTAAACGTATAAAAAGATGTAATATAAACCAGTCAAAGACAAAATATTATTTCACTGCAATTTATTTTTAAACGTGCAAGTAAGTTCTACAAATTGAAAACATTCCTTTTTTCCACTTTTACTGAGATTTGATATACCGATATTTACTTCCATATTTTGTTTATGTGTTATATGGAGAACTACTTAATTGTTTGTACCTGGC
Source organism: Mytilus galloprovincialis (assembly GCF_965363235.1). Taxonomy (NCBI): domain Eukaryota; kingdom Metazoa; phylum Mollusca; class Bivalvia; order Mytilida; family Mytilidae; genus Mytilus; species Mytilus galloprovincialis. The sequence continues at coordinate 98,292,368 of NC_134842.1, forward strand.
AACAAAATTATTTTTAAATTGCAATTACATTAGAATACCAGCATGACTGTCAATAAATCACTTCACTGACACTCATTATACTCATCCACTCAATAATATTTGTTTACCCAACTATTATTAATTGATTGCTTGTGGTGACTCAAAATTTTCTATATATATCCTGTTATTCGTACCGCATCTAGAATGCAAAATCATTTCGTTTTTCCGGTCTTCGATTTGCAACCGGATGCAGTCTCACACTGGTGAAGTCTACCATATCTGTAGTTGTTTACAAATCTTGTGATGTATCAAAATAGCCATGATAAATCCGCAACAAAATCATCATAAACAGTTTTACGGAGTAATTTTTCCACATTTCGAAGTCCATTTTCTTGTGCATAATCAAAAGCTGTCTTGCCAAATACATCTTGGAGTTGAATGTATGCCCCTTCTGCAAGTAAAAAAGTTACAAATCTTATTATGTCATCCTCATCTGCCTTTGCTTGACAAACATGCATAAGAACGGTTGTCTTTGTAGCGTCCTTATAATTAAAACAGCGTTCAGCATTGATCATTATCATTGCATCATCAAAATGACCATCTGATATGCAATTCCAGATATAATGTTTCCTTTCTGAAAGTCTTTTTCTTGAATGCAGGTTTTGTTTTTTCAGCTTCTTTATCATTCTTTGAGCTACGGTAAAGAATTTCATATTTTAAAATACCAGTTGACAAAAGGAAGCTCTAAAATAAATGGTTAGAATAACTCAAATGAAAATTGTTTATAAAGCATTACCATTTCCTTATTTGAATTTTCTTCACACGTTTATTAATTTGCCCATATCAAGTTGCAGACCATAAGTTATTAAATTGAGGTTACACCTACTCAGCTATGACTAATATAAGAATTTAATAATGTTCATCAAGGATATCTGTTTTAGTAATATCATGTCCTAAGAATGCTACAGGTTATTAAATGTCAAATTGGTGGTAATTAATCAAACCTTCGTCATGACAATTTTTCACTGATGTGTGATAATAACAAATGACTAAGATATATTATATGTGCATCTAACTACACTAAAATTTCCTATGAAGAGGTGAAGAATGAAATACAATTGAAAACTGTCTACAAAAATTCCAGACGAAAGTTAACATTTCTAAGCTGTATATAGAGTTCTTTAATTTCTTACCATTTCCACTGTATACATTGTTAATATCAGACAATTAAAAAAAAAAGAATATACAGGAATTATATTATTTGTACAAACAAAAAGTTTTATAATGGTTGCTCCATGTGCAGAACTAAAAAGAAGGAGTGTATATTGAGGGGGCCATCGGAGATCAAAAGTCAATAGAATACAAGCAAAACCACTAAGTAAAGAGTGACATCCTAATACCTTATCAACAAAAGACTTATAAAAAAGAAGATGTGGTATGATTGCCAATGAGACAACTGTCAACAAGAGACCAAAATGACACAGACATTAACAACTGTAGGTCACCGTACGGCCTTAGCTTGTTATAAGAGAACAGATTATTTCCTCTACATTATCTTATTTGTAGATCTTGTCTTGCTTGTCATTTTTGTCTGTTTATGTTGCTATCTATTTATTATTTTTTTTAAGAAATACGGCAAAAACGTAAAATATTGTAAAATTCATCTTCAAAGGGCAATAACTCTCATAAGGACTAGCAGTGATTTGTTATTTTTATCAATATTCAATTACTCTGTCAAAAGTGTCTGCATTTATTTGCCAACATCTTCATACTGAACCTAATGAAGTTCTACCATGTATAGAGCACTTTAATAATTTACACAAATTATGATTTTCACAATAATAAGAGAGTAAAAATGCTGATGAAGTACTAGAATAAAATGTTTGACTAAAAAAAAAATAATATAAAAAGAACAATCCGATTTGTATATATTTTTTTTCATATCAATCAATATATATGTAACTGCTAGTATTTGTAAGCTGTCAGTTGATTTGTAAATTTATTTTCAATGGTTAATTTTTCCTTAAAAAAACTATATCTATCTTGAAAATTGGTTAAAAACTACTATAAAAGTCCAGACGATCTTATTGTTTAATTAACGTAAAGAAGTACAATGAACATCGCTCCTTTCCCATTCTATTTGAACATGTTGAACATCGGTAAACAGCTAATGGATTAATGTATACTGACTACGTTATCTTCACAAAACCTCATAGACAGAATGATAGGTAGCCTGGTTTTCAACTTTGTATTTGTTTTGCTTTTTAACTATTTTGATCTGAGCGTCACTGGTGAGTCTTATGTAGACGAAACGCGCGTCTGGCGTTTAAAATGATAATCCTGGTACTTTTGATAACTATTTATAGATGTTCGAATATTCATCTTTCTAAATATCATAACTATAGTAAAGAAATTAAATTAACGGTACCAATTTTCTTGCACCAGATGCGCATTTCGACAATACATGTCTCTTCAGTGATGCTCGTGGCCTAAATATTTGAGTAAAGGATGATCTTAAACACTATTGCAATGACGTATATTTGACTAGGGGCATCATTAAGATATTGATTCAGAAATATTCTAAAAATCTATTGCAAAATGTTCAATATCAGTTATTTCAATTCAGTAGTAATATATTTTGAAGATTTTTCATCGGCCTACACTGTTACTAATCTTCATCTTCAATTTCAAAATGACATTTACCTTCTTCAAACTCATGTGCATATACACTCTTGATCTTAGAAAGCTTAAGAATTAAAACCGAATGATTACAAGAATCGACGAAGCGTACACGTTTTATTTGTATATTTATAATATTTTCTCCATTGGTTAAAATCTTTTAAAATTAATAAAGAAATGATACAAGATGTATCTGCTTGTGATTTCCTGATTGAAATTCCAATGTATACAGTGAACAGTCGAATCAGATATCAACAAGTGTACATGTTGTTACAACAATAGTTTATTTTGTCTTGATTAAACTCTATAATTTTTGAAAAATTAAAATAAATCAGTTGTTTTCCCAAAAATTGTCAAACCGAAAGAAAAACGATTAATTTCGTTATCGTTATAAAACATTTTTTTTTACATTTACCGACGACCTGTAGCTTTGTAAGTTCTCCGTGACTCGACGACCCGTAGCTTTGAATTCTCTGTGACTGACCAATACTATTGATCGTATTTGAGAAAAAAATAGATTCATATTTTTCGAATTTTTACAAAAGATGTTACGATTTCATTTAAGATTCTCCTACGCTCATCTGTTTTAATTTAAATCAATTTCAATATACTAAAGTTTTGTTTAATTACTTTGGATTACTTTGATGCGCATGTTTAAGTTATAGATAATGCATATTTAAAGGTTTTTCTTGTCGTAGAACACACCGAGGGTCAGGATTGATCAAATGAAAGACCGACCATAGGGAGGCCTTTTTTTTTTAGCAATCCTGACACCACGAGGTGTGTTCTACGACAAGAAAAACCTTAAAATATGCATTATCTGACTTATATACCGTAAAAAAAATACAATCTTTTTATAAAGATTTGCAAAATTTAGTATCCTATTTTACTGACAACACTAAAGTGGGATATTCCTTTCTAATACATCCAGGTTTTAATACGCCATACGGCTCATTTAGAATGTGAAATAAAACTCACAAATGAATCTAGATATAAACCTTTTAAAAAATATTATCCATACACAATACAAATATTACTGTAACTGCATGAAGTAAGACACACATGTTTTGTTACCATCCGATAACGGTGTATGACAAATACAAGACACGTTGTAAGTAGTTTATTGTACCACTTAGTTTATGGAAAAGGAGGAGGGGTATGTTTTGTTTTCTATTTGTAATGCCATTTCTATCGCGGAAAAGTGGTTATTTTTTTAACAATTTTAATTGAATCGAATGAAAAATTCAGAAATATTGTCTTTTGAAAAGCAATACATTTTATTAACAGATAATCAGGATATAATTATGTACCCTCCGCACCTGACCCTTTTCTAAGTTACGTTAATGTTATGAAATAGAATATTAGATTATCTTATTAGTTGATCATTTGATAGAGTAAAAAGTATACATAAATTTAAAAAAGTTAAGAACTGACACGAAGACGAATATAAATACATGTACGGCACAGTATGATTTCCTATTCAGCGTTTATCGTCCTGAACATGCATGAAATATTTGCCACTGGACGTTAAGCAAGCAACCAAAAATCAATCAACCTATTCATTGTGACTATAAGATTTTCAAAATCTAACACACGAATATGTTAAATCTGGCTTTTTATTTATGAAAGTCTATATTAAAATTCATCTCACATATATGATAATGTTTCTTTATTGTAGCGATTAATTAACAAAACTACTCGTTATTTGTTTCTAAAATTAAAATGCGGGCAATGAAGGTTTCTTTGACATCTATCATCGATTGAACTTTAAAAAATAAATTTCCAAATCGGCAATAAAAAACTATCAGACAAATAAAATTTTGAAGTAAATTATAGATTGCATTTTTATCAAGGAAAATAATGACCTCACACAGGTCATTTTTTTATGCCTTTGAGCATATTTCATTGAAACATGGTATCGTCCGGGTTGATTCTGAAAAAAGAATGACCTGTCGTTCTGAAAGAAAATAACTCCATATAGGTATATAAACTGTTTTTATTCTGTTTTATTGTTTTTGTTATGTTTTGTTATTGTTACACAACTATTGTCTCCCAGATTTTCAATTTTACCATTTAAATTCACCAAATTAATACATAGAATGCAATTTGAAAATCCTATTTGAAGAAGAAAAGGTGTGTACATGTTGTAGCAGGCAGACATTTCTTTTCTAGCTTTTTAGACACGACTAAAAACAGGATATATTTCCAGACTGTCCTAAAATGTAAATCCTATATTTACAGCTATACAATTTCCCTCACATGTTCGCCATCTTCAATCCATGCCGCTGTACATTGATAAGAAGGCGGTAATATATAGACATATACGGAGTTAAAGACCGTACATTGACTTATAGCTGTTAACTTTGACGTCAGTTAGTTTCCGGTGGCGTGTAGATTAATTGTCACAAATACCACAAGTTCATACTGTTATATTCACACTTAACATGTTCAAAATTAAATACGTTAGATACACATGTTACACATATTTGATGTATGCCTTTTTGTGCTTCTTCGTTACATTTGTTGTTTTTATAGTGATATTAAGGTGATAACACAATATTGACTGCTGTACCCCTATTTTTGACATTTTTACTCTTTGAGTATGTTTGTTTTGTTCATGCATCGTTGACAATGTAATGGAATTTGATGCGACTGTCATACAAGTGAGAGGTTTAGCTAGCTATAAAACCAGGTTCAATCCACCATTTTCTACATTAGAAAATGCCTGTACCAAGTCAGGAATATGACAGTTGTTATCCATTTGTTTGATGTGTTTGGACTTTTGATTTTGCCTTTTGATTTTGGATTTTCCTTTTTAAATTTTCCTCGGAGTTCAGTATTTTTGTGTTTTTACTTTTAACGATACATTTTTTAAAACCTGATATTTGTACACTTTTTCCAACGTCTACAGACCAATGTAGCTAAGACAATTACTGTTTATTTCAGACCTCATTTTAACCTTTTGATAAGAAAAAGATAAACTATGATTTTCACTTTGTTTTGATTTAAAAAGGTAATAATGATTTCATTAAATATAACCATGTTTGTCCTTTCAGAACACACTCATAGCAAACGTACGATATAACGGTTATCACTTTTTGAGTCTGATATTCCTTCCGTACAGCAAGCTTAAGTAATCGATTATAACCACTTTTATGTTGATATTAAGACAAAAAAAAATAATATGAAAATAAAAGATTTTGCAAACAACTAGCAAAATTGTTAAGAAAATTTGTTCGGGTTACTATTTGAGTTAAACTTTGAGTTAGTTTTCGAATTCAAGTCATGCTTAGAATTAAAGTTCTAGTTAGCATTGAGTTTCGAGTTGGACTTCGAGTTTGAGTCATAGTTAAAAGCAGAGTACTAGTTACAACTTTGAATTTGAGTCACTTCTTGAGGTAGAGTTTGAGCAAGGTTCGAATTTAAGTCTCATTTAGATTTATTAAGATTTCGAGTTGAAATTCGAGCTATTTTATATGTTTTTTTGAGTTCGTAATTAAATTTTCTATCACGGAACAAAGGCTTTTGCTCGGGCTTCCGAAAAGAGGGCTCCGTGGTATGCGTACTAAATAAACAATGTTGCAGTATACAAAATGCGACATAGGAGTTGAAATAAAGTTAGATGTGGTGTGATTGCCAATGAGTCAACTATCTACCAGAGTTTAAATGCAGTGGATGTAAGAAATCATATATAGGCAACCGTATAGCCTTCAACACTCCGTATAGTCAGCTACAAAAGGCCACCATGCACTATGTGAAAAAAAATCAAACGAAATAACTAACGGTCTATTTTACAAAAAAAAACAAATATGACACATATGTATTCAACGACAACAAATGAACTTCATGCTCCTGACTTGGGGGCAGGTACATAAAGAAAGTGCACGTGGCGGAGTTTAACATGTATGTGAGCAAACATTGGACTGTAACAGTAGTGTAACAGCAAAACACAAGAAAAAAATGTAAACTAGACAAAGTGCTGACCCCGCACTCCACCCATTTAACCACGTATACCCCAAAAAATTACAAAAATCAACTTTCTCCCAAAAGAGCACAATGCATATTAATAAAAATTTATTCCTAACCACATGCAGCACACATTCAATATATGTACAAACAGACAGTAAAGAGAAAATTTCCTAGGATTCAAACTGTTGGAGGAGTTATTCGGAATAACTTTATACCCATAATGGGACGGAAAGACAGACGGACGGACAGAGGTTAAACACTATACCCCAACTTTCAGTTGCAGTACAGTTGCGGTGGCTTAAAAACAGTTTCAATTGGCTGACGCAATAGATCGGTATGACTGGGTAATATAAATCCATCGGGGTGATCTTGGGTTTCACAGAAAGGTAAGAAGAGCCTGCTGAACGTGTGGTAACCGTCGTGTTATTCGCGAAATTACAAACTTAGTGATTTGGTTTCATTTGGAAGTTCACATTCGATTAAAAGATGAAGGTATTATGGTTACGACAACTGGAACATGTTCGTCGTCACATGTGAAAGAGATATTCCCAAAAGTTTATTTTTCAATTACTGCGAGGTAGATCAGAGAATTCAATTGATTAAAAGTAAAAGATTGATATGCGTATATATGTTCAAATGATCATTAACGCTAAAAACAAAATCGGAGAATTCTTATTTTATAGCATTGATGCTTTGTCGCTTAGTCCGAGCTCTCCCCCCTACCCAGATTTTCCTCTAAATTTAAGTGTGAGTTGATTTGAAAAGAGGGACGAAAGATACCAAAGGGACAGTCAAACTCATAAATCTAAAACAAACTGACAACGTCATGGCTAAAACCGAAAAGGACAAACAAACAACAGCACACACGACACAACATTGAAAACTAAAGAATAAACAACACGAATCTACCAAAAAACTAGGAGTGATCTCAGGTGCTCTGGAAGGGTAAGCAGATCCTGCTCCACATGTGGCACCCGTCGTGTTGCTTATGTGATAACAAATCCGGTAAATAGTCTAATTCGGTAGGTCACATTCATGAAAGGGAAGGGGATTGTAGTTACGACGTAAGGAACATATCCGTTATCATTTGTGAAACGGTTATTCCATAACGGTCAACCAACTCGTGATGGCGTATGTAAAATTTACGAAGGGATGATTTCAACTTCACCATTTGGAACTCTTGGTTTTATAGCTTCCTTGTGTGCAGCAACCCTCTATCAAGAAAATCATGATAGGAAATGCAAGCACGGGAATATCGTATCAGTGCGGAGATATATACCCCGTATGCAGGTGCTGCTGGAATGTTGCTACTTAGAAATGGAAAGTTCATAATTGGAAAGCTGAAATCATCTCTTTTGTCGTAAAGTTTTGTTTTCCACCGACCCTCATTGTCAATTTCTAGATGTAAGTCAAGATATGAGGCCGACTTAACTGTATCTGTAGTATCCTATATCTCTAGCTCGATTGGATAGATGCGTTCCACATAGTCACCGAGTTTTGAATTATTTAGTGAAAGAACATCATCTATGTAGCGAAAAGTAGAGTTAAAGTATATTGCTAACTTCTTATCTTTCTTCCTAAAAAATTCCTGAAGTGTCTCATTTGTTAACAAAAAAGTATTAGTCTTTTGTTTTGTGTCGAGCATGCGACATCAATGTAGCGGCAGTGAGACACAACAACGTCGTTAAAAGTGGCGTCATTTTGGGACCTTTTTTAGCTTACTATGGGGTATGGGTTTTTTTTCTCATTGATGAAAACCATACACGTTTGTTTTAGTTAAATAAAACCAAGTCTTGACATGATAAATTTATTGCCTCCATGAAGTGTTTTAAAACTTGTATAGGTGTTTTTCCTTAATATCAAGAAAAAGCATCTACAAAAAAACATTTATTTTTTATTTTTTGACCGATGAATGTACAGCCGATCAATATTACGCTTTTACACTGAAAACAGCAATATCAGGCAAGACACATCGTTCCGTGGACTATTTTACAAGTTTAGTATAACACTGCTTCTATTTGAGAACTTTGGATCAAATAACAGTAATACCAAGTGGGAATATCCTAATTATGTCATAAATACTATAAAATTTTAAGGATTTTATTTTGTTATTATTGTCTGCAGCCGTTCCCCTTTTTCATACCAAAGAACTCTGAACAACCACTCGAACTTTAATTTGAACTTTAACTTTGGCGATACCCATCAAAACCACATTAAAAAAACGACATATTGAAATCAGTTAAAAAATAGATATTTTTTCGCATAGTGCATGGTGGCCTTTTGTAGCAGACTATACGGAGTTTTGAAGGTTGAAGGTTGCCTATATATGAATTCTTACATCCACTGCATTTAAACTCTGGTGGATAGTTGTCTCATTGGCAATCACACCATATCTTACTTTATTTCAACTCCTATGTCGCGTTTTGTATACTGCAACATTGTTTCTTGAGTACGCATATCACTGAGCTCTCTTTTCGGAAGCCCGAGCAAAAGCATTTGTTCCGCGATAGAAAATTTAATTACGAACTCAAAAAAACATATAAAATAGCTAGAATTTCAACTCGAAATCTTCATTAATTTAAATGAGACTTAAATTCGAATCCCACTCAAACTCTACCTCAAGAAGTGACTCAAATTCAAAGTTGTAACTAGAACTCTGCCTTTAAATGTGACTCAAACTCGAAGTCCAACGCGAAACTCAATGCTAACTAGAATTTTAATTCTAAGCATGACTTGAATTCGAAAACTAACTCAAAGTTTAACTCAAACAGTAATCCGAGCTTTAATTTGAACACTAATTAGATGGATGGCCACACGCATACAAGGCATACACAATATGGAAATATATCTTAAAATAGAACAGTTTTTTCCCGAATTGGTGACGTGGTTTTACCTCATCGAGTAATGGAATTACCACATCAAAGAATATGACAAGAACACATCAAATAATGAAACCAAACACATCAAGTAGTGTAAAGTTGTCAAATTTTGAAACATCATATGGTTATGTTAAAACCATATAAAGAATAGACAAATCATCATAATGAAATAACAAAACCACATCATGTAATGAAACAACTACATTAAGTTAAGTCACATACATATCAAGTAATGTCAAAACCACATTGACTACTTACATAACCATATTAAATAATGGTGAAAACACATCGAGTAATGACAAAACCATATTGAGTAATGACAAAACTGTATCAAGTCAATACGAAACCATATCGTATAATATCGAAATAATTAAGTAATGACTATTCCATATTGAGTTATATTAAAACATCATTACGTAATGTCAAACCCATATTAAGTAAAGACAAAATATCATTAAGTAATAATAAAACAACATAAAGTAATATCAGAGTTTCACATAAGACAGCTGTGACGTTCCATAAATACCTATGAAATTCCTGACTTGGTACAAACATTTTTTCAGGTTGAAAATGGTGGTTTCAGACCTAGTTTTATAACTAGCTTAACCTCTCACTTGTATGAAAGTCGATTTAATGTGGCAATCATAATAAAAATGGGACTCAACCAAAAGATGCTAGCAGTAAAGTTATGTGCTATAAATTGTCTCGTACTGATTGATTTGAAAACTTCTTTTTTATTATAATATGTTTTACCAAGTTAGATAACAAACGTAATACCCTGATTTTAAAAAGCAAGTCGAACAAGCATGTTGTATATGCAGGATATGACAACATGATACTTGCGAGTACTAGAGTATTCGACTAAATCTTTAACGGCCAGTGAAAAGTTTTGATTTTTGGTTATTACCTTTCATTTACTTAATAAAAGTATTCTGACATGATTTGACATTTTAACGAAAAACAACTACGTTTTGTTACAGTCAAACTGTATGACTACAAAAAATCAAGGTCGGTACCTTTGGCTCCTCTTTTGTAGTTTTGTCTGCAGTTTGTCTCGTGTGATGTAGAAAATATGTCAAAATTACCAAACTTTCAAAACCTGAAAATTACGGACGTTAAAATTCAGAAGTAGAATGCGTTGTCGAAATATCTTTAAGTGTATGATAAACTGTAAAGTACAATAACAAACAATAACATACTGATAATTTAAGGTGTAATATGGTTTATTATCACATATTTGTTACGAAAACGTTGGGTTTTGCATATCTAATAACCTCAAAATTGCTCGCAGCAAAAAAGAGTATATTGGTTATTGTGCCCTGATTCCAAATTACGTCACGTGACGTTATTACAGCCTTGACGACTATTGAAAACACTTTTGTGATGAAGTGTTTACGATTTGCTTTATCTAAACTGTAGATTTGATGTATACCACAGCTATTTATTTCGGAAAACAGGTTTCTCACGGGAATTGAACACGCTTACTTTTATAATATATAACATTTTGTTAAATTTTTTTCATTTACAATTGGTTGCTAGAGGAAAAATGCCATTTAAAGATAAACATGATGAAGAGGTTAAAAACTAAAGTACTAGTTTCAAATCAAAACCGTTTTAAATCACATTAACATTATAAAGTAATACATTTTTTAACGAAACTCTAAAAAGCTTTTCATCATGTTCATGGTATGCATGAATTTTTGAAATTTTTTTACGTAAACTATTGAAATCATATTATATTTAATGTTATCAATATTAATTATCAATTTCGGAAATTAATCATTTTTATTTCAAGTTGACGATATGTATCCACATTTTGTGCTTTATTTGATTTATCTATTTACCGTTATAAAAAATATAAATGTTGTGACCTTTTATACGTTAATATGTGTTACGGGTTTTGAGACATGTTGAAGTTCGTACGATGACCTTAAGCTATTTAAAAGAATGACGTCATTTGTCTCTGGTGGACAATTGTCTTGAAGAAATCACCTTTTTTTTCTCAATAAATGACATTTTTTGCTAATATAACATTTGACTGGAGGTGATTAGAAGTATTTCAAAACGTTATCCTTGTACTGACCAGTTGATACTCCATATTTAATCAAATTGTGGTTCGTTTTATGACAGTTCTTTATTAGTCAACATCCGATAATAACGTCAAAGTTTCTTTCTTTTCGCGGAGTTTCCCATTGGTACGTCATGAAGAAAAACCACCACGAATAATGAAATCTCAGACAACACTTTTTTTGGGGCAAATTAAGGAAATAAAAGATTGTTGTTATTAACATTTTGTTTGAAATCATTAGAGTAGCAGATTCAACCCTTAATCTTGTAAAAACGATATAAATCCAATCTCGACAGTTGACTTTTAAATATTTAAAAACGTTAGGCGATCTCGTATCTTATATATATATATATATTAAAAATTGACTGTATCGAACGGATTGATATTGGATTAGAATCGATACAGTGGTAGAAATATATTAACTGGCGCTTCTGACAAGATATTGCTTAAACATCGTTCGTTGGAGATGAACAGTAAACAGAGTGTACATATAGTAGGGATGTCAATGAGTGCTCGAGTACTCGAGTATCGCTAGGTAGTATCGAGTATCGATTACCAAAATGACACTCGACTGATCAGTTTCCTGTTAAAGAAAAAAAGGTTGTTTTTTAACGGTTCACAAATACTGTTATTTGAGAAATCGTTTTTCTATAGATATTAGTGAGTTACTTGATTATATTACTACCATTTTACATGATTATTGCATGTAGCAAATGAGCTAATAATTATGGTATAAAATTTATTTGACAATAATCTAGTCCTATAGGGTTTTGCGGTAAGAAAACGACCCACAATACACATGATACACAACATGGTATAATTTTGTGTTCCGTTTTGTAAATGTTTTACCGAGCGATTACTTCAGTATCGCTCGTTAAATTCAACGAGTAATCGATTAATAAAAATATTCACCGAGTTGACATCCCTAATATATAGTACTATGTTTTCAAATGACTACAACCATCTTCCTTTAATCATCATTTAGGCAAACGTTAAACAATACACAACACAGAAATGAATCATCCTACAGTGTAAATTAAACGGAAAAGTGAATTTTAAAGGGAGCAACAGAGACAACAGCTAGAAGATCCAGATGTTTTTGCGAAACACTTCTGTTTTCGATAAATGGGGATGAGAGCTGACAAAGCCAATTTCAAGCAATCTATTTTGTGTTAATTGTATCTTTTTATTCTTATTCGCATTCTTTAGCTTTGATCGCTTTGCAACACAAATTAGACAATAAGAAGAAATAAAAGTACTTGATACACATGAGTCATGTGCTAACTTAACCTATATTCAAAAGGTAAAACAAATGGTTTGTTATATTGATAGGGAGTGTCTGGTAACCCGTTTTGTTCAAAAGGTTTAAGAACTCAGAAAGCTGCAAGGAAACTAAGTCGCGATGAAAAGATAAATTAAATTAATAATGATTTTATGTATAAAATAAAAATCATGCCAGTGACCCAAAAGAACGAATCTATGTATATTGGCTTTTGTTTTTGAAGTAGTTCAGAATTTCTTTTAAACCGTCGCTATCCTTCTTTAGTCGATGTTTTACTCTCAGTTTTAGTTTGTAACCCGGATTTATTTTCGATTAATCGATTCATGACTATAGAACAGGGGTCAAGTACTGTTGCCTTTATCTATATGGAAAAAGTATCAAATACATTTGATAAATATATTTACATAAAAATAGAGAGAACAATTATATGACTTTTTGTCTTATGTTTGACATTCCTATGTATGTGTCGAATCAATTCTACGGAAGGGTTTCCTGAATACATAATTTACACAACAGCCGTATGGTCAAACTTGACACGTTCTAAATTAACTTAGGTATTGAAAAGTTATGCTCTCGGTAAAAAATCCAGAAGCACTATAACAGCAACATTTACGGAAAATACAACTATGCCGACACATCCTATATATAATGAAGACTTCCTAGGATCTGTTGCGCTCTGAAGTCTTCTTTTATATGATGATAATGTTTTCTTATCTATCTTTAATTGATTAGCCAGAACCTTGTTGCTTGCATTTTTTGGTGCGTCAAGACAATTGCATGTACATGTGCTATTACATGTTCCTGCGCATGGTTCTGTATTAGATATGGACATGGAGGATAGAGTTGTCATGAATTTCAATGTCATGGTTGATGATTTTGTAGATGATAATGCAAATGAGGTATCAGATATTACAGTGTCATCAATCGTTATTCTAGACGGCAAATCATCAAAAGTGGTTGTCATGTTATCAGGTCTTGTTGTCTGGGGCAACTCGGTTGTTTCATCATACATGGTCAGTGAGTCTGTTGATGTATAGGTTAATGGCCGTGTCAATTTCCCGTTAGTTAAAGTCGAGAGGTAATTGCCTGTTGTTATTTGTGGAGGTTTTGTTACAGAGGCTGTAGTGCTTTCCAGTAGTGAAGTTGTCTGGTCAGATGTCGTAGATATATCTTCTAAGAAAGAAAATAAACAAACAATTTTAATCTGATAACTTTGCTATAAACTTGTACGAATTAGATTACACTTATAAGTTACAACTGGACTGCATTAAGAGAATAAACAAATATGTTTTTCAATATAACAGAACTATTACCAACCCAATGGGAGACTAGCTAGCTATAATATCAGATCTGCAACAAAATTTGCCTTGTTCTTGTAATTAGTTTTTAAAAAATTTCATAAAGTAAAGTAAATACGTATACGCGCGTTTTGTCTACATAAGACTCGTCCTGACGCTCAGATCAAAACAGTAATAGCCAAACAAGTACAAGGTTGAAGTGTAATCTGTCTTTCAATTCAGAACGGATAATACTCGTTGAAGTGTAGAGAAGTCAGATGGCTTATTATCATTGTTATATTTTGGATACCCGTACAGACATTTAAAAGAATTCAGTAACCACATTTTATTCACAACGTCCTATAGTACGTCACTATAACTTTGACGCAAGACATATTTTATTTATATCCTTGTTAATAAAAAGCTTGGAAATATATCAAAGGTGTTTTCTTGCAGACCTTGCTATAAAAAACTGTTTCCTAGGACAATTATAAAATGCATGTATCCCATTTCCATAGCGATTGGTTTATGACGTTTTATATGCACTGATGCAAAATTAAATTAACCATATTTTTAACGTTCTGGCTTCAAAGGAATTTTACTTTCTTTTGGGTCATAAAATTCACAGCAATTCTAACCATTTGTTTACATTAACTTGTCTGGAAATGCTTTAGTTTGTGCGTTATCGTTCAAGTAAATCAAGAAAGTGCGTCGGACATACGGACATACGAAATAGTTCGAGGTTTATTTTGTATTTATTTTCATATGGTGAAATTCTTTATTCATAGCAGAAGAAGGTGTCCTGTCCACGCGTCCGGTAATGTTCATTCTCATGTCAATGTATTGTCCCCACCTTTCATTTTTATCTTTAATCTGGATTCAAATTCAAAATGGATTTAAAGAGATTGAAATATCGAAACACGTGCTGCCCCTAAATGACAATCATTCTAGAGATATTTTATCGATCAATTTAATCTTATGTGATTTATAATCGGTCATTGATTTATGTGTAGTTCTAAGCTTATCCTGTTTATGAATTTCAACAATAATTATTTTCACTGTGAAAAAGGTAAGTTTTCATTGTCTCATAGAACCAAATCATGTTTCCTGTAAGATGCATATCAACTATATACAATCACTTAAAATATAATCAAATTAAACAATTACTTTTCATACCTTGTGTAAAGAATTGCCATTGTCCTGAACCATACTTTGTACAAATTCCAACATTTAAGATCGGCCACAAATTGATAGTAGAAGTCCATGGGAGCAACCCATACCAGTCCGAATTTCTATATACTCCCACGGTGATAGCATGATTATTCCAAATGATAACAAAGTCAGTATAACTATTACATTGCAAATATGAATTAGTGCTTACAGATATTATTGGCGAAGAATTTTCTCTTCCAAACCGGATGTACGAAATGAATATTAATTTCGATAAATCGCCGATACCAATCTCATATAAATTATCAGAGTCCGTGGTTCCAGATATTAAGCCAATATAAGCATTATTACAAGTTTTTACTTTAAAGTGTATATATCTGTCGCTTATGGATTTGGTGAGGTTTTGAACTATTATATAATCTCTACTGCCTGGTGTATAAACGGAGATTTCTGCACCTAAAATGAGAAACAAACAACTAAAATAATTGGAAAAATAAATTTACGGTTTTCCCTTCAGAGATTGAATGATGATCTCCAACAACGCAAATTACATGTTCTAAGGTGATCAAATATAAATCTATCTTTCACAGATAGCCCTCTTAGTTTGGTCATAGATTTTTTTTAAATTGTTTGTTTTATATGTTTTTTTTTAAATGCTCTTTTGTATCCTCTTTTATTTGACTTTTATTTTTTAAGTTTTCTTTGGATGGAATGTTACACGATTTTTCTGATTCATCATTAGTAGATGTATTAAACGAGTTTCCTTTTTTTCTTCTTCTTTTTTAAAAATATTTTCATATTTTTTGAAATTCTAACCCAATCCCCTTGAGGAAAGCGTATCTCATTTACGATGATACCACATGTTCTTTTGTGAGATTGCTGTTTTATTAGCAATGATGATATAAGAGGGTAGTAATGTCCTTTACCGTCAGATGTCAAACGGTAACTTTCAGCAATCGTAAGCGTCATATTAGTTAAAAATTTACCATGATACGTCAAAATATCCTTATCGTGACTCGTAAGTGGTCTCCAATAATTATCTTTAGTGTCATTTTTTTTTGAAAAAAAAACCAATCAACGTGATGCGTCAAAATTCGTCAAAAAAAAGTGTACATATTATCGTCATGTACCAAAAATTACCGTTAACGTCATTTGCCAAGAATGTCTACCGTTATTCGACATGAAGTATCCTCATGTAAGTACACTTTCCTATATACAAATAACCTTTCTAATTGACTGATTCACGCACGAAAACCATAAGAGAAGTAAAATGAAAGACAGACTATTAATTAAAATTATCATTATGATTCTGTATGGCAAACAGTATTGCTGAAATGAACACTTTACTTTGATGGCAAGAACTGACTTGATTATGCAAAAATTTTCATTTGCTTCTGTAAACTAAGAGATCAAATCAAAATTTAAATAGGAAGACCTATTATCATGATTATTGAAACAATCATATACATAATTTTATAATCAGCAAACTGATCAATAGTGCATTTTACGACCACATTCACTCAATGACACGAGGAAGCGTTTACAAATATATTTTGCAGCATCTAGTTGTTATAGGTGGTGTAAGTTTAAAAGATGAAATAATCAAAATATTATTTTTACATCCTTCGATCTTCTGTTTTAGTTAAACTGATCATAGTTTTACAGGTTTTGATCTAGGCACATGTTTGAAATGTTTAAAGGATAACAAACCATTTATCACAATCATTGTTTGAAGTAAGACTTATTTCTTTCTGTTAAACTCTATATTTAAATGTTGTCAATGTCAAACTCTTGATGTTGATATGTCAAAATTTGATATATTTGTGAGGTTTCCTTTCGCTACTGTGATGAGTTTTTTTTTCGCCAATTTTTCCGATAGTAATCACTCCCCACCCCCTCCCCCCAAAAAAAATCCAACAATTCAGTTGCTTACGTATGATATTCATAACAAGTTATAGTTAAAGATCGGTTGGTCATTTGGAATGACGAAATTCTATCTGGTAAAAGTAATCATAATGATTTCAAAAGATACAGAAGAAAAGTGAAACATAGTTTGAAATTACAGTAAATTTCACAAAAGCAGATCGGTAAACGACGAGAAATAATTTAAGGAACACATATTGACAAAGTAAACGATAGCGACTCTAATAGTTTGGAAGGACAAATAGATCCGTTTTGCTAAAATAGTAAGATTACAAAAATACTGAACTTAGAGGAAAATCAATTCGGAAAGTCCATAATCACATTGCAAAATCAAATAACAAAACGCATCAAAAACGAATGGACAAGAACTGGCATATTCCTGACTTGGTACAGGCATTCTCAAATGTAGAAAATGGTGGATTAAACCTGGTTTTATAGCGCTAACCCTCTCACTTTGATGACAGTCTCGTCAAATTCCGTTATATGTACATTGATGCGTAAACTAAACAAACACAATAAATAAAATAGTCAAAATATGGGTACATCAGTCATCATCGTATAACAATTTTAAAAGGGACAATTTAACAGAACATAAAAACATCTATCTACAAACACATTCATTGATTTGTGTGTCTGACGTCAGAAAATTTTATTTATACGTCACATAAATTTGTCCTTCAATGTGCATGCAAACAATTTTAAAATTTACGTAGGCAATGTTAGCATGTAGGGTTAATAAATCAAAGGTATGTAAGAATAAATATCAGAAATAGACCGAGATTGAAAATATAACAATTTAAAAAGGAACAAAATTTACATAGGCAATGTAAGCATATAGGGTTAAAAAATCAAAAGTATGTAAGAATAAATTTCAGAAATAGACCGAGATTAAAAATAGTCCAAAAGTTATATACAGAATTTATAAGAATCCACAAATAGTAAATTCCACTACGCGATTGAATGATTTTGACGTTTATGGTTCAATGTATTTTGTAATTCATAATAGAAATATATCATAATGACATAAACTAGAACAATATCATACTGACGCGATCTTTTAAAGTACAGAGTCACGTTTTAAGAATCAAAGAAATACCAAAGGTCGCATATACAAAGCACGACACCAAAAATTGAAAGACAATACAAACACATTGACGAGATGGACAAGTACAGAGCCATGTCAAATGGATATCACATAAAACCATTCAACAGTAAAAGTAATATTAATAATAGAACAAAGACAAATGAAAGTACTATAAAACACGTTGTTAAGATGATAAACAACATCAGTACGCAAAATCTATGCATCAAGATCATCGTGTATTATTTGTGAAGTTGATACGGAATATTTATCAACAAGGTCTTGGTACCTTCCGATGAACTTTTGTAGAAGAAGGACGAGACGTTCTTTGACATACCCCTGGTTCACTAACTTTCTATTCAGACACTGATGACGTTTTACAAATTCTGAGTAGGAGCTGAAAGCTCTTGAATATCGAATAAGTTGGGAAATATATATCCCATATGCATGTGAAGTTGGTATATTGCTACTAAGGTGGGGGAAATTTATTTTAAAAATTAAAATCGTCTCGTTTACTCTTGTTACCTCTTATTCAATTGTATTAGATGATAGCAGGTTATGTAGTGTAGCTTGTTTTGTTACAAGACGAAGCCAAAATCATCAAAATAAATAAATAAATAAATACCGAACTGAAAGGCAATTTTCAAAAACGGAAATTAAATAATAATTGACTAAATTAAACGCTATCAATCAATAAAACAAATGAGTCATATTCCTGACTGCGTATGATATTTTTTCAGAAGTAAATGGTGGGTTTAATCTATTGTATATCTAGCTGAACATTTCACTTGTAAGACATTTGTTCATTCCACTTTCGTCTGCGAGTGCATCCCAGTGCCAGTGGTTAACGTTGTTGTTCTTAAAACTTAAAGATAAGTACATGAAAGCTTTTTCTGTAATTCTTTAGTATGATAATAATGCGTGTTACACTTATTATTCATATGCAGTATATCTAAGGAGTTATTTCCCTCTAACGTTAATCTGAAGGAATTGAAAATATGTCCGTTTCTACACCAAAAAATCTGATATAAGTACAGACAAACTGATGCATCTAAGAAAGTTTTAAGGCATGGCATGACCCAGATATATAAAAGTTATATGAAGTCTATGTTTCAGAAAATTTAATACTTACCTGGATTTTTATGATTATAGTTATCAAAGTTACCAGGATTATAATTTAGTACGCCAGACGCGCGTTTCGTCTACATAAGACTCATCAGTGACGCTCATATCAAACTATTTATAAAGCCAAACAAGTACAAAGTTGAAGAGCATTGAGAATCCAAAATTCCAAAAAGTTGTGCCAAATACGACTAAGGTAATCTATACCAGCATTTTTTTCCAGTCTGCAGAAGATAGCAAAATAAACAATCACACGATTGTCATTGATATGGTTATATTTATAAATTTACTGTTTACAAATTTTTGAATTTTTTGAAAAAAACTAAGGCTTTTCTATCTCAAGCAGAGATTACCTTAGCTGTATTTGGCAAAACTTTTAAGAATTGTGGTCCTCAATGCTCTTCAGCTTCGTACTTTATTTTGCCTTTTTAACTTTTTTGGATTCGAGCGTCACTGATGAGTCTTTTGTAGACGAAACGCGCGTCTGGCGTATATACTAAATTTAGTCGAGGTATCTATGATGAGTTTATTCATTTGAAACGGTCATACTCAGTTACACAGTTAAAATCACATAATGTTTACAGGCGTCTATAAGTTATCTACGTTCATATCCGTAGATATGGATATTTTAACACCCTGAAGTACCCCAGTACACCGTGAGGCGTAGCCGAAGGGTGTACAGGGTACTGAAGGGTGTTAAAATATCAATATCTACGGATATGAACGTAGATAACGAATTTATCTCCGATCTTAGTCCGAATCGGGCAAGTTTTGTGGAAATTCGGGTACAAAGTGTAACGTGAAAACAACGTTTTTTTTATTATCTAAAAAAGTTTTATTGAAATATGGAAATTTTACATATGTTTTACGGGGTGTAGGGTACTACCTTTGGTAGAACTCTACAGGTAGTCAAATATAAGACGTTTTTAATACGGAGACAGAGAAACTGGATTGAATCAAATTTGGCGCTCAATGTTGTGAGAGTTACATCATAGATTGTGTGACGTCAACGTGGGTCATTTGCATAGCTAGGACAGTAGTGCCATTCCTTGAAAATGTGGCAGTCAAGTGATGCATTTAATAAAATGAGTGTAAATAGTCGGCATAATAGGACAAAATCGTTAATGAATCAAATATTTAATTACAAACATCATGGATAATCTACAGAATTCAATATTTCACAAGGAGCAATCATGGAACTAAGGAAAACTTGCGTGCACATCCCCGGAATAATGGTTAGCAACGTCCGGGGATATGGGTTAGCAACACCCAGGGGCTATGGGTTTTGTAACGACGTGCGTTAACCAATCAAAATCCTAGATATATACTAAGCCGGGGATAATATTGTTTATCTATTGTCCAAACTGCTCACAACATCGATTATATTGAGGGAGCCTCTCAAATGTTTTCCAAACTTGGTTTATGTTTGCACCGTCTGCAGGAATGAACTATAAAATGCATTTAAAATTTACAAAGCCATGCCTTATAACAGGTGTGGGTGTACTCAGAGAAAAATTTTGTGGTACAAATCCGGCCATTTTAGCCAAAAGGTTATGATGAACCTTAAATTATTTGATATAGAAATACACTTATTACGTATATTCAGTTTCTCTGAGAATTTTTTTTCCTAAAAGGAGAATTAAAAAAAAAAAAAGATGTTTTAGCATTCAAGGCTATCTTTAACATGTCTGATAATATAGGCAATCAGATTGTAAAAACTAAACTTATATATCTGTATGATTTATATTGAAAATATTATTAAGTACTCACCGAAAACAAAGAAAGGCAGGAAAATGCAGATAAGAACTGAAAGCAATTTACCTACAATAATCATCATGATTTTCTAAAGATTCCAGTAAAAAAAATCAAAGTTTTTGCTTTTATACTTCAATTTGTTGACAAAGATCGATTACTTATAAAACACATTGTGTTTGTCTTTCATAGGTGACTTTCTGTTTTCCAAATAAAAAAACGTATGCAAAATCTAAAAGAAAATTGTAAACCAATCAATAGAGGAAATAACCTGAATTTGATTTGTTCAATTAGTATGGGGAAACACAAAAGAATGTCAAAAGCATAATACTTTCAATACAATATGTCGTGATATATGTACAAAAGAATATGTCAAGTTTTCAATCTTTGCTCAACTTATTAATCTTTTTAACTTCTTTAATATGTTGATCTGTCAATTTTGATGGAGGGTATTCTATGGCATACTCGTTAATTTTACCGTAAGTAACTCTTCACAAAAGTTTCACTGTTCATGACAGAGAGAAACAAGAAAGTTTTTTTTTATAGAATACAATACACTAACATTGTTTAAAGGATATTTGACGTATACTCTATCTATTGATTTGATTCGATTAAAAAATATCACATCGTAAGCAGGTTATTTGCATCAATCAGAAAAATGACTGAGACAAATATGCGGTTATTGCTAATGCAAAATGCAATGCTTTTTTTCTTCAAAAAACTATGCGATAACATGTCTCCATTTTCCTTTTTTATGAAATCTATAACTATAAAAAAAAATCTGCCAACCAAGACACAATGCAAATAAAAGCAGCAGGAAGTATTGTAAGAGTTTATCCCATTACAGATTAATAGCCTAAATACCACTCTAAAAAGAAATTGACATTCGCAAATTTCAATTTGAGATATAAAACTGTTCTAATATCTGTTAACTGATTACACAAACGGTTTTTATAATCTTTCCAAGCGATATCCTTTTCATCTCTACAACTATGATAAGTTCATGGTCAGGTTTCAAGGTTAGATCTTTGTATTTATTTCGTGATAAAATAATAATTTTACATAAATACTTTGCCATTTCAACTTGGAAATTTTAACTGTATCAAGTTGAGAAAAATATCGGTTTTGTTATGAACATGTATTGAAAAGTAACTTAATGTTCATTTTTCAAACTAAATGTGTTCTTGTCCGACGAGTAGAGAGCTCTATCTGATTAATCCCCTAAAAAAAAATTGAAGAGGTCTATTCAAAAAAGTTTGACTAAAATGAAACAGAAAACGACTGTTGTTTTAAAATTATCCTTAATATATAAATTGATTAAAGCATTTAGTTGTTATTGAAATGAAAAGAAGAGGGTGATATAATTATACTCATCATACATTCAAGGCATACAATTTGGTATACTGGAGATGGGTTCGCTAACAACAGCTTTATAAGAAGCGCTCGAATAAAAGTTGATGGTTAGGAATAAAAGTTTTTCATTTATAAAAGGTAGTTGCTACGCTACTACTAACGAATACAATTGGCCTTTACAGTTAATTTAAACACAGGAACATTTTTACTACATATATTCCATACTGAAAGGAATTATATGTGTTATCTATACTATTTAAATACGAAGGTCCAATTTGTTAGCCGTCATGATGTTATGAAGACGAATCAAATAATTTACCCTTATTTTTATGCCCCACCTACGATAGTAGAGGGGCATTATGTTTTCTGGTCTGTGTGTCCGTTCGTCCGTCCGTCCGTTCGTTCGTCCGTCTGTCCCGTTTTAGGTTAGTTAAAGTTTTTGGTCAAGGTAGTTTTTGATGAAGTTGAAGTCCAATCGACTTCAAACTTAATAAACATGTTCCCTATGATATGATCTTTTTCATTTTAATGCCAAATTAGAGGGTTTACCCCAATTTCACGGTCCACTGAACATAGAAAATGATAATGCGAGTGGGGCATTCGTGTACTGGGGACATGTTCTTGTTTATAGCTTATACAGGACAACAGTGTTGATTTAACATTACACACATCTAAGTTTCGGGTCGAATCCGATACAGTTACCAACAGTATATGTAACATGATTTCAAGTTTTCAGTTGTAAAACGAAAAACCAAAACGAGAAAGCACAGACAAATGTGCAAATTATAATCATCATGACTTTATCAGATGAATTACGAATACTAAAAATCAAGGCAAACATATATCGTAGGTACTTTAACTCAGTCACGGATCCGCGATGTCGTGGGTGTATTCTAATTTATAATAAAATATTATAATTCTTACAAAAACAACTACTTTAAATTTGTTTTATACACGATTTAACAGAAAAAATTGCATAATTAATACAAATTGTCTGTAAATAAACGCATGGTCTACGATAATAGTAGTTTCGATTTAAAAAAAAATATATGTATGTTCATCATGTTTATGACAATAGAAAATTATCAAGTATGTAGTTTTAATAATTCCAAATAAAAAAGAAATTGAACGTTTGTGCATAAATGAGGAATTTATTTAATAGTTATACACCGAGGGAAAGGTGTGTCTGGAAAAAAAAACGTCGGCGGAGGCCTGGACGGGTCTCTTATCCAGACACGCCGTATCTCGAGATGTATAACTAACTTACACCCCATTTTAAACTCTATATTTTTAAGATTGATTATTAAATGAAAAAAACAACCCGATAGCATTTTTTTATATTGACAATATCAAACCCTGATTTAAAAGATATTTTTTTATTACATGAAACCCCACTAGTAACCTTGTTTGGGTTATCTTCGTCCAAACTTTGACAAGTGAGTATATTTTACCAATGTCAAGGTTGTTTTTGCATATTCCTATTAAATCCATTGGTTTATATGGACCAGCAGGTCAAGGTTGACCGTATCATGTATTCATATTACAAACAAAAAATACGTCATGCTCCTTGTATGCAGTTGTCAATATTGAAGGGTATGAGACGGATGACAATTTTTGGCAAGCGTTGGATTTGGTAGAAGAGACCAAATTTGAAAGGCAATATTATAATCCAAAGTACTTACCTGTATCCGTTTAATAACGGTAACTGTTTTATAGAAAAAAAGCCCCCTTTTTCTCGAGATAAAAATAAACATTCATATTCGGACCAACTGTGGGATAAATGTGTCTGCAAAAGAAACCCGACTACCAGACACGCTCCTCATACGAAGATCCAGACACGCTCCTCATACAAAGATACTATTAGTTATCTTGGTGTAATCAGGGGTGTACAGAATTTTACACCGTTGTTGAAAGTTCATACAACCTGAGGCGCAGCCGAATGGGTGCATGAATTTTCAACAACGGTGCACAATTCCGTACACCTGGGATTACACCAAGATTACGAAATTATTTCTTATGAACCATTCCTTTACTCATATTTAAACCAGGATGTAAAATTGAAAAATGGTTATGAAAAATTTCCAGTGTAATATTTTTTCGACGTCGATGTTGCTGCGCATTTTTAAATATATTTTTCTATATTTTTGGGAAAATCTAGAAAAAGAAAAAAATCGTGAATTATTCGGAGGAAAATTTTTTCATTTTTTTTTTTACACTTTTAAAAAAAAATTTGTCCTCAATTTTTTTTTTTTTAAATTTTATTTATTTATATTTCATTTCTAAATAATTCTTTTCTCTTTATTTTGGCGATTTTTTTTTCTTAGAAAAAAACTTTTGGCAAAATGTTATTTATCCCGGGGTGAACAAGGGTTGGATGTTATTTACACCGGGGTAATTAGCCAATCAGATTGCAGGATTTCTCCTGCATAAGAAATAAAGATTTAATATTTCGTAACACTCTCTTTTGGGGGCAGGGTCTAATCCAGCTGGGGTCCCAACTCAACAGAAAGAGGGTTGTGGTTCCAATAGGTCAAAAACATTGATCTTTTAAATCGGGCCAAAATCACGGAAACCATACCCCGGATCGGCCACTGGATAAGGAGGGGGGGGGTTCCGAGAGTTAGAATCCCCCCTTATGACTGGGATAAAAAAATATGACTTTAAGCAAAGGAGTAATTAAAGGATTATTTTTGTATTCAAAATAGATGCTTAATTTTTTTTTCGCTATGGGAATTTCCTAAAGTGTTTTTTTTTAATATCTTGAAACAATTTGTAGTGAACACTATTAAAATTTAGTAATTTCTCATGTTCATGCTATTTAAATAATAATCAACTTTTATTGTTACGAAAAACAATGTCTTTCAATTTCGTGGTGTTCTTTTAATCATTCAGACTCTTTCATTTACACTCATACCACATCTTCTTATACCGATCTTAAATCGGGCCACATGTAAAATGTACCGCCAGTTGTATCAATATTGCAATGAATATCTCTGTGAATCTTACTGGATCTTATGTCATCTTAAACTTCGTTTGCAGACGCTCAAAGTTTTCTATTTATTACGATAACATGGTCACATTTTCTGGGTGCATGTTCAATATAAAGGAATGATATGCGAATGTCATACAAGTGAAAGGTTTAGCTACCTATCAAGCCAGTTTTAATTCACCATTTCATACATAAGGAATATGAAAGTTGTTTCCCATTCGTTTGATGTATTTTGAATTTTGATTTCGCCATTTGATAAGGGATTTTCCGATTTAAATTTTCCTTGTAGTCGGTATTTTGTTATTTTACATTTTTTGAATTCAAGTTTGAATTGCAGATTTGGGCCGACAACCCAATAATCATCCCTTTCTCTTTATCTTTGTTTTTCCACGAAACTATGTAACGTAATTAAGTAAGACATAATTAATTGTGTATCAGTATAGATAATGTTGAAATAGTTAAGTATAATAATCATTGTTATCCTTGATCATTTAAATAACGGATATTGACCTAACAAACACGATGCCACGTTTAATACAGTTGAAGGTTAGACATATTATAATTACAGCAGACAGTTAGTATATATAAAACTTGACCATGTATGTTATTTTAAGTTGGAAACAAACTCTCAGAGGTAAGCATTCAATTTAATATTGTTCTATGAAGTTATTTTTGTGATTTTATAAATAACTTTTCCAGGATACATTTTACAAATTCAACAATTGTCGCTTTAGTTTTGAGCAGCGAAAAAAATTAATTTGAAATTTAAAAACATTTTACTAAAATGCAAGATTTTTTTTTATGTGTGTACATTTGCACACTGACAACTGTTTGTTTGTAATTCGATGCATACGACCATACATAATTAATTTACATGAACGTGTTACATGTGTCGCATTTGCCATTTGATTAAAGAATTTCCGTTTTTTAATTTTCCCTTGAGTTCGTTTTTGTTTGCAATTGTACTTTTCCTTATCTGATATTAACGGATATTTAGTTTTTCACGAACGAATCTTGTCCATCAAAACAAAAGTTGCACGTATCAACAATAAAGAAATGAACGACTAGTGGCAGTACCGAAAAGTATCTCTCTCTTTTGGTAAGGATACGCACCATATACTTTGACACTTACCATACACGCGGCGAAATACCAGTTGTACAAAATAAAAGTCGAAAAATGGGAAATAATTGCTACCTCTAGAAAATGATCTATTTCAATAAGCCTGTACTGTGATAAATGTGGATTTATAAATAATTACAAACCACTTCAATGTATTTGTAGAACATGAAGAGGTGTTCGACTAGCTATGTATTGTTTTGTGGAATCTGGTTTGTATGGGTTTTGGCATTACATGTAACAGGTATGATTTTTTTCCAAAGCGATGAATAAAAACATCATAAATATGAGAAAAAGAATCAATGAATTTTGTAGTGTTCTTCATTGTGGTATGTTTTATATTGATATTGTTTTTGTTTAATTAGGTCTTTCCACTTTTCCGTGGAAAGATCTATTGCTTTTGTTCTGATTATTATTTTTTTCTTACGCCTATATTTTTTCCTTCACTGTATTGTTGTTTTCAAATATGTCGCTTAGATTTTTGGAATATGATATTGTTCAGATAATACGCTTTTGAAACTGACCCCGCGAAACAAAAAAAAAAAAATACATTTATTGATTTTTCTACTGTAATAGGAGACTTCGTCCCCTTAATACTTATACACCATGCATACAAATGTCCTTGTAGAACTATTGATAAAAAAATCAATGATTTGTCTTGTTGGTAGTATTTAACGGTACATAAGGAACTTGTTGTTACTCTACGTCTGTGACAACAACTTTCTTGTTTTGGTTCAGTGGCTGTCGTTTGTTGATGTGGTTCATAAGTATTTTTCGTTTCTCGTTTTTATATAGATTAAACCGTTGGTTTGCCTGTTTTAAATGTTTCACACTAGTTATTTTGGGCTCTTTATAGCTTGCTGATCGGTGTAAGCTAAGTATCCGTGTTAAAGGCCATGCTTTGACATATATTTGTTTACTTTTTACACATTGTGACTTTGGTTTAGGCACTCATACCGCATCTTCTTATTGATATTAGTTGATTTTTTTGCTGATTAGAAGGGGTGATAGAAATTGCTACACTTCACATATAACCAATTAAACTAAAAGGAAGTTATTTTGTTTTATTATTTTTTATTGGGGAAATTGCTTCTATTGCTATTATGTAGAAAATGTAACGTATTCTTCGACTAATCTTTCGAGCCACCAAACTTAATACCAACGACGTTTAGTAATGCTTATTGAAAAATATGCATAACACAAAAGTACCAGTTTTATTGCCAAAGATGCGCAATTAGACATGTTAGACAAAAAAGAGTACATGGGACCAGCTCCTTCCCTTACACATTCTGGAGCGGTTCGTGTGGCTCAGTTATATATTTTTGTTACATGTTTTGTGTACTGCTGCATGGTCTGTTTGCTGTTACATTGTTTTTCGTCTTTTCCAGAGACATTTCAAGTTTATTTTCTATTTATGAGTTTGAATATCCCATTTGATATTTTTGCCTCTCTTTTAGTGTAACAGCAGCAATGCTTGAATCTTACACCTTACACAAATATCAATAAGTAGACAAAACCGGAATAAATGTAAAGCTTTCCCCAGACAAGGAAACAGCGATATGCATGAGAGAATTACATTCGTTATTTTAGAATTATTGCGAAATGAACAATGTTACAGTTGAATAGAACGATATCCCTATTGTCAAGTCAATATAGAAATACTGCCTAAATTATCAACTCAGATTTATAATAAAATGTATGCATTACTGTCAAACATTAATTTGGTAACTTGTCTTGAAGTTATGACAACACTTCTAACACGCACATACAAAATGAGATATCTTTTTTACCCGTTTTTGCAAAATTGAAATTTGTTATAATCGAGTTCTTGCTTAAACATTCTTTTTGAAATGTTGTTTTCTTCAGTGAATTAACAAAACAATATTCAACATATTCGTTGTATTCAATTATCTGTCGTCAATTTGAAAAAGAATGTAACCAATCAAATTTGACAAAATTGATGGTTTGAATACTTTTCTTTTCTTTTAATAATAAACTATCTTCAGTGACACTAAGTATTGAGACCAGGTCAGCAGGATGTTGTTTGTTGTTTTCTTTTAATAATAAACTATCTTCAGTGACACTAAGTATTGAGACCAGGTCAGCAGGATGTTGTTTGTTGTTTTCTTTTAATAATAAACTATCTTCAGTGACACTAAGTATTGAGACCAGGTCACCAGGATGTTGTTTGTTGTTTTCCTTTAATAATAAACTATCTTCAGTGACACTAAGTATTGAGACCAGGTCAGCAGGATGTTGTTTGTTGTTTTCTTTTAATAATAAACTATCTTCAGTGACACTAAGTATTGAGACCAGATCAGCAGGATGTTGTTTGTTGTTTTCAGCTTGAAAACGATCTTCATTTATTTTAATCTTGGTCTTTTAATACCAAATGATTTTTACGATTTTTTCAATATCTTTATTCAACATATATGATATCTTTTTTTACTTTTTCTAGATAGTTATGATAACTCACCAAAACCAGCTGGTAAGACTTTCGTATATGATTCTATAGATTGTCTCACTTGCATGTCACTTGGTCTCTGTTGGAGAGATGTGTCATTGTCAATGATACCACATCTTCCTATTTTTATATCTAAATATTAATGCTTCATAATATATATAATTTTTTTTCATTTTTCCTAAATCCATGTCAATGCCTAAATATTAAATATACGAACAAGTAGATTTGATATATTTGTAAGATGTCCATTACAGATAAAATGTTATCTTTTTTACTTTGAACCGAACATAATTTATCAAACTTATCCAAGATGGAGCGAAAGCTTATATAGATGATTCATTCATATATGATCCTAATTCTATACCGAAATTTTGAGAAATGAAGTCAACATAGCATACCAAGTGTCAGGAAAGAAAAATAAAATGCAGGCCATCATTATCCCCCTAAATGTATGACATTGATGAATTAGATTCAGGCTGGCATCGTCGCCAACGTGTCTGTCATTTTTGTACTTTAGCTGCGTTCATGTCCGTTTATATTATCAATTTTCTTTATCTTTTAGTATTTATGAAGTGTTTTATTTTGGTTTGATCTAGCTTAACACACATTATCGGTAATATGAACAACACTTGATTATGAAATTAAAACGAATACACATTGTAGAATTTAAGTGTAAATAATTGAAATTTCATTTAGAAAAAAGTAAAGTAACGGCTTGTTATATTTATCTATTTCTGAATTATTGTTTGATTGTGGGGGATTTACATTCTTCCGTTTGCTGAAAACAATTCAATGGACAGAAAATGTATAAGTTGTTACAATAGTAATGATAAAACATACAGAGCTCATAAAAATGTGTAAGCCTGCCATATTCCTTATGTGCCTGTACCACGTTAGGAGCCTATAGTTCATGGTGGGCGTTGGTTATATCTGTTATATACTTTTTTTTACAGTTGTTGTTATAAATGAGGCCGTTAGTTTGCAAGGTTTCCCATTTTTTATGTCTGGGTCTTTTATAGCCGACTATTCGATAGCAGTTTTTCTCGTTGTTGAAGGCCAGACGGTTGCCTATTATTGCGTATATGCACTTCATATGAACAATTGGGGATAGCTGTCTCATTGATAATCATACCATATCTCCTTATATTGTTATTTAATGACAACAGGAAATTCGAATAAACAATAACATTTTATATTATTTTATACAGAACAAAATTGCCGAATGGATCAACAGGGAAGGAATTATACTGGAAAAGTCAGCAAAACACGATTTGGACAAACGTGTCAAGCATGGTCGTCGTTAGCTCCTAACCAGCATCCATTCTCGGTTAAAATGGCCGACTATGAAAATTACTGCCGAAATCCAGACGATAAAGATTATGGTCCATGGTGTTATACCACTGACCCAGATACGAGATGGGAATATTGTAATATACCTTATTGTGGTAGGTGTGTTAATTATTTGACTTCTCCCTTATTTTCCATTTATTTCAAAAATAGATAGAAAGTTGATTTTCTCCGTATAATAACAGCTTCACATTACATCATGGATATCAAAATTTTCGTTAAAGTTGTTAATTTCATTTTGTGTTTCCGTAATGTGCATGAATTGTTTCGTATACTATATTTTGAAATGTTTAGAAATTTTGCAGTTAAGGCTTGTTTTTCCTTAATAAAAATGATAATTCCCAACTATATAATATGTAAGATATGTCTATGGCATGTTAGAAATGTAATGAGGATAGTGCTTATCAAACTGAGCGATTTTACTTTTAAGTTTTTATATTAAATAATAGTGTAAAGACGTATAGCAATTCAAATCAACTGAAATAAATAATTCGTTGGTATATTATTTCTTTTGGCAGAAGGAGCAGACAATCCAGGTAAGATTACATTCTTATGCATGTTATGCTTTAGTCGACATACTGACACTCTTTGTCTTCCTATTTGGAATGTTAAACTAAGTTATAACCATCCCATACTGAAAATAGCGGTTATCAATATCGTTGAATTATACATGTTCACCGTTTTTGTAATTTATGCATATAGTTCTTTTAATCAGTTTATCTATGGATATACTGTTGACATGACATATCAGAACACAATCTAACTGTTATATTAAACCTGTTTTATAAACCATTTATCACATTAACAGTCAATCATGTCTAAAACGTTTTTGATTTAAGG
This sequence comes from Mytilus galloprovincialis, assembly GCF_965363235.1. Classification (NCBI taxonomy): domain Eukaryota; kingdom Metazoa; phylum Mollusca; class Bivalvia; order Mytilida; family Mytilidae; genus Mytilus; species Mytilus galloprovincialis. Next base: position 98,323,659 of record NC_134842.1, read on the forward strand.
CTTAAGAGATAAGTGTTTACCGTACATTTCTTTTAACTGTATCGAACAGTTGATTTGATTCACTTTTATAAGATCAATGATCATATCGAAAAAAAAGTTATCAAAGGTACCAGGATTATAATGTAGTACGCCAGACGCGCGAAAGTGTCTGAAAATACTTGATTGTCTGCACGTATGGCATAAAACCAGGTTTAATCCAACATTTGTAACATAAGAAAATGCATGTACTAAGACAGGAATATGACAGTGGTTATCCATTCGTTTGTGTGTTTGAGCATTTGATTTTGCCATTTGCTTAGGGACTTTCCTTTAAGAATTTTCCTCGGAGTTTTTTTTTTTTTGCTATATTACTTATTATGCACATGACAAGGACCATTCAAATCAGGAAATAATAAATATATGTCCAGGTAATACGAAAAAAAACCCTAAACATTAAATTCGTGATATACTGTATCAAATGTGTTCAATCATAGTCATGTTATTTTTTTCAACATCTTTACTTCATCATATTGCAATACTTCAGAAAAGGACCATTGGAAACGTGGCTGGCAAAGATATGAAGATTCGTGTTATTCAATCCAGTACACAAAAAAAAATTGGTTTGATGCTAAGGTACGTCTTTGTTAAAGTTCGTTTTAATCCACACACAGGTGTACTTCATTGTTCACCAAACTGTTTGTCCTATCATCTGTTTGTCTGTGTGTTTGATTGTTTTCCATGACGTTTGGTTTTCTTCATTTTGGTATTTCTAGTATTCCTTGTTTTTTTCTTAATAAATTATACAGCAGTTTTGTTTTATTATATTTGATTTGATTTTTAATACAGAAAGTTTCCATACGGTTAGCTTAGTCTGTTATTTTTTATTAATTGATCAATCACAAAATTATACATACTCTTCTGTCAGGATGGGATTTAATAGGTTATTCCTGGTATTGAACAGTTAGTATATTTGTCAATTTACGAATTTGATGCAAACTGTATTATCTATTGTATCATGTGTATAATCAGTTAAAGCATTATTAACCCTGGCTGATGATTTTGTTACATATATTATTTCGACTGACGTATATGTTTAGTAATATATGATTTATTCATAAATACACACCTATCGAAATGAACATCAATTTAAAACAAATGTCCCTCAAATTCAGATGTCTTTTATTTAAGGACTTCTGTAAAAACAACCTTAATGCGTATTTGGCTGAAATTCAAACAGCTGGAGAAAACAACTTCTTGATGAATCTCCTTCCAAAACCAACATTAGATGACAGTAAGTAATAATCTAGACTTAAAGTCAGGAATCTGATGCTCAGTAGTTGTCGTTTGTTGATGTGGTTCATAAGTGTCGTTTTTTATATAGATTAAATTGTTGGTTTTCCCGTTTGAATGGTTTTACAATAGTCATGTTTGGGGCCCTTTATAGCTTGATGTTCGGTGTAAGTCAAGGCTCCGTGTTGAAGACCGTACTTTGACCTATAATGGTTTACTTTTACAAATTGTGACTTGGATGGAAAGTTGTCTGATTGGCACTCATACCACATCTTCTTATTTCAAGTTAGGAATTTTTTTTTACAAAACACAATGAAAATAGGATAAACTCTAAGGTTTACCGGTTGACCGTTCAAAATTAACAAATTGATTGATTTAAGATGCCGCCATATCATTTTCATTATAATGTGCTTTTATAATTGATGAAAACTCTCTTATCTATTGTGTCATGTGTAGTTATTATCAATTCTGGCTTATGATTGTTTAACATATTATGAGTCGACTGAGTTAAAAGTTAAGTAATATATTTATGCGAGTTTTGATATGTGAAAACTGCTAATTTGAAGTGGCAGTTCAATATTTAGATAAAGAATAGGAAATGATGGCACTCTTGTTTGACGCAAACACAATTCTGTTGTCAGTGTATACTAATATTGATGTCATTTGTAATGTAGAATCCATCCATATCCACTCATGTTTTGATTTATGATACAGATACATTGTTTCTGTAATAAATTGGAAATATTGTCAATTCTAGTAGATGCGGTCAAATATTTTTTTGATACATACCATCCTGAGATATGAAATTACTGATTCTGAGTAAAAGTTCAGCATTTTTATTCAATCGATTGAGACAACATTTTGAAGTCATTTTGTATCTTTATTGCTGACATTTGTATATACAATTCATCCCGAGTAAACAAACCTAGCGATTTAGCATACTGCTTTATGATTTTCATAATTAAGTGTAGATATCATGACTATGGTCAGTTGTGTTTAATATAGTCAAATATTTTGTTATACAAAGCATCCGAAGAGACATCTACGTACCCTAAGTTGTTGTCATTGTTAACCAATATTTTAACTTTACGAAATTAATGTAAACGAACTGCTACATTTTTAAACAGATATGAATTACTGAAAGAATTCGATGTTAATTGATTGATTGATTGAATGGTGTTAAACGCCACTTTATTTAGGTCCTCCGACTGTTCGAAGCAGTCCTGAAAGCTGTCACAGGTAAACCTGGTCTGATTAAAATGACTGGTAGGCAACTTAACATGCTGTACAAGTGAGGAAAAAAAAAATAACGAAAAAGATCGAACTCCGAGGAAAAGTTCAAAACGGAAAGTCCCTAATCAAATGGCAAAATCAAAAGCTCAAACACATCAAACGAATGGATAACAACTGTTATATTCCTGCCTTGCTACAGATATTTTGAGTGTTTGCCTCTTCAAGATATTACCTTTGATATCGTTTGTTTGATATGATTATTGAATGTAGCATAGACACGCTGATAAATACGAGTGTAGATCAAAGTATGAATATAAATCGTGTTATAAAAGGGCCGGTTAATGCCGATGTCATTTCGTTTTTTGGCTATCATGTTGAATTTAGTTTAGCTGGACAACGTGAACCGATATAAGCATTGAAAAGTGGACTCTCCTCATTTATACAAACCAATGTATTTCAGATTTTATAGAGGTTTGGCTTGGTGGAAATGATGTAGAATCAGAAATGTTTGGACGATTTATCTGGAGCAAAAGTGGTTCCGAGTTTAATTTTACTGACTGGGGACCAGGAGAGCCGAGTCGGTATTCTGAGCACTGCCTATCCACTCACTTATATAGAGATCGTAAACTTCATTGGAATGATAGGACATGCTATTGGGGGAACTTCTTTGTCTGTGAGAAAAGGTAATTGAATAGTTTACCTCTTTGGGACTGGTATGATAGAAACCAAAACATCAAGTTCAATGTACAATACTGATTTAAGTATTGAAAAAATATGTAAAGGTTCTCATTCATTCCTAAACTGAACACACATTTAGTTTTTTCAAATGCTATCTTGTAACATCAATGTTCTAGGACAGTTTAGGTTTGAGTGTTTACATACATGTTTACACGACCAGTATTATTCTTAATGTGCCATTGCAAGTCAGAAACCTGAAAATACAATAATTGTCCCTGGTTGCCGTCTGTCCTATTTGTTTTTTTTTCTTTAAATTTATGGTTTGTCTTAAATTGAGTTTATTGGGTTTTTGTTGATAGTCTCTTTTTACTTTTTGTCATTTCGGAACCTTTTATAGCTGACAATGCAGTTTGAATGTGTATATTGGTAAAGGCTTTATGTGACCTATAGTTTCTTAAAACTCATTTTGAAATAGACAAATAGTTGTCTCATAATGAGTTATACCAGATCTCCTTTCTTCTATAAAGTAATCAAACTTTAAACCAGAAAACTCGTAAATAATTAGAAAAAAAAAAATCATCGTCGGATTTGGAACTAATTACTATACTTTTTGACTTGACGCTGCTTTATTGATATATCCACAAAGACAAAACAGAACCTTTCGGCAAACAAATATTTGAAAAACAAAATATGTTTTTAGTGAAATTCATTATGTGTTGGAGTGATTGTATCCACTGAAAATAGACCTTCAATTGAAAATAAATTAATGCTTGATTGATATAGAAATCTTAACCTGCTTTTGAACTTCCAGCAAAGTAAGTTTCAATCTTACCCCATTTTCAAACTCGAGTTATATGCATTTAGTACAACGTGCTTAAATCTTTCTACTGAACAGACTGAAAAGGGGGAAATTATTACACAGCCCAATTTTTAACAAACAAAACCAACTTCTTCAAGGAAACAAAGAACAAGACAACATGCACAACATAGTCGTGACAGACTAGCCGAACATGTGTTAGCATATTTATGCTCATAATTCATGTATATTTTTCAGTGTTGGACCTTCAGGGTGCGGAGAATAGGATACTATGATGGTTAATTGTCTTTACTCAGAATAAAGATGTTAAAACGGAGTTTGATTTTGATTTACTTATCAAACCACCCCCATAAACAAGACGGACAATCACTTAAAGATGGCTTCCTAGAATAGAAAAAGTGGGGACATATACAATGGTATCATCCATAATAATTAATTCCAGAACAAACAGAAATGACCATGGCTAAAAGTGGGTATTGCCTCATTGACAATCATGTCAAATCTTTTTATTTTCATATTGATGACATCACTGACATCAAAGGATCAATTGATACGATCGTTTCTGGAAAAAAATGAATATTAGTATATCCATAGCGGACTGGGACAAACTTTTCTGATTTCAATCCTTTTCAATTCTGTATTTGACTTCACCTCCCCACTGTTTTGATTGGAGTATTTTTGTTGACAGAATCTCTCTTTTATTCCAAACAATCAATCTGGTATCAATGGCGTGTGATTGCATTGGTCTATGTAATTTAACAATGATTAGTTTTTCAATATACCACCATTGTAAATTGTATTGTGACATGTGTAACAAGCAAATGTTTGTTATGTCCATTGCTGCCTTCGATCACATGCTTTTCTGATATCTGACATCCTCACATGCACCATGTCCAGCGCCGTATACCACTGCGCCCAAAAAGGCTATATTGAACATTGAATATAGCTGTCGTTAGTCGAGTAATGTCTTGTTTCGTCTGTATTATGTAGTGTTGAAACACATTATATGATGTAGTGGTTCAAATCTTAACGCATTGCAGATCTGTCGTAAATACTGATAATCATACATACCATGCAGTTACAACAATATAATTGTATTACAAACGTCTTAATATAAGCAATTTACGGCAGACGTTCATCTTCGGATATGATACGGTTATGTAGGGATTAATGAAAACGACACGTTATAAATTTTGTGCTTCTGAAGAGTTTTTCTTTGTTTATCTTCACCATGAACACTCAAACCAAACTATTTGAAAGCGAGGAATTTATAATACATAAAGACATGAGGAGCTTTAAGTCAAATAGGACATATTTATACTTCGTCTGAACTTTAACCCATGTAAGATCGGCAATGTGCTTGGTCAATGTTTGCTCTTCCTTCATAAGGATTAGGACTCCTGCTTCTGTGACATGGTAACAACAGTGGATGATGCTACAATGGAAGGGGGGCACAAAATGCTCTAGTTTGCAGATCTTACGTTGTTGTAAGGCAGTTTTCTGTCTCAATCAAACACACACACTGTTTTAGCAGCAGTAAAAATTCCTGTTTTCAATACATATCAATCCGTTGCAGCGCTCATCTCAGACCATATGACAGAAAGAGTCATCTAAGTAGGATTATTTGCCATAATGTGTAGTTTATATTTTGTCGTTTTGATGTGAGAGTTTTTACGTAAGATATATGATTTTAACCATTTTACTTGCTGATCTGTTATCTATGATAAAGAATAAAGGTAGACATCAAGTATTATGCAAACTGGGTCAGATACTTATATGTTAATTATATGCTATTTTTCTTGAGTGTGATAAAATTCTTTTTTTTATCCCGTTTTATGAATACACCCGTATTATTACAGCCTTTTGTCATCACAGGCTATTTCCATGAATTGATAAACCTGCAAATCATAAGCGACATTTTCTTAAATTAAAATACATAAATAGAGGTATTGATTTTATTAACTTGTCTAGCATATTCTATGACTCTTCCGTCTATAGCTTAATACCTCCGTATTTTGATAATATAGAACAACCCATTATTTCGTATTCTTATAAAAAAACGAGCAGAAATTTGATTTTTAATTATATGTCGATTACATCAGACGTCAATATAGAAAATAATGTTCGTTCCACTTGAGACAGCGAAACATCTAGTTTTAGATATGTTCCCTATGGTCATGCTATTACAAGAGACATCAACATCGTCGAAGACCGTGAGGTCATAACTTTTCTAAAGAAAGGACCGAAATACCGTCCTCCATCTGTAATAGATTGGAAACAGTGTCGTCGGGTCATTAAAGACTGCCTACTATGAAAATTGGTGCAAACGTGAAAAATCTGATAAAAAATCTTTAGACAGTTATTTAAATAAAATTATAAATACTGCTAATATTCGAATATCTCATTTAGAACACAATTCTGAAATTGATAATAGGATCCATGATATTCCCATTTCTAGAATAAAAAATAAATTAAGGTACTCGCAGAGCGGTTTGTGTTCGTAACGGCAGACAAGGCAGCCAATAATGTAGTGGTGGTGTGACGCATATATTACACGGAAATTCTTCAAAACGAAATTATCAATTCCACTACATTGAGGTCCGTACGCACCACAGAGAGTCAAATCGTTAACAAGCAAACCACTTCCACTACCCAGCTTAAAGCATCTACCGAACATTTGAAAGTCCCTACCATGTACAGCTGGTTACCGAAATTACACAAAAAACATTAAAATTTCATTTTATCTGCGCATCGAGTAAGTGTTCTACTACTAATCTATCAGTGCTTCTAGCTACCTCCCTTACTACTATCAAAGAACTGGTTATTAACTTTTGTAATAAAGCTTATGACAATAATGGTATAAATTATTTTTGGAGTGTTAAAAAATCTTTAGATGTTTTAGATAAAATACATGCTTTTGATGGTCCTTATAATTCTGCTGACAGTAGTTTTTCTACTCTGTACACTACACTTCCACACAATCTTATAAAGAAAAAGTTTTTGAATTGGGGTTGATAATGGTCTTTCGAAAAATCTCATTGTAATTCTATTTGCTCTAACTCGTTTAAAGCCCTTTTCTGTAACAAAAAAGGAAAGTATGCTAGATACACTTACTGGAAATGTGAGGATATGATTGAAGCTTTTAATTTTCTGCTAGATAACATTTATATCCGTTCCGGCGATAAAGTGTATCGACAGGTAGTAGGTATTCATATGGGCAATAACTGTGCCCCTTTTATAACAGATTATTTCTATATTGCTATGAATCTTAGTTTATGACCAAACTCAGTAAAAACCCATCATTGTTATATTTAGTTGACACATTCAACAATACCTACCGTGATCTTGATGATTTCGTTAAATAATCCAGAGTTCTATACATATACTTCCGAAATTTACACAAAAGAACATACTTTAACTAAATCTAACATAAACAGCAGCAGTTGCCCTTTTCAAGATTTAGACATTTCAATTTCTAACGGGAAACTGCATACTAAAATTTACGACAAAAGAGACGATTTTTCATTTCCTATTGTTAATTTTCCTTTTTTAGACGGCTATGTGCCTTTGTTTCCATTATACGGTGTTTATATATTCCAACTCGTTCGGTATGCCCGTGTGTGTTCTGATGTCATAGATTTTAACGAACGTTATCAATGCATCACTGGGGAAATTATTGTGTCAGGGATTTCGATACCATAAATTACTAAAACTTTTACTACATTCTTTCAAAGATAGATTTGATTAGTAAATCTGGCTGTACCTGTAGAAAACTTATTAAAAATGGTATTTCACATCCTAAATTTTACGATAATATTGTACTTAAAGCGCGGAAATCACTAAGTGATCTGTGTAAACTCATTGAACCTTTAAACAAACTTATAAGTAAGGGTTATCGAACCAATATTGTATAAGATCTCTGAATATAGTTTACATTGGCACTAATATCGATTTTGTCATTAGCAAATTAAAACATAACTAAATTGTATCTTCTTTTGAGGAGGGATGTATAGAGACACACGCACGTTAATTTTTATCTCTAAAGAAGTCACTAAGCACTATCGTACTAACTGTCGATACATTTATTTTGGCATTCATGTCTTCTCTGACTGTTCATGACGTTAACATACTAAATCCCTGGGATGTGTAATTAGTTGATTTTAGTCTCTGATGAATGATTTTTTTATTATTAATTGTTTTTGGCGTTTAACTAGCTGTCAGTAACTGCGAGTACTCTCAAATCGTACTTTCTTGTTAATTTGACATGTTACTATTTGTAATGCTTTTTTTTATTAATATGGATCTTGTCTTTATGCCAGCTTTGCTTATTTGGAATATCTACTAATTTTCACTTCTGTGTGCTACATTTGTATAAACCTCAAGATTAGTCTCCTTAAATCTGTACAGGGAATTTTATCCAACTCTAATTGTATAGTTTTATTGTTGATATTCACCCAGTGTTAAATTAGGTATTAGAATGACAGAACTTTCTTGATATTCCTAAGTATTGGAAAATTTTATATACACAGAAGTAGTTGTTAAAAGGCTAATTTTAGTATTATTTGTGTAATAGACATTACAAGAACTTTAACTGTGACACCTGTTAACCGTTAAATAGTAATATTTTCCTAGCATCTAAATGAACTCTCTAAATGTAGAACTGTCGCAATTAATTAGTACTATTTATCTATGACCATAAAGTTGCCACTGAAGAACATTTAAAGTTTCTGGTTATTCTAATGTGTTTAACATTCAAAGATAAAGACAGAGTTAATGTATTTTCTGGTCAGTTTTAAGGTTGTTGCTCGATGTGAAAAGTTTGTTACATGTTTGCAATATATAAATATTGTATAAGAACTCGATGTTGTCTTTTTAATTCATATTGAGGTGTAACATAAATGGTGGCAGCGGAAATGGGATTAATTAATTTAAGTTATTAATTATTCTGTAGTGGATTATAAGCGTAATTTTCCTAAAGGATATGTGCTATTGTAGGATTAATTATTACTTATGTAGCTGATGTGATTTATCAGTGTTTTCTTTTTTTGCCGTTAACCTGGCGTATATCCAGCTGTGTAATTCAGCGATTTATTGGATATAGTATATCCAGCTGTGTGATTCAGCGATTGATTGGATATGAAACGTTTGTTTAGTTTATTGGATATTGATTCCGTATTTTGGAATATATCCGGCTGTTGATTCAGCGTTGACTTTGAATTATCGAGCGTAGCCTTAAACTCACTTTTTCGTTATATTTCCATTAATCACAGGATTAATTGTAGTTAGTGATACTATCCGTAATGGCAGAAGAAGGTGTACTAGAAGGAGGCAGCATAGCAAAAAATCGACCAAGAAGAAATATAAATTTAATGCAATTTACAGATGCCGAATATGCAGATGAAAGCGACGTGCCAGTTGAGGAAGAAGTTTTTCAAAGACTGAAAACTCCGCCGCCGAAAAAAGCAACAAGAAAGACAAATAAAAATGAGTTAGATATCGAAAGGGAAAAGCTTGTCATCGAACGGGAAAAACTCGAAATCGAAAAAGAGAAATTAGAAATCGAAAGAGAAAGAATTCGTTTACAGGGATTTAACTGTTTAAATACTGATAAGTATCAGTCACTACTATTTAAAGTAAAATTACAACCATTTGATACGAAACTCGATGACATCTTAACATTTTTATCGGAATTTGATGCAGTAAGTGGTCAGGCAAATTGGTCTAATGACATTAGGATTTTACAATTAAGAATATTAATTGTTGACAGGTGAAGCAAGACAGGTTTCTTCACAAACGTCCACTTCGTACGACGATCTGAAACGTGCGCCAATCGATCGATATGGAAAGAGACCCCATGAATATTTTGTTGACTTAGTTAATGTTAGAAAAGCTGACAATGAAACTTACAGAGCTTTAATGGCGCGGATTATACAAAATCTCAACCGATGTTCCAAGGACAAAGATCCGATCAAAAGTTTATAAGAGGAATTTTTTTCTGAAGGCTCTTTCACCAGTTCAAACGCAATTGGTAAGAAGAAATAAAGGCAGCGCGTCCGTAGTAGACGCAGCAGAAGACTATATAGTACCGACAAAGGATGACAATGTACAAAATGATGAAAAATAGAACTGACAGTAACCGTTGTTTCAAATGTAAAGCTATTGGACATTATGCACGTGATTGTGCTATTGGACAACCGTTTTGTGCTAAGCTTGTTGTAATTAACATAGACACACCGTATTATACAGGTATCGCTAAAGTTGGACTCGAACCGAAATTGGCCGCCGAAGCACTTTTGGGAATGGATATACTAGTGCGAACTAGTAACACATTTGTTCTAACCAGAAAACAAGCCAAGCGCGCCGAAGATGAGATCGAATCTGACAATGATACACATGAAAGCAAAGTTGAACATGCCATGGAAATTACGAAAATATATGAAGATGATGAGATTGTTATTGGTAACATTTCCTATGGAAATATTGAATATACAACATCTACATACAGACCGCAGTCGAAGGGTAGATGTGAGCGATTAAATGGTTCTTTGAAGTTCTTGCTCAAGAAGTCGTGCACTGTCGACGAATGGGATGAATTGGTTCCTTATGCGTTAAGCGAGTATCATGAAGTTCCGCATGAAGAAACAGGCTTTTCAGCGCCGTTTGAGTTGTTGTATGGCTTGCCTGTGAGAGGTCCGATGGCTATACTTCGTGGATTGTCTACTGGAGAGGATGAGAAACACCGTTCAGTTATTGAACTTGGAATTACGATACGTAATTGTTTGGCAGCTATGCCAGAAATTGTTAAAGAAAAGATCAAGGCTTGGTACGACAAGCATACAATGTTCAGAGAATTTGAACCTGGGGGCGAAGTGCTATTATTTTTACCGTCCGAGGCATTACAGAACATTGCCGATGCTTTATCAGGAATATAACAAAGATTGACTGTAAGCGTTATGCTTTATTGTTTTTGTTACATCTATGTAAATTGGAGCAACGCCTTTTATTTGATTTTTAAAGTTAATTTTCGAAAACAGTGTTTTCTCTTGAAAAAGGAGATGTTAAAAGGCTAATTTTAGTGTTATTTGTATAATAGACATTACAAGAACTTTAACTGTGACACCTGTTAGCCGTTAAATAGTAATACTTTCTTAGCATCTGAATGAACTCTCTAGAAACTTTTCTGAAATTTGAATCTGGCTGTTTAGTGCTTAGTTGTCAATATGTTTTTGTGGTGAATGGTTTGTTAGTTTTTTCACCTGGTCATTGACTAACAATTTTGATTGCTACTTCAGTAAATGATGAATTTAGATATCAAGGAATGTTAAGGTATGTTGATTATGAGTGACATGATTTCGTTATTAGAATTTATATATAATTGTGTTCCATTAATTCATAATGTAAAGAACTAAATAAAGGCAACAGTAGTATACCGCTGTTCAAAATTCATAAATCGCTGGAGAAAAACTAATCCGGGTTAAAAAACTAAAACTGAGGGAAACGTACCAAATATAAGAGAACTATGACACAACAGAAACACAACACCGAAACGTAACACACAATGAAACGAACTATAATGTAACAATGACCATTTTCCTGACTTGGTACAGGGCATTTTATGAAAAAAAATGGTGGGTTGAACATAGTTTTGTGGCATGCCAAACCTCTCGCTTTAATGGCAGTGTTAATTATAACATTAAAATTACAACATTACACGACAGGGTTACAATACATAAACAGATAAATGGGAGAAAATTATAGGACAGAGAAACAAACGAATAATAGCAATCCAAAAGTTCAAGGTTAGAACTATATTGATACACCAGACGCGCGCTACGTCCACACAAAACTATGCTCAGATGTAAAAAAAGATTAAAGAAACAACAGACACAAATTACATCGCCTCATTTCTAGACTCATACGTCAAATGTGACAAATGCAGTCATCTGAGTACCAGAATCAATGACAAACAATACGATTTTATTTGAACTTATCAATTTCCTCAACGTTAGTATCAATATACTAACTTCACCTGCCTATGGGATATTCAAAACCTTACTTGTTAGGTATTTAAGAGCTTGAATCTGCTACTCAGACCAAAACGTCACCAATGTCTGAACAGAACATCCATGAACCAGGGGTATTTGACATGTTTATCCCATATGCAGGTGAAGTCCTTTTTTTCTAAAAAAAAAAAATCATAGAAGGCACCAACACCAAATTTACAAATTATTCACAATGGTCTTAAAATATACAACATTGGTACTGACGTTGCTTGCTATCTTAATATCGTGTTTTTGTATTCATTTATTTGTGTTTTAATACTACTTTTAATTTTAGAATCTTTTGGCGATATTCATTTGACGTGGCTACAAACTTATCCATCCCATCATCGTATTTTTGTATTCATGTATTTAATTTTATAAAATTCTATTGTATTGAAATACATTTGTATATGTGTGAACAAAAGACACTGACATAAGTTACAAATGTCAAAATATAGGGGTACATCACTCAACATAGTGGTAAAAACTTGATCATTATGAACACATACAATTATGTCAACAAAGAAAAACAAAACGGTATATTGTAGAAACAAATTTGTCGACGCCTACGATCAAAATATGTTGTAAACAAAAGATTCAAATTTGATAGAGAGTTAATCAATACAAAAAAAAAATGGATTGTGGATGGCGGTCCGGGTAAATTGTGTCAAAAACAATAAAAATTTTGGAAATGGTTTTTGACAAAATTGACCTAAAAATGAAAATATTGTTTATTCAAGGGGTCATAGCTTCATAAATGTAAAGGAATGTGCCAGAAAAAATATATTTCATTTTATTAATAGTATTTTCACAAGTATTTAGAAAAAATTAGAAATTTGTTATTTTAACATGTTAAAGGACCGATTTAAGTAACATTAAAAATTTAGGGCCAATTGTAACCCTTCGTGAACTTTTCATGCAATAATGATTGGATTGCCCTAGTCGTATTTAGGTAAACAAAAAAAAACAATGAAATGAATGACAAGTTAAAACAATCATTTCAATATAGAAATATATTTTTGGAATCCTAAAAGTCTTCCATTGTGCCTAGTAAAACTGCGGTTATGATAAAAATAATTTTGGATAAGCGTCCCAGGCATAGATTACCTTACCCGTATTTGGCACCACTTTTTGGAATTTTGGATCTTCAATGCTCTTCAACTTTGTACTTGTTTTGGCTTGATAAATATTTTGATATGACCGTCACTGATGAGTCATATGTAGACGAAACGCGAGTCTGACGTACTTAATTATTATCCTGGTACCTTTGATAACTATTTCAAACATAACTTATTAGCGTATATAAACACTTTCTTCGTGAATGAAGTCCAATAATGCAAATACGCTTCAAAGACATATCAATTTGAAAATAAAAAAGAGGCCCAGAATACCAAATGTTCAGTCAGAAGAAGAATTGCTTGCGTTACTTCAAGTTTTGTGGTTAAAAGATCTTGTTGAGGATGTTTTATCATTTGTTCATGTTCCCTTTGAATCTGTCTCTGTTCAACCAATAACTTCAACAGCATGTCACAATAATCGTCGGATAATGCGGAATTAGTTGTACTAATGAGAGTCTGTGTTTTTCCTTCCAACAAAAATACGCTAACACATGAAAACAATAGTATGAAAAGATACAAGACCATCTTTCTTAATATTCAATTTTTCGTTCTTCTAATACCTGCAGCATTGAAACGTGATAATTAGAAGGTTACAACGCAATCCTATCTCTCATATTTCTGTTTCTACCGACATACTCACTGGTTACATTTATCTAAATAGATATTGTAATTAATTGTTTTTCAATTAAAGCAACAAAAAAGAAAAATCAATAGAAATTATTGAACTTTCTAACATGACGTCCTTCAAACACTTTAAGTACACACCTATGGTAAATTAGACAATAATTGTTTAGTGTCTTTAAATATCAGCTGTATTTGTACGAGGCTAAGAAACAGGTGTAGTGCAAGTTTTAGCGAGCTAAAACTCCTGTTTCGAGCCGAGTACAAATACAGTTGATATTTAAAGACACTAAACAGTTACTGTCTTTATCTTGTAATTAATTCTGTATATTGTTTGTGCTTTGAAAGACACACAATCTCACATTTATTGCATTTATTTTCGATTTAAAGTTCCTTGAAGCCCGCGTAGTAATATTGAAATCCCACATTTAGCTAATGACGGGTTCGCAAAAAAAAGAATCTTGAATAGTCAACAATAATACATCGCTCAAGGTGATTAATCATCATTTTCAATATACATGTAATAATTAATTTCAACAGTAAAAACAAATAACAAAACATTGTCTTAATATGCATGCTGCAATTAAAATAGTTGATTTGATACACTTGTAAACGTTCAAGTGTTGACATCAATGATTGTCGTCGTAGAAAGTACTGCTGTTCATGTTTGTCTGTTATCATCAAATTGTTTTAATTCTTATTACTCTAATAATGTTTAAAAAATAATTGAATGTACAACAATAATCGTAAATTCGCTCGCATAAGGTCAAACCATACGTCAGTGGAATGCGACCGCAATGCACATTCTGAGGTCACGCAGGTTCATACAACACTCGTCAACAGAAATACACAAACGTTGTCCCGCCAGCGGAGCTTTAAAGCGATATCTGTATAGTATACCGATACAGCATAGCGATATATGTAAGGCTATGTTTGTATAGTAACGTACGACACCCAATTACACATTCAAAAATACATACCGTTATCTGGATGATATATTTTCGTTGAATAATACAGAGTTCCCTAAATATATTTCAGAAATTTACCCAAAAGATCTTTCTATAACTAAATCTAACATAAACAGCAGAAGTTGTCCTTTTCCATATTTAGACATTTCAATTTCAAACGGAAAACTTCATACTAAAATTTACGACAAAAGAGACGATTTTTCATTTCCTATTGTTAATTTACCTTTTTAGACGGCGATGTGCCGTTTGCTCCATCATACGGTGTTTATATATCCCAACTCGTTCGGTTTGCCCGTGTGTGTTAGGATGTCATAGATTTTAACGAACGTAATCAATGCATCACTGGGAAATTACTGTGTCAGGGATTTCGATACAATAAATGACTTAAAACGTTTACTAAATTATTTCATAGATACAAAGATTTGATTAGTAAATTTGACTATACCATCATAATTAGAAAATTTATTAAGAATGGTATTTCATATCCTAAATTTTATGATAATATTGTACTTAAAGCGAGGAAATCACTATGTGATCCGTGTAAACTCATCGAACCTTTAAAAACACTTTTTTTTTAAGGTATAACTGTTGTGTCAAATGACAACTGATGTTCTTTAACTTTGCTGACTGCCATTGGCGATTACCAAATAGAATTGATCACAAGATGTAACAAAATGGATCTTAATATCAATTTAATACTTAACAGAAAACAATTAACTTGTGGCCACGATGTTATGCCACAAACATAAGGTGTCAATATGTTTTTAATAACAAGCCTCAAATCAAAAACATTTTAAAAGACATAAAAATTAAAAAGTAATTACTTGTTAAACGAAACTCTCATAAGCTTTTCATCATGTTCATGTTATGCATGAATGTTTGGAAATTCTTATGTGAACTATTCAAATTATGGTATAATTAATTTATTAATCTTAATTATCAATTTCAGAATATAATCATTTTTATTTTGAATTGACCTGTGTCTACATTTTGTACTTTATTGGATTTATCTATTTACAGTTGCATATGAATATAAATTTTTGGAACCTTTAATACGTCAATATGTGTTTTGGGTTTTGATACTTTTTGAAGATAACCTAAAGTTTTGCTACTTAATAAAGACATATTATTTAAAGACAACAATGACGTGTCTTCGTTGGAGAATTGTCTTGAAGAAATTTTCTTTTTCTATAAATGACATTTTTTATTACATGTAATAAAACATTTGACTGGGGTTTTTCTAAATGTTATCCTTGTACTGATCAGTTGATACTCCTTATTTAACACTTTCACTACTGAATTTTTTTTTCGCGGGATTCCCTGACCGAAATTTATTTGCACGAGCTGTTTGCCTGACCGGGATTAATTTGACATGTGCTTCAACAAAAACGACCTCGAAGTTATGGTCATTGAAAACTCGTCCACCGTAGCGAGTTGTGCGGTCAAATTTTGATAAAATGTAGATAAATATCATAGGTTGAGCGTCAGTAACCTCTTCATAGAGTGAGAATCAGTTTACCTTAAAAACGCGTGTCGAAAACGTAGATTGATTGAGTCGGAAGAAAATTTTTATCATTAGGCAACACACGTGTGCTTAAGAAATGTTGCCGAATGGAAGTGAAAGTGATATACGGTAGGCACCGTATATCACTTTCACTTCCATTCGGCAACATTTCTTAAGCACACGTATGTTTCAAAATTCTATTTCTATGAGCTACTGAATTATTTTCTTTCAAAATCCGTTTCCGTTTCGTTTTCTCGGCAAAAATACTTGTAAATCGAGACTGTCGTTCACGTAGACTTTGGCCGCCATTTGTTTACAGTTTCGAAAGAAGAAAGATAACTTGGGCTCGATAACGGACAATAACTCGTCCAGACGAGTTGTATAATAATCCCAGCGTTGATGTGCGATTAGCTGTTTGCCTGACCGGGATTAATTTGACATGTGCTTCAACAAAAACGACCTTGTAGTTATGGTCATTGGAAACTCGTCCACCGTAGCGAGTTGTGAGGTCAAATTTTGATAAAATGTAGATACATATCATAGGTTGAGCGTCAGTAACCTCGTCATAGATTGAGAATCAGTTTACCTTAAAAACGCGTGTCGAAAACGTAGATTGATTGAGGCGGAAGATAATTTTTATCATTAGGCAACACACGTGTGCTTAAGAAATGTTGCCGAATGGAAGTGAAAGTGATATACGGTAGGCACCGTATATCACTTTCACTTCCATTCGGCAACATTTCTTAAGCACACGTGTGTTTCAAAATTCTATTTCTATGAGCTACTGAATTATTTTCTTTCAAAATCCGTTTCCGTTTCGTTTTCTCGTCAAAAATACTTGTAAATCGGTACTGTCGTTCACGTAGACTTTGGCCGCCATTTGTTTACAGTTTCGAAAGAAGAAAGATAACTCGGGCTCGATAACGGACAATAACTCGTCCAGACGAGTTGTATAATAACCCCAGCGTTGATGTGCGATTACTAAACTAATTAAAAAAAAAAATAACTGCAATAATAATCAATGGAACTTCTTTACTTTATGACTTAACCCCAATAATGCCTTAATTCTTCCACATGTGAATGAGATAATTTAAAGCTTTCCAATAAATAAAAGTAAATGAACCCAAAAAGTGATTTTTTATTTTAAAGTTCTAAATCCATGAAATTTCCAATAAATTTGATATGGGTCATAGGGGTTGTATAATATAAAAAAATATTTAAGCATAAATAAATGTACTACAAATAAGAAAATATTCAGCTGTATCTCAAGATAAAGAGCCTAGTGATTTTTTTTTAAATTGTTGAAATTAAAATCTGAACTATGTAGTCACAATTTAGGATGTATAAGATAACATAAAATTGACAAATACATCAACTGTTGGTTGTTAAAGCAGCAAAAATAAATACCAAAAGCTGACAATAAATATTTTATAAATTTATTTTCATCATAGTTAAATTTATTAATCACATGCAGTAGAGGTAAAGAAGATAATATATGCAGACAACTACTGGGTACTGTTTAATTTAAACTCATAATACATGTATGTACACACAGATTCAAGTCGTTGAACACTAGTGCCGAAAAGGATTTTAAATACATCATGTACATGTTTTACTGCAAAATGCAGTTTTAAAATTCATTGATGGAAAGCTCCATCAGGGAGCTGATATAGTTTGTAATAACATTTGGAAGCTATGAAATTTATTTTAGTTTATAATGCTCCGTACTCGTTGAATAGGAGGATTCATATCATAATTTTTGATTTTGAAACTGAGTGGGGACAATAGAAACTATTTTTTTTATTTTCTGTTTATATTGTTGAATTATTTAATAGAATGGTTTGTCAAAAAGTGAATAAAAATTACTTGAGTGAGGTTGTTATACTATAACCATTGTTACCAGTCTATTAATTAATCTATTACATCCACCAGCAAGTGGTTCTCACATATAAGCCTAATATATATTAATGTGGTATGAAGATACCTGCTTATGTGTACTAGTCCCATAAACAGTGTTAATTTAAGAAGCTGACTTACAAGGTAACAGCTACAAGACCCTAATGTGGTCCCATTATCCCATTTCCAATTTGATCAGTTTTTTCTCTTACTCGTTACTACTACATGTATATGACTTGGCATCTGAGAGAAGTAGCAATTTATATACCATTTGAAGTCCCTTTTTGAACCCAAAAAGATGTTTCCTAGTGTTAAAAATGGTTGCTGATATTGGCATTACAAATTGTAATAAACTTTAGGCACTGCCGCACTGGTCATTCATCTTTTGTGTTTGTGTGCAACATGAGGGGGGAGTTCTTCCTCATAATTTCCAAAACAAAAAAATAAACCCCTATTAATTGTTTTCAGAAACATACAGGAACAGTATTATTTTACAATAGTAAATGATGCCATCTGAAGATTTAGAAGCAGCAGACAACACCTTATGTTATTTCACTTTTGGGAAAAAATTACTTTTCTTCAGCAATTTGTTTTTCTTTTATTCCATTTCCAATTCTGAAAAAAAATAATTTTCCCTTCCCTTCTAAAACAAAATATATTTTTTTTTCACTTCTCTTCTTTGACAATGTTTTTTTCTTTTTTTAAAATGAGAAAGAAAACAATTTGTTACATAAAAATAATCATCTTAGCATTTTTCAGTTTTTTTTTCACTCTCTGCCAACATTGTTTTTCAAAACAACTTTTAAAATTTTTGTATGCTGAACAAGACTTTTAAAAACCTCTGTCACAAGACGAGATACATCATGGAAAATAATTTACACTCGATTAAAATACGAATAAGATTGCAGAATATTGTCTCATCTTTCGAAACCACTTTTGTGTAAAATAATAAATTTACGAGATGTAACAACACGTGTTTTTATGAATCGCACTATTTATAGACTCAGCTGTCAATTCTGTCAATATCCGGTTCTATTTTAAATGAAGGTGGACTTTCGTTTTGTCAACCTACATACTGCAGTACAGCCTTTCAATGAAAAGAAATAAAATCTTACAGACTCACGAGAGTGTCTAAAACGATGATAAAAGACTCTGACTCAATCGGTAATGAAAGGTTGACTGTCAAACGGCAATGAGAAATAATAATTTACAGTCGTGCACCTGATGGCGACAATCAAAGTCTCGATTTCAGGTTGTTTTACAAATATCCTTCTCACAACTCCAAAATATACGAACAATCACTACTTGTGTACAAGTTAAACGACTTTCATGACCGCAGGTTAAGTTTTCTAACTGTTTCAACTCGAAATGAAACTCCCGACCACGATTGTTTATGATTCCGCCATTTTGTTTTTCACGAGGTTTTTTTTCCTCAACAATCTTTAAAAAAACATATTTTAACAGTGTTTTTACGCCCGATACTAAAAATATCGAATGCATTTGGTGTTTATCATAACAACCATGGAGCAACGGGGCCAAGAAACATGTTTAAACATTATTTTTACTGTTTGCACTGTGACCGTCTAAAAATAGAAATATATGTAACCTTAAGGATACATTCGGCATCTACACCGGTGTGCCAAAAGGATACATTCGGCATGCGCGTGGGTGTGCCAAAAGGATACATTCGGCATGCGCGTGGGTTTGCCAAAAGGATACATTCGGCATGAAAGGGTTTTTAATCAACTTGTGGTTCTTATTAGTCAACTTTCGATTAAGGCGTCAAAGCTTTTCGCGGAATTTCCCATTGTGACGTCATGAAGAAAGACCACCATGTATAATGAAGTCAAATAGAAAACACATTTCTTTTGGCAAATTAAGGAAGTAAAGGATTGATGATATCAACATTTGTTTTTTTATATCATTAGAGAAGCGGATTCCACACTTAAATATTGTGAAAAATGATATTTATCAAATCTCGAAAGTTTACTTTTAAATATTTGGCGACCTCGTATCTTATATATTTTCAAGGTGAACTGTATCGAATGAATTGATATTGGATCAGAATCAACACAGTGGTAGAATCTATATATAAAATGGTGCTTCTGAAGACATATTGCTTGTTGTATTTGAATATAAAGGTTATTGAAGCATATATCCATGGCAAAACAGTCCTTTCACATTAATCAAACATCGTTACTGGTAATTGAACGTGACAACATAGTTCTTGTCTATTCGTTTCGTGTGTTTTATCATTTGATTGTGCTATTTGATTAGAGAATTTCCGTTTTTAATTTTTCTCGGAGCTCAGTATTTTTGTGATTTAACTTTATACCACTGCGTTTTCAAATAATTTCAACCATCTTCCATTAATCATCATATAGGCACACATAGCGCACTACCTTAGTAATAATTTCACAGATATGACTGATCTTACAATGTAAATTCATTGGAAAAGTGAGTTATAAAGGAAGCAACAGAGACAACAGCTGAAAGCATGACTCGAAGATCCAGGTGTTTCTTCGAAATACTTCTGTTTTCGAGAAATGGGGATGAGAACTTGTCAAGTCCGTTCCAAGCAATTTTGAGACGTCAATTGCACATGTTGTATCTATTTTTTCTTTGTCGTATACTTTGTTTTTTGTTCTTTGTAATATTAATCAGAGAAGGACAATAAACAAAACTACTTGACAACTGAACGTATATCTAAAGATAAAATAATTGGTTATTTAATTACCAGGGTGCCTTGTAACTCGTTATATTCGTCACTGCTTTGGAAATCCTTACGCTGTAGTAGAACTAAGTCACAAAGAAATATAATCTTAAAAATATATTACATTAAAACGGTTTAAAATTGAGGTTATGATGCAAGTCAGGATTATAGCAGTTGTGATCTAATAATCTGTTTCTATCTATTTGGGCGTTTTATTAAAACCACCGAAGCAATGAACAGTTATGCCAATGATTACATCTCTAGTCAAGATCCTTGCAATTATCTAATGGTTCATATTAGGTTGAACGTAATAATAATGTACATTTGAGTATTACTAAAATAAGTAATAAAATATTTTTGATAAATACCTACATAAGAAGCAAGAACAAGAAAAACGTTAAATCTATTCTTTTATCTACTCTTCCTGTGTATGTGTCGAATCAATTAAAACGCAGTGTTTCATGAATATATATTCTACACAGAAGCCATCTGGTCAAATTTGACACAATCGTAATCAACTTAGGTATTGAAACGTTAGGCGTTCGGTAAAAAATCCAGAAGCACTATAAACGCAACAGTTACGGAAAATACAACTATGCCAACGCACCCTATATATAATGACGATTTCCTAGGATCTGTTGCGCTCTGGAGCCTTCTTTTATATGAGGATAATGTTTTCTTATCTATCTTCAATTGATTAACTAGAACACTGTTGTCTGCTGTATTTGGTACGTCAAGACAATGGCATGTACATGTCCTATTAAATGTTCCTATGCCTGGTTTTGTTACAGATATGGACATCGAGGATGGAGTAGTCACGAGATTCAATTTCATGGCTGTTGATTTTGTAGATGTTGATGCTGATGAGGTATCAGATATAACAGTGTCATCACTCGTTATTCTATACGGCAAATCTTCAGATGTGGTCTTCATGTTATCAGGTCTTGTTGTCTGGGGTAACTGGGTTGTTTCATCATACATGGTAAGTGAGTCTGTTGATGTATAGGTTAGGGGACGTGTCGATTTTCCGTGAGTTATAGTCGACGGAGGTCTTGTTAAATCAAGTGTAGTGCTTTCTAATAGTGCCGTTGTCTCGTCAGATGTTTTAGGTTTACCTGCAAATAAAAAAAAATAATCATAGAACTTCAACCTGTTAAATTTGCTATATCAACGAACCAACTAGAAGACTGCTTGCAAAACTAATTGTTTCCAAGTTTATTGCTCATTACTTCAATTATGAATTTACAATAACAATACTCTGTTTTAACACTTGTATATGGTGAACCTTTTTGTACAACTGGACATTTACAGAATAAAACAAATATTTTTTTCAATTTAACGGAACTATTAACAACTGCATGGGAACTTTTGCTAGCTATTAAACCACAAATGTCACAGAGTTTGCTTAGTCATCTGTCTTTCATTTCAGAACGGAAAATACTCGTTGAAGTAAAATTGAGAAAGGAAAAGGGAAGTGTAAAGATATCATATGTGCTATTATTGTACCATTATTGATACCCGTACAGAACTTTAAAAATATACAATACCCACATCTTATTCACAATGTCCTATAGTATGTATTTTCATTTATTTTTAAATTGGAGGCCAGACTTTGAATTACGGTAGAGTTATGGTATACCGCCATCTTGGAATACATCCGCAGTACAAAATCGGTCTAGTTATTTGCTAAAATCTACAGATTTGCAATTTATTGGTTATACTGATTGTTAATATCATAAAAAAAAAAACTTGATAATTCATTGTACTATTCAAAATATTTAAGCAAATATCAACTTTTGTGTTTTTAGAATCATTTTTTTTCAAATAAGCCATTTAAGGGATGATAACTCTTTTAGTAAATAATGAATACGAAACTGATTTTTTATGTTTACTTTTTATGTAGCAAAAAACCAATTTCTGTGACACCAATTTTTCTTTTTATTTCTTTGAAAGACATTATAAAATATATCTTCTCACAATGTATTTCAAAATTCTATTTCATAGATTTCTTTTTAGAACATAAATGTATTTTTTCATGAACAATCTAAACAAATGTATGCAACTTTCAACGACTCATAGCTCGGAAAATAGCACGGGGACCCATACTTTTTATCATGTTTTTGAAAAAAAGCATAATAAAATCTTCATTTGGGCAAAGTATAAGAAAACTTTGTCGAAAAAAAAAATATACTAATGATCTACCTTGATAGCTTGGAAATAAGTTAAATGTGTAAATTTTGCCTTGCACTAAAACATGTAAAAAGCTGTTTACTATGACAATTATAAAATTCATGTATCCCGCTTCCATAGTGATAGGGTTTTGAAGTATTAGATCTGTATATGCACTGATGAAAAATAAAATTACCCATCTATTCTTTTGAAGCCCATTTTGCTAAACTATTTGCTTAAAATTACTTCTTTTGAAATGCTTTTGTTTTAACATTTTCATTTCACTTAAATCCAACATACGCTTCAGAATTAAATACTTCGAGTTTTACTTTGCTATTATTTTCCGATAGTGAAATTTGTGTGTGGCCTCACATGACTAATTATATATTCATAACAGAAAAAGCCGTCGCTGTATTTGCGTTGGTCGTGTTTGTTCTCTTGGTTATGCATTGACCATTGATTTGTGTTATATTCTTAACGTATTCTGTTTACGAATAATTATTTTGACTGTAAAGAGGTAAGATTTCAGTGTATCATTGATCTAAAACATGTTGATGCATATCAATTATATAATATCAATTAAATGATAAGTCAATAAGACATATCTCTTCATACCTGATGTATAGAATTGCCATAGTCCAGATGAACCACCCATTTTACAAGTTCCAACATTTAAGATCGGCAACAAATCAATAACACTAGTCCATTTGAGAAACTCATACCATTCATCATATGGCCATGGACATATGAATTTATATAATAGTTCTTGAATAACTGGTCATTATCGTTATATATAGACTGCCCAGAGGACAGTGGTATTCACTAAGATAGTGATAATGACTGAGCCGGAGGCGAGGTCATTATTGCTGTCACAGTCAATACCACTATTCTACAGGCAGTCCATATATTACGATAATGACCAGTTATTCAAAAACTATTATGTTTATTTCATTGAGGAACCATGTTTCAAAAAATTCTCATAGATTCAAAATGTCCAAAGCAAACTCGAGTTTTTGTACGATTTCTATGGCAAAGAGTTAAAACCAGTCGTAGCAATGATGCCATTCATTTTAGTTCAATTTTTCAGTATGTGAATAATAAATCAAGTTCTCTAAAAAATTTTATTTACCAAAACCTATGGTAAACAATTCAACAACTTAAATATAATATTGAAAACAGGAAAATATTGAAAACCAGATGCGCCTTTCGACAATACATGTCTTTTCAGTGATGCTCGTGGCCAAAATATTTGAAATCCAAAGCTTAAAAGCTTAAATGAAAGATGAAGAGCAATAATCCAAAAGGTCCAAAAAGAATAGCCAAATCCGTGAAAGGAATCAGAGCTTTGCATGAGGGAGATACATTCCATAATTTATAATAATTTTTAACATTTTGTAACACAAAATTTTAATAACACAAAAAAACCGTATGCCAGTACCAAAGTACTGGCTAGTACTGGCTACTGGGCTGGTGATACCCTCGGGGACTAACACTCCACCAGCATAGGCACCGACCCAGTGGTAGTTCATGCACCATATGCGCATTTCGAAAGTACATGTCTCTTCAGTGATGCTCGTGGCCAAAATATTTGAAATCCAAAGCTTAAATAAAAGATATTCAAAATTTAAAAGAAATGTATAAACCAATCATTAGAGGAAATAACCTGAATTTGACGACTTGATTTAGTCAACGTAAGTATTAGAAAAAAAATAGTCCACCAGCAGAGGTATCGACCCAGTGGTAGTAATTACATTAACGGTACCAATTTAATTGATTAAACAAACGGTTTAAATAATCATTTAGAGCTATATCTTTGCCATCTGTACTTTTATGATAAGTTCATGGTTATGTTTCAAGGTTGAATCCTTGTATTTATTTCGTGATTAAATAACAATTTTAGATAATTACCTTGCCATTTCAACTCGGAAATTTTAATTGTATAAACTTAAGTTAAGAAAAAAACTATTTTGTTCTGAACATTTATTTCACAGTTAGTGAATATCCATTTTTCAAACATTTTTTGTCCGACGTGTAGAGTTCTCTATCTGATTAGCAAAATGAAGAGGTCTATCAAAAAAAAAACCGTTTGACACAGAAAAAGACTGTTGATTGAGAAATATCCTTAATATAGAAATTGAAAACAACATTTGTTTGTAATCGAAATTAAAAGAAGATGGTGATATTATTAAACTCATCATATATACAAGACTTTCAATTTGGTATGCGGGACATGCGTTCGCTAACAACATATTTATTAGAAGTGCTCTATTCAAAGTTATAGGTCAGAAAGTCAACACTGAAGTTTTGAGTCCTTTGCACTAGACTCCAATCTTTTTTGACTAAGATTGCCAGTTTTCCTATCGAAGTTCGTATGTTTCCTCCGGGGTCTGTGGCTTCCTTCACCAATAAACATCGGAAAAGTGCCACTAAAACACCAACCACCAATCAATAACTCAAAGTTAGAACACGTTTTTCTTTTATAGTATGTAGTCGCTACTACGAACGAATATCACAGGCCTTTATGGCCTTTACAGTTAATAAAAAAACAAGAATTGTTTAACTATCTATATAACTGAAAGGAATTTATATGTTGTGTATACTATTTAAATACCAAGGTCCAAATTGTTAGCCGTCATGACGTTACAAAGACGAATAAAATAATTCAACTTTATACACAACTAATATCGGACAAAGGTGTTGATTTTTTGTTTCCCCGCATAATTAATAAATACAAGTTCTTGATCGTATCCCATACCGATGCCAATAGTAAATGTGATATTTAGTTTCCGGTTGTAATAAGAAAAACAAGAACGAGTTCTAAACGAAAGACTTTAAAAGCGCAGAAAATGTGCATATTATTTTCATAATGACTTAATCAGACGACATTACAAATACTGAAAATGCAGGCAAAGTATTTTGTACTTTAATTCAGTCACGAAACCGCGATGTCGCAGTTTATTATAAAAACTGATAAAGCTTTCATAAACAACTACTTTAAATTATTTGTATATGCATGATTAAACAGAAAACATGCATAATTAATAATAAATCTCTGTAAATAAACGCGTGGTCTGTGACAATAGTTTCGTAGCTTACATATATATGTAATTATTTTTATTCATCATGTTGATGTCAAGAGAAAATTACCAAGTATGTAGTTTTATAAATCCAAATAAAAAAGAAATTGAACATTTAGATATAGGAAGATGTGGTGTGAGTGCTTTGTTCATAAATGAGGAATGCAAGTATTGTATAGTCAATTTCACTATATTTTAAACATCGGCAGACACAATATAATTAAGCTAGTTTCTTATCTAACTTTTTATTTTAGTTGATTTATCATGTATATTTTTTATTTTTTTATGTAGTCTTTTCAAAAAATAAGTTTTCAGCTGTCATCGCTTCTTTGATACAAATTATCTGCATGTATAAATCCAAGGCCTTATAACACACTTTTGGGATTCCAAATTTCAAAGTAAATTAAAAAATGGGAAATCAATAAAAAGTAACAAAATCAAACTTCATCAATCAGCGCAACGATTGAAAGCAACGTTCATATTCCTGACTGAGAACAGGAATTTTCTGTTATATTTTGTGGAATTAAAATAGAAACCTATATGTTGTTGTCCTAGCTACAACTCCCACTTATATGCCAGTTGATTGAAGTAACCATTTGTAAACAAATTTGACGAGCAACCCAAACGTACATAACATAATGCAAAAAAATAAGGATTCAAAAGAAAACACTATGTAAAAAGTAAAATCACAAGAATACTGAACTTAGAGGAAGATCAATTGGGAAAGTCCATAATCACATGGTAAAATCAAATAGATATGCATAAATCAAATAAATATGTATAAATTTACATTCCAACTTACAAAATGAAAGAAATTGGTCCATTGTTTCTTTATTTATTTTCTATTGATGCCCCTTAAAATAATGCCTTGCAGAAACACTTTTGTATTGTTCAAAAACTTGTGTAAACCCCTCGATGTCTATTTTTCTTTCTTTTGGTTGCTACAGAAGAAATGTAAATTGAAGAAAATTAAAAGTACATGAAATAGAGATTGAAAACATGTGAACAAGCTTAAAATTAAAACCGTTTGATATGACATAAGCTGTATAAAGTAATGAATTGTTTAACAAAACTCTCAAAAGCTTTGCATCATATTCATGGTACGTATGAATTTAAAAAAAATCTAATGTGAACTATTCAAATTACAGTATAATTAGTTTATCAATCTTAATTATCAATTTCAGAATATAATATTTTTTTAATTTGAATTGACCTGTGTCTACATTTTTTACTTTATTGGATTTATCTGTTTACCGTTGTATATGAATATAAATTTTGAGAACCTTTAATACGTCAATATTTGTTATGGGTTTTGCTACTTATTGAAGATAACCTAAAGTTTTGCTACCTAATAAAGACATTTTATTCAAAAACAACAATGACGTGTCTTCGGTGGAGAATTGTCTTGAAGAAATCTTCTTTTTCTATAAATGACATTTGTTGTTAATCAAACATTTGACTGGGGGTGATCACAAGTATTTGTAAATGTTATCCGTGTACTGATCAGTTGATACTCCTTATTTAATCACCTTGTGGTTCGTTTTATCATAGTTCTTTATTAGTCATCATTTGATTAAGGCGTAAAAGCCTTTTCGTTGAATTTCCCATTGTGACGTCATGAAGAAAGACCACCGTGTATAATAAAGTCAAATAGACAGAACACAAGTAAAGGATTGTTGTTATCAACATTTTTTTTTATATCATTAGATGAGCAGATTCCACACTTAAATATTGTGAAATACGATATTTATCCAATCAATTTGTTGGGAAGATAAGTATAATTCGTGACAGCCTGTCAACAACAAACACCTCCTCAAGTGACAGTAATCCTATGAGAGCTGACATTAAATTTTAAGGTAATCAACTAACATCACTGTCATCAGCATCCAATGAAGAAATACGGAAAATAATTCTAGCGTCTCCAAAAAAGTCATGTGAACTCGATCCATTACCAACCCAACTTCTAAAACAATGCTTGGACTACTTGTTACCAGCTATTACAAATATAGTCAACAGATCGATATCGGAAATGTGTGTTCCAACGCCTTTTAAACAAGCGGTAGTGAGACCACTATTGAAAAAACCGAGTTTAGACAAAGAAGTGTTAAAAAACTATCGGCCGGTCTCAAATTTACCATTCATATCCAAGATAAATGAGAAAGTCGTTGCCACTCGTTTTGATAATCACATCACGTCTTATTCTCTCTATGATCATGTTCAGTCATCGTATCGTGCCTACCATTCTACGGAAACCGCTCTCTTGCGCGTCCATAATGATATTGTGTGCGCACTTGATAATAACTGTTGTGTCGTCTTGCTTATGCTTGACTTATCTGCTGCATTTGACACTATCGACCATACAATACTTCTCAATCGTTTAGAGTTTTCATTTGGGATAACTGATGAGGCACTGTTGTGGTTGAAATCATATTTGACAGATAGAACTCAGCGTGTTTCTATCGGATCGGTACAATCGGATGATATCAGACTCGGCTTTAGTGTACCACAAGGCTCTGCGTTGGGACCAAAACTTTTCTGTATGTTTGCCAAATCAGTCGGAGAAATTTGCAGGCGACATGGGATGTCTTACCATTCATACGCTGACGACACGCAAGTGTATCAAGTCATTAAACCTCTTGGAGACTGGTCGGACCTCTCCAGTCGTCTTGAGAACTGTTTGTCGGATATCAGTGCATGGATGAGTATCAACATGCTTAAATTAAACCAAGACAAAACCGAATTAATTAACAACAACTAAAGCAACTATCCAGTTTCCAACTAACATTCGATGGAACTATATTGACTGACGCTTCTTGTGTGAAAAATCTTGGATTTTATTTTGACAAAACACTCAGCATGGAACAACAAGCTAGTGCAACGACAAAAGCATGTTTTCATCAGATACGAAATATTGGTCGCATTAGATCCCTGATTACAGATGAGGCATGTAAGACTCTCGTGTGCTCACTCGTTACATCACGACTAGATTATGGTAATGCGCTGTTATACGGAAGAAATAGCTGTGTAATAACAAAACTACAGCGTGTGCAAAATACAGCAGCACGGCTAATAACGCGCAAGAGAAAATACGATTCAATAACACTTGTTCTCATTTCATTGCACTGGTTACCGGTTCATTTTCGTTGTCAGTACAAACTTTTTTAAATTTTTCTCGGAGTTCAGTATTTTTGTGATTTTACTTTATACTACTGCGTTTCAAATAACTTCAACCATCTTCCTTTAATCATCATATAGGCAAACATAACGCACTACCTTAGTAAAATTTTCTCAGATATGACTGATCTTACAATGTAAATTAACGGAAAAGTGAGTTTTACTTTATACTTGTTTGGCTTTATAGATATTTTGATGTGGGCGTCGCTGATGTGTCTCATGTAGACGAAACGCGCGTCTGGCGTACTAAATTATAATCCTGGTACCTTTGATAACTATTAAAGGAAGCAACAGAGACAACATATGAAAGCATGACTCAAAGATCCAGGTGTTTCTTCGAAATACTTTTGTTTTCGGGAATCGGGGATGAGAGCTTGTCAAATCCGTTCGAAGCAATTTTTAATTGCACATGATGTATCTATTTTTTTCTTTTTCGTATACTTTGTTCTTTGTTCTTTGTATTATAAATCAGAGAAGGACAATAAACACAACTACTTGACAACTAAAAGTATCTAAAGATAAGATAATTGGTTATTTAATTACCAGGGTGTCCGTCAGTACTAGTCGAAAGGTGATTGGCTGTTGTTATTTGCGGAGGTCTTGTTATACCAGCTGTAGTGCTTTCCAATAGTGCAGTTGTCTCGTCAGATGTCGTAGAAAAATCTATAAAGAAAGAAAATAAACAAACAATTTGAATATTATAAATTTGTTATAATAACGAACCACTGGAAGATTGCTTGCAAAACCAATTGTCTATGGTTTTTATTGCTTACTACTTCAATAATGAATTAACAAAACACAATACTCTTGTGACACTTGTAGGTGGTTGAACAATTTCATACTTATATACATTAAAGTAACAGCTGGACATTAACATAATAAAATAAATATTTTTCAATATAACAGAACAATTACCAACTGAATGGGAGGTCAAGCTACCTAAAGTTTCCTTTACATAAGACTCATCAGTGACACTCAGATAAGAATAGTATTAATAGCCAAACCAGTACAAAATTGAAGTGTAATCTGTCTTTCATTTTAGAACGGACCATTATCGTTGAAGTGGATAGGAGTGAGATGTGTTCTTGTCATTGTAACATTGTTGGTAACCGTACATACATTTCAAAGTATTCAATATCCACATCTTAATTACAACGTCCTATAGTAAGTATTTTCACTATAACTTTGAAGCCAGACATCAAAAATTATTAGCATTGTTATTAAATGCTTGAAATAGATTAGATGTGTAATTTTTCAGATCTTGCAATACAAAGCTGTTTGCAAGGACAATTATAAAATGTATGTATCCCAGTTCCATAGTGACAGGTTTTTGACGTCTTAGATCTGTATATGCACTGATAGAAAAATAAATTACCCATATTTTAAACGTTAAGGCCAAAACGGATTTGTCTATTCTTTTGAAGCCAATTTGGGTCATAAATTAAAGATCATAACATTTTGAACTTTATGCTTAAAATTACTTGTTTTGAATGCTTTAGTTTGAGCGTTCTCATTTCAGTTAAATCCAGGATACACATCGGACATACGAAATACTTTAAGTTTTATTTCGCATTAATTTTCCGATAATGAAATCTTGATTCTGTGCGGCTTCACATGGCAAGTTCTTTAGTCATAGCAGAAAGAGCCGTCACTGTATTTTCGTTGGTTGTTATAATTCTGATGTGCATGCGATACTCTCACATTGTTTTTTTAATTAACCTCGATTCGTATTGAAAATAGATGTATGAGATTGAAATATCGAAAATCCTGCTCCTCTCCATAAACAATTATTTGTGAATAGATTTTTATCGATCAGGTTAAGCTGATGTGGTCTATTTTTGGTCATTGATTTGTGTGCAGTTCTTAGCTTATCCTGTTCATGAATATCAACGATAACTTTTTTTTACTTCAGATTTTATGTTCTTATAGAATTGAAAACGTCTTTTCTGATGGTTTTATAACCATTATGTATAATCACCTAGAATATATGTCAATAAGACAATTACTTTTCATACCTGATGTATTGAATAGCCATTTTCCAGTTGATTCATTCATTGTGCAAATTCCAACATTTAAGATCGACCACAAATTAGTAACACTAGTCCATGTGAGAATCCTATCCCAAAATGAATATTTGGGTGAGGATATAAATAAGTTGATAGTTCTATCATTCCAAGTGATACGAAATGGTATATAAAAGTTACAGTGTAAAAGATATTCCGAGATTTCAGAAAATTTTGATCCTGAATTGTCTCTTCCTATCCGAATATATGAATCCGGGTTCCAACCTTCTTCGATGACAATCTCGTATAAAGGATCAGAGTCTGCGTTTCCAGAGATTAAGCCAACATAAGCATTTTTACAAGATTGTAACTCAAAATCTATAAGTCTGTCGCTTATGGATTTGGTAAGATTCTGAACTATAATGTATTCACTACTGTCGGGGGTATCAATAGAGATTTCTGCACCTTAAATGAGACACAAAAACAATAAAATAATTGGAAAACAAATATTTAACGTTTTCTTTACAGAGGTTGATTAATGATCATCAACAATAAATAGATTATTTAATACAAATT
This sequence comes from Mytilus galloprovincialis, assembly GCF_965363235.1. NCBI lineage: Eukaryota > Metazoa > Mollusca > Bivalvia > Mytilida > Mytilidae > Mytilus > Mytilus galloprovincialis. The sequence goes on from NC_134842.1 coordinate 98,355,517, forward strand.
TAACATATAACGTTTATTATTGTATGTTTTAAGTTATAATAACAACTTCATCGATATCAATGTCAGTGGACGTATTGCCCTCCAGAGTACCATTATCAAACATGTCAAAGTAGTCAGTGTTTGAAAGTACTGCACTGCCTTAATCATCGGCACAGAGATAGAGATCCCTGTAAAACACTTATCTATAGAATATTTCTTTCTTTCGAAACACCACTGATTACCGTAAGACACATATGGCCTTAGACAGATTTTGTTTAAATTGTATGTGTTAGATGGTTTTGTTTAAATGCTCTTTTGTATCCTTATTGATTTGGCCCTCAAATCTTTTAAACTTTTCTCTGGAAATGAGCGTTTGACGTCTTAATTATGAGCCTGGAATGTTAAACGAGTGTTCTCAACCATCATGAGTAGATGTGTTAAAAATATATTTTTTTAAATTAAATATGTTCATGTTTATTGAGCATCCAACCCAATCCACTTGATGAAAACGTATCTTACAAAAGATCTTACCGCATGTCCTTATCTGAATTTGCTGTATTATTAGCACTGATAATATAAAAAAGAAGGTGTGGTATGATTGCCAATGAGACAACTATCCACAAGAGACAAAAATGACACAGACATTAACAACTATAGGTCCCCGTACGGCCTTCAACAATGAGCAAAGCCCATACCACATAGTCAGCTATAAAAGGCCCCGATAAGAAAATGTAATACAATTCAAACGATAGTTGTCTCATTGGCAATCATACCACCTCTTCTTTTTTTTATATTGATCTAATCACACGTTTGCAAAATTAAAATGTTAACATACCAGTTTTCATATTCATTGTTTGAAGTAAGACTTATTTGTTTCTGTTATTTTCTGTAATTAAATGTTGCCAATTTCAAATTCATAATTGTGATACGGCAAACTTTAATATTTTTGTTCGGTATCGTTTCGCTACTGTTTAGTGTTTTTATCGCCTATTTTTTCGACAGTAATATAACAAAAAAAAAAAAACACACAACCCGAACTCAGTTGTGATTTTCATAACAAGTTATAATTGAAGATCGGTTGATCATTTGAAATCACTAAATTCTAACTGGCAAAATTAAACATAATAATTTTCAAAAGATGCCGAAGAGTATACCATAATTTGAATACAGTCAATATCTCATTGGTAAGACTTTAAACGACGACAAAGACATTAAATTAATAAAAATTATTGAACCCAATAAAACGATAGTGATTTCTTATGGAACGCCACAGCTGTCTTATGTGGAACTCTGATATTACTTAATGATATTTTGTCTTTACTTAATATGGTTTTGACATTACGTAATGATGTTTTAATATAATTCAAAATTGAATAGCCATTACTTAATGATATTTCGATATTACACGATATGGTTTCGTATTGACTTGATATAGTTTTGTCATTACTCAATATGGTTTTGTCATTACTCGATGTGGTTTCACCATTATTTAATACGGTTGTGTCATTAGTCAATGTGGTTTTAACATTACTTGATGTGTATGTGACTTAACGTAATGTAGTTGTAACATTACATTATGTGGTTGCGTTATTTCGTAATGATGATTTGTCTATTCTTTATATGGTTTTAACATTACGTAATGATGTTTCAAAATTTGACGATTTTACACTACTTGATGTGTTTGTTTCATTATTTGATGCTTTGCTGTGGTCCTGTCATTCTTTGGTGTGGTTATGCCATTACTTGATAGATGTCCATGTTGTATGTGCCTTGAATGCGTGTGGCCATCAATCTAATTAGTGTTCAAATTAAAGGTCGGGTTACTGTTTGAGTTAAACTTTGAGTTAGTTTTCGAATTCAAGACATGCCTAGAATTAAAGTTCTAGTTAACATTGAGTTTCGAGTTTGAATCACATTTAAGGGCAGAGTTCTAGTTACAACTTTGAATTTGGGTCACTTCTTGAGGTAGAGTTTGAGAAAGATTCGAATTTAAGTCTCATTTAGATTTATCAAGATTTCGAGTTGATATTCGAGGGCTCCGGGATATGCGTACTAAATAAACAATGTTGCAGTATACAAAACGCAACATAGGAGTTGTAATAAAGCAGTGGATGTAGGACATTATATATAGGGAACCGAACTGCCTTCAAAACTCCGTATAGTCGGCTACAAAAGACCACCTTGCACTATGTGAAAAAAAAAATCAAACGAAAAAAATTGTCTATTTTACAAAAAAAACCCCAAATATGACACATATGTAAATAACGACAACAATTGAATTTCATGCTCCTAACTTGGTCCAGGTACATACAGAAAGTGCCCGTGGCGGAGTTTAACATGTATTTGAGCGAACATCGGACTGTAGCAGTAGTGTAACAGCACAACACGAGCAAAAAATGTAAACTAGACACTCATTTAAACGTTTTTGGAGTTTTGGAGGTCAAACTGTGTTGTACAAGAATCTATAAAATATTTTGGGATGATATGAAACACAAAGACGCTAAATTCATTCAAGTGTGGACATCACAATATAGCAACTAGTTACATAACAATTGATTATATAATAATTATGTCATAATGAAATTATCACAATTTGAAAGATTAATCTTTCTTCTTTCTTTTGGTACCTCATTTATAAAATATAAAGAAGGATGAAATGAATTACATCAGTTAAAGTTATCTGATTGGGAGTGAAAAAATCTTTGTATTGTGCTACCTTAAACTGTTTTGACATGATAAATTTATTACCGCCATGAGGTGTTTTAAAACTTGTATAGGAGTTGTTCCTCAATGTCAAGAAAAAGCATCATTTTTACCGATAAATGTACAGCCGATCAAGTTAGACAACATTACGCTTTTACACTGAAAGCAGCAATATCAGGAGAGACACAGCGTTCCGTGGACTATTTTACAAATTTATCATAATACTGCTTCTATTTGAGAACTTCAGATCACATAACAGGACAAAGTGGTTTAGGGATATCCCAATTATGTCCGAGATACTGTAAAAGTTTTAGGATTTAATTTTTTTATTATTGTCTGACGTTCCCTTTTTTCATACCAAATAACTCTGAACGACCATTCGAACTTTAATTTAAATTTTAACTTTGGCGATACCCATCCAAAGCATATTAAACAAACGACATGTTGCAATCTGTTAAAAAATAGATTTTTTTTTCACATAGTGCATGGTGGCCTTTTGTCGCTGACTATATGGAGTGTTGAAGGCTGTACGGTTGCCTATATATGATTTCTTAAATCCACTGCATTTAAACTCTGGTGGATAGTACCACATCTAACTTTATATCAACTCCTATGTTGCGTTTTGTATACTGCAACATTGTTTATTTAGTACTCATATTCCGGAGCCATCTTTTCGGAAGACCGAGGAAAAGCCCTTGTTCCGCTATAGAAAATTTAATTACGAACTCAAAAAGACATATAGAATAACTTAAGTTTCAACTCGAAATCTTAATTAATCTAAATGAGACTTAAATTCGAATCTTACTCAAACTCTACCTCAAGAAGTGACTCAAATTCAAAGTTGTAACTAGAACTCTGCCTTTAAATGTGACACAAACTCGAAACTCAATGCTAACTAGAACTTTAATTCTAGGCATGACATGAATTCGAAAACTAACTCAAACATTAAACCGAACTTTAATTTGAACCCTTACTAGATGGATGACCACACGCATTCAAGGCACATACAACATGGACATCTATCTAAAAATAGAACAGTTTTTGTCCGAATTGGTCACGTGGTTTTACCTCATCAAGTAATGGCATAACCACATCTAAGAATGACAGGACCACACCAAAGAATGACAAGACCACATCAAATAATGAAACAAACACATCAAGTAGTTTAAAGTCGTCAAATTTTGAAACATCATTACGTAATGTTAAAACCATATAAAGAATAGACAAATTATCATTACGAAATAACAAAACCACATAATATAATGAAACAACTACATTACGTTAAGTCACATACACATCAAGTAATGTTAAAACCACATTGACTAATGACAAAACCATATTAAATAATGGTGAAACCACATCGAGTAATGACAAAACCATATTGAGTAAAGAAAAAACTATTTCAAGTCAATACGAAACCATATCGTGTAATATCGAAATATCATTAAGTAATGACTATTCCATATTGAGTTATATTAAAACATCATTACGTAATGTAAAAACCACATTAAGTAGAGACAAAATATCATTAAGTTATAATAAAACAACATTAAGTAATAATAAAACAACATTAAGTAATAGTAAAACAACATAAAGTTATATCAGAGTTCCACATAAGACAGCTGTGGCGTTCCATTATTTCTTCTAGTTTAGAATGTGAAATAGTTCCGGTTCTCCTAAAATTGTGTTACCCCTAATTCCATTGCATTAAACTATGCGTATGAATTATAGAAGTTGATTTAGTTTGACATGATATCGTGTTATGTAAAGCAGCTTGTCAAATCGTTAGACGAAGTAAAAATCATAATAAAATTTAAAAAAAAATTCCGAACTTCAAGGCAAGGAAATTCATTTAATTCTTTAATACGATAATAATGCGTGTTACACTTATTATTCACATGCAGAATATCTAAGAAGTTATTTACTTTTTAAATTCCTTAGTATGAAAATACACTAGTACGTATATTCAGTTTCTCTTGCAAAGTTACTTCCCTTAAAAGAGACTTACATTTTTTTTATATAAATAAGGCCGTTAGTTTTCTCGTTTGAATTGTTTTACATTGTCTTATCGGGGCCTTTTATAGCTGACTATGCGGTATGGACTTTGCTCATTGTTGAAGGCAGTAGGGTGACCTATAGTTGTTAATGACTGTCATTTTGGTCTTTTGGGGACAGTTGTCTCATTGGTAATCATGCCACATCTTCTTTTTTATATTAAAAAAAGAAGATGTTTTAGCATTCGAGGATGTCTGTAACATGTCTGATAATATAGGTAATCAGATGATTAAGACTAAATTTATATATCTGTGTGATTTATATTGAAATAATTAATAAGTACTCACCGAGAACAACGAATGGCAGGACAAAACAGATATCAAATAAAAACAATTTACCTACAATCATCATCATGATTTTATAATGATTCCAGTAAAAATATATTCCAAGCTTTTGCTTTTATATTTCAATTTATTGACAAAGATCGATTATATTAAAAACACATTGTTGTGGTCTTTCCTGTTTCCCAAATAAAAAAGGTATGCGAAATTTAAAAGAAATTTATAAACCAATTATTAGAGGAACTAACTTGAATTTGACGAATTGATTTGGTTAATTAGAATAGGGAAACTCAAAAGAATGTAAAAGCACTATACTTTCTAAACAATATGCAATGAAATCTGTACAAAAGAATGTGTCAAGGTTTCAATCTTTGCCCAACTTATTAATGTTTTTAATGTCTTTAATATGTTGATCTGTCAGTTTTGATGGAAGAATTCTATGGCATATTCGTTAATGTTACCGTTAGTAACTTTTCAAATGTTTCACTTTTCATCACAGAGAGAAACAAGAAAATTTGATTTGTATAGAATACAATACAGTAACATTGCTTAAAGAACATTTGACATAAACTTAATCTATTGATTTGATTTGAATAAAATATATGACGTTGTAGGGTTATTTTCTCCAAGCAGGAATAGGACTATGAAAAGTATGCGGTTATTGCTAATGTAAAATGCATTTAAAAAAACTATGCGATAACTTGTTTCAATTTTCCTTTTTTTATGGAATTTATAACTATTACAAATCTGCCAACCAAATCACAATGCAAATAAAAGCAGCAGGAAGTATTGTAAGAGTTTATCCCATTACAAATTAATAGTCTAAATACCACTCTGAAAATAAATTGACATTCGAAAATTTCAATTTGAGGTAAAAGTGGTCTAATATCTGTTCACTGATTACACAAACGGTTTTTATAATCTTTCTAAGCGATATCTTTCTCATCTTTACAATTATGATAAGTTCATGGTTATGTTTAAAGGTTTAATCTTTGTATTAAGTTCGTGATCAAATAATAATTTTAGATAAACACCTTGTCATTTCAACCCGGAAATTGAAACTGTATAAAGTTAAAAAAAAAACCTATTTTGTTTTGAACATTTTTTTTAAATAACTGAATATCCATTGACTATCTAGTGTTTTCTAGTCCGACGTGTACAGTTCTCTATCAGATTAATACTATTACAAAATGAAGAGGTTGGTTTTAAAAGGTTTGACTATAATCACACAGAAACACACTGTTGTTTTATAAAAATCATTATCATTAATATATAAATTGATTAAATCATTTAGTTGTAATCGAAATTAAAAGTAGAGGGTGATAATCTGAAACTCATCATATATACAAGGCTTTTAATTTGGTATGCCGGACATGGGTTCGCTAACAACAGATTTATTATAAGCGCTCGAATAAAAGTTTTAGGTTGGAAACAAAAGCTTTGACTTTTATAATAGGTAGTCGTTTCTACTAACGAACACCATTGACCTTTACAGTTGATTTAAACAGAGGAATTGTTTAACTATACATATATTACTGAATTAAATTATTCATGTTATCTATACTATATAAATACCAAAGTCCAATTGTTAACCGTAATGACGTTACAAAAACGAATGGAATAATTAAACTTTATAACTAAAATAAGACAATGGTGTTGACTAAAAATTACACCAATCCAATTGTCGGGTCGAATCTGATACAGATATCAACAGTATATGTCACATGTAGTTTCCGATTGTAATACGAAAAACATAAAACTTGGCAATTTATTATATTCCTGTCGTCATCATATGACAATACGAATACTAAAAATCCAGACAAAAATAAGAAGTAGGTACTTTAAATCAGTCACGGACCCGCAATGACGCTGGTGTATTCTGGTTTATTATACAAATTGATGATTCGTACATAAACAACTTCTTTATTTTTTTTATACATTATTAAATAGGAAAATGCATAACTAATAAGTTCTTTGTAAAAATAATCGCATGGTTTGCAGTATAAGTTTTGTAGCTTTTAAAAAAAGACTGATAGTCATATCAATAGAAAACTATAAAGTATGTCGTAACAAATGCAAATAAAAAAAAGAAATTGAACGTTTGTGCAGAAGTGAGAAATGCATGTTTTGATTGTCAATTTCACTTACTTTCTTTCGAATTCGTACTATCTTCTTAATTATTCAAACTCGTTCATTTGCAATCATACCACATCTTCTTAAATCTATCTTAAATCTGGTCAGATCACCATTGAAATCAATATCTCCGGGAATCAAACTGGATCTTATTTCATCTTAAACTTTGTTCGCGGACGCTAAATGATTGATATGTACACCGATAACATGGTAACATTTTTTGGGTGCATGTTCAACATAATTGAATGTTATGTGACTAATACAAGTAATAGGTCATAGTTGTTATCGGCTGTTCCTTACATAAGGAAATGCCTGTAACCAGTCAGGGTTATAAATGTCGTTTTCCATTCGTTTGATGTGTTTAAATTTTAATTTCATCAGGCGATTTGAATTTTCCTTGAAGTTTTTTTGGTTATTTTACGTTTTTTTAATTCAAGTTCAAATGTCAAATTTGTGTCGACCACCAAATATACATCCCTTTCTCTTAATCGTTATTTTTCAACGATTGTTTGAATATTAACTAGGTGACGTAATTACTGAAGTAAGACATAATTAAATATGTATCAGTTTAAATAATGTTGAAATAGATGATTATAATAATTATTATTATCCTTTGTCATTTAAATAACGGACCTAACGAACATGATGCCACGTTTAATACAGTAGAAGGTTAGACATATTATAATTTGCTGATTCAGCAGACAGTTAGTATATATAAAACTTGACCATGTATGTTATTTCAAGTTGGAATCAAACACTCAGAGGTAAGCATTTTATTTAATATTTTATCATTTCAACGATTGTCGCTTCAGTGTTGAGCAGCGAAAAAAACAATTCGAAACTTAAAAACTTAATACAAAAATGCCAGATGTATTCTTTTTTCTTTTATGTGTGTTCGTTGTCTAACCGACAACAAACTTCAAACTGCTTATTTGTAGGCCAACGGATACGATCATAAATAGTTGATTAACTTTTTTGTATTTATCGATTTAATATGTTAATGAAAAAATATAATTCCTCACTAAAATATTACATGATTTACATTCATACTCACAACCAAGAAACATATATCCTTCTTATCTTTTCTTTGTATTGTTGTGTCACCTTATTTGTATAACGCATTTTTTTGAAAATATTTTTCATTTCAGATAAGAAGTCATTTCATGCCTTAAACTAACCTATATATCAAATGCTAAAAAATAGATGATAATAAATGAAATGCTGCAAAATAACGTGATGCATCAATTATAAACATCTAGCTTAAGTGTAAATGAAACTTAAATAATCAAACAATAGCCTTGAAATATTTAAAGTTTGAAAGAGAACGATACCTTATCTTATCATACACCCTGAAAAATAAAATTTGTATAAGATACAAGTCGATAAATGGGAAATGTTTGCTACCTTTAGACAATGATCATATTTCAATATGTATGTATTTTAAATATTTGTTGATTTATAGGTAATTACACGACATTTCAATTTATTTTCAGAACATCATGGCGTGTTCGACTAGCTATGTACTGTTCTGTGGTATATGGTGTATTGGTGTTTGGGCATTACATGTAACAGGTATGATCTTTTTCAAGAATAATGATATTGAATGCTAATGACTAGAAGGTCCAAATGGAATTTACCCATTATAAATACAATGAGTCAATGTTGATTGATTGACGGTTCCGTAGTTTCATTCAAATGAAGTGTCTCTGTATTGGTTGGTTTATATGAACTCATTGGTTTTACTTTCGGAAAATTCTTTGTATACTTCATTATTCGATCAATTAAATTTCCGTATTAGTCACAGCATGATAAAGTTATAGTTTCATTGTTTTAAAAGGTTATCCTTTATATTTTCTTGTTTTGAATTGAAACGACAAGCACTTCAAGTCGCAGTTTGACTTTTAAGTTCCATCTAGTATAAGCAAAAACATAGCAAAATGAATTAGCTCCAAAAGACCTGAATAGGCGCATGATGATTAAGACGTGTAATTAAGTATGGTTATACAGTTCAAAGATTTTGAAATTTAAATTGTGAAACAACAAATGTCATGATACTTTTTTAAAGTTGTACATAGCTTTGCGAATGATTAAATCACAATACACATTCATTCACTAATCAATAATATCTAATGCATATTTATAATGTAGTGAATTATTAGCGAATGAGTATTCAAGGTTTCTGCAAGCGTATAAAAAAAATTGTTCTGATAACATGTCCATGTACATTCTTCTTACGCCGCAAATATAGGTATTTGGGGAAGATACAAAGAGTTTAGGAATGTACAACACGGTAGAGATTTACTATAGATAATTGACCGTTCGCAACCATAGTTTGAACGGTAAAAGGCGATCCGATTGGAGCGCAAGTTCAATTTTAAGAACAAACGTCATGATAGTGTTACTACTTGTATTATATCATTTTTTATAGCATGTGTTAACGCCAACAGATATCAATAATGTAACTTAAATTGTAAAAATATTTATAAATAATAAGCCAGTTACTAAATGCCTTTTGACCTTTAAAGCAAAAGAATGTATAGACAATCAGCTGGGTTTGGATTATGATGGAACCGTTAGTACAACAGACAGTGGAAGAACCTGCCAGCAGTGGTCAGAAACGTACCCACACTATCACCTACTAACAGAAAAATTGGGAGATCAACATAATTATTGTCGAAATCCAATTCCCGAACCATTCGGACCTTGGTGTTATACAACTGATGCTGCTACTAAATGGGAATATTGCACTGTTCCTCATTGTGGTATGATTTATTTGCTTTGTAACTATTCTGACCTGAGCGTCACTGATGAGTCTTATGCAGACGAAACGGGCGTCTGGCATATCAAATTATAAGCCTAATACCTTTGATAATTATAGTACCTAATTATATTTATATATTTTTTTGTTTAATTGTTTATTATGATGTTTCTCATGTCTTTTATTGTTGAAACAGTTCTACACAAATCGGTATCGTGTAAACAATAGTAAAATATTTCCTGTGCAATGACAAACAAATACAATCAATTAATTACAAATCAGGATGCACTTTGTGAAAGTAGTAGTGACGACGTTATACTAATACACCATGCCTAAAAATGTCCTTGTAAAACAATTGATAAAAATAATCAATGATTTGTCTTGTTGGTAGTATTTAACGGTATATAAGGAACTTGTTGTTACTCTACGACTGTGACAGCAACTTTCCTATTTTGGTTCAGTAGTTGTCGATTGTTGATGTGGTTCATAAGTTTCTCGTTTTTATACAGATTATACCGACGGTTTTCTATTTGAAATGTTTCGCACTAGTCATGTAAGGGCCCTTTTTAGCTTTCTGTTCGTTGTGAGCCAGGACTCTGTTTTAAAGACCGTGCTTTGACACATACGTGTTACCTTTTACACATTGTGACTTTGATTGAGAGTTGTCTCATGACACTCATTACACATTTTCGTCTTGATATTCATTTTTTAGCTGATTGAAGGGGGGATAGAAATTGCCAATCTACACATATAACTAATGAAACCAAAAGGAAGTTATTCTGTTGTTTTTATCTTTTACTGTGGAAGATGACCTATCAAAATCGACCACTTTTATGCAAAGAAAATGATACGTGTTATTCGTCTAATTTGTTAAGCCATCAAACAGAAAAACAACGACATTTAGTATTAAATATTTAATAATATGTATAACACAATGGGTACCTCTTTTATTGTCACAACATGAATAGAGCGATATCCCTTTTGTCAAGTAAAGAACGAAAAACTGCTTCAATGATGAACTAAATGAAATGTCAAGCTAAATATTATTTACAAATAAAAGAAAATGTATACATTACTTTCATACATTAATTTTGCAACTTGTCTTGAAGCTATGGTAGCACGTCTTACACGCAAATACCAAATTGAACTTAAAATGAGATATTTTTGTACCCCTTTTTACCAAATTGGAACTTGTTATAATTGAGTAATTACTTAAAGATTCTTTGTATAACATATATAATATCTTTTTTCTCTTTTTCTAGATAGTTATGATAACTCACCAAAACCAGGTAAGACTTTCGAATTTTACAGTATAGGTGTTCTCACTGTCATGTCATATTGTCTAGTGGAGAGTTGTCTCATTGACAATATGGACAATGACACTATACGTTCCTATTTTCATATCTAATTATAATTCCTCCATAATATTTTTTTCTCATCTTACTTTAGTCTATGCCAATGCCTAAGTATTATTTATACGATCATGTAGATTTGATATATATTCTTTTAAGATGTCCATTATAGATAATTGTTTATCTATTTTACATTGGACAGTAAAGAAGTTAATAGCTTTATCAAAGGTGGAGCTAATGCTTATACAGATGATCCATTCATACATAATCCTAGGTTCTTATCCGACAATGTTAAGACATGCTGTAATGGAATACCACATGCAAGTGAAGAAAATTAATAGAGGCCATCAGTAGCCTTTCTTAATGTATGAAATTGTTGATTAAGATTAAGTGTGGTATCGTCGTTGACGTGTATATCAATTTTATACCGAAGCTGTGTTAGTATCATTGATTTGGGTCTTTAAGTACTTATGTAGTGTTTTATTTTGATTTGGTCAAGTTACACGCGTCTGGCGTACTAAATTATAATCCTGGTACCTTTGATAACCTTGTACAGTTAATGGACTATGTCAAGGATTTTGGTTCAATTTTGCAAACAGCTTTGGATCTTTAAAACGAACTAGGTGACACCATGATTCTTTTACATCATTTAACGGAAATTCACGCACCAACAACATTTAGTCTTCTAAAAAAAATCTTTGGAGTAGAATTTTAGACTTAATGATTTTAAGACAATATTTAAGAACCTTCTTTTCGTATTGTATGTGCTTTCTATACAAATATTCACCTGTTTTGAAATAATCCAATCAGTAATATTTTAGACAATAAAAGAGATAAATGCATTTGTTTTCGATTATCAGTTAAAGTTTATCGAGCCAAAGATGTTCCTTGAACTTAACACTCATTATCGTTATATGAAAAACACTTAATTATGAAATCAAATCTAATACACATTGTAGAATGTAAACTAGTTTCATTTAGGAACAAGTTTGTTATATTTATCTATTTCGGAATTATTGTTTGATTGTGGATGATGTCCGAATTCATACTTCCGAGTGCTGAACACAATTCAATCGAAAGGAAATGTGTAAGTCATGACATGTCAAGCTTTTGACATAAAATATTTCTGTAGTAGCGATAAACATACAGCGCTAAGATAAGTTTAACCCTGTCACATTCTTTCGTACCTTTGCCATGTCAGAAACCTGTAGTTTATGGTTTTAGATAGTTTTATTTGTTTTTTTCATTAATGGTTTTTCATTTGAGTTAGGTAGTAAATTTGATTTTTTCACATATTTTATGTCGTGACCATTTAAAACCGACTACACAATATCAATTGTGCTCATTGTTGAAGTACGGACGGTTGCCTAAAATTTCTTATATGCACTTCAACTGATTAATAGTTGTTTCATTGGCAATCATGCAGTATCTTTTTAATTTAAAAATGACAACATGAAATGAGAAATAAATCTTTACAATACAACATAGCACATCAAATACACATAGTTCTTGGTACAATTTTGTCCTTTTGACGAAAACAAATGAATATTTATAATATTAAGCACAAACAAAAACCTGAAGAAACTGATAACAAAATGTGTACATTGATTACTTCTTACAAATTTATTAGACATAGCCGATCGGTAGTTTATATATTGTCAATGGAGAAAACACACGTTTATCATGACAAAAGCCTAACTTGGTAAACAGAGGTTGTTAACTATTAGAATATTGAACCAATTGCATTTTCTTGCACCGTCCTAAGTCAGGAATCTGATGTTCAGTAGTTGTCGATTGTTAATATGGTTCAGAAGTTTTTTTTATATATATCAAACCGTTGGTTTTTGTTTGTTTGAATGGTTTTGACACTAGTCTTTTGGATCCCCTTAAAAATTGCTGTACGCAGTGAACCAAGGCTTGGTTTTGAAGACCGTATTTTGACCTTTAATGATTAACTTTAACATATAATAACTTGTATGAAGAGTTGTCTCATTTGCATCACACCACATCTTCATATGTCTGATAATAGTTTATGTAATTTTAGAACAAAATTGTCGAATGGATCAACAGGGAAAAAATTACACCGGAACAATAAGCAAAACAAGACATGGAAACACGTGTGAACGATGGTTATCGGTAACTCCATATACGCATCGATCCTCGGGTAAAAAGGAGGATCATGAAAATTACTGCCGCAATCCAGACAATGCGGTATATGGTCCATGGTGTTATACAACTGACCCGGATGTTAGATGGGCGTTTTGTGATATACCTTATTGTGGTATGTTAAGTATTTGACATCACTCTTATTTTCGAATCATATAAAAATAGATTGAACATTGTGTTAGTTTCGTATGATAAAAGCTTTACATTACATCTGGAATATGTTGCATCATTTTGAATTCATAGGTCATACATAATCAAACAAGGATATCAAAATTTTAGTTAAATATATTATTTATCATTTTAATCTATAATGTTCTTTAGTAATTTATACACAAGTTGTTTCGCATACTAAACTTTGAATTTAACAGTAAAGGCTTGTTTTGACTTCATGAAAATGATTATTCCGAACGAAAAAAAAAAAAAAAAAAAAATTAGACATGTCTATGGCATGCCAGAAAAACAATAAAAATAATTCTTATCAAACTGTGTGATTTTACTCTAAGTTATTATATTTAACAAGTTAATGGTTTAACTACATGTAGCTCTAAAACAACGGTTGAATCCAATATGTTTTTTAAAAAGAAAATGCCTGTGCCAAGTTGGGATATGAAATTTGTTTTTCATTCGTTTAATGTGCTTGAGCTGTTGATTTTACCATTTAATTTGGGAATTACCGCTTTGAATTTTCTTGTAGCTCAGTATTTTTTTAGTATACTTTAGATAAAGACGTCAATCAATTTAAATCAACTGAAATAAATAATATGTTGGCATATACACTTTTATTGCAGAAGGAGCAGACAATCCAGGTGAGATGATATTCTTACACTTTAGTCAACATATTGACACTATTATATTCCTAGGTGGATGTTAAATACGCTTTCTAGTTCAAAATATGGTAGCAGGTGCATAATTAAGATCAGTTATACCATAATATCTATTTATCAATAATTGTCTAGCATTTCATCGGTATAATTATTCAAATGTAAATGTCTGTTATAGATGCCATTGTCGTTATAGTAAAAATAATAAAAAAAAACAAAACAATACCAGTTATCTTTTACAACATATACAAGCTCACTATTTATATCACAAATGTTTACAAGCCAGCACCGTTGATATTAATAATGCGGATTTGCTGATATACACTCGTGCTGAAGAGGTATTGCCGACATTGACGGCTTAACCAAAATCTTTGACTAATATATATTCTTCATTTTTGGTGATTTTCCGTTTACGCAGAGTTCTTTTGGTCACTTTATCTACGGATGTACTGTTGGCATTAAATATCAGAACACAGTATATCTTTAATCTTAATTATTAAATTGGCTGCAATGAATTATATAGACTTCCTAGTGAAATTAAAACCGGTAATTTCACATGTGGTTTTTTCAATTCTTTGACGTCATGAAACGAAAACGGTGTTAAGACGTCGATAACGTCGTATCAAAATAAATTGTGAATACATAGAAAAATATAAAGTTCCTTACATTTTCTTCTTTAATTTCATAAAAAGCCATTCTTTTATATAAATAAGACCATTAGTTTTCTCGTTTGAATTGTTTTACATTGTCATATCGGGGCCTTTAATAGCTGACTATGCGGTATGAGCTTAGCTCATTGTTGAAGGCAGTGCGATGACCTATAGTTGTTAATGTCATTTTGGTCTCTTGTGGACAGTTGTCTCATTGGCAAGCATACCACATCTTCTATTTTACATTTGCCAATGTATTAAAAAGAACAACTAATCAAAGAATTCAAATATCGAAAAATATTCAACTCGTGACCGAACAATACTGATAATCAACTCATGCGCTACGCACATTCGTGAATTAATGTGTTGTTCGGTCACTTGAATATGTTTCTCTATTTGAATTCTTCGAGCGGTTATTCTATAAATCTGGTTCATAGATCACTTATCAAACTAACAGTCAAATACGTCTAAACAAATTTTTATTCATAAAAAGTCTTTAGAGATAAGATTTTAACATACACTTTCCACTGTGTCAAACAGTTGATTTGATTCAGTTTTACAAAATCTATAATTATACTGAAAGTGACTAAAATCATTGATAAAATACACGTATGACATGGACATGATAAGGACCAAACATTAAAAAGTACATTCGAGATATATCTGACGATAATATGAAAAAACCTTAACATTAAATTCATCATATACTGTATCAGATTTCTCTGTCATAGGTGTGTTATTTATTTTTAACTTCTGAACTTAATTATATTGCAATACTTCAGGCAAGGCACATTGGAAACGTGGCTGGCAAAGATATGAAGATTCGTGTTATTCAATCCAGTACATAGAACGAACTTGGGATGACGCTCAGGTACGCCTTTGTTACAGTTCGTTTTAATCAGCACACATTCGTACTTCATTGTTCAACAAACTATTTGTCCTCTATCGTTTTTTCTGTATTTTTGTTTGTTTTCCATAGCGTTGCCTTCATCATGTTTGTATTTCTAATATCCCTTGATTATTTTTCAATAAATGAGACAAATACGACCATGTATTAATACCTATCCTACGTCAGGAACATGTTGTTTAGTGGTTGTCGTTTGTTGATTTGGTTCATAAGTGTTTATCATTTTTAATGTATATTAGACCATTGGATTTCCTATTTGCATTGTTTAACACTAGTCATTTGGGTCCCTTTATAGCTTGATGTCCGTGTTGTTAAACACCATACCAAGGCCTACAATTATTTACTTTTTTTACAAATTGTAACTTGGATAGAGAAATGTCTCATTGACACTCATCCCACATATTCCTTTTCTGTAAACTTATTTAGTTTTTAGAGAATATAGTATCTATCTATCCTTCTATCATATTTCGTTTTATGTACCTTTCTTTTTCTTTTTGCAAACATAATCATCTTAGTCGTAGTAAATTTAAAACATAAAAATATTTATCTAGATATTATTTCTATGAAACTGCAAACATGAAAACATAAAAACGATCATGCAAATTACATATGCAGGTGTATAATAAGGTAGGTATCTATGTTACATGCAATGAATTTATCTCAGTCTGCAATACTTGATTATTTGATGCAAACCCTCTTATCTATTTTATCATGTTTATAACCCTTGTTGATGGTAATTATATTATACAATTTGTCGACTGACTCATATGTTTAGTAATGATTTATTCATTTTTACACACAAATCTAAATAACTATCAATTTAAAACAAATGTCCCTCCAATTCAAATGTCTTTTGTTTAAGGACTACTGTAAATACAACCTAAATGCGTATTTGGCTGAAATTCATACAGCTGGAGAAAACAACTTCTTGATGAGTATCCTACCAAAGCCGACATTAGTTGACAGTAAGTAGTACGCTAGACTTAAAAAATTAAAGTGAGGACAAAAACAAACTGAAAATAGGATAAACTCTAAAAGAGGGGCTAAAAATATCAGAAAGACATTAAAACATAAACAGACAACGCAATGGCTACAAAAGAAAAATATTTTATTTTAAAATCAAAAGTTAAATAACAAAACAACCCTCCCCCCCCCAAAAAAAAACGAACTTTGCAGCAAATTCTAGAAGAAAAGCCTTTAATTAATTGGCAAAATCAGTAGCGCAAACACCTCAAACGAATAGATAATAACTGTCATATCTACGTCTTGGTACAGGCATTTTCTTATTCAGAAAATTATAGATGCAACCAACCTGCTTTTATAGCTAACTAAATCTCTGACTTGTATGACAGTCTAATAAAATAATATCACAATAGGTGAAAATGTCAGCAGCAGTCAACATTGTGTGATAATCTTAATCACTATAAAAAAAACTCAAGAACATGTGAACGAAGAAAAGCTAAAACATCCGTATAACCTAAGTTTTTGACATTGATAGGCGATGTTTTCTGAAAACCTTAGTAAGTTTTAACCTTACAAATGTAAACGGACTGCTATTCAAAAAAGAATATTTCACATAAATGACTGGAAGAATTTGTTTTCGATTGACTGATTAATTAGATGATGTTTAACACCTCTTTATGTAAGATCTACGATCGTTAAAAACAGTTCATAAAGCTGTCACAGGTTAACTTTGTCTGGTCAAAGTTACTGGTTAGAACTCAAAATGCTGTACAGTTTATGATAAAAGTTATATATACTAGTCAACAAAAGAAACGATACAAGACTTTTTTTTCAAATTAAAGATAAAGTTTTCCGTTCATTGGACCAATATTGAAAGTAGTTATACTAAATCATTATGGAAATGTAAATCCGTTTAAAAAATTTTTTTTTGCTTTCGAGACGTTTTTTTGATTTTATTTTTTTACAAAATTTACATAAAACGACAATTTAAAAAACAGAACTTCCAATTAATGATGCCAACCTCTCATTTAAAAGTAAAGACAATGTTTGCCATCAATTTGTTTTTAAAAATTATACAGTTTCTTTGTGTATTTGTTAAGCAAAGTTCGGCCCTACGAGAAATCGTTAAAATGTATACATTATCAACTGATTTACCATAGACAGTATGTGTAAAGTGATATTAAAAAAGCGGTAAAAATCTTAAAACTAATCCGAAAGGTTACAAATTTACTGTGTGTTGTTTTCATATCTAAAGCATTTCAACCCATAATTACAACATGGACATAACTTGATTAGCATATTGCATATTTTTAAACAAACTTGAAATTTTATTTAGTACTTTCCGCAAAACTAATTTGCACCCTATGCTCGTTTACACGGAATTTAGATAATTTCCGACAAGTTTTGATTTTCATTATCACATGTGCATACATTGCAAATGAAAGCTTTTTAAAACAGTATATCTCATTTTGTTTTATATTTTATACTTTTTGATAAATTTTAAGTTCGAACACATTAAACACACGGATAATGACTGGCATTTTCCTGATTTGGTACAAGCATTTTCGTAGGACAGATCCACATGTATAAAATTTGAATTCGACACTAGATATTCTGAGAAAAAGAATGTTTGCGTCTTCAAAACATTACCTTTGTTATCGTTTGTCTGATATGTTTCTTAAATGTAGCATTGACACGTTGTTAAAACTAATGTCGATCAAAGTAGGAATATAATTCGGGTTACAAAAGGACCGGCTTATGCCATTCCTGTTTTTTTGGCTATCATGTTGACGCTAGTATCGCTATATGACGTGTAGTAAATTTAATTCAAGAACTGGCATAGGCATTGAAAAAGTAGACTCTTATCTATTCCAACCAATGTATTTCAGAAGATATATGGGTTTGGCTTGGCGCAAATGATTTACGAATGGATAGACGATTTATCTGGAACCAAAGTGGCACCGAGTTTGATTTCACTGATTGGGGACCAGGAGAGCCAACCCGATACTATGAGGAATGTCTTTCCACTCACTTATACAGAGGAGATGGTAAACTTCATTGGAAAGATAGAGCATGCTATTGGTGGAACTTCTTTGTCTGTGAGAAAAGGTAATTAGATAATTCTATCTGTAAAACTTGTATGATTGTAATGAAGGCAGAAGTATACCGCTGTTCAAAAGTCATAAATCGTTGAGGGAAAATAAATTCAGGTTACGAACTAAAACCGAAAGAAACACATCAACTATAATAATATTTATAATTTATTCCAAAAGCAATGCAATTTATGGGATACAAACATATAATATCAAAGAAGAAAACAACGGAGCAACAGAAACACTAAAGTTCAACAAATACTTATCTCAACATACATAGAAAGAACTATTTGATAACGACTTCCATATCCTTGACTTGAAATAGGACATTTAAGAATAACAAAGGTGGGTTGAACCTGGTGTTATGGCTTCACAAATATCCGGCTAATATGGCAATGTTAAACAATATCGCTAAAATGAGAAAAATAATTTATATAAAACAGAATCATTCAACAAATTTATTTGAGAAACACACAATCGTCATAGTTTAATTCAAAATAAAGTAGAGGAATGCAATAAAATGAAAATAGATCTTCGAAAAAAAATTGTTTAGTTAACACATTTACCTCGTTTTAAACTTCCACAAATTTAAATGTCAATTTCAAACCGCTTCCAAACTCGAGTTAGATGCATTAAATTTAACTCGCTTAATTATCAAAAGGGGGAAATCGTTTTACATAGCTCGATTTTTCTGATACAAAATCAAGTTCGTCAGGGAAACAAACAAATGAACAAGTCAACTTGCATTGCATAGTCGTGACCTGTGTTAACCAATCATTGTGAAATTTTCATATATATTTTCAGTGTTGGACGTTCAGGTTGCGAGGAATAGGATACTACATTGTTGAGTTGTCTACCAAACATAAAGATATTAAAACGGAGATTACAATTTACTTTTAAACCGCCCCTATCAACAAGACAAGAGAGGCTTACAAACTCAAAGTCACATTCTTATTCTCAAGGAAACATTGTGGACGGAATCTGTCCTTCCTAATCAATTATACACACTTTCTTAGCTTAGCTCCAGTAAAAATTCCTGTTCTCTATACATTTCCATTTCTTATAGAGTTCATCTCCTACCGTTCGACAGAAAGTATACTATATGTAGGATTATTTTACATACTGTATACTCATATATGAGAAGATGTGGTTCGAGTCCCTTTAAGACAGCTCTCCATCAAAGAAACAATTTGTAATGAAAACCATTATAGGTCAAAGTACGGGTTTTAACATAGAGTCCTGGCTCTGACATATATATTGTTCTATTTTTTCGTTTTGATTTGACCTTTTTACGGAAGTTATTGAAATCCAACTTCTTTGTTGGCGATCGTACCCCTAAGTCACTAATAAACGCAACTTTTATAACAGGGTTTGACAGAAACTCTAATGTAGAATGATTTACAGCATGTGTTACCGACCACATTTAACCGTTATTAAGAACTATAACACTACAACATAACAATTAACCTCCCACCTACCCTCATAAAAAGATCATTGATTAATTATTTATAACGCCACATAGAGTACTACTGGTTATTTTTCCGCTGTCAGTTTTTATTGATGTAGTAAGCTAGAATGCACGAAGTGAACCATTAACCAACAGCTGGAAATCAACAATCATAGAAAATAAAGATTGGAGTAAAACGCATCTTCAACATGTAGGAACTGACAAACCTCAGTCTGACACGCTTCGTATACTTATAGCTAATTGTTCGGTGTGAGCCAAGGCTCCGTGTTGAAGGCCGTAACATTGACCTATACTGGTTTACTTTTTTTAAATTGTTATTTGGATGGAGAGTTGTCTCATTGCCACTCACACCACATCTTCCTATATCTATAAACAAAAGTTAAAAGAGTCCCTCGAGGAACAAGAATGATTTTTAAGCATTCAAATGTCAAAGTCAAATTTAAGAAAATAATATCTCAATTCACAATTCACATATTTAATATCAGTAAGCAGGCACACACAAAAAAAATCCCATCTAAATCAAAACTATTTTATATATCTATAGTTGGTTCTAAGTCTGAAAAACTTTTCCAACTGTACATCTAAGTCTGCTCTTATAGAAGTTTTCGAGGTGTGCATACAGCCATTCGTGTCCTTTTGTTATGATGAACCCAATGCAAGTTGCTGGTTATTTAGAGTTGGTAAAACGTCTTTGAATAATTCAAAGTAGAATAACGAAATAAGTAATTCTTTTGTTGTCATATAAGTAAAATGACATCAAACAGAAAATAACAACAACAAAAAATATCTGATTTGAACACACATACGTATATAGATAAATATGTATTCAAACATAATTAACTAAGAGTCCCCTGTCCTCAGCTCTAAAGACTGTTTTATATAGGGACCTTTTTCATTTGGTTTATATTGGAAAGATTTTATAGCTAACAGTGTTCTTTGGTCTCGAGGTATTTGTAGATATCTACCCTTTTCTATGAGTACATTGTGGGCAATAACAACGATTGGAAATGGGTAATGTGGTGATTTATTCCATTGATTTCATTTTTAAGCAGTCAAATGTAACAAAAAAATCATAAACTATTCGACTTGCTTGTAAGTACTCGTGATGATCGTATTGTTGAAGACCGTTCTTTCATTCGTAGACATCTTTGTTGTAATATTTCGGTCTGTTCGATGTGTTCGTAAGTGCTCTTGTAGAAATGAATTGTAATGGAAGCTTTTGACAGTCATTAGGCATACTTTAAACTGATAATGTTATGTATACCAGACCTGGGCATGCTTACTTAGTAATAATTATTAAAATGCATGTTTTATTCATAATTTGCTTCTTGTGGCACAATCCCATCTCAAGATATGGAAATCGAAAAAAAGACAAGACAACAGAGTCAAGATGTAATGCTGTTTGTTTTCAGGTAACTTCAATTATGTTCTATTTGCTAAAGCGACAGGTAAACATTTAACAGCAACGTTTCTCATAGAGTAAATATAAACCGTTATACACTGTTTATTGAATGGCAAAGCAAATAATTTGAAATACAACATTGACATCAGCTGAAACTATAATAATAAGATCATTGTGTTGCTTCGATATAACTCTCTCACAAATACGTGTTGAGAACTGTTCCGGCCAATGTCAAAACGAGTAAACAATAAAATTACGACTCTGTTATATCTATTTATTCTAAGTTGCATTCTTTTTCCCAACTTAAGACAGATAATCTAGAATGACATGACATACTTGCATACTAAACATATTCAAACACTGTTATTAAACTTGGGAATTAATTTTGGGATAAGTGACGAATTGTTGACATACATAAGTATTTGTATACTGAACAATAGACAGTTGATAGAAAAAAAACACTTCGAACTGCAACATATATTACTACAATCTCTGTTGGGAAATCCGCATTTCATACCTAAACACTCTCCATAACTTCGGAGTAAAATATGTTACTGACTGTCAAAAGTATATTTTATGTGTATTGTTGTGCGTATATGTATCTCACATTGGTTAGATGTATAGGGATAGTTTGAGATCTAAATAAAAACAAATCCTGCCCCATTGCAAATTTGCTACTGTTACAAGTGAGGAACCCCTAGTCTTATGTATATTTTTAATTGCCGATCATTTGAAAGTTTAGAGTAAAGTCTGGTATTATTTCGTTATACTAGTGAACATTGTTTAGAGGTCAGCTGAAGCCCGCATATCTTGAAAGAGGGAATGGGGGATCTCGCAGCGTTTTGGATCCATTGGTGGCATTGGGCTGTTTTTTCTCTTTGTTCTAGTTGTTGTTGTGTTTAAAAGGTGTAATAAGATGCATCTTTGCATAATTTACTTACACTCTAATATTGCATACACGGGTAATCAATTTAATGTTTCATTATAAATATTAAAGTTTTATCTTTCAACAAGTACGCTTGCTTGATATTTATATATTGCAAAACAAAAACACATAAAAAGATAGTCATTCTATAACGTATTTTAAGAGACTACATTTAACAGTATAAAACAAAGGACTATATAGTTACATTTTTAATGTTAAAAGAGCAAGATGAAAAGACACGTTAGCCCTGATCATATATTTCTGCTATTCATACGAATGTGTCGAAATAATTCTACTTAGGTCCGTCATAAAGAAGCTTTTCACATAACAACCACTCTCTGGAAATTGAACCGACACACCCTATATAAAACGATGATTTTCGAGGATCCGTTGCGCTCTGTTGCCTCCTTTTATATGATGATAATGTTTTCCTATCTACTCTTAATTGATCAACCAGGACATTGCTGTTTGGGGTAACGGATACTTTAGGACAACTACAGGTACATGTTGTAGTACATTGTTCTCCACATGATGCTATTTCAGATGTAGAAATAGGGGATGCTTCGGTAATGGTTGTTGATACCGTAGATGTAGAAATAGGGGATGATTCGGTAATGGTTGTTGATACTGTAGATGTAGAAATAGGGGATGATTCGGTAATGGTTGTTGATACCGTAGATGTAGAAATAGGGGATGATTCGGTAATGGTTGTTGATACCGTAGATGTAAAAATAGGGGATGATTCGGTAATGGTTGTTGATACCGTAGATGTAGAAATAGGGGATGATTCGGTAATGGTTGTTGATACCGTAGATGTAGAAATAGGGGATGATTCGGTAATGGTTGTTGATACTGTAGATGTAGAAATAGGGGATGATTCGGTAATGGTTGTTGATACCGTAGATGTAGAAATAGGGGATGATTCGGTAATGGTTGTTGATACCGTAGATGTAGAAATAGGGGATGATTCGGTAATGGTTGTTGATACCGTAGATGTAGAAATAGGAGATGATTCGGTAATGGTTGTTGATACTGTAGATGTAGAAATAGGGGATGATTCGGTAATGGTTGTTGATACCGTAGATGTAGAAATAGGGGATGATTCGGTAATAGTTGTTGATACCGTAGATGTAGAAATAGGGGATGATTCGGTAATGGTTGTTGATACCGTAGATGTTGATGTAGAAATAGGGGATGATTCGGTAATGGTTGTTGATACCGTAGATGTAGAAATAGGGGATGATTCTGTAATGGTTGTTGATACCGTAGATGTTGATGTAGGGGATGATTCGGTAATGGTTGTTGATACCGTAGATGTTGATGTAGAAATAGGGGATGATTCGGTAATGGTTGTTGATACCGTAGATGTAGAAATAGGGGATGATTCGGTAATGGTTGTTGATACCGTAGATGTTGATGTAAGGGATGATTCGGTAATGGTTGTTGATACCGTAGATGTTGATGTAGGGGATGATTCGGTAATGGTTGTTGATACCGTAGATGTAGAAATAGGGGGTGATTCGGTAATGGTTGTTGATACCGTAGATGTAGAAATAGGGGATGATTCGGTAATGGTTGTTGATACCGTAGATGTTGATGCAGCTGCGTAATCATTTATTACGGAGTCAACATTTGTTGTTCTCGATTGTGAATCATCGGATGTAGTTTCTTTGTCATTAGGTCTTGTTGTCTGTGGCAAACCGATTGATTCATTATTCATGGTAAGTTGTTGCGTTGGTGTGTACGTTTGTGACCGTATGGATGTACGTTGAGATATCGTTGACATGTAATTGGTTAAATATTGAAAACAACACGTTATTAATTTCTTGCGTCCGAAGCGCTTTTCTGGATTTACCTTCATCAGGAACGCTCAAAGCCAAACATTAAAGTTGATAATGGATATCTTGTAACATCAGTTGAAAGCAAGAAGTAACGAGTTATAGGCTTGCGTGGCCCTGGTCTTGCCTCCTCTGTCATGGTAGGAATGTCTTCAAAAGAAAAATAAAAAAAAAATACAGCAGTATCTCATAATGGCTATAGAAATATTGACTGGTTGGACCCAAAATTAACAATCCAGATTTACTCATATTTTGTAAAGAAACCCACAGAAATCGACACTACTCAGGTTTACGATCACTTGTTAACCGCTGGGCTACTTACTAAATGTATATTTCCGCGTTTTTAGATCTATAGTTTCCAGAATAGTAGTTTTTCTAACAAGAATCTGAAATACTCTGATCTTCATATGTTCTTTTGATAACATCGGCCAATTTAACTCCCACATAGACCTATTTTTAGGTGTGTATCTAGATCTTAAACGACAAAACCAGATTTAAATGAAAGGTTATAATAAATTTCATGTTATGGCACTGTATCAATGTGTCGTTGGTTCGTTGTTACCAGGGCTTTAGTGACACTGGTATGTAATTATAGACCTTACATTAACCTTTAGATTTCTCTGTCGTCTTTTTGAGAACTCAGTGAAGTACTACTCTGAGCACATTTTGTCCACATATATTGTAAACAAACTCATTATAGATCATTGATGGTTTCGACAGACATTATGTAGACTCTGAACTGATTATTGAATCGGCATCATATATATTATTTCAATGTAGTGCATAGTGCATATGATGTTTACTATAAATATTTTTTAAATACTTTGGCTTAATGTTTGTAGCTAAAGATGGATTAAGAGGGTAACAAAGGAAAATACATAGTTAAAATTAAGAATGCTAAAGCGATAAATTAAAGAACCGCATTTGAAAGATAGAGCAAAATACGGAAACATATCAACAAAACAGTATACTGACAAGTAGAAGTATTTAAATATATTCAATTTAGTTTGCTGTAGACTTGTACAGTTGATATGATATAAGGAATATGATTTGTGAAACTTTATGTTATCATTTAGCCTATTCAGCTCATTAAATAAGAGGTAATCTCATTTTGTTCTGAGAGACTCTTTCTTTGTTGGCCCATTGGTATCAACAGCATGCCCTCAATATATGTATCAATATTGACATGTTCATTTACTTTTTTATTACCTGATGTATAAAATATCCACTTTCCAATACCGATTTGTGTTCTTATTCCAACATTTTGAATCGACTCCAATTTAGTAGAACTAGTCCATTTGAGAAACAAAGTCCCGTTCCCTTGCAGTCCTAGTCCCATAGTGATAGTGTTATCATTCCAAGTGATATAGAATTCCTTATAATTATTACAGTCTAAAACTTTTTGAAAGTTGTAATATACTTTGGTCTCTACGATGTCTTCACCGATCCGAATATATGATCTTGACGTGATTCTTTTATCATTCAAACTGTTAAAAGGTCTGTCTATAACAATTTTGTATAAATAATAACTATCCATGATTCCACAACCTAAAGCAACATAATTATGCGGGTCTACACGTTTTCACACTGAAAGATATAAATCTGTCACTAATGGATTTGCTGAGATTCTGTATAATATAATACTTAGTGTCAGAGGTATTAATTGAGATTTCTGCACCACATTGACTAATGACACAACCATATTAAATAATGGTGAAACCACATCGAGTAATGACAAAACCATATTGAGTAAAGAAAAAACTATATCAAGTCAATACGAAACCATATCGTGTAATATCGAAATATCATTAAGTAATGACTATTCCATATTGAGTTATATTAAAACATCATTACGTAATGTCAAAACCATATTAAGTAAAGACAAAATATCATTAAGTAATAATAAAACAACATAAAGTAAAATCAGAGTTCCACATAAGACAGCTGTGGCGTTCCATTATTTCTTCTAGTTTAGAATGTGAAATAGTTCCGGTTCTCCTAAAATTGTGTTACCTCTTATTCCATTGTATTAAAATATGCGTATGAATTATAGAAGTTTATTTTGTTTGACATGATATCGTGTTATGTAAAGCAGCTTGTCAAATCGTTAGACGAAGTAAAAATCATAATAAAATTAAAAAAAAAATAATCCCGAACTCCAAGGCAAGTTTAAAACGGAAATTCATTTAATTCTTTAATACGATAATAATGCGTGTTACACTTATTATTCATATGCAGTATATCTAAGAAGTTATTTCCTTTTTAAATTCCTGAGTATGAAAATACACTAGTACGTATGTTCAGTTTCTCTTGCAAAGTTACTTCTCTTAAAAGAGACTTACATTTTTTTTGGTATAAATAAGCCCGTTAGTTTTCTCGTTTGAATTGTTTTACATTGTCTTATCGGGGCCTTTTATAGCTGACTATGCGGTATGGGCTTTGCTCATTGTTGAAGGCTGTAGGGTGACCTATAGTTGTTAATGACTGTGTCATTTTGGTCTTTTTGGGACAGTTGTCTCATTGGCAATCATACCACATCTTCTTTTTTATATTAAAAAAAGAAGATGTTTTAGCATTCGAGGATGTCTGTAACATGTCTGATAATATAGGTAATCAGATGATTAAGACTAAATTTATATATCTGTGTGATTTATATTGAAATAATTAATAAGTACTCACCGAGAACAGCGAAAGGCAGGACAACACATATATCAAATAAAAACAATTTACCTACAATCCTCATCATGATTTTATAATGATTCCAGTAAAAATATATTCCAAGCTTTTGCTTTTATATTTCAATTTATTGACAAAGATCGATCACACAAAAAATATTTCCTGTTTCCCAAATAAAAAAGGTATGCGAAATTTAAAAGAAATTTATAAACCAATTATTAGAGGAACTAACCTGAATTTGACGAATTGATTTGGTCAATTAGAATAGGGATATTCAAAAGAATGTAAAAGCACAATACTTTCTAAACAATATGCAATGCAATCTGTACAAAAGAATGTGTCAAGTTTTCAATCTTTGCTCAACATATTAATCTTTTTAACAACTTTAATATGCTGATCTGTCAATTTTGATGGAAGAATTCTATGGCATATTCGTTAATTATACCGTTAGTAACTTTTCACAAATGTTTCACTGTTCACGACAGAGACAAACAAGAAAATTTGATTTGTATAGAATACAATACAATAACATTGTTTAAAGAACATTTGACATAAACTTAATCTATTGATTTGATTTGTATAGAATACAATACAGTAACATTGCTTAAAGAACATTTGACATAAACTTAATCTATTGATTTGATTTGTATAGAATACAATACAATAACACTGCTTAAAGAACATTTGACATAAACTTAATCTATTGATTTGATTTGTATAGAATACAATACAGTAACATTGTTTAAAGAACATTTGACATAAACTTAATCTATTGATTTGATTTGTATAGAATACAATACAGTAACATTGTTTAAAGAACATTTGACATAAACTTAATCTATTGATTTGATTTGTATAGAATACAATATAGTAACATTGTTTAAAGAACATTTGACATAAACTTAATCTATTGATTTGATTTGTATAGAATACAATACAGTAACATTGTTTAAAGAACATTTGACATAAACTTAATCTATTGATTTGATTTGTATAGAATACAATACAGTAACATTGTTTAAAGAACATTTGACATAAACTTAATCTATTGATTTGATTTGTATAGAATACAATACAATAACATTGTTTAAAGAACATTTGACATAAACTTAATCTATTGATTTGATTTGTATAGAATACAATACAGTAACATTGTTTAAAGACATAAACTTAATCTATTGACATGGGTTCGCTAACAACAGATTTATTATAAGCGCTCGAATAAAAGTTTTAGGTTGGAAACAAAAGCTTTTATTTTATAATAGGTAGTCGTTTCTACTAACGAACATCATTGGCCTTTACAGTTGATTTAAACATAGGAATTGTTTAACTAGACATACATTACTGAATTGAATTATACATATTATCTATACTATTGAAATACAGAAGTCCAATTGTTAACCGTAATGACGTTACAAAAACGTATGGAATAATCAAACTTTATAACTAAAATAAGACAATGGTGTTGACTAAAAATTACACCACTCCAAATTTTGGGTCGAATCTGATACAGATATCAACAGTGTATGTCACATGCAGTGTCCGATTGTAATACGGAAAACATAAAACTGGTCAATTTATTATATTCCTGACTTTATCATATGACAATACGAATACTAAAAATCCAGACAAAAATCAGAAGTAGGTACTTTAAATCAGTCACGGACCAGATATGACGCTGGTGTATTCTGGTTTATTATACAAATTGATGATTCGTACATAAACAACTTCTTTTTTTTGTTATACATTATCAAATAGGAAAGTGCATAATTAATAATTTCTCGGTAAACAAATCGCATGGTTTGCAGTATAAGTTTTGTAGCTTTTAAAAAACTAGATTTGAACGATTGTGCCGAAGTGAGAAATGAATGTTTTGATAGTCAATTTCACTTAATTTCTTTCGAATTCGTGCTATCTTCTTAATTATTCAAACTCGTTCATTTTCACTCATACCACATCTTCTTAAAAATCTTTCTGAAATCTGGTCAGATTTACAGGCAAATTTATCACCATTGAAATCAATATCTCCGGGAATCATACTGGATCTTTTTTTCAGATTTATCCTTCTTCTTTCTTTCGGTACCTCATTTATAAAATTTTAAGAAAGATGAGTGGAATTACATCAGTTTAAAGATGTCTGATTGGGAATGAAAAATCTTTGTATTTGCTACCTTAAGTAAGACATCATTAAATGTGTATCAGCATATATGATGTTAAAATAGATGATCGTTACTCATAATAACTTTTGCTCATTTAAGTAACGGACATTGATCGTTGTGACACACGTGATGCCACGATTATTAAAACAGTTGAAGGTTATACATATTATAATTTTCTGATTTACCAGACAGATAAAATATCTAATTATGTTCTTAATTCACAATTTTCAAACGAACATAACATATTTATGTGATAAATTGCTCTATTTTTCTTGTACAACTCTACTCCTAATTTCTGTTCTAAACTGACTCATATTGTATATATGTATATAAATAAGACAAGAATAGTTCTGATACTAACAGGCACGGTGACCATTTCGATAAATATATTATAATCTTGTACCTTGAAAATGTCACTGTAATGGTCTTTAAGAAGAAGATCCTCTGGGAGGTCCTGTCCTTGCCTTTCCCTTCCTGCAGTCTCTTGCCCAGTGCCCTTGCATGCCGCAGTTGTAGCAGACGGCTGAGGTCTTGAAGCTATTTTGGTTGCCGAAACTTTGGCCGCTGGCGACCAAGCCCCTTCGAAAGGGCTGGAGGCGAAATGTAGCATCAGAACCACCTGTACCATTATGTGCCATTTGAGCTATTGAACCAGATGCTTCTGCCGGACGCTTTTTACTGCTGCGTTTATCTGTTTTCTCTGCTTTGATCTTTTTAACTGCCCTGTTATCTGCTGCGCGTATCCTTTTCTCGTCTTCCGAGTCACTGGCCACTTCATATGAAAGGTATTCGTTCACCGTTCTCCAACCGCCCTCGGACTTATCCGCAATTGTAATTAATTTATTTCTCTTCTTGAGCTGAACAGACGAATCTTCTAAAACCCTAACTGCCTTTTTAGGTCTATTCTTCTCAATATAACCAATTGCCGTGCTGATACTGTCTTGAATATCAGAGTTAAGCTCAAATTGTAACTGATTCCCCTTAAATTTAAAGGTATTCTCTGCTTTCTTTGCTCTCTTTACTAATGTCTCTGTAGTATCTGAGAAATTCTTCTCTATGCCGGAAAGTTTATTATTGAAATAAGTTGTCATCAAAGAAAACAAATCTGCATTTGAAACTTCAGGTGCCCTATCTTGCTCTGAATTACCGTTTCTCTTAGTTGGTTCAGCAGCCGAACGTAAGGCTGCAATTGACTTGTCAGGAGACTTGGTTAATTCTCTATCGTCGAGGTCTAGATCTGAATCGGACATCTTGAAAAATTGTCTACAAGTCGAGTGGTCACCGCCCAGCCTTCGATAAACTTGAAAACCCGTTTTCAATCTATTATATACCTTACTAATTTGCATAACTAGTTTAATCTATTGTTAAACAATAGACTAAAATAGATCCGAAAATTCCTACGCATACCGCACATAAATTTATAACATCACCATGTATGTTATTTTAAGTTATTTCATTAAATAGGAAAATGCATAATTAATATAAGTTCTCTGTAAATAAATGCATGGTTTGAGTATAAGTATTGTAGCTTTTAAAAAAACACTGATATTCATAATAATAGAAAACTATAAAGTGTGTAGTAACAAATACAAAACAAAACAAAAGAAAATAAACGTTTGTTCAGAATTGAGGAATGCATGTATTGATGGCCATCGCACTATCTTCCTAATTATTCAGACTCTTTCATTGACACTCATACCACATCTATTTATATATCTGGTCAGATTTACCGCAATAATGTATCATCATTGAAATCAATATCTCCGGGAATCATACTGGATCTTATTTTATCTTAAACTTTGTACGCGGACGCTAAATGATTGATATGTATACCAATAACATGGTAACATTTTTCGGGTGCTTGTTCAACATAATTGAATGTTATGTGACTAATACAAGTAATAGGTCTAGCTACATATAAAACATAGCTGTTATCGACTGTTCTTTACATAAGGAAATGCCTGTACCCAGTCAGGTTTATAAATGTCGTTTTCCATTCGTTTGATGTGTTTAAATTTTAATTTCGTCAGGCGATTTATATTTTCCTTGAAGTTTTTTTGGTTATTTTACGTTTTTTTAATTCAAGTTTAAATAGCAAATTTGTGTCGACAACCCGATATACATCCCGTTCTCTTAATCGTTATTTTTCAACGATTGTTCGAACATTAACTAGGTAACGTAATTACTAAAGTAAGACATAATTAAATGTGCATCAGTTTAAATAATGTTCAAATAGTTGATTTTGATAAATATAATTATCCTTTCTCATTTAAATAACGGATATTGACAAACAGGATGCCACGTTTAAAACAGTCGAAGGTTAAACATATTATAATTTGCTGATTCAGCAGACAGTTAGTATATATAAAACATCAACCTGTATTTTATTTCAAGTTGGAATCAAACTCTCAGAGGTAAGCATTTTATTTATTATTTTATCTTTTCAACAATTGTCGCTTCAGTGTTGAGCAGCGAAAAAAATTATTTGAAATTTTAAAACTTAATAATAAAATGCCAGATGTATTCTTTTTTCTTTTATGCGTGTTCGTTGTCTAACCGACAACTAACTTCAAACTGCTTATTTGTAGGCCAACGGATACGACCATACATAGTTGATTAACTTTTTTGGTATTTATTCATTTAATCAGTTGATGAAAAAATTAAATTCCTCACTTAAATATTACATGATTAACATTCATACTCACAACAAAGAAACATATATCCTTCTTATCTTTTCTTTGTATTGTTGTGTTACCTTATTTGTATAACGCATTTTTTTGAAAATATTTTTCATTTCAGATAAGAAGTCCTTTCATCACTTAAACTAACCTATATATCAATTGCTAAAAAATAGATTCATGCATTTATTATACCATACATGAAATGCTTCAAAATGAAGTGATGCATCAGTTATAAACATCTAGCTTACACTGTAAATGAAACTTAAATAACCAAACAATAGCCTTGAAATATTCAAAGTTTGAAAAAGAACGATACCATATCTTAGATTACACCATGAAAACTAAAATTTATATAAGATACTAGTCGATAAATGGGAAATGTTTGCTACGTTTAGAAAATGTTCATATTTCTGTATATGTATGTATTTTAAATATTTGTTGATTAATAGGTAATTACACAACATTTCAATTTATTGTCAGAACATCATGGCGTGTTCGACTAGCTATATACTGCTCTGTGGAATCTGGTGTATTGGTGTTTTGGCATTACATGTAACAGGTATGATCATATCCAAAATGGTTAATATAAGGATCAAGATATTAAATGCTAATGACTAGGAGGTCCAAATGGAATTTACCCATTATAAATACAATGAGTCAGTGTTGATTAATTGACGGTTCCTTAGTTTCATTGATATTTAGTGTATCTGTATTGGATGGTTGAAGTAAACCCGTGGGTTTTACTTTTTGGGAAATTCTTTGTATACTATAATTTTCAATCAATTAAATTTCAGTATTAGTCACAGCTTGATAAAGATAAACATTCATTTTTTGTTTAAATTATCATTAATATTTTCTTGTTTTGAATTGAAACGACAAGCACTTCAGGATGAAGTATGCTTTTGAAGTTTCAAATACTATCAACAAAAACATACCTAAGTGAACTTAGCTACAAAAGGCCTGAATAGGCGCATCATGAGACTTCTAATAAACAAACATTGGTTATACAGTTGGAAGGTGTTGAAATTTAAATTGTAGAACAACATATGTCGTTATGATACTTTTTTAAAGTCGACATTGGTCAGCGAGATGTGAATTCACAATACACATGCATTCACAAAACAATAATACTTATTTCATGTCTGTAAAGTAGTGAATTATTGGCGACATAGTATTCAAGGTTTTTGGAAGCGTATCAAAGAAAATTGTTCGGACAACATGCCGTATAGTACATTCTTCTTACTCCGCAAATATAGGTATTTGGGGGTAGTTGAAAATAGTTTAGGAATGTACAACACTGTTAAGACTTACTATAGATAGTTGACCATTATTAACCATAGTTTGAACGGTAAAAGGTGACCATAAGGAGTGGAAAAAGTGCAATTTTAAGAACAAACGTTATGTTATGATATGTTATATTATTCATTTAGCATGTATAATCACTGACATATATCAATGGCTCAACTAAGTTGTAAACATTTATAAATTAATTAATTATATACTTATTGCATTTTGACCTATAAAGCAAAAGAATGTATAGACAATCAGCTGGGCTTGGATTATGATGGAACCGTTAGTACAACAGACACTGGACGAACCTGCCAGCAGTGG
Organism: Mytilus galloprovincialis; assembly: GCF_965363235.1. Lineage (NCBI taxonomy): Eukaryota > Metazoa > Mollusca > Bivalvia > Mytilida > Mytilidae > Mytilus > Mytilus galloprovincialis. Next base: position 98,389,138 of record NC_134842.1, read on the forward strand.
TCAGAAACGTATCCACATAGTCATCAACTAACAGAAAAATTGGGAGATCAACAAAATTATTGTCGAAATGCAGATAATGAACCATTCGGACCTTGGTGTTATACAACTGACGCTGCTACTAGATGGGAATATTGTACTGTTCCTCATTGTGGTATGTTTTATTGGCTTTATAACTATTTGGATCTGAGCATCACTGATAAGTCTTATGTAGAAACGCGCTTCTGGTGTTTTAATTTATTTAGCCTGGAACCTTTGATAACTAATTATATTGATATTTTTGTTTGTTTAATTGTTCATTATCTTGTTTCTAATGTCTTTAACTGTTGAAACAGTTCTACACAAATCGGTATCGTGTAAACAATAGTAAAACATTTCTTGTGCAATGACAAACAAATACGATCAATTGATTACAAATCACGATGCACCTTGTTAAAGTAGTAGTGACGACGTTATACTAATACACCATGCCTTAAAATGTCCTTGTAAAACAATTGATAAAAATAATCACTGATTAGCCTTGCTGGCAGTATTTAACGGTATATAAGGAACTTGTTGTTACTCTACGACTGTGACAGCAACTTTCCTATTTTTGTTCAGTAGTTGTCGTTTGTTGATTAGGTTCATAATTCTTTGTCGTTTGTCGTTTTTATACAGATGATACTGGTGGTTTTTCTATTTGAAATGTTTCCCACTAGTCATGTAAGGCCCCTTTTTAGCTGACTGTTCGTTGTGAGCCAAGGTTATGTGTTGAAGACCGTGCTTTGACACATACGTGTTACCTTTTACACATGTTGACTTAGATTGAGAGTTATCTTATGACACTCATTAAGCATTTTCTTCTTGGTTAATTATTTAGCTGATCAAAAGGGGGGGGGTATAAATTGTCAATCTACACATATAACAAATGAAACCAAAAGGATGTTATTTTGTTGTTTTTATCTTTTACTGGGGAAATTGACCTATCAAAATTAACCACTTTTGCTTTTATGCAAAGAAAATGTTTCGTACTCTTCAATTATATGTATAACACAATGGGTACCGGTTTAATTGCCCCAGATGTGCAATTAAATATATAAGACAAACAAGAATACATTTGACTGGCTTTCTCCCCTTCAAATAATGGAGGGGTTCGTGTCGTTCAGTATTTTGTTTGGGTAATTTGTTTTGTGCATTTCTGTATGGTCTGTTTTTCATCTTTTCCCGAGAAATTTCAAGTTTATTTTCTATTTATGAGTTTGAATATCCCATTTGATTTTATTTGCCTCGCTTTTATTGTCCCAACATCAATGCTTGACTCTTATACCTAACACAAATGTTAACAAACAGACAAAACCGACTTGAAGAGCAAAGCTTATCCCAGCCAAGGAAACAGCCATATACATGAGAGAATTACAATTCGCTATTTGCTCTTAAACTTCGTACTTTATTTGAACTTTTTTTGGATTCGATCGTCACTGATGAGTCTTTTGAAGACGAAACGCGCGTCTGTCGTAAACACACAATTTAATCTTAATATCTATGATAATTTTTTATTTAGAATTATGTCGAAATGTACAATGCTACTGTTGAATAGAGCGATATCCCTATTGTCAAGCCAAAAACGAATTACTGCTTCAATGATGAACTAAATGAAATATCGAATGAATTATTCTTTACAAATAAAAGAAAATGTATGCATTACTTTCAAACATTAATTTGGCAACTTGTCTTGAAGTTATGGTAGCACTTCTTACACGCAAATACAAAATTGAACTTTAAACGAGATATTTTTGTATCCCTTTTTACCAAATTAGAACTTGTTAATCGAATAATTGCTTACACATTCTTTGTATAATATATATGATATCTTTTTTCTCTTTTTCTAGATAGTTATGATAACTCACCAAAACCAGGTAAGACGTTCGAATTCTAAAGTATAGGGGTTCTCACTGCCATGTCATATCATGTCCAGTGGAGAGTTATCTCATTGACAATGACACCATACTTTCCTATTTTTATATCTAATTATAAATCCTCCATAATATTTTTTTCTTATTTTACTTTAGTCTATACCAAAGCCTAAGTATTATTTATACGATCATGTAGATTTGATGTATATATTTTGAAGAGGTCCATTATAGACATATTTTTTTATCTATTTTACATTGGACAGTAAAGAAGTTAATACATTTATACATTCAGGTAGAGCTAATGTTTATACAGATGATCCGTGCATACATAATCCTAATTACATACCGCCAATGTTATGACATGCTCCCAGCATAGAATACCATGCGCAAGTGAAGAAAAACGAACTGAGACCATCAGTATCTTTTCTTGGTGTATGACATTGTTGATTTAGGATGGTATTGTCGTTAATGTGTATATCAATTATGTACTGAAGCTGCGCTGGTGTCATTTGGTTATTTAAGTATTAAGGTCAAGTTACAGTAAATGGGCTATGTCACAGATTTCGGTTCAATTTTGCATACAGCTTTGTCTCATTGCAATTTATTAATAAAACAAACTAGGTGACCATAAAATTATTTTAAACGGACATTCGCGCACCATTCTTAGTTTTTTTAAGAAATATCTTTGGAGTATATTATTTAGACTTAATGATTTTAAGACAATTTTGAAGAATTCTTTTCGCTTATTTTAAGTGCTTTCTATATAAATATTCACCCATTTTAAAATAATCCAATCAGTAATATTACAGACAATAAAAGAGATAAATGAATTTGTTCCGATTATCAGTTAAAGTAGATCGAGCCAAAGATGTGTGCAAAATTATACCAAATTCTGTGTCATAGCCTTTGGACCGTTACTTGAACTTAATACTCATTATCCAGTTATCGGTAATGTGAAAAACACTTAATTATGATATTAAAGCGAATACACATTGTAGAATGTAAAATAGTTTCATTGAAAAACAAGCTTGTTATATTTATCTATTTCTTAATTATTGTTTTATTGTGGATGATGTCCGAATCCATTCTTTCGAGTGCTAAAGACAATTCAATGGAAAGAAAATGTGTAAGTCGTGACATGTCAAGCTTTCGAAATACAATGTTTCTGTAGTATCGATAAACATACAGCGCTCACAATAAGTTTTACCTTGTCACATTCTTTCTGTACCTTTCCCATGTCAGAAACCTGTAGTTTATGGTATTAATTAGTTATGACTGTTATGTTAAATTTGTTTTTTCATGAATTGTTTTTTTAGAATTAGGTAGTCAATTTAGTTTTTTCACATATTTTATGTCGTGACCTTTTAAAGCCGACTACACTATCAGTTGTGCTCGTTTTTGAAGGATGGACGGTTGCCTATAATTGCTTAAATGCACTTCAATTAATTGATAGGTGTCCCATTGGCAATCTTGTCATATCTTTTTAATTTAAAATTACAAAAGGAAATAAGAATAAGAAATAAATCTTTACAATACAACATAGCACATCCAACACACATAGTTCGTGGAATAATTTAGTCCTTTTGACGAAAACAAATGAATACTTGAAATATTGAGCAAAAACAAAAGCTAAAGAAAGTGATAACAAAATGTGTATAGTGATTACTTCTTGCACATTTATTAGACATAGCGTATCGGTAGTTTATATATTGTCGATTGGGAAAACACACGTCTACCATGACAAAAGCCAAATTATGTGAACAGAGGTTGTTAACTATTAGAATATTTAACCAGTTGCATTTTCTTGCACCGTCCTAAGTCAGTAATCTGATGTTCAGTAGTTATCGTTTGTTAATATGGTTCATAGGTATTTCTCGTTTCTGTTTTTTTATACACGTAAGCCCGTTGGTTTTCCTGTTTGAATGGTTTTACACTAGTCTTTTGTACGCATTGAAATAAGGCTCTGTTTTGAAGACCGTACTTTGACCTATAATGGTTTACTTTTACAAATTACGACTTGGATGGAGAGTTTTCTCATTGGCATCATACCACATCTTCTTATATCTAATGCCAAGCATTGTTAACAATAATGTTTCTATCATTTAGAACAAAATTGTCGAATGGATCAGCAGGGAAAAAATTACACCGGAACAATAAGCAAAACAAGATTTGGAAACACGTGTCAACCATGGTCATCGTTAACTCCATATACGCATCGATTCTCGGTTAAAATGGAGGACCATGAAAATTACTGCCGTAATCCAGACAATGAGGAATATGGTCCTTGGTGTTATACAACTAACCCAGATGTTAGATGGGAATTTTGTGATATACCTTATTGTGGTATGTTAAGTATTTGACATCACTCTTATTTTCGAATCATATAAAAATAGATTGAAAATTGTGTTAGTTTCGTATGATTACATTACATCTTTAATATGTTGCATCATTTTGAATTCATAGGTCATACATAATTAAACAAGGATATCAAACATTTAGTTAAATACATTATTTATCATTTTAATCTATAATGTTCTTTAGTAATTTATACACAAGTTGTTTCGCATACTAAACTTTAAATTTAACAGTAAAAGGCTTGTTTTGACTTCATGAAAATGATTATTCCGAACGAAAAAAAAAAGAATAAGACATGTCTATGGCATGCCAGAAAACAATAAAAATAATTCTTATCAAACTGTGTGATTTTACTCTAAGTTTTTATATTTCACAAGTGAATGGTTTAACTAGCTCTAAAACAACGGTTGAATCCAATATGTTTTTTTAAAGAAAATGCCTGTGCCAAGTTGGAATATGAAATTTGTTTTTCATTCGTTTAATGTGCTTTAGCTGTTGATTTTACCATTTAATTTGGGAATTACCGCTTTGAATTTTCTTGTAGCTCAGTATTTATTTTAGTATACTTTAGATAAAGACGTCAATCAATTTAAATCAACTGAAATAAATAATATGTTGGCATATACACTTTTATTGCAGAAGGAGCAGACAATCCAGGTGAGATGATATTCTTACACTTTAGTCAACATATTGACACTATTTTCTTCCTAGGTGGATGTTAAATACGCTTTCTAGGTCAACATATGGTATCAGATGCATAATTAAGATCAGTTATACCATAATATCTATTTATCAATAATTGTCTAGCATTTCATCGCTATAATTATTCAAATGTAAATGTCTGTTATAGATGCCATTGTCGTTATAGTAAAAATAATAAAAAAACAAAACAATACCAGTTATCTTTAACAACATATACAACCTCACTATTTATATCACAAATGTTTACAAGTCAGCACCGTTGATATTAATAATGCGGATTTGCTGATATACACTCGTGGTGAAGAGGTATAGCCGACATTTATCTATGGATGTACTGATGGCATTAAATATCAGAACACATTATATCTTTAATCTTAATTATTAAATTGGCAGCAAAGAATAATATAGACTTCCTAGTGAAATGAAAACCGGTAATTTCACATGTGAAATAAACGTGGTTATTTCAATCATTTGACGTCATGAAACGAAAACGGTGTTAAGACGTCGATAAAGTCGTATCAAAATAAATTGTGAATACATAGAAAATTATAAAGTTCCTTACATTTTCTTCTTTAATTTCATAAAATGCCATTCTTTTATATAAATAAGACCATTAGTTTTCTCATTTGAATTGTTTTACATTGTCATATCGGGGCCTTTAATAGCTGACTATGCGGTATGAGCTTAGCTCATTGTTGAAGGCAGTGCGATGACCTATAGTTGTTAATGTCATTTTGGTCTATTGTGGATAGTTGTCTCATTGGCAATCTTACCACATCTTCTTTTTTACATTTGCCAATGTATTAAAAAGAACAACTAATCAAAGAATTCAAATATCGAAAAATATTCAACTCGTGACCGAACAATACTGATAATCAACTCATGCGCTACGCACATTCGTGAATTAATGTGTTGTTCGGTCACTTTAATATTTTTCTCTATTTGAATTCTTCGATCGGTTATTCTATAAATCTGGTTTATAGATCACTTATCAAACTAACAGTCAAATACGTCTAAACAAATTTTTATTCATAAAAAGTCTTTAGAGATCAGATTTTACCATACACTTTCCACTGTATCAAACAGTTGATTTGATTCAGTTTTACAAAATCTATAATTATACTGAAAGTGACTAAAATCATTGATAAAATACACGTATGACATGCACATGATAAGGACCAAACATTAAAAAGTACATTCCAGATATATCTGATAATATGAAAAAACCTTAACATTAAATTCATCATATACTGTATCAGATTTCTCTGTCATAGGTGTGTTATTTATTTTTAACTTCTGAACTTAATTATATTGCAATACTTCAGGAAAGGCACATTGGAAACGTGGCTGGCAAAGATATGAAGGTTCGTGTTATTCAATCCAGTACATAGAACGAAATTGGGATGACGCTCAGGTACGCCTTTGTTACAGTTCGTTTTAATCAGCACACATTCGTACTTCATTGTTCAACAAACTATTTGTCCTTTTATCGTTTTTTTCTGTATTTTTGTTTGTTTTCCATAGCGTTGCCTTCATCATGTTTGTATTTCTAATATCCCTTGATTATTTTTCAATAAATGAGACAAATACGATCATGTATTAATACCTATCCTACGTCAGGAACATGTTGTTTAGTGGTTGTCGTTTGTTGATTTGGTTCATAAGTGTTTATTATTTTTAATGTATATTAGACCATTGGATTTCCTATTTGCATTGTTTAACACTAGTCATTTGGGTCCCTTTATAGCTTGATGTCCGTGTTGTTCAACACCATACCAAGGCCTACAATTATTTACTTTTTTTACAAATTGTAACTTGGATAGATACATGTCTCATTGGCACTCATCCCACATATTTCTTTTCTGTAAACTTATTTAGTTTTTAGATAATATAGTATCTATCTATCCTTCTATCATATTTCGTTTTATGTACCTTTCTTTTTCTTTTTGCAAACATAATCATCTTAGTCGTAGTAAATATAGAACATGGTTTAAAACATTAAATATTTATCTAGATATTAATTCTATGAAACTGCAAGCATGAAAACATAAAAACGATCATGCAAATTACATATACAGGTGTATAAGAAGGTCGGTGTCTATGTTGCATGCAATGAATTTATCTCGGTCTGCAATACTTGATTATTTGATGCAAACCCTCTTATCTATTTTATCATGTTTATAACCCTTGTTGATGCTAATGATATTATACAATTTGCCGACTGACTCATATGTTTAGTAATGATTTATTTATTTTTACACACAAATCTCAATAAATATCAATTTAAAACAAATGTCCCATCAATTACAATATCTTTTGTTTAAGGACTACTGTAAATACAACCTAAATGCGTATTTGGCTGAAATTCATACAGCTGGAGAAAACAACTTCCTGATGAGTATCCTACCAAAGCCGACCTTAGATGACAGTAAGTACTACGTTAGACTTAAAAAAATAAAGTGAGGACAAAAACAAACTGAAAATAGGATAAACTCTAAAAGAGGGGCTAAAAATATCAGAAAGACATTAAAACATAAACAGACAACGCACTGGCTACAAAAGAAAAATATTTTATTTTAAAATCAAAAGTTAAATAACAAAACAAAACCCCCCCAAAAAAACGAACTTCGCAGCAAATTCTAGAAGAAAAGCCTTTAATTAATTGGCAAAATCAGTAGCGAAAACACCTCAAACGAATAGATAATAACTGTCATATCTAAGTCTTGGTACAGGCATTTTCTTATTGAGAAAATTATAGATGCAACCAAACTGATTTGATAGCTAACTAAATATCTGACCTGTATGACATTCTTATAAAATTCTATCATAATATATAGGTGAAAATGTCAGCATCGGTCAACATTGTGTTATAATCTTAATCACTATAAAAAAACAACAACATGTGAACGAAGAAAAACTAAAACATCCGTAGAGACATCTATATAACCTAAGTGTTGACATTGATAACCGATGTTTTCTGAAAACCTTAGTTAGTTTTAACCTTACAAATGTAAACGGGCTGCTATTAAAAAACAATTATTACACATAAATGACTGGAAGAATTTGTTTTCGATTGACTGATTAATTAAATGATGTTTAACACCTCTTTATGTAAGATCTACGACCGTTAAAACAGTTCATAAAGCTGTCACAGGTTAAATTTGTCTGGTCAAAGTTACTGGTTAGAACTCAAAATGGTGTACAGTTTATGATAAAAGTTATATATACTAGTCAACAAAAGAAACGATACAAGACTTTTTTTTCAAATTAAAGATAAAGTTTTCCGCTCATTGGACCAATATTGAAGGTAGTAATACTTAACATTATGGAAATATAAATCCGTTTAAAACAAATATTTTTTTGCTTTCTTGACGTTTTTTGCGATTTTTTTTTTACAAAATTTACATAAAACGACAATTTTAAAAACAGAAGTTCCAATTAATGATGCCAACCTCTCATTTAAAAGAAAAAGACAATATTTGCCATCAATTTGTTTTTAAAAACTATACAGTTTCTTTGTGTATTTGTTAAGCAAAGTTCTGCCCTACGAGAAATCGTTAAAATTTATACATTATCAAATGATTTACCATAGACAGTATGTGTAAAGTGATATTCAAAAAGCGGTAAAAATCTTAAAACTAATCCGAAAGGTTCCAAATTTACTGTGTGTTGTTTTCATATCTAAAGCATTGATTTGAGACGAAAATAAAAAAACAATTTTTTTGCATTTTTTGTGATTTCAAAAAACACTTTTTTTCCAAAAATTTGAAAAAAAACAATATTTCAACCCATAATTACAATATGAACATAACTTGATTAGCATATTGAATATTTTTAAACAAACTTGAAATTTTATTTAGTACTTTTTTGCACCCTATGCTCGTTTACACGGTATTTAGATACTTTCCGACAAGTTTTGATTTTCATTATCACATGTGCATACATTGCAAATGAAAGCTTTTTAAAACAGTATATCTCATTTTGTTTTATATTTTATACTTTTTGATAAATTTTAAGTCGTGTATCGTTTCTTTTGTTGACTAGTATATAAACAAAACATATAACTCCGAGAAACAATCAAAATGGCAAGTCCCTAATCAAAAAGTAAATTCAAAAGTTCGAACACATTAAACACACGGATAATGACTGGCATTTTCCTGATTTGGTACAAGCATTTTCGTAGGATAGACCCACATGTATAAAATTTGAATTCGACACTAGTTATTCTGAGAAAAATAGTGTGTGCGTCTTCAAAACATTACCTTTGTTATCGTTTGTCTGATATGTTTCTTAAATGTAGCATTGACACGTTGTTAAAACTAATGTCGATCAATAACATTAACGGTACCAATTTTTCTGCACCAGATGCGCATTTCGACAATACATGTCTCTTCAGTGATGCTCGTGGCCAAAATATTTGAAATACAAAGCTTATATAAAGATGAAGAGCTATAACCCAAAAGATCAAAAAAGTATAGCCAAATCCTAAAAGGAATCAAAGCTTTGCATGAGGGAGATACATTTCTAAATTTATAATAATTTCTAACACTTTGTAACAGCAAGTTTTAATAACACAAAACATCCGTACTTTCGATCAACGTATGAATATAATTCGGGTTACAAAATGACCGGCTAATGCCATTCCTGTTTTTTTAGGCTATCATGTTGACGCTAGTTTCGCTATATGACGTGTAGTAAATTTAATTCAAGAACTGGCATATGCATTGAAAAAGTAGACTCTTATCTATTCCAACCAATGTATTTCAGAAGGTATAGAGGTTTGGCTTGGCGCAAATGATTTACGAATGGATAGACAATTTATCTGGAACAAAAGTGGCACCGAGTTTGATTTCACTGATTGGGGACCAGGAGAGCCAAACCGAGACTATGAGGAATGTCTTTCCACTCACTTATACAGAGATGGTAAACTTCATTGGAACGATAGAGCATGCTATTGGTGGAACTTCTTTGTCTGTGAGAAAAGGTAATTAGATAATTCTATCTGTAAAACTTGTATGATTGTAATGAAGGCAGAAGTATACCGCTGTTCAAAAGTCATAAATCGTTGAGGGAAAATAAATTCAAGTTACGAACTTAAACCGAAAGAAACACATCAACTATAATAATATTTATAATTTATTCCAAAAGCAATGCAATTTATGGGATACATACATATAATATCAAAGAAGAAAACAACGGAGCAACAGAAACACTAAAGTTCAACAAATACTTATCTCAACATACATAGAAAGAACTATTTGATAACAACTTCCATATCCTTGAATTGAAATATGACATTTAAGAAAAACAAAGGTGGGTTGAACCTGGTTTTATGGCTTCACAAATATCCGGCTAATATGGCAATGTTAAACTATCGCTAAAATGAGAAAAATAATTTATATAAAACAGAATCATTCAACAAATTTATTTGAGAAACACACAATCGTCATAGTTTAATTCAAAATAAAGTAGAGGAATGCAATGACATGAAAATAGATCTTCGAAAAAAATTTGTTTAGTTGACACATTTACCTCGTTTTCAACTTCCACACATTTAAATGTCAATTTCAAACCGCTTCCAAACTCGAGTTAGATGCATTAAATTTAACGCGCTTAATTATTAAAAGCTCGATTTTTCTGATACAAAATCAAGTTCGTCAGGGAAACAAAACAAATGAACAAGTCAACTTGCATTGCATAGTCGTGACCTGTGTTAACCAATCATTGTGAAATTTTCATGTATATTTTCAGTGTTGGACGTTCAGGTTGCGAGGAATAGGATACTACATTGTTGAGTTGTCTACCAAAAATAAAGATATTAAAACGGAGATTACAATTTACTTTTAAACCGCCCCTATCAACAAGACAAGAGAGGCTAACAAACTCAAAGTCACATTCGAATTCTCAAGGAAACATTGTGGACGGAAACTGTCCTTCCTAATCCATTATACACACTTTCTTAGCTTAGCTCCAGTAAAAATTCCTGTTCTCTATACATTTCCATTTCTTATAGAGTTCATCTCCTACCGTTCGACAGAAAGTATATTATATGTAGGATTATTTTACATACTGTATACTTATATATGAGAAAATATGGTTCGAGTCCCATTAAGACAGCTCTCCGTCAAAGAAACAATTTGTAATGAAAACCATAATAGGTCAAAGTACGGGTTTTAACACGGAGTCCTGGCTTTGACATATATATTGTTCTATTTTTTCGTTTTGATTTGACCTTTTTACGGAAGTTATTGAAATCCAACTTCTTTGTTGGCGATCGTACCCCTAAGTCACTAATAAACGCAACTTTTATAACAGGGTTTGACAGAAACTCTAATGTAGAATGATTTACAGCATGTGTTACCGACCACATTATACCGTTATTTAGAACTATTACACTACAACATAACAATTAACCACCAACCCACCCCCATAAAAAGATCGGTGATTAATTATTTATAACGTCACATAGAGTACTACTGGTTATTTTTCTGCTGTCAGTTTTTAATGATGTAGTAAGCTAGAATGCACGAAGTGAACAATTAACCAACAGCTGGAAACAACAATCATAGAAAATAAAGATTGGAGTAAAACGCATCTTCAACATGTAGGAACTGACAAACCTCAGTCTGACACGCTTCGTATACTTATAGCTTGTGGTTCGGTGTGAGCCAAGGCTCCGTGTTGAAGGCCGTACATTGACATATACTAGTTTACTTTTTTAAATTGTTATTTGGATGGAGAGTTGTCTCATTGCCACTCACACCACATCTTCCTATATCTATAAGCAAAAGTTAAAAGAGTCCCTCGAGGAACAAGAATGATTTGTTTTTACAGCATTCAAATGTCAAAGTCAAATTTAAGAAAATAATATCTCAATTCACAATTCACGTATTTAATATCAGTAAGCAGGCACACACAAAAAAAATGCCCATCTAAATCAAAACTATTATATATCTATAGGTGGTTCTAGGTCTGAAAAACTTTTCCAACTGTACATCTAAGTCTGCTCTTATAGAAGTTTTCGAGGTGTGCATACAGCCATTCGTGTCCTTTTGTTATGGTGAACCCAATGCAAGTTGCTGGTTATTTAGAGTTGGTAACACTACTGGACGAAAAAACAACTGTCCATACCAGTAACAGTCGTTGTACGACTGTCTTAGTCTGTAAAAGACAAGTAATGACTGTCAAATCTGTCATATTTCGTTGCAACAGTTCATTTTTGTCTGTCCCAACTTTTCTACGGGTTGTGAAAGTAAAAAAATGCTACTATCAGTCATTTCAGAACTGTTGCAGTGGTTTACGGTGTTGTCACAGTCAAAATTTATTTATTACAGTCTTTCTAATAGTTGTGGCAGTTGCAAAATGGCCGTCCCAACCTTTTAATAGTTGGGACAGTTAAAATTTGTTTGTGTCAACTTTTCAGACGTTGATGCAGTCAAAAAATGTTTGTCACAACGTTTTTAGAGTTGGGACAGTCGTTAAATGTTTGTTACAACTTTCTAAAGGTTGGCACAGTCATTAAATGTTTATTACAACTTATAAAAGGTTGACACAGTCGTTAAATGTTTAAAACAAACACTTCATAGGTTGATACAGTCGGTAAATGTTTTAATACAAATATTTTAGCGTAACGGTAGTCCGTTCATTTTTGACAGTCATGTGCGTTTGACTTTAAATAATCCTTTTGATATCCTTACTTTTTGTTTTATAATATCTGTTTTATAACATTTTCGTTCATAACTGGTTTTAAAAACCAGAAGCTTTCGTTTAAAATAGAGTTTTAATATTATTGCAGAAGAATGAGAAGATGATAATGGATTCATTCAAATTCATATTTGATAAATTCTGCGAAATAGAAAAATGTACAAGGGTGTACCTGAAATAAATTTAATGATTATGACTAAGTTACCAATATTGTACAGCATAATAAACCCGTTTTAATTCGAATTACACCAAGAGGGATTTCCGATGATTAAAAAAATAATTAGTAAAATCTGTCAAGTTTCATTAAAAACGGAAAACAATTCTTCACCGTAAACGATTTATCCACTTTAATTTTTTGTCGGCAAAAAAACAAAAAAACCGGTACCTCAGGTCGGCAAACTATATTTTTACACAGGTAACTACAGATGTTAGACCACATGTTCAATAATCTGAGCTGGAAAATACAATCGGTGAGTAGAAATTATCAATATTTTAAAGCATGTCTATCGAATAATCATGGGTTCATAATTTTGAAGGGAAAATGTGCACATTTGTCGGCTTACAGACCTAACAATGTGTTCTCATTGGCGGATCCAAAGGGGGGGGGGGGGGGGTTCCAAGGGTTCGAACCTCCTTTGTTTTGGCCGCTCAATGCATTTAAATGTGGACATATAGTTCGACCCCCCCCTCCCCCTGTTTCGTTCTGGGTTGGACCCCCCCTTTTTAGAATGGCTGGATCCGCCACTGATCTATCTGTATCTATATTGAGATACTCCGATAGGCTATATATAGCTATGAATCAACGTTCTATATTACCACACTCGTGCATAGTTGCATGTTCCAGGGAAAATATAAGCTTTGAGCCACCTTTAAGCTTCAATGTTAAAGTTGTGCTTCATAATAAATCATTGAAAGTCATGAAGGACACCGTCCCCCCCTATTATCATGTGTATGTCATTTATTCCCTTAATTATTTTGCATACATCACCCTGAGTGGAATACATAAAAGGTTACTCTATACTCCATTCTCAACGAATATTCATAAGTTCCGCCTAAAATTTCAAATCGAGGCTAAGGTCGGTAAATCGAACAAAGATGGACGCCGAAAAAACGTGCAAATCCAAAGGGAACGATAAGCACTGTTGTGTGCCGTTATGTAATGGCAACGGGCGGAGGCACTTGGAATTGTCGTTCCACAGGTTCCCCAAAACAGACAACATAAGAAATCTGTGGATACAAGCAATAAGAAGGGATCCAGGGCCCATGTTCAACGTAATAATTACCAAATTATCGGTGTCGTATAAACATCGCATGTTGTCTTTGTTGATGTACATAAGTTATAAGTCAAGGTTCAGTTGAATGAAAATGATGGTTTCTACTGCATTCATCACTGATACTGAATATTTTAATAACGGGAAAAGCATTATTGTTATGACAAGTCAGTTTATAGATAATGATAATACCATGTAGTCTGTAGAAATGTGTAGTGAAATGGAACCATGTCAACTATTCACTTGCTAGCTGGTTCTCAACCAACCTGTACCCTACATGTATATTTACACACTCATACATTTTTTTGTACTTCTACCAACTTGTTACCTGTATTTATTATTATATAATTATATTATAAATATAATTAACGTGCATTATATATATACATATACATACAACTCGTCTAAACATCAACCCAACAATGATAGATCTGTAATTTTGTTCTTCCCTCGCCGGGATTTGAACCCATGCTACTGAGATATCATGACACTAAATCGACTGCACTGTAGCCATCCCGCTATACTTGGTATTTCTTTCATACAATATTGAAACTTACACTAATACTAATAATCGTTTCTAAGTTTGTAAAAGTTTACACTGTACATGTATATTCCATGATTTTGGTCAAACAATTTTTTTGATGATTGCAGCTTTTCAACAAGTCATTTATTTATATCTAACTACATATATATATAAAATGTAACTCAATTATATAGAAATAATGAATATAAATCCTAAAACTATTCAATTTCAGATCAGTGATCAAACAGTTCTTTGCTCAAGACATTTTAAACTCACTGATTTTAAATGGACACCTGTGAGAAAAACACTGAAACCTGACAGTGTTCCGTCGATCTTTGACTGGTCCAACCAAGTAACACCGCGGAGGGAACTTTTTAAACACCCAGTGCCACAGAAAAGGCCAAGACCAGAATATGAAGATGAAGCTGGAGATAATGCTGCAGATCTAGGTTGTGAACCGATTCCAGAGATTCAAGATGGAGATCTAAGCTTATGGTAATTATTACATTGTACATAATGTATGTATATTGTTTCATAATCATGATGATAAAGACAAAAACATATCTGCTGGTCAGATTTTTTGATGTATTGTCTATATTTATTTCATTTATATTTAATTTTTTCTCTCAAATACATTTTGTATATACTAAAAATTCTGTATAACAATATAAAATGTAATTTGCATTAAAGATATATAGAATAATTAAATTTTTCAGTCTTTTTTATCAGAATTCTGTGATAGATTATGATTTATAGTTTGATGAGCTGAAAGTAAACACGACCCTAAATCATTCTCAAGATGATTATTCAGTTGTCAAACTGCTTCTTTATAATCAGTTTGCAATTGTAATTAATTATTTTGAATGAGTTAATTTACATCATGTACTGCTGCTGGACAGAGAGATGCTGGATCATCATAGTACTACGGTATGGGACCTTAAAAATCTGTTGTTACACATCTGCTGGTCAGTTGGAGTCTTCAATAGAATCAAGGTATATATGCATATATGACTTTCCAATACTATCTCGAGAAAGTTCTCAAACATGTTAGTTTTTTTGTTGCTTCTTTAAATTTATATGCAGTTTCCAATTATAAATTTAAAGTATGATACACTTGATGTGTCACCTTCAGAAATTTTTGCAGAGACTCAGCATTCTTATGCAAATTCAGTGGTTGTTGTGTTATATATATTGTTTCAAATATTATATCAATAAACCTAATACAGTACTCATAATCATCTAAATAAAAAGACATAACCAAAACTATTCATTTTAATCAAATTTTATCACCAATTAATTACAATATTTATGAGTATAACACTGTTGCTTAGACATTACCGTACATAATATACTTATAAATATATATATATATATGATACTTTTATGTTCATGTATGTCAATTGTTTTGCAGTGCATTTGATGAAATTTCTTCATCAAGAGTTATTGAACTAGAAAAGAAATTACAGGAAAAAGAGGAAGAAATAAAGCGGCTACAGGATAAATTACAAATTGAAAGATTTGGCATTTTCAGATTTACCAAAGATGACTCAATGATTTTGTTTTATACTGGATTTGTATCAATGTCCATGTTCACTACATTTTTTAATTTCATTAAACCTGCTGCTAATTCCATGACAAGCTATTATTATAAATCTGTAGATAATGTTAATGTTACTATTGGAAGACAAAGAAATATGTTACTTATTGATGAACTTTTTATGTTTTTATGTAGACTAAAGTGTGGGCTCCTTACTCAAGATTTGGCAGTACGATTTAATTGTCATATATCTACAGTTAGTCGTAAGATAATTACTTGGTCTAATTTTTTATATTTTGTATTAGGTAGCTTTAATATATGGCCTAATAAGTATAACATTGAAGCTAAAATGCCAGCTGTTTTTAGAATGTTGTATCCAAGTACTAGAGTGGTCATTGATTGCACTGAGATAAAAACAGAGAGACCCTCATCCCTTGCACTTGGCTCAAAATGTTACTCTTCATATAAGAGTTCCCATACATGGAAAGGACTTGTTGGTATTGCACCTCATGGTGCTTTAACTTTTGTTTCTAGTTTATACACTGGTTCAATGTCAGATGTAGAAATCACAAAACTGTGTGGTTTAATTGATCTACTGGAGAGTGGAGATAGTATTATGGCGGACAAAGGTTTTGTACTTAACAAAGTTTTAGATGGTACAGGTATAACAGTAAACACTCCACCTTTCCTTATGAGCCACGGTCAGTTTAGCAGACAGGAAGTGGAGGAAACTCAAACTATTGCTAAATTAAGAATTCACATTGAGCGACATATTCGCAGGGTAAAGGAATATCATCTCTTTGATAATATAATTCCTTTAAGTATGGTTGGTACTATCAACCAGCTTTGGACTGTGGCAAACATGCTGACCTTGTTTAAAGGTCCTCTAGTTAAAGATTGGCATCAAGCGGTATAAAATCCTGAATTAAACATTAATTTTGAAAATTAAATTTAACTTTATTAAAAAATTTGTAATGACTAATCATACATAGTTGTTTTCATTGATGATAAGGTTACAAAAAAATAATTGTGCTCTTTCTAAAACTTTAGAAATAACTTTGGAAATTCATTCAACAGAGTATATATATACACTGTTATAAAATTAAGTGAGTTTTTTTTTTTAAACCACAAATCATGGACAATATTGAATCATATATACATAAATATATTGATAAACTATAAAATTGCAGGACTTTTATACATTCATCTTTAACTTTATTCCTGAAGCTATTGTAAACAAAATGCAATCAAGTTTTACTCAAGTACCTCCTGTCCCACATCATACATTCCATTTTAATTTAAAACCTTGTGGAAGAATCCCTTTAAATTTGTGAAAAGTTAATTACAGAAAAAATGTGTGCCAATACTGTTGTATTTCAATGTCACTCCCCAAAATAAAATATTCAAAGTTTAATTAATTTTCAATAATATATATATTTTTCAACAAGTGAAGTGAATATTGAAACTTATTTACCTACCCATCTTAACAACTTATTTTAAAGTTTTAAACCCCACTCTTTTCTTCAATTAACATAAATGAGATTATTTCTTTGTAAAAACATCTAAAAGTCCTGTTGATTGTGAAATACAAATTAAGATCAGTAATTTTTTTTAAAGAAAATGATAGAAGTAAAATATGTCCAATTTGCTTTTCATGTCTTTCCACACTTTCTCGTCAAATTTTACACACTCAAGATGGCTTTCATCTGAGCGCCACACATAAAAATGGCACCATTTTAAACCAGTAACAGCCAGTTGCATCATAATTTGGTGGTAATAGTTATGATTTCTTTTCAATGTCCAGGTGTTATCATCACTTTTTGTCAGATAGATGCATTCCTCTAACTGCTTGACAGGACACTTGATCTCCAATAACCCGTAAGGTGGCACCATTAATGGGTTATATACCTTTCTGTCTGGACTTGCTGCCAGCCAAGGAGAGAATGGGCTTACAATTATGCCACAAGGGTACACATTTACACTGTCATCTTGAAGCTGGAAGAAACACAAAAATGGTATAAAAAGCTACAAGTCGAATGAAATAGAAATAATAACAAAAATGTTATTGAATTTATAGTTTTTCTATCTAATTCATTTCAACAGTACTTAATCACTCATATAGACAATTTGTTGAAACAGTAATAAAAGTAGCCATTCATTTCAGTACTTTTCCATTTTTCCCTGCAATCTTCAATTTTTGGTTGTTAATTATTCTCTACTGTTTTTGTCAATTATTCTTTTTTTCCTGATATTTAATTCATTTCAACAGTACTTAATCACTCATATAGACAATTTGTTGAAACAGTAATAAAAGTAGCCATTCATTTCAGTACTTTTCCATTTTTCCCTGCAATCTTCAATTTTTGGTTGTCAATTATTCTTTTTTTCCTGATATTTAATGTGGTACCCAACACCTTAACTAAAATTATGGCTCGTTTTATTTTCATAAAATTTTGACAAAGTATTTACTTTATCCCTTTGACAAAAATATAAAAATAAAAAAAAATTGAACCAACCGTTTTATCAGAAAAATTACACGGGTTTATATAGCAGTTTGACAAGTACTTATTTTGATCATCGAGAAGCTTAATATTCCCTAAACAACACAACGTAATTAAAACGTTTAGCTGATTTTGCAGAGTTTTCTCCCTGCAGTGTTAGGTACCACCTTAAGAAATCCAATAATCTCTTTTCTTTATTTTTTATTCATTTTACTGTGTATTTGGCTTATTATTCTCCAATATGTAAACCCCATGCACACTCTTGTACACTTAAAAATGTATTAAAATACATGCAGTACAATTCATTTGTGTTACATAAATGTTTACCTTATTAGGTCACAAACTTTAAGCCGTGAATGAACATACTTTGGATGAATTTATGGTGAAAAGTAAAGAAGAATTATTATATACATGTATAACTACAGAAACTGTATAATAGGCTATAAAATAGTAATTTCAAATACCTTGGCATATTCATTGGCAGCTACAGCCTCAAACAACAACCCATGTCTCATACTTTCTGTTACAACTTTACGAGTTGTCTTTAATCTTGCAACTAAAGGATCATTATCTGAAAAAATAAAACAATGTCTGGTTTTCATTATTCAGCATTTCATTAAAATAATATCTGGTATTCATTATTCAGCATTTTATTAAAATAATATTAACTGTGTCTACTTGTAAAAAGAAGATTATAGTTTTTATCTATAGATTTTTAACATTAGGATACTATTCATCATTGTTCGATCCATGTATATATATGTTTGTTTGTATGTTATGTTAGCAAATTTTTTTAAGTTGACAATTATCATACAATTTGCAATGTTCTATCCAACAAGTCCTTTCCAAGTGTGCATTACACATGTATGCTATTTGTTTTATATCATAATTAAGCAAATATTTTTAATGTAAATAGTCCTTCATCTGCTTCATTTGAACTCTGTTCGATATCTACATGTATCCTACTGGCATTCATACAACATATCATAATTTTTATTATTGATGAAATCTTTTCTAATTTAATAAGATATATACTGTATAAAAATTCATTGACACTATCTAATGAATGGTCTTTTTTAAAAATATGTTGGCTACACATATAGATGTAAATCAATTATTAGTATACTCAATTCAATTCAATATTTATAATAATTTATGTTTGAATATATATATATATAGATTTTGCATATGGACCCCCTTTTACATTTAAATTAAAATATTGTACAATGTATATGTACTTCATGACACCCAATGCAATGAAGTGATAAATAAATGTTGATAAATGTCACTTTTTTGTTTTTTTACATTAGGTATCTTGTTGACATCATTAAAGTTTTATAGTTTAAAGAAATGTTCTTTAACTTGTGGCAAATATGTGCATTTTTTTCTATATACATGTACAAACCAGCTCTTCTTTTTACGATATCCCCAGCTACCGATGCTGTTAATCTATCTTTGCGGATAGCATGCCACTTAGGATCGACACTCTGAAGACGGGTCATTTCTTCTATGTTGTGGCTCTCCTCAGCAGTTACACATATAGAGTCCAAACTGGTGCACTTTTTCTGATCTAAAACTGGATTCAATTCATTGACCATCAGGTTCTCAATAGGCAAAAGGGGGAAATCTGCATCTAAGACATTCAGAATGAAATGGCTAGATAACTTTTGCTGGTAGCTAATTGGTGATCCTTTAGGATATTTTCCAAATCTGGTCTCAATCATGTTACATGTAGATGTATTGTGGTGTGAAGAGACCGACAACAAAAGACAGGTGTTATCTATGTCTGCTATTGCAGAACATAAATCAGATACAGGAGGCAGAGGTACTTTAATAGGATTGTAGAGGGTAGACCTTAATCCTCTTGGTTGCCTGTACGGTGATTTTGTGTCGTAGCCTACTACAATAACATCATCTGCTGTATTTCCCTTTACCTTTTCACCTCTGGGCATGTGCCAGGATTGTGGCAATGAAGTCTTTAAAACATCAGTTGGTATAGATCTGTAATTACTGGTCTTCATATGTGCTAAGCTGTACAATAAACCAGTTACATGCCCACACGTTCCCAATTTTCCAATTGCACATGAGCATTTACTCTCCTGTAGAATAGGTCCATCCAATAAAATGATCTGCAAAAATAATCATTGTTATACATGCATACATAATTACAAGCAGAAAATGCCTTTACATATAGATATTAAATGTTTTATAAGTCAAAGGACATGTACATATAAGAAACAGAGATGTGGGGTGTACACAAATTACCATAAGACAGCAACCAAACTACAAACACAACCAAAATCAAATATAGAGGTCCATACAGCTGTAATACAATGTGGCAAGCTTTTAAAAAAAGTTGTCCAGTCTATATAAAAGTTTCATTAATATTAAACAGAAACAATAATAAACTACTGAAAGATGTTGAGATGTACAATGTATACAGTATCAATTCATGTTATATATATATGGAGTAAACCATAAAATACTGTATCATAGAAAGCTCAAAGTTCTTAACTGGCTTGATACGAAACCAGGCTGTATTAAACTCTAAATGTCATGAATGTATGAATTTTTGCAAAAGTGAAATATTGCTTACAACATCAAAGAGCAGGTAACACTGTCTATACTCCTTGTCGAGGATTCGAACCTCGATTTCTCATCAAAGATGGGTGTAATTGCCAATTATACTAACAAGGATTGTGTATAGATGTAATTAGTGTTAACATACTAAGACATTATCACATAATTTTACATTGAAATAAAAATTAACTGAAACACTTTCAATTGATTTTTTAAATTTCATTGTGTGGCATCATAAGCCGTTGTCGAACTACTGAAAAGTTAAAGAATAAAAATAAACATGATAAAAGAAACCAGATTAAAAATGGCCAAAAATAATCCTTGTGTAATGTTCATATCAAAATTATTCATACATCTGCTTGTACTTTTCAGACAATTAAATTTGTTTTTCATAAACACCAGATTCTCATGAGTAACATGATTCATGAATAACATGAATAAGTAAAATTTAAACTTTTTACATAAATATAATTTGATTTGTCATTATCTATTGAATCTCCATTCTCGCACTAAAAACAGTCATCAATTGAACTTTTTTTGGTCTATCTACTTCTTTTTATAATAAAGATATACTCTCAGATGTTGATTTTATATCAAATATCATACCTCAATGTCATGTGGGCTTTCATTCTTTCTCTGTGACCTGTGGCACTTCCCTTTCACTAGGCATCCATTATCTACTTTATGCACTGAAAAAGACAAAGAAGTTCGTGCAAAATACAGGAAGTTACTCCTTATATACATGTATATTCATGTACTGTACATGTATGTATACACTCGTACCAAACCTGTGTTACATGTAATTACATTGTATCAAGAAATTGAACAGTATTAGTTTTTAATTACTTAAAGTCAAGTAATCAAACCTCTGTTAAACTTGTATGTACAAAAATGTATATACATGTATGCTAGCAGTTGTCGTTTAAGGAGGGTTTGTCAGTTTGTGGCATATGGGCATGCATGTACCACATCTCATTTTTATATATGTCTAATAATCATGATAATGTTCCTAGTCCAAACAATTACGATGTCATGGAAGGCTATTAAAAATTTTTGCTTTGATACCTTCCTGCGAGTAAGACGCCAAAGAAAAAAAAATATAATAGCCCTTCAAGATGTCATGATTATTTGGATTATAAAGTTCCATGAAGTCACAAATAACTTCAGCCACATCATACACATGAAGCTCTTCATCCTTTGTACAGATTCAATCCTTTTTATTAAATGGAAATTGTACATGTTGATTGCTAGTATATATTTGTAAAGTATAAAAGTAGTGGGAGGTAGAAAGTTTTATGTCTTTGTAAAGGGAGTCAGAGTCCCATCAGAAATATGGGAACTGTAATTTCGTTGATAAAGTCGCCTGAAGAATTCTTAATTTTAGCTAAAAACATAGAGAAAAATTGAGGAAACAAATGGATGGAAGACGTTAGTATTTAGAGTATTTTTTCGTTAAAACTAGAGAAGAGGACAGTTGACACATGTACAAAAATGTAAATAAACACTGAAAGGCGGAAGTTGAACAAAAGTCAATAACTTACCAGTAATATTTGTAACGTACTTCTCGCTGAAGTACTTATAACCCTTTGATACTTCTTTAATTCCAAGGCTCTGGCTACTGCCTTTAATTATGTCTTCAACAAATCCAAAAGTTATTGGTGGAACGATCGTTAAATCGTGTGTTCCACAACTGTCTTGTAAGCGATCTTGTTTATCGGCCATGTTGCTAGAATACGACCTTAACCTCGTTCTGATAATTATATGAATATTCATGACATCTCATTAAGAATGGAGTATATCTTCCCCTTTTTTGTGGGAATAATTTGGTCGATTATATAGGGAATCACTCAAGCATGACTGGATCCGTGCCCCTAAGGGCAGTCAGGGGCCCTGTCCCTTATGAAAAGTTCTGGATCTGCCACTGACCATGCTGACCTATACATCATGTAGTGTACATATTGTATGTTAATGTATTGCTAACTCGGGTCATAAATTTGCATGAAATACTTGTCACTGGACATTTTTTAACCAACAACCAACCGATCTTTACATGTATGTATCCATATAAATGTGTTTCTTATCATGCTTATGCTGGATTACTAGTATTTCCCTAGTTTTGCTTTATCAGCTGATCGTTTTTGTTCTATTTAGAATGCATTGTGACGTCACGATTTCGATAAAAAAAACATGCATAGTACAAACACATATGGTTTGAACATAAAATGTTAAGAAAATTATTAACTTTAAGATTGAATAGTGACCTCTTTAGCAAGTGTCAATTTTCATTAAGATTTTATATAATTCTCAAATCATGGACAACAAAACATTAATATATTTGATAATAGCATGCATATGCCAGGCATTGAAAGTGAATAAATATTTTAAAAATGGTTTAAAATAGCATTAATCATCAAAATAAAACAATATTATTAAATTAATATTCCTGAAACAAGGCACAGAGTCATAAACAGTTGCCATTTAAACACAGTTGATTAAACAAATTGTGCTAATTCAATTAGTAATTGTTTTATCATGTACTACATTGTTTAAAAAACACATATTAAAAGAGCAAAGCTAGCATCATAATTTTATTCTTTTTAGATTTAACATAGAATTTATATTAAATCACTATAATTTGTTAATACTTTGAACCCAAACTATATATTTTCATGTGAAATTTTTATATAAATTGTGCCCTGTTAGCATTGTTTTTCAAAATATATTTGTGCCATACATGTTATCTAACTTACAAGTAGTAACATTCAATAGTCATTTTATTTATTCCGCAATGATTAAAGACTTTCTAATCATAAGTCATATCTATTTTTCGACACACATTCAATTGTGTTTTGGTTACTTTATTGTTGCCTATTAAACTGTTGGGTTGATGCATCATTGATATATCCCACATCTCCTTTGATCATGTGCATTCACATACGACTGCAGATTTTTTGCATTTTTTTACATAATCATGATAATTATTTTATGTAAACATTCAATATGTCAGGAAAACATAACAAAAAAATCTATCTGTATGCATATTTTTTTATGTTAACATGGTATAAACTTTTTTAAAGTATTTTATGAAGCTCAAAATATTTTTTTATAGATATAGTATTATCCAGTAAGTTCTCATAAAATTTACTGTGTTAACTGCATTGTATGTGTTGTATCTACTAATTTAGTCTAAAACAATTTTTTTTAATTTAAATTCAAAATTAACAATTAAAATATTTGTATTAACTGAATATGACCATGCAAATGTGACATTAAAATAGGTAATACTCAGGATGTTAACACTGGATATCTGATAGGTAATAATCAGAAATTCTTATATACATGATCTAGCTAATATTCAAATTAAGACACAATAGTTTATTGCCCTGGGGGATGATATTTAATCTGTCATTGGTATAATGATACAATTTTATAATAATGTTCACAAATTATCATGATTAGTATTGTCCTCTTCAAAATTTTGAAAACTTTTTCAAAACAAATTATAATTTAAGAAAAATATGAAACAGCAGGATATATATTATTTTGGATATTAAAATGCAAATTTTAAAAGTAATCTGAATATTGATTTATTAAAATAAAATTGGGTAAATAACTAAATTAAATAAAAAAAAAGTGAGCTGCAAAGCATTATTTAATGCAAGCTGTTATAACAAATGAATAAGTAAAAAGTATTAAGGGTAACACAAAAGATGTAAAAATTATTAAACTCAAGGATTTAAAACATTAACTGGGATGGTTAAGTCTTGGAACAATATTTTTACATCACAAAGGTTTATTCATTATATGCACTGGACAAAGGTAAAGTCAATATCATCTACATGTATATAGTAACAGGGCATTTATTTATTTTATTTTTTCGTTCCTTAAACTTTTCTTTGTCATGTTTGTAGTATCAATATATTTCATATTAAATCATAAACATAATTAAAATAAACAAAAGAAATAACCTGTTGTGTTTTAGAGAGGAATAACTATGTCCATGATGTCTGACTTTAAAGAATTGATGAAAAAAAGTATGGTGTGAGCCTCAATGAGACAGTAACCCTTCAATGAAAGTACACAATCACACTTAACAAATCATTAATGCAGGAAAAAAGACAACACTATATAGAATTTAGACCCCCTTAAAAGATTTATTTTTCTTGTTAATAGGGACTTGAAAATAGAATTGTATTAGTACTAGAATTTTTTGGTCAATCAAATGAGAAGTGCTAGTTTTATCTAGGTAAATACAGTTATTGTAATTAACTTTCTTATTATTGCACAATGTATATACATGTAGTATTATATATTTATTATTAGTTTAACATTTACTGTACTTGAGTCTAAATGTATATTTTATTTTGTAGAATCATACTGAATATGTATTGGTTTGACCATGATTCCCACTTTAATAGAATATGACACCTGCTAGTACATGTGCACTTTGATGCATAGAAAATATAGATGTCACTGAGTCGCTCTATAGCTGCAAATTGTGAAACAATGGATTAATTCATTATTTAATACTAGTTATCTATTGTTTTTGGAAATTATGAATATGGCGTGCAGCATTATTCCATGATGATAATGTGATTTTCTGATTAAATTGGACAAGAAGAAAATTGTGCCTTGTACAAATAGGAAAATTACAAATTGTATTAAAGGAGGACCACATTACTGGAGGACTAATTACCTTGGATTATCATGATCAATTGTGAATTTGGAATAACAAAATTTCGTAGTTGCAGTGAATATTAATAGTGCAATCATACATGTACATTAATTATTTCTGAATTCCATGAATACCCAGGATAACTATATTCATTTGAAATAGCAATTTGGAATAATGAAAATGCATAGTTTCAGTGAATACTACTAATAATAGTGCATCATATCTGAATTCATGAATACTTTTAATTAGTGGATAATCAGTCATTTTAATATAATAACAATATGGATAATGTGAATTTCTAGTTTCAGTGAAATTAACAAAACAGTACATGTATATCACATCTGAAGTTTATGTTGGCATTGCAATTGTTAACTACCGCCAGCATGTCCAGGGTGTGTAAAAAGATCTTAACCAACTATGAGGGTCTCGTGCAGTCCGTGTCAATTGTTTAGAGTCAAATGACTGCTTGCTGTACTTAAATTATTAAAGTCTGAATTAGAATTAAATAAAAATCTTAATTAGCATGATTAGTCATGTTAGTGGCCAAGTGTTCATGGTTTTTGAAACAAATAAACCATGCACGTACATTAAAGTATAATTTTATTATCCCCCCTGCAACAAAAGTTGAAGTACATGCATGCAAGCCAAGAAATATGTATTACAATCTGGCAGTGGCTACAGCGTACCGTTTTGTATTTAAGCTTCACCAGATACATTTTAGAAGCTGAAATGCCTGGATACTTCCTTTAAAATGTTATGAAGTTTCTGTTATTGATTTGTTCATTGCACTTCACCTAGTTTTCATGGTACACTACATGTACATGTAACTGTTTACAAAAAAATATTACTGTTTGAACAGTCACAGTGAAATACACTTGAAGTCTTAAATGTATAACGTATGTATATTAATGAAAATGTCATGGTTCATTGAACAATGCTTAGTTTTTGTGGTTTGATCTATTTCCAAATGTTTCTCAGATGCTACAGTATAAACAACATGTACATGCATGACATGTATAGGATCACTATTTTTGGCATATTAATATTGGATATTCATAAGTTAGTTTTCATGGTTTGGATGTTAAGAATGTTAAGTATATTTCACAGACAGTATAAATCACTAAATTTTGGGTATCATGGGTATGGAATGTCAGTTTGTAGGGTGTACATCATCTAGCTGTCTGGCATGGTTAATTTGACTGCAACTTCATTTTCAAAGGTTAATGAAAATTGAAAGTTTATGTGATACTTGTACATGTAGTAAAACCTTCATACATGTAGGCAAAGCAGAGATGACATTTCAGCATTTGCACAGTCACTCTTGTTTACATCTGACACCAGTGATCATGTCTACATCTTGATTGTACATATGTACAGTAGCTGCTTTTTGATAACAAAAGTCTGACAACTATTAACAATTGTTATAATTCATTTGATAATACATGTAATACTAGGTATTTTAGTCTAGTATAACATATAAAAAAGAAGATGTGGTATGATTGCCAATGAGACAACTATCCACAAAAGACCAAAATGACACAAACATTAACAATTTAAGGTAACCGTACGGCCTTCAACAATGAGGAAAGCCCATAACACATAGTCAGCTATAAAAGGCCCTGATAAGACAATGTAAAACAATTCAAACGAGAAAACTAACGGCCTTATTTATTTAAAAAAAATGAACGAAAAACAAATATGTAACACATAAACAAACGACAACCACTGAATTACAGGCTACTGACTTGGGACAGGCACATACATAAATAATGTGGCGGGGTTAAACATGTTAGCGAGTTCCCAATCCTCCCACTAACCTGGGACATTGGTATAACATGTATACTGTATGATAACCAGAATAAGGAGATGTGGTATGAATTTCAATAAGACAACCATCAACCGTAAACCAAGACAGGGATCTCCATGGATGAAAATTGAACGATGGAGGAACTTCAAGTGAAGTGATGTAATTGTTAGTAACTGTACATCCTTCAACAATGAGCAAAATCAGTTCCCCATAAGTGTGATAATGAAAAACCTATAACAGGCCTAGCTATATTAGATAATGTAACACCGTGTAAACAAGTTCAGATGAGAAACCCAAGTTGGATTTTTATACCATGTATACAAAAGCAACATTGATACGTCAGTGATGAGAAATATAATATTGTGGTTAATCAAAGACTTGTACTATAAAAGTTGATCATCTGCCCTTTAATATTCATGTTTTTCTACAAATCAATTCTATCTGCTTTTGAATAAATGCCTTCTTAATATATATCCCAAGATGTTAAGCAACATTTTCCCATTGTTTTCCATAAACACAATAAGCATTACAAAGTCTTACATGTATAAAGCACTAAACCATTATAGGTCAATGTATAGCCTCAGGCGCAGATCCAAAGGGTGGGGGGGGGATTCCGGGGGTTTTAACCCCCTTTTTTGGACGATCAAGGCATTTGAATGGGTACATGTAATTGGAACCCCCCTTTGTCCTGGGTTAGTAACAACTCCTTTTTAAAATGGCTGGATCCGCTCCTTGGCCTTCAACATGGAGCCTCGGCTCACACCTAACAAAAAAATATAAAGGGACCCAAAATATTGTCAGTACATAATTATCTATCTATCTATCTAGTAACATTGTTAGTTTTCTTTACTGATTGAATAATATGTCATTATTGTACAAGCATTTATGGGATTAAATAATTTGAATTTGAACAATTGAAATGGGAAAATATTTTGGATAAACGTTAGCACATCTGATCAACTGAAACCATACAAGAGAATCCGATGTCAGTCTTTAGAATTTAATAAGACCGAAGTCTAAAGAATACATCAAGTTCTAAAAAGTGATGTGAAAAAAATAAAAGAATTAAGATTTGATTTCCCTGTCTTAAACCATGCGAGTTTTCATGTTTTGAACATTTGAACTTTCACTTGCGCTAGTTATTTTGTCGGGTCTTGAACAGTACGTCCATCTACTAGTATTTACATAAATTATGTATGGTAAATTCTTTGCGAAAAATCCGGTGAAAATATGAATTTTTCTCGCGAGTGATAATATTTTTTTACCTCAATTATGAATGCTGACGTGCTATTTACCTGTATCATGTGTATCAATTACAATTGAACTTCAAATAGACCATTCCGTACAATGTACAATACAAAGTCGAGTTAATATTGACCTATTCAAAAATAAAATACGGTAAAATAAAATAAATTAAATTCAGATAGATTTAAGATTTGTTTTCCATAGCTGCAAAAGATGTGTTAAATGTCTGATTTTTTTTACATGTATAGAAATCAAAATGATTATACGGCAATATTTATAATTTTACAAGAAATGTAGCCCCCCAAAAATTAGTGTGTGAAATAAGCCCTCAAGAAAATATAAAGCAGTTTTATGTGGGGATAAGTTTGACAAGTGCGTGTATTAGGAGTTCCCCGCTACTAGGTTTAGAGTATATCATGTATATTCAGCGTTATTATGAAGGGATGTGATTCGTAAAACTACGGGTATTGAAAACAACCGTGTATGCATGAATGATTTTACACCTAACTAATTTAATAGAAAAATAATTAAATTGTTATTTAGATGATATAAAAATTGTCAACTTTTAATTCAGTTATAAAGATACATTTGGTAACAAATATATTGGGTAACGTTTTTCGATTTTTCTGTTAGTAGATATATCTTTTATCTAGTGAAATTGCAGGTATCTAGTGTTGGTTCCGATTTTATTGGTTCGAAGAGATAAGGGCGAGGAAGTGTTAAAAAAATATATAAATTCAGCACATTCACTAAATAACCGAGGAATACAAAAATGTGTTCAGCGGCAAATATTTCAAAATACTTCTTTTTTAAATCAATATCTATCTAAAATTAATGTATTACATTGGAGTGATAGTTGTTTCTCTTTGTCACAACCTTATATTTCACACAGTAAATTTTTTTTTACAAATAATTGAATCTATATCCCTGACTGTTAGACATTTTGTATCCGTGACTTTTAAGTGTACACGAAGATCAATGTTTGGAAGTTGCTACGCTTATAAATTAGCTATGCCTATACAATGGTTGTAGCTATCATATTTTAACTGTTACAACTTTTTCTGCGTTTAAACAGTTTATTTATGACTGTTTCAACGTTTTCCGTGTTGGTACAGTAATTAAATGACTGTTACAACTTTCAAATGGTTGCATCAGTTTTATTACGACTGTGACAACCCTTTAGGCGTTTAATCAGTTTATTTATGACTGTTGCAACGTTTTTCGAGTTGGGACAGTTGTAAATCAACTGTTACAACTTTAAAATAGTTGTATCAGTCCTTTAATAACGGTGACAGTTATTTCTTGCGTTGTTACAGTCGATTTATGTTGTAGACAAACACTTTTAAAGTTGGGACAGTTACAAAAAAACTGCAGCAGTGAAATTTAACAACTGTTACAACTTTAACAAACATTATCAGTCTTAGAACGACTGTTACTGGTATGGACAGACGTTTTTTCGTCCAGTAGTGTAAAACGTCTTTGAATAGTTCAAAGTAGAATAACGAAATAAGTAATTCTTTTGTTGTCATATAAGAGAAATGACATCAAACAAAAAATAACAACAACAAAAAATATCTGATTTTAACACAAATACGTATATAGATAAATATGTATTCAAACATAATTAACTAAGAGTCCCTTGTCCTCAGCTCTAAAGACTGTTTTATAAAGGGACCTTTTTCATTTGGTTTATATTGGAAAGATTTTATAGCTAACAGTGTTCTGTGGTCTCGAGGTATTTGTAGATATCTACCCTTTTCTATGAGTACATTGTGGGCAATAATATCGATTGGAAATGGGTTATGTGGTGATTTATTCCATTAATTTTATTTTTAAGCAGTCAAATGTGACAAAAAAATCATAAACTATTCGACTTGTTTGTAAGTACTCGTGATGATCGTATTGTTGAAGACCGTTCTTTCATTCGTAGGCATCTTTGTTGTAATATTTCGGTCTCTTCGATGTGTTCGTAAGTGCTCTTGTAGAAATGAATTGTAATGGAAGCTTTTGACAGTCATTAGGCATACTTTAAAGTGATAATGTTATGTATACCAGACCTGGGCATGTTTACTTAGAATATTTATAATTATTAAAATGCATGTTTTATTCATAATTTGCTTCTTGTGGCACAATCCCATCTCAAGATATGGAAATCGAAAAAAGACAAGTCAACAGTGTCAAGATGTAATGCTGTTTGTTTTCAGGTAACTTCAATTATGTTCTATTTGCTAAAGCGACAGGTAAACATTTAACAGCAACGTTTCTTATAGAGTAAATCTGAACCGTTATACACTGTTAATTGAATGGCAAAGCAAATAATTTGAAATACAACATTGAAAACAGCTGAAACTATAATAATAAGATCATTGTGTTGCTTGGATATAACTCTCTCACAAATACGTGTTGAGAACTGTTCCGGCCAATGTCAAAACGGGTAAACAATAAAATTACGACTCTGTTATATCTATTTATTCTAAGTTGCATTCTTTTTCCCAACTTAATACAGATAATCTAGAATGACATGACATACTTGCACACTAAACATATTCAAACACTGTTATTGAACTTGGGAATTAATTTTGGGATAAGTGACGAATTGTTGACATACATAAGTATTTGTATACTGAACAATAGACAGTTGATAGAAAAAAAACACTTCGAACTGCAACATATATTACTACAATGTTGGGAAATCCGCATTTCACACCTAAACACTCTCAAAACTTCAGAGTAAAATATGTTACTGACTGTCAAAAGTATATTTTATGTGTATTGTTGTGCGCATGTGTATCTCACATTGGTTAGATGTATAGGGATAGGTTGAGATCTAAATAAAAACAAATTCTGCCCCATTGCAAGTTTGCTACTGTTACAAGTGAGGAACCCCTAGTCTTATGTGTATTTTTAATTGCCGATCATTTGAAAGTTTAAAGTAAAGTCTGGTATTATTTCGTTATACTAGTGAACATTGTTTAGAGGTCAGCTGAAGCCCGCATATCTTGGAAAAGGGAATGGGGGATCTCGCAGCGTTTTGGATCCATTGGTGGCATTGGGCTGTTTTTTCTCTTTGTTCTAGTTGTTGTTGTGTTCAAAATGTATAATAAGATGCATCTTTGCATAATTTACTTACACTCTAATATTGCATACACGGGTAATCAATTTAATGTTTTATTATAAATATTAAAGTTTTATCTTTCAACAAGTACGCTTGCTTGATATTTATATATTAAAAAACAAAAACACATAAAAAGATAGTCATTCTATAAAGTATTTTAAGAGACTACATTTAACAGTATAAAACAAAGGACTATATAGTTACATTTTTAATGTTAAAAGAGCGAAATGAAAAGACACGTTAGCCCTGATCATATATTTCTGCTATTTATACGAATGTGTCGAAATAATTCTACGTAGGTCCGTCATAAAGAAGCTTCACATTACAATCACTCTCTGGAAATTGAATGCAGACGAACAAATAGGAATGGAAACGTTAGGCTCTTGGCAAAAAATCGAGAAGGACTATAAAACCAACAAAAACGACAATTACTGTTATACCGACACACCCTATATAAAACAATGATTTTCGAGGATCGATTGCGCTCTGTTGGCTCCTTTTATATGATGATAATGTTTTC
This sequence comes from Mytilus galloprovincialis, assembly GCF_965363235.1. NCBI lineage: Eukaryota > Metazoa > Mollusca > Bivalvia > Mytilida > Mytilidae > Mytilus > Mytilus galloprovincialis. The sequence continues at coordinate 98,421,562 of NC_134842.1, forward strand.
CTATCTACTCTTAATTGATCAACCAGGACATTGTTGTTTGGGGTAACCTATACTTTAGGACAACTACAGGTACATGTAATGGTTGTTGATACCGTAGATGTAGAAATAGGGGATGGTTTGGTAATGGTTGTTGATACCGTAGATGTAGAAATAGGGGATGATTCGGTAATGGTTGTTGATACCGTAGATGTTGATGCAGCTGTGTAATCATTTATTACGGAGTCAACATTTGTTGTGTTCTCGATTGCTTGTCATTAGGTCTTGTTGTCTGTGACAAACCGATTGCTTCATTATTCATGATAATTTGTCGCGTGTACGTTTGTGACCGTATGGATGTACCTTGAGATATCGTTGACATGTAATTGGTTAATTGATAATGGATATCTTGTAACATCAGTTGAAAGTAACGAGTTATAGGCTTGCGTGGCCCTGGTCTTGCCTCCTCTGTCATGGTAGGAATGTCTTCAAAAGAAAAAGGAAAAAAAATACAACAGTATCTCATAATGGCTATAGAAATATTGACTGGTTGGACCCAAAATTAACAATCCAGATTTACTCATATTTTGTAAAGAAAACCACAGAAATCGACACTACTCAGGTTTACGATCACTTGTTAACCGCTGGGCTACTTACTAAATGTATATTTCCGCGTTTTTAGATCTATAGTTTCCAGAATAGTAGTTTTTCTAACAAGAATCTGAAATACTCTGATCTTCATATGTTCTTTTGATAACATCGGCCAATTTAACTCCCACATAGACCTATTTTAAGGTGTGTATCTAGATCTTAAACGACAAAACCAGATTTAAATGAAAGGTTATAATAAATTTCATGTCATGGCACTGTATCAATGTGTCGTTGGTTCGTTGTTACCAGGGCTTTAGTGACACTGGCATGTAATTTTAGACCTTACATTAACCTTTAGATTTCTCTGTCGTCTTTTTGAGAACTCAGTGAAGTACTACTCTGAGCACATTTTGTCCACATATATTGTAAACAAACTCATTATAGATCATTGATGGTTTCGACAGGCATTATGTAGACTCTGAACTGATTATTGAATCGGCATCATATATATTAATTCAATGTAGTGCATAGTGCATATGATGTTTACTATAAATATTTTTTTAATACTTTGGCTTAATGTTTGTAGCTAAAGATGGATTAAGATGGTAACAAAGGAAAATACATAGTTAAAATTAAGAATGCTAAAGCGATAAATTAAAGAACCGCATTTGAAAGATAGAGCAAAATACGGAAACATATCAACAAAACAGTATACTGACAAGTAGAAGTATTTAAATATATTCAATTTAGTTTGTTGTAGACTTGTACAGTTGATATGATATAAGGAATATGATTTGTGAAACTTTATGTTATCATTTAGCCTATTCAGCTCATTAAATAAGAGGTAATCTCATTTTGTTCTGAGAGACTCTTTCTTTGTTGGCCCATTGGTATCATCAGCATGCCCTCAATATATGTATCAATATTGACATGTTCATTTACTTTTTTATTACCTGATGTATAAAATATCCACTTTCCAATACCGATTTGTGTTCTTATTCCAACATTTTGAATCGACTCCAATTTAGTAGAACTAGTCCATTTGAGAAACAAAGTCCCGTTCCCTTGCAGTCCTAGTCCCATAGTGATAGTGTTATCATTCCAAGTGATAATGCATTCCTTATAATTATTACAGTCTAAAACTTTTTGAAAGTTGTAATATACTTTGGTCTCTACGATGTCTTCACCGATCCGAATACACTACACGAAATCCCGGATTTATAGAGGTATGCAAATGTTATGTAAATGTATTCAGAGACCGACATTTACATATATTTACAAACCACTGCATTTAGTTTATCTTGTCTTTACATGTTGTAAATATTAATATTTCTTGTGCTATACCCTCCTATGGGCGGTTATGAGAGACCGCGGTTTATAAAATATCTTAACACCTAATCAAACCATTTTGCAGTTAAGAATTTATATATATTTATGACCGTCGCAAAACTTTTGCAAACTTATGTATTTGTATACCTCTGCAAATGGAAATCTTTGTCATGTATTTTTCTATGATGTAAATTTATCCGCAAATGTGTTTCTTTGTCTAGGTAGCAAAGCATCATCATTCAAATGATTTTATATGGGTTATAAAGTGTAAGGTGCATCTACATTTTCCTGGTATGTAAACCAATTCAAAACGAGAACTTTATAGAGGGGTGTAAAGCATCATTTCCTTTAATCTACAGAGACCTGTCAAATGTATTGTAAAGGAATAATTTTGTTAGTCTTTATTGTCGGCTGAAATGTATGTCAAATCAGAACATATCAAAAGCCTTTGAACATATTCCGAAATGTATGGTAAATACATAGATTTGCAGACAATTTGTTTAACTGAGAAATGTGGTCAAATGATAATATCAATGACATGTGTAAATATATTGGGCATATGTAACTTTTAATACATATGCAAAGAAATGATAAAGAAAGATATTTCAGACAGCTAGAAATGTATGTGTAAATATATTGGGCATATGTAACTTTGAATACATATGCAAAGAAATGATAAAGAAAGATATTTCAAACAGCTAGAAATTTATGTGTAAATATATTGGGCATATGTAACTTTGAATACATATGCAAAGAAATGATAAAGAAAGATATTTCAGACAGCTAGAAATCTATGGTAAATAGATATATTTGCTTTTAATTTGCTACTATATTTGAAAGGTGCAGATTATATTTACAAATATTTCCATAGCATTAGTGGTCAAGCTATGATATGACAAATATAGCTGCTTTGGGATTGGTTTTGGCATATTGGTAATATCATTTATTATACATGTATTTTAATAATTTCTCGAGCTCTGTTTGGTGTCTTGCGTAAATTACTTTATCCATCAAAATCTTGTTTCTCGGTAAGTTATGATGGTTCATTCGCATAAAACGATCGTTTCCTTCGAGTATCGCTTTGAAACTTCTGGAATTGCACGAGTCATAATTCACTCTGTTTATAAAACATATAATTTTTTTTAAAGAGACATATACTACAATATGTATTATAAATGTTACTGCAGAGACATATATATACTATATATATATATATAAGTACGTCTGAAATTGCGAAAGCAAATTTACAGATCTAACATTGTTGGGTTGATGTTTAAGACGAGTTGTACTATATATATATATATATATTATGTCTTTGGTTACTGATAGTTATAATACATATATACAAATTAAGCCTGAACAATATTAGATATGCGGCCTCATTTTAAATTTAAATCGGTACCATTCGGAAGGTAATCGGTCGATTTATCAAGTTTTTATAAAAAGTCCAAGTTTCTGAAATTGAAATATTCCTTCATCGGTAGAATAGTTGTCACATAATATTTGACACAAAACACATCTTGAGAGAATGGTTTTTTTAAGAATCGGCTAGTTTGCACACATACTTAAACGTTAAATCTATTGACGAATATTTCAGTTTTGTAATATTTGTTTTCCTTATCCGTTAAGTCCAGTCACGAGATGTTGAACTCCGTATGCTTTATGAAGCTCTGTCTGCAAAAACTTTCTTGTGTGTGAGAATGAAAGTTAAACACTACAAACAAAGAACCAGTGAGTCACGTGTCATAATTGACACACATTTTACCAATGAAATCAAACAAAATTGATAGATAATATCATTCCATCGACGAGATGTCGCCCTTCCTCCGATCAACGGGGTTTATCAGCAGTTAAATGTGACAATTATCACCTTTCACAGAAAGATCTGGTCCGAAAAGATCAATAGAAGACCACCGCTAGTATCAATATCCATCAATATCAAACAATTATCATTTCTTTATGATTAATAACATCATACATTGTCTTAAAACAATGCTCCCGTTGTCATTTGATTGTGTTGTTTTTAAATACGCAAAACTAAAATAAGTTATCGAACTATCAGTCATTCGATATCTCATTTATCGCCTATTCCATCCTAACATTTTACAGCTTCCATATGTACTTTGACAGGAATCGTATTTTTTCTGTCATGATCAAATAAGTTTTAATTTTTTGTATTTTTTATTTTTTCTGCAATAATTACATTTAACATACTTTACACACTTTTTAATTGAAATAACATTGAAACAAGAATCGATGTCACAAAGTCATTTTGTTTTAACATAATTCAAGAAGATTTTTAAACGACAAATACATATTACAATTACTCTTCGATCTTTTGAATCTCTCTCTGGCAAATTTCAAACAAAAGAAAAGTATATAAAACATCTTTTATGCTTGGATCAGCATCTCAAAAACCTACAGGTTTACACAACATAAACTATACACACAACACAAAAAACAAATGACAGTCACAATACAAGTACATGTAACTTACTCAAACAGAAGGTATAAAAACCTATCTTACAAAAAACCATGGAAAACATATCTTTAAAAAATATAAGGCAATTATACCCTGTACAACAAGACGAAGTCTAGACTTATAGTTTTAGCGGAAATGTATCGTCGCTGTTATGCAAAAACCTCGTATCTCAATTTTTTGTGGAAATCTTTTTATTGATTATTTAGAATTAAATATGTATGTTCCACTGTATGCGAAAATATCTGATCTTCTAACCAATCATTAACCTGAATTCTGACATGGGACGAAAAAGTGTAGTGGGATTGGTGAGACATTTTGTTGTTCGAAAATATCGTATCTCAAAAGAAAAACACACGGCACGGCAGCTGACATCATAACAGCTACAGTTTACTGAATCAATTTTAGGTTCTCAAAGCTAATAAAGCTTAGAAATAATGTGAAAAGCTTTCAAAATACAATATAGGTGCAGACATTTTTGCTCGTCTTGGTAATTTATTGGTTAGAAGATCAGATATTTTCGCATACAGTGGAACATACACATTTAATTCTAAATAATCGATAAAAAGATTTCAGTTTTTACTGCCTGGTGTAAAATAATCAAAACCTTAGATACGAGGTTTTTGTATAACAGCGACGGTATATGATTCGTGTTTGAACAAAGCAATATCTTGCACTTCTTTCTTGGACATATTTTACGCAAAGTCTTAAAATAACTACATGTATCATTTGTCCTTTAACAGTGGAGTCGGAACATATATCATTGTACTTGCTTTCCATACAGGCGGGAAAAAGGGAAAGAGGGGCAAAATACAGAAGCTATCGTTATAGTTAAATCGCATTGATAAATGTTTAAAACTCTAAATAAGTTGATATATTAAAGAATATTTTCCAATAAAAAGATAAAACAAAAAAAAGTGACAAGCCTCTGTGTCTATGAATATATCAAGGCACATTTCTGATTTTACAATCTTTAACTTGTATCATGCATGCTTTATATAGATCAGACCGTTGGTTTTCCCGTTTGAATGATTTTACACTAGTAATTTTGGGGCCCTTTATAGCTTGTTTGTTAGGTGTGAGCTAAGGCTCCGTGTTGAAGGCCGTACTTTAACCTATAATGGTTTACTTTTTAAATTGTTATTTGTATGGAGAGTTGTCTCATTGGCACTCACACCACATCTTCCTATATCTATTTGGTACCTGGCGGATAAAAGTATTCGTCCCATTGGCTATCATACAACATCTTTTTTTACATACAAATCTTCCGTTTACGATGTTGTAATACCTATGCAGGTTGAACTTCAATTTAGAGGTTTATCTATTGAAGTTTTAGTTCTTTGGGTACCAAACGTGACCTTTAGAATTTAATTACTATAATTTTTAATTAGTTAATTATGCAAGTTGCAAATCTGGCAGAATCTATCATAAATTAAAAGTCATTGTAAGGAATGCTAACAAAATATAGTGTGTTCAAATGTAAAAAGAAATGTTAAAGTGAACTGCTTTTACGGAAGCGTGTTAGCGCCACACATTTTTTTTTAAATTTTTCTTCCTATGTTTGCGTTATAACGCAAACCTTTGCGTTATAACGCAAACATTTACGTTATAACGCAAACCTTTTCGATATAACGCAAACCTTTGCGTTATAACGCAAATATTTGCTTTATCTTATTTCTTATTTAAGATTCAAAGGAAACAGTAGTTATTAATGGAGGAGGCTGTATATAATAAAATTTATCACCTTTGTAGTAATTGCAAAGTAAACTGCTGGAATAATTAGATCATATCAATGACTAATAATGAGCAGAATAATATAAGAAGATGTGGTATGAGTGCCAATGAGAAAACTCTCCATCTAAGTCACTATTCGTAAAAGTAAACCATCATAGGCCGAATTACGGTCTTCAACACGGAGCATTGGCTCACACTAAACAACAAACTATAAAGGTCCCCAAAAACGATATCCAAGTTACTACTAGTATATATATTACAAAGAAAATTGAGTAAAATGAGGTTATACCTAAGAAAAAATTAACCCTGCTAATATAGCTATAACCGAATATAAATATACTTCCAACTGAGTAAGCTCCGTTTGAGAACTGTGTAAAGTAGGTTACATTCAAACAAGATACTCTTTAGCAATAAATGTATAGAATGAAGATGTTTTATTAATAAAATTATGTTCTCTCTATTCAAATTGCTACCCAAGCATCTTAAAAATACTTCATTATATTGAAATGAAAATTCAATGACTTTCTATCAAAGAATCTTGATCATATTCTGAGATTTAAAAAAAATGTTTCCTGATTAATAATTCATTTTAAAGCAGAAAGATCAGTTTGTCTACTTGACTTGGAGGTTTCACAATTGTATGACATTATTTTTGATCTTTCAATTTTAATATGACTATATACTAAACTATATCTATTTTCTTGTTAAATTATATACTTTTCTAATGCACAAATCAGTCTTAATTTATGTATAATTGCACTTCAGGTATTCCATTATTCCTATGCATATTTATTATAATGATTTGGCCTTGTATGTATGTTTCTTTTTTTATCTACTAATAAATCACATCCGAAATGAATGACAGACGGACATATATACAAAACTTAATGAATAATTGAAATAAAGATATTTGCGTTATAACGCAAAGATTTGCGTTAAACGCAAAAGGTTTGCGTTTAACGCAAAGGTTTGTGTTATAGCGCAAAGGTTTGCGTTATAACGCAAAGGTTTGCGTTATATCACAAAGGTTTGCGTTATAACGCAAACATAGGAAGAAAAAAAAATGTGTGGCGCTAATACGCTTCCGTAGCTTTTGGCAAGAGACACACACTCATTTCACGATTGTATCTATACTTATAATCAATGCACATAAGCTATGGACTAGTACTGCACCCGTGTTAACTAGCATTGGGGTCGCATGTCATTGTCCAGATACATCTGTACTAGCAATAGTGTTTTTTTTTGTATTTTTTTGTGTGTGTGTTTTTTGTTTTTTGCAGTTGCTATTTTCATCAACTAAGATAAAATTGGGATGCCCCTGACCACTATTACAATTTTTCAGTAAAAATTGGAATGTTGACACACATCATATGCTATGAGAATTTAAAGACGATTCAAGTAGATCAAATAAAAATTTACCGAGCGTTCCGAGAAGGATAAAGAGTATTCTAAGGGTTGCAAGCGCAACACGAGTTTAAGGGCTGTCAATCCTTCTAAGATTGCTACTAGATACACTCTTAGCAGATAAGAATAATCTTAGCACTAAGATTGTGCCAAAACTAATTTATGACAGACTGAATGCTTCGTTTTTATCAACCAAGTTTCATTAACAATTTACACAAAAAAAATAAGTTTGAATGTTAACAACACAAAGACAAAAGTACAGCAATAAAAAATGCTACCCAAGACGGCAGAGTAGAGAGGAGACATGCAACAACGCCAGCAGATGAATACAATGAACGAAAAAGTAAAAAATAACCTAAGCCTAGAACTTAATTGTTGTTAAATGAAAGTCATTAAATGAACTATCCAAATATAAATCTTGTTTATTGTAAATAATGATAATCAAACTTAATATGAACGTAACTTTTATTGTTAATCGTGTCTTTTTTGTCATGTAATTTAAATTAATGAGAGAAAATAATATATTCCATGGAAATCTATTTGTTCCTATGAATTACGGCGCTTCTTTCTTTAAAGAGTCGTAGGATAAAAGAGGGTCTAGAAAAGGAGGGAGGTGGGTGTTCTTTAATTCTTAATATTATTTACGCCATGCATGTTTTCTTTATTCTATACAAATTTTGCACATTATTCTCTATTCTTTATATTCTAGAAGCCCACTATTCTTTATTCTTAAATTGTTAGCCTATCTTTTTCTTTTCTATTTATTTTTTTCATTTTCAATGCAGTTTCGTGTTCCCCTGCAAGTGGTCAATTTTTCTTTGTATTCCACAGCTGTGTACTAATATCAAGATAACACGATACTGAATGGCATATCTCCCGATTTCTAATTTTTTTACACACACTTTTACTTTGAATCGAGTTACATCGGAATGAAACAGATATTTTGTCTAGTGTTGTAGACTATATGTATATAAAGCAATTTATGGAATTGCGAAAATAAGCTCCACATTGGTCAATTATATACTTATAATATAGAATAGAATAGGATAGAATAGAATAGAATATTGTTATTAACCAAATAAGGGCCTCGAGCAATAGTTGGTACCTCAGGGACAACAAACTTGCTATTACCCTCACACCCAGTCAATAGGTGTATATTATTTAATAAAGGATATTTAGTATGACTTATCTACAGAAAGCACCAAGAGTCGGTGCTTAAAGGGAAGTCCCTACTTGTACTTAATGCAGATGAGTCAAACTCCTAAATTATTTAAAAAATATTTTAAAAACATATATTTAGGATAATAGATTCTGGGTCCAGCCAGCAAGGATCATCAAGGAACGGTGCCAGAGAATTTGAAATTCTTCTTATGATCTGTGCAGGCTTAACAGGGTATCCAAATTCATATTAAAGAGTTATATTGAAATTAGTTATTGTAGATTATGTTGTCCTTCAATTCTTAGTGTCTTCTACATATTTATAAAATGCAAATAGTACATTGGGATCCTCATTATTCATTATCCAAATTGATTTGTTATTAATATTTAAATTTTGAAAGTTTGGACATGATTTTAATATATTTTGCATCAATTCCTCTCTTTTTAATAAATGCGTAACACATTTAAATAAAAAATGAAATTCACCCTCAACCTCACCTGAGGTGCGCCTGAGACAAATTCGGTTTTGTCGAAGAGTACCTTGGTATCTACCAGATTCAATTTGCAACTTGTGAGCAGATATTCTTAATCTAGTTATACATTTCCTTTGCTCAATATGCCGCATTATTGACAAATAATTTTCAAAACCGACGTTGCACTTGAATGTTACATAAGTTTGTAGTTTACCATCTTTATGTATATCTAGCTGGTTTTTTTTCACAATGCAGTATAGTATCCCTTAACAATCTGACCACAGTGTAGTTTAAATATTGAATATTTTTCCGGAAGATGCTTTTCTATGCCTGACATTTTTTCCCTTAAAATATTAATTGATCCATACCAAGAGTTTTTTTTTCTTCAATAGATGGCTTTGTTCTTTTATACGGAGAAAGACTAAAAACTAACGTAATATCCAGGATTGTTTACTGAATCCATGCATCTAAGATGCATGCTTTTTGTATTAGTTGTTATTAGCTTTCAACTAATTGTCAGTAACTGCTAATAGTCTAAGATCTGTACTTAAAGTCTTTTGGTTGTTCGGATGTATAAGTACCCTTCCATGTCCACTCTGTTTTTCTGAGATGTATTCAATTTGTATTCATCTGATGAGATAAGTGAACACAACAGGGATCCATGTTATGCCCAAGGTTAAGGGAGGATTGGCTCCTTTAAACGAGTTTTAACCTCGCCATATTGTGTATTGTTCCTGTCCCGAGTCAAGTAGCCTGTAATTCAGTTTGTTGGTATGTAACATATTTGTTTTGCGTTCATTATTTCGGACATAAATTAGTTCGTAAGTTTTCTCGTTTGAATTGTTTTACATAAATATTATGTCATTTCGGGGCCTTTTATAGCTGACTTTATGCGATACGGGCTTTGCTCATTGATGAAGGCAGTTCAGTGACCTATTGATGTAAATTTCATTGTTATTTGGTCTCTTGTGGAGAGTTGGCGATCAAACCACATCCCCTAATTCATATATATATAGAAACACATATGTCATCGTCCTTGTTTTTTTTTATATACATTGCTTCAAAGTTCAAAGTTGACTGATACGCTTAGAATTTGGCAGAAAACGTGTGACGTTATACTAATATAACCTTTGTATGAGGTCGATACAAGGATATATTGACCTGAAAGAAGTATATTGACTGAGGACGAAGTCCGAGGTCGATATACTTCTTTGGGTCAATATATACTGCATTGACCTCATACAAAGGCTATATTTGTTATATTATTTAAAATTTCCGACCATGTTTGTATCAAAATCGTCATTTAGGTTTGTTGGATCTTTATAGATATTACATTGTTTCCTTGACAATAACAACATATTAGTTGTTATTTCATTGACTTTTTTTTGACATCTTATGTATTTGAAGATTTTTTTTCGTCAAATAATCGATCACAGATATCATTTGTTTCAAAAGGTTAAACAATATCCTGAAATTCATTACATGACGTCACAAAGTATATCGGTTTTTAGATATTCTTAAAATAACCGTGCAATATGCTTTTTGCCGGTCAATATGCTTTTTGCTATCCGCCGTTTTCTCTCTACCTTGGAAAATATAGTTTAACATGCGAATCAAATTTTAACGCAAAGGTTTGTGTTATAGCGCAAAGGTTTGCGTTATAACGCAAAGGTTTGCGTTATATCACAAAGGTTTGCGTTAGAACGCAAACATGGGAAGAAAAAAAAAATGTGTGGCGCTAATACGCTTCCGTAGCTTTTGGCAAGAGACACACACTCATTTCACGATTGTATCTATACTTATAATCAATGCACATAAGCTATGGACTAGTACTGCACCCGTGTTAACTAGCATTGGGGTCGCATGTCATTGTCCAGATACATCTGTACTAGCAATAGTGTTTTTTTTGTATTTTTTTGTGTGTGTGTTTTTTGTTTTTTGTTTTCTCTTTGAGGGGGGGGGGGGGCTGTAAAACTATTTAAGTTTTATGAACCTATGGTCTAGTTTGTTAGGACAACAGTTGTGCGCTCGAAAAAAAAATGCAGTTGCTATTTTCATCAACTAAGATAATATTGGGATGCCCCTGACCACTATTACAATTTTTCAGTAAAAAAAAGAATGTTGACACACATCATATGCTATGAGAATTTAAAGACGATTCAAGTAGATCAAATAAAAATTTACCGAGCGTTCCGAGAAGGATAAAGAGTATTCTAAGGGTTGCAAGCGCAACACGAGTTTAAGGGCTGTCAATCCTTCTAAGATTGCTACTAGATACACTCTTAGCAGATAAGAATAATCTTAGCACTAAGATTGTGCCAAAACTAATTTATGACAGACTGAATGCTTCGTTTTTATCAACCAAGTTTCATTAACAATTTACACAAAAAAAATAAGTTTGAATGTTAACAACACAAAGACAAAAGTACAGCAATAAAAAATGCTACCCAAGACGGCAGAGTAGAGAGGAGACATGCAACAACGCCAGCAGATGAATACCATGAACGAAAAAGTAAAAAATAACCTAAGCCTAGAACTTAATTGTTGTTGAATGAAAGTCATTAAATGAACTATCCAAATATAAATCTTGTTTATTGTAAATAATGATAATCAAACTTAATATGAACGTAACTTTTATTGTTAATCGTGTCTTTTTTGTCATGTAATTTAAATTAATGAGAGAAAATAATATATTCCATGGAAATCTATTTGTTCCTATGAATTACGGCGCTTCTTTCTTTAAAGAGTCGTAGGATAAAAGAGGGTATAGAAAAGGAGGGAGGTGGGTGTTCTTTAATTCTTAATATTATTTACGCCATGCATGTTTTCTTTATTCTATACAAATTTTGCACATTATTCTCTATTCTTTATATTCTAGAAGCCCACTATTCTTTATTCTTAAATTGTTAGCCTATCTTTTTCTTTTCTATTTATTTTTGTCATTTTCAATGCAGTTTCGTGTTCCCCTGCAAGTGGTCAATTTTTCTTTGTATTCCACAGCTGTGTACTAATATCAAGATAACACGATACTGAATGGCATATCTCCCGATTTCTAATTTTTTTACACACACTTTTACTTTGAATCGAGTTACATCGGAATGAAACAGATATTTTGTCTAGTGTTGTAGACTATATGTATATAAAGCAATCTATGGAATTGCGAAAATAAGCTCCACATTGGTCAATTATATACTTATAATATAGAATAGAATAGGATAGAATAGAATAGAATATTTTTATTAACCAAATAAGGGCCTCGAGCAATAGTTGGTACCTCAGGGACAACAAACTTGCTATTACCCTCACACCCAGTCAATAGGTGTATATTATTTAATAAAGGATATTTAGTATGACTTATCTGCAGAAAGCACCAAGAGTCGGTGCTTAAAGGGAAGTCCCTACTTGTACTTAATGCAGATGAGTCAAACTCCTAAATTATTTAAAAAATATTTTAAAAACATATATTTAGGATAATAGATTCTGGGTCCAGCCAGCAAGGATCATCAAGGAACGGTGCCAGAGAATTTGAAATTCTTCTTATGATCTGTGCAGGCTTAACAGGGTATTCATATTAAAGAGTTATATTGAAATTAGTTATTGTAGATTATGTTGTCCTTCAATTCTTAGTGTCTTCTACATATTTATAAAATGCAAATAGTACATTGGGATCCTCATTATTCATTATCCAAATTGATTTGTTATTAATATTTAAATTTTGAAAGTTTGGACATGATTTTAATATATTTTGCATCAATTCCTCTCTTTTTAATAAATGCGTAACACATTTAAATAAAAAATGAAATTCACCCTCAACCTCACCTGAGGTGCGCCTGAGACAAATTCGGTTTTGTCGAAGAGTACCTTGGTATCTACCAGATTCAATTTGCAACTTGTGAGCAGATATTCTTAATCTAGTTATACATTTCCTTTGCTCAATATGTCGCATTATTGACAAATAATTTTCAAAACCGACGTTGCACTTGAATGTTACATAAGTTCGTAGTTTTCCATCTTTATGTATATCTAGCTGGGTTTTTTTCACAATGCAGTATAGTATCCCTTAACAATCTGACCACAGTGTAGTTTAAATATTGAATATTTTTCCGGAAGATGCTTTTCTATGCCTGACATTTTTTCCCTTAAAATATTAATTGATCCATACAAAGAGTTTTTTTTTCTTCAATAGATGGCTTTGTTCTTTTATACGGAGAAAGACTAAAAACTAACGTAATATCCAGGATTGTTTACTGAATCCATGCATCTAAGATGCATGCTTTTTGTATTAGTTGTTATTAGCTTTCAACTAATTGTCAGTAACTGCGAATAGTCTAAGATCTGTACTTAAAGTCTTTTGGTTGTTTGGATGTATAAGTACCCTTCCATGTCCACTCTGTTTTTCTGAGATGTATTCAATTTGTATTCATCTGATGAGATAAGTGAACACAACAGGGATCCATGTTATGCCCAAGGTTAAGGGAGGATTGGCTCCTTTAAACGAGTTTTAACCTCGCCATATTGTGTATTGTTCCTGTCCCGAGTCAAGTAGCCTGTAATTCAGTTTGTTGGTATGTAACATATTTGTTTTTCGTTCATTATTTCGGACATAAATTAGTTCGTAAGTTTTCTCGTTTGAATTGTTTTACATAAATATTATGTCATTTCGGGGCCTTTTATAGCTGACTTTATGCGATACGGGCTTTGCTCATTGATGAAGGCAGTTCAGTGACCTATTGATGTAAATTTCATTGTTATTTGGTCTCTTGTGGAGAGTTGGCGATCAAACCACATCCCCTTATTCATATATATATAGAAACACATATGTCATCGTCCTTGGTTTTTTTTTATATACATTGCTTCAAAGTTCAAAGTTGACCGATACGCTTAGAATTTGGCAGAAAACGTGTGACGTTATACTAATATAGCCTTTGTATGAGGTCGATGCAAGGATATATTGACCTGAAAGAAGTATATTGACTGAGGACGAAGTCCGAGGTCGATATACTTCTTTGGGTCAATATATACTGCATTGACCTCATACAAAGGCTATATTTGTTATATTATTTAAAATTTCCGACCATGTTTGTATCAAAATCGTCATTTAGGTTTGTTGGATCTTTATAGATATTACATTGTTTCCTTGACAATAACAACATATTAGTTGTTATTTCATTGACTTTTTTTGACATCTTATGTATTTGAAGATTTTTTTTCGTCAAATAATCGATCACAGATATCATTTGTTTCAAAAGGTTAAACAATATCCCGAAATTCATTACATGACGTCACAAAGTATATCGGTTTTTAGATATTCTTAAAATAACCGTGCAATATGCTTTTTGCCGGTCAATATGCTTTTTGCTATCCGCCGTTTTCTCTCTACCTTGGAAAATATAGTTTAACATGCGAATCAAATTTGATAAAATATACGAATTAATAATATTACGGAATAACGTAATTTGGTAATTATTGATTTTGAGGTACAATTTGAATTGATTGATAGATGGTAGCTCAAAGTCCGGTGGCAAGTATTTCATGCATTTACAGGACGATACAGTGCAATTTGAATTGTTGTGTCTGACAAGCACATTTTGTGCAGCAGTCAAGAAAGGTTAAACATTCTGTTAGTTGTGATAATTAAAAAGAAAATCAACATCCTGATACAATACAAAATACAGGATACTCTGTTTGATGTAAACGTGTGGGTTGTGTGCGTAGTTAGTCGGATCCAGCCATTTAAAAAAAGGGGGGGTCCCAACCCAGAGTAAAAAAAGGGGGGGTCCAACTATATGCTCCCATTCAAATGCATTGATTGGAGCCTTCGATTGGAACAAATACATGTACTGCATGGGAATATTTCTTGAGATCATTATATCTTTAAATAGGATAAAGTCAAGATTGGAAAACAAAAAGGACAAAGATTTTCTATATCTATTCTGAATTGAATAAATATTTTCATATATAACTGTATAATCAGATTAATATAATAGAAGGAAGTTTATGGAAATTGATGTATTTTTTTTCCATTAATGTTGGTAATGTTTATTCTTGTTGAAACACGAAATACAGAGATTATATTCAATTTAAAGGTTAAATTATTTGCTTTGCATCGAATTTATTAAATCTGCTATATATGAGAAGCGGAGAAACGAGAATGCTTGTTTTTATATACAAAAGATAATTGTTTTAAAATACTTTTTTTGTATATAATTTCAACATATTTCTATATAATAAGCTTGTAAACGTGTACATTCTACTTTTAAATATGAAATGGTGTTTATCCTCAACAGAATTCAGATACAAATTATGCTTCTGATTTAATTTCTTCTTTATTTTTTTAGCACGTAAACTTTAATTATTTGCCTTTTTCAAAGTATTAACACATTTTCATGAATACAAACTACATGTTTAATTATAAAAATAATCCCTATGCCTTTATCTGCCATATTCTTGGCTTGCGTATAATTGGAATGATTTGTACATGTTTACATTATTAATCTCTTCAGAACGTCTGGATTTTATTATACCCAATTAGCGTTATTAGATCAATTGTGGTAATTAACACATACGGTTTTCCTTTTAAGGAACCCTGTAGTGCTAAAAGATGAACCATTTCACAGTCGGGAAAATCCATTCATTTACATACAAGTGACATATTTACCACCTATTGAGGGATACTTGATTAATTCTCTTTCTTTATTGTATTATTAGGCATTTTCAATTGTTATCATAATCATTCTGATAAAATACATGTACATGTATGTGCATACTCGTGTATTTTCAAATTATATACGATCATGCAAAACATTGAAAACACACACCTTGGCTTAAGTTATATTGAAGGAAAAAAAATCAATTATTCTCTCGATTAAAATGAGAAAAGATCACAAATAAGCAGAAACTTAACTAACTTTTTCCACACCAATATTGGTACTTTACCTTGGGTTGAGAAAACGTACCGCTTTTTATCGATTTGATCATTATTTATTCTGGTTTAGAGTTTATTCTAATAATTATAATGTCATTGAATTACGTCGTCATTTTTCATTTTTAAAGTACAAAAAGTAATAAAGTAATGCTGCTTACAATTTAGTGCAGTGTTATTATATTAGTGCAGTTCTCCCTACACCTAAGATTCGTGTAGCATTTGCAGCTGGACGTTTACACAAATAAATCCATCAACCCATTCATTATGTGTCTTTAAGCTATAAAAAAAGTATCAATTTACTATTACAATTCGTCGTATAAGTTAAAGTTTCCGTTCTGATACAAACAAGCATATCGAATTGTAAACCCTGCTGTAAGGAAAGATAAATACATTTTACAGCATTTGTGTTTTTTTTATACCAGCAAGATCTTAAAAAATCTTCACTCAAGTTTTAAATAGTTTCCTTGGTTCTGGATAAAAGCTTTGAAGATTTTTTTAACCATTCAAATAGAAAAAAATATCATCGGTCCGACATTTAAAAAGCAACCTGCCATTTTTAATATCATAACTTCAAAAAGTTTTGGTTTGGATTCGGGAAGAACAATATCTACTTAATCAATTCAAATATTTTCACGGTCTCTGAAACCATCAATACGTAAAATTTCTTATAATATATAAGACACTTTCTAATTTTTTGGGAGTTGATAAAATACATTTCTTTACATATATGAACGATATCAACAAACGTTTGCAAATATTACACAAACATTTGACAGCATTTACATTGGTTGTAAATGTTTTATAAACCGTGGTCTCTCAAAACTTTGCATACGTCTGTAAAGATATATTGCAAATATCAATATTTATCAAAAAAACTACAATACTGGAAAGTATTAGTAAATAAAATACATTTCTTTACATACGTGAACGATATCGACAAACGTTTGCAAATATTACACAAACATTTGACAGCATTTACATTGGTTGTAAATGTTTTATAAACCGCGGTCTCTCAAAACTTTGCACACGTGTGTAAAGATATATTGCAAATATCAATATTTATCAAAATAACTACAATACTGGAAAGTATTAGTAGATAAAATACATTTCTTTACATACGTGAACGATATCGACAAACGTTTGCAAATATCTTTCACAAACATTTGACAGCATTTACATTGGTTGTAAATGTTTTATAAACCGCGGTCTCTCAAAACTTTGCATACGTCTGTAAAGATATGTTGCAAATATCAATATTTATCAAAATAACTATAATACTGTAAAGTATTAGTAAATAAAATACATTTCTTTACATACATGAACGATATCGACAAACGTTTGCAAATATTACACAAACATTTGACAGCATTTACATTGGTCGTAAATGTTTTATAAACCGCGGTCTCTCAAAACTGCTCACACCTCTGTAAATCAGTTATGCAAATTTTAAACTTTGCATATATCTCCTATCTTGGAAAGTGCATGCAAATTTATGGCATTTCTTTACATATCTTTGGAAAATGACTTAAACTATGGAAATAAAATAATTATCTTTAGCATATCTTTGACGACCTCCTAAATAATGTCAAAGGAATAATTCATTTACAATTACATTAGCAGGTCCGCAAATATATCTTGCAGAAAAGTAGTTACATTTGTCAAACATTTACATGACTGTCCAAATTGTTGTAAATCTGCCTTTTCGTGTAGTGATATATGATCTTGACGTGATTCTTTTATCATTCAAACTGTTAAAAGGTCTGTCTATAACAATTTTGTATAAATAATAACTATCCATGATTCCACAACCTAAAGCAACATATGCGGGTCTACACGTTTTCACACTGAAAGATATAAATCTGTCACTAATGGATTTGCTGAGATTCTGTATAATATAATACTTAGTGTCAGAGGTATTAACTGAGATTTCTGCACCACATTGACTAATGACACAACCATATTAAATAATGGTGAAACCACATCGAGTAATGACAAAACCATATTGAGTAAAGAAAAAACTATATCAAGTCAATACGAAACCATATCGTGTAATATCGAAATATCATTAAGTAATGACTATTCCATATTGAGTTATATTAAAACATCATTACGTAATGTCAAAACCATATTAAGTAAAGACAAAATATCATTAAGTAATAATAAAACAACATAAAGTAAAATCAGAGTTCCACATAAGACAGCTGTGGCGTTCCATTATTTCTTCTAGTTTAGAATGTGAAATAGTTCCGGTTCTCCTAAAATTGTGTTACCTCTTATTCCATTGTATTAAAATATGCGTATGAATTATAGAAGTTGATTTAGTTTGACATGATATCGTGTTATGTAAAGCAGCTTGTCAAATCGTTAGACGAAGTAAAAATCATAATACAATTAAAAAAAAAAAAATCCCGAACTCCAAGGCAAGTTTAAAACGGAAATTCATTTAATTCTTTAATACGATAATAATGCGTGTTACACTTATTATTCATATGCAGTATATCTAAGAAGTTATTTCCTTTTTAAATTCCTTAGTATGAAAATACACTAGTACGTATGTTCAGTTTCTCTTGCAAAGTTACTTCTCTTAAAAGAGACTTACATTTGTTTTGGTATAAATAAGCCTGTTAGTTTTCTCGTTTGAATTGTTTTACATTGTCTTATCGGGGCCTTTTATAGCTGACTATGCGGTATGGACTTTGCTCATTGTTGAAGGCTGTAGGGTAACCTATAGTTGTTAATGACTGTGGCATTTTGGTTTTTTTGGGACAGTTGTCTCATTGGTTATGTTTTAGCATTCGAGGATGTCTGTAACATGTCTGATAATATAGGTAATCAGATGATTAAGACTAAATTTATATATCTGTGTGCTTTATATTGAAATAATTAATAAGTACTCACCGAGAACAGCGAAAGGCAGGAAAAAACATATATCAAATAAAAACAATTTACCTACAATCCTCATCATGATTTTATAATGATTCCAGTAAAAATATATTCCAAGCTTTTGCTTTTCTATTTCAATTTATTGACAAAGATCGATTACATAAAGAACACATTGTTGTTGTATTTCCTGTTTCCCAAATAAAAAAGGTATGCGAAATTTAAAAGAAATTTTTAAACCAATTATTAGAGGAACTAACCTGAATTTGACGAATTGATTTGGTCAATTAGAATAGGGATATTCAAAAGAATGTAAAAGCACAATACTTTCTAAACAATATGCAATGCAATCTGTACAAAAGAATGTGTCAAGGTTTCAATCTTTGCTCAACATATTAATTGTTTTAACGTTTTTAATATGTTGATCTGTCAGTTTTGATGGGAGAATTCTATGGCATATTCGTTAATTATACCGTTAGTAACTTGTCGCAAATGTTTCACTGTTCATAACAGAGACAAACAAAAAGATTTTATTTGTATAGAATACAATACAATAACATTGCTTAAAGAACATTTGACATAAACTTAATCTATTGATTTGATTTGTATAGAATACAATACAGTAACATTGCTTAAAGAACATTTGACATAAACTTAATCTATTGATTTGATTTGTATAGAATACAATACAGTAACATTGTTTAAAGAACATTTAACATAAACTTAATCTGTTGATTTGATTTGTATAGAATACAATACAGTAACATTGTTTAAAGAACATTTGACATAAACTTAATCTCTTGATTTGATTTGTATAGAATACAATACAGTAACATTGTTTAAAGAACATTTAACATAAACTTAATCTGTTGATTTGATTTGTATAGAATACAATACAGTAACATTGCTTAAAGAACATTTGACATAAACTTAATCTATTGATTTGATTTGTATAGAATACAATATAGTAACATTGTTTAAAGAACATTTAACATAAACTTAATCTATTGATTTGATTTGTATAGAATACAATACAGTAACATTGTTTAAAGAACATTTGACATAAACTTAATCTATTGATTTGATTTGTATAGAATACAATACAGTAACATTGTTTAAAGAACATTTGACATAAACTTAATCTATTGATTTGATTTGTATAGAATACAATACAGTAACATTGTTTAAAGAACATTTAACATAAACTTAATCTATTGATTTGATTTGTATAGAATACAATACAGTAACATTGCTTAAAGAACATTTGACATAAACTTAATCTATTGATTTGATTTGTATAGAATACAATACAGTAACATTGCTTAAAGAACATTTGACATAAACTTAATCTATTGATTTGATTTGTATAGAATACAATTTAGTAACATTGTTTAAAGAACATTTAACATAAACTTAATCTATTGATTTGATTTATATAGAATACAATACAGTAACATTGCTTACAGAACATTTGACATTAACTTAATCTATTGATTTGATTTGTATAGAATACAATACAGTAACATTGTTTAAAGAACATTTGACATAAACTTAATCTATTGATTTGATTTGTATAGAATACAATACAGTAAAATTGTTTAAAGAACATTTTACATAAACTTAATCTATTGATTTGATTTGTATAGAATACAATACAGTAACATTGTTTAAAGAACATTTGACATAAACTTAATCTATTGATTTGATTTGTATAGAATACAATACAGTAACATTGTTTAAAGAACATTTGACATAAACTTAATCTATTGATTTGATTTGTATAGAATACAATACAGTAACATTGTTTAAAGAACATTTGACATAAACTTAATCTATTGATTTGATTTGTATAGAATACAATACAGTAACATTGTTTAAAGAACATTTGACATAAACTTAATCTATTGATTTGATTTGTATAGAATACAATACAGTAACATTGTTTAAAGAACATTTTACATAAACTTAATCTATTGATTTGATTTGTATAGAATACAATACAGTAACATTGCTTAAAGAACATTTAACATAAACTTAATCTATTGATTTGATTTATATAGAATACAATACAGTAACATTGTTTAAAGAACATTTAACATAAACTTAATCTATTGATTTGATTTGTATAGAATACAATACAGTAACATTGTTTAAAGAACATTTAACATAAACTTAATCTATTGATTTGATTTGTATAGAATACAATACAGTAACATTGCTTAAAGAACAGTTGACATAAACTTAATCTATTGATTTGATTTGTATAGAACACAATACAGTAACATTGTTTAAAGAACAGTTGACATAAACTTAATCTATTGATTTGATTTGTATAGAATACAATACAGTAACATTGCTTAAAGAACAGTTGACATAAACTTAATCTATTGATTTGATTTGTATAGAACACAATACAGTAACATTGTTTAAAGAACAGTTGACATAAACTTAATCTATTGATTTGATTTGTATAGAATACAATACAGTAACATTGTTTAAAGAACATTTGACATAAACTTAATCTATTGATTTGATTTGAATAAAATATATGACGTTGTAGGGTTATTTTCTCCAAGCAGGAATAGGACTATGAAAAGTATGCGGTTATTGCTAATGTAAAATGCATTTAAAAAAACTATGCGATAACTTGTTTCAATTTTCCTTTTTTTATTGAATTTATAACTATTACAAATCTACCAACCAAGTCACAATGCAAATTAATAAAAGCAGCAGGAAGTATTGTAAGAGTTTATCCCATTACAAATTAATAGCTTATATACCACTCTGAAAATAAATTGACATTCGAAAATTTCAATTTGAGGTAAAAGTGGTCTAATATCTGTTCACTGATTACACAAACGGTTTTTATAATCTTTCTAAGCGATATCTTTCTCATCTTTACAATTATGATAAGTTCATCGTTATGTTTAAAGGTTGAATCTTTGTATTAAGTTCGTGATAAAATAATAATTTTAGATAAATACCTTGCCATTTCAACTCGGAAATTGAAACTGTATAAAGTTAAAAAAAAACAATTTTGTTTTGAACATTTTTAAAGGCAGTGCTTTAACATGTTTAAGGCCTGACTTTCAAGTCATGAGGTTCATCTTTCCTTACGCAAATCTTTGCTGGGGGTCATTTTGCAAGAAATAGATCCGGAAATGTTTAAATTTCTCCTCTACTTTTTGTGGTATGTATTGGTTTTTGTTCCTTTCATTTACATTGGGAAATAAAGAAACGATCAGTGTGTATTGTTCGTTTTAAAAATCTGTTTATTAATGTGTCTTTTGCATTATAAGCAGTCAATCTGATTACAAACTATCATTATTCGAATTCCGTGTGGAAAGAGGTCCGTTCAATTTAGAGTACTATTTGCGATCTAAAGATATTTTAAAATCATTTCACTCGTTGATATAACATGATATTATAATTAAAAGTCGACTGACCGTGAATTATATTGCATAATATACAATTTAAAGTATTTCTGTACGTGAAGCCGTATGACGTTATAGTTATTTCGGTCTCAGTTATGTAAAATAACCGTAAAATATGAAATTATCGTTCCTGAATAGGGTTCCACTAATTAAAGACAAGAAGCGTCAAAAAGTGATAAGAAGCGACAATAAAATTAAAATAGCGATAAGAAGCGACAATATAATTAATTTAGCGAGAAGAAGCGTCAAGAAGACTATATAGCGACTATACATAAATAAAAAAAAATGTCATTGCAACAACTTATTCCCCATAGATATTAAAAAAAAGGCATTATTTTTTATTATAGGGGCGGTTATAAAACATTTTTTATATTACTGTACATTGATAGATAAAAATATGTTTTTATTAAGAAGAAAGGGATAAGTTTTTATTAGATATAAAAAAATATATATTTATGCACACGCTAAAAATTGGTTATCAAAACAAAAAAAAATCAATTTCCTTTTAAAGAATTTATTAAATCGAAACCATGAAATATCATTTCCTTTCTAACAGTGAAATTCTTCTTTTTCAAAGGGACATATTTGATAGGTGTAGCTTCACATCATATCAAATGAGAATAGCCTCGTGAGAGAATTACGATTCGCTTGTCCCTTGTTAGTTATTGTCGCTTCGTCACTAAATTAAACTTCTTGTCGCTGTTTGTCTCTAAAATTCTTCTTGTCTCTTATTAGTAAGACCAGTCAGTTCCGTCCTTAACTTCCGTTTTTGCACTGCAAAACAATCACACAATTAACGATGCCTAGTCCTTGTTGGTGTGTACACCCTGAGTGTCATTTAAGAGGAGGACTTGCATTTCTAAATGACTTAATAAGAAGGAAAAGTTGGATCAACGCTATGGCTCAAACGTAGATTGTCATGTGCGATGCAATCGTAGAACCCATATCAATCAGCTGTTGTTTGCAAGGCACATTTTACTGAAAACGACTACGTTCAGGAAACTATTCATGGTAAAACTTTATTTTCTTTAAGAAATATATACTGTGATTTATATAATCGCCATGCAAGTAAACCAAAGTCTGTTTGCAACCGCAATTATCGCTTTAGAATAAAAAGGGGGTGAGTTCAAGATGTCATAACATTTGGGATTACGATTCAATATCATCTGTTTGACATTTTTTGGTTAATGCTACAATTGTATGGTTTTTCTACAAGAGATATATTATACTGATAATTATTTTAGCAGTAATTATGTAAATTTCGTTTGTAATGACAAGAATTCATGAGCTATGCCTCGGGCTTTCTTGAAAAATATCAATGACAATGTAAACAGGAACAAAACATTGACATGAATGATGCTCTACACCTATGTTATAGTTATTTAGGTATGTGTGTTGCACAAGTCTTTCACAAGTTTCAAAAAAGCTAATGTTATAAAACTTTTTTCAGGGCACATACCCACTTTATAGAGACTTGTCTACTGCCATGCATTCCCATCCTTTTTTCATGCACCATTTGTAAGCAAGAGACTGAATGGTTTACAAAATTAAAAATCAGGACGGTGTCCCGTTAAACAAAAAGAAATAAACTGGATGAATATTGTAGGAGAAATCTAGAGGAAAGTTTTGATTTGTGAAATTGGTTTTCCTGAACAGATGTACATTCATCCTGCAGGAAAGATTTATAACTGTCCACCACCAACTGACGAGCTAATGTTGAGCTTCAAAGATGGAATTACTCAAACACCATAAATGCCTATGTTTTCAGCACAGATTTCACAAATCATGACACAGCTGTGCATTTTTATGCCCCACCTACGATAGTACGGGGGCATTATGTTTTCTGGTCTGTGTGTCCGTTCGTCCGTTCGTCCGTCCGTCTGTCCCTCTTCAGGTTAAAGTTTTTGGTCAAGGTAGTTTTTGATGAAGTTGAAGTCCAATCGACTTCAAACTTGGTACACATGTTCCCTATGATATGATCTTTTTAATTTTAATGCCAAATTAGAGTTTTTACCCAATGTCACGGTCCACTGAACATGGAAAATGATAGTGCGAGTGGGGCATTCATGTACTGGGGACACATTCTTGTTTATACCTGTTAAGAGTCGAAAACTAAATATTATTTTTATATAAATAAACATATATTGTGTCATTTTAGAACTTATATTTTTCCAAAGGATGCATGAATGAAAGTAGTGAAATTCATTTTGCTTTGATATATAGATTTGAATTACAATTGTTCATGTTATTGTAATGCATATAAAAATAAGGAGATGTGGCACAATGTAAATATATGATATTCTGTGAGTTTATCAAACTAAAGGGGATAAGAAATGGGTATAAGCAGTTACAGGACTGTACTACTGTACAATTTCCAACAATGAGAAAAACTCATACTGTAAAGAGAATTTCATATTTACAAGTAAGTTTTGTTTTTGCATTGAATAATTTTCTTCTATTGTCTTAAAAGCAAATATGGGAAGTGGTTAAAATGCTAATGAGACAGCTTTTATGGCCACCAGATGTCATTGTTACCTTGATTAAAAACTCCTTTTTAGCTCACCTGACCTGACTCATCACTTGGTTTCGTCGTCCATAAACTTTTACAAAAAATCTTCTCTGAAACTACTTTGCCAAATTTAACCAAACTTAGCCAAAATCATCATTGCGGTATCTAATTTAAAAAATGTGTGGTAAGACCCGGTCAACCAACCGAGATGGCCACTATGGCCAAAAATAGAACATACAGGTAAAATGTAGATTTTGGCTTATAACTCTGAAACCAAAGCATTTAGAGCAAATCTGACATGGGTGAAATTGTCTCTTCAGTGAAGATCTACCTGCCCAGGAATTTTCAGACAAATCTGACAACCCGTTGATGGATTGCTGCCCCCAATTTAGTAATTTGAAGGAAATTTTGCAGAGTTTGGTTATTATCTTAAATATTATTATAGATAGAGATAAACTGTAAACAGCAATAATGTTCTGCAAAGTAAGATCTACAAATAAGTCAATATGACCAAAATTTTAAGTTGACCCCTTAAAGAGTTATTGCCCTTTTTAGTCAATTTTTAACAATTTTCATAAATTTTTGTATTTTTTGTTAATTTTTAAAAAATATTTTCAACTGTAAATACTGGGCCATGTTTATTATAGATAGAGATAATTGTAGCACCAAGAATGTTCAGTAAAGAAAGATCTACAAACACATCCCCATCATCAAAAACACAATTTTGTCATTTTATATGTGTCCGTTGTTTAATATGCACATAGACCGTCCAAGGTGAGCGACACAGGCTCTTGAGAGTCGCTAGGTCATTAATACAGGTAGATAACTTTATCATGTTTATACTGAAAAATAATTTTGCTTGGAGGGAGAATTTTAAAAAAGTTCTGTCTTCAAAAGAGTTGACATGTTACTATGTACATTAACCATTATGTTACTTGATGTTCTAGCAATACACACAGAACGGAGACTAGTCAATCTTTGTGAATTATTTTTCATAGGATAGGAGTAATTGAATATGTGTATATAATCAATAATTAAAAATAGTTTTATTTACATTAAAAAGGAAAAGTTCTTATGTCTTAAAAATGCATTTCATGGCGAGGTACAGAAAATATACTGTAAACAGTAGACTATAGATATAGGTGAACTAGGTACAAGAGAACTCTAAATCTTAAATACTACAAACCACCTCTGTTCTATGGAAGATAATGATATAACTGGACTAGAAATACACACAACCTGTAATTAACTGCCTTTACAGCGCTTTCGCGCTTTGATTTTAAAATAACTGAATATCAATTTTTCAAACTAAGTGTTTTCTAGTCCGACGTGTACAGTTCTCTATCAGATTAATACTATTACAAAATGAAGAGGTTGGTTTTAAAAGGTTTGACTATAATCACACAGAAACACACTGTTGTTTTATAAAAATCATTATCATTAATATATAAATTGATTAAATCATTTAGTTGTAATCGAAATTAAAAGTAGAGGGTGATAATCTGAAACTCATCATATATACAAGGCTTTTAATTTGGTATGCCGGACATGGGTTCGCTAACAACAGATTTATTATAAGCGCTCGAATAAAAGTTTTAGGTTGGAAACAAAAGCTTTGACTTTTATAATAGGTAGTCGTTTCTACTAACGAACACCATTGACCTTTACAGTTGATTTAAACATAGGAATTGTTTAACTATACATATATTACTGAATTAAATTATTCATGTTATCTATACTATATAAATACCAAAGTCCAATTGTTAACCGTAATGACGTTACAAAAACGAATGGAATAATTAAACTTTATAACTAAAATAAGACAATGGTGTTGACTAAAAATTACACCAATCCAATTGTCGGGTCGAATCTGATACAGATATCAACAGTATATGTCACATGTAGTTTCCGACTGTAATACGAAAAAAACATAAAACTGGGCAATTTATTATATTCCTGTCGTCATCATATGACAATACGAATACTAAAAATCCAGACAAAAATAAGTAGTAGGTACTTTAAATCAGTCACGGACCCGCAATGACGCTGGTGTATTCTGGTTTATTATACAAATTGATGATTCGTACATAAACAACTTCTTTATTTTTTTTATACATTATTAAATAGGAAAATGCATAACTAATAAGTTCTTTGTAAAAATAATCGCATGGTTTGCAGTATAAGTTTTGTAGCTTTTAAAAAAAGACTGATAGTCATATCAATAGAAAACTATAAAGTATGTCGTAACAAATGCAAATAAAAAAAAAGAAATTGAACGTTTGTGCAGAAGTGAGAAATGCATGTTTTGATTGTCAATTTCACTTACTTTCTTTCGAATTCGTACTATCTTCTTAATTATTCAAACTCGTTCATTTGCAATCATACCACATCTTCTTAAATCTATCTTAAATCTGGTCAGATCACCATTGAAATCAATATCTCCGGGAATCAAACTGGATCTTATTTCATCTTAAACTTTGTTCGCGGACGCTAAATGATTGATATGTACACCGATAACATGGTAACATTTTTCGGGTGCATGTTCAACATAATTGAATGTTATGTGACTAATACAAGTAATAGGTCATAGTTGTTATCGGCTGTTCCTTACATAAGGAAATGCCTGTAACCAGTCAGGGTTATAAATGTCGTTTTCCATTCGTTTGATGTGTTTAAATTTTAATTTCATCAGGCGATTTGAATTTTCCTTGAAGTTTTTTTGGTTATTTTACGTTTTTTTAATTCAAGTTCAAATGTCAAATTTGTGTCGACCACCAAATATACATCCCTTTCTCTTAATCGTTATTTTTCAACGATTGTTTGAATATTAACTAGGTGACGTAATTACTGAAGTAAGACATAATTAAATATGTATCAGTTTAAATAATGTTGAAATAGATGATTATAATAATTATTATTATCCTTTGTCATTTAAATAACGGACCTAACGAACATGATGCCACGTTTAATACAGTAGAAGGTTAGACATATTATAATTTGCTGATTCAGCAGACAGTTAGTATATATAAAACTTGACCATGTATGTTATTTCAAGTTGGAATCAAACACTCAGAGGTAAGCATTTTATTTAATATTTTATCATTTCAACGATTGTCGCCTCAGTGTTGAGCAGCGAAAAAAACAATTCGAAATTTAAAAACTTAATACAAAAATGCCAGATGTATTCTTTTTTCTTCTATGTGTGTTCGTTGTCTAACCGACAACAAACTTCAAACTGCTTATTTGTAGGTCAACGGATACGATCATAAATAGTTGATTAACTTTTTTGTATTTATCGATTTAATATGTTAATGAAAAAATATAATTCCTCACTAAAATATAACATGATTTACATTCATACTCACAACCAAGAAACATATATCCTTCTTATCTTTTCTTTGTATTGTTGTGTCACCTTATTTGTATAACGCATTTTTTTGAAAATATTTTTCATTTCAGATAAGAAGTCATTTCATGCCTTAAACTAACCTATATATCAAATGCTAAAAAATAGATGATAATAAATGAAATGCTGCAAAATAACGTGATGCATCAATTATAAACATCTAGCTTAAGTGTAAATGAAACTTAAATAATCAAACAATAGCCTTGAAATATTTAAAGTTTGAAAGAGAACGATACCTTATCTTATCATACACCCTGAAAAATAAAATTTGTATAAGATACAAGTCGATAAATGGGAAATGTTTGCTACCTTTAGACAATGATCATATTTCAATATGTATGTATTTTAAATATTTGTTGATTTATAGGTAATTACACGACATTTCAATTTATTTTCAGAACATCATGGCGTGTTCGACTAGCTATGTACTGTTCTGTGGTATATGGTGTATTGGTGTTTGGGCATTACATGTAACAGGTATGATCTTTTTCAAGAATAATGATATTGAATGCTAATGACTAGAAGGTCCAAATGGAATTTACCCATTATAAATACAATGAGTCAATGTTGATTGATTGACGGTTCCGTAGTTTCATTCAAATGTAGTGTCTCTGTATTGGTTGGTTTATATGAACTCATTGGTTTTACTTTCGGAAAATTCTTTGTATACTTCAATATTCGATCAATTAAATTTCCGTATTAGTCACAGCATGATAAATTTATAGGTTCATTGTTTTAAAAGGTTATCTTTTATATTTTCTTGTTTTGAATTGAAACGACAAGCACTTCAAGTCGCAGTTTGACTTTTAAGTTCCATCTATTATAAGCAAAAACATAGCAAAATGAATTAGCTCCAAAAGACCTGAATAGGCGCATGATGATTAAGACGTGTAATTAAGTATGGTTATACAGTTCAAAGATTTTGAAATTTAAATTGTGAAACAACAAATGTCATGATACTTTTTTAAAGTTGTACATAGCTTTGCGAATGATTAAATCACAATACACATTCATTCACTAATCAATAATATCTAATGCATATTTATAATGTAGTGAATTATTAGCGAATGAGTATTCAAGGTTTCTGCAAGCGTATAAAAAAAAAATTGTTCTGATAACATGTCTAAGTACATTCTTCTTACGCCGCAAATATAGGTATTTGGGGAAGATACAAAGAGTTTAGGAATGTACAACACGGTAGAGATTTACTATAGATAATTGACCGTTCGCAACCATAGTTTGAACGGTAAAAGGCGATCCGATTGGAGCGCAAGTTCAATTTTAAGAACAAACGTCATGATAGTGTTACTACTTGTATTATATCATTTTTTATAGCATGTGTTAACGCCAACAGATATCAATAATGTAACTTAAATTGTAAAAATATTTATAAATAATAAGCCAGTTACTAAATGCCTTTTGACCTTTAAAGCAAAAGAATGTATAGACAATCAGCTGGGTTTGGATTATGATGGAACCGTTAGTACAACAGACAGTGGAAGAACCTGCCAGCAGTGGTCAGAAACGTACCCACACTATCACCTACTAACAGAAAAATTGGGAGATCAACATAATTATTGTCGAAATCCAATTCCCGAACCATTCGGACCTTGGTGTTATACAACTGATGCTGCTACTAAATGGGAATATTGCACTGTTCCTCATTGTGGTATGATTTATTTGCTTTGTAACTATTCTGACCTGAGCGTCACTGATGAGTCTTATGCAGACGAAACGGGCGTCTGGCATATCAAATTATAAGCCTAATACCTTTGATAATTATAGTACCTAATTATATTTATATATTTTTTTGTTTAATTGTTTATTATGATGTTTCTCATGTCTTTTATTGTTGAAACAGTTCTACACAAATCGGTATCGTGTAAACAATAGTAAAATATTTTCTGTGCAATGACAAACAAATACAATCAATTAATTAATTACAAATCAGGATGCACTTTGTGAAAGTAGTAGTGACGACGTTATACTAATACACCATGCCTAAAAATGTCCTTGTAAAACAATTGATAAAAATAATCAATGATTTGTCTTGTTGGTAGTATTTAACGGTATATAAGGAACTTGTTGTTACTCTACGACTGTGACAGCAACTTTCCTATTTTGGTTCAGTAGTTGTCGATTGTTGATGTGGTTCATAAGTTTCTCGTTTTTATACAGATTATACCGACGGTTTTCTATTTGAAATGTTTCGCACTAGTCATGTAAGGGCCCTTTTTAGCTTTCTGTTCGTTGTGAGCCAGGACTCTGTTTTAAAGACCGTGCTTTGACACATACGTGTTACCTTTTACACATTGTGACTTTGATTGAGAGTTGTCTCATGACACTCATTACACATTTTCGTCTTGATATTCATTTTTTAGCTGATTGAAGGGGGGATAGAAATTGCCAATCTACACATATAACTAATGAAACCAAAAGGAAGTTACTCTGTTGTTTTTATCTTTTACTGTGGAAGATGACCTATCAAAATCAACCACTTTTTATGCAAAGAAAATGATACGTGTTATTCGTCTAATTTGTTAAGCCATCAAACAGAAAAACAACGACGTTTAGTATTAAATATTTAATAATATGTATAACACAATGGGTACCTCTTTTATTGTCACAACATGAATAGAGCGATATCCCTTTTGTCAAGTAAAGAACGAAAAACTGCTTCAATGATGAACTAAATGAAATGTCAAGCTAAATATTATTTACAAATAAAAGAAAATGTATACATTACTTTCATACATTAATTTTGCAACTTGTCTTGAAGCTATGGTAGCACGTCTTACACGCAAATACCAAATTGAACTTAAAATGAGATATTTTTGTACCCCTTTTTACCAAATTGGAACTTGTTATAATTGAGTAATTACTTAAAGATTCTTTGTATAACATATATAATATCTTTTTTCTCTTTTTCTAGATGGTTATGATAACTCACCAAAACCAGGTAAGACTTTCGAATTTTACAGTATAGGTGTTCTCACTGTCATGTCATATTGTCTAGTGGAGAGTTGTCTCATTGACAATATGGACAATGACACTATACGTTCCTATTTTCATATCTAATTATAATTCCTCCATAATATTTTTTTCTCATCTTACTTTAGTCTATGCCAATGCCTAAGTATTATTTATACGATCATGTAGATTTGATATATATTCTTTTAAGATGTCCATTATAGATAATTGTTTATCTATTTTACATTGGACAGTAAAGAAGTTAATAGCTTTATCAAAGGTGGAGCTAATGCTTATACAGATGATCCATTCATACATAATCCTAGGTTCTTATCCGACAATGTTAAGACATGCTGTAATGGAATACCACATGCAAGTGAAGAAAATTAATAGAGGCCATCAGTAGCCTTTCTTAATGTATGAAATTGTTGATTAAGATTAAGGGTGGTATCGTCGTTGACGTGTATATCAATTTTATACCGAAGCTGTGTTAGTATCATTGATTTGGGTCTTTAAGTACTTATGTAGTGTTTTATTTTGGTTTGGTCAAGTTACACGCGTCTGGCGTACTAAATTATAATCCTGGTACCTTTGATAACCTTGTACAGTTAATGGACTATGTCAAGGATTTTGGTTCAATTTTGCAAACAGCTTTGGATCTTTAAAACGAACTAGGTGACACCATGATTCTTTTACATCATTTAACGGAAATTCACGCACCAACAACATTTAGTCTTCTAAAAAAAATCTTTGGAGTAGAATTTTAGACTTAATGATTTTAAGACAATATTTAAGAACTTTCTTTTCGTATTGTATGTGCTTTCTATACAAATATTCACCTGTTTTGAAATAATCCAATCAGTAATATTTTAGACAATAAAAGAGATAAATGCATTTGTTTTCGATTATCAGTTAACGTTTATCGAGCCAAAGATGTTCCTTGAACTTAACTCTCATTATCGTTATATGAAAAACACTTAATTATGAAATCAAATCTAATACACATTGTAGAATGTAAACTAGTTTCATTTAGGAACAAGTTTGTTATATTTATCTATTTCGGAATTATTGTTTGATTGTGGATGATGTCCGAATTCATACTTCCGAGTGCTGAACACAATTCAATCGAAAGGAAATGTGTAAGTCATGACATGTCAGCGCTAAGATAAGTTTAACCCTGTCACATTCTTTCGTACCTTTTCCATGTCAGAAACCTGTAGTTTATGGTTTTAGATAGTTTTATTTGTTTTTTTCATTAATGGTTTTTCATTTGAGTTAGGTAGTAAATTTGATTTTTTCACATATTTTATGTCGTGACCATTTAAAACCGACTACACAATATCAATTGTGCTCGTTGTTGAAGTACGGACGGTTGCCTAAAATTTCTTATATGCACTTCAACTGATTAATAGTTGTCTCATTGGCAATCATGCAGTATCTTTTTAATTTAAAAATGACAACATGAAATGAGAAATAAATCTTTACAATACAACATAGCACATCAAATACACATAGTTCTTGGTACAATTTTGTCCTTTTGACGAAAACAAATGAATATTTATAATATTAAGCACAAACAAAAACCTGAAGAAACTGATAACAAAATGTGTATATTGATTACTTCTTACAAATTTATTAGACATAGCCGATCGGTAGTTTATATATTGTCAATGGAGAAAACACACGTTTATCATGACAAAAGCCTAACTTGGTAAACAGAGGTTGTTAACTATTAGAATATTGAACCAATTGCATTTTCTTGCACCGTCCTAAGTCAGGAATCTGATGTTCAGTAGTTGTCGATTGTTAATATGGTTCAGAAGTTTTTTTTATATATATCAAACCGTTGGTTTTTGTTTGTTTGAATGGTTTTGACACTAGTCTTTTGGATCCCCTTAAAAATTGCTGTACGCAGTGAACCAAGGCTTGGTTTTGAAGACCGTATTTTGACCTTTAATGATTAACTTTAACATATAATAACTTGTATGAAGAGTTGTCTCATTTGCATCACACCACATCTTCATATGTCTGATAATAGTTTATGTAATTTTAGAACAAAATTGTCGAATGGATCAACAGGGAAAAAATTACACCGGAACAATAAGCAAAACAAGACATGGAAACACGTGTGAACGATGGTTATCGGTAACTCCATATACGCATCGATCCTCGGGTAAAAAGGAGGATCATGAAAATTACTGCCGCAATCCAGACAATGCGGTATATGGTCCATGGTGTTATACAACTGACCCGGATGTTAGATGGGCGTTTTGTGATATACCTTATTGTGGTATGTTAAGTATTTGACATCACTCTTATTTTCGAATCATATAAAAATAGATTGAACATTGTGTTAGTTTCGTATGATAAAAGCTTTACATTACATCTGGAATATGTTGCATCATTTTGAATTCATAGGTCATACATAATCAAACAAGGATATCAAAATTTTAGTTAAATATATTATTTATCATTTTAATCTATAATGTTCTTTAGTAATTTATACACAAGTTGTTTCGCATACTAAACTTTGAATTTAACAGTAAAGGCTTGTTTTGACTTCATGAAAATGATTATTCCGAACGAAAAAAAAAAAAATTAGACATGTCTATGGCATGCCAGAAAAACAATAAAAATAATTCTTATCAAACTGTGTGATTTTACTCTAAGTTATTATATTTAACAAGTTAATGGTTTAACTACATGTAGCTCTAAAACAACGGTTGAATCCAATATGTTTTTTTAAAAGAAAATGCCTGTGCCAAGTTGGGATATGAAATTTGTTTTTCATTCGTTTAATGTGCTTGAGCTGTTGATTTTACCATTTAATTTGGGAATTACCGCTTTGAATTTTCTTGTAGCTCAGTATTTTTTTAGTATACTTTAGATAAAGACGTCAATCAATTTAAATCAACTGAAATAAATAATATGTTGGCATATACACTTTTATTGCAGAAGGAGCAGACAATCCAGGTGAGATGATATTCTTACACTTTAGTCAACATATTGACACTATTATATTCCTAGGTGGATGTTAAATACGCTTTCTAGGTCAAAATATGGTAGCAGGTGCATAATTAAGATCAGTTATACCATAATATCTATTTATCAATAATTGTCTAGCATTTCATCGGTATAATTATTCAAATGTAAATGTCTGTTATAGATGCCATTGTCGTTATAGTAAAAATAATAAAAAAAAAAAACAATACCAGTTATCTTTTACAACATATACAAGCTCACTATTTATATCACAAATGTTTACAAGCCAGCACCGTTGATATTAATAATGCGGATTTGCTGATATACACTCGTGCTGAAGAGGTATTGCCGACATTGACGGCTTAACCAAAATCTTTGACTAATATATATTCTTCATTTTTGGTGATTTTCCGTTTACGCAGAGTTCTTTTGGTCACTTTATCTACGGATGTACTGTTGGCATTAAATATCAGAACACAGTATATCTTTAATCTTAATTATTAAATTGGCTGCAATGAATTATAAAGACTTCCTAGTGAAATTAAAACCGGTAATTTCACATGTGGTTTTTTCAATCCTTTGACGTCATGAAACGAAAACGGTGTTAAGACGTCGATAACGTCGTATCAAAATAAAATGTGAATACATAGAAAAATATAAAGTTCCTTACATTTTCTTCTTTAATTTCATAAAAAGCCATTCTTTTATATAAATAAGACCATTAGTTTTCTCGTTTGAATTGTTTTACATTGTCATATCGGGGCCTTTAATAGCTGACTATGCGGTATGAGCTTAGCTCATTGTTGAAGGCAGTGCGATGACCTATAGTTGTTAATGTCATTTTGGTCTCTTGTGGACAGTTGTCTCATTGGCAAGCATACCACATCTTCTATTTTACATTTGCCAATGTATTAAAAAGAACAACTAATCAAAGAATTCAAATATCGAAAAATATTCAACTCGTGACCGAACAATACTGATAATCAACTCATGCGTTACGCACATTCGTGAATTAATGTGTTGTTCGGTCACTTGAATATGTTTCTCTATTTGAATTCTTCGAGCGGTTATTCTATAAATCTGGTTTATAGATCACTTATCAAACTAACAGTCAAATACGTCTAACAAATTTTTATTCATAAAAAGTCTTTAGAGATAAGATTTTAACATACACTTTCCACTGTGTCAAACAGTTGATTTGATTCAGTTTTACAAAATCTATAATTATACTGAAAGTGACTAAAATCATTGATAAAATACACGTATGACATGGACATGATAAGGACCAAACATTAAAAAGTACATTCGAGATATATCTGACGATAATATGAAAAAACCTTAACATTAAATTCATCATATACTGTATCAGATTTCTCTGTCATAGGTGTGTTATTTATTTTTAACTTCTGAACTTAATTATATTGCAATACTTCAGGAAAGGCACATTGGAAACGTGGCTGGCAAAGATATGAAGATTCGTGTTATTCAATCCAGTACATAGAACGAACTTGGGATGACGCTCAGGTACGCCTTTGTTACAGTTCGTTTTAATCAGCACACATTCGTACTTCATTGTTCAACAAACTATTTGTCCTCTATCGTTTTTTCTGTATTTTTGTTTGTTTTCCATAGCGTTGCCTTCATCATGTTTGTATTTCTAATATCCCTTGATTATTTTTCAATAAATGAGACAAATACGACCATGTATTAATACCTATCCTACGTCAGGAACATGTTGTTTAGTGGTTGTCGTTTGTTGATTTGGTTCATAAGTGTTTATCATTTTTAATGTATATTAGACCATTGGATTTCCTATTTGCATTGTTTAACACTAGTCATTTGGGTCCCTTTATAGCTTGATGTCCGTGTTGTTAAACACCATACCAAGGCCTACAATTATTTACTTTTTTTACAAATTGTAACTTGGATAGAGAAATGTCTCATTGACACTCATCCCACATATTCCTTTTCTGTAAACTTATTTAGTTTTTAGAGAATATAGTATCTATCTATCCTTCTATCATATTTCGTTTTATGTACCTTTCTTTTTCTTTTTGCAAACATAATCATCTTAGTCGTAGTAAATTTAAAACATAAAAATATTTATCTAGATATTATTTCTATGAAACTGCAAACATGAAAACATAAAAACGATCATGCAAATTACATATGCAGGTGTATAATAAGGTAGGTATCTATGTTACATGCAATGAATTTATCTCAGTCTGCAATACTTGATTATTTGATGCAAACCCTCTTATATATTTTATCATGTTTATAACCCTTGTTGATGGTAATTATATTATACAATTTGTTGACTGACTCATATGTTTAGTAATGATTTATTCATTTTTACACACAAATCTAAATAACTATCAATTTAAAACAAATGTCCCTCCAATTCAAATGTCTTTTGTTTAAGGACTACTGTAAATACAACCTAAATGCGTATTTGGCTGAAATTCATACAGCTGGAGAAAACAACTTCTTGATGAGTATCCTACCAAAGCCGACATTAGTTGACAGTAAGTAGTACGCTAGACTTAAAAAATTAAAGTGAGGACAAAAACAAACTGAAAATAGGATAAACTCTAAAAGAGGGGCTAAAAATATCAGAAAGACATTAAAACATAAACAGACAACGCAATGGCTACAAAAGAAAAATATTTTATTTTAAAATCAAAAGTTAAATAACAAAACAACCCTCCCCCCCCCCCAAAAAAAAACCGAACTTTGCAGCAAATTCTAGAAGAAAAGCCTTTAATTAATTGGCAAAATCAGTAGCGCAAACACCTCAAACGAATAGATAATAACTGTCATATCTACGTCTTGGTACAGGCATTTTCTTATTCAGAAAATTATAGATGCAACCAACCTGTTTTTATAGCTAACTAAATCTCTGACTTGTATGACAGTCTAATAAAATAATATCACAATAGGTGAAAATGTCAGCAGCACTCAACATTGTGTGATAATCTTAATCACTATAAAAAAAAACCAACAACATGTGAACGAAGAAAAGCTAAAACATCCGTATAACCTAAGTTTTTGACATTGATAGCCGATGTTTTCTGAAAACCTTAGTAAGTTTTAACCTTACAAATGTAAACGGACTGCTATTCAAAAAAGAATATTTCACATAAATGACTGGAAGAATTTGTTTTCGATTGACTGATTAATTAGATGATGTTTAGCACCTCTTTATGTAAGATCTACGATCGTTAAAAACAGTTCATAAAGCTGTCACAGGTTAACTTTGTCTGGTCAAAGTTACTGGTTAGAACTCAAAATGCTGTACAGTTTATGATAAAAGTTATATATACTAGTCAACAAAAGAAACGATACAAGACTTTTTTTTCAAATTAAAGATAAAGTTTTCCGTTCATTGGACCAATATTGAAAGTAGTTATACTAAATCATTATGGAAATGTATTATTTACATAAAACGACAATTTAAAAAACAGAACTTCCAATTAATGATGCCAACCTCTCATTTAAAAGTAAAGACAATGTTTGCCATCAATTTGTTTTTAAAAATTATACAGTTTCTTTGTGTATTTGTTAAGCAAAGTTCGGCCCTACGAGAAATCGTTAAAATGTATACATTATCAACTGATTTACCATAGACAGTATGTGTAAAGTGATATTAAAAAAGCGGTAAAAATCTTAAAACTAATCCGAAAGGTTACAAATTTACTGTGTGTTGTTTTCATATCTAAAGCATTTCAACCCATAATTACAACATGGACATAACTTGATTAGCATATTGAATATTTTTAAACAAACTTGAAATTTTATTTAGTACTTAGAAAATTTGCTGTCGATTTTTTATTCAACTTTCCGCAAAACTAATTTGCACCCTATGCTCGTTTACACGGAATTTAGATAATTTCCGACAAGTTTTGATTTTCATTATCACATGTGCATACATTGCAAATGAAAGCTTTTTAAAACAGTATATCTCATTTTGTTTTATATTTTATACTTTTTGATAAATTTTAAGTTCGAACACATTAAACACACGGATAATGACTGGCATTTTCCTGATTTGGTACAAGCATTTTTGTAGGACAGATCCACATGTATAAAATTTGAATTCGACACTAGATATTCTGAGAAAAAGAATGTTTGCGTCTTCAAAACATTACCTTTGTTATCGTTTGTCTGATATGTTTCTTAAATGTAGCATTGACACGTTGTTAAAACTAATGTCGATCAAAGTAGGAATATAATTCGGGTTACAAAAGGACCGGCTTATGCCATTCCTGTTTTTTTGGCTATCATGTTGACGCTAGTATCGCTATATGACGTGTAGTAAATTTAATTCAAGAACTGGCATAGGCATTGAAAAAGTAGACTCTTATCTATTCCAACCAATGTATTTCAGAAGATATATGGGTTTGGCTTGGCGCAAATGATTTACGAATGGATAGACGATTTATCTGGAACCAAAGTGGCACCGAGTTTGATTTCACTGATTGGGGACCAGGAGAGCCAACCCGATACTATGAGGAATGTCTTTCCACTCACTTTTACAGAGGAGATGGTAAACTTCATTGGAAAGATAGAGCATGCTATTGGTGGAACTTCTTTGTCTGTGAGAAAAGGTAATTAGATAATTCTATCTGTAAAACTTGTATGATTGTAATGAAGGCAGAAGTGTACCGCTGTTCAAAAGTCATAAATCATTGAGGGAAAATAAATTCAGGTTACGAACTAAAACCGAAAGAAACACATCAACTATAATAATATTTATAATTTATTCCAAAAGCAATGCAATTTATGGGATACAAACATATATTATCAAAGAAGAAAACAACGGAGCAACAGAAACACTAAAGTTCAACAAATACTTATCTCAACATACATAGAGAGAACTATTTGATAACAACTTCCATATCCTTGAATTGAAATAGAACATTTAAGAAAAACAAAGGTGGGTTGAACCTGGTTTTATGGCTTCACAAATATCCGGCTTATATGGCAATGTTAAACAATATCGCTAAAATGAGAAAAATAATTTATATAAAACAGAATCATTCAACAAATTTATTTGAGAAACACACAATCGTCATAGTTTAATTCAAAATAAAGTAGAGGAATGCAATGAAATGAAAATAGATCTTCGAAAAAAAATTTGTTTAGTTGACACATTTACCTCGTTTTCAACTTCCACAAATTTAAAATGTCAATTTCAAACCGCTTCCAAACTCGAGTTAGATGCATTAAATTTAACACGCTTAATTATTAAAAGGGGAAAATCGTTTTACATAGCCCTATTTTTCTGATACAAAATCAAGTTCGTCAGGGAAACAAACAAATGAACAAATCAACTTGCATTGCATAGTCGTGACCTGTGTTAACCAATCATTGTGAAATTTTCATGTATATTTTCAGTGTTGGACGTTCAGGTTGCGAGGAATAGGATACTACATTGATGAGTTGTCTACCAAGAAGAAAGATATTAAAACGGAGATTACAATTTACTTTTAAACCGTCCCTATCAACAAGACAAGAGAGGCTAACAAACTCAAAGTCACATTATAATTCTCAAGGAAACATTGTGGACGGAAACTGTCCTTCCTAATCCATTATACACACTTTCTTAGCTTAGCTCCAGTAAAACATTCTGTTCTCTATACATTCCCATTTCTTATAGAGTTCATCTCCTACCGTTCGACAGAAAGTATACTATATGTAGGATTATTTTACATACTGTATACTTATATATGAGAAGATGTGGTTCGAGTCCCATTAAGACAGCTCTCCATCAAAGAAACAATTTGTAATAAAAACCATTATAGGTCAAAGTACGGGTTTTAACAGAGTCTTGGCTCTGACATATATATTGTTTTATTTTTTCGTTTTGATTTGACCTTTTTATGGAAGTTATTGAAATCCAACTTCTTTGTTGGCGATCGTACCACTAAGTCACTAATAAACGCAACTTTTATAACAGGGTTTGACAGAAACTCTAATGTAGAATGAGTTACAGCATGTGTTACCGACCACATTATACCGTTATTTAGAACTATTACACTACAACATAACAATTAAACTCCCACCCATCCTCATAAAAAGATCGTTGATTATTTATTTATAACGCCACATAGAGTACTACTGGTTATTTTTCCCGTTTTTATTGATGTAGTAAGCTAGAATGCACGAAGTGAACCATTAACCAACAGCTGGAAATCAATGTTTTATTCATAATTTGCTTCTTGTGGCACAATCCCATCTCAAGATATGGAAATCGAAAAAAAGACAAGTCAACAGAGTCAAGATGTAATGCTGTTTGTTTTCAGGTAACTTCAATTATGTTCTATTTGCTAAAGCGACAGGTAAACATTTAACAGCAACGTTTCTCATAGAGTAAATCTGAACCGCTATACACTGTTAATTGAATGGCAAAGCAAATAATTTGAAATACAACATTGACAACAGCTGAAACTATAATAATAAGATCATTGTGTTGCTTCGATATAACTCTCTCACAAATACGTGTTGAGAACTGTTCCGGCCAATGTCAAAACGAGTAAACAATAAAATTACGACTCTGTTATATCTATTTATTCTAAGTTGCATTCTTTTTTCCAACTTAAGACAAATAATCTAGAATGACATGACATACTTGCACACTAAACATATTCAAACACTGTTATTAAACTTGGGAATTAATTTTGGGATAAGTGACGAATTGTTGACATACATAAGTATTTGTATACTGAACAATAGACAGTTGATA
Source organism: Mytilus galloprovincialis (assembly GCF_965363235.1). Lineage (NCBI taxonomy): Eukaryota > Metazoa > Mollusca > Bivalvia > Mytilida > Mytilidae > Mytilus > Mytilus galloprovincialis. Next base: position 98,462,557 of record NC_134842.1, read on the forward strand.
GAAAAAAAACACTTCGAACTGCAACATATATTACTACAATCTCTGTTGGGAAATCCGCATTTCATACCTAAACACTCTCCAAAACTTCGGAGTAAAATAGGTTACTGACTGTCAAAAGTATATTTTATGTGTATTGTTGTGCGTATGTGTATCTCACATTGGTTAGATGTATAGGGATAGTTTGAGATCTAAATAAAAACAAATTCTGTCCCATTGCAAGTTTTCTACTGTTACAAGTGAGGAACCCCTAGTCTTATGTATATTTTTAATTGCCGATCATTTGAAAGTTTAGAGTAAAGTCTGGTATTATTTCGTTATACTAGTGAACATTGTTTAGAGGTCAGCTGAAGCCCGCATATCTTGAAAGAGGGAATGGGGGATCTCGCAGCGTTTTGGATCCATTGGTGGCATTGGGCTGTTTTTTCTCTTTGTTCTAGTTGTTGTTGTGTTTAAAAGGTGTAATAAGATGCATCTTTGCATAATTTACTTACACTCTAATATTGCAAACACGGGAAATCAATTTAATGTTTCATTATAAATATTAAAGTTTTATCTTTCAACAAGTACGTTTGCTTGATATTTATATATTGCAAAACAAAAACACATAAAAAGATAGTCATTCTATAAAGTATTGTAAGAGACTACATTTAACAGTATAAAACAAAGGACTATATAGTTACATTTTTAATGTTAAAAGAGCAAGATGAAAAGACACGTTAGCCCTGATCATATATTTCTGCTATTCATACGAATGTGTCGAAATAATTCTACGTAGGTCCGTCATAAAGAAGCTTCACATTACAATCACTCTCTGGAAATTGAATGCAGACGAAACAAATAGGTATGGAAACGTTAGGCCCTTGGCAAAAAATCGAGAAGGACTATAAAACCAACAAAAACGACAAATACTGTTATACCGACACACCCTATATAAAACGATGATTTTCGAGGATCCGTTGCGCTCTGTTGCCTCCTTTTATATGATGATAATGTTTTCCTATCTACTCTTAATTGATCAACCAGGAAATTGCTGTTTGGGGTAACCGATACTTTAGGACAACTACAGGTACATGTTGGAGTACATTGTTCTCCACATGGTGCTATTTCAGATGTAGAAATAGGGGATGATTCGGTAATGGTTGTTGATACCGTAGATGTAGAAATAGGGGATGGTTTGGTAATGGTTGTTGATACCGTAGATGTAGAAATAGGGGATGATTCGGTAATGGTTGTTGATACCGTAGATGTAGAAATAGGGGATGATTCGGTAATGGTTGTTGATACCGTAGATGTTGATGTAGCTGTGTAATTATTTATTACGGAGTCAACATTGGTTGTTCTCGATTGCGAATCATCGGATGTAGTCTCCCTTTCATTAGGTCTTGTTGTCTGTGGCAAACCGATTGCGTCATCTTTCATGGTAGTTTGTCGCGTTAATATGTACGTTGATGGCCGTATAGATGTACCTTGAGATATCGTTATCATGTTATTTGTTATAGTTGATAATGGATATCTTGTAACATCAGTTGAAAGCAATAAGTCACGAGCTATAGGGTTTTTCGGCCATGATGTTGCCTCTTCTGTCATTGTAGGAATGCCTTCTAAAAAAAAGATATCAAAAAGATTCAAAATTTAAACATTATATCACTAACAAAGTAGCACTTGAAAAGCATAATGGAAAACACAATTTTAACAGATTGATTTGACCCAATTTCAATTAAAAACAATATACATCTTCACATATTTAAAGAAGAACAACAAAAATCGACACTACTCAGGTTTACGACCAACAACAATTATTTGTTGCCAGCAAGGCATCTCAATGGCTGTGTATATTCGCGATTTTAGGTCTTTTCACAATTGTATTTTGCTAGCATTGATTTCACATCACTCTGAACTTCTTTTTTCATTGATTATTGCATCGGCAAATCAAACACTCGCATATTCTAAGGTATCTATCATTACGACGAATCCAGAATGTAATAAAAGATATAAAAAATGGAAACGTATTACAGATCGTCGTCATATCTTTGTATGATAGGCGTTGACATATGATTTGTAAATAGCTGATATTTGACCCTTGCACATTGGATGGCGTTATATAGATGGATATGTTTGTGTCAGTTACATAAAAAGAAAATGATTGACATTGAAAACATTAATCTGCTCACTCGTGCTAACATTTAACCTTCGACATGTTGGATAACCATAAGAGCCAATTTAATAGTCTTATTAGTTGTTTTTGGAGTGATATTAACATTGTTAAAATATGGGGAACATAGAAATAAAATTGAGAATGGAAATGGGGAATGTGCCAAAGAGACAACAACCCGACCATAGAAAAAAACAACAGCAGAAGGTCACCAACAGGTCTTCAATGTAGCGAAAACTTCCCGCACCCGGAGGCGTCCTTCATCTGGCCCCTAAACAAATATATACTAGTTCAGTGATAATGAACGCCATACTAATTTCCAAATTGTACACAAGAAACTAAAATTAAAATAATACAAGACTAACAAAGGCAAGAGGCTCCTGACTTGGGACAGGCGCAAAAATGCGGCGGGGTTAAACATGTTTGTGAGATCTTAACCCTCCCCCTATACCTCTGGCCAATGTAGAAAAGTAAACGCATAACAATACGCATATTAAAATTCAGTTCAAGAGAAGTCCGAGTCTGACGTCAGAAGATGTAACCAAAGAAAATAAACAAAATGACAATAATACATAAATAACAACAGACTACTAGCAGTTAACTGACATGCCAGCTCCAGACTTCAATTAAACTGACTGAAAGATTATGATTTCATCATATGAACATCAGGCACAATCCTTCCCGTTAGGGGTTTAGTATCATACCATCATAACATATATGAGAAGAACATAACCCGTGTCATGCCAACAACTGGTTTTTGAATAAATGCGTTTAGTTCCGATGCAAAGACCCTATAAGTGAATCAATATTAACGCCAAAATATGCAATCTTTAATGACCTGACAACAGTATCGTAACTATATCCCTTCTTAATAAGTTTATTCAAAGGTTTTGTTAGTTTTTGAGAACACACATCTAAAGGCTAATGTAGGTTGAAATTAAACCGAATCATGTTGTCTTATACAGCAATAGACTTTAAGCATTGCATGAATATTCATGATACGATTTTGCCGAAGTTCTTCAATAAAAGTCATTTCAATTAGATTTAAAGGCTTTCTTATCAGATCGAAGAAAATTTGGATAACGAAAAGAATACATGCTATTTTGAAACACGTCTTGGAAAAAACACACAACATTCGTCAATATAAGTATCTTTTGGAGTATTGTTCTGAAATAGTCTTTCTTACGAAGAACATGAACATCATCAGCAAGCCCTTAATTCATTTATCAATATTACACTGTACATTTTACCTGATGTATAAAATATCCAATGTCCAATATTGAGTGTAGTACAAATTCCAACATTTTGAATCGGCTGCAAATTAGAACTAGTCCAAGTGAGAAACACAAGCCCGTTCACCTCCAGTCCTAGTCCAATAGTGATAGTAGTTTCATTCCAAGTGATATATAATTCCTCAAAAGTATAACAGTTTAAAATATTTTGAAAGTTGTAATTTGATTTGGTCGCCACGATGTCTCTATCGATCCAAATATACGATCTTATGATTTTCTGACACCACAGCATGTTATAAAACTCGTCTATAACAATTCTGTATAAAGGATCACTGTCTGTGTTTCCACAAAATAAGCCAACATATGCAGGTCCACATGTTTTCACACTAAAGGACACAAATCTGTCGCTAATGGATTTGCTGAGATTCGGTACTTTATGATACTTACTTCCAGAGGTATGAACTGAGATTTCTGCACCTTGAATGAGAACGAAAACTTTTAGAAATAAAGATATGTATAACTCATGATAGCTGTTAATTGATGACTACCAACAATATATCTATACATATGTACATATGATGCCCTTCATTATAAGTATTTTGTTTTTTTACACAGTTTCATAAATTTTCTTGCACCTTAACTGTTAAGATATTTACTAAATCTACAGCTTCAATTAAGTAACCCTGTAAATGCATTATTGAATATCTAAGAAAATATTCACTAAAGTATGTTTATAAACTTGGATATATAATTACACATGAGAACAGTTTAACATTCATCAAGATCAAATCATTACCGGAATACGATACGTTTCGTCACCCATATTGTATATGAAACTATTAAAGCTTCAATGAACCGCTAAAATGATGATGGTCTTTTGTTTCATGGATTTTCATCATTCATTTTTGCCGACAAAAGCTTATTTGAAATTGTTTTGTTTTGTTTACACGACTTGAATGTAAAAGAGGTGTCTTAATATGTTAACAATATAATAATGTATGATATAAAAAAGAAGATGTGGTATGATTGCCAATGAGACAACTATCCACAAAAGACCAAAATGACACAGACATTAACATCTATAGGTCACCATACAGCCTTCAACAATGAGCAAAGCCCATACCGCATAGTCAGCTATAAAAGGCCCCGATAAGACAATGTAAAACAATTCAAACGAGAAAACTAACCGCCTTATTTATGTAAAAAAATGAACGAAAATCAAATATGTAACACATAAACAAACGACAACCACTGTAAGCTTATTTACTAAATTATATCTCCAATTTAGTGTTTGTGGTTACTTCATTATATATAAACTTACACCGGACTTATATTTTATAGCAACGGTCACTTCTATATCAAATATGTTTTTGTATTCTTTCAGCATAGAGAAGCGGGATGGTAAGATAGACTATAGCAATTATATATCACTTTCAAAGAAAACTAGTAGGACAATATTTCCAGAAATGTTGATTTTAAGTTGAACTGCTGAACATTTTTATGATTATCATATTTATTCACGTGTATTTTATATATTTGTACTACAATTTTTAGGAGATTTCATTTGTAGTTCCTCAAAAAGTGTAAAGTTACATGTATTATGTGTCGATGTTTCGGTTACCTTAATCTAGCTTTGCCTAAGTTTTGATACAGAAGATATGAACTTAAGATTCATTCGATACTATTTAAAAAGAAAACGTCTTTCATTAAACAGTATACCACTTGTCCTTAGAGATTGGAGTCATATTAAAAATGAAAGGATACGCAGCTTTTATAAATTCAAACTCAAATTATAATCAATTGATTGGAAATGAGTGTTAACATAATGTAATTTGTTAAGCATTCTAGGTTACCTTTCACATGTCTGAAAATGAATATAATCATATTTTGTGGATCGAATGTATATGTTGTTGTAAATTTATATTGAAATCATTAATAAATACTTACCGTAAACAATGATACATAAGAACACACACATATAAATTGGAAACATTCTATCTACAATAATCATTTTGAAATATTGAAGAATAAACTATAACAAAATATAGTAGCTCACTTTTATACTTCAATCTCTCGTCAAAAATCGATAGCTTAAACCCCCAGATCATTCTAGTCTTACATAGATGATTCGCTGCTTACACAATAAAAAAAATATAAGGAAGTAATACTCGAAATTTACAAGTCACTATTATAATAAGACTTATATTAAAATGCAAATAATTGAAGATGACACAATGCCGTGGGTATCATTGTTATAAGTAAAGCACAATAGAATACAAAAGCTATATACACAATATATATTAAAGTCTGAGCAATAGGATCGTTACAACAGAATATGCCTAGTTTGAATTCTATGATCAACATTGTTATCTTCTAGACATATTTAAATTGTTCATCTGGCAATTTTGATGGATATATTCTATTTGACGCAATCTCATGACATTCACTTAGCAATTCAAAAGAACAACACAAGACTTATTATATAAGAACATGATGTATCTGCATGTCCTTAAGAATATAAGATATATCCTTTCTTCAATCTGATTGAATCTAACCACGATTTCTCGTCGTAAATTTGAAAAACCTTTTTTCATTTATTTTCATTTAAAAGAAATATAAAATGTTATACAGCGTTGATTTCTTCCTGTATGGTTAATTAACAATAAGCATTCAAGTTCGAAAAAGAAATCGTCGGATTTACCTCTTTTGAATATGTTTAAGCGATTTATGGAAATTGGAAACCAATAACCTACTGAATAATATAAAATATAACTGTGCTATATAATTTATAATAATTTCGATGCGTTCTGTTTTCATGAACTTGCAGAAGGTTGAAGTTTTCCAGGTTTTGATTAAAAGATAATTATCTTTTTGTGATAACTCTTATGCGACGTTTGTTGAACGATTGATTAGACTGGAAAACAAATCAGAACTTTTGCCAAACACAATGTCGTTCTTTTGAGTTGGCATAGATATCAAAGGCACCAGGATTATAATTTATTACGTCAGACGCGCGTTTCGTCTTCATAAGACTCATCAGTGACGCTCATATCAAAATATGTATAAAGCGAAACAATTACAAAGTTGACGCGCATTTAGGATCCAAAATTTCAAAAAGTTGTGCCAAAAACGGCTACGTTAATCTATGCCTGGGATAAGAAAATCCTTAGTTTTTCGTAAAATTCAAAGTTTTGTAAACAGGAAATTTATAAAAATGACCACATTATTGATATTCATGTCAACACTGAAATGTTGACTACTGGGCTGGTGATACTCTCGGGGACGAAACGTCCACCAGCAGTGGCATCGACCCAATGGGTAAATGTTATATAGTGTACATTGATTTCTTCATGTATCAAAGGTACCATGAGTATAATTTAGTACGCCAGACGCCATATAATGCACGTTGGTGACTGATACACATCTGTTTAGCATTTGAAGTGTCTGTCATGTCATCAGCGGCATGCAAAAGGGACATTCACAACTTAAAAGTCAAAGATAAATTGATATCGCCATAAGCAAAAGAAGCAACAAAGGACGTAATGACAAACATCTGTCTTCAAAAAAATACATACTGTGACCAATATTTGTTAATTTCTGTGTCACTTTGGTCCCTTTTAGAGCGCTGTCTCATTGGCAATAATACCACATGTTTGTTTTTATATGAAAAACAAGAACCCCATCAAAACCGACGATTCTCTAATGTGCTCCATTCAACAATAGGTCATGAACAATGAGTAAATATTATACTATTCAGTTAGATATAAAAATCACCGATATAATAAACTCAATGCTATATTGGCTTTCCCTTTTAGCATTTCCCTTGAAGTTCAGCATCTTGACAAATACAAACTCTCTTTTTCATATACAAATATCTGTTTGTGAACTATGCTTTTTTGTGTAATTTTTCTCTGCACATATTTGATTAGATATTTTCCAAACTTTTATATGGATTACCTTTTTTATTGTTGTCGTCGGTTTTGTTGAAAAAAAATGGAAAACAACACGTTTAATAATAAATAATGTCGTCCGAAGTTACCAATAAAATTTTCTTTAATTGCTAAATTAACGATAAAGAAAAAACCATAGCACAAATCAATGATCACCCCTTAACACATATTTCCATAAAAAACGATGAAGAGATAATGGAATAAGGAAAGTAATATAATAATAATATGTAGCAGAGTCTAGGTACTAGTATGGCCTCCGACAATAACACCATATTTTTTTAAAAACTGAAATGACTGCAAAAAGGAAGTGGTAATAAACACCTTCTAAAAGTCAAACAAAGTTCGTAGTAATGATTTTACAATTTTGGTTTGTTATTTGTTTTTCAAATTTTATTTGGGTACTTTTTGATATGATAACACATACATTCGATAACAACAATTGCTAAATATAACAGTGCGATATAACTTTACAGTCCTATAAAAAACACTCAAAAACCTTATACTAATAAACAAAAGGAATCACATCAAGGTACTGTACATAAACCAATCTATTATTTTTCTCAATTGTCGTTTCAGAGAGTTTTAAAGCTTGATGGGTTATAGTCATTATCTGTGATTATATGATATTTAACTTATAACCTCTTGTGGAGTAGTGTGTCATTCGGGATCATACCGCATCTTCTTATCTTTATTTTAAATCAGTTGAACGTTCGCCAAAACTTTTCTTTTCCTGCCTTTGCCGTCTGTTTATCATGTTCAACTGTCTTTATATGTTTCTTCATTGGATTATCGACTATAAATATCCCTTTAATATGTGTGAGTCTCTGCTTAATATATTTGCTATCGATAAGACGTTGATTATTATATTTCAAAGCTCATACACATCATAAATGCTTAATCCCAAAGGGGTAGTCTTGTTTGTCCATTACATGTCTTTAAGACACACAGAGGGATTCACAAGTTGACTAGAGAAAAGGTAAACACATGACCGAAACAAAAACAAAAAACGAAGTCAACTAAACACAAATAAAAAAAAAAACAATGATTATGCTGAATGCAACAATCTGGTTTATAAATTCCTTAACTCGATGTTGTAAATAAAGGCAACAGTAGTATACCGCTGTTCAAACTCATAAATCCATGGACAAAAAACAAAATCGGGGTAACAAACTAAAACTGAGGGAAACTAGAAATAGATAATGATATGGTGTCGAAGAAAGGTTGTAACATATACATTAGGGTTATTACATGAAAATTGCTTGATATTGTTCCAAGATATCTATATACATTGCTAAACTTGCAAGTACGAAATTGTAAAATGAAAGTAACAAACAGCTGCTCAGGTCCTGGACACTGTTAATTTAGATAGTGTGGTGTTTGCAAATTTAAACGTATGAGTTGTGCTTTAAAATCTATGCCAGTATGTTTATGAGGAATTGTTACACTAGTTTCTGCATATTTTTGGAATACTTCTGTTTATCAGTGAGTACATTTTATCATACTATTGCCCAGAGAATAGATTTAAAGATCTGTATATATCTTTTGAATTTGCAGTTTTTATATCAGATTCACAGCAACTTTACCGCAGATAGTTACGAATATTTCGGAAGTGTGCTATATACATGTGGTGGTTAACAGTTTTTATAATTTGAAAAAGGGTGTAAAGGAGCACGACGAACCATTTGCTTAGCACTACAGCTAAAATTCCAAAGCTGCATTCAAATATCAAATATTGTTAAGTTTGCTCTAAATTATTCGCCTCTGGTTCTATCTAATTTTAATTATGCATCGAACGTTTAAACCATTATTGTCCAACAATAGCATCACTACTTCCGTATATATTAATGGTAACATATATCCTGTAGATCCTGTAAATCCATGATAAACTATCATCATTTTGAAAATCTTTATTATTAGATTTAGCCATGTTTACATCTGTTTTTCAATAACAGATGGTTCTATACATACAGATTTATCACTGGATATAATACACCTAATCGCTATTTATCCGTTATTAACGGACAACACAAAAGTTCCCGTAAAATGTTGACGTCATAATTAAAAAAATACCTGACGCCACAATGGAAAAGTAAACAGACGATACCGGAAATACCAGAAGTAACTTTCCCGAGAGGCACTGTAATGTTTTTTTTTGGAGGAGAGGTCCCTGATATTGGTTATTTGACATTATGGCGTGTATACTTTCGTTCATTACACATATGCAAAAGCTATCATATTAATGCTTAATATATGATAAATATAAATATATGTAAAATGAAGCTTTACTTCAAAAAAGTATTCATCTAATTGTGTTTTTCATTAATAAAACTTGCTGATACGCGGTTCCTGTTAACAAAGTGGTAAAGATTCATAATTGTGTTGACGACCACTGTTGATCATTATATAATGCTTTTGGGAGTTCGATACAATTATAATAAAAAAAGGGAAGAAAGATACCAGAGGGACAGTCAAACTCATAAATCGAAAATAAACTGACAATGCCTGGCTAACAATGAAAAAGACAAAAAGACAAGCAACAAAACACAAGACACAACATAGAAAGCAACAGAATAAGCAACACGAACCCCATCAAAATCTAGGGATGGTCTTAGGTGCTCCGGAAGGGTAAGCAGATCCTGCTCCACATGTGGCACCCGTCGTGTTGCTTATGTTATAAAAAATCCCGTAAATAATCTAATTCGGTAGGTCACATTCATGAAAGGGAAGGGGATTGTAGTAACGACGTAAGGAACATATACCGCTTTCGTTATTCGTCACATATAAACAATGCAATTTATTCCAGCTAGTGTTTTCGTTCATTATTTTACCTACTGTTTACCCTATTTACATTGTAGCAGATGCATAGTGTTTAAGTCTTGTGGTTCCATGAGAAAATCCCGTGCAAAAGCTTGGATTAATGAACCACAAGATAAAATAAGTTGATACACTTAAATATACTTGCTTCCACCTTAATGTTTAAAAGATACAAACTATGGATTGTATGAGTTATCTGTCGTTTTAAAAATATGATATGATGCAAATGTCAATAATAAGTATATATTAACAATGATTAAGCGCTTGTCCAACCTTCACGGGATTTTAAAGACAACAATTTCGTCAGAGGCTTAACTGTAAACGATAACTAGGAAAATTGTCATTCAATTGAATGCTACCCATGTACTTTGAATTTATGTCTTTGTTTGATAATCATTTTAATAATAAAAGTTGTGGACCAAATCAGAACTAGTTATACATGTAATATACATGAAAATGTATAATTGGTGCAACTATTGATTGGTGAAGAGTAAAGAACACAACTTTTGTTGATAAAAAATGCATCTGGCGTTTACACTTAAAGCCTTGTGTGTTTGGTGAGTTTATCATCTCTTGATTTAATAATACAATAATACATTTTGCAATTCAAGTGATATGCAAATCGTCGGTTTGGGACCATTTATGGCATTTATTATTTTTGGAGTGTGAAAAATTCTTTAATGGTTTGAGATAAAATACATACTTTTTGATGGTCCTTTGAATTTTGTTGACAGTAATGATTTTTATGCTCTCTACACTACATTTCCACACATTCAAGAAAAAAGTTGTAAAATATTTAATTAAATGGTCTTTTGAAAAAAATCCCATTGCAAAAAAGCATATGGACAAAGCACATTTAAGTAAAAACGAAAGACAAAACACAAAAACTATCATAGACCAATAAAATAATGACGGGATCTATAAGTACAGAACCATGTCAAATGTATCGAGGAAACATAAAAAAAGACATATATGTTAGACTTATATCGACGTCCGGCCTCTTATCGACGTTTATTCCTCGAATCGACGGCCGTTTCTCAAATCAACGTCAAAATCTGACGTCACATTCTAAAATCGACGTACATATTTTGATACTCTAATCGACGTACATATTTTGATACTCTAATCGACGTCCAATGTGACGGCATGTATTGACAAAACTACGCCCGATTGGTTGTAGTCGTCTTTTATAATCGAGTCCCAATATCAAGAAATGATAAATTACTGGACTTAATTGTTTACACTTATACATTTACATGTTTTTAAGGGTTTAAACATATTAGAGTTTATCTTGATAAAAGTTAATCGAATCGATCTACATAGTCATGTGTTATTTCTATTCATGTTAATAAATGACCAGCATGTAAATGGATGTCAAGAAGAAAGCAACCTAACATTAAAAATCCCAACTAAACGACATCTAGAGGTCATCATTCAATCTTAAACAATAGACAATATGAAGAACTGCAACTATTCGTTTTTTAACAGTATTATAATTTAGTATTTGTACGATATTATGCAACAAATTGCTTAGTTTTACACCTGGAGTGAATCATATACGCAAGACTTTTGCATTATGTTTTATATTGTGCTGTTACACAACTGTTCTAGGTTAAGTAAAATTGAGAAAGGAAATGGGAAATGTGTGAAAGCGACAACAACCCGCCCATAGAGCAGACAACAGCCGTAGGCCACAAATGGGTCTTCAATGTAGCGAAAAACTCCCGCAACCGTATGCGCCTAGAGCTGGCCCCTGAAAAAATATGTATATTAGTACAGTGATAATGGACGTCATACTACACTCCGAATTCTACTCAAGATACTAAAATTAAAAATCATACAAGAAATTGCGTCGGGGTTAAACATGTTTATGAGATCTCAACCCTCCCCTGTACCTGTAGCCACTGTAGGAAAGTAATCGCATTAAAATTCAGTTCAAGAGAAGTCAGAGTCCGATGTCAGAAGATGTAACAAAAGAAAATAAATAAAATTACATTAATATATAAATAACAACAGACTACTAGCAGTTAACTTACAAGCCAGCTCCAGACCTCAATTTTACTGATTGAAAGATTATGTCTTCATCATATGAATATCGGGCAAAATCCCTCCCGTTAGGAGTTAAGTATCATACTATCATACAATATATGAGAAGAACATAACCCGTGTCATGCCAACAACTGTTTTTTAAAAAATAAATGTGTTTAAGTTCCGATGCAAATACCTTAATAAGTAAATCAATATTAACGCCAAAATATGCAATCTTTAATGACCTGACAATAGTTAGTATCGAAACTATATCCCTTCTTAATAAGTCTGTTTAAAGATTTTTTTGCACACACTCATGTTTCACCCCGTCATATTCTTTATGCCGGGCTTGTAGTGCAAAGGTTTGTCGATGGTTTATGTCTGTCATTTGTTTTCCGGATTTTATAAATAAGACCGATAATTTTTCTTATTTCAATTGTTTACGTTATTAATTTCATACCACATCTCCTTACGCAGTGTTACGTTCATGTACTCTCTAAAATAAAAATAAATTATATCACAACCTCTTTACATATTTAGTCTAGTATGTTATAAATCACACATTTTTTTATATAGATTTAATATGTAACACATAATTTGTTTAAAGGTCTAAAGATTTCGGCTACTGTCGGTTATGGTAAATTTTGTATTATGTGTCCAAAACGGACATTGATTAGAGAAGCTAAAAATTAGACGTCGATTAAAGAAGCCAAAAAATGGACGTCGATTAGATAGGCATGAAATTGGCCACTGTTTTTGAAGGATATTTTATTGTGACGTCAGATTTGAACGTCGATTTGAGGAACGGACGTAGATTATAGACTGGACGTCGATCAGAGTTTTACATATATACAAAACATATTAGCAACAAGAGGCTCTCAAGATCCTGAATCGCTCACCTGTTATATATTTGCTTAAATCATTCATCAAAGATTATTTTTTTGCTTTTCAATACATATTAATGAGTGGCTTAAAATGCCATTTAAATGATCATTGTATCCGTCATATTTTCTTCAAAAGCAAATAAATGCATTTTTCCAATCCGTTCTATTTAGCCATAGGGTCTATATTTTTTGACGTACAAAGAAATAAAATACAAAATTTATACTAGATACATTTGAGAATATTTTCAGTCATTTCAAAAAAAATATGTAGTGCTTGTAATGTTTTTACAACGTTTGACCTTCAAGATGCAGGGGGTAAATCTACTTCATGATTTAATTTGCTTGAACACAATAAAGATATTTCAAAGACGTAGTTATTTTTTTATACACCCAACTGTGCCCATCAACAAGGGACGTAAACGACACTAACATATACATTCCTGGATAAACAAAATTCGGAGATGGTACTTTTGAATTAGCAAAATCCAGACTTTTTCCTAGACGCAGAACGAAGGTTGAAAAAAAAAAGATATCGTAAAATTAAAATCTTGGAATTTCATGGCTTTTTAAAACTGTATTTGTTTTTTGTCGGAATCAGATGTTAGAAATGAACGAAAAATTAATTTTATGCAAATATACTTGGAATCGGATGATAAAGCCTTATACAGTACAAAACAACTTTGTTATGAATTGGACCAGACAGTTGTCTTTTCCTGTTGTCGGATTGAGTATATTAAAACTTATAAATAATACAAATTACAGTATGGTGTGTTGTGTTTCATATTAAACTGCATAATTGATACATATATGTGCTTTGATGTTGTTGTTTAAACATATTGGCATATTTTAAATATTTCATCTTGCATATTTGGTCAGGAATAAAACTGACGATACTACCACTATAGACCAGCGGCAGAATCAAAAATATTTTTTTTTAATGCACCCACCGAACACACGGATAAATTATATATCATTGAAAAGATAAAATTGTTAACTTTAATATTAATGATGCCGTAAGCATGAGAAGTGGTCGGAATTTTGCATAATTGAGGTCAAAGGTCAACAATTGAATATTACAAAATTTTGACTTTACTGTCTATTTTGGGCTAAACTTAGGAACATAAAACATATTAAACAATCAGGGGATAATATTTCATTCAACATATATGGAGCCTGTTGGGCATACCATGTTTTTTTTCTAAATACGTCATTTTTAACGTTAAAATTGACGTTTTTCGTTATATGATACATTTTGTTTATTTATGACTTCATTTAGTTTCCATACAAGGATGACCTTCAACTTTGGTAATATTTTTTTCTCCATTAAAATGAAGTCTTAAGACGACTTGCTACTATACAAAAGTTTAAAGTCAGGTAAAAGGGTGATAAAAGTTAATTTCATTGATTTCAGTTTCAATGGTCATGATGGTTATTTCAGTAAATTTTTTATATTTTTTTTGCAGACAAAAGCTGTCATTAATATTTTTGTTGTTCAATCAAAATGTATTCATATAAGGTTTATAAAATATGTTAGCATCATATCAACGTTTTTTTGACGTTTTTTAACATTAGGAATGCCCGATCGTCCTATCATAATAAACGGAAATAGCTTCAGTGTCAAAGTAAACTAAACGTATATTAAATCAACAGACAAAGTGGACAAAAACTAAAAGCAAAACAAGTTTATATATGAATTAGCATTATTAAGACGTAGATAGGTCAGGTAATCTAGCAGGTAATCAAGCATCATCATCATCATCATTTATATCTGCCAGGTGTGTATTGATGTTTTTACAAAGGTCTGATGCTTGACATTGACACAGTTCAGTACAGGACAAATTCTGTTCAAAACACACACAACTTTTACTGCAAACTGATTTTCCTTTGCATGTGCACACCAAATCATGAAGGAAGTCAGATGACATTTGACCTTCAAACAAGACAGGTTCAAGACCACACTTTCCTTCTTTCCAACCAAACTGTAAAGGCGATCCAATATCAGACTTGGCGATATGTGCAGTCATCCATATTTTGGTTTGGAAAGAAGACCTAAGGACGTGCTGCTTGAAAGATGCTTCACAAGGAGGGAGTCGGACCAAGCTAGAATCTTTACATGTGGCTAATTTCACCCGGAAACTGTTCAGATTAGTATGGCAGCGTTTGGACTTTCTTTTAGGATCATAAAGCCTAGTTACGAGTTTTCGACTGACGGCTACCGAATCTTCTATATCTAATAAACATATCTGGGACAAGTCATTGAAATGAACAGGCGTTTCTTTTAGTGCCTTTAGCATGGATTTCTTGCCTATGCCAAAAAAAAGACGATGTAGTATCACATCCTGTAATAGCGTGTGCAGCTGGTAGGATTTTACACAAAACTGAATTTAACGACCCATACAGCTCATGAACAGGAATGTAACGCCGACAATCCTTAATGCTAGTGATCATTCCTGTTTGAAACCACAATTCAGATATATGAGTCAACTGTTGGAAATAATGTATTAAAAGTACTAGCACGTCCGTATCCGGAGACTTTACAATAATGCGACCGTTTACATCGTTTTCCCTGTACAGTTTGTCAGCATTCAATGCATGCACAACAATACGTGTATCTGCCTCTTCTTGTGTACTTGACAATTCACTGCAATCTGATATACCTTTGGGACTTATTATTTTCACTATTTCTGGATTGGGAAATGATCCAGCAAGGTACAGTTTTTGTCCATCTATTAGACAACTATTTTCTTTCATATATTGCAAAGTGAATTCACCAAGAAACTTTATAAGTGACTGCTTGTTTTCACCTGAACTAAGAAATTTTTCTAGTCTGGAATGATTCTTCCTTCGATTACTTGAAAGACTTTTGGATTGAAAAATGACTTTGATCGACGTTCCCGTTCAGAGCTTTTAATGGAATTTTGAATGTCATATCTATCAAAAATGTCAGCAACCACTGAAGCATATTGAAAGCAAGCAACCTGATTGCGGACAAAATCTAAAGCCAATTCACCAAATGTTTTACACCTTTTTGCATTGATAGATTGCAATAATGCCATGCCATCTCTTATATGGGTGGTTCGGGATATATCGAATATTGGAAGGATTTGACAGACTACTACATCCTGTTCCAGTATGTGAGCTAAATCTGCCTTGCAAGTCTTGCGCATTGTACCATCGTCATGGAACATGGATGTTGGGATTGGGCCAATTGGATAGGACAGAACTTTTTTCAACTGTTACATCCTCTCGACAATTTGCCAAAGCTAAGGCACGCCTAAAAACTAACTCTGGGTTGATATGCACATTAACTGTGTCACTAGAACGACACTTTAGTTTAGTGTTTTTCGTCATATCCTCGAAAGACTTTAGTTTAGATCTTGATATCGGGTTATAGAAACTTCGAGACTGCCCATTCGACAAAGAACCATCAACAAAGGATTTAACCCTTTGTGTGCCCTCATTAATAGAATTCAATAAAGAATCTTGAACTTCTTTAGATGCGTGCATCCCAGTTGAAATGTTTATGAGAGGAACTGGATGTAAGGTAACATCAAAAGGATCTGTCATTTTGTTGATGATATGATCTATCAAATCACTAACCTGTTGGTTATCTCGTGTCATTGCTGCTGGTTTCATTTCCTCGTGAGATAAATCACTCTCTATGGACAAAACAGCTCTATCACGCATTTCTGAACCGAAATGACCGAGAACATGTCTCGTTAATGTCCATCTAATCAATGCAGATTTTTTGCGGGTTAATCCAACAATCCCCCATGCCCTTTGGAATCTTTTATAATGGTTTTTTCGGTGGCCATGTCACTCCAAATGCCGTTTAAGTTCCCTTTAAATGCTGATTGAACTTTATGAGGGATATCAAGCATATCAAGAATATAAACCGGGGTCCATCTGGAGTAATTTGTTCTGTTGGTTATGAAGAAATATGGCAGCATATCAGTAGTAGTATGTAAATGCAATGACCACAAACCCTCCCGTTCTGCACGAATGTTTTGGAGCATTACTTCAAACGTGTTCAGGAACATATCCCAGTACTTAAATGTCGGGGACTGGAGATATCCCCAGTTCCTGAATCTTACTGTTAATGGTAATACATGGGTGGTAAACAGAATCGTTAACTCGTTAAGTACATCTTTGTAAGATTCCGATTCATCTGAAAACTTTGCTTGACATTTGGACAGCATCACCCATACATCCTTTGGTATTGCATCAATACCATCATTTTCCTCACACCATTTGAAAAACGAAGCAAACCATAACGATCGTAATGCTTCATATACGAGTGTTAAACCTCGAACTGATCGGTTAAACTATTTCCCTAAGAGCATCTGGTCAACAGTGCATCCGGCATAAACACCAGAATCAACCATAAGATCCCGAAGACCTCCATCTGCCCACAATTTGCCAATACAAGCTATAAAACAAGAAAGTGTGTGAAATCCACCAAGCCTCAAAATATGGGATTGAAAAACTTCCGGCATTGACCATTTCACTTGCTGTGATACATAGTTGTGATATCGCTTGGCTTCGAGTCAACAACTGGTGCATATGTAACAAGTGTCCGACAAGTAAGTGATTCTGAGATTAGGCCATTAAACCCAGTCCAGAAGGGGATTGCTTGTTTAATTTGTTCTGGAAGTTCCATTGGAAATTTAATTACTTCTCTGAACAGAAGTCGCAGCAAAACCCAAACGGAGTCTAAAGAAGCCTCACATCTTTCTGAACAAGATTGTATATCACTATATGCATTCTCACGACGGGGAGGCTCAGGACGCTCTTTTGGCTTGTTGAATGGTACACAGTTTATCAAAGACAGTGTCTGCTCGTCGAATGGTAGAGATTTTTCCTGTCCTCGTTTAACTTTAACCTGTTCAGCATGTACAGCGCTTGAATTTGTCATTTCAGTTTGCAGTTGGAAAACAGCTCTAGCCATAGAATGGAAAGTATCCTTGCCATCCACCGTTTCCGTGTTTATGTCAATGTTATCTGATCCTTCCTGGATAAGACAACCATTGGAAGACAGCGGTACAATACCGTTCGGAACATACACGCCATTTTTGATCCTATCAATTTCATGACTTGATAAGCTTGTTAGGTTACGCCTAACCTCATCATACGAACTGCAAAATCCATGAGCATTTAATGTTTCAACTAATTGTTTTCATCCAAATTCGTGATACAATTGTAATGCAAGACCAATTTGAAATGGAGTGATAACATTAGTACTCATTGAAACTATGCTTTCTGTAAGCGACATACATTTTCACATTTTTTCTACGGTAGTATGGTTTTGGTTTGAAACGGCCAGAAAAGACTTTTCATCTATTAACCAACAAATAAATTTGGTCAGGTTTGGGGGCATTGATTAAATTGACAACGGCAGAGAACATTCGGAAGGTGTTGGGTAATAATCATTGTTTAGATCAAGGCTATGTATATCACGCCTTAAAATATTGGCAGCGGTGTGTAAAATCTGTTCTTCACTTTTTGTATTTTTGGAACTTCCAATTTCCAAATCTAACTGTGCTATTTTGAGTTCAGATTTTAGCTGACTTGCAGCTTTGATTGCGTCACCGATAGATTTAGAGCTGATGAACATGATATTTGATTTACCCTGGCCTTGTTGTGGTTGTATGACAATTGAATCGCCGTAATAATTCATTAACCTATTTTGCAATTTATATGTTGTGTATTTGTCGGCATAGTCCTGTGGAAGCAAGAAACGAAATTTCTCAAGCAAGTTGGACATCAAAAAAGCCTTATGCTTTACCATCAGGTCTGAATTAATTTCTGATACCAACTTCACAAATGCAGTATCGTGGTCAGAAGATTCTGCTTTTACTTTTTGGGGTGTTTTCAGTAGATATATAGTTATACAGGCCGAATGATAAAGGGCATTTTCAGTAAAATTTTCATGTAAAACCGTTGACTCAATTTCATGATCCGAATTAATTCTAGCTGCCTCAAGTATATTCTTTATTCTGTCTTCTGATTCCACTTTGTGCAATTTAGCATCTTTTTTGTAAGTTTTGTTCTTACAAAAAATACAGGAATACCACTCTGATCGAGTTGTGATTCTAGATGTGCTTGCAGCAGGTGAAAAAATGCAAGCACCACCTATATTCTCCTCCGTTTCCATAAAATCTTGTTTATAACAAGATAGATTATGCTTACTGGTGTAAGATTTACAACAAGATCTATGGTATTTAACATCAATATTTTCCGAAAAAAATTGATTAATAGAAGACAATCTTCTACAATTTTCAAATAGATCTCATCTTTCCGTAGTTTAGTAGCTTCAATAAAACTAACTTTGCCTTTGTCAGTGAAAATATATAATTTTTCCGGGCTTTTAATCTGACAAATTATGCATTCCTGCCAATCTAAGGAAGACTTCCCTCTCTTTGCACTTGTTGGGGTAAGTTTTAAAGGACTACCGAACTGTGACATTATCCGGAAAATTTTCACAACAGATTTGGAATAATTTTTAAGCGATTACTCAACACAATGTAAACAATGATAAAAAAAACCAATATATTACCACTCTGGGTATTAAAAATAACAACAAACAATGAAATCAACAACAAAGCAAATATAAAACTAGTGTAAAGACAAATATAAACCCTAAAACTGATATTAATCAAACAATTTCAATGTGAAATGCTAATCGACATTTGGCTTGTACAGTGATAGAACTGAACGGAGTGAGGATTAAACAAAAATAAACGTCCCGGACCGTAATTCCGGAATTAAATAAATGTGTAACAGATTGAGGTGTTCTATTCAAATTAAAAATTTCTTGTTAATCGAATAAGAAATGTTACAAACGAAAGTTGTTTTGTATAAAGTAAATATCGAAGTGTATATTTATGCCAAATAAACACAAATGAAGTGTTTTATAATTATCCTGTTATAAACGGAAACCGGTGATCATGAAAATCGTGTTAATCACAACTACTGAAGTAAAACGGGTTTTAAAATGTTAATGGTAAATGTTTTTAAAACAATTATTGACTATTTTTATCGTCAGTGATATATTCTTACATTATCAATTGAAGAAATAGCCGTAATATTGTGATTCGTAATAATAATTAGCATTTTAGTGTATCAGTGATTTTTTTTTATACACTACATAACGCTCTAAAAAGCCATTTTTACGGAAATTCGACCATACGATTTTCTTACGGCATGTTTAAAATATAAGTTTAACATGTATTCTTTCATTTAAAAAAAATTCAGGTGTGTGTTCTTTGGGTTCATTAAACTCCTTAACTAAGCGTCTTTTCAGATTCCGCCGCTGCACTACTAGTAACCCGAATTTAACTTGATCGGACAAAAACGTGTTAACGCTATTTAAATGAGATTGATCGTTATTTGATAAAGATTGACAAAAATTAAAAATTATATTTAATTCATTTCAATTCATATCAATTCATTTTAACGCCAGTCAAATAGATTTCTCTGCAGTCGATCAATTGAAATCAATTTAGTGGTTAGTTGCGTCAAACTAATAGGCCACGCCCCTGTTAAGCTATTTCAAACATGCATTAATTCGTTTTAAACATGGATGAGACCCGGGCTTTTTACAGGTAAATCACTCAAGCAAAACGACCTCGATGTATCTATCGTTTGGGCAGAATCAATTTGCGCCAATTGCAGTTTTTGTTTCAAACTTTAAATGCGTACAGTCTTAGTAAAGTCGCATGTTTCACAATTTAATCAAGCGAATGAATAATAGGGCGCCCGAATAATACACGTGACATGTTCATATATAAGGAATTAAAATAAAAACATTAAAATATATATGCACACGCGGTTTAAAAATGCAAAACTTGTGAATCTGTTGAAAATAAAATAGTTAGATATATAACATGATTTTGATTTGCTCAAATGCACTAAATCTTTATCGCATATATACATGCGTTTCAAAAATTGCCAAGTTCTATGAAAACTCGTGGCATGTAAGTTACGTGTGTTCCTTTGCAACTATTTACAAAACTTTATGTATTCCTGTATATTTACCGTTTCTCTTTTTTCTGTTTTACTATAATAATTCTTTATTCCGTAAGAAAATATACAGCTCATAGGATCAAATACATACACAAATTATACAGTTTACTATATTGTACTCGTATGTAAATGTAGACACGGAAAACTACACAAAAATTATTTATTGTGTACATAATTTAAATCGATGTATTTCATATTTTCGGTATTGACTGTAAAAAGTGCTTGAGTGCAGTATGAGTGAAATACAGAATTAACCTTTTTTATATTTCTTTATTTGAGAGGTAAGCTGCTGGCCAAGTTTCACTTATTCTGTCGCAAATCATTTACTTCAATAACCAATCAATTGTATTCTGAAAGTAGTTGATTTGTTCTCTGTACGAATACATGAAATATTTCTCACTGAACGTTATGTTTGCAATCGATGATCAAATACAAATCTACAGTATTTATATGAAAGAGACTTAATAATATATTTTTTTTATTATTATTCTACATATATTTGAAGGATCGAAATAATCAGTTCTACAAATGGATGTTATTTAAAGACTTAAAATTTTACAATTATCAAGTGCATCCATGAAATTTTTATCGACGCACCAACCTTTTCCCTTTCATCGTGCATAGCTCATTTTCCGATTCACTTAAGGTTTCTAACGATCTTCTTACTTGTTCATTGCATTCTAAAATTAAAATCCTACACAAATTGCAAAAAATTTTATTCTCCGGCTAGACTGCGTAAAAGATAAATATTGCTTTGTTTGTGTATACACAATGTTTTGAAGGCCGATATCCAGTTTGGCTAAAAAAGAATAAATTTGCGCCACAAGTTAATTACGCGAATTTTTTTTTTTTTTTTTTTTTATCACTTTATCATAAAAACTGCAACATTCATTTGCGCCAATAAAACACTCATTTAATTGTGCAAATATTATAGACTTGTTTTCAAATGTTTCTTCTTAGAGCACTGAGGGGGTCCTTTTCGGTATTTACATGTAGGTTCAGAATTCGCAAACTGAAAGGGCCTCCTTAGTGCACTTAGACTGACAAAAAAGTGCACTAGGGACCTGGTGGAAAGATAGAATTGACACAAAAAAACATGGCATACGGAAGGAGAAGTACATAATTTCGAATTTTAGTAATTATAAAGTTATTTAACAGTTGAAGTAAGTATTATAATGTTACATGTACGTGTAAATATGTTAATAGTTTGGGCAATAGTTTCGAGGTAAATATGACACAATTAATAAAATTGAGAATGGAAATGGGGAATGTGTCAAGTTCCATTTATTGGCGCAATTAACATTATAAAACAGAAGAGATGAGCGCTATTCAAACGTTTACAATATGACAAATTACACCTAACCGTTTTCACAAATCAGTAATTTTTTCGCCCGGGGATATACACCTGCCAGTAATCTACCTTCAGTAACTTTACAATACCCAGCCGTGTCATTTCCGTATATTGTACATGTAGATATCACGTGTTATACATGTATATACACCAGAAATACCCATTCAAGTGATTTTTAATTTCAGAAGAGCTCCATATCGGGTACATCATGTACATAAACATAAAATTATAATAATATGAAGAAAAAAAAATGTTGTTTTAGTAAATGCACCTAGGTATGTATTTGTACACTTATGTTAATTCGTTATTTCATGTATCTTTTTTTTGCTTCAATTACTTTTTTGTATCTTATTGACTTATTCGTAAATCGAAAAAAACGGACAAATCTGAAATGAATCGAAAGCATGGCATTGAACATGTTGAATGATTTCTCTAACTCAAAACTAGTTATACATGTACATGTAGATGCCTCTGAAATTATATTTTTCTCGTTGGGTTGCTTGTCCATTAATTGACGTTTACGCTATATTCTTATGTTCGGTATTTGTGAAAACCGCTCATCTATCAATTTTACAAGAAATATAATACTTGTAAGTCATGAACATTGAAGTTTAACTTGCTATCATTTTTTCGTATACGCACAAACATAAAATAAAATGAAACACCTTAAGCTGGGGTCACACATTCACGAGTTTTACTACCGTCCTCGACAGGACCATTCCCGATTAAAATTTATCAAAAGTCTGATCAAGATCCTGTGAATCGTGCATGGAAATTCAAACTTAAATCAAAATTTGTAAAAAAAAATAATTTGATCGCGACAACAATCAGATAGTGTTCAGGAAGCGACGATATTCAACCGTTTCTAAGCGAATTAGTACCGACAATCCCGTTCTGAATCCGCTTCTAACCCGATTTGTATTTTTCGCCAGGTAAAAATCGACCGAGTATGTCACGACTTCGTCCCGACTCTACCGAACGTAATCCGACAGAGATCAGACAGTGACCAGACAGTGAACCGACGCTGACGGAAGATATCCGTTAGAAAACTCTCGGCATATTCGGGATGATCAGGTACTGACGGAACGTAATCCTATCACGGTCCTCTCTATCGCATTGCAAACGGCTTTGTCTGGTCTCAGTCGTATTGTATTCTGTGATTTTCGGGACTCTGACGTGGGTATCATTGATTAATTTCGTATTAATAACGGGACTGTTTCGGAACGGTTTCGGCAAAAAACGGTTCGCAATCGACAAGATCTGGATGCAATCTGGACTCAATCGGCAGAAAAACAAATATGAAAAATTACTCCAGATCATTCCCGTTCCACAAGACACCGTCCAGAATACACAAGACATTGTTCGGAATTCGATCCGATACAGCCGAATCTGTCACGACATAGCCACGATTGTAATCCGACTAGACAAAATCGGCTGAGTTGTCCCGAATGTTACGGGACGCACCTAACTGGCGGGGTGCTTTGCCGAACTTTTCGGACCCTTCCCGACCCGTAAGAATCTGTTACGAACTAACTAGACTGTGTTCAGACAATGATAGGACATTCCAGATAATTGAGGATACTAATCCGACTTTTTCACTTTTCGTGTCGTATTGCTGTCTGATCTCAAACGGGAGCAATAATCGGCAATGTGTGAACCCCGCATTAAAGCGGTTTAAATTATGCAGTGCATTTTGAAAATATAGTTTTAAAAAACCGGTTATTTTTGTTTCATACTTTTTCTATCCCTTTTCTTAAAAATTAGGACACGTGTCACTGGTTAATATAGAATACAATTAACGGTACGAATTTTCTTGTACCAGATGCATGCGCATTTCGAAAATACATGTCTCTTCAGTGATTAGAATTTGAGCTGTTTTATAAGTATATATGATGGAATTCTTTAAAATAAATTTATCTATTCATCCATAATTATTTTTTTGTTAAAATACACTATAATTTAACTTTTTTTTAAATGACAACTTGTAATTACCGGAAGATTTGCAGATATTGACCCCGTGCGTTTGGATTAGCATTAAAATGTTCCTGTATTTTTATAAGAAATACGTTATAACACAATTTGGACTTGTACACGTATATATATGCATCTATAAGTCCAAGCATGTGCATACAATAATGCATGTATGTATACGCATGAGTTTCTCGCTACATTGAAGACCCGTAATATAGGCCGTCCTCTTTTGTCTGCTCTATAGTCGGGTTTTTGTCTCTTTTACACATTCCCCATTTCCATTCTTAATTTTGTAATATACGACGGTATATTGGGGAGCGTCTAAACACCACCTAGGCCGCTTTGGTGCACTAAGCTCAAGAAAGTTCACTAAGCCTATGATGGGATGGTGCTGTGAATGTAAAAAAGATACCATCGGACGCTGTTTTTCATTTAGATAATGTATCTGATTTTTTAGTCATTAGAAATTGTAGTTAAGCCGTAATTTTGATTTTTTCTGTCATCAAAGGTTTTGTCCGACGACACGTGCCAGTAATTAATCAGGTAATAAAAACACTGATCCATGCAGAAATAAAGAAACATATTAACAAATACACGGCTTCCACCTTTTTGTTTGCCGTGTTATATAATTGTTTGTTTTTGTAGGATTTAAAACAAAACTTTGTATTTCTTTCTTTTTTGTGTGTATTTTTTTATAGGTTAATTATTTTGACTTTATGATACTTTTTTGGGGGTTTTTAGTCAAACTTCATTGTAATTCGAAGTTGATAATTTTTGTAAAACGATTGTTTTAGATGGTGTTTGTTTCGTTGTATTTGTAAAATTGTATGAAAGATTGGTTTGTCCTATAATAGAATACGGAGCAGGTATATGGGGTCAAAAAACATATTCCTGTATTAACTCTATACATAATAGGGCTTGTAGATTTTTTTTCTCGGAGTACGAAAATATGCACCAAATGCTGCAGTTACGAGAGACTTAGGAATACCACCTATTTTTGATATAAACAGTGGAAAAGTATTATTCGTTTGTGGTGTAGATTGACTAACATGAGCTCAAATCGGTTAAATGCAAAAGTTCACAAGTGGGCTGATAGTGTGAGTATTAAGCATAAGTGTGTTAAAAACTGGATTTTATTAGAAAAAAAACCTTCTAGCTAAATTCAAGTCATTTATCGTGTCCTGAAAATATGGACACTAACTTTGTAATTTTTTTATGTCAAAATTGTTCCTGTAACAAATACCATGTACATGTACATATATGAGGCTATGAAAGTAAATAAATGGAGTTTACAGAAATAAAGATGATAATGGGATAAGCACTTTTAATTACAGAATAAAGAGATGAAAATATAAAGAATAGATTAAATGATTCATGGTTGCTTAACGACCAGTTACAAATATTACATTCTACCCCTCCATGTTTTTGTCCATCTGATGAGTTAAGCCTATTTAAACTGATTCTTATAGTTCGTTTTAATGTTGTACATGTACTTTTATACTACTGACCGAGACTAGGGAGAGGATAGGGAGCCCGCTAACATGTTTAACCCCGCCACATCATTTATGTATGTGCCTGTCCCAAGTCATGAGCCTGCAATTCAGTAGTTGCCGTTTGTTTATGTGTTACATATTTATTTTTCGTTCATTTTTGTTTGTTATATAAATAAGGCGGTTAGTTTTCTTGTTTGAATTGTTTTACATTGTCATATCGGGGCCTTTTATAGTTGACCATGCGGATTTGGCATTGCTCATTGGTGAAGGCCGTACGGTGACCTATATTTGTTAATGTCTCTGTCATTTTGGTCCCTTGTGGACTGTTGTCTAATTGGAAATCATACCACACCACATCTTCTTTTTCATATTCCTGTGCTTTTAAAATGCCCATTATAGACATACAAATGTATCATGCTACATTAAGCTTAACATTTTAATTTAACAATTTATATATTTATTCAATAACGACAATGTTGCTGCAATAGGTGCCAAAAACATCAACAATATTTTATTGAAAAGAAACGGCAATTTATTTCACTTGTTCTTAAAGAAAAAGATGTTTAATTTCATTTAGTATACGGACACTGTAAATTTTCAATTTAAATGAGTAAAAATTTGTTTATATTTATATATTGTGTCTTATACGTCTCTCATTTATCTTTTAAAGATTGATGCATACAACACACATGTTTAAATGTTTTGTTCAGTTCTGTGATTCTCATTTTATGTTTGTATGTGGTGAGACTTTGAAATAATAATAATGATAAAATATTGAATCTAAAAATATTCAGAAACTATACACTTTTCTTAAATTTATACTTGAGTCAGAAAATTAAAACCAGCAATGTCAAAAATATTTTTTTAAGCTGACAAATATTTTACACTCAGCGGCATTCAATATCATTGACATACTATATAGCACTTATCGCATTATACATGTACCAGAGACTCTCTGATTACATGTTCTAATATTTATCGACGAGAATCTCATCCCGGGCCGCGATCTTTCACGGGATTTCACGGAGTTGCCAATCTCTGTGTATATATGTCTCTGCATGTACATATATTTTGGAAATCTTATCAGTAATCTCTCTATTGAAGATGTTGAAATCTATGTATTATAATTATACGCTTATTAGGCAAATTCATATTCTACAAAGATATTTTCAATCATTTTAGTTTTGATAAATACATTACAAATAACGTATTTGTCTCAGTCTCCTGTGTGAGGATATTCGATTGATATAAAACAATAAACAATTTAAGGTCGTCAGGTAAATGTGGATTACGGATTAAGATGTTAGATGTCAAACTTGAATTAACAAACTGAGGTGAATTTAACCCGAATATGTATTTTCTCTTCAACAGTGTTTTAATTCCAAGTTCCTTATTTTCATTTAAACTAAATCAATTATATAGAATGATAGAAAGATTCGGAACTAAAGATAGTCACAATTAAAAATATGTATTTTGAAAAAAAGACAAAAACCGCCAGATCATATCTGATTTA
Organism: Mytilus galloprovincialis; assembly: GCF_965363235.1. Lineage (NCBI taxonomy): Eukaryota > Metazoa > Mollusca > Bivalvia > Mytilida > Mytilidae > Mytilus > Mytilus galloprovincialis. Next base: position 98,489,970 of record NC_134842.1, read on the forward strand.
AATCCAGGGTCCGTATATGCATCTTCTGACATCAGACTCAGACTTCTCTTGAACTGAATCTTAATGTGCGTTTTGTTAAGCATTCACGTTTCTACTTTGGCTAGAGGTATTAGGGGGGGTTGAGATCTCATAAACATGTTTAACCCCGCCGCATTTTTGCGCCAGTCACAAGTCAGGAGCCTCTGGCCTTTGTTAGTCTTGTATTATTTTAATTTTGGTTTCTTGTGTACAATTTGGAAATTAGTATGGCGTTTATTATCACTGGACTATATATATATATATATATATAGTATATATTTGTTTAGGGGCCAGCTGAAGGACGCCTCCGGGTGCGGGAATTTCTCGCTACATTGAAGACCTGTTGGTGACCTTCTGCTCAATGTTGGTTTTTTTCTTTGGTCGGGTTATTATCTCTTTGACACATTCCCCATGTCCTTTCTCTATATTCAGTACAATGGTACGTAAATTCAGATTTTATCCGAAAAGACGGATTTTTCTACATGTTCTACAAAAAATTTGTACAACTATTGAATATTGTAAATGTTTAATGCATAAATGTCCATATCTAGATCGAACTTGCTTTGCTTCGTCGAAAGTACGAATATAGAAAAATCACAGATTTATATTACAACTAAAAGGTCCTAGAACAGTTGCAGAAATCATCAGAATTTGTTTATTGTTAGTTATTTGTACATGTATAACTATAATGCGAACCCGAAGTTGTGAAATAGCAACTAAGCGTGAATTCTTTGGAAAAGCGACGGTTCTTTGAAAACCTATTGTCAATTTCAAGTTCTGTTTCGACATCATTATAATATATGTCACTGGACGTTAAAAGGAGTAGGTCCAGTAAGACCTCTTTTCGGCCCCAAAATATAGGTGTTTTACAAAATTGTTAAAATGTAAACTTGTAGTTATTTATTGGATAGTAGAATGGTTCTGCTACATAAATATGGGCTTTTTTTTGACAATACAATGCACATATATTGGGTACTAGCACCAATAAGTCATGCTAAATTACTGAAATCTTCACAATTCCAGCATTTTAGTTAAATTTTAGACGGTTTCCGTGTAAAACGAAAGTGGCCGCATTCGTGTTCATCCAAAATATTGAAATGGAAGTTGTATTTGATGATAATACATAACATATATAAAGATTGAGGATGAACACGGATGCGGCCACTTTCGTTTTTGACAGAAACCATCTGAAAAGTGACATTTTTTCGCATATTTGGTAGATTTTTCATATTTGAGCTTGAATCGGGTCGATTTTTATGACTAAATAAGTTAAAATCTTTCACATAAATGAATTGAATCATATGAAATAGACACTTAAGTGTTTAAAAAGTGGGCAAAATCGTCCTTACCGGACCTACTCCTTTAATCCTTTATTTCGTCTTCGTCTTCGTCAAATAGTGCTGTTGGTTTCTGCCGAAAAAAATCTTTCAAAAAGTTGTAACCTTTGTAACTTTTTCAGATAATTTGACCACATGACAAGAAATTATACAATAAACATTGGTCACGCACGATAGATTCTGATGTAAGACACGTACCGTTACAATACCCAGTTTACACGCATCAGCGCACACAGGTTTGTCGAATAGGCCAGTTGATTGGAGGCAAGTTACCAAAAACCACGCCTACCTTTAACTATTATCCAATCAAACGCCTTTGACATAAACATAAATAATGCATGGGTAATATTACAGAGATTTTGAAAAAAGTTGAGACTCTAAATTCTAACTTAAAAGTATAGATTAATGCTCGTAATGCATTTTCGCAATTAATATTAAATTTTAAACATACTTTCACCTATCTAGTGAGGAAAAAATACAAATTTAAAACAATTGCAAATTACAACTATTTTAAATTATAATGCACAGCAAGGACGTATATTAGTTATCCGTCCGTCTGCACTGTTTGTGATAAATGGGTGTCAAAATGTATTAAACAAAAACCTAAAAACCAGTTTCAAGAAGAATTCTTTGCTTTTATTGCAGAATCGCATAAAACATAATGTTGTCGTATTTTCAAAAAGAATCATCAATTTGAAAACTACTTTTCCTTTTTACCTTTCTTAATTCATATATTACCATGATTACGCAGATATAGATGTGGTAGTTGCCGATTGAGTCTAGAAGGTGTCAGGATTTACACAGAGAAGAGAGAATATGCCGTCTCTGTGACTCAAACAACATTGATGACGAGTACCATTACATTATGAATTGTAAAACATTTAAACTATAGAAAAAGAAGGAAATGTTTAAGGAACTACTGTTAGTCAAACCCTTATATCTTTAAAGCTGTTCAACAGTTAAACTCATCAAATATTGTAATATTAGAAAAACTATGTAAAAGTTATAAATGTGAAAGTCAGTCCTCCAAGTTTATTTAATTGTATCGTTTACACATGCATGTAATAATTTTACCTTATAGTTATGTTTATGTATGTTATTGATAACTAGCAATTAAAGTTTTATGAGAAATAAAGTATTCGTATTCCTTTAAACCATAAATTACAGTACACGAAGACAGCCTACGGGTAAAGTACAAGTGAATATATCACAAAGATCATCCGTACGCGTCCCTGTAAATGCAAAACTCTGGATTTTCTATGATAATTACCCGAGAGGTTATAAAAGATCTAGAAAATTCAAAAGGTGTTTGCCAAAAATGAATTGAAATAAAAGATTTTTGTGTAGACGAGTTACAACATTGCATAAGCATGATTAGAAAATTTGAACAAAAAATGTAAGTGCACATCTTTCTAGTGGCGAAAAACACGCATATCGAGTTACGTAGACGAAAAAGAATAAGTACATTCATAATGATTATGATGTAAATTCACGAAATTATAAGGTTATAATTAGAAAACAATCTAAAACACGATTCGTCATTCCCCATGTTTATAGATTAAAACAGAATTATAATTTTAATTCTTAAATTAAATTCTGAAATTCAAAAGGAATGTTTCTGATACTTGACAGTTCAGCGAACACTATTACATGAAATGCACGATGATATTGACCGAAAACAAAGGTGAAAGATTCAAATTGTAAAATCAGCCGCTGAACGGTAGAATTTCTATAAATCATTCAGCGATAAAAAAAAAAAAAAGACTATTGAGTGTAAAAGTATGATAGAAATACTTTTAATTTATTGAAATGCCTGTTAAATTTTTCCAGTCATTGGTTACTAGTGATTGTCAATCCATATCGATATTTCATAGCACTTTTACAAATTCTGAAAAAAATAAAATAAAAATATAAAATTCCCATGGGAAAATATATCTTCCCATGAGAAGAAATTTGTCCCGCACAGTGTTTAACTCCCAAAAAAAGAGAGTCTAACCAGCAAAGAAATGCTTTATCATCTGTAGATTGATTTTTATATATGAAACGATGTGTATTGATTTTACTTGGTTCAATGTTCAGTGGCAAGTATTTTATATATGCGCAGGTCCTGAGACAGAAAATCCAATTACTCATTCACTTATGGTCTTCAAAAATAACGATTGCGGGATGACGGACAGGAAGACTTCAAACGTAACAGTGTGAACTAGCTGTCAGAAACTTAAGTACTCTCAGATCCTTTCTTGCTATTGTCGTTTTGTTCTTCTGGTAAACAAGTGATTCTGTCATTGTTGAAGACTCTCTAGCGACTATAAAGATGAACAGGAAAAAACGCTGACCATTGACAATTTGTATTTTTGTTAAGCTCTGACTTTGTGTTCGATAAGGTCCCGTGGACTTTTACTCCATATTCCTTTATTTTCTATAAATGCGTCTGTCTTGACAGTAAGTTGACACGACTTAATACAAGTTAAACCCTTAAATGTAAGACACCAGATGAAAATACTCAAAAAGGAGAGCCAGTTTGGTATTCTGTAAGGTTAGAGTTCAATTCTTCATGAAGAAACGACTATATGTTTTCTGTATTCAGCATAGAATCATATCTTCTAAACTATATTTTTTCGCACAATGTCTGGATATTGGTGGACATGCATCATTGCGAAACCAGACATTTACAAATGAAAATTAATACTTATACTATAGCCATTTAGTAGGAAAGTAAATGCACAAAAGACAAGTAAATCAGAAACATGCATGGATCACGCAAAATTATGCAAGGGCGACACCGGAGTAATGGGAGTTTGCTTCTTGCAAGACATTCGCCGTGAAAACAATTTGATATGAAGACAAGCCTTTGTTTCAACTTTGTTTTAAAATTTCAAACATGAGGCTGTTACGGCCCAGGTCAATGTTCTTAAGCAACACATATTTTCCTTTCATTTTGCTGTTAGCTTTTTTATATAAATTTTTACATATTATAGACTATTATGATTCTTTTTTTTCAATTTCAGTTAAACACTATATCTGATTTGCTTTTAAATAAATTTTTACATGTTTAAATGTCTTTTTCTTTTTCTTCATCTTTTTGAAACCCTGGTTTTGTATTACCACTGACCAGTTCAGTAAAGAAACAGCTGACTCATGTTTGCATAAATGTGTTTTTAACCAATCTAACATGCTATTATTTCCTTATTTTTTATTCCGTGTCTATAGATAGTCTTCGTCGGGGAGGCAAGATTTATTTTGTCTGTTGGTTGCTTGGCTAACGTAAGCTAATCGATTTACCTCACATTTTGAAGTTGGATGGAGATTGTTTTTAAATAAATGCCGTACCTTTGTACTTTGGTTTCCTGTCGGATTTTTCTCAATTTTAAATTGGAAAGTTTTAACATTAGTTTTGCATAATTATTATTTTTGACTTGCAAATGAACGATTAATAAATCTATTCCCATGTGTGCTAGCGAAATGTCTTTAGTGTAATCTCGGAGTGTAATTTTTATTTCAACTTTTACGTTTGCATCAGGACGACCTAAAACACGAAAACTTTTTTTTTTTAAGAATGACATTCGTTACTTCAAACAAAGATCGCTTTTATCTTCTTTTTTTTTTGCAGTAAAAGACCGGTTTCTTTAAAAAAAAATCTTTCATACAATCGACTGAACGAAGTATAAGCTTCGGGAAGGTCTAGGATTATAACATATTTTTCGTAATTCTGAAAAATTCAATGGTCGAATTGAAGCTTGATACCTACAAAAAAATCTCAATGAACGAGAAGACTTTCATTTTAATAATCTCTGGTGTATTTATGATGGCTTGGTTTGAAGCGAGAACAGACGAACTATGCTTACTAGTGCTGCATAAAAAAACATGAGGATATGGTTTGTCCTTTATTACAAATTTGACTCCAATAAGGATAATTTTTGTCTCATATAAAAATCGGTATTTATAAAAATCGGTATTTTTTACCGATAATTTATTTTTCGATTTTTATCGGATATAATAGTCATTTTGAAAAATACAAACCGGATAATTATTTATTAAAGTTTCGTATGCATCATAAATCAAGCTCCGGCAACTTTTGACTTGTTCTAATATAAATAGTAATGATTTTCATCGGAGAAAAAGATAGATATTATTGTCGTGATTGGAAGAATCGTAAAAGTGTTATTTTTCTAAATTCTGTTTGTTTAATCGGACATCGTAGAGTTTTACTTTGATTTCTTTTTGCCGAACTGGACTTCATATTGTGTATTGATTTGAAACATGAACGCGGACCTCGATGAGAACACCTGGATTGAAAGTTTGCAAACGTTCCGACCAATGAAATTCATTTTAATATGTAACGAGAGCACCTAGATGGAATATTCTATCTATACTACAATCAGTTTTAACTTAGAAATTTTCGCTCAAATATCATGAATATATAGGAAATAAAATTATATGAAAGCAACAATGCAGAATGTTTCTTTTCCATTTTTTGTTTTTTTTTAACAATGTTTATGTTCATTTCAATTTGGTAAGTAGACTTATATTAAATGCCCAAAACGTAAAGGTATGTTTTCTTTTAAAACATTAAAAAACGTAAGAGTATGCCGACAAATAGCCTGTCAAGGTCGTTAAACTTAAATCAACTTACCCATCTTTATCGCAGACTAAAATTTATCTCATATATACAGAATACATGTTCATTTATTACAAGTACGTCAGGGTGCATGATAGCACAATAATCTTTTTACAGAATCGTAAGAACAATATTTTTGTTTGATATTTGTTTCTCTTCCACAATTAACGCCCGATTTGGCAAGTGACCGGTATTACAATTTAACACAGTTTTAAAAGTTCAGTGGGCTGCTACTTCATTTAGAATTTTGAGCATGCCTTTCTGTTTATCATATTCAACGTCAACATTATCTTCGTCAATTTTATTATTCAACAATATCTTGTTTTTCATTACAAGCTTTTCCAAATATCAATATACAGCAAGAGAATGACTATATGTTGCTTCCCGGAAATATAAGACACATCGATTTAAATTATGTACACAATAAATAATTTCTGTGTAGTTTTCCGTGTCTAAATTTGATTTACGAGTACAATATAGTAAACAGAAAAAAAGAGAAACGGTTAATATACAGGAATACATAAAGTTTCGTTACTATATAGTTGCAAAGGATCACACGTTACTTACGATAGATACATCGAGGTCGTTTTGCTTGAGTGATTTACCTGTAAAAAGCCCGGGTTTCATCCATGTTTAAAACGAATTAATGCATGTTTGAAATAGCTTAACAGGGGCGTGACCTATTAGTTTGACGCAACTAACCACTAAATTGATTTCAATTGATCGACTGCAGAGAAATCTATTTGACTGGCGTTAAAATGAATTGATATGAATTGAAATGAATTAAATATAATTTTTAATTTTTGTCAATCTTTATCAAATAACGATCAATCTCATTTAAATAGCGTTAACACGTTTTTGTCCGATCAAGTTAAATTCGGGTTACTAGTGTACGTTGAAGATTTTGAAAATAACACAATTCATCCACAGTTTGTAAAAGTTTGTAAATTCTTTAAATGTTATATCTAAAAGAGGTATAGGGAAAGGAAATTTCGATTTGTTAACAAGTAAAATAACAAAAAAATAGACTCCAAGAAAAATCAAAACAGAAACTTTAAGGCAATTGTTATATTATAGTTCGTGTCTGTTTGTTACATTTTAGTGTTGCGTTCTGTTTTGTCGTAGTTCTTCTCTTAAATTTGATGTGTTTCCCTTGGTTTTAGTTTGTAACCCGGATATTTTTTTTGTCTCAATCGATTTATGAATTTAACAGAGGTCTACTGTTTTTGCTTTTTATATTATTATTAAACTACAAAATCAAAAGACCAAATGCATCAAACGAAAGGAAAACATTTGCCATATTCCTGACTTATTTCAGGAATTTTCTGATGTAAAAAATGGTGGATTAAAGCTGGTGGTATCTATAGAAAGCTAATCCTCTCATTAGTATTACAGTCATATAGAAATACATTATATTGACAACAATCTTTGTGCAAAACAATAAAACGTTATATAGGTAAAAATGTTAAACATGTAGCACCAGATATCAACCCCAATTTTTGGCTGGGTTCGTGTCGCTCAGTCTTTAGTTTTCTATAATGTTTCTTGTGTATTATTATTTGTTTGTTTGTCTTTTTCATTTTTAGCCATAGTGTGAAAGTTTATTTTCGATTGATGAGTTTGCATGTTCCTCTGGTATCTTTCGCCTCTCTTTAAGACATGTGCATAAGCCAAAATGAAAGACATGAATACAGAAATGATCAAGCATAGAATAAAAAAGAGAAGAGCTGGATTTATAAGTTAGGTTAAGTAAGCCTTATAAATTGACCCACATCTAGAAATTGACAATAAGCTTAAGGGTGGGTTGATAAAAACTTAGCGACCAAAGAGATGATATAAGTTTCCATTTTTTTGAAGAAACATTGAAGCAGCACTTGCATACGGATAATATTTCTCCCAAATGAAACGATATTGATGGGCTTGCATTTTATATCATGATTTCCTTGATAGAGGGTTGCTTCTGACAAGGAAGTAATTAAATCAAGAGTTCCAAGTGGAGGTTGAAATGATTCCTTTGTAATTTAACGGCACTAGTAACCCGAATTTAACTTGAACGGACAAAAACGTGTTAACGCTATTTAAATGAGATTGATCGTTATTTGATAAAGATTGACAAAAATTAAAAATTATATTTAATTCATATCAATTCATATCAATTCATTTTAACGCCAGTCAAATAGATTACTCTGCGGTGAATCAATTGAAATCAAGTTGCTGGTTAGTTGCGTTAAACTAATAGGCCACGCCCCCGTTAAACTATTTCAAACATGCATTAATTCGTTTTAAACATGGATGAGACCCGAGCTTTTTACAGGTAAATCACCCAAGCAAAACGACCTCGATGTATCTATCGTTTTTTGTTTCAAACTTTAAATGCGTATAGTCTTATTAAAGTCACATGCTTCACAATTTAAAACGTTGAAACGAATGAATAATACACGTATCATGTTCATATGTAAGGAATTAAAATAAAAACATTAAAATATATATGCACACGCGGTTTAAAAATGCAAAACTTGTGAATCTGTTGTCGTGAATTATCTTGTACTAGATGCGCATTTCTTCAGTGATGCTCGAGGCCAAAATATATGAAATCAAAAGCAAATTTAATATAAAAGACGAAGAGCTATAATCCAAAAGGTCCAAAAGTATAGCCAAATTCGTGAAAGGAATACTAGTGAACCATGAATAATCCCAAACAACAAATTTGTGATTCAATTTGGTTTGTCACACTTGCTTATATTATCAATATTATGTATTGTTTTCGGCTGAGACGACTACATGTATAAAATTTATAGTAGCCTCAAATTGAATATCCTTTGAATTGCTTCTTAAGTTATTTTAATATATATACTGAGCCAAAAAAGTTTAGCAACAAAATTGTGAAATTTTGTTTTATTACAAAATCATAAAATTTAAACATATAATTTTAATAACACAAAAATGGAATTATGATATGTCAGAAGCAACATGAATATTTATCACTCACATTAATTAGGATTTTCTTTGTATGGAGCGCGGGAGGGTCAAAATGCTTAAATGAGTATAGTGTTTCTCAAAATCAATTTCTCAGCCATGCCCTTAGTGCACCAATGAAGGATTGACAGGAACACCAGCAACTTCCCTTAGTCAATGCAGTACTTTTTTAGCCGAAAAAAACTTGTCACGTGTTGACGTAAAGCGAAGGAAGCGCTCCTCCCTTGACGATAGTTTTTTCTTGTCTTCGAGATATCGACCTATCCTATGCAGTTGTAATTTGTCGATATCTGTTTGTTAGTCTCTGAACTGTTGCCTAGTGCACATTAAATCGAGCCATGATGTCAACAACCCTCATTCCGGCATCAACCGTTTCAAGACCTTTCTGACTGTCATTTTCGGGGTGGCCTGGTTGACGCCCCGAGCAAATTTTTCAACGGTGTTTGTGTTTTTTTACCAATGGTGTGTTTCTGAACGTTAGTGAAAAAGAATTTTTTAATATCGTTTTAAAATTACAGGTACAGAAGGTAAATCATCATTGACACGTGCAAAGCTGAAATGGCGCGAAATCAATCAGCAGGAAAAAAGTACGACTGTTACAGGTAAAACTAAGGATTCTATCAATGATGTTTTTAAAAATATTTTTTTCCAAAAACAACAAAAAAAAAATTATAAAAAAAAAGTGTTGCTAAACCTTTTTGGCTCAGTATATATACGGAAAAACAAGGTGGATATTTAATCATCGGCTCTCGTGAAGTTTTCTTGTAGGTTAAAAGAAGGGGACAGTATACCTCTAAGTAATAAAACTTTAAGATTTGTATTCTTTAAATTGTATAACGTCTTAGTCTGGCTTTCTCTTCAATATTTAGATTATATTCAGAATCACGTTTTTATGCCTGATCTTTTATCATTTGTTAAATCAAAGACATGTAGTAGATGTATTTTTTTTAGACCAAAAAAACTATCATACGGTATTCCACATGTACGGTGAATTAAATTATTGACAAGCATACCACATCTTCTTATATTCATTCGTTATTTGATGAAGAGGGATAATTCGCGATTTTTCACTTTAAACAAGGATTTATACAAATGCTTGCTTTAAATAAATGATTTTGAAAATGAACTTCTTGATAACTATACACTTTTTAATTCTAAATAATTATGTCTCTGGAACAAGCATGTGCATACAATAATGCATGTATGTATACGCATGAGGTTCTCGCTACATTAAAGACCCGTAATTTAGGCCTTCCTCTTTTGTCTGCTCTATAGTCGGGTTTTTGTCTCTTTTACACATTCCTCATTTTCATTCTCAATTTTTGTAATATACGACGGTATATTGTTTCTGTATCAAATACAATGTACATGTACATATATGAGGCTATGAAAGTAAGTTTACAGAAATAAAGATGATAGTGGAATAAGCACTTTAAATTACAGAATAAAGAGATGAAAATATAAAGAATAGATTAAATGATTCGTGATTGCTTAACGCCCAGTTACAAATATTACACTCTACCCCTCCATCTTTTTGTCCATCCTATTTAAAATGATTCTTATAGGAGGGTCTGAGTTGGGGGGGGGGGGGCTGTTTATCTGTATACATTTAATTTTCACCCCTTTTTTTTCTAATCTTCAAAAAATAAGTCTATTCTTTAAAAGTATTTTTTTAATCATTATTCTCTCATTTTTCCCCAGTTTTCTTTAATCTTTAAAAAAAAAAAGTAAAAATCATTCTTTTCAATGAATGAGAACGGTGATTTCCAAACAACAGCAAGGCTTTCATTTGTTACTCAACAATGACGTGTTGGTGTGTATTGTTCTGCATGATTTAAGTGCTAGTTCTATGAAGTAGCAAGTCAAAGTTTTCATCAGTTCTTTCCAGTGATTTTGACTACACATAAGAAGATGCCAATGAGACAACTCTTCGAAGAGACCAAATGACACAGAAATTAACAACTATAGGTCACTGTACGGCATGCAACAATGAGCTAAAGCCAACCGCATAGTCAGATATAAACAGGGGCGGATTCAGGCTTTTTGAAAGAGGGGCTGTAGTTTTGTAACGAGGGGAGCGAGGCGAAATTTTTTTTTGCCCCTTTTTAGGACTTAAAACATAAAATAAGTGAAATATGCACTTTTTAAACGGTTCCTGGCGTGGGGCATGCATATTTTGTAGTTGCTGGTAAGGTGTAAGGGTTGGACATTTTAGATGCTGCATCTCCCTATTAATTCACGAAGTCTAGTCTGATTAATCATTTTAAAAAAAAGTCCAAGCAAAAGGGGAGGTGTACGCCCTCTACGCCCCCTCTGGATCCGCCACTGAATTTAAAGCCCGAGTAGAAGTATCGGAAACCAGTTCATATTGACTGAATCCTATAGTCTGTTACCACGAAACCAAAAAAGGTTTACCAAGTTTGTTTTCACTTTTATCATATTTTTACAATGATAACTTTGATAATTTTCTTTAAATTTTAAGAAGAGAAAATTCTGTTACCAGATAATGTTTAGCATTTTCTTTTATTAATCATTCAATAAAATTCAGGTATCTTTTAGCGTTTCTTTTATTGATCATTCAATGTTCATTATATTTTTAGACCACGCATTTCTCTAATCTTTATTTTTTATGCCCATTATTCTCTAATCTTCATTTTTCAAGGGCATTATTCTCTAATCATTGAACCCCATCCAAACCCTCTTTTTTTTTATTATGTTGTACATGTACTGTTATACCACTGATCGAGACTAGGGTGAGGATAGGGAGCCCGCTAACAATTTTAACCTCGCCACATTATTTATGTATGCGCCTGTCCCAAGTCAGGAGCCTGCAATTCAGTAGTTGTCGTTTGTTTATGTTTTACATATTTATTTTTCATTCATTTTTTTTGTTGTTATATAAATAAGGCGGTTCGTTTTCTTGTTTGAATTGTTTTACATTGTCATATCAGACCCTTTTATAGCTGACTATGCGGTATGGGCATTACTCATTGTTGAAGGCCGTACGGTGATCTCTATTTGTTAATGTCTCTGTCATTTTGGTCTCTTGTGGACTGTTGTCTAATTGGAAATCATACCACATCTTCTTTTTTATATTCCTGTCCTTTTAAAATGCCCATTATAGACATATAATAATACATTAGGCTTAACATTTCAATTTATAAATATCAAATAGCGAAAAATTTATATATTTATTCAATAACGACAATGTTGCTGCAATAGATGCCAAAAACATCAACAATATTTTATTGAAAAGAAACGGCATTTTATTTCACTTGTTCTTAAATAAAAAGATGTTTCATTTCATTTGTTATATACGGACACTGTAAATTTTGAATGTAAATGAGTAAAAATTTGTTTATATTTATATATTGTGTCTTATACTCGTCTCATTTATCTTTTTAAAGATTGATGCACACAATGCAAATGTTTAAATGTTTTGTTTAGTTCTGTGATTCTCATTTTATGTTTGTATGTGGTGAGACTTTAAAAAATAATAATAATGATAAAATATTGAATCTAAAAATATTCAGAAACTATTAACTTTTCTTAAATTTATACTTGAGTCAGAAAATTAAAACCAGCAGTGTCAAACATGTTTAACACTCAGCGGGCATTCGATATCATTGACATACTATATAGCACTAATCGCAATATGTATACATGTACATATATTTTGGGCATCTTATCAGTAATCTCTCTATTGAAGATGTTGAAATATATGTATTATAATTATTCGCTTATTAGGCAAATTCATATTCTACAAAGATATTTTCAATCATTTTAGTTTTGATAAATACCATTACAATTAAATAACTTATTTTGTCTAGTTTCCTGTGTGAGGATATTTGATTGATAAAATTCAATAAACAATTTAAGGTTGTCGGGTAAATGTGGATTACGGATTAAGATGTTAGATGTCAAACTTGAATTAACAAACTAAGGTGAATTTAACCCGAATATGTAGTTTCTCTTCAAGAGTGTTTTAATTCCAATTTCCTTATTTTCATTTAAACTAAATTAATTAGAATGAAAGAAAGATTCGAAACTAAAGATAGTCACAATTAAAAATATGTATTTTGAAAAAAAGACAAAAACTGCAAGATCATATCTGATTTAAATCCAGGGTCCGTATATGCATCTTCTGACTTCAGACTCAGACTTCTCTTGAACTGAATCTTAATGTGTGTATTGTTATGCGTTTACTTTTCTACATTGGCTAGAGGTATAGGGGGAGGTTGAGATCATAAACATGTTTGCGCCTGTTCCAAGTCAGGAGTCTCTGGCCTTTGTTAGTCTTGTATTATTTTAATTTTGGTTTCTTGTGTACAATTTGGAAATTAGTATGGCGTTCATTATCACTGGACTATATATATATATATATATATATATATATATATATATATATAGTATATATTTGTTAAGGGGCCAACTGAAGGACGCCTCCGAGTGTGGGAATTTCTCGCTACATTGAAGACCTGTTGGTGACCTTCTGCTCAGTGTTGGTTTTTTTCTTTGGTCGGGTTGTTGTCTCTTTGACACATTCCTCATTTTCCATTCTCAATTTTACAATGGTACGTAAATTAAGATTTTATTCGAAAAGACGGATTTTTCTACATGTTCTACATGTACCAAAAAAAATGTACAACTATTGAATATTGTAAATGTTTAATGATGATACATGTCCAGATCTAGATCGAACTGCTTTGCTTCGTCGAAAGTACGAATATAGAAAAATCACAGATTTATATTACAACTAGAAAGTCCTCGAACAGTTGAAAAAATCATCAGAATTTGTTTATTGTAAGTTATTTTGTACATGTATAACTATAATGCGAACCCGAAGTTGTGAAATCGCAACTAAGTGTACTTTGGAAAAGCGACGGTTCTATGAAAACCTATTGTCAAGTTCAAGTTCTGTTTCGACATCATTGTAATATATGTCACTGGACGTTAAAATTCAATCCTTTATTTCGTCTTCGTCTTCGTCAAATAGTGCTGTTGGTTTCTTTTTATTATTATTACATACTAGCAGAGACATATATACACAGAGATTGGCAACTCCGTGAAATCCCGTTAAAGATCGCGGCCCGGGATGAGATTCTCGTCGATAAATATTAGAACATGTAATCAAGTCAGGGATGAATAACCTCGATAGAAAATCAAGAAAAGCAAAGGGAAAATTATTTCAGATCATATTATAATTTCTTTTCTAAAAAAATATACTTGAAATCGTTATATTCATTTTTGAATCATTTTTATGTTTTTATTGAGAAAAATATTTTTTTCTGCATTTCATATAATTTAAAAATTCAAATCTGGTAATGATCAATTGTTATTACAAAAAACTTTTCTTTACCGCATATCTTTGCAATAGTTTGCTCCTTAATTACACAGTGAAATTATGTGTGTCCGATTTTCCGGTAATTAGTCCCTTAGAGTTGTGACTGTTGATTCACAGGTGTGCGATTACGCAATTTATTGCCCTCCGATCACCTGAATTTTGCCGGAGGTGAAGTTCTATATGGATTATTACTTGGTAATTGTTTTTAAAACTAAACAAATTCTGACATATTATTTAAACCATGACCAAAACTTTATTTTAACAGAAGCACTGTTAAATTAATAGTATTCAATCAGGAAAACAAAAAGTCTTTTAACATGTCAAAAATAGAAATGAAGCAACTTTTTCGTATATAAAAAAATGTGTAGCCAGTAGAATTTTGTATCGTGAGAAACTGATTTTATATCTGTTTTAATTTAATTATAATTTTTAATTGTCGATTGACCTAGAATAAAATTATTTATGGAACCTTTGCATAAATTTCCTAAATGAACGTACATTATAGTGTTGTCGAAATCACTATTTTTGCTGCCATGAAATATTGAATATGAATCTGTCATTATTTGTAGTTTTTTTTAAGACTTTATAATATCACAGACTCTGATTAAAAACAATTTGTATCATAACATAAGTACATTAAAATGCCCTGCTGAACTGTAGAATTTTAATGTTTTGTTTCATAGATCACCGGAGTATTACAAAATTCTTATCTTTACTCTTTCCTATCGGGTAGTGAAACTTGAGTTTGAAATTAGAAAGAGTTAAAATTGTGCACAAGTTTTATCTGATCTTTTGCGGGTTTATGTTGTTCAGTAATTTTCGGTGCAGTTATTTTCTTTTCATTTGTTATTTTTTCCTCTGTGTTACACGACCTTGTACTTTTTGTATTGCCCCTTGACATCTCTTGCTTCTGTTTAAACCTTTTCCACCAATATCTTTTATTTAAAACAGATGTCATCTGTTTTAAATAAAATAATCTAATTCACTGAATTTGTTATACAGTAATTCATTTTAATATCAGCTTTTTTTATAAGCATATAAACTGCTTGGTATCTTCACAAAACTTATGTTTAGGACGGAATGCATGTACCAGGTTATGGATATATAAGTACAAGTTATGTGCTTTTGATCTTCACAAGAATTCTTAAACATTCATAGATGTGCAAATAATATTGTTGTCGTTAGGTTGTTGTCTCATTGACATATACCTCACATTTCTGTTTAGTCATAGCATCTGTGCCTTTTCAATTTATTGCAGAAAATATTAGCATAAAACAGGAGAGGTGAAATAGTGATCACAGAATGAGGACATGGAAAACTGAAACAGATAAATATAAATAAGCACCATTGACAATTTGTTAATGGACTGAAACAAACATAGATGGTGACCAATGTGAGCGACTAGTGTACAGTAGTAGAGTGGACATTTCTTGCTTCTTTTTCTACACATTTTGTCATTTCATGTAAACAATTAAATATGTTACTTTCCATGGAGAGGAAGGAATTTGTGAAACGAAAAATTTTGCTATTTAGTACTGTCACGATATATCACAGGGGTGTTGTAAGATAAATGAACAGTTTCTCTTTTTTTACATTATGCTACCTTTATGCTACAAGGGTAGCATTTTCCATTCTTATGATGTACAAAGATATTATAGAGTGGCCTTCCAATGATAGTCATACATGTAAATCATTGTCTCATTAGCAATCATACTACATCATCATATTGTTATACATGTACATGTATGTAAAAACTATGAACATGTAAACTTTGTAAACATAAAGAAGACAAATGAAGTTGAACACAAGATATTTATTTGCTTTTTTATCCATCTGCACAACTGCCACTGTATCACTTCTGCTTCAAATTCAATAGATTGAATGAAGAGTCTTGTATTTGTTTTTAGTTCAATGGTCTCGCCATCAATTGCACAAAAATCGCATACACATGTACATCAAGTTTGGCATATGAACTACAATAGTATGGTGTTTTTACAGTCAGGATAAGCACATGTAATTTTCTCTCTTACAAAACCATTGTTAAGTATCACATTGATAGTAGTAATCAGTCCACTACATGACAGTGCCGTCACATTTGGATAAAGTCATCACTATTAGTTGTTCCTGTTTGCCCGGGAGTCTTATTTTCAATCAGAAAGACTTGGGAGTCCTACATTCAGCACATGTATGATATTTTATCTCTTGTATGCTGCACTGTTAGTTAAATTTGATCAACATCTTATATATTGTGTATATATGTCTCTGATACTAGTATACATGAATACACCACAAGTTATTCCTATGTAATCTCATTTAGATATTTGGTAGTTTAAACATATTTTATTGTTCTAAACAAATGGATTAGAAATTTAGTGCATGCAAAGTAAATTTTAAAGATGACAATGATTGCAGTATCTGTGTGAATCTACTTCTCAATCACGCTTCATAAAGATATTACAGAATATTCAAGATTTACAACTTTTCGTGAATATGATTGCCAATGGAATAAACCATGCAGCAGATTTTAAAATAACCATATTAATTTGTGTCTGAATTATAACAACTGAAACTGTAATTCTGCTGTAGTGCACCTTTAAACTTGTATTTCAGATAATTTGACCACGTGACAAGAAATTATACAATAAACATTGGTCACGCACGATAGGTTCTGATGTAAGACACGTACCGTTACAATACCCAGTTTACACGCATCAGCGCACACAGGTTTCTCGAATGGGGCAGTTGATTGGAGGAAAGTTACCAAAAACCACGCCTACCTTTACCTATTATCCAATCAAACGCCTTTGACATAAACATAAATAATACATGAGTAATATTACAGAGATTTTGAAAAAAGTTGAGACTCTAAATTCTAACTTAAAATTATAAATTTATGCTCGTAATGCATTTTCGCAATTTACAATAAATGTTATACATACTTTCACCTATCTAGTGAGGAAAAAAAAGAAATTAAAAAAAATTGCAATTTACAACTATTTCGAATTATAGTGCACAGCAAGGACGTATATTTGTTTTCCGTCCTTGTGCACAGTTTGTGATAAATGGGTGTCAAAATGTATTAAACAGAAACCCAAATACCAGTTTCAAGAAGAATTCTTTGCTTTTATGCAGAATCGCATAAAACATAATGCTGTCATATTTTCAAAAAGAATTATCAATTAGAAAACTCCTTTTTACATTTCTAAATTCATGTATTACGCAGATATAGATGCGGTAGTTGCCGATTGAGTCCAGAAGGTTTCAGGATTTACACAGAGAAGACAGAATATGTCGTCTCTGTGACACAAACAACATTGATGATGAGTACCATTACATTATGAATTGTAGAACATATAAACTATAGAAAAAGAAGGAAATGTTTAAGGAACTACTGTTAGTCAAACCCTTATATCTTTAAAGCTGATCAACAGTTAAACTCATCAAATATTGTAATATTAGAAAAACTATGTAAAAGTTATACATGTGAAAGTCAGTCCTCCAAGCTAATTTAATTGTATCGTTTACACATGCATGTACTAATTTTACCTTATAGTTATGTGTATGTATGTTCTTGATAACTAATAATTGAAGTTTTATGAGAAATAAAGTATTCGTATTCCTTTAAACATGTAAACCATAAATTGCAGTACACGAAGACAGCCTACGGGTAAAGTACAAGTGAATATATCACAAAAAGATTATATTTAATCCTCATCCGTACGCGTCCTTGTAAATGCCGAAAACTCTGGATTTTCTTTGAAAATTACCTGAGAGGTTATAAAAGATCTAGAAAAGACCAAAAATGAATTGAAATAAAAGATTTTTGTGTAGACGAGTTACAACATTGCATAAGCATGATTAGGAAATTTGAACAAAAAAAGTTCGTGCTCATCGCATATCGAGTTACGTAGACGAAAAAGAATAATTACATTCATAATAATTATGATGTAAATTCACGAAATTAAAAGGTTATAATTAGAAAACAATCTAAAACACGATTCGTCATTCCCCATGTATAATTATAGATTAAAACAAAATTATAATTTTAATTCTGAAATTCAAAAGGCATGTTTCTGATACGTGACAGTTCAGCGAACACTATTACATGAAATGCACGATGATATTGACCGAAAACAAAGGTGAAAGATTCAAATTGTAAAATCATTCGCTGAACGGAAGAATTTCTATCAATCATTCAACGATATAAAAAGACTTTCGAGTGTAAAAGTATGATAGAAATACTTTTAATTAATTGAAATGTCTGTTATATTGTTCCAGTCTTTGGTTACTAGTGCATGATTGTCAGTCCATTTCGATATTTCATAGCACTTTTACAAATTCTGAAAAAAAAGAAAAGAAAAAACTAATATTCCCATGGGAAAAATATATCTTCCCATGAGAAGAAAATTGTCCCGCAAAGTGTTCAACTCCCACAAAAGGGAATCTAACCAACTAAGAAATGCATAATCATCTGTAGATTGATTTTTATATATGAAACGATGTGTATTGATTTTACTTGGTTCAATGTTCAGTGGCAAGTATTTTATATATGCGCAGGTCCTGAGACAGATAATCAAATTATCAGATTGCGGGATGACGGACAGGAAGACTCCAAACGTAACAGTGTGAACTAGCTGTCAGGAACTTAAGTACTCTCAGATTCTTTCATCGTTGAAGACCCTCAAGCGACTATAAAGATGAACAGGAATAAAAACGCTGACCATTGATAATTTGTATTTTTGTTAAGCTCTGACTTTGTGTTCGATTAGGTCCCGTGTATGTTTACCCCATATTCCTTTATTTTCTATAAAGGCGTCTGTCTTGACAGTAAGTTGACACGACTTAATCATGTTAATACTAGTTAAACCCTTAAATGTAAGACACCAGATGGAAATACTCAAAAAGGACAGCCAGTTTGGTTCTCTTTAATGTTAGAGTTCAAATCTTCATGAAGAAACGACTATATGTTTTCTGTATTCAGCATAGAATAATATCTTCTAAACTATATTTTTTCGCACAATGTCTGGATATTGGTGGACATGCATTATTGCGAAACCAGACATTTACAAATGAAAATTAACACTTAGACTATAGACATTTAGTAGGGAAGTAAATGAACAAAAGACAAGTAATTCAGAAACATAAAATTGAGAATGGAAATAGGGAATGCATGGATCACGCAAAATTAAGCAGGGGCGACATCGGAGTAATGGGAGTTTGCTTCTTGCAAGACATTCGCCGTGAAAACAATTTGATATGAAGACAAGCCTTTGTACTGTGACTTTGTTTTAAAATTTCAAACATGAGGCTGTTACGGCCCTGGTCTATGTTTTTAAGCAATACATAGTTTCCTTTCATTTTGTTGTTGGCTTTCTGAAATAAATGTTTACATATTATAGACTATCATGATCCTTTTTTTTCAATTTCAGTTAAACACTATGTCTGATTTGCCTTTTCAGAAACTTTAGCATGTTTAAATGTCTTTTTCTTTTTCTTCATCTTTTTGAAACCCTAGTTTTGTATTACCACTGACCAGTTCAGTACAAAAACAGCTGCTTCATGTTTGTATAAATGTGTTTGTAACCTTTCTAACATGCTATTATTTTCCGTTATTTTTTATTCCGTGTCTATAGATAGTCTTGATCGGAGAGTCAAGATTTATTTTGTCTGTTGGTTGCTTGGCTAGCGTAAGCTAATCGATTTACCTCACATTTTGAAGTTGGATGGAGATTGTTTTTAAATAAATGCCGTACCTTTGTACTTTGGTTTCCTGTCGGTTTTTTCTCAATTTTAAATTGGGAAGTTTTATCATTTGTTTTGCATGATTATTAATTTTGACTTGCAATTGAACAATTAATAAATCTAGTCCCATGTGTGCTAGCGAAATGTCTTTAGTGTAATCTCGGAGTGTAATTTTTATTTCAACTTTTACGTTTGCTTCAGCACAACCTAAAACACGAAAACTTTCATTTTCTTGTAAGAATGAGATTCGTTACTTCAAACAAAAATCGCTTTTATCTTTTTTTTTTTTTTTTTTTTGCAGTAAAAGACCGGTTTCTTAAAAAAAACTTTCATACAATCGACTAAACGAAGTATAAGCTTCGGGAAGGTCAAGGATTATAACATATTTTTCGTAATTTTGCAAAAATCGAAAATTTACGGTAATTAATGGTCGAATTGAAGCTTAATATCTACCAAAAAATCTCAATGAGCGAAAACACTTTCATTTTAGTCATCTCTGGTGTATTTATGATGGCTTGGTTTGAAGCGAGAACAGACGAACTATGCTTACTAGTGTTGCATAAAAAAACATGAGGATATGGTTTGTCCTTTATGAATCTATATTGCAAATTTGACTCATATAAGGATAATGTTTGTCTCATAGAAAAATCGGTAGTTTTAACCGATAATTTATTTTTCGATTTTTATCGGATATAGTAGTTATTTGGAAAAATACAAACCGTATAATTAATTATTAAAGTTTCGTATGCATCATAAATCAACCGGCTCCGGCAACTTTTGACTTGTTCTAATATCAATAGTAATGATTTTCAGCGGAGAAAAAGATAGATATTTTGGTCGTGGTTGAAAGAATCGTAAAAGTGTTATTTTTCTAAATTCTGTTTGTTTAATCGGACAAAGTAGAGTCTTTATTTGATTTTTTTTTTTGCCGAACTGGACTCTATATTGTGTATTGAATTGAAAGTTTGCAAACGTTCCGACCAATGAAATTCATTTTAATATGTAACGCGAACTTCAACGAGAGCACCTAGATGAAATATTTTATCTATACTACAATCAGTTTTAACTTAGAAATTTCCGCTCAAATATATAGGAAATAAAATTATATGAAAACAACAATGCAGAATGTTTCTTTTCCATTTTTTTTTAACAATGTTTATGTTCATTTCAATTTGGTAAGTAGACTTATATTTCATGCCCAAAACGTAAATATATGTTTTCTTTTAAAACATTAAAAAACGTGAGAGTATGCCGATAAATAGCCAGTCTAGGTCGTTAAACTTAAATCAACTTACCCATCGTTATCGCAGACTAAAATTTATCTCATATATATATATGTTCATTTATTACAAGTACGTCAGGGTGCATGACAGCACAATAATCTTTTTACTGAATCGTAAGAACAATATTTTTGTTTGATATTTGCTTCTCTTCCACAATTAACGCCCGATTTGGCCAGTGACCGGTATTACAATTTAACACAGTTTTAAAAGTTCAGTGGGCTGCTACTTCATTTATAATTTTGGGTATGACTTTCTGTTTATCATATTCAACATACGTCAACGTTGTCTTCATCAATTTTATTATTCAATTCATCAAAACCTTGTTTTTCATTACAAGCTTTTCCGTATATCAATATACGGCAAGAGAATGAATATTTGTTGCTTACCGGAAATATAAGATACATCGATTTAAATTATGTACACAATAAATAATTGCTGTGTAGTTTCCATGTCTACATTTGATTTACGAGTACAATATAGTAAACATAAAAAGAGAAAAGAGAAACGGTAAATATACAGGAATACATAAAGTTTCGTAAATAGTTGCAAAGGACCACATGTTACTTGCATGCCATGAGGTTTCATAGCATTCAGTAATTTTTGAAACGCACATATATATGTCCGATAGCACATATATATGTGCGATAAAGATCTAGTGCATTTGAGCAAATTAAATTTATGTTATCCATCTAACTATTTTATTTTCAACAGATTCCCTAGTTTGACATTTTTAAACCACGCGTGCATATATATTTTAATGTTTTTATTTAAATGCCTTATATATGAAAATGTCACGTGTATTATACGTTCGTTTAATTAAATTGTGGAGCATGTGACTTAATAAGACTACGCATTTAAAGTTTGAAACAAAAAACGATAGATACATCGAGGTCGTTTTGCTTGGGTGATTTACCTGTAAAAAGCTCGGGTCTCATCCATGTTTAAAACGAATTAATGGATGTTTGAAATAGTTTAACGGGGGCGTGGCCTATTAGTTTAACGCAACTAACCAGCAACTTGATTTCAATTGATTCACCGCAGAGAAATCTATTTGACTGGCGTTAAAATGAATTGATATGAATTGATATGAATTAAATATAATTTTTAATTTTTGTCAATCTTTATCAATAAACGATCAATCTCATTTAAATAGCGTTAACACGTTTTTGTCCGTTCAAGTTAAATTCGGGTTACTAGTGCGGACGCCAACACGAGCTGGTTGATCGTTTCGGAATTTCCATTTTTCAAATGATAGTGGATACTTCCTTATATCGTTACTCAACCGTGTTCTAATTTCACAAAAAAGACCTACCGAATTAGACTTATAACCGAGTGCGTACTTACACCAGCAACACGACGGTGCAATATGTGGAGCAGGATAAGCTTACTCTTCCGGAGCATCTGTGATCATCCTTAGTTATTAGGTCGGTATTTCATTTTACCAATCCTAACACCCCTTGGTGGGTTTTACTTCGGGAAAAATCTTACAAAATGAATGATCAGTATCAAAAATATGAAAAGTATACGTACTCCCTCCCGTCTTAATCAATACTTTCTACAGTTAATGTCCGTATTTAATCCTAATGAATTTTCTTCACGAACATATTAAATTATTACGTGGTGGTTAGTAAAAAGTAAAATCTGAAAAAATACTAAACTCAAAGGCTCAAACACACCAAACGAATGGTTAACAACTGTCATATTTAACACAATTACGGGAAAGTAGCTGACAGTTATCTGCCTTAAATAATTTTAACTAATTAAAGAAAAGTAAATTATCACTGGTATTCTAATATAGTTTCTTGTGTATAACATGTGGGAAAAGGGGTAATGGAGTATTACGCAGCCCATCTGCATATCAATGTTTACAGGAAAACGTGTAGTTAAAATTCTTCAGCTGCGTTAAAAGATATGTTACTGTTTCGTACGATTTAAAGTATATGCCACTGGTTCTATCAAGTAAATTTACCAAGCCTTACATTATATATATAAATTAAGGAGATGTGAATTGACTGACATTCATCGACTGGCTATTTGTGTTCTTTGTCTCTTTGTTAGCTGTTTAGTTTGATGAGTCAACTCAGTTTAAAGCGATTTTTATTATCAACATACAACTTGATGATATTCGGTATCTGATAACAAAAGAGGGTAAGATTGATGGTTGCGTTGATGTCGTTTCTTTTTATGTCTGCAACATGACTGTTGATCATTATCTATTATGTTTTTGTGGGATGGATACAATTGTGTTATAATAACGCGATATCCCTCTTCGAAACATCTAAATGATGAAATACATCTGCTAATAATTATGCTCAACCTTCAATAAAAGTTTGGACATTTATTCTGATTAGTGTATCAGTCTATCCGTTTATTAGTATACATACTGTTTACCACATTTACTTTGTAGCAGATGCCTAGTGTTATCAGTCTTGTAGTTACATGGGAAAACCCATGACAAGACAATTGATCCCCGGCTTAGTATATTTCTCTGAATTTGATTGGTTAACGCACGTTGTTACAACACCCATATCCACTGGAAGTGGCTTACCCATATACCCGAACGTTGATACCAATTAAACCGGGGAACTTCATGCGCGTTTGCCTTAGTTGCATGGTTGCACCTTGTAAAATATTGAAATCTGTAGAATATCTATGATGTCTGTAATTAAATATTTAATCCATCAACGATTTTATCCTACTATGCCGACCATTTACACTTATTTTAGTAAAGGCAACACTTAGCTGCCACACTGTTAATGATTTGGACAAGCTATGCAAATGATCCATGTTGACGCTCCACAATCTGGTTTTATCCTGGTATCTATTCATACAAATACACAACAATTTCGGAAAAATTATAATTCAATATAATGACTATAAAACAGTGCTACTGAAGTTCAAGGAATTGATGTCTTCGTTTAATAGATATATTTATCAAAAGAGTTGGCCCAAATCAGGACAAGTTATATACATAAAAAATACATTATTTATCAGACATTGTTTCGACAAAAGTAAAAGAGACAATTTGTATAGATAAACATGCATCTGGCGTTTACTTGAAGCCTGGTGTGCTTGGTGAGCTGATTTACTCTTGAATTTAATAATGCGATTAACAAATTGTTATTTTAAGTAGGTTACATTTTTTTTGTATCAATTTAACAAAAATAATTCCTTGGGATGATATGAATGCTAATCATCACAGCAAACAACAAATCTTCAAATTTTCATCTGGAAAATATTTTGCCTTCAAATTTTAATGTTAAAATCATAGGTAAAAAGAATTATTTGATATTTTGCAGTCACGGTTAACCCAGTTTCCGACTTTAATTATTGAAGTATATATATTCACAACAACCACATAATATGTACAGATCGGCATCCACAAATAACAAATAAACTAGTGAAGTCTTTCTTGAAAGCTAGTACATACGGCTGTGTAACGTTGTAGTTTTGAATAATTCTATCTTTATAAATTCCATTACTAGACAGACGATTAATCTCATTTAAATTATAAACAGTGTAAGAAACATTTCCGTCTCTATCCAATGTCAGTCCTGCTTCTCCTTTGACCTTCGGTGTATATACGACATCTCCTGTTAACTTTAAGCAAAGTAATGTTCTGTTGCCTCGACAGATGACTTGCTGATTGTTTTCACTGAAACCTATCGAGCAAAATGTTGCTTTATTTTGTGTTTTGATTTGACTGAGGTAAGATCCTTCCAAATTCAACAAATGAATAGTACCCAAACAACCTAGTAGTATGTTATTCTTATTTGTACAAACTCCGAAACATGCTTTAGCTGTTCGAATTTTGTTACACTTTGTAGTGGTTTTTGTATTAACGTATTGTAAGTTGTTTTTCGTCAGGAAGGGTAACCACTGCCATGTCATCTACTGGTAACACTGCTACACCATACGACCTTGATGAAAACGAAATCATTGTCTCATATTCATTACAGTTATTATATTTATATAAGTGTGTCTGTACAGACCAACAGTTGCTAAGAAATAATTTGCTGTTATTTGTAACGACTATACCGGTCAAGTTGTTAGATTTGTAATCCTCTACCATTTTTATTGGTAGTTGACGTTACCACTTTATGTTGGTAATTGGCTTGACACCTGCTCGTTTTTTTTGGACTTGTTTTAGCTTTAGTGGTTTATGTTTGATTTGACATGATGTACTTGTTTCAGTTACTGAACCAATTGATTACATTTTCAAATCATTTACGCTATTAAAGTTACGCTCGGAGTCAGTCAAAGGCGTAGTCATGCTTTCAATATTGCTTTCAATTGATTGTTTTGTATTTTCATGGTTTCGAACGGCTAAAAACAGTTGAGTATTTGAACCATGTTCTCTCAGGAATTCCATCTGTTCCTTACCTTCGAGAACTTGATTTGTCAACCTCGTTATTTCTGTTTTTTCATCTTTTAGCTTTGTTTCGTGTCTCTGATTTATGTATGATAAATCGGAGATTATTTTCTGTTCTATCTGGTCAACCTGCTTCAAAACCTCTTCCTGAACCTTCTGCAACTGCGTTAATACAATAATTCGCAATCCTCAGACTTTTTTTATGTTCTTGTTTCTATTTTCCATAAGATTTGTCAATGTTTTTAAAACATTATCCGTATCTCCCAAAGTATCTTGAAGGACTGTCGAATCTTTTATATTCCTTGATGCAACCTCTACTAGGGCAAAAATGCCACACATGTGTCACGAATGTGCCTAAAAACGCATGTGTCACAGGTGTGTTACATGCGTAATACACATGTTTCTTGCCACGCATGGGAATCATGTGTTGTACACATGCGTTCACATGCGTAACACACGCATGTGAATCACATGTGTCAGAAATACACCTGTGTCACGCATGTGTTGGATAACGCATGTGACACATGCGATATTTGCCTGTGTAACACATGTATAGTAAAACGCATGTGTAACACATGTGTAAATTACACAGGCAAATTTTGGTGACATGAAGTTAAATTAAATTTTTCACATGATTTTTACGATAGATTATTCACGTGAAATTCACATAAAAAAAAATTAAATTAAAAATTAAAAAATTAAAATTGTTTATTAACATCTTATACCTTGCAAGACATGTATTCCATTGAAAATCTTAATTTACTTTAAACATTTTAAAAACAATCTAATTTCAGTGAAATTCATGTGAACAATTCACAATAACAAACATGACAAAGTTCATGTGAAAAAGTTATATTTAATGTTAACTGAATTAAAACATGGAATTCATTAGAGAAATTTAACATTCTTGAGTTCAATTTTTGTAACATACAAGTATGAGATACAAATTCACCTGAATTTTATGTATTCCAATATTTATTCCATTTTCTATTTGAAAAAATTAATCATTAAAGCTGTTCACCTTTGTCTGAAGATTTTCCATAAAAGGGGCACATATAATCATCAAAAGATTTTATTACTAATCTTTTTATTTGGCATAAATTATCTCCCTTGATAGTGGATTAGATGCAACTACAAACAGTTTTATATTTATCTCTTGTAGAGTCATAAGGGTGGAATTTGTAAATATATATGTGTGTATACATCTTTGATTTCAAATTTCAGATACCTAGATTAATTTGAAGGACTTATATTATATGTTATTCAGGTCTCAGACAGGGTATATACTGTGACATTCCCGGCTTAGAGTTTATATCCCCTGAGCCGAAGGCGAATCCCCTGAGCCGAAGGCGAAGGGGATATAAGCCCTAAGCCGGGAATGTCACAGTATATACCCTTTCTGAGACCTGAATTACACATATATTACGGATTACCCCTGACTTAATGTTATTTTCAAGTGCAGGTATTTGTTGACAACACATATATATTGAAAAACCCAACCGAATATGTTCGGCATACGTGAATGATTTTCTAATTTGCTGTGAACATAATTTTATCGTGTATGTAATAATTTATAATAACACTTTTAACATTAAATTTAAGTATTAAAAATATAAAATGCGTGATTTTGTATCAAAAATGTATTATTGACTGAAGCACGTCATTATTTTCCCTCTGTGAGCCTCTGACAGTCTGATAGCTTTTGACTACGTCACATAGTAACCGGTGTTATGATGACGTTTTTGAGGTTCCAATTGGGGATAAAAACGTCGTATATACCCCGGCAGTTTCCTGAATATATACTGACATCTCTGTGTTGTTATCCAATCACAAACCTCGACACATTTGTAATCCGTAATATAGTAATATAGCTTTATCAGTATTAAATATCTCAATGATTTTAGGATTTAACATTTTTTTCTAGAGGTTAGTGATGTATAAACCAGGGCGATTAACTCACTAACTGAATAAAGTCCGTTGGTAATGTTTGTGAGTTTGAAAAATGTCTTTAATCCTTATAATTCTTAAACCAAATCTGAGAATACTATAACAGTTACACACATATATATATATATATGTGTTATACATGTAGTAGTCTCAGAACAAACAGGTGCTTCATACAGTAAGTTATGGCACTTGATTATAGATTTGCATATATATCTTATTTAGGATTTTCTTATTTGTAACCCTTGTGTTATAAAAATGACTGAATGTATACATTAACATTGTACATGCATGACATGTGAGGCTATCAAAATTAAAAATTACCTGGTTTGGTTGTTCAGTCAAACAAACGTGACCAATAAACATTGCCAATACATGATTGTTGATCATTCTGATTATCTGTCCAAGTACAAAACTATGCTAACAAGAAAATACACATGAGCATATAGAAAGTACTTGAAAATGTTTCAGAGTGTAACTGTTTGAGGTCTGAGGTTATCTATCCTGTTCAATGCGGCTCGTGATGTTTAGGGGAAAGAAACACTACTATCGTGTTTAAATCACGACAAACACTAAGTCTACATACTTCGTTCCGTCAGTTGTAACGGTACTGGATACCAATTAAAGTAGTAGTTAATTACAGCCATAAATCCAATAAATTGAGAAAAGTCAAAAGATTGAAGGGTAAAAACAACAGTAACCCGTTGGACTTACGATGACATAAAACTAAAATTGTGCCAGTGACGGATCCAGCAATTTTCATAAGCAGTGGCTGATCTAGAAATTTTCATAAGTGGGGGCCCATTGGCTGCCTAAGAGGGGGCCGCTCCAGTAATGCTTCAGTTATTCCTTATATAATCAATCAATTTTTTTTCTCAAAAAGGGGGGGGAATACATGAGTGAATTCAGGTACTGTGAATTATAAACAGTTAGGAACTTCAATATTTGGCAACTTATGTTTTAGAATATTTCACGGCAAATTTAGTAAGTAAAATTTTGATTTGATTGGTCATTTTGACAAACATTTGAAGATAAGAACTGGTGAGCTTTTTGTTGAATATAATGAGAAGATAGTGTTAAAAATGTTTGCATAGTTCATGAGTTGAGAATTATAAAACAAAATATATTGAACCTTGGACAAACAGATCAAGTCCAACATTTAGCCCCCTCCCCCCTTTTGGATCCGCCTATGATGTAATTTTAAATGAAGGAGGCGAATGAGGCAGTAGGAATTTGAAACTTCTAGCTGTCTATGCGGTATGGGCTTTGCTCATTGTTGAAAGCCGTACGGTGACCTATAGTTGTTAATTTCTGTGTCATTTTGGTCTCTTGTGGATAGTTGTCTCATTGGCAATCATACCACATCTTCTTTTTTTATATTTATAGGACATTTCCTAAGAATATTACAAGGAAAATCCAAATTGTCACAGATTCTTAACTGAACTTGTGTCAGATTTATAGTAAAATTTCTAATTCACTGACAACTGTTGGACACGGTCACAGGCAGGGGCGGATCCAGAATTTTAGAAAGGGGGGTGGAGCGAAGTTTTTTAAAGATTTTTTGAAGAAAAATGGGACTTTTTGGGGCTAAAAAACATAAAATAAGTGTAAAATGCATATTTTTAATGGTTCCCTATTTGGGCATGTATATTTTAAAGTTGGTGTAAAGTGTAAGGGTTGGACATTTTAAATTTTTATGCTGTATTCTCCCTATTAATTGTCTTTCATAAAATGATAGTATGGAACCAAAGCTATGTACTGATATATAATTACATGTGGGAATTGTCAGTAAAAAATAGACATGGAAAACTCTCGTTTGTTGTATGTTAAGTTAGAATAACCTCACAGATTTCTTGTTGTAAACCAGATATACGCCGGGCTATTCGATGAAATTTACAACACGACCGACACGATTTAAGAAAGACAAACAAGCAATTTTTATCCAAATGTTTCAACCAACAAAATTAAGGGAAGTGAGGGGTTCCAAATTAACCAAAGGCTACGAATAAGTCTAAAATGACAACGAGTTTATGAATGACGATCGACAAATGGAGACATAAAGGCCACAACCCGGCCACTGAGCAGCTGCTTGCAGTATGGTCTTGAAAAAAGGTATTAAATATATCAGTTCGGCGAAACAAGTTGACATTCCAGTCACACATGCAAAACCCCGCCCCAAAAAAATATGCCCGGTTTTTTATGCATCATGTTTATTTAATGCTAAATGATTCTCTTCGAAATTTTCGTTTCTTAAAGCAAAAAAGTGGACAAGATTATTGTTTTCAATCCAGATACGGCCATAATTTTTGTTTTTAAAAAGTCAGATTTTTTCTTTCAAATATCTCAGACTGCCTTCTCAAACAAATGGTTCGTATCTAGAGCTTATGTTGACTGAGGATCATCATTCAAAAAACATCATTTAAGGTAAAGAATTGTCGCATGAAAAAAAATACACGGGAAATGGCAAAGTTCTCGAAGTCTTGTCTTGATGTCTTGTCTGATTAATCAGTTTACAAAAAAAAAATGTCCAAGCAAAGGGGGCGTATGCCCATCTACGCCCCCCCCCCCCCCCTTGCCCCACCCTCTGGAACCGCCACTGACAGTGATACTCAAATTGCAGACTCTTATTACTAATAACAAAAATCTGTGTTTTCTGTGACCTCATTTTGTAAAATATATGTACATGATATTTTATTTATTACACTCTAACTGTCTAACAGTTACATTTAATTATTCTCTGATTTAGAGTAATTCTCGTTTGTCAATTTTCCAAACTTCACCATCATGCCCCCCTCAGCACAGTAATTTAATTATGAATGGAACAAAATGTGAATGAGTTATAAATAATAGATAATTGATTGAATATCCTTTATTTAGTTTTTCTTTATTCTCATGATTCTTCCAGAGACACTATGATTTTATATGCTCTGAGAATAATGATCCTTTATTCTATATTTTTGCTTTTAAACTAACTTTGTTGTTTTTTTGTTTTTTTTTTGTCCTTATTTAATCCCCCATTCTCGATTCCAGACCAAGTTAACTCTCACATAAATGATATGATATTATACGTAAACGTACGAAAGCTTGGATCCTCGAATACGGAAAACCGGAAATCTTTTCACCGTGGTCGTTTTTGTATAATATGACGCGAAAGGACGCTCGTCTGCTGATGTTTGAAATGGTCAGACAGTAACTGTTGATACAAAGAACTTTGGTTTTTCAAACAGATGGTTCAAAAAGCTATTGTAAACAGATATACTGAAATGGGTTACATTACCGATTAACTGGAAGAAACCGGGGAACAAAACATACATTTTAAAAAGTCATCGCAACAAAAGTGTATCCGGATAACTTTTTTGTACTTGTCCAATGAAATGTAAATATAATCATGCACATTTTTAGGACGATGTTAGACTAGTTTTATACTTTCATGAAAAAATATATAGTCACTTTATCCACGTCATGCATGTAAACCCCGAAAACCAGTCTAAAATTGACAAAAACGGAAGCAAGTCAGTTCGCCCCACTGGTAAAACGCCAAACGCCCCACTTTTTTAACAACACGGCCTGTTTTTTTAAATTGCTCCACTCTTTTTAAGGTTTATGTACCCTTCTGTTGCCATTTTTGTACGAACTTTTCAAACTTCAATTGTATCAAAACTACAGATATTATGAATAATAGAGATACGAAGGGTAGGCCATTTTGTACATATTCCAAGGGGAAACTTGATGCAAAGCATTATTTTTTACTGTTCCATTACATTTAATAGAAAAAGAGGACTTTGTGGCAAATAAATCAAGATTTTTATAGAAAATCCAAGGCCTTTATCCTTGTACTCTCATATTTTGCAATTTGATGACTGATAGATAAGGATTATTGCATGCAGTGCTAGCATTGATTTCCTTAAAACAAGTTTATAAATGTAGTTATTGGTTAAGACAAGTATGAATATGACCAAAATCAAGTACACCTTTTAGGGTGCTCTCGACTTTAGTGACTCAGTACGAGGTGTTTTGTAATTTACAGGTTACTTAGAACTTTTTGTAAAAAATAAACACTAGCATATCATAGAAAATCAAGTGAGTAATTTATGTTTCAAATTTTATAACAAAAATCTCTGTATTAAAAAGGCTGTGGATTTTCTATAAAAATCTTGATTTATTTGCCACAAAGTCCTTTTTTTCTATCATGTCTATCAAATGCAATGAAACAGTAAAAAATAATGCTTTGCATCAAGTTTCCCCTTGGAACATGTACTAAATGGCTTATCTCTATTATTTATTATATCTCTAGTTTTGATACAATTGAGGTTTGAAAAATTCGTACAAAAATGGCTACAAAAGGGTACATAAACATTAAGGGAGCTCAGTCTCATTCATCTACCATTTGAATTGTATGGGAGAAAAGGGGGTGGTTGGGGGTTGGATGAAAGTGAAATATCGAGGACGAGTTTTGAGTAAAAATCTAAAAGCCAGGACAAAAAAAGTGTAACGACAATGCAGGATAACATTTTCATCATAGCCCCCCCCCCCTAAACCCTTGAAAATCCAAGTGGGAACTACCTTACCAACTCACCCCACTTTATGTGCAACTTTGGATCAAATCCAGTTAAATATCCAGGTTTGAAATTAGCAGGGGCCCATTTGCCCCTAAAATTTGGAGTGGGCTTCTGAAACTTCTGCTTTTCTTTCATAGAACTATATAAATTGTGTAAAAAATATAAGATGTGGGCTACTATGCCATAATTTGAACTTCAGCTTTTATCCGACAGCTTATATGTCGAATAAAAGCTCTACAGAGCTTAATTATGTTGTATTGTTATATGTATAACTGACTTTAAATAAATTTTATGCTTTTATGCTCATACTTCAATCCCTAATTATACAGTACTCCTGCCAACAGTCATGACAGTGGCAACTCACCTTACTTGGGAAAAATCTAAATGAATACAACATCAATATACAGTGCTCCAGTTAGAAATCAAAAGGGGCAGGGTGCCAGTGGAGGGCAGGGCACTTTTTTATGATAGGAAAAGGCACTGCTCATTTCTTTTGTTTACGTTTCTGTGTGTATCACGAGTTCATATTCTTTTTTTTACTGTATACATGGTATATATGTTGTCAATAAAGATGCATAAGGTCCGAGACCGCAATTGTCGTCCCTTGATTTTCGTTATTCACAAATATAGTCCCTAGAGTAGTGTTGACAGTGGGTTACTTGCCATTAATTTTTATACCCCTTCCAAATTTATTTCTCCATGTTTAATGCCTCAAATTGCAAGAAAGGGGGTGAAATTACAGTGTAAAAAAATTTTGGTCCCTAATTTTTTTTAGGAAAGTAGAGTTTGGTCCAGCTGAAAAAGGTTAAAAATTAGCACCTCGGAAGCTGTCAAAAGATTTCAAGACGCCCTATATGTAAAATTGTCCATATTTTGAGTTAGAGCCGATGAAGTTTTCTATAATTTTGATATAATTTGTCCCAAAAGTAGTACAGCACACTGTAAAAATTTCATTGAGAAAGCGCAGGTGGGATTTTAAAAATTTTATGTATATGTTATAAAGGTCTGCCAACTTGCCCTACTTTAAAAAATGAAAACTTATCTACCCAGATTTAAAAAAAAATGTGACTGTCACCAGTAAAACTGCATTTGCAACTGTCAAATCCACAATTGACGGTGACAACTCTTCAACTACAGTACTGGTATTCCGATTCTAATTCATAACAAAAAGATATAATACGATGGAGTTTGAAAAAATGTATAAATTGACATACAAAAAAAATCTGTGAAACTTCATGAATGATTTTCGCGCAAAGACGTCATGGCTAAATATGACTTCATACGAATGAAAACTTACAAATTGGAGGTTAATAAGTTGCCTCTTCGATTCAAATTTGGATAAAATCACTGTAAAACAGTGAATTGGAGATGGTGTTGTTCTATTAATGACAACATTGTAGTAAATCGAACCTTTGTTGATCCAATCAATTCAATATTGCGGTTCCCTCCTTAGTTTTGTCTTGTCAACTGGGGAAATGTATGTATTAGGTCCGAGACCACAATTGTCGTCCCTTGATTTTCGTTGTTCAGTCCCTAGTGTTGACAGTGGGTTACTTGCCATTAATTTTTATACCCCTTCCAAATTTATTTCTCCATGTTTAACAATGTTTAATGCCTCAAATTGCAAGTAGGGGGGTGAAATTACACTGTAAAAAAATTTG
Source organism: Mytilus galloprovincialis (assembly GCF_965363235.1). NCBI lineage: Eukaryota > Metazoa > Mollusca > Bivalvia > Mytilida > Mytilidae > Mytilus > Mytilus galloprovincialis. Next base: position 98,523,824 of record NC_134842.1, read on the forward strand.
GGTCCAGAATTTTAAAGGAAAGTCAATGAAAGTAGTGATTTGGTCCAGGTCAAAGCTGTCAAAAGATTTCAAGACGCCCTAAACATAAAATTGTCCATATTTTAAGTTAGAGCCGATGAAGTTTTCTATAATTTTGATATAATTTGTCCCAAAAGTAGTACAACACACTGTAAAAGTTTCTTTGAGAAAGCGCAGGTGGGATTTTTTTTATTTTCATTAATGTTCTAAAAGAAATGCACTATGAAATGATTGTGGTATCGGACCTAAGATTTATTGGAGAATACATTTATTTAACTACTCTTATCATGTATATGCTTAATTTTTTTAGTGATTTGCCAGATAATTGCAAAGAAACCTGTTAATTGTATCATAATATATTTTATAGGTTTTTTAGCCAACTCAAAATCATGCTTTTATTAGGACCCCCTTGTTGTACTGAGGAAGTGGACCGCTCAAGAAGATGAAAGGTAATGTAAATATAAAAATAAGAAAATGTAGTATGATTGCCAATAAGAAAAGAGAGGAAATTGTAAAAGTGAAAATTCACTTGTTTTCCAATCCTAATACTAATAAAAGTGTCTTATATTGTAATGTTTAAATAACCTAATTATTTAAAAAAAATAATTGTTTACACTAATGAGAAAAAACAACTCTCCATCAGAGATCAAATGACATCAAAGTTAACAACTATAGGTCGCCATGCATCCTTTAACCATGAGCAAAGCCCATACATTATACCATATATGCTGTAAATTCTGAAATATTGTGTGCATTTATTATTGCCACCATTGCCATTTTCAGTGGCAGATCCAGAAATTTTCATAAGTGAGGGCCCACTGACTGCCTAAGAGGGGGCCCGCTCCGGTCATGATTCAGTGATTCCCTATATAATCAACCAAATTTTTCCCAGAAAAGGGGGGCCCTGGCCCCCACCTAAATCCGCCTCTGATTTATGCAAGTTTAATTTTTTAGGATTTTGAGAAAAATCCTGTTAAATTCATAAAAAATATTTCAAAATGCGAGTTTAAATTATTGTGTTTACAACTAAACTCTGTCCCATTTTTAGCAATAATCATGCTAATAAAAACCTCAAAATAATTTCTGAATTTACAGTAGTCTGGTATATAAAAAGACCCTAAATGAAAACGAAAAATTTGTAAAACAATTCAAACTGAATTACAGGCTTCTGACATGGGACAGGCACATACTAATTGAAGGATGTGATGGGGGCTAGACTATATAGCTAGCAGTTTGTGGTGCCAAACCCACCTAACCTGGTACATGTATATTGATGTGAAAAGGGCTTAACTCACCAGATCTATACAATAAACAAAAAAGAAATGCATCTAACAAAAACACACACAAGACGTGTTTTTTGACAGTAAATTTATTCACACATTGGCAAGATACATGTACATTGAAAAGTTGTTCTTTTGTTAATTGCCTGAAGTACGGATTATAACACAAATGACAACAGGCCCGAGAATACAGTTCTTCCGTAGTGCATTAAATTCAAATTAAAAAAATCGCAGCTGCTCTTTTCTCAAAAAGTTTTTTACAGTGTAGTGTACTACCAGTGAGACAAATAATATCAAAATTGTAGAAACTTCTACCAGCTCTAATGTTTACGAGTTTAGTCTTTCCTATATCAAAATGGTGTATTTTAACATTTTTGCCTATTAACTTAAAACAGAAAAACAAGATCTAATAAACATCTGACAATAATTAATGCCTAGAATGATTTTTTAACTGTATACAGCAGAATAGATAAATTAAAACCAGAAAGTTCATACTGTACATATATTTATTAGCTAAGCTGTTGATCTTCTTTCTGTTGTTTGCTTACATGTTCTTTGCATTCACTCAAAAGTAAAAGTACATATAGTTCTGTAAAGGTATAAATTAGTGAGCATCAGTTCAATATGTTCATACTACATCTAGTTTTTGTCTGGACTTCATGGACTTCTTGATTAAATAATTTAGATTTTATACAATTTTAGCTTGATACCAAAAGAATGGAAAGTAGAGTATTAAAACCACTGGTGAACATGTACTGTACATGTAGGTGTGAATGTCCTGCAAAAAGAACTGATATCAAAGTATGTTCAGTAAATATAAATAATTTGATGCACTCTGTTCTCAAGTATAATTGTACATGTACACTTGCTTATTTTTCTCTCTTTCCAATGTCAAGTATGCTTCAAGGCATCCTTACCCTGACCCCCTCCTGCTTCATACACACACACTCAGAAGTTCAAATAATCAGCATTTATAATATTACAAACCTACCTAGTCAGACTGGCCTATACAATGTATATATTATGAATTGACAAGTTGTTCTTGTTTTGAATACATAAAATATTTGCCACTGGACATAGTTTCCGTACAATAACTTTAGTATAAGTAAATGGATCTCTATCTCTATGAAATTTAAATACAAGGTTTGAACCCACACAAGGAAGATTGGAATTGATTTTGGGGTTATGGTCCCAACAGTTTAGGAACAAGGAGCCCAAAAGGGGTCAAAATAAGTATTTTCCTAGGTTCCAGACAATTACTTGTGTATAAGTGTATGGATCTTTCTGAAATTGTACCACAAGGACTTGAAGGTTCCATACCAAAAAAAAAAGGTTGGGATTGATTTTGGGGGTTATCAATGGTTATGGCACACACTGTTTATGAATTAGGGGCCAAAAACAATACTTCTCTAATACTTTGTATAAGTTGCTTATTTCTAGACCAATTTCAAAGGGGTTTTATTCTTGAATTCTTGGGGTTCTTTAATATGCTGAATCAAACCCTGTATTAAGTTTTTTTTAATTTGGTCCCCGTTTTTATACGACCCCAAAATGTTTGCGTTCTTATATTGCATGTATTGGTATCACGTTGTCGGCTATATAAAATGTACAATATACAATGCAATATTCATTTAACTACCAACTGATAAATTAAAGCAATCTTCACCATTCAGTGATTACAAGCACTCTGATTACCATTCTAGGGTTATGCCCCTTTACAAGTGGAAAAATTGAAGGATTTTTTAGTTTCTGTTCTCTTAACTTAAGTTTGTCTCAACTTAATTTAATGAAATGTGTATATAATGCTTATTACCTCTAAACTCAGTTTAAGTTCAATTTTTGGCATCTTCACTTTTACAGTTCTTGAGTTATGTCCCTTTATAACGTTATATGCTAGCGGGGGCATCATCTGTGTCCTTTTGGACACATTCCCCATTTATTTTTTTAGAAGTTACTATTACATTTGTAATTCTAACCATGACTGTATGACATTTTATATTTTAATATTTTATGATGTATTTAAATGAGTAGTTATTGTTGCAAACTCCATTAGAATTTTGAATTGAGATCATTTTTGGAATAAGAGAAAGGGGGACGTGGAAATAAAATTGGGGTGGGGGTCAATTTTTTTTTCTCATTTTAGATTTCAGAATTTAAAAAGAAAATTTCTTCAAATATTTTTTTTTTGAGAGGATTAATATTCAACAGCATAGTAAATTGCTCAAAAGCAAAAGAATTAAGTTCATTAGACCACATTTATTCTGTGTCAGAAACCTATGATGTGTCAACTATTTAATCACAATCCAAATTCAGAGCTGTATTCAGCTTGAATGTTGTGTCCATACTTGCCTCAACCTTCAGGGTTCGACCTCTGCAGTCGTATAAAGCTGCACCCTGTGGAGTATCTGGTTAAATTGGTCGCCATTTAGGTCCAAATGCCATACATATTATATACACAGGTAATGTGTAGTACACATGCATGAATAGAGTTAGTTTTCATTATTTAAAAAAAAAGGAAAATATGTAGTATCATTGCCAATGAGACAACTATTCATCAGGTCAAAATGACTGAATGTTAGCAACTAAAGATCACTTTACATGTATGTACAACTTTCAACAATGAGCAAAACCAATACAGCATCAAGCAAGCTATGTCCTGGAATGACAGATGTAAAACAATTCCAAAGAGAAAATTAAGGGCCTGATTTACATAAATGCGAAAAAAAACAACCATGATAAATACATGTAGCAAAAACAACAACTATTATTTCTCCACTCCAGTTGTTCACACGATATTTATGTATATATATATATATATGTAAGTTTGGTAAATCATTACTTATCAAATTTATGTTATCATTTTTGCTTGATTGGTAAGCCAATATTTTATGGTTATTTTTTTTTTTTAATTACAGCAACTGTATTCCAAGAGTCTGATGGCTGATAATGTATTACAGGATTTTATCATTCAAGCAACATCTTAGAAGGATAAGTGCAAATGTATGAAGGAAGCCGTGGGTACAAATAGCAATTACAGCAGATACATGCAGGAGAGAACTCTTAAACAAAGACATGATATGGGAGTGATGTATTCAAGAAATCTCAAACACATGGAATTAAATATTGTGTATATTTTTTCAAACACAAGTACTTTCAGAATATAATACAATCATGACAATTCAAATTCAAATTATTGTTTATAGTCTCAAAATGAATAATGCATGTTTTAAACTGAATTTTATATAAATATTTGAAATAACAAGAACTTTTATATTATTGTGAAGCCAAACTTTGAAATTTTCTAATAATATAAAAAAACTCATCATAGATACCAGGACTAAATTTAGTGTATACGCCAGATATGTTTGTTGTTTGTCAAAATTTGTTTTGAAATAAGAAGGAAACAGTTGTAAATAACTGTAAGGCATTCAATATGGCATATCAAATATATTTAACAGAACCTTTCTATTTCAATTTATTAATATAATGCGAAATGAGGTATAAATCAATCAGACAGCTACACAACAACAAAAACATATGAAAGGCATTAAGGTGCTAACATACAGTCCTCAACAATAAACAGTTGTCTAAACAATGTCATGATCTACTTAATTAACCAGAGTCTATACCAATCAAAGAGCTGCTATTAACACAATTTTTTTTAGATATGCTTTTTATTAGGATGAGACTTAAGACAACCACTGAAACCCTGGCTTAAAACAGGCACACGAATATGTGGCAGGGTAAACTACTTTTTTTCTTCAAAATTTTTAAAGAAGCATTGGCATCTTTTGCAAGTAAGACAATTTCCACAATGGGATTGGATTGTCTTATGACTGATAACCACAAAATGACTTGTATATATACATATTAAAAATGAAATATTCATCAGTGCTTACATATTCTTTAATTGAATTACCAATCCTTACATCACTTTTTAAAAAAATATTGCGACTTGAACATAACCAACAAAATTCTAGGAGTGAACTTAAGGTAACCTGGATATTTGCTTGCCTTCTTTGTTTTATTACATCTTATCTCTTGCATTGGAGATATTGTGAGTTTGGATTTGTACTGATAAGGATCAAGAAAGTAAAATACAATTGAAGTATGAACACATAGTCAAGACCAAGAAGAATATTTATTTATATCAAAATAGAATGTGCACTAGATTAGCATTGACTTATCTAAAATATGCTCAAATACTGTGAATTTGTGTGATTGGTGCTCAATTCACCTTCATTTCATTTTAGAAAAATTAATACGAATGCTTGATTCAGGTTAGCTTCACATGAAAAATTTAACATGAATTTCATGTTAGCTGAGCTCAATTTACATTAATTGAACGCGAGTTTCATGTATAAGCTTGTTTCAGGTGAATCTCACATGAAATTTACCTGAACAAAATTTGCCTGTGTATATATATGGAAAACCCATGTATAACCCATTTAATTCACATTAGAACTTCGATACATGTCAACGATCATGGTAATTGGACAAATAGGAATACATTTTGAAAAATATTTAATACAGGCACCATGCCTTTTACATGCAGAAATCACGCATGTATCACAGGTGTATTTCCTTACACATGTGATTCACATGTGAAACGCATGATCACATGTGTATATCATGCGTATCACACATTTTGCAAAATTTTTAATACAGGCACCATGCCTTTTGTATGCAGAAATCACGCATGTATCACAGGTGTTTTTCCTTACACATGTGATTCACATGTGAAACGCATGATCACATGTGTATATCATGCGTATCACATTCGTTTTTCACACATGTGTCACATGCGTGGCATGAAACGTCTCTTTCACATGCGTGCGACACACATGTGAAACGCATGTGTCACGCATGTTCACATGTGTGGCATTTTTACCAGTGTAATGGAAATATATCTCTGCATGTCTGGTGATTTATCGGAATACAGGATCTACAACATGCGACGCTATGTTGTGAGCAATGGAAGTCGAGCAGACTATCCTTGTGTAAATCAAAGTGTTTAATGAATAACGGTAATTTTGACCCAACCGCTGATAAGTCAATCAAATGGTGGGACCAAAATGCTTTAAATTTGGAGTGGTCTTCTACACAATTTGAACAGAGTTTTTCCTCACAATCAGAGCAGAGTTTGATGGCTACTGTCGATTTTTCTTGTGCTGTTCATGGTCCACATACTGGGCTGGATTCCATTCTAAAAGTAAAAAGATACGGTTAAACATATTGCTTGAATATATGTTAGACAAAATAGCGTAATTGAAGGCTCAGCATAGTATGTATAAAAAGCTAAGAGAGCAAAATGTAATGTCCTGTACCAAGTCAGGAAAATGGCCATTGTTATATTATAGATCGTTTATGTGTGTGTAACATTTTAATAATGTCTAGTTTCTGTTGTGGTGTTGTTCTCCTCTACACTGCTACTTTTGCATAGGTACTTTTTCTGTACAAAAAGTCTGTGGTACTGGAAAATTACTTTTAAAATATAGTACTTTTTTAGTACTTTAAATTTATTGTAATATTTAGGTACCTGTTTTTTACAGTACTTGATTTGTACTTAAAATTTAAGTACATATCAAGCCCTTCAAAATAAAGGTACAAAATGAGTACCTAATATTTGAGGTACACATTTAGTACTACACAACTAAAGTACAAATTGAGTACTTAAAATTTGAAGTACAAATCAAGTACTGTAAAAAAAAAGTACTTAAATATTACAATAAATTTAAAGTACTAAAAAAGTACTATATTTTAAAAGTAATTTTCCAGTACTACAGACTTTTTGTACAGAAAAAGTACCTATGCAAAATTAGCAGTGCAGGGCCGTAAATCTCAGTGAAATCCTAAAATAAAATGTCCGCTCCTAGATTAAAATACTTATCTGTGTTACAAACTGGTGCTGAAAAATGTACATTACAAGAAAATAATCATGCAACGCGTGTTTTAAAGTTACACTGGATCAATAAAATCCAAATCATGCACTGCTGGTGAACTGTGACCGAAATGTCAATTTCCTACAATGACAAAAGAAATTACATTGTGTACATTCCATCTCTATAGATGTTGTCTGTTCAACGTCCCCACCTGAAAAGAAATAAAAAGACTGAGTTTTCGTTATTATCAACCCGCGTCACGTGATGTCTCCTCAATCTGGCGCGCGCGCTGGACCTGAAATAAAATAAAAACTTTCCGAACTAAACATGAAACTTCCCCGGAATAATATAGACCCCTTACAGAAACAAACAAACAGACAAACAAACAAACAAACAAACAAACACGCACATACACACACACATCACAATCAATCATGTTTCAAAAGGGGGGGGGGAGACCGTTTACAATTGCTTTTAAGAAGCAATTGATTTAAATTGTAAAACGGCAATTTTAACCATTCTGTTCCGTTTATATAAAAAAAAAATCCCTAGGACCCCCCCTTTTTTTTTACCCCCCCCCCCACCTACAAATGAATGTGTTTGATCAACCAATCAACGTGTTCAACCAACCAACCAACCAACCAATAAATCAATCAATCAATCAATCAATCAGTGCATGTTTCCGTCTCATGTGTTTAATATGGAGTCCACGATCTCATTTGTTTCTTTCTCGCTTGTTTCAAGAAACACTTTCCAACGTGTTTAACCAACCAACCAACGTGTTTAATCAACCAATCAACATGTTTAGCCAACCAACCAACCAACCAACCAACCAACCAACCTACCAATCAGTCAGTGTATGTTTCCGTCTCATGTGTTTAATATGGAGTCCACGATCTCATTTGTTTCTTTCTCGCTTGTTTCAAGAAACACTATCCAACGTGTTTAACCAACCAACCAACGTGTTTAATCAACCAATCAACATGTTTAGCCAACCAACCAATCAATCAATCAATCAGTGCATGTTTCCGTCTCATGTGTTTAATATGGAGTCCACGATCTCATTTGTTTCTTTCTCGCTTGTTTCAAGAAACACTTTCCAACGTGTTTAACCAACCAACCAACTTGTTTAATCAACCAATCAACATGTTTAGCCAACCAACCAACCAACCAACCAATCAATCAATCAATCAATCAGTGCATGTTTCC